>NC_143453.1:6105000-8624563 GCF_987193195.1 Phasianus colchicus | reverse complement strand
TTTTCTAAATGGCATTGATTCAGTCCCTGTAGATGGGCCGTGACGGCACACATCTGGTTTTATGGTGAGGAAAATAGCTGATTGAATCAATGCGCTCAACACAGCTGACTGGAGTAAATAAAAAAGGATTTGAAGGAAGCTTTGTGATACCCCAGGTGGACAAACCCACCTTCAGTGCTGCTGCGGTTGTCCAGAAGTCAGTGAGGTGACATGAAGAAGGAAGAGTGGCCATTGGATTTCTTCACAAAGCAAGCTTCATTGTTCTCTGTCCATCATAACTTCAGTAAAGCCAGTGATCTGGATTCTGCAGAAAAGTGAGACCATTACCCAACAGATAAATGATTTCCATTGCTGGACCCCACGATCACACCTAGTTATTCTGCATGGAGCAGCTGTCAAATAGAATAGAAACTGGTGTGTCCAACGGGGAGACCATCAAGGTGTAGCAGTAAAAAGTCTTGGGGGTTCAAATCTGGCAGCAAATCCTGCCTCAGATTAAACAAACTGCAGAGCTCCTGTGGAGTCCCAGGGTTTCAGCTGCAGAGGTCATGGTTCATGTTTCTCTGCTCCAACCTTCGGAGCACAATGCGGCCATAAAAATTCTCTGTGGAGACATTTAAAAAAACGTCCACATCACCTCTGGCAGTGATAGGGCAGCCAGAGAATGGCAACTGATCTGTTTCTGGAAACCCACAAAGAACTTGACCTGCAAGGATGGTCCCTTGGGTGAGCAGAACACTGCAAGCAACAGCTCACTGCTCCCTGTGCTTGCCAGGTGTGTATCAGATTCCCACAAAGCAACTGGCTGCCTGTAACCATTCCAGCAACTTACCCTTAAGCTGATAATTGAAGGTAAGGAACAGACCTTAAAAAAAATACCTGTTTTATTTTGATGTCTTTGTTCTTCTTGTTCAGACAATACACAGAGTCTTTCAGACCCCTGCTTTCTTTCAAAGCCTGTATCAATCACAGCTATAAAGTTATTGTCCTAGGAGTGTTTTTCCCAGGCAGCAGGAAAGTTATTTTCCTAGGCACCTCATTCTCACTTCATATTCTTGGGAGCTACTTAGGAGAAGGATCTGTTAGCTTTATGACAATTCCCTTTACTTATGTGGAGGGATGGCAGTTTTCAGTTTATCCCCTTAAAATATTGTGCACAGAGCGTTTCAGGAATGGATCTGCAAACAGAAATGCTAGTGCCAGGTTTACTCCAAGCCATCCCCAGGGCTGTTCATCTCCCAGCTTTGCCTCCCGCAGCCTGGATACCTTCCTACAGATGCAACCTGCCCCGTGCAGCTTGGGGTTTATCTTCTGCCCTTGCTGCACTGCCTATAAAGCCCACTTGCTGCACGACATCTGAGAAAACACAAAAATGAGTTGGTATAGTTTAGTAATACCTATTTCTCTCCTAGAAAATATTTGGCTCTGGGAAGAGACGTGGAGGAAATGTCTGCCAGATTTTTGTGACAGAGAGCAGTGCTCCCTTGGTGAGGAAGGAGTGATGGACGTCCTCATTGTGGCCAGTTTTGGTTAAGGTTAGTCTCTACTTGCTTCGTATAGCTTTTTTGCTACTGAGTTTGTACTCTGTGTCTCTGTTTGGAGCATTTGGCTCAGCATTCAGATAATGTATCTGCTTTTAAGTAATGAATTAAATTAGAAATTTTATTTGTGTGTGAATACTTATGAGGGGCAAGGAAAGAGGTTTCCAAACTCTGGTAGTATTTTAGTGTAGTTGTGATTTGGAGCAAAACAGGCTGCCTCTCCACACTTCAATTGATCACTCTTGAATAAAGTGGACTCTTAATGCCTACTTGCCCACAGAGACATTAAAAAATGTAAAAAGTATTTGTAAATTAAAATGTTAGAGTGGAAGTCTCTGGTATGTGTAATTCTAGAGTATCATATTAAGTAGGAAGGAAAACTGTCTGGGGAGCTCCTGGTGTTACATGAAGCCTAGCTTGTCTAACTTAAATAGATTTAATAAGCTCTGCTAGTATTAAAGAAAGGTTGCATTTAGGCATATTTATTTGAATTTACATAAGCATGTATCAAAGAAAAAGAATCCAAGCTCTCAATTTCTTCAGTCTAGTTTTTGAAACTTCACCCCTTCCAGCATATCATAAAGTTCCTTTTCATAGCCTCAGAATAACACGTGGAGCTGAGTGAAAGGAGCTCAGCTTGTTACTCTGTGTGACTGTCTAGAGGCTCAAAGTAGAGCTCTGTCTGTATCTGACCGATTTTTCCATGTTCACGTTGGGTCTGACACTCCAGTACTGTTAGAAAGATGAATGGCAAAACCTGACAGAACAGAACACTTTATTTGGCCTTACTTCTCAGGGTGAAGCAGTGACTTTGATGCAGGCAGAGGAGACTGCCACTTTGGGAACAAGTGACCGTGCAGTGGTTGATGTGACTGAGGAACCATTTTGTGCCTTTGAATTTCATTTAAGCTCTTCATATGAATAAGAGCAAAAATGTGTGCTATGTACTGAAGGAGCAGCAGGTTCAGTTCAGAAGCCCTGCCCTAGTTGGAATTAAACTTCTGATGAATGGCATGTAGGTAAGACTTGCATGTTGGCCTGCCTGAATTATGGCATGTCCCTGAGAATGAAAGATATAGCTCTCTTTCTCTCAGTGGGAAGTCAGTTTATCCTTGCTCTGTCTTATTGGTCTGCTCATCTTGCTCCCCTCTGCTTTTGCATAAAGCTATCTGTTCTGACAGCAAGTATTATGCTGCAAAAGTCAACCCTTAAACCAGCCAGCAACATCTTGGATGACACAGCCTCATCCTAAAAGCTATGAAGAGCCCTTGGCAATTGCAGCCAGAATCTAAAGGGCAGTCTGTGGTCAGAAACAAGAACTTTTTTTGCTAATATAAGCTACAGTCAATTCTACCAGCTGTTTCCAGACTTTAGCAAGTGTTTCCTACTCAAATGGAGAGAATGGTTGATGGGAACTGGACTAGATGCAGCCATTCTATCCCATAGTCCAAAGTTACAACCACAGCGAAGTTGGAAAAGATGCTAGATGTCTCCAATGCAGTATGTACCAAAGTGCCAGATGTTTAGGATCCCTTAAGTCATCTAACAGGCCTTCTCAAGGCAATGTTACTCTTGAGTGTCTTGGTTCTCCTGTAAAAGCATTAAAGTGAGCTAATTTTAACTTTGAATTATGAGATTTTCTCCAACAGAAGGTGTCCCTGAGGACACCAGGGTAGATTTTATTTCCAAAACATTGCCTTTGTATATTTTAAACGGAGCATCTGGATGAAGTTCTAATGGCCAGTTCAGACTGTCTGATTTATAGGAACAGCTGTTCACCTCTGTAGATGGGGAGATTCACAGAGATACAGAACACATTTATGAACTTGATATTCTGTGCCAAGGGTCAGGTTTTTTTGCCTCAGTTTTGTCCAGGTGTAAATCTGGATAGGCTCCTGTGAAGTCAGTGAAATTGCTCCATGAAAGGCATGGAAATTGGAGTTACAGGAAATAGCAGATCAGTTATTTCTTTCTCAAGTAGACTGAATTTTAGAACCCACAGCAAATGGAAAGTGGTTAGGGTTGAAAAATACACTGCAGTAGTGATAGGGTGTACCTCTGAGTGATGGGAAAATATTAATTCTTTCATGGGAAGCAACTTCTTCACATGGCTGTAAGAGATGGCAACCAGAAAGCCCAACATTAGGAAGCAGAAAAAAATGAAAGAATAATAACAGGGAAGGTATCTTGGATGCCCTATTGTACCTTTGTAATATTTTAATTCCCATTTCAAAAGGTAAAGCTTCTACTGCTGAAACTTCATGCAAGTATTTCCTTAATAGTTGATCATTCCAAATTTAAAAGGGGTTGGGGGAGAACACCTGCTTTTAGACAAGTGTATCAGCACTCTTTTCATCTTTGTAGCTTTTTATTATTTTTTTTACTTTTCTTTTCCCCAATAAAAAAATAATGCTTCAGATTTCTCCATGACACTTTTTTTTGTTTGAGTTGAGCAGATACTTTTTGCTTTCAAAATAATAAATGTTTTGACAAGAATAAAAGAAGTTAAGTGCCTCCAGATCCTATACAAGATCCAACCTAAACTTATCTTTGGGGACTTGGTTATGCTTTCCTAAGACAAAGTGTTTCTGGAGCATCAGAAGCCAAGTGAAGAATCAAGGCCATATAACTTTATTATTACCAAATCTGCTGTGTTTCACACATTCACACTCTCTTCTCTTTCAGCTACTCAATCTACCTCTATGTTTTCCATAAAATACTCTCAAAGCTGAGCTGCTGGTGCCAGCTCTGATCTAAAAAGCTCTGGCGATTGAGTGTCCTCCCTATTCCACCAAATGGAATAAATAACATTATTAATTCAGTATGCAGTTGTCTGGCTTACTACACTAAGCTTAGTAGTTAATACAATGTAATGGAGCCTTATTTCCAGCTACTGGATGCCTTCCCTTAAATTGCCTCTTCAGCCATCAGGCTATGATAGCTTTGTTTAAAGTATTGTTCCACCTGAACTACAGAAAGGAAATTCCCCACTAAAGCTGAGATATCATAAACTGTTTTGCTTTCCCAGGTGGAGGCTTCCAGGGCTCCAGACCACATCAGGAGCACAGGTTGGGTTGTTGTAGGTTGTTTTTTTTTTGCCTTGCTGACATCGTGCCCTAACTGTGATAACTCAGGCTCACTCCTGACCACATGTAAAGTGTTGTTGCTCATTTAGTTTATGCTGGCAGCACAGTCCTGAGCAGAGGAACAGGGACAGAAGGTGCCTGAGTGCCACTGGCATTAATGTAAACTCCCAGAGGATCTGCTAGTGGTAATGCTGTTGCTTTGCATGGATATTTGTCTGACACAGTGGTAAGGTGCAATCAAGATGTGGAGCTAAGTCAGAGACCTGGGATTCTGCCCAAATGAAAACCAAAGGGATGAATTCACCCCGGTACCTTTTAAGCAGGCTGAATACAAAGCAAATAGTTCAGAGCCAGCTACTGTGTTTCAAAACCTTCAGCTTTATTCATCTAAAATATTCCAGCATAAGAAAAAGCAATTAAGGACTATTCTCTGCTTTGTCTGGTTTAGATCTTAAACTCCTGAGGGTAGGGGCTGCCTTGCAGTGCCTGTTGCTGAGGCCTTAATGTTGATCCAGCCCATTCAGTGCAGAGATAACAAAAAAAAAAGAGCTCTTTGCAGTAGTTTTGAATTGCTCTGTAGGTCTGGGCAACGGGAGGTCATCTTGTGTAAGGTTTCAGAGATTTGGCTGATGAAACACCTGATGATGGAGTTTTGTAGCCAATGCTGCTGCTGGTGAGTTGCTATTAGCAGAGACCTAATCTGAATACAAATATCTGTGGAAACACAGTTTACTGCAGCTGGCAAGTTTATGCTGGAACTTCTCATCCAATCCAGGGATCGAAGCAGGATGATTTATGGGATATTCCTGGCCAATAAGCAGTCTCTTATTGGAAAGGGTTGAAATTCTACCTAAAATCACAGAGTTTTTAAAATTGCCAGGAAGTTATTTTCAGGGTTGACCTGGATTTGCACAAAACTGGTAGCACAAAGGAGAGAACAGCTGGAGGCATAAGTGGGAAGAGAACAGCATCTGACAGATTCTCATGGGGATTTTTTTTTATTTTTTATTTTTAATTAAGGAAGGTGAATGATATATTGTTGCCTCAAATATCTGACAAACAGAGGAGGAAGGTATGGAAGTAGTAGCTGGCAAGACAGCCAGGCCCAGTGTCTGCTGGCATAAGTGGGGTCCAAACCACTGGGTCTATTGCAGAAAAGGATTTTGCCACTGGTTGTCCTGGGATGAGGCTGTGACATGAACTCTCGCATGTCTGAACATGACTGAATTGCTTATCTCTGCTGGACGCCCATGTCTTTGCTGTCAGTGCAAATATTGTTCTTAACATGGATCTGCCAGAACTTCACGCTTTGACAAGTGTATTTTAAATGTCCTAGGCAAGATTCTTCATGCAGAGAAAGAAGATTTGAGAGACGTGGCCACCAGTAATACAGAAATCTATCAGAATTTCAACCCAGGGCATACCTGGGAAGCATAAGCATGATGCAATGTTCTTTGTGCGTGGCTTGTTCCTAGAATGGACTCTGGAAAAAACAGCATCCCTCATTACTGCCAGCTTTCCACTACAGTCCCTCTTATGTCCCCCTTTCCTCTGCTGTCTGCATTTATAGCCCCAAAATGCAGTCAGGGCCAGAATTGTTCCAGAAGTACAATGTGTTCATGTATTTCTTTGGATTGGAGATGGTAGAATGGTGCCACATTTTTCCCAAATATTGAGAGTTTTCCAGCTAGTTCTGGCTGGTCGCTTTGCTGAGGTCAAAACATTGGCTGAGGCAAATTTGAAGATGTTTTGTGCCATTTCTCAGTGAGTGTGGTTGGTTGTTTATCTTTTGAACATCAGCACTTCCAGCATCAGCACAAGATTTTCTCTAGGAAACATAAAAACTCCTTTTCATTTTGGCCTTTGGAAACCTTTTGAAGTCTTCCAGCTGAAAAATAGCAAGGTCCCCAGGCTTGAGTATGAGTATTTGTGGATACTTTACAACTGTTGAGGGCTCAAAAGCAAATGAAAGTTCTGGGATCTGTGCTAGGAGGGTGCAATAAGAGATGAACATGCAACAGTAAACTGCTTTAAGCCCTTCCCTACTATTTTCCAGAAGAATCTTGATGGAAAATTGTCTTCTCAGCCCCAAGTGTGAAAAAGCACTGCTTTGTGTTGCCTTTTCTTTTAGTAACTTTAGTGTCAAATGTATCAGTAATACATTTGACCCATTTTTAATGCTCCCTGGTGTATATTCTTCCCAGAGGAAAAACCAGCTAGAGCATCAACTGTGTCTTTCTTCTCTCTCCACAAGCAAAGCAAAGACCTATGGGGAATCCTGCATCCCTGTAAGAAAGGAGCTTTGACTTTCCATCTGTTCCGACTAGTTCCCATTTCTTACTGCAGACCTTGCCTGACACTGCTGTCCGTTTCAGGAGATACTGTCCTGTCTACTTTGCCTGTCTAAGGCACCAACATGTCCCAGCTTCTACCTTTGGTTGCTTCCACAGCTGCTTTGGATCCAGTCTGGTGCTCTTTTAAATGGTATACAGCACAGAGTCTGAATTAAGATCGTGGACAAGTTTGATCAGCATCAGAACTTAGGTGCCTATTCTCTCAGTTTAGCACATTTGCCGGTGTACAGCAGCCAGACATGATCTCTTCCTACACACACACACAGACAATTAGTAAATTAGACATTTTAGTAAATCTTTCTTCCCACAGCATTTCAATAATATCCTTAATAAGGGAATTTGTCTTTGTATGTGTTCAAAAGGGGATACTTCAGGCTTGGTCAGCCATTTAGCTCTTAGCTTTGCTCATTGCAGCTGTCTCAGCAGACGAGTTTGCTGAGCTGCCCAGATGTCACTCCAGCCCATTCTCTTGGGCTGGGGGAATAGGGATGCAAGGAGACTGGTTCTTTGATGGGCCCTGAACTGGAAGGCAACATGAGCAAGGCACAGCCCCCCAGCCAGCAGCGCAGTGTTTGGGAGGACTTCTCTCTCCTCAGGGGCTGGTCTGCTCTCTTCATCCACTCTCTGACATGATCCTATATCCAGACTCTTTAGAAGAGGGAAAAAAAAAGAAGCAAAACTGAAAGCTGCTATTTTTAAACCTTCCCTTTGGCTGTCTTTGCAGCACTCTGCCTTCCTCCCCGCGTTTCAAACAGTGTTCTTTTGAGAACTAGGCACCAGGGCCCTGCGGTTTCCTGGTACTTGGAACATAAAATCTCCTAATTCTTCTCTCACAGCAAGCTTCAGAGGCTGGGGAGTGATTGATATTTTCTATCGCTTCATTAATAGTCACAGCACAGTAGTTTTCTAATCTGTTTTTGCACCGCTTTTTATTTTGAATAATTTGTCTTTCAGATTTTCTCAGCCCTCTGTGTCACACAAAGCAAATGCTGTTTGCTCCTCTCCTGCCTTTTAACCACTGGGTTGGGACCTTCGGGAGCTGCTGAAGCAAAATGGTCCAAGAGGTGGGAAGCTGGGACCTGCCTCATGGAGCTTCCTCCTATGTGCTTATAGCACAGCTTGGCAAATATATCTGGGATACGTCCTGGAATTGGATAAATTGCAAGTAACTGCTACAAGGGAAGTCTCTCCTTATCTCTCTGCTGACTGATATCAGGATCCATGGTGTAAGTCTTGCAGTGCTGTTGCAGAAGATAAAAGATAAGCCATGCATAAGACAACCTGCAATCTGTTCAGGCAAAGGGGAAGAAATGTGAGGGTTGAAGTTATTGAGAGTCGGAGGCCTATGGTAGGTAAACGAGGTGCTCAGGACACAGGAGAAAATCAAACAAAAAGAATCCAGGGAAAACCTGGGGCATCTGCTGCTGATTGTGTCTTTCCCAGCATATCTCTAGGAGCAAAGCTCTCCAGGATAAAGATAGAAAACTGCAATGGATCCATTTGCCAAGAGGCTTGGGCATTATCCCATGAGATGTGGAGAAGAGCAGAACAAGGGCTGTTGTGAAGCTGTGAGCCAGCTCAGCTCTTCCACACTGTTTGAGCTACGTCTCTTTATTGCCTTTTGAACACCTGGAACCTTTACCTGTAGATGAGCTGTCTCCCTGGGTTAAACAGCTCACTGTGCTCTGGCATGTCTGCATTATTTCTGAATGCTCCGTACACTGTTTTTTCATTCAACCCAACTTGAAAAAGGCAGACAGGCAGTAGTCTAAACACCCCAAGAGTCTGTATTTGCTTTGTTCCTTATGTGTTCCAGCACAACCTGCTCTCCTGTGATTTAAAACAATGTGTCTTTGTGCTTATCTTCTGGGCTTGGCAAGGAGATTTTTACCTTTTCGTTTTTGTCTCAACAGGAGAAATTGCTGTCTAACTGTGGACTTCTCACCAAAACCATCCAGTGCAACATATGGTAAGTCATTCAAATTTTTAAACTCAGAGCCTCAACTACAGCTATTCGTGGGTGGAAATTGGCTTATCAGTAGTTTCTTTTTGGTTGCAAAAATGATGAATTCTGGATTATGTTATTATGACAACTCAGTTTGTGTTTCTCTAGCCTTTCCTTACATTACAATGCTTCTGACTTTACGTTTATTGCTTCTGGTGCCTGCCATAGCAGCTTAGCAGTGCGGCATGTTAGCAAGGGAAGAATTTCAGCCGTGCTCCCCTTGCTCCAAAATACACACGTCCTTATTACTTATGTTAAAGAAGGTTTGCACCCTGATGTTACACATGGCAACAGCTTGTGAGGAAGTAGCTTTGGGTCATCTTGTATTCCACAGGATTGTTGGAGCCATTCTTACTCATGTCATCCTCTGAAGAAAAGAGGAGTGTACGACAGTAGATAAAGAAGTGTCATTCATTTGGTATTACTTTAAGTTCTCTTGACTTAGGCCATCCACAGCTGACTGCCTGCAGGAGATAACAGTTGGGATTTATTACAGCCTCAACCAGCGTGAGAGGTACAGCATAGAACGGTAGAGACAAAGTGGAGTGAAATTGTGCTGGCAATCTCTGTGCTAGTCCAGACAGGAAGACTGGTATTGCTACACCAGCAGATTTCTATCAGTGCAGTGACACAGCTTTCAGACCCAGCCTATGGAGTTGTTGCATGACAGGTTGTTGCACCACCACTTCAGCACTTGTGTGCTTTCAGCAGGGCTTAGGATGTAAAACCTAGTTGTTTGAATCACATGAATTTTCTCTGTGTATGTATTTCTGGAATCTTGAGAGGAGTTGCTGCATATTGCAGAGGTTGCAGGGAAGCTGTGGATACCCTCTGAAAGGTGGAACAGAGTCTATGTTTGGAAGATGGAGTCAACTTCTTCCCTCTGTAAGAGCTTTCAGGCCACTTTTGGAAGGAGATCTCTGGTTTTGCATCCCATTGACAAATGAAGTCTCCAGTCTGTTGGGTTGTTCGTGCAGCACCTCCTGCTAGCACTGAATGCACCATGTACATTATGCAAATGTTTTTTATTACTTCCAGATATAAGCTCTTCTTGTGTTTCCTTTGTGGTTAATGCAGCCCGTCTGTAGTTAAAAAAATAATAATGTTCAAGTCTTCCTCTTGATATTTAGTGTAGTGCTGCACTTGGGTTAACACTCTAAATACATTCCTCTTGCTTTCCACCTGCTTTCCCCTAAGTTTGGAGCTTTGGGGTTTCTTAGTTTTTTCCGAGATACATCTACTGTCTCAAGGACTTTTATTTTGGCTGTAAGAGGAAGGAGAGCTCTAAGGGGCTTAAGGAGAATAAGAAAGGTGGAGTAGAGCAGTCCATACTACAAGCAGCAGGGTGGTTTGGAGCTCTCTGGACTTCAAGGGCCACCTGCTGCAAGGAGACACAAGGAATTCTGGATCAAGTAAAGTGAGGAATGCTCACTTCCAAGGAGGCCTGCTGTGTTATGCTGCACTAAAACGCATCCAAGTGTCTGTACAACAGTCGTCTCTCCAAATTCTCCCTTGCAGAAGCCAAGGAAGAGGGAGGTGTTCAAATGCAGCTGTTCTGCCTGACAGTTTTTCTGGTTTTGACATAGTCTTTTGCAGGAATAAGTGTTAAAGAATGGATTGTTCTTTAACCTAGGCTTGTACAATAAGGAGCTATAAGGAACAACTATAGTTCCTTACGTTGCAATTACACCTTGTAATGGACTGGAGAGCTGAGAGGAAGCCTAGCAGCCCAGAAAAGGGATGCCAGGCTAGAAGCAAGAATGACAGACCCTTGCTCCTTTTCCAGCTTTCAAATTTTCTTTCCAGTGCAGCATTCTGAGAGCACCTCTTTGAAATATGGTGACAAAAGTCACATGGCTCAAAGGGTGCAAACCAAACCCTGGGAGAGAGGATGTCCTCTGCCCCTATTTCTTACTGGTGTTGAACTGGGCACAATGTGATTCCATGGTAGCTCATGCACATGGTGTCTTGTGCTTATTCTAGAGTCACAACAAAAGAAATTTGTGGGCTTTTTGCTTTGGAGGAGTGGGAATTTGCATCATCAGTAAGTATTAAAGTCAGCATAGTTTAAGGATGGAGAGGATTAATTCCTCATTATGTGGCATTTATTGTTGATATATGTAAAGATGCTGTTGCAGGAAATGAATTGTATTGTTTCACTTGCTGCCACTGTTGTTTTAATCCTAATGGAGTGAGTGCAGACACTGAGTTTCTGCAACAAAAACATGTGTGCCATAGCAAACCAAGAGAGAGCAAGCCTGGAGACTGCTTCTGCTGAAATCAGTGCCAGTGTTTCTTGCAAGCACCACTTTGGCCCTGGATGCTGATACAGGCCATATTTTGGCATCATTCATAGCAAAGGATGGTTGTTCTGGAGATCCTTCGGGTTTTTGCATATCAAACACAGCCAAGATATTTTAGAGATACTTTTTTCTACTTCAGCAAGAAAATTAATTTGTGTAGAGGTTTGAAAATTAATCATCAGTCATAGTGCTTACACGTTATCTTCAGTAAGTTCATCAGTAAAAAAAATCCCACCCCACCCCCCCAGCAGTTTATTTAAGGGCTCCTAATATGCCTGCACAGCCTAATATATTGAACCCACTAACAACAAACATGAGCTGTCTCTTAAAAGCAGAATGCTGATTTATCAGAGACAAAACAAGACTCGGACATTGGCAAGGAAAAGCACTCCATCCCTGACTGAGCTACATTTCCTAATTGCAACCAGAGAGCTCACTCTAAGTAACAGTTTAAAGGCTTTACCTTGTTTTCCAAATCCTATTAGTTTACCTCTATGAAAAACTATTTCCCTCACTGTTTGTTCTTCAGAGTAATTAAGTTACCAAATAGCAGCCTTCAAACTTTCATTTCCTTTTTTTCTTTTTTTTTTCTTCTTTTTTTTTTTCTTTTTTTCACCAGCCACCATTTCAGTTCTGTAGCCATCCGACTTTGGTGCTTATCCAGCAGAGGTGGTCACAACTCTGCAATGCTCAGAATTAGGTTAGGAAAAGGAGCTTGACCTGGCAGGGAGCTGCCTTTAGCCCATGGCCTTCGTCCTTCTCTCCTGGCCTCCAGGACTTAACTCCCACACCCAAGGCAATGTGCACTGGAGTCCAGACTGTTTTGCACTTGGGACAAAACCTTCCCTCTAACTTTCACATTCCTGCATTTCTCAGCTCTGCCTAGCAGCAGAATTAGAATGAGCAGAATACCACGGGAAAGATGATGCTGAAAGAAGTATTTATTAACTGTCTTACCAGATGCAGAGTGGTAGAAAGCATATCCACTGCAGATCTATCTAAGCAAATTTAACAGAAGGTCATGAATCTGCAGTTTCAGCAGAGCTGCTCTGACTACGTGCTCAAGAGACGTGCTCTTGCTTAGGCATATCCTGCCTCTAATGTAGGAGTTATCCCACTGAAATCAGTATTTTTCCCTTCCCATTACCCTAACTGAAATTCAGAAAGGTGTTAAGAATCTAAGAGCTTAAGTTTTCAAAGAGGATTAATAGTTTGAAAAGTTTCAGGCTGGGGGGAAGCCTGAACCTTTAGAGACAAAGTGCATTCTAACTGAACGTTTGCTCCTTCTTGCAGTGCGTGGGGCTGGTCCTGGCAAGTCACTGGTCACTCAGACACACAGTAGGCCTTGATTTCAAAAGGTAGAATAAATATCATGCCCTGTTTAAGAACATGTCAAGTCCCACTGGTCAGTATGTGTGCTTATCTTTGATGTGCTTTCAAAGGATCTTGGATAAGAACCAAAAGGAGAGCTTTGAAAATTCACTCGTACAGAATAATTGTATTTATCTTGTCAGTTCTCACTGTATCATCTTAAAGAATAATGAATAAGCAGTTGAAATTCTTATGGTAACCTTTCACTATTCAGTACCAGGAGGTGAGGGGACATGTGCCTTCACAGACATCAGGTATGTCTTGATGGTGGTGGGAGTGCTTTGTTTCGTTTTTAAGCTTGACGGTAGCAGGGGGGAAGAAGTTAAAATGCAATCATTCTGAGTCAAATGGTAAGGCCTAGAAAAACAGATGTGGGGTGTGAGCCACGAGCCAAGATCAACTCCACAAAACTTAACAGATTAGTTCTACAAAAACTGGAAGGAGGAAAAAATGAGCCAGTCAATGGTGTGATGGATGGGAGCAAGGAAATAGCTCAGAACCGTCAAACAACAACTGAATCTGCAGCACAAAAATGTTAACTTTCTGGTCCTGTTATTTTGCCGTGGATAGGAAATTCTTTCAGTGCTATCTGCCCTAGCCAGCCAAGCTGCCCATATCCAAACAAGCACTGGTTCTCCTGGCATTTCCTTGTTATCATCAGTGTGAATCTGACCACATTCTAGAACCAGCAGCAAATTATCCACCATTGGACATCTCCTTCCTCAGATTAGCCAGGTCTGTTGCTTTCAAAACTCCATGCTGAAACACTCTCCTTCCAGAGCACTCTTTTAGCTGCTGTTGAACAGCGTCCAGGAACATCACATTGTCCCTCACAGAAGAAAATGTGAGTTCTCTATGAAAGTGACCAATGACAGCTTCAGCTTCTCCATTAAAAGTCTTTGTGTTTTGCATCCAGACCTTTGGTTGTCATTGTTCATGCTGACAGAAAGCCTCCACTGCTATTTGTGGGAAGAAGCCCCAGTCTGAGCACCATACATTCCTCTACACAGGTCTTGCAAATGTCATTTCTGTTTATTTCCCTTATACATCCACTGAAAGCTCAGAGCACTTTTTCAAGGCTTCCCACAACCTAAGCCAAGCCAAAGGTTCACTGGCTAACTACCGTCAGTAACAAGCCTCTACTTAAACTCTGCTGTCCTTAGATGAATTGACAGCCCATTCCTTCCAAGGGAAGGATCCTTGCTTTTAAAATGAGATGCCTGTTGCTTGGTCTACTGCTTTTGAAGGTTTTGATAGAAGCAATGGAAGATGTTGATGCATTCTCCTATTCCTTCCATGTTTATTTTGCATTAGGACAAGGAAGTAACCACCAAAACTGAAGCAAATTCCTAGCCAGGGGAAACCTATCTCCAGGTGTGTGTCTGTTGTTCTCTCCCTGTCGACATTGGTGCCTTTGTGAGAAGGGCTGGCTGCAGCAGGCCTGTTATCTTTGTTTTGGGACTCCCAAGAGCCACTGTGCTCTGAGCTTGTTCTAATTTCTTCAGAGGATGGAGGTGCCGAGGAGGAAATTTACAGACATTGTGGAGACAAATTACTTAGTCTCAGCCATAAGTGCAGTCCTGGTTGCTGCATCTTCTGCTAGCTTAGAGGAAGAGAGATCCCTGTGAATCATTTAAGGAAATAGCTGTCAGGGCTCCAGGCTGGAGGCTTAGAATGAGTCTTTCTTGCTCTCTGTGAGCTTTTACCCCATAGGGAGCAGTAGCTAAATCTTGCAACCTAGAAATCCTTTGGGCTTTGTTGTAGTTTGTAAAACAGGCCTTTAATTGTTTGTCTCCAGACATAAAATAGTCTTCATGAGGTCCTAACCTCCAGTTTTTGGGATTAGATTTCTTTTCCACACCAGAAAACCAGCAGCTCCAAACTACGGGGAGCTCATTTGCCATGCTTGCACTGAGGGCTTATTTGCCTCCACAGTAGCATCCAGCATCTGGCTGAAAAGCATGGCAGATGAGGCTCAGCAGGCTCAGTAAAACCTCTGTGTCCCTCACCAGAACACAAGACAAAAGAACTGCACTCTAATGAATGGCTCAGACTCATATCTCCCTCTGAGGAGAACCATTACAAAAATATTTCCCAGATATTTGGCTGGGCATCTCATAAAACTATCCAGTTTCATGATGCTAATTTTTCCATTGTCTAGACAGTTGCAAATCCAGACAGAGCACTATCAGTATGAGCTTACTGCACACACACACATCCACACAAAAGCCCATTTTTCTGCCCATGGTATTTTCAGGTATACTCATGGGATGCCAAATGGTAAAATTTGAATTTGCTCCAAAGTGTCACAGTTCCACACCTGAGCTGGCATTTAATTTAAGCAGCACTGAGCTGTGAAGGTACTCTGAAGGCTGAAGAGAAGAATCTAGTCCCTCACTGCCTACCTTCTGCACCCAGAGGAAAAATGAAAAGTGTTCAGGGTGGGAGAGCACTGTGAGCCAAGGCTGGACATCCCTCCTGGGGTGCGAGTCTCCTGCCACAGTGCTGTTTAAAGAACAGAAATGTTCTTTAGAAGTATGCATGCTGGAAATGTTCATGGAAAGATATTCTGGAGCTGCAGGCATGTAGATGAGGTCCTGCTAATGTCTGCTGATGGTTAAGTGGTCTGTGGGCATTTGTTCCCTCTGTCTGCCTTGAAATGTTAAGACCTGCAGAGAAAAACAGCGTGTACTTGTTCTGTGCATCATGGGTGCCAGCCCACACTCTGAGGCAGGCTGTAGCACTTTCCCCAGATTTTGGCATCATCCATACCTGTATTTATAGCTCCTCTGTGATGCCAAGGGGCAAAAACACAGTAGGAGCAAGAGTTGTATTTACAAAGTATTCACTTCTGAACGAAGATATTTAGCAGCATCAGCATTTCCAGTCCTTTTTCTTCTTTATCCTGCAGAATTCTCTTTCTTCCCAGGGCCATGTGTGCATGTCTTTCCTGAATAACTGATGAAGGAATATTGTTGCCTCTGGCTGGGCTGTACCAGCAGCCTTGATTCTGTGCCCATTTATCTGAGAGGCAGACCCTGCTGGGACACCAAGGGCTTGGTGCAGCTTATCTACAGCTTTTTCGAAGGGCTTAGGGAGTCCCTGTGCTCACTGTGTGAATCCTGCTGAGTAGCTCTGAGTAGCTGAGTGCATGGGATTACCAGAGTGAATCCCTGTGACTGAAGCAGTAATGTTGCACACTAATGAGAGTTCAGGACTTGTAGAGTCTGAACAGCAATGACTTTGGTCTTTCCCTGGTGAGGATCCAGCCAAGCTGGGCGATCTATGTCCTACTGGCTTCAGAAAGCAGACAAAAGAGGAAAAAACTGAAATAACCACAGTATGATAGGTCCATCTTATGCCTCAGAGCTATCTGTTACTGGAGCCTGAGAGCTGCATGTGGAGAGAACCTAGCGGGACCTGAGCAGAGCTGAGCTAATGTCCCAGACAGCCAGTCCACGTGGGAGTGGAGGAGGAGGAAGAGGGCAGTTTAGTTCAAAATGTGTGAGCCTTTGCAGTGAAAATGCAGGGAAAGGAGGGCTGGAAAAGTTCTTTCTTCCTCCAAGATAGCTGTGGTCTGTTTCCCAGCTGCACTCTTGCTCTGTCTGCTCTAATCCACATCTTCCCTCCACCAGCTGGATTTGTTTAGCAAATTCAAATCTGATCTCCTTAGTTTGTCCTGCATGTCTTGCTCAATTTTCTCCATCTTTCTACCATGTAACCTTTCCACCAAACCATCCTATCCTTCTGCAACTGAAAAGGGGAGTATTGCACTTCAAGCCATGCTTGAATCTGCCTGAAACCAAACTAGCATCCCCCTGTAGGACAGAAACACAGTATCAGGCCTTGTGATTTGAGGGGGTTGTCCCACTCCAATCTCAATCTTCCTGTAAGCTCCAGAGAAACTGGAGTGGAGTGGAAGGAGTTAATTAACCAAGACTGGCTGTGTTGGAAGGATGTGAATGTGAACAGTGTTTGACTAACAGGTGCCTAACAAAGGTCATCAGAAAGACAGGTCCAATGAAAGCAAATTCAAGGCTCTTTTAGCAGGTGTGTAGAACCACTGCTGAAAGACTTTGTAATAACTGTTTCTACAACTGTAGATGCCCCCAAGGAGAACCCGTCTTGGCAGCAACCTGGCCTTCTGTTTCCTGTCAATTGTAGCTTTGTTTCTTTTGAAGCACCTTGCTGCAAATGAGCAAACACCTGGCTGAGAAAAGATGAATGGAGAACATTGCCGGTGCTAGAAAGGTAACGGCAAACCCCATGCCAGGAGGAATACTAAACAGGAGGTTATTGATATAACTGTGCTAGTCTCCAGTAGGTTTTCCACTAGGTATGTAGAATCACCTACAACAGTGTATTGTCTCCACTGTCACTGCAAGAGAAGTGGGAGAAATGAGTTGTGCCTTGCCCCAGCCCAGTGCAGGAAGGGTGAATTTGTGTCTGCAAAATTGATCAGTATCAACAGAATGGGGAAGGAGCAGACGAGCTGTTGCTAGGCTGTGAACTCTGGGACGGACCATAGATGTCCAGCAGGCTGCTGTTAGTTAGCCAGGCCACTCTCTGAGTCCTAGGGGATGTACTGCGAATTGAGCTCTAGCTTTGGGTCTGATGGCTTCAGTGCATCTTGTGCAGAGCCACAGAGCATGGGTGCTGACTACCCGTTTTACATCTGTGACAACGTGCAGATTTATTGGTGTGCTGGAATCTGTGTTGTGCTGTTACCACAATCCACACATGTGGAGATTTTAGGAGCAATGATTGAATGAATTTATTTCTAGCAGCAATTAGATCTACAGCTGAGTGCAGTTGCAAGTGTCCAGCTCTACAAGCAGTGTTATGCAGAGATTACTTGAGGGCAGTTGACTGTGCTTGCTCCCTGAGATCTGTCTGTGACACTGCTCTACGAGGGAAGGCAGGGAAACTTCCATGGATGTAAACTTCCTGTCTCTGGGGGCTTCACAGAAACCTCATCTGAGACCCCAGCCACTTTTTCCACTCAGTCATAAGGAATAGGGAAGGGTGAATCTCACGAGCATGTACACCCTGTTGTTTTGAGCATTTGCATACCAGAGGTATTTCTTCTCCATCTTCTCTCCCGCTTCTCTGGCTGCAGATTGCAAAGTGCCTTGTTTCCAGTTTGACCGTCTGGTTCTTGGAAACCTCCAGCAGACAGCAGGCTGCTCTTCCAATGTGCTGTAGAAATAAGTGGGGTGGGAGAGAGGAGAACTATTTCCTTCAGTGAAACTCAATCCTGTTCAACTTAAAAATAGCAGGAAAAGAGAATCCTCAGGGACCTGCTGCAAAAGGGTTTGATGGTTGCCTACTCTCCATCCCACCTCCCAGAGCTCCTCATTTGGTAAGAGCCTCTTGAGCACAAACACAGATCTGTCGCCCGCAGTCCTGGAACTGGGCAAAGGAGCTGTGCTCCGTGCTGGGGGTCAGCTGTGGGAAGGTATAATGCACTGTGACAAGTAGCAAAGCCCAGGATTAACTATTCTTTGTGTAGGAAGTCCATGCATGTTTTTCTGGGCCTTTTATTCTTGCTGGAAATTTTGTTCATACCATTATACAGGAGCCTGAGATTATTTTTTGAGGGTATTTTTGCATGACCAGGTTATCTTGAAGCTCCTGTTTCTCTCTAGGGAGGGAAGAATGAAGCTTCAGGAGGCAGACGAGATAATGAGGAAGACTGTCTAAGTAATGAGCCAACACCGTTGGCAATGGAAGCCCCAGCAGAGCTGCTGCCTGCGGTTCCCCTGCCCTGGGATGCTATCAGCCCTGACATGGCTTGGCCACGTGACAGATAGGATGAGGGATGTGCCATCCTCCGTCTGTTCCCCACCAGCAGCCTATCAGGGATCACTTCAGCTCTTGGCTACGGTCACTGCTGAAACAGGTAATGTCTCCCAGCAGCAGTGAAGCACCATGCCTCCTGGCTTTCTTTAACCTGCATCCAACCAGGTCACCTCAGGGTGGGTTGCTGTAGCAGAGCAGCTCTGGTGCTTCCTCATGGCCGTGTTGGGGAGCTGCCATCCATCTCGATGACTTCCTTTGGACCTCCTAGGTTCAGGCTGTTAATGATTCACCACATTTTTTACAATTCCTCCTTCCTGAGTCAGTAATAAATGGCTTCTGGTGCCAATCTAGGGGCTGTGCTGTCGATACGGGTTCAGAGCTTGGCTGAAACAGGACCGCACATCTCTAGGTCAGCAGCCGGCCTTGCTCCTCGTGAGCTTGGGGATCAGCGTGCTTCTGGAGCCAGATTAGTTGTTAGACCCACTGTGCTGGAGCCAATTAACATTACTTGGTACTTTTCCAAAAGCAACCAGGTTTTAGCCTATGAGTTCAGGCCAGCTTTTGCTCTGGGTAATCACATTATGCCTCGCCGCTTGAAATCAGCCTTGAGCTAATGCACTGTACTTTGTGCCTTCAACAGGCAGAGTCAGTTACCACAGCTCAGCTGATGAGCAGTAATTCATTAAGCCTCTGTAACTCAATCACTGCAATCATCTTTCTAATCTTAACGGGGCCAAATATATTCCCACTGTGATGTCACAAGAGTGCAAAATTCTTCTTTAAGGAAAAGTATGTCTGGTGTTGCTCTGCCCTGATAGATTTCCAGCACTCTGTTGCCTACCCAGCGTGTGTTTCCTCAGCCTGGTTCCACCTGTGTAGCCAGAGCAGAATGTATGTAAGGAAAACAGGTGACTTACATGAGTGCATATCTCCTTCTTGTACAGGCTTGTGATCAAATGCAATTAAATTATGGTTACTCAACAAATAACTGCCTTTCAACTGAAGCAACATCACCACTGCATACATGCTGATGCCTGCTGAACTAATCTAAACCAGCTAGGGCTCCTGAGCCTCTGCTTGGGCAATTGCTGCTGGGCAATTGGAAGTGTTACTTGTGCTGCTGCTTCTTTCCTCCTCTCTGTCCAAAAGTCAGTTTAATTAATTCCTCTCCTGCAGACTCTTTTAACTGTAATCTTCAGACAGCATTCATCTAATCCCTTTAACCAGGGCATTCTCATCAGCTGCCCTTTCTTTAGCAAATATATACTTGCACCACTGGCATCAACTTTTTTACTGGTTGAACTAACTAACCAGTGGCTTTCAAACTAACTTTCATTAAGCTGCTGCAGTACTGCACATAGAACAACCTGTACAGATAGGTTGCAGGAAGCCCTGCAGAATGCAAGCAATCCATATCTCTAGCAGAGGAAACATGCATGCTTTATGGTAGGCCATGCCTCATCTGCTTGGAAAGCTTTATAGATAATTGTGTTGGTTTTTTTGGATTTTTTTCCTTTTCTTTTTAGCTTGTGTGGAAGAAAAAGAAAAACAACACAGGATGGTTTCCAATAGGGAGGATAAAACAGTACAAATTAAATCCATTCTCTGGCCAGGGTAACAATTGCAATTTCCTGCTATTCCTTGGAAGCTGTACAGCCCAAGAGGGAGATATTTCAAGACCGGTGTGTCAGGGATAGAAATGCATGCATCTGGTTATTTTTAATGGCAGCTCTGTCCCTAATTTTCAGTGCTGGCCTTGATGAAATGCCAGCTGTTTCATTAACCTTCGTCAGCATGGCAAAGAACAAAAGGTGGCTCATGATGTCTGCACCTGAGACAAAGCTTCCCAACAAGTTGTTGAAGATTCTTAGCTATAACAGGCAGCATCTTGGGTAGAGAAGGGTAAAAGAAAACGCTGTGCCTCCATGAAGGTTTGTGTTACAGAGTCTGCACAAGTCTCATATCTGCAGTCTTCACTACTACTGTCTGTGAGCTAGAACAAAGTTTCAGTCAAGGTAACCATTTTCCTCTATAAGCCAAGAAAAATATTAGGTTTATTTTCAGACCGTTAAGAATGGTCTTTCTGAATAGCCCTGCTTTCCTTGCTTCATATGGACTGCTAAAACAGAAAGAAAAAGCACAATTTCACAACCATGGCAACTGTGAACTGCCACACGGGTTAGACCCCAACAAACAAAACCTCGCTGTGCCTTGGAAGAGCCTTCTCAAGGCCTGAGATTTAATCCACTGCCACAGCCAAAGGATTAGTGCTCCAGTGGTAGTGCTGGGCAAAAGGCAGGATTTTTGTTCCATGAGAAACGTGGTGGGCTGGGGGTGGGAAGGGGGAGAAAACACAAAGTCAGATTTCTTCCAAGCTCTGGTCTGTAGTGGTGTCAGCACTAAGGAAGCAGCACAGTGCTACTCCAGCCCCCTCCTCCCTGCATGTTCTGCTTTGCAGCTACGACCAGTTCCTACCAACCACAGTCACTGTCATGGTTGCTACCTCCTCCCTCCTCTTTTTACGGAAACACAATCTATCACTGTAGGCCCCGCTCATGAGACAGCAGTCTGAACAATGTGTTCAGTCGGGCTGGTGGCTGCTGGTCATGGGAAGGCTGCTGGTGATGCTGGAGATGTTGTGTTGTTTGGCACAGTTTTCATGCACCCAGAAGGCTGCTTCCAGCCCCCGGTTTCCAAGTGGTGAAAGACAGAGCTGTTTGGGCTGCAGCCTCAGGAGGTTTGGATTTAGCTTATCGTTGAGATCAGACTCGCTGATCTTAAAATGTCAGCAGTGAGCTATGGAGCAAGAAGAGGGGAAAAAAGAAATCCTTGCCCAAAATTCAGGCAGCGCTAGTAAATGTCAGGGATTTGCACAGAAGGAAGTCTCAGGGCTGGGAGGCGTGCTGACATGTAGGCTTTCGGTGAAAGCATCTCCCCCAGGTCTTCAACATCTTGTCTCACAGACACCAAGGCCTCCTGCTGGGAACAGCCCAAGGCAATGCTGAGCTGGTCCAGGGGCTGCCACAGCATTGTGACCCATTCCAGAGCCAGACGTGTTGAGTGAAGTATTGCTCTGCCAGGCTCCTCACCTCCGAGTTCTGCTCATCAGGACAGGCATCAGATTCTGAAAAGAAAGGGCTTTTCTTTTCCAGGCAGCAATCATGACTACTTTAACAGGGGACAAACCGCATTTGCCCTGGGCATCCAGCACATACAGAGAATCATAGAATGGTTTGGGTTGGAAGGAACCTCTAAGATCATCTGGTTCTAACCCCCAGCTGCAGATGGCAGAACTCTTTTGGCACAGGGCTCTGGTTTGGTCCTGCCAGGCCACCAGCTGCATGCCACATTCAGGGAGCATCCCAGGGGTGAGCACAGCACAGCCGAGAGCTGAGGAGGGCCCTGAGCTGGAGCTGTTTCCACCGCTCGACAGAGGGCCTGTAAGAAATAAGCCAAGTATTCTTGAAAAGGAAGCAGTCCAAGACAGAGGAAAGTTAATTACATTAAGACCGGAGATGCTGGAAATACTGATTCTCCAAGCAGTGGTACAACCCTAGCTTCAGCTTTCTGGCACATTTAACAACTAAACACTGCTGCAAACAGCAGCAGGACTTTACCTCATGACCAGGTCAGGGTAGATTGAAGGAGGTGTCTTCCATTTAAATGCAGTTACCTGCAGAAGAGAATGTGGGCTGCCTTTTTCTTGGCATAGACAGAGATAAACAGGCTGGCATCTGGTGTGCCAGATTTGGCAGGGAGCCTGCTGAGATCGCTGGAGTCCCACCTGTTTGCACTGTAGTGGTGCATCCAGGTCGTATGATTTGCCTTGTCACACTGAAATGGGGACAAGTGCAGAGACAGGTACTGAATTATTAGAAAATCCACTGAGAATAGCAATTGTCTGAAAGCTTGCTTTCTTGCAAACCAGAACTTTTCTTGACCACGGCATTTAGCACATTCAAAGGCAATACCTACGTACAAAAGCCAAGAACTGGAAGCCTGTGATTTGCCTTTGCCATCTCTGTGCTACTGAACTTGAGAGAATGTTCGATAAGTTTCATTAAGGTCTTGAACTGTGAGCCAGGTTCTCCAGGACATCCGCTGCAGGCAAGGAGAAAAAGAGAGTCGCTGCTGTTTGCAGTGCCTGGGCCAGGTCTTGGGTTGAGTTTTGAGTGAACTTGGGCCATCTGGGTGGGACCCACTGAAGCTAGCAGGCTGTGTGTGGTTTGGATTCAGGTCCTGGCAAAACTAAGCTCCAGCCTTGAGGAGCACAGCTTGCTCCGTGGGCCTGGAGGACCCTTTCTGAATTCACAGTGAGCAGTACAGTCAAAGGAGAGGTGATGTGGGAAGTTGGTTGGTTGTTCATTCTACACCAGTGCAGAGCACCTGGGCTTCTGTATGATGGGATTTAGTCAGAGGGATGGAACATGGCATTGTCTGGAAGCAAAATCCAGAAGCAACAGGGTCTCATCAGAACTGGCATGTTAGGGCAGACAGAGACTTGACAGTAATGCTGGATTATACAAACCATGGCAAGCTCCCACCAGAGCATTCTTCAGGGCTCAAATGGCCAGCTGCAAAAAGCATCCATCTAGCAAAGGATGTTCGTGGGCAGAGTGTGTGAAAATGTGCACATCATCTTGGCTTTGGATCAGCTGGAGGGATGTTTTTCTTGCAGGCTGAGAGCAGCAAAGATTATTAATCTCTGAAAAAATCTGGGGCACTATGTTGAAGTGGGTTTTCATCAGCCTCATGCTATTGTGTGTGTATATCTTGGTTTTACTAATGATTCAAATGAAAAGTAGTCAGGAGCAGTGCTTGGAGAAGGAGGTTTTCCTGTATTTATTTTGGATGCGTGTCCAGTGGAAAAGTATCTTCCAAAGCATTTTGCTTGGCGACATGGGCTGTTTCGTTTGGAGAACAATTGATGGTGATGATGAGTGGTGTTAGATGTGATCACTGTTCGACAGCTTTTTGACTTGCCTGCAAGTCAGAGCAGCAAATTCCACATGACTGCGCACGTGTGCCGAGGAGCAGCATGGAAACAGTGGCCGTGGATGAGCTGCTGGACATGTTCAGTCAGGTCTTTGCCAGACTCTTAGCAGGCACAGCACAGGTTGTTGGTGCATTGCCTGCCTATGGTTTGTTCACCGTGCACTCTGCATTTTGGTGAGCTACCCCTGGACAAACACTGCCTGACAGTGTGGCTATGCTGCAGAGATCAGTTTAACCTATTGGCACTGTGCATGGTACATTACATAGTTATGGGAGCAGTCTGCTCCCACTGACTTCCCCAAATTTAATGAGGTAAATCCTAGCTGATGCTATTCTGGCACCCTACTCATGCCTTCCCAGAACAGTTGTACCAGTACTGTAGCCCTGCCTACCTCCAGAAGAAAGGATGAGGGGAGTGATATGCTCACACTCACCCTGTCCCCTAGCTCCCCGCATGGACCATTGGCAGCTCACTGCAGAGGGGCAAGAAGGAGGGTTAAATCAGTGAGGGTTAACCATTTGTCTGTCCTCACTGCTGAAAAAAAGAAGAGCCATCTGCCACATTCATTTCCTCCCTTTCTGCAGGCTCCTCCAAGCAGTCGCCTGCGGTCTCAGTGGCACAAGGAATAAATCCAGTGCAACTTTGCTGAAGTCTTCAGAATTGCTCCCAGGGAGCAGAGCAGGGCCCCCGAGAGTTTCCTAAGCTTCACAGCCATAGCCACAAGGCAAATAAAATGAGATTAACCAATTACAATTAAAATGAGAGAGAACTGCTTTTGACAGTAATTTTGAATTTCCCCTCAAAGCAGTTCCAGCTGTGACCTCTGACTTGTGCAGCGTTCGCCTGAGATCTGCCCCTGGTTGTTTGTTATAACTGATGCTTTCAAGGACATTCAGTCCTGCCTTTGGAGGTTTCCTAGGTGAAAAAAAGAAGTGAAAAATGGAAGAGGAAGTAACACAGGGCATCCCTGCAGTGAGGCACAGACATGAGAGACCTTTGGCAAGCAGACAAGAAGAGCCAGGCAATCTCCAGTGGATTAAGTAGGTTAGTGCTTGCATCAAATCCCCCCAGCCCAGTACTGCTATGTTCCTATCATGCAACTGTGAACCCCATTCTGGCAACATTCATGTTGGTGTTGAGCAGATCTCCTTTCCCACAGAGAAGCTGGCTGTGCATAGAGCTTGCCCTCGCTTTGGGAAGAGAGCAAGGCTGTGTCCACAAGATTGGAGTAAATATCATTATTCTTATTCAGAGATTTTGAAAGGGTTGTTTGTTATGCAGCCGTGCTACACAAACAGCTTTCAACTTAATAGCACCCAGTCCTTCCACACTACTTAATTCCCTCAAATGAGTGGGTATTTTTGACTCACTCCTTGGCCTGTTCTACCATCCTCCAGCAGAATTCATCCTGGTGCTGTCCAAAAAACTATCCTGGAGGGGGAGATTTTGGAGGACTGATGAGGGATGAGTAACACAGTGGGGTGTGGATTTTCCCAAATATCCCAAATATCAGCACCCTGCAGCCTTCACTCATCCAAGGTGCTGCTGCCTCTTCCTATGCGGAGCGTGGAACAGATTTCTGCATGAGCTGGTAAGCAAGTAGCCTCTGTTGCTGTATCTGTAGACACGTTCACTGGTCGTGTGAGTCACCTACACACCGTCTTTCTGCTGTCACAGTGTTTCCACATTCTGACGAGGAGCTGACACACTTGAACCTTCTCCATCTTGCAGCACAGCTGGATCAGTTTCCCGTGCTGCAAGGAGACAAGGCTGTGAGAACAGTGACTTGAGCCAGTGATTAGGAGTGTAAAAATACATATAAAGTTGCTATTTTTACTCTTCAGGCACAGAAGATGAGAGGGAGAGCAGACAGAGATAAAGAGAAATGTGCAACTCTTAAGGCTGCATTACCTGAGTCAGACAATGGAGTAGATTATTTGTAGCATGCTCTGCCAGATTTGAAAGCCTTCCAGGTGCTGTAGCACTCTGCTGTTGAGGTCAGTATAACAGTCACCTTTGTTTCTAATTTCCTTTGTCATCAGTAATTTTAAAGGAATGCATTATGCTACAGAGATGAGGTCTGAAAGCAATTTTGGTGACATTAATGCTGTTCTCTACCTCCACACCAGTTACGTTTATTTCGTTCAGAATGATTCAACTTACATTCAGTGCTGTCACACATGGGTGACTTTCAAAAGTGCTTTGTGTAAACAACAGTCTGCCCATGCTCAGCACAGTCTGATATCTCTGCATCTGCAAATACCATTGTTTGATTTGTAAGATACCTGGATTTGCATATAAATTGTTATAGTCCATTTCCTAAAAGCTTCCCACGATGTACATTTCCCATTCTTCTCAGTAGCTCATCTGAGGGTTTTGTATTTTTGTGGCTTTTCCTACAGTCTGCCTTAAACTTTGTTGCTATAAATTGAACTGATATCTTCTTGCCCCTCCCGAATTGTGGAGAACAGTTACTGTCCTCTTTGCAAATATTGGAAAACCATTATCGTGTTCCCCTCATTCTTCTCCCTCCTAGACTAAACAAACTCACTTCCTTCCACCTATCATTACAGGTCATGTTTTCAAAACATTTTTATCATTCACTTCATTCTCTGCACACACTCCCTTAGTCTATTATCTTCCTTAAAATGCACTATCCCAAACTGGACCTAGATTTAACACTGTATGGATCAAATCTCTCACCTCAGAGTAAATCTCTTACTAGCTTCATTACATCCTGTTTGGAGCTGTGGCCTGTGCAGCCAGACAGTGATTCCCCAAACGATTTGTTTTTCCAGCTATGCTCCATTTGGAGATACTCAGACCGAACTTCAGGGCACCATTAGATGTGTTCCTCTTCAGTTCAGAGACCCTCCACTGGGACTCACCGGGGGGCTCTGCAGGTGTTCCTAGTTTAGTTTTCACAAAGCATATCAGTATTCCTGAAACCAAACCAAGACAGGATGCATCTCTTAGTTCTCTGCCTGACTTCTCCTATTTGTGGAAAACATATAAAAGGAGGGAAAAATATATCCTGGACAAACTAAACAGCCCCATACCTGCCTCGTAAGATCTTACAGCCCTTCAAAATATTTGCTTAATCTCCCAGTATCTTGGCAGGATACATAGGTATTAGTGCTTGCAGGTGTGCTTATCCATTGATCTCAAAACATTCTCCTC
Source organism: Phasianus colchicus (assembly GCF_987193195.1). Taxonomy (NCBI): domain Eukaryota; kingdom Metazoa; phylum Chordata; class Aves; order Galliformes; family Phasianidae; genus Phasianus; species Phasianus colchicus. The sequence continues at coordinate 8,597,925 of NC_143453.1, read as the reverse complement.
CTTCTTTTAAACATGGGGAGGCTGAGGTGTTTGGAGTCTCAATTTTCATAGGCAACGAAGATCCCCTGCTCCATTTAAAGTCTATGGAAAATGTGGGTTGCAAGCCAGCTGGAGAATTGAGCTTCAAGTGACATGCTGAGGTCCCACTGAGAGTTAACACACAGCCAGGAGTTGGAGCCCAGGTTTCCAGAGCATAATGAGCAGCACCAGGCTGCCTTCCATTCCATCATGTGAACACACTAGCACAGCCATATGGTCAAATCCATGCTTAATAACCTAAGTAATCTACCCAGTCACAGCATTCTGGATAGGAGTTGTGTTGATCACTATTTGCTCACCAACTACAAATCTTCTTGTTCATCTCATATTTGGTTGCAAGCTGCATAGCTGAAAAGCATGTTAAAGAAAACAAATGGCACCTGCACCAACCCTGCCATATACCAGCAGTAAAATATATTAATAGTTTCCAGGTCTGTATTTTGTATGTTGGCTTGCCAAAACTCACCTGCCCTGTGTGAAAGGGGAGGCTGCTCAGCACTGGTCTGTGAACAAAAAGCTGGTCTGTAGAAGACAAATCTGGGGGAATTTTTTAAATTCCAAAAATAGACAGAGGGGGAAATATGCCAGTAAGATGGATCTCATTTCATTTCCCAAATCCCTCTGGTCTCCAGAGTTCATTCTTTGCTCTTAATGTTTCATGCTATGGCTTATTTTAGTCTCCTTAGTGGAAAGTTTAAAACATTTACTTAAAGGCAAATCTTCAGCTGGCATAAACTGTCACAGCTCTCTTGGCTTCAGTTGCCTTCAGTAGAGGAGCTGCCCTTTAGCATTTAAATTGCTTATTAGAAAGTGGAAAAGCGAGTTGCTTGAAGTCATTTGCAAAGACTAAAGAGAATGGGGAGTATAAAGCGAGGGGCCACAGTATAGATCTCAGATGAGAAACAGCCTTTCTGCATGGACAGGTGCAAATATAGAGCAGTTGCAGCACACACTGCTTCTCAGATCCCCCTCCACAGCAGCTGTCAGTGCCCCCTGGCAGCACTGAGGGGTCCATAGGTGTATCTGCTGGGCAGAAGGGAGGAAGGCTGCAAGCATCTCTTGCAGAGCACTGAATGAGCCAGCCCTGGAGTCAGGTAAATTGGCCATATCCAAACAGTGCTTCATTGTGCCAGGGAGATGTATGCAGAAGCACCAAAGGGGTTGTAATAAATATTTTCCAAACTGCTGATTAATTCGGCGGGGGGGAGAGTATGACTTGGAACACATGAACCCACTTGCTACAGCCTCCCAGCCAGCCAGGAAAGTCACTGCTTCAGCCATATGGCTGGGATAGAGGCTCCCTCTTGTATTTGGCAAGTGTCAGTGACCCATCCAAGAGCCATCTCGCTTTCAAACTCCATCTGCACTGACCTGTTGTGCAGCAACATGATACTGTCATCGCTGCCCAGTTCCCAGTTCATCTCCTTGTACTGTTTTGTGCCTTACTGCGTTGATTTCTTTGTTTTCAGAGGAACTTTGTGTGAATCTATGGCAGTCTGGTTCAGAATTATCAGTGATCCCTTCATGAATGCACCCCTCTTCTCTCCTTCAGCATCACTTAACTCTCAGGCTGCAGATGTTCAGCTCAGGCACAGCTCTACTCCTCACTCCTGCACTCTCTCCCTCCTCTAGCAGGGCAATCTTGATAACATCCATCTGGGCTTCCACCATGTATGTTGTCTTCCTGCTCTGGTCCCTCTGTCCTGTACCTCCTGTCATAAATTTGAACAGTCACAATCCTGACCTCGCTGATTCTCTGCTAAATGGCAAAAGCAGGGCTGTTCCGATCGACACCAGCCTGACTAAGACCAGAGCAGACTTTCAAAGCCCAAAGGATTGAAATGATTTTTTGCCAGTGCCCTGGCTGGATTTGTGTCTCTGTAGGAATGTGTACAGTTCCCTTCGCTTTTGCAATGGCACCAGGGTGTTGATGAACTGCAGTGCTGCTATTTATCCCTTAATTACTCCCATGACTCACATGAAAGTAACAATTTTCCATGGAAACAAACACAAGCAGAACTGACACCACTCGAGCTGCCCTTATTTTGAAACACATTCTGTACTTTGGGTTTCAAGGGTGGCAACTCAGGAGACAGCTTTACCCTCCTGGTGTCAGGGTTTGCTGGTCGGAGGAGTGAGACTCACTGGGCACTTTGCTCCAGGCCAGGGAGAAAAGGTTGAGCTGCTGTGCTACAGCCATGTGGGGCTGAGAATCACTGCACATGCTGTGAATTTTGGGGCAGATGAATGCTGAGCATGGCTCCAAACAGGGTGGTTCCTGTCCCCAGTGATTCTGAGGTGTTCTTAAGACGTGTTCATCTGCTGATGTTCTTGCCAAGACGCTCCCTCTATTTGGTTTCCCTGCTGCTTTATGTTTTCACATGTCTCAAGATGCTCAAGCAGAGAGAGCAATACAAGCGCCGCTCCTGGATCTTATCTGGGGATATTTATCCTGTTCTGTGCATTGTAGTAATTACATGTGCCACAGCTGGGTGGGATCGTCCCTGGCTGTGTCAGTTTTTTTAAACAACTGATGCAATAATTAGCTGGCAGATCTCACTCACATCTTTTGGGCCAGTCTGGCATCCACTCCTATGGGGTTTTCTGTGGACTTTGATGGAGTCGGTGTCCCTGGAAGCTTTCAAGAATTGTGGAGATGTGGGTCTGAGGATCATGGTTAGTGGGCACGGTGGGGATGGATCGATGGGTGGACTCAGTGATCCTAGTGGTCTTTTTCAGAATCATTCTGAAGCTCTTCCTATGTGTTTGATACTTGTAAATTAGCATGTATAGGGGAGACAGGATCATCTGGAGGAGTCCTCATCTTTTACAAACATTCTTGCCTTGTCTTGGCACTAGACTTGTCAAAAGTTGTCCTAGTTCAGCTGTGGAGCCAAGAGAAACAAGGCAGAGCCTGAACTGTCAGCCTGATTTCCCTACTTGCAGCTACCATTATTTGCAGCAATTAGTTGTCCCTGGTGATGGTGGCCCAGCCCCTCCCCACCTTGTGAGGCAGGACCAGAGATGTGCACATCATTCCTCTGAGCTGTGCCTCAACACTGAAATCATACAACAAAGGGAGCACCCATGGCAAATCAAACACATCCAGATTGGGGGACATTGCAGCCCTGCACTCTGACCAGACAAAAACTGTCCTTGTGCTATCCTTTCCCAAGTCAGGGGATTGTAATATCGATGCAGATGTAGAGATGGGAGTGCTCAGAGCACTTTTGCCATTGCATGTTTTAAGAGATTTGATGCAGAGTCTGTTAAACTTGGCTGGTAATGTGCTTAGACTTAGTGCAGATAAAGTTGCCTTGGTGTGATACCTCTGTGCTCCCCCGACACAAACTCTTTAGCTTTGCAAAGTGTGGTTTAAAACAAAAATTTTAAAAATGCAACTTTGGCTGTGCAACCTATCCAGGAAATGTGTATAGAAACCGTCTGCTCAGGAAATACCTACAAAGGGAAGCTGGGGGAGGGAGTGAAGCCGGGCAGACCTGGGTTCTTCTCCCAGCCCGTGTGCAGCTTCTTCCCTTCAACTTCCTCAGGGCTGTTGGCTGTCTTTGTTTTGCCTCCTAGGCCCCACATGTTACAAACGTCTTTAATGAGGGTTTGTAAGCTTTCCATCACACTGGAGTCTTGTCATGGCTCTTCTCCTGTGAAGCAGAAACCTGCAGCTATGGCTTAAGCCAAACAGAGCCGGAGCTCAGGAAACCACTGAGCTGTTCTGAAAGCCTGCCTCAGAGGAGAGCCCTACATTTCTGACTTGATCTAGGACTGAATCAGTAATATAAACATTAGGCTGAATCTCCTTCCCTAGAGGCCTTGGTCTCTTCATCTCCCTTATTGCTCCCAAGGAGCTGATGAAGTGGCTGTGCCTCGTGGCACTGTCTCCCCCAGGACCACTGGGGATTTTCAGCCTGGGCTGCAGCAAGGGTACAGGGAAGGAAAGAACAGATGTCTGAGGAGCATCCACCAGAGAGGGATCAGGACAGGAGCAGACAGGACAGGAGATGGGCCAGATAGGGGCACAGTGGCCATCACCTCCTTTCTGCCCCACACATGGACAGCTGTTGGTCCAGGGACAGCTGCTGCTTGACTGACTGCAGCACAGTGCCATGGGGCCATTCCCACGGGCACAGTGTTCCATGTGGGTACAGCAGGAAAGGACAAATAGAAGCAAAGGAACGACAGGGGGGAAAAAAAAAAAAAAAAAAAAAAGTCAAAAAAAGCAAACAAACAGAAAACACAATAATTATCTCCCCCATGAAAATCTTCACAATTCCAGTGTCCTGCCGCAGGGTTATTGCCTTGACTCACCTCATGCATTTGCCAGCAGCAGTTTCTGCTTTCAACAAGTGACTTTGAAATATGTCACCATTTCAAGTGGGAAGGCAGAGAGATGGAACTGCCTGGTTCCATTTCCTACTCCGGGTTTAACAGAGGGCTGAGATGCGAAGCACAAAGCAGGGTATCTTCACACCCCCACTTGACCTGGGCCATTCAGCCAGAGCAGTCAGGCTGCAGCTTCAGCTTGTACATGGAGATGGCTCTGCCAAACACCCTTCACCTCCCAGCTTGCAGAAATAACACCTTCCTCAGTTCTTTTTCCTCCATTGATCAGTGTGGGGTGACTGCAGCAAGTGGCTGTGCTTTCGCAGGTATGGGCTCCAAGGCTGCTCTAGGAAAAGAGCTTAATTGCCTCTTGCACGTCTCTTGAATCAGGGACATCTCTCAAGCCCAGCAGCTTCAAAGACACATCCCCTGCATTCTATCAAAACAACGTTCAGAAAGCAGCTTGAATTTCTTCCAGCTGGCCTCATGTTACAGAGATCCCTATCAGCACCTGGGAGGAAAGAATTAGCAAGGAAAACAAGCGTCTCTTTAAACTTCTGAGAGGAGAAAAAAAAAAAAAGCTAAGAAAATGGCCATGTAAAACACATAGATTTAGCCCAATAATGTCCAACCAGTGCAATCTTTTCCTAAAATTGTTTGAGGTAGAAAGCAGCCTAATGGTTGGATTTCCTTGTATCAGCCAGAGACTTTGAACACTAATAAGAGAGCTTTGCCAAAGCCCTTGCACAGGTACTGCCTGTACCACCTCCCTCCTGGCCATTTGCAGTGAGCTGGGCCCTCCTAAGCACAATGCTGACACGGCAGGAACACATGCCTGTGGAAGCAGAGGTCAGCAGAGCAGACAGTCCAACACACTGGAGTTTCAAAGGCGCCCACATGGCTCTCCTTGCCAACCCAGCCAGCCACCGCCAGGGATTTCTTGTGACTCTTTCCTCAGCAAAGCACCACGGTCGCAGACGTTTCCCTTTTAGTGGGAAATCCAGCAGTCGGGCTCAGGGTGAGCCTGGAACAAGCAGCTCCCTTAGTAGCAGAGCTTCCCACACTCAAAGCACTCCCCGAATCTCCGCGGGTCCCTTTTGTTGTGGCTACTGCTGAGCTGCCTCCTCCTGCACAGCTGTCCCACACCCTGCCCAGCCCTGCAGCCATCCTCAGCATCGCTCCTTTGGTGCACGGACCGACTCACTGGCACACAAACAACTCCTTGTAAAGAGCAGATACCCTCCATTTCAAAGAGCAAAGTCTGCAGCTGGGGAAAACTGGCAGAGGACACAAACTGAATTTGTTTTCGCTTTGTGCTCCCTGGGGTTCCTCACACAAAGAGAGGAGAGCCCTGCAGCATGAGGTGGGGTTTGGGGACCAGAACTTGGTGCCTTTGCATGTTAGAAACCATTTCCGTTAGCAAGCCTTACAAGTGCTGTCTCTGCTGGATCATCAGTGGATACAGCAGTTGCACTCAATGATCCTTATGCGTCCCTTCCAACTTGGGTTGTTCTGTGATTCTGTGTTTATGCAGTTGGGATCCCGCAGTGCTATTTTTCTGTCTTTCCTGATACTGTCTCCCCCCAGTTCAGACTGCTGATGGGCCCAGCTTCGTGCTGGCTCTCCTCAAAGGAGGGCATTATGTTATGCCATCACTTCTCGTACTGTTCTTTTATCTGGCAAATTTTCATTATGATTGCAAAAAAAAATCGCATCCATCTTGGTTATTCAGCTATTACTCACAGCTGTCTTCCCTTCCTCTACCTAAATACAAAGCTGGATAAATACATAGGCAGATACGAGAATGAAAAGAGAATGAGAGAGAGAGAAGGAGCAATTCATGGTGATTACTGACCCAAATCAAGTCCGAAAGGGTGAGGAATTGCACTGAGCTGCACCAATTTACACCTTTCTGAGATACTGACTTGCCCTGGCAGTAAAACATTTCTAATTACCTGAACTCAGCATATTGTCTGCTTGGATTTAGTGTGCAATTAAGGGAAAATTCACAAGGTGCAATTAAAGCAGAACTTACAGACTGATGTTTCAGCTTCTGAGAGTCAAAAAGGTGAGCTTGAGCACATGTAACTTCAGAGACAAACCTAATCTTCCCCTCTTGCAGGGAAGATGCACATAACAACAGTGAGTGGGGCTTTCTTCAATTTGCTTTATCCTATGTGTATTTAAGATAACCCTTTTTTCCAGAATTTTATTTAGCTACTCATACTACAAACACAAGGACAGATGGCCACCAGATCCAACTCAATCAGCATTCTGTATGCTGGATTTCAAGCTCAGAAATTCATCTGGTTCTAGTAAAACATAGTCTGAAACCTGCCTGACGTTAACCCAACCAGAGAGTTGTATTAAATTTCTAAGCCTTCCCAATCCTCACAGGAGATTGAGAAGGCATTTTTAGAAAGGAGTTGATTAGGAGTTTAATTATCAGATATCAAAACCCATTCTGTAGCTGGGGTCTCACTGGAGAACGGCATTTTTAATGGGAGACTCCAATTCTGTTTGTTTCTTCTTGAAATTCAACGTCCGGACCTCGGCGGTGCGTGCTCAGTCATGGCAATTTGAGCTGTTTTCCCATGGCTTCTTCTCATTCCTCTTCTCATCAGATCTCGTTGCCATTAGCTGTAGGGTAGCAGGGCTCAGCACCTCAAGAGTGCCCTGTTCCAGGGAGCTGCTGTTGCACAGAGAGGACAAGCAAGCAGTTCTTCAGGGCCAAGGATGATGGAAGAGGACTTTGAGGCTCCATCAGACTTTTGGACTTCTGCACAATGGCAGCCCATGGGCGTGCAGGTGTCCAGGTGCATCAGAGCCACAGCAAAGCTTTCTTTGCCTCACCCCGTGTCCTCAAATCCTCTGTCCTTGAAGCTGACACGGTGATCATTTCACCCTCTTCAGAAACACCCAGCTATTTTATCCCTCGTGCCACAGGCTGTTAGAGATGTGTGTGCCGCCGCATCAAACGCTGTTGCTTCTATTTGCATAACTGTGGCATGGGGACGGCTGGCTAGAAACCAAAAACCACTCCAAATGGCACAGAGGCGACAGCCATCTGTGTCTTTTTCACATTTGGTTTCATTGTTTTAGGATCGGATCCAACCACTGCAACCTACAGTAACTCTAGACTTCTCGAGCCTCGGAGCTCTCCTTATAGCACGATCTGTGGTTTCATTGTGGAGAAGCAAACCTGGAAAAAAAAAAACTTGTTGGACTGAATCAGAAGTATTTTAGTTAGTGCAGCAGGAGCTGCCAGTGGTGAAAATAGCACTCCAGAGCATGAATGAACGGAATGGTGTTCCCTTCTGCGCACGTCAGACAGTTTGAGCCTAACTCAGCGTTACGGGTGTGCTGGACAGTGTTCTCTCAAGATGTATTTCCATTGCCACGTCATAAATATAAATGTTCTTTATGAGATACCCGTGGACAGAAGGAATCTAGTGTTTGCTAAAGGTTTTTTTTTGATGATGTGTATTGAAAGCCTTTCTGTTTGGCATTAATTAACACAATGTACTATGTTGCAATTTCCCAGCACTGACATATCCAGATTCCTGCTAGGAATTGGAATTGGCATCGAGCAACACCCACCCCTCCACCCAGACAGAAACCACCAAGATGTCCCTCCCTCGGATGAAGCTCATGTGTCACTCACAACCCATGGCAGAGGACATGCAGGGACTTTTGGCAATACAAAACCAAGCCATTTCTAACAGACCTGAGACTGGGACCTTCAATAGGAGCTCTCCCTTGTGTCCCCAATGCCCAGTGCCTTTGGCTGGGGGCAGAGATACCCTCTTGTTTTGGTGTGTGCTGTGGTATTTCTGATGGCTAGATTCTGCTCTTACTAACAGCCAAGAGAGAAGGGAATATGTGTGAATTTCCTGCCTGCTTTATCCTTTCTTGAACATCTATGCATGAAAAACACTTGCTGCCAGCCCCAAGCTGCAGGGATAATTTAATGTTGTGCCAACCAAACTGCCAAACAATGAAAACTTTTGACTCGTGTGTTTCAGTAGTGTTGCAGAGAACATACCTTCACATAGCTGAATAGGTCCTACACTACTCAACTTTTCTCCTTTCTCAGACATCCCACCACAGTTATGCTGACCCATTCCGTGGCTCCCAAGCTCCCTGCATTGACCTGAGGATGATTCCCCCATTGACTCTGGTGCACTCAGCCCTTCCCAGCACCACGCTTTCTGCATCAGCAGTGCTGTTACAGACAGGCCTCTGTGTACCAAGTTCATCTTTTTTACACCAGCAGCCTTCCTTCGCATCCATTTCTTTTTTAACTCAGAAATACATTTGTTGCAAATAGATGCCAGCAGCTCTCAGTGCCAAGAAGATTCAGTGCTCCTTCTGCTTGCTCTGTTTTCCAGTGAACTATATCAGTTTTTACTTGTTTCCCCATGACCTTTGGAGCCCATTCAAAGTCATCTTCCTTTTGCTTTGCTTTAAGTTCAGTCCCATGCATGTTGCCAGCTGATTTGTTGCCTGTTTTCACACGTCGCCAGCAAATCACCACCTCTTCATATTGTTTAGACAGTCATCAAATGTAGGCCTGCCAGCAGTCTTTGTTAATGGAGTAGGAAGTCTTGGTACATCTCACTCATGTGGCCTGAGAGGAACCAGAAAGCTGTTTGATTTCAGCTGATGAATCTTTAAAGTCCAGTGTGGGACTTTTATGGCCAGAGCAAGGTCAGGCTTCACTGAACAAAGCCTTTTGGTCTATTGATATGGATCCAAGCTCTGCCTGTCTGTCTCCTGATACAGACCGTGCTCTACCATGCTGGAATTGTGTCCTTCAAGTCGTGCCAGAGGTTTGACTTGTGCTAGCTTTGGATGGAGACAGCTTGTATCATGGAGCCACGTGGGTCTTCCCAGTTCCTCTCCTAAGCCGGTCCCAGTTACAGGCAGGTGGGATCACTGGAAGGTGAGGGGGCTTTGTGGCTTGTAGCTCTGTCTATCCTTGCAGCATCAGATCAGCAAGAGCCAGGGTGGACATAGGAGCTTCAGGTAGGGTCCAAAGTCCACAGGCCATGCTCAGGCTCAGCTCCAGCACCACGCAGCCTGTGAAGTGCTGTTCCTGTGCCTGGAAGGCTCCATCATTTTCACATACTCCTCAGAGATGTATATTAAGGCTCATTTGTGGTACAGATTGATTGAATACTTATTGATCCAGGTGACTCGGTTAAAAGCAAGATTTCTCCTGATTCAAGACTAAAATCTGTATTTCCTTCCAGAGGACAGTTGGAATGAGAAGATATAGCATGGTTAACCAAAATCCAGACTCATCTGGGCTCCTTGGGCATCTCCCGCTGCATCATTCAGGACTTGAGGTATGTATTTATTTCTGGGAGCACAAACATGGTGCAAAACTATTCAGGCTGTATTTTCTGCATATGGTGCATTGAATCCCTAGAGAAAATGGTTTAAAGAGGCTTAGTGCTCAGATAGGACTGATAGTTTTACGTAGCACAGTGAGTGCAGTGAACTTCAAAGGTTCTCTGCACCTCTAGGGCTTTCCACTGAGGTTCCTCTCTTTTTTTGGGTACCTTCCCACAAATCACCAGCCATGCAATAGAGAGCTTTACTGAAGCTCAGCAGCAGCACTTGCCAAGGCCTTGCATGTTGCACTGAGATCTGCACTGCTACCAGCATCTCTGATGCCAAGTCCACCCACATGGCCTCCTGCCACCCAAGGAATGAATTGTGGTGACACCACAGCTGGGGGCTGCAGGCAGGAGAGGACAGCCATCACATGGCCCAGGGAACACAGCACAGCCCACCCCCACATTTGCAGCGTGCTGCAGGCACATCTCCAGCTTCTTGTAAAAGGCCAAGGAAAAAGGCACCACCAGACCTTGGGACCAGAAGACCAGGCCCATCTCTTGCTATTCCAGTGCCCACATGTGGTCAAGTTCTGAATCTTCTCTTCTTTTGCCTTCTCCCATCCAGGCACAGGGCAAGCTTTTTGCAAAGAAAACAAGTGTCCTCTGCTGGCTGCAAATAAAAAATGCATGTGGTGATACTCTGCCTAGGGACAGTATTGGGTAGGGATGTGTTATGTGGAGTTTGCAACCTGACTTGTTTTACAGATGGACAGTAATCCAACCGTGAATTGGAGCTAAGCTGGCTGCTTGCAGTGCAGACAAAGGAGGGTTGTCAGGGAATCTGTGCCTTTAGGCTGTGTGTACTGGGCAGAGTGCAGCCCTTCTCCATTAACAGTTCCCCCAGTACAGCCTGAATGAGGCATAAGATGGTGGGGGCTGGAAGGAGCAGAGCAGAGAAGGGCAGGAGATTGGAGCTGCCTGAGATGCAGGGGCAAAGGAGCTCTCCACCAGCATGAAGCACATTAGGGGCAGTCTTTGCAAAAAGGACATGAGAGAAGGGGCCAGCATGTGCTTGTGCTCTGTGTTTCTGAAATAATCCCTCAGAGATCAATGGGGTTTCACATCTTTTCCCATCTGTTCTTAATCTGTTCACTTGGCAGATGCCAAACCACCATACCCTGTACGGGAAAACACAAAACAAAACACAAAGCCTTCTATCTCTCCTAGTTTTATTCAGAACCATCCCCTGAAGCCCAGCTCTGCCCATGCCCTACCCATGCATGGAGACCCACAGAGGAGCCTGCATCAGGGACTCTGCCTTCAGCAAGCCCCAGAGAAGGGATTTGTGTCTGATGGAGCAGCTTTTTGTTCGTGCAACCCAGTGACCTCAGGCTGGTGATTATCTTCTGCTGGCATCCCTCTGATGCCAGGAATCCTCCACGACATCTCAGTCCTATTATTCCAAGCACCAGAGACTTGCACAGCATCAGTCCCAGCCAGGAGAAGTGCCAACAGAAGGGATCTGCCTCACAGAAGGGCACTGATCAGCAGTAGGGCCAAGGCAAAGCAGCACACTGGGCCCCCAGTGACTCCTGCCTCTTGCTCATGCATCCTTTCCTTCCACCATTATTTCAGAGTTCATCACTGCAAAATCTGCTGAGGACATGAGCAACAGCGTTTTAATGGCATCCATGAATACTTTATTTAAGGCAGAGACTCAGTGACTACAGCACTGTCATTATCAGTGGCTGGACCAAACCATCTCTGATAATAAATAATACAGGATTACTCCCAGCATCTAAAAATATCCTAACCTAAGCCGTTCCCATCCTCATCCCATCAACTGGAAGGGCTGAGTGTTTGCCACAGCTTATACAGTAAATGCAGTTTAACTTTCTTCTTTCCAAATGCTGAAAATGGCTCTTTTTCAGGACGCTGCAATGTAATTTACAGCTGTATTACCAACTCCTTAATGGTTGCCAGGTTCTTTGAGCTCCTTTGAAATCAAACACGATAAAAAGATGAGAGCCAAAACTGACCACAAGTTTTGTGTCTGCAGGTTCCCATGTGCCTTTCCAGTCTTCTCAGCAAGCTAATGGAAACAATCCTGTAACTTCAAGGCAGAAGGATGAGGTTTTAGAGTTCCCCCGACTTGTAACGAGAGAGTTGATACAGCTTAACAGCAGCCAAGTGCCAGTGCATCCCTATGTCTCAGTACTACCATTAGTCTAAGGTAAGAGGGGCTGTGAACACCACAGCATGCCCTGCTTTGTTCTGACGCAGCTCTGCACTACCTTGAGCCTATGTCAGTTTAATCACTGAACACAACCTGGGCCTCTCCAGCTTGGCAAAGGTAGGACTTGGGGTGAAGGAGTTCTCCTGGGCCAACCTGGCGTGTTTTGCCGGTGACTCCCAATTCCCTGAAACTTCAAGAGGAAGATCAGCACAGTGAAACACAATATCAAAGTGAAACACAGTATTTTTTAAATGTCCTCACAGCAGTCATCATCATAAAAACACAAACCTGAGGTTTGTAAAAGCCTAGCAATAAAACCACAGGCATCTTTACAGCTCCCAGACACGCAGTGCTCCTCAACAGCAAGCACAAACCCTCCCAGATGCAAGGAGCAAAACTAACTGGGGAACAGGCCTAATTATTTTACAGCCTAGGAGAAAGGAAAAAAAAAAAAAAAAGAAAAAAAGCCACACATGACCCCAATTTGCAGGTCAATACCAGCCACTATCAGGGAAGTGAAAACAAAACCTGTTTGTTTTTTCTCACCTGGAGACAACAGAGCACTGAGTTGTGTAGAGGCAGAATGCTGCACCTCAAGGCTAGAGTGTGTTTTAGATTCACAGTGCACGCTCAGATCCTGGTGCTGTTTTCTGATTGTTTAAACCCATTTTCTTTGCAAAGCAGATTACAGGCATCTGTACTTCCCTAGCTAGCAGTAAGCCTGTTCTGTTCCATGGGAATAGAGATCGTTTCTCTCAAAATGTGAGGCAAGCCCTCCGGCAGTGTAGCTCAGCTTCCCGGTGTGCTCTGGCAGGTTATTTAATATTTCTGTGCCTTGAATCTCCCGTCTGCAAAATGAGTGCTGTGTTCCTCCCTCTGTCCAACAAGGTTTAAAGCTCTGCAGGGTGGGCACAGGCTCTGGCTGCCCAGGGAGGTGGGGGGTCACCGTCCCCAAAGGTGGTCAGGAACCATGGAGATGTGGCACTGAGGGATGTGCCCAGTGGGCACGGCGGGGGTGGGCTGGGGGATCTTAAAAGTCTTTTCCAGCCTTGATGATGCTATGATTCCATGACCTGAGCTGGTGGTGGGACTGTGCGTGGAGCCATGGGTGACTCAGCGGGGTGTCAAACACTCAGCAGGGTTACAATACACAGACTGTGGTTGGGGGAGGACTTTCTGGACCCCCTGCTGTAGTTTTGCAGTTCTTCTGTGCTTGAATTCCCTCAGGTGCAGGCAGGATTTTGTGCTGTCTGCCTGCTTGTACCCTGCGGGGAGGAGAGCGTCAGCCCCAGCTCTTGCTGGGATGATGGTACTGATTCAGCTATTGACAGCTCCAGTGCCTCCTCTCTTCCTCTGCCATGGAAATGAACCCATGTGGTAGCAATGATGGGAAATTACTCAGAGAGAAAAAAAAAGAGCTCTGTGTTAGCCAGGCAAATACTCCAGAATAAACACAGCCTCAGCCTAGTACCGTACAGCTGTCAGGTCCCATTGCAGGAAGTTTCTTGATGCTGATGATTTAACAATTCTCTGGCCCAAGGGTGCATCTCCCACTGAGAATCTGCTCCTCCAGAGCAACTCCATCACTGACCGGAAAGGAAGCAATCACAGTTTGTGTGTGAGGGTATGCAGTGAGAGTTACTGCATGGTAACAGCTACAGCACATCCAGGTCGGACAGAAAGCAGGTGGTTGTGTGTCCATACTGTGCTCCCAGAACACAGAGGTCACTGCCCTTTATCCTGCTGATCTTCAGTAGAATGCAGTGGGCAGAGCCTGGGCATGCATACACACATCTGTCAGTGACTGCTGATAGATTTTGCTGTTGCTGTTGTTTTTGCAAAAGCTTTAAACATGAAATGCAGATGTCAGAGGTCTTCTTTTGCCCCTGAAAAAATCCACTTGGTCTTCTGTTATCAACCCAAGGTTTGGGCTCTGTGTCCTGTGGGCTGACTGAGCTCAGCTGTTCAATTGAAGAGCTTTTGGAAAGCAGATTTGGACCCTGATCACACATCTTCTGATTGAAAGGGGAGCCCAGGCTCCTGGGAAAGGCCCATGATATAACTGAAAGGTGGGAAGTGCTTTGCATTGTTAGGAAATGTGCAGTCACCGTTCTGGCTTACATCCACCTGATGAGTTAGTGCTGAAAAATAATGGATTGTCCAAACGCGTGGTTGGTGGGTGGAGATAAGGAGCTGACACAGCAAAGGGCTGCTTACCTCCCCCCCGCCACAGGGCAACGCTTTGCAGCTGGGCAGCAGGTCAGTTCACGTGCACGTTTAATGGATGAGACAAGGGCAGCGTGCACTCAGTGTTCTGCTCAGTGCATGATGTCAAGGATGCAAAGCCCTTCTGGCCACCCGCTGCTGCAGGGAGCAGCTTGCTCCTTCCAGATCAAGGCCAGGCAGATCTATTGGAGCTGCTGCTAAAAACTGAAAGCAAACACTGATGCTCACAGCACCCCGCTAGAGAGCACGGCAACGCTGTGCCAGCACCGCTCTAACAGCGCCGAGCTGCGGGACCGCGTTCCGGGCGTCCCAACCGCACCGCCGTGCCGGGGCCGCTCCGTCCCGTCACAGAATCGGTGCGGCTGGAAGGGATCTCAATCCTACGGAGCAGCTCCCGCACAAGGCGGGGCCCGCCCAGCTCAGCCACCGCACGCGTTCCTGCAGCAAACGGCACAGAGACACGGTGCGCACGCAGGGTGCGGATCGCAGCCTCGCACCGGGGTCCCGTCGCACCGCCGTCCCGCTGCGGCCGCGCTCACAGCGGAGGTCTTGCAGGAACACGTGCGCACGCGAGCTACCGGGAGACGCTCCGCACACGCGGCCGGCTTGTACGTGCACGCGCAAGCGCACGTGCCGCCCCCCGCAGACGCGCCCCCACCGCACGGCGAGCGCGGTGCACGCGCAGCTCGCTCCCGGCGCGCGCCCATCCCGGAGCGGGCGTGGCCACGGCAACGGCCGCCGGCGGCGCTGACCCCCGTCGCCATAGCGACGTGCCGGGCTGCCGCAACCGCACCTGCGCCTGCGCCGCCGCCCCCGTCCCTCCCCCCCACCCCGCGGCCGGTGGGCGAGTGGCGGCCCCGCGGGGCTCGGCGAGGCGATGAGCGGGTAGCGGCGGTCCGAGGGTCCCTCGGAAGGCCGAGAGCGGGTGAGGGGCCGCGGACGGGGAGACGGGGCGCGGCGCGCGTCCCCGCCCGGCTGAGGGGCCGCGGGCGCCCCGGCGACGTCCGCAGGGCGGCGGCCCCTCGACGCCGCGCCGCCGCTCGGGCTGCACGGCGAACCGGCGGGGGCGGGGCCGCGCGGGGCCGGGCGGCGGAGGGCCGGGGCGGGGGCGATCTGCATTGCAGGGTTGGCGGGGTGCGCCGGGTGGCTGCGGGGCCGGGGCGGCGCGGACGGATCGGATGCGGCTGCGAACGCGGCGCCGGTTTGCCGCGTAGCTCGCCCGTAGGCGGAGGTAATCGTCCCGGCTTTGCTGGGAGCGACGCTCGGCGCTCCGGATCCCGGCGCTCGGGCCGCTTCACGCCTGGCGAGCCGACGGCGGTGCGCCCGTGGCTGCGTGCGGGGGGTTCGAGTCCCGGCGCGGTGCCGGCTGTGGCGGAGCGAGCGGCGATCAGCGCAGCTCCGCGCCCCCTTTGCCTTCCGCGCTCCCCGCGCTCCGCTCGCCGTGTCTGCGCGGTTCCTCCCCGTTCCCTTCCAAAAAGACGAAGGTCTTCCGAGCGGCCCGGAGCTGCGTGCGGTCCTCAGCCCCGTCCTTGTCGAGGTCGTTACCGCAGAGTTTAATTGTGTTCCTTGAAGCTGTGCCCTTTATTTCAGGTCCCAGGTAGAACTGCACGCTTTTAGAGCTTTCAAATTATTTCTTTTAATGCGTTGTTTTATCGTTTCACTGACAAAAATCAGCCTGCGGTGTGTGCTCGAAGGCTGCAGGTATTGAGGGCAGTACGTTCATTCGGGTCTGCTGGGTTACTTGGTTCTCTAACAGCAGGACAAAAACTCCCCAGTGCTGTTATTCCAGAACCTGGGGTGTAATGCACAACAAAATACGTCCTGAGCGTTACAAGCGGTGTAGTAGGAGATACACAGTTGCAGTGATTGAGTTTGGAGCTTTACTCCCAGTACTACTGGGCTCCTAGTACTTCCTCCTGGGTTAAGAAACTGTTTTAAAACAGCAAAATATCCGAAGATTGCCTTTGTATCCTTGAGCTTGGCAGCGCCTTGCGATGCTCCCTGGGTAAAGGGAATATTTACGTAATTCATCCTTTTGCTCAAGTTCCCGTCTCACCTCGTTTCTCATAGTAAGAAAAGAAAGGAATGTAACGAGCGGTGCTGGCTTTGCAGAGAACTGATAGCTTCATTTGTCTGAAGCGTTCCGATGCTTAGCGGTGGCTCACAAGTGATAGCAGCTAACAGTGGGGCTTTGATGAGCGACCAACGGATGGGATCTGTGAAGGAGATGGATGTGCTCTGGCCAGACCTAGCATGGATTGTCGTTTTATTGCTGCTGCCGTGGTTTAAAAAAACAAACAGAAAGGGAAGGCTGAAGGACTTTGGTGTTGAAAAAGGCAGCGGCACGAGGCTGGGCTCTGTGCGGCCTGGTTTGTGGTGCTCTGCTGCAGAACGCTGCGTGTGCCGGAGCTGCTGCGAAACAACAGCACAGAGAGCAGGTTGTGTGCCTGTGTGCCTTCTGCAGCGCTGCCATCCATGGCGGTGTGCTGCAGTGAGCTGTGCTGGCTGAGCAGCACTGCCTGGAGCTGCAGTGCTGTTGGCCACAGCCTGCCCTGAGTGCGCGGTGCTGCACTGCAAAGGCAGCGGGGATGTGGGACATGGGTGGGTGCCCGAGGCTCTGCTTCTCTCTGGTTGCTTCACTTGTTGGTAAGAGCCAGCCTCGCTGATGTGTTTGTCCTGTCTCCTGTGAATGCGTGCCTCGTTTGTCTCTGTGTTCATTTTTTAATGATAGCAGCATTGTCTTGCTGTAAGTGAGGACATCCAGCAGTGCCACAGTGGGTGTTGGTCAGGATCTGTGTGGTCAGTGAACAACTTTGGTGATGGCGCCTGGAGGCGTCTGGATGAGGAGCTGTGAGATCTGGTTTAGTGCTTGTGGTAGCAGTGGTAATGTGAAGATGGTTGGACTAAATGATCTTGCAGGTCGTTTCCAACCTTGTGATTCTATGATGTTTTCCCAGCTCGTTTCTCCTGGGGGTGTTAAAGGGCTAATAGAAATGGGAACAGAACCTAGGTTTGCTGCTAGAAGTGTCCATCTGTGTCAGAAGAACACATGAATTGTGTCATCAGTGGCGGGGCTCCTTGATGATAGGGGTGTGCATGCTTCTCACGTGTGTTCGACTGCTTCCCGCTCCTCATGAAGGTGTGATGGAGCTCTGCATGGTCTTTTGTTCTCCTGGTTCCTTGCGAGGGTGTCAGGTGCCTGCATCTGTAGCTGTCTCAGTGTTGTGTGTGTGCAGTCAGACTTGGCATCCTTGCTTACAGGTGGATGCACACACAGGTAATCACTGCCACTGCATTCCCAGCAGCAGCTCTCAAACCTTTGCTGCAGCCCATTTTCTTGTTTTGTTGTTGTAGAACTGTGGCTGTGCAGTGCATGGCATGGGGGCAGGGCTGTGTGCGGGTGAATGGTCTGAGAGCCCAGCTGTGGGAAGTAGTGCCTGGTTAGAGGGGCTCCATCCAATGCACAGAGCACTGAGGGGTGACTAAATCTGAACTTGTTTAAAAGAGGGGGTCGGGCTGTGCTACTGCTGGGGCTGCAGCAGTAGGAAAATCGTGGTATTGTGTTGGCCCTGGGGGGCAAAGCAAATGTCTGTGCAGGATAGCAGAGTTTGAGCTGACTGTGGAGACTGCGTGGTTTCCTTCAGGATGTCCTTTGAAATAAGCTGAACAAACACTATTGGGATGGCATAAGTCTGTGGAGACGGGAGAGCTGATCTAAGCAAAGAACAGCTAAGTGTCTGTTGGTTGGCGTTTTGTTGTTAGAGATACAGCTAGGAATGTTTGGTCAGTTCAATATAAGGTTCTTCCAAGAGAACTTATGTCCTTAATTGGCTTTTGAGGTTGTATTTTGTGCCACATACAGAAAGCATTCTGGCAGCTTTTGTCACATTCCAAGGGAGCGATGGCTGGGCAGCAGTGGAGAGGAAGACCACAGCCTGCACATATCTGCTGGCAGGGAGCTGAGGGGGCTTTCCAGGTGACAGTCACCCCATCTGCTTTGTGCAGTGGATACCAAGCAGGTGGCTTTAATAACTACAGTCACTTGGGCTTCAGTGGTTTCCTTTAGGCTGTGTTTAAAACCATAGATGAGCATCTGCTGGCTCTTCCCTTGCAGTGGGGCGGAGGTGTGCTCTGACCTGGTGCACCACAGCCCGAAAATAACACTCACTTCACTGATGTATTTGGAACTCCACCCAAGTGCCTATGATCAGAAACGGCCCGCAGCCTGCATGGCTTCTGCAAGGCAAGATCTGTCTATTGAATTGCTAGCCGTTGTTTGTGATGAGCTGTGTGTGATGAAGTTGTGCCTTGGAGTCTCTTGTTCATAGGCTTAATCTGAGCTGTCTCCAGATCTACATCTGCAGCTATAGCTAGAGATGTTTTGTGATGGTTGTGATGCTGGGAAATGAGAAATAGTGCATGTGCAAGGATGGAATGCAGCATAGCATACAAATAAAGCTTGGGAAGAGGGTTTTGGTGCTGGCCTCACTTTGTAAGGAGAGGGCTGTGTTACTGTTGTGGTGTCAGACGCTGCTCTGCCCCTTTTAATGCTTTGTCATCTTAATCCAATGACACATGCCTCCCTGGCTGCTGTTTGTCAGGTAGCTCAGTGTGTAGCTCTGCACCACACGACACCTTTTGTATAAGAACATTGGGAATGTAAAATAAATGAGAAAGCACTGGAGAGGAAGGAGGAAAAACCATGGTGACAGAGCTGTTCTTTGGTGTATGCAGTCACAGCTTTCTTTCCAGCATTGGCTTAATCTGGCTGATGAAATCCAGCCAGAAGTTGGTAGCTTTGAAGTCTGTCCCACTGATTTCCATGGTGAGGGTGAAGATTGCTCATCTGGGCTGCTAAGGACTTGGCTGACACCTGCATTTTTACCCCTTAAATTTCACTTCTTGATTGTAGCCACTGCACGTTCATTATGGTTTGGAAGAGCAGGAGTTTTCTGCAATCTTGAAACTGCATTATAGGAGTCGCTCTCAGCACGGTGTTTCCTGGAGGGACACCAGCAGTGTCCCACCTGTGGAGCTCCTGCTCTGGGTGTGCTGGGTACGACTGTGTGCCCTCCTAGGTCAGCTGGGCTGCTGGCCTGCTTCACTGTGCATCCTGCCCGTGTCTCCAGTCATCCTGTGCCCAGTTGGCTGTGTTATCTCTATGATGCCATTCTAGGAAGAGAAGTATTTTCTCAGTTGGTGGCTTCTGCTTTGTTAGTTTGGCCTGCTCTCTAGTTAGGTACTGGCTACAAAGTTCCTATGGGGGAAATGCGTGTGATGCACTGGTGTGTGAGAGCTGTTCACACTGCGGGTGTGAATGCTTCTGCAGCTGAGCTTAGAGGGAAATTCCTATTGCACGAATGAGGGAGGAAAAACACTGGAGCTGCTGTCCATGAATGCTGTGCTGTGACTGTACCACAGGGCACTTCCCTTCCACATCACCTCTGCAATGGCTGCGGGCGGCCTGGGGGAATGCCAGCCCTCTGATCTCCATCCTCAGGAGGCAGGGACTGCTTACAGAGGGGCTGCAGCTGAAACTCATCAGAGCGGATTGGTTTAATTGTGCCCACTGATTAACTTACCAGTGCTGCAGGGGAAATGATGCTCTGATGCTGATCATTTTTTATCTTCTGCCTTAGCCAATAAAGCTAGCCTGCCTCTGATAATTTTTCTTCGGACTAGATAATCCTAGTGTGATCTTTAATATGCAAGAAACCAAAATGGAAAAATAGATGAAGAGATTAATAGTGGCAGTCTGTTTTGCTTTTTCTCACACTGGAAGTAGGTTAAAAATAAGTGTATTTTTCAGGAGTCGAGTTGTAAATACTTCTCATTTTTGTTTGTTGCTGGGGGTGAAGTTGCCGTCTGTTGAGGTGACAGAGACACCAAACCTGGCAATGCTGAGTAACCATTTGGTAGTGAAGGTTTCAGAGTGCCATGTACAGGCTGTTTGGTTACGTAGCACTGCTGCTGCTCAGTGTTTGTCAGGAAATACATTTGATAAACATCCCTCTGAGCCTTGGTGTTCTGTGCAGTCTCAGCTCCGGCCATGCTGATGGCATGCACTGTGAAGCTGGCTCTGTCCTGCTGTCACACTCACTTCCATGGAACTGGGAGGGCTGTGTGCACACATTTTTGTATTTTCAGGTATTTTATCGGGGCTGTAAGTCTTGATACAAAAGTTCCTTTTGTAATGAAAGATGCACAGTTAAAGCAGGGCTGTGTTATCTGTTATGAATGACAGAAGCGTGTTGCTTTCTCAGGGCATGTGTGCTACTTATTTTAAATGTGGGGAATGAAATTTGTGTCATAAAACTACACACCAAAAGAGCACAATGGAAAGCATTTTATGAAGCAATATGAACCAATTAAGCTATCTGTGTCCCCAGGGAGTAGAATTAAGATCTGTCTCTTGCACAGCATGGGGTCCCACAGCTATATATGATTGTCCAGGCAGTGAGAATCCTAGTTCTTATCTTTGTAATCTAAATAATGCAACTGCTTTTACAGAACTTAGATAACTGAATTGAGCATCAGTAGTGAAATAGCAAAGCAGTGCTGGTTCTGCATCAGCTGTGTTGAACCCAGCATTGCCTCCTGTCTCCTTGCTGGATGGCGTGGCTCCCAGCAGCACCCCAGCATCACCAGCTGCACCCTGCAGACCTGTCCTTGCTGCTCCTGGGAGGAGGCTGCTGTGCTGTGTGCTGCCCAGGGAAGGGTGGCATTTCTCCCCCCCATGGCAATGAGATTCCCATCCGTTATGTGCTGCTGCCCGTTCTGCAAGTTTATTATTTAAATGAGATGTTCTGCTTGTCCCCCATCTTACTCACAGTGTCACTGAGGCCTGTGTGGGATGCCAGGCTCTGGTGGCACGAGGACTGCACCAGTGCTGGCTGGAGCACAGTGAGGAAATGCAATAGCAGCAGGCAGAGAGCTCTCCTCCCAGTTCAGTGTGCATGGCTGCACTCAGCTGCATTAAGGATTCCTTGTTTTGTATTCCTCTGTAGTGACACTGCAATTCAGTCCTTTCTTCCATATGGAAGAACATCCAGGGATGTTACTAATTCCTGTATCCCCGGAGGTAAATGGAAAACCCCCAACAAGACAGAGGCATTATGGCCTATTTCTCACAACTCTACTTTTATCTTATAACAGGATTAGTGACTTTGTCTGAAGTTAATCCTTTAAATGTGTTAACTCCAAAAAAATGAGTTCCCTATGCTGCTCTGGCCTAGAGTTAAATTAGGCTGTCAGAAATGAGAGTACTTCCAATTGAAATAGCATGAAACAGGAAAACCTTTTACTTTTGAGGCACTTGCTTAGTAGCATATCAATTCATTAACAGTATAATTCAGCTGTTTCTCTTGAACCAGGATGCAGAGTGAGGATCTTTATATCTACCTGCAAGTTAAGTCATTGATACAATTCTACCTCTTGTTCACTGACAGAGTAACTGCATGCCAGGATGGCAACTTCAAACCTGGAGAATCAGCTGCACAGCGCCCAGAAGAACCTCTTGTTTCTCCAGAGAGAACATGCCAGCACCCTGAAGGGCCTGCATGCTGAGATCCGGCGCCTGCAGCAGCACTGCACAGGTACCTGGGAGGGTGCTGGGTCAGTGCTTGCCTCTTCTCACAAGGGTGGGGTAACAGCTGGGCAGTAGAGCCCATCACAGTGTATCTTTTGGGTTTATGTATCTCAGGGCATGACACATGTGCTCATTAAGCAAAGTTGCTTAAAAGGCAAAAAAAAAGCCTGTCTTACCTTCTTGTTCTGGTTGCTTAAGATTTGATAACTTGCAGTGCATCTCCTGTTATTTTAAATATGCTTGCTGAGTGGCTTATATGTTGTTGTACTAAAAAAAAAAAATAACTATTTATTTCCCCCAGACCTAACCTATGAGCTGACTGTGAAGAGTTCAGACTTGTCAGGTAAGGAATACATAGCATTTTCTTTGATGTTCATGTCAAACTGCCTCATGTTTTTTAATGTTTTATTTTCCTCTCTTAAAAGTAGGTGAGAATACTTTGCATATAGGATATTGTTGCCTATAAATTCAAATGGTATAAGAGTAGCTTTCTCCTTTCCAGAATCATTGTTATTGATGAAGTAAATGTCAAAGTGCCAATTATTTACAGGCTGGTTAGGCCTGGTTCCATGGCTAATGGGGCAGGGACCCAGAACCCAGAGAAGGGGAAAGGGGGAAACGGTAGGGAGAGGTAGGGGGATGGGACTAAAAAGATGGAGATGGGCTTCTTATTGGAGAAATTAAGGCTGCAGATCTCTTTTGAGCAGCTGAGAAAATGTTCAGCTGTAATAACTAGAGACATCACCCAATGGTGTGAGGTCAGCCTGTCCCTGAGGGCATGCCCTCACCAGTGCAAGATCCTCTAGCTCGAGTGGTGCGTAGTGTTCTTGTGAAGAGAAGGCAGGCAGGCTCAGACACCTGAGCCCCAGAGAGACTTGTGCAGCAGCAAAGAGAACCCACTCTGCCTCCAAAGTCACAAGCTTCAGCCATCTGTGAATAGCCAAAGCTAAAGCTTCAGCCTCTCCTGGTAAGCTGAGACAGCTGTTCCATCATGCTCACCAGCCACCTGGCATTAACTGAGGGAGAAATTCCAATTAATGATCAGAAAATTTGCAAGGTAGCTCCAATTTGGAGCAAGTTCTGCAAGCATAATTTCTGTAATCCCTGTTCTCAATGCATGAAGCATCTTTTAAACTATAGTGAGTGGCACTAACTCTTCACCTTTTCCTGTAAAAGCCATCCTGCTGCTTCTGAAGATGAAGCAATTGCAACAGTATTGGCAGAGGTTGATCTTTGGGCTCTTCCTATGGCTTTGGAATGCCAAAAGGAACCCTGCTGCAGCATTTTTCTTAGTGACTATCGTTAACTTGGAAATGCTTCTGCTTTTCCTGTTCTTCTAGGAAGTATTAGTTCAAGAAGTGATGAACTCAAAAGAAAGTGTGAAGATCTTGAAGCTCAGCTGAAAGCCAAAGAGGCTGAAAATAACGAATTATTGAAAGAACTTGAACAAAAGAACGCAATGATAATGGTGCTGGAAAACACTATTAAAGAAAGAGAAAAGAAGTATTTGGAAGAGTTAAAAATGAAAAGCCATAAGCTCAATATGCTGTCAAGTGAACTAGAGCAGAGAGCAAGCACTATCGCTTATTTAACTTCTCAACTGCACGCTACTAAGAAGAAGCTGATGAGTTCAAGTGGGACTTCGGAGGGGACCCCTTCAGGCAGTCCAGTGTTGTCCAGCTATAAGCCAGCCCCTCCCAAAGATAAACTGCCTGAGACTCCACGGCGCAGAATGAAGAAGAGTTTGTCAACACCGCTCAACCCGGAGTTCGAAGAGGCCTACAGAATAGGGTCGGATAGTCGGAAGCTGCTGTTAAGAGAGCATGTGGATGCCATGCCTGATCCCACTCCGTTTCTGTTGGCCAGAGAAACGTCAGAGGTCCACCTCATTAAGGAGAGGCCACTGGTTATTCCACCCATTGCTTCGGATCGAGCAGCCGGTGAATCGCACAGCCCGGCCCGAGAGAAGCCGCACAAGGCGCACGTTGGTGTGGCGCATCGCATCCACCACGCTGCGCCCTCCCAGCCTCAGCCGGAGGTTGAAACGCTGGCGGTGGATCAGGTCAATGGAAGCAAGGTGGTCAGAAAGCACTCAGGGACGGACAGAACTGTTTGAGTCAAATCACTGCTGCCCTATTCTGTTGCTGTTTATGCACTGTGATCCCATAGGATAAATAGCACCTGCAGTAAAGTTTCTTTTGATGCCCCATGCATGCCAAACTTCTTCCAGATACATCATTAATAGATTATCCTCCTCTATTGAAACCTACTAGGACTGTGTTCATATGGCAAGGTATATAACTACTAAATGCTGTGGCCAAATCAGGGGTACCTGACTGCTTGCTTCTGAGCACTGCTCCATTTATTGTATCTACACGTGTGGACAAAGGCACATGCTGCAGGCTGTGTTATTAATAATATTAGTGAAAACAAACTTACCTATTAACCTGCAGCAATAGGTATTGGCTGTTAGCATTTGAAATAGCAATGGTTCTTTTGTCTTCACTGTGTATGTAGCATTTACTTCATACACAAACATTAACTCTCATGACAAAACCTTCCTCATGGTAGCACTGAAAATCCATGCGGCTGTACATACACTTTAAAACAAACTAAGGACTTTTTTCCTTCAAATGCTCTCAGTTGTGAACTGTGTTCATAGTTTCTCAAAGTCCTGAGAGTCCCAGTAAGCATTGTTTAGTCCTAAGTAATTTGGTTTGTGGCTTTAAGTAAAAAAAGAGGAAGAAACATGGAAAAATCACTGTCTTTAATGGTTAATGATCCTCTCAGAAAGAGTATGAACATGTTGTTTTTGTTTTTTTTTAAACTGAATGGCCTCAATGCACATTTTACACTAGTCAGTGAGTACACTGCACTTGTGGCACCTTCCATACTGGCTCAGAGCTCCTTTTTTTCAGGGAGAAAATGTACCTGACTGTCCTGTATGAGAATGGTTCTTTATGCTCTAACCTGCACTTTTTTTATAAAGGTTGTTTTTTTGTGTTTTTTTTTTTCTTAAGAAGTTTAGACTTATTCAGGGTATCAGTGGTCAGTTCTGATTTCTAATAGCTTAGAAGCCTGAGCTGTCCCTCTAAAATGTGTGTACTCAGTTTTAAACGTAACTGATTTACCCACTTCTTACAAGAGGAGAACCTGGCATCCTCGATTTTTATCCTAGTCACTTGGGATGCACCTGCCTTGTTCTTGTCCTGGTTCCCCTGGCTAGTTAGCAACAGGTAGACCCTGCATCTATTGTTAGACTACTTGATTTTTGTTTCTTCTTTTTGTTCTTTTTTCTAGGAAAGAAAGGCATACTGAGAGCTGTGTATGTAATTTTTGGAAAGGAGTTTTTCTTAAATTCTGATCAGCACCTCCAGCTTGCCTCTGCTTCACTCTTGTCTGCAGCCTCTGAGTAGGACCAGCAAGAAAAAACAGCTCCCAAATGCTGCTAAGCTTATGATGTGCCTTCAAAAATTTGGAACACGTAACCTTTGTAAAAGCTGATGAAGGATCCCTGCCTGCCCTCTTTCCTTCCCCTTGCCAGCTGTAGTTTGCCCCTCCAGCTTTTTTTCTGCAGCTGTGTGTTGGTGTGTTTTCCTCTGGAGCCTTGGGTAACTATGTCAGCTTTCTCCCTCCTCCCCCCAAAAAAGGCACTGACAGGATGAAAAAAGCTGTTCTTCTTACCTGTGATACTGCTAACTTCCCTGTGCAGCATGCTAACTTACAGCAGGGTTGGTCCCAGTCAGAGAGGATTTGAATGTCCACTGACCTGAAGGCTTTCTGTGCCCTGTCCCTGTGCACTCTCACAGCTCAGGCACTTGCTAGTTTGAGAAGCCCAAGAAATGCTTGTCAGCGTTGTGCCTTGCCAGCCGTGTGCTAGGATTTGTTTCATGAATTGTGGGGAGGGATAGGGAAAAGCTCTGTTCCTGAAAAATGATTGGCTAAAGAAAGCTTGTTATCCTGGAGTTCTAAGTGTATTGTATTTACCAGCAGTGTTTTCGGTTTGGGAATTTTTTTGGTGGATGTTGCCATATTTTTATGGCTATTGTATGAGTGAACTACCCTGCCACTTGTTCAAGGCTGATGGAAGGCATCGCTTCCAAACCCAGCAGAAGTGATGCTTTGGGCAATTAAAAACATTTCTTACAACCATACGGCCAAACCTTAGTCTTTGTGTCTGTGAGACTACCTTACTACATCTTTCCCATATATATATGTATATATATTTTGCCCATACATATATATACACATATACATACATACATATATACATACAAACACATACCACCAGCTTGAAGTGTTTCTAAGAGGAAATACAAATGATAAATCTCTTCCTTTTTAGAAGTGTTTATTGATGCCACCAGCTCACAGTTGTAACATACTACTAGAAGTCAGATGTGCCCAATGCGACCCCACCTTGGGGCTCAGGCTTTGCCTCTTCTTTTTCTTTTTTCCCTCATAGCATCCCCTGCGTTAGAGAGGATAACATAGTGCCTAACTCCAAACTGTCAGTCTGTATTCAAAGTGAGACAAACGCCTTGAAGCACCCAATGGGAAATGTGCTTTGTGGTATAAAGATCAGCTTCAAAAACAAGGCCAACTCCCATCGCGTTCCTTCTCTCGGAGGTGGTGTACACTGGTGTCCGGAGGGTGTTCTAAAGAGTGTGGAGGAAAAGAGGACACTGAGTAGTGCTCAAAGTACTGTGTGAAAGTGGAAGCAGGAGGTCTGTACGAGATGGTTGTCTTCAGAAATTCACTCTGAGGACCGAGGAGAAACTTTATGCTGCACGTTTTACATGCTAATGGCAATAATAGTGCTGCTTGTGCTAAGAGCAAAAGGACTAGCAGCTACTGAGATTTAAAAATAGGAGGAAGTTGATAAGCAAATCTATCCCTGTCCCCAGTGGAAAGGTACCTGGAGTTTGAGCCTGTGTGCTTCAATGGGAATTATCTTCAGGATGGGTAACTCCACCACCAGCACCCCGGGCTTGCTTTTTGTTAGGCAGCTGTTCTCTGTGTCCCAGTCTGCCCCTTCCAGAAATAGGCCAGAAACAAAGCAGCCTGTAAAGGCAGAAATGTAACATCTTGTGTGAATCAAGCAGCTACAGCAGTGTATGGCAGATGTCCCTGCAGTAGCTGTCCTGTTCCTCAGCACTTAGGCAGTAATGACAGAACTCACAAACTGCACCTGCAGGGAGGTATGTAACTAACTTACCTGTGTGTTTGTTCTTACAATACAGCTGCAAGCTCTGCCTTTAAGACAAATTTCCATTGAAACTGGCTTAGCTGCATTATATATGATAAACAGCATTAGGACTAAATACTGATTTTCTTGTAGTTTTCTTTCTTACAGCAGATGCTGTCTTCCAGTTATTTGCTTGTGTAATAGCCCAGTTCTGAGCAAGCTCTGTCACTCTGATGGTTACATCATGCTGACAAAAGGTGGAGGTTTGAATGTTAGTAAATACAGAAAAGAAAGTGATTTGATATTAACTGAAAGCTGTGTTTGGAAATGGAGGGGGAAGGTATCTCTGTTTTTGTCAGTGAGGTCTAATACTTAGAGATGCTAGTCTGGCCCTATATCCTGCATGTGCTGTATTTAGTAATTAGAACATTGCGAGCCATCAAAATTTCAAGGATATCATCTTTACATAATAAGTAACACATAGCTGTATTTACCTTTTTGTTTACATACATTATTTGCACTGTAGATGTATCTTTAAAAATTTGCTAGGATGATGTAGTGTTTTCCTTATTAAGAAAATGCATATGGAGAGAAGAGCAAAGTAAGTTGAAGAAATACTTGAATGTGTGTGTGTGAAAAAGCTGGAGAAAGAATGAAGAGTTCAGTTTACAGCAGCTCAGCAGCAAAGCAGGAACCTGAACCTGGCCCATTCCCAGCTCATAACCATGTGGACTGTTAAAAACCACGGCTGCATGTGTTATCTGCAGAGGTATAATCAAATTAATTCCACTCTGCAGGCCAAGCAGTTTCTCTTTCTCCCCTCTGGCCTCAATTA
Source organism: Phasianus colchicus (assembly GCF_987193195.1). Lineage (NCBI taxonomy): Eukaryota > Metazoa > Chordata > Aves > Galliformes > Phasianidae > Phasianus > Phasianus colchicus. Next base: position 8,570,133 of record NC_143453.1, on the reverse strand, counting down.
ACTTTTTTTTTCCCCTCAAATAACCAAAGTCACTTACCTTGTGTAGGCCCTTCAGTGATGTCTTCTGCAGTTTTGTATTTGGTAACCTCGGTGTAGAGGGTGGAGTGATCCAGGGGCCATCTGTTTTTCCTGCAGGTGGCTTGAACAAGAGCTGTCAGGTAAGATTCTGGAATGTGCAGGCCTGAGAGCCACATCACCTTTGGTTCACAGTCATTAACCTGTAATCAGTAACAGAAGACAGCCTGCAGTGCTTGGCCTGGTCTCCACCAAACCTCCTCCTCAGCTCAGAGGCCAATCTTAAAGGTTAACCAGTGGCTTCATTCTCATGCTAGGTGGTGACTGATAGGCATAAGTTCAAATTAAGTTATTTAAAGCAGTGAAATGTCAATGACTTCTGTACCCCATCATTAATTTGCACTGTGTGTAAAACAGACAAAAAAAGAGCTTTCTGGAGTCTCTCACTTACTTACCCAGGTGCTGTACTGGTTATACCTATCTCTGAAGAAAATAATCCAATTTCCAAGTGTTTTTAGCGTATCAGGTGCCAGCCGCCTCCAGATGCCAGGAATCTGTCCATTAAAGAGTGCCCGAGCCACATCGTCCAGTTCACTGCTCATTCCAACTTCCCCAGCCAAGGCCTGGAATGACAGTGACAGTCCTGAGTGCCAGAGCTGAGGCAATTAAAGCCTGAGTTGATTGTATCTGCTTGCTGGGAGCAGCAGTAGCAGCGCTCTTACGTACGCGCTGCAGTTCAGCCAATGACTTTGCCATGCAAATGATGAGTTTATTAAAACGTTCCAGTTCCTGCAATAGCACCACAGTTGTAGGGGGTAGCTCCAGTCCAAAAGCTTTTCGTATCTTGTTGAGATCAAATACTTCTGGTATTTTGTTTTCTATATCCTTAGCAACATGAGCAATATATTCATCTCGACTAACTCCTGTACCAGATTCAGCTGAAACAAAAACAGCTTAGTGAGACTAATCTGAAAAAGTACCACCTCTGTTATTAATTTTCACAAGAGAACTTTGAAGGCTGACTCTGCCTGGCACCCATTTCTTTACCCACACCATGCAGTACTGACTTCTGCACCAGCAGATTCCCTGCATGCCCAGCACTTCCTCTGAGCACGTGCTGGACTACTTCCCTGCTGCCAGGGCTCAGCAGCTCAGTTGCTTTCCTTCCCTCTCAGTCCCTGCTCTTTGCTCCCTCTGCTCCATGAGGCCATTACATGTGCTGGCAGGCAGAGCCCAGCCGTGCTGCAGCAGCAACTCCTCAGTGCCAGCCTGTGGGAATCCGAAGGACCCAGACTGCTGTGGGGCTGCAGCATGCTTGGTACCACAATCCCTGCAGTGTAGTTCATCACCTCATTAGTTCCTATTTGCAGTCCAAAGTGGTGGTGGATGTACCTGTTTGAGGCTGCAGTTCAAGAAGATGAGACCATATACCACGAACTGCCTGTGTATAATACCCGATCTCAGCATTGGCATGAAGACCAAATACTTCTGGACTGTTAGCGAGGGGCAGACTTTCTATTGCCACTGCAATACAAAACAGACTTACTTCATACTGATGCATACATTATGCTACAGCTACCAGACTACATATAGTGTAAGTAGAGTTCTTTTATTGAATTCTAATTTACATGACGGAGAAAGCATTGCTTACCAACAAAGTCATCTTTTACAGTCCCTTGTGGAATCCTATAATCAACCTCATCATTTTTGTAAAAATGAAATGTTTGAAATGTGTCAAATATGAAATCACCAAGGTACTCATCCATATAGACAGTCAGAATGCGACGATCAAAGCTGTCAATGGCACGGCCACCATACATGACCTAGAAATAATTACATTAATTATATACCACTGGCTTTTGAGGCAGCAAATACAGTTTAAAAAAAAAAAAAATCACTGAAAGGTCCAAAGCATTTTGCTACTGCAGTGGCTGCATAGTCTGAGTATAATGCTGTCTCCCTTACAGGCTTCCTCTAGCTCCTTCTCAAGGGAAGCTGTTCTGGGCAACTCGATAGCCAGTCTTGGTGATGTATTTACCTACATGCAACAGCAACTTCCTCAGTACCACCTCAGGATCAGCTGTGATTAAATGCTGCCAAATAATAACAACTTCCTGTAAGATTTTGTGTTACAGCAGCTACTTTGAATCAGCCAGCTGCTGCACAGCAAATAGCAAATACAGCACTGCTTTGGAAATACCTGTTTGTACAGCTCTCACATCAGTCATGTTCCACTGCAGGATGCAGTGTACAGAATACTGTAAAGTTGTGCTGTTCAGTGCCTTTCCTCAGAGGATCCCAAAGGCTCTCTCAGAATTAAGCATCATCATTCCCCTCTTGTACAGTTAAACACAGTGGCCCCTGTTTATTGAGGCAGTGAGAGTAAGTGACTTGCTCAGGAGTTTCAGGACTGCCCAGAGGAGATTCTGAACCAACTCTATGTTCTGACACAGCTAAGGGATTATTTAGTGACAATGTAGATGCTCACCTCACCAATAAGATACTTGAGGCTGCTCCAGGGGATTTTATCATCATTTTGCTGGAAAGCTTTTGTCAAGTATGTCTGAAGAATCTCCATGCAGACCTAATAAAGATGTTAAAACAAGACAAGAAAATTCAAAAAGCTACACACATCCATGATTTTACTTAACACAGTTCTTGTTTCAAAACTAGCAGTAATTTCTTCCTCAACAAAATGAATTAGAAAGCGTACATCTTGTTAGGGAAATAAACCCCTAAGAGAGGGTTATTAAATAAATACATTTATATAAACAATATATATAAATACAAACATAAATGACTGAAATCTCATTAAGTTTGTGGTCTTAGTGTGATCAAAATTGACATTATAGAAGATCATTAAACTACATGGGTCCACAGCAACAACAAAAAAAGATTAATATAAATTATACTGCAAGAAAGGATTGAAATTGGATACACTATGTGTTTTCAAAAGTAATTTGAGCAACTCAAGAACATAAGAGCTATTATCATTATTTTCTTACCTGGAAATCAGATTCATTAAAATCATAAGGTACGTTCCAGCCAACCTTCCCAAACTTCCTCCTCTCCTGAACCACAGCATGGAAAAATGCCAGCACATAGACTAAGGATTTGAAGGCAGGATGTGGGCATTGCTCCAAGGCTTCTTTGGGAATTCTGAAGTAGGTGGCTCGCATATTCAGTTTCAGACCATTTGGTGGTTCTGTTACAACCTATCAAAATAATCAGGGACACAACAATTACTGAATAGCATCAAGAAAATAAACAGTAAATGTATCATGCAAAGTTATACAATGCAAGCCTGAAAAAACTGATCAGCTTTCTAAATTCATACCAATATGGGACTTTTTTGTATGTAAAGATATGCACCTGACCTTTTATCAAGGTTAGCAGAAATGTGAAGAGAAACCTGGTATTATTTTAGAAATAGCCATGTTTTTGGAAAGATTAATGGTTTATTATACTTTTTTATTTAATCTACTGAAATATTACTAGCAATTTACTTATTTTGCTATGTCCTACATACTACAACATTAAGATGGCTTAAGTCTTTAACATGATTTTACTAATTATCAAATGAAAGCAGAGTCAGCTTCCTGGCAGCACTGTCAAAGTGCTGTAAAACCATGCTGCCTATGGTTTGACCTAGAAAGTGCATATTTGCAATCTTAAATCAGAAATATGTTTGTGTTCACTTCTCCCCACTGTGGCATGAAGCAGTGTTGAGGTGAATACTCCAGAGCTATCACTGATAAACTAGAGCACATATTGGGTGGATCTGTTACACCACTGCCATCAACTCATGAAATAAAATTATTATATTTACAGGACTGGTTTACCACAGCAGAAGTAAAGCAGTTACAAAATAGAAAACTAGAACTGCATCATGGCTTGTGCCTTCAAAATAATCAGCTCAGCTTGCTTGTGATAAATGCTGCAGCCTGAAGTAGCAACTGAAAACCATTATCCTATTACAGTGTCTGCTCCACTGACACTATTGCCAAGCTAGACAGACCTCAGCTCTGTACCAGGAGTGACAGGGCTATTTCTGACTCTTGGATATACCATACCCGTGGCAGCATTTGAATGAATGTAAAGAGCATTTTTCACATCTCCAGGTTTACTCACAAAACTCTATTTTAAAATAACAGCTCCAGAAAAAAAGTGCTTAACAGCTGCCATCCAAAGGAAAAAAAATCACCAGAAAATAAACAAGATGATGAAAAACCTATCTGGGTAATGAAAACAAAAAGCTTGTACACAGCCCAAGTCAACATGGTGCATTCAGGTCACGCTCCTCCCCAGATCAGTCTGTTTTGCTGAGCACACAGGACATGCCCTCCCACTGGGGTTTCTCCTCACACAGCACCTTCAGTGACTTCTGCAGTATCCCAATCGGGAAGCCCTCGGTTGGGTCTGTAGTCAGCCAGAGGCGAAAGTCTGGGTGAGGATTTGTGATTTTCTCCAGGGCCTTTTCCAGAGTGATAAGCCACCTCACCAAAAGGTGACAGTTCTGCAACATCAGCCACTCTCCTCTAACCACCACGTTCTCCAGCATCTGCAGGGCAATCTTAAGACACAGAAAGAACAGTCTGTGAGTAACAGATCGTGAAAGCAAACCAACTCTCACAGGTTAGTGCAGGACATTTCTTCATGCCAGCAAACATACCCAGTCTTTTATAGTAGAACACTCTTCCCTGTAAATGGAATTGCACCAATATCACAATCAGTTGCTTTTTTATTTCATTAGTCCCTTTTGAAATTAAAGTCATTACTAAAACATTTCAAGACACTGAAGTAGTGTACATGGCCTGGAAAAGGATGGTGATCAGAGTCTAACAAGGGGCGATCTAAATGAAGCTACTCAGAGTTCTTCCACTGTCTGAAATCACAGCAAATTCAGCAGCTGCTAAGCTGTGGATGTTTCAGCCTAAGGGTCCATAACAAAAAAAAAACAAAAACAAAACAAAAAAAAAAACTACAAGAAACACAGAGCAGCAGGAAATGTTTTTTGTAACAAACACTGTGACTTCGGATCAACCCATGTCCTTACTTTGAAAGTCTACAGAGCAACTTCTTTTCAGCTCAACTACTTTTTAACAGCTGAAAATATCACTCTGAACATAAAAACCATAAAAGCAACCTAGCAACCAAATGCCCTCTCACATTACAGAAAAGCATTATTTCTAGTTTGGCAAATTGTATTCTATTTCCAAAGCACAAATGAACTTCATTTTCAATGGCCTTCAGAAAGGAAATTTGAACAAGTCCATGACAAGAAAAGCATGATTTGCAATTCACATGCCAACACAGTGCCCACAGAACATCCCAACTCTCCCACTGAAGTTACCTTTTCTTGGCCTTGTCCCATGGCTAGGAATTTGAGTCTGTCCCCTCCAAAGCCTGTCCTCTCAGCCAGTTTCATGAGGTCACTAATGGGATCACAGCCAGGACTTAAGATAAAAACAACTGGTGAGTAAGGACTGCTCTGCTCAAAGACAGCTTCAAAGCTGATCACGGGGGGCTGCACATACCTGGTAGGAAAAGAAGCACAGTGAGATGCTCTACCAAAAAAAAAAACTATCAATTTTGTGTAAAAGATGACTTTAATACAGACACCAACATTCATTTCGGACTGCACATGGAAATAATACAGAGAATAAACATGCTCCATTGTGTAGGAGAAATCACAAACCATTCACATTTGAAACAAGAGTGACTTACTTCTCACTCATTGTCAGTGTAACATAGTCTGTTACTGCCCGATACACTCGGTCCACTCGGAAACACCGCAGGAGGAGAAGTTTCTGGAAGTTTGTGAGGCTGTTTTGGTAGTGCATGGGGAATGGCATCTGCTCCAGAGCATCTGTATCATACCACTGGCAAGAAAAGGTGGGAGACGATGCAGATTGATCAAATGATTCTATCAGTGAAATTATTAGGAAAAGCAAAAACAATTTGACACAAGAGAAACAAAGAAGAAAGTCAATCCACTGCAAAGAAATTTAAAAAATTTCAGCTTCTTGAGCACAAAGCATTGGGAGGAAAGTTCAGCCTCTACTGCCATACCACCACTATCCACCTCTGGTGTTGTGGGAGGAGGCACTGCTGTCAGAGCAGCCCTCTGTGATGTAGCAGTAAAATGACAGTGAAATACTGACTCCACTGACTCGAACAGGGCAAAGAACTCATCAAAAGCATATGACTGGAAAATAAAACACGTACAGTACAGCAGAGAAGATTTTGGGGGGTTGTTATTTCATAACAAGAACCCTAATTCTTCTGCAAATAAGCCAATCACTCAGTTCAAGAAGAAAAGTAATGCCTTGACAGAAAACACCAGTGGTGACATGCCTCCTACAGAGTTCTATGGCACACTGCATCATACTGAACATTTACTACCAGAAGAAAAACAAGGAAAGCACGTACATTTTTCCATACATCTGGATTTTTTTCCACATCATCTGGAAGAGATTCAAATTGCTCAGGAAATAGTTCAGACAAGCGAATTATGTCTTCCCAGCCTTGATCTGGAAGCCAAGCATACGGTTTCTTTCGTGCACTCTTCTCCAGGGAAATATTGCCTAGTCACATTCAGAAACTGAAGTGAATGTCCATGTCATAAATTCTCTGGTACATGACCACACATACAGTCCCACAACACAGAGAAACCATTTGGAAAATTGTTTCTGGAAGCACTGTGAGATTAAACTGGTCTGCTGAAGTAAACATAGCATTTTACAAGTGCTTGCAAAAGCCAAAGTTGTATCTTTGCACACATTTCTACTTATAAGTAGTTAGAAAATAACTAGAGATTATTTTCTTGGGTAACATTCTCACTATCTGTAACTAACACAAGATTTGTCAGCATTTATAGTGAAAAGAGACTCACCTCTTCACTGTTTAACAAAGTGAAAAAATACCAATAGCAAAATCCACAATTCATGTAAAACAACATATTTCAGCTGACTTCACGTGCTAGCCCTTATCACGAATCATACTTAGTCAAAATCTATCTTGGAAGGATCTTCTAGCTATCACCACATATATATTTCTACACAAACATATTCACATTACCTTTTAAAAAGAAGTCAAGTTCTTCATGGGGAACTCTGTCATCAGCTTGTTCTATCTTCACAGTCATATTAAAGGAGAACAATAACTTGTGCTTCTCAAACAAGCCTATGTTAAAAGGACAACATTTTCAAAAATCTGCTCCAGTCCCACGTGTTTTAGCACCAGTCTTCAAATCTACATCCTGCATCTGATCACCCCACGAAGATCAAGGTGACTGAAGACAGGGGTTTGGATCAGGCTTACAGAACTACAGACCGAGTACAGGTCTGTCAAAATGGCATCTGTGAGAAATACTCAGGAATGTAAGATCCGTATCTGCAATTAGCCATTTGATTGGATTGGATTAAGAAAGGTTTTGTTTAATTAAGTTGTAATATACATACTTCAGATAGAAGGGAGTGATTGTAAACCAGGAACAATGCTGAAAACTCAACATCAGTGAGTTTGTTATTGTTTGACAATTTGCCTCTCTAATGCAAACCAGCTGAAAGCTGGTGAACAACAGAGTCATTAACAACAACATTAACATTGGTGAACCATCAGCTTGTCATTAAACTGCACTAACCTGTGCAGCCATAGTTATAGGTGTTGAAAGTCAATGTATCCATGATGTTTTTTAACCTCTTGGGAAGAATAGGACTGGGCATGGATTTCCGAAGAGAGAGTCTAAAAACCTCTAAGAAGGAGACCAGAGAGTACTGGTACATGATGTTGACAACTGCCATTTCAGACAAAACGGAGAACAAAATGGCCCCCCTCCTGGCAGCTGGTCTGTAGCCATCTCGAAGCTGATCAATATCCACCGCTGTTGTCGCAGCCAGCTGAAGTTTTTCGATCACCTAGCCAGGCATTGATTTTATACAGGTATAATTAATGCACTGACATATTAATATACACATATAATTAGTGTACTAAGCTATTTTGAAACAACAATGATGAACATGCAGTATTTTTACATCCTGTAAGTAACAAGCATGCATTAAAAGCACATGAACGCCAGGAGGCAAGATACTGAAGACTAGTAATGTTCACGTATTAGCTTACTTTTCAGAAGACCATATTTGTGTAAAAAATGCAAGTAGTTCATTTTTAAATACTTTAAATATATTAAATTTCTCTTAGGACTCTGTAGAAAGATAAGGGCTTTGTAGCTTGAGGAGAGGAAAACACACTGCTGAGGCACAGTCCCCATTCAATTGGAGACATCTGAATTAAATCAAAAGAATTGTGCCCTCCCAGTGCCTGCCTCTCACTGTTGACTATGTAGGGAATCTGGGCAAGAAAACCTGAAGAAATATGAATTTCAAAAATCAAAGGTTAGAATAAATGAGTCCCACTCTGTGTATTTATGGAAATTAAAGGCAGAGATTAGCACAGGATCATAGAAATAGTATGGGAAAGACCCTCTGGAGATATTTACTTCAACTTTTTGTCCAAAATGGGACTACTGCCACCACTACGTCAAGTCATCTGTGGCTTTGCCCAGCTAAGGCCTGTAAGCCTCCAAGGACAGATACCCTACATCTTCCCTGAGTAACAAATAACATGAAATTCCATTTCAGATTCAATATGATACAAGACAAAGATTGTTTCAGAGCTGAAAGAAATACATCACCTACTCTTTGTTTAAAAAATGTGAACAACTATTACTTTAGTCCTAATAATGACTTTCCTGAAAATAGAACTGATGCAAAACAAATAGTGCTCAATACTGAAAGATACAGCACGTTCATTCTCGAAGCTAAGAACTAGGTTGAAAGGAATGAACAGTTCTCACGAGAGAAAATGAAACACAATGAGAAAGAAAGAAGAGATTCAGTAACTACATATCCTACAAAAAAAATAATAAAAATCGAAACTAACAACCAGCTGGTACCTCAGTAGCTTTGGATTTTGTCTCCTCCATGGTTTGCACCAAGTCTGTGTTGTCCAACATGTTTCCTGTGGAAGATGTCAGTTCCCGAAGGAGAGAGTCTTCCAGATCTTTCAGTAAGTTCTTATTGTCACTCGTCTCCTGGATGAGATGTTGTCTCTGTTCTTCCAATTCCCTTCTTTCGAAACCCGTAATAACACTGAGCAATTGATCCTCTAGGCCCTTCAGCGTAACTAGAGATAAAACACACAACACAACCTTTTTTAAAAGAGCAAGGACAGCTTTTTAAGACAACTCTTAATTTCAACTTGATCATCTCATAAAACTACAGCAATGCAACAAAGCGGCTTGGATAATAACTGTGTATTAATTGTACAAATGCATCCTAACCTGACAGGTATAAGACTAGATCTTTGCTTGTGTTTCAGATTAAGAGAGAGAAGTGAGAAGAATTTTATATTAAATCAGATGATAAGTATTAGGGAGACTCTTAAAGTTTTGTTGTTTCAGATAACCACCCAGGCCCCAAACAGCATAATGACTATTTTGTTAATAAACACACACTGCTTACCTGTATAATTGATAACCATAGCTTTCCCAAATACAGCAGGAGAATACTTTGGGTTTGCTAATTTGGTGTTCAGGTACAACCTAAAATTACTGTCATAGTCAACCTCTTTGTCACCCAGCACAATGAATTTTCGCCCCTGTGCAACTTTGATATTCTTCTCTAAGACATTGTCTATCACAGGATCAATGTATTCATCAACACCATGCAGCAAGAAAGGATTTCCATACTTTATGGCAAGTTCTAGTTGTTTAAGGAAATCTGGGTCATTGAAGGAAGCCATCTGCAAGAGAATAATGGAAAGATATGAAAACAGAACTTCCAACTATGCCTCTGACTGTGACATTGTCCTACAGGAAATTCCATCCTGGAGCTGAGAAAAAACACAAGCAATGCAGCCTTTTGGTTACACTATTTTGCTTGTACTGAGGCTGGCCAACATCCCTAAAAACCATCAGTCCCCAAAAAGTTAAATCATTGTTTATCTTTACCCTCAGGTTATTTTTTTCTTCTTTCTTCTTAATCCAATTTAAAGCCTGTTGTTGTGGGTCAATACAGAGTGGGAAACGGCTTGCATATGTTGTCAAAATGCCATTCTGGACGGAGAGCTCATCTGGAGGCAATCCTTGGGAAACCCACCTAGGAAGCAAAGACCAAGCTGGAACAAAAACTTGATGGAAGAGCAGATAATTTCAGTAGTCTGTAAAATTATGCAATCCTTTGCACATACTATTAGAAACACAAGGCAAACATACAGCGTATGTGATTGCAAGAGCAGTATCAAAACTCAGACTGACTCATTGAGACATTTTAACTACACTACTCAAAACTCAGACTGCTGCATTTGGTGAGGAATCACACAGCAGCTGAAATTTGGGTTACTTGGTTATAGGTTTAATTGCGAATTTACTGAAGTGAATGAAAAGACTGCTGTTAAGCCTTGGGTGGAATACATATTGTAGATAATTAATAAAAAGGTATGTATATAGGTTCAGTGAATGTCCTTGTATTATAAAGAGCAGTGGTTTGCTATAATAAATAGCCTCTGTCTACCAGGAAAATCATTGTCTCCTTGCCATCTCTGTGGCATGAAGTAAAACGGTCTTTCCACCTACATTTCAACACACAATGCCAATTTTGTGCTACAGATTCAGACTCCCACTTCATGATTTCACATACAGTAGTCACTAACTTTTTGACTGGACATACCTGCTAACCTCCACCTCATTAGTCAGGAGGCTTTCTAACCTAAAAGGCTGGCTGAGAGGGATCTCTCGTGAAAGAATGTCTTCTTGCCACTCTTGATAAATCATCTCATTACGAAACTCCCAGTTGAATGCTCCTTCATAGCTCAGAAAGGCAGCACAGAGTAGACAATCTCCAAGCAACTTCACCTTTCGCATTTTGAGGTCCTCTAGCTCCTTTGCCCACCTGACAAAAAGGAAGGGGATCCTGGGTGAATCTGTACCAGGGGGTGGGAATTCTTTTCCAACTGCTGTTATTTTATCTACTGATTAGAGACAACCACAACATTTACTGTCAGTCATTGTGATGACAGTGGGATTGAACCATCTTCCTTTTAACCTTAGTAAACCTTTTTGTCCTGCATTAAAAATCATTGTTACTACTTTTCAAGATTTAATGAATATTAGTTAGAATGCATATTAACCCCTAGCAGAAGGAAAAAAAAAAAAATCAGAGAAAGACATTTCCAAAAATATCTCAGTTTGAAAGATTTTATTCCTGGCATATCATCCTCTGGGGTCAAGAACAGTCCTTTTTGAATCTACGCTTACCTCTTGTTCTCAGATCTCAAGCCAAAGATGAGCTTGTCAGCAGCTTCCAATCTTCTCTGCATAATCTCTGCTGCTTCTTGTAACTGTTGCTTTTCTTTCATTGCCTCTTGATATTTGTCCCCCAAAGCTTTAAGCTCATCCTGAATTGTAGATAGCTCTGCGTTTATCTTTTCCAATTCCCTCTTACTTAAGAAGTAGTTCCGTTCTAGCCTTGCCACCTATATTATGAAGGAAAATATAAAGAGTATTATCAGAGAAAAGAGGGGTTTTGGAGAGAAATCTCAAGTTCTTCCTTCTGGCTATCTCATGTATTTTAAAGCATCATGGTAATAAATGGTGTAAACCAAAATAACTGCCACCATTCCTCATCTGCCTCTCTCCATCCTAAACATTTACATCATGGTCTGAAACTGCAGTTACAAAGCAGACAAACTTCCTGAAGCAGATTTCTCACCACATAAGCTATATTAAACACTTAAGCAGTCCTGCCAACATCAGAGGTCAGCAGGACTATCATCCCAGACAAAAAAGGAGTTTTGTCTGCCTAATAACAGTGATATTAAGACCTTAAAAATAGTCAGGCCCACCACCTACCGAATATACTTTATCAGTAATCAGCTGCACATAAGCAGATTTTCTGTTAGAAATTTTCCCAGTGTCATCAGATTTCCTTTCATAACACAGCTAAAGTCCCAGTCTTTCTAAAAAATGTTAATTAAAAGGTCTGCACTCAAGGGCATGGGTGTGTGACAGAGCATGTTTCCAGTAGACAGCTCAAAACTGCTTTTTTGAGCATGTTAGACTATCAAATTCCATCTGACCCCATTTCTCTCACCTACTTCCAGCACTAGAGTGGATGGGAACCCATACCACAGCATGACAGCACAACAGACACAGCACATAACAACTGTACATTCCTCACCCATGCCGCAATTTTTCTAAACACCTCTTCTGAAGCACTTCAGAGACTTCACACTATGAAATTGCCAAGTGTTATTTTCATGAGCAACATGTTTCATCCTCCTCAGAATCTGAATTCATGCACTGTACCTTCTCTCTCTTTGGCTTGACTTCTCTAACTACATCACAGTAGCTCATCACCGCTTCAACAAACTTCAGCATTCCCAGGCCAGCTCTGCTAACAAGTTCCATTTCAGTGAAGGTAGTATTAAGACTCTTTAACACAGCTAAATGGACAAAGATATTGCAAGTGAGCCAAGTTACAGTGCATATAGAAATCTTTAGAGAAATAAGGTTTCCGTGCAGCAATATTGAGCAATATTGTAACAGATAATATCAATCATTTGTCAGAATATAAAAGATTCTGAACTTACGATGAAGGCACTGGGCTGTAACTATACAACAGTACTGCTAGTGATTTCTCAAGTTCCTTCTCAAAAAAAAAAAAGTAGCGCATTCAGTGTTCCAGCATGCCTCATGGTCATGGTTTGTTTTTCTCTACAGCAGTCAGATACCATTTTGATGAAAGTGCAAAATTCAACTCTTAATGGAACTATTCTAAATCACATCCTTGTGATCATCTACAAAGCTTGACTCGTCAGTTCTATATACAACTTATCTTCTTTTCACTATGTACAAATCACATCTCAATTGCCACCTGGTGATCAAGATCATAGTGCTGCTTTCTGAATATCCAGAAGCAGAACAGCAGGCCTGCTCCACTGTCCTGTTTGTTTTTTGCCTGCTCCAAACTAAAGTGTATGAAGAATGGATGTAACACATAGCAGGTCTTTGCGCTCTGAAAAATCCAATTACCCAAAAGAGCAACATCTGCAGCAACACAGATAGTGCTGTCCATTAGCACAACATAAATCTTACCCTCCCAAACAACACTGGCAGAATTGCCATGAACATGGCTAATGATGCTAACAAGGCGTTCCTTTCATCCCAAGTGTACAGCTCATAGAATCACAGCGTTACAGAAACACAGAATCCTTAGAGTTGGAAGGGACACCGCACAGCTTGGTGCCAAATTTGCACTGTCAGTGTGGCTGACAAAGATATTAAAGACTAAGCTCCAAAAGTGGAGATGCCGGGGATTGAACCCGGGGCCTCATACATGCAAAGCATGCGCTCTACCACTGAGCTACATCCCCGTTGATGATGTACTTTGGTCAATAATTTACCTCGAACAGATTTCACTTGGCCGTAAGTAATTCCATCAAAGTCTAACTCCATCAGAGATCGCAGGAAATTTGCCTCTGACATCATTCCTTTGGCTGTCTTCCAGCTTAATTCTTTGTACCCCCTCATTATAAGAACACATTCCAAAACAGCTTGCACCTGTTTAGGGGGTTTTGCAAAGGATCTAGGAAACAAGTGAAGAAGACAATGGAGGAAACAAAACACGATGCTAGATCTGTGCTTCCCATCAATACTGCTAATGAAATATAACAACTGCTATTAAATAAGACATTTAAAATAAAATGAAAAATATAATCCAGCCAAAACAAGAAATAATTAGCTAGATGAGAGCTCAAAACTAGTTGTTGCATTCAAACAATTAGATCAGTAAGAGACTAAGGAATTTCAGCAGTGAAAGGCCTAAAACTACGATCCATATTTTTCCCTCGTGCAATCAGGCAGCTGTTCACTGGGAGGCATAGAGCTGAAAGAATCCAGAGATCTACTACAGATAAGAAACCAGACAAGTGTGACATGGAATGAAAAGCTCTTACTATTTTGGGAACAGCCAAGGACTGCATGCACTTTCATACCTGTCCCCAAATACAAAACATATTATAAAAACAATAGAAGTAATTCAGCAGAAAAGTACATTTTATGCTATCAAAGCATCACTGAAAATAGAAAGAACAGGCTTGAGGAGACGTTCTGGGCTAGGAATCAGAGGATTCTGTTGTGACATCTGCACCTGGGAAGCTGCTGTCTCGATTATAACCCGCACACTATGCCCACGAAGAAAGTGAGGCTGACTCTAAAACAGTCTCTCCATGAATTTCCAAGCATTTATGCTACTGTACACCTAAATGAACTACCTGATCTCAGTAACATCAGACTTATCAAGCTTCTGCAGCTCCAGTTTGGCAGCGTCTAAAACAGGCATGACTTCAGCCAGAGCTGTCTCAGCCGCCGCCTTCTCCACAGCAATAATCCTATTCTGTTCCTGTATCTCTGCAGCTTTTTCTTCAGCCAGTTTTTTCTTCACTTCAGCTAAAAATTGTAAAAGCAGGACTGTAAATAGATTATTCAAGTTTGTTTGCAGAACATGTACTACGTGCTTTTGGCTCAAGATCAGAAATTACCACCAAATCAGTACCCTCTTATTTCTAGCTTGCCAGTGTTTACAGGGCTCCATCCATCACCAGGATGGGAATACCATTAGCATTGCACACAAAGCATAGATAATCTCTTTTCATACTGTGCTTCCCTCTGACTTTCTTCTAAAAGCATTTCTGAAACAGAAGATCCCTTTCTTGCTAATGCCTCTTTCCCACTTTACTCCTTATACCTTACAAAGGGAAGACAAGGGCTGGAGAGCATAGTATTGAGGTACACAAAGTAAAGTAGAACAAATATATAGGAAAGATGTCAATCTGGTTAGAATGCAGGACCTACTCTTCAAGAAAGATCCCACATCAGCACAGCAGAACAAGAGGGTCATCTCCAAAAGCATCTGAAGCTCTTAAAGTAGCTTCCAACCCAACACAGACTATGTAAGCCTTGCTTAGCCTGAGGGACACTTCAGCAGTTGTAAACTACCTACCTACTTCTGTGTTTGCTGAAATCTCTTTTAACAAAGCCTCACAAGCAGCTGATTTTTCTGCTAGCACAATCTTCTGCTCTGCAAGTTTCTTGTTCAGCTCAACCAACTGCACACTAGCATCCTTCAGTTTATCCAGGCCCCTGTCCAGCCGTTTGCATTGTGCTGGAAAGGAAAAAAAGTGAGAAATATTAGTGATTCCTTGAAATTATTGCACAGCAGTAGACAATGTCACGGAAGGTAGACATGCTGATACGTGCACTTTGCAACAGAACAACCTCAGATATGACAGAAAATTCACTGTGAAAGATTTTTTATTTCGTAAGCCTCTGACAAAAGACAGGATTAAAGTCACCTGCGCTGCCAGTAAGTGGCCCTGCACCTCTACTTGCTTTCACTACTGCACTGTTGATATTTGATGCTCTTTGCATACCTCAGTACTCACAGAAGTATGAATAAGAACTGCTGTTTGAGGAAGAATGTCAAACCTTGAGTTAGGCTGAACTATCATTAGATCTAGTCACCCTTTCTCAAGCAGAAGAGTCTCTGGTTTGGAAGTCCCGGCTCAGGTTCATTAACAGGAGAATCTGGGGTAAACACAACACTAGACAGAATCCAAACAATCATTTGTGGCCAGGATGTTAGTCCAACATCAAAACTGGATATTGATAACATTATTTTTTGATAACGTGGGTAATATTTGGGATCAACACCCATTTTCATCACATTATATTTCTTTTTTTTTCCTTTTTTTATTTCCATAAGTATTTAAATCACTTATTAAAAAAGAAAAAACACCTACACAGTCTTACCTAAAATGAACTCATTTTTCTCCTCAAGCAATTTTGAATACGTATGTATAAAATCAAGGTAATTCTTTGGTGTGACATGGTTACTACGTCTTAATTTCTGCAGAAACCTCTTGCTGAAAACGCCTACAGATTCATGCACCATGACCATGTGCTCAACCACCATCTTGGAGCTCTCTGCTGGAATGCGTGTGTTACTTCCTAAAATTAGTCAGAATTAAAATAAAATAAATATATGTATTATATATAGAGAGAGAAATATATATATATATATATAATATTTTATTTATTTATTTTATAATTGGCATATTCTTTATAGATACATAGATGGATATTTTTTAAGAGTAAGCCAATTACCATCTTCTTTCTTTAATGTACAGTTAAGCCAGGCTTAAAAAATCTGCTTCCTGGGACAAAAAGCAAGGCCAAGATAGAGCTCAGAAGAGAACAAAGGCATCCTGATAGCCAGGTGACATCATCTACAGAGTTACAGGCTTGAATCGTAGCCATTTCTTTTAAACCTATTTGAGTAAGATTGGCAAACAAAAACTTTTTTTTTTACTGGGATATTGCATCATCCTTGTAGATCTATGGTAGTATCCACAACAGGAAAGCAAGATAAAATCTACAATAAAGTCAAAGTAAAGAATATATTTCTTAGGCTTATCCAAGGATTAATGGGTTAAAATACTGACATCTTACTTACCAACAAAGGATTTTGCAACTGCATACAAAGCCTGGGGGGGCCAGGGTAAGAACCAGTCAATACCAGTATTGTTGACAAGACCTTAAAATAAAAACATAGTGTTGCCTGAAAAGTTTCTTTGAGAAGCTACATCTTAATCTGCCAGACAGCCCTAAGCTTAACTTTGTTTGCATCAAGAATTTTCAGGTTCAGTCTTATTTGGCTCCTTCTTAGGAACAATAATTACCACAAAGCCAGTACTTCCATCTTGATAGTAAATAATCAGCACTGCATCTGTGTCCAGCTAAACCTGTTGTACTATTCTTTAGGCTATACCATTCCATAGGATGCAGTCAAGAGCAACAACTAGATATTTTAAAGCCTGCACTGGGAGTCCCACCAGTACACCTCCATCTGTGTGTCTCCTCAGTTCTCTTAGGACATCTTTCAGCCACCTGTTCTGCAGTAGCATCCACCAAGCCCAGGTGGTTTTTCTCTTTGCTTCTCTTCCTTCTTAACCCACTCTTCTTTTAGCTTTGGATATAAAAATGTTTCTCTTATCACCATATCCTAGTTTCATAATGATTTAATATGACACATTCTTCTGTAAACTATAGAGGAGAGGCTGTACACATTGGCAGTCTGCATACTTCCACTTCAATGAGGATGACTAATTGATTTCTAGCAGTTCAGCTGGAAAATGAACTGATCTGCTAAATGTTAGTCAATAATATCCACTGATACATGGTACTTAACTGGAAAAAATCATGCAAATGTGTAATTATTAAACCTGCTCCGCTTAGCTTTAGCTGTGGGAGTCTGCTGAAGATTTTGTCTTGTCTACAAACCAGTGTTTGACAGGGAAGGGATGAAGCACTGTATATAATTGATACCTGGGAAATTTCTGCACCACGTTCTCAGACTGTCCCCAACGGGGGACATTCCCAGGACAATATGAAGGTTGCTTGTACATTTGTTTACAAAATACTGCCAGATACTCTGTTTAGCCGGGTTCACACCAGCTTTAATAGCTTCATCTCCAATCTGACTTAGTATGGTGTCTTTTTCATCATCTGCAAAAAGGGCTGGCACCATTCCTGTAACATATGGACAGAAGAATGCTACTGAGAACAACTTGTAACCATATGGCTGGGGACAGAGCAAATGGGAAACTAGAGTGACAAGTATTAAACCTAGTTCAGCAAAAATGATTCTGGGCAGTTCTAAATGAACCTATTAATCTCTCAGTGCTTCTCCTCCTCACCCATAATGGACAATATACAGGAAGTACTTTAGATGATGCAAGGGGGATTTAGAAGAATAATTGCTTTGGTTTTGTTTGGGCTTCAGCAACACATACAAAATGTCACAAGAACACAAAATGTTTTTACTGATGCAAGGAAAATATTCATTTGTGTCTCAAAACCACCAATCACACTTTCAGTCTCTTCATCAAATGATCATATTGCATGAGTTACCTAATCAGTGACATAAGCATAACAGAACAGAGACAACCATACCAAGAAAAGGGATAAAATTTTCAAATCAGACTCTGTACGAACTTCTATGGAGAGGGTGGTCACACAGTGCCAGCTGCAGCTAATCTCTGCCAGCTGCATACAATAAAAGACAGTAAACTATAGCTTAAGATAAATATACAAGCAGCTGCTGAATATTTATCGCTCAGGTGAATGCTATTTAAAAGCAAATGAGATAAAAGAGGGCTTGTGATTAAACAAAACTGAAGTTGTACTCTGGTCTTGGAAAAAGCATGAGGTTCCTGCAACACTATGATCAGACTTTTAGGCTCCCCAGATGCATATAAATGACAATACAATGTCAAAAAGCCATCATTAAGGCCAAGATAATTTTAGGTAGTACTGAAAGGTGTAACTGACTACAGCAGCAGAGAATACAGGGTGAAATAGTAGAAGCTGGACCAAGGGTGCACTCGAGTCACAAGCAGATACTAAACTGGCAGTGACTCAGGCTGTGTGTGTCACCTGAAGTTAACATGTTATTGATGAGCTCCAAGAAACTCTCTTCTGCGACGTGGCCATCCGTAAACAAGAAGACTATTGACTTGTTCTCAATACCAAGCTTCTGGTACAAGCTTTTCAGGTCTTCTCGGAAGTTATTTTCTTTATATCCCCGAGTCAAGATGATCTCAAATACCTAAGGATGCAAACAAATATTAAGAAGAGACAGATGAACTCAAGACATAATGGTAACTTTGAAACTCAATTTGAACTAGATTGGATGAAAGGTTTTGGTTTGGCCTCCATCCATCAGTAAATTTATGCACTACACTCTTTCCAAACAATTACATTTGTACAAACCTGCAGGACTGAAATTTTAAAATTTGATTGCCCTTTGTATTCACCCTCCTTTTTCATTCTTCCTCTCCAAGTCAACAGTTTCTTATGGAAAGTGTTGAAGGAGGAACATTTCCTATCTAAAATATTACAATATCAATCACAATAGGGTTCCTTGAGAAGTACCAAAGTGCCGCTGGAGTACAGATAAGCAACAAAAGTAATAACTAGGTACTATTAGATTTGACCCTAAAACCCATCCTTGTTTTCTGTCCCTAAGTGCCAAAATCTAGATTCAAACAATGAGAACTTCCTGCCTAGATAACCCACAGCCTAGACCTCCTAGCAATCTGTTTTTTTCTCTTCACACAGAAGAGATGCCAGCCTGATCTTATCTTGACTGCCTTTCCCCTCCTCCTCTCATCCCCATCCAATTTAATCCTCATCCCACTATTGCTTTCCTCGTCTTCATTCACTGCAAAGATGCACAGACACTAACCTCACATCCAGCTGTAAAGGCAGCCAATCTTGTAAGAGACTGCTTTCCTGAGCCTCCAACTCCTATGAGTAGGGCATGGCCACGATCCATCCGTATGATGCGATATACATGAATTAAATGTTCCAAAGCATCATCAAAAAGAACTAGATTCATTTTAACATTAACCTCATTATATTCCTCCAAAATCTCCTGCAGAGAAAGGTGGTCAGAATGTTACTAGGAGACCAAGAAAAGAATAACATTAATAAAATAACAAACTATTTAGCCGCATTATTGCTAGAAAAGATCATCAAGGAAAATAAATAATTGGAAAGCATTGCCAACTCCATAGCTGACCCTCAATTTTCATTACTCCAGATGCCAAATGAGAGTCTTCTGTGCACACTGTTGTTTGTGTGCACAGAACTGATTTCACCTTGCTTGGCGCAATTTCCTGCCCATTCCTCATGCAAAGACGCAAAAATCACACACAGTTCCAAACTGAAACACACTACCTGAAAGAGATTTTTTGCCACATCATAGGCTTGTATATCTTCATAAATACGTGGCTCTCCCTCATTCAGTGCCATCCTGAAATCTCCAAAAAGAATAGGATCCCTCATAGCGTGCTCCAATTCGTCTCTGAAATTCTCTTCAATCAGGTTTTTGATATGTCCTTGTACCTTCGTGTATAAGAAGTAAGTTAGGCAACACAACAAAACAGGTATTTCTGAGTCCAGGAACACTCAGAAGAGTGATATTAATAATGCACATTCTTGTTCAAATATTGACTGATTTCCAAGAGTGAAAGCTAGTGAGGTTACAGAAGATCCAGACCACAATGTCCTTTATGTTCTATGATACAAAATGGTCTAATAGGAAGTTTAGGAACCATTCAAGTCAATGGACTGTGGAAATTTAAGACAGAAAGCAATACACCTGATTAAAAGAAAAAAAAAAGAAATATATTTTCTGTTCCTTCATCAGATCTGCTCACTTAGTCTGCCACTACTTTATTTCAGAAAACTCCACAGGTTACATTTTAAGATAATGTAGTAGCAACATAGTAGTTAGATGAGTCCTCAGTATGACTGCAAGACCTGAATGTAATAGTTGGTAACACTGCTGTTGCAAATTAGTTGCCACTGTAATATTCAGTAACTAATGAAAATTAAAAGAAATTACTCACCAAAGCTTTATCTGCTTCATTAATCAGCCTGTCATGGAAAACCCTCAGGCACTCATTTCTCCAAACTCTCACCATCTGGGTGACTGTTTGAAACCTGCATTAATAGCAAAATATCAGACTGACCCAAACAAACTGATCTTGATCAAAAGTCTGGATTGATTTTTTTAAAACTCTTTTAGTGTTTTAGTTTTTCTTCCCTCTTCATAAAGATAAAAAAATTGATCACTACCTTCAGATATCTTATTTAAGGAAGACTAATGCAATAGCATTTGTCATCAAAAGTAGTTTCATAATTCATGTTCCCGAACATCTTCTCACTCTGGTGAAGGTTTAATGAAAAGTAATGAGATGTGATTGATCTCATGCACCAAGCTGTCTCATCTTCCCCCAGCTTCATCTAAACAAATGGGTAAAGGACTGCTGAAGACAATTTTTATATTCTTACCTCTCTGGGGTTGTAAGAATAAGTCCATTATAGACCCTGGAAAGGTCTCGCAGGTTAAAAATGTAATGGAATTTGGAAGGAGTAGGGGGTAGGTCACAGACAATCCTTTTATAAAGCTCCAAGGTGCATAATGTTATGGTCTCAGAGATAGCTGATATAGACTCATTAAACATCTGCAAACATGAGAGAAAAAAGATGTTTTCATGCAACTGCCCATAGAAAATTGCATACTATCAAACATTCTGCTTTCCAGCTTTTCAAATAACTTAAACGTTTTTCAGAAATCTGTATGTCCGTGCAGCATTCCTGTGAACATACAGAAATTAAATGTTTTGGGTACGGTCCATCTTCACTGAAAATAACATCACACTCAATTACTGGAATTTCTACAGTGTTTCCACAAGAGAAAAAATAAATTACTCTAAAACTACTACTTCTCTAAATGAGAAGGTAACTTGATAATGTTTTTAGATCCTGTGACAACACAAAAATAAGTGTATATTCCAAAATAAACCCGTTAAGCAATCCTGTAACAACAGTGAAATTACCGCAGTGTGGCCTTTCAGGATGGAGGCATAGATCAAGTTCAGAGATTGCTCAGAAGGAAAAGGTATGTTAAAAACACTGAAGAGCGAGATGAATCGAGGGTCGACTTCATTCCGACCTCCTCCAGCTTTCCCCATGGCAGCGACAAAACCCAGATCTCGGAGCATTTTACAGTTCATCTCCTTACTGCGGTCATACAAGAAACCTTTTTCTAGTAGCAGCTTCAACAAGGCAATGGGTTGCTGCGTGCCATACTCATCAACCTTTGTAACACAAAAGCAGCAAGATATGTAGAGTATAGTACATCAACATGCCAAATACTGCTATAAACATGAAAATATTGTGCTCCCTACTTGGGACAGCATTACATAGACTATATAACACTTGGTAGAGCTCTGGCACTGACTGTGAGCATTCATTCTGATGTCTCATACAGTAAAAGTGCCTCTTCTCCAAGATAAACTAAAAACACACATCCTTTCCTGCTCTAATTCTAAAGAGAAAGGGACTGTTTCTACAATAAACATCCTGCAACCAATATTAGGCCACAGGCAAATGATTTTAATGCCATTTACGGTTGGACTTGATGATCTTGAAGGTCTTTTTCAACCTGAGCAATTCTATGATTCTATAAGAAGTGATTCGAAAGGAAATATCCTTATCTAAAGGACAAATACTGCAATAGACAAAAATACCCATACTGCACACAAGTCCAACTGTTCTGAAGTTCCCAAACTAAAAAACAGTTACGTACTTCCATGAATCTCCTTGACTTGTGATATATAACATCTAGTCTTTCACACAGTTGGATCTGTATAAGAAGGGATGACATCAGTGCCACCCCAAATGTTTCTAAAGTACCTTGCTAAGCAGTGGCAGCTTACCCTTGGCATATTCATATCATCCATGAAAATAATGAGACGTTTTCCCATAGGAGGGCCATAAGCGTCTTTAGTTCGTTTCTCTACATTTGTCTCTAGATTTCTCTGAACGTCCATTGATGTTGTACGGGAAGAGAAGTTCATCACCAGGAGAAGCTGCAAAGGGGAGGAAATTGATAAGAATGGATTTTTACCTTTTTTTTTTTTCCCCCTCCAAACTAGAGCATTCCAGAAAATATTCTTTATATTAAGTTGTCAGACATATCAGAAACACTCATCTGGTTCAGCTACTCATTTGAATTACAGACAACAAAAAAGTAAAATTCTTCTTAAATCTTTGATAAAATAAGAGAACAAAATATTTCTGTTCTTTAAGAATTCTCAAATCATCCATACAGTTTGGGCCTGAGCTTGCAGTTAGATCTCTGAACCCATGTGAGGCCTCAAATACTGCTACCCACTCAGGCTTCAGAACAGAAATTCAACACAAGGTCATAAAATGAAAATGCAATAAACAAGGCAAAATGCCTCATACATACATAATGGTCTTCGTTCAAACTGTTTAAGAAGTTTTGCGTCGTTGCTGTTTTAGAAGTACCTGATTCACCTACAAGAACAACTGGGTGTTTTATTTTTACCATCTGTTCTAGCAACCAAGTAGTGCGTGTTGTATCCACTGTAGGCACTGAAAAAGATCATGAATAGAACAGCAGGTTAAAATTAAAGGCAGTGCAGCCAGGGCGATTTATATTTATAGAACACAGCTGGATCAGATTCACAAAGAATTAACATGCAGTTGCACAAAGACATAACCTGAAATATCAACTTACTAACAGTGCTGAAAAAAAAATTTAATTGCTTAACCACCGCTATTCAATTTTTATCATTGGGTTCTTTTTTCCTATTGACATGTAAGAAAATTAATTCTCCACACAGGAGTGCCACAGACTGGTTAAACTCCATATAATCCCTATTCCAAGGACATAATCAGGATATATTTGGATCAGGACTTATTTTTCCCTGAAACATACAAAGATGAATTTTGTTCTATGTGAATAGCTTGCTATCAGGAACAATTTTATAGACCATACCATTACCTATTGTGTCAGTGAAATTAATCTACGCTTGCTGAATCTTACTGTAAAATAACCTGGACCAATTTATCCTTAACTATGAAAAGTGCTTGTTATCATTATATAGTATTTCAAGTGACAATCAATAATGGCCTTAAAAATGAGTTTTTTATCTACTGAGCACTTGAACCTGTGATGTGAGATTTTTTCAGAGTTTCTGGCCAAGTACACACAAAAAAGAAAGAAAAAAAAAATCAATCTTCTGCTCTTTTGACTCTTTCAAAATGCCCTAGGCACTGAAAAAAGTTCTTCCTCATTTCATTATTACACAGCGCTGTAAATATCAACTCTATTCCTGCTAATCTACTACAAGAACATTAAATGAATTGGTTTCTGTCATCACAAGAAACTGAACAAGACTAGATGACCTTCAGCACACAGTGAGGATACTCACGTTAAGTGCCACTCACATATTATAAAGTAAAAGCACACTGTCACTTTTTTTTTTTTTAATCTTACACTCACCTAGGATGTCAAGAAACTTCTTTTGAGGATTATGAATATATTCAGGAACCAGTTGCATCCAAGGTACCCACTTTTTTTGAAATCCATCAAAATGAAAGTCATACAAAGTTGGCAGCTGACCTGAAAACCATTAAACAGATGAAAGGTTCCTAGGACACTTTAACATTTCATAAGACTGAAACAAAAGTAAAGGATGTGATTCTGGACCAAGTAGAGCAACACTGTTCCACTTGTCATTTAACCCAGAAAGACATCTAACAAAATTCTCCTAGTCCAGAACTTGAATAATATTATCAATTAATAAGCACTTCTCTAATGGTTATCATTTCCCTTTTTGTTTTTCCTTTCACTGTTCACATTTTCTGGCTGGCACAGAAAAGTACTGTTCTGTGAAGATAATCCAGTAGCTAAGAGTCAGCTAGCAGTATTATCTCTATACATTTTTTAGTGACAGTCCTTCAGAGAACATCAAACATTTTTTTTGCAATCGGGACAGATAGCTGTAAGGAAGAATAGTGTTCTCACTTCAAGGAAACCAAGACTTTTCCAACATAATCAACACGATTTGGAGTATGTTATAATAAAATCCTACCTGGCAGCTCCCCTGGCTTAGCCAGGATGTTCTCATCATGAACAGTTGACATACAGGAAATATGTTTAATGTATTTATCAAATTTAACTCTTCCAGCATCAAGAAGAGAAGCACCTAAAGAGAAATATAAAGCTTCCAAGAAAAAGCACTCTAGAACATCAGGATCATCAGGTTTTGCCACAAGGAGAGCTTCCAGCATCACAGTCAGCTGAACCACCTATTGTAAAAAAAAGTAAAAAATGTAAACAGAATCACTATTTAGATAGGTAAAAACTCTTATTATGTTTTCAGCTGTTTGAGTGTTTGCTGATCTTTTGTCCTTACAGATGTATCTACTGATAAAAGTATTAATGATAGCAGGATGGCACTGGTAAGGAACTGACTGTTTCTGTTGTTTCTTGGTAGCAAACTAACATTTCACTGTGAACTCTACTTTTGTAATTTCCTCCGGAGATTTTTGTCTTCGTTAGTCAGCTCTATTTCTAAGATAAACTCTTTCAACCTTTATTTTCTATTCCTCACCATATTTAAGTCTGTTTGAGGAACAATGGTCTTCAGCCTTTCTTCTTGTTTGCCATCCACAACTCCCTCTGTAATCATATCAATAAGGCAAGGCACATATTTTTCAAAGAGACGATTCAATTCAATTCTCACTTGCTGAGGGAAAAAGGGACAATAATTAAACACACAGAAAAGTGGAAGGGTGATTGTGAAAGCAGAGTTTCCCATCAACTCTTGGCTGACCAAGTATGACTGCTCTTACAGGAATGACAGAGTACAGGCAAATTATGAAATTTAACAGTTATACAGACTTTTTTCGGCAGCTGAGGATCTGCATTCATCAGGTGATCGTAACTAAGTTGTCTTACTTCAGAACTTAATGACAAATGAACTGTAAGCCAATTCAAAAGATGAGACTGACTTTACAAAGATATTTTGTATTTGGGTTTTTTTTTCCACATCTTTCTACAGTTTGGTATTTAATAAAAAATACTCTAAGACCAAATGCAGAAATTCCCACCTCATTTTCTCTTCCTTGTGTCCATTTCTGCCAGTAAGGCTTATATTTCAGATTTTTAGGATCCACAAAGACCATTCCACAGCGGGATACTGTGGCAGGAGATGCATACTGTAAGTCACCAACCTGTAAAATAATCATACCAATAACCATGCCTTTAAAGAACAGACAGAGTAACTACTTTTTCAGGCTCTGTAGATCTAGCCTCATCTAACCTCTCCCACGTACAGCTATTACCTACCTCAAACAACAATGCACAATGCGACTGGAGTCTAATCCTCTCCCCATTTGCCAGGGTCAATAACTTATTGTCATCCATGACAGAATTCATGTTTTCAACCCAGAGAGCATCTACATCTCCATCAAACAGAATGTACCTATGGATACAGGAGCCAAGGGATATGGTGACTAATCTCTGATTTCAGTCACATATTTCAGAACTCAGACATTCCATTAAAGGCATCAATGTCAGCTCAGGTGTTTTGAAGCCTCCCCTGCATTTTTGATAACTGCATTGTTTCTATTCATCTCACTGAGGCAGAGAACTCACAAGAAATAGAAAGGCCCCCCTAGACACTTTGTATTCACTTAGCATTTGTTTCTGAACTAACACAGTATCAAATATTTCATATTACATTAAAAAAATGAAAGTTGACATAAAATTCAGTACCTAAAAGTTATCACAATAATTTCTAGCTGTCTACCTTCGTTCTTTCTTGTCAGTAGGCCTGTTGATATCCCGAAAAATGTTTGACAGGACTCCATCTGTCCAGTCTCGTGTGGTAGGGTCAAGGATCCCATATAGTTCAATCACAGACATAGCTTTAGGATTCAGTGTGTAAAGCTTTGTCAATAATCCCAGCCTAGAAATGCAAAAGGAAAGCAATATTATTTATTTATATATTTATACTTATATTATGAGAATACCATCTTATGACAACCCAAGCATACATTATAGCTAGCTACTAATGATTTTAATATGACTACCCAAGTCTGAACTATGTCATTTCACAGCCAAATTTCCATGTATCAAATTGTATACTTACTTGTTCTGGGCTTGGCACAAAGCATTAATGACAACCGATTTGCCACCTCCAGTAGGCCCAACCACCATTGTAGTGTGTCTAGTTAACATTGTCTCATACATCTGAACAACTTTATCCACCTGAAAAAATACATATTAATTCAACAGACTGCTATCCATAAGTCTATGGACAAGATCAGCAGCTGGTCTACACCTACTAAGCTTTCCTGGAACCATTCTGGAGTGCAGCAATGCATACCCAGCCTAATGTTTACAACAAAAACTCAGGCAATTAACATTTTTTATACCTGAACTGGTAAAACAACATAACCTCCTTCTTCCAGCACTTGTTCTACAGCATCATTAAAGTCAGGGTAGCGGACTCGAGGGCAGTCCAGGCCAGGAAACAGGTCAGAGATTAGGCCAAGGAAGAGAGGTACATCTTCGAAAACAAATTTAGGAAGATTCATATCTCGTAGAGCTCTCATCAGTACAACCTCCTAGACAAAAGAGAGCAGAATCAATCTCTACCAAACAGCTAACCAATTATCTAAATGTAGTGATTTCAAACATCACTAAAAACCATTGCACAATTACTTTAGTACAGCTTTGAGGATGCTTTCTTGGCTTCAGTTACTAGTGGAAAAGAGGCCGTTTTGAAAGGACTAAGTTGACCAATAGTTAAGAATGCTGCTTTTTTCAACTATATTAACAAAATGCTGTGGTTACTATCTTCAGAAAGTAGTTTTCACTATTTATCTGGGATAAATAGTGCATCCTGGATTTAACACCAAGACTGCACATGAAGTAAAACACCTCATTTTTTATAGGTTTCCCTACCAAGTTTTGATGCTATCTTGCTGGCAGAGGGCACCATGAAGCTCAGTAAGAACACAGTAAAATAGTAAGACAAAGAACACCAATGCTTCTATTTCAAATGCAGACAAACTACAGAGAATGTGCAAACATATACTATTCCCAATGAAAAGTATGAGCTGCAAAGGGTAAATAAGTGGCAAGCCTACCTCACTGAGGTCTGGTGATCCTCTTTTCAGTTCCCCAGCCATCACTAAGACAGACTTAAGGGCCCGCAGCCCAAAATCGTAATGATGTTGTTTAGAAAGTTGTTCTTTTGCCAGCTTATATAGCACTGTCATCTTTTTGGCAAGGACCTGTTTGAGAGTTAAATAATCACAAACATGAAGTCACAACAAAACAGTGAGCATGCATACAAGGGTATGGAGAGCAATACAATTTTCTTACCTTTGCTGTAAGGAATCCTTCAGAAAAGAGCATGATTTCACAGATTTGCTGAAGATCTGGTACAATAACAACCACAGGCCTGAATAAAGCTTTTACAGACTCAGGGAGCTCAGTCCGACCAGCATAACCAGGATTCATTGTAATAAAAATGCCCATTCGGCTATCAAGGTTAATTTCTTGTCCTTCAAACTAAAAGCACATGAGAACTTTAGAACACTGTGTGTTTGGAACTGAAATATTACCATTTGTTGAAAGAGAAAACCAGCAATACTGGGACACCCACTTGTGGGTGTTAAAAATTCAGCTTTAGATATTAATGTAGGTACATTTAATTATATTTTTTATTTAGCTTTTCTCCTACTTCACAAGGGGAGAATCTAGCAAAGGATTAGAAAATAAGCAAAGATTTAATATCTTTGAATCTCAGAGTACATATTCTGGAGTGCAAAATACTCAGCACAAAACAATTAACACAGAAATAGCCTTTTGATCTCCCAGCTGGGGCCAGTCCTGGATCTTGGCCTCTAGCACAAGATCAGCCTTCACAATTACTCTTCTTTTTCAGTCTTTACCTGAAATGTTTTCAGATGATTCATTAAAGCATTTCGAATAACTTGAATCTGAGAAGAAATAACTGAAAGCACAGAAGCATCGATACGATTGAATTCATCAAAGCATCCCCATGCTCCACACTGTGCAAGACCAGAGAAGATTTTACCAACTGCCTAACAAGAAGAAGAAGAAAAACATCTCAGCAATGAGTATGTTAAAAAATCCACCATCAGCAAACTGGAGTATGCTAAAACTCTTAATGTCTGGGTAAAAATCTCTGGATACATGCAGGAGCTAACAATCCATCCTAAGGTCTTCTAGTAACTATTTGCTAAGTGCAGATAGCCCATAATGAGCTTAAACACACTTAGCCACTGTTTTCCCATTTGAAAGCACATATAGAATCTTCAAATTCCCTTCAACATTTATTCAAAATAGTTATTTTTTACTCTATTTCATTACCAGTTGGCATGGTAACTCTAAAGGAGGCACATGTTCAGAAGTTCAAAATATGTGCTTATTCTATGTGCTGAAAAAGAACAGTAAATGGCTCTTTCCATAGAATGCAGATCTTAAAAACTTACTTTGAAATCCATGCCTTCTCCACAGTTTGTCACCACACACAGCAAGCCCAGTGCTTTGGCCAGATCCTTGGTTGTTTCTGTTTTCCCTGTACCTGCTGGCCCTGCTGGTGCTCCTCCCAAAAACATTGATAAAGCCTTTGAAGACAGACCAAAAAACAAAGTGTAACACAATAGAAAGTGCAGCAATAGCAGCAGAGCAGCAAGAACCTGGCTACAACAAGTAAGGATTTGCACAAATACGAAAGCTGTGGGCACAGAAATAAAGAAAAGAAGCTGCTTACCTTCAGAAGGCCTCAGGTATGCAGGAATCTCCAGTGAGATACCCCTGCCTCAACTGCCAACCCTGAAATGAGGTCTGCACTTGAGCAGACCTCATTTGCACCCTGGCTTGGCCCTATCAGGTGATCAGTCACTGGTTCAAGCCACGACTTAGCATTTCCACTACACAAAGGATTTGTATTAAACTGGTAGCAAATTCACAAACAAATCCATGGGTACAACAAGCCTTACATCTCATTTCTGCATGCATTCTATATTATCTTCAAAGCAATTAGTTTAGAAGACTATTGCAACCCACTTATTACATATTTGTGTTCACATTGTTCTATTTTTTCTACTTTCTTTTATGTCCTAGTTGCAAAATATGCAATGGCATGGGAGCATGTTTTAAAAGTGCATGTTAGCTAAAAAGAACTCCTTTAACATATACCTGTGTGAACGTGAGATAGATACGATCTGTAAGCGGGGTGATCACAAGGCGTCCATTCAAACCCATGTACTCATAGCCATATGAAAATGTCCCTGTACACTGCCGCACGTTCAGCTCATCTGGTTCTCGGTCCCAGTAAAAGCGCAACTGGCTTTCCCATTCAAATTCCTGAGCCTGCAGAATGCTACACAAGAGACACACGTGAGGTAAAAGGATAGATATATAGTTTATGGCTTTGGTATTTTCTCAGGAGGTTGAGGATTTACCTGTCTCTGACAAAAGTATCAACAATGTCTCTGGCATGAACATCAATAATGAGAACAGTGTTGTATTTTTTCCTGTCATTTTTGCTCAAAGGTGCTGTAATGCGAGTAACCAGCTCATCAATTTGTTGGTGCATTTTTTTAGCATACAGTTTCATTGCCTGTTTTTCTCCTTTCTTCACTTTCCGAAAGACGTCCTCAACCTCCCACGTCCACCACACCTGATTGGCAGCCAGCACCATCATGCCTTGGTAGAGTAACATCCAATCAACTCTATGGGAAATACATACAGTATGGGAGTCTGAGTTACTGTTTAAGTAAATTATCACAACAAAGAATAGGAAGTCTCCCCTATTTCTACAACTACAACATGACCAAAACTTTATAAAGATGAATAAAATCAAGGTGTGAGATATTATTTCTAAAGCCTAGGAAATATTCTCATGGAAAACAACCTACGTCATGTGTAACAATGACAAGACAGAATTTATAATAAGAAAAATTGTGTACACGTTACTAAAAATGAAAATTCAAGCCTTACAAAACCACTGAGAGTAAATAACACATTTTTTCTGGTTGAAATACTACATATGCAGGTATCCATACTCCTCCTGCATTACAGAAATACAGGCTAAGCTGTGTATAAATTAGAAAATGAAGTTTCTATTTTTCTGTATCACTACAGGTTCATAGTAACATATAAGGTACTTGTATTATCTTTGACACTGATTGTTTCACCTGCTTCTGTCTTCACAGTATCGAAAAATAGCCTCCTTAGTAAGAAGTCTGTTTGTTCGTCTCATTTCTCTCAGCACTGCTGTCATCCAGTTCTCCACTCTGCCCTCTGCAGCTACAGCCTGCCGGAAATCCATCACTTCCCCCTCAGCTGAAATCATGGCCGTGGCAATTTTCTTATCACCATCACCATCCTGAAACCTCAGGGAAGCTATGTTATCATACATCTGAAATGCACCAACAGAGAAATTGACATATGAGAAATCAAGCTTGAAAGATTCAAGTGTACCTAGCCCTCATTTAATGTTAAAAGGAAATTTTCACCATCCACAGAGAGAAATGGATCTGACTGTAAGTAATGAAATATAAACACTGATGCATACAGCCCAGCAGCCCCACTGCACAGTAAACAAAGCAAATGATCAGGCTCAAGTGACTTTTTTTCCTAGAAAGTAAAGACCTCTCAGGAGCTACAGGAAGGTTATTTAATGATAGGTCATTATGTTGTATCTTGAACCTTCTTTACCATAACTTGGTTGATTTGTTTGTTTAGAAATTTCTTGAAGAAGCTGCCATGACGTTCTTTGTATGCAGGAAATATTAGCACACACTTAGCAACATGTACAGAATAGCCTATTCAGCTCTTAAAAGCATTTAAAAGTAAAGGGCACTTCGGAAAAACCAGACACTGTACCTTTATCATGTGTTCCTGGACACAAAGTGGGCTACTGCTGCCAAGGATACTGAGCAACTCTTCATCAGATATAAAGAAAAATCTTGGGAAGGCATTTCGCTTTGAATCCAAATAATCATTCAAGCTTTTCTGACATTTCTCCAGCACATTATTTATATGGTGGAGGTCTGATAAACGATTTGGGGCCTCACAGGATTTTTTAATTGTTGGTTCCTCTACAGTTTCGTCCATTATCTACATGGGAAATAAAATTAGAAAATAACAAACAGCAGTGAACTACACTAAATTACATTTAGCTAGTGACAAAACAGACTGCACAAGCAGTATAGGTTCTTTCAATAATGAATTAATTTTAAATATGGTTTCCTATACTGCAGTACTGTATGAGCACAGAGGTAAGTATGCATGTCCTTAAAGCTGAGAGCATGAAGATATTGTAAAAGCAAGTGAAAGAGAAGACTGTATCCCAAGCCATGCAAGCATAATCACACACCTGACTTTGTTCCTGTGTACAGCAGTACTTCAAGTACATGTATAGCATTGTAGAATCACAGTACAATTCAGTTACTTGCCTTTTTAAACATACTGTCTACACTGTCAAATATTTCAGCTTCTTCTGAAAGCTGTGATCTTATATCTCCGCCAACAAAGATGCTCTCCAGGTACATCCATTTTCTCTGAACCACCATCCAGATCTAAGAGTTAAACATTATCATCAAAGATTTTAAAAAATGAAAAGAAAATCCTGACTATAAATAAATGTTAATAATTTAGCCCAACACTTTCTTCCGTACCTCAATTACTTCACCAATCAATGACAGAGTTTTTTCCAACTGGTGAACAGTTGAAAGGAAAGGACCCACAAAACGACTGCCCAAGATACTCTGAAGATTGACACTGTTGTCATCAAGAATCTCTAAAATTTCATCTACAGATCCCAGAATAAAGCCACGCTTCTCAGTGCCTTTGCAATATATTTGCACAGTAAATTTCAGCTGTTCCCATGTTTCTGCTATGTCCTTCATACCCTGTATGTGCACATAAAAAGATGTGTTTCAGTCTTCAAAACCTAGAGAACTGTAATTGTAGCATAAAAATGAAATCAATTAATTCAACAAAACTTTTGCACAGATTTTCAGCACTGGTTTATAAAGAGGTTTATTTCAAAACATCATGATTAAAACCAAATGAATTCCGTTTTTCATAGACCAAACTTGCTTATGTGATAGCAAAATCCATTTACTGCTGTGAAAGCCATGACAGGTAGGATTTTGTGCTTGTGTTGTAGCTTATTAACAGAGCTATTGATTTATTTACATTACAGCACCTCCCTGAAGATAGCAGAACTTACTGTCATGCCACTCAAGATCTCACATTTAAAAAACTGTTGTCATCTATGTGTGTTTAGTTTTATTATGATTTTTTAGTTACCTTCTCAACACTAAGCTCCTTAACAGCTGTTCCAACTATTTCATTGATAATATCTGAGTGCCTGTGAAGTTCCATAGCAAACATATTCTCCAAAGTAAATGCTTCAGTTGTCATTTCAAATCTTGTGCCTGTTCTCTCCATAAGGTCTTGCCAATGCCTGTATAAAATTGATGCATCAATAACTGTACCACAATACAGTAAAATGAAAATAAATGTTTTGCATTTGTTTGCATTATTTAAATAAATAAAAGCAAACCTTTCTCTTAAAGCTTCATTTTTCAAATCAAGCAACAATGGAATGGAGTCTCTAAATGCCTTCAATTTTGTTTCCAAGTGACAGGCTGCTGGCATACTGCGGACTTGTTTGGGCAACTTTCGAAAAGCTTTAAGAAATCCTTCAATTCCTTCCTGAAGAAACTGCACATTGAGGTTTATCCAGAGTGTCCGAGACCATTCCTCTTTAGCTGCCTGGGAACAAGGTTATCAGGAGGAAAAAAAAAGTATTTCTCTTTATTTTCTGGTACAGCAGGATCTAGACACCACAGTCAGGATATACATGTGATTGCATTAACATTCAAGATTCATAACCAAAATAAATAATGAATAAATCAAAAGTAAACACGAAGAAGAGGAAAATTATTCTTAAGAGTATACTTCACAACCAGTCTGGCTGCTGGCTGATCAGGGCATTTTAATCTTGAAAAAACTGAACTTCTTAAAAATTATAAGACCAGGCCTGAGATATCCACCATCCAAAAGTTGTCCCACTGAAATAATCAGGAGACATGTACAATATAAGACCATCCAATAATTTCTGAGGAATGAGTGGCTGTTCCTGATAAATGTATGTGTTTGGTTTACTATGGAGACATTCTGTTCTCCTCTATTAACATCATTAAATTGACATCATGATGGTAAATTACAGGTCAGTTGATTTCATGCAAAGGAACAGAGTTCACAGTAACTAAAAGACAATGCAAGCTCTTCTATTTTCCACCTTTGCATGTAGTATGTGCCTGGATATGAGCGTGCATACACTTACCTTCTGTAATTCATAAATTTCATAGACTTGCTTTAGACCTTTCATATCATTCTGCATTTTTATTAAGTCAGGATACACTTTAGCTGGCAAGTCAAAAAGTTTCTCAACACTGCCCAGTTCCTGATGAATTTCTTCCAGTTTTTCCATTTCTTTTTCAAAAATGGCCATAAGTTCCAGTCCTGGAAAAGGACAGACATTTTTCTAGATAAACAATCCAATGCATTATGGGGAATGAATAAGACAGCATTTGCACATAGTCAGTAGAAATTACAGTACTAAAAGTGTCATATTGACACTTTTAGTTTACTTTTAGACACTTGTCAGTTTGTATGTTAAGGAAAATACAATTTTCTTGTTTTACATAAAATTTGATGAATTTTCCAAAAACCAATATTGTTAAGACATCACTTTACACACTTAATTTACCTTTATCAAGATCTTCTCCAACAGCACCAGGTCCCTCAGCCATGAATTTACAGAAGAAATCTGCTACCTTTGTAGTGTAGTCCTCAATCTGTTGCTTTGTAATCTAAAGAGAACAGAGTTTAAATTGTTTTCCTTTCCATTTCTTTTTTTTTTTTTCTTTTTTGTCAATTTAATTACAAATACTACCTCTGTGAACGTTCTTTTTATGCCTCCAAGGTTGTGATCAACTTCTGATGCTTCAAAGAAGAGAGTCTCCCACTTTTCCTTAATCTTGTCAGCCATCTCTTGCTCTTCTTTAGCCACCTAAAACGAAACAGTAATATCTCTCACAAGCAATAAATACACACAGGAAAGTGAGAAAGATGTCCATTATAAATATGCAAAAGATGGAAACAGCACTGAAGTTAGTTAATTTCAAGTTGCACCACAGGAGGTTTAGATTGGACATTAGGAAGAATTATTTCACATAGAGAGTGCTTAGGCATTGGAACTGCTTGCCCAGGGAAGTGATGGAGTTCCCATCTCTCAAGGTATATAACAGATGTGTGAAGGTGGCACCAACAGACATCAATAAGGGTTTGTTAGGTTAGCGATTGGACTTGATGACCTTGAAAGCCAAGCTAGATGATTCTATGAATCAGATTTAAACATATGCAATATGGCCATTTAAAATGGAGCTACTGCTTCAAGAACGGAGGTTGCATTAGACAATCTTCAGATATCGATTCTAACCTCAACAATGCTTGATTCTTGAAATGTCTTAATAGGAAAACAATTATTCATTCACATGGGAAGCATTTGTGAGCATAGCTCAAATCTGAAATGTTTTCTGAGACAAGACATAACATCCACCTACTTGAATATCATACATTGCAAGAGTTCGGTATCTCTCCCAGATGTCCAAATATTTCAGTTCCACCGTAAGCGACATGCCTCTGATAGCTGTAATTGTACTGAGGACAATTTTCAGCTCTTCCAAGGAGTCAGGAGGTGTCTTAAGATTCTCTGATAATGTCTGTAAGAATAAAAGAATAATTTCCAGAGGCAACAGTGGGAAAGTAATTAGCCAATTCTTACAGAAACACAAAACGCAAGTAAATGACATGCTGACTTTCATTTTTAGTTTATGTGATGAT
Source organism: Phasianus colchicus (assembly GCF_987193195.1). NCBI lineage: Eukaryota > Metazoa > Chordata > Aves > Galliformes > Phasianidae > Phasianus > Phasianus colchicus. Next base: position 8,534,644 of record NC_143453.1, on the reverse strand, counting down.
AAACATAATACAAAAAAAAATTTCTAAATCAACAAAAAGTTAATACCATAAAAACATAAATGTTTTTGTTTTTGAAATTGTTTTGAAAACAATTTTGTTTTGAAATTGTGAAGGGTGGTTTAAAAGGAATTTCAGAATTACTTACATGAACCATTCACAAACACAGGAATGAGAAATCCTCTTTTTTTGCATATTACTGTTCTCTCTTGTTTCCTAGCTATGCAGTGACAGCTCATCTCTATATGTATGGTATATTAAAGCACATCACTCAAACTAATTCAGAGTGGTTTGAATGGTCATCTACTAATCAATGAAAGCTGTATCAGACAACAAGAACAGAAAACTCCTACCTCAATCTCCTCCTGAAGACTGAAGAGTTCTTTTCTTGCAAACTCATTAAGCAACTTTCCAAGGGAAATCATCCAGTCTTTAGCTTTATCCTCCACTACAGAAACTAAAGTACTCAGACAAAGCCTGATAAATTGTTCATCTTTTATCAAGGGTTGTTGAGTGATTTCTTGAGCTATCTTCATATAGAAATGCAACTTTTCATCGAAGGTGACATAGGAAGGCTTTTCAGCAGCAAACTTCTTTATGGCCATGTCTTTGTTCACTGTCCACAGAAAACAATATCTCTCCCAATGGTTCAAATACGTGCTGAGAGAAGTCAGGACTCTGTGGACATTCTGAGTGATGAGAGCAGCCTGCTCAGTTATCAGAGGGTTCTGAGAGATATCACTGTAAAAGCTGAATGTGACAATTTCATCATCTGTAACACGCTGAGGAGGGCATTCAATGCATGTGCCATGCATCCACCGCACAAAATGCTAGAGTTTTCAAGACAAGTTTGAAAAGTAATTACCTTGTAGATGGTCACATCAGTCAAATAATTCATCGTTATTTAGGAGACTATGTACAAAGTAATGTGGATGATTTCTTGAATCAACTGTTATTCTGACAGCATGAAGTTATTTCATACACGTTCAACCTGCTAGTTTTTGTTGCCCTCTTTTTCTATGTTTTAATAAAGAATATTAAAAAATAGGAGAAATTTTTTTACTTATATACATTAATTATATCATACATTTTCTATGTGGCCCAAGACTATTCCTCTTCACTCAGAGCAGCCATGCCAAGCCAAAAGGTTGTATACCCCTGGGTTATATTTTCCCAAACAGTTGAGAGAAGAGTTAATTTCATCCTAATCAAATCTTTCCATGCATTATTTAGTCTATTTTTTTTAGATCTTCACTGAGTGACAATATAGCACAGCAGAGGGAAACAGGCATTAGGTTGAACAGGCTGTACAAAAACAGTCCAGCAGAACAGCAAATCTAAGCCTAGGAAGCACATTTGATCTAAATTTATGCATTTCATATAACCTTCAGAATAATATCTCCACCAACAGGGCACACAGAATTGCAGTCACAACATTTGGCTTCTTTTCTGAATAATATTTCAGTATGATCATATTCATACAATAAGATATTGTGATATCTTTGTGAGAAAGCTAAATGATTCATCTGCTGTTAACCGGTGTCCCAGATGTTCTTCTCGTAACATTTCTGTTTTTTATTTTGTTTGTTTGGGGTTTTTTTGTGGGTTTGTTTTTGGTTGTTTTGTTTGTTTGTTTTGGGTTTTTTGGGGTTTTTTTTGTACTTTCTATGGAGAACTGTAAATATGGAGATTTTTAATATGGAGTAATATTGTCACTCTGACAGCATATTTGTACTCCAAAAAGCAACATCAGCAGTAAAAAGCATCTCCTTCAGATATATGCTGGTTTACAGAACCAAATTATGTCCTCACAGGGATAGAAAATGATGTGATTTCTTCCCTGTGTTATCAGTTTGCAAAATTAGGACGGTGTGTAAAATTAGAACAATGTACTGGGTATCTTTATTTTACACTAAATCATTATGAATCTTCCCTTTGACATTAACTCTTGCCCAAACATAAAGTGAGATTAATTCAGCATAATCACAAGCAAAATATGGCAACAAGTAAATCTTAATCAAAAATCACCTTTGTGACCTCAACACACTCTCGGATACATTGTACTGTCATTTGGTCAATTTCACTGGCATTGGGTTGCAAGATTATCTTTGGAGGAGACAAAACAGCTTCTATTTGGAACAGCGGCACATTTGCAAGAACAGCTGTATTAAAAGCTTGCAAATTCCTAGGAGAGGAAAAAAAATTGTGTCAAAGATAGCAATAAGCTGCCCACGAGAGACTGCAATTATGAGGTATGCATTTAGATGTGTGAGCATATCTGTCAGAAGTCAGTTAACAATTATTTCAGCTGGAAACACTGATGTGTATCTGAGCAAAATTGTCTCACTAAGACTGACGTAATGCAAAACCTTTGCTAACTAAAATAATTTACTGACAGGAATGAATGGGGATATCTCAGTGCAAAAGGATCCTAAGACTACAGTTTAAAGATATGGATCACGAGAGGGAGAGATACTGTAAAAAGCCTTTATAATATTTTGCTAGAGGAACCTCCTTTGCTCCGGGTAAAGCATAATCCAACAAACCATTGTTCTCATATTGCTGGTCCCTGTTTTACAGGGATGCAACTGGGCAGCCAGACAGCAAATTTACAAAACTGCATTCTTCAGTAATATAAGGTTTTGATTTTAGAAATAAAGTGGAGATACACAACTCCATACCCTGCAGAAAATGTACATTATTTCTCTCCCCTGCTGACAACATCAATACCCATTTTCTCTGAATTCAGGTCTCTCCTCTACCTTGTTAGCAGTTCTCCAGTCTTTGCACAGAAGCAGTACAAATACAAGCCTGTTTCAAACTGCAAATCATTGAGGTGTCCAAACAGAGTATCATTACACGAATTTACAATAATAGATTGAGAAAAACCTAAGGATGAAAGTCTGAAAATGCACTGAATTAACTTACTTCAGAATTAACTGTATCAGCATCTGATAAATCCTATTTTCCCAATATGCATAATAAGAAGCCAATTTTGAAGATTTGCCACTCTTCATATTGACAAGTCCTTCCAGCTGTGCTAACAGTTGTGGAATAGCAGTATACATTCTAACCATGTGATCTATATCTTTTGCTCTTTCACACTTAACATACTCAAAAAATTCTTTCACATCTGCAAAATATTACAAAAAATAATGTTAACAACTGCAAAAGACTTAACAGTCTTCAACAGTGGAATCATTAGCTGGGCTTTATTTGTGAACATGAAATTGGTCTTGTATACTAATAAAATATCTTCATTTAATAACATTAATTTATTAATTTTTCAGTCTCCTATTTTATACAGGTTCAATTATTCAATAGCAACTAATAGATGTGAAAGTAACCTCCATAAGACTCAGAAATCACAGAATCATCTGAGTTGGAAAGGTCCTTTAGAGGTCACTTAGTCCAGCTCCTCTGCAATGTACAGGGACATCTACTACTCAGTCAGGTGCTCAGAGCCTGCTCCAGCCTGACCCTGAACATCTCCACGGCATCCACCACAACTCTGGGCAACCTCTTTCAGGGCTTCACAACCCTTATTATAAACAGCTTTTTTCTTATATCTCATCTAAATCTCAGCTTTTTAGTTTGAAACCATTTCTCCTTGTCCTGTCAGATCCTGCTGAAGAGTCTTAGTTCATCATTCATAGTCTGTCATTGGAGTGATGGGGATGCATGGGAGACAATCAGCTCACTGCAATTTCCCCTTGAGGAAAAGAGCTCAGTTGAGCTGGCACTCAAAGCAGTTTGAGCTCTAAGATCACACTACTGCATACAAGGAAGAGGAAATAAAGGGGAAACTAGGAGGAAAGTCATCAAATGCAAGTAAATACTGATCTATTTACATAATTATCCCTAAGTTTTTCTCATCAACGCTGTCAGCTTTAGGCTACTGAAGCTCTGCTTGTGCTTCCTGTGTTACATTACACCATGTAACTAGCTGTAACTACTCCTGGAACTGTTATATGGTTTTATCTTAGCAACTAAAAAATGCAGATAGAACAAAGTAAAACATCACAGAGCTCAGAAATGAGAGTATGTAGACTTACTGGGAAGCACATCAGCACTTTTTGAAAGTGGAAATTTAAAAAGATTTGTTGATCCTATTTGCAGAAGGTTGTTGTTTATGTCTGCAGAATTCTCATGAATCTGCTGGACGAGGAATTCAAACTTCTTGATGGCTTGCTTACATCGGACAATAAAGTCAGCAATACCTTGAAATAAATCATAATCATTTGCTTTCTTTCTTTTACCAAAACTTTCATCAATGTTTCAACAATCAAAATTATCACAACCAGATGTGTCAGAAATAAAAATAATACTCTGCAGATAGAATAAATGTTTTCACATCTAATCCTTCATCCAGATCCCTTCCAGACTTAAGAATCTACATCCATTTCCACTTAATGTTTTATATTTAATGAAAACATAAGAAATATCCTCCTGGATCAGACCCTGCTTAACGTATTATTGAACCATGGCAATAGCATGTACTATTTAGGAATATATTGATTTCCTCTGCCATATCAAATAGAGTGTAAAATTGAAGAGACTTTTAAAACTGAAAATCAGTATCTAAGGCCATTTTTAAATAGATTCACTATTACCTAAGGAGTTCCAGTTGAGTCTTCTTTGCCCTAGTTTGAATACTTTCCAGAGTTCCTGAATACGGTCATCAAGAAGTTTGGTTTCTGCTTCATTCAATGTTCCTACTACATTGTGATAGTCATCCAGCATGTGTTTTAATCCATCTGCATACCTAGTAAGTGTAAAACACATTAACAGCAACAAAAATATATAAAAATTGTACACTGGAAACAACATTCTGAACATAAATAAAAATCTGCAGGAACTATGGAATATGTACTGATCATGTATGCAATTCACTTCCTATCAAAAACAAAAGAAAAATCCGACATGATCCCAGCAGCTAGACCAACCTCTCCTGGTCCAACAAAGACAGCCTCAGACTGAAGCACACAAAGAAATAAAGTAAATGAATTTTGAAGTCCAGTTAGGACTCTTCTTGGCATTTTTATGTGCCTAAACGTCTGTGATAATTTGGGCAAAAATTACTTATTCAATGCCACAAGAAAGCAGCAGCAAGTTCAAACGTTAACTGAAATTTACATTAGATTAGCAATTCATGGCAAAAATAAACAAACAAAAACAACCTACTTACTTGCTTTGTTTTTCATTCAGATTTTTTTCTCATATACATTTGTAAAACAGCCTTACAGGGTGAAGGATGTAGACAGCACCAGAGGACAGCCTGTAAGTGTGCCACTGCCATTAGCAATTCTGTACTTCAAAAAAGTCAGTAAGAGCTCTCCTATTCCCAAAATTTGAGGACTCAGGGCACACTCTGCAGTGAAATCACTCAAAACATTGATGCAAGTGTGTATGCAAGCAGTTACAGCCTTACCTACGATATCTGTCTTCCTGTAGTGCCACATTTCTTGCTATTTCTGGGACTGGAAACCCCAGTTGTTCCATGTACTTTGTTTCAGTGATAATCTCTTGGAGTCTGGGAGAAAAATTCACTAGGAATTGGACACTTTTCTCTGTGGTGACAGGCTCTTCTGTTATTGAGGTCTGCAACACAAGAAAGCAGCAGAAATCAGAAAAACAACACCAGACAGTTCCAATGCAAGGAAAATGTTAACTTTTGGGGACATTTGATAAGATGGTAGGTAAAAGTCAGACAGTATGGCTGACACTCAGAGCTGGTGAAAATGCCTTTAATATTTGATTGCCATCTCAGCATTCTGTTTTCAAAAACCTTTTTGTGTAGTGCTGCTATCAGTTATCCAGAAATCCAAGTAAAAAGCTCACAGTCAAATGAAAGATTAATTAAACGGGGCTCTGAATAGTCTATGCTGGGAATCAACCACTTCCTAACTTCAGTCCCAAGTTTTGTTGTAATGTCCCCAAAATATTGCACCAATTACCTAGGATTAATAGGAAATACAGTACAGGAGAAAATAGATAGAAACAACATTCATGCATCGACCAGCCAGGACATTCAGCAACTGAAGTCCTATGAAGGATCTCCAGAAAACACTGAGTTCAGACCTTTTAAAATTTTCCTTTAAAAAACAGCATTCCTCTTTAAAACATCACTCTTAGACAAATCCCACTGACCATCAGATAGATTTCAATTCTTTCTCGCAGAGAAGCCTAGTATATTATCTTCTTATCTCTTACCTGATCAAAAGTCTCTAGACCAACATGGGTTGCTGACCCACCAGTAATGACTATCAGCAGAGTTTTTTCCAATAGCAGTGGGAGCATCTTTTCTGTCTCATCTCTCCACTGATTATATTTCTGATCTTCATACTCTTTCATCCGCCTCGCCACTTTAAGATATATTTGCTTTACCTAGAAAGGAAAACTCTTATCATCTTAAAGATCAAGAAAAATGTTTCACTATCCTGACTTAATACGATTTGTTTCCAATCTATTAAATGAGGGAGCAAGTAATGCCTTGTAATTAATGCAGACAATGAAGAATTTAGGTTTTTGAGTTCTGTCATTGATTCTGTCACTATCTCTCTGAGAAACAGTGGAAAGGTTTCCACTCAAATTTTCGTGCGTAACATGGATCACTACAGGCAAACACATTCTTCGAACTTCATTCACATAAGAGCATTTTCACATCCCTAGAAGAAAGGCAAGAGGAAATTATTTCTTCTTTCATTAAACAGCAAAGAAACCAACATACTTCTTTTCCACGTTCACTAGCAAGCAACCCCTCTACTTCCCGAAATCGAACAATAGTGTGTTTGATGCGATAGAAAAGTGATCGGGACCAGTATATTGCTCCAGCCAGTGGAGGATGATTCTTGAACAAGGGTGGATCCGTGAGGTTTTGAACAAAGATTTGTCTAACATTTTCAACCTAGAGGAGAATAAAAGAATCACTGTTAAGAATAATTTCTCTACTTGCTGTTCCATGGTCAGTATCTAGCTTGGTACAAAACACAAGCTCTGAAGCTAATTCCAGCAACAGGACAAAAACAATGATTTTTTATTCCTCATTCATCTCTTTGTTGTTGTATCAATTGCATTACAGAGAACGTTTTCCTTTCTGTACCTCGTGGAACTGCTATGTTGTCTTTGTGTTCTTTGTGAGACTACATTTCATTGTGAAACTTGGTGTCCTTGGAAGTATCAAGATAAATGCTGTGATAGCAAAGGCTTTCCAATGTATATGCCTCACAGAAGTTATTTTCACAGAACTGAGAAATTATTTCTGCCTTCACTATTAATCTCAGGCACATTTTGGTCATACCATATAGTTGTGTCCAGCACCAGAAAGCTAAAAGATAGCTTTTCTCAGGAAGGACTATTGTTGTACTGCTGCTCACAAGGTAAAGGAACAGCCACAAGCCTCATAGTACAGACAAACATCCTTCACTTCCCGTACTGTGCTACACATATTCTGATATGTACATCATTTCAGCAAATAAACTACACTATCTTGCACAAAGGTTCAAAAACAGGAACAATTCTTAATTTTTTAAAACCTGCCAGTCTTTCAGATGGTAAATGACACCATACTTTTGTTGAGATACATAGAGAGATATACAGATTTATTATTTTCAATGAAGAACTTCATATATAAATAAATAAATCCTAAATTAAATACCTCTTTACAGTATTGGTCCAATATGTCATTGAACTTCATCATCAGCTGCCTATTAATTGTTTCATGACAGCGGGTGTTTTTGAAGTTCAACAGCATGTCAAATGCAGCTTCTGCTGACCGAAGAGTCTTAAAAGATTTGTCAATAAAGTTTTTGGCATCTTCTTCAATAATCTAAATGGAGAACAGCCAAGAAATCCTGTCCTTTAGACCTTCATCTTATGAAACCATGAAAGGAAGGCATAATGAAAATACCTTTTTGTAACAGTTGTAAAGCATATTTTTACTATTCTTTTGACTTATAAATGACCTGCTGGGCAGGTATAGGAGTCACAAAAAACATTGTAACATCTTTCATTTGTGAAAGACCTTTCATTATCTGAGGGACAAAGGGATAAATGCATCCAGAAAGAGTTTGAGTTCTTTGCAGAACGTGATTAAGATACGCAGTGTATGAGTGCAGGGAGGTCACACCAACCCTCCATCATGCTGTAGTGATTTTTGCCAATGAACACAAAGCATGTTTGATCAGTTTGCAAGATAAAGTGAAACAATAAACAGAAAGAACTTGGAAATAAAGTACTCATTAAAAAAATGGTTAAATACCTCACATTTTCATTTACATATTTGTTCATATATATATATATGTATCAAACATTTTCTTTAAATGAAAATATTGACATTCTAGAAGGAATTTTTATATAGGAAGGAATAAGGGGGAAACAAATCACCATATGTGATACTTACTGAAACTTCTGCTTTAAATTCTTCCATAATTAATTTCCAATCAGGCGCACTTTCAAGGCTAAAAGGGTCAAAAGCCAGTTCTTCCATTGGTCTAGTTAGTTCACCTACTCTTCTTAGAAGATCATCAACGTGCTTTGGATCACCTGTGACAGCTTTCAGTTCAGAACCAAATACATTGTAAAACTCTTCAGTGACCTGTTAATTCAGAAGAACAAATTAAAAACCTTTATTTTTAATGGGTTGTTGGTTTCTTTTCCTGACATTTCACACTTCTCTGTTATTATTTCCTTTTAAAATAACTATCCCCCAGAGAATGATCCATTCTTGTTAGGATTTACATTTTGTATACTCCTATACAACACAATAAGTACCTTTAAGAAAAACAGCCCTAGAGGCCTAAAACTGCAGCTGTCAAAACAAAAAATACTCAGCTATTATTACTTTTTATTTCACAAGGGTTTTTACATACACAGTCTACATAGCACCTGACCATTGATGGACAACAAATAGTGCTAGTTATCCTACTCTTAAGGAGCCTAAACAGAACATCTGTTCATGTATATTATCTTGCAATTGTTACACTGATTTATGTACAGTCAAATTTTATGTTATACTTAAATGACTAGTCTATCTGAAATGACACCACAAGCCATGAAAATTGCAAATCTGTCAAACAATTATTACAAGCCTGTATGCTAACAGCAGTACTGTACACAGTAATACTTTTCCTTAACTAATACTTGTGAAGTCATTTCATCTCCAGCATTGAGAGCATCACTGTTAAAATCAAAGTCATTGCTCAGGTCCCGAGCTTAAACGCACACAGAAAAAAACTAACAGCTAAAGGCTATTAGCATTTCAACAACTACAGTAACAAAAGAATCTCCTCTACATAAGAAAACACTGATGACACAATCATACTATATAATTATTTTCTATACAACTACCTGTAAAATATCATACAGATCTTGACAGACTGAAGTCATATAATCTGTTTTTTCAAATAAAAGTTTTTGGTCAAATTCCCAGTGTTGCTCTCTTCCTGATGCTTCAATCTGGGCACGAACAGTCAAATAAGATTTCTTCCACTGTTCAAGAGTACTTTTGGCCTCTGCTATTTTCTTTTTCGCAGCAGCTCTATCTTCTCTATTAATTAAATCAAAAGAGTTAATATACTACAGATAAAAAGATTATAGGTATTAAATGATATCTCAACTGATTAATATACTCTGGTTTAGCAGCTTCTAATTAGATCTAAATTAAACTTTCAACTGTTATATCTTAATTTTCAGTGGGACTGATTTTGGAAGGAGGTATTATTTCTAGACTGATTTTAATTATATTTATGCCACTTCTGTACCACAGTAATTGCAGGGTGTTTATTGATTTACATCCTTCCAAGAGAAAAGAGGACAAACACCTGTTTCTTCAGGACCGGTTTGGCAATTTATGAAAACAACAACATAAATTGACTTTTAATTGACCTTCTAATAGAACTCGAGATAAACACTGAAGCATATTTGATGCAAGTGTTATCAACTACACTTTCCATAAAACAAGTAAAGCTTTTAATAAATACAGACCAGTTAGGCAGGAATCCAGTACTTACTTAAATAGTGTATGTAAATCCACAACTTTGCACACTCGGTTTGAAATTTCCCATGCAATTCTTTCCATGAGGGGTACCATCCTTTCATCTGTGTTGTAATGGCGTGAGATAATCCATACCATTCTCAGGGCATTCATCAGTGAAGGAATTGTATCCAAGACAACATTAAATCCAGTGCCATGTGTTAAATTCTATTAAATATATAAGTACTGTGAATAAGTTGTCATGAAAATACAGATACACATTTTATAAACCAATATTTATTCTACAGTTAAGAAGAAAATCCATCACGTTAGTAAATGAATAACTCAGTCAAGGAAACATCCTGGTGACTAAATTACAGAGATGGTTAAAGATGTGCAGATCTGCAAAGAGTTTTCTTAAGATCACATACCTTCAAATGGTGTTCCAGAGTTGAAAGAAATCCAACATTATCAAGAGCTTCCACACAATGTTCTCTGAGGTCATTGATGATTACATGTAAATCTCTGACACACTCAGACTCAGCCTCCTGCAGTATTGCCAAGACTTTTTCCACTTCTGGAAGCTTTGTCTGTTCATTAAGATCACTTAAAACAGCATTTCTTACACACCAGAGGTCAATTTCTGCAAGTGGACCATTACCCTACAAGTGAGGTGGAGTAAAATAAAAATTCTAAATTACCTTTACACAAGGGTGAGATCCTATAAACAGTTTTACATTTGTTCTTTTTTTCAATCTGCTGTACACTGAGAAAACTCAGATGTGATTCAACCATGAAAAAAAGACAGAATAAACTCTGAAATCATAAGTTTTACACAAGCAGAGAAGAACTGCTCACGCGGAGTGTACCCTGGAGCTGGATTTGAAGATGCCATGCTTGCAAAGATATATGCACAAATAACTTCGTAGACATATCTCATATTTAATTGTATAACTGTATATGTGTAACTGTTTGCAGAATCAGAACCTTACAATTGGATTTTGTTTTGTTTGAAAGATGACTTTTCAAGAGAAAATATAGTTTCATATATATGTATATATACACTTTAATCGTTGTATTTTTTAATATTTCATGGCTATATCACTGGTTTTAGAAGTAAGAACGCAACTAACAAAAGTGCATTGGCTTTCCACAGTTTCCTAGGTGGACAGGATTTACAGAGAATTGCTTTATTTTCTGCTTCCCAGAGTCATATGTCCTCACTACCTTTGTTCTACTTTTATTCAATTAGTAAATAGTCTTGCCAACAATCAAACACAAAGACATTAAAACAGAGCACAAGTCATTCAGAGAGACTCTTGTGGAGTTTCTGGGAGTAAATAAGCTTGGTTTAATGGAGACATTACCTGTGGAATCTTTTTCAGTTGTTCCTCTAGAGCTGTGGATATTACTTTTTGCCAGGTCATTGCACAACTTTCAAGAACTTCAACCACTTCTGGAACTGCAGCGAGAACACTCACTTCTCCATCTAGATTTACAGCTGGCATGCCCAGTTTAATCTCTTCTGTCAGGAGCAAAGGCACTTAAAATTAACTGTCTTGTTCCACCAGCATCGTTAAAGTAACATCACTAAATGGCTTCCTTTTTATTAGCTACTTAAGTATAGGCAGCTTACCACCTGCTTTCTGCCTGTTTGGCAGTATGGCAAAAGGCATCAGTTGCTCTGTATTTAACACAATATTAAGATATATTCATAGAAATAACTTAAAAGCTCCGAGCTTTCAACCCTCAATCCATTAACTAACTATTAAGAATTAGGATTAGGGCTTTGCTGAATAAAATTATTAGTTTTCCTAGTATACACCATTAAATTTTCCTCAATGGCAGGTACACTAACCCATGTCAGAGAGGAGATGCTAAACCACATGTGAAAGCCTCATTTGGTCTACCACTTTCTGTATCCAGCAATGGCCAGAGTCTTCTGAGCAGTGGGAAGAAATTCAGGCATGCTGACTTTCTCTCCTATTCTTACTCCAGAGTGAAAGAATGTCATGGAATTAGTCAGTTTCCCCATAGTGACTGCTATGCTTCAGAGCAGTAAAATACTACTGTTACCAGCAAGAGAAACTTTGGTCAGATCTGCAGCTTCCCCAGAAACTTTTGTTATTTGTTATTTGTTATTTGTATTTGTTATTCCAAGCAAAGCCATCCCTAGGTGAACCTATTTTGTCTTGCAGTCTGAACAACACAGCACTAGCATAGATAAAATACTTGCCTTCAGTTTGCTGTAAAGTTGGATGAGAAGTGCTTAAGAATTTTTGCATGTTCACTTGATCATTCCTTATCACTTCCTTTTCTGCAAAGGAAACTTCTCCAGCCTGCTGCAGATCAGAGGAGACAACAGGCAAAAATTTCTATAATTCAGACACGTACCATAGATTAGATGGTCTACATTTAGATATTTTTACAAAAGTCTATCAGCATAAAAATAAAAATACTTAATATCACATTCTTAAATGTTTCTTAGATAGGCCCAGACAATTCAGTTAAATAATGACCGTCTCCACATACTTCTGTGATATTTTGTTTCCCCAAATTTTCTAAGTATTAGCATAAACTTCATTTTGGAATATGAAGGTCATTCATGAAATATTAGTATTTCATACACTTAGTCCATGTAGTCAGCAGAATGCTAAGCAGGCAAATCACTCACAGAAACACTTAACACTCCATATATAAAAGCTGTAACACATTTACCTTTGGGAAGATATTATTTAGCATCGAAAGAGCATCATCAGTCAGTAAACCAAACTCAATCACTTCAGGAAGAACCACATCAGCTTCAGTTAGGTCATTAGGTTCAGTAACTGCTTCTAAACAGCATACAAAGAATCAGCACAGATCTAATTATTTGGTACAAAAAGTAATTATTAAAACAATTGCATAAATTCTTACTCATACTAAATTCCAGCAAGACGAAATGTCTTTGTAATAAACTAGGTTTTGTGCAAGCCACTTTCAAAACTACTGCTGTGTTTAATATTGTAGATGGCTTTTCAAAAAAGGTAGAAAAACGACTCTAACCCAGCCTTACAGCGTATAAATGTTTTTTTGTTCAAACCAAACAGCGGCCGTGATTTAAACTTCCGTAGACAGACCAGGAAAATATTCTACAGAATTGGCATAAAACAGCTAAATAACATTATCATCATTTACTTTTTTTTTCTCACATTTCCCATTTCTAGAAAATCCAAAAACCATAGTCACCATCCCCAGAGGTGTTTAAGATACAGGTGGACATGGTTTAGTGACAGGACTCAGCAGGTCAGATGGATGGTTGGATCTGATAATCCTGACCTAAGTGGTTCTGTGATTAATGCAAAGACTGGAAATGCTGAACTTCAGTTATTCAGGACAAATACCTTTGGTGTTTCTTAAAAAATATACAGTAGCATCTGATACAAATTCTTCAGGAATTTCATCAAGAGCCACATAGAAATACACCTCGTCAGTTTTCTGTTCTGTTATCTGAAATAGAGAATATAAAGGAAGAATGATTTGCTATTTGCTGACGCGTTTCTTAACAGCAACAATTTTTTTTTCCTTCTGTGAGCAAAGGGATAGAATCATTAGTTTAACTTCAATACTTTCATATTGCTGTCTAGGTAAATGACTGGCATAAAAAATAAAACGTTAAAATAAGTGGCTTCTCAATCAGCTTTCTCAATGCTAATTTCCAGACCAATAGGACCAAGCGCATTTGGGCCTGAAATACAAGAAACTGGAACACACTTAAATGCCCCCCATAGTGCCTGTCTGAGAATGTGCAAGCATTTTATCTCCTTCCACTGCAATTCAATCATAAACTAATTTAGTAGATACCCAAAACTCCACCTCAACTGCCTAGTGAGGTAAAAGCCTTGAGGTACAAAAGCATTTGTTCACTGTCCCCTGCATGTTCCTCCTACAGTGTCTTTATTTTGCAGCAACTGGAACTGGAACTCTGGGAATAGCTAATATGGTACCTGAGTAACTCACTACTTTATTTCCTCACTAAAAACACCTTGTTTTAGCCAGTAGATTATCTTTTTAATGTCTTGTCAATTTCAGAGGCTGTGGCAGACATCACAGGACAATGCTTTCAAATGAAAATTGTTTCATAGTAAAATGTTCCATTCCACTCTTAAGTACTTGGTCTGCACTGCAGTTTATAACTTTACTGGAACATTTACACCAGAAAGCTAGTATCTTCATACCCCAAAAGATCAGAATGAAATACAACACACCTGTGTACCGTGTTCCGTTGCAAGTCTTTGCTCTACTTCACCTGATGCAGACTCACTAGGGAGAGCTGACTCATGACCTGAAATACTTCTATCGTCTGAAGATTCCAGATCGGATGTTTTGCTTTTCTGAATCATGTCTAAGAAAAAATAACACAAAGGAACAGGTATTCTAAGCACACAAGATAGATCCTTCCAATTTCCTTTTAAATCTACTTAATTGAGCATTTTCTTCCTTCTTCATCACCACATTTCAACAACCAACCATCTGCATATTTCCCCCATAGGACAGCACTATTGCCCATATTAGGACTGAATCCTAACAGCAAAAGAAACCATATTACATCCTACATATAACTGGACTTCAAATAGAACGCACTGGGCTACAGCCCAGGCAGCCTTCAATCCTGATGTCACCAATCAGTTTGCTTGTGCTGGTAGGCAACAGGTCCAGTACTGCATCTCTCCTGGTGGGGCTGTCTATTACTTGGCTAAAAAAGTCTCGTGGATCACCTACAGCTCGCTGTGCTACTTTTGCAGCAGATGTCAGGGTGGTTGAAGTCCCCCAGTAGGATAACAGCCTGCAATCACAATGCCTCCTGAAGGAGCAGGTTTCATCAAGAGGCTCCACTTGATCAGGCAGCCTGCAGTAGACATCAACTACAAGGTTCCCTTTGTTGCCTCGGTCTTTAACTCTCACCCACGTGCTTTCCATTTGCTCATGGCCATTCTTCAGGGAAAGTTCTTCACACTCTATTCGTTTCTTGATGTAGAGCAACACCACCTTCCACCCTTCCTTGCCTTTCTCTTCTGCACAACTCATAGCCATCAACTGCCAGATTCCAGTCATGGGAATTAACCTAGCAGGCTTCTGACTGCAACTACATGGTGATTTTCTAGCAGCATGGTGGCTTCTAGCTCCTCTTGTTTGTTTCCCAAGCTGTGTGCATTGGTGTAGAAGCACTTCAGCTGGGGACCCTGCCTCATCATCTTCTCCAAGTATAATTCCTTAATTCCCCTGGAGTTTCCCTGTTGCCTTATCCTATTGCCTCAATAAAATATAGTATAAAATGGTATTAAAAAACAGATCATGACTCTTTGCTTCTGCAATCCTCTAACCATGACCCCACTCACAAAATCAGATCTGCTTTCCAGGCATTAGAAGCTGCTGATGTTACGAGTGCTTTGCTGGATCTGCTCTGAGGGACATGTTGAGGAGTCACACCAAACCCCTGCAGCAGAAAGGCCTGAAACCTGCATGCTTTGGCTGCTCAAATAATAGTATCACAGAATGGCCTGGATTGAAAAGATTGAAAAGACCATCTAGTTTCAACCCCCCTGCTATGTGCAGGGTCACCAATCACCAGACCAGGCTGCCCAGAGCCACATTCAGCCTGGTCATGAATGCCTCCAGGGATGGGGCATCCACAACCTCCTTTGGCAACTTGTTCCAGTGCCTCACCACCCTCTGTGTGAAAAACTTCCTCCTAATATCACCTACTTCCTTCCAATGCCATAGAGGTAGCCAGCTGCTCAGAAAATGAATTATCAGAGCCTTCTTCCTCCTGCTCGTGTCCAAACCCATGTGTCTGCACACACACACACACACAAATCAGGAAAGCAATACAGAACCACCCCGGAACGGTGATGGTGCAAACCACTCCAAGACTGCTGGAGAGGAGAAACGGTCTGCAAGTAGAAGAGGTGAGCAGGGCACAAGGAGATGGGACACAGCTCAAGGCACAGGGGGACGCAGAAAGGGGTAAAGAGAAAAGTAACAGGGCTGGGAGATGGGACAGGAGCAGCCCGTGAGAGGAGAAAAGGGGAACGCGGTGAGAGGACCACAGAAGCGCTTCAAGGGATCGAGGGCCCCGCAGGCTGCAGGGCGGCCTCACCCGCTGCCTCCCCGCCGTCGTGGGGGCGCCGCTCGGCCCGTAGCAGCAGCAGCGCGGCCGCCACACCGTCATCGCTCTCAGCACCGCCGTTGAAGAAGCGCAGCACTGCCCGCCCAGCCTCGCCGCCGTCGCGGTTTAGCAGCTCCTCGAAAGGCGTCGCGTCGGTCAACCCCAAAGCAGCGAGCGCTCGATCCCGCAACCACCGCACCCGCACGTCGCCCAGACTCATGGCGGCAGCCACCGACGGACGCCGCTCGGTCGCCACAGTAACAGCTCCGGGAGGAGCGACGGCCGCCACCCGTCCGACCGCCGCCTCGCAGCGCCGCCTAACGGTCGCCACGCGCGAGCGCCTCGAGCGGGCAGCGGGACGAGCGGCTGTGTGGCGCGGGGCGGTAAAGCGGCCTCAGGAACTGAGGGGAACAGCGCAAACGAGGTTTTATAGGGAATCAGTTCGATGCTTTGTATTCTGTGATCCCGCCGGGATAAATACTGAAAACTGACACTGCCTCTGGTGCGTTGCTGAGTTCCCAAGTACATGAGATGGATAGAGGAGGAGTAATTAATGTTCAGTGTGATCTTAACAAAAGGAAACACGTTGATTTTAGAACACGTGGTAACAATTTTTAAGAAAATTAATTGACAATATTAGTTTATTAAGGAAATTGTATACTTTCTACCCACATGCTTTCCCCGATGCTCCAGCTCTGCTGTGTATTTCTATGGGAGGTACACATGACAATTATTTGGCAGTGGTGTAAGGCAGTCAGTGAGAAACACTTTGTCCTACAAAAACAGACAATCCAAACACTTTGCTAAGAGCAACCAAGCTATGCTATATCATCTTTATTAAAATGTAAAGAAATGTGCTGAAAAGAGAAAGGCGTAAACTTGTATCCTCCACCGGTATAGAATTTGTACTGAAATTCCACCCTGAAACAAGATAAAAAGCACAAGGTGGATATTAGTCCAAAACTGTCAAAGGAGAGAAGCCTGCAACACAAGAGATCAAACACCACCAATCCCAATCCCAGCACTCAGACTTTCTGTGCAGCTGTTCAAACTCCCATCCACAGACACAGGCAGATTCGGTGTTTCTCAAGAGAATAAAAATTCTGCTGTTATAGTTTATTTCTCATTTCTGTCTCACTAATATGTTTTTGTATTAGTTTTGCAAATCTACAGTATCACGATGATAAAGCTCTGCACTAATAAAACTCTGACAAATAACTAAATTATGTGTATATACGTCTGTCTTTTCCCCTACACTGCAAACATCATCAAGTTTCTGCATACCAAAGTGCAAAGCTCATGACGTGAAGACTAGGAAGGATTAAAATATTTAAAGGTTGGCAGTCTCGCTTGAATGAAAGTTCTTCTCACAAATATAAATGTTCTGTTGAGCATTTAGTGTAGCTATTTAGTGACACAATTAGGCTGAAATTAATATTTATCACAGCTACTAATATTCTACAGTATGAAAAGCTAAGATAGTGTAAATCGAATGTATTAATTCATAATTTGCATGATAATTAATTCAATGTGGCAGAGGTCAATATAGATCATAAGCCAATAAAATATGAGTTCACTGAAAATATCCAAGAAGAATACTCAAACTAATAAGCCATGTATTCAATGAGAGTCGATCAATTAAAAGAGGATTGGGCTGTTAAAATTTTCATTTAAGTGTCCCAAATATTTTGACCCCAAGTCTTCTACAGCAGCCAGTATGCACTGAAGTAGTTAAAAAATGAGCAGTTAAAACTTACCAGTGAAGTCGTATAGCATGGAGAAAAGCAGAAAGCCCCTCCATAACCAAAAGAATAAAAACTGTTAGCGCAGCAAAAAAGGCTAGAACAGGGACTAGCAGTAAGACACCATAGGTTGTGTCCACACGAAGACCCACTCTCATCACCATTTGCCACAGAACTTCTGACAACTCTATTGGAAAAAAAAAGAAAAACTTTCATAATTCATGTTGGTACAGCATACATTCATCAAGTGAGCCACTCTACCTAACCTGTATTCTGGTTTAACTAGGATTACAGAATCTGCTGAATGTGAGAACTACAGGAAACTCTCCACCCCATCCCACTTTCTTTTTTTCATAGCATCATCACTTCAGCAGGCCAGCCTAGGGTTAAAAATCAGGACAGATGAAAAAGCAACCAAAACCAACACGAAATACTTACGTGCATGTGCAAGACTTAATGCCCAGAGTCTCAAATACGAGGCTGTATTAGAAATACATCCTAGACAGTACTCAATGGTATGAATGGCTTGATTCATAAAAACATCTGCAAAATTAAACTAAAATACGAAAACACATTTGTATCCATTTAAACAACACAGCACAAAGTGAAACAAAAACATTCAATCTGCAAATCTTGGTATACAAAAAAATCCATCACAGGGTAATACACTGATTTCATATCAAGGGAAAAAAAAGCTTATTATGTTTAAGATTCATTACAGAGAAAAACGACGACAACCAGATGTTCTATTTTTCCAGTTAGTTTCCCCAGTTACTTTGTGGATAGATAAAAATGTATGCAAATTTGTTTTCCAAAATAATATGATCTAATTCTTGAAAAGGGAAGGCAGTAAAAAACAAACACCATTCAAATTTCTGTTCTACCGATGTCACAAATTTACAATGTCAATTTTGAATCTTTACAACCAGGGTTAATTATCAATAATGCTAGTCACAGAGAAATAACTGTATTAATAGAGTTAACTCTAAATATGGTTGTTGCTAACAAAGAAGACTAAGACTAAACTCACCATAAGTTTCAACATTTACAAGAAATTATTTAAGTAAACAATTATTGTATTTTTTAGATATAGCAAGCAAAAATTCTCCTCCCCCAGTGAAGCTACTACTATGCATAGGATACAGACTGGGAATCTGAGTCAGTTTGGCTTTTAATTCACATGAAATCAGTAGAAATAGTAAATACATTTAATGACCTGGCCAAAGTAGACAGCAGCAATAGCCAGGACAAGGAATGCAACTTGTTTCCCTCTGGCCCCATTAGAAAGAAGCTTTGTCACAAGATCTAATTTTCAACTATGAAAAACTTTCATCTATGTGAAAAGCCAGGATTAATTAACAGGAAGCTGCACAGCCAGCCTTCTTTTTACCTTAAGAAACTATAAAACCATTAAAAAAAAAAAAAAGACTTTACCCTGCTCCTTCAATTTAAAGAAAAGACTACAGTCTGATTCAAATAAAGCACTCAATTCTTCACATTCTTCACTACAGATAGATTGTACATTGCTGTAGCAATCTGAATGAGCCAAGAAATAATGATAAAACGCCAAGAATAAAAATAAATGAATTGTATTCTGGCATTAAGGTCTTTGTAAAGGCTCTGCTGATTTTCTTTCTTGGAAGCTTCCATGTTTATCTCCTTGATCTTCTACTTCTAATTTCCTTTCAAGGACAAACTAATCAGAAATTAATTACCTCCTCCCCATCCTCTTCTCTGTGCCCACTATCTGAATGACTGCTTCCTTCCTCCACATCATGAGGCTGCAGCAGAGAAAGTTCTTCTTCACTTTCTTTCCGAATTAGCTTGTAGCCACGCTGCAAAATTGAAATGCATTATGTTTGTTTGTGGACTCCTGGTACCAATTTTTTAAATCTGTTTAATGTAGTCACAGAAAATAACATGCTCCAAGGCAAAAAGGACCAGAGAACTAGAGGAACAAAGTACTATTCAGGTTCTGTAGAAGCACTAATTACAGACATTATCTATAAGCAAGACACCAACTGAATTTTCTATACTGAAGAACTGTATAAACACATGTCAATACTTAAATACTTACCCTGTATGTTCTAATGCCTCGACTTCCACTGTGCAACCAATATAAATAAAGTGGTTTTCCAAAAAGCATTACAGGAACAGACAGAAAAGCAACACACAGTAAAAATCTCTGTAGACCAACCTGTTCATAGGTGGGAAAGAAACAACATTAGACCAGATCACAAAATCAAAATTAAGCCTTCCTTTAATAAGTCTAAGAAAAATACTACTGATTTCAGTGCATATGCAAACCAAATTGAAAATATACCTAAATATTCACTTAATCCCCCTCTTAAATGGAACTACAGACACCCAGCATCTTCAGGACTGAGTTCTAGACAAAGGCATTACTGAAGCTCGCTGTACTAGGATTATTTACAGTACATAAGCAAGCAGCAAAACTATAAAAATGTGACTATTCTCTCATCTCAACTCTAAACTGGGAATTTTTATTCTAGAAATATACTTCCACAAGTCACCAATCTTACAAGTGAAGAATAAAAATAAATTTTTAATGGTAATGTTTCTTCAATTTCCCCTTAGTCTGAGACATTCCCTTCCCCAGGGGAAGGCAGAGCTCAGCTATCAGTCTTTCATGACTGGTAAAGTAATAACTGCACAGAGAACAAAGGATCCTCAGAAGCTTGTAAGAAAACTACTAACCTGTCCAGTATAGAAGGCATCTGCTTCACCACCAGGGAACAGGAACATGTTAATAAACTGAATCAGAATGCTTGGAGCAGTTGTGGAGTCCTCTGCAGAGTATGCTAACCACTTAAAGAAAATCATGAACACAAGGTAGCCAAAGATGCACATCATGAACAAAAGTTCAGGAAGAAAAACCAAATAAATATTGTACTTCTTCTTGAAATGTCTAAAAGATAATGAAGAAAAAAGGGATAAATAAGTTTTACAAAGTAAGGTCAAGGTAAACTTGGGACCCAAACACGGTCACAATGTCATTTTAAAGAGCAGTACCGAATTTAGGACCTAAAATGATTTCTTCATACTCAGTGACATTTTAATGTGCTATTTTAGAAGAAATCAATATCATGTGAAGCATGTACTTGCATTTAGCAAAAAGTGAAAAACTTTTTGGCATAATACTGATCCATTATCTAACTTTTGTGAAAGACCACCTCTATTACTGCCTTTTTTTTAAGACAATTTGTATTATACTGGGTTTTGTTAAAGAAAACAGAACACACACCTGTCCCCATTTCTCTTGCCAGGTTAACTGTTATAATTATAGACTTGGCAAAAAGTATCATGGTTATCATGACTTCTTGTACTTACAAGTGGTTAAATACTCCCAATACAACTCCAAATGTCATGTGAACCACTCCAAGAATCACAGACATTTTCATCTTGAAAGAATTTAAAAAACTGAGACGGTTGCTTGCCAAATTCCAAATCTGAGAGGAAATGACAAGATACATACATTTCAGAGCAATGTAATGGAAGGAATAAAGCAATATCCTTTCTCTACTAAGAGACCAGCATTATACATCAAGCTGAGATCACAAACTAAATCTGAAGTGTGAAAATAGTTCGATCTCTGATTCATTAAGGGGAATCTCTTTTTGAATGGAGAAAGAAAACAGAAATGCTTTTTCTTTTCCCCCAAAGTATGTTTATCTTTCTAATACACATACCAAAATCTAATTTAAAGATGACTGATCATCACAACGGATAACAGAAAACAATAAAACTAACCGGATCAATTCCAAAGGGATAAGCTCCATTGTACACACCAGTAACATTTGGATCCAGCATTAAAAGCTGATGAGACTTCAGATCCTCAAGACTGCAGTGAAAGAGAACCACAATCAGATCTGACATGACTATGAAAGAGTCATGTTTTTAAGTAAACAATTTTTAAGTAAAAACGGTCTGGCTAGTTAAAAAAACACAACAACCTGGGCACCTTTTATTTGGCCTTAATTCACATCTTCTTTGAAAGATACATTTTTAGATTTTATTCCCCATTCCTCTGGAACAAAGTTTTGTTTTAAAAGCTCACAATTTGCTTTTAGATAAAAAAATACTAACAACCACTTGAAGGATTACCTATAACCTCTCTTTTCCCTTTTTGCTTTTTTTTGTTTGTTTGTTTTTAAATAATATTTATTGCAATTTTTATTTTAAGTGTAGAAGAGACTGAGCCCTCAGTCCACTAGCCAGGTCTTGCTAGATTTCATTACATTTCATTTGAGGGTAACATTAAGAGAACTGCTAAAGGGTCAAGGGGTGAACCTGCTGCAGGAAATACTCTTGCTTTAATGGATAGCAAACAGAGGCAGACTACTCACCGCCAAACATTCTGTTCAAACATTGCTGAAACATTCCAGCCGGAACCAAATATATTTAACGACTTTGAAAAACAATCATTGTAAATCAGACCAGTGTATATAGAAAACAAACTCATCAATAGAATGACGTATCGGCCATCAAATAGCATTTTTATTATCTGCAAATATATATTTAAAAAAGAAAAAAAGAAAAAAGAGGAGTCATGTTACCTATGCATTTCAAAGAGAAACCCGTTTCCGGCCACGTAAAAACTTCTAAAAGCTAAACATTGCTTCAAACAGTCATTAAATAATATGAAGAAACTTGAGGTCAATCAAAATGGAAAACAATCTTTCTGTAAGCATGTAAATATGTAATCTACAAGGGACAATCACTTAATGGCAGATTTACCTTTGCACATTATAGCTTTATGCCAAATGATTTAGGAAACAGAACTAGCTGAGAGCAAATTCAGAGAGACAACTTTGGTTTAAAGTGAATGAAGAGATCTGGAGTCCCCACACAAGCTGCAGTGACACAAACTGATACTTCTCTCACTGGCATCACTACAGTAACTAATGGTCCTCTAAAGCCACATTTCTTCCCCTAGACTTAACTCAAGAAGTTAAGCCACCTGCAATCAATCTTAATTAAATATAATTCTAATAAGATATGCAAGAGTTCCTACTTTCTAAGCCCCTATAATTAAAAGATTAAATAAAATTAAGTCTTGTGAATTTCAAGCTACAACTCTTTTTCAGAAACAGTAGAAGAAGATGGAACTTGAAGAGACATTTTCTCCTCCAGTCAGTGACTGTAACCACATTCTGTAAACAACATATGCCACTAAGTAGCTTTAGCAGAAGGAAAGACAAGCCCACCAACATTATTTGCTGCCAGTCCTTCTTCCCAGCTTGGCAATTTCTGCCCTTTCAAAAAGAAGAGCTTAAGACACTGCATTAATCTTGAGGAGTATGGTAATACTGAACACATAAAATCTTAAGACAAAAAAGCCTAATACATGCACAAAAAATAGCACTTAACAGAAACACAGCAGCTATTTAATTGGAATTATCTTGCTGGTGGGGTTTAAGTTTATAATTCCTCTTACCTCATCCTGTGATCTTCGTAATCTAGGATGGTTTTCATATAGTATTGTCAGGAGTGCAAAGATGAACATTAGCAGACCGTGCCCAAAGTCTCCAAACATAACAGCAAACAAGAAGGGAAAAGTGATGATGGTATAGAGAGCTGCAATGGCAACATGATACATTTCAGACATACAGCACAACAGATGATGGTGGTATCTGAATTATGCATAAGCAATCAACTATTTTTAACCTCCCAAACAATTTGTTTAGTCTTAAGTTTGAAGGACATTTCACCCGTTGCTAACAGATCTCCCACACAATATAAGTTTAACTCGACTTAAAGCTTGCTTTAATTTATATATAAGTATTCTTCTGTAAAGCATCACATGATGCTATAAGAGTCAAGCTACAAAACACAGGATATTACACTAACTGGGCTGTATAAGCTAGGTTGTTGTCTTTTATCCAGGTGATGAGCTTCACATCTCAGCAAGAGCAACAGCCATTACCAGTTTTCCTCTTTTCCCTAAATACATGCTCTTATCTAAGGTAAAGCATATAAATATAGTTGTTATCACTATTTTTAATGCTGAAAGAACACATCAAAATCAAATCCCAACTTACCAAATGGAGCACCATCTGTACTTTGGATGAACTACTGGAGATTTACAACACATAATAATAAGCAGTATGGTTGCCCCCATTTTGCCCCCATTGGTGTCCCACTTAGCAAGGCATTTAAACACACAATTTACCAACAAGGTGAGCAATAATGACAATACAGTTCAGATTTCAGAGAACCAACCTGGATTCACTTCCCCATAGTTTCCAACTCCATAAGCA
Organism: Phasianus colchicus; assembly: GCF_987193195.1. NCBI lineage: Eukaryota > Metazoa > Chordata > Aves > Galliformes > Phasianidae > Phasianus > Phasianus colchicus. Next base: position 8,510,503 of record NC_143453.1, on the reverse strand, counting down.
TCAACAATATTCTGGAACCCTGAGGTGAATTTATTGGTACGTATCAGAGTTGGAGGAGGTTGTGTTGTTGGAATGGTATTCATGAATGAAGAAATTGTGGCTCCACTCTTCCTCTATTTGCAGAGGGGAAGAAAAGATGCATGAAAACTCAGTTGATGCTTCATCTAATGAAAGTGAAATCATTTTCTCTATCAGTAGTTTCACCAGCCTTGAAACATCACTAAAATAAGGCCCAAATTTAACATTCAACCCTTTGCATCATCTTAAAAAAAAAATAAAAAAATCTGATGCTCTAAAAATATGAATTAATGTACAGTGCTCTGGTCTGTACTTTATAAGGAATACCAGATGAGGTTCAGATAAGGTACTCGGGTCCAACATAGAAGCTCCTACTTAACGGTAAAGTAGTTCTTATTCAAAGCACTAAATAAAGATTGTGTTTATAAAGAAATTGTTTAATATGAGCATGTTGAGACCCGGCCTGCCTGCACCCAACTTTTATCCTGTTTTAAATAAGTATTTTCTTTCCCTATTTGTATAGTTAGAAGACAGAAGCTTTAGCAGCAGTGAGCATTCAGCGGACTTACTGAACCTTCCTCCAACGCATGGCGCAAGTTCTGCAGATCAGCCACTGGACACCAAACCTCAGCAATCAAACATTTGTTTGTGACATCAAAGCTGCACAGGTTGAGTACGTGATAAATGGCTTTCATCTTCTTTACTTGGATAACCCACGTATAGATGGATTCAGATGCCTTACACAGAACTTGGCGTAAGTAATCCTCAGTTTTATGCAGAACCTTTGTCCAAGCAGAAAAATGAGAAGATTTCATTGAAACAGCTACATTAACTACAGTAAAAGCACAGACTATTTGTCCAAAGATGAACCACATTTGCAAGATGCCACAATGAGCACTGCCTTCTGTTTTAGGCAGCAGAATTACTCTGAAGTTTAACAAATATGGGCAACACAAAACCACAAACATTACATATGATCACGTTCAGGTCCAAAGCTGTATTTCAGAAACATATTAATATATTTAATACTGCAATACATTAAGTTATTGCCACTAGTGCAGAGGGAAAACACCATTATAATTTACTCACCGTACGAAGATCCTGAATACGAACGCTCAGCCCTTCAACAACCGCCACGCGCTCATCCACAGTATTTGGGTAGGGATACACGTGACAGCGGTAACTACAGAGACACAGAGATGTGTGCTGAATAACCAAACTAAACCAAAATGCAGCCAACATCAGGTCCCAGTCAAATCTGCAGCATGCCATCTAATAACTATAGGCAAGATTCTGCCGAGTCTCGCTGTTTGGCCCATACTTAGTAAGGACTGCAGATAAAGTGATCCACACATTTACTTGTACATTATGAATTTTTAAAGCTAGATGCAGCTGAGGGGATGGAAAAAAAAAATCAAATTCAAAGCCTTGCATAAAATCAACATTTCTAAGGAAGTGGAGGAGAGGAAAAATAAACAAGAAAAGAATTCAGATATAAAGAAACAACATATATTCATTTTTACCAGTCACAAATCTTCTTAACTTTCTGGCCAATTTGCTCACCCCAATAGGACACTAAAAACACAAACCATTTTGTGGTTTCACCCTTAAAGAAAAGAAAATAGTTAATGAAGCTTGTTTTCAACCAAGAACTCAAGTGCACTGTCATTATTCAAATTTGTTCTTTACTGTATAATCAGAAAAAAGTGTTAGCAGCAGCACTAGCATTCCACTGTTTTAATTAAGATCAAAAATGAAACTCAAGTGTGCCAATACTTCAAAAGAATATTTTTTTTTGTAGATCATTAAAAAAACTAAAATTTTCAGGGAATTAAAAACAGATTGTATTTCATCACCTCTGACTTACAATTTAGAAAAAACTCTGGAAATTTGAAGTGTTACAAATTAGAATCAAAGCAAAATTTCATTTAACTTAGATAACCTTTACTGGTGATGGACAAAGTGCATTTTATAAGTTCAGAGATATTTTTTAATAGAAGACAGACAATATCCCAGACTTTTTTTTTCCTTAACTACTGAATGAACAAATAAAAGGGACATTGAAATGTAATACCGTGTACAGACCTAGTTAATAAATATCCAGGCAGTCATTTGTGCCTTTTTTTTTGGTCACAGCAACCAATTAAAGTCACAGCTACTCCACAGCAAAAGGTAAGATGTATGAGGAGTGGCTGGGGTCACTGGGTTTGCCCAGCCCAAAGAAGAGGATGCAGAGAGGAGGCAGCCACAAGGCCTCCAAAGGCACTGGGAAATCGTTTCCATTTACAGCACAGCTGAGCAGCAATTATTTTAAATCTTATGAAAAGTACAAACAAAATAAACTCCTTTATAGTGTTTATTACTCACTGTATCTGGATCTTCCAGACATTCATCCAGCTCTGCATATGTCAGAATAGTGTATCCTTTACAAGCTCTCCACAGCATTTTTTCAAATGCTTCAACTTTTGCTCGGTGAACCAACCCAGATATAAAGCTACAGAAAAAGAAAGGTTTGATAAAGAGGTCAACATCAAGTCAAATAAGACAAAACCAAGAAAAGCTAAAATTTCAGGAGTAAATCACATCACAAAACAGGAGCCACAGTAATTTAACATGTCACCGCTAAAGAAGGAAGCATCACTCTCTATAGGAACTAAGGAACTAACTGGTATATAAAATAAAGAGGCAATTTCTATTTAGAAAACAGATTGACTATAGGCCCAAGGAAACAAATAGAATATTTGACATCATCTTCATCTATGGTGGTAAGGTTCTTGATTTTTCACTCATTTTTTACTTTCATAAAGACACTGCAGGGAGTTGTATCCATACATCACTTTAAAAGCAAGTAGGAAATACCATTAATAATGTTACATATTACATTACTATTGACTCACTGTGTTTATCCCTGAAAAACGTTTCAACAGTAGAAGTACCAATTCAGGGCAAGTTGAGATTTTTCCTTAGCACAATACTTAGTTGTATGGGAGCTTTGTGACAGTTTTCTCTAACATATCTCTTCAAAGAATCCAGTTTTGTTTCAGAGGTACAATTGTGCCACTCACCCTGCCTAAAATAGCATGGCTTATCTGACATCACTGGACTCACACAACACCCTACCTTTTGAGAAAGCAGCCTGTTATTTACAACAGCTCTTGAAGCAGCTCTGAAGCAGCACCTCATGGCAATCTGGCAGATACGGACTGAAGCATACCTACCCCAGCTTGGCACCCAGTCTGTGCATACAGTTGTAATCTGCAAATGGCTCATTTTCCACAGATGGAAATTCTTCGTAATTTATATGTAAGCAGGACTCATACTAGAAAACAAAAAGAAAGATCAGCTGTAGCTCTCAGGAAAAAAAGTCATAACAACTAATTTATTATTCTCAAGAAGAAAAGTTAGTTAAATTATTCCAGTGAAAATACAAAATGATTTCCTGTGTTCAATTCAGGCAACGGGGAGATCTTGGAATCCTGACCGAATCACTCAGCAACTAACAGTCACTTTTGCAAAAGTTACCTAATTGTTCTCAGAACAATTTATACATCAAAATAACAGCATGCAACACGATTGTCACACAACACACTCAGATGCTGCAGGATTACCTCAGCTGTTCTCCTGACAAACGTTTGTGTGACATCCAACATGCATGTGTACTCTGTGAGTTCAATCAAGTTTTTCCTCAGCTTCTCTTTGTTTTTATTTACTTCTCTCAATTCTGTCTCCAGCTTCTGCAACTGTTCCTGTTACACAAAATAAAAGTGACACAGAATCAGGTTTGGAAACTGGGGGAGGATTAATCTGAAGTACATGTTAATTTGGCTGAATTATAGTTTTTCAAATTCATAAGTGCAATAAATGCTATTACTCAGTCTGCCAACGATTGCTTCATATTGAGTATGCCTGATTCACCACCAGAATCCATTAAGTCTGCTGTTGTGACTCTAATTTATTTCTGAACTAAGGCACACTTGGAATTAGAATTTGGAATAGCACAGAGTGTGAGACATTTACCTATTCTATTGACAGACCATCATTCAAAGGTATATTTGCATTTTACAAGCTTCTCCTTCCAGCACAATACCAGGAAAAGCATTCAGAGAAAAGAGCACTCTGTAGTCACTAAGAAACCAACATGGGAAACAGCAGAGCCCTGGGCTAAGAACAAAGAACGCCCACACACCCTGAAAAATAAGGATGCAGGAAGAGTCCTGAATAAATCCCAAAGCAATAAATGAGACTGAAGGACTACACCTACATACAGCAATTTATCTCAACAGTGCAATGCACCAATCCATCAAAACAGAGGTGACTACAAACCTCTAAGTTAGCTTTATGCCTTTCACAGGAATTTTATGACAATATAACATCCTCAAAGCAGACTTCAAAGTAACACTGACAGATAAAGATAAAGAGAAGTAAAGTCTGCTCCTAACAGGTCCCTATGTAAATGAAACTGAAAGTGATCCAATTGGAAATAAAGTTCTGAGATCCAGTACTACAGTTTTGGCAACAGATGCTTGAACAAGTTACCTGGATTTCTAAAATGTGTTTCAGCAAGGGGGCAGGAGGTGCAACATCTCCCTCGGGAAGAGGAATATCTGCCTTTTTAATTTCTTGTACTAAATAACCTGTGGCGAGAAGAGAAACAGAATCAGAAATATAAGCATATCATATACACTTGCAAGAATACTACACAGCCATTGTGAGGGTGCCAATCACACTGCAGCATCAGGCCTTAACTACTTTACTCCTTTATTTCTGCAACCATACACAGAGTTTTCAAAAAGAACACAAGGAAAGGGTGAGCCCTGTGCAGAGGAAGGGCGCTGACGATGTGCTCGGAACACAAGACTTCCCTTGGAAGCTTGCAGAAGGAACCCATCCTCAGAGATGTCTGACTGAAGCTTTCCTATCACCAGCATTTTTTAAGAAGCTTTTCATGTTTCACAGTGTGTTTTTGTTATTGTGAGTACAGCTTTCTAATGCCATCTGCAAAAAAAACTGACATTCTGCTCAACAACTCATGTTTGGAATATACAGTGTTCAAACAAAAAGGCTTAAGTAACCCAACAACACATGCAGCTCATGCTGGGCAGTGCGATTGCCACGATAGCTGCTGGGATGTATGGCATGACCAGCACATGATTCCAGTAACACATTCCAATAAAAGGATCCTTCAACAGTAACCTTTCCTCAGGATACACTGCAGTGAAAAGCATCTTGGTAAAGCTCTGCAGCCTTTCCTCTATGCATTGACTGCCATGTGAAAGCAATTATTAGCTTGAGATGATCTGGAGAGTGCTTGGAAGTTGAACAGTACTGACTGTGTAATGTGACCAAAAAAAAAAAAAAAAGGATTTATCTTATAGTCAAGAGAATATCCAGAGCAAAGCTTCTGTTTTCCCAGCAGTATTTTAACCATTCAGTACAGAAACAGTCTCAACTATTCATCAGCAACAAATCAGCAACTCTACTTCACTTCTGAGCTTAGCCAAAAAAGAGAGAAGAAGAAACAGAACAGCAGTATCTAACACATACATGTTGTACAGTAAGTAAAACTTAAAGCTGAGAAAAGTAAGAGGCAGACAGCACTACAACTACAACAACTGGAATTGCCCACAGGCTGTGCAGCCTCCAGCTGTAGATGTACTCGAGTTGTATGTTCTGACCCATTTCAGTACAGGAGTCAAATAAGCCATCTCTGGCTCTGAAGATCTGCAGATACAGTGCACATGAGCGCACACAGAGCTTTGTCATGGATACAAGAATTTCTAAAATCCTGCAAAATTCAGACAGTACAACACTGGGAAAAATCAAACAGAAAAGCTACAGCTGAAATCAACACTGCAGTTCTGCTCCAGCAAAGCAAGCTTAAATAATGCCTCAGGTGAGAAAGGGCAGGTAGGATAATAAAGCTCACCAAGAATTCTTTCCATTTCTTCACATTTCTTCACTTCGTTCACAAATTTTCTTTGAAACACGCTTACATTTGGGTTGAGCTGAGGAAGGATGAAACACTCATTAGGTAACATGAAAACAACAACCCCTACAAAACACAGCTGTCTGTGAAACTTCATGGAGCCAATGCTGCAAGTGCACTCTTTCTAGGAAGTGCTTTTCCTCTGGGAAGCTACTAAAGGAGAAGTTGTTTTGTCTTTCAACAGCAAGGCTTTACTGGAACTGAATCAACATCCTTCCTTCTTTTTACTCAAAGAACTAAGTAACTAGATCTTCCAGAGAAACCATTCCCAACCTTATTCCTACCATTTTAAAACACTGCTTAAAGACTTCAAATTAACAAGCATGAACCTTGATAGAAACAGCTTCTCTGTTGTTTTTTTTTTTGTTTGCTCAGATTTTTTGCTATGGAGTTTCACAGAATCTATGTGGAATGTAAGCATTCATAGATATTTGCATGCACTCCCCATGAGTATGTAATGCCTCTGGCTGCATACTGAACTTTCAAATCAGGACTAGATGGAACAGCATCTCTAGACATCTCTATATTGACGAATGCACGTCCTCCTACTGCCATGTTTGCTAACTAGCTGTTCACTTAAGTTTTCCTTACAAAGATTGTTGCCTGCATTTCTGAAAAGAAATTCCAAAGTCTCTGTCATCGAGTAAGCATCACATAATTATGATAAGACAGCTCAGAAATTAAGTTAATTATTACCCAACCCATTTTCTATGCCATGCAGCTGCCTTCCTCCAAGGCGAGCTGCCCTGTGGGAGCAGACACGGCACATCCTGACAGTCAGTGAGAACGCAGAAATAGGCTTTCAGAGCACTCGGGTGTTTCTATCAGCCTACTGGGGGGTGGGCACATCTACTGTGGGGCAGCACTGTGCCCAGGTGGGCAAGAGGGCCAGCAGCAACACGGCTTGTATCAGCAACCATGCAGCCAGGAGCAGGAGGGGGCCTTCCTGCTGTGCTTGGGGCTGGCGAGGCCGCACCTTGAGTGCTGTGCTCAGCGTTGGGCCCCTCGCTAACAGACATCGGGGCCGGGGAGCGAGTTGAGAGAAGGACAGCGGAGCTGAGGAGGCACAGCGCTACGGGGGGCGGCTGTGGGAAGCGGGCCGGCTCTGTGCAACCCCCGATAGGAGCGAACAGCGGCAGGCCGGTTCAGGTGGGTACGAGGGGAAGCGCTTCTCCCAGAGAGCGGTCGGGCATCGGCAGGGGCTGCGCAGGGAGGTGGGGCTGAAGAACGACCCCGCGGGCCCCTGCCAGCTCGCGACCGGAGCTCAGCCCGCTGCCGCACGACGGCGACGCGCGGCTCAGGCAGCGGCTCAGCCCGCAGCCCCCCGCCCCGCCGCCCCTACTCACATCTCGGAACTCGGCCAGGCCGCGCTCCCCCACCTCGCTCAGGCACTCGTACGCCGAGCCGCTCTGTAGGAAGAGCTGCGCCAGGCACATCGGCTCCCCGCGGAACAACGCGCCCATGGCGGCCCGGGACGGAGCGGCTCGGCTCAGCGCGGCCGGCGCGCAGCGGGCAGGACGGCGGCTCCCGGCCCGGCCGCCATAGCGCAGCGCAGCGCTCCGCCCGCCGGCTGCGGCTTCCGGGAGGCGGAGCGGCCAACCGGCGCCGGGGGAGCGGCCAGCCCTCAGCCCAGCCCTCAGCCCAGCATTACCCCGCCCCAGGCTGCCCGCCCACACCGCCTGCAGTCGAGCACCTGATGCGTTGGGTTGTTTTTCCTCCCTTTTTAATAATATCAGTCGTTTTCTGTGCACCTTTGCTCGTTGTGAAATAAAATTTTTCTGTTTTTTTTTGTTGGTGGTTTTTTTTTTTTTACGAAAAGAAATAAAAATACTTGAAATATTTACAGAGTGGTTCTTTCGACATCAAGGTTTTTAAACTGAGAAATTCTCCCACACTTGAGAAAAGCACGGGCTCCCCAGCACTGCTGCCAGGACTGCCAGGAAGGCCAGTGCCAGGCCTGCAGCCAGACGCCGTGAGTATGGCTCTCCTGCAAGGGAAAAGGACAAAAAGGAGCATGAGCACGAGAGCTGCATTTCAGTCTCGACATCAACCCAAAAGACAGAAGTTTCTTCTGCTGTCTAAGTAAGAAATGAATGCATTACCAAGAAAGCAAAGCCCGCTTCCAGACCATTTCTGAGTTGTGATTTCCTACTACAACTGACCATTCCACAGAAATTGGCCACATTTCATGATGTTACAAAGAAATACAGGCAGTCTGTGGCGTTCCACGTTGCTGTTTTTACCTGTGTAGAACCGTGTCAGTGGATAGAACAGCTGTGGCCAGCACACGTCATTTCGATCACAGTCAAATTCTGTGTAATTAATCTGAAACCTGTGGAAAAGAAGTGCTTATTAAACTACAGTACCACCAGAATAAGTAGAAGAAAAGGTGAGAAGGTGCCCGGTTTAGAGGAGGAAAAATAAAAATTGTTCTCCTATACACTTTTCCTCTGATGAGTGCAGAAGCCTTTTTACTTTTGCAAGGTAATTTACAGGCCTTGATGAACTGCCTGCTTCCGAGGGAATTCCCTCCAGCAGAACCGTGACTCAGTGAGTGCGAGGCCCAGGCCTTCTTGCTCTGCACTCCAGCAAATCACAATAACCCTTTGATCAGCGTGAATTACATTTATCTGCTTAACTCAACATCAAGGGTCAAAGATCTCACAAAAGTTACCTGGTCTTGGGAACCGGTGGCCGAGCCGGCACTCGGATGAACTGAACAGCAGCAGTGATGGGAAGCAGGCTGGCAGTGTTTTCACAGGTGAGGCCACACTGGAACTGCCATGTGACTGTTGAGTAACTGGAAGCACATGTGTAAGTGTTACTAGAGGGCTGCATGTGGAAATGTAAAGCTTAAACAAAGCCACAAAAGGAGTATTTAGGAGGAGGCTGATGATCTCTAGATCTTCACCACCGTGGAAATGGGGCAGACTGAACACAATCCTATTTATTTGCTTTGGATTGACTGGGGAAAAAAAGGTAAAAGGAAAAAGAAGTATTTGCTGTATGAAACCTCCCCGGTTCAGGAAAGAATGAATCATTTACCACAGCTTTTTTGCTGTTTTCTAATTTCAGGAAAGATGCAAATCTAAATTTCAGCTTCTCATTGCAACCAAAGGAACTTGGGTTCCAAGTGCAAGTAAAAGGCACATACTATAAGTAACATCCGTGTTTGTCAGATGCAAGTCTCAAAAATGAAACATTTCTTTATCAAAGACACAGCACTGCTCCACCTGATCTGCATGGAGAGTATCTCTTCCCTGGGAATCCCCTGCACTGCACCCACAGCTGCAAAAATGATGCGAATGTTCAGACTGGCAGGAACATCTGGGCAAACACCTGTCAGATCTGCAGGGCTTGCACTGATACTTGGATTAGACGGATCGAGGCCTGTGGAGGAACAAAGTAAAACAGGAATAGTACGGAAAATGATCTCTTCAATATTTATATTACTGTCACATTGCAGTGAAACGTTGGTAACTGTCACGCACAAGTGTTTTCTCTATATGAAATATACATGAAGAAGTATGTAGTTCATCAACAGAGCAGTAAAATACCACATCATTACATCAACACACTGAGTTATACACATCGTTCTGCAGTGTCCATGGAGTTATACACATCTGTGCATATCTGGATGGATGCACCCAGATATCTTCAGGCAGCTGAAATTACATGTTGGATTTATTTGGAGATTTTCCAATCCTAACTGCATATTTTTATAACGTTGTGGACTATAGTAAAAACACAAGTATCACTTACGTATAATTTCCACCCAGTCATTGAGATCACTGTCATTGGAATTGTGTCTCTTTCCAACATGAGTAGCTTGTATTAACGAATTCAGTATCTCAGTTACATTTCCTCTGCCAAATAAAAACATCAGCTCACAAAAAGCAAATCCACAGCATGAACTGGGTTACAGTATCACTACGCCATAAAATCAGTTTCCTCTGACAGATGCTATCACTCAGTGAAAACAAACCTCAACTACTGACTTGTCTGCCAAATGGAAGTGTTCCACTCAAACGTTACCCTCACCTAATTACAGGGAAATCTGAATGAAACCATTATAATAAATTTCCCTTTAAAAAAAAATAAAAGGGTCAACCACAGAAACCTGCAATGCACACATGAACTTTTGAAAAGAATGCAACAGTGCTGATGGTAGAAAATTATAGCAAATGAACAATAAATCTGTGTGACTCACCTTAAAAGGCTGCAATTTTCATTGATATCAACTTCCAACAAGCATCCAGAGAAGGAATCTACCCCGAACAAAACTGGTGCGTGAGCAGCTGACGAACACAGACCTCTGTCAGCTGTGAATTGAAAAGACCTTATTTGGGGATTCTCAGACTGACCTTTCAATCTCCACTTCTCAATTTTGTGCAAAAATTGCACACATTAGGATGCAAAACACAAGCAGTGTAATTCAAATACAGAATCAAGTCTACTCAAATTCCATTTTCCAATAGAGAGTGAATCCACACACTCAAGAATCTTGTGAACTTAGCAACTGCTCAACATTTTAAACCTTAATTTTATACTAAATGCTCAAACGTTTCAGGATACCTAAGCTACTTTACATTTATTAAATGCAGATTCTTCAATTAAGCTAGAATAAAGGCTAGAGAACAATGTAGAAAAGCACAATTTGGCACAGAATAGATTCAGAAGTAAAATACGCATACAAAGAAAGCATTTTAGCATTAACTAAAGTTGAGGATGCAACCTTATGAGTTGGTACCTGGCTGCCAAATTCTTAACCTGCCAGCAGTATCAGAAGCATTCATATTTGCAGCTCTCACTGCATTTCCAACTCGATAACCTAAATGCAAAAAGAGTTGTGAACATTAACATTGATTTAATAATGCACACAATTAGTCTCAAAGCAAGCAGACAGACTTTTCCATTACAGTAGCCTCATTTTAAATAATCAATGCTGAGTCTAAAAGTCAATTGCTGTTATTACAGCTGACAACAATAAGAGGGGAGGAGGGGCACCAACAGAACACGTATGAACGAGGTATAAAACATGGTCATTGATAATGACCAATCCAGTACAAAAATCCGTTCTTCTAAGAAGCAACATGAGGTATTACTACCTGGATTATCAGACTTTTCTGCTGCATTATCACTCTTTAAGCTCACAAATTCAGCTGTGAATCTCTGTGTCAGTGTTTCTGGTAAAAGAAAAAGGAATGAATTTACTTTCAAATAGGTAAATTAGCAGAAAGCATGCTGTTTATATAGGATACAAATTTCTGCCCTTCATTAGCACTAGAAGATTCAAGATGATGCAAATTGGCAGAAATTTGTCGCATACATTTTCTTGCCAGAGCCCAAAGCAAATTCTTTTCAATTAATATTACTAAGTAAGATATCCTATCAAAGAATTTGCACACTTAAGAAATAAAAAATAGAAAATCTGTAAAAAAAATGTCCTGATACCTCCATCACATAAACTTCCAAGGAAGACTGTGACATTTACTCCCTCTATGTTGTCATCTTCCCACATGAATACATAATGTTCTGCAAAGGTTACATTTTGACATGGAACCCCTGCTGTAGGAAGGCCTTCTGCAGAAGAAAGAAAAAACACACTATAATCAAAAGCATTGCCAAATAGAAAGCTGTAACTGAAAAATAACTTTAAAATCTCTAACAAAGTTCTGGAAAATATATCATTTATCTTTTTGGCATTTATTTTAATGTTTAAGTCCCATCATACAAGGACAGCGTGCTGCATTTACAGCAGAGTCCCTTTGTTTCTCAATATTCTAACACCTGCAGTTCCAGTTCCTGTTGTAGTAAACCCTCTCCTTAAGAACCCAGCACAAGGCTTTACTCCATCAGCTGCTGGGGCTCTCTGGACTCAGGAGTTCCTCTCCTTTCATCTCAGCCCACTGAGAGAGCCATCATCTCCCAGAAAAAACATGCTAGTATGGATTCAACACAATCCTGCATTACCCTCCCCTCATTGTCTGGGAGCCACTATTCTAGAATAAAAGCTGCTTCATTGGCTCAAGATCCTTAAGAAAGCACAAGAGTGTTCAAAACACAGACACATCCAGTACTGCTTACAGGCTGCCTGCCCTACCTGTTTTATTTCAAACATTAGAAAACTTACAAGATCCTTCCTAGGAACCATGACAGGTTTTAGGTACCCCAGTCACTCGTGTCATCCAGGTTAAGTAAGAAACACACAAATTACACAGCAGAAACATACCACTTCTAGTGATGAATTTGCCCGTGTCAGCGATGGTTCTGTAGATCACGTTTTGTTGGATGAAGTCTGAGAATAAAAAACAAACACTGCAGTAATCCTGATAAAAGAAGCATGCAAGATTTCCAAATCCAAGGTATGCTCCTTTTCATTATGGAAATTGTGCAGAAAAGTATTTAGAAAGCTAGTTTTGGTAATGAACCAGGCAGGTTATGTGTTATCTCTTAATCTTACTAAGGTAGTGAGATTAAATAAATAAACAAAATTAGACAACTTAATTAAGCAGCATAAAATAAATTCTCTTCATGCTGGTAGCTACATCATCTCAAACTGCAGAGTGACATTTCTTACTTTCTGCATTACAAAAGCATAAATATAAGCACTTCTAAAGTGACAACACTGCACCCTCTTGACAGAAAAGGGAGGCTACAAGAATACAAAAGCAGTAAGAGATGCTTCCTTGTGCAGCCACTGGAAACAGATGAATGAGAAACAAAGGCTAATCCCACTATTTCTCCTGTCCTAAATCTTGGGGAAGCTTGGTAGGTGATCAGAAATAGAACTATAGCATCCCTAAACTCTGAACTATAGCCATGTAGGTGCTATGTCAACAGTTCTCTCATTTATTCTATCTCTGAGGAACATAAATCCATTTCTGTTAGGACTACACAACACACCTCCTGTTCCACTGTTGATTCTCACATCATGGGGCAGTCCTTCCTTGTAAAATGCTGCCTCAGAAAGGCACTTCACATCAAAGTCCTGCAGATAGGCTACAGGGGCGTTTCCAACACACAGCCCTGCCAGGGACTGCTGCAGGTAGTTGAACAGAAACATGTGGGTTAGCCTTAAAATGAAAAGCTAGGAAATAGCACATTTGTCAATGAAATGCCCCAAATATGCACTACAGCCACATGTGATTGACAAACAAGTAATCTGCAGAAAAGAGAGGATGTAACTATTTCGAAAGCTATCAGTTTTAAAGTGCAGTCTGGAGTCATCAAAATTTGATAAACCAATTCTAACTAGCAAATCTGTAACATGTAGAAGAACTTAAAACAAGAATACAGCCAGATAAAACAAAGGGAAAGCAACAAGTGGTCAGCAATGCAGCAGGCAGAGAGGAAAAAATAAAGAAGCCACAAAGCACTAATTGGGATGCAAATCTTGTTTTTATCTCTTGAAATAATTAAAACATTACCACAACATTACCAGGAGTGGGCAGGGGATTAGGAAAGATAATGATTGTTTTTAACAATGATTGTGTGCTTGGTGAAAAATATATTCTAGTTCACAAGAGCAATTTACAGAATTTGGTTACAAACACAGAAGAATGTGATAAATGGAGAATTTCAAACTAGCCAAGAGGAATCAGAAGCTCCTAAATACGAAGCAATTACCTGAGGGATGGTAAAATACTCATCATCCTCTGTCATAATTGGATCTCCTGGTCTGTAACCAGTGAAGAGTTTCCCAGGAGAAGCTTGTACAGGGATCCTAAATGGAGGAACTTTGGGTGCAGAACTGCAAATAAGTTCAAAAATGAAACAATTCTTTACTCCTTTACATTACACAGGTAATTAAACATCTGCCTTCAAGTCCCATGTTCTCATAAAGTACCAATTATATTTCTCCATTTGCATTTAAAGTTTCCAGGTTAAAATTATAATTTCAAAATAACTTGCACTGTAAAAAACATGCTACAGTTTCAACAAGATGTCTAAAATGTGTGTTAATAAATATTTTCAGACTTACATAGAGCCATCATAAAAGTAGCCAAGAAATGGAGTATTGCTAAGAGAAGACTGTACACAGAGGAGAGGAAACCAATCAGGAGTATATTCTGTTGTCTTTGTAGAGCACAGCTGATCAAAAGGTGGATTTACATCCCCACCAAACACTCCAGTGAAACATGATCTATTGAATAACTGCTTCAAGTCTGGTGTACACTCCTGGAAGGGAAAAAAAAAAGTCTTAGAGCACTAATTGCACTACCACAGCCACTAATGCTGTATTCGCAGGTAACCAAGCCAGCTCTATAGACTGATGTCATATTTACTATTAGAAATACAAAAAAAAAAAAAAACCAGGCAAACACTCCTTCTAGTTTGAAATACTCAGTAATTTTCTTTCTCTCTCTCTCTCAGACAATAGAAGGAGTGTAGAAATTCTGAAAACATTTCATTAAAGTTTAATATGAAACAAGTACCGGATCACAGCAACAACGAACATCACAAGCTCCAGCTGACAAGTCACAAGGACATGAGCCCAAGGGCTGAAACACCTGGTTAGGGATAACAGATGCATTTTCTATAAAAGAATTACGAGAAAAGAGGAGAAAAATCAGATCAGGTAGAATGGAATTCCAAGAAGCAGACCACATGCATTACAGCTTATTCTTTATCCTTAAATGCTAAGGAAATTTAATCACTGCTGTCCAAATCCCTTTTTTGTTTGTTTGTTTTTGTTTTTTTTTTTTGTATATAAAGTAAATACCATTTCTTCTTCAGAATATCAAAACACTTACCTGACACATTTCCTGTAAAGGAAGAGTTAGCATATATTTCAGCTTGAATTAGGAGATGTGCCAGCATCACTGAACCACTGCAAGCTAGAACCTGAAGTGTTTCCACCACACAGAGAGGTGTTGTGCAGCAGTCAGTGGCATTGGGCAAACATAACTGCAGACTTCTAGTGAAGGTTAGAGTCACTTTGGATGCACCCTGCAAAACATAAAATGACAGATTCAACAGTTTGTATCAAGTTTCTGTTCTCTGTTCCATTACCTGCCAGGAAGCATAGGCAGTTCTGGAAAGGTGGAAGACAAGAAACTAGTGTCAAAGCTGCACCTTAGCAACTTCCAACTTGGGTATCCAGATGATGGGACATGACAAAGGCAAAAAGGCAAGGGCAAGGCACTCTAACTGAGCTGTTAGTAAACTAGTATTACGTTAGCACTTCACCAGCCTTTAATATATGATTGCTCAAGCTTTCCTATTTTAGGGAAGAATCAGTGTTTCACATACCACACCAGGCGTTACACTCAAATCCCAATCACCAACTCTTTCACTTCCAGTGCAGCTTGGAACTTGCACCTTTCCTATACCAAAATAAAAATTAAAATGTATCTATGTCACTGTCAATTCAAACTTCTCACGTGGCTTCAAGCAAGCACATCCCTCAGCCCAGATGACACGGAGTCAGCACAGGAGTAACAGCCTGAGCACAGAGTCCTTCAGAGGTTGGATTTCAGTGACTATTAAAGCACTGGACACACCAGCAGGGCAGGATGGGCTCTGAGCCTGGGGGGCTGCTGTCTCTGTGCACTGCAGGCGGTGGGAATGGGGATGTCCATCAGAGGGACCCTCCCAAATCAAACAGCTCTGTGATGGTTCTACAAACTGCACTGTGGTTACTTGGGTAGTTTTAGTGGCAGGAAAAAAAAAAAAGAATTCAAATATATTTATTATTATTATTTTCGAAATAGCATGTAAAGCGTTCTTACCTGTCTCTTTATCTATAGCACCTACAATAATGGAAAAATCAACTCCTGAAGAATCTCCAAGAAAAAACGAATTAACTCTTAGCCCAGACATGTGGATAAAGGAAGGCTGAAAAACTGGGCGGGAAAAAGGAAAGGGAAAAAAAAAGAGAGAGAGTGAAAGAATCACATTGTAACACACACAGAAACCGACCACACCTGCGAGGCACGCCAGGCCGTGCCCCCTCAGCCCCCGCAGGGTGCTGCGGTCCTTCCTTCCCTTCGCGCGCGGCCCTCTCTCCTCTCTCTTCCTTCCTTCCTTTCCCTTCCCCTTCCCCTCCCACCCACCGGGCTCCCCATGGCGCTGCCCCGCGCACGGAGCCGCCAGCAGCAGCAGCAGCAGCGCCCCGAGCCCGGCGGCCGCCATGGCGTCAGGAAGCGCGGCGCCGCCGGGCCGCCATCTTGAGGCGGCAGTGCCGCTGCCATGGCAACGGGAGGGCGGGAAGCGCTGAGGCAGCGCCCGCCGTGTCACAGCGCGCCGCCCCGCCTTACAAACAGCCTTACAAACAGCCAGCACGACGGACGGCATCCGCGTTTGTAAAAAGAGCTGCCTTTATTTCAAAAGGTTTTGTAGAAAGTGAATTCTAGATACAGCCTTCTAACAAAATGGCTCCTGGCGACGAGGATGGGCTCTGATGAGAACAGCACTGACCGAAGGCAGACGCACAGCTGGACGTGGCACACAGGAGATCAATTTGTGCCTTTTTAACCAAAGCAGCACATGGAAGCTCACCATACATCCCCATACTCCAATACGAAACACACTGATCCAAAACCTTTCCAGTTTCAAAGCACTGCACTGAAGTCTAACCACCTAATGTACATTTAGTGATGTCATTTTACAAAAATAAGCCCCTTCTTACACATAAATGTGGTCTTCTGTTCAAAACTCCCCTAGAAAGGGTACCTCCATATTACTGTTCCAGTGATACTCATCTGCTGAGGAGCAGCTATTCAAGAGAAGCACAAAGGGAATAAAAGAATATGACAACATGAATCTGTATGTGCCAGAGAATTCACACCCTGAACAGGAAGGTGTGTTCTAAGCCATCTTGAAACATTTGGCTTTCTTCTTCAGAAGCTGACCCCATTTCAGTGCCCATACAGCCACTGAAAGCTCACAGAACACTGAATTCCTTGAATAGCAGTGCTGAGATTCAGACATCAGCAGTGGTTGTAACTTCCCTCTACACCAACGTGTGATTAAAAACAATCAAAGCTTTCTTGTCTTTGAAAATAACTTGGAGGTTTGAAACTGCAGCAGCAAGAATACTTGTAGCTTTGCAAGATCTGTATCTTAACAACCTGTAACTTCTGGTTCTAATTATAATGCATAATCAGTATTTAAACCAGCACAGATTACAAGCTAATACAGTGATTTGTTACTACAGGGAAAACATGACTTAAATGCTTTAACAAAAAGAGCCGTAAGACCACATACAGATCTCTTTCATATCCTGTAAAAAGTGTCATCAATTTCTCAAGTATGTTCCACTTCATGGAATTACAGGAGGAGGTAATGGTGTGTTTAAGTTGCATTGTTAAACAGCTAACTTTAATTTCTTCTTCTTAGCTTTCATGACAGGTGGCAGTGATATTTTGAAAGCAGTCCTGAAATAATATGAAAAGGAACTGTCAATTACAACAAACATATTTTCACACCCATTCCTAAGTAAGAAGAAATACTTACTCGCATGTACTGCAAATAGGACTGAAGTTGCAGAAAACTGGAAAATAAAAGAATTAGCTGTCACTAAAATAGTTCATTTGGAATGTAGGAAGTTAAACTCATAATTATAAACTTACTTGACAAGCACACAGAGCATACATAACCAATTTCAATGAGATTTCGATGACAGAAACATGCAGCTCTGTAGTCAACATGAACAGGAGGTGGAAGCACAAGCTGTGATCTTTGCTCTTGATCAGGGAGAAATACCCACTATAGAAACAGAAAGAAAAAGAAAATAGTGTGGAAATTGCTGTATTACCATGCCATTGAAGTCAGTATGATTTCACATCTGACATAGGAAAAAGCATGTGAAGACATACCAACAAATACTGCAGGAGGGATGGCAGGTGGGGCACTTTCAAGTATATACCTCCTGTAATGTCACAAGCCTGGAATGCAGAGAGAATGATCAGATAGTTCAGTCCTAAAAGGAAGGCAACAGTTTCTACTAGTGAAGGAAAAACAAAACAAAACTATAATAAATTGTTGCAAAATAGGAGGGCACAAAAAGACTGTGAAAAAGAGAGAGCGTTTTACCAATGTAAAATACACAGACATTGTCACACAGAAGGGTGTAATATTGTCTCTTTTTCTGGTTTAAAAAAAGTTGAGTGCTTTAAAATACATCAAAGCTATATATCATCAAGTATCTATGAGTTAAAGTAAATAGCAAATAAGAATAGGAAGCCTGTACCTGTTGTAGAAGGCCTGAATCAGAGTCCAAGACACAAGCATCAATCAAAATACTCTGCAAGAGACCCACAAAAAAAAAAAGAGTTCAGCTAGGAACAATGTAACCTCGTCCATGTCATACATGTTTCACAACTGCAGGACCACCACAGCAGTAAGAAAGCTCCTTCCCTTGGTCAGAACAAACATCCACATTTCTAACACCTCCCTTCTCATGCATGGCAGTAAAAGAACCATCAGCAAAGGCATCCTGTACACAGTACCCACAGGGTGGGACAGAAAGCTACCATCTATTCTTTCATAGCAATCTCTAATTAGTCCAGCAAACCCTTCTTGTTAAGCAGTAGGATCTGACTTTTAAACTTGGTTACCTTTCACTCTGGGCATGACAGTCTTCACTTCAAGGATTCTTTAACCAGATCACAGCCATAACATAAATGAACAATTTTCTTTCACTCTTTACACACTAATAAAAGATGATATATATCAAACAGCTTCACCTGTTTCTGTGCTGCAAAGATCACATTCATGAAATTCATATATTGTAATGCACTGTCTTCTGCAGCTTTTATGACCTAAATAAAACAATTGAGACTTGTTAGCCCACGTAGCATCGATGCATTTTAAGACTAATAGTAGACTAACAACAAAGCTCTTACCAAAATCCTTGACTTCATTTCCTGATTGGCTGATTATCAAAAAGAAAATAAAAGCACATGAGTACATCCATTCCCTGTAGTTGTCCTTACAATTCTATAGTACCTAACATTACAACTAATCTAAATCCAATTAATCTACTATCTCAGTTAATGTGAATGTAAACGTCTAATAGTCCCGGTGGTAGAGAAAACAGCAGAAATACGTGACAAATATCTGTGGAACTTGTTATGAAAGTGGGCTTATTCCATTTATTGTCCAAAAGCAATTAAGTATTGGTCAGAAAAGAAATACTGAAGGCTGTTCGTTACTCATCAGCTCAAACAGCTATCTTGGGCTAGAGGGTATATACACATACTTGCTTGTATGCAAATATGTTTTTTTTTCTGCTATTGCAACTCAAATATTTGTGGAAGCACTCAAAAGGCATTACCTTTCACCTCTTTGTTCATCTTGTTAATGTCTACATTAGATGATGTTAAGGAATCCACGTTCTTTTCATGGAAGCAACACCAGTATCCATGCAATGAATTCACTACCTCAAACACCACACATTGTTCAATCCACAGTTATTAGGCAAACGTTTCACTTTAGAAAATTATTATAGAATGCACTGATAGTTGAGACTGTATTGAAGCATAATCAACGTAATAAGAAACAACCTCAAAGAAACAGACAAAAGCTTTTAAAACGTTCATCATCAAAAGGATACAACAAAGTGCTTTAGCAAGAGACCCTGCTAGTAGAGTCTCTGTTTGCTGCCCCATCATGTCAGCTGCAATGCAAATTACAGAAATTACTTTTATATACAAAAACATTCGTTAAGCCTGATCTCACTAAGTGCTACAGTTTTATCTTTGCCACACTGGATTAGTGCAGAGTCCCCCAATATCAGTCATAAAAACTCACCTACTCTAAACATATTAAAACTCAAATGATTTTGAATCATTCAAAATCATTTGAAATGAAATTCCTACAATTCCTTCAGAACAGTCTGCAATTCCATGTTATGAAACCTAGAATTGTCTTTTCCTTACTTTTTGTCATGAGGTCTTTAATCTCTTCTGCAATTGCATCATTTATCGCTGTTAACAATTCATATTTTCCATCCTTGCTGCCAGAACAATTTGATTCCACAGAATTACCACCATCTCCAAGGAGATCTGCAGAAGCCCAACGCTTCCCAGGGTACAAGAAACGGCTGAAAGAGAGGAAGAACAAAGTGCTGTGGTTTGCCTTTAAGCCTGTAAGACAAAAAAAGACGTAAGCTGAGCACTTGCAAACAGCAATATTTTTAAGTAAAATTTCAAATAATTACTTTAGATAAATACTTTAGATGTTATTTAGGATACATTAGGCAGGAAACCTTCACGCCCCAAATGGTTCACAGCCCTCCTTTCAAAACACATTTTAAGCAAACTGGCAAACAGGTACCATGCCTGCATTTGAACGTAGATTCTGAGACTTATGAATTTCTTTTAAAGACATCAACCAAAGGGGAAACTTTTGTCACTTTTGTTGACTCTTTCTTGCTTTGCGTAAGGCACAAAAACAGATCATTTCTCTCCTATGCAATCAGGAGGTATAGAGAAACACTTCGGGTTTTTACAGTGGTGAGAAGCTGCTGTACCTTTCCTGTGTGTGACTCGCTATCACAGCAAGTTTGTTGGTGCGACTCATGAACAGGTGTGAATTTCCCAGCACCATTGCTGCGTCGATACATTTCGACAGGGTGAACTGCCCAAAAAAAAAGAGAATAATTCAGCAAGTCAACATCTACAGTTAACTAACCCACATAACCGCAGTTAGAACTTGAAGGCACAGAGCTTCCTTTCTAACAGGAAACACCTAAGGAAAGCTTCGACAGCTGTAGAACCATGGAATGCTTTCAGTTGGAAGAGACTCTTAAATTTCACACAGTGCAGAGCACAGGGACACCCACAGCTCCATCAGGCTCACAGCCCCGTCCCCTACCCTGTGCGCAGGGATGGGGCACCGCGCCCTGTGCTGCGAATATCTTTCCTATTTCCCACCGCGGTTTCCCTGAGGAGCGGCCCCGCCGCAGCGCCGTCCCAGGACGCACCTCAGCCTCCCCCTGCGCCCGCTTCCCCCACCAGATGGGGTTGGTGTCGATGACGATGACCAGCAGGCTCAGCTCCTCGTCTGCAAAACAGACAGGGGGTCACTGCAGAAGGCCGCACCCGGAGCCCTGGAGCCCCGGAGCCGGGCTGGGCTGGGCTGGGCTGGGCTGGGCCGGGCCGGGCCGGGCCCGGCCCGGCCCAGCCCACCCCCACTCCCGGACCCCCCCGGCCGCCGCCGCTCACCCGCACCCATCCCGCCGACGGCGGCGCACAGCGATGACGTCACGCGGAGCACGACGTCATCGCAGGGCGCCGCTCGGGGCCGGCAGTGCGGGAGCGGCCATGAGCACGGAGGGTAACGGGGCGCTAGGAGGGGTGCGGGGGAGCCGGGATGAGCCGAAGCTGAGGCGGCCCTTTGCTTTTCAGACCTGATCGAGACCTTCAGGGCGCAGCTGAGGGACGACCCCGACGTCGCCTCGGCGGTGGCCGCCATCCGCGCGCTGCTGGGCTTCCTCCGGCAGGACCGAGGTGGGCGCCGATCCCCCGCGGCCGGACCCGAACCGGGGAGGCCCGGCCCTGACCGCTCCGCTCTGTCCGCCCCCCAGGAGAGACCATCCAGGGCCTGCGGAGCAGCCTGCGCGACGCCATCGATACGCTGTCGCGGGTGGACTCGTCGGTGGCCGTCAACTCCGGCGGGGAGCTCTTCCTGCGCTTCATCAGCCTCACCTCGCTGGAGTACTCGGTAAGGCGAGGGCTCCTGCCGAGCCCCGTGCTGCAGGGCCGGCCGGCCGCTTCAGCGCTCGCTGTCCTTTCCAGGACTACTCCAAGTGCAAAGAAATCATGATCGAGCGCGGGGAGATCTTCCTCAGGAAAGTGTCTCTCTCAAGGAACAAAATCGCCAAGCTGTGCCATCCCTTCATCAGAGATGGAGCTGTAAGTAGGCCGAGGCGGCTGCTCGCGTCCTGGCTCTGCTGCCCGCGCCGCTGGGAAGGCAGAGGAGGAGGGGGTGAAGCTCACCGACATCCATGGCAGCAGTGGTGGAGGGAACAACGTTATTATCCCTGTGCACTCGCAGAAGCCGTGGCTTTATTTCGTAAGGGCTCATCTCCTCCCCTCCTGTTTCCGTGCAGTGTGTTGTCCTGTGCTCCACCTGTGCTGAGACATCGCAACATGAAGTTCCATTTAACGTACTGAATTGTTGCCCTTTGGTAGCACGAGAGCTGCCACATCAAGCCCATCTCACAGAGTAGTTTCCTCTCCTACAATCTGTAGAATACAAGCAACACCATAGAATTACAGAATCATTTAAATTGGAACAGACTCTTAAATCTCATATAGTCCAACTGCCTGCAGGCAGCACGTGAGGAAGTTTAGAACAGAAAAAATTAGAATAGGATCATTTGAGTTGAAAGGGGACCTTAAAGGCAGTCTGTTCCCACTGGCTGCAGTGCACAGGGACACCCACAGCTCCATCAGTGCTCACAGCCCCGTCCCCTCACCGTGGTTGTAGGCAGGGATGGGGCACCACCACCTCGCTGGACACCTTGTGCCAGTGCTTCACTACCCTTATCATAACTAACTTTTTCTTCATATCCAAACTAAACTGTCCTTCTTTTAGCTTGAGACCATAACATCATATGTTAGATATTAATTAACATTGACAGAAGTAAAAACCCTGACACCCCTAACTGCAATAAATGTTTTAAAGCTCAGCAAGAAGTAATATTTTATCTTTTTTGACAGAGGATATTGACACATGCCTACTCAAGAGTGGTCCTCAGAGTGCTAGAAGCAGCTGTTGAGTCAAAGAAGCGATTCAGTGTTTATGTTACTGAATCACAGCCAGACCAAGCAGGGCAAGTATTCATTAACTTGTGCTTGATCTTGGTTAAGAGGATAAACTATAGCTAGCATCAAATCTGTCGTAACTTAAAAGCTGCTAGCCTTGTAGGAACATAGGTAGTCATGGGTTTCATTTTTTCAGACATTATTTTTCTAGCATCATCTTTAAAAAAAGACTTCTAAGCTTCATATTTGTTTTTTAATAGGCAAAAAATGGCAAAGGCCCTGAGGAAACTGAACATTCCTGTGACTGTGATACTGGATGCTGCAGTTGGGTAAGCCTGATTGTTAAATCTTAATGTTGTTCATCCCAACTTTATTTTAACATTGTTACATTTAAGTTCCATAGAAGATTGTTCTAAATACAGAAGTTGTTACTTAGTTTGTCATAGTCATCAAACAAGCTAAGCAAGTTACACCTTTAGGTGCATGATTAACCAAATACGCCTGCTGCAAAGCTTGTACTTTGATGTTTGCCTATTAGGTCTGATTCCATCAACCTAAGTGTAGAACTTGGGGATGTGTGGAGAAGGAGCTGCTCTACTAAAGAAAGCTACTTTGATTTTTCTACTTTATAAATGTTGTTTGTTTGTTTTTAAGCTAAATTATAGCATATATTTTGTCATGTAATGACTACAATTGATGGATTTCTCCCATCACTTACACAGTTGTCAAGGTCAGATGTGGCTTGTACCATTCTTGCTGAGCAAGCAGGTGAAAGCTCATTGCAAGGATGTCTAATAGCACAGCCTTACTTAGCTAACAGTAGCTAAAACTACTTTAGAAAAGTGAGAGACTGTTTGAGTTCCTTATCTCTGTTCTGTTCAATGAGTCATATTATTTGCTAAGTCTTGGATTTTTTTCCCCTCTTTCAACAGCTATATTATGGAGAAAGTGGACCTGGTCTTAGTTGGTGCTGAAGGTGTAGTTGAAAGCGGAGGCATTATTAACAAGGTAAAAGAGAATGCATTACATCAGCCTGTGAAGTCCATTAAAATTTTCTGGGGTATCAATCAGTGAAAGTCTGTTATTATTAGAAATGTGGCAATATTAGTCATACTAGCACTGAATCTGCATGTTATTTTCTGTGTCTCCACAGATTGGCACTAATCAGATTGCTGTGTGTGCCAAAGCTCAGAATAAGCCATTCTATGTGGTAGCAGAAAGTTTCAAGTTTGTAAGACTTTTCCCTCTCAACCAGCAGGATGTCCCAGATAAATTTAAGGTAAGAGAAATACAGGTTGCTTCCTGGCAAACTAAGACCCACTTACGTGTCTGTGAGTAATTTTCTTCTAAGCATATCTTCGTTTATTTGGATCTCTCTACTGTAGTTAACTTGACACAGTACAGAGTTGCTCCATGTCCAAGTCAAATGTCCAACATCCACAATTTGTCCTAATACTCTTGTTGAGTTACTGAAGCAGTTCCTTTGGGGCACAGGAGTAGCTGCAGGCAAGAGACAGCTACATCAAGACACTTCAAAACTATAAGTTGTATGGTGGATAGAAGGTAAAACACTTGAGACCAAGGTGGCAGCGTATGCCTCATTTTAAAGCAGTTGACTTCCTTCCATTTTACCACAAATACCTGCTGAAGATTATAGTACTGCCCCTGCCCAAGAGAGGTTTTAGCTCACAGCTGTGTAATAATTAATGATCTCATTTCCTTCTAGTACAAAGCAGACACTCTGAAAACAAGTCAGAATCTAACAGAGGAACATCCCTGGATTGACTACACATCACCATCACTTATTACATTACTGTTTACAGACCTTGGTGTGTTAACTCCATCAGCTGTCAGTGATGAACTCATTAAATTGTATCTGTAACTTGATAGACATGCTGTGCAATGTACCATCTTCGATGACTGTCACAGCTATAAGAGCCTGGGAGGTGATACAAGTGGGGTGGACATGGTAAGGAGACAGCATTACAAGGATTCATATCATTATTGGCCTTCTTCAGCTTAAGGCATTACCTGTGGAGGGATCACTGTTTAGAAAAGTTGCTACAGCTTCTGAGTACCTTAAGTGAATTATCTGAAATATGGGTCAATTACTTTAGTACTGTAAAATAAAGTAACTTATGGTGTAGGCAGCCTCATTCTGAGCTATGCTGTCACTGACTGATCTGTGAACAAAAAGCCCTGAAATAAATGCTCCAAAGGAAAGCTGTAGCTCCAGCCAAATCAAACAAGGGCAGTGCTTTTAGCTTTGTTCTAAAACGTGCTTATGGAAACCAGGTTACTTCATGAAGAAATTAAATCTGTACTGTTCTCTGCATCATTATTTTGTTATAAAAATACAGTTTTATTGAAACAAGGAGTATCTTAATGTAAAAGTTCAGTTAGAATAAATGTCAACATTCAGTCTCAGTCAGCAGCAGCTTCTTCTTTGAATTTACTCTGGCTACTCGTTAGTCTCTTCTCAAATTCTTCTTCACTAATTTTTCCCTTTTTTAATCTTTTCAAGAGTCTCGTGTCATTCAGCAACTCTTCCATGTCCTCATCTTCCATATCAGAGCCCTGTTAGCCATTGAAGTACAACAGATTACACACAACACCAAAAAGTTTCATTTTTACACAGCTGAACACAGCAGAATTTTACAACCTAGATTTTGCCAGCAGCATCCAAGCAGGAAATTATACTCAATTTCTACAACCAATCTATCAAATTAACTTGTTAAGATTAAAAAAAAAAAAAAGAACAGTCCAGTGAAGTAACTGCTGTATCCCTTACAATCCATGCAGCCTATGAGGCTATGCTGGCAGCAATTCACCATCAACTGAGTGATGAGAAATTGTTTCAGCGTTTGGCTTTAAAAAAGCTTTTTTTTTTAATGCTTTGCCTGTCAAAGACCTAGAAGGTTTACTTTCAATAAGTAATTCTGCAGTGCATCTCACTTCTAAAATCCAATTGCTCTGCCTTTTGGAAGTACATACCTATGCTAAAGTAATGACATGCAGTTTAATAAAATGGGCACAGTTTACCTCTTCACGCTTCCTTTTAGCTGTTATTTTCTTCTTCTTCTCCCTTTTGGCTTTCTGCTTTGACCAGGATTTGTTTTTTATGAATTTCTTTTTTCCTCCACTTTCCTGTCTTTCCTTTCTTTGTTGTTCTAGTTGCTTTTGTCTCTGTTTTTCTCTATTTTTATCCTTAAATGGAATGGAGTCTGTATTAACAGTGACTGGAGTAAAGTCTGGAAAACATTTTCCTCTTAGCTCAGGCATCTTTGGCATCTTTAACAAGGCAAAACCTTTAGCAAGACTAGCAAAGTCCAGATCTGTTAAGATAAAGATTATAAAATCAGTTTCCTGCTGGATAAAAAGTTAACTTACA
Organism: Phasianus colchicus; assembly: GCF_987193195.1. NCBI lineage: Eukaryota > Metazoa > Chordata > Aves > Galliformes > Phasianidae > Phasianus > Phasianus colchicus. The sequence goes on along the minus strand of NC_143453.1, from coordinate 8,484,390 downwards.
AAGTCACAGGAAAAAAGATTATCCTGAAATTTGTATTTAATAACAGTAACAATATTAGGTCATATTTATGCTCCGGTTTGTTTCAGTCAGACTTGCTAATTAAACATTTTCTCTGAAAATGATGAGAAATTGCTTAAGCAAATAAGAATTCTGTCACAACTGGATACTGCAGAAAGTACCTTTCAGAACACAAATGGGTGGTTGTAGCTTCTGGATAATAATACTGTGGGGTTTTTTGCCAAACCAAATATTGAGAAAAAGATCCCCAGCTCCTGCTGGGAATTACCTTTTATTCGGAAGATCAGATTGCATTCATGTTTGGCATAAGCCTGGATATAAGAGACAAATGCTTTCATCCCTTTCTCAAACACTGCCCTGTCAGCGAGAGCCATAGACTTCAGTTTTGGAAGAAGATCTAACACATTTCTCTGTGGTTTCATTTCCTGCATGGGACACTGAAAACCAAAAAAGAAATACAAAAAGAAAGGCAAAGTTCAGCTGAATGATTTGAAATGTGCTGTGAAACTTCAAACACATTTCTTCTCCAGTTAATCTTTAGTATGTTTTGAGCACCTTTCCCTGACTTTTACCAGGACATTTTATGTACTCAGTAAATGACACAGGGAGCAATCACATTCTAACAGTTGAATTTGGTGATTAATAAGCAGCTCTTCTCTTTTTTTAATTATGCACCTCTGCTAAAACTTTATCAATGCATATGATCTTAAGCCCAATGAATTCTGACTTCAAAATGCCTGTCATTAAACCTCTGATGAGTGTCTGCTCCCTTGCCCTTTTCTGCATAGGGTTAGAATAAAAGTCTACTGACCTTTTGATTGATTGAGAGAAAGTTAATATAAGATTCTTCCATGGGAAGCAAAAATACAAGTGCACTGCCAACATTTCCAATCCGTGCTGTTCGACCACAGCGATGCACAAAGGCACTGAAATAAAACAGGGATAATTCAAGGATAGATGCTTGGTCTGACTTTAAAGCATTAGTGAGCAAAAGAGCACATCTGACAGAATGGAAAACCTGGAGTTCTCCATATTTTCAAACTATACTAGTAACTTTAGCTACAGGAAAATTACAACAATAGAAGTAAAAATACATGGAAAAAGCTCCCCTCATGTGAATTCTCAATGTACCACTCTTAAATAGTTCTGCTCTCTGCATTCATTCACACACCTCAGCTTGTTACATCTATACTCTCACACAACCCTTAGAACAGAAAGCCTCCTTGCACAAGTGCAAGTGGCAACGACCTGTTTCACTTCTGCGCATTGGACCTACAAAGCCAATCTACATTATTCACATCAGTTACAATAAAAGTTGCCACCTTCTTGTTGGCAGATTGCTCAGACTTCCAGGCAACAAATAAATGCCTTTTCCACAGTTGTGTGTTCTCAATTTATATCTGAACAGTACAGTAGCACGAGCACAAGTTGGTAAGATCTGAAGTTGTACCTTGCACTGCTAGGTGGGTCATACTGTAAAACCCAGTGTACTTCTGGGATGTCGATGCCACGGGCCATCACATCAGTACAAACTAAAATCCCACTAGGAAGAAGAAAAAAACATTTTTTCACTAAGAAAAGCACATTGTCAGACACAATTAAATCTCTCTTACTGTTTCTACTTTTGCCTGGGGTAACCTGCTTGGCTCTTACCCCGGGAGCCTTCGAAACTCAGTGAAAATCTTGTTACGCTTGTGTTTCATTTTCCCATGAATGCACATTATTTTCACTTGTTTAATTAAGGATTCCAAAGCCTTTCCATAGTATTCCACACAGGCACACGTGCTGTTGTGATGAAGACAGAAAAGTAAAAGATTATGGTGTATATTTAATCTGCAACCAAGTCATAACAGTCTGAGCCCTTTCAAAAATACCCACTTGTCTATTTTTATTTAAAATATAATCACTTTTATGATTAACACATCATCTATAATCTTCACTTTTATAATCTTGTAAAGTTCATGTTAACAGAATCCTGACATGAAGCAATGATCAATCTCCTTTTATCCTCATTCCATAAGACAGCTATTAAAATGAACTACATTTAAAATAGCCATGTCCTTATCAACACAGGGCAGCTTTGGAATTTAGGTAATAAAACTCCTTGTTTTCACAATGAAACACTAACACAGTATTACCTGAAAAAGACCAGATGTTTTTCCTGCTTGTGCTGTCGAAGAAAATGCACCAACTGATTAAATTTTTCATCTGCTTTGCATATCTACACAATGCAAAAGAAAAACAATCAGTAAGAAAATGGACTTGATACAAACTGATCTGCCAGTTTCCTCCTTTCATTACACACTGATGTTTGGTCACGGAGGCACTGCAGTGCAGCAGTTTCGGTCCTGACCAGCCAAACAAAACAAACTAATACAGCAGACAACTACAGCATTAAGAATTAAGGGCATTTCTCCTCAACATGGTTGCCAATCTTCAGATAACTTGCAAGAGCTTTACATCTTAGAAACTACTGGTTCATCTGTTAAACTGACTGTAAGTGGTCATGACTTAAAAACTTGCTGATGGAATCAGGGAAAAAGAAGAAAGAATGCCAATACCACAAAACACAGAGTTCATACCATATAATAGTTCTCCAGGCGTGTTGGAGTTTTCTGTGTGTTGGTTGCTGCCACTCCCTTCTCTTTCACCGAGATGCGGACAGGATTCCGGAGCCCTGCTCTCACCAGGTTCTCCACCTCTTGTGTCTGAGTGGCTGAGAACAGACCCGTCCGCCTCTGCTTGGGTAAAAAGGCCAGAATGGCATTTAAACTGCAAGTAAAAACATGCAAAACATAAATGTGCCAAGATTTCCCTCAGAAATAAGGTTAATCACTGGAAGTATGAGCTTACAGACAAAACAGTTTTTATCACTAAATGTCAAGCATCTTCAAGAATTTATCAGAACATTTCAAGAAAGGCATCTGTGCTTAATTGTTACAGCATTTTAAGCCAATACTGATATTTAAATGATTACATGCTAATATGCATCAGAAAAAAGAAATTCATCGAGCAAGCACTCTTTCCTGATTCCTTTCCCTTTACAGCAATTGCTTTATACAGGCTACGGAGCAAAGAGAGGCCAAAGAACAGAAGTGTTCACTTAATGATGAATTCATTTAAAACTTCAGATGCATAATGAAAGCTTCTTATTTAAATAGTAAATACCTTGATTCAAAGCCCATATCGAGAAGTCTGTCAGCTTCATCCAATACCAACACATCGAGAGATTTCACACAGCTTGCTAGATCCAGCCCATCTGCTTTCCTTCTGAACAGATCCTCCAGTCGACCTGGTGTAGCTACAATGATGTTCCCCCTGTTTGCAACAAAGACACAGCAATTTTGTAACCACACAATGTAAAGCCTTTGGTGGAGCTGCTAACAATGACCACAGCACAAACCTGCACTCAAAATGAATGCATTCTTCAGCAGACAAATGCTACTTTCAAGTGTATTTATATTCCAGTGCCTTTCAGGCAGCACATTGATGGGAGGAAAAAGCCCTTGTGTGCAGGCTCACCATTTGTGGTAATAACAGTTCTGAAGGTAATTAATGACTATTGAAAGCAACTATCAGCTAGAAGAAATATTTCATACTTCTGTGCAAAAGCCAGAGACAAATAAAATAGCATCAAAGTTTCTCCATGAGTATCAGCACCGAGTCATTCCCATTATTCAGCACAGACTCAACCTCACTAAAGTTCATTGCTGGCAGAAAATTTACAAGAAGGAACTGAAATATTCATCTTTCAACTTGCCATGCAGTTCGTTGCTCTTTACCCACACAGCATGGAAATGGGATCAATTTCACATGCAATCCTTGCTTCTTATCTCACTACAATCTGGTTACGGTGCATTTTACTGTAGTGAAATAAACCACAATTTCTTTAGTGTATACCCAACATATTTATGCAGTATCATCAAACATCAGCACCAGCAAAACCAGACCAGAGCCATAATTTGTGTATTCTAATGACAAGGAAAAAAACACAACAGCAAGGCATTGGAACAATTACAGACAACCAACTTACCCATGTTCTTTAAACTTTTCAACATCTTCCATGGGATTCCTACCACCAATTAAAAGAATCTGACTAAAACAACAGAACAGAAAATTTAGGTCATCTTTAAATTCTGTGGCCTTATGAATGACAGAAGCCCAAAGAAAAAGGAACTGTGGTCATGAAAAGCTCGAGGGTCACTCACCTAAGCTTGGGGAAGTGTTTTGTGAAGTGTGTCAGCACCTCATCAATTTGAATAGCTAATTCTCTCGTTGGTGTGATAATTATAGCTCCAACCTGCAAACAAAAGGAACTTATGGAAAATAGCAGAGGGAAGATTGTTGCAAAACTGTTACTGGTGAGGTAAGGGAATGTGGGGCATGTTTACGACCCCGACTTTAGGCAAAACATTCTCAGTAGAATTTTTTAAAAGACTTCTGAAAGAACTGCTATACCAATATGCAAAATGGTCAAGAAATAGCAGCTGATAGCAATATTTAATCAAGAAAAAGTGACACGTGTACCTTAGAATGCATTCAAAGTCAACAGATGCAAAAAGCACTCAAAGACTCTTGCTTGCTGTACATTCTCTTATTTGATATTCTGAGATACTTTTCTAGTAGCTCAGAACAAGTCTGATCATTTCAAATAAAAAGCTCTAAGTGCACAGAAAGCACCCCAATATTTATTCTCGTTGTTACTACTGTACCAAAGGGTCACTGTATGTATTCAATTTGACTTAGTGGTACTTCTACCGAGGTCCTCAATCTCACTGATAGATCACAAAAACACGTTCAAACATTCCAACTGCACAACTTAACCTTACCTGCATTTTCTTTAACTTTTCTTCCCGTCTGAGAAGAATTTCTAGTATGGGAATCACAAACGCCAAGGTTTTGCCACTGCCCGTTACCTGGGAGAGGGAAACACAGTCAGCTCCCCCAGCTCCACAGACAGAGCACGAAAACACCCGGATAACACCTACCGCTTCTGCAGCGACGTCTTTGTTACTCATGAAGAGCGGAATGGTCGCAGACTGAGGGAAAAAAAAAGAGAAACAGCGCACGAGCAGATTAATTATTACCTGGCAGAGGCTCAGTTACCCCCAGGAGCACAGAGCTCCCCCACGTTACCCGAGCAGCGGCTCTGCTAGAAAAACCCAGCCCCGCCCGGAGTCTCCTTCCTCGGGCTCCTCGTCCCCACAGCCGCCCACTCACCTGCACCGGTGTCATGCGGTCGAAGCCGAGCTCCTGCAGCGCCCGCAGGACGCCCGGGTTCAGCGCCACGGGCAGCGCGGACCAAGCGCCCTCAGTCACCGCCTCCATCTTGGCGGGCGGCGCGCAAAGCCGGAACTTGTCCCCCACTTCCGGCCGTAGAAGGGAACGGCCGGAAACACGCACCGCAACGCTTTGGTTCCGCCATAAGAAAGGTTCCTCCGCCTCCCACAAGGGGCTCCACCGCGAGCACCGATCCGCAGAGCGCCAACAATCCCAGTTTTATAGCATGGGGACCGTCAGAGCACTTCTGTGGGCCCCACGGCAGCACTGTAACACCCAATGGCACAGTGAGCAGCACTGAAGAACCATAACTTCAACCTGCCCCCAACACCGGCTCACGGCTGGATGAATTCGGGATACCCAGGGACCCTGATAAAAACATTTAGAGTGCAAAGCAGCACCTCCATAAAGCGTCAGAAAAAATAAATACAGAGCGTGGTGTTTGGTTATCTTTTTTTTTTTTTTTAAGAATTTGTTTATTTATCGAACCTGGGTCATATTTAGATTCACAAGCAATTTTAAATGTACATCTTATAATTCAATTTAAGTGTTTTACACAAAAATATTGGCACACAACAGTTGCCATAAGGTGTAACTCCACCTTGCTGAAGAACTGCTGCCAGTGTTTGCCCGAGGTTGCAAAATCTTTACCTGGAACATGAAAACCTGTAACAAATTTTAAATTAATTGTACAAAACTGCTGTGTGTAACTTGTAGAGGCTCCCCCCTGGAAAAGGTCCCACCCCACCCCAAAAATGATTACAACTAATGTACATCAGTCACAACAGAATCCTGGCTCAGCACCCACACCAGACGCGTCTTTAATTTTTAAACCAATCATCAGATACCAAGGAAAGTAACTTTATACAAAAACAAATCTACATGTGCCTGAAAAAGAAAACACACCAGTACTTAGCATTATGCTAATTATGACCAGAAAATGGCAGAGATTGCCACTTAACTTAAATACAAGGGCTGCATAGCATTGCAATAAACCCCCAGAACCGTTAACCCTTTGGCACCAGGAATTCAGATGTCCTGAACAGTGTTGCACTCTGCAGGAGCACCAACAGCCTCAGCTTTGGAGCTGCACGAACCAAAGGGTTAACTATTGTTTGCCAAGACACTGCACACAATGGGCTCTGATTTAAAACCTGAAAAAGACTAAAAACCACGTGATGAACATTTGGTAGAGGATCTATTTTGATACTGGTTATTTCGTTAAAAAATCTTCAAGGGTAAGTTGGTGTAATTAGGATAGTTACTGAACACTTTCTTTTAAATTTTCATCAGGTACGTATACTAGATCAGAAGTTGTCAGATCCACTCATTATCAGATTAAAGTTCCAATTGCTCCTCCTTGGCAGTTTGCGTAAGTGAAGAAGGGATTCCTTCAATTTCCTAACACTTCCTGCAGGGTTAATGATGTGAGAAATGCAACAGTCACATTAGGGCTTTGTACCGTTTCCCTAGATAGAACTGCAAGTACTTATGGAAACAGAAAGTTAGAAAAGACACAGACATTGCTTGTTACTACAATTGAATTACAGCATTTGCAGCTTGCTTGGATCTTGCTTAGCATACAGACTAGGCAGGTTTAAGTGAAAAGAAAAAAAAAAACAGGCCAATTAAGTGATGAGATTTCAGCATAGCTTTTGCTACAGAAGATATATAAAAACAATTCGTTTTTAACTAGGAAGGAACGTAAGCAAATAAGTTTTACAGTTCAGTAAAGAGGGTTTCGAAACTCAGTGATTTTTTTTTTGTGACCAAGATGTTTGGTAGACAGTGAACTGAAATCCAGGACCAGGTACAGTACTCTTAAACAACTCTTCGGACTTCAAAAAACCTCTTCAGATAGTAGATTTGTCCCAGTGTCATGGCAACTAGTACAAGAGCTTCAAAGAATGACCAAAGGACCACTCTGCTGTTTGTGTTGTCATTAACTGTTGAGAAAAAAAAAGTAACAAAGAATTTAAAACAAACTTAAAAGATATTTTCTTTTGTCATAGGATCCAAAGAATTGCATATAAGCCTTACAGTGACATCACTGATATTTGTATCGTGGCTGTACAAGGGTTCCAGGAACTGAACTGAGAACCTGCATAGCCAGAACCAAGCTATGCAAACAGATGTTCATCTCACCTCTGGACACACACTGCAGCATCCTTCTGTGCTTTTTCTGCATTTTGCATAACAATCCTCATTAAGTGAGAGACAAGAAAATGTAGAGACTGCAAGTGTCAATCATTATTTACTCTACTGAGAGTTTCAGGATTTGTTCTGAATTCTTTTTAGTAATTTGAAATAGCTTTTATAGACATAAAAATAAACCTTAAAAAAAAATGACAAGACATTTAAGTCAAAAGACACCTACTTGCTCTATGTATTCTCTCACGAACTTCCATGTACTCCTGTTCATGCTTTACAGCTGTCATGGCCACTGCTAACTCGTTAATCATCTCTTCTAGCTTGTTCTGATGAGCTGCAGAATAATTTCAAAAGCATCAGAAAGTTATTTACTCAAAAAAAAAATTTTTTTAAACCATATGAACAGTTGTTATCAACTTCCCATCACAGAGGGAGTTCTGAAAAATGCAGTCTGTACAATGAAAACTTTCTGTCCTTACAGCAAAATAGTTTTGTTGTCTTGTTGCCACTTCTCATAACACATCACTGTGGCATTTACTGAGTGGGAAGACACCTCTCACCACATCCAACTAGATGACAGATGACACCCAATTTAGTCAGTGCAGACCAGTTATATCCAATATGGGCACACGTCTCCAGAAAAATAGAATGTAAAAATACATGAGATCATTACCACACTATTATCCACTTTGCAAATACGTTCCACTACACTCCAAGCAAATTATCTTAACAGGTTTTTTTCTAGTTGTTAAGTTTGCAAAAATTGAACAGCTGAGAATTTAGCTTAAGATCCTGATGCTGGCAAAACGAGATGACTGTCTGAAGCAACGGATCACATCTTGTGGTCTCCCTGTTTAGCTGTAGCACAGCATTCAGCAGAAACAATGCCAAAGGGGAACGGCAAATGGCAGGAACCGGCCTCAGGTTCTGGTATGTCATGAAAGCAGAAGAGTAAGAAAATGAACTAACGATAACAGAAAATTAGCTTGAGATAATTCAGCACATGGAAGGAACAGAGATCCGAGATTTAGTGATTTGTCAATCACAGGATCCTTTAAATACCTTCATGCTCAAAGAACTGCCCACTAACAAAAGTTATGAATTATGCAAGTAATTTTCAGAGTTTTCTAGCACCAAGAGAAGTTTGAGCAATCATTCCACAGACACACTCCAGGCAAACATCTCTTGAAGGGATATACTGGATTTTGAAGCTACCTAATATTATTTCTTTATAAATTAACTATTTCAGATCACGCTCTGAAAGCAAACCTATTAAAAATATACACATTTGGGTAACAGACAAAAAGATGGCCAGAGAATAACACTCATACAAGTTCTAATTGAAGTTTAAGTAGATGTCAAAATAACACTCACTTTGCTAACATAAATCTCTTAATTTCACAGCTGCTCACTGCAATACGTACAGTTTATTGGAGAAGAAATTAGTCTCAGGTATTGTTTAAACTCATTTAAAAAAATACAGGGAAAAGTGTTTATCTTAAAATTTAAAGCTCTATTAATATTCCTTAGAATTGATGTTTACAATGTTTTTTTCACATTCAATAAGAAGATTTAACTGAGACTTTAAAAAAAATCAAGTTAAGAATTTGTTAAATTTCACCAAGAGATAACAATCAAGCACTCAATTCACACAGTTATTTACTCACTAAAATAGTAAAAAAAAAAAACTTTCTTTCTAGCTTCAGTTAGTGATTTCTAAAGAAAACTTTACAACTTGTTACCCAAACACTTAATTTACAGCAAATGGCAACTTTCCAGTTTTTTCTCTTGTAACATGTTTGCTAATTCATATCCTAGGTGGAATTTGTTGCTTCCAAAAGCCCTTGATTATCCAACATTCACTTTAGTAAGCAAACATCGTTTAATGCTCCTGGATGTTCATTGTTTTAGTTCAATTCCACCTAAAACATCTAATCAAGCCTTCTGTTAGCCACAAATAATGACCTGAAGACAAAGCATCAAGGCCAGTTTGAGGATCTGATCCCAAGAGCTGCTAAGTATTTCAACCTCTCGATGGAAGCTTGCAGTGCTCAGCATTGCTCAGAATCAGACCTTTGATGTAGTTTATTAAAAAGACATTCTCATGCTACAAACAAACATTACAGAGAAAAAGCAAACGTTAGCTGTTAGTGAATAAACATATGCAAAAGACAAGATGCTAATGAGCTTTCAAAAAGCAGTACACATACCATCCCAGGTATCTCCACCACCTAGAGAAAAGTGTAAGAGATGAACACAAGTACAGGACAAAAGGCTGCAGATAAAACAGTAACTTACATGGCCACGAGAAAATATTTTTTCATTAGCACATTTATCAAAGAGTTCAACTAATGCATATGGCAATCTACATACTGCTGAGCAAACTAGAAATCAGAGAAAGAAACCGATGAAAAGACTAAAAGATGAAAGCATTCGTTTCTGCAGACGGCCAAGTGATTCCCTGGTGATTTTGCACTGAGTTGTGCCACGAGGTCTAAAAACATCCATATCCATTTTAGCTGTGCACAAAAACAGTCAACTAGACCGCCTGAAGAAACAGCAATTCTGAGAATCCTAGTCACATTCACAAGTCAAGCATGTAGGTAAAAGCTCCCGAAAGAGAGCCGCCTTCTTTTCAGGAGTTTTTCTCACCTTCTGTCTCCATATCTTGCCCCTTTGGAGCTTCCCCAATATCAATTGTGAACATCACTATCTTGGGAGTCATGGTGGACATTCTGTTACTAAAACAAAACTTGTAAGTTCCATCCATGTGGGCAGCAAATGTGTATTTTCCACTGGACTCTCGATCGCCTTTATAAATTCCTTTATTATCAGGCCCTGTAATCTGGACAATAAAAACAAAATACCATTCATTTTACTTAAAATACAGTGTTTTAAAATGCATCAATACCAGTTGGGCACATATTTTGAAGTCATCCAGTCAGATTTACCCACAACACCTTTAATCTGGCTGATTTGGTGATATTTTTATTTTCCTCACCACAACTCTAAAAGCAGTCCTGTGTTTTCCAGCACAGGAATCTTTAAAACACCCCCTCTGTAAAGAAAGCCATATAAAAGCTTTGCTTATTGACCGCCTGTCCTCAAGATAAGCAGAGAGACATAAGCTGTGTACAAGCCTGGCTGTTCACCAAAGTCACAACTGCAGGGGAAACCTTATCTCTGACGTTTGGAGGGAAACAAAAGGGAATAAAGGACATTCTCACAGTACAACGATGCACAGTTCTGCAATATCACAGCTGCCAGCTCAGACAGAAGCAGGGCAGAGTGCTAAGCCATAAGAGTCATGGTGACCTTACATCTTCCACTGCACCAGGACACCAAACCCAGCCGCTAAGCTTCCATCAGTGACACCCAAATGGAGGCTGGCAGCCTCCTGCCTTTATTTCCTGTCTCAGAACTGCGTAATTTTCAACAATTACATTCGATTTCAGCAACAGCTCTCATGTCGAAGCTACCCCAGACAAACTATCTGCTCCTCGCCAAGATGAAAGGAATGCTCATTCTTTATTCTCCTATCAACTTGATGCTTTATTGAAGAAAAGCACTTACCCACAACCTGAGCTGGCAATCAACCTGATTAAAGCCGGCAATCAGCCTCGGTAAAGTCAGTGCTCATAAGTGGAGAAAGAACGCTCCCAGAATGGGCAACACAGAGAAAAACCACTTCGTTCTTCCCGCCAACAAACGCTGCACTACACCAAAACCGCACGGAGCAGGTCTCGGCTCCATAAACCCGGAGAACGGCTCCAACAACGGCAGAAGGGCTCTCCTCCTGCGGGAGCATCAGCCGTCCCGGCACCCCAAGGAGGTGGAGCTCACATCGATCCCACGGCCTCAGAGCCGGGGGCGGCCAAACGCGGCCCGCCCCCCGCAGGCCTCGCCGCCGCCCGGGCCTCTCCGCACCGCCTCGCCTTTCCGCACCGCTCCCGGCGCGCAAAGCCCGGTCCCGGGGCTGGGCCCCCCCTCAGCGCGAGGCTCAAGGTCAGGCGGTCCCGCCTCACCTCTACGTCGATGTCCAGGAAGCCCCCCTCGGCCACCTCGAAGATGAGCCCCATCTTCGTGCCGGACGGCACCCGCTCCAGGAAGCACTCCTCCGCGTGTGCATCGATGCTGACGAAGTAGGCGGCAGCCGGGGCCGCCAGTGCGGCCAGCAGCGCCAGCACCGCCCGCACCGGCGACATGGCGGAGCCCAGGGGCACCGAGCGGCGGGCAGCAGGAAAAGGGGAGGGGGACTTCCGGCTCTCGCCACGCCCCTTCCGGGGCACGGGGCCGCCGCTCATAGGCCGGCGCGGCTCCACTGCCACGTACGGCCCTACGCTACGGTGGCCGTCAAAGGACTGATCAGGAAGGGACGGCCCGAACCCCGAGGAGAGATAGGCGCGAAGTAGGAGGCGGAGCCTGTGCTCGAGAGCAACCAATGAGCGCAGAGCAAGTTGCGGCGGGAAGCCAATCAGCGCGAGGAGGGGAGAGCGGGCCTATAAAAATGGAGAAGAGCGGAAGGCAGAGCGGCATTGGATGAGCAGCGGAGGAGGCGTTGCCTGGCAACTGCGGAGCGCGGGCTGCGCACTTCTGAAGCGCCCTTGGCTTTGGCAGGCGGGCTGTGCTCGTGGTGCTGCTCAGGCGTTGTGCGTTTTATTGCCCTCAGCTGTGTGACAGCTGTAATCCGAATTCTCGATTTGTGTGGATAAAGCACCTTTGCCCCGCAGGGTGGGAGCTGCACTGCTGACGTGGCTGTCACACCCGCAGCCACAGCAAACCTTTGTCGTGGATTGAGCCCACTGCCTCTACAGCCCGAGCTGCTGCCTTGGGATTCCCTTGGTCTCCAAGTGATTTCAGTCTTGCCAGTAGCACGTTCTCTAAATTATTATTTCTTTTCATTTGTGCGCATTCGTACATAATGAGGGGAAGTGATTTGCTGCTGGATCCTGATGGTTGTATGAACACCTCCTGTGCCTCTGGCACAATTCTCACTTTGCAGCCTGTCTGCTCCCCAGAGGTACCACAGAGCGCCCTCCAAGCGCTGTGCTCATCTCTGCTGCCTCTTTCCATGCTTTCCTAAGTGGTGTTGGCCAGGAATGGATGACTGTGTTGTGACTCATCCCCATGCTCTGGAACTTTGGGCAGTATCTGTGGTGTTCCTTTGGCAAGAAGCTTCATGAACAACAAGCAGACGTCATAGGATAGCACTGCTGTTATAAATTAGGCAGCTGAATATCAAGCTCAGATGTCTGGACACTTATGACCCAGATCAATGAAGATGAGTGCCTGCTGGCAGCACGTGAGGAAGTTTAGAACAGAAAAAATTAGAATAGGATCATTTGAGTTGAAAGGGGACCTTAAAGGCAGTCTGTTCCCACTGGCTGCAGTGCACAGGGACACCCACAGCTCCATCAGTGCTCACAGCCCCGTCCCCTGACTGTGGCTGCATGCAGGGATGGGGCACTGCCACCTCTCTGCGCACCCTGTGCAGTGCCTCACTGCCCTCAGCGTAAAAACTTCTTGCTTATACCCAGTCTAAATCCCTCCCTTGGTTTGAAACTGTTTTCCTTTGTCCTACAGCACAGCCCCTGCTAAAGAGTCCGTCTCCTTCTCTATTACAGCCCTTTTAGATACCAAAGGGCCGCTCAGCTCACTCCGGAGCCTTTTCCCCTCCAGGCTGCACAGCCCCAGCTCCCCCAGCTCACCGACGAGGCGTTATTCCTGCAGAGCACGCACAGCAAGACGTGGAATTAGAACCTACAATCATTCAGGGCACGTTAAAGATCCACCCAGAGCCCCTCTCAGCACTGTAAGAACATCCAAAAGTGCACATTCACCCCCGAAGGTAAAAATCTTGAAAACCTTAAACACCAAACCGCATCCCGCTATGGCGAGACCCGGGGCCGAGCATCCCTCCATCCCCGGGCGCGGCACAGCACGGCGGCACGCAGCGGCCCGGCGGCAGTGCGCATGCGCGGTGCCTCCCCCCGGCCCGCCCGGTGCGTGCCATTGGCTCCGAGCGGCGCAGCGAGGGCGGGAGGCGAAGCGGGGCGGCCGCGCCCTCCTTTCCTGCCGCCGCCGCCGCTCCCTTCCCGCCGCCCGGCCAAGTTGAAACCCCCGCCCCGCGAGTTGGCCGAGTCGCGCGGAGCCGCGGCCCCGCCGGGCAGCGCAGCGCCGTACCGCGAGGCCCGGCCCGGAAAGCGGCCCGCCGAGGGGAGCCGGGCGCTCCGCCGCCGCCTATGAGGGCGCCGCGGGGTCGGGAGAGCCATGGACGGCGGCGGCGGAGGGCTGCCCACCGCCCTGGAGAAGAACGCGGCGGAGCTGACGGTGATGGACGTGTACGACATCGCCTCGGCCGTGGGGCAGGAGTTTGAGCGGGTGATCGACCAGCACGGCTGCGAGGCCATCGCCCGCCTGATGCCCAAGGTGGTGCGGGTGCTGGAGATCCTGGAGGTGCTGGTGAGCCGCAACCACATCAACCCCGAGATGGAGGAGCTGCGCCTGGAGCTCGATCGGCTCCGCCTGGAGAGGATGGACCGCATCGAGAAGGAGCGCAAGCACCAGAAGGTGGGGGGACGGCGCGAGGGATGGCTGTGCCGTCGTGCGGCTGTTTGTTGTTTGTTTTCTTCCTTCCCTCCTGGAAGTTTCCTTTCTCCTTCCTTTTCTCCACCCCTTCCCCGCTCGCCGCGTTTCCGTCCCCTCGCTTTTCCCCGCTCCAGGACGAGAAGCAGCGCTGCTTCCCGCCGGGTCGCTGCGGTAGTCCCCCTTTTTCGTGCGGAGCTCGGGGTGATGCTGAGCCCAGGCTTCGTGGCTTCGTGGCACGCTCACGGGCTGTTCAGTGCGGTCTCAGGTCGGTGTCGGAGCTGCAGAGAGGGAAGAGCACTCTCCCAGATCGCACTCCATAGCCCGCTCCCACTGAGGACGTTCCTCGTATCTTGTTTCTGTCCCGGGACATCATGAGCTGCTCATCTGCTCACTGCAGTGGAGGTGGCAGATCCGATCTTCACATCATTCAGATAACAGAACAAAAGAATTGGTTCTTCCAGCAGCTGACTGTGCTCAGTCACTGCTGCCTCATTCCGTTCCTGCTGGAGGAATACATGGAGGAATAGGGAGGAAACAGGATTTCTGGGGGAGAGACCCCAAGTTTTAAGAGTTGAGCTCAATTTATATCTTTCCAAATAGTCACCTGGGGGACTTTTGCTTAGCTCATGAAAAATCCAGGATCATTCTTGCACTACTTTGCAGAAGGAATTGTAGGAATAGAGTCTCTGAACGGAGTGGTAGAGGATCTGTAGTGCCTAAAGCCCTGGTAAGACTCCAGGGTATGAAGTCTAGAGAATAGACGCTCCCAGCACGCAGCCATGCTTTTGCCCTTCTTGCACATGGCACTTGGAGGTGAGTGGGTGGGCTGTTACGCTGGTCCAGTGCTGTCTGCATAGTCAGATGTCCTCACTTACTTCTGAGACACCTGCATTGTCAGCCAGCAAGCTGACATTCATCATCTCCAGGTATTAAAAGTGCTGCCTAGTGAAATGAATATAGAACTGGGCCAGGTAGCAACGCACAAGTTGACAGCCTGCACAGAGGCTTCTGAAGTCCATGTATGTGTTAAAAAGTTTCCTGAAGGTGTCAGCTGCCAAAGGCTGCCCTTGCCAGATGTCTTCTGATCCCTGCCAACTCACATCTCTGCTCTGCCAGCGTCTGTAGTAGTCATGAGATGCCTCTGAGTGTGTTCAGACAGTCCAAATGGAACTTTGCTGGGAACTCATTGAACAAGGAAAACAAAATATGCAATGCATACAGATATGTTTTTTAAATCACGTTGATTGCCAGCACACTGTGTCACTACAGTGTCACATCCAGCTTATTCCCACTGCAAGGTTAGAAGACTCTTATGTCCCAGATACTGGTAAGCAGAAAAGGCCAGAGACTGAGAAATGTTTGTGAACAAGAAGCATCCAAAAGCCAATCCAGGCATGTTTTTAGTGGTCCCTTAGCACTCAGCTTTCACATGGGAATGCATTTTGCCTTCAAACCTGGCTGAGCATGCCTGTGGTTTCCTGAGCTGACTGGCACCCGCTGGTCCATCAACCTCCTGCCTTCTCTGTCTGATACTTCTGCTAATGAGGGCTCAGAAATTCATTTCTGCTCCAATTCATTGGGCTCTTCAATAGCAATAAATAAGAAAGTTTGCCGAGTTAATCCTTAGTATAGCCTTTACAGTGTAGTCACATATGAACTATGTAAGTTCAGAGTCTGGTTTATTTGTTGTTGTTTTAAGTCAGTATGCTTCTAACTGAAATCTGCTGTTTCATTTTTCAAACTAGGTCAGCACGTTGTTCTAGCTGCAGTTATATGCAGCATCACTGTCAATAGTCGAGGTATTTGGCAATATAAAATTTCATTGCAGATTTGTATTTCTCAAGGTAAAGAGTTTCGAGTAAAATTAGCAGTGATTTATGAAATATTCTTAATGAAGTCTATCAGTCATCAGTTAGACAATCTGTTGTTTATAATCTTATTTGTCATGTAGTGTTTTCTGCAAAACAGCATGCAAGGAGATATTATAAAATGACAGCAATGCCACAAAAAATGCTGGAATAGCATAGTATTTGGGCTTGGAAGTCAATAGGAAAATGATTTCCCATTATTGGAGCATACTTTCAAAGCAGAAAGCTGTCCTTTAATCTCTTAGCAGAGCTTATTTTAGCCTGGAGCTGTGCTTGGCAGGGTTGTTGTGAGTGTTTTGTTGTTAGGTAGGAGAGGGACATGCTGGATGAATGCAAAAGCCAGCGAGTGACTCAGCTGGCTCCAGTGATTTGCGTGCAGGTTTTTTTTGTTTGCAGCACATACATGAAATGGAGCAGAGAATGTCCCTCACTGCAGAAGCATTGCTTATGGCAGATATGTTTTGAACAAGCTCTAAATGGAACAGTTTCTTCTTAAGCACTTATACTTTTTGTCCTAATTTGACCTTTACTGGGATTGGTGACAGCTGCTGTTGACACACAGTGTTCTGACAAATGGGAGCTGTTGTTTTGGCCAGTCTCACTGCCACTAATAGAGATGCCACTGCAGCCTTCTGTACAGAACAAGTTCTGTAAGAAGCAGCACAGTTTTGCCTTGTTTATCATTTGGATTGGGAGCTCAGGGTTTGCTGCACAGTGTCACGTGCTCATTTTACACTTGTGCTCGTAACAAAAATTTAACTGAGAGATGTTACTCCTTCCAAAAGGGTGTGCCTAACACTGACCCCCTCCCTTTCCCCCTTGCCCATGCTGTGATGTTTCTGGAGCATTTATAACAGCCTTTGCAGCTGCTTTCTGAGATGTGGAAGGCAGCCCTTGCTCACGTTTGGCATCTTGACCAACACAGCAATCCTTTTCATCAGGTTCTCACAGTAAAATGAGAAGAATTTCCCTTTGGGTAAATCGTGTGTCAAAAATGTTTGTACCAAGAAGTGACTCCATGCATTCAGCATACAGCACAGACCGGGGTTTTTCATGCTGGCACTGGAAAAGTAGATAGAAGATGTTCAAGTAGTCTCAAGTGATTGTTTTCTATGAGAATCATAGAAGAATTATAGTGGTTTGATCTGTAAATAGTTCAGTCAAAGACTCTTAATGTGCCTAATATGTTGTCCTGGTATATCCTTTAGGAATTAGAACTGGTGGAGGATGTCTGGAGAGGGGAAGCACAGGACCTTCTTACCCAAATTGCACAGCTGCAGGAGGAGAACAAACAGTTGATGACAAATTTGTCTCACAAAGACATTAATTTCACAGAAGAGGAATTTCAGAAGCATGAAGGTAAGTCTGATATTTCAAATTAAGCACCTGCTTTTGTTATAAAAGCAATACTTTATCAAAATATTTTGACTAAACATTCTGGCTTTTTTTGCTTTTTTTTCCCATAACACAGCAGGCTTGTAGGTTTTTTTTTTTTTTTTTTTTTTTTTTTCCTTTTAACCTAGATAGAAAATTTCTGAACAAGTGATTACACTGGAGACATAAGAGGCAGGAGCAGAGGGAGAGAGAAGCCTGAACAGCTTTCTGTTGGCTGAGAAGTATGTCTGAAAGTAAAGTCTAGCATCATTTTTTGGTCTGTTGCTTTTTTATCTTTAGTTAGCATTTTGCAAACAGAATTCTTAATCCCTCCTTATGTTTTCTAACACAAACAATGATCCATTCAGCAATGTTTATTTCACACCATTATGCACAAAAAGAAGTGCAGCTGGCAATCTATTCAGGATGTTTGTTTGTAAAGCAGAAAATCAAGATTTGTCTCAATTACATCAATTCATCATACAGAGATTCTAGAAGACTAAACTGAGAGATTTTATTTCGTTTATTTTCCTGTAGGATTCCTTCACCCGTACAAGGCTCTTCCAGACAATTTAGAGTAGGTGAAGAGATGTATGAACCAGGGAGTGGGTGAATCCTAAGGAGCTGAAACAACTGATTAATTCATAAGCAACTTCTTTCTTGAGGCAGAATGAATTTTGAGACAAAAGGTTCTGACTGGCAACTGCAGGTAGATTTCACTGCAGCAGCTGAAACAATTGCTATCCTCAGCTCTTACCCACAGCTCAGCAAGCAGCTCTTTGTTAAGAGTAAGGCCAAAGGGGCAGATGCCTATTTGCTCTCCCATTTCATAGCATATGATTTGAGCCTGCTGGCTATGAAGTCCATTTTGTGATACTTTGCTAGAAGTTTAAGCTGAGAAGTTGAAAAAATGACTGTTTGGCTTTTGGGGATGAAATGGCCTTGAGCTGAGAGGTGGGGTGGGCAGCTGAGAATGGTGACAGCAGCAAAACCTGACTGTGATTGTGAGTTAGTCTGGAAAGGGATGGATCTCTGTACTATTTGTGCATGAACAGGACGCTGGCACACTGCTTCAAGCCACAGCTTCACTTTCATGTTGGGTTCTGATTATCAGTAAAGTCATAGCTCCCTCAGAAGGCTCATGTCACATTTAGCATGCAAAGTCACTGGCCAGTCTGAAAACCAGAACACCCAGCTGAGCCATGTGGTCCAGTAAAGCATGAGGAACAAATGGATATCCTTTTCAGACACTGGAGGGTTGGGGTTAAATTGCAGCTCAGTGTTGGTGGATGAAACTGTCCAACACTGCTGAAATTACCCTTGCTTCCCACTCAGGAGCTGATTATGAAGTATTAAATTTAAATTATAAAACTGGGAATTTTTTTTTTTCCTTTTTAAATAAAAATTATTACCTTTCTAAAACAAATGCAGCTCTTTCAGCTTAGTCAGCTTATCTCCTAAAAGTAGCTCCATGTCAGCCCACAAACTCCATGTAAAGTGTCAGAATGGCAGTTATGAGTCACAGGCCATGAAGACTGACGTTATTATAAAGAACCATCTTCCCCTTTGTTTTCTCACCTTTTTTTCCACTGGGTATCTAGCTCACTGGAGCTCATGTGCTTGTATTTAAATATAGCCACACTCTTTACATTCAGCTAGCCAAGCAAATGCCACACATGCTTTTCATGTTATTTTTACTGTGTCTACGCAAGTATAATAACAAACAAATCCATTCCAGAGATGACATTCTGGGGTCACTGATATTTATTAGCTGAAATGGTCAACTTAAGTGAAGTCACATTAATTTACAGCAAACTGAACTTGTTATTGAGAACTGTTATATCAAACTCAATTGCTTTCCATTTAAGAAATTACGTCATTAATGAGCAGGTTTGTCTCAAATTACTTGTTTGGACAGTGTCAGAAAGCAGTCATGTTGCTTTTTTTCTCCTCTCTGTCATTTGATCTGATGCATATAGGCTCTACAGAGGCTGGTTTTCAAGCGAAATGCTTTGTTAGCTAGATTAACTTTGACCAGGCTCCAATCTTCATATCTCAGCATGATTTGGTGTTGTGATCATGTCTCCCCTTAGCTGCTAACTCTCCCAGGATTAGCAATGGGCTGCTTACTCACCACACAGTTAGTAAAAGAAATTGTTCTTAGCACAGGCAGCAGAAGCCAGTGATTTAGGTGTGCTAAGGCTTTGAGATTCAATCCTTGCCAATTAATAGTCACATTATAGTTCACAGAGCCTCACTTAAATGTAATGAAGATGTTTATGAGAGAGATCAGTACCATCCCACCTAAATAGAAGGTCTCTAAACAGAAAGTGCACGTGCTCTGAAAATTAGAGCAGAGCAGCATTCATACAAAAGGGCTCATGTGGCAGAATACAAAGTAAACGGGAGGGGTTAAAGAGAAATTTGCAGCATCCATTAATGCTGCTCCTCCCTGAACTCAAACAGAGCACTTATGTGAAGATGCTGACTGATCACACTCTCCTAGCAAAATGCCACAAGCAAACTTGACCCATGTGTCAAACAGGACAAGCAGGCCTGTTTCCCAGTTTCTCTGCTGGGAGAGGAGGTGCTCTCTCAGACTGGCCGTGATAATACAGACAAGCAGCAGGATGCCAAGAGTCATGTGCTTGGCTGTAGAGGAGCCTACCATTCCCTTTCCAAAGTGAAGGCAAATTTTTATTATGAGTATTTAGGAAGTAGTAGTGCCACAAACTCTGATCAATGTTTTGGTCTGCTGTAATGGATGTTGTATAAATACACCAGTCAACAGTTTCCTAAGTATAAACATAAAGGATGTTCTTTTTTGTCTTTTCTCTTTTTTTTTTCCTTAATGTTTTTCTTTCTTTACTCCCTGGAACAATGCTGTGATCGCAGCAATTAACAGGAAGCTGTGAATTCATAGGATGTGTCTAGGGAAGCCAGCTGGGTGTGCCATTTAAGATCTTGCAGATATTTGACTTTGAGTCATTTAGAGATAATTACGTTTAGGGCACTTAGTGATTTCCCTCCCTACTTCCCCAGTGCTGGAGAAAATGTAAGGAGATGTGACTGTTTCGCAAACACTTCCCACCTTTCCTTTCCCCTCCTCCTGAAATAAAAAGGATAATGTAGTAATCAGTGCACACAATTAAGTCTTTGATGCTCACCAGATGTTAGAGAGAAAAGTGAGCATAGTGGGAGGAAAAGCAATTAGCACCAAAATGGTACTTTATCCTTTAAATAGCACCTGTTATCTAAAGATCTCAAAGCATTACACAAATAGTAATGAATATAGCTGCACTCACTGTACTGGCTCTTACTGGGGTAAAACTGCTGGTCTAACGTCTCGCTGCAGCTCCTCTGTACCTCATGGCAGTTTTGGAGTTTTGTGTTTGTTTTTAAATACAGCTGATTTTTTAGACTCAGCCCTGAGGCTGCCTGCAGAAAAGTGGATTCAGGAACCTTTTTGTAGATGCAGTGGTTCAAGAACTGCAAGTAAATGAGAGGAAGTTGTGGGAAGGTACCAGTGCTCTACTCCAATGGCTGGTGTGAGGGTCCTTGTCTGGCTCTGTTTTTTTTGGCTTCAGCACAGCTCCATCCAGCTGTTACCAAGTTTCTACTATCTTGTCTGGTGTCGCTGCAAGTAGGGGAACTAAGTCAGAGGTCTGAGGATCTGTCTAAGATCAGAAATGTGTCAAAGCAGGGCATAGGCTGCCTGCAGTCCAGACCTTGGTTTTGAGAGATCACAGATCTTTTAGAAGAGCAAGTAGCAGTGCGTATCAATGTCCTTGGTGGGTGTGAGCCATTGTCACAGTGAAGAATTAGAAGTATCATGGCCCTGTTAGTGGTCTCAGCAGCTCCTACTTGTCCTTAGTTTGTTTTCTGTGTTCCTTTTTTAACCAGGAATGTCGGAGAGAGAACGGCAAGTCATGAAGAAGCTGAAGGAAGTTGTAGATAAACAGAGGGATGAAATCAGAGCAAAGGACCGGGAACTTGGACTTAAAAATGAGGATGTAGAGGCTGTAAGTGGCTCTTGCTCTTCCTGTTTCCCTTCTTTCTCACCCATGTTTCTATAGCCTTCTTTCACATATAATATCAAATTTGTAAGCAATGCCAGATTATCAGTCCAGTAAATGAAGAGTGCAGCATAACTGGAGTGTCCAAAATGATTAGGGCAGTCAGGGCAGGCATGCGGCCTCTGCTGCATTTGGATTTAGTTGCATTTAGTCTTAAGCAAGTCACAAACTCCACTGTGACCTTGGGAATCAGTTGATGACTTACATTCGTCTGTGTTACAACCACCTTAAATGTTTTTTGCTTCCCATCCTCACCCAAGGGATCAAAGCAAAATACTTATAAATTGAAGAGTAAGAACTTCTCTGTCTTATCTTTCTCTCTTCTGCTCTGGGTTAAGATATTATTCAGAATCCTGGAAACCACCCTGTCCTTGAACTTTGCTTTTACGAAATAAAAAATTGGAAAAGATGAATTTGTTTTTAGCTGGAGAATTCCCTGTGCTTGGGGAAAAGTACCTGGTTTTACTCTGGAAACCAATTAAAGAAGTTTTAGTGACTACAACTGTGGTAGGAAATTAGATATTAAAAAAACTGCTTGGGGAGTGAGGAGAGTTTTCCTGATTAAATTTAATAGGAACCCACTACTACTTCTTTAATAAAGTGTTTGGGATTTGGTCACCATGGGTGATGGCTGAATGGATGTTGACAAACTGCATCAATGTCTTGCAGCTTCAGCAGCAACAGAACAGGTTAATGAAAATCAACCATGACCTGCGGCACCGCATCACAGTTGTTGAGGCTCAGGGAAAGGCACTGATTGAGCAGAAGGTGGAATTGGAAGCATATCTGCAAACCAAGGAGCAGGAGATGGGCACCCTACGAGCAGAGCTGGGGAAACTGAGGGAAAAACTGCAGGGTGAGGACAGCCAAAATGGGGAGGAAATACAGGTAAGAGGCATTTTAAATTACTTTTTAAAAACAATCTTCTACAGAACCTCAGTCTCCATACCAAACACCTCTTCTTTGGATAAATGAGATTGATATGAATCAGAGGCAGAGGTGGGGCTCAAGGACAGCATGGTTTTATTCAGGTGTGGCATACAGAGATCAGCATCACTCACTGCACTGTCACAGGAAGAGCTCTGCCTGAATGGATGACAACCCAATGGAACAGAACCCTCCTTTCTAACACACAGAACCAGTTGTGCAAAAGGCAGAGTGGCAGGACAGGTTAGAACTAGGATGTCTGCATTAGAGGACAGCTCTCCTGAGACTTGGTGACACATTGCACTTTCTAGGGAAAGTAATCTTTGGTCATGCACTAGACTGCAGAACTCTCCAAATAGCAGAACAAATTTGCTTACTAGAGCATTCTACTAAAAGCATTGTAAGGGAGTCCAAAATCTCTGGAGTACCAGCTGTTAGTTTGTATTCAAAGCAGACAGTGTTTTGGTAGTGCTGCGTTAGTACATTTGGGTTTATTTTCTTTGCTCAGATCAGCCCCTTCCCCTAAAGGAAAACAAACTGATCTTCCTGCAGTCTGGATTTTTGAAAAGATGAACAGCTGACAGGTAGCTTAAGCCTTGTTGAGTATATAAATCTGCAAGTCCTAGCGGGTCCTGAAGGTGCAATGCACTATGATAGCAGAGGCACATGAACCACAGTAGAAAGGAAATTGTAGCAGAAGTCTGGGAGGGAGAGCAGAACTCTGCAGTCAGATTGTACCTGCGGGCAGAATGCTAGCATGCAGTGGAATGTGCCTACCTTGCCTGAAATCCCTGCTTTATTTCAACATTTCACATTCTTAAAGTGCCTCCTACCATCTTTAGGCTTTTGTGCATGTGACACTACTTCTGTCTTTCTCAAGTGAAATTGCTGTGTTTCCCTTTCCTAATGCTGCCTTTAGAAGAGCACAAAATAGGATAAGGAGTCTTATGATATGAAAGAATTTGGAGGAGCACTGAAGCATAGTGTTGTTTGGCTGTCTGTGTTGATAAGAGCTCCAGTACTGAGCCATTGAAGAAGCACAGCAGCACTGTACGTGCCTGATAGACTGCAGCTGAGAACATAACATATAATTCACTTGTAATAGGAGGGAATGTACATCAGAAAGCAGAGGCAAAAGCTGATGGGGTACCCCTGGTACCTCAGGAATGTAACAGCAACTCAACATGTCACTGCTGAATTGGGCAAGTGCTGTATTAGTAATGAAAAGGATGACTTCATTGCTTTTAATTCAGCCAGGACACCCAGCTTTGTAAACAGGGCTGCAGAGCATAGGCCTAGAGCCAGCATATGTGAAAGTGTCTTCAGTCTTTGGAGAGAAAGGATGCATTCTTTACCTCTCTCTGTTCCATGGCAGTGGTGCCACTTCTAATTAGAGTCATTGTCCACTTTCTCTGCCAGGATGATAGTTAGACAGGAATTGTAGTGGTAAGCAGAAAGCTAGAATAGCTGCATACTCTGGAATGGATGTTGCTTCTTGGCATTGGTCAAGTATATTTGCATTGGCTACAGACTGCTCAGTCTTTGCTGATCTTAGCAAAATACAGCAAAAAAAAGATTATTTGGGGAAAGGTGTGGGACAAATATAGAATCAAAAGAAGAGGCATCAACTCAGATTCTAATCTAGAAGTCTGAAGAAGAAGTGAATACTTTGAGTAAACTCCTCAAACTCTCATTAGGGTGCATCTATCTTTAACTAGTACAGTCTGTATAAATAAATGCATTTGGATTAATGGGGGAATCAAATAAATGGAAAAATGAGAATCGGTCTGTTTTGTCTGTGTGTTTCTTCAAACTTGTAAATCCTGGTACTAATATCAATCCTGTTTTTTTAAATAAAAGCATTAGGACAATAGAAACTTAAATCTCTGCTTCATATATTTACATCTGGAGACACTTTCTCTTTGTGGGAAGAACTGGAAGGAACTGGCACAATTTTTGCTATTCAGTGTTTACATAAAGGCTGGTGTTTTATATACCTCATTTGTTAAAAGTATTAATTCCTTAGATGGACTTGTTTATCAGAAATTAGACTATACATTTTCAGAGGGCTTTCTAGCAGTCTGCATTCCACAGGAATTTCTCCATAAGAAATCTTATCTCCTGTGTGGTGGCTCAGTTTGGACCCAGTGTTTAGGCTGGTAGAAACAATCAGGGCATGTGTTTTTGTATTCCCACTGTGTGTGTCGTCAGACCATCTGAGCACAAGAAAGAACAAAGTGATCAGATCACTGAGCTGTTCCTGCTGACAGTCTTCAGCATGAATTCTTCCCACATTTTTTTCCTCTTAAAACTGCTGTTCCTGTAAAGTGTATTTAATAGTGCTAAAAAGAAAGAAGGGGAATAGACTGATACTTTCAACTTCTCAGAAGTGCGTTCACATAATGAATTTAAAGCCTGTCTTACACTTCTTAGACAGAACCAAACAACGATGACTGCCTCTCAGAGTCAGAAAAGATGGCAATGGACTTGAAAGATCCAAATCGTCCAAGATTCACTTTGCAGGAGCTCCGAGATGTCCTTCATGAGAGGAATGAATTGAAATCTAAAGTGTTTTTACTTCAAGAAGAGCTTTTGTATTACAAAAGGTAAGTTAGATTTCCTCTCCCGTTGCATGCTACACACAGAGGAGCTGTAGAGCAGCTCTAGGAGACAGCAGATGTGCTCCTGAATGTGCTCTCAGCAAGCAAAGGCTGAAAGTAGATACTGAAAGCATAAAGGCTTTAGGTTACTTTAGTTTATAACTGTTTTCTCAACACTGGGAAAAACTATGTCCTCCTTAACTCCCAGATTCTCCCCCAATTTTGGAAAAATTACAAGTATTTAATAAATGTTAGCTGAAAAAATAAGGATAAGACTGGGACTAAAATTGAGATTATAAAATTTTTATTCATTGTCTTCTTCTTATGCTTTTTCTTGTCACAATAGAAAGAAAGAATTGAAAGGAGCCCCAATTTTAGGTGCTGTTTCTTAGTTGACAGAAATTTCCCGCACTGAATATAAAAAGCTTGGAACAGATCTTTTACCTTTCTTCATAAATAGTACTGCTTTAGATTGACTGTTAGAACTTAAAGCTTCCATGGCTTGAGAGGACAACATTAATTATCTTTTCATTCTTTCAAGTGAGGAAACAGAAGAAGAAACTAGACCCCCTCAACCTACACCCATAATTCAATCAAAACCCTCAACTCAGCCTGAGTCTGGAATCAAACGACTGTAAGTAGCATATTTTCTAAGGATCCTGGAAATAGTCTACAGAAGTGAAACATTTCTTATGGATTGGGCAGTTTTTGAAGAAATTCAAAATTAAAGTAGCCACATCTCTATTGTGTATGAGACAGACAATGAGTGGCTGTGATTTCTCCAGAAAGGAGTGTTGGAGCTTTGTTTAAGTAAAGACCCAGTTCCTTAATGCACAGTCCCTAAGGTGGTGGAATGCCACGGGCAAACCACTGGGCCCCAGCTCATGCTCAGCAGATGTGTAGAAAGTGTTGTTCACAAGTAAAACCAACTGCTTACCTGCAGTATTTGGGTGTGGAGAGTCAGCTTTCCCCATGACCTTGCTGTGCCTGTTTCCCTGTTAATCTAAGCCTTTAAATTCTGACAAGCACTTGTATAGCACAAAAACTTTTTGTTTGCTGAACTGCCTGGCGGGAGAGGGTGCCAGCTTTTATGGCTATAAAGAATCCCACCCTCTTCTGGTGAAGTATTTAATGGTGCTGTCCAAAAGCACATTACATTTACTGTCAGTTGTACCAGTTACAACTTGCTTATAAAGTCAGTGTAAGCCAAACCATTTGTCTGTCAAAATTCTTTCCTTCCACGTTTTTTTTTCCAAACTAAACCTTTGGAGTTGTTATGATACTGGATGCTTAACTTTTTTAACTGCATACATTATTTTATTTGTTTGCCCATAAAATGCTCTTCCATCCTCACATCCATAAACTCCAGACCTTGTTTTATAATAGCAACAGCCCTGTGAGAGTGGTTTCCTGGGAAGATCTGGGCTGGTCCAAAACACCATAAAGTCAGGAGGGCACTTTTGATTATTTTCAGAAGTCTTTAGCTTCCCTCTGTGCTGCTTTGTTTGCTGAGAGAACCCTTCCTCTCAGATGGCTGGAAAATACACTCTGAATTGGGACTTAAGTTTTCATTCTGCACCTGAAGTGATAATACTTGGTCTCACAAGATCTCGCTCCAGATCTTTTTCTCCTTTCCTTTAAATTATTTTAGTGCTTTTTAAAGAGGTTTTGTAAGTCAAAGCACATGCTTTCTAGGTGTTAGCCTTGACTCTACCTTCTGCATGCATACATAAGCAATGCAGGGAGACATGACAGGAGTCATATAAGTGTTTTCAATCCAAACAATGGTAATTGTGTTCAGATTTGTCTCATTCTTACAGCCTGTCTGGATGGGATTTGTCAGGTGTGAGTTTATTTTCTTTGCCCCATCTTCCCTGTGCGTGTCATCAACATTGTGCTTGTAGATTGGTTACTTCTACAAGCCAAACAGTTCTCAAAGTGTCTAACAAGGGGCAGTCATGGCCTTTAAAAAGAGAGGAGATTTCACTGCTGGGAAAAGCAAAGAACCCATGTGTGGCATCTGTTCT
Source organism: Phasianus colchicus (assembly GCF_987193195.1). Classification (NCBI taxonomy): domain Eukaryota; kingdom Metazoa; phylum Chordata; class Aves; order Galliformes; family Phasianidae; genus Phasianus; species Phasianus colchicus. The sequence goes on along the minus strand of NC_143453.1, from coordinate 8,457,481 downwards.
GTTCTATTACAACACCTCCACCTACTTTCTTGGCCTGTGAGCTGCGTTCTCCTTGTCACAGGCAGAACACTGCACCTCACCTGTGAGTGTGTAGGTAACACACTGACACACAAAGTCTATGTACTTAATGACATGAGAAAAACTTGTACCTCTGCTATCTGTGTTCAGAGTACTTTTATGAATGAAAGTAGGGTTGCTTTGCCTTTTTTTTCAGGTTTTTCCTCCTGACAAAACAAAAAGCTAAGTACAAAAACAAGAGACTGATACTGTAAATTTCATTCTTGCCTGTATGATGTGCCCCTTTTTTTCTCTACCATCTCAAGGAATGAGATGTGTCCTGTGCCATCTAAGATGTTTCTGTGCAGCACTCACATAAAGAAAACAGAAGTTAGAATAACCAATATTTTTTTGTTCCCAGTATCTGCAGGTTACTGGGAACAAGCTCTGACTGCGTTCTGATCTTGTACTCATTTATTTCTACATCTGTCTACCACATTATATGTCAGGGTTTTGTTGGAATAACGTAACCAGGAGGCTTTACTGAGGAGGAAGAGTACAAGGATTAGAAATGCGCCCTCTGTTTTGAGCAGAAAATGCCCCATTGTTTTTACATCAAGGATACGTGCTTGTTTGTCACTGACGTAATGCCTGAGGCAGCCATAAGTTCCCTTGCTATTCTTGCAGTCTACAAAAGCTGATGTGTCTGTCTGGTTGCTGCAGCTAACTGAGTGTGTCACAATGCGTAAAAGCAGACGTTCTAGCTACTGCAAATGATAGAACAATGTTTACTTGTTTGTTTTCATTTTGAATTTAAAATTAGCAGTTAAGAGTGGCTATGCTGGGGAGAGCTGCATTTGGTCACACGTGAAATGCCTTTCATGATTTCAACTTAATCTTTAACTGACATTAGTCCACAGTTCAAAAAAATATTTGGCACAAGGGAGAACCTCTGAGGAGAATCCTTAGAAAAACAGAGGGTGTTCCAGGTATGGATGAAGGTTTGTTGGCAGGCTTGTGTGGGGCTGGCTGGGCACTGAGCACCCAGCCAGCTTGCTCTCTCAGCCTCTAAATTGCATGAATTGTACAATGTCTAGTAGAAGTGCTGAACTCTTACAAAGAAGCGGTCTTGCTGCTAGCCAGCTAGGAAATACTTCTGCTAGAGTAGTTGCAAGGTTTCAGACAAATATTTAGCTGCCTGCAGTTAGCATTTTTTTGCATGTGAAGCAAAGCAAGTTCTTCTGGAGCGGATATGCAGGCCTTTAACCAAGTAGCTTGCTTAGGAGGTTATTTTAAGATTTCAAATGTGATATTGGTTTTTAACTTAAAACTATCAGCCATAACATTTGTAGAGTCTTTACCTGCAGTGCTGGTCCTGTCTAACCCTGTTTTCTGTGCAAATAGCCAGTAGTCACGGCACAGTCCTGTTTTGTATTTCTTAACTTACACCTTCATCCTTCATTTCATTATGTATGTGCCTGTTTGTTTCTTGGGAAGAAAAACGTGCACTCTGCTCTGCATTGCTAGAGGTGGTAATACCTTGATGAAATCCAACCCAGACTGTTTCACAACAGAAAAGTGGTATCTTTTAGAAATTCAAAAGCAATTAAATCTGTTTCAATGACTTCATTTTCTTTAAATAAGAGTTTTTCACTGAGGAGAGCTGTCTTGGGTGATGCAGATCCACCTCTCCCTGTAATATGTCGTGTGTGATAATTCAGAGTAACCCCGTGTATTATGTTTGTGTCTTTTCTTTTTAATGGAATGCTTTTTCTTTCCCTTGCTCCAGTCTTACCTCTTCTGTGTCTGTACTTTCCTGACCAGGATCTTTACAGCCATAATGCCCATGGTAGCAGCTGGATTGATTCCAGATGATCCCACATTGCAGCCAATAAGAAGACTTGTGTCCCTTGTAGGATTTTTTTTTTTTAAATGTTTGGTACCGTGTTTTCCTTTTGCATGACCCTCTGTTAACATGGACTGCTGGTTGCATTCTCATCGGCTGCCTGTGGGATCACAGAAGCACAAAGTGCCAATCAGAATGACCAGTCAGTGCACCACCTGCCATAGTCCTCTGTGCTCATCCTCGAGTACTGATATTTTCTCACCTTTTGCCTTACTGTTACCATGCTAAGCCAATCATTACTCACCAGAAAACTGTTGCAACATGCAATTTTAACCAGACTCTCTTAATTTTACTTAGCTTACTAAGCCAGCCTATTGATAATTCACACCAATGCTTTTAAAAGAACCCAAATCATTCTAATTACTTGTTACGAATCAGTTAGATTCACAGTACATAACGGTTGAATCTCTGCATTAATTTCCAGTGTTAATAATAGACTGTTGCTTCCATGTCTTTCTATCTATGTGCTGTAGATTTTGTCTCTAATTATGTATTTTGGGAATAGAGTGTACACTCTCAGTAACCAATTCTGATGCCCTATTCTTGACTCTCTCTGGAGGAGATGCTGATAACTGTTAAAGCAAATTCTCTTTGCATTAGAATTGCTGCTTTGGATGTCTTTATATCTACAGCAGCAACACAGTATTTACATTTCTTTCCTCTCCATAAATACACTTTTTTGAAACGTTCTCAATAAAAAAAATTCTAGGCATAAGAACAATTTTCATTGTTTCAGAAGGAATTAAAAATAAGCTAATCCTGCTTGGTGTCAAGATTTTACAAATGCTATTTTCTCTTACTTAATTTCACGATAAAAAGTGGGAAAAAAAAAATACTGAACAGTTTCATTTGAAACTTACTGCATAAATGGAGCAGTCCTCTGCGTGGACTTCAAGGTACTGAGCCTGATCGTGCCCAGCAGAAAGCCTCAGTGACTGGACACTTCTCAGTTGAATTGACTCTGGCCCTGAAAAGACATACCATCCATCTGTGAATTTATGGGCTCCTGTGATGAGGGTGGTTAAAAAAAAAAATGAGACTAATTAAGTGCAAAAGACTTATTTCCCTATGAAGCCTGCACACTTGAAGCCAGGAAATGCAAAAGTTCAGGTCCTGCTAGTTACCTTGCATTGCCCTTGTGCAGCCTTTTACAGCTTTCTAGTCAAGTAGACCATGTTAGTAATACTAGTAATTACCACTATGCTTAACTGTGTGCATACAATTGGATGTTGTGGGGTTTTTTTTACCTCATGAAAGCTGCCTTAAACATTGTCTGACACTCACGTACAGCCCCCTGTGTGTCTAGGGACACTGAAGGCAGAACTCCCTGCTCTGCACAAGGCAGTGTGGAAGGTTGGGATCCTGGTACTGAGAGGAGACTGAAGGGTGTGTGGCTGGAGAAGGAACACTGAGGACAGGGGAGTTTGGATAGAGGGTCAGGTTTATGCCCTGACAGATATCCTACCTTCTGTCAAAGCTGAGTTTATATTTACATAGTCTCTTAGTAGAAGCATTCAGCAGTTCTCTTGGTACTGTGCAAGCAAAACAGTGTTTACCACAGAGAGTGAACCATTAAAACCAAAAGGGGGTGAGGCCAATTCAAACCTTTGGTGTCTGGAACCGAAACTTTTGCATTTCTCAGCAGACCTAAGCACAGTGCTAACAGCTCTTCTACTGAACTCATTACAAAATTTGAATTTGCTTAATCAAGTAACTCCATGCTATACAAAAATGATACTAAGGATTTTTCCAACTGTACTGTTTAGCTGTGTTGTAAGCTGGCAACTTGTTGCTGTATTAAATGGCTGTTGGTTCACGTGTGTCATTATCTTACAGCACCCAAGCTGTGTGACAGGAAATGACGTGCACACTTGTGTGCATTTCTTTACAGCCTCCATCCTGCAAACTCTTGTGCACCTCTGTGCATTTGTTCATTTACATTCGCAGCAGTTGAGTCTATGCAACAAAACGTGCTCACCTGGAAAAAATTATGGAGGCTTATTTTCTTATCCTATGAATTCCTCTGCTGGCACCACTAAGAATATCCTCTATTTCTGCTTTACAATAAATTATATAGATTTAACACTAAAGATACCACTTTACTTATGCTAAGAAACTAACCTATATTTTGTGGCTTCTGTATTTTGGGGCTGGGGGAGGAGGAACGTACATCTAAACTGATAACTGCACTTGTAGAGTCAACAGCATTTAGAGCTTATTTGAAGCTTTCATAGCAAAACTGCTTGAGTTTTTGCAATGACTTCATCTCTAATAACATTTTGACATGCACTCCCATCAGGCTTCACCGCCTTGGTTTTTGTGGATGCCAGCAGATTTTTTTGCTCTGTGTTTTGTTGTGCTGTGTACTGTGGCGGGTGTTGGAGGTATTTTCAAGATGGTAAACAGTATTCTTTCTTTTCCCTCCTCTCCCTTATTCCTCCTTCCTACTCGGAAGGTTTAGTTTCTTCTCTCGTGATAAGAAACGTATGCAGGCATCACAGAAAAACGTCCATTTCCAGGATACTTTTCGTGAATGGTCAAATTCAAATAAAGATGACACCTACACAGAGCAAGGACAAGAAGCCCTGCAACACCTGTGACAAAAAGCCTGAGCTTCCTGCAGAACATCTCAACAGTGTAGTAACAAGAAGCTTCTGTGAACAGATCTGGCAGCTCATGGTCTTTATTTGCCTTGCACGCTGCAGTGGTTGTGTTTCAGATGAACTCCTCAGAAGGGATCACTCACTGTTTACTTGGTGACTGCTGAAAACAGAATCCAAGCTTTGTAGGAGCAGTTGATACCCGGGGACATTGAAGCTTCTAGATGACTTGTTTTGTGCTGGATAACAAGTCTATGGTCTTGTTTGTGCATTAACTACAGTAACACAAGCTTATCTAAACCAAAAAAAAAAGGACCTGTGCCATTATTAGAAATTTGTTTGCAGTGTACAATATCTATTGACAAAGACTCTGTTACCCTATTTGTTAAAACTTTTGGTTGTTTGCTTTTTTTGTAACTTGGTAAGAATTTTTCCAAGAGGGATACCACAGCTGGCCGCTCTCCCTGCAGGTTGCAGCACTGCTGTGTCCTGTTCAGCTGGCACCTGCATTTTGCAGAGTAACCACTTGGAAATCCACCTGATAGAAAGTGACAAACTGGAGTAGCCTCGAGAGGGATAGCGAGTGTACGTTTCCCTTGATGCTTACAGTGCCTAAAGCATGAAGAAACCCACGTATGAGGTGAGCGTGCCTTGCTTTTTGCCATGAGTTCTGCAGTATTAATGGAAAAAGAATTGCTTACAAGGAAGAATTCTAACACTTGAATTTTTTCTTTCTTTCCCCTAGAGTAGCAGACAGCTGCCATAAAGGAGTTAGGTCCCCTTCCCATAGGCAGGTTTTGATTTAAGTCACACTCCACTTTTCTGTCTAGGTAAGACTGCCTAACTTCAGAGTAAAAGACATCCTCAGCTGACATGAGCTATCTTAACTGACTTTGAGATGACCCCAGCTCAAAATTTATTCTTTTTTTCTGACTACCCTAAACATTACTTAGGGTGGCAGAGATGTATTCTGTATGTGCAGGTTGCTCCACTGGCACTGACTGATGTGTGGGCAGCCTGCAAGTGGAGAGGGCTTAACTCTTAACTCACCATCAAAAGCCCAGCACGTGAATGCATCTGAACTGCCGGGAGGTGGGGTCTACATCTGCTTTGCAATTAATCATGCAAGACCCTTGGGGTTGACCAAGGTTATGCTTGCCTAAACCAGAACACTAAAGCCCCATGCAGCGTAACCACTGTGCACGGTGTGTGGCAGTGCACAACCCAGCTTTGCACCTGTGGGCAACCTGCACAGGCAGAGCTGGATGCAGGTGCCTGTGGGCTGCAGCTGACATCTTACCTGCAGCAACTGCATGCACTCTGCAAAGAGCCTCTTCTCAGGAGTGGCACTAAGAATAGAAGCAATGCTTAGGCTGGAGTAGAGCTCCAGCCACTCAGTGTCTGAGGATGGCCTGAAGGATACTTAGATAAGAGCAAACCAGAAGGTTTAGTGCAGGCCAGTTGTACTCAGTCCAGGATGATCCAGCAACAGGTTTGTTAATGCATACAGGCAGCAAATGGCTCTTAGCTCATCTGATGTGAAGCTGTGTGAGAAAATCAATTTTCACAGTGGGCTGAATGCTGCTCTGTTCCTATCTGTAACTGCTCATTTTGAACACAGACCTTCAGCACATTGTAGGGTGAGTGTTTACTGTGCCTGCCAGTTGTCACTGACATTGCCTGGGGCAGGAGGGAGAAATGTGGCCTTATATTAAAGGCATTTCCATTCGATGTAGCAACAGTAGCATTTGATGCTAATATTAGGCAGAGAGAATTTTGCCTGGTTACGTTTTGGTAACACATCTTAAGTTTTTATGCTTACAGAAAACTGTTTTCATTAAAACATCACTTTCCTCCCTTGCATAAAAGGCAATTCTCAAATGGAGGGAAGACTTGCTGTAATACTTTAGTTGTGAAGATCCTGATTTCATTTTTAGATTGAGTGGGAAATAAAAAAAAAAAAAAGCACACTATAGTTGTAGGCAGTTCAAATAAATTGTGAATGATTCCTGTCCTCTTTAGCATAGTTTACAGTCACTTGACACATTGAGAGATTTAAGAGATGCAGTGAACAGAAACAATGCAAAGACGCAGCAGATTCACAGCCTGAATAAGCACATCACTTTTCAAATCAGCTAAGAGCAATGAACTGAGACAACAGAAAGACAGGCTGAGCTGTTTTCCCCAGCATCTAAGCTCACATATTAAAAACCAGCTCTCCTGGCCTAGTGCATGTAAAGCTGGTCCCACACACTAGAGCCCTGCACACTATTGTTGGGTCAAATCTGCAGGCAATTTCAAACAATGACACTAAGCAGTACAACCTTCCCCTATTTATCTCTGAGCCCATTACCTCAAAAATCTGATTAGTTACTCCTGCTAGCGTTAACCACTCCGCTCCTCATTCTCATGTTAGAAACACCAAGTTAATACACACAAAGTGCCATCAGAAAGGATGGCATATAGGGATGAGTATGTTGAAGACCTATCATGTAGATTCTCAATATTTAGCTATAATTTGCTTTTAAAAAGGAAAGCAGGATGTTGCCAGGTAAAGGGCATAACAATCCTGTCTCCAAAGTGCAGGATCACTGAAGTTGTTCTGGGTTTTTTTGTGTTTTTTTTTTGTTTTGTTTTGGTTGGGCAGTAAATCATTTTAACAGTTTAATAAATATTTCTGAGAAATGAGTATTTCTTCAAGACTTGCATCTTTTTTTCCTTTGTGTGGAATGCTATGACACTACCTGCTTTGGGGGTGCACTGCACAGGTCTGGCTTCCTTCCCATGAAAAAGGATTATGCCACTGATCATTGAAATACAGCCTCAAATTGAGCTAAGCTGAGGGTGCAGCTATTCAAAAGCTGACAAAAGTACAATTTCAAATGGAGACAGGATTTTACCTGCAGTGAGGAGGTGGATGCAGCTGCGACCACATTTAACCATGACAGTGTCCTTCAATGACTGCTCATCTATTGATCAGGAATGAGTTTTTTTTCCTCCTTACTAGTCTGTAGTCTGCATTCCTTTAATAAAAGGTAATGACAATGTCCAATACATAAAAAATAGATTTCTTACCACGTGCTTCTCTCACATCTCACAGAACTACTTAAGGACATAATATTACTACAAATCTCACCTGTCCCAGCGCCCTCAAGAAAATAAAGTCACTTCCTTTCAGCTTCTGTTTTGGGTCACATTTTTCAGAAGTTTAGTTTGTTGCTATCATTTCATTCCTATTTCTTCATAAAGTGACTTCATAAAGGGCATCTATCTCACAAAATGAGAGTGGGCATCTAGCACATTAAGAACTAAATATGGAGCTCTTTCATGAACAGTGATCCCAGCAGCAAAATGAATAGCAAATGAGGCGAGTACTCAATTTTGTTGGGATGGTAACACGTGCATTTCTTATTCACCACTTTAAAATATTAATAGAAAAGTTTAATTTCTCTGAAGAACAGTTGCACTAGGAACCACACTACAGAGAGCTTCTAGCAGATAAAAGTCAAAGGCACAAGACAATAACATGAACACTGCTTGTCTGGGTAATGCAGCTCACAGCCCCATGCTGAAGGTGACACCTACAACAGAGTCATGTCCACATCCTCCAGAAGGTACAGCTTCTTCCTGCGTCACCTCCTCCATATCAGTTCATTCACCATGACAGCAGAGGTATGCCCACAGGCAGCAGTAAGGGCAGTATTGCGTGTCTCACGCTACTGTAGAGACAGAAAAGAGTATTTGCCATACCCAAACTTCCCATCATTCCCTTAAGACAAGGTGCTACCTGCTATCGATGCTTATCATCATCTCTTTGCTTCCTGGCATCTCTTTCCCTGCTCCGGTCTCTCTCTCTGTCCCTTCTGTCTCTGTCCTTCCTCTCTCTCCCTCTGCTCCTCTCCTCTTTTGAGTCTCTTTCTCTCTCACTGTCACCCCAACCCCACGACCGCTCTCTTTCTGGCCCTCTCTTCTCTCTGCTCCTTTCATGCTCTCGATCTCTTGTTCTCCAGTCCCTTGCTCCCTCTCGAGACCAGTTTCTTTTCTCAGCTGAGCCTTCTCCATAGAAGTCATTTTTCACATTTGGCAAATTAATGGGTTTCCGGAAAGGTCTGTCCCGTCCTCCGAACCGCAGCTGCCCGGATTCTTTTTTGCCTCCAAAACCACCTCCAAGCCTCCGAGGAATCCATCCTTTGAGAGTTCTTTCCAGTTCGAAGTCAACAAAGACCTCGTGCTGATCGACAACCAGCCTGTTGGCATCTCTGTGGGCCTTCAGCAGAGCGCGCTCCTCCTTGTACTCGATAAACGCATAACCCTTGGAAAATCCCGTGACCAGATCTCGAACCAGACGGATCTTTCTGATGTCTCCATATCGGGAGAAGACCTCCTTTAGTTTCTCCTCTGTCGTCTGCAGATTGAGCCTCGCTACGAACAGGGTGAGGTGAGGATCTCCGGTGACGCCCTTGTTGGGGACGTAACGCGACAGCATAGCCCTCCATACAGCGCGGTCGTGGGGCTCCTCATCCGTGCCGTCGATGCTCCCCGCCTTCAGCGGGTCGTACTCCTTGGCTATGGGCGCCCAATCGTTCATCGCTGGCGGGAAAAGAAATCGAATTAAACGCAGCTCGCCGCTGAACGTTTTAGAAAGGCAAACAGACGGCGCAGAAGCGCCTCCCAGAGCGCAGCGATCCTCACAAAAACCCTCCAGAGCGAGAACCGGGCGCGGCCCTGCCGGCACCGCCTCAGCAGCCGCTCGGGATCTCGGGCCTCACGCGGAGCCGCCCCGTTCCCGCCCTCGCGGCTTCCCCCCCCCCCCCTCACCTCTCCTCACAGCGCGGCCCCTCGCGCCGCCAGCTGACACCGAGCCGAGGGATGCCGCGTTCGCTTCAGCCGCTCCCCGCAGCCCTCCCGGCTCCACGCCGCTTTCGGCGGCTGCGGCGCAGAGCAGCGGCGGACGCGCTCACGTCGCGCTCCGCCCCGCTTCGGAGGCGGTTCCGGGCCGGGCCCAGCGCGGCTCCGCCCGTCGGGAGCTGCAGGGCGGGGCGCCGCCGCCTCCATGGAAAGCCTCGGGGTTCGCTCCGCCCGCGGGGCCCGGCCCCGGGGAAGGAAGTTCGTAGCGGGCCGCGGACATGCGGCGCGGCGGGGAGGGGGAGGAGGAGGATGGTGAGGAGGACGGCGGCCCCGAGAGCGCGCTGCGGAAGAGCCCCTTCCAGCTGACGGCTGAGGATGTCTACGACATCTCCTCCGTGGTGGGCCGGGACCTCCTGCAGCTCAGCGCCGGCCCCGAGGCGGCCGCTGCCGCCGCGCGGCTGCAGTTCAGCATGGTGCGGGTGCTGGAGATGCTGGAGGCGCTGGTGAGCGAAGGCAGCCTGAACGAGGAGCAGCTGAGGATGGAGCGGGACAGCCTGCGGGACGAGCTGGAGGCGCTGCGGGGGCGCGGGGCGGCGGGGAGCGGCCAGCAGGTGGGTGGGGAGAGCGGCGCTTCGACGCTTCGGAACCGGACTTCGCCGTCAGGCGGGCGCTGCTGCGATAGGGATGCAGAGAGAGCGTGAAAAGTAGCAACGAGCTGCTTGGGAAACGAATCAGGGTGGTGAGGAAGGGATGCTAGTTGTAACAAGCGCTGTGTGGTTGTAACATAGCATCGTTAAGGTTGGTGAAGACCACAGAGATCACCGACGCATCACACCGTGCCACCAACCGCGTCCCTCAGTGCCACAGCCCCGCAGCTTTTGAGCTCCTACAGGGATGGCGACCCCACCACCTCCCCAGGAGCTGTGCCAGTGCTGACCGCCCTTTGGGAGAAGAAATTTCTCCTAATACCCAAACCCAAATCTCTCCTGGTGCAACTTACCTCCCCTCCTTTTGACCGGTTACAGGATCACATCCCCCTACTTTACATCTCTTATTTTTACAGCCCAACTTGGGACCAGATAAAATGGTGATAGACCTCACGGATCCAAATCGGCCTCGGTTCACATTACAGGAGCTGCGAGATGTGTTGCAGGAACGTAACCAGCTGAAAGCTCAACTTCTCGTGGTGCAAGAGGAGCTGCAGTGCTACAAAAGGTATATGGTGTGGTCAGCAAAGAACAAGCAACATTTACTTCTTTCTGGGGAGCTTATCAGATGATGTATTACAGGTTTGAGCACCTAAATTGGGCTGGGTACTGTCCAACCCTAGAAGAAAAGACGTCTCTCCTCCCAAGAGGCTACAAATGAGCAATGAAAAGCACAGGAACGATGAAGCTTCTATGCAACAATTTTAAGACCAGAGTTTCTACAACTCTGCATACAAGCTGAGTTCTCATGCAGAGAAAACCTGCATAGTTACAGCAGTTGTGCACACTGCTCCTGTCTAAAAGCCACACCACTTACCGGAAGATCATGGGGGTTTCCATTTTGTTGTAGTAGAAATTTACTTCCTCCTCCAACTTGCCTTTGAGTGCAGATGGGGGCCTGCTAGCATATCTACTGTTCCTTTGCCCCCAGCATATGTATGGCATTAATGTAGAAAACAGACTTAAGCCCTTCTGCTATCATTGAAGAGAAGCCGGGTTTTGTTGTTGTTAATAACACCAGCAGCTACAGTTCCTTGCACAACTCTGTGTTGACTAAGTTTCTTCAGAGCAAAATCTCAGTCTTTTGAGAAGGGAGCGGCTTGGGAGAAGATGAGAATCAAGAAGGGTCTTTTTGCTACCAACTGCTTCACCTCCAAGGAAGTTTTCCTCACCCACCTCTGCCCCTTATCCTTCTGGCTGTATTACAAGGTCCTTGGAGCAATAAATTATTTTTTAATCTAGCCTCACAAAGTTTGAGAACTAAGGATTTCATCTGAGATAACAAAGCAACAAACTCTTAGACTCAATAAGGCTGCCTTTTGCCTTGTTTGTAACAGGTTAAGACAAAGTTAAAGTTAAATCCAAGAAGTCAGTTTACAGACTGTCTGTATGCAGTTCTTGCATAGCAGTGAGGCACCAGCTTCCCCATCTCGGCTGACTACCTTCACTGTGCAACCACTGGAAAGGCTTCTTGTCTTTGATTTCTCATTTGTGACACATAGCTTACTACAGGCCAAGTTAAAAATTAGCAGAAAAGTTTAAAAATATGCTGTTAATGACCTAGAGCTTTGTTCCAAGACAGTGTGTAAATGCTGCTTTTGGGTTCAGTTAATTTTGTGCAGTTACTTATACAAAGTTACAGGATAAGCCAAAAGCCACCTTCTCTCACATCCCAGACTGTCCACTGAACAGGACAGCAATATGATATTAAGCTAGTCACAGAAATAGCAAAAACAAACAAAATCCACTTCTCTTACCAGTGGGATCATCTCACAGAGAAATGACCAAACTAAAGAACTGGAGAAGGAACTCCATGGCAGCAGCCCAGGCACCAGCAAGGACAGCAATGAGAAGACAATTATCAAACGGCTGTAAGTTTGTCTACTTTTTTTTATTGTTGTATTAATAAAGCCTGAGATAAGGACACACTGCACACACAGTGAATCCAGGGGGGAATTCTGAACTTTGGCCTACTTGACTGGATATTTTTTTCTCCTCATCACTATAAAATTCAAACGTGATAAGAGAAATCCTTTTCTGTTCAAAAAGCACTCGACAGGAAAGCAAGCTCCACATAGAGAAGCAGGGTGACACTTTTTTCCTACAAAGAGTCAGCATTTCAGAACAAAAATATGCAACCTGGGACCTGTCAGCACATTAAGACTCATGATTGCTGTCCCTGGGAGTTTGTTTACACTACATGCAAGCAGCTGCATGCAGTATCCACTAGCTCAGGTCACGTCCTTAGAGTTCCCCAAAATAGCAGAACACTGAGATGGCAATCACATAGCACAGTCCTTCTTCTCTATTTGTATTTTTCTTCTGCAGGTTCTCTTTTAAACATGGAAAATGAGCACTCTTGAAAACTTAGCCACTTCTGTTCAGAAATGGCCCAGTGAAAGCATCTGAAGAAGCAAGGAGTCAAGAACTGGAAAACAAAGCATCACTCTTAGAGTAGAGAATAAACAATCTCAGAAGAACTGTTGTACAATATTCTTTAAGAATAGGCTTTACTTTGCTTTTTTAGCAACCATTTAACATATGTACACTTTTTGCATTGTTGGATTCCTTTCAGAAATTATTTGTCAAAAAAATAAATGTTTATATATAAAGGTTTTGTTTGTTCTTAAGAGAACCTATGATGGAAGTGTACTACCATACACTGACCTTGTGTACATACTGGAGTAATCAGCTCAAAGTGATTCCACAAGGTTAAGATATGTTATTTTTTAAAGGATGTGACATCCATGGGCCTTCACAGCAAAGTGCTCGGAAAGAATTCCAGTTGTACCCCTCACTGATATGACATGAAAAGTAATTCCCCATTCTCATATTAATGCAACTACTTGAAAAAAGCCCTCACATTGCTTGTACTCTTTCTTTGCATTAAATGGGCATTCACAGGAGTGGACTTTTGGGATTGGGATGAAAGAAACTAGCACAGCAAAGAAAGAAAAGCTGTTGCATCACACTTTGATCACATCAAGGACTGGTATTATTTCAGGTGCAAACAAGCTTCAGCTAGAACAGATGCATCAAACATTTCACTTTCAACAAAGGTTTTCTGGGCTAGACAGTTGTCTTTTTCACAAGCTTTTTTCCCCTCTAATTAGCAATACAAGCTGTGTATTAACTTAAGCAACAACATTTGTCACTAGTAGTATCATATAGGGCAAACAACAGTAGAAAAGCTTGAAAAATACCAGTTGAAATTCCACGTTTAGAAAAGCAGAATTTCAAGAGCGGCAGACTGTGAGCAGACATAAAAAGAGCAGTGACAGGAATCAAGCTATGATCTGACACTCCTTAGAAGTGAAAGCAGGTTCTGAAGTCTTTTGATTCCCTCTTGTATGCTAACAGCATGAAAGGTATAGGACACCTCACACATCTGCTCAGAAGCACAAAGCAAATGCATCTTTGCAGACAACAGAAACTGCAGTTTCCTTTCAGACAGAATTAGCAACTGTACACCAGCGAGACATGTCTGACCTAGGTTGGTTCACAGTTAACACAAAACTTAAATTTTGCCATCTCTGACATACTAATAAGCCTTGTTCATATATCAGAGACATTTTCTAGAACATAGTAGCAAGGAAGGAATTCAATGCATCTTCTGGACAGCATGTGTGTTTAGAGGGGGAAAAAAGAAAAGAAAACTGCATCAGCAACAGCCAGGACACATCTCTGGAAGATGCTTACATGTGCTCTGAACTGCCTCTTCCTGCATGGTTCATCCTAAGATGTATTTTCCAATCTCATGGAGGGGAGGCAAATTACACCTAAAACCACAGTTCTCAGTTTACCATATCTTAAGGAAACAACTTCAAGTAACAAAGTGCACAGATTCAGTAGATGCATGCAAGTGTACCAGCTTGCCAAGGAGGTACAGAGACTGTAACGCAGCCCAAGACCACTCCTCACTGATAGGTAGGTGGAGGAAACAATGAATGCTGCAATTGTTCTTTTCAAGATACCACTGATTATGTTCTTTATTGAAAACAAGAAGCAGGAGTTCACCAGTTAATGTAGAAAGGAGAACACCACAACCTTTTAGGGCTATTCTTTTTCTGGCACCAAAGTTGCATGCAATCGGATGTGAAGAAAAGATGCACAGCTTCTCTCTCAGAAGGGAAGCAAACTATGGCCACAATAGAAGAGCCTAGAGTCTTGTTAAAGCAACTATGCTGCCTTCAGCAAAGGCAAGCAAAGAAGTTTAACTCCCAAGCCCAGGGCACTTTTCCCTGCTAAGTGCTTTACATCTTGTTAGAAGATGAATCTCTTCTATAAGGCACAAGGATAAAAATCATAACTTCATGTTCCACTGAGAAGTATTAAAATATAGGCACAAACAGATACATACACACACAGCTCCTACCAGAGCAAAAGACATCCTCAGTGCAATATCAGCTTTATTACTATCTTCTGATGCAGTGCTACTTAATTACCAGTTAAGCATTTCAGAAGACAATTTTTATGTAAAATAGGGAGATTCTCCCTCCTGGTTATTTACAGAAGTGACGCCAAAGCACAGAGATGTTAAGCTATTTAATCTGATAGAGAACAAGCAAATTCTTAAACAAAGAACAAGAGGAAGCAATTGATTCCAATTTTGACTGAAGGGAAGCACTCTAGTACAACAGATGCTACAGCAACATACAGTAGTATCCTGTTCCTGACACCAGAGAGAAATCACTGCCAACTAAAACAAGACAGTGAAAGAAGCTTACCTGTAACTCAGTAACAAGGTAACAGGTCTCCAGTTAATTCAGAAATTGTGAAAATACAAAGGCTCTCTCTGCTGAGCTGGCCTTGTGTTAAATGGTAAATAACATCAAGCAGTTAATGGCTAATGATTTTCACAGCTTTCTTTCAAAACGCTAATGATCTGCAGTGGAGACAAACAGGTACTATAACAGACACTTCATAAATAATAAATATATTCTTTATTTTACAGAGACATTGTCTTCAAGTTTTTCATTTAAAAAATACATCACTTCACCACCTCTCTTGCTGCTGGAGCATACAACCATGATGTTGCTATCCGACCTATCACACAGGCAAGCGTGTCCTAGAGGGCATTAGCTGAAGCAGCTGCAGCCTTCAAGACATGGAGGAAAAAAAGACAAGCAGAGCCACAGATCCCTTGCTGACATCTTCCAGCAGCAAGCACGACCAATGGCTCACAGCCATCTTCATCTAAACACATGCCAAGCCTGCCTTGGCAAAAAATTCTAATTGGTAAGAACTCATCTTTAACATAAAGGACCTGTATTGTATATTGCCTGCCTACATGACAGATTTGGTTCTCAAACAGTGATGTTAAAAACATCTGCAAGATGCTAAGCACACAGCTCCCATTTAAGACAGTGGGTCCAGACCATGCTGGACAGACCTACAGGACCAGGCAATAAGGAATATACTTTCTTCATTGCACAAACACCATCATCACCATTTGAAGCTGCATATAAAGATGACTTACAGAACCACTATGCTCTACTTCAAGCATTCACAGTAAATAAATAACTTTTGATGGAGCTATAAATAGCATAGGAAGGTAATAAAATTTTCAGAGAGTTTTTTTCTTTTGTTTTGCTTCTTTAAAACCCTCTAGGAATCATCACCTCCAAGAATCAGTCATCAACTATAAAAAGATACCATCCCAAATTTTAGGAAGTTGTGTCCAACGTTGATTCTCTTGTAAAGTTAAATTCCTACGTTTTTAATCAGTATCAACCCAGCCTATCAAAATCCATTTATGTTTGTCTTGGAGTTATTTCTCTGAAAAAAGCCAGTATGACCATCCATTTCCCTCAGCACAAGTGCATTTAAAGTTAATTACTAATGAGATACCACACTGGGAAAAAAAGAACCCTACCACAAGTTATTTGAGAAAGATAGAAACAATAGCATCCATTAAAAAAAAAAATCTTTGCAAGAAGTCTAACAAGTAGTCAAGCCATTGATATAGGTGTCAGCGTATAAAAAGCATGTTTGCTGTCATAAAGCTAATGTCAAGTTCACCACCCCAAAAAATGGAGTATAAGATTTCACTGCAGAAGCAGAAGCACAATCCAAATGACTAAATTCCAATCTGTGCAAGTCCTTCCATGCTCAGGTGGCAGTGGTCACTATGCAGGAGGGTTCTGTTTTTTTAGAGAGGGCTTCCTTTTGCAATACAGAAGTTTTGGCAATCTAAGAGAAAACTTGAGCCTGCTTGGAAATCTGTAATAGGAATTCCAATACTGCAAAGTAAAAATGTAGTTTTCAAGGAGCTCAGAACACCATAAGCAGTTCACTAAGAAAGCTGAGGGAAGTGAGGATGGAGGAAAAAATCCACCAACTCCTTGCAGAGCACTCAGTCTCCACCACCCCTCTTGCCCCCCCCCAAAAAACAACCTAAAACCACACCCAAAAGATGAAGAATTAGTGTTTTAGCCATGGATGAGCTTCAATGGAAGCTTTGCTTCTGTCTCCATAGTCATACAACAGTTCTTCACCTGCTTTAATGTCTCTGGAAGCTATCAATATGAGATGAGGCACACCATCAATGTCATGAAGTTTTGTTTGACAATTGCCACATTTGCTGTGATTAATCAGTCTTCCCAGACGATTAGTTTCTTTTGTAGCATCAACACTGGAAGAACAAGAACATGTCATGCACACATCATATTAAAGGACAAGAAACAAAGTGCAAACTAGGTAAAGAATTAGGAATACGTACAAGGCTTGGAAAGTAAAAAAAAAAAAAAAAAAAAGAAGAAGAAGAAGAAAAAAGTTGTCTGAGCAATGGCTTTGGAAGAACTGAAGTTTAGGGTGAAAAAATAAAAGAGAAAAACCACACTGGAGTGATAAAGCATGCATGTGTGGTTGGTGACAGGTACTGAAGAAAGAAACACCCAGAAGCACTTGAAGGAAGTGTTTTTCTCTTCCTAACTGTTCATACTGCTTTTCTAAAAGAAAATGATTCCAACTCAGGAAAAGGGGCTAATTTCACAAGACAGTTCTGGAAGAAATCCATGGCAAAGCTAGAAGTCTCATCCAAGTAGATAAATCTCTCTATATAGATTGTACTGTGCTTCAGAGAATAGGGCTGTGAGTTGTCCATTATTCCTTTTAACCCAGAGGTACAGAGGGCTCTTGGCAAGCAAAACAGTGCTCCAAGAAGATCCCCTAACTCGTGGTATCCAACCAAAAAAAGACCAACAAAACTCTATGAAAACAAGAAACAAACAAAAAAAACAGCATTCAAAAGTTTCTACTGCTCATCTATAACATATAAAGCAAAAGCAGCTTACCAGTACGTTTTGCTGAGGTACTGAAAATAGTACATATAGCAGCCTGTGGATGGATCTTGAGCATACACAGCCTCCCGCTTTTTAGCATCAGTGATCTCTATGAGATCTCCATGATATTCAACTACAAATTCTCCACGATTAAAATGTTTAGTAGCAATTACTCCTCTCCCTTTGCCATCAATGTAATCAATCTGTTGAGTTGAAAAGAAACAAAAATCACTTGGGAAATGAGAAGGTATTCATGACTGCCAATAAGCTGTTTACTAGGAAAGGAGTGCATGACATTTGTCATTAAAGTGACATGGTACAGCAACTCGATGTCACAGATAAAGCTGTTGAAGCACAATTTACTGTATTAGAGGAGAAAGAGTGACTTCAGGATGCAACATAGCTAGTGCAAAATGCATGGTAGAATGTCTAGGCTTTTCCATTTCAATGTTACCATTAGCATGCACAGGAAGAAGAGATGACAGAAGTATAGAAAGGTCAATCACACAAACTGAATTAGTTATCCACTAGTTACACTTGATTCTTCCTGCCTCTTTCTGTGAGCTGTACAACTCTTCTTACAAGGATGTCACTATCCTAGAAGCCACAGTGTGAACTGCACACTGCTGCTTTTTGAGAGCCACTGTGCTTTTAAGAGCTATACTGTATGAACAATACACAGTACTCAGGTTAGCATTGCTGTTACCTTCATTCCTTCTTCTTTCCCACTTGTAATTAGTTCATCGATTTTCCTCCTTTCCTCAGTCTGAGGAAGTAACAAGACAAAAAAAAAAAAAACAAGACCAAGTTATTTGTTGGTAGCTTTTGTATTTTATTCCATAGCTAACAGGAAATGATTGGCCAATGACATTCAATTTTTCCAAACCATCCCTCTTTCTAGCAAAACTAAGTTGTAAAGAGACAGAATAAAGAGACATCCCCCAAGAATGCATCATTTAAATTCCATCCTAAAAAGAACTGGACCAGTATTTCTGTATTTAGAAACATTCCTAATACTTTCAGTGAACATTTGCTACTGCATTAAGTACTGGTATTTCATCAAGAAGCACTACCTCCAGTTCAGATTTGCTCTTCCTGGAACTTCTTCTAACTGGGTAATAGTCTGTCACTTTTCGATTTGGTGCTCTCCCTTGTGTTCTAGAGAATAAGAAAAGCAGGAAACACATTTCAAACTACTTCTGAAGTTACACCTCTGAAACACATATCTAAAATATGTATATATTTTTAAGCTTATGTTAAACGTTGGTAAGAACATGGATTCATGCTGATCAGTATTCTGCATTCCAAGCCAGAAGCTACATACTCTATTACTAATCCTTTAGCCACAAGAATTAGATGCCACTGGAAATCAACTGAAAAATCACATTACAACTCTGAAGTCCCCACCACATGCCTTCCCCAAAATGTAGGTCATTAAAGCTGCTTGGCCATGAATTCATTAATGTTAGGTAACATTATTTCATTAACATGAGTAAAGTTATCAACTCAGCCAGCACTCTCCCAGCTACAATAATTTAACATCACGATTCTGATCAGATAGATTCCATTTGTCCACAAAACAGTAAGTCTTAGTGATTCCTAAATTAGTTTTTGCCTTGCTTGATAGTGAAATAGTCATCTGCAAGACTGATACATACTTTGGGTGTTATTTTGTATTTTCAAATATACTATTTTTGAAGAAAAAGAATCTTCTTTAAAATCTGTCCCCCAAAAAAGAAGAAAGCAAAAAAAAAAAAAAAAACAAACCATTAATTCCTGGTCTGGCTTATCTATAGCCTCTCTATTTGCCTATCAAGGCAAAATGTAGATGAAGGCCCCCTGGTACAAAATGGCCTAAAGTAGAAAAGCTTTTACAATTCCAGAAGTCACTTACTTCCTTCTTGGTCCACGTTTTGCTTTAACCATCTTCTTCTGAGCTGGCTTTGCACTGGCCTCACCAGCACAGTCTGAGGGCAGGAGTGTCTTCTCAGCTTCAACAGTTCCTTGGTTTTTTTGATCAGAAGAGACCACTGAAGTATTGCACCCACTTTCTTTATCTTTCTGATCTTCTGGTTTCGTAGCACCTTCAATTATATTGCCACTGTTCTTTTTTTCTAGTGACAATGAAATAAAGAACAGCTCTGAATTCAAGATCTATACAAGAGTGCTTTTATATGAATTCCAATAGAATTTCAAGTAGTCATTGCTACGGTATAGAAAGAAGTATAAAAAGAGAAAAGGAACAGGTAAGAACAAGAGCAAGTTCTTTGTCATGGGTGTAAAACCAACCCAAACCTAACCCGAACCACAGTCAGTGGTACAAACAGCCTGCCAGCTAGTGCACTTGGCATACTGAGTTCTCAAATTGCTATAAAGGAACCAGCAACCCGCCCTGAAGGAGCACAAGTCCCTGCACCCCACACTGCTGCAATCAGTCACTGCAGAAGCTGGTGCTAAAGAGCCAATACCACTCAGCCCAAATCCACAGGAGCCAAAGGGCAGGTGCTTACAAGAAAAAGTTCTGCTACATTTTCTTGGTTTAGCCTCTCCTACCTTGAGGTGACCACATCCTCCTAAGCTGACTGACTTATTTAGGGTAAATGAGACATGTCTTAAAGCTGAATAAAGTTTTCATTTAAAACCAATTACCAGGTTTAATTTCCTTGGGCCATGACAGATGTTTCAATCTCACTGGAGAAATGAAGCACTGCTGAAAGGCCACTGACCCACTGTGGGGAAGACTAAAGCCATCTTGACTTTCTTGGTGAAATCTGGGAGTTACAGCCTCCTGTGCTCAATGGGGCTTAAAGCATCTACTTGCAAATAACATATGAATCAAAACATTTCAACAAGTTACCACACTTAACAACCACACCTTTAAACATAAACCAGCTGTGGGGTTTTTGTTTGCTTTCCATAATCACCTGGTAAATCTGTGACTTCAGTTCTGAAAAGGATAAAGACACCATTATCCCTGTAGAGTTTGTTTGCTGACAGAGCTGTAGGATTTGGGAAAGCAACTGGGGCAGCTCCCCTGCCCACCCCCTACAGATCTAAAACTCAAGTGGCAAGGAAAGCACATCTCACAAAGCAAGCAATCCAAAGATCAATCTTACCATCTCCTTTCCTGTTGGTTTCAGTTAGTGCTTTGCCCTGACATTTCACTTCGTGATACATGACAGAGTTTTCTTCTTGAAGTGGGGAGCGAGCACCAGGAGATTTGTTGGGATTCAGGTAGCTGTAGATTTTGGATTGACCAGTAAACACATTCTCCTAAAACAGATTCACACATAGAAACAAAAAAAGTATATCACAGAGATGCTGGGAGCCTCCAGTTGGTATCCACAACGTGCTGCAAAGAGCAGGGCTGACAGCTGACTGTGCTAATGCAAGTTACACTGCTTTAATGCATCATCCTTGCTACCACTGCTATTTCTATGATGTGAAAACATTACCTGGGTAAGCACTCCGAGAACTTTACTAATGCAAACCTCCCAGTTCAAAAGGGCTTTCACGTGCAATGTGGTAGGATAAGAGAGCCATAATGAACACCAGTTTCCACCCTCTGCTTCAAGATATGAACTCTGAGCTGCTCAAAGAGAGCAAGCCAAAGAAAACACCAATAACACAGCAGGAACTGCCCAAGCCTAACACATACCTCACATAGCCAAGGAAGCATGAGCTTACCCAAGTGTTCATTATGTATCAAATGTTACTGCAATTAATCGTCCCCAATATGCTCTACTGAGCAGCTTGGAAGACAGTTTTTCAGTCTACCTTGAGTGACACCTCTCATTGAGGTTTGGGAGATGAGCAGTGCTATCTTTTTATTCATTATATTGTATAAAATGGAGTGTTAAAAGACTGCTGATGGCATAAGAAACATGCAATACTCTAAGCAAAGCACTTGGTCCCTGCCAGCAAAATGGTAAAACCCTCTGGCACAGTCAAATAGCACAAAGCTGGGGCTCAAAAGCTGGTTCAGGCTGAAGACCCCAGTAGGGTGGAACATAGACTTAGCAAAGCTTACAGGAGTTGTGACATCTTTGCTTTTATGATTCTCTGCAACCAGGCCAAGCTTGACTGTGCAGGTATGTCAGGCACAGGGATTTTAGCTGTGAAGCCCCACTACTGGGACAAACAGCCATGGCTTGGCCAGAACAAGTTTGTCTTGGCTGTATTTTGACTCAAGTGAAAGCACTTACAGATACTGCAACTCAGCTGAAATAAAAAAACACCAAGTTGTGCATGCATTTTCTTTTAAAACATCCAAAGGCTCCCATTGGTTAATGAGTAAAATAGCTCAAATACAGCCATTTGATGAAATAAATGCTCTGGTACACCTCATCACGTAAGAGCCAATGAAGTAAACAAAGCATGGAGCACATAAGAAAATTTTAATTATTAACAAAAACAAGTAACAGAGTTCACAACTACACACAAAATAAGATCAGTTAAAAGCTTCAGTAAGAATTAAGATTACAGCAGAACACCCTGAGAAGCCTGGGTGTCAAAAGTCAAAGCTTTCCACCTTCGCAATGGGAGAAGTCCATCAGAAACGAGACTGGCTTATTCACGGAAGCAGGGCTTTAAGGATGACGTACAACAACACCGGATTTTAACAAATACGGGTAGTGAAACCAACACTGAGAAATTCCTGACGTTTAACAGGAGCTCCACAGCCGGCCATCTCCTGGAAGGCCAGCAGCAGCCCACCTGCCCACGGAGCTCCGTGCACACACTGACAGGGCCACAGCAGCACGTCCTCGGGCCGCTCCCTTCCCCCCCAGCCCCCGCCTGCAGCACGGCGCTCCCGGCTGCCACGTCTTTGTCTGTGCCGGGCTTCAGAGCCTCCGCGGCACGGATTTTCTCAGCACAACAGCACACGTTAAGGGTTGCTGAGGATCCCCAGGTCTTGACGCAATAGCCAAGATTCATCTCAGCATTTTAAGCAGTTTAAACACAAAGCGATTACCGAGCTCGGGCCCGCTGCCTCTAGGGGAGATAGAGGACAGCGGGGATAGCAGAGGAGCAGGGCTGCGCCCGGGCCCGGCCGCTCACTGACAGCAGCTCCCGCTGCTCGCAGGGCAGGAAGGACACGGCGCACCCCGGCCGCGCCGAAGCCCGCCCCGCTTCCGATTCCGCCGGACAGCCCCGCGCCGGTGGCTCCCAAGGCCGCCGTCCGCGCCCGCCCCAGATCCAAACAGCGCTTACCCCACCGGCCCGGGAGCGGCCGGGGCTCTTCCTCTCGGCGCTCTCGGGGCTCGCCTTCTCCGCGCCGCCCGCCCTGGCCTTGGGCATGTTCCTGCCTAGGAGCGAGGAAGGAAGAGCGGCATCTGAGCCGTGTCCCGCGCCGCCGCCCGCGGTCATCTCCCGGCCCCCGCGGCCTGCGCCATGTTTAAAGGGCTCACTGCGGCAGGGCGAGCCGCGGCGGCCCAGCCCCTTCCCGGCGAGCTGCGCACACCGCGCGGGGGAGGAGTCCCGCCGGCCCCGGCGCTCCGCGCCTCCCGGGAGTGGTCTCCGCGCCGCCGGCAGCTCCGCGCCGCCCGGCCCCGCGCCCGCGCCCATCTCCGACGCATCCGTACGCACCGCGCGCCGCCGGCCCCCCATAGTGGCACCCAGCGCTCCGCTCCCAGCCCTGCCCCGCCCGCGCACCTTTAGCCATTTCGGCGGCGGCGCGGCGCCCAGGAGCCCCCGCGGCGCGGCTCCCCCGGCACCGACCCCGGGAGCTCCCCCGCCGCCGCCAACCGCCCCGCGGGGAGACGCCGCGCTGCCTGCCGCACCCCCATTGGCTGAACCGGGTGTCGGATAACAGCTTCCGCGCCGCCGATTGGTGCGCAGAACTACGACCCGCCCCCCCGGCTGTCAGACTGAAGAGGGTGCGAGCTCCCGGGACCGGTGTTTAAATGTGCGTCCCCTGGGCGCTGATTGGCCCGTGCGAAGGGCAACCGGCGCGCTGATTGGCGGCCCCGGAAGGAACGCCCTTCCGCGGCTGTGCCTCGCCACGTGGGTAGAAAACGCTGCGAAATTGATCGACTTTTTTCATATATAAAACGTGAGAAAATCAGCAGCAAAGCTCGAGGGACCTGCAGCATCAGCGCATGGCTCAGCACCCAAGGGCAGGCCTGGGGTACGTGCTGCAGAACCGGTAAATGACCATAGCGATGATTAAAGCATCACTGAGTCAACATGGCACGCATCAAAGGACCGCAGAGCAGTGGCTGTCATAGTGGAGGTTTGCAATATCTCACACATCATCTCTTTAAATAGGACAGTTATGGAAGTTGCTCCAAAAGTAAACGTACTCTTCACCATTAGCTATGCACTTTCACCATGAAGGAACAAGAGCTGCACACTGCGCTCAGAAATACCTGCACCACATGACACACTGCCACTGTCACCACTGTTGAAATCCACACCCATCACCTCACTGCTCACATCCACTGCTTGGTGTCCATCAATGCTCAGCAAGCATCAATGAACATCAATGGGAGCCGCTTTTTCTGCATGGAGAAAGTCAGTGACACACCTTTGCTCCATACTCACTTCCATGTCAGATGCCATTGTGTCACACTGCTCCTCTGCTGCCATCTGTCACACAGCAACAAAACGTACTGGGATGTTGGCAGGAAGGTTCAGCTCTGCTGCCATCCCACCAATATCCACCTCTGGTGTCACGGGGCCAAAGTCATAAAATAGGAGGTATTACTTTTGGAGCAGCTCTTGTATATTGAGCAACAAAAGACAACCACAAGCCAGGATGCCATTGGGCTTTTTGGCTGCCTGGGTGCACTGCTGGCTTATGTTCAATCTTTCTTATCAGCATTAGCTCTTTGAAGACCTATCTAACAACATGGACTTGTACACTCAGCTTACAGACCAATACTGGTGTGCTGCCAGCAGGAGCAGTGGTCACCCACAGCCAGCTTATCAGCAGCCACAGGCCACTCACTGTCCCTCAGGCACCCATTTGTGACATTATCAACCAGATCCAGGAGCACAACGTGACTGCAGAGGACACAGATACGGGAGGGCATCGATAGGCCATCGCTTGGTGAACTACTTCTCTACTCTAGCACCATGTTGGTGAACTTCCCTGTTTGAGCACTGGAGCTCTTGGCAGACTCTGGTCTGATTCTTCCAACAGAATTAACACTGCTGTTTTGACATAACTAGGATGTCACTGAAGAAAATACTGCATAAATTACTAATGATGATTTCCTCCCTGCAGCAACTTTGGAATGCTTTTCATAGCATAATGTTTTATACGTGTGCAAGGGCTGCTCCAAAAGTAATACCTCCTATTTTATGATGTTGGCCCTGTGACACCAGAGGTGGATATTGGTGGGATGGCAGCAGAGCTGAACCTTCCTGCCAACATCCCAGTACGTTTTGTTGCTGTGTGACAGATGGCAGCAGAGGGGCAGTGTGACACAATGGCATCTGACATGGAAGTGAGTATGGAGCAAAGGTGTGTCACTGACTTTCTCCATGCAGAAAAAGCGGCTCCCATTGATGTTCATTGATGCTTGCTGAGCATTGATGGACACCAAGCAGTGGATGTGAGCACAGTGAGGTGATGGGTGTGGATTTCAGCAGTGGTGACAGTGGCAGTGTGTCATGTGGTGCAGGTATTTCTGAGCACAGTGTGCAGCTCTTGTTCCTTCATGGTGAAAGTGCATAGCTAATGGTGGAGAGTATGGTTACAAATAATGCTTTGTAGCTGAGAATTTGCTTTATCAAACACTGTTATTTTGCTCTTTGCACCTGTTATCTTTCCCATGGAAATAAATAGGAGGCACTACTTTCGGAGCGACCCACGTATATTAAACAAAGCACTGAAGCTGCGCAGGCCGCCGCTAGAGGGCAAAGCAAGCTAAACAATCACCATCCCTAGAGCAACAAAGAAAACCGTGTCACTCTAAGCGGCCTTTACCGTAGCACACTGTGAATCACCAAAACGGGCTTACCCGGAGCTAAGGCCAAAAAGGCGGCACCGACGGGAAAGCGAACGCTAAACACGCAGCCTGCAGCCCCCAGGAGGATGTGTCTGCCCGCAGCTGCCAGTCACGGTGACTCAAGGACGGGCAAAGCACGGCCTGCTCGCACGCTCTGGGCTTGACAACCCAGTGACCTACATCTACCTCCGTAGTACTGAGAGCAGCTCCTCGCTGTGCTACGGCCTGGTGCTGCAGTGTGCGTCGTGCAGCGGGGGGTGGAAGGAAAATTAATGAGGAAAGCATTGGATTTGCTTGGAAAGAAAAACGTTAACAGTAAATTAATTCAGTCTTGATCAATGCTTACCCAGTTTGGTATTTTTTTTTTTCTTTACATATCTATTTTTAGAACTTTCTAATTTTGAATTTGAGTATCACCGAATGTGAAAGCTTCATTTCTTTCACATCCACCCCAGACACGCTTGCTAAGTATTTCTGAGAGCTTGTTGCTGTAGTTCTCACTTACCCAGCTCCTGTTGCACTCACAAGATGAAATGCTGGCAATTTTGTGTTTTAGGCACTGTACCACTACACCAGTAAAAACAAACACCTTGAGGAAATCTGCTGAGCTTCACATTAAGCAACATTATTTTATACCAATACAGGAAAATGTCAGTGGGTGTTAACTATAAAAGAACATTCAGAGCAGCTTCTGGTATTGGTAAAAAAGCAGCATATCTAAGCAAAAAGTGCACTCAGCGAGGTACTTGTCAGAGGCACAGTTACAGGGAAATGAAGCCCCTGTAGCCCCAAAAGCACTAATTGCTTCTGTGGTAATTATGTGTAATAGCAAGTATCTGCCACAACTCACCTCTCCCAGCTGAGAATAACCATACATTGCTACTTTCTGGTCACAGTTGTATGGAGCTGTACAGATACTTTCAGTGCTAAATGTGCTGCACATGACTGCACTTCTTTGTGCCTTTATCTGAAATGTACAGAGGGCAGCAGCTCAGACATGAGCTCCATTTAAACTATTCTTCTCATCCCTGCCCACAGCTCTCATCTTTTCCTCTGCTTATTGTCTGAAGCATCACTGATAAATCTGAATCAGTTTGATTGACGTCGCTTTGCCTTTGGACAGCTCAGTCTAACCCTCATTGGTTATTTCAATCCTCCTGTGTAATGAAAAAAGCCAACTTGGGTGAAGCTGAATGAGCAGTACTTAATGTTTTAAGCAGATTTCAGGGCTTCCCACAATTTCCTTAAATTTTACACCAAAACTCTTTGAAATTGTCCTTACAAAAGCAGGGAAATACTTCAGGACTGCTTAACAGAAATGTCTGAGGGCTGTAACGGTAAAAAGCTCTCTCCAGACGCACAATTAGCCTGAGCAGCCACCAGGATCTGCGCTCAGCTCTTCGCAGCAGCAACGCTCACATCAGCAGCCCGTAGAACACTCGGCAGGGAAAAGCCGTGGGCCAGCACATCCCCCGGCCGTCTCTTCCCCACACAGCTCCGCTGCTCCCTTCCTCCTCCTCAGGAGCTGCTGCGAGGTTAAAGCCGGAGAACCAGGGAGCCGTGAGGGCACGGCGGGGCCGGAGGTGCTCCCACCACACCGAAGCGCTCGGAGCTCCCATCTCAGGGCAGGGCACGGGAGCCGGCTCCCACGGGAGCGTGCCCAGGCCCAGCTCCACAGCAACGCTCCCAGCAACGTCAGACGCGGCGAGACAGGGCCGAGCGGACCGGCTGACGAGCAGCCCCGAGACGCGAGACCCGCCCCGCCACCGGCCGCCGCCTCACAGTGCGCGTGCGCGTGAGCATCGCGCGCCTCGTCAGCGCGGCCGCGGCCCGCGCTTGCGTACTACGCACCCTCAGGTCAGCTCCCCCTCACGCCCCCTCTTTTTTTTCCATCATGCCTCGCAAGGAGGCGGCTCTCGCGAGAGAGCTGCGTTCTCGCGGCAGCCGCCATCTTGAAGAAGGCGCGATCACGTGACCGCGTGCAGCCGTTCGCCTCCGCCTTCCCCTCCCCCACCCAGCGGGAACCGGGCCCGGATCGTCCTTCTCAACTACCGCCGCCGCCCTGGGGCCGTGACCGCTCGCTCAGACGTCGCTTTTTGAGGATGCCGGAAAAGCTCGCTGGTTTTATTTTTATTTTTATTTTTTTTCCCGGAACTAGCCGCCTCGGAGGCGGGACGAGAAAAGGAGCGGCACGTCACGTGATGGCAGAGCGCAAGGCGAACGCGCCAAGACCCGGCAGCGGCGGAGGGAGTGGGGGATGGGCGCGCGAGAGAGCGGCGGCGACCACGTGACCCGCTAGGTCGCCGGAGTGTAGGGGGGTCGCGGATCACGTGGTACGGAGCGCGCGCCAGCGGCGGGTTAGGCGTCACGTGGGAGCGGCGCGCGGCGCTGTCACGTGGTGCGGCGCGGCGGGCGGCCCCAGCCCCCTCCCTTCCCCCTCCCCTGCGAGAGGGGAGGGAGGGCCAAGATGGCGGCCGGGAGTTAGAAAGCGGCGAGCGGCGGGGCCGGCGGCGGAGACTTTCGGGACCGGCGGCGGGAGGATCAGGAACGAGAGAGAGTAAGTCCGCCTCCGCCGTCCCGTCCGTTTGTCGGTTCCTCGGGTTCGCTTCGAGATGCGGCGGGGGCGGCCGCAGTGCCCCCGGGGGTCCGCTCCTCTCGGCGCGACGCGGCCCGCGGGGCGCTCCGAGGCGGCGGGGGGCCGCGCTGAGGCGGAGCGCCGTTCCCGCAGCGCCTCTCGGCCTCCCGGCGCCGGGCGGGCCGCGCCTCCGCCCCCGCTGGGGGTCATCGCCGGGCCGGGGCCGGGTGCGGGGGAGGCCGCTGCCCCTCGGGAGCGGCGCGAACTTCGGGGGCGGGAGGACGGCCGGGGCCGCGGGGATCGGGCGGCGCGGGGGCGGCTTCTGCGCTCGGAACCGCCGCTCCGGGCCGGGCTCGGCCGTCCGCCTTTGTGCGCCCGTTTCGGGGCTCTGGGGCGGAACGGAGCCGGAGCGGAGCCGGGGGCGGGTGGGGGAAGGGGGCGGGTGGGTTCGGCGCCGTTAGGCGCTGCCGTGCCGGGAGATCCTTCGCCCTTCCCCGCGGTCCGAACGCCGCGAAGGGGATCCGAAAAGCGAGGAAGGGCCGAAAACAAAAGTAGCGCACGGGACGCAATTACGCAGCCAATTCTGCTCCCAACCCGGAAGTTTATGTCCGGAACACGTGTTGGCGAGGCTGAGGGCTGCGACCCTCCGGCTGCGGCGGCGGCGCCTCGGGCACGGCTGAGCCCCGGGGCGGCTGTTGGGAGCGGCTGCAGCCCGAGCCCCGCCGCGCGGAGCGGCCCCCGCCCTGGGGCAGCCGCAGCGCCGCGAGCCGCCGCACACGGAGCTCGGCGGGGTGAGCCGTGCGCAGCGTAAAAACGCCCCGATGGTCTGAAGGCGGGGAGAGGGCCGCCTTGGTTTCTCTTCTATCTCTCCGCTATTTCGTTCTTAGTTTCAGCTGATGGCGTTCGGTGCTTTCAGGGTGTGAGTTAGGGCTCTTGCAGTTTATGTATTGGTAGTCTTGCTCTTGGTGTTTGCTAGCTGCTGAAACTTAGCGTGGTAATTGAAAGGTTTAAAGAGCAGTTGACATAATCCAGTACATCATTTCAACTGCCTGTGCTACTTTTTTAAGAAAAAAAATCCTCTAGTTAAGAATTAACTTGGTGATAAACTTTGAAATACCTGAGTTGTCTGGATTAAAATGACAGGTAAAAATATGTGAATGTTTTACAATCTTGTTTTTTTTCCTTAAATTGTAAGCCTTGAGCTCATGATGTAAAGCAAAGAATTTACTGTGGCAGAAATTTTACAAACAGGATCTTATTCAGTTTATTTTTCTGATTGTTCTTTAATGGCACCTTACATTAATGCGATGTTATAATGCAATACATTAATGTAAGCTTAGAAACAAAATGTGGGGGGTTTGTCTTTCTGCTGAGCCGGTTCTTGGGAGTCAGAGCTGGCTGCTTGGAAGGCTGGGCCTTGGGCTATGCCTGCAACTGACTGCATGTGAGAACTGAGGAAGGGTTCTGCTGTTCTAATTTTGTTATTTTCTCTTCTGGGTTTTTACTTCTTAAATTTCTCCTGTCAGTTATCACCTCTGGGGCCAAAAGCTGTGAGATGAGCACCGATCTGGGTATTCAGAAAACTTCTGAGGGGTTGGGAGCTAGCAGTCCTTAAACACTGAAGTTGTGTGAGTAGCATGCAGTCCAGAGAGCCAGGAGACTTCTCTGTTGTTTTTAGTAGTGCATCAGCATTTGCATGGTATCTCAAATGGCTTCCAGTATAGTTTAAGACCTGTGTTCCTCAGAAAGCTAATAAAAAGAGAACAAGAGTTGACAATGTCAGTATCCCAGACCAAGTGCTTGTCTGAAGGGTTTGGCGATGGCCATGCTGTGGTGATGGTGGAGTTTCATTTGTGCAAGTTGTGGCACTGTTGTTCCTTAAGATTTATAGGTAAGTTTTTCGGCTGCACAATGCTGTGAAGTACAAATGGCAGACTGAGGACTTGAGAACATTTTCATAGCTTGAGATTCTGATATGGTTTTTTTTCTTGGAGGAAGTGAAGAACAGGTTGTTTGACATGAGCTGCAGAATGTCTTTTGTTTTCCTTCTTTCTCCCAAAGCTAAAATGAAGGGAGGGGGAGAGCCAGGTTGGCATGGATACATGTCATAATATTAAGTGTGGCATTCTGGTTTTGTTTCTTTAAATCAGAAGTTATTTACATAATACACAGTGGTAATGAAACTGTCATTTTATCAGAGTCTCAGGCAGTGTTCTTCAGCTGTATGGGACCTTACAGAACATCAGGTTTATTCTGATAGTCCTTCTTGAAAAGGCAGCAGTATTCTTCTTTTAATGTGAAGAGAAAAGCTGGGATACAACTGCTGTCCAAATGTTATAAATGCGAGTTCTTTGGTTTATCAAACAGGTTGATTCTTGCTCTGTGACACCGGGCAGCCTGAGGAAACATAGCCAGCCTTGCCTGGGAGCTCTTGCTCAGAGCAGTTCTTTGACTGGTGAAATGTTCAGAGAACAGCTTGTAATTTTCACAACTTTTTTTATAAATATTTTCTTCTGGGGTTTTTTAAAATGTGGCAAACAGGTCCTTTATATAGTATTGCCAAAGCTGAGCTGCAGAGCTTGATAAAGTTGTTTTCACTTATGTTAACCGAGAAGCCTCCTACCTTGCAAGATTATGGGGCTGTTTCAGCTTGATAACGGTTCAGGCTCCATTAGTGCGTGTCACAGAAAATAAACTATTGAGATACTGCTTCTCCTGTAACTTCGTGTCTTTACTGACCTAAAAGTCTCTGGAAGAAAGTAGGGAATGGAGTGGCGGTGTGGTGGCACACAGAACTTTCACCAAATCTGAAATAGGTGCCAAGAATTCAGTGCTTTTAATATAAAAATTCTAGAAGTTCAGAATTCCTTTTGTTCTAATTTGAAACAATGTCACTTTGTTCATGGCATACAGAAACAAAATAAATGAAACTAGTTAGTCCAACTTTCATTTTCTGGGCTGTCTGACAGATGAGCAAACAATTGCTGTTGTTTCTCCTAATGGTTGCTAACAATCCAGTGAAAGCCAATTTTTAAGGCTGTTGAAAGAGAGTTAGGATGGTAGAAACATATCTGGGGGTTTCTTATGTGAAGATGGCTGTGGTAGGGAAGTGGTGTCTCTAAACTAAGTAGGTATACTCTGGAATTCCAGGAGTTACTATCCCAGCTTTTATTGCTGTTCATTTAGCATAAGTTTAGAAGTAGTACTTTGATTGCTTGCTTCAATGAGTGTTTTTTTGGAACTCATTTGTTTGCAGTATTGTAGCCTTTTAAGATTTAAATGTGAAGTGTGATTGAGGTAATGTGGTGGGTTGTGGCACCATTTTAGGACAGTTGGGGGAGATGTATTTATGGTTTTTTTTTTTGTTGTGCTGGTTTTGCTATGGAATTGGGACTCACAGCAAGCCCTTTCCTCGTGTTGCAAGAGCAGACTAGAAGTTGTTGTAAGTGTTCCTTTGTCTTTTTTTCTTTAAGTAAACAGCCCCTAGCTTGTGATTTCCCACGTCTGTGTTCTGTATGGAGGGAGGTATTTATCCCTCAGCCAAGTCCCAGCCGTACCTCCTTCCAGAGATAGCTTGAGCAGAGCTACATGCAGACTCAATAATTATGCAGCTGGCAGTGTTTTTTCATTTATGTTTAGTTGGTTTTTCTGACAGCATTGAGCAAAGATGTTGGTGCTATACAGAAGTGTCAGCTCTCTCCCAAATTAATACTGTGATGTTGTGCTTGCAAAGTGTATCAGAATCTTCGGTTTGAGAGAGTAACCAGTGTAAGCTTCTAAACTAAATGAGATGGTTGCTGTCAGTGTTTGAGTCTGAAAATAAAGAATTTATCATCCCCATTTAAGTATGTGTTTTTTTTTATATGTATATAGGCCCCTTTCTTGAGATGGGGCTTAATCCTTCTGAAAGGTGAAGTTAGCAGTTGGGTTTACTCACTCTTATCGAGGCACTCAAGACTGTAGGAGATTGACTGGTGGGAGGGGATGTCCTCTGAAGGAGCTGACATGGAAATTTTCTGCCAGATGTCTTGTCTTCTGGACCAGTAAACTTCAAACTAGGCAATTCTGCTGATCTAGATGATCACGTCAAGTGTCTTAAGGGAAAAAAACCCAGCAGAGTCTAGTTCTGACTTATTGAATGGCCTTCGGGATTGTGCTAGGTCAGTGGCAGTTCTGCCAGTCATTGTTTGTTGCTATGGTATTTCTCTGGGCAGTACAGGCTTTGATGTGCGGAAATGCATCTTTCCTTCCCCCCATACCTCATCTCCACTCTTCAGCTGTGCTGCTGCCACCTGTGAGTATTCCTCCACCAGAAGGGGGTCTCTCCCTGCTATTACTAAAACTAGGGAGAATGAGAATCAATTGCCTGAGGTTTTATTTACTACAAGAATTACCTGTTCTCCGAAATGTGCAAAGTAACGTGTGTGACCAGCTAGATGGATGGGGCTGAGCTGTATGCAGAGAGAAGGATATGCAACTGAGTGCTGTTTCAGTCTGTGAATGTGTGTCTAAAATGACAAATGTTGTTGTGCTCTTACCTGCTGTGGAATATATGATCAGCTTTGTTACCAATGGGTGGTAGTGAGAGTGTGGAAAGCAAGTGAAATGACTTTCAGCTTGAGTAGTATGTTAGAATATATGGTTCTCTTACTATTAGGGCAAAATGCTCTGGGGAGAGCATTTAGAAGAGCAAAAATACATCTGTCTTAAAACTATATTTGGCTTTTTATGTAAGGTTTTTATAGTACCTAGAGTAGGCTTTTGAAATTAATTTTGCTTGTCCTACGCGTAAAGGAGCTTGTGACCTGATGCTGGTGTCCTATTTAATGTGTAGTTGACAAGCTGTAATAATGTTGGAACATTTGATCTTTCCAAAACAAAATTTCTCCCATGAATGAATTACTACCTAATGAAATGGCACGCAAGAAACAAATGCTTTCCTTACAAGCTTTTTATTGCTAAGTTGTTGTTACAAGATAAACTAAATGAATTTTAATTGTTCTTCCCTTGTGCAGTATGCTTCACTGACAGACGTGTATTAGCATAATAGTCTTGCCACTTCTGCTGCTTGATATTTCTTGTGATGCTTGAAAATCAAGTATGATAAAGCCTAGGAAGGCCATCTTTTTTTTCCCATAAGTTTATGGGTGTGATAGCATCTTGTGTAGCAAACAATTCATTTTTCCTACCTCTGAATTTGATTGACACATTGAAAAGATTTCAAAAATATATAAATGAGCAAATACAGAAAATGAAACTGTGTATGCAGGTCACTGCGCTGCATAGAATCCAGGAAAAGTAATTTAAAATGTGTGCATGCACACAAAATAAATCAAAATTAAATGTAACTTTGTATTTGTGATCTTAATTTTTTAGAGATGGTGGAGCCAGGACAAGATCTGTTGCTTGCTGCTTTGAGTGAGAGTGGAATCAGTCCCAATGATCTATTTGATATTGACTCTCCAGACGTGGTTCTTGCAACTCCGACTCCAGCTGTTCAGCAGGTTACAACAAGAACCCAGTTGTTTGTTAGAGGACATGTGTTTGTGCTTCATATAATGGGGGGGATCTGTAGCAAAGGGTTTGAGAATGTGGGATTTCTATAAATGTTACTTGGCAGTGCTGGGGCTAGAAAATGACTTGTTAATTCATTTTAAACTTTAGTGTAAAGCAGTGTGAAATGGACTATTTCTGTCAGTGTAATATTTTCATCTTATCTGGTTTTACTACATTGAATGGGGGTATGCTGTCATGCATTCTTAGAGAGCTCTTTGTGTTGACTGAGTCTAGCTGCTTCCTACCAAATGTGTAAGAGTTCAGCATGGGATTTAAACCTCAGGACTGCATTAAATCTGGAGAACATAGTATTTTAGATGTGTTCTGGGAGCAGTACTGTCAAACAGTGACATCAGAAAACTATTACATTTTCTTTGTAGTTAACTAACATGGTTTAGGGGAATCAACTGCTTTAATCTTTATTTTCAGTGCAGCTCTTGTTAACGGGGAATTCCTTAATTGTGCTCATTAACTTGTGTTTTGGGTAGATATTAAGGCTGAAGTTTTCATAATAGACATTTGCTGATAGAAGTGCCTACTGATGCTTCCTCTCATTCCTCTGCAGTCAGTGCCACTTAGTGCATTAGATCTAGGGTTGGAAACTGAGGCCCCAGCTGCTGTGAAACAAGAACCAGAGACTGTATCAACTCCAGCCTTATTAAATGTTCGGGTAAGAACATTAAATATATGTATATATAAGCTCATGAAGTGTAACAAAAAGGGCAGGGTGATAAAAATGCTATTATTTCAGTACTGTGTGTTGAGACTGAAAGCTGAAATACCTGTGAGTTGCTAACTTTATCTCTGTCCAAGGAGGACAAGCAGCATACAAAAAAATAACATTCTGGGGTGTCCATTGTGCCTTTTACTTCCCCTGCATGTGTATTCTGGCAATATGGAGGTTGTGTAAACTTGATCCCTGAACTGTGTATTGCCTTTTATAACTGCAGGTAATTCTCAGCACCACAGTTGTGGTGGTTGCAGCTGAACTGAGAACATAAAGGGCAGATCTGTGGTGAGGTGGATGTAGTTCAGTGTGCCTGAAAGGCTGCACAAATATTAAAAGTAATTCAAGCTATTCACTCCAACAGTTGCGGAGCTGGTTTATATGGTGTACATTCTCTTCAGAGTTTCTGTACCTGTAGTAGTAATTTTTTCTGCCTAGATGATTAATCCTGCATTTTCTTTGCTTTCCTTTAATTTGAGAAAATGCAAAATCTTGAACACTTACAATACAATGTTGTACTTAAAGGCACTTTGCTCAGGCTGTTGTACCACAGAGCGTTTCGTACAAAGAGTTCTCAAAGCATTGGTGTCTCCTGGGCTCTAGTTGAAAGGCTTGCGGTGTTTTTTTCATGGTCATCTAAAATCTCCTTGGTTCTCTGTTGGTAGCAACCACCATCCACCACAACCTTTGTGCTGAATCAAATAAATCAGCTTCCAACGTTGGGGACTACAATAGTGATGACAAAAACAACACCAGTTACAACTACGAGGCAGACTATTACTGTAGCAAAAATCATTCAGACCAGCACAACTACTCGACCCTCGGTTGCAGCACCAGCAGTACGGAATGCCTTGACCACTGCACCTTCAAAGGACCAGATTCAGCTGAAAGATTTGCTGAAGAATAACAGTCTTAATGAACTGATGAAATTGAAGCCACCTCCTAATATTGCCCAACCAGTAGCAACAGCAGCAAGTGAGTGTTCCTTTTTTTTTCATAACAAAATTTCAGATAAATGGTGAAATGTGAAGATACTTGCACACCTTCTATTTTCATTCACATTTAAAGTATCAGAGTAAAATGAAGTGTCCAGGAAACCTTGTAAATGCTATTCTAACACACAATTGATAGAATTCAGGGTGAAAGTAATGGAAGATATCAGGCTTTGAAAAATCAAGCCTGTAGTTTACCATAAGGAATGAAGAAAATGACATTTTAGAATGCAGCTGGCATATTGGTAAAATTAATTCATGAACTGCACTGAAGTTGATAATTTAGCTATCTTGAGCCTGCATGAGTTCTTGTTGTTCTAAATGCTCTATGTGGAACTATGGCAAAAGAGTACATCTTGCATCTTATGAAAGAGATTTATGGTATATGCTGATGTTCTTATTACAGGGTGTTTCTCTAAGATATCTCCTAAGAAAGGGAAGTCTTTATCCCTGTATATTTCACGGGAAGCATCAAACCTGTTGTGTATAAAAGCTTGATGTACTGAATACGTGCTGCTTTTCATGTTATTGCTTTAAGATGTTACTGATTTGATATCTTTTGATGTTTTTTTCTTGTGTGTTACTTCTAATATGTGGATAGCATACATGGTCACCTTAAATACAGAAAATTGCACGTGTATTCTTAAATTGCAATTTGATGTTAGACTTGCATAAAACTGACTTTATTTTTTTCAAATTATTCTGATTTTAATAAGAGATGAGATCAGACTACTTGAATTTGCTTGAAAAGATCTCTTGCTGCTTTTTCAGAGATACACAGACTTTCTTACTGTATCCTCATTGTCTCTGAAATAAGGTTTATTGCTTTTTTTATAGGCAGAGTTGGAAGTAACATCTTCTTTCATAGGAGAAGGAGAAACACTTTATAGGATTTCTGATGTAGCCCTGTGCTAAATGAAAGCTCCAAGCAGCATCTAAGTAACAAGTAATTATCAAGACCCAGTAGGTGTTGCAGCAGCACAGCTGTAGGAAATAGTTCAGTATGTTTCTTTGTTAAGTGAAAAGGAAACATGCAACTTCTACAACTGCATTACTAATCCTGTTTGCGTGGTAGCATTTCAGGCTACTTTTTTGTGCTTATTCAAATAAAAATAGACAAATACCTTTAGAAAATTCAGTGGCAGAGAATTGTGTGGAAGGAAATGCAGTCTCTGTGTAGTTCAGGTAACTGAAGTTCTGGACTGAAAACAAATAATGCAGCCTCTTCAAGGCAAACACTTTATTTGTGCAATTATAAGTAGTCTTAATTGTTTTCTGGGATCATTTGCACTAAACACATATGTTGACTTATCAACCTAATAGACACTTGACAGCTCCTTTAAATGTTTTATGTCTGTCCTTGTGTGAATTTAATTCAGTACTAAGTCTTGTTTCTGGTTGCTCCCAAATATGGGTGAGAACAGGCAAGTTAACAGAATCCTTCAAGATGGAGGCTTTATTTTGTAAACTCTGAACAATTGAGACCAAAGTTGATTTTCTTTCTTTCAGAAATAATTGTAGTTCCACCTAAGGTGGTAAATGCCACCAGACCAGGTAAGTTCATTTCTGCTGAAACATCGGACTTTCTGGTTTGTTGTTAAACTCCAAAGATTCACAGTGTGGAGTACTTCTCAGTATTATGCCTAGATTTGGTGAAGGTATCTTTATTTTGAGACTACTACACACCTGTCAGATGTGGTATTGCATGGGAAGTTTCTTTAAGTAGCAGTTAGATTTAACTCCTTGTGTGCTCAGGGATGTTTTTAATTCTGACGAAGATATTACCTGTATTTTAAGGTGTCTGTGTCCTACTGGACGGTAGCACCCCTCTCTTAATGAGAGGTTTTGCAGTCTGACTCAAAACATTTGTAGGGTATTCTGGTCAAACACAGCTGTTTCTGTTCTTTTTTGGTAGCTGATCTAAGCAATGGTGCGGTGAAGAAGGAGGCTTCTACAAAAGAGGTAGCGAGAATATGGATAAATGATGTTAAAATGAGAAGTTTTTCACCTACTATGGTAAGTAATACAAATAGTTAATTCACCAAATGAGTGTGTATTTTATTGGCCACAGCCAAGTGTGACTAGTTCTGGTGGTTACTCATACATGCCTTTTGTGCAGTAGAGCTGTACTGAGTGCATCTGTTGCTTCAAAAGCTTCGTTCCTCTGCTAGATGAGTACTTGATTGGATGACTAAAGCTAACAGCTGTGTAAAGCTGACAACTTGTGTACAAAATGATAGCTTTGAGTAACTGCTTTTAACAAGCAGGAAAAAGTGTGTTCTGGTTAAAGTTGATAAACTGAATTGCTCTGTTTTAAGACATTCTGATTTAAAATATCCCCACTTGTGTAACTAGCAATGGGGAAGGTAGAAGACTCCAGCATGGCTGATGGGGTGGTTTGATTTACGATAGTAAACGTGAATACTGAATAATATTCAAAGTCGTAGGTAAAATATTCAGATGCTGTGAACTCTTGAGTTTCAGCATCTTCACTGGTAACTAGAATCAGGCTGGTTTGTGATAGCAGCTCACAGCGATTGGTCTACAGAAGACTGTTCAGGTGAATTTTGTAATATTAAACATTAGAGTAATAATTGTGAAGGACTTTGAATTGTGGTTGGGTGTACTTTAGAATTTTCATAGATTAAGATGACATTAAAAACAGAATTCAAATTTTGGGAATGTTGAATCTAACTCTAACTATTGTAACTGCTCCCTGCAGTTGTGAAACTGTAATAAATCTGTAAGTAGGGTGATGTTATGGGAGTACTGGGAAGTTAGATTTTTAACTATTAACTAATTGTTGTTTGTTAAAGGCAGTTCTGTGCTCAGAGTTTGACTTCATTAAAATACTGTAAGAACAATTGTTCTCTCTGTAAAAGAGAGGGAGCTCCCTCACATTGTCTGGGTTTGCTAGAGCCTAAGAAATGCTGATTTCCTTTTGTAGTTTGCCTGGCAGCTCACTGGTTCATCTAGTACTTAAGATGGGAAGATATTCAAGAGCAACTTGATTGCATTTCTCAGTTCAATTTCCAGGACACAGTTAAATATCACATTAATACTCTAATGCAGGTATTTTTCTGTTCTAGAAAGTTCCAGCTGTAAAAGAGGAGGAGGAGCCTGAGGAGGAAGACGAGGAAGAAATGGGCCATGCAGAAACTTATGCAGAGTATATGCCAATAAAATGTATGACCTACATCTTGGCTGTATCAAAAAAAACTGAACTGTTGATAGCTATAATGTAACTATGGCAGAGTAAATGGCATATGCTAAAATTCCCATAGGACTTTAACTGGATTGAATTAAGGTCTAATTTAGGGTGTGTTTTTCTCTAGGTATTTTTTCTTACATAGCACTCGGTTTTGAAAGTACACAGTATTGTTTTTTAATAGGAAGAGAATTCTTTCAGAAGTGCAGTTGAACCAAAATGTTTTGATTTGTTTTTAACCTGTTTTAAGCTTTCTTCAGCAGAGAAAATTACCTTGTAAAAGGATTAAGTGTTCACTGCTATGCTTAAAAATTCATTTTGTGTTTTTAGGAGTGAAACTTACCCTAAGCCTATGCTGTTCCTTGCTTATTTTCCAGAACTGACTTTTCTTTAAAAGGAGATATTTTTTTAAAGTTGTTAATTGCAGTTTCCTCCTTTTTTCCTCTTTATTGTCATTAGTGATAAAAAGGTGTGATCTTACTTCCTAATTACTTTGCTGTAAAAGCAAAGCAAAAGGAAAACATTGCATGGGGTTTGTAGTTAAATGGTTAAATGTTTTTAGTCACAGATTAGATCTGTCAGCAATTAAACTGTGTCTGTTCTAAATTTTTTCTCCTTTCATACTACTTATAAACAGCACTATATAAATAGAAGAATGTTGCTTTTGTGATTCTGGCATCTTGAGCCTGCCTCTTTTTGGGGGGGAGACAAGGTTCAGGGCATTTTCTCTCAAATATCAAATACATGTTTTTTTAATTTTTTATGAAATGAGCTTTTATCTGTGTTTTTTTTTTAAAGAAGGGTAAGGTGGTGAGAAAAGAAACAAAGTTAAGAATTGTGGTTATTGTATAAACTCAGATTTATGTGTTGCTTTGCATGTGGAAGTTTAACTCAATTTTGAGTTAGCTATGAAATGTGTTTGTCAAGTTCAACCTTTGCAGTGGACAACTGCAGTTTATTTTAGTAAATATAATAACCTGTGTTGCAGCAACAAAGCTGTTTGTGTTCTCATCTTTTCCTCTTTCCCTTCCTCCCATTACCTTTCCAACCAGTAAAAATTGGTCTGCGTCATCCTGACCCAGTAGTGGAAACCAGTTCGTTGTCCAGTGTAACCCCTCCTGATGTGTGGTACCAGACATCAATATCAGAGGAAACCATTGATAATGGATGGTTGTCAGCTTTGCAGCTTGAAGCAATCACTTATGCAGCCCAGGTATGCTGGATGGATGGGTACAGCTTAAAAACTAACATGGAATTCAGGAAGATAACTATCTGATAAGTGCAGCTATGTCAGTTTTATAGTGAGAAGATAATAGAAGCTCAGAGCTTGAGGGTGCATTAAGAGGTGGCAGGTGAGCTTCACTGCAGATGAATGTGAGGTGATACACCTAGGGAAACACTGTCTAATCAACTTCCACAAAGCAGATCTCAAACTGTCTTAAGGTTCACAAAGAGACACTTAGTTATTTATTACTGTGAAATAACGTAATGGGCTGCAGCAGCCCTAATTAAGAAAGCCTGTGATGTTTGATATCATTGGGAAAGATATTGAGAAGACTAGATATCATTTTGCTACTAAATTAAAATCTCAGTAGACCCACATGATTTTGTTGACATGCAGAGAGCTGCATACACAGGAAGGAAGTGAAGGTTAACAGACACAGGAAGATCATAGGAATAAGTTGCCTCTTAGAGTCTTTTTTTGCCTGAGATTTCTCAGGCTGGTGAAGAGAAAAATAAAGGGGGATACAGCCAAGGTTTACGTAGTCAAGAAGAATGGTAGAATTGTTCTTCACATTTCACAGAAGTGGCAGTAATGGCAGCTAGTGAGACTGACAAGAGAATG
The DNA here is from genome assembly GCF_987193195.1 of Phasianus colchicus. Classification (NCBI taxonomy): domain Eukaryota; kingdom Metazoa; phylum Chordata; class Aves; order Galliformes; family Phasianidae; genus Phasianus; species Phasianus colchicus. Next base: position 8,417,278 of record NC_143453.1, on the reverse strand, counting down.
CTTCTTTACACAAGGCCAATGATTATCTTGGTCTTATTGCTGCAAAAGGCTGTGGAGAGTTTTAAAGTAATAAATATGAACGTTAACGGCTGCTACATTCATATCCAACAATTCCAGACACTGAGGGAAGGAGGTGGGGATCAGGGCCATGTAAAGCAGCCAAGCTCATACACACTCCCTAAATATAAATGCCTCTTCATGCTGTCAGGGACTGTTTGGTTGAGTGGATTGCTGGTCTCATCCAGTAGGATGCTTCTTATGTTTGTTGATGACAGTTTACAGTGATATATTCTGGAGAATGAATACAAGTTTTTGTTCTTTGTCCTACAGCAACATGAAACATTCCTTCCCAATGGAGACAGAGCTGGATTCTTGATAGGTGATGGTGCTGGTGTGGGAAAAGGAAGGACCATAGCTGGGATAATCTATGAAAATTACTTGTTAGGCAGAAAAAGAGCAGTCTGGTAAGTGTATATGAATTTCTTAGAACAGACACTATATATAGTATCTGTAGTACTTAAATTCAGTGTAACCTGTCTTCTGAGAAACAGTTTGCCAACTGGTCTTTGAACTTCTAATGTAACTTACAGTGAATGTTTTTTTAATATTTTCAGGTTTAGCGTGTCAAATGATCTGAAATACGATGCTGAAAGAGATTTGAGAGATATTGGAGCAAAAAACATTTTGGTTCATTCACTAAACAAGGTGTGGAAACTTTTTTCTATGTACAGTTGAGGCAAAACTTTAGGTACGCCTGTGTGACAAGTTGTGTGTATTAACTGTTGTAAGAATGTACTAATTTTAATAAAATTACTGCCTAGGTCTTGTTTGACAGGCTACCTCCTTACAAAGATCCATGCAGTACTTCAAGTTAATCATGTAAATAGGCCCCTTGTAGGATTAAGTCTTAACATTTGATATTTTTTAAGCACTGTTCTTTAAACCACTACTGACACAGGTAGGAGAATATTTTCTAGTAGTTAAGATCATCCTTAAATCTTCTAGATTTTGTACTTTTTTTTACTCCCCATGATGCACTTTATGTGTAGTACACTTTTTTGTGTATGATGACAGAATGATGGAATTTCTCAGTAATGTATTAAAGCAGCAGTAGAATATAAAGTTATTTTCAATGCTGTCTGCTTAGGATTAGCTGCTTAGATAAAATGTGAGACGTGATTACTATTTGAGTTCACTGAACTTAAAATTCCTTTTGGGTTAGTGTTCTTGCTTTGTGAAGTCTTAGTTTCTAAAAATGCAGTGAAGCTTCTGGAAATTGTCATTTACAGTAGTGCCTATGAATACACTAAATAGCTATAAGGAATGCATTTGAACAACAAAAAAAGTTAACTGTATTTAAGGAAACCAGATGTTGATCTTTGAGGCCTCAAATCTAGTCCTCAAGCACATGTTTAAGCAGAATGCTGTATAACCCCTTAACAAAAATTTCCCATAGGCAGATGTGCCCTAAGCATGAGGTGGAGGTCCAGGAGTTCCAAGAATACAAATGTTAAGATTACCAGCACGCCTTAGTGATAAGGTAGATGGCTCTGAGAAGGAATTCCTTAAATAATCTATCTATCTCTATTGCAGTTCAAGTATGGGAAAATTTCTTCTAAACATAATGGAAGTGTGAAGAAGGGGGTCATCTTTGCCACGTACTCTTCTCTTATTGGTGAAAGTCAGTCTGGTGGTAAATACAAGACCAGATTAAAGCAGCTTCTTCACTGGTGTGGTGAAGATTTTGATGGAGTTGTATCCTTTATTTGGAGTTGATTGTAACCAAACTGTTACTTAAGTATACATCTTTAAAGACAGTCCTGTGTTTTTACTTGCTAGTGCTTCTAGGTATTGCTCTCTTGTTGTGACAGTAATGAATTCATGTGCTTAGACAGTAGACTCACATGGCAAATCTATTGCCATTATATTATGATGCAGCTGTTATGCTAGAGATTAACTTCTGCTTTTTCTACAGGGTAGGTGAAACAGTACTTAAGTTTACACTGTGCCTCTCTCCAGGATATTCAGTTTCTTCTAGGAGTGTTGCTGACACTTTGAAGAATTTAGTTCTGAAAAGCATGTGTAATTGTCTTATTAAATACCAGTGAAATGTTTTTTTCCTGAGTTTTAATTGAAAAGTGTGACTGGTGTATTTAAAATTTACTGTTGTAACCTATCCCTAATTTGTGGTTTGTCTTGTTTTCTCCTTTTAATGCTCCATTCAAAACAACAACAAAAAGCTTTTCCTTAATCGTGGTTCAGATAGTATTTGATGAGTGTCATAAAGCCAAGAATCTCTGTCCTGTTGGTTCATCAAAGCCAACAAAAACTGGTCTGGCTGTATTGGAACTTCAAAATAAGCTTCCAAAAGCTCGTGTTGTTTATGCCAGTGCCACAGGTATGTACTATCTGGTCTGTATTAAATGTCTGTTGCTTTCACAGGTGCTGTTACAACTTCTGTTGTTCTCCTAGGTGCATCTGAGCCAAGAAATATGGCGTATATGAACCGTCTTGGAATATGGGGTGAAGGGACTCCATTTAGGGAATTCAGTGATTTCATTCAGGCTGTTGAAAGAAGGTAACATTTTGAAGAGCTATAGCAAGAACGTGTTTGTCATTGAATGTGCTTTCCAGTTCCTTTGTTGTCACATGCGTAATCCTCTACAAACTCATCCTGTCACACACTTTCTGCCTCTGGATTGTAAATCCAGCAAAAATACAACTGATGTGGTAAATATGGATGTTTCCCCTCGCTGAAAATTGAGAGTTCAGAAACTGGTTAAAGTAGACCTCTAAAAATGTGGTTGGTGTGGAGGAGAGGATGTTTTGCTACTGATCATTAAAACTCAGTGTGTACTGAGTATGTGCAGTATAGTCAGAGTCTCACTGTATGCAAAAGCTCTCCAATGTTTAAGCTCAGTTCAGGCAAGGACTGCTCATTTGCTTTCTGGCATAAGAAACCAAAGAAATTGTAGCTGTTGAAAGCTACTACGTATTTCACAACTTCTTAAAAATAAGTAAATAAATGTGAGAGAGGTTGGGGAATAATGCCACTGCTGTATTCTTTGTTAGGTGAACATTTAATATACTCTGTTTCTGTCTCCTTGACAAGGATTTCAAACACTTCGGAATGTTACAGTAGGGCTTCGTGTGCATCTTCTTGCATACCATCTACATGATGTGTGATTTTTCTAGACTGTGCAAATGTCTGTTTGTTAGAGTAAGTGTCGAATGAGCATTAAAGAAATTGCAGGTCCAAGCTTGTGAATAGGTGAGCTTTGCAGTTGACTTCTGTGCTCTCAAGGTGATATTGCTAAAGGTGTTTTGCTGTTAGAGAGAACATAATTATTGTCCTACCAGCATAAATCTTAGTAACTTAACATGGTTTTGTATGTATTTTAAATCCTATCTGTTGTGTATAAAACTGCAATACAATATTTTTTTGCATACTTGGCTAACCATTATGCACATACTATTTAGTATTTGATATCTCCTAGTGCATGAGAGAGAAAGCAAGTGAATGTTTATACTTACATACATACAGTACTCAAGAGTTAGGGATCTCATTTTATCCAGAGGACAAATTTCATGGCCTTCTAATTAGTACTGTTTAGTTAAACACAACTATTGACTTTTTGCAAACATCCCTCCACATCCATAAGTGTGCTGTTTTATTTTTTAAGCACTGGAGTGTTTTTTGTTTAACAATCGTTGTTCTTGAAAGTGGACTTTTAATATGGACTTCATTTGTTTTTATTTTAGAGGTGTTGGTGCCATGGAGATAGTTGCTATGGATATGAAACTGAGAGGAATGTACATAGCAAGACAGTTGAGCTTTTCAGGTGTAACCTTCAAAATTGATGAAGTTCTGCTCTCGCAGGAATACGTTAAAATGTACAATAAATCTGTGAAACTGGTAAGAATGACTTAAACTTGCTTCGTGCCTTGACTTCTGAGTTCTAAGCTACTTGACTTAAATCTTAATGCTCCTGAAATAAAATGTAGTGCTGTTGAAATACAGGAATGGCATCTGTCTGTCAAGATTTCTCCATTTAAGACTTCAGCAGATGCTGCTAGTTCTTGTTTGGAGTCATAAAAGCTGTAGTTTTGGGTGTATCTTCTAATATCACCACAGTACCACTATGGTCCTAGGGGAAAATTAATTAGAATAACGGAATATCCTGGGTTGTAGAGGATACATGAGCATCACAGAATCACAGGGATTGGATGGGACCTCAGGAGATCGAATCCAACCCCCCTGTTAAAGCAGGTTCCCTATGATAGGTCACACAGGTAGGTGTCCAGACGGGTCTTTAGTATTTCTGTAGAAGGACACTTGACAGTCTGTCTGGGCAGCCAGTTCCAGTGCTCTGTCACCCTTACTGTAAAGAAGTTCTGCATGGTTTATATGGAACTCTGTGTTCAGGCTTTAGACCATTGTTCTTTGTCCTGTCACTGCACACCACCAAGAAGAGCCTGGCCTCAATTGATTTGCCTCCCAAGTCCCTTTAGATATGTATAAATGTTTATCAGATCCTCCCTCAGTGGTCTTTTCCTGTAGGCTGAACAGACCCGGGTTACTCAGCCTTTCCTTATAAGGGAGATGCTCCAGGCTATTTATCACTTTTAATATAGTCAAGTCCAGTTCCTAACTCTACACAGGACTACCTGTGAGTTAAGCTGTGTATCTGAGAGCATTGTCAAAATGTTTTCTGAACACAGGCTTAGGCCTTTGAATGGGATGTTTGTTCCACTGTTTTTTCCATCATACTGAAGACCTTTTTCCTAAGATGAAGCTTGAACTTCCTGACAAAACTTAATTATCCCTTGGTCATAGATTAAAATGAACAGGGTCTTTACCTGCTGTACAAGTGCTTATGCATGACTCAGTATTCATATTGCATAGCTACAGTAATTAATTTTAATCTTTGACAGGTATGACATGAACTTCAAAACAGCATTTTACTTTATGAGGGTTGTTCAAAAGTCATTAGATTCATATCCAGAGCTTGCTTATTTGCATGTAGAAGTCTTACTTTAACATTCTTGTCTTAGGCAAGTTTTAAAGGTTATAAGAAAACATTGCAGAAGTGAAAGTGCAGTGGTTTTCTTTTGGATCTCATTTATACTTAATTATAGACAGTTCTCTTTGCTTTCTTAGTCTGAATGTATTAATGTAGAAACTAGATAATTAGAAAATGCTCTGTATTTGCATTAGCAGTAGTGTAAATATACCCACTTTTCATTATGAGAGTAATTATGTTTTGAATTTACAAAGCCATAACTACTTTCTTTTTTCGGAGTTTTGTTTGATGTGTGAGGAGTTTCCTTGACTTGCAGTCCCATAGTATCGTGACTTTAAATTGTGCTTGCCTTTATTTGGATACTGAAGAACATAACAATGCAGCTTTGAAATGTGATGTGTAAAGCAATTAACACTCTCTTCTTCAGTGGGTCAGTGCTAGAGAGAGGTTCCAACAAGCAGCGGATCTTATTGACGCAGAACAACGAATGAAGAAATCCATGTGGGGTCAGTTCTGGTCTGCTCATCAGAGGTTTTTCAAGTACCTTTGCATAGCATCTAAGGTGAAGAGGGTGGTGCAGCTTGCTCGGGAGGAAATCAAGAATGGGAAAGTAAGTTGATCAAAGCTTACCTTTAAATATTTTTGTAAAATATAAAGCTCTGATTTTCTTGTTTATAAGAAGTATTTCCAGATGCGTTGTAGCTGCTTGCTTCTGTGCATTCTGGTATAGAGGCTGCTCAATGAGCAGAAGATGAGGCAAAAGTCAACTTAGTCATCTGGGTAACAACACCTTGTATTCGTTTGTCCTTTAGTGTGTTGTTATCGGCCTGCAGTCGACAGGAGAAGCAAGGACATTAGAAGCTTTGGAAGAAGGTGGTGGTGAACTGAATGACTTTGTTTCTACAGCAAAGTAAGATTTGATCAGAATTGTGTTTAAAAAAAAAAAAAACTAACCAGAATACAACATAATGTGTGTAGTAAAAGCTGCATGCATGCAAGATCTTGACAGTATTGCTGTAGTGAGCTGTTCGTTAGTTCCTAATTCATGTTAAAATGTGCTTCTGGTGGTGCTGTTCTACTCCAAGTGGGAGGGGGAGTAGACTTGTAAAATACATGCTATGGTTACACAGTCTGTTATCAGATAAGCAGAATCCAACTCTGAGGCCACCTTGTTGAAGATCTTAAGTGTCAGATTACATTATTTAAGCAGTAAGAAGATGTTAGTGAAAATAATGCTATATACCAAAATGAAATTTAACAGGTTAAAGTCTCTATCACTACTTTTTAGAGGGTGACAAATATTACGATATGGGTGATAATTATACAGGGTGCTTCTGTAATAGCATTCATGGAGAATAATTGTTCACAGAAGTCACACATGCTACTGAAATGTCACTTAGAGGTTCTTACTTCAAGTGAACGCAGATTTGACTGAAGATTTCTTTTTTCTTTCCTTAAACAGGGGAGTATTCCAGTCTCTTATTGAAAAGCACTTTCCAGCTCCTGACAGGAAGAAGCTTTTTAGCTTGTTGGGAATTGACTTGACTGCTCAAAGCAACAACAATTCACCCAGAGACAGCCCTTGCAAGGAGAACAAAATAAAGAAACGGAAAGGTAATACTTCTCTTCTTACACTAATATCATAATGAAAATAGCAGCTTTAGAGCTACTGAGAAGTGTACTTCAGGGAAAAAGCGTGGGGATGTAAGTATTGGTAGCAGTTGTCATGAAAGAGCACGTTATTTTTAAAACTACTGAAGAAACAATGCAGCCTGTAAATTCTAGTTACTACTTTGCTCAGAATCTGGGCTGATCTAGAATGGAGTTGTATCCCAAGGTAACTTCTACATCAGATGACTTGATGCTTGCTTTTTCTCATGGCTAAAAAAGAAGTCTGGTACCCTTTCTGGTGATACTTCTGCCAAAAAAAACATTGATTATAAAAGTATTGGGGGGGAGATCCTACTGAAAAACTTCCATCTTCTAGAAATAGATCTGTTTCAGTATTTTTTAGTTTGTAAGTAGTGGTGGTGGGGGGGGAAAAAAAACAAACCTCAGAAATAAATTACATGGCCTGAACTAACTTTTTCTTTCTGTCCTTTGGTGGTGGTGATGGAATTAGGTGAAGAAGTAAGCAGAGAAGCCAAAAAGGCTCGTAAAACAGGTGGCCTTGCAGGTAGCAGCTCTGATGAGAGCGAAAGTGAGTCTGATGCTTCAGACGATGAAGAAAGTGACAATGAGAGCTCCAGGTTTCTCAGTTCTGGAGATGATGATGACTTCAACCCATTCAGAGATGAATCCAGTGAGGATGATGAAGATGGTAAGGTGCTTTTAGTACTTGGTCAAGCAAGTAACTGTACTTGGGGAAAGTGAGCATGTAAAGTCTGTCTTCAGCATTTAATTGAGCTAAAATATGACTAAATTACTTAGTTTAATTCTGAGATGAGATTCAAGTGTTGACTCGTATCTCTTTATGCTGATTTTACACACTAAATTGCAAACTTCATACATCCCTTTTGTAAAGAGAACATTGTTGTTTTTTCTAAGGTAAATGCTCGTTAAAATTCTGAAAATATTTCATTTAATTCTAGATCCCTGGTTAATTAGAAAAGAGCATAAAAAAATTAAAGAGAAGAAAAAGAAGAAGAGCATAGATCCTGATTCTATTCAAAGTGCCTTATTAGCTTCTGGTCTTGGCTCAAAACGACCTAGCTGTTTTACTTCCACTGTTGGCACCACCACTTCTAGTACCAACACATCAGGTAAGAACAAATTTATTGGGGTTGATTTATTCTTTTTTATTTTTTTTGCAAATAAGTAGAGAAATTCTAAGTTGTAAATGCTTCTATTTCAGCAAACAGTAACACAAACAGCAGCTTCGTAACAAGTCAAGATGCTGTTGAAAGGGCCCAACAAATGAAGAAAGAACTGCTTGATAAACTGGAAAAGCTGGCTGAAGATCTTCCACCAAATACACTGGATGAGCTTATAGATGAACTGGGTGGTCCTGAAAATGTTGCAGAGGTAGGCTGATGTTCAGAGTCAGAGAAATTTAATGTTTTTTCTGCTACAGCTGTAGATTACTGTCATTCTTCAAGATCACAACCTATGTATCTGTTAAAGAGAAGTTATTCATTGGCTTTTAGCATTAATCTCATGAGATTCAGGCTATTTTTGCTGAATGCCTTTAAATGAAGGAGAAACTTGAATGAAGGAGAAACTTGAAGATTGGAGTATTGAGAGGGGCTCTGAATAAATGGGTTATTTCTGAGGCTGGTAGTAGTTTCTTAACAAGCAAGCTCCAGTACTAATTCCTGTTCCTATTAGTAGTGATTAAGAAAGTTGTTCTTTCTTAACCCTTGTCAGTTTGATGCTTGGGCATGAGAGATGGAACAGCTTTAGCTCATCTTCCTAGGCAGTAAACATTAAGAACACAATAGGTGCATTTGTGGAAAAGTCTGAGCATGTTTTTTTCTCAGAAATTGGAAAAACTTCTCTCAGCTACCTGTCTCTAAGTAGAAATATCATTGTGATTTAAAAGACACTGTTAAAATTGTGAAAAGTCTCAGCTACCATTTTAGTTCATTTTCTTAGTATTCCTGAAGTCCTCTGGAGTTCTGAGCATTTGTCTCCAGCTCCTGTTTTCAGGAATGAAATAGTAAACTTTTATGACTTGACATCTTTTCTTTCTTCTAACAGGCAGTAGCCTCTTCAGCTCAATACATAACTTCAGGACTAGTCTATAGAATTATTTGATGACTAATATAAATCCCTTGTGGACAGTAGTATAACATTGCATTTCTACAGAAATGATTTTGTTGTACGTTTCCCTGAACCACCTCTAAGTAAGTGTTCCACATGTCAGTTAATGACATTGACTAAAAAATAATCGAGGTTCTCTTTGTAGATTTCTGGATTGATGACACGTATTTTAAGATGGGTATATGAATAAGTAACAGCGGTGCTTGAAGGTTTTGGTCATGTTGTAGTTCTGGTATTTCCATAATGAGCTTCTATTCACTTTTTATTTTCAAAGATGACTGGCCGCAAAGGAAGAGTAGTGAGCAACGATGATGGCAGCATATCTTACGAGTCAAGGTCTGAACTTGATGTGCCTGTTGAAATTCTGAACATCACAGAAAAGCAGAGGTTCATGGACGGAGATAAGGTAGCTCTTAAATACAACTTAGAAGAACTTGCCAGATGAGTCAGCCATGTAGAGCCACAACTTCACTGTCGGTTATCTCACAGTGATTTTATTCACTATGAATACTAGCTAGAAAGCATTTACTATTCTGTGCTGTATGTTTTTCAAACCAAGATGTTGAGTAGTCCCATCAAGTGTGTGGTGCAGCATTCTGCACAGATCAGGCTGTAGGTTGGGGGGGGTGTGGAGGCCTCGTGCCAATAGGGAAGATAGCACCCCTAAACTAGTCTTATGAAACTGCATATATTTAAAAAGCAAGTAAGCTTTTCATGTATTCCAGAATCCTTTATCTGAATTACTGTGTACTTAATGCTACCAAGAGAAAACAAAGTTGAGAAAGAGGGGAGGAAAGCACAGACTGGCTTGGTGTGGCAAGGGAGAAAAATTTTCAGTGAGAGGTTAGAATGAAAGGATGGAGGCTGTTTATCTTAAGCTTTGTTGAGAAGTAATGCTTAGACTGATAGTTTTCAGCCTTTGTCTTGCACTCTGAAATAAAGTAAAGACTGGAATAATCATAGAACTTGAGCTAATAAAATAAGGAGAGGAAAAAATCCACGATGGCTGGTTCATTTGAGCATGCTACCACAAGAGGGCAAATGAAGTAAACATAGCTGTTGTGTGGTCTGTTACTGCATTCAGGGAGAACTATTTATGTTCCTGTAAGTGACTTCCACACAGTCCAAACATTTGCATTCTTTCAAGGTAAATGGAAATAGCAGAATAGCCACATGCACTTCCTTTTATGGGATTAGCCCCAACTTTTTGTCTTTTTTTCCATGTTGCTGTCAGAACAAATCTCCCTCAGTCGCTTCTTTCTTTGTGACATACAGGCCAGTGCCAGGCAAATGTGCCCTTTGGAATGGCAGGGCTGCAATGTGCTATCCCTCATTTGCATAGGAGGGTGTTGCCAAAAAATAAACTGGAAAAACACTTATTTAAATAAACTGTAGAAAACTTTGCTAGCATTTCTAACTTTGATGGGGAACCATAGTTTTTTCTCACCTTTTCTTCTTGAGATATTAAGAACAAATGACTTGTTTCTAACATGTCTGAAATATTATCCAAAATCAAATTTTCTTAGAATCTGAAGAAACTGAACCTTTATCAGTTTTTTTTGCTAAATATTGTTTTCTTAATTGAAAGAACATTGCCATAATCTCGGAGGCTGCCAGCTCTGGTATCTCACTGCAAGCAGACCGTAGAGCTAAGAATCAGAGGCGGAGAGTTCACATGACCCTGGAGTTGCCATGGAGTGCAGACAGAGCAATACAGCAGTTTGGTAAATAACTTCTTTGTATCTTTTCCTCTTAGCAAATTCAGTGAGTTTACTCAGCATTACTGCTCATTCCTGTGAAGTTTGGAGCAGCCTTCTAAGGATCCTTCCAGTCTCTTTTACCTGTGGCAGAATTACTTTTATGTGCAGTCACAGCTAATAGTCTCAAAAGCTTTCATAGTACCCTAGTGAACAAGTTCATACAGCAACTTAGCTTTGTATGTATCAAGTCTCTTCATGAAGTTACCACAGCTCTGGTTTGTGACTGCTGGCTGGATTACAGTGAAAACTAATTTGCAGCAGGATTAAGTTCTGGCTATTTTCTTTACACAATTCATAGTTTATTAAAAATGTTAATTGGAGTGGAATTTATTTTAAGATATGTTCTTGTATTTAACTATCCAGGAAGAACTCATAGATCCAACCAAGTGACTGCTCCAGAGTATGTGTTCCTGATTTCTGAGTTGGCCGGAGAGCAGAGATTTGCATCTATAGTTGCAAAAAGACTGGAAAGCTTGGTAAGATTGTTTCAAGAAATGTGATCCTTCACTTAAGGAAAAATACAACTTAGTTTATTGTTTCTTCAATTTATTCTAATCACAAAGATGTGTCTTAACAGGGAGCCCTTACTCATGGTGACAGACGGGCTACAGAAACTCGAGACCTCAGCAGATTCAATTTTGACAATAAGGTGATGGTTCTGTTTTGTTTGAAAAGCTTATACTGTGGTGCTCATTCTGCAAATGACATGTTGAGGGAGGATCTCTTCTGTTTCCTGTTACGTATTTTTACTTTAACTACAGTACTTTCTGATGGGAGGGTGCCTTCTTTTCAAGACAGCCAGAGAGAATCTTAATTCTATTTGTAGAACTATATGAAGCACAAATGTGTGCAAATTACTTCTCTGCATTTGCTCATAACTCAAGTATTAAGTAAATGACATGTGTACTTGCAATTACTATTAAAAAATAAATTTGGCAGTTGTAATTAGAAATTAACATTGGGCTGGTCATGTAGTATAACTTAGAACTGAAGCTTTTAAACAGTTCCCCTCAGTATTGTTAAACAGAAGAATGTTTTGTTGTAAATCAAACATTTGTTTGCCCCATGTGTGCTTGGAACTGAGACACAAACACTTGATCACAGAGCAACTTTCTTTCTCTTATGTAGTATGGCAGGAATGCTTTAGAGATTGTTATGAAATCCATTGTGAATTTAGACAGCCCGATGGTCTCACCACCTCCTGATTTTCCTGGAGACTTTTTCAAAGGTAATTATAATCCACTGGATGTAATTGTCTTTACTCATTCTCTAATATGCAGAAAATGCTAGTAATGCTAGAGCTAGAAAATATTGCTATTTAAACTGATCAGCTGGCCCAGGTAGGTTCTCATTGGATTTATTTCTGTGTATTGTGCTGAATGTTGAAGTTCAAATAAGGAAAGATAGGTGAACCCACTCAGTACAGAGCTTGTTGTTTGCTACCAGTAAGTTGGTGCATCTTGTTTTCCCATGGGTTCACATACAGTGCCTGTTAGTAGTTTTCCCTGCCTGTGTTTCCTGTCTTGCTTATCAATGTATTTAAGTAGCAATTGCAAGTGATGTATTTGAGGTTGTCAGTTAAAATTGGATCTTGAAGCAAGGTTGATAAGCTGTTATGTCATTGGTGTATTTTTAGGTGGCAAAGCAACTGTGATCTTTTTTTCCTAGATGTTCGTCAAGGATTGATTGGTGTAGGGCTGATAAATGTAGAAGACAGATCTGGAATTCTAACTCTTGATAAAGGTATTTATGCTTTCAGTGTATCTGTAAAATGTCACCAGAAGTTATTTATCCACTTGTACATCGTGATGGTGGATTCCTAACAGCAAAACCAAAGTTGTAATTATTAAAAAAAAAAACCACCAAAAAACACTTCTTCAAAGACCTTGGGAATGTTTTCCTCATTTGTGAAAGAATGGATCTTTTTCTTTTTAGATGCTGTGAACACTGCTTGAAAGCTTGTCATCATAAAGCTTAATCTTTGACCAGATGTATTTCTTTTTCTTTTTTCTTAAGATTATAACAACATAGGAAAATTTCTGAATAGAATTCTTGGCATGGAAGTACATCAGCAGAATGCTTTATTCCAGTACTTCTCTGACACATTAAATGCAGTTATTCAAAATGCAAAAAAGAATGGAAGATATGATATGGGCATCTTAGGTGAGTTACTCAATATCTCACTATATCTCATTGTTCCTATACTTAAGAAAAGAGAAGAGGAGTAACTCTGTTCTTTCCTTTTAAGATTTGGGCTCCGGGGATGAGAAAGTGAGGAAAGCAGATGTTAAGAAGTTTTTAACTCCTGGATATTCTACCTCTGGACATGTAGAGCTATACACAGTAAGTTAATTTTTTCCACATTTTTATGATTGAATAAGACTAGTTTGCCCATAATTTCATTAAATACTTCAAATCTGCTAAGCTTCCACTGAGTGGAGGAGGAGGGGGAAGGAAGTGCCATGCACTTCACTGGGAATGATTAGATTTTCTGGTTCTTCAGTTAACATATCAGTAATTGTTCTAAAGCTTCTTTCACTTCAAATACCTGTGTGGTTTTCTTCTAGATCAGTGTGGAGAGAGGAATGTCTTGGGATGAAGCAACTAAGATCTGGGCAGAGCAGACAGGTCCAGATGATGGGTTCTATTTATCGCTACAGGTAAGATTCTTTGCTCTGCCCTATGTGTGTTCTGCAAAGTTTGTTTTGGGGCTAATCAAATAAGCTGTCACCTCTGAAAAATGTTTGAATCAACCACTGTTCAGTTTTGAGAAATGTTCAATCTTCAAGATTAATATTGATTTTATTTCCAGCTCTAATTATGAAGCACTCACTTCTAGTTGCTTTTGGGTATCTGCTTATAGGCTTGAGCCTAAACGAATATCTTATTTAAACCTGTATGACAAAAGCAGGTAAGCTCGCTTTCTATAAGGTGAATGTAAATTTGTTATAGATCCCTGTCTTGTAAAGGCATCCTTATTAATGGTTTTATTATTGAATGTCTGCATGCACTTGTATTCTGCAAAAATGCAGTAGGAAATCACTTGAGGTAGGTGCTGTCAGCATGTTGATACTTACAAAGTTCTTGGGTTTTGTTTGTGTTTTTCCAGATAAGAAATAACAAGAAAACAGCTATTTTAGTGAAAGAAGTGAATCCTAAAAAGAAGCTTTTTTTGGTATACAGACCAAATACTGGGAAACAACTCAAACTAGAAACATGTGCAGACCTGAAAAAGAAATATAAGAAGGTAATCACTAAATGATACTAGTTTCAATTAGGGGGCAAGAAATGCAAGTAGTTTTTGTTTGTATGCAACTGTCAAATCAGATATGGATCACTTTTTCTGTAGCATGGCATGTTCTGGAACTTTGCAAGTATATCTGTATGCTTTCTGTATTGTTGTATCCCAAGTTGTCTGAATATGAGCTGTGTTGTAGTGATATAAAGTGAGTTGTTTCTTAGGGCTAGGAAGGAGAAGGCTTATTTCTATGTGAGGTGTATCAGCATGCTCTTAGTAAGCAGCTGTGTGCAGCGTATTCTTAGGCATAATTCTGAAACTTCAGCTGCTTGCTGCTAATGTTCTTTTAAATACTGCAAGGAATTACTTTGTTTAGAGGCTGGCATGATATCTAACTTCATTTAAAAACAACTTCATAGTGTTGATCCTTCTCACTTTTTAAGAAAATCATTTCATGTTAACTACTGGACAGCTGAGATTCTGATGTTCTTCCTGAGACTTTGCTGTGTTAAGTGCTTTGTTATTCCTTGGAGACTGCATTTTGGCTGAATACCTTTTGGAATTGCAGATAACTTACCTTCTTCCACCATCAGGATGTTGTTACACCCTGTTTTCACATAGCAGTGAGCAAATTTGTTTTGTTATCTGTAAATCTTGATGTCTTCTACTTGCTAATCTTTAATATTCCATTCTGAATTTACCAGGTACCTTCTGAAGATGCTCTGCCACACTGGTTAGAGCAGTATAACTCTTCTGCAGACACCTGCACACATGCTTACTGGTTAGTATTTGCATGCACATAGAGATGCTTTCTTCAACTTGAATTACTTACCTGAGCCAGCTTATCACTGCTGTTATAACTGAGCTTTTCTTTGTGGAACTTAAAGGTGTTTTTTCTCTCTTCCCTCTAGGAGAGGCAATTGTAAGAAGGCAGGCTTGGGATTAGTTTGTGAAGTGGGACTCCGTTGTCGAACTTACTACGTCTTGTGTGGTTCAGTATTGAGCGTGTGGACAAAAGTAGAAGGCGTTCTAGCCTCTGTGAGTGGTACAAATGTGAAAATGCAGATAGTTCGTCTAAGAACTGAAGATGGGCAGAGGATCGTAGGTAAGTGGCTCATCTGCTCTTTTATGTCCATTCTGAGGTGGGAGGGAGTTGTAACAAACTCTGTTAAAAGTTGTTTAGGAGGCTTTTCACGAAGATGCTTACAGGAGAAATGGCTTCTGTTGAGGAGGGACAGAAGGTACTATTAGAATCTGGATTTGTCATACAAACATCATTTTGAGTCAGGTTGTAGACTTTGGAATGTTTATTCTCTCCGTTCTTTTTGACTGCAGACAAAATTCAGACAGTTTCCTATTGACCTGCCTTTGAAACTGTAAGGGCTCCACTTTTTTTTGCCATTTCTGACAAAGAACAGTAAGCCTTTAAAATGATTGTGAGCTTTTGAGCTTGTGAAATGAGAATGATGTTGAGATCAGTATGTAATTTCTTGTTGCCAAGCCTCTTTAGAGGAGGTCTCATGGTACAGGTATCCTAGAGGATTATGAATAGCCTTTTTTTTTTAAAGAGGGATTTCTTGTGATACGTAAAAATCACGAGAGTTCCTAGTCCAGTGCCAATTTGATAAGATGTTGAAGCTAGCTGTTTCATGTCTAAACTTTCATGCTGTTTTAAGTTCTCTGGGACAAAAGTAGAAGCAGGTGATTTGTTTTGTGTGATAGCCAGTAACCTAAGAATAAAATGACAACTTAATTCTACTGATTTAAGACCTCTATGATCTGGTGGCTTCTGAAGATAAAGCTCTTCTTAGAACCAAAACTTGTGGCTGTGCTTGATTAGATTTGACATCAGAAACAGATACGAGTGTTGCATAAATTAAAAGGTGGCATTAAATCAGCCTTCAGCCTGAAGTTTTAATGAACTACAACTTGTGTGTAAGCTTGTGAAAATGATCTCTTGCTGTTTTCAGGCTTGATCATTCCTGCAAATTGCGTGTCGCCCCTTGTCAACCTCCTGTCAACATCAGACCAGTCTCAGCAGCTTGCAGTACAACAGCAGCAGATATGGCAGCAGCATCACCCACAAAGCATCACCAACTTCAACAATGCGTAAGAGGACAAAGTACAGGTGTTGACTTTGGTGTTTGAGGAAAAGGCTGTAAAAGCATATCACTTGCATAAAAATCAGGGACAGATTCCAAAGAAATATAACTTTTTCAGTTCAGTTGTGTGCTCTCAAATACTTTGGGAATAAAGAGATCTAGAAAGGTTGGTAGAACTGAAAGCCAGCAGTTGTCTATGGTGGTGCATCTGTCTTTCCTTATGCTCTCTGTAGTGCTTCCTGTTTGCTCTTTCTTTTGGCCTTTTAAGCTACAAACCACAATTTGTTTGGAAGTGCTTGAAAGTCCCCAAGCAGGCTTTATTTTGATCTTGTCATACAGTGCTCAGGGTTTAACGCAGTGCATCAATGCCATTGCTGTGGGAGATATCCTTGAATGCATGTATTGAGTATATATATAGAAAATATATATGAGGTTTTTCTCTTCAATTTATAAGTTTATAAAAGCATGAAACCTAAAGGTTGCACATCATGCATTCAGGTTCCTTCCCAGTTTCTGTTTGACAGTGCATGTCTTTGGAAACGGGCATGGACAGGATAAACACGCAAGACAGGAATTCAGAGAGAAACACAATCTTAGTTGTACAGCATTGGTTATTATTGCATTTTTATAGTGTTTATACCCAGGTGTTGCATTTTTTCTGGTTCTCTCCTGGGGGTTATATATTTGAGTCTACAACATGTTCTTTTTGTGATAAAACATCTTAAATTAAAATTAGTTCATTTTTAATGTATTAATGGTATTCCTAATGTGTACTGCAAAGAAGGCTAGATGCCTGTTTTCCTTAAATTGAAGCATTTCCTTAATCCGAGGTGGTTATGGAAACTTAAGTGCAAATTCACTTCCATCTCGCATACAATCTTATATTTTTTACTTCATTAATGTAATTTAATTTGTCACTTGTAAGATGAAACCTTACTTGAGCTGTAAATTAGAGAATGGGAAACACTTAAGGGTTCCGCTGTATGTGCTGTTTCTGTTACCCAGTAACTTGAATACTGTTTAATATGTTGTAAGACATTGTAGAGTTTATCTGGAGCTGTTTAAAAGAAATTGTAATGTACAAATGTGAATAGTCACTTATCTATAATATGGGTAAGTTTTGTTTTGCCTATAATAGTAGATGTTTATAAGAAAGTGAAGGACAATGTTTGTCATTTCTTGCTTGCACAGGTTGCACTATTGAAAAATTGAGATTGTATAAACCTGTCCAAAAAAACTACAAGATAATGATCTTGTAGATGTCAAATAAAAGTTATTGTACTAACAAGAAGTGGAGTCTTGTTTAGACAATTTCTGTGTTCCAAAAAACTCACAGGGTGTACAGTTGGAATGTGACAGGACTTGGCATGTTCCAGCCTGCTTTAACCAGGCTTCTGCCTTGTGCTCCAGTTTCCTTCTTGCCTCATTATTTAAAGGTTGATGCAAATTTTAATTAATGCTCTCCTGACTGAGCAGCAGTCCATCATAGCATGTCATTTCTGTAAGTGTGTAGGGAGCCAGACCTAAGTGTCACAGTGTGTATGTGTGCAGTGGGACCAGAAATGCTGTAACTGCAGGCTGAAACCCCCTTAAATGGATGGTTTTGCTTGGGGCTCCATTAACAGTGCTGGTACTGATGCCCTGGTACACTAATGGTGCACGTGTGTGGGGAAGGGAAGCTGTCAGCTTGCTTTCCTCACGCTGCTGTCTGAAATGGTCAGAAGGTGTTTCTCACTCATTGTGACAAGTTGAACATACAGATCCAAAGTCAGAACGCACCCTATGGCTGTAGCACCTGCTGCTTTGCTTAGCTGTGTGTAATGCAGGTGGTGGGTGTGTCCTGGGTAGTATTTTCTAATCCTCTGCTGGTGAAGGGGAGCTTGCCTGAATGCTTTGATATCAGTAGGAGCTGATTATGCATTGGAAAACTAGACCACAGACAGGGAGTGGGGGAGGATGTTCGTGTACGTACCCACTGCTCCGTGTGCTTGGCATCCATTCCAGGAAAAGTAGTGGGATTTTTAAGAAGTATGTTGACAGATTATACTGTAACAGATAGTGAACCAAATTGCTAGGAGCAGCAAGCTGTGTGTGTGGACTTCACTCTGCTGAAACTTGGATCCTTTCAGATGGTGAAACAGTACTTTTATCTTAATCCTCAGTAAAATGGGTTGGTAGATGCCCAAGGTGTCCCTGCTCCAGGATGGAGTTGTATTACATCTGCAACCCAAACAACACAATTCTATGAAAGGCAGTTTTTATAACTAAGAGTTATTTAAATACACTTCAGCTCCTAAGTGCTCTTCTCAGCCTACTGCATTAGCTTTGGTTGAGTTGAGCTGATACTAAATGGATATTATCTGTATTGACAACTAAACATGTTATTTCAGGACTTTAACACTGTTCATCCACATCATTTTAAATCTCTCATAGCTGTGTTCCACAGAGAAAAAATAAAGCAGTAATTTTTTTCTCCACTCACTGCTCTCTGCCTGTTCTCTCCTGCTTGCCATCAGTTCCTTGGTGCTGTCACTGAGTTATTAAGGCATCGGCATCCACGGCTCCAGAGCGTGGTAACATTTCAAAGGCCATCATCCAAAATGGAAAGTTCGTCTTCAAGCTGCAGAGCTGCTGCTTGTCAGAGCCTCTTGCTAGATGGCTGGGGCTGGTTTTGTGAGGGGCTTTTTATTTGGTGGTAGTTTGTACCTTGCATTAGGTGCTGTTAAAGATTAGGTGCTGTTAAAGCTTAGGCAGAAAAGGTCTCTAAATAGCAATTCAGATGAGAGAAGGACATTGAGGAGATAATGTCCTGCAGTGCTGCCCTGAAGGAAAACATTCTCAAAGGGGAGGGGGGGAAAGGGAGATTATTTTGTCTCATAAGCTACAAGGTCAGAATTGTATCACTGTTTGTTACTTGTGGAACACAGATCTGCTTCACAAAAAGTGCTATCTGAAGAGGATGTAAAATTTACAAAGGACAAATTCCTCTGATAGCAGAAGGCAGAGCTGAATGTAAAATGCTGGTGGTGATGTCTGTACTGCAGGAGTTCTGGAAGTAGGAAGGGGAAGGTGCTGCTTTGAGTTGACTGGGGAAATGAAGGGATAGAAATGTGGGGTTTCTCTTTTTTTTTTTTGAACGTCCCTTGATTGCTTAATACTTAACAATGGCAGGTTCATATTTAAAACATCTGATGCAGCACATGCAGTTACAACCTACTGAAAACCCTCTGCACAATGAGTTTTCACTTTCTTCCAGTTGATGTATGGTCTGTTGGGAAAACACACCCCTCAGAAGGACTGAAGTTTCCCCAAAGAAGCTCAGTGCTTCCCCAGTGTGTAGCATTTGCTCCACAAATGAAGAAAGCTCTGCAACCTGTACGCATCTGTCAAGTGAATTATCAAGGGGTTTTTGTATTTTCCTGCTGTGTTCAGATCCTATTGCAGCCTGTACATGTGTATAAGGAGTATATATGTATATATAGAGAGATGTTAAAGGCTACTGAGTTCATGAATTTAAATAATTGTTTTCTTCTGTGGTTTTTTTTGGGGGGGACCTTCCTAAGCTGTGTTGCTATTTTATTCAACTTGCCATCCAGGTAGTTTGTGTGTACTCTGCAATACACACAATGTATCAGGAGCTTCCACAGGCTGTCTGCCTACACTGCAGGTGTTCTCTGATGTCACAGGAGCTGTGCCTTTCCCCTTATTCCCATGCTGAGATGTGTCTGTGCAGTGGTTTCCAGAATGAAGTGTTTTGCAAAGTCCATTGACTGCAGGAGAGCCACTGCGAGAACCGGCTGTGATGAGCAACAAAATACTTCCAATGCTTTCTGTGGTCAGTATGAGGTTTAAAAGTAAGGGTGGAGAAAAAAGCTTTGTGTCGTGTACTGGCAGCAGTGGTGTATGGTTCTGTGTCAGAATCTCAGGGTATAGACTGACAGTTAGCAGAAGTAATAAAGCAGTGCAACCGCAGAATGCGGAGTGCAGAGTGAGCCATGGGAAGCCTCCAGGCCTGACACTCCCGACAGCCGAGCGCGGCGTCAGCCCCATTTGCTGCTCAGGGTGTTTGCCCTGCTGGAGAGAGACAACTTCTTTGAGCAGAAAAACAAAGGAGGGAATAAAAAACTGGAAATGTTGGCGTCTCAGCCACAATGACAGCAGCTGAGGGTAAATTACCACTGAAATCTGATGCTGAATTGACAGATAAGTTAAAAACTAGTGAGAACGTGGTCAGATTTGCTTCTATTTCTTAATTAGACCAAAATCATGTTTGAGTGGATGGGGTTTGAGGCCATCAGAAGCTTTGAGAAGGACATGCTGGGAGCATGGAATGAAAGCAGTGTGTCTGGAGCGCTGGGGCAGTTAGCTTAACCCATACAGAAATGCGTGTAGGTTTAAAAGATGCACCTTGAAAAAGGTCCTGCGGTGCTGCAGGGCTTGAACCAACACGTTGCATTTTACCCTCTGAGATCCAGATTTGGCCAGCACTTCTGAACGTTGTCGTTCTCAGGGCATAACTCCACAGGAGCAGTTTTCCTACGTTTGATTGGCACTGCTAAGGATAAAGAGGCACTTCTGCTAGCATTTCTCTACATCACTCTACACCTTTAAAAGTCCAGTGTGACAAAATGCAAAGGTGTGTAAAGTTTAAGATAATCGTGTATGGGTTTTTGTATTGCTTATCCTAAAGTTAAACGTATGCCAACCTCAAAGACTTCGCCCTGCAGCGCAGTACTGTGCAGGCTGTTCTCCACTGAGCAGGCAGTACCTGTGTGTGCCAACCATTCTTACACAAAGCAGCAGAAGTTTGCTCAGCAATAAGACAACATTTAGAAAGACTTAAGCTCATGTAAATGAACTGTAGAACGTGATGAATTCTGTACTGAGGTTTGGTTTGTTTGTTTTCTTTTGGTAAAATGTCCTAAGAGTGTTTTTGTTGTTTTTTTTTTTCCCAGCCTTTTCTTAAAAAGCTAGAGAGCTCATGAGCTGAGGGCATTTACCCTAGAAAGTCCAGGTATGGTATATTTGTTCCTTCCTTGATGTCCTGTTACACATTTATAAGCTGAGAGAATTGACTGTGCCTGCTAAATTTACAATGAATTGTGGCACACAAAGCATAGATCTGTATCAGCTTAGCCAGAGTGGCTAAGTCATAAATAGGGTGCAAGTGATTTAATTACCCCCCGGGAAGGAAGCCCTGGCCCCTCTAGGCAGCAACAGCAGGATGGTGGACAAGACTTCAGGGCCTCTGCACTGGACTCCTGCCTCAGCCACACTGTGCTGGATTCCCGTCTGGTCTCCCATCCTCTGCCTGCACTACTTAAGTTACAGGCGACGCTACCTCCTGTGACGAGCGTCTGCCAGGGTTGTAAATCCCTCACATTCAGGATTGCCCTTCCTGCTCTGTGTGTACGTAGAGCCCGGCTGGGCTGGTGTGTGTGGCTGTTGTTGGGCTGACAGGCAGCTTGTGGGAAAAGCACACAGATTCTCTGCTCCAAAGCACCCTGCAACCTCCTCCCTGCTTTTGTATGGGGAGAAAAAGGGTTCTGCAGGCGTTATCAGGCAGCATTACAGGGCTCTGCATTCTGCACTGAGAAGTTACCCAAGGCAGGAGCACAGGGGTGTCACATCCTGCCAAAATCTGCATCTGAGGTTTGCTGAGGGCCATGCAGCCTGATGGGAGCGTTCTGAGAACCTGTAACAGCGCTGCAGCCTTTTACCTCTGGATTTCCTCCATCTCCTTTCTCCCTCCTCTGCTCTCCTCTCCCCCCAGTCGTTGTGAAGCTCCACATTCCTTTCCTCACAGTCATTTTCATTTTCCAGACCTGGGCTTTGCTTCCACTCTCTCCTCCACTTCCTTTGCTCCAGTGACCAATAACAAAATAATTAGGGATACTCTCTTCAGGCTTTAAGGTCAATATGTTGTAACAAGGCTATAAGAACAGAGGAGTTTGTGCCTCGCAATTGTTTCAGGAGTCTGATGACACTCATTTTCTATTTTGAAGGCATTCTGTGAGTCAGAAGAGCCAAAAGCGTATACACAATGCATCCTTCCAGAGAGTGACACAATTCTGCATACGATACAGAGGCCACTTGCTGCTCACCTTCCCATCAGGGCATGTGGTGTTGGACACCAGCAGTGTGTGAGAAGCATTTTAAGTGAGGCAGCACACAGCTTTGCTGTCGATTCTTCCAGTCCCGGACACAAAGCAGGTTCAGGAGATCCGGCAGACAGCACTGGGATGAAAGCATGGCTCCGAGCCGTCTGCCCCAGCCAAAGGGCGGGGTGATCCCGCCTGGGCCCGCAGCCACACAGAGGCAGAGCAGCGCAGCCGGCTGAGTGCGCCCCGGGCTGCCTGCCTTGGCACGGCCTTCAAGGATCAGCAGTGGGAGGGAAGCAGGAGCCCAGCCTTCAGGGCGAGGCAGCAAGGTCCTGGCAGACAAAGCGAAGGCATCGGGCAGGGCGAAGCTCTCGCCCATCTGGCAGGGCGATGCAGGCACTGTGGGACCTGACCCTGTGGGTGGCAGCAGGATGCTGTGTGGCAGGGCTGCAGGGCCGTCCTGTCGGCTGCGTCTCTGCAGCTTTACTTGCCTGTTTGTAACCAGCAAAATGATTTGCTTTCTGTTCTTATTTTTCTTTGCTGGTTTTCATTGGAATCTGGTTGGTTTTGATACTGATGCCTGGTCCTTGTTCTCCTGGCAAACGACAAAGAGGGAAACTCTCATTACAGAGATTCCAGGCCTGTGCTTTTGTGGCCGAGGGCTTGGAAACTTCTTGTTGCCAATCTGTGGTCCTCCAGGGAGAGCTCCGGCCAGAGCAGGAGAGAGCAGGCTCGCTTCTCATGCTGTTTCTAAGATAAAACCAGAGAAGCATTAAGGCTGCCTTCTCTTAAACGTTTCCAGTCCCTTCTGACACCTTTACAGGTGCTATTTTTTTCCTCCTTCCTGTGCACGCCATTTCCAAAGCAAAGCATCCCCCTCAAAGATGGAATGAGCCTGGAAGCGGCTCCCCAGCCCACAGGGCAGCACCCGCACGGCGATGCTGAGCAGCTGTCTGCCTGGCAGGGCTGCTCCTCTTGGCAGCCAGACAAAGGACGCAGGAGTAGGAGGAAAACAAGGCTGGGAGGGAAAGTCGCTCCAGATAATACAGCATCTGGCCTTGGGAGAAACCATCTGAATGTGGGGAGCAGGGCAAGGGAGGGAAAAAGTTTGTCTGGGAGAATTTATGGAGTCTGTCTGGAATGGGGATTGAGTGTCCAAACTTGCATCCAAAATCATAGCAAGCCTGTCTGCTGATGTGGGCCAGGTGTTGGAAGAAGATTTCCTGGGGCCTGGCTTGCTGCTGCCGTGGTGGCATTCTTGGCTCCATTGCATTGCAGCCTGTTTTGCAGAGGATCTCACACTGGGTGAGTGATATGGACCCTGCATATTTGGTATTTGGAGGTGTGAGGAGAAAAGTTACCAGGGTAGAACTGGGCAATCTGGATTTCTGCTCAGGATCAAGTGGTCCTTGTGTATTTTCATGAGGATGGGGCAGCAAGCAGCTAACGTCAGCCAGAAAGCAGATTACAGCAGAGGGACGGACCAATGGCTATCAGCTTTCTCTCAGGAGCAAGTTGAGCAGGAAGGAAGACTTGTACCATTAGGAGGATGCAGTTGTAGGGAACAGAGACAGCAATGTGAGGAGCTGTAGTAAGCTGATAAGGGAGTAACAATGGAGCCAAAAAGAATAAGATGCATGATTTGCCCACAAATTGCCAGAGTCCCATGTGGCCTCAGGAGCAGCCCCAGGAGCAGGGCCTGGGGCAGGAGATGTTCTGTGCCAGGAGGTGGTGACTCAGTGTGATCCTACAAGCAAGATGCTTGGCTCTGCAAAGTACGTTTCAAAATAATATTTGCTAGAGCTAACACTGCAAAGAAAGAGACAATAGTATAGATAATCTTACGTCCCTTCAGATGCAGGAAACCTGGATCCAGTAGTCCTCTGATTGGCGTGTAGCATGCCAGGCAGGCCCTGCCTGTGGAAAAAGCCCATTTATTAGACTTTATTGAAAGACTTTTATTGAAAGAAAACAACTCTGGTCATCATTTCAGTTGTCATACAGAAAGAATGTTCACATAAGAACTTTTAGATAAAAGTAAGGCCATGCAGGTGGCGTAATCACCAGTATGAAGTGGGACTTGCCTGCATGTTCCTCTGCTGTGAGCTGGCCTGGGTCATCCCGTTCTGTGTTTGCAGACACAGAAATGCACAGCACGGCACAGGCCTGAAGCCCAAGCTGTATGTGCAGCACAGTGCAGCGCAGCACAGCCCTGGGCTTCCTCAGGCCAACTGTGGTGCTGAGCCTCTGGAGGTGCTGGGATGTATCCTCCAAAATAAGCAGCACTGCAGGAAAGCTGCTTTGCATGTCTTCCTCCAAAGACTGGTTAAATCCTGCTGCAGTTACTGCATATTCCCAGCCTGCAGTCCAACTGATTTGGATGGAGCCTGGGCATGTGCATCAACCACTTGTGCTCTTCTCAAGGAGGTTAAATCCATCTGTGCTGAAGAATTCAAAAGCTATGTTTTCAACCTGGGCAGGTCAGAGACTTTTCACTTTGTTTTGAATTTTCAACAGAGTTTAGCACAAAAGAGCAATTTGGAGACTTGCAGATTAAATTAGAGCTCAGAAACTTGTGAAATCAATGCACAAATGTAATATTTGCCAAAGACATACTAGGGAAAAAAAAAAACAGCAGGCTCTCTCTGTGCCATCTTTTATTCTTCTCATTGTTATCTTAATCCAAGAAGAAACAAGACTAGTTTACAACCCATTTGCAGGTCTCAGAGTGTGTGCAGCACGGTGCTGCAGGTGCTGATGACCATTTAGCTTTATTTCCAGATGCAAGGGGACAAATGAGTTTGTCCTATAGCAGAGGCCAAAGGCGCCCTGACAATCTGCCCTGCCTTCCAACATCACGCTTTGCATGCACATTCCCTACACCCTCCTTGCCAGAGCATCCAACCTCACAGAGCTTTGGGAAGGAAAAACCTCCTTGATCTCAGCCAGAATTTGGATGAGCAGGAGCTGGAAGGCTCACTGCAGAAACCCTATCTGCTGAGTACTCCCAGTGGCTTGGGAGGAGCAGAGGTAAGAAAGTCAAACCAGGAGAGGGAACAGAGAGAATACAAAGAGAAAAAGGAGGGGACAAGGTGAAAGCTGCAGATCTTAACATTGTGAATGAGGTAGCTGTACCTGGAAAAAATAAGAGCTTTTGTGGCAGTGAGCACAACTTGCATATGACTTCAGAGATAGGCACCTCTTTCTGTCCATCTTCCTTTGCTAAAAAACATAACAGCATTTATTTTTAAATTACCTCTCAACATGAAGAAGGCTTGAAAACGTCACATGTGATAAAATGGCTCTGCTGTATTTCTCTCTTTGTGACTTGGTCACTTGGTGATTAAGAGCTGCTTTTACTGTCAGTAAACGAGGCTGTGCCATCAGTCTGCTGAACACAGGCCTGTAGCTTGCTATAAGCAGCTTGGTGCATGCATGGTGCTGGAACTGTAGCTGTTACACTCAATGCAGGGCATGGATGTGCAGAACACAGGTCTCATCAGTGCAAGCCATACTGTGATGCAAAGGAAGTTTAAAACTGCTTGCAGCCCCTATAAGGCAGCTCGAATCTGTGGTCATCTTGCTAAACTGCCAGCCTGGGACACAAGCACAGTGGTGGTTTTATTCTTGTGGCCACAGCTAGTTCAAAATAACTTCAGTAAATCCACAGACCACATGGCAGATAGGAAAAACTCATTTGTACTTTCTGTGCAAGCCAGTGTCAGCAGTATCCGCAGGAATCAAGAGGCAGCTAGCAAAGTCAGTCGGAGCTTGCATGGCTTCAGAGGCCAAGTGGTAAGGTCATTTACCAGGGTCTTCTGTCTCATGTTTCAGGATGGATATTAGGAAAAAAATTATTCTCAGAAAGAGTGGTAATGCTTTGGCACAGTCTGCCCAGGGATGTGGTGGGGTCACCTCCCCTGGAGGTGTTCAGGACCCATGGGGATGTGGCACTGAGGGGTGGTGGGCTGGATCACTTGGTGACCTTAGTGGCCTTTTCCAACCTTAATGATTCTATAATGCTGCCACTACTGCCTGCGCCCAAAGAATGGCACAGCAGGCACAAAATACAGAGACTGTAGTACTGCAGTATTGCTTGACTCTCACTCAAATGACAAATAATCTGGCCCTAAAAGCCATGACCACGCCAAGTCACGTTACAGTTTGCTCCAAAGCTACCAGTATCGTATGCTGAAGGAAGGATAATCTTTACAGGATTGTTTCCTTATTCTACCTCAACCCTGTCCCGGCATATCATATAATTTTAAGCTGTCATTACAAAAACAAGCGAAACACAGGGGAACTTGTTCTTCACGGTGATGCAAAGCCGTGAAAAACACAGCGAGCTCAGAACACTCCCATTCGCACTCACTTGGTGTGACTGTAAACAACTGCACAGCAATGGAAAATCCCAGTGCGGCATTCTCACCTCTCCTGCAGGACTTCACTGCTCTTCCAGCAGAAAGGCAGTGAGTTATAAACCTGGCAGTGAAATTTGAGGGATGTGGAATTCCAAACGACACCGCGCTGGGTCTGTGGGTTTACCTACACAATCTTTCAGGACTCTAATGAGAATTACACAGTTAAAGCCTTATGCACCGGTGTGAAAATACTGTCACTGAGCACGTAATTGTGTGCCTGAGGCTCTCAGGTCCCTTCACTAAGAGAAAAGCACGGATCTGTCGTTGTAAAAGCCGCCTGTGCCATTCTGGGCTCCACCACAATAGCTGCAGTCATGCATTTGGACTGAAGATAAAATACAACACCGTGACAAATCTGTATACTTTATCTGGTACCAGCCCTAATTTTCAGATGCTGCTTTCATGCAGCGTGCAGTTGTGAGGGAGAGCTCAGCAGCTGGCTCGCTTCTGCTCTGCCTTCATTCCCTGTGCTGATAAGTCCCCCAGTGCCCACTGCCCACCCCCTGCAGCGGATGCTCACTGCCTCCTTTTGCACTGCACTCCACCACCAGAGATGCTACAGGCCCCAGCCCGCGTCACCTTAAAGGAATTCACCCCTGACTTCCAAGGAGCAGGATTAGGCTCCCTGCCCTCGCCGTCACTGGCACTAAAAGCAGCAGATAGCATTGGGCAGACATTGCCTTGTGCAATAAAACTGCTGTCTCTCCCTCACCGGTCTCGGAGTGCTCCTGGTAAGGCAGGTGTGGGCTCTCAGTGGGACTCTCCATGGGGTCTTTGGTGTCATTCTATGGGGTCACCCTGTGGGGTCTCTCAATGAGGCTCTCCGTGGGGTCATTCCATGGAGTCACTCCACGGGGCTCTCCTGGGGATCTCTCCTCAGGATCCCTCTGTGGGGTCTTTCCATGGGATGTCCTCCGTGAGGGTCTCAGCTGAAGTTGTGCACCGTGGAGGGGCTATCCATGTCCTGAGCAGCTGTGTTGGTAAAAATTAATCAATTGAAGGATGATAGGGGATGGAGGAGATGAGTTCTGAGTGGCAGATGTAGGGTAAAATGCTTTATTACCCAAAACATTTTTGAGGGGGGAATAGATATTTGCTGGGGAAGCTGTACAGCTGCTTGCAAACAGAACGTGATCAGCAGGATCCGTATTTATTTGTTAATCCCTCCGCAGCTGCAATGCACGTTAACCTTCACCCTTCGGGCGGGCAGGGAGAGCGGTTCAAAAGGCAAAAAAAAAAAAAAAAAACATAACGGGAAGGCGGATGGAAAAGCTGATTTTTTTTCCTTGGCGGCACCGGAGGCGATGTCGGGGTGCGTGTGTGTGTGTGTGTGTGGGGGGGGGGGGTTATCGTAAAATTATCAACAGGTATTTTCCACAGAAAACGGCGGGGCCGCCGCGAGGTTCGCCTCAGCCGTTCGCCTCAGCCTTTCTCCTCAGGCGCTCCCTCAGGAGGGGCTCCCGCCTGCCGCCCCCCCTCCCGCCGCCGCCGCCGCCCAGGCGCAGGCAGGGGCCGATTCGGAGCAGAAGTTGCGCCCAAACTTCGCGAAGTTGAACGAAACGCTCCCCCCGCCGCCGCCCAGCTCCCCCCGCCCCTCCCCGCCCGCTCCTCCGGCGGCGGCGGCCCTGAGGGGCGCTCCATTGTCTGCCGAGGGGATGGCGGCCGTGCCCCCCTCCGCCGCGCCCCCTCCGCGCCCCCTCCGCGCCGAGGTGCGCGGGGCGCCGGGCGGGCGGCCGCCTCCTCTCCGCCAAAGTTTCGGGATCGGCGTCTCCTCGTGATGTATGGATGATATATTGCATTGTGGGTGTCAATATAACTGACGGCCATATTTGCCGGTGCCGCTCCTGCTGTAAACAACCCAAAGTGTCTGGGAGACGCGGAGACGCTTCGCTGAATTCCATCAGGACGCCTCTCGTCCTCCCGCTGGCCATGTCGCTGGGAATGTCGTACAAACCCAACTTGAACGCCCACATCCCCGGGACTCCCCTCGCCCCGGGTAAGTGCGCGGCGGGAACTGGGCACAAGTTTGGGAGGCGGGCGGCGGGGCCGCGCGGCACCTGGGGCAGCGCCGGGCTGCGCTCCTGCCCGCTGCGCGACGGCGGGGCAGCGCCTCCGAGCCGCCATTACCGCCGCCCGCCCGCCCCGCGCCGCCCCTCGGCGGGGACTCGGCGCCCCGCGGACCGACCCCGCGCCGCCGCCGGGGCTCCGTCCGCCGGCTTTCCTCCATGCCCGGCTCCCCGGGGCGGCTGATTGATCTGGATCAGGAATATTCCGCCGGCGCCTCAGCGAGGACCGCTGCTGGCGGGACGCCGCAAGTACCGCTCGCAGCGCCTCGCGGCCGCCGGCCGCTCTCCTCATCCGCCGCGGCCGCCCGGGACCACCGCGACCTCCGCCCGCAGCGCCGGGCTCCGTCCCACCGCCCCGCGGCGGCCCCCGGACCCTCCTCGCCCCCGTTGTGGAGGCGGCGTAGAAACCGCTCTTTATCCCTCCGAAACGACCTTTTTTTATTTTATTTTATTTTTTAAATTATTATTATTATACCTTTCCTCCCCCCCCCCGTCTCCCCCGTCTCCCCCGTTCCTCCGCAGTGGATCTCTACGGGAGCTTTTCCAACTTTCCTCTCTGAAAAGTTTCCCTGATGAGATAACTTTCTGGCTTTTTTTCATCCCCTCTCTCCCCCGCTGCTGCCCGGAGGTGCTGAGGGGTTCCGTCCGCAGCCCCAACAAAGCCGCTTCGCCGTGGGCTGTCGGAGGGGATCTGCGGCCGCAGCGAGCGGAACCAAAATGGAGAAGTCGGTTCTGACGGACTCTTCCCCTGCTGCAGGGCTGGCACCGCACCGAGCGCGGGCTGATGTTTAAATCTATTTTATTTTTGAGAAGTTTTGGCCGCTTGGGTTTGAAATGAGGGAGACCTGTCCCGGTGGTTTTACAGCCTTGTTCTTTCGGGATATCGGTGTGGGGTTGAAGGATGCGCTCCGTCCCGGCTGCCCCGAGAGCCGCAGTCCGGCCCTGCAGTCGCCAGCGGGTGACAACCGCCGTCCGCTCAGTGCGGGTCCTGCGCTGAGCACAGCGCGGTGCAGAGCGCCCGAATCGCCCCACGAGCACAGGATGTGCCGAGGATCTTTGACAAAAAGCAGAAGTGTCACCGGAGCGGGGAGGGGGGAGGGAAGAAAAAAAAAAAAAAAAAAAAGAAACAAAGCAAAGCCTGGCGAGGGAAACCATTCCGCTGCCGGCTCCCACGAGAACCTGTGCCTTGCTCTCCGCAACAGCCATAAAATTGCAGGGGAACAAAGGTGGTGTTCTGCGCCGGTGGGGGGGCTGGGTGAGTGTCACTGCGGGGGGACCCGGCCCCGAGCCCGGCAGCGGGGCTGAGTGGGGAAGTTTGTGCCGCCGGTGCTCTGCCCGTGTGCTTTCTGCTGCTCGTGCTGCGATTCAGATTTAGATTTTTCATGCATTTTATCTTTCCTACCTCCTCCTCCTTTCCCCCCCCACCCTGTAGCTGCAAGTTTGCTGTCATGCTGGAACTATTCTTCTCTAAGTTGTCCTCTCTCCTGAGTTGGGATCGCCCCCGACACCCCCGGAATCTTTGCAATGAAAGAATGTCCTCCTCTGAATCCAAAATGGGCTCTCTCCTCCCTCCCTGCCTTCTGCCATTATCCTCACGCACCAGCTCTTCCTCTCGCTCGTGGTATTGCCAGCACCGTGGCCTAAGGCCAAGGGAGTTAGACAAAGCAGTCCTTGCAGTCACACATATCGCGTTCAGAGTGATAGGACTGCAGATGGCCCCCTCCTTTCTGGAGCTTAATTCCGAGTAGAAGGAGATTGCTTCTCTATTGTGCTGACATCGAATGCCCCCGGCCAGGAGGAGAAACCCGAGGTTTGCTTCTGAACCTGGGGCGAAGAAACCCCCCTCCCCCGTCCTGCAGAGGAGAGGAAAACAGGAAATCTGTCCCTTTTGGCCCGAGATCAGCCCTGCAGAAGCCTCTCCGTGTGAATGCTAAGCGTTGTGGTCTCAGCCGACCGAGGGCTCTGGCCAGCAGTGGATCTCACAGGGATTTTCCTCTGGGAGGTAACGCTGCTGCCCTGCAGTGCAGGGTTTTGGTGCAGGGCTGTTGGAACCACGTCAGCTCAGCTCCTGGAGCTGCGTCCTTGCTGCAGAGAGAAGTCCTCTCAACTTTGGGCTGAGAGTGGCCACTGCAAAATCAGATTTGTTCTGTGCTCAGTGAGCGGCCCGGCTGGATGGGTGGCTGTGCTGTGTTGCACAGAAGCGTGTTTGCGATGTGCAAACCTGGGCTGGAGCCCTGAGAGCGGGGCTGGCTTGGGATGGGGCAGTGTGGGGAAGAAGCCTCTGTGAGGCTCTGACAAGTCTGGGGATGGATGTGGGCATGGAAAATGGGGCTGCTCACTCATTAGCTTGCACCAGACTCTGAGAAGGGGGTTGTGTTGTCAGAGCAGAATCTGGTACCTGTTCCTCCTGCCCAGGTCTTGCAGCATTTTGCCTGAATTATCCGTCCCCTTTGTGGATTCCACACTCTGCAGATGGAGCCCCATTTAATCCACACAAACGCTTTCTCTGCACAGGAGGTAAATAGGAGCTCTGTTAGGGATCTGGGATGCTGTGGCTGTACCTTCACATCCTCACCTGAGCCTACCATGTCTCTGGGCACCTCTGTTACCTGTTTTAACATAATGTTTTTATTTATTTTCTTGCTTATTGTACTGAATCTTGCAAAGTAGTATTGCTTCCTCCTCACCTGCCTTGTATTTCATATTGTTTAATTCTGTTCCTCTGTAAGAGGACCAACCACTGAGATAAAGTGGAGCATCTCTACCGACTTCAGTTGAAGCAGAGGGATTTGCACCAGTTGTCACCAGGTCTGTAGTTTGTCTTTTGACTGAGTGGTCACATTCATCGGTCGGAGGGGTGCATTCAAAGAGTTGCAGTCAATGGCTCAACGTCCAGTTGTGTTCAGTGAGTTGATGTTCAGTTGCAGTCACCGTCTGGATGTCCAGGTGGAGATCAGGGACAAGTGGTGCTCCTCAGGGCTCTGCAATGGGACTGGTGTTGATTTAACATCCCTGGTGAGTTTGCCAGTGACCCAAAATTGCGTGATGTGGTCAGCATGCTGGAGATGCTTGAGGCTGGGCTGGATGGGGCTGTGGGCAGCCTGGTCTGGTAGGAGGTAAAGGTCTGATGGTCTGCGACTTGGTGAGGTTTACAGACTCTTTCAACCCAAAACATTCCACGATTCTGTGGTTGTATGGTTTTCTCTGGTCCAAGGCGTTTCCTGGCTCTGTTGTGGATATCCACCAGTTTTGTTCAGGCACAGGTTCGAGAGCAGTAGTTTAAAGGTCCAGAATCCAGCAGAAAGAGCTTGGATATTCCTTTGTAATTTCAGCAAGAAACATTACTATGTTTCAAGTCAAACCGTGTTCCTGTAATAAAGCTTGAAAACTTTTGTGCTTAGGATCTGGAAAAGCAAAATGCAGCAGACTTTGCCAAGAGAAAGGACAGTGCCTCAGCTCCCAGTTAGCAAATGGTGCTGCCATGCTGAGGACCAGCAGGGCTGTCAGCCTCACCTTGCAGAAGATTTTCCCTCACTGGGGCTGCAGCTTGCAACTGGGGAGACCGATACTGTTCAGTCCTGAGGTGTGATGCCCAACATGTTAGCTTATTTCTTATTGAGACTGCAGTGCAAACTTGCATGAGCAAATGGCTTGCTTGTTGCCCTTTACAGACAGCTTAGGTCTCACATTGTCTGTAGTGAGGGGCTGCTGTTTTTTGGAATGAGGTACTGGAAAGAATACGATAACAAACAATGCAGCAGAGAGCAAAGTATTCATGTCTTAGCAGAGGGGATATTTTTTTAAGAAATGTAGGTGATGCTCCACTCCCAAACCCCCAAGTTACAAACTGAAAATTTCAGGTTCCTTGGTCACTTGAAATCCACATGAAGCCATGAACAGAAAAGAAACTTGCGAAGCATGTTTCAGAATGAACAATTTTTCAGTGGACTTGTTTGGACATTTAAGAAAATGGTGTTTTTGGCTTTGCCTAATAGAGCTCTTAGGTTCAAAGCAGTGACTGGCATGGTTTTCACAACCTCTGTGTCATCCCCACCCACCAGTCAGTTGAGTTGCAGAGTGGTTTTGGTTTGTGCTAGCTTCATTCCTCTTGCATAAAAGTAAACCAGAAGCTGTGCTCCAGTTATGCAATTGGTGCTCCATCCTTTAGGGGAACATAGATGTCCAAACCAAAGGCTGGACAGCTTTGAGCCATATTCGTGATGCAGACACCCAGTCTGGGGGATCAGACTAAATTCCAAATTTAAATCCTGCCCCCTCGCCCCAGCTACATGTGGTATACACGTACCAAAGGCTTTGATCTTCCGATCCATTCTCATTGTGCCAAATAATTTGCTAATGTAGAAATGTCCTGTCTTCAGCTAGAATAGAAGAGCAGTGGGGAGGCAGAGGGACTGTCTTCTGTTTGTCTGATTTAAAAAAAAAAAAAAAAGAAAGAAGAAAGGGAGGAGTTGGAAAGAGAAGAAATAAAACATGACCGTTATCCACATGGGAAGATTAAGTGGAACGAGAGTACTAGAGGAAAGGCCCTGAGTGTGATGGATCAAAAGAGCAAGGCCTCTGGCTGTTACAAAAAAGAATGTCCTATTTCTTGAGAACATATTTATATGTGTGTGTGCTGAATTTTTTTTTTCCTTTCAAGTGAAATAGTTTTATTCAAAGAAAGGTCTGTTTCTGCCACACAGGCTGTTTAAGGTGGGAAATAGCTTGTGAAAATAAAACTTTCACAGCCAGTCCTATAAGGAATGTTTTGTGCGGATGAGAACTAGGTCTATTATTTTAAAATTCAAAAAAAATTAAGAAATTCTTTGGAGGTTGGGGGAAATGGGGGCTGACAGCATTTTTGCTGTGGGTTGGCATCTTCGTAGTGCTCCATGTGTTGCTTGGCTGTGCAGTAGGTCTGCTTGTATAGACATGCGTGTGGTGTCCCATGGATGGCAGGCAGTTCTCGTTGAGCTTAAGCCAAATTGTGCAGAGGGCTAAGGAATCAAATAATCCTGTAGTCAGCCAGAACTCTGCAACTGCGGTTCAGGCTGTGTGCAAACACTGCAGAGATGGCTGCGGTAGGTGAGGATGTTGGCTCCCACCCTGTGCTGGAGGATCCTTGCCTTGCAGTGTACGTTGTCCGCGCAGCTCAGAACATTTCTCATGTGTTTTGATGCAAACTTGGCCACTTTAGGGCAGAAAAGTTGCATCCTCTCAGTTAAAATATTCCATGCTGGATATCTCAGACCGCATACCTGCAGGAATTTCTTCTTATATACTGTCGTGTTCTTGAGTACAGAGAGTTTGTAAAATGGCAGGAGCTCATAGAATGCCATTTTATAGGACCTTGCAAAGCACAGAGTTATAGAGAAACACATATCCAGCGGGGTTAGCTCTTTACTTAAGTCAGTTCTACATGAGTAACTGGGCGAGGTGAGTAACTGTTTCTGATTTTGCTTTGCTGTGTCTGTGAGGGCGAAGCAGAGCGGCGGCTGAGTGCTGTGGCCCCCGCAGAGGTGTCCCTGTGGACATCTGGGAGTGGATCAGGTGGGAGCGCACACGTTCCTGCCCCCGCTGCTTCCTTGTGGGGTGCACGGTAAGCTGCTTTTCCAGTTAGCTTTCCAGCAAGCAACAGCAGTAGAGGTAAGAACTGAGACTAGCAAATTGGCATTGCTGCTTAGGCTTGGAAACAGTAGAGAAGAAACTGGATGGATCTCTGCAAACCTGTTGGAAATTGATGGGGAGATTCCTGGTCCGAAGGAGTCCGGGGAAACAAAGGTTGGTTCTTGATCCTTTGTCTTGCAGGGTGTCACTGGAAGGGAGAGATTTTGACCAAAAAAAAAAAAAAAAAATCTCATTTCTGTTTGCTGTATTGTTACACCTCATCCTAATTAATAAAGAATTATGTTGATTAGCAAGAAACTCACTATATTTTTGTGGGAAGAAAAAAGCCTCTGTCAATCTTCTGTGTGAACACAGAAATAAAAGACATTGTTGGCACAAGAATAAATGGGTATATAAAAGGTTTTGTATACGTTTAATTAGGAAAGTGGAGGCAGAAAAGTGTGTACATTAATTTAGGTTTAATGCAGCAGCAAGCACTAAGACAATCTGGGAGGTGATGCAGAGTGTCACTCGAATTCAGTACAAGCACACTCCCTTTTCGCTTCTGTCAATTCCTAACTGTCTTGTCTCCATTGTTACTTTAACATGACAGAGCAAGCCTCAATTTAGATCCCCCCTCCTTTTTTTTTTTTTCTCTCTGGTGAATACCTAATCATCAAACGGATTTTTGACTGGGTCTTGGCTCTGAGACTCGTTGGCCTAATTTTTCTTCCTAACTGTAACAGCAGTAGCTGGTGATTTTTTAATTGTTATTATTTTTTTTTAATCTGCAGTGTACAGGATGTTCAGGCATGCAGATGTATTTCGGGTTAATTGACTAATAGTCATCTGAGACTCAGGGCTTCTCTTTGAGATTAACATACAAAGTGATAGGTCAGAAAGCCTAAGGTCCATTACCCTGTGAGATAATAATATCCCCGCAATTAATTTCATTTTCATGATTGCATCATCTTAAAATGAGGTGAAATCCAGGATTTTTCATCTTTCTTTCCTCCAGCAGAGTTTGGCTGGCACAACTTCTGGCTTGGGCGTGTGGAGCTGGTGCCACGGCCAAGCCAAATCCTTCCTTTGTTCTCAGGGCCTGCTGCTGCTGATAAAGTGGTCGGCGCATGGCATTATGTCTTATTACATTTTTGATGCAGACTGCAAAGAAACGGGTAAACTCACCATGGTTACCACGATCTGTCACTTGGCAGGGCACGCCGTACTCAGCAATGGCCTCTAGTGTCTGCTGCACAGCTCTGCATAGCGTGGGTACAGCAGACAATAAGCACCCAGCTGTGGAGCAGCACCAGGTAGGGCCCTGGCTGCTGACTGCGGACAGGAGCGATGTCCCAGCTCTGCTGGTGGGTTCTCCCTCATTGCTGCCTGTTGAAAGTTCTCCTTTGCTTGTGTAACTCCCATGCTGAGTCCTGCTGCTGTCCACTGCGGTGCCTTATGTGTGCAAAGTGTGGTTCGGCCCGGCTTTGCTGTTTTATCTTGCCACATCGTGTTTCTAGTGGAGTTTTCTCTTATGTAGCCGTACCCTGCTGTGTTATTTCATCCAAACGAAGCACACATCGTTTGAATTTGCATAACCTCAAACGATCACTAATTATCTGTACTACTTTATCATTAGTCAATGATATGCTGGTGAAAACGGTCCTGTTTGCGTGGGCTGCAGCTGTGGGGTAAGCTGTTGGTGAGGTCTGTTGAGTGGCCAAAGCAGGATTCCTCAGCCTGGCCATCCAAGTCCTTGCTCAGAGCCAGTTTGGAGCTTCCAGGTCCCATATGCGTGGTGCTTGCAGTAGCAGCCTGGGAACAAGTCTTTACAGGATGCATCTTTTGTTTTATTCTATGGGAGCAGAAATCGCTAGAGTCTGTCTTTGCTTAATTGAGGTAATTAAATCTTTCTACCTTGCAGCACAAAGGGTTCATTAGTGTTTTTGAAGCATTTTGAAATCACTGGAGGAAAGATGCTGTTTGCTGTTGTGTCATGTTTGATAAGTGTTGAAATTTCAAGTCATCTGGACTTGGAATATTGGCTGAGCTGTAGGTACAGAAACCTTGCCGTTGTGCATGCACAGAGGGAAGGGCTGACTGAGAGCACAGCTGACAACTGTGGTGTTCCTCCCCAGTGCAGGAGCCATGCTCTGTGGGTGTGTTTTAATTTTTTTGTTGTTTGTTTTTACTGTACTTCAGAGGGATGTGACTATTAACTCCACACGAAACCTTAGCAGTAGACACGTGCAGCCATAAAATTTAGCTGCTTGGTTTAAGACAAAGATAAACCTTCCTTTTTTCAAATGGGCCTTGTGACCAGCCCAGTTTACCTTCATCAGGATTTCACATCCAGTTAACTGGGCAGGATGTAGAATACACTCTCTTTGTAGAACAAAGACACCACCACAGTGATGACTTGTGATACATTCTGAAGTGGAAAGACAGTTCCCAGCCTAGGTAGAGTCTGTTCCACTGTGTTCAGCAGAGCTTTTCACAACATAACTACTGGCCTTCTGTTTCTTAGTGAAGAGAGACAGGGAATGAAATCTCCTGCAACTTCTAAACAAAGCTAGTGGTTTACATGGTTCTGAGCCGCAGTGACTTTTGTCAACAGTGTAATTTAGGTTCACATGAAAGCTGGTGAATAAGATCCCTTCCTCTAATGAAGGGCAGTTGGGAATTTTTAGTGAGGAATTCTGCAAAGGGAAGATTTGCAGGCGGCAGGAGGTCTGAGTCTGTGCCTGCAGGCAAGGAGAGCAGCACTGGTGGGTATGGGGGCTTTTAACTGCAAGAGTGAAAAAGAGCAGCTGAGTTGAACACTGCCTTAGCCCTGAGAGTGCAGTTCATCACCAGCCCATTAAAGCTGTTGTAAAACAGGCGGCAGAATTAAGCCCTCCAAAAGAAATCTTAATATTATTTCTCAGTAACAAATTCTTACCATAGCAGGGTAGTGAAGTGTCTTGCTTCCCTGTTTCTGAAATAGTTAATCAATGATTGCATTGGTAGAGCCTTTGAGCTGACCCATAATCTAAAGAGATGTTTTTTTTGCCTTTGATTTACTTACGTAGCACAGTTTGACAGGCAAAAGATGTTTGATATCTCACAAAGAGGAATAATGCTTAGCAGTCTTCCCCTCCGATGTCATACAATGAGCAGCAGATCTGATAGACCTCAACTGACTGTTCTCTATGAATAGTTTTGGCATCAGCTGAAAATAGTACTGAGGATAACTTGCATTGACCATGTGATGGCACTTTGAGTTGCAAAATTGCTTTCAGATAACTTGCACTGAAAAAGTAAAAATAGCGCAGGGCGTTAGACTCATCTATGTGGAATGTATATATGCAAAAATAGGGCTCCTTAAGATTTAGTTTGTCTAGGCAGAACAACTTGTCATGTTACACTGCTTCACTTTTAGACAAACAATTTGCACTGATAAGGTTGCAGGCTGTGCTATTTTCAAGTGTACAGCAAACATTAGGGAAGCAGTAATTTATCGTTAGTAGGAAGTAGTGCGGCTCTGGCATTGGCTGGCTTAGAGTAAGGTGAGAATTCACAGCTTTAGAAAAGAGGAAAGCCACCTGAAATGTGTCCCCATGTAACCGACTCATCCATCTGTAGATAATAACAAGTATTTTCTCTTTTTTCTCTGCAGCTGGGAGCGTTCACTCTCCCTCCACAAGTATGGCAACGTCTGCGCAATACAGACAGCTTATAAACGACTATGGGCCCCCATCGCTAGGGTACACACAAGGGATACAGGTATGGATGGCTCTGTTGCTTGTTTTTTCTTTCACCAGATTGCTGACCCTAGGATTGCACAGTATCGTGGATGGTGGCCTGTAATCTGAGGTGTTCCTCCCTCTCACTAAGGTCTGAAATCAAACCCAAATGGCAAACTGATTCATCACACATATCTTGGGATCGAATTAGACTAAGCAGAGTGCTGAGTGAGATTAGTTACTAATTAACTGTTAGTCCCTTCCCTTCTGAGTAAGTGAACCATGTCTTGAGTTATGTTCTGGTAGCAAGGGCTGTTACATGCTTTTTAATTGTTAGAAAAGTAATAGTCCTACACCATTAACTGTTTGCCTTGGACAAACTGCTGATTTAAGATTGACAGTCTCATGAAGCATGTTACAGACATACCTATGGGCTGGTAAACTTTCTGGGAAATCTGTTTACCACTTAATAGGATTTCCCTTACTGTACAGGCAGTTTTGTTTTATCTGCTCTTCATTCTCTCTAACTTCTCCACAAAATATACATCTGAACACTGATAAAGACAGCAAGAGAGTTCAACAAGTAGTTCTCAGTTTGCTGTTTTTGTAGGACTGTTCTAACTTCTGTTTCAATCTCAGGCTCCAATCATGTAGCTGCATCCTCCTACCTGACTCCACTTTTTGAAGGGCACGTAGCATTGTGTCCAGTATAGCAGCAAAGGCAAAAAGAAAATCATGTTTATGTAGCAAACCTGAAAAAACTGGCTTCCTGGGGTATTCAGTGAATTTCCAGGTGCTGTTTGTTCTAATTGTTTTGGTTTTAGTAGCATCTAATTGAGATTAATCTACTTCCAATTACAGGGTACCAGCAGCAGTCAAGTACCGCAGAGCAAATATGCAGAACTTCTAGCTATCATCGAAGAATTAGGAAAAGAGATCAGACCCACATATGCTGGGAGTAAAAGTGCGATGGAGAGGCTAAAACGAGGTAATGTTAAAAAAAAAAAAAATTATATATATATATATATTTTAAGGTATCCCATATTCTTAGTGTACTGACTACTTGTCGGCAGCTTCATAACAATGGTCTCCCATGAATGGAGACAGCTGTATTGAGCTTGTTGTTAAACGGAGTGTATTAATGAGCAACTAGAGCTCTGGTATGCTCTATTCTTGCTGTATTTAACAATGGCCAAATGGTGTTTCATGTACACAGGGAGATTTTTCAGTTAATAATTCAAACCTTGTTTTAGAAGCCTTAAGTTGTCAGCTGGACATATTCTGCTAGGTTCTTGGTGACTTGCTTGTCCCTTTAACTGTTTCTTCTCTCTAACATCCAAAATACACAACCAAACATTGTTTTCATCCTCTGATAAACATTACTCACCTCCTTGACCCAAGAGCCCTTACTGAAAGG
Organism: Phasianus colchicus; assembly: GCF_987193195.1. Lineage (NCBI taxonomy): Eukaryota > Metazoa > Chordata > Aves > Galliformes > Phasianidae > Phasianus > Phasianus colchicus. The sequence goes on along the minus strand of NC_143453.1, from coordinate 8,378,055 downwards.
CTTAAGGAAATGTTACTTTGTGTTAAGTTGCATTGAGGCTGGTGGAGAGAACAGCTGGGGAAAAACAGAGAGGGTGTTGTCAGTGAAGGCTGTTGAGGGTGAGATGTCAAACATACTCCTCCTCTGCATGGTATCTGGCCACTTAGACTCCATTACCTGTTTCAAGTGGATGTCATTAGGAGTCTGCTGCTAAGGGACATAGAGGCTTTTAGGTCTGGCTGATGAGGTCTCTTCAGCTTTGCTTAGTCAGCTAAAAGAGGTCACATAAATGCCCTTTCCTTTGCAGTGTAAAAGGAACCCCCACATGCCCTGCTGCTTACATCAGCTTGACATTGTCCTCTGCAAGGGATGTGCAAAGGATATTTGTGAAGGAGCAGTGGGACATTCCATTGCTCCTAAAATGACCCTGAATGCCACCTATAATGGATGTTCTGGCATTTTTGTCCATGGCCAATACGTGGAGTTACCTTTTCCTCCCTTTCCTTAGTCCTTGTGCTGAGTTTGGCTCACTCACTCAAACCTGAACAGGAGTGTTACTGTAACAGACTAACATCTCACCACCTTGCAAATCCCCCTTACACTCACCCAAGACTACAAAGCTTTATTTAAGGCTCAACCATTATGGGAGAGTAATATATCTGCCATGACGTGCAATAAAATGACTAGTAGCTGTTCTGGGAAAGGATGCAATAAAGTCTGCTGATGAGTGGTAAGTGGAATCTAGCCCAGCTAAAATCAATGTTGCTGGAGTCTCTCTTTATTGCATTGCTGGAGTCAGTATTAATAGATCATGAATGGCAATAGGCTAATGGGGACAACTTGAGAGAGAGCAGGAGAGATGCAGAACTGTTCAGAGAATATCAGTTGGGTGAGGAAACGTTGTTTTGCTACTTCTTGCACTGAGTATTGATTTGTTCGCTAATGTAGGCTTAAGATTCAGTGCTGCCACTGTGACTGACTCGCAAATGATGCAAAAAAATCCACATTAAATACTTTTTGCTGCCATCTTTTGGTCACAAAGGTACATCTCTTTGCATTTTAGGAGCTATATGGCTGAAGGAGCATGTGCAAGTGTGAGAGCAGAAGTGAGTGAGGGTAACCACGTGACAGCAGCCTCCATGGCCACGTGGAGGTTACTGCTGAATAAAGTCCCTGTCCCCTGCTCCATCTGCTCCTAGGGAAAGAGGATACCGACCTCTAAAATTGGCCAAATTCCCAGTGTTCTACATAATTCAGGGTAGTTCTTCTGCATAAACTGGGCATCCTGCCACCAGATCCAGGTCTAGTATACTGCTTTGAGTATGCGTTTCTGCCTCCCACAGCTGTAGGAGGATGCAGCTTTACTTGTCTGCCTTAATTTAACCCTGAGCAAAGCCTGGCACCCATCACATCCCCAGTCTCTACTCCTTGGATGTAGAGGCTGTTGCTGTGATCTGGGCTAGCAGCCTTCTAGAGACAGAATCCATTACATCTAAAAAGAGATTAAATCTCTTCTACTGCCTTATTGTCATTTCTTCACCTTGTTAAAGAGCATGACTGAGCAGAGAAATCACCTCCTATCTTTTCCTGATAGTAAAATATAACCTTGTTAGTTGTAGAAAAATCTGTCTCCCATCGTAAAAATCTAAATTGAGCTCTGTTCTTTCAGCAGCTCTGTGAACATGAATCTAGCTTCAGTTCCAGGATTAAGACTCGAGGTCCATATTGCTAGAACTCAAGGCAGCAGGACTCTTAGTGGAAAATTCCACATAATGTCTATCAGAGTAGATACGGCAGCATGTAAAGCAGTGATGATTTATACTGGGAGCTGAGCCAGTTAGGAGGAACCTTTATGCACACGGCATTACAAAATTTCTCTTATACAACTTGTGTTTAGGCAGTATTATGAAGGCTTAGGTTTTGATGCATCCTCTTGTAGAAGAATTATTCCAAGGCATTAATTAAGGCTGTTAGGTCTTGCTAAAATGACTCCCTAAATAAGTTCAGGTGTTTTTCACCCCACAGTACCAAAATAACTGACAGGTTGATAAGATTGTTTTTCTTTACAATTAAGTTTCTCATTTTAATTAGGCATACACTGCACATTACAATGTACTCATTGCTGCAGCCCTACAAAGCTCATAATGCTCTGATTCCTTGTTTGGTCCATTTTCAATTCCTAACACCAGTTTGGGTAAGCAGACTTCTTCAGCAGTGGCTGATGTTAGGGCACAGAGGGCTCTCTCCATTTTCTGTGTCATGCTGTGGTAGCCTTGGAGACTCAGCAGAAACACATAAACCTTTCTGTGAACTGTCATTGCAAATGTCACCTGAATGAGATAGTTTAATATGTTCAATTCTTTTGCAGGCATTATTCATGCCAGAGGATTAGTTCGGGAATGCTTGGCTGAAACTGAACGAAATGCAAGATCCTAGCCCACGAATGCAGTTACAAGATTTTCCTTCTCTTAATGAAGAAAAAGTAATGCCTACTCATTCTGACTCTTGAAACATTCAGACAAATTCCTTTATTTTGAAGGTTTTACCTTTCTTTTTGCCCTTAAAAATGTATAGCGAAGAATGACAAAACAAGGATTTTTCAACTTGCTGAGGGTTGGCATTTTGTAAAGACACTAAAACTCCCTAAGACATTTCTAAACCATGAAAACTGAACTGCATGCAGAGGAATGCTCTCTTCTAGGCTATATTTCAGTTCTCTTCCTATCCAGCCACAATCCTGTTGTTGGGTTTTTTTTTTTTTATCTTTTTCACAGTATCAGCGTAACCCCAAACTGTCAGTCTTTCAAAGTTTGACATAAGCTGTAAGGACTTTTTTTTAATAAATGCAGAATAGCATGCTGTACTTAGTAGTCTGCTATGCCACAATTTGCCATACAGCATAGACCCTGCTTAGAAATAATAACCTTCTCCTCCTCTTACTTTTCCTTTTTTGTTCATTTTGCATAAACATTTGCATGACTATTAGTGCTTTGAAGTCCTTTTAAAGTGCATGAACTATATGGAAAATAGGGAAGCCTATTAAATAATAACAAGATTCTGGAAAGCTAATTTCTACATTAAGGCTGGAGATTTCAGTTTTAAGTTTGCAAAAAAAAAAAAAAAAAGAAGAAGAAAATTCTGGATAAATTACTAAAACTTATTTGCATCTTTGTATGTATTTATTACTTGATGTAATAAAGCTTATTTTCATTAACAGTTTGTATTAAAACTATCTACAGTCACTTTGTTCAGATTCACACCTCAGGTATGAAAAGCAAAGATTCAACCTTCATGCAGGAGGCTCAAGTTCAGGAAGACGAGGGAATGGGCCTGCAAATTTTTGGTCTATTTCCAGTGAAGGGACAGTCCTGCTGCAGTCGATTTTTTTCAGAGGATGGTATTATTGCTAGTTGTCTACCTTGATTTCAAAATACACAAGACAGCTTGGGTTCTTCTGCCTTTGTTATTGAAGGTCAGAACGCAGTTAGCAACCTGTGAGGGTTCTGCTGAAAATTAGAGAAGTTCTGGTTAAGCAATTAGTAACTTGGCAGTATTAAAATAGTGATAAGCCTGATAAGCCCTCACTTGTGGGAATGCCTCTTTCCCTCACTCCTCAACAACGCTTATCATCACTGCAGGTAAAAGCTGTAAAGCTACTGTTTAAAAACCCTTCAGAATTGAGAGAACTGGAGCATTTATGCAGGAAGTTCTACTAACAGATCTGAAGGAGACAGTCAGTGACTGGTGGTGCTTTGTCTCGAGTCTACACACTCGATCAGAGTATCACAGAGCAGCTTTTTCAGGTCTCATCTAACCCTCATCACTTTATGAAGGATTTATATCAGTGCAGGCATTGTCTAAGTAAGGATGGAATGTTAAAACCTGTAAGGAATGATCTCCTTATGTATTGGAATGCCTATGAAATAGTATAAGGCAGAAACTCAGCAGAAAAAAGATTCTTAAATACAAGTAATGAGATGATGGCAAACAGAAGTAAGAACACACTGTGCTTTAACTTTTCAATTTTACTGTAAGAGCAGGTCAGGTCACTACTCAGTATTTCAGTTGTGTTTATGAAGCCCATTATTATACATCAGTCAGAAAACTATGTGCTGGTATGACAAACTTCTCCCTTACCCTACCACAGCCAGTCAGTATTTCATGTTTATTTCCTGTCCAATTGCAGCATCTCTTTAAAGTGCTTTTTCCTTTCTAGGTTTTCCTTTGCTCTTCTTTTTTTCTCTTGCTTCTTCTTCTCTGATGCCTTCTGCTCTTTATAAACATCGCTTTCTTCACCCTTGTAGAAGAGGTCCACCTTTTCCTGCAGGATTTCTCTGGCTATCTTTCGGTTCTTCTCCACTGATCTTGTTTGATGGCACTGAAGAAATACAGGAGGACATCTTTATCACAATGCTCACCTGTTTATTTTTCTGTTTTCCTGCTAAAACTTTATATCCAGACAGCCCCAGTTTATTTATTCGTTAACCAAACCTTCTTGTATGCATAAACCCTTCTGTGACAACTGAGATAACGACCAACCGTAAAAGCAAACCTGAAGAACGGCACGCAGCCCTTGCCTTGATGAAATAAAACGCAATTACCTTCACCACAATCCCTGACGGAACGTGCTTCAAGACAACACAGTTGCTGGTCTTGTTAGTGGCCTGCCCTCCTGGGCCGTCGCCCCTCACAAACTGCTCCTTCAGCTCCGCCTCGGTGAGCCGCACCAGCTGCAAGGAGCTCCTCTTCCCGGCTGCCCACAGCGAGGGCCCCCGGCTCAGGGGCAGCCGCTGCGTGCTCCATAGCGCTGCGCTGCGCCCCGTCAGAACGAACGTGAGGGAGAACAAGTTCGGAACGCTCATACGGAAAGGAGGAGCTTCTCTGCGACCGAAGTGGAAACGCAGCTGAGGGAATCAACGCGAAAGCTTGTATCTGCAAGTGAACATGTCTGCTTGGTGGCACTAGAAGGTGATTTTTGTCTTCCGTCGCTGAGGCTGCAGCTACACAAGAACCCCAGACGCGCTGTCCCGCTTCGACCCGAGCGGAGCCCGCAGCCCGGCCCGCACGCAGCCCCGCCGCTCACCTCAGGGCCCCGGGCCGAGCGCCATACTGCGCATGCGCGTTTCCCTGCGCACACGGCCCTACGCGCACTTCCCGTCACATCTGCACATGCGCGGCACTTGGAGGCGGGGATACCACCCCGCTAATTGGCACTCACCAGACCCAATCGTTGCGCAGGGAGTCTTTATGTACACCACCCTCCCCCCCCCCCCCCCCCCCCCCCCCCACACACACACACTCTCTACCAATCAGGCTCTGGGAACCGTCCGGCGCGTAGTCGCAATAGCCAATCCTCTGGCGGCGACGTGCGTCCTTTCCCGCTCAGCCAATCCGAGCGGAAGGCGCGTCCTGGCGCGCGCACAAGGTATCCAATCAGCGTGCGGTCTTCTCGCCGCAGCGCCCCTCCCCGCCCCACCGCGTTCGAAAGTGGGCCGCCAATCGCCGGGGAGGAGTAGGGAGCCGCGCTTGTTTATCGCTGAACGGTCGCTGAGCAAAGCCGCTCCCGGACGGCTCCCGACAATGCGGGTGGACACCGGATGAGTTCCGAGGACAGCTGGTGAGGCGAGAGTCCGGCAGCACGGCAGCGCTTGGTCGTATCTCAGCGCCGCGAGGCCGCCCGCACCGCGCCGCCCCTTCCTCACAGAGTGGCAGCGCTTCCGGCCAATCAGGGGTGGAGGCGCCGTCAACATCCCGGAACGCGAGGGGCAGTAGCCAATGGCAGCGCGGGGGCGGGGCTTCGGCGTGAGGAGAGGCAGAGTGGTGGCAGGGTGGGGGGTGCTGGGCCGTGAGGGGACGGAGCCGGAGGGACCGCGGCGGGTGAGAGGGGTCGGGGCCTGAGGGGCTGCGGCGGGGGAAGGGGAGGGAATGGAGCAGAGCTGGAGACAGAGGGGCGATTATTGAGTGGCGGGGGGGGATGCGGGACTTTGAGGGGACGGAGAGAGGGGCCGCTGTGAGGGGGAAGCCGGGGTCCCGAGGAGGGCCCGGCTGCAGGCGCTCTGTGTGGGGAGCGGGGCGGGGCCCGGGGCTGTGCCGGCACCCGGAGCCGTACTGATGAGTTAAATCGCTCCCGGCTAACTTAATCCTGCTCCTCCGTGCGGGGGTTTGGCAGAACGAGGGCTTGTGCTGCGCTATGGAAACAGCAGGTGACAGCTGAGCTGCTCTCGGCCCCGTTACAGCTCCGTGTGTGATTCATTGCGGGCAGACTTCTAATGAGGTTACGAAACGAGTTTGTGCCACGGCTAAGGCCCACCCATCTGCTGAGGTAAGGGGCACCGTGATCTCAGCCCGGGCTGTCTGAAGCCCCCCTTGCCTCAGCTGCACGATGACCTTCGTGTCCTCGCACTGCTGGCCCTGGCAGAAAGAAGAAATGAGCTTTTCCCCTTCGCTTCCATTTCTCCCAGGAAGCTCTGCCAAAGGGATGTGTGTATCCGTGATAACTTCCTTCCAGTTCTTGCATTTTAAGCTGTGCTCTGAGGAGTTCAAGTAGCAAGCTGCCAACAGAGCATTTTACTACGGCCTGCTTCGCTTTAGCAGTAGGACAGAGATTAATTGGACAGCTGTCCAGCAGTTTCCTTCTGGTAGAAATGAGTTTTTACACTTTATCAGTGTGAGATGTGAAATAACGAAAGCTTAAATCCGTGAAAGTCAGCAGCGTGTCCTTGTAAGCCCTGTAAAGAATGGCTGTGCTTTGAAGGTATTGGGCTGCTGCAGGGCAACAGGGATTTATTCTCTATATGACCACAAGCTGCTAGGATGATGTTTCTTAATGCCTCCTTTTGTTCTACCAAACAATAGTAAGGTTTTCCTGCAGTGTTAGAGCATGGGATGGATTCACCAGGGCACAGGAGATGCTGAAGTAAGCACTGTAGAAAAACTGATTAATGTATATATTTCAAGTTCTTTTGTTCTTGATGAACATATTGAAACTAGAAGCATACTTAATGCTGCCATTCCTGTAAACTGCTGCTTTGAGTGCTGCAAGACCAATGCACAATTATTTTTTATATATGTTTTTATGATGTGGGATTTTGGTTTGTGATTAATTGGTAAGAAAAAAAAATCTCAAGCAGTTGTAATGCTTTTTGAATTAATGTTATGCAGTAATAATGAAACAAGCATGATGTGTGTGAGGGGGGGAAAAAAATGAAAAATGAGCCTAATATTGAGCACACACCATCTGTGCTTGAATTGGGCTGCTGCAGTCTAGCTCAGTAGTTCTGATTCTGTTTTCAGGGGAGGGCACAGAGCCTCTTCCATGGATTTTAATGGATTGTGGACAGACCTTCACTTCTTAATTGTGCTCCACAGAGGTCTCAAAAACTGTCTGTAGAGCCCCAGGTTTGAAACAAACCAACAAGACCCACGCCTGTGCTCTACCTGAGGTGTTTTGGTTCTGATCCCCTCCCCTTTTAGCCCAGTCTTGTGTGGTGGACTTGTGACAATCACAGCAAGTACAGTGCAGCAACTGTTAGCAAGTGTAGCTCTGGGCAAGAGAGAGAAGTTCTTCTTGGAATGCTGCATGCCCTGGGGTAGCTTGACTGAAAGAACTGCCTCTGCAATCAAATTCTGTTTCACCAAACTACAAAGTCATTTTAATTTTATTATTTTTTTTTTTAATAGGAGAGTGATATTTAATTCTTCATGTTTGCAGGGTATACTCATATTTGGATCTAAGATATGGAAAGTCATGACTTGGTGAATGCTGTGCAAGAGATCTCTTCATCTTCTGCAGATTCTGATGTCAAAAATACCCACAGCTGTGTTTGTAACTTTAATTGTAACAGGTAATGATACGATGGAGAAATTCCTAACATATTTTTAATATTTTTGCTTTGTGTAGATGGTATGCTTACTAGCACTGTTACCGTGGTGGCACTGCAATATATTTCAGTTTTTTTTTTACAATTGCAGATAAAATGCTTGATGAGAAAAGCCTCATTAAAAGAAGACTTAACTCATCCTTAAAAACTTACTGACTTCTGTTGCTTCATGTCTCCTTGAGTGGAGGAGTGGAGAAACACTCTTGGCCAAGTTAGGAGGGATTATTCTTTGTAAGGACCGTGTGGTACATTAAGTCATTTGTAGAATACAGTGGCTTAGAAAAAGGGAATTGTTTTTCCATTCAGTGCCCAAGATATTTCCACTGAATAAGGAGGGCAAATACGGAGTAGCTGCCCACCTGCCAGATCAGGAGAGGTTCTTCTTGACTTGCTCTAACAACTGGTGCAGCTTCTCAAAACAAGGCTGTGGAGTTGAACTTTGTAACTCATCGTTTCAGCGGTTTGGCATTTTCTTGAAGAACATCCTCATTCTTCTGAACACAGCACTTTATTTTTCAGTTTGATTAGGATCACACTGTAAATTAAGCACCTAATTCTGTGATGGTTCTGTAGCATCATTGTGGCTGCTATGCTGGACAGCTGGCACAGTAAATAATTGAAGTTTTTCCTCGTGTTTCACTAGGAGCCCCTCAGCCAATCCCAGTGGAGTTTCTGGTTACTCAGGGAATACCAGGTCCTCGTTAGTTGCTGCTTCTGTTGAGCTGCTCTCCTCCTACATGCGAGATATCCAGCACAGTGGGAATGCTGACTCTGAAACTGTGAAGAACTGTGAGGTACTTGTTAAGGCTTATTGAAAAAGAAATAAGTGTATTAATGTATCTGCTCTGCGTTTTGCAAGATGGATCTAACGGTGGTATTGTTTACCAGTAAGGGATTATGTAAATGTTTATTCTTTAATGGGGCAGATCCATTTATTATGCTGTGAACTAATCATTCAGATGGATTTTGTTGTGATTTTTCTTATGTACGAGTGTTATACAGTAACAGTACTCTGTTTTTTTTTTTCAGTGTTAGGATAAGGATTCCAAGTTTTTTTTTAATTAAAACTTTAAACCTTTAAAACTGTAGCACTTTATGCTGAAGTCTGAAGTGATCCTGGAAATGAGTTGATTTTTTTTTTTCTACTATGAATGACTGTTTCCCTTCTATCGTTTATTCATTCAGTTTGTAAAGAGGTGTAGATTATTAGTTTTTTCACATTAGGAATGACACAAAAGTAGTAATTTACGTACAGAAAGCCTATTTGCTCAAGCCCTTTTTAAATGTTTTTCCCTCTTTTATTTTATATTTGATCATTATTTTTAGCCTCTGTAGAGAACATCAAGTTTCCACACCATGGACTTGTTCTTGCAGAATTTTTGAGCTTTTTGGCTGTTGTCCAATAAAATGTCTTCTGACAGATGCTTAATTTGGTGCTCTTTAACAGATCCAAGGAAAGAATGTAGATGTCTGTGTTCTGTTTCCTAGACTTCAACATTACAAAAATTGGGCTTTACTTTCCTGCTGCCTCTTTCTGCTTCTAAGTTGTTCAAGTTAGGTAGAATAACTCCTTTATGTTATTCAATTTAAAAATCAAACTTAATGGTAGACACATACTACCTTTCTGTTTAGAGGGATCATCTTCTTTGTGTGGTGTGTTATTACTGTCTCCTCTGACTGAGGCAATAGGGGACTGCATGTATTGTGGGGTACACAGCCCCAGTGCTGTTGTGAAAAGTCTATATGATGTCCAGCACAGAATTATAATATTGCAAAACTGTTGTGTAGCTAGAATGAAAGGTGAGAGGTGCAACACGATCGTGCTTTAATTGTTTTACTTTGTGATTAAATAGGCAAGGTGGCTACAGCTGTTGAGACTGGTACAGAAACAATGCCAGGAACAAATAGTTGCCCAGCAAGAACAGTTCCACCATCAAATCCAAGTAAGTAATGATTTATTCATGTGGATAGGTTAGGCTGAACGTTTCTTTTTCTTTCTTTCTCTACAGTATGGCCTCTGGCACTTCCCAGCCTTCCCCATGAGTGTGCTGGACCTGTATTTCAGGCTAGTAGTGGAAATGGATGTCTGGATTGCCAGTTTACATGATGAATATTTGAGGTAGTAGTGGCTAATTAAAAATGGAACTGGTAGGAACCATTTCAGCAGTGAAATTTCTTGGCTTATTTATCTGTCTTATGATTTTGAATGCCCTCATGATAACTGGACTTTCTGGGCACAAACTGTTTTTAATAACCATATCATTTGAAATCTTGAGGCAATACAATTTTCTTCTGACAAGAAAATGTAATTTCCTCATCTAGACAATTTAAAGCATAGGAAAAAGCACTTGCTCTGATAGCTGAACACCTCTTTCACCTTTTAGTTCAACATTCTCCTTTCTGAGAATGAAAATTGACACATGATGGTTCATGTTTTTTGCAGAAGCATAATTATCAATGAAGCCAGAAGAAATGTATATGTATGCATAAGAGCAGTATTCTGTAAATACATAATACTTATGTCTTCATCATTTTGGTTGCTGTTTTTCCATCCCCTTATGCACTCTGCACTAGTAGTAACCAACAGTTCCTGAAGTGAGTTAACAAGAGGTACTGTCCTTTTATCCTATCTCCTGTTTCTCCCTTCTGCCTTTTTTTATTTCCTCTCCCACTCTGTTGGTTTTCTCCCACCAATGTTTCCTTACCCTATATTTCTTTCCTTTGAATGTAGTGGTTTGATTCACCTGTTGCTTATGGTAGTCTTGACTAATCTGTTGTGTTGGCTTTGCTGTTTTTTGTCTTTATTAATAGGAAAGGATACCTCTGGAAGAGTTTTGATTTTGGTATCAGCAGAGACTTAGCAGCTGTGTGAATTACCACACTAAATACAAAGATCAATGACCATAACTTAATTTCAGTTGTATGATAAACTAGAGGGAGCTATTCCTAACAAACCAGTATGCAGGTGACCTAATAAAAAACAGGAAATTCAACACATTCTAATAAGAATAATAGACAAAATTAATAATCCTTAATGACAAACATTAAATGGCAGCAGATAATCATCTTTTTTTCCCCCAACAACTCTGTTTCTTCCCTTTTTTTTTTTTCTCCCTCCTCAACCTTTTTCAACTGAGTTGAATCACAGAATTAAGTCTCAAATGGCTGCTGCACTTGTGACTGAAATCGCCAAAAACCTCCGTTATGGCAGGAACTTCATCCCTGATTTTCTTTTTTTTCATTGAAAGACTGAGCTGAAATTGAATTAATTGTAATGCAAGTCTGTCAAACATGCCAAGCTTCATTCTGACAAGCATTACATGTAGTTTCTCTGAAACTAAGCCTTTTTTATTATGTTGGCAACTTCCAGGCCAAAGGACTCCCACATGGGCACTGGCATGAAGGCTTTTTGTAGCCCTTGACTGTAATGAAATGTAGTTGTTTCAGTATAACACTGCTCAACTGTAAAACTAACAACACACACACGTACACGCACACACCCCTCATCTAATACACTGAAATAACTCTGTGTAGGCACTGCACACTAAACAACCTGTTAGATCACTTCAAATGATCTCATTGTAGGTTTGCTCCACTCTCAGATGCCAAAGCAATCAGTTATCTTGAAGCTAAGTTTTATGTAAATAATCTTACAGAGGTACATTATTCCTATTAGTGTAACAGAGTAATGGTTTATACTTCCATTAAAGCATCCTTCCAATCTTTAAAATTGTAAATCCAAATTATAAATTCTAGACATAAATTTAACCTAAGACTTCATCCACTTCTCATGAGATACCCAGATAACTTGAATTTCTTTAGGTGGATGGTGGATAACTGGTGTCCTAAAGGCATGCAGCCAATACTTGCATGCACTGTTTTTTGCACTGAGAAATGACTGCTCAAAACTGTAATTCACTGCTTGGAACTGGGAGTTGTTACCATTCACCTTTTACTGTTATGCACAGTATGCATTCTATCTACTACATGCATGAGATGTCTACGCATTGAAAAATAGGAATTATTTGAAATAAGTACTCCAGTTCTCTCACCAGTAACGTGAATTGAAATTACATCAAAATATAAATGTGACTTAGAGCATGATCTCATGGGAATTTTGCCTTTTGTTTTTCTTTAGCTGATTCAGAATGAAATAAGGCAGTTAGTGAAATTGCAGACCAGCAACTGGGGCATTGGCAAGAGCAGGAGTTTGCCTGGGAAGTCTACAGATGCCTTTTCGTCACTAGAAAGTCAAATGGGGATGCATTCTGAAGTCTCTGAAGGAAATGGATGCATTGTCAATCAGCTTAGATCTAATGAAATCGAACTTCATCCGAATGCCTCTGATCCATATCAGGAATGTCTTGCAAATGATGCTTCCATGAACAGTGGGTACGGCACGCTGTCTGCCTCTGAGCTGAATGCTAGCAAATCTAATGATGTTATCAAGTGCACAGACTGCATGGAGAGCACTGCACAAGGACAGGGTGATGCAGCAGGATTGCAGAGTAATGCAGCTGTAGGCAGCATTCAACGTACAAGAGAACTTCTATCAAAACAAATAGAGGACTGTTCATCAGGAAGGAATCATGCTTTTCCTGCTGAATTTGAACATAAGGTGAATGAAGATCAGTGCAGGAAAAAAAACAGGTAAGTAGTAAACTTTCCAAGTCTGTTGATTTATTATACAGTCCCCATTGTTGGTAACTAGAAACACTTAAGAATTGAATGGAGCATCTTGATGGTAAGAAGAATTAGAAGAAAAATCTGCACAAAAATCCCCCAAGCCCTCTGCTTAGTAGACAGATACGTTTTTTTAGCTTGACATTTCTGGGTGATGCATATTTGCATGTGTGGTGCTTATCTGTTGTTGTTGTGTTTGAGGAAAAATACAAAAATCTGCTTCTTACTGTAAATACAAGCTGAGCTGCAGCTTGCATAGTGTTCTATCTATGCACTAGAATTTTAGGTACTGAATACTAACCTTACATGGCATTTTGCTGTTGTATCCAGACTTCTCTGCTAGTTTATGTGCATGAATTGCAGTAGTACTTTGTTTCAGACAACACCCAGAGGTGTGAGTTTTCCTACTGTGTGTCTTTTCCAGTTTGGTTGATTTATTTTTGGTTCATTTGTTCTGCTCTGTCCAGTAGGTGAATAGATTGTTGCTGAGATCGGTTGTAGATGAACCAAAGTAGCTGGGCAGTAATGCTGTCCAAATACTCTCTGGCTGTGCAGAATTTAACAGTGTACTTTACTGTCTCTGGGCTGGAATATGAAGGCAGTGGCTTCATATAAACATGGGCAATAGCAGAGTTCACACAGACAGCACGTTGTCTGTGAATCCTTGATGGTATTTTGTGGAGGTAAAACTTCCTCGCTGTTGGAAGAATGGAGGCTGGTAAAGATGAACTTGTTTTGGTAGCATGTCATGAAACTGATCCTGCTTTTAGAGGGTTGGGTTTGGGAGTGTGTTATTTCAACATTCAGCATAGACGATATGCATCTCAATGACACTATCTTCTTCTTCCTTTCTATTGAAATTGATTTCTGGGGGGATTATTCCTCCATTACAGAGGGGAATGTGTATTTATGGTATGTTTGTGTGTTGCTTGCCATCCAGTAAGTCTTTAACATCGTGGGCACAAAAGTTGAAACAAAACCAACCAAAAAGAGTGAACACAGAAGAAGTACAAGTGAACTCTACGCAAGGAAACGAACGGGCAAAAAAATCACTGCTTGAGAATGTAAGTCTTCTTAATTTAGTGTTAGTTTTTAATTTTACTCTCATCACTCTGACTTTTTTTTTTGGGGAGTTGTATATTCTGATTCAGTACATGCTTTCATACTTAGCTTTAAGCATTTGAGTAGCAGTGCTTCCATTCGTGTCTGAAGTTCTTGTGAGCAGCATTTACTTATTGGGTCATCCTCTACTTTCTAATGTTGTCATTTTGACTTATTTTATTCCTTGCCTTATTTTTGTCTTAGCTTGTCTTTGTGGCAGATGTTGTTTCCTTAAAGAGATAGCAGTCACATTCTCAACTGAATCTTCAGATGGTGGTAACTTATGGTGCCCCCCCAAATGAGAAGACTTCCTGTTTGTTGTATCCCTTTGCCTCTTCTCTATTTTTTCTTTATGTTCACAAATTTGATTATTTTTGGGATAGAAATTTAAGCACGTAAAATGTTCCTGACCTTAAAAGATGTGATACAGCATAATTGTCCAAACATTCATCATACATGTAACTGTGAAGTTCTGGGATTACTTGGAGCATATTAATCATCACAAACCTTTCTCCTTACGCTATTTTTAAGGACATAATTCCTGAAACTGTGAATGGCTCCACCTACAAGAGAATAGGAGAACTAGAAAATATGAATCATTTACTCAAGGCAGGGTCTCTTTTCATTCCTGTGGTCACTTTGAGGGTGATCCTGAAAGGGTGAGGGTAGCTGTTTAGATTTGCTCTTTCTAGTCTGCTTCAATTGTCAGTGGAAATATGATGTTCCTCTAAAGGGATATTTCAAACCAAGAGTCTAATTACTGCTGTGGATTGTCTCTTTTCTTCTCTTAGCTTCAGGAGGGTGCCTGAGGAAATTAGTGCCAGAAACTCAGATCTTGAATAAAACTCTATCTTTTTGTTCCTTTGAAGGGAAAGCAATTAAATTCTTACATTTTCCTTTCTCCCTCCTTAGGCAAAGGAGAATACCTAAATAAAAACATTAAAAGGGACAAAATAGCCTTGAGGTGAAAATCTACTTCATGGAAAATGATGAAAAGCTTTAGGCTTTTTTTTTAGCTTTAGGCTTTTTTTTTAATCTACTTAATTTCATTAACTCAGTGGTTACAGTCCTACTTTAGTTCTCTGAGCTGTATGAATTTGCCAAGTTGTGTCTTCTAAGCTGCTGTGATGGAACAAAAAGCTCTGGGTAGGGTAGAAAAGAGCAATGTGAGATGAGCATTTCAAAGCGAGGTACCATTAGTCAGTTGCTCTTGTATCGGCACATAATGGCAACGATGTTTCTTCCTTGGACTACTGAGAAGGAGAATTGTAGCAAATTTTTTTTCCACCTATTGCTCCCAGCTTTGTCAGAATTGCTTCTATGATAGGGGGGGAGACTGCTTAGAAAGTTTGGAGTGAAGACAAGGAGAATATGCACTATCTTAGGGGGGATGTAGTATCTTATCTATCTATGATGATAGGCAATATTTACCTCCTGATCTGTGGTAGGTGGAGTCATAACAGCTGACTGTAAGTAATTCCAGTCTTAGGATGAGGAAAGAGTAACACTTTATTGATAAGCCATTCCTCAGTGTGCCTCTTAAGGAGCAGGCAGGTTTAGATGTGTTCTTGTGTAACACTTCAACTCAGGAATGCTCTGAAGTGGCCTGTCATGTGAATTGGAAAATGTCAGTATTATTTAATTACATGGCTTAGCTTGGTTCCCCTTTCTGTGGCAATTGTCCTGCATCCAAATTATATAGATTAGGGTCATGATGCGTAATTAAATGTTTAAAATGTTTAAAATAATTTTTTAAATGATCTAACAACATTCTTCTTCTTTTTTTTATGGTTATACTCTTCTTTTATCCTTGCTGTGCAGTTTTTATAATAAACTTCTTTCTTT
This sequence comes from Phasianus colchicus, assembly GCF_987193195.1. Taxonomy (NCBI): domain Eukaryota; kingdom Metazoa; phylum Chordata; class Aves; order Galliformes; family Phasianidae; genus Phasianus; species Phasianus colchicus. Next base: position 8,362,567 of record NC_143453.1, on the reverse strand, counting down.
TTAATTTTAGACAGATTCTACCAATGCTGCTTTGCCACCTTACGCTTTTTACCTCAATCAGCCATCTGAAAGCCCGAATTCTGTAGTGTCTGAAGCTTCAGGTATAGTCAACATCTTGTATTTGAAATTCCTTTTCTGTTGAATTCTTTGTTTTTAGAACTCTCACTGGATGGAGTGCACCTCCAATAATTACAGAGAGCTAAGGAATGTCTGAGCACCGAGAAGCTGATAACTTTTAGTGTGGTAAAATTCTGCTGCTCTTAGTCTTGTTTCAAACTTAGTGTTGCTGCTGGCAGATTTGGGACATTTCTTCAAATTCCTCAGTGTTCCAAGGCAGAGTTTTGTATTTAAAACGGTTTTGTAACATAACTCCTGTTAAAGTCGTGGTGGGAGACAAAATGACCTTTTAAGATATTAATATTATTTGTTTAGCAATCACAGGAATGCATGATAATAGAAGCCAAGGGTGTAATTCCATAGCTGTGTGATTTAAACACATCTCTCAGTCCTGGTAGACTGTCTCTTTGTATCTGTGGAGTGGGACTGAGCACCAAACAGAAGAGTTGGTAACATCAAATTTCTGTCTAGAATTATTCCTTGGGTAATGTAAGGTTTAAGTGCTATGCAGGAACTGTTAGAAATATGGCAGTTTGTAGTAAATGAGGATAAAACTTGAACAACCAAGAGTATATCCATGTATTTTCATAAATTTATACCTTAGGTTAGTGATGCTGTGTGATATAATACTGATTATGTATATTGCTTCTGCTTTGGTTTGAAAGTTTTTTTAACTTCTGCTAACAAATACTTCATAAAATCATTAAGCAATGGATGCAAATAACGATTACATCATTCTTGTTAGCTGGCAGGGTAGCATCCTACTAATGTTTTTGGGGATTCCTGATTTATGAGTTTGAGATTTGTAATTTTTTTCCCCAATGATTCTTTTCATCAGGACTCTCATACTGGAAACTAGATGTGAAGGAGATGTATCACTCTTTACCAGAGAACTTCAGAAGCGAGTTTGCTGATGTTTTCTCCACTGAAGTATCACCAGACCAGGTGAACTTTACATGTTGTAGGAGTTGTCTTACATTTGTTTGTCATCTTTGCTCTTTTCTGCAATGGAATCAGCCCTCCTGAAGTGAAACTTTCTGTGAAGCCCTCTTTGTTTTCCCACTATCTCATATTCTGTTCCTTCATTATTCATTTTCCCCAGCTACCTTCACTTACAGTTTACTGACCTTTCATCTAAAAGAAGTGGTGTAAGGGACAAAGAGACTACCTAGTATATTAAAGGCATATTTGCCTCATTAAAAACACTTACTCAAATTAGGTACTGTGGATAGAGCCTGTCTCCATTCTGAGCTGTTTCGTTATCCCCTACCTCCCCAAAGGTTACTTACCTAATTGGGGATAGAGGATTGTGTTCAGAAAGACTGATGTATAAATTTTGCCTTTTTAAGTTCTCTTCTGCTGATGAAATGAAGCCATCATCACTGAAGGATATTTATCATAAAAGACAGAGGGAAAACAACCAGCTGCCAGAGACAAATTTTATGCCGTCTTCTCAGACAAGTCACCCACCAGAGGTAAAGTTACTATCTATGTTTCACATCTCAGTTTGAAGATAAGATAGGTTATGGCTGCTTTCCCATTAATTGGCACCTGCTGCCACCTCCAGTGTTATGCTGGAACAGCAGTTTTTGCAGCTGTGTGATGAACGAGATTGGGAAGTGATCCAGCTGAAAAGAACCTCTAAGAATACTCTGGATGAACAAGCACCTTTGCAGCACAACCTTGAAGATGGTGCAAGGGCACACGTGGAACTGCAGCTGCAGAAGCAGGGTTTTCTTACTGCTACCTACAAGACAAGTTCCTTCTACCCATAAAACTGAATAGGCATAGCCTGTAGAACTGTTCTTTAAGAAATCTATTTCTATACCCACTTCCAGGATAGAATCTTCAGTCTTTGCTTGCATGTGTGGCTGTCTTGTCTATGTAATCCATGAAGCAATTTTAGTAACTGTATAAAGTTATTGTTTCAGCCTGCAAACAGACATCCTAATTCTTTTATATATAGAACTGAAATCTCAGAAGTTTTCTGGACAGTTGCAGATGCTAAATGTGTCTTTTATTGCTATTGGAAACCCAGAAACAAGTTGCAGACTTCTGAGTATGTATGCCATGTTCTAAGTTGTTACACATCTCCTCTGCAGTTGCTTGTCAGTATCAAATAATTGTAGTAATATTCAATATAATTCCTGCCATATATTACATGGATGAGTAATGCCTTTAGAGTAACTCCATTTGCAAGAACAGAAGTTAAAATGTGTGGGTTTTTTTTTTTTTTTTAGCATTATAACTTATTTCCTAGATCTTGACTTTGGACCCAACCCTGCATATGAAACCAGGTCAACAGAATCCAGGACATTGTTTTTTCAATATTCCTGAAGAGAGTACTCCTTTTTCTCCAGACTCTATGGCAGATCCTGGATTTTCAAGTCATTGTGACACAGACTCATTTTCACAGACAAGCAGTTTGTCTCAGTTTGATGATTCTCCAAAACATCCTGCCAGCAGCAGAGCTGTGCATTTGGACTTCTGGAAAAGTCATCCAATCCAAAATGAAGACAAGGCCAGCTCTCCCTTTCCAGTGGCATATGCTGATGCTAACAGTGATATTTTAGTAAACACTGAGGAGGAAGAAACACTGACTCTGACTCCATCCTCTGTTACTCAGTGCGGTGACAGGAGTTTACCAGACCATGGTCTTTCAGTGACATCTGCTGAAGATCCTGTGATAATGTCAAAGTAAGTTCTTGTTTTGTTTGTTTTTGCTTTTTAAAAGATAGAGTTCAAAGCTTAGAAAATAGCTGTGCATTGCTACCCCCTCTCACCTTCCCCTCTCATCCCCCCCCAGTCCTTCTTCCTTTCTCCCTGAAGTACAGGGAGTTAGCTTTGAGTCAGAATAGTCATTTACCACTTCTTGTAAATGTCTTTGAGACCTTAGTATTTCATCTAAGGCACTTGAGCTCCATAGATGTCAGAGCCTTAACTGAAAAGCAAAACAATTTTCTGTTTTAATGTTTTTATTATTTCTGTTTATATAAATAAAAATCCACGCTTGCTCCTCAGGCTGCATGAGGGAGTTAATTTGGGTAGAGATTTCAAATTCCTATGGTATGGTATTTATGGTATTTGTGGACTTGCATATTTAATTTTATGTTTTTCTAGAGAGTACAAGAGGAGAGAAGGGAGTCTCAAGCTTTATATTATGAATGTAAATACTTCTGTGCAAGCCTTAGCTGTCTGTGCCACTGCTTTAGATGACTAAGCTTTCTTTGCTTTAATTTGACAGTGGCAGATCTCTGCAAGACATATTTATGTGCTGAGTTTGTCTGAATGAATACAGCTGGCAGTGCATGGCCGTGTTGATAGCTGGAAATTTGTTTTTGTTCTTATTTTTGAATATAGGATTAGGCAGAACTTGAGGGAAAAACATGCTCGACACATAGCTGATCTACGAGCTTACTATGATGCTGAGATCCATAGCTTAAAACAGCAGCTAGAGGCAAGCCATAAAACTGCTGCTTCTGAAGACCTGAAGGAAATCAATCAAAATCTTGCTGACAGGTACTGTTTCTTCTGCCTCTGTTTCAGGATATTACTTCTACCTTAAAAGCTATGTATGCTTGTTTAGAATATCTTTAAGCATTTGTTGTCCCTCAGTTCTGAATGCTTCATGCATCTGTGATACTGATATTCTACTATTAAGCACACATTTTGTGTTACTTAATGCATCTGTTTAAGATTAGTTTAAGATTATTGTTTGGGCAGCAAGTGTGATGCTTTGACCAGAGGCTTTGTTGGACCTGGCTTTTTGCTGAAGGCAGGACAAGTTTTGCTTAGCAAAAGCTGGCAGGCTGAGGTAGTCCTAAGCAATTTGTAATGGAAGGATCAGTGTTGTGAAATGGTGTTTGCCTGTCATGCTGGTGAACATCACACCTCTTCATCTTTCTTACAGGGAAAGTCTTAAATTCACTGGTAGCTTTATAAAGGCAGTTTGCCAGGCAGTGCTCCTTGAGCAGGTATTAACACTGGAGGCTATTTGCCTCACCTGTATATTCTGTTTGTTGTACCTTGAGTGATTGCTGCAGAAGCTCAATGTGATTTTATATCATTATTGCCAGCCAAAATATGTATTAGACATTTAGACAGCTAAAATACTTCACAAAATTTATGGCCTTCAGAATAATTGAAAAAGCGTGTGGGCAGCCAGGACTCTTTTGTACTCATCTTCTAGTACTAGTGGGTTCCATCTATTAAAAGTGACTTCTGAGCAGTCATTTACTGAGTTACAAGAAGCCTGTGATATGATTTCAGTCACTAATTATCACACAGCATCATCAATTAGCTCAAGTGGAAGTGGTGCCTCTCAGCTGCTTTTGGCTACGGAGCTCAGAGCCATCTGGAGTCTCTGCACGTGTGCCCAGTGTGCTGCTTGCCTGGCACAGCACCACAGCCCTGCTCTGCGGAGGTGCTGGGTGCTCATGGCAGTGGCTGTGTTCTGTGGTAGGAGCTTACAGGCTGGGTACCAGAAGTAGTGGGGATGCTTGAGGAAAGAAAGGCAGCTCTAAAATGTGGTTTTATTGTTTGAAATCTTAAGAGATTACAGAAATCTATCTTCCAAATAGGTGTGACCAGTTAGATGCAGCTCTGAATGAAGCAAGTGCTCGCATAAAAACCCTTGAGAATAAGAATAGTATGCTAGAAAAGCAAGTGGTAAGTATGTGTTCCTGGTGACATATATTAATTCAAGTTGCATTTTAACTAAGAGGAGAAGGAAATGCATCTGTTCATTGTTAGGCTGATCTATGTTCCTATATTTTGTTTTCAGCCTTTCTCCATAGTAAAACATCAGCCAGTATGTTGCATGGATGGCTTTCCTAGCTGTGTTTCTTAATACTCCTCACTTGAATCAAATCACGTTTGCCTATATGCAACCCTTCTCAGAAGCCAAAGGAAGTTTAATAGTAAAATATTGTCTGATAATCTCTCTAAAACAGAATTAATAATAATAATAAAAAAGCCTGATTATTTCCTTTCCGGTTACTCATTAAAACTTAAAAGCAAACCCCTTCTGCACTGGGGCAAAAATATTATCTGTGTAATTATACCTCTCAAGTCCTCCTAGCTAGGTCAGGGCCACTTAGTTTATGACTGAATAGTTAAATTTGTTGGTCAAAGAGCAGGATGTTGTGTCCTGTTCTGATGGAAGTCAGATGTGTGGAGAGTAACCTATTCCACATTTTAGACATTTTTCTATGTTGGGAAGCATAGTCTTCATTTCAGTTCTTTCTACATAACAAAATGAGCAGTATCTTGCATAGTTCACCAGCAGATGTACCCTTTTGTTCTATTTAGATGACTTCAGATTCAGAAATCAAATTCTGCTAGGTAAGCATTTTAATTAATCTTGCTTTTCTTCTTCAGGCAGATTGGAGAGAACGCTTTTATGGAGTTAGTAATACCTCCAAAGTGCTGCAAGAACGGATTGAAGAGATGCGCACAAGCAATAAAGAGAAGGATAATACCATCAGTAGGCTAAAGTCAAGGCTTAAAGATCTAGAGGAAGCATTTGAAAAAGCTTATAAATTATCTGATAATAAAAATACAAGGTTAAAAGAAGAAAATAAAATGTTTCAAAATGTAAGTTTAAAAAAAAAACACCTGTATTTGCAATTAGATTGCATCCTATGAATGCAGCACATCCGGGGGTGTTTTGTAAAGCTACTCAGAATGTAGCATTGGCAAGTCTTAATGCACATCTGAGAGAGCAGAAATACTTGGTTGGCTGCTTCCTAGGCGACCCATTACGTGATGGTACAGGTTTGGTAGTTACTTTCAAACAGTTAAAGCAGCAGTCATGTACTTGATGTGATAACATTTGCTGTAGTCTTTCTTTGGTATTTTATTAGTTTATGTACTGTTAGTTTATCTTAATTTTAGAGATACTATTGAAAATCTATTTTAGAATAAGTTATTTTTTATCTTTCTAATAACTGAATTCATTAGGCAGCACAACTTGCTCAAGCTGTTAATTTAATGTACAATCTTAGTTTGAATTAAAATAATTGTTTCTCTGATTCTTTAGTAATGACTTTATGGAATGTTTAAACTGGTTTGTTTTGGAAAAAGTGGTTATTAAGTGGAAAAGATATTTGATCTGCAAACTTTTCATTTTACCATTTCTTTTTATCAATTAAAATTTCAAAATACAAAGTCAGCTTCAAAGCCAGTGATTAATTCTGCTGGTTTGTTCAGCTTCATTGGTTATCAGCTCCTTTAATGGTAATTCATTTGACAGTTATAAATATTTTAGTAGCTCCTGCTCTTTATTCTGAGTAGAAGATACTAGAATGTAACAAATAATATTAAAATACACTCTGTGTACCCCATAATGCTTGTACATGCATTAGACAAGGAATTCAGGTGGTTTTACAGCACCCAACAAAAATGTTGGTTCTGTTTACTCTCCTTATGGTTTGTTGTTGTTGTTGTAGCTTTTAGGAGAATATGATTCCCTTGGAAAAGAACACGAAAGGGTAAAGGTAAGTCTGCACTGGTTACTTAAAAAAAAAAAAAAAAAAAAAAAAAAAGTGGGTAAAGAGCTGTCATAATATGCCATAGAATGATCTGAATTAGATATTTAGGAAAAGATCAGACAGAATGATCTACACTTGTTTTTGCTGAAAGCTTCGGACTGCATCTTCAGAGCCCCTGCAAAGGGAAGAAGAGGGAGTTTCAAATGTGTTATGTTCCAGTCATAGACAGCCAAAACACTGTGAAGTCAAAGGCATTTAGTGGAACTTTATTTCAAATAGAAAGGCATGTTTAATGCATTATTTTTAAGATTGAAGTTACTTTTTTTTTTTCTTCTGTACACATTCTTATAGTTTCCAGACTTGTTCCTTTTTCACTTGTGTACTTTGTAGGATACGTTAAATGCAACTGAAAACAAACTGCATGATGCAAACACCCAGATTTCCGATTTGAAAAGGTAAATGTGAATGTGTTGCTGCTGTATTTCATGTTTTTAAAAACAGGCTGTGGCCCAAATGTTTACTCTCAGATTGTAAAGGCTGTAGATTTGCAATTTTAGTTGCATGGTGTGAAGCATTTCATGTTGCTTTATGCTACTTTGCACATATTGTATGAATCTTGTTATTTTTAAGAAATGTGTGTTTTCTAAATTCCGAATCTCAGCCTCTTCCAGTGGGAGTTGCTTCCCCTCTGTTGTCACCCAGCTAGTCCAGCCAGTCTTCTGCTCAAGCTTTTGCTACTGCAGTTGTCTTTTTTCTAGCTAGGTTACCTAACTTATTCAGCTTCGAATTCAAATGCATATTTATGTATGTATTTGTGGATAATAGAAATTAGTTATTCTTGTTCTTCTGCTCCACTCAGGATATCTGAATAAAAAATGAGTAAGCTTCAGGTAATATGGCTTTTAAATAATCTTATTTTGCATCTTTGCTATTTCTGCATTAGGACAGTTTCAAAACTCGAAGCTCAGCTCAAGCAGGTAGAGCATGAAAATATGTTGAAACTTCGTCATGTTACTGAGAGTCGTCTAAGAACCTCTTGTGCCAAGTAAGTGAATATGCCAATAATATGAAAATGGGTCATGTGCTCTACAGTGTTTTAAATGTTCTTTGGCTGAACATGGTTTAGGATGTCAATCCATGGGCTAAACTGAATTAAACGCGTGTGATGTAATCAGAGACTTCATACGCCAATAAATGATTTGAAAAATAACAAGTGGATAATGTGTGATTTGGGAGACTGTCTCCAGTCTTTCTACATGCATTTGCTGGGTCTCAGTTGCTCAGCTGATTAGAGCTCAGCAAAAATTCTTTTTAAAAACATCAAGTCATCCAATTAGACAGAAGAGGTTTTCTTTGTACCTTTGTCTTTGATTTTGAAAGGCCAATTAATACTTTCTGTTTTTCTAAATATAAATATGTACAGGTATGCTGAGAGTAGTATGGGAGTTCAGTTAAAAATACATGATGTAGTTTGGGTTGTGAATTTATGTTACAAAAATCAGAAGTTGATCTCCTGTTTTGATGCTGCTATGTCTTAAAGACCTGAATAGCTTTGCCCCCTTTTGTTTTTGGTACTTAGCTATGACCTCTTGTGTGTCTGTCCCAGTCAGCACTGATACTGTGAAATATAAAATGATACAATAATGTGTTTCATAGATGCTATGTATATATATTGAACAGCAGTATTTTGACTATTCTAACTTCAGTATTAGTTACTGACAAGTACAGATTTCTGTTCAGAGCTGTTGTAGTATTTATGAACGAGATTCCCCTACAGTGAGGGAGATGGGGGAGGGAAACAAAAACAGAATGTGGAAGATCATGTTTGTCAAGGAGGAGGGTATGAGAACCAGTATGTATTTGGAAGTTGATTTGTTGCTTATTAATATTTTAGCAATCTTTTAATTGAACTTTTTTAACTTTACAAACATTTTAAAAAGTAGTTATTTGCTTTATTGCATGTTTGTTTCTGTCTACCTAGAATAAATAATTGTCTTATTTTATACATATATATATATATAAAATTCAAAACCATTCAGAATTTGGAATTTTTTTTTGCTTCCACAGCAAGTTGGCTGCTCCTGATGTCAGCAGGCGAAAGTGGTTGATACCAGGAGCAGAGTATTCAATCTTCACTGGCCAGCCTCTGGAAGTCCAAGAAAGCCCCAAAGATAACAGACTAGAAGAAGCCTATATTCCTTCCAGGTGAGCTGGTTTCCTTCAGTCTCCACTGTGATGTAAGGCTGAACATTTCTAAAACATAATTTTATTCAAATTGACCAGACTCATTTTCCAGATTCTGAAAATGTTAAGTTGTAAATAAATAAATAAAATTATATATATATACACATACATATATACATATATATATATATATATATATACATATACATATATTTATATATATACACATATATATATGTACAACATATCAATGTTGTAAATGCTATTCCTTAAAAGCAAAACAACATGCTTTCTAGTATGAAGGAACCCAACATTAAAGAAACAGCAGTAGCTTTCAGTATGTATTTAGTTTGAATGTCAGATCACCAAACTTATACTTAGGATTCTTGGATTCACTGTAACGCAGTCCTCTGAGGTTCCTGGCTGAAATTAAGACCAAGTCTAAAATTCTTGCTTTGGCAGCTATAAACTCAAAATTAATTTCTCTTTTTGGGTTTTTTTGGTCTATTCAGTTTGCATTTGGATAGCTGAAATAAAGCTGAAAAACTTTATCTCCCCCTGCCCATTCTTTAAGGTATCACTCTCCTCCCGAAAAAGACTCCTCACAAGAAGATTCTTCACCGAACACAGTTGAGAAGAAGGACAACGAGGTGTCAGAAGCACCAATTATAAAAGCCTTTAAAGAACTTGAAGAAATGAAAGCTTTTAAAGATTGGGGTACACAGACAGAAAAAGATGACACAACAACTAGTAATCGTTTTTTTTTAATTATTTTTATATTCCCAGACTTGTCTTTACTGGCTTTTCTTTGTCTGCACGTATCTTGGTTTCATGACTCTCAGCATTAAGGCACTCAGACTTCAGTGATGGAATAAAATACATGTTTTTTAGCATGCAGATTTCTGGAGTCTTCCTAAGAAAATTCAAAATGATGTAGTGACTTGTTGAAAATAGAGGGAATGCAACGGTTGCTGTTAGGTTGATGTTCTCTTTCTAAGAATATCTCAGTATTTATAAACAGTTAATGAGTCTTAACAAAGTTCAGGCTTTAGTCTCAGTTTATTTAAATTCTTTTTCTTTTTTTTCTCGTAGTGCTGTATCAGAATGTTATTATGAGTGCTGGCATTTGTATTGTAGAACTGCACAACTGCACTGAACCATTCTAAAAATGCTTGTCTGGGAAGCCTTGTAACTAGAAAACATTGTCTTTTGTAAACACTTATAGTTTTGGTTGAGGCAGATATGCCAGCCTTCTTAACCAAACGGTGCTGCTGTGCAGCTTTCCATTGTCTGTTTATTTAAACAATTATTTAACATCGTTTGTCCCTTACGTTCTGCAAAACATCCTCAGTGATAAGTTAGTTAAACTGTCTGCTTCGTGGAAATGATGAGCTGAAGTGAATCTTCAGCAAAGCAGCACAAACGTGTTTGCACGAGGCAGCCTTAGGTGTGGATGTGGTGAAAGCTGAGTGCAGGAGAATGTTTATGGGTTCTTGTATCAAAGAATAACTCTTTCATTTTTAAATAGAAACATCAAGTCGGCGTCAAACTGTTGGATTTGTAGAGACTTCTGTTGTTGCCAACCGATCCCCAGAAAAAGGTAGAGACCAACAGAGACCTAAACGATACAGCTCCCCTTGTGGCCAGAGGTCTTCATCTCTTCCTCCATCAAACAGGAAATCAAATACTCCAAGTAAGTGCTTTTCTGAAGTTTAGTTTGCATTGCACAAAAAGAAAATGCAATAAGGATAATGTAAATAATGGGAGTCTGCTCTAGAAGAAATATAGTTAAAGGTGTGATGTCTGTATTAATCCAGTAGATAGCATGGGGGGGAAAAAAATTCCCCTGAAATCATAGAAAGCATGAAAATCTCACTTTTGTGTCATGATATGCTGCTCATATAATTCAAATAAACATGCAGACACTTTAGAAAGCATTTGTTAAATATGTAAGCATCAGATCACATAAGTGGGAGATACTGCAAAGGGAGAAATTTTAGGTACTTAAACACACTTTGTCTCTCACAGCAAGGCGAGAGATCATGTTGGCACCAGTGTCTGTGACATACAGCCCAAAACGATCTCCAAAAGAGAACTTCTCTCCTGGATTTAGCCATTTACTTAGCAAAAATGAAAACACAGTGACAAGGTATGAATTTTGCAAATACAGTTGTTCTGACTATTGCAATTGCAGCAGCATGTTTATGCGGGTTTAAGACTGTTCCTGCTGTTTCTTGGTCCCCTAAAAAGTCATGGGAAATCTGAATCACCTGAAGATTTCTATGTATAAAGTGAAGTTTTAAAAAGTAAAACACAGCAAGGAAGAATCTGGAATCACTTCTCTTATTCAGAGCTTACTAAGGGGAGATGTATTTGTTGTTATACATCCTGATGTGGCACTGATCAGTGACAAAAACAGTGGAACAATTTTGTGAAGTCTTTATTCACATGTAGCTTATCAGGGAATGTAAATCAACGCTGAAAATAGTATCTACCTGTCATGGCATTTGTAAGTATGTTAAAAGATGCACCAGTTTAATTTTCTGGTAACTGGAACTAGGTAACTAGTGTTTCTGTAGAGAACTTTGCTTGGCAAGGCTTGCAGAGTTTCAGGGAATGTACATAATTGCAAGACTGAAGTGTGTGACTTGCATGAAGAAGAAATGTGTGGCACCACTTTGGTTCTTGAGGCAGCTGTGTGGGCTTCTCAGTGTGTTTGGGAGGGGTGGTTTGGCCTCTTCCAGGAGAAAGTCACAAGAATATGTAAACAGGAGTACAGCAGGGTATGGTGCCAGTAGCACTATTCTGAAGACCTGGAATTCCTGTGGGGTAGAAGTTGTTCTATAAATAACTTATTTAGCCAAAAACAGGAAAAGATAGGAAGTACTATGTCAGCTGATAAATTATTTCTGGCAATTAATTGTTGTGTGCTGCTTGTTCTGTAGATTTGATATACTTCTAGATGACCTGGAAAGTGGTCCTGCATCTACTTTACAGCATAGCAATCCAAGAAAAAGGCTCCAGTTTCTTTCACTTGATGATACAGAAGGTAATCAATTCCCCAAAGGAGGGGAAAAAACTGTCCCTTGTAATTTTAAGTTTACAAAATGTACTTTTAATCTCCTGGATGAAACAGTTCTTACTGTAATACAGAAAGCTGGCACGTTGTCCTATGGAGTCCAATTTCTGCAAATCACCTGTATCTTGTCTTATTACTGTAAATTGAGAAATACTATTCAAACATCTTATTTTTATTTATGTATGTGTGCACAAACACAATAGAAAAACAAAAATAATTGAATTGAGAAAGAAGGGCAATATATTCTCCTGTGTTTAACTCAGTTATATGGTGCATATCTCACAGGGGCCTATATTAAGATGTGCATACTCAGACAAACTAATAAAATTCCTGTCTGTAATGCAATGTTTAGCAATAGAAAGAGTAAATATAATAAAGCCAGTTGTTTGAGATTTTTTTTTCCACAATAATTGAACCAAATCTTTCTCACTTCTGTCATTCTTGTCACAATGTTCTGCTTTTGCTTTTATTAATGTATTTATGTAGACTAGTGTTTTCATGACAACTAGCCTACAAGGTGATATTTAGAAACGTTGTACCAGTGAAAGTCATTCTTAATGAGCACACTACATGAGGCTGTTATCCAAAAAGTATGCTGTGTTTGAAAGATGACTTGAAAGATGACCCATTCAATTGTTATGCATTCTTCTGGGAAACGTGCTTAAGGGAAGCTAAGGAGGCTTTGCTACTCACTGTCCTCAGTTCATATGGTGCTGCTTTTCTTGTTTCTTTTGCTGTCTTAAGTGATAATTGAATAGGCAATTACAAAACAAATAAAAGGAATGTTGCTTTTTGATAGGAAGGCAAGGTTCAGGTGTCAGACACGGCTCTTGTGCTGAATCTGTCAGTACCAGAATGAAGAAAGCAACAGCATGGGACGAGAGGAGCGGGGCACAGAACTATGAACCAATGCCATCACCTTGTGAGGGGGACCTTCCATACACACCAAGGATTCCGACTCTGGCTGAAACAGAGAGGCTTTTTGATGACCTGACTCAAGAAAAGCAACAGGCAAAAATCACGTTTATTTTAAAGTTGTGACTGAGCAGTTATTGTATGAGAGGTGAATGGTGTTGCTGTATGCCTGCACAGCACGTGGCTGAAGTTCACATCTGATTTCCAATGTTAACATAGGAATGTGGCATTACCACTCCTGTTCTACCTCTGAAACTAGAGCCCTTTCCTGTCCCTAACGTTGTTAAAGGAAGATCACTTTAACACGAGCACACTGTGGATGGAAAGGTTGGAGTAAATTTAAACTGACAATGTCTTTAAATCAGTCTTTCAACTAAGAAGTTTGAAATTATTTAAGTTATTTCTGTTCTCTTCAAAATGATCCATGAGAACGGCTGCTCATACATATTAATTTCATATTTGTGTGGCATAATATCATGGTAACAGAAGTCAGTGTTTAAGAACAACGTTGAGCACGTATCTGTTATCTATGCACCTCACCTCTTGCTCTGTAAGATCAGTTAGGAAGGTTTATTGGCACTTGAAACTGTCACTTACAGCTGAAGTATTTTCTGTTACTAGATTGAGGCTGCTTTGAGTCGAATACCCTGTTCTGGTGGAAGAATGACCTTGCAAGCAAGATTAAATCAGGTGAAAAAGCTTCTACCAACTGCTCTCTTCAATTGCTTCTCTGGAATCTGAGGTTACATAGCTTAGATGAAAGTTTAAGTTTTGAAATGGGTATAAATACAATGACTGCAAGAATTCTACCACACCACTGAGTGTTGTTCCTTTGTGAACATGGCTGAAGTTTGAGTCTACATGAAAAATAGGCTCCGGACTTCATAGATTTCCTGTTATCTTTTACTACCACCTCAGTGTAAACATAGAGAGTGTGCATCGCTTTGTAAAATGTGTAAGTTTGGATGACTTATAGTAATTCAGGAAAAAAAAATTATAAATATATATCATACTTTTGTTGATCTGAGTCTTGAAAACCCATGCCAGCCCACAGATGCACCCACATGAAAATAATCAGAGAAGTCTGCAGGTCTGGCTCTTGGTTTTGGGTGCTAAGGGAATACGTTGGGAAGGATACCAGCTGACCATAGGAATAATAGCATTTTCTTTCTAAAATGAGTATCACTGGATCTTGTATGCTATTAAATCTTTTTTTTCCCTTTTTTGTTAACTGTTTCCCTTTAGGAAGCCCTGGAAGATCGCTTGGAAAGGATTAACAGAGATTTGGGGTGGATACGCATGACCCTGAAAAGATTTCATGTTTTACGTACCTCTGCAAACCTTTGACAATTCTCTCTTGAATTCCAATATGCTTTTTTTTTTTTTTTGCACTAATATATAATGATGCACTTGGTAAATGCAAATGTTTTGTATTTTTATAAACCCTCAATAGTAGTTTTACAACCACGTTACCCTTTACACTAAGCAATATTTTGTACTTCAAACAGCCACCTATATTTTAAACATATTTTTGTTACACTTGAGAAAGCAATGTTTATCCTGTATTGTAATATTTTTAGAAATATTAATTATTTTTAAATAGTGATACTCAATTTATAATAAGAAACTAAAAGGCAGCTTGTTTTCTGAGAGTGATTGTGTTTTGCACTCGTTTTTGTCACCATTTTGTAAATGTCTGTGGCATGTTGTAAATACTGGCTAATAGGAAGTCTTGACTTTTAATACAAAATGCGACATGAGTTGGTGGTGGTAGACAACTACTGTTATATAGTAAATCCTTCTCATTTGCATCTGGTGGGTATTTGTCAAACTACAAGCAGTAGCAGTGCTTTGATGCCGTTGGGGCCAGGATTCATGCAGCTGACAGCAGCCAGCTTTCCTCCCAGCGAGCTCAGCTGCAGCTGGCACTGCAGGACAGCAGCTCGCTCACTCAAGTTGCTGCTTTACATCAGGGTGGGTTTTGTGCCATACCAGTGTTCAGAGCACACACTTCCAAGTGAAATCTGAGCTGTCTTTGTGAACAAGACATGCATTTTTCTTGGTGAAAAATATAGATTTGCTCGTTGGCATATTGTTGAGTTACTGTTCAACATTGATATTTTAGTTTGTATTTTGATATTAAATAAATGTTTAATTAGATTCTTTCTCCCAGCCCAAGAACAATAATAGGGTCTGGGATATTACATCAGCAATAATGTAGGTTTTAATCATATTGTGTGTTTCAAGTTCTGTCCTTGTTCCAAATGTTTAGCCACTAATGATGTGATTATTTTGCAGAGGAAAGGCCAGAATAGCTGTGGTGAAGGAAGCTCGTGAAGCTCTGATTCTAATTCTAGAGTGCTGTTTTTTAAGGATATTTAATGAAGAACTGCCCTACGTTAATGCACAGTACTTTTTTCTTAGCAAAAGCTTTATTTATTGATCAAGTGCTTTGTGCATCTCCTCCTGCCCTGCGGGTTGTTCTGATGCAAGATCAGAGAAGTCAGGCCTCCAAGTTACTCATTTTCCCTTCTGCTCTAAAATGTTGAAATTGGGCCTGAATGCTTGGCAGTAACTTGCTTGAATATACTTCCAGGCTATACTAGCAGATGCTTAATTTTGATGGTATTTCATATTCTTACTTGAGGAGGAAGAAAAGAAAAAAGCTTCTCTACTTTCCCATGCAACTCTACTATTCAGCTGAATAAGTTTCTTTCCACCACTTTGAATTATGAACAGGTAGAGTGTAAAAGTGCCATTCTAAAGCACCATTGAGCCAGCAGGATTTCTTGTAAGGCATCCATCAGCACAAAACTTCATTCGGGTCCATTTAATGGTCTTGTTTTCTTTCATCAGTGCTGCTGCAAAACAGGCACCATTTTCCTGACAGGCATTTGAAAGGAGCAGGTAAATCAATTCAGCTCTATCCCTGCCTTTCCTTATGCCCTCCCTTTATTTCCATTCCATTCTCTCCAGCACTATTCATATTCATGTACTCTTTTTTTTATTACCTCCAGAAAACTGAAGCGTGAGTCACAATTTATTTTTTAATCAAAAGCCCTCCTCCATCTGTTGGAGCTCTTCAGGCTATTTCTGTTCTATTCGAACACCGAAGGGGGTGTGTGTGGGGGGGGGGGGGAAGATTCTAAGTGCTGCCCTTAGTGAACTTTTAGGCCAACCTTTTAGCAATAGCTGCGAGGTGCCTTCAGCCTCGTCCTTCCGCGGGGCAGAGGAGCTGCAGTTCCCGATGGAAGCAGTGGGAAGCCTGAATGCTCGGCGCTCCTGAACAATCAGCCCCGAAGCATCAAAAGAAGGAAAAGTGGGGCACGTTTGGAAAACACGCCTGAAGTCGCTGTGCGCTCTGCTGGACAACGGCTTATTAGATCTTTTTTAATAAACCTTTGTGAAATTCGTTGCCTTCAGCACAAACGCGTTGCCTTTTTGTACAAGAAGAGCGGCAGAGGCTGATGCCGCTTCTGAGCGTGGCTGTAACCGCCGCCCTCGTGCCTTCCTGCCCTCGCAGCTTCCAGCCGCTCACCGCCTGCACAGGAGCTGCAGCTTTTGCTCAACCTCGGCGTCGTTCGGTCGCCGAGTGCCCTTGCAAGGTGTCGTTCTTCACGGTAACAAACCACCCAGCCTTCGAGGTGTCGCTGCTGGCACAGAAAACCTCTCTTCCTTCCCCTTCCATACAAAGCACGCGTAACACGACCTGCCGCCGATCCCGCTGCCGGCCGTAGCCGCGCTCCGCAGCCCCCGCTCCGGGGCCGCCCCCTCCCGCGTGGCGTTGCTCCGCGCGGCCGCCAGGCGGCGCCATAACCCCGGGACCCGCCGCCGTGCGGGAGCGCCGGCCCGGCGCGGGGAAGGAAGTGGCGGCTCCCCGCAGCGGGGGCACGGCTCGGCCCGGGGGATAAAGCCATCCGCCGCCGCGGGGCAGGGCCGGGGCTCCGCGCCTTCCCCGCTCTCCCCCGCAGCGCGGAGCCGCGCAGAGCCGGCGGGCGAGGAGCTGCCCGCGCCCGGCCCCACCTGCGCCGGGGATTATGCCAGCGGAGCGCGGGCACGTCGGCGGGCAGCGGCTCGTAGGCGGCGGCAGCGGGAGCCGGGAGCAGCCGGTGCGTGAGGGAAGGGAAGGGAAGGGAGGGGAGGGGAGGGGAGGGGCGGGGGGCGGCGGGCGGACCCTTGGGCGGCGCGGGCCCGGGGCGCTGCGGGATCCCCGAGCGCGGGGCTCTGCGGGCTCCTGCCGGGGCCTCGGCGGGGCCGGGGGCCGCGGGGTGAAAGTTTCCCGAGCGGGGCGGTCCGCGACGGGAGCGATGCGTCCGCCGCACCGCCGTTCCCGGGCGCTGCAGCCATGGCAGCGCCGCGCCTCAGCGATTTCGCTCCGCAGAGCGGGGCGCTGCTCGGGGTGGGCGCGGCGCAGCGCGTTCCCTCGTGCCGGGACCGAGAGACCGGCCTTCGGCCCGGCGCCGGGTCGGCACGGCCGTTCTGAGCCCCGCCACCGCCGCGTCCCCATCCCTCGGGCCGGGATTGACCTCGATTTCGTTTTCGCGGCGTCGTGGGGAGCGGTCGGGGCGCGGCGAGCCCAGCCCTGCCCCGAGGAGGGGGCGAAGGAGCCGCCCGCGCAGCCGCTGCCGGAGGAACCGCCCGGAGGCGCCGGGAGCGGAGCAGCGCCTTCGGGGTACGGCTGTGCGGCTGTATGACTGCATGGCTGTGCGGCTGAGGGCAGCCCCGCGGGGTCGTTTCGGGCCTCGGCTCTGCGGGCAGCGAGGAGCTGGGGAGGCGGCCGAGCCCTGAGCGCTGCGTGCTGCGGGACGGAGAGAGAGAGCGCGGCTGTGGGACGGCGCCTCGCGGGGCCCGGGGCTCTCGGTGCTGCTGAGCCCCGCGGGCAGCATCGCTCCCGCATCCCCGCTCCCCTCCTGGCGCGCTGCCCTCCGCCGCGCGGCTCGGCCCTGCCGCGCTTTTGTCTCGCGTCGCCGCGGCTGAGGTGAAGTCGATGCAGATCGTGCGTTTGGGGAGGAGCGAGAGCTTCTCCCTTCGTTAATAACCGCTCTGAAGAGAGAACTTCCATCTTCCGCGCGCTGCGGAGCGGCAAGGTGGGTGATGGTGCTGGGATCCCGTGACACGGCACTGAAAAATGCCTTCGCTCTTTGGCGGCGTCATTCGCTACCGCTCTGCGCAGGAGAGCGGCTGAGCCGCGCTGGCAGACGGACCTTTGCAGGTGTGAGAGCCCGGACAGGCAGGGTTTGACTTCACGCTGAAATAAACGCACATGGTTTGCAGGACTCCTCCTCGTCCTGCCCTGCCTCTCTCCGCGCCGTCTCTGCGCTCTGCTGCCTTTTTGCTGCGTGCTTTATTTGCGCCTGAGTAACGCAGGACTGGCGGTGCTGCAGAGTTCAGCAGCGGCACCGGGGCGTTTTTCCACTGCCGAGCAGGAGGCTGCTGCCCGCGTTCAGCCCCGCCTGACCCTCGTGTCCCAGGTGCCCGCCGGCTGCGTCAGGTAACCGGCGCCGTCACCGCAGCGCTGCCTTCGGGACGCACAAAGCGAGCAATGACCCAGCAGGGAAGCGCGGTTGCAGGCGTGCCC
Source organism: Phasianus colchicus (assembly GCF_987193195.1). Lineage (NCBI taxonomy): Eukaryota > Metazoa > Chordata > Aves > Galliformes > Phasianidae > Phasianus > Phasianus colchicus. The sequence goes on along the minus strand of NC_143453.1, from coordinate 8,344,203 downwards.
TGGCTTGCTGCTAGCAGAGGAATGCTGCTCTGTGGTCCCTGCGGCGTGCCCTGCTTGTGGCGTCCGTGAGAGGGAGGCGAAGGAACGGAGCAGGGCCTGAAGCGGAGCTCGCCGCGCTTCTGACAGAGCTGGGCTGCTGGCAGGGCTGCTGGTGGATTGCATTAATCACGTTTAAGTTTCTGTCACCAACTTTTAATTAAAAGCATGGTTGATACCGCTTTAATGAATGTACGGATGTTAGCCATCTTCGTGCATAAAAATGCGTTTTAATTCCCTTACTATTCCCTTTATGGCCCTTAGATGCTTTTGTTACCATTTAAACAGCATACAGGAGCAGCTGTTTATCTTCTTAATGTAACTTTTTCTCGCATCTGTGTTCAGGAAACAGTAATGGTTTGAGTAAACAGTTCTCTGGTATCCTTTAGCAATATTTTGTAAGTAACTTGGCAGGAGGGTCATAAATGATGTCTGAATGGTGAACTCCAAGGCCACGCTGACAGCAGCCAGACATAACTGCTCAAATCTCTGCTGTTACATCAGGAGAGCACGCAGTCCTCAGTGCGGGACTCCTGGTCCCAAGGAGCTGCTCCCAGGATGATAACTTTGTGCTGAAATACCCCTTCTGTTGTCAGTGCTGTATTTCTGCGTGTTTGCTGCTTGTTGTGCATCTAACAGCCTGAGCGTTTATTGTGATTTGCCAGCTGGCACGTGGGAGTTTCATCCAACTTCTCATCTTAGTTGACAGCAACCAGTTTGCAGAGATCTTGTCCTGATGATGATTATTTAAAGAAATACTCAAAACTTACAACTGGCAGCGGTGCTTTGAGTTTAGGTGTGCAGTCTCTATTCAAAATTAGGTACTGCTCCTGCAGGTTGGCCAGACAGAGCATCACATCCTGCAGGCAAGATAATGCAAAAAAGGTGCCTCCAATTAATCCAAACCAGCGCTAATTTCCCCCCACACCTGAACAGAAGTCTTGTCATTTTCTTAGGAGGAAAAAGCGATGTAAGAAAAACATGGCTTTCTTAATAGCCAGTTTCTCGAAGTGGTGGAGATATTTTCTAACTAAACTCTGATGTTGGCTGATACGGATGCGCAGCTAATATTTCTGTTCATCCCCAGATTAGTGAGATGTGTCTCAATTGAATTCTGAGCCCGAAAGCCTCGTATAAGCAGAAATATCCCGAAGTGCGCAGCGTGAGTGCAAATGGAGTAATTAACGGGTGGGAGGAAGGGGATAAATAAAACGCTTTATTTTTAGCTTTGTTTCCTGGGTGTTGGGAGAAATCCAAGTGCCACAGCGTTGTGCTGGGCCTGAAGAGAGCGAACACAGCGCCGGCTTGAAAGGGGTGCACGTGGGGTTGTGCTGTGTCAACGTGGAGCTGCTCCTGGTAAGGGCAGAGCAGTGAGCTGGGATGGGTTTGGATTGCTGGCACTTGCATAAGGACAGCCGAGCACGGGATGCTAATTCAAGCATATGAGCTGGCTTAACCCATCGAGCAGTGACCTGAAAAGGCGTTTCTCGTCTGCAGTAACTAATTTGGAAGGTGGAAATGTGTAATCACGTCAGCACGTTGAGTGCTCTGCCGTATCAGTGTTTCGGGGTGAGGCCTTGTTATCTGCAGCAGAGTTTGATATTTGCACGACTGTTAACCTGGCAGCGTGGCGGGGCCGTAATTCCACGATGTGCTTTAAGAGGCTGCAGAGGGACCCGGGCTGCTCAGGGCACGGCCGGGTGAGCTCTGTGCAGGGTTGGCCTCGGGGCTCTGCTGCAGGACTTGGAGCTTCCGTGGAACCTCCTGGGCCAGGGCTTGGAGGGCAGCGCAGGGGCTGAGAGCTGGGCTGCAGAATGGTCCTTGTGTGCTGGTGTGCAGCCACGTGTTCTGTGCACCAGAGTCTGCACAGTGGGTATGACTTGTGACTGCAGTTTCTTTTAAGATCGTAGTGTAACTTAGCTAACCTCCTTCTGAAGGTAGAATCTTCTTCGCCGCAGAATCTTTTTCTCTGTGTGGGTGGTTTACCCACTTTAATGCTATATATACTTTTTTTTTAAGAAGGAAATAGGCGTTTTATATTTATCGTATCAGTTGAAATCGAAATCTAAATATTTACATCTTTTTTTTTTTTTCTGGATCCGAGGTGGGGAAGCAATGGTGGGTGTTCCCAAGCTGTTCAGTCACCCACTCCCCTGTGTGGGTCGGTTCTGTTGCATGGCAGAGGGATGGAGCTCCTGCTTCTCCTTCGTGCCTTCTGCTCCACAGCCGGAGCACTGCCCCCCCAGTGGGACCTTCCCACCTCGACACACCAAGAGCCAGACTCGTGTCATCTCTAACAGAACGTGGTTAGCAGCAAGCTGGGAGACTGGAGGGGGAGTTCAGGACATGGCTGTGTAAATAACTGGGAGATATTTTGTGAAAAATAACAAGAGGGGGAGAAAGGCCACACACTTGCTTTCTATCTGTTATCCTGGCATCTCCTCCGTGGTGCTCCCATGGCTGGCTTTCCAGGCTTTTTATAAACAAAGGTGGGAGATGGCTTCTGTGCTAAGCAAGGACAGCCTGGCAGCTGCCATGTGAGATGCTGCAGGTCGGGGCTCAGTGGGAGAGGCAGTGCACTGTGGCCAGGTGTGCTTCTGCTTTCTGGGCAGTGTCAGCACAGTGCTGTTGTGAGTCCAGCGCAGCAAACTGGCAGAGAAGGAGAGGAGCAAATAGCTCCTTTGTTTTCCCACCCTTCTTGTGTTTTAAGCATCGTTTATCCGGGCTCTTGGGACTCACTGTTTGTCTAACCTGTGTCTGGGTTGTAAAATCTCATTCCGCGTTTTAAGATGGCAAACATCTTTCAGTGACTATCCTCAGAAATGCGTTTAACACGGACACCGTGTGTCCTCTGTCTGTTTTAGGACTACAGAACCATTTTTAATGCTGTCTTTTGCTTACGTTGAATTCCTATAAATAGGCTTTTCAATAAAGCACATTCATCTCACGCGCAATTGCTGTCAGAGGGAAGTGCATATTTGGGCAAGCCTACTTGAAGCACTAACCTTCGTAGTGCAGCTCCTGTGTTGCTCCAACTTCCCATTCCAGTCTGTCGCTTTGTTGAGAAGAGCGGTGGTTGCCCTGCTAGGGGTGTCACCTTGGGATCCCTGCATGATGCTCTGCTCAGAAATATCACCATTGGAAATGATGGGGGAAGACTCTGGATGGTAAAACCTCTCAGTTACAGCGTCCTACAAACTGGCGTCTCGCAGCAGGAGGGCTTTATGCAGGGCTGTAAGGAGAACTGCTCCCTGTGTTTCCTTCAGTGGAGCTCATTAGGTCAAGTGCCAGATCTGCTGCATCACATCTGCACGGCATCTGGGCTGCGTGGGCAGAGGGGACGTATGAGCAGAGCCTTCTGTCCTGCTGCTTCGTGCCACTGCCCCCAGGAGAAGGAAAGGGGCAGGACGCAGAGCTGCACCCCAGGGGCAGGTGAGTCAGCGCGCCTTGCTCTGCTCTCTCCCACGTTGTCCATATTTTCTTTTGCTGACAGAATTTGTGTTTTACTCCTTTATAACGATATAGAACAGAGAAGAGATAAAAATGTTTTATCTTTAACAACGTGAACAAAATCATCAGCTAAGCTGTTTGGAGAGACTATTTCTATTCCAGGTTTAAAGACAAGAGTGTTTGTCTTTACATCCCCCATTCTTCCTAAATGAAGTGTATGGCACCAGCAGCATGGAGAGTCACCTTCTGATAACGAGGCTTGGGGCCATCACAAAAAAGCCTTGAAATCAGCTCAGCTAGCATTTGTGAAGCAGCTGGTTGGGATTCCTGGCAGGTACTGCAGAGGCCTCCTGCGGCAGAGTTGTAGGTGCTGGTGCTGGTTGTTCCTGCGTGTTTTATTTAACTTGCTGTTCAACTTTCGAGGAGGTGCAGATGATGCAGCCTGCATCCTCACAGCCCGTTAGGCAGCAGCTGGACTGAGCTGCCCGCCTGCCTTGCTTCCCTCGAGCCCCTACTGAAGGCAGAATAAACACAGCCACGCAGCACAGAGCCCAGGGGCTCGGCGTTGCAGCTATCGGAAGGTATTCCATCTGGAGGTGGAAAAAACAGCCCTTACGGGTTTCTTTATCTCGAGGCTGGCAAAGAGCGCCGAGTGAGTGACATATTTCCATTTGACTCATCTGTTGTCAAAGCAGTGACACCCTTGAGTCACATTAAATGCGAGGTCTTGTAGCTGGATTGGCACGTGGCTCTGCTGACCGTGGAGCAGGAGTTTGCTGGTTGTGTTTTGCTTTCGTCCTTGCAGAATTCCCCCCCTCCCTCCTCAAGATGAGACTGAATTGATTAATGCTATTGCTAATATTATGGCGTAAAAATGACAGGAGAACCTGGTTCAGATGTGATGCTGGATGCGAGCTCCAAAGATGTTCAGATAACAGTTTAAAACCCTGAGGAAAAAAAAAAAAAAAATGAGTGCCCAGTAGCCAGATGGTTGGAAAAGAGCTCCTCACGATCAATGAGGCAATATGTAAATATTTTCAATCATTACCACAGTACTGCTGTGTTGACATTGAAATTCAAAGTGCTATTCCATGGGGCTCCTCATTGATCAGCAGATGAGCTCTCATAAAACGGAGGATAAAAGCATGATGCTGAGAATTATCATGGATTGTGGGCTTCGTTGGCAAGGACAGCCTTCCAGCAAGGTCTGCAGGATGGATTTTGAACCCTCTTTGTGCGTGTTTCTAACACACGGTGTTTCTTTTCTGGCTGTGAAGTAGGGATTAAGGGGTATATTATTTCTTGAGCTGTTTTATTTAAGGGGAAATGCTGCATAGCCGACTAACTTTGCTTTGTTAATTACCCTATCGATACGGGAAGTGATAGAAATGAAATTGGTTGAATTAAAATAGATTTTTTTGGGGGGGGAAAAGTCCTCCTGAAAGCAGGATGCAGAGATCTGGATCTGGCTGATTTGCTTAGCAATCTTTCCAGGGGTGACAGCATCCTCATGCACAAAGCAGTGCCTTTAACATAAGCAGGTGCTGAGCCCACCAGGAGGCCTTTTCTCCTCCTCCTTTTCTGTTTCCACTCATGCAGTGTTCTCCTTGCAGCAAGGCCTACACCAGGTGCTCCGGAGGTGCAGATACTGCAGCATCAGGCAGGGGCAGATTTATCCAGGTGCCTTCCTGAGCCGCTCAGATTTTCTCGTTAACTGCTCTGTTTATCTTGTGTTCATTAATTCTCTCTGCTGCCTGGCACATCCTGGAGCCTATTCATTTGATTGCAGAGTTATTCAGGGTTCTGATATTATTTCTCTCCGGTTCGTTGCTTTTTAGTTGCTCATTTATATCCCCTTATTGTTTTAGGGTAAGTAACTGTTGTGGGAATGGAAAACACCTTCCCTGAGCATGGAGGACTGGTGTGACTACCTGTGGTCTGAAGCTGATGCCTGCAAATCAGGACCATGTGTGTGCAACCGCAGCTGATGTGAGTCAGGGCTGAGTACTTAGTGCAGGTAGTAGGGAGCAGGAGGCTGAGCTGAACAATCTGTGGTGCTTGCTAGGAACAGTTTTGACCCTGGGTGTTTCCTAGGACAGGACCTGCTGTGCATGTGGATGCATCTGGGTTACGCAGGGCTCTGCTCCTGAGCACAGGGCCAGCATATGCTGCTCTGTGGCTGCCACCATGGTGTGTGCTCAGGCTGCAGCCAGGTGGGAGCTCTGCCTGCCCTGCTGGTGGGAAGTGCCTTAGAGGTGGCTGTAACTGGTCCTACTGGGAGAGAGGGCTGATAACTGAAGTGCAGCGTGCTGGTTAAGCAGACGAGCCTTCAGAAGCCAGCAGAAAGCATCTTGTAATCGTCCTCCTCAGAAAGGTAAATGCCAGTTCTGTTAGTGTAGTGCTTTTTCAACACTTGTACTAAACAGGAGCTGCTTGCTGGGTGACGCCTCGTCTTCCCCCAAAATGTGTTTGCTGTGATACTGTCTGCTCACAGCTGCACTCTGGTTTGCCTTGCAATGTGCATCGTGCTGCTGCAGTGCTGATGTGATCATTGCATGGGTCTGGTCTGGGGCTGCCCCAGCTCCCCACACCTTCCTTGGAGAGATGCTTGCCCCAGGTCCTTGGGAGGGTGGGAGAAAGTCTGTAATGATCAGCACTTGCTACTGACCCATTATAAAAGTGCTCCTCTGGGAACTCTTGCATTAACTCAGAACTTACACACGTTTTTGTTGGGTTGATTTGTCCTGACGGTTTGTTTTGGACAGACGTGCCCTCGGGTTTCAGCAATGCAATAACAAAACAAGCAGTAGTAACTGTGGTTGATTACCAGTTATCACGAAACACCTGAAACACAGTCAGGGTTAATTGTTATTAATCTGAAACAGATTGATTTTTATTTTGATATTTAGGATTGGAATATAATACTGAAAGTTAAATTTAGGATTGATAAGCTTTTCTGGCTCTTATAAATAAAAGCAGCAGTGGCATCGGTGAAACCTCTGCAAACTGCAGTGATGTGCTGAGCCAAACATACAGCAAAGGTGAATTGTATGACTGTTCCAGCAAACAGGTTGTATAAATGTGTCAGTGTCCCAGTCTGCATTCATTATCTGCTGCTTACTGCAGAGAAAATGCTGCTCTTTACATTTTTCCAAAGGGAGTACTTTCAGTTTCTGTTGCTCATAAAAGCTTTTGCTTTTAATCGCTTTTGATTTCAGTATGACTAGCAAGCAGATACAGACCTGTCCTTCCGTTTGGAGCAATCATTTCAGACATGCTGTCACTGAAAATAAGAAAGTTTGTCATCTTTCCCCAGTCTACAGAAAAAAAAAAAAAGAAAAAAAAAAGGAAGACCCAACCCTGAAACAAAAAAATTAAGAAGGGAGATTGCTTTCCTCAAGGAGTCTTTGTGTGTACCTTGCATGTTGATATCGATGCCTGACGTAGAACCTTTGAGCAGCCCCATGATGTGTCAGCTGAACATTGACACTTTTCTGAGCCCTCGAGTCCCTGCCCTGCTCAGTGAGGGGCTGGGCAGATGGAGCTCTGTGCTGACTCCATTTTCAAGACTTTGAGTGTGGTTCACGTTCCTTTGCCTAGCATAGCCAGCATCTGCATCCGCCTCGTGAAAAGAAGCGTGGAATGGGCATCACACCCTGGATTCATCAGTTCTGGCACAAATTATTGCATAACGTTAAGAATAGCAAAGCTTGCTCAGATGTGTGTCGGCCTGGTGGGCTGTTCCCATCATAGCCCAGGTACACTCAGGGCTTCTGGCTGCGTGGTGGTTGGTTCTGAGATGGGCTCAGCCACCTGATATCCAGCTGTTGTGACAGTCTTTCACCCAGGCTGGCAAAGCAGAAGTGGCATTTGTGCCCCGTGCAACTGGCTCAGCTGTGAATCAGCAAATGACGTTAATAAGCATTTGTGGACTAAATATATTTTTAAGCTGCCTGGCTGCTTGCTCTTGGCAAGATCTCTGAGATTAATGGTCCCAGAACATTAGTGAGTCTTGCTGTTCCTCCAGGATGCATCAACCTGTGCGAGAAGGAACAAGGAGCAATCACACTTCTTTTCTTCTAGTTCTTAACGTTTGTGGTGAGGTCTAAATGTTCTCAGAGCAGGGTATCCCAGCTAAAGGTATCCATTGTTCTTCCAACTTTTTTGCTGCGGAGCAGGAAACAGCAGATGTGGGACTATTATTGCTGTTTTCCTATGGCCCTTTGGCTGCTGCTTGGTGGCTGGGATGCTCCCACACACCGTCTGCCCCCAAAATAAAGGCTGAGGAATTAAACAGATTGAAGGAACCTGAGGATCCTTGGGAGGAGCTCAGGGAGGGGAGCGCACGTGTGACCTGAAATCTCACCAGGCACTGCAGAAGCATCCTTCAGAATAGCTTCTGGTGCTTGGTGGGGGGACTGCGCCCTTCTGCAGGCAGTGAGGGGCTCACAGGGTGGTGAGGGCAGCTCTGCTCCCACAGCGTGCGTCCCGCACGTCCCTGGGGGCTCTTTGGAAGAAGGCTGCTGTGCAATTGTTGTTGTTTTTTTTTTTCCTCTATTTTATTTTAATTTTTAAAATTTATTTTGATGTGGAATCAGTGGTTTCTCCTTCATGGAAATCTTTCAGCACTAAAAGGGAAATGCTTTAGGGGGAAGCTGTTCTATTGCACAGCGAGAGCGCGTGAGAGTGGTCAGCGCGCTGCATGCGTGTGTTTTTCTTCCCTCTGTTTTTTTCCTTTTTCTTTTTCTTTTTTTTTTTTTAAATTTCCACGACTTGGAGATGGCGATGACTCACGGCTTGGAATGCGCTTTAAATCCCCGAGGTGCTCATTGCCGCCTACCATCACGTATTGAATTTCTGACATACCGGAGGGATGTCTGCAGAGCAACTCTGATGTGCAATTATAAAACGTTGTAGCTGTGCGTTGTTTGCATAGGAGCCATTAGCATGGTATAACTGTGAAAATAATGCAGCTTTCTTCTTGCAGTTGATTTCCCACGGGCAAGGCAGTTAAGCAGCTGTGCTTTATCATTTCCTAGGTTGTTGACACGTGGACCAGCAGTGACATCCTTCTTCAGCAATGCTGTCTTTACTCCCTCCTGCATTCAGAAGCATCTAGAGAGATTTCTTGCCAAAGGTAGGTTCTGGCAGTTCAGCTGCATGGCTGTTCTTTTCCTTCTGTGCTAGAAAAAAGCATGTAGATGTTACTAGGGAGAATGGTAAGAAGTCTGATGGAGACCAGTTTGCTGCTGGTCAGAGAAGGGATCAACCTTAGCTTGGGTTGCCCTGGAATAGACTCAGGTGAAATGAGTAGAGTGGAGTCTGGAAGAATGGCCTGTAGGTTGCCTTAGAGAAGGGCTTGGCAGTCACGGAACGTGGTTGGCTTGTATTGCTTAGATGTGGATTGGTAATAGAACTGTTTTTAAAGAAAGCTCATGCTCCACAGCTTTTTGTGCTTGGTCAGTGTTCTCGTTTATTTGAAAGAATTCAAATAAATCAAAAGGGGAAATGGCCATGCAGGATGTGTGATTAACATATGTTTTGTGGGTCTCACCCCTCCTCTCCCCCCCCCCCCCCCCAAAAAAAAAAAAAAGGGTTTGCTTTGAAATAAACAAGCATGCACCTCCTGGTGCTGCCATGACATTGTGTTAGCTTCTAACTCCTATTTTCCTCTCTGAAGTCCTAACTTACTTGACGTTTTCAAGAGGATTGAGGTGCAAAGCTTCCACAGCAAAAAGTGTAGATGGGAGCAGAGTACCCTGTGGGTTCTTTAACAAGCAATTCTTAAGAGATTTGGTGCTTTTTGGGATTTTTGTGCACCCTTGTGCTCCAACTTGCAGAGTGTAGCTTGTGGGTTTGCTGGGTGCCTTTCCAGCTCTACTGAGCTTCTTTTATGTGAGTTCTAGAAATACGTCTCGTAGTCTGTACACAGAATTGCTGGCTAAATGGGAATTTTTCAGTAGATGGAATGTCAGCCTTTACCTGAATGGGTAGTTTCGCATCTTCTTGTTTTCCTCCAGTGCATTTCTTACCACTTCATATTTTTTTTCCCCTGTCAAAAGGGGTGTTTTTAACTCTTAGATCCAAACATTTTGCTTTGCGTTGACATGGTGATACAGCAATTTTGGTTTTTTTGCTTCTTGATGCTGAAGCTCAGAATTGTTGGCTTTTAGTTTAAGAGCAAAGGGCTGCTGCAAAAACTGGAGAAAGGGTAAATAAATGAGTTTGGGTCTGAGCTGTTTGCGTGTCAGGCTATAATATATTTTCAGTTCCTCTGGACTGGTACTCAAGTCGCAGCAGTTACACAGAAACCACAGTGACACCAGCTTTGTATCGATGTGCAAAGCCAGAAGCCCTTGAAAACTAAGGGTTATTTGACTACCTTAATTATCTCTTGTCAGCAAATTGACTCCCAATGAATTAATTGCCGTTCCCTGTGCCGATTCCTTTCCTGAAGCCTTTCTTCAGCATCAGCAGAATCCAGGGCCAGCTCAGGCAGACTGCTTGCCACACTGCAGCCCATCCCTCAGTGGGATACCCAAATTTCTCTTGAGAGTCCAGCAGCTTCTCTCCTGCATGCTGTAGCTCTGACTAAGCTGTACACAGCTCTCTGTGGGAGCAGTCACTGCTGTCAACAACTTTACTGGAGGAGTTGATGCTGCTGTAAGAATCTGTGCTCCCGGGCTGAGGGAAGACATCATGTCTCAAAAGCTGTATCTCCCTTGCCATAGATCACTCCAGGTCCTCTTGCTCCCCTGTAGGCTGTTGTAAAGGAGAGAGTGTTTGTCTGAATTGGTGGTAGCAGCAAAGAAGCACTGTCCTTAGCCATGTTTAGGGTTTGCTTTGTTTTGAGGCTGTGGGACTGCTCTTTTTGCTTGCCTGAAGGACTTGGCACTCCTCAGGGCTGACATTCCTCTCTGTAAGAGGTGCCTGAGTGGTCATTAAGAGCCTGGGCAGGTGAGGGGAAACTGCCTTGGTATTGTGTTTGCAGCAAAATGAATCTGTGCAGCTTGCGTCACTGGAGAGCAAGTAATGTCCCTGGATTGGCAGGTAAGGAACATAGGGAGAAAAATGGCTTTTAAGCGTTGTCAGGGAATGCAGTGTTCATGAAAACAAAGAGCTGAATAACAATGTCTAGAGCACAGGGAAGTGCTGTAGGCACTGAGTAATTTCCTCCTATGTCCTATCAGCATCCTTGTGCAGCAGGACCTCTGAACAGAGGAATAATGAGGAGAGGAGGGTCCTCTGGAAGTTGTACCTGGAGTATTCTGCATGGGATTATTTTGAAATCTAGGAAAGTGTGCTGAATCCCTGGCACAAGCAGAAACACAGAGCAGACACTGAGGGGTGCATATATAAGTGCCTGTGATGCTCGAGCACAGCTGTGGGATCACAGCAAGAAGTCTCAGCTTGTGGGAGCAGCGTGACAGGGGAGGTGGATGATGGTGATGCAGATAAAGAGGTGCCTGCTGCCCTGTCCATCCCTTGCTTCTGGCTGTCCAGGGACACTGCACTGCCTCTGACTTCTGCCCCACAGCTGCAGGAGCTGGGGTGCAGTGAATGATTGCCTTGCTTTAAGAAGAAGCAGAGGCTGACGTTGGCAGGAGGCTAATGTCTCCATAGTGTGCTGGGGAAGTGGTGGCCCCTCTGAACTGTGAATGTACTGTCAAGTGGAAGCCCAGGTCAGCTTTGCTTTTGGCTCCTTTGTGCCTTGCTGGCAGCACCTGCCCACGAGCCTGCGTAGCACTGTGCTCTCTTAGGTACATTTCTGCCCAGGTTGTGTAACATGATGAACTTTCCCTTTCTAGAGCCTCGTGTCCTTCTATGTGGACACAGACTAGGGCTGAATTGTACTTTTTTTTTGTGCTCTGTTTTTACCAATGGACTTGCTCCACAACCTGTGATGTGAGAATAGTACCTACTGTAAGAGGTGAGTTTAATGAAACTGCCTGAATTCAGCACCATCTATTGTCATGTTGGGTCCTTCACAGAGTATGCTGCAAAGCACAGTGCAGTGAGCTAGATCGAGGTGATAACACTTCAGAGAGGTGGGTGATGGCTGCTGTTGCTCCGACAAGAAGGGCAGCCCTGCTAGGCAGCCTGACAGCACAGCTGTGATGTTCCCACACCTGTGTGTAACGGCGTGGCTAAGAGTGGCACTTGTTATGGGGCCAGGCAGTTTGATGTTAGGAAATTGCTAGTGTGTGGATGGATGGGTTTTTTTCTCTTGGTCATTTTCTTCCTTTTTATAAAAGAAGCACTAGATGAGTAGTGGAGGAACTGTTTGGACATACGTATTTAACTGGGAGGAAAAAGCTGTGACGCTAACCACAAACTGACGGTTTCCTGCTGCAAGTAACTTTCTATAGATCTCAACCTCATTCGTTGTGTCTGTGCTGCTGTTTAAACAGCTGAGGGAAGATTCTACTGCTTCTAGGCTGCTTATTTTTGACAGTCTTTGTTGTAGCAGTTTGGGGATGGTGGCGTGAAGAAAGATCATTGTGGATCTAATAAAAATTCAGGACTGGTGAAGTCCAGAAGGCTTCTCAATCTTATGATCTTGTGTAATGTGGAAGTCGAGAAGCAAAACCATCAAACACGTGGCAGATTGATTTTTGTAATTACATTTGCATGTGTAGAGCTCTGTTTATTTCAGGGGAGATGGGATGTAATTGCATGAACCTACCTGTGTGTCTGAGACTTGTTCACCCACCACTGCAAGCTTCTGATTCGCCTTCCTCTCCCCATCCTGCTTTCCTGTGATGTGTTAAATATCACAGCTGCAAAAACGAGCGCACGTTTCTCCCTGCCCTTCCCATTGCAGCTGGAAAGCTTGGCCAGATCCTTCCCTTGTGGTTTGTGATACTGTAAATAAAGGCTTGGGAGGTCACACGTTTTCCATTTCAAGTTATTTTGTTTGCAGCGCTGGAATGGGTTTGGGGGGGTTGGAGAAGGGAAGAAAGGAGGGGGGAGAAAGAAACAAACAAAAACCCAAACTGATCTGGTTTATTGCAAAAAAACCAACAACAACAAAAAAAACCAACTCAGCAATACTAAGTGAAAACAACTGGGGGAACAGAAGACTTCAGTCTTTGACTGAAGCTGAGAGTTGGAGAATTAGAGTCAAAGATTTCACAGGAATCTACTATTAAGATTTGAAAGAGAAGCTATCTACAAAGTGAAGGCTCTGAACACCATGCTCCTGTGATCTGGTGCTGTTCCTGAGGGCTTCTGAAAAATTATCTTTAAAGGCGTGTTGATGTGACTCTGTAAGCATACTGGTGAGTAATTTCACCTGTGTTCATAATGAGCGAGCCTCGTCAATACAGTTACTCATGTGCCTAAATGTCAGTTAAGTGAACTTTGAAATGTGGAGCTGAGAAGTTCTGCCTGTGGGTCTCACAGGCTGTGATGCATCCTGTGGTTTGGTGCCCCCGAATTGCACTTCCAGGGCAGGGCAGCAGCTGACCATGGTTGGTTGAAAGCACGCAGTGCTCACTTTGCCTGCTGCATATAGGTGCACAGGTTCAGTTCTGCACAGGTTTGCAGGAGCAGAAGTGCTGGGATGGCTGTTTGTGCTGTTATTCTGGTGCCCTGCATTGGGCAGGCTTGGTCTCCTCGGCTGTGGTTCTTTCCATGTTGATGTTCGAGGTTTTGGTTGTTCACAGAAAACACCGGTTAGGTTTAAACTTCTATTTCATGCATTTAATTTTGATACTTGCAGCATCCTGTTTTGGATTTAGTGAGAAATGAGCTGAGAACCAGGGCTGGTGGGCTTTGTTACTGACTGGTGCAATGCAACATGATTAATGTTGGCTTGCTGGGGAGAACAGTTACTGGCAACTGTCACCTATTTCTGTTGAGTTTTGAAGAGACCTTTTCCTGGCAAAGATTTTTTTTTCGTTACCTTTATCAAAACAGGATATAAAAGTGAGTATATTTGCTGCTAGAGAGTCCTCATTTACCTTGATGCTGTGGAAATATTTCTTCTTCCATAAATCATTACATTTATAAGTGTGCAGCAGGAACAAAAGAGAACCACTCTCTATCTAGATGTTAATCTCTGTGCAGATGGTCTTTTGACTCAATAACTTTTCTTCCTTGGTCCTCCTTTGTGTTTTTTCTTTAGCGGGCACGTGACATGTGGCCATAAAAAATACTGGCCCAGTTTCACCCTTGCTGTAGCTCATTGACGTCATTAAAGCTACAGCAGGGATGACTTGGCCCAGATTCTTTAAAAATAAGACCTGATGAACAACCCCTCATGGAAAAGCTCTGTAGAGGTTGTCCTGAGCATAGTGCAGAACAGACGCTATGTCATTCGCTGCGACATCTGATAAAATCCCCATTGGCAACCTCCCTATGAAATGGGGTAGGACCCTTTCTGGAGGGGTTGCAGGGCTCATGGACTCGCTTTTGTGATGCCTTACCTGTGGGATGGAAAGGGACCAATAATGAAGCGATTGAAGGCACTTACAGGCAGGTCAGGGTGGAGATGTCACTTGCCTGGAAGTTTTTAGAGATGGGTTCTGTCTTTGGGCTCTCCAGCACGCAAGGGCAGTTCTTGGGCAAAGCAAATGTGGTTGAAACGAAAACCATTGCCTTGAGCAGATTTTCAGGCAGGTGATTTGAATCAGCTTTGTCTCCCACAAGCCAGTTTGTTCTTTTTCCTGGCTGCTGCCCAGCAGCTGCCTCATCCCAGGACTGGCACCCACAGATCTGCTGTTTCCCTTCCCTGGTACCTGGGATGCTCCTGGGCTCAGCATCCCAAAGCAGCTCTCCAGTGGAGCTGCTTCTGCAGTCATCCTGCCCTCTTCATAGCACGGGATATTACAGTGAATGCACATGAAAGAAGGCAGCACAAACTATGGCAAAACAATAAACTCAAACAACAATGCTTGATCCTGTGTAACCTGAAATGCAGTTTTAGATCTGAACAAGCTGAGAACAGACACAAATATAAAAAATACTTGATAGCAGATGCTTGCAAGCATCTTTTTTATGAAAATAAGTGCAGCGATTCATGGATGGCAGTTCTGCAGAATTTTGCACTAACTTAAAGTCAATGGTTTGCTCAGTTATAAATAACTGCAGGAAGAAACAACCTTTAAAGAGCGGTTGTAGCCCCAAAGCCATATCTGTAATGGATGAATGCTTGATGGCTGTTTGCAATGCCAATATTTGTTGCCGAGAGCACCTTTAACTTACTCAGCTGAATTTCCAGTTCTTGGTGGTAATAACTGTGTCTGGCCAAAGCAGGGCTCTTGCAGCTAGTCCAAGAAATCAGATAGTTATTTTTCTGATGCCAGACTCTTCTGGTCCAGTGAATATAACTGCAGGAACATATAGTTCCCAAGAAGGAAAATGCTTACTGTGAGTTTGGTGACAGCTGAAGATAACTTGGGAGCTGGGGGATGGAGAGAATAACATATTTGTCTGCTTTAAGAGCGTGTTTGTTTTAAGGGATTTTTAAGTTGGAAAGTTTTTTGCAGACGAAAGCCAGAATAGTGTCAAAGTGACATTGGCTAGTATAAATAGTGAAGGGAGAATTAGAGCTTTAAAATATAGTCGGTTTTCTGATTAGTCCAAAACTCTGCTGGTAAGACAGAGAGGGAAATCTGGGCTTAACCTGATAAATGTCCTTCTTGCTGTGAAAGAGTCAGAAACAAGGAGCACTCAGCTCGTGGGACCCAGAGACCACAGTGCCAGCAGGCTCCTAAGGGACAGGGGGGGGAAGACCAAAAATCTATCTGCCTTTGGAAGCAGATGTTTGATGGTATACAGATAAGTGATGTTAACTTTTTATTGCATAGAATACGCTTTTATTTGAGGAGGCAGTCTTGCTTGGAGCATCTCTTTCCTTGTACTGCTTTCCTCCATCCATTCCAATGTTATTGTCTGTGGACCTGTTTAGGGTGGTATCCTACCAAAACTAAAAGCACAACATAGTGGGTTTGAGCAAAACCCTCCCTGGGACCTGAGGTAGGTAGAGCTGCCACAGCTCCTCTGAGCAGACAGCTGGGCAGCATGGATGGGCTTGGATGTATGGCAGCTCCAGGAGTACTTGCTTACTGGAGAAGAGGGTTAAAGGGTGAGGGAAGGTGTGAAAATCCTTAAATACAGTCTTCCCAGCTGGCTCACAGCAGTTCGTGTTCTGGAAGCAGACTTACTTGTGATGAGTCCTATTGTTGTCTTAGCACTCGGGCGTTTCTTTTGGCTAAAAACATGATTGTCAGGAAGGTGTGTAACTGTCAGTGGGTAGCTGCCAGTGGCTGTGCTGTGCTTGCACATACACATGTACAGTGTGCACAGCCTTCCATCCGAGCACTGCACGCAGCTCGGGAGCAGTGCTGGGAAGCTGTGTGTTGCACACAAGCTGTGAGCTGTGTCCTTTCACACAGCAGCACATGGATGTGCACGTTGCACAGCTGTCCCCGGGCTGCGTGCCGGTTATCAGTGAGATAACCTCAGCTGAGCCCAAGGGCTGGAAGTGTTGTCAGGGAGTTGCTGACGGGGGACCGCTTGAAGTTTTCAAGCTGACACTAGCACGAGTGGGAACTGCCCTAAGTGTCGCTTCTAACAGAAGGCAGTGGGTTCTGCAGCACGGGTGTGCTTTCATCTCGGTGCCTGGCCCTGCCGGCTGCAGGCAGACGGAGAGGTGCAGCAGCAGATGGACTGTCAAAGTCTCATGCATCCTTTTTGCTTATGAAGAATGAATGAAAATCAGTATGCAGATCAGGAGCGCTCTGTATATCTGAAGAAAAGCATCCCGGCAGTCGTGTTTGGTTAAAAAAATAAAAGGAGGGCTTGATGTAAATACTGTATTTATTCAGATTAGGAGTGAACTTGGAGAAAGAGCTCCAGAGAAGGGGAATGGTCCAGTGCAGGAGGAGCGCTTTCTGTTTACGTGACTGGAATTCTTAGCTTATTTTGGATGATTTGTGCGTTAAGCTTTAGAGCAACAGGCTGACTTCAGCTCGTTGCTCACTGGGTGCTTGGCTCCCACTGGCTGCTTTAGGCCTTGGGGTCTGGCTGTGTTCTTGAGGACTGCTGGAGAGCAGCAATGAATGATGGAAGGGGAACTTTCTGACAGCACTCTTTGTGCTTATATGAGAACTGTCAAAGAAAATAACCTGGAAATGAATGTGAGCTATTTCTTTGATCAGTGGTTCTTGTTTGTATACTAATTATTGTTTATAGCTAGAATGCAATCCACCAATAAAAAGTTCTTTTTTTTTTTTAGGTTTTTTTCCCTAATTTATTTTGATGAGGTTTATTTTGAAGGATTATGTTTCTAGGTAACTGTTGGAGGTTGTTTTTTGGGAAAGGCTGCCAAAATGCTTATGAACCCATGGCTGCACCAGGTACATACAGTCTCCTTTGGAAAGTTTGGCTGTTCCCATGTGACCTCATGGAGGGGTCGGGGCTGCACTGGAGTGTGAGAGTCCTCCCAGCTCCCTGCCCACGCCGAGCCTGGAAATAGCTCTGCCAGGAGCAAGCAGTGTCACAGCGGGGGTGAGTCGCTGGATGGGCCCAGTTCCACTTATCTAAATGAGCTGTGATCTTGAATTTAACATGCTGTTTCATAGCTAAGATAAGAGGCGCATGAATTAGATTATTGCTGGAGAAAAAAATAGAGGGGTGATGTTATAAATACTTCTGTGAGAAGTTCAGCAAAGCATTAGCTGATCTTTTTATATTTATGAACAGCAGTGGACAAAGTACTGTCTCCCTTTCTTTTAGATGTAAGCTTACATCGTGAGCAAGTGTTAACATTACTACTGCTTTGAATGAAGTGGTTTATTGCTGCCTAGCCTCCCATTGCTGGGAGCTCTGGAAGCGCTGTGCCCAGCAGAGCACTGAGGATGTGCTGGAGCTGCAAGCCCTGCGCTGTGAGCAGCGGCCTTCCCCTCGCAGAAGGGCAGGATGTGGGTAACAGCCTTACACTGAGGTGCTTCTGGCCCCCATGTTGCAGTCCAGCACCCAGCCTTGCCAGTGTGTCACCCACACTGCTCTGAGCCAGCCCCAGAGCTGCTGGACACGGCTTCCCCATGTAACAGCAGCTGAGGAACTCTGGCCAGGGGCTAAGCTACATCAAGCTGCGCTTCCAGAGGTTAAGCTGATTGCAGATCTCTCAGATATAAATCTTTCTGTACTAATAAATGAATGCCTGCAATAGTTACTGTTAGAGCGCATGGAAGTTCTCAGAAAGAAAAATTTCCCGAACAAGCTGTTTGTGCAGTGCCTGCTGACTGGTAAGGATGGGTGTCATTAATTGGGCTCTGCCCCCTCCGTGGGAACAGGGCGCACGCTCTGCTGGCACGCGGCCCCGTGCTCCTGGCAGAGCTGCTAAGCACTCAGAACCACTTGCATTGCCTCTGTGGTGGCCGGGTTCGTGGGCAGGCTGGGTTCCTGCGTTGTGCTGGGGAAGGCAGGCAGCCTCACAGGGAGATTTTTCTTGTGCTTGGGTCTTTGAGAGCCATAAGGCTTCCCCATAGGCGCAGCTCCTGGGCACGGCTGGCGGTGGGGACCTGGCTGAGCATCTGCTGCTGACTCATTCTGCCTGCAGCTTTTCTCCTAAAAGAATACATTGCCTGTACGTTACAAGTAGCTCAGTTCTTCTTACTGCGGGGAATGAGACTTGCTGGAAGTCAACCTTACCTAATCCGAAGCATCACAAACATAATAATAAAGATCATCTTAAATGTTACACTTGATAGGTGGGGAGGCAGTAGTTTGCTCTTTGAAGCTGTGCTTTGTCTTTTGAAAACAATCTTCCCCATTTTGCATAAACGCTGTATTGCAGCCCGCCCTTATTAGCCACTGATTAGAGGGTCCTTTGTGAAGCATTGTCTGCTTCTGACTTAATTAAATTAATATGGAACCAGTAAAATTTCTGTGGAAACAAAGCAGGAGCGAGGTTAGTACCAGATAAACGCGTGCGCTGGGTTGTGAAAGTGAACACAGAACTAATTTCTTAATGGGAACGCTAGAAGAACAAACAAATCTACAGAGCCACGGCTGTGTGCCTCAGCTAGAAATATGTTTGTGGATATAATTAAACTCCAGTTAATGACATATTGTCCTCAGTCTTGGCGAAGAACTAGTTGGGGCTGTAGCTGGGTGCCCAGAGCACTTTACTTGATGAACTCCTCGGTGCGGCCTGCAGCTCTGATGGCTCTGCTAGCGGTGTGCTGCCATGGGCAGGTGTGGGCCAGCCATGGTTTGGTGTGAGGAATGGCCAAGCATGAAGGTAATGTTTCAGGCTTCACTTTTTGCATTGCAAATCCCATTTCCTAAGTAAGCTACTTGCACTGGCGTGTTGAATGATTTATTATCGCGGAGCTTTTCTTCACCCTGGAAAAAACCAGAAGGTGAGCGGTGTGTTTTAAAGCTCCGTGTTGAACGTTATGTGATTAAGTTGTTATTTTGAAGTGACGCACTTGGGCATATCATTCTCAAGACCATCTTTGGTCTGGGGGATCGTAAATGCTGGTTCCAGCTGTAATGAAGTGCCTTGCTGCTTAATATGCTCCTATCATTGCGTGTGTTTTTTGTTCAAATATTAAATCACGGTGTCTATGGCTATAATAACGCGGTTGTTTTATGTCTTGGAACAGGGGAAAATAATTTGATTTAGTTGGAATAATGTGATTGTAACGTGCCTCTGGGTTTGAATTAAAGGGGGAGGTGTGCAGGTGGCTGGCAAAGCAGCACCGCGCTTCTGATGCTTTCCTGCAGAAATTCCGCTGCCGTGGAGGGCAGCACATTTGTTTTTAATGGAACAACTTGTGAGCAAACACTGGGATGTTTATGATGACAGGGAAAGCAGTAGAAAAATACAGGCTATAAAATCCCCCTTGTTAAGGTGTAATTGGCTTGGCGAGGCGCAGAGCTGGGCGCTGGCTGTGTGCCGCGCTGGGCAGAAAGGCTGCCTATGGGCAAGCAGCTGGCTGCATGCATGGCCTGGGGAGGCACTGGGATCCTCTGGCACTTTAAAAATCAGGGGTTTATTTCCCCTTTTAAAGGGAAAAGAAGCGTGATGGTTTCTCGAATCAGGATGACTGCACCAATTCAATTGTAATTTGATAAATGAAGTATAAACGCCCAGGGAATGACCTCCTGTAAAACACAGAAGTGCCTGAATCATTTGTGCTTTAAATCTTGCTCCTCATCTCTGTATTTCCTGCTCATGCTGTTCATTAGAGTAGTCTCCTGTGCCCTGTTGTTTTGGGGTTGGTAATGGATAGCTAAGTGATGCATGCTGAAGAGAATATTTCTGTGTAAGTAAAGCGCTGTGCCTTACTTTGCATAAAGTGTCTTGTGGATGTGGGGCAGAAACCCTTCTGCTTTCTGCTCTTTTGTGTTCAGAGCTAGGCCCTGAAATGGAGCTGTGCTGTCTGTGTACCCCTGGGTGGGACTTCCCTCCCTCCCTGTGCAAACCCACATTGCAGAGCAGCCCGTGCTTTCCTTCCAAGCGAGTCCTGAGGATTTTACATGCTCTCAAGAGCTCAAGGGTGTGACCAGCTTACCAGCAAGATGAAGTATTTTCTTTGCTTTTCTTGTTTGGGGCTAAACATATCTTGATTATGTTTAATGCTTCCAGTTGCCAGCGTATCAGCAGGGATTTTGTTTTGCCCTTCAGATGGGTACAGCATAATGTCAGCCCTTCTATAGCTGCCTGCGAAGGTGTGCTGGTCCTCCTCTGAGGGCTGCATGTAGGAAGCGATAAAACTTTATTAGAGAGTTAGTTCCTTTATTCTTGGTGTGCTTTTTATGAGGAATCAGCTTATGCATTTGAAGGACAGCAGGGGGAAAAAATAGTTACCAGGCTTTCTGGGGCTGGGCTTTGCTTGAGAAAAACCAGTGCTTACTGCCTTACCTGCCCTTTGCCCAACCTCAGTGCTGCTGCTGCCTCTGCCCTGTTCCCCAGGGATGCAGGGAGACCCTCCAGCTTTGTCTGAGCTGCTTCTCCAGTGGGGAGCATGGTGTGAGAGCTGTGCAGAAGGCAGGCAGCTAGGGCTGAGCTTGTTTCCTTGGGTGCCTCGCTGTGCCACTTTGCTGCAGGCAAGCTGGGATCTTCTCTCTGGGAATCTTTGCAAACTGGTGTGTTTGGCAAACACAGCACCAAGGTATGCAGTGTGCTCCATCATCACCTGCAGGTGGAAAGTGTGAGCTGACCTGGGAGAGCTGGTGTGTCCTTTTGTCCCGAGGTGGTGCTCTGGGCATTGAAAGCCTCAAATCAAGGGGTTCCCCAGGGGCTCTGAGCTCTGGATAGAAACCTACGTGGTGCTGCTGATGGCTCTGCTGGGTTTCTACTCTGCCTGAACTAGAAAGTGGGCTGGCTGCCTGGAGAGATGCTCTGAGCAGGGCACTGGCCAAGAAATCTGTGCTGGCAGCAACATGGTGCTGGCAGAGAGCAGCCCGAGTAGGTAGGAACTGTCAGGAGCTTGGAGAAATGAGAGGAATCTTTATTCCTGTTTTTTTTCTGTTTTCTTTTTTTCCTGGGATGTGCCAAGAATAGGTGATTCAGGAAGGGAATACCTGGCACAGCATGATGGCAGCTGAGCCAGCTGCCCCAACGATGCTTTGCCAGGAGCCTTTGGGCCTGTTATACTTAGTATAAGTACAGCTAACTAAATAAAACAATTGTTACTATCAATAAAGCTAAATGAGGGCGGAAAGCCTTGAATGCACCTTACCTGTTCAGCATTTGCTCCTTTCCGCTTCTGCAGGCGGTTAATGGAGCACATACAGACATCAGGCGGCACGATGGCCCACCACAACTTCCTCCCAAGATGAAGGATTTGTTTGGATGGTCCAAATTCTTTTATTCTTCTGTTTCCCTGGTGGGAAAGAATTGCTGCTGATATTTGTAGACTGGCTTCTGTTGGGAAGCGCTGACAGGAGGGTGGAAATGTGTGGTAAATTCCTTCATGAGCACCTTTCCAACTTATTTAAAAAGGCTGTTTGTAGCTAAGAGCCCATCGACACCAGGACATGGTTTTATTGCAGCAGTGCCTTATTGCATGAAAGCCTGGCAGTCTGCTTCTGGATGGTGGCCTCAAGAACAGCCCCCAGATAATGCTGTATGTAGGATTTTTTTTAGTTATGTAGAGTTTGGTGCAGCTTCTTCCCATGTAGTTGATAGAGCAGCTTGGTGAGGTGCATGTCTGTATTTGAATTATGCTTGCAATTAGCAGCAGCCAGTCCTAGTGCACTTATCCAGGTTTCTAAAGGGCTGCTGGGTGGGTCCAACCACTTCCTACAGCCTGAGGACAGAACCCCTAGAGCAGGTCTGCATGCTGCCCAGCTGCACTGCACATCTCTCAGAAGCTGTTAGGGAAATCTGGTGGTGATTTTTGCATAAGATACTAAAATTGGAGGAGCAGAGCTCTGCTGTGAAGAGTTCTGGTGAGAATAATCCTGCCCACAGCTGTGCCAGTAGTGAGGAGCAGTCAGAGCTCTGTGTGCAAGTTCCCCCACCCAGCAGCAAATAGCACAGTAACCAGTAAGGGGTGCAAGGGGAGGGGGTTGTTCTGCCCTGAGTACTTGCCTAGTAGTAGTAACAATTCTGTACTAAACCTGCCAAGTTTTTCTCTAGGGTAGTAGTAAAGAGATGGGGGAGAAGTATGTGGCAAAAAGGATATGGCAAAGATGAAGAACTGCTGTTAGATCTGAGTTTGGTTTAAATTATCTTTACATTTGCTTCCCTAATCTCTCAAGCTGTCGTGTCTGCAGGCTGGCTAATGCAAAATCTCTAGGGGGAAATACAGTGGCAAGGAGGGTCGTGTATTTTGCATCTTCCCTATCTTCCTCTCCCTCCAGTTAAAGAGCATCCAGGCTCGAGTGCCCCGAGCTACCCAGGTGCAGAGGATATTATGGATTCTCCATATTGCCCGCCCTGCTTTTCGCTCCATGCAGCACGGCTCATGCCAATACTCCCCCACTTGCATTTGCACTTCTGGCAGCAGTCATTACACAGTGTGAGCACTGCACATGTGTGCTTCCCCTGCAGTCTGCTGGCAGCAGCACCGTGTGCTCCCTGCCACAAGGCAGTGGGGTTGGCGTGGGCTTGGGCTGCCGAGAGGCTGCACGCATGTGAGCAGCACTCCTGGCAGCCATTGGAGACAATGGGATGGAGGAGAGCTGCAGTTCCCTTCTGCTTTCCATTGGAGTGGAGAAATAGTGCATGTTGTGTTCTGTCATGCACTTCCACCATTCGAGGGCTCCCAGTCCGATTTGCCAAGGCAGAGGCTTGACGTGAGGCCAAATGCACTTGACAGGAGTCTCTCTGCTGTCAAAACCTCTCCTCCTCCTGTGCTAAAACAAAGCTCCGGAGTAACACTGCTCCTTCCTTCCCATGGCTCTGAGCAACAGAAATGCTGCACATCCTGGAGCTGTTCTGCGCAGGGTTTTTGTTATTGTTATTCAAAACTTACTTTTTCCATTTAAAAAAAGCAATAGCAGTGCATTCAAATGAAATAGCCACAGAGAAATGATGTGCTTTCTTTAATTGGACCATGTTAGATTTTATTTACTGATAACGTCTAACAGGAGCTGTCGGAATAATGCAGGAAGAGAGAATGTGTCCATTGTGGTAATGCGCTTTTGGTAAATGCGTTATGGCAGAGTTATGAAGTCAGAAAGAAGCTTTAATTACAGTTATGAAGCCATTAGAATCTGAAGCAGCAATCCAAGCTTTTGCTGCAATTGTGTTTTATATTTCTTCACTGAAGGCCTTAGTGTATATATGTATTAAAAGAAAAAAAAAGGGCTTGTTTTAGAGGGCAATTTCTCCTTTTGTTTCCTTTGCCTCTTTTCAAACGCTGCAGAAGTGATGGTGGGTACTTGCATATGGCAGCAGTAAACTACAGAGATTCACAGCAATAGAGCTCTTCTCAGAGCACTGCTGCTCCTGCTAATCCAATGCTGAGGGATCCAATGTCCACACCAGTGTAGCATAAGAAACTGCTGGACTTGATTCTCCCACCTTGGGGCAAGGAAGGGAGGGCAAGGTTAGTCTCCAGGAGCCTCATGCAGAGCTCCCTCTGGGTCCAGGGAAGGGGAAGGATCGCACTGGGAGACTTTATTTTAATAAAAAAAGGCTTTGGCAGCTCAGTCAGTGTGTTAGCACTCTGTTACCACTGAGGTCAGCACAGCAGAGCCTGTGCCCTGCTCGGGTCTCTCCGAGTTCAGTTTTCAGGTGTTGATGAGCATTTGTAATGCTCTTCTTTGAGGCTTTGCAAATGATTCCCTGATAGTGCATTATTTATAGCAGATGTTAATTTAATAGAGTGAACTTTGTTACCCTTCAGGATATAAGCATCTTAATTTAAAAAAAAAGAAAAAAAAAAAGCAGCACCCTGACAAAAATGTAGCTGTAAATCAAAGGTCAACAGGCAAACAGCCTGAAGGTATTGTTTGCTCAGTTGTAAATTGATACTGTGATGCTTTCTTAAATGTAATATTTCTTTAGTGACAGGAAGGTTAAGTACAAGTTGTACTGTTATGCGAAAGGAGTAATGAACCTTATTTATTAGTGTTTTTCTAAAGCTGATTGCTTGAAATAATTGCAAGTGCAGCACAGTAGTGCCAAAGCTTTTCACTGCAGCTCTCAGCAGTGGCTCTGGGCTCCCCTCTCCATTCTGCTTTCATGTAAGGGCTCTGCCTCTAAGCCACCCCTACTTGGGGGTCTGAGTGCTGGCAGAGAGGTCAGGCATTCATTCATCAGCTCCTGGGTAAGAAATGAGCACCTGGAAAAGCCCTTTCCAAGTACAGCTCTGTTCTCCAGATACCAAACCCAGCATGTTGATGGTGGGCTCCTGCTTTGCGTTGGAGGGAGGTGAGTCCCAAGCTCTGTTGTTTGTTCTGGGTATGGGATTCAGCCTCTTCAGTCTGCAGTCAGAAGGATAATTTTAGAAATCTCAAGAATGTCTGCTCAATATGTTGAAACAGTTTTGTCCTTCTGCGAAAGTGTGTTTATCTTTACCGTGGGACAAGATCTAGTACGTTGTACAGACACTGCTTCTCAGCCTGTTTTTCTGTTACAATGGAGTTATCAGGAATAAAACAAAACCCCAAACATTTAACCATTCCAAGGCTGTCTGCTTTTCCTTTGCTCAGCTCTTGGCATACTGAGCTGGGGAAGGTACGATGGTAAATATTACCACCTCGTTTCCAAAAGCTGTTGCTTTAGATCTCTCACTGCAGCATCTGAAGCATTATTGGAAATATTCAGAACTGTTATAACAACATCTCTGGTGTTATTTTTCTTTTCCAAAAGTCTTTCCCTTTCTTCTGTTTTCTGGCAGAGAATGCTAATGAGCAGAGCTCCAGGTGAATCACGCAGCAGCAGTGAGCAGAGAGATGCTCCCCTTCCCTTCAGATGGCAGTGGTGATTCTCAGAGTGCGCTGGCAGTGCTGCTGCATTTTTCATTATGTTTGTGCATTTCCAAATTGTTAAATGCTTCTTCCAGTTACGAATTTTGTTCTGATTGAATGTTGGTAGAGGCTTCAGTGTTCTGAAATTTGGGTCAACGACTCGAAGCATATGGCAGTAAAATTCCCAGTGCTGCATCTCTTTAAGGCAGCAGTGCTCTGGGTTAAACCCAAGTGCTCCTACTCCCAAGGAGATGCTGAGTGTGGCTTCCTTTCCAGCAGAGCACCCTGGAGATAGAGATACAGCCTGTAATTGTAGAGCTATGTGGATGATTGGATACCTAGTATTTCCTGTTTGTTTTACATTTCAGTAGTTTGAGCTAGCTCTGTCTTCAGGGATCTAAATTAAATGAAGTTGTTTACAGCTGTAAGCTTGGAGATGCATCAGTCAGTCAATGTGACATGGAAAGAACGACTTGGAGAGCGCAGAGGAATCAGCAAATGGTCTGCTCTTGTCCGGGCTTGGTTTTGTGGGGCTGTTGTTGCTGTTGGGTTCACCAGATTTCAGCATGTTCTATTCAGAACAGCATCTATAGTTTAAAAATGTAGGTTTATATATTTTTACAGGATTTTGAGTTGATGCCTAACTAGCACTGTTCTGTAGTTACCTGATGTAAGGTCTTCACCAGAAGGCACCCAGTGTTGCTGCAGTGGCATGGTGGGCTCTGCATTCCCTGAGCAGGTTTGATGACAGCTTTGAGGATAGGTACACTTCTGGTGGGGGCTCCCCTCACTGGGAGGTGCTGATCCCTCAGGGGGCTTTTTTCCCTTTCCTGTAGGCTTTATTAATCAGAGAATGCAGTGCAAACCAGACTTGAATGTTGAGCTGGAGGAGAAGCTGTTGCCAGTCCTCCACTAACAAAGCTTTTTGCTTTGTGAAATCCTGAAGAAGGCTCAAGGCTGTTTCGGGTATTGGGGATGCCCAACCTGTGTGGTGTCCATGCAGTGTGTGCCCAGCTCTGCTTCCTGCTGCTCTGCCTGGGCTGTGCCTGGTCCTGCTGCAGCCCCCTACCTCATAGGGCTCCCTGCGAAGCTTCAGCCCAGCTGCACTCACATGGTAGCAGATGCTGGTCTAACCATTTGTCTTCAGGCATTTGGGGCAAACGCCAACATACAGAGGCACAGAGGACAAAAAGTAAATTGGCCTTCTAAAATCCTTTCAGCTTTAAGTATTACAGATATAATTAGAAACAGAGGCAAGGATTATTATCCTATAAGTGCCTTTCTAGTCTGCTCTGCTTTTGTAACCTTTCTTTTCTTCATCTGTCATTCTGTCTTGCTGCATTGTTTCTCCACGCAGCCTGGTGTCTCCACCACCGTGTCCCATCGCTGCCTTCGCGCTTAGCACCGTCTCTGTTTGCTTTTCCCTTTGCTTACGTCAAGGCTGTCGTCTTTTGGCTCTGCACTGGTGTTCCTGTGAAGCTACCATCATTCAAATAGATAGGAATTTCTTACTGCTGCAAGACAAGGAAAAGATGCTCTCTGCAAGTGCTCCTTCCCAGGCTACCCAGCTTCCCCCTCTGCTATTAGGTGAATTAAGTTTGTTTCAAAAAGGAACAAGTGCTTTGCAGCTGGGGGGATGGTGCATGGTGTGAATTGCTCCCTGCAGGTGCTGATGCTCAAAGCAGAGTGGATTCCTTGGACGGGGGACCTGGGCTCAGCTCTGCACTGCAGTGGGGGCTGCAGTCTTTGCTCTGTCATAACAGACCGTGGTTTGTCCTGGGGTTGAACTTCTGTCACTGGCTTTAGGTTCTCTTACACCTGACAGAACCGTCCTCCAGTGGGACCTTGGAGTTCAGGGAGGGGAGTGCAGTGGAGTTCTTGAAGCAGCCTTTGCCTCTGCTCTGTCCTTTGCTTTTTGCAGGGAACGTTCTGAGTCCTGAAGGTTGGTTTACACTGCCATGCTGTTTGTCAGAGTCATCTGGTTTAGGACAGAAGTATTATTTCCATCATCCTTGCCCAGTTTGACAATTACTCTGGTCAGGAGTGTGCAGTTCTCAGCCAGCTGCAGGGGCTGCATCTCCTACCCTGCTGGGAGAGAGGAATGAAGGGGCTGGAGGGGGAAATCAAACAGGGAAATAAAAATGGAGGACACAAATATCTGTGCAGATCCCCCAGGTGGGCAGGGGTTGTGCAGCTTTCCTTCCCAGAGTTGTTACTGCAGACAGGACTGAGCACGAGTTGGTGCCGCAGTGCCTTTGTGTGAGCAGCTTGTGAATGTTTGAATACTGAGGGTTCTCAGCAGCTCCCGGCCTGATGCATGAAGCCCGTTGGCTTGGGTACCCTGAAAGCAAAGCCAACTGCTTTCAGAACAAACAAACCCCCTACAACGCTCGCTCGTTATTTCCCAGATACAGCTGAGATGTTCAGTCTTGCCCCAAGGGAAATCGATGGTGTGTTTGGACTCCCTGTTGCTTTCCGTGTATGTGAGTGTGTTTATTTTATTTAAAGAGTTGGTACATAATCAGTCTTAAAATTAACCGACTGCCTGTTGACTTGTCACCCTGTGAATGAAAACACATTGCTCGTAATTTGTTTGACA
The DNA here is from genome assembly GCF_987193195.1 of Phasianus colchicus. Classification (NCBI taxonomy): domain Eukaryota; kingdom Metazoa; phylum Chordata; class Aves; order Galliformes; family Phasianidae; genus Phasianus; species Phasianus colchicus. The sequence goes on along the minus strand of NC_143453.1, from coordinate 8,316,734 downwards.
TTATTCTGTCCCGTTGTCAGGCTTCTAATTACTTCTAGAACATAACCCAGATGTCTGTGTGTCTCTTTATGTCTCTTTCATCATCATTATTATTATTTATCTCTTTTATTGTAAAACATGGAAGGAAATATTTCATGGAAGTGAAAGAAGTTTGCTCCCCCGCCTTCTCAAAAATTTAGGAACTGGCTGTGGGTTTAACTCTATAAAGCTGGGCTCCTTTTGAGGGGTGCCCATGTGGGCATCCGGAATTGCACATCCTCTGTGACTCCGGGTCTGACCCTCTGTGCTTTAGGGATGTTGAAGTGTGCCTGTCTGCATTAAAATGCTTCTCAATGATTGCATTCCCCACCTTATTTATTTTTAAAGAAGAGATAAATTACTTGTGCTTTTAGAAGATTAAAATATTAATGTATTTAAATATAACAGAAGACAGGTGAAGCAGAAGGGGTTGCCCTTTCAGAATGCGCACAGATGAGCGATCTCTGATTGAATCCATTGGATAAGCACATAGTGCTCCTTGCCAACATAGGCTTTTCATAATTAGCAGTGGGAAAACTCAGGTTGCTTGACGCGAGGTTTTATTGCTCAAAACCTATCCCATAACTTACATTTTCCTAGAGCCACAAGCTTCTAAGCACTGGAAACACGGTTTTCCAGTGGCACACTGGATTGCCAATGAACTGGGCTGTTTCCCAGAGGCATTTTAAGCCACTCAAACATCACAAGGTTGCTACGCTTTTAGTGGGACGCTTGAACGCTTTGCATTGATCCCACCTAGAAAGCTGTGCTGTTCAAGGAACCAACTCTGTTCCCTGCATTGGGTCTCTTTTGGCTGAGCTAAATTTGTAAGGTAAGGGGGGAGTGTGTGTGTGTGTGTGGAAACTGTTTTTAGCTGTATGAAACATGATTTTAGCTGAAAGAAATGACCCTGCTGACATCTTGTTTTTGTATTGTTGATTGCCAGATTTCTTAGCTCCTATTTGTGATAGATTACTATTATATTTAAATGCTGTTTCCTTTGGAGAAAATAGTCTGTTCTGGCTGGGTGCAGTGGGGGACAGATTTTTCTATTCTGCAGAACTTTGCTCTGGCAGAGTTCGTGGTGGGGGAGAAGACAAAAGCATGGGAAGGACTCGGTGAGTCGCCTTAGGAAAGAAAAGCCAAAGCAACAATGAAAGAACTAAAACACGCGTTCAGTACAAGCTGTACTTGTGAGACTGGGTGTAGAGACTGCAAATTACTATGCGGTCCCTGCCATTAAATGCAAATACATCCCTCATTTTCCCCTGCATCCTGATCAAGAGGATTTTAATGAAGGATGAATGAAGTGAAGAAGTCCCTTACAATGCTTGTGCCCCAGCTTGAAGCATGCTGCCTTTTATATTGTCTTGGCACAGCGGGGTCTTCTGCTCTCCTGTCTGAGCCCTGGGCTTCTCTGAGCACAGAGTAGCACTACAGGGGACCCTTTGCCAGGACAGGAGCCAGTCCAGGCTTCTCATGGTGGAAGAGCTGCTTACCTGGAGGGTTGGAAGTGATGGGCTGATATGCTGCTGGGGCTTGGATGCAGCGTTCACAGTGAAAATTGTGGTTGGGATGGCAGCTGCAGGGAAGGATGTTGTCACTTGAAGTTCCCCTCCGATCCCTTCCTGCTTTTGTTGGAAGGAAGGAAGAAAGGTATTTGTATCTCGGCCTCCTCCAGGATGGCTGCCACCTCAGCCCAGGGTCTGCCATCCCCAGCTGCCCTTGGCCTTTGCAGGGGCTGACAAGCAGGAGTTAATTGATGACTCACCAGCACAACCGTGTCAGAAACGCTAGCTTCATTTTGCTGCTCCTGCATGTTCTTCAGCCTGCAACTACTTGATGTGGTTTTTAGCCTGAAGAGAGATTATTGTGTCCATATAAAACAACGGTTGAAAATTGAGAGTATGCACTTTTGGAAGAAAAGTGCCTACGATGCAGAACAATGTGCCAGGTAGATCGGTTTGTGTTGTGGGGGATTGCAGAAGTTTTGCTGAGGCTGCTTTCAGTCTGGGCTGGTGGTGAATGGGGTTTCTCTAAAGGGTGGGGAGGGAGGTTCTGGTTTTGGAACAAAACCCACCTGCCTTCCCCACCTGGTTACAGAGGAATAATCTTAACAGAAGCATCTCCCCCCTACCCTGGGCCTTCCCCACCATAACAGCAGCTTGATCAGTTTTTTGTAAGAATTTTGCCTTTACAACTGCAGCCTTCTGGAGAATGGCTTTCAAATACCAAAGCAATTCTCCAAACCATGAAAAACCCAACCAGCAAGACTCTGAAGAAATGTCAGTTCCATTTTAATACATAGAACACGTGCTCAGGATTTCTCTCTGTACCTGCTATCTAATTTCCCTTCTCTCAATAGCTCTGACTAATGCTGAAGTCTTTCTCTGTTTGAGCTCTGCCATTTATGAATACACCAAGTCTTATCTGAAGCCTTGTGAATGCTTACAAGTATGAGGTGCGTTCAGATGAACAATGTGCATAAATAGCAAGTAGTTGAAGGACCAGGCCCCCTGAATAACAATCAGGAAGAGCTGACCCTGTTGAATGCTTGATGAAGAGAATGTCTTCTCTGCCTGTCAGCTCTTTGGTTGCTGGCCCAAGCTGGGATGATTCTGCAGGATGCCATGAAGAGCTGAGCTCAGCCAGGTGCTTGGGGTGATCTCCCAAATTCTGCTGGAGAGGCCATTTCAGTAGGGTGATGTTTAGAAGCACAGCTTAGTGCACCTGTAATAGAATGGTGATTTGTTTTCCTTTGTAATCAGCTTTCTGACTGAGTTACCCTCCTGTTGCCTTGCTTGCTGCTTTGCAGCAGGCTGGTCCTTCTGTATGTGGGCGCACCAAGGGTTGCTCCTGAAGTTTTGTAGGACTGGGCTGCATCTTTGACACACTTCTCTCTAATGCCCTTCCTCCTCTTATTGCAGCCCTCCTGTACGTGTTTGCTCTGCCAGCTGTCAGCACTGCTCTTCACGTTCCTCCGTATCCCTGAGCTTTAAGGGAGAAGGCAGGAGTGCTTGTTAACCCGTGTGGTGCTGCTCCTCTGGAAATGGATGTGTGAACCGAGCTGCACCTGCAGGGTGACGACATCCCTAAGCACTTCCCAGTCCTTCAACTGAAAGGTCACCAGAGTACAATGTTGTTGCTTATTTAATTACTGTTACCAGACAGCCTGTTTAGGGCAGTATTTTAAGTGGCAGTGACATAAGGAATTTGGCCAACTTATTACTTACGTCCTGCTTGTAACAGTTCCTGGGTTGCTCTGGCCCTACTTGAGGAAAATAATCTATTTATACCATCTTGAAGGAAAGGCTAGGGAGAGCTAGCTGAGGGCAGGACCTTTCCAAATAGGTGCTGGTAATGCTGAAGCTCTCTTTTTTTTTTCTGGATACCTGCAACTTTTGTTAGCATAAAAGATTTGATGCACTGGTTTCAGTGCAGATTAAGCACAGAAGTGCCCTTAACTGTGTTTCCAGGAGGCAGCTAATGCATATGTGTGTTATCTCTGTAACATTTTAGTGATGATAAGGCATCTGTAGCTCTTTCCGTGACACAGTTTAGTAAATCCAGCAGCAGCCCTTTGTTTCTACCATTCCTGCCTGCCTGCCTTGCAGAGTTCTGCAGAGCTGCTGTTTTTCTGACTTTGCTGCAGAGGTGGTGTGTAATGAACACAGTAAATTGTGGTGATTTGTATATTAAACACAAGTTCTTGCACTGTGGTCTTGTTGAACACTGGCTCCTCAGCATCAGTGTTCCTTGGTCATCCCACCTGCTTCCCATCAGGGACACAGACCAAACGCTGTCACTTCTTTGTTTTAATGGAAGCTGCTTTGTTCTCTGCTTTCACACCCTGTGGGACACTATATGTAAATTCTGCCTTGCCTTGGCAGAGGAGAAACACGCTCCTCATGTGCCCAGGGAGCACAGCATAGAGCCAGAGCAGCAGCTCCACTTTGAAACGTCACTTACAGCCCATACAGGCGGTGGTCACGCTGTAATTAAGGTATTTGTCTCTGCGTGCTATTTCTGGTACTGTCAGTAGGTACAGTAGAGCTTCATTAGTAATGCTGACCTTTTCTCTGCCCGAGGAGCCATCCATCTATAGCATCTACAGGAGAGGTTTGAGAGGAGTGTATTCTGACACCTGTTGTGAAAATGGCCCCTTTTTCCCATGCTGTAAACTGTTGTTTTTGTGATATTTTCCAAATGGCAACCCTAAGTATGTAAAGATGCATGTGTTTCTGTGAACGCTGCTGCTGCTCTTGACCCATCTGTCGGAAATTCAGCTCTTCAGACACAGCTTGCATCCTCCCAATGTGTCTCCCTCCTCTATTGGAAACAAGCATTTGAACACAGCTTTGCTTAATGCAAAAGAACAACTAACCCTCCAGAACATGAGAGTATGAGGATGGGCTGAATCTACTGTCAATTGGGAATTTTAGGTTGGACAGCTGTACAAAGTATCTGTCACTGTGGAAAATCTCTTGTTCCACTGCACGTAAATGCCTTAAGCAAGTGTGACTGCGCAGCATCAGACCTGCTTAGTAGGATGAAGCTGCTGGAAGCTCTGTGCTCCCTGCTCGAGCTCTACCTGTATCCATGCTTCATCTTTTAGTTTGAGAGCAGTATTGCTGTAGTGCAAGGATTTTCTCAGCAGCACAACTGGCAATTGTTAAAGGAGGGCAACCTACAATTCAGATCACTACCTAAAGTAAATGGAGGGGGAAGAAAACAAAATGCACACTGCAACCCACAAAGCATGAACTTGAGGGCAGGCTGCTTTTAAGACACTTGTCCTCTGCTCAGAAGGGCACTGCTGAATTGCAGGGAATCATGTCGTCAGCTCACATTGTGCTCTTCTTGCTCAAGATGAGATGTCCTCTGACTTGATGAGAAGTGTTCTTCCATTAAAGCCCACCTCTCTGCTCTCTGGGGCTTGCTTTGCTTTGCTGGGGAAGCACCTGATGCTGCAGCAGCAGCTCTGTGTGCTCACTGAGTGGCTGCAACAGGGCGAGCAGCAGCCGCCGTGCCTGCGGTGCTGTGATGTACATGGCCAGCCCAGAAAATAGCTGTGCCTCTTTACTGTAATCGTGTTTGTGCATTCAGACCAATTTGGATGGTTACAAAGGTTTAAAAAATTCCAGGGATGGTAATAAGCTAATTTGGTAACTGTTTGTGGCTTTTGTTGTTCCTCTTTGTTGTGAGGACGGAGCTGGTTCACAATGAGTGCTACATGAAAATTACATTATTAGTAATTACTGGTAATTTCTTGTCTGGAAGCTTCAGGTTTGTGGGAGCACTTGCATCTGTTTGCTTCCATATTCCCTCTGGCTTAGCTGTGATATCTGGGCACCAGGTACCTCAGGGCACTTCAGCAGTTCCCCTTTCTCCATGGCAGCTTCCTCTCTTTCTGCCCCGTGTGCATCACTGTCCCCCTCAGTGCAGGGCAGCCTGGGCTCATGGGCCCCAGGAATGGGGGCAGAGAGGCAGGAGCTTCCCATGCCCACGTTTTCACCTCCCCGGAATAAATTGTCATTTTGATTTTATTTTTTTCAGCTACGATGTGGTAATGTAATGGTTTGTGTCAGCTGGCAAGGCAAAGGGATTAGTCACAGAGGCTTGCTTCCTTCTAGAGAAGCTGGCAGAAAGGTAAAAAGAAAAAAGTGTGCTGTTAAACAGAAATCCGTGGAAAAAGCCATCCTGAAAAAGCCAAGTGTTCAAAGAGGAGTGCAGTGCTGCTGTATTTAGTTTTGTCTCAAAACTCTATTTTGGCTGTGAATAAAGGATACTTCTGATTTTTGACTCGTGTAGGGAAACATGCGGTGGAGGTAATCTCACATGGCATAGCTAAAGAAATGGGAATAAGTGGAACTTTGGCTTGCTTGTTTAAAGTTAAATTTTTCCCAGTATCAAATACTGAGCTCTTTCATCAGAGAGCATCTTTAGATTAGAAACATCTCTGCTGTCCATCCAGACTGGAAGTAATAGGAGTGGACTCCAGACCAAACATGGGGACGTGAGGTTTAAGGATTCCAGCATCCCGACTACCTCTTCCCATGGCCTGGCTCCTTCCCTCTCACCCACCCTGCCTACATTGGAGCCCCGTGGCTGAGCAGAGCCAGTGCTCCAAAATGTGCTTGGGAATGAGAAATAGGTGTGCCCTGCTGGGCAACTCCTGCAGATGTTCCAGGCTTGCGTGAATTGAGCAGCCAGAAAAAGCAGAGCCTCTTCTTTGTTTGTTTGCTCTTGTTTTTTGGCACGTCACGTGGTGCTGAATAGAGCTGTAGTAAGTTTATCTAAATTTCAGGCCTGTTTGTTTTTAAGGTGGAATTGTAATTGCCAGAAGTTCTTGATAAATGCTGGATTTCCTCCCGGTGTGAGATGTGGAAGGGCTGGGGGCCTCATGGCAGCTCCTTGTCAAGCCTTTTTGCTCAGGAAGATGAGTAAAGCTGAAGGACACGTGGCTTGGCTTGTTCCCTGAGCAGCAGGTTTGTGGTCCAGGTTGGGTTTGTATTCGTAGCGTTTGTTTTGAGCTGTGTTTTTATTGGCAAAAGCAATGCTTACGCTCTTCTTGTGCTCTGTGAACGCAGCTGCTGTGCCCTTCAGTGCCTCCGTGCTCGGGGAGGGAGGAATGCATGCTATTTGTGCAGGGGAAGTGCCTTGCTGATTTCTGGGGTGCAAACTTGTGGTTATGTAAAACTTCTAAGTGCCAAATGTCTGCAGAGTGCCGCTGACCTTTCTTCTTGCTCAGCTAAATCATAGGAGGTTTGTTCTGATTTGTGACATATCAATGTCTCAGTGATTACCTTCAGTAAACACGGCGTATTTTATTATGTTTTCTTTATGAGTTGATTTCCCCCCTCTCACCACCCTCCCCCCCCCCTGCAAGCGATATTTAACAGCACATGGAAAATGTGACTGACCCTTAAAGGTCACGTTGCAGTTTACCATTCTGCTTTTATTATCCTGCATGTCAGCGAACACAACATATTTGCTGTCTCCTGGCCAGAGCTGCTTTTTCATGTATACTTAATTTTTTCTTCGTGTGTGATTTTAAAATAGAATTTCTGTAAAATATGGTGGCAGCAGAGCTGTTCTCAGAAGGTAATTTGCTGTATTTTATAACTTCTGCTGAGCTTTTTTTAGTTTCTTGCTGATGATGATATCGATTGAAGCGTGGAGTTTTTATGCAGCTGAAGGGAAAGGTTGTGCCATTACACAGATCTTTTTTTAAAGGCTCTCTTGCAATAATAAACATACACAGACAGCAGTTACCAGAAGTCATTATTAAATAGCTCTAAAACCGCTAACAAGATAAACCATTTAATGTATTGACTTGTTAGTATCCAGCTCTGCTCCTGATGGAGTGGTAGCTGGACCATACTGTTAGGATCTAATTCCAGGTAACACACATCCATTGGGCTGAAGTATTTTTCAACTCTCAAAAAGCAGTTGTGTTTTTTCCTAAGCAGAAAGTTCCGTGCTGTTACCTAGAAGGGTGCCCGTGTGAAGCTTTAGGGAAACTCAGGGGCAATCAGCTTGGAGCATCGCAGCCACAATAGGAGAATGAGATGCACATATTGCACTTTTGCTGCCATTTGATGGCTGCTGCACGTTGTAGCTTGGGGAAGGTGAACAGGGAGAGCGGCTTGGGAGCAGCGCACGATGTGAGTGCACGTGTGCCTGGAGCAGGGGATGCTTGGCAGAGGTGTGCGATGGAACGGCTGCTCCCTGCTGCTGCAGGCAGCCTTCTGTTGCTTTGTAGTAAGCCAGCTTGCTGTTATTGCATGGAGAGGGAGTCTGTCGTGAGGATTGCTGCGTGGTCCCAGTGTCAGCGATGCTAAAGTCTTGTTCTTTGAGCTAACGAGCCCAAACCAACATCTCTGACCTTCTGAGAAATGTTCACATCCAGATTTGCTTTCAAGGCTCATGGAATTTGGCTTAGCTTTGATTTTTGGCTTTTCTGGGAAGGTTGTGTGACATGCAGGCAATTGAGTTCAGCACCAAGCATGCAGTGACTGCCATCCCTCTGTCTGGAGAGGCTTGGAGATGCTCACTGAGTTTGGAGCAAGCAGCCTCCTTTGTGCCTGTTTGCATTGCTCTCCATAGAGCCTGCTTGCTTCTGTCATGCACTGGAATGTGACTGGTTTTCCAGAGCAAGAGCAGAGCATCCTGAATTATTCAACAGTCGTTGCACTCTTGACTGATTTTCTTTTCTTTTTTCTTCTTTTTTTTTCCCTTGATGTCACTTAAGATTTCTCTGGAGTAGGCAAGTGTGTAATGGAACATACTTAAGTTCTTTTTTGCTGGAAGTGTCTTATTAGTTTACAGCTGAAAATGCGTGCCCCTGCCATGAGGTGGTTTTTGGTGTTTGTTTTCCTACTCTGAGCAGGAGGTTGCTTGACCAAAAGAATGAATTACTTCTCTTGCATATTCCAGTATTTATTTGTTTGTTTAATTCTGGAAGGCTCTACACAACCTAACAACAGTAGGTAGCAGGGAATGGTGTTTGTAACAACACGTAAAGGAGTTGTCTTCTGATATATCCCCAGGGGTAAATATGCTTATTCCCATCACATAACCTCAGGGACTGAAACTTGGAGAAAATTACTGGTATACCAAACAAAGCATGACATTGCTCTTAATCACCACCCTTCACCAGGGGTGTGTGTGGAGTGCTGGCAGGTGGGTGTTGAGGTTTTGTTGGCATGGGGTTGGACATGAATGGTTACCTCTGCACAGCAGCCTGCTGAGGAGCTGGGGAGGATCCTGCACACGTGCGTTATTTCCCTCCAGAGTGACTTCACCATGTGTTTCTTCTCTTGTCAGCTTTTTAGGCTTTTTTTCTTTCGTGCTGTGGTTTCTATGGAAATGTCATGGGTTTGGGTGGTATGTTGTAACCCTCATGACTGCAGCACAGTCACTCTATTGCTTAGCTTGTGCTAAATTTGTGCTTGAATCGTGTTTTGGGAAAGAGGCAGAGGGTGTTTGACATTCGGAATGCCTAAAGCCACGGGCACCAGGGTGCCAGTTCCAGAAACTGCAACCCAAATCTGATGCTGAATCTACTGGTGCTGAGAAGCTGAAGCCAAAAAGCAACCCGAGCCAACATTGCTGGGCAGGTTTGGGGATGGTCACTGTGGTCAGCATGCACGGAGCAGCCTCACGCTGTTGGTTTGGGGGTGGAAGAGAAGAGGAAACTGGGGTGCTGCCTCCAGGAAGGGCATTTCTACTCTTTGTCTCTGCCACCTTTTGCAGAACCAGTTGATGCTGAAACGTTGGAGCGGGCTGGGGCAGCATTCTTATCTCTCTAACCAGAGCTGACTGCATTTTAAAATAAAAACTAATGGCATTTCTTTCAGCACTCCTTAGCTTGAGTAGAGCTGCACCAAAGCACGTTGCTTTGGGAGAGATGTGGAGCAGCCTCCCCCGGGGGATCCTGTACCCATGTGCTCTCTGAAGGCATCACAGGAGGTGTGAATAGGACAGGAGGCATCAGTGCACACTTTTACCACGTTCTTTTAACAAGCAGTAAATGTGACAGGCTAACCCAGCGTTGCCAGCAGGGCTGAAGGAATTTGCCTGAAATCCCAAAGGAGCTCAGCACTGGGAAGTGCTGGAGAGGCTGATGCTGCTCAGATGTTTGGAAAATCTTGGAGGTGATTGCCAGGAAGAGGAATAGGAGGAAATTACTTCCTTCTCCTCCAGATACGGTCAGTTTATGACTGTTTGGCTAATCTTATTACTGCAGCTTGCCTGGCATGATGGACAGCGTAGCTGTGGTCTGGGTTCTGGGGCCCTTTTGTGCTGAAGGATGACATGACATTATTTTGAAAATGTAAGGATTCTTGCAGTAACAAGCTGTTTGAAGGGGAAAATGTGGCTTTCTCTGCTTCTCCCTGTGTCAGGCCTTGCAAATTCAGGCATTGCTCTGTAACGCAGTGTGGTTACAATCTTGTCAACATGAAACTGGAAAATATTTTCAACTCAAAATAAACTCCACAAGAATAGTTTCCATGTTATCTCCTATTCAGAGGAAAGCTACTGCACTTCAGTCCTAAATAAAGATTCTGGCTGACTTCAGCACTTTGAGAAGCAGCTCTGGTTGTCTTAAACGTGACCATTGCCTTCATGAGTCTGCCTGTATGCCTTGATCTTCGTGCAATCCTTCGACTGCTGTTACTGCAGTGAGCAGGATGCTGCTGGGGGCCCAGGCAGTGCTCGGCCCTGGGTGGAAGCACCTGGCTTTGGTGGCAGCTTGCCCATTTTCTAAGTCTGCCAGTGTCCTCTATTCCTCTTTAGCCTTGCTGTGGAAAAAGAAAAATTAACCTATGCCTGAGGAGGCAGGGATTGACCATAAAGTGACTGCTTGTGTGAGCTGTTGGCATACCTTGAAGCCTGCGTTATGCTGTTCTCAGATCCCACACCAGGTAAGATGGATTTATGGAGCTGATGATCTATTGGCAATGACAATCACGCAGTGGCAATGTGTCTTTTTTATTTTTTCCTTGATCTTCCTCCAGGATTTTTTCATCCCACGACAGCTTGGTGCCCTGCTCACTTCTGGGAGCATTACCAAGCTGCCTCTTGGGAGCAGTTGACTTCCAGAACATGAAAACTTCTTAACGCTGTGCTAAAGTGTGATGGAAGAGGACAAACATGAGTAAATCACCCAGATGAAGCCATAAGTCAACAGTCTGAAATGAGCTTAGCTTGTCTCAGTTGCATGACTTGCACACCTGAGCAACAGAGACAATCTTTCAGAAACTGCTGTGTACTTAGGGGAAAAAAATTGTTAGCAGGGTGTCACTGAAAGTATGGATTGTAGTGCTGCCATTGCTTATGCTCTGCTTTTCTTTCTTGTAATTAGCAAGACTGGTATTTTTAGGTTAGCTCTGCAGCTTGTCTATTTTCTGCCAAGTTGGCTAAGAATGTTGCTCTCACGTGACACAAGAAATATTCTCTTGGAAACCAATGCTGTATATATCCTGAACTTCCCCTTCTGCTGATGTTCAGATCTGTTCTGTAGGATTGCAACAGCAGGAGCTGGGAGAAAGGTGTCCCTTTTATTGAAGCCTGTGCATATGGCTGTTATGGGCTTAAACACAGCTGAGTAGCGTTTGCAGATAAAACTGGTAGACAGGAATGGTTTTGTTTTTGTTAGCTTTTGTTTAGTGTTAGCCTTAGTTGTAACCTCTTTCAGCTTCTTATCTTTCATAGGGGCTTCCTGGAGCTCTGATCCTGCAGTGAAATCCATGCAGATGGATTCTTTCTGCTCTGAGGTCTTAGTTCACAGCACTGAGGCCAGACACAGTGCGTGGCTGTGCTTAGTTTAGGGTTGCCTTGGCAGGAGCTGATCTCTGCTGATGTGTTTCTTGTTTGTGGGGCATCTAGGTACAGATTTCTATAAAGGCAGTGAGTGTGTGGTGCTGAGCTCTGAGCAGTGGGAGTTATCCCACAGTGCGAGGTCTCAGGGGTTTCCTACCTGGCTCCTGCTCCAGCTGATTCTGTGTTGCTGCAGCTGGCACTGCTGGGGCCGTGACATCGAAGTGCCATCCAGAACTCGTAAAAAAAACAAATGCAGGGCTTATGTTATTGATTTCGGGGCTTCACTGTCAGTCAGGATTTTAGCTTACTGACAAAATAAAAGCAGATCTGTGAAAATGCAGAAATTGAACTTTCAGGCTAATGAAGCTGTGTTGTGTCTGACAAGTGGGTAGCTAAGCTGCTAGGAAAAGGTGGGGGTGATGTTTGATGAGGAAGTTAATAGGTACTGAATAGCCATTAAATTAGTAAAATAGACAATCCTCTCTAGCTCATCTCTTTTAAGTATTCTATTAATTAAGAACCCCCCTTTATGCATACTTTTAAAAATTAATTGCCATTTTGGAAAACACTTCTTTGACTGTAACAACTTGATCAAGATTAAATTGGAGCTATGTCGTGCCTGCTTCCTTTATGTACTTTGCTACATTTTGTGGACTCTGATAATACCAACTTCATATACGAGAGCCTCAGACTTCTAAGAACAAATCTAATGAGCTGACATTTTTGTCATAGCGTTTTGAGTTGGCAACAAATGGAAACGTGATGAGAAAACGATCTGCTGCCTGGGGTGAGAGCTTGGATATGGTTTTCAGTTTAGCTACTCATTTCTGGTTTTGGCTGAGGCAGTGTTTGCTGCGTGTTTTGGTCTAAACTACCCAAACGTATCTGTCCCTTGGACACTTGTACTACCCATAAATTGTAGATCAGATGTACAATAATCATCCTATCTTCTCTTTCCCCTTTTCTTTGTGCAATGTTGTGACCAAAGTGGAAATCTTCAAGCCCTTCGGCTCCTCCATCCCGATCCCATCATATTATCAGCAAGTGAAGAAGGTGAGCAGGTAGGAGGGTGAGCAGCATCCCCTCCTGCAGCCTGGCAAGGCTGATGCTGCCCGCTAGGGACCAGCACGCGTGCGCTCCTGATGTCACAGTCTAAGGAAGTCCAGATCCTGAATCAGGTCACTGTTTACAAAGCAGATTTATGTCAGATATAAATACAGCTATAATGCCCTTTAATGAAGGGCATGTGTGGCTCTCGCAAAGGCTGTGTGGCACTCCTGCTATCTGACAGCTGACACACAGAGCTGCAGTAGCGAGGTTGGAGCAGCTCTCAGGGCATAGAACAGCAGTCGGAGCAGGCTGAGAATTGTACGGCTGAGGCAGGAGCTGAGACAACCTGAGGAGTGTGGCTGCCCCAGTGGGGCCAGGCATGGTTCTCACTGCTTTAAGGATCACAGAGTTCTGCAGCCACGGTCAAAGCCTTCAGGGCTGACCCTGAAATCTGAACTGATGGGGTCTGACGCTTTCTGCTCTGTGCTTTGCCTCCTCAACTGTTGCTGGGTAGGAGCAATGTTTCCACTCCGTGCTAATGAAAACGAAAGTTCAGTGCAGTTGCTCTTTGTGGGCTTTGTTTTTTTCTGGACTTGCTTTTGTAATTATAAAGAACACTTCAAAAAAGGACATTCCAGACACAATTTGGATGTCTGATGGGGAAACAGAAAAAAAGCACCTCCTTTGAGCTGGTCTTCCAGGTCAGGAACCATTATAACGTTATTTGCACAAGTCTTGGTGAAGATGCTGCTTTGAGTGAAGGTCTGACCACCTTTTGTTCCCAGCTTTTTTCCTTGTCCTTTGTAGAAGCGCAGAGGAGATGCACAGGAGATTTGGTTGGTTGTGGCCATGCTCATCCCAAGGCCACAAAGCCATGCACTGTGCCAGGCTGCGTCCAAGTGCTTTTGTCAAGTTGGTGGGTTGTGCTTCTGAGCTAGAAACTTCAAAAAGAGAGACAGACTCCTAAAGCTTCCAGGTGCAGTCTGGGCCTGCCTGTGTGCTGCTGAGATGGGGTGTGCAGAGAAGCCCTGGGTGCATGGAGGAATCAATGAGCTGTGCTAATTTCCAAGATTCATTTTATTTTTGCAGCTATTGATAGCTCCAAAGGCAGTGGGTAATAAGAAAAAAATTTCTTTTGATTTTGTAGCTGACAGCTGGCTTTATTCCTGAGATGCTGGTGGGAGATGCATGAGGATTGCTTTATTCTTGCAGAATTATGCCAGATATCAGCAAAACTTGATGTGTTCGAGCTCCCTGACTCCCTTCTCTATTTAAATGAGGGAAAAAAAAAAAAGTTTTTATGGCAAAAATTGAACCCAGAAACTGAATTGTTGCTGTCATTTTTTCTCTTTTGCATGTTGGGCCAGATCACCTATCTCTGTACCTCAGTTTCCCCAGCAAATGAGGGGTAATGATTCTTGCCCTATCTCCTGAGGCCAGGTCAGAGCTTCCAAGCATCTCCTGGGCTCTGTGGATGGCTGCAAGGAGCACAGCTGGGCACCAGGCACTGCTATTGCTTGGGGTTGGAGCTGCCCCTCCACTCTGCACGCGCTTGGTCAGGTTGGGTGACTCAATTGAATGGCACTGTTTCCTCTTCTTTCTTACCAGATCTTACCTTGACAGCTGCATTCATCTCCACAGCAGTGTTTGCTGTCCTGGGCTCGCATTGAATCCCTCACTTTTCTCCCCTTTTCCCATTTCTCTCCACTTCACAGGAGGATCCCAATGGGCAGCTCAGCCCATGGATCCTGACGAGCTGCAGGTGCTCACGTACCTTCCACAGTGCATCTCCTTTCCCTATTAGATGATGTTTTATTTCACAAGTCAGCAAAAATGTTGGGAGTCATAATTGAATTGCATGTCAAGAAATCCAAACAAATACAAGGCTCTGTAGCTGTCCCTGAGTTCAATCTGGAGAAGAGTTTATAAGTATTCTGTAAAAACACACTGTACTTTGTGCTCAGAAAAGCTTGTACAGAAGTTAAATATACAAAGGTGCAGCTGGCTTCCCTCCTGGGAGTGACAGTGCCACTCTGCAGTGCAGTCAGCCTCCTCTGGTCCAATTCTATCTCAGCACCTGCGTGCTCCGAAATGAGTGGCATTGCTGCAGGTGTCCTCAGCCTAAGGATTCTGAGTGTGTCTGTGCTGCTGGGATGAGAAGGTGGATGGATGCAGTAGTGGAGAAGCATTGGGGTGGGTCAGCAGATGGCTGGTGGGGTCAGGGGAGGGATTGAGGAGGTGACTAGAAAAGTAAAACCTAGCAGGTAGGTGAAAATGGGTGTGAGGTTTGTGTTTTTTAAACTAGCACCTCAAATGCTTTGCAGATATCTCTTGGGTGTGGGTTGCTTTTAAATTTCATGTCTAAGGTTTGTTTGCATTGAGAGTATAGATACTGTACTTGTATTCCCCTTCCCAATACTGTATGGCAGCTCATCTCACATTTCTGCCTTCTGTCTCTCCAGCAAAGAACCAGTTCAGCATCACGTCAATTAGTGTCCACTTCTATTTCTTTGCCATGAAAACCTGGTTATTTAAAAGAAAAGAAAAAAAAGTGTGTGAGGGAACTAACAGTGTTCATTTTTTCACCTTGTGCTCCAAGTGCAGAGAGGTAGGAAGGGAGATAGAGGACTTCATCTTGCCTTGTGGCCTCTCATCTCCTTGGGGGTCTCCAGGTCGATGGCCCTGGGCCTGGAACAGCCACAACCAGTGCTGCAGGCAGTGTGCTGGCAGCCAGCAGCTCCAGCAGTGAGTCACCACGCTGTGGCAGGAGAGCTAGCATCAGGAATTGTTTGCTGTTATGATGCTCTGCAGGGAAACTTGCCTGGATGTGTATCGCTCCTAAGGTGCGTAATGGAAAATAACTCTTAGTGCTGCAGTTAGCAATAAGGCTTGGACCTTGTAGTGACCAGTGTTGTGTAGTCCTTGAGAAAAGCTGCCCTCCTTTAAGGTTTTAACACCACTTCAGCCTCAGTTCTGCAAATGTGTGCTCTCTGATGGGAAGGCAGTGATCAGCCTCGCCCAACCTGACTTTCTTCACCTTCCAGAAGGTCCCTAACTTCCTCTTAACTTCTCCCTGGAAGATGTTGCCCTAGGTCCAGGAAACACCTTCAGAGGCCCAGAGTTTGCTGGAGCTGCAGGTGTAGTCCTAGAGCAGTGGATGGGTTTGGGGCAGGGCGAAGGATCTGGCCCCCACCATGGCCCCAAACAGCCAACACGAGTTCAGCGTAGTGCTGCATATATTTGCTATATATAGGCACCTGTGGAATGACTTTGCAGAACAGAAACTTTGCCTTTTAACTTGAGAGACAAAGCAATAGAAAATACCCAAATTGAGAGGAAACTGAAAGCAAGATCCAGGCTGAGCTGGTGTGCACATGGGGGATGCTGAAGAAGTGCAGCAATTTGTTATCCACACCAAAGGAAGAACTCTACCAGTCTGAAAGCACCCTGGAAAGCTCTGAGTTCTGTAGACATAATTAGGGGCTGGCGTGCCATGCAGTGGTTAGCACTGAGGACCATTAGCAGAAGTGGTAAGGTCTGATGGTTTAAAAATGCTTCATCACTCTGCGTGTGGGATGCGGAATGATGGAGGGAGGGAAATAGCACCAGCCCAAAATGTGCTGAATAATGAACTGAAAATGGTTATTGATTATCTGTGTGCTTTCATTATCGTGCCGCAGCGCGAGAGCAGCTAGCAATTCCTTGTTCTTTATTAACCAAAAAACTTTCAAAGGCACTTATGAAATATTTAGTGTAATTATTTCCTAAGTCAAAACTCCAAAGGAATTAACGCAGCCAGAGAAACGTTAATCTGTTGGTGTTATGGATGAAAGAAGCAACGGAGGTATTGAACATCTACCTCTCCTGTGCAAAATGGCCTCTTACTTTCTATCTCAATTGCAGAATTATTCATCAACCTTCACAGCTGCGTTTGTCTTGCTTCCCATGCAAGAATTTCTGCTGTCATTACAAGTTTCCTCTGATGGAATAAGACTTTTCTCTATCCCTGTCTTGCCTTTGGGCAAGGTAAATCTCAGCCTAATGAAGCCAGTGTGAAATATGATGGTGCTGTAACACTGACTTTGAGTCGTACAGTGTTCCTTCCCTCTATGAAAGTCTTTTAAAACCAGCTATGAATGTTCCTTTCCTTTTCCACATACATTTGCGTAAGTGAGGTAATAAAATATTATTTCCATCTAGACTGAAACTGCTAAAAAAAATGGAGTAGCAGCTGATGTCTCAGTTTATAAGGAACTACCAAGGAAGCAGTCCAGAGTCTGTCCATTGCTGACTCAAATCCCAAAATAGGAAATACCCATCTTGTGTCTCAGAAACAGTTTCAGTGGATCTGCGGGTGTTTGAGGACAGGATAAAAATTCAAATTAACCTTGGGCAATAGTCTGAAATGAGCTATAATTTGGTAAAGTTGAGTGCTGAGTATAATGAATAAACTGTAAGACAAGGAATGAGTGGTGTGGGTACCGTTGCACAGGAGATGAGATGGGGCTGCAGTGGGGTCTGGACTGAGTGGCCATGGATTGCTTTATGCCAGTGACAAATAGAGCGTGGGAGACATGGAGTAATCCTGTATCTTCAGGACTGCTTTGGTGGTGGATGAGTGGGAGAAGGGATGAAGAAACAAGGATTGAATGAGGGCTGCTAAATGTGACCCTTGGGAGAGAGAGAAAAAGAATCAGGGTTTATAATCCAGGAGACAAGGGAGGAAGGCAAATGATTTTGGATATGAAAAATGGGAATTGCAGAAGAGTGGCTCACCTCTCCTGAGGCTGGCACAAGAAGAGAGGCTTGACATGCGGTGAGGGTAACATAGGTTAGAGAGCAAAGGTCTTTTGCTTCTGCAAATACTGTACAGACTGAGAGATTTGGCTGATGGAGAGAGAAGTGGATGGAGAGGTGTCATGAGTTGGACAGGTGGGGTCATCTCTTGACTCTGATTCATCGTTTGTCTTTCTGCTGGTTAAATTTCTGTGCCTTGCTGCTGCCAGCACTCCTGTAAGCAGAGTAAAAGGGTTGTGCCACAGACCATGGAGAGCATGGTTACGTTGCACCTTGGTTGACTTTTCACTTCTTCCACCCAAGGGAAGCCTTGAGCAACCAGCAGAGATGGTACCACATGCACTGTTCACTTCCCTCATTTCTTTAGGAAAGGAGTGACTGCAGCACCCACAGGCGCACAGTGTAAGTGCAATACTCTCAGAAATGTTTAGTGTTTCATTTTTTTTCTGTTTAACTTGACCATCATCCCCTCTCTCGTCCACTGAAGAGCACACAGACTTGTGCTTGGCGCTGGCCTTCCCCCGCACGAAAGTGCAATGTTTCCCATTGCTGTGTGCCTGCAGCATTGCACATTTTCCTTTCCACTATTTTATCCCACCCCCAGCAATTTTCAAGCTGTTTTCAGCCAATATGCTGCAGTTACCAATGCTTTTTTTTATGTTTTTGTGCGTGTATGTATACATGTATACGTGTGTCTGTATATACATACAAATACAAAATATGACACATCTCTTTATATTTGTATTTATACATATTTATGCATGTGCAGTCTCTGCCTGTTAGCAGTACATACCCGTGCAGGATTTGTGGTTGGCTCTACACGAGGCCACCAGCTCTATGGCTGCTCTTGCCCAGAGACTGCCCAGAAACTTACAACCTTTAATTTTTTGTCACATTCTTTTTGATATTCAGCTTTATCCCCAGCATGCATCAGCAAAAAACTTAGAGAGTGGTTTGTCTTTCCCTCCGCACTCATCAGTGAGTTAGTTCACTATGCATATTAGTTCTTTTAATGACTCCTTTATTTCTTCATCACCACGTAGTCTCCAGGCATGGCACGAGTTGAGGTGTCAATTTTCCAGCCCAAGTTCAGCTGTGGAACTTCACCTGGTCCCCTTGGAGTGAGAGGTGAGCACAGGCTGCCTGCGTCACACTGCAGCACTGCTTGGAGGGCAGAAAGGAGCTGAGATTGCTTCTCCCCAAATGTTAAAGAAGTAACAGGAGTAGGAAGTGTGAAGATAAAGGACAAAACTGTGGAATATTTAAGGAGAAAAAGGGATGTGTAGATGTGGTGTGATTATTATTATTTTTTTTTCTCTTTCCCTCCCATTGCTTAAGGCTAGTATTTGGCTGCCCAGTGAACTATAACAAGATTTAATAGCTCCAGCGTAGCTATATTGCATGTGGACTGATTCCATCCTTCTGTTGTAATAAACATCTGCTTTACAGTGAGCTCTTAAATTCTATAAGTGACGTCAAATTGTATCTAATAATGGAAAAAAGATTAAGTGCTGCAAATGCGACTCGCTCGCTCCATGCCTTCCTTTTCGAGCAGCGCTTTGTCCCCAGCCCCTTGCCCTGCAATCTGCATTTGAGATCTCTCCGTGAGCCTGCCCTGAGGTTTGCACAAGAGGAAAGCTGTTTTTCAGGGATGTTGCATTTTTCCTCCTCCTCATTTGATTTCATTTACCCCACCCTCCCTTTCATCCTGCCTGCAGCCGGGGCTGTGGGTGCTCCCCAGCTCTGTGCTGCAGCTGCGTTTGGGGATGTGCTCATTCACTGCCAGGTATGCTCTGAGCTCTGCCCAGAAGCTTCAGTGTGTAAGCACTGCATAAGGACTTCTGCTTAAAAAAAGATGTGACAGCTGAGATGTGTGATTAAGATGAATGATTACAAAGAACATTACTTACTGCCACCGTATCCTTTAATCAGTAGTAGCGTGAACTTTGAAGGAACTTTAACTTTTAATTTATTTTTTTTTCAAGGCCTGATGAATTTTTAAATCTGCTTAGCTGTCAGTCAGCGGGTATGAGCGGAGTACTAAACCTGAGCACTGCAGATTATAAAAAGCCATCTCATTCAGTTTTATATATTGCACATATGCACATGTGTGTGAGTGCAGTGGTGAATGTTATGCAAGTAATGCTAGCTCCAAAACAGAAATGTTGGTTTTCTTTTAACCTTTAGGTGAAGAGGGGTGATGTGATCAAAGCTAGCTAAGGGTCAGTGTAGCAGTGACATTCTGCTGAGTGAGGCTGCTTCTGGGCCAGAAGGAGGGTGCTGCATTAATCAAGGTGTGAGCGTTGAGGCTGCCTTGAAAAAATGCTGACTTAGGTCCTAGGAATCTGTTTGATGTTTCTGCTGCTTCTTCTAATGGCATCAATAAATCAGAGCACAGTGTGGACGCAGTGCTTCCTGCCCTGGGCACTGGGCTCTCTATCAGGGTGTTTGCAGAGTTGAGGCTGCCCAGGTGGGATCAGTGCTGACGTCTCTCCAATACCACTTTGTCCAAGGAGCCTTCTGCTTGGGGTGTTAAAGAGATGTAGAAAACCTAAAGGAAGCCTTTAGGAAGGTAGATGATATCGTCAGGTAATACCTTTATTTAGGCACTGCGTTTGGCTTCGTTTTCTCAGTGTTAATTGCATTTCATTTCTCAGTGTTGTGAAAATACTCAGCTGCTGAGTGCAAGGCAGAGCCTGATGCTGCAGTCCTGGGGCTGCGACCTGCCTCTGCCATGACTCTGCCTGACCTCTGTGGTGACTTTTTTCCTCAGGGGAGTCCTTAAACTTTATCATAATGTAAAACGAGCTTCCTATGCGAGGCTCTGTGCTTCTAGGGCTTTATTTCTTCCCTCTAGCACACAGGAACCAGCAGCCCTGGCACAGCGGGTGTTGTGGCCGTGCAAAGGAGCCAGGAGTTTGTTTAATACTCAATTCCTGTGTCCTCAGGGCCAGCCTGTCAGTCTGACTGGGGTTTGGCCTCCTATTTAAATACCCTTCGTGCACTAAATCTTATTCCTTAATTACAAGCTGTCAGTTGTCATCAGCCCTTTGCTCCCTCATTTACTAGCAGTGAGACTGACCCTCACCTCCTGCAGTGACTGCAGGACACCGCATGCCTTTTTCTGAGCTGAGACATTTCCCTGCTCAGCCTCTGCAGATCCTGATGGTTCCCTCCTTAAAGAAGAGGCCCTTCCTTAAGAAGTTGGACATTGTTATGAGAGAAGCTGTTAAAACCAGAGGTAAATACAATGCACCGCACCTCAGTCTTCAGCCACAGCCTGAAACAATAGCTCAGAGGTGGACCTGACTCATCTTGGCAGGATATTGACTCTGCAGCATAATTATACTTCGAAAGCCTGATTCTAAAACGATTGTATAAAGTTATGTGCCTGGCTCTCACAGTTACTACAGCTCTGCATATAAATTGAATAACTCCAGTGTGCCCCTTGCCCACGGCAGAAATAGCAGCAGGCACAGCAGTGTCCTGCATCACCAGCAGGTTGGGGTCTGCAAAGCCCATGGGCTGCCTCCAGACCTGCGGGGCTTTGGCAGACCCTTGGGAGACCTGATGTGGTGCTGAGTATTTATCTTGTATTGGTTTCCACCTGGGTTCTTCTGCTTGGGTAAAAGCTAGGGCAGATGTTTTGCAGCTTATCATTTGGTGGTGATGAGTTAATGGTTGATCTTGATCTTAGTGGTCTTTTCCAGCCTTTATGACTCTATGAAATGTGGTTCTTGCTGTTGGCCAGTGTGCTTCAAGGGCTGTTCTCTCTCTACCTGGTGTTTGGGGCTGGTTGCAGGAGCTGCAGTGATCAGTTTTCAGGAGTTTTTGGCCGTTTTTGGTGCAGTGCCTTTCCTCAGCAACCTGCTGCCATACAGGAACCTGCAGGCTGAACCAGAGCCTGGGCTTTGAGCACTGACCACAGGAAAACAGAAACCTGGAGGGGAACTCTACAAAGAAACCTCAGCTAATGGTGGCTGCTGCGTCTGTTTCGGGCCAACACTGCTGGGATTTTAGTCTGTAATAAAATAGTCTCTGTTGTGTCTTGGCCATCTGAATTATTACCTCTCTGGCACTTCATTATAAACACATTTTTTCCTCCTTGGTACTGGTTTCCTGCCATTTTATTGCTTTTAAGGTTCTATTTTTGTTTTATTCATCTCTTCCAATCGATAGGAAATATCCTGTTCTTAGCAAGCAGCACAGGCAGACATGAGTGATGCCCTTATGGGAAAGCAGAATCGCTTTCAGAGCTTTTTATAGGGGGGGGAGAAGCTTCTAAACCCAGTTTTCAAAATCTCTGAAGTTTAACAAACCACTGCAGACATTGCTTCATCTTCTACTGCCATGAGCTCCAGGAGTTGGTATCCCAGCATTGCACCAGTGCAGATCTGGAATGGTGTTTAAGATCCATCATATGGTAATTATTGTTGTTCTTTGCCATGACACTAATTAAAAACACCTAATGAGATTATCCCCACCTGTTCTCTAGGATTAACTTGATGGAGGAAATCCTGCACGTGTGTGTGGACGTGCAGACTCCTGCATGGCAGTGTCAGGAGGAAGGGCAGCCGCTCCAAAATTACTTTCTACAGGGTTTGCATGGCAAAGATATATTATTATTTTTTATTATTTTTATTATTTCCTCCCTGCACACGATACATACACACAGATTACTCTGACAGCAATAAAATGAAACAGAGAATTGAATTTGAAAATAAATTGTTGAGATGATGCAGCAGCAGACAGATAGCTTCTTCCAGAAGAGTCGGTCCAGGATGGATGGGCTTTATAGCCGAATAAGAACACAGCAATTGAACAGCAGCAAGCTATTGACAAAGTTGTCAAAGCCTGCAGCTGGGATGCAGAGGTCTGTGCCCCCAGGTGAGCTCAGCCCCAGGCCAGGTAAGGCAGAGAGGTTAGAGCCAGTCCCAAGTCAGTAGACCAGGGCTAAAGCACTGGACGTTGTCCTTGGTTGCTCTGTGAACACAGGCATTGAGTTTTCATCTCTCTAAGCTTTGTGAGAAGTCAGTGAAGAGATGTGCAAACAGGGAAAAGCGTGGATAGTGGTGGGAGTTCCTGGTTCCCAAGCTGCACTTCAGTCCATCACTTTATTGTTGGACCTTTTCCTCAACTGCAGGGTTTGGGGCTGCATCTGCTGCAGTATCTGTATCTGGAGACTCTCAGTAGGCAGAAAGGTGAGGTCTGGTGATGAAAAGGATCCAGGCGAGTGCTTTAAATGGTGGCAGAGTGGCCATCATGTCCTGCTGAGGCTGCATTGCCACTTTTGTCCCCTCTTTCTCCTCAGTCTTAGTTTCCCTCCCCTCCCTTGTGTTATTTTCCTGCCTTTATCCACATCCTATGGGGATATCTTAAGGGTATTTGAAAAGTTACTGCTTTGACCCTTGGTGTGGTAAATGCTCTACTCCCTATATTCTTAAGCAATAATTTT
Source organism: Phasianus colchicus (assembly GCF_987193195.1). Lineage (NCBI taxonomy): Eukaryota > Metazoa > Chordata > Aves > Galliformes > Phasianidae > Phasianus > Phasianus colchicus. The sequence continues at coordinate 8,294,086 of NC_143453.1, read as the reverse complement.
ATTAAATTGCCTCAAGGCTGGGTACGATGGGATTTTTTTTGTTGCTCTTTGATCTTTGGCTGTATTCTTAAGCAGCAGTGTAAAAACAAGTCTGGCATTGACATCAATGACGAGAATTTTGCCTGTAGTTTACTTGGAAGTGAAAGAGAACGGATCCTACCAAGACAGTATTTTGAATTGAAATGGGAAGAAAAATGCATTTTGGCCATCCTCACTGTTGGAATCCAGATGACATTCTCAGTCACGGTGTTTCTGAGGGCTGAAGACGTCTAATTACTGCCTTTTCTTGCAGCTGAATGGAAGTGAGAGGGTAAAACCTGATACCTTTGATTAGATCTATCTCTGGTGCGTTGCTGACATTGGAGAGATACATTATTGTCTAGCAATGAAAGATCTGCCTATTCATTTTGAGCTTTTGTCTCATCTCTCCTATGGAGATGCTGTTGCATAGGATACTCTGATTGATACAGTGGCAAAGATCAGGAGGGTAATAGCTTTGATGGCATCCTATGAAGCAGATCAAAATTTTCCTGAAAGATTCCATTCAATTTGATATTAAGGGTCTGGTAACACTCCAGGGATTCTTGTCTTTGCTATTAGGCTTATTGCTATTACAAAAATTAATGTTTGGGCTTTCTTTTTTTTTTTTTCCTGACAGGATATTCTCCAACATGAATGGAAAATAACTGCTGCTTTTCTCTCACACTCTTTTTCAGGGATCCTCAATGCATTTCCTTGCCATTATTTAAGGAGCCTTTACTAAAAGCTTCTGGATTGTGTTTCTAAGTGGACAAAAGATTTTGTATTCAAAATGCTTATAAAGGAGTATCGTATTCCTCTTCCGATGAGCGTGGAAGAATATCGAATTGCACAGCTCTACATGATACAGGTCAGTCATGTTTCAGTCGGGATCTTTGGGCATGAGGTGACACTTCGTTTGGAAGAGTGGAGAATTGCTGCAGCAGGAGATATTTTAAACGTGAGGTTTTCTGCGTGCTTATAAAGAAGTGGGGGAGAAAAGGAATACAGACTCTAGTTATAAAGCCCTGAAGATCTGTCTCTTTTGTCCTTAAAACACAACACGTCTGATTGACCTACCTGGCAAAGTAGTGGCTAATGATTGGGCTATTCCAAAGGAGGAAAGCACTGAGCCCGAGGGCCTGGATACCTGACTTGGAAGGGCTGTAGGGCTTGCACAGCCACTGCTAATGGAAGCAGTGTAGTAGCTGTGTAAAACGTCAGTGAGCAGTAGAGTGTGCAGGAGAGGGATCTTATTAAGGAAGAAGAGTGCGCTTGCTTTAACAAGGCTGAATGCTGAAGGTGTGCTGCTGAGTAGACTGGCTGCAGAGGGCTCAGTTGATGGGATGGATTTGCAGCTTGCTTTTAGCAGTTAAACTGCTTGTTTAATTAATGCACAGCACTGAACTCCGCTTTGTTCACATGTGAGTGATCTTGGCTGTATTTTAATGTCGAAGGACTGGATGAGCCATTAAGGCTTCATTGGCCCAGGAAAGTGTTTGAGAAACTATGCATGTATCCAGCCCTGCTGCACAGCTGCTCTCATTTTCTAGTGCATTGATATGCAGCAAAATAAGGTTTCCTCTTAGGTCAGATGTAGAGGGTGTGCTGGGAGGTGATGTCAGGTCTCTGATCTTCCACCTACAGAGGCTGTGGGCTGGGCAAACTGCATCTGAGCTGAAAGCACATGTAATAGGCAAACGACTTCACTGCTATGTGTACAAGTGGAACAAGGGGAAAAGTTAGCTGTGCTTTATATTTGTCTTAGCTCAAATTAAAAAAAGTAACGAATACAGAAAACCCATTTATAGTAGCATATGGAGTTTTTGCTGTGATTTTAAGCATTTGGTAAGAATCTGTTTTAACTCTTGAAACTGGTGGAAAGGTTCCTGCAGGCTTCAGTGGGAGCTTTTCCTAGACCGTGATATCAGATGTCTTTTTTTCTTCAGCCTTATCTAAAAGTGGAGGTTTTGTCTTTGAGGCAGATGACAGGGAGAGAGCAGTGGGGAGCATGACTCGTGTTCTTTTCATAGGATGAGGATATGCTTCATGTCTGTCTTTTATTTTTCCTCTGAAATGTGTAGAGAGGCCACAGGAAAAGCAAGTTGTGTATGTTGAACTTCCTCAGGGGAACAAGCAGAGATATCTGTGTAAAACAGCAGGGGAGAGGCATTCCTTAGAAACTGTTGTCTGAAACATGCAGAACAGAGAGATTTAAGGTATTTCCTGGGGAGAGGAGTGATTCTGAAGAGCAAAAAGTTCATTATGGAGATGTGTGTTGTGTACAGTACAGCATGATCAGTGCTGGAGTCACCAATCAGCCAAGTCCTGTATAAGAAGCAGTTTTCCAACAGTGTAAAAGGATGTCACAAGTCTTCCTCAAGGATATGCATGCATATATGTATGTATATATATCCATACAATCTTAAGCACGTACTTGAAGTTAATCATTTATTTAATTTCAAGCCCACAAGTGAAGCTCCCTATTAAGTCCAAGCCAGTTGGTAGAAAGTTGCTCTTTCAAGAGCAGTCAGATCATTGTCCTGGACTTCAGCATCCTTCAAACTAAGTTTTCCAAAAGGACCTTCTCACTTGGGGTTGAAACAGCTGGCCTTGTGCAGCTGCCCTGTGTACCCTTGCTGTGGAATTGGTCCCTCCAAGCCATGTTGGCAGAGACATTCAGACTCAGGCTGTAGTGTTATGATCCCATCTGAATGTTTCCATTGAGGTTTTTGCCTTTGCAATGAATAGTCCTTTCATATCCTTGCATGGGAGAGCAGTTCCTCCATCCTGCTTGAAGTCGTAACACAATTTCCACCAGACTTGGTTTGAACAACATCACGCCCAGGTAGCAGAGGATCTTCCTGTTAAGCCAGAACAGACTGTATTCACATTTACTGCACTTAATGGATGAGAGATTTAAAATTGTGCAGTATATAACCTGTAGTTGGTGCTCTCTGCCACTTGTTTGGCAAGACATGCAATGAATCATTGTGTCTGTGCCCACATTGTGTTATGCTTGAAGTTCCCCAGGCTGGTTTGTAAACCTGTAAAAACTAAGAGTGGCCTGCTGCTTCCTTTTCTTTGTTTCTCCTTCCTTTTTTTTCTCTTATGGGAGGTGAGGTGGGGGAAACGAGAAGTCTCTCAAGAATTGCTTCCTGCTAGCTTCTGAAACGTTATCTGCAGAGACACTGGTTTCAGTACTTTAAGGAGCACTTAGGTCTTTCTCTAAATGAGTTAATTTTACATTACAGCAGCAGGCAGAATGTGCCTTTGAGTTGCTTGAAGCCTAGCAGGTTTGAACCAAATGGCTTTTCTCTATTAAATTTTAATCTATCAATGTCGCTGTTTTCACAGATAGCCTCCGATGCAGTGTAGTCTGTGTGTTCAGACTGGGAGGCCTTGCTGCATTAGCCACCGAGCTGTCTTAGCTCTTCCATGAGCATAAACTTATTTTTGTTTTGTTTTCATTGCAGCTGCCCTTTTCTCTCTTTTGCTATCCAGTTAAGACACTAATTTTTATATCTGAACTCAGAATGAATGATCTTTCTACCTGCTGAGAGATGCTGTTTTGGTGCATAAAAGGCAAAATACTTCAAAACAGTGAAATCATTATTTGTATTTCTTTTCTAGACAATAGTTTTATACTCATTGTTCATAAAATCTGTGCACACATGAAAACTCCCACTCCTGCTTCCAAAGGTGAGATGTGTGTAGACAACCCTGACCTGCAGATGTGCCCACAGTGCTGGGAGAGCTGCAGTCTGACCTGGGCAAACTGCAGCTCCTGTCCCCACATAACCAGAAACTCACTTGGAGCACTGGCAGCGGAGGCCTGAAATGAAGCACAAGCCATTGATGGAAGGGACAGCTTTGAAGCATCTGCAGGGATTTCTTTCTTCCTGCAGAAATGCTGAACTAAGGAACTCTGCTGTGGATGTCTTCCCTGTACTTCACGTCAAAGGCATGTGCAATATTTCTGCCTGTGTAAGGACAGTGAAGCCTATTGGATGTGAAGGATAGGACCATTCTGTTTTTATTGTGTGATACTTAAAAGGCTCTTTAATAAGATTTATCTACATTTTTTCCTCTTCTGGATGTCCTGCATATTTGTGACTCAGCAGCTATCCTTTCCTCCAACCCATGCTTTCTTGTTTGTTTAGGGAACTTTCTGTGTGCCTCTCCCTTATCCCAGAAACAGCACACATCTTAATGTTAAATCTCTATCTCCTAAAAGCTTGTATTCCAAGATCTGTATGTGTTTGTGGAAAGATCAGTATGTTATTAGCCAAAGGTCAGCCCATTTATCATCTTAATACCATTCATTACTGCAGTTCCATATTGCATGGGATTCTGGGAGGCCATTGCCCTTCTGACTCTTGCATAAGACGAGAGAATTCCTCATGTTATTAAATCTTATTTTTATACTGGTGTGTATAGCTGGCTTTCTCTGTTATAAATAACCTCAGACCTCTTTTGCTCCACGTAGTTTTCTCAGTGTTTGTGACCTTCCTCCAAAGACAGGGAGCTTGAAAGATACTCAAATCTTGGACCCAGGGATTGCCTTTTGGGGATGAGAGTTACTTCCAGCTGCTACGTCATCATTATAAGCTAATAACAGTAAGACTTTGTCACCAGCTCTTGCTTCAGACCCCTGCATGGACCTGGGCTCTCCTTGGATGTAGCTCTCAGACAGTACCATTGAGAACAGACACCATCATTGAACATGTTTGTAGTTCTGGAGGTGCAAAAGCCGCGTCCCTTAAACTGTTAGCGATGCCTAGCAGTTGCCAGCAGGCTCAGCAGATGGTGAAGGATTGATTGAGTGGGTGAAAACAAACTAACCCTTCATCTCTGGACACTGAAGAACAGGATGGCTGATTATTTCTTGTTTCGTTTACAGATGCCTTGGCCATCTGGATAGACAGACACGTATGCTTTAATTTCAGAAGTAGGTGACACTGCTGAGACCTTGGGAGATGCACAGTTTCCTAAAAGCAGAAACCTGGTTTGAGTCTGCCAATGTCCATGCTGCAGCATTCAAAACCTGTGACTCCCAGGTTCTTTGCTCCTCCTCTGGTTTTCTTTGTGATCACCAGGGCTTTTATCCCTGTGAAAGAGGAGGTTGAGATGCTCACAGCTTCAGGAACAAGAGAGGGGTCTGTCCAATGTTACCACGCTTGGTCTAATTTGGAGAAGTCAACAGTAACACCCATATGGATGAGCATTTTGGAAAAACCTACTGTAATAGCAAATATCTATTTTGCCTTTTTTTCTTCTTTTTTGTAGCCACTATCTTGAAAGAGTCCTTAAATTGGTTGTTATTTCACACCTGGCGGAGAAAGGATTGATTGTGGAGTAATGAGCTGTGTTGCCTTGACAGTTTGCATGTTCATGCTCTCTAACAAAACTCAGTGATGCTGAGATAAGGATATAACATAAATAGGATTTTAAACTTCAGATTTGTATTCCAGTATTTTAGCATGTAGCCTATTAGTGAATTAGTTTCATTAGGTCCCTAAAATCTCAGGGATGCAGTCAGAGGATCAGAACTGATCCAGAATACTGAATTGAAATTTCATCTTGCAGCATAATAATGGGCAGCTTCTTTTTCCCCCATTTAGAACTAAGGACAGTAATCCTCATGGACAGTGTCTGTGGGATGATAATACGGTGAGAAATCCATTTAAAGACAGGGGAGTAAATACTCAAGGTAAGATGAAATATTGTGCTGAAAGTGTAGCAGACATTTTGAAAGATGAAGCTTCTGGAGTAAACAAGTTTGAGGTATCTCCATAATAAAGTGATTCCTAATTCATGTGCCTCTGGCACATACAGCCTTGATTCTGTAGGAGTGTGGTGGGTATCTTTGTAAGGTGGAGTGATTAATGAGTGGCCATGAGAACAATTCTCCTACTGCTTGAATTATTTATAGTCCTGCGCAATTGATTATCCCCAAAATATCCTGGTATTGTGCAAACAGCTTCATTAATTTCTAGACCTGATCCTAAATAACGCAGTGCATACAGTATTTGTACAAAATGATGCTGTGTATATATCTGTCTTGCAGGAGTCTGCTGATGACAACCTGTCCCGACTTTAATTTTGGTGGTGGTGGGTTTTTTTGGTTTTTTGGTTGGTTTTTTTTTTTTAGGAATATATTTTGCATTGCAAGAAAAGGAGCCGAGAAGGTACAAGTAGCCTGTGCTGGCTTGGGTGAGAATGGTCACGTCTTCAGGATGGGGCCTTCTGCATATCTACCTTCATTCTGTTGAGACAGAGTCAATGCTGTTGATTTCTGATCCGTCAAGAAGTAGCATCACTTCCAAATGCAGTGTTAGATGGGTCTGTGGAGGTGCTCTGTCGATCTGTAAAGCAAGTGAATCTGGAGGAGTCTGGGCTGATGGTCAGTCTGAGATCTTTGTGTGAAGTCTCCATATTGACAGAGCTGTCCTGTGTGGTCACCTCCTGCAGTAGCCTGAGAGATGATAGTGCTGTTTTGTGGTATTATAGCCTGATTTCTGCCTGTCTGGGCATCTCCAGATTTCTGCATGCACACTCTCTACAGCTCTCTCTCTCCTTCTAGCACTGCCTTTGTTTTTGAATAGGTGGTATGAGCACTTTAGACCAAGTTTCATACTGGGGTAAGAGGCATTGTCCAGGTGAAACAAAGCACGGTGTGCTTCCCAGCTATTGATCAGGCTTAGGAGGAGGATGGGTTAAAACAGTTCTCTTTTGCCTTTATTAATAGAACTATTGATGAGGTTCAGACTTCCTTCCCTCCCTCAAGAGTTTCGGGTCATTCCTATGTGTGCAGTGCAGTAAGAAGTCCAAATGCTATGTGGAGCTTCACATTCTGATCGGTCTTGTTGACTCAAACTAACCTTCCTCTGCTAAATAAGTATTGACACTGGCCCTTTGTGTACTTTTTTACAAGCACTAATTGGATTAAAATAATTGTCATGCGTGAAGGATGCATGTTGGAGCGCAAAGGGCACATGGAAACCTCAGCTGTGGGCACCATGGTTACTAGTGACATCACTTGGTTTGCTATTAACAGTAATGATTTGTGCACAGCGCTGAAGCCAAAGTGAAGATGGCCTAAACTAAACCCAGTGGATTGCTGATGCAGTCCCATTGCCATGGAAACAGATGTTGCAGCTTAAAGTTGCTTGCATTCGTAATGCAATGCCCATGATATAAAGAAAAACACAGTCCTGCAGTGTCCATGACTTCTGGAAGGATGTGAGGAGTGTACCTGGAGAGAATGGGAAGTCCCATTGCAATTCAGCTCATGCCAAATTACCTGTGTGTGAGGAGATGCAGTCAGCCTTGATGTGAGTAACAAGAACACAACTTCTGGGTTCCTTGCTGTCCTCCAGCAACATTCTTGGAGGACTGTCAGTCCCGCTTCAGGTGGGTTGTTTCTGATTTGTACTTCACAAAGCACAGGTTCAAAAGTACTGTTAAAACCCATCCCTGGGGGAACAAGGTTCCTCTCTCCTGCCTCCTTTAATATTGTCTTTCCAATATAGCCATTAAGCCTACGCTCAGCTCCTGCAAAACAGGAGTAGAGGAGCTCACCTGCCTTCCTTGCTTCAGGGCTGCAGAGTGCCTGCAGCTTGTTTTGCTGCATCTTGTTTAAGGTCCCTGCTCAAGCCTGGTGAAGGTTGCCACATCATAGTTAATCTGCTCAAATGAGGCTTGGAAGATGTGCGTTCTGCACGTAGCCCTGCCAGCAGCTCTCTCTTCAGGTTGCTTTCTCCCTCTTTAAAGGAGAGCTCCTTGCTGAGTCCCTGCTCTCTGATGCACAGCACCTGGCTGTCAGGAGTGCAGCCCTTTGTCTGACTGCAAAAGTTGTGCATACTGTTCTACTTTGGCAAACTAATGCATTAATAACAGTTCAGGTGATTTTTATTTTTAATTTCTTTCACTTCCCATTTGCTCTTAGATTGCACTGTGCACTGATAACAATTATGTCAGTTTTGATCAGATGAGAAGCTCTCTGGCTTCTATAAGAGCAGAATAGGTACTGTTTCCCCCTCCCCCTTCTTTTCTTTTTTTCAGGTATCAGGTGATAACATCCAAATTGCGTGTTTCAACGCTTTGATGATATACATTTTGGGGGAAGATGATTCGAGAAGTGTATATTTTCAGGGTAAACCAACATTTTGGTTTCATAGTCCAAGTTTTGATTACCTACAGTAACGCTGATCCCAAACGGTGCCTGGTGTGTCAGATCTCTATCAGCAGGCAGCAGGTTGGTGGTGGTGAAAGCTGATTACTCATAATGAATTAGATGTCAGTTCAGATGATCGAAAAGGAGTAGTTAACAGAACACAGAGCTAAGTCATACCACAGCAAGAGACAGCTGAGGGTAGAAAGAATACGCCCATGTGCGTGTTATCCATGTAGGGAAATCCTGTTCTGGAAAAATGTGTTAAGAATAAACCATGCATTAGTTTTAGGACCTTTAGATATTTTCCAGCATCTTTTTTGTTGGCCTGCTAGTTTTAGGTGCAGTTTAATTCTGGCCTGCAGCAGCTAGGACTGAAACTGTGCATCTGTTGTTGTGCTGGTTTTCATTTCTGGCACCCGATTGCTGGGATAGCCACACTGAGCCCAGATATTTGCTGAGACTGATGGGCTGCATTGCTTCTAACCTCTCCCAGCATTTCTGGAAAGGGTGGTTGACATCAAGGATGAAGGGGAAAAAAGACAATTTTTAAGCAGAGAAGAGAAGGGGAGAGAATTTAATTTCCTGCCAAAGTGTAATACTTAAATGTTGTGTCCTAACAAGAAGATAATGAAAAAAAAAACAACCCACGAGGGATGGGATCTTCTTGTGGGTTCTCTTGAGGGCTCTTGTTTGTTTTGGTCTCTTGTTTGTTTTTCTCAACCTTTTACATCTTACTAGTATTTGTATTTCCTTTCTAAAACTGAGCAGAAAAACCTACCGAAACAGTCATGATTAGAGAAACCAGGTCTTAGAGGCTGGCAAAGACAGATCGCATTCATCCACCCTCAGCAGCTTCAGGCATTTTGTTTTCTGGTGAGTTGTGTGAGGCAGTTGAGGCTTTCTGTTTCCCAAAGGACCAGACTGTTTTTAGGGTCTTCATTGGCACTTGTGGTAGCATTGAGATCTGAAACAAGGAAACGCAGTAATTGGTCATTGTTAAACTCAGCCTCCTTTGCTCAACAGCACGTACAAGTGTGTTAGAAGGATCCTCTGGGGAAATCTGCTGTCATGTTCTTGTTCGATGGATGCATAGATGCCTTTGTTTGCTATCCTTGTCAGCTGAAACCATCTACCAGCAGTAAGCTTCTTGTATCTGTGTCTAAATGGGATGAGAAATGCTGAGACTTCAGTGTTATTTTAATGGATTCTCCCAGGAGAATTTGTCTGGTTAATAAAAGTGTCCTGTTGCCTAGTGGGAGCTGGGAGGGAGAAAAAAATCTTCTGATTATTGTTTCCAGACAATGGCTTATGTCTTCATTATTCATGGACAGTAGTTCTACCGGCTGTAGCAGTGTCAGTCTTTGCAATCTGAATCATCTCAAATCAAAACTGTCAAAGTCAGCCACTGGCACTGGGTAAATATATTGCTGTAAAGCACCAAGAGACTTTACCATGATGCTGAAGCATGTCAGCTCTTTGTAGTCACTGCCTGACTTATTTGGATTGAGGAGCTGAACTGTAAGCAATAATTGGTGGTAAACAAGGTAAGATTATAGTTGTAGTTTATTTTTTTAAAACTGGAACAATGCTTGGGTTGCCCATCAGCACCATGCAATGCACCCTGTCTTTACTCTTCTCTGCAGTTGCTCAAAGTAGTTAAGTTACAATTGAAAAAACCTAAAACTTTAGAAGAAATGAAACCACTTAACTGTTTGCAACTCTACTGAAGACTTTGCAGAGATTCAGTGTATGGGGTAGAGCTTGTATGCAGCTGTGCTGTACTCTGGAGGTGAAATGCAATGAACAGGAACCTGATGGTTTAGGATACTACCCTTCTTACTGTGTTAACACCATGAGTTACTGTTCTGTTATCATCCTGGTGAGAAAGGCACTCAAAGTCTGTGAAGTATCAAAGTAATATCTAAGATGCTACTTATCAGAGCTAGAACTATAAAGAAAGAGAGGATGGTACAGATAATCCTATGTCCCCTCCAAGGGCTGGGACCCTCAGGCTGTGCAGCATTGAGTGCTCTGATCAGCACACCATGCTGCTGCAGTCTGCAGAAGGGGTCTGTGACGTTCCAGTGGTGCAGTTAGCACTCAGAGCATGCTGGCTGCATTAATATCGAAGTAAATGCAATATAGAGTTAATGAGGCAGATTTTCTGTCTGTGAAATAATGCTGTGCAGGGGATGGCAGAGATTTGAGACTGCTTCCAGGCTGTGTGGCAGAGTTCACAAAAGCCTGGATTCAAAATCTTTTGTAAATGTTTGTCAAGCTTTTTTCAGCGTGTGTAATTCCCCTCAGGCCTCTTGAAGTGGATGCTAGCCCACAAATGGATGCAGCCTTCTTCAAATTTAAGCCTCCTCGGCAATAGACTTTCACCTTATTCACCTTTCACACACCTTAAAGCTGACCGGTGGATCTCCAGGCACGTGTGGAACAAAAGGTAGAAACCAGGTTCTTCTGTAGTTGCAAAATGCAGCATAGCACCCAGAGCCTCCTGATGGTGTTCCTACTGCGTGTGGAGCCTGCAAGCATCGCTGCGGCCTGGATGTGCTGCACATGGCCTGCAGGGACAGGGTGATCGGAGTCAATCCCGAATAGCTGAGACGTTCAGAGTGTTTAAGAGGAATGGAATTAAACTAATTCTACTAAAAAGCCTAGAAAGCAAGTTTTGTTTCCCCATCCTGATTTATTTCTCAAGCTGAATTGTCAACCTGGAGGGTTCTGTTGCCAGCAGCTGTCGTTCCTTCGCTGAGCTGACCCTGCTAAAAACCACACAGACTGTGTTCATCACCTCAGCCCACTCTGCTGGGCCAGGACGGCTGCAGCACAGCATTGCAGGATGCACTCTGTGGCATTTGCTGGGATCAGGGAGCCGGTCAGCCTGGCTTTGTTTACAGCCTTGTGTCTCCCATTGTGAAGGAGAGATGATAGTGGGGTTAGGCTCACCTGATGTTTAACCGACGTTCACTGGAGTTATTCATGCTGTGGTTATTACGGTGAGGTCATGTGCTGTGTCCCATGCTATGCTGCTGTGCCAAGAGATTTATTTTAATAGAACCCTTTAAGTAACTGACATTCTTGCTAATCATGGTGCATCTGCTTCTCTGGGTTCCCTGTTATGAGTAATTTAATGCTATTACTTTAGCTAGAAGGGATCTGTGTCACCATCTGTCCTGGAAAGCTATTGATGGGGCTGTGCAGAACATCGAGTGTCATCAGCAGAAGAGAGGGACTTCTAAAGGGATGACCAGATTTCCTGTTGTAATACAATATAAGGCGGTTTACTGTGATTACAGCTTAGATATCTTGCATAGGGGCCGTTAGGTACTCTTTGATGTTGGAAACTGTTCCTCACATATTTATGTAGAGGGAAAATAGCAATGCCAGTTGGTAGCAAATAGCAATAACACAGGCAGTCTACTAAGTAAAATCTCTACTTTTTGTAGGAGCATGGTCTGTGAAGCCAACACGGACCCCAAATGCCTGCACAGCTGCCTATCCCAGCAGATGAGTATTCTTTGGAGAGTGTATGCCCAGTGCTTCTCAAGCCAGATGTTTTCCTCATCAGTGGTTATTTTTTAAATGGTTGTTTACAGACCACTTCCTTGTGATAAGCTCTCTCCATGCTGTAGCTGAGTCACAATAGCCATGAAGAGGCTGTGGTTGAAAAGCAAATTGCTCTTCACTCCTAGAAGTGGTGTACTTTCACAGAGCCACTTGGGCACAGAGCATCATACTGGTCTGTTGAGTGCGTGTTGCTGATGTCTTTATTGTATTCTCTCAGATAAGTATCTTCCTTTTGTCTCTGTGACTGGTCGGTGATTGTTCTGTTTGCCATCTAACCTGGCCTCCTTGGTCCTTCCCAACCTTCCTGTGGCATGCAGACTTCTCCACACACAAATTGGGAAGGAGGAGAGCATACAGTGCTGGGAAGCAGCCTTGTGAGGCTCACAGGAAGTTTCCCTTTGGTTGTACCACTGTTCCAGTGATAAGCTGTGTTGTGCTTTGAGTAGAAATTGGTCTGGCTCAAAAGCTAGATTGAGGTGCAAACTTTGCAGCTCTGATTTTTGTCATGCTTTCATCTAAGAAAATGTTCTTGCCGTTCCCATCATAGAAAAGTGACAAGCAGGAGGTACGTGTTGGGCTTGGACTCACTGAACATTTTCAGTTGACAAAAAGGTCTGTGGACTGGAGTTGGTTATCTAGAAAGACCAGAAACCAGCACTGCCTCAGAATAGGGTTTGGGGTTTCTTGCAGGTGTGTAGAAGTGAATAAAGCAAGAAAAAATCAGAAGTGGGATGGAAACTGACTTCCCCAAAGAGTGTCAGTTATTTTTTTTCCATCAGCAATGCAGGTGGGTTCAAAAATGGAGTTGTATTAATCAAGAGCTGGGTTGATCCCCTCTTGGAGAGGTGACGTGGTACTGCCAAGGGAGTGTCAGGTGCTTCGATAAAGGAAACAGTGCAGGAGACATCCCTGCCTGCTGCTGGGCTGTTTGATGAGAGCTGGAGTTAGAATCAGCAGCATCAGGTGCTGAGTGTTCAGGCTCAGAGCTGGAGAGCTCTCAGAGGAAGGCAAGGCACAGGGCATCTCTGTGAGGGAGCTCTGAAAGGAAGAGCATCAGAAAGAAAGCCTGTTTTAATGTCAACCATGGCTATTAAAATACATCTTCAGTGTTTTGGTTTTCCATTTCAATACAAGCAGTTGTTAAGTCTGGGGGCACCACTCTTGTGCACAGATTTGGCTTTGCACGCTCACAGCAGTACTGAGGTACTGCTCAGTGCTGTGGATTTCTTTTGAAATTGAAGAACTCCTTCATGTGTTTTGGTCCAAACCAAGGACCTGCAGATTTGACTTGGCACTGTTGATAACCACATAATCTAGAACAGTAGCTTTAAACCCAGCAGATCTGTGATTCCACGTGTGGTAACTTGGCACTAAGAGAATCTGTATTTCCTCTGCTTGTGATTTCCTCGTGCTTCTGCCATATAAAAAAGCTCTAGATCTCCATAATTTGTATCAACTGCTCGGAGCAGATGCCGTGCTACTATTCTGTCTGACACATTCGCTATGCCTGCTGGGTTGCTGCCTTTCCCGAGACCTCTGAATTAATCAGATTTTTGGGTTATCAAGATTATTTAATGTTATTGTCATAAATATTTGTACGGGACTTGGTCAGTGCTTATATAAGAACTGAAATGCAGTAATTTGTTTTAAGAGGATGTGTGTTTTAATGAACTGCCAGCTGAATGTTAGATATAAACTTTAAAAAAGCCCTTCTCTTTCGCAGTACTTTGCAGTTTGTGGGGCAGGAAAAAATGACTGTTTAGATTGTCAGTTATTTGGATTTGTTGGTTGCAGCTGTTTAACTTTTAAATCACTTGAGAGTTTTTTAGGAAGAAAAAGTTCTCTTTTTAAATAGCTATGTTGGCTTATCATCCTGTCCTGAATAGACGAGAAGCTGATCTCTTGCATCTCATTTATCATTTTTTTGTTAAGCCTCGTTTTCCTTTGAATTGTTTGTATGCCAGAAGTGAGAGTTTGTTATTGTGTTATATTTCACAGTTGATTCTTGTATAAAATTGCAGTTTTTTTCTTAATTTCCGAAGCACCATCCTCTCAAATACAAACAAGAAACTCAACAACTTGAAACACTAACACCACGAATCTGTTGTTTGGAAATGATGGAGGTTGTGCATCATCTGATCTGAAGCGTGTTATAGATGGACAGCTACTTGTTTTCCCTCTGGCTCTTCTTAGAAGCAGTGAAATTAGTGGTTTTCTGATTGAAGGAAATTCTGCCAGGTCCCTCAATGAGGGGCACTGCTACAAATAAGCCAAAATGTGGAGGCTGCCAGGGGGTGCTGTGTGCATTCTGGCAAATTCGGGTTATTTCTTCTAAATATCTTAATTAGCAGAGCACAGCCTCCAAGCTATTCTTGGAGAGCTGCTGCTCTGCCAGACCACAGGCAACAAACCCCCAAGTCCTATGGGTTTGGGTCGTAAAACAGTTTTTAGTACTGCGGTGCTGTGCTGAACGTGTGCGTGATTCTTCGTGCTGATACAATACTGCAAGAATTTGGCAAGTTAGACCAACCCCCCTTTGCCATGTTACCCACAGATGTGATAGTTGTGCTGTTGGGTGATTCAAAGCTGGAGCCAAGGGGTAGCATGCTGTCAGAAGGGACCTATGTGTACCTATGTGTCTTGTAAGTGTAGGAATTTGTGTCGTTAGGTCTTCATTCAAATTCTCTCTTAGCTTTAGAGATGTCATCCAGGTTTGTATTGGATCTTTAATAAATAATATCTTGCTTCCTGTGTTGTCCAGATGAATGTCTAAATCTTTCATTTATAATCTCTAGTTTTAGTACTCCTATTGCCAGGGTGCTGCTGCAGTTCTGGTGGCTGTATGAAACTGTGGTCAACAGGAGTCCTAGAAACCATCCCAAGTCTTTGTGTGCTTTGAGACCTCGGTATGTGCAATATGTTGGGATGATTAACACTGTGGTATATTTTCCCTTTCAGAAAAAGAGCAGAGAAGAGACATGTGGGGAAGGCAGTGGAGTAGAGATCCTGGAGAACAGGCCGTACATGGATGGGCCAGGAGGGAATGGGCAGTATACTCACAAAGTGTACCACATTGGTATGCACATACCCAGCTGGTTTCGGTCAATATTGCCCAAGGCAGCTCTAAGAGTCGAAGAGGAATCGTGGAATGCATATCCTTATACCAGGACAAGGTAAAATTTATCAAAATGTTCAGAGTTCTATCCCTACTTTACAGAGAGGATTCACTGTCACTTTCTGTGTGATGCACGTCTTACATCTCCTGTAATGTCCTTCAGAGAAAATGAGGTGCCAAGTCCTGAAATTCTTACACAGCGCTTAATCTCAGAAGCTTAAGTGTTGCCAAGGCTGACTGCATAAGTACTTGACAGTTTGTAGCTGGTTGCTCTAAAATGTGAGCTGTTTGTCCATCAAAGCGTGGGAAATCTTGAATGGTTTTTATTTAGTCTCATCTCCTGCACTGTGTGTTCTACTTACTGTTGCAGTTATCTGCTAGCTCAGTGAGGATATAAATGTGCATAGCGATGGGAAAGTTGTCTTGCTGAACGCTATCAAATACAGCAGGATTCACTTATTCTAGGAGGGAAAGTGGGAGGAGAGAAAAATCATTAAAAATGATAATAAATTTAGTGTTCCTTTTCTGGGAGCTATCTTACTGTTACCGAGCCAGAAAATAACAAACTTACACCCTGTGGTTTTCTCTCTGAGAAGAAAGGAGAGTCAGAGACTCTGCGGAGCCATCTGGGTCCTCCGTTTTTGTCTGGGAAGACTTCAGATACCCTGGAATAAATTACTGTCTTACCACTTGCTCTGGTTTAGAGCATTCCTTCTATTCAGTTTGATGTTCCTGTTATCTTCCATAATAAAAAGGCTTTAGAATCTTTTGATATTTATCAGAAGTCTTAAGTAAGTTTTATAGATCTGTTTTAGCTGGTTTTGACACAAGTAACATGAATTTGGGGAAAGATGAAGTGTCAGCATCTGTGTATGGGCAGTTGTTCATGACTAAATGTAATGGAGCTGTATGACTTTGAAGTGATTAAAGTCCACTTTCAGTCTGTTTTTATCCATCCTCTTGAAATGCCTGTGAGTGAATCACCTGGCCAGGAAACATGGCCTTGTGCCAAACCAGTCCATATTTTATTCTGCTGCAGATTCCAGGCAGGAACTCTGCTTTTTTCTTGCATATCCAGGGTATCGTATCAGTAAAGATAATAAAACTTGTTGTACATCAGACTCAGTAGTCATCTCCTTTCTGAAAACTGCTCCTTCATATATAGTCTGCTTTGATAATCATCTTCTGGAGGAGACACTGTTGCCCTAATTCACAGTCTTTTGTCCTCTTGGGCTTTCTCCTGCCAATGTTTGCTTCTTGCTGGCTGGGAAGATGTTTCTTGTTTAGTTTGGGTGCCCAGTTATCAGTAACTGTGGGGAGCACTGGAATCCTCTCACCTGTAATCCATGTAACACCTCATGGGTAGCAAACTCCTTTGTGCTGTGGGTTTGGAGTTTCACTGAAGCCATAATTCAAGCTTGTGTCTTAAGTTACTGAAGTCTTTTTAATCTATACAGTCCTTAATTTAAGTATATCTGAAGTACAATATGAGTGAAGACTGGCTTGAATTTGAAGTTGATTTTGAACATTTTAGGCAAACATTTTCTCTGCTTGCCAGACTGAGCAGAGTTTACTCTAACCGTGTTGCTCTCACTTCCAGGTATACGTGCCCTTTTGTGGAGAAGTTCTCTATTGATATCGAGACGTACTACAAAACCGATCCAGGAGAGCACGTCAATGTTTTCAACCTTTCTCCTGCAGAAAAAAGACAAACCATTCTAGGTGAAGAGCCATTTTTTTTTTTTCCTTTATTCTGTTTTGTGCTGTGTAAAGGATTTTTCTTGGTATGTCCCACCTCCCTGTCCTGTCCCATCCACCCCTAAACACAGAAATGCACACCCATCAGAGATATGACTGCTGGGCAGGGTTACATGGAGTAGAATGAGAACACCTGAGTTCTCTTCTAAGCTTGATGTAAAACACATAGAAATCGTTTGAATCCTCCTGTCTATAAAAGGAAGCTAATGCTTTTCTGTCTTATTTGTGCAGCTCAGCTGCACATCTAATGATTTGAGGGTTAATAGAAATAACCATTGAAGAGGAAAATAGTGCTGTGTGATTGAGTATTTCCTTCGTGTATATGAAGAACGTTCGTATCTGCTTTTCTGAAAATTGAAGGTGCATTTCATTTTGCTTCCCCTTCTCTTAGCATTACCTTGTGCAGGTTAACACTCCAGCTTCACAGCTGTCTGGGAGATTGGATTAATGAGCCTTGTATTTGTAAGGATTGAACAAGAGTAAAGGCAAAAACAGGATAACCTGTCTAATGGCAGAAAAGGGCAAGTGTTAGAGCATCCTTCTGTCTTGCTGTCCATGGTGGCTGTGCCGACAGCATCTGCTGGAGCCCGGCTGCACAGCAGGGAGTGCTGGCACGTTCAGCCCTGCAGAGCTGAGGCATCCCTGGGGCTGCAGAAGGGATCTGAGCTCAGGGTGGCCCAGTGGGAGCCCTGGGGAGGGACACCTAGTGGCTGCTCTGGCTCCTCAGGCTCTGTTGATAAACTGACTGTGGCGGGTAACTGTCCAATTAGACTTGAGTGTTACTTGATTTAGACTGCTTGTGTTAAACTTCAATTTGCTTGCCAGCAATTCCTAAGCCTATCAGGCTTTCAGTCCTGAGCACACAGGTTTGAGTCATGCTGCCATGCTGAGAGTGTTGGAAGAGCAAAGGGAGATCCTGCTGCTGTGGTTTGGGGTCGTGGTTTCAGATCTTTGCAATGGGAATAGAGCAAGCATATGTTGATTTCCACTTCTCCATTGTTGAAGTGTTAATTAGGACAATTTGGATTTGCATTGAACTTTCTACCTTCCCTAGTACATCTGGTGTAACAATAAGGTTTGAGGAGTTAACGATAATCTCACGTAATGGGTTCCAAAGATACAACATTCAGAGGCAGCCCCTTTTCCATAACAGTAATCGGGGAAAAAAAAAAAGAAGGGGGTAGGGGGGAGATGTTGTATTTGACAGTCTCAGATTAGGCAGAGCTGTACCACAGTGAGTCATGTTTGAGAAACTAAGAGATGGAATAGCAAAAAAAAAATCTTTTTGGAGCTGGAAAGAAAGGAGTGAGCAGATCTGCTGTGGACCTGTAGTGACTGAGCAGAAAGATTTGGAGCAAATCTTGGTTTGCTGGGTCTGTGCATACAAGTTGCTCTGGCAGAGCTGATCTCTACCCAGCAGCAGCACGTAAACAATTTAAATATCAGTCATCTAAGTATAAGTCAGAAAGAAACTATAAATTGCTGTGATACTTCTGGTACTTACTAAAACAAATAAACCCTGAAAAATGTTTCTTCTTTTATTCAGGAAATGTCTGTCTATTTCTGTTTTTTCTACAGATCCTATTGATATAGTTAAAGATCCTATCCCTCCGCATGAATACAAAGCTGAGGAGGATCCAAAGCTGTATAAATCAGTGAAGACTAAAAGAGGTCCTCTATCAGAAGACTGGATTCAAGAGTACAAGAACAACCCTGGGAAATACCCCATCATGTGTGCATATAAACTTTGTAAAGTCGAGTTCAGATACTGGGGGATGCAGTCAAAAATCGAACGGTTTATCCATGATGTTGGTGAGCATTTATAGACTTGCAAGGTTCACTGTTGACTCATTAATGTTGTTTCTGAATAGAAATACAGTGGTGAGGTACGTGCAGTGTGTGATATCCCAGGACGGGTCTGTGAAGAGACTGTCAGATCTGATTGCTCTTTTGCAGGGCTTTTGGTCAGTTCAGAAAAATGTAATTCTATGACTTACAGTCATGGCATGCATGAATCTGTATCACATGCAGCCATCTAAAGGGCTTCAAGTTTATTTTTTTTTTTTTTAATAAGGATTTGTCTGTTAAACCTGGATCTCTTTCAAAATGTGCCATTTTTCTTTATTTTGGACAATTTCTTCAAGTGCAGCTCAAGGAAATGAGTTTCAACTCATTCAACTACGAGTCCTAATTAGTCCCAGGAAACCACTCCCTGGATCATCCCTGGTTCCTGCCTGCCTTGTGATAGGGCAGGTGGGTCTTTGTGTGGCCATACATCTCTGTGTTCCAGACTCCCCACCTCACTGTGCTGTAACACACCATGGGGCATCGACAGCTCTCAGTTGTGAGTAAATGTGCTGCTTTGATTGATGCATCATTCTTAGGTCAGTGCTTTTAAGGAGGCAGCCTATTGTTTGTGTTCCAGAAGAAACTAAGTGGGGACTGTGCAGGTGGTAGCAATACTGGCAGTAATTTGTTCTTGCAGAAAATCTATACACAACTGTGATAGACTTTGTGAACCTTGCCACAGGAGAGAGGCTCTATGGCCAGGTGGATAACTTAAAGAATGTTTTAAAGAAACATTCCTATCTCAAAAGAAGTGCAGAGCTGTGACTGTCCCAAGGAAGACCATACAAAGGATGCTTCCTACTTTCTGTCTACAGTGAATTCTCCTGTACAGCTGTCCCTTTCCATATGCAAAGCTTCTTTGAAGGACCTGATGCTAGAAGTAAATAATTTTATAACTCTTCTTAGTTATACTGTGCTCCTGAGAGCTCATGTGGAAAACACCAATAGAGCAGCGGAGGATGCTGCACAACATTTTTGAATAGTCACAGTTGCCTTTCCTAGAGCCCCTTTGGTTTTATTTATCCACAAATGGAAGTTTTTCCTGCTATAGACTTCATTACAAGTGGCTCTCTGCAACGAACTCCCTCGGTGCTTCAGTGACATGGGTTAATTTAGTGTGTGCTGCAAAACATGGGGGCAGAATAACAACTCCTTTGTATCTGCTAAATGAAAAAGAAGCATGTGACTCCTCTAGTTGTTCAGAGGTGTTTGGCATAGATTAAACCTCGGTCCCTTAGAAATGTCTCTTTTGTGTTTCATAAAAGATTGCCTGCCATTTTCCTCTTGATTGAGGCTTTGCAGAGAGCCGAGCCAGCTCATTGTCTGCCTTTCAAAAGCCTTTCCACTCCGTTACAGTGATGGCAAATACTGTTTTTCAAAGTGGTTAAGATGCATAAAATGAGAGAAGACTTTAAGGCAAGACAAAGCTGAGTGAGTAAAAGTGAAAGCAAAAGCTTTGGGTGTCTACAAATGTGTAGCCTTCCTGTGGATGGGCAGCCATGGACAAGCTCTCTGAATGGGAAAAGTGTCTGAATTTGTGTGCAAAGGATAGCTGGGTGTGAGGGTGTTTAAAGTGGGAGAGAATGTGAGCTATGGCAGACTGGCCAGGCTCATATACTGGGCCATGGACCAAGCTACTCAGGTGCTGGTGATGTTTGTCTGCCAAATCCTCCTTGGCATTTCTTTGCTGGCTCCTCTGCTGCTGGCTCCTGCAAATCTGATCCTTGGGGAATTAGCTCTCCCTATGCAGGGTCATCAAAACGGGGAGAAAACTTGAGGCAGAAATCCAGAGCAGGATTGAAACTCTCCCTGAGGTGGGAGCAGTCCTTCAGTGGTGCAAACTATAACTAGAGAATGACCTGCGAGAAGGAAACTTCTAAGTTAAGAGATGGATGGTTGTTATATGTGGAAGGGCTACTGAGTGCAGAGGGAGTGACTCTGGGGGATGGTGTTGAAATGTTCTCAGTCTTACTGAGTGCAGCAACCTTTTTTTTTTTTTTTTTGGATGACTAATTGGACAGTTACTCAGTGCTTTGACAGTCCGACACACAGACTAAAATTGTGGGCTGATAGTCTGCTTGGCTGTAATATTTGTGTGCTTTTTTACTCCTTTCCCATAGAATTTAAGTTTAATTGGACTGGCACTGCATAATGTTCTGCTCCCACTTGCTTCCTAATCGTGCACGTGGGCTACAGTTCTTTTGTTGCTAAACAAGTGTGTTGACTGTGTATTGATTACATACCATGTCAGAGTGTGTTCCCATCCCAGAAACCAGAGCTTTGTGTAAGCCAGTGTACCTTTGGCTAAATGTGCCCAAATTGTTGCGCTGTGATGAAATGGAAGAGATTTTAGAAAGCTGTTTTGTAGAACTTTGTCTTCATTTAAGCACTCCAGTACGAAAGTTTATCCAGATGAGCACTGCCCACTGTTACCTGTAGGTAGGTTTTGGTCTTTTGAAGAGAAGGTGGGTCGTGATTAGCACGATACAGGTGTGACAACACGCTTCCCTTTGTGAGAGGTCTGAGCAAGGGAAGGCAGGGAGTCAGCAGATAAAGCTGCAGTCACCTTTGATCAGATACAGTCAGACAGCCAGAACTGCGTTGACAAGGATGTCAAATCTGCTGTGACCATCAAGGAAATAATGTTGCGTGGAGAAAATCAGACATCCTTTATCAGCTGACAGGAAACTGAGAGAGTGCATTATAAAAGCTCTGGGATGCTGCCACTGTGTGCATAATCGATGGGCGTCTGACCAGTTGTGTTATGTAGGTGGTTGAGGGAGATCTGGGCAAGATTTGGTGGTGGTTTTTGTTTGTTTTATTTTAATTGCTGTAGTTGCTACTTTTAATTCAAATTGAAAAACAAACCCAAGCTGCAGACAAATGCTTTTTAAGTTCAGCTATCCTGACTTTTGTCATATTCACTTACACTTTCTTTTGTGAAATTAAGTTAAACACCACAGTCTACAGACAAGTCACTTACAAAAGCCAGCACCTGAAGGATTCAGCAGAGCTGGAGAGGTGGTGAGTTGAAAGGTGAATGATTTAAATGTTTGCCCCCTGCTAGACTCTGCACAGATCATCTTTCTGCACAACGCAGTGGGAAATGTTATAATTAAATCAACACAAAAATGATGAGTACTTCTAAACTCAATTTGAATGTGTACTGATGTGCATGCGTGGCTTCCTTGTTCGTTTTGTTTTTGTTTTTGTTTTTTTTACCAAAGCTTTGTGCACTCTAGAGAAATAACGAAGTCTTGTTAACTACTGGATATTGAAATAATGAACTACTTGTTAGCTACTACATATTACTGTAATCAGCTGCTACCTGCATCCTTTCAAAACTCCTGTCATTCTCGCTGACTTCAGTGGGTGACTTGCCTGCCAGGACTGTGGGGTTATCCATCAGTTCTGGAGAGGAATCATAGAATGGTTTGGATTGGAAGACCTCAGCACTGTGCTGCTGGGCATCTCGATCTGTTAAGAAGAGTTTTTCACAACCTCACTCTGTTTCCTGATCTATGCCCTCCCTTTCACTTTCCGGATAAGCTTGTTTTTCTCCGACATGTTGAGGAAAAAATGTAAGACTCAAATTTTTCCACTGCGTCTGTTCAGACACAATGTCAGTCATTTGCAGTTGGATCTTGAATTCATATGGCTGTGTAGAGGCTCATCAGTATTTATTTTTCAATTTCTTCTGTACCTGGACAACCTTGTTCTCTTCCAGGTTTCTCCCTGTGCTGGAAAAAGGGAAGAGCAGCATTGCTGGTGTCCCCGTTGAAGGCCAGAGGCTAGGAAAATAATCTCAGTCTTTTTGATTCATAACTGATCTGGAATGATGAATCATGCCATCTTGTTTTCAAAAGAGAAGGCTTTAGAAAGGATGATTTGGGGGATGTTTAATCAACCTGACATGAGCAGTGCCAGTGGGAGGTCCGTGGGTTCCATTGGGCTGGGAGCAAGTGAGCCCAAAGGATGGCTGTGATGTGGGGTATAGCAAATGAAGTGTTTTCTTGGCTTTCTGTTGGATGTGATGAGAGTTTAATCTCTGTTTTTTAAGCTCTGCTGATTGTCAGTCATAACAGGAGGTGAAAAAGGCTAAAATGTTCTCCTGCAGTTCTGCAAAAAGTGATCTGGTAGAGGAAATAACACTGAATCTTGGCTAAGGTTGAATAGAATTTTAAGTGGCCGATGCCCCTTGTTCAGCCCCCAGAAGGTCACAGTCTGCTGGTTCAAGCGTGCTCCTGTTAAGTGGAGCTCCCATCTGAAAGTCAGGCAGAGAACTACATAAAATATTGATAGACTTAATCTTACTGTGCAAATGAAGTTCAGGTTGAGCTGATCCATCCTGTTAGCTGCTGATCTCTGTGCTTGTTTCTTCCTGATAGGGTGGCTTGTGTTAGCTGGTGGCATGGAGGACTAAGTGCAGAGCAGAAAATGAAGTGCCCAGGCCTGGAAGGAAATAAGCATAGAAAAATAAGCTTTTATATGCTTCAAATAAAAAAGAAAAAAAAAATAACTGCTGAAAACAAAGGTAGCATTTAGGCATAAGATCACAGAAGGCATGACAGTAGTGAGATCTAAGAGTCTCTTTACAACAGCAAAGCAAATGTTGCTGGAAACAGCTTAGAATCCCTGTGCATTGGAACCATTATTCGTGGTTTTAATGTTGCCTATTGATTGCTTGCTGTGGTGTAAAGGCAGCAGTGGTGCTGTGACCTGTGGTGTTCAAATAGGGTCTTATTAGAGTGAGTGCTCGAGCACCTGCACACCAGCAGAGGAGAGCTGCAGCCCCATAACCCTGCTGCTGCTCTCAGCCTATCTGTCAGTTCAGAGCTGCCTCAGTTTCCCACTAATTAAAGGGGGAACAATATTCACTGATTGGTACCTGAGGATTAGTTGTCAGTATTTATCGAAGCTTTTAAAAAGCACTGTCACTGCTGGGTGTTCCCATCAGTAATATATGACAGTTTGGAGATTTGACCTGATGTGAGCTTTAAGCAGAAAAATAGGTTGAAAATCCACAGCAATCACTCTGCTCTAAAAGTCTTGGTGATGTGATGATGTTAGCCGTTAGCTGCAAGTTTTAGGAGAGTTTCTCTTGCCTTGTGAGCACTGTGTGTTGATATTGGGATAGTTATTCGTTTCAGTTATGTGACACATAGAAATCAAGTTTTAAATTGGCTTTACACACTTCATTTTTCTCGTGCTACGGAAGAAAGATTGTATCTGCAAAATAAAGTATGCTTTATTTCCTCCTTCCCTTTTCTTCCCATTCCGTTCTCTCTGAAGCTCATATCTGTGGTGGTTTTTTACTGATGTGTAGAAACCAAGTGCAGGGTTTCCAGGAAAAGGAGAGCTTTTGGTCATCTTAGCACAACCAATATGGGAAGCCCTTTTATCGTGTCCCATATTGTTGTGGGTTATGTGGTAATTGTGAAGGAACCACTTGAAACAAGCCTGGATTAAAAATAATAATAATTTTAAAATGTGATTTTTTTGTTGTTGTTGTTCTTTGTAACGTTCTCCTGGGAACATGTCCTGGGAACTCACGTTGAAGGCTGGATCTACGTGTTGTTGCAACTTCCCAGAGTTTCATGAGAGTGCTATTTGTGGCCTGTGCCCGGCTCTTCCTTGGCAGAGCAGGCAATTGCAGGCAAAGTCTAGGATGTGGAATGACACAATGCCTTCCCAAGCTAAAAGAAGTTGCAGAATACCAGCTAATTTGTCAGTAGATGATTGTTTAGCAAGAACTCAGGAGGTACAGCACAGAAATGACTGATTTTTTTCCAACCTTGATTGGTACACAAACATCCATTTCTACAGTTTGACGCATTATGTTGTCAATGCTTCTGTAACATCAGTGCCAGTGTAACATCAGTGCCACGGAGTCTTGAGGCTTTGGGGAGGGGAACACACTTCCTCCTGCAGCTCTCTAGCATTGCTGACTGGGGCGTTCTGGCTTTGCAGGCTTGCGGAAGGTCATGGTCCGTGCTCATCGGCAGGCTTGGTGCTGGCAGGACGAATGGTACGGGCTGACCATCGAGGATATCCGGCAGCTGGAGAAAGAGGCACAGCTGATGCTGGCTCAGAAGATGGCCCAGTTCTGTGGTGAAAATGATCCCGAGCAGCACGGAGTCAAAGATGCTCCTGGTGAGAAGGACATTGAAGCTGACGCAGTTTCACCTGTGGACCCAGAAGATGTTTCTGGTAACAGTGAAACAGCCTCTGGGAGGTCGCTCACCAAGCAGTGGTCCACCTCTTCCAAGTCCTCCCGGTCTTCAAAGAGAGGAGGTAAGATGCTTCTCTGAACTGTGCAGAGGCTGGGCTTTAGGAAAGTATGGCTGGCTGAAACCTTTGGGACAGTGCTTATTCCTCTTGTGAGCCCTTTCAGCTCTCATGAGAGATCTCTGCTGGTGTTTCAGGCTCAGACTTCTCAGGTGGCCTCCTGTGGGTTTGGAAATGTTTGTCATTATCCCATAACTGTGACTGTCAGAAGGGCATATGGCAGAATTCATGCCACTCTGAAAGCACAGGAATTAGGAGAAGCAGTAGAAGAGTAGGAAGCAGCTGGGTAGCAGTGTTGGGTGTCAGAAAATGACAAACAAAGCAGCACGGAGAGGCTTTGGCTCTTTTTACCCACCAGTGGCTTTTACAAGCCCTCATCCATCAGCAGAGCTCCCTGCCTGCATGCTGTGTTGTGCCTGGCCCCGGGGTGCAGAACCCAGCAGCAGGTGGCAGTTAACTGCTCATCCAGGAGGCCATTACCAACGGGCACCTTGTGCCCTTGGCTGCAGTTACACCTTACTGCACGATGCTGCAGTGCAGCTGACGCACTGCAGGACTCCATTGGCTGCTGGAGAAACTAAGGCAGGTGCTGTGCAAGGACGAGGGGCTGGGGTTCGCTGCCTTTCACTAGTGGTAGTGCATGTTGGCTGTTTGGGAACCAAAACTCATAGCTGGCTTGAAACCAGTTGAGACATGGATCATGGTTACATTCCCCTTTAAATACCATTCAGCAAGCTTTCAGGCTTTTGCTGTTAAAGCCCCAGCAGATACCCTGTTTAGGGCTCAGTTACAATGCAAGTTACAGGGAGACAGGGCTCGAATCCCCAGCTGCTCTCTCTCCTTTCGGTCAGGCGCAGCTGGTAGCTGGGGTAATAGCTCTCTCAGCAAGAGGGCAAAAATCTGGGTTTTTTGGAAGCCCCAAGAGGCAGCATTTCTTCCAGGGACGGTGGAAGAGGCATCTGGGTGAGTGAAGCTTATCCATCTCTCACATGTACTGAATATTGGAGTTGATTCTCAATTTTTATTTACCACTCCATCACTGATTTCATCACATGGTGAATGAGATACGAGCAGCAGTTTTACCTTGCAGTGACTCACCAGTGAGCCCCAGGGAGGAACCTACCAGACGCTTCATAAATCACTGTATGGAGATAAAAATGCTACTTTGCTTGCACCAGGATGTTTTAGCAATGTGCCCATCTCTCACTACGCTCTTTGTTATGAACCCCCTCCTCAGTACTGATGTATTCATTGGCAGCTGTAGATTTCAGACCCTTTAGGATTTTACTTGAAGGTTTTCACTAAGAGCAAAGCGTGGATTTGGATGAAACTGCGGATTGCCTCAGCTTTTACAGGAAAAAGTAATGGAAGAAATGAGTTGTGATGTGCTGAGAAGTACGTCACGCAGATATTTTAATCTTTCTGGTGGCACATTAACATATGGAAGCAAGGAGGGCTGTGTCGACGCACCGCTACCTCCAACAGGAAAAAAGCTAACGCCTTTCTGCCAAAGATCTCAGTCCTTTCTATACCACGCGAGTGAGACCTCTGGTGATAGCAGGACCCTCGTCGCCATCCCATATGTTATTATATGCTCTATTTTTAGCAACCATTATGCGAGTGCCTTGACGTCACAGCAGCGTGAATGGGCTGCGCTCTGCCAACCTCCTTGCTCCCAGCTCCAGAGGGGTGGGCGGTGGGGAGCTGGGGGCTGCCAAACCCCTGCTGGGCTGCAATTAGATGACTGCACAGGGTCTCCTTCGTCTCTGCATGTGACAGTCAGGTAGCAGAATTGAAATTGGAAGCCTTTGACTTACGTATTTAACGCTGTTGCAGGCAATAGTATGAAACAGCTCGTGCAGCTCTCGCAGGAATCGGAGCCTTTCGGAGGCTTTGTACGTGTTAAATGAGAATTTGTCAGTCTCCTCAGGTTTTTGCTGTGTTAGGTGAGGTGTGCACTCCCCTCTGTGACATGCAAGAGGAATCTGAAAGGGGAAAAACCATGTAACATTGTTTGAGCCGTTCCCTTCATCGGACCACATTTCTGTGATGAGCTCAGACTGCATCACTGCTGAAATATATCTGAAAAAATAGTGCTGTGATGTATTTCCATACGGTGTAGGGAACTCTGGAGGGGGAAGAGAAAGGGAGTGGGTAGGTGTGAGGAAAGGGGGGTGAACAGGGACCAAAAGGTTTGTTGGGTTTCCTCCTTGCTGCAGCAGGACAGCTGCTCCAACAGCTCCCCTCCGAAGTAGTTGGATAGCATATTGTTTAAATCATTGAAGTTTAAAGTTTAAATAGATCTCTAATCCAATTTGTGTGGAAGCAATTTCCTTCCAGAAAACAGATTATTTCTATCCAGGCTGCTCTGCTTAGCTACCCACCCAAAAGTTAGTGAAGCAGAGGCATGGCTTGTGTGCTGATTAGAAGGAACGAAGAAAGCTTCCAATCAGCCTGCTTCCTTCCTAATTGCAAACTTTAAAACCCAGCTGATTTTGCACGTCCTACTAACAATTATAAATAGCTGCCATTCAAAATAGCATAAGAGTGATACAAACAGCTTGCTTTAATGTAGCATCTTGCCGGCAGGTTATAACAACAGTAAACAAACAGGATCCGTAAAGTGGTACACTGACATCACACCAGCATCATCAGGGTTTTGTGTTTTTAATATTGCAGCAGTGCATTTTTGCGGAGAACACACAACTCTTCCTCCAGCAAAGATCATGTTGGGAACTCTCTGTCTTGTCGAAGTAACGTTTCGCATAAGGCTTTTCTGCTTTTTCCAGCAAGTCCCTCACGCCATAGTATCTCGGAGTGGAGGATGCAGAGCATTGCCAGGGATTCAGATGACAGCTCAGATGATGAATTCTTTGATGCACATGGTATGTGGAACCTAAATCACCTTGTTCATTACCTGAAGTGGTGGGGATAAGGGGGCGGAAAGCATGAGCTGTGGGGAGTGTGTGGGGAAGGAAGCAAGACTTCATTGCTTTGTTTCGGGTCTGTTCCTTTCTAACCAAGCTGTCTGTAGCATCAGTGCAGCTTCTTTGAGCTTCCCCAGCACTACCCAGCAGACTCCTGTATTTAACACGGCAGCATTTCAGATTCATTGTGATCTATCTGATGTGATCTTGAGCAATCCCAACCTTTTGGAGCTGTATTTTATTTGTTGCAAATGTGTGGATAAAATTTAGCAATGCTTACTGCTCTGTGGGTGTGTCTTAATTATTCTGATTCAGTAAGACTGATGTTTTAATAATTTTTTTAATCAGTAAAGGATATGATTAATTGTTCTGACTGGGCCTGAAGAGGCTGACGTTTGCCTTTATTAACTCCTTATCCTCCTGTTCCTAGAAGTACAATAATGAATGCAACAGGGAATTCATGTGCCAAAATTAATCAGTGTTGATTCCAGAATTTCCAAATTTTGACTGCTCACATTTGGTGAATGCTTTGGTGTTATTTCTTCTATTTTTTTCCATGTAATTATATGAAGAAGCTTTGTTCCACTGCATTCATTTTATATGTTGTGCTTAATATGTATGTAAGCCTGGGAGGCTCTGTCTCTGCTGACAACAGATGGACTCCTCTCAGCTTGTAATGCTAATCTAAGTTACATGTGCAACGTGTGCTGATGAAGTTGGTGACCTTTCTCTGAAATGGAGTTGTGAGAAGATCACACCCCAATTTTGTAAAGCAGAATTTCAGTGATGTTCAGCAAAAGTTCAGACCCACAAAACTGATAGTATCACGTTCTAGAAGAGTTCTCACATCAAGTATTTAGGCATGCATCCCAAATGCTGGGGTAGAAAGTGGCCAGGATGCCGGTGAGTCAAAGTGATGAATTCATCTTGTTTGGACAGAGAAAGGCCAACTTCAAGTCAATTTATTGACTTATATAGCACCTACAAAAACGGTAGAGGATTTATTGTAGCAATATACATAACAAGAAAAGAGGAATGAGTCATTGAAATGGCATCACTGCTATCCACCCTTTTTTTTTTTTTTTTTCTTTCTCTTTTTAATTACTCAGTACTAAAAAGGGTTTAGATTGAGATAGATGCTTGGGATTCAGGCCCATGGGGAATCCCAGGAGCTCTTGTAAGGTGCCTAGGAGGGAGAAGTAACCCCAGCAGCAGCCAGGAGGCTCATCGTGCTTCATCTCATGGGAGATGCGGGGTCAGTGCTGTATGGAAGTGGAACTGATCAGGGTCAGCACCCAGCAGAGATCCTCAGCAGTGCTTCCCATGGACACACACGTTCCTTCACCATGCAGTGGGTGTACTCTGAGCTCGGGGAGGTTTCTTGTCTTGGGCTTCCCACTCATCCTTGTTCACTGAGTCTGGTTAAAGTGGTGACAAGTACAGTAATATCTGATTTCCATCCTGTAATAAACGTTAACAACTGGAGTAATATCCCTTTCAGTGATCACTTAGGTAGCAATAAGGGCTGCAATTAAGCCTCTCAAGGAAATAAGTTCAATATTAAGCTTAAGTTGCTGAAGGAGCTTTGAGTGCAATCTTCTTAATTCTCTGCCAGCACATGTTTTGCACGCACGTGCTTCCCCTTGCTGGGAACAGGTACTCCATGCTCCCTTGCGTGGGGCACTGAGGATTTACTCAGCTTTTTCCATAGCTGAAAAAGGAAATGGCATGCCAATACGAAGTTTCCAGGTTGCTGTCTTTCTGTGGTCAATGTGTAAATAGAAACTCCTAAAAATAATTGGTCTTTGCTTGGCTGTGCGCTCAGACCTGAGATACTAGCTAGATACACTGAAAAGAATAATAAATTTCATAATTTTTTTGTTTCCTGATCCTGGGATTCTTCCAACTGATTATTTTCTTAGTGACTGCACTGCACCAAGAAAGGGAGAACCCTCGTCTGGGACTCTAAAGATTTTAGATCAAGACATCTGTAATTGCTGCTGTTATTATTATGTTTATATCTCTTTATTAAATTTACGAGCCCAAAATTTTCAGGAAAGGAATAATAAGCACAGTGCAATAAATAAATCAGAAACCAATTAACCTCTGTAACAGTTAAAGACACATCCCTAACGTAGGGGAAAAAAAAACAAAACAAAAAAAAAAGAGAAGGAACCAGCAACTCATAGCAAAAGCACTGCTGGAAGCCTTCAGCTGCTGCTGTTGGCTGTGGGTTCAGGTGCAGCCCCAGGGCTCTGCTCCTCTTCCAAGAATGCGTCCTGGTGAAGCACTGAGTGTGGGGGCTGTGGGAGTGCCTTGCAAGGGGCTCATTTGGAGCCCTGTTAACCTTCCTGGATGCTGCCAGGGTGTGTTTTATAGGATCTGTCCCTTTTATGCCTCTTCCTTTTCGTTACATTTCTCTGAAGGTAGTGTGTTGGGGACCCTTGTTCTTTACCAGCTGTAGCTGAAGTTAGCCAGGGAAGAAGCTCGTGAGGTAGGAGGGAAATGGAGGACGCAGAGGCAATGTGGTCAGTCTCCTGAGGAAATCAGGCTAAAGATAGCCTAGGGAGTTCACGTTTCCTTTGTTACTTCTGCCTTTTTAGGTATTTGGTCCTGTTAACAACAGCGATTCTGATCGCTGCTTCCCCCTAAGACCTCACTCAGCTTTCACATAACTCAGGGAGGATCCCAGCAGTGAATGTTGCTTTGTCCTCTCCTGTATGGAACCTGCTGGCTGCTCAGCATCACCAAGCAGCCATACACGGTCATGCTAAGCAGAAAGTACAGCAGAAAAAATGTCTAACTTTGTACTTCAAATGGTTGTTCTAAGAATCTATGTCATGTTTTCCACACCTTAGGGCTTTTGTTTGGAAACAGAACCTTTTAGTTGCATGTTCTTGACTTTTTCAAAATAGGCTTCTTTTCCTACATAAAGAAAGCCGAGAAAGTACCGTGTTTTATTATGACTTAAACCATCAGGATGTTTATAAGATTACATATAGCTATGGGGTCTTTTGATTAAAATTCTATTCTGTGCTCGTCTGTCTACATAACTGTATGTGTGTGACTCAAAAAAATCTGTTTTTTAAAGAGGACTTGTCTGACAATGAGGAAATGTTCCCGAAAGAAATAACCAAATGGAGTTCCAATGATCTGATGGATAAAATTGAAACCCCCGAATGTGATGATGTCCAGGGTAATTTTTTTTTTCTTAAATCAAAACCGCATGTGATATTTCAAGGTCTTTCCAGGTCACTTTTACAGCCCCATTCTGAGCAATGTAAAACTTGTTATCTTCATCTCATGAACGGAGAAGCTGAGGCAGAGCGTAGAAATGACTGCCCAGCATTGCTGGAACGGTGCTGCCTGGTGGGAGATGGGAGAAGGAAGCTCTTGGTTCTCTTCATTTCCCATGTTGGTTAGGTTCCTTTGTGTGACAGCCAGGATTCATTCATATAATGATGGAATATTTCAGCTCTGTCTTGAATCACTTCAATCTCTCCTTACTTTTCTTTTCTCTTGCTCCACCCTTTGTTCTTATCTGTACCCACCTCGATTTTTTTTTCAATTTTTTTTTCTGCAAAACTTTACAAAACTTTGGAAGGAATTGGACTCCTCAGCTAGCTCGATTCATGTAGCAACACAGTGAAGGATGACACTTAGGCTTTCTAGTACAATGCTGACCTGTGTAGACACAGACATGTGAGTCCCTCAGATCTCTGCTCCCCCAGTGCAGTTGCAGTGGTTCCTTTTATTTTCCCACACGTGAATCATTTCTGAGAATTGTGCAGGGATTTCTCGTTGTTGCAGTGCCTGATGCAGTGAGGATGCTTGGGTTGCTGTAAAGAGAGAAGAGCTTGCCAGTGTCCTAAAGTGCTTACTGAGGTTATGAGAAATTGCTGGAAAATAAGTGGCCTGGCATTGCCCAGGTTTCTCAGCTGGAAGGATGGGGGAGGGAAGGAGAGGGCAATTTGATGAAATAATTAAGGCAATCTGAGGCAAAGAGGCTGAGAGGCATTGGCACAATCTGCCTGTGTGGGAGAGTGTCTTTGCCAAAGCGTCTTGCAGTGCTGACATTTTAAACCTCTGTGCTTGCAGGTGACTTGTATCATGAGACATCAGCAGAATACCACGTTGGCTCCAGTGTGGAGCGGCTCAGCATCATTGAAGTAAGCACTTTGGTTTCTTATAACAAGATCCCTTGTTGCTGGAAAGTCTCCATGTGGGGTAAATGGGGTGAACTGCTCTCTTCGCTGCAAGCGGTGTCTTGTCTTTGTGTATCATTTGAAGCCACACTGGTATGCTGTGTACTCCCTGGCTAGGCTTAAGGGATTATTTCACCTGCCTTTTGAGCATCAGATAGAAAATTTTCAATCGTTTGCAGGCAGTATCAGGTATCCAGCTGGAAAAAACACTGATCCTGTGGGGATAACAGCTGCCTCAGGCACTGCTGGTAGAGCTGCCCTGATAATGCCAAGTGAGCTAGTGGAAACAGGAGTGCTGTGTAACTGCAGGCTGCAGAAGTCCCACTGACACAGCTGTGCTGCAGCCCACTCATTTGAGCTGCTCAGGGCCTTGTTTGGAAACCAGTTATAGCACAGCCTGTATCAGAGCTCCAAATAAAATAACAAATGATTAACCCGCTGGTTTTCCAGTCTTGGAGTTATGCAGGTTTTTGCTAGCCAGTGTCCCAGTGAGTGTCCCTTAGAGTCATGGTAGTCATCCTGCCCCCCAGGCAGTGCCTGTCTGTGCTGCACAGCTGATGTGGCTGCTTGCAGAGTCTGCTGTGAACTGCTCAACTTCTGGTACAGTCAAAGACTGTGAGCATGGGTTTGGTATTATTCTACATGCAGCTTTTGTTGTAGAGACTGAGAGCTCGAGGGCTATGGGGAGAGTGGGTTGCTGGAGATGGAGTGTTTCTAGCCACCTCAAGGTGAGCTGTCTGCAGCTCACAACCCTAAGATTTCATGCAGAAGCTGAATTGGTGCAGAGGAGTTGCTGTCTTCTTCAGGTAGTCTCCTCAAGTCATTCTTGTTTCTGGCTTAATTTTAGGAAAGGAACTTGAAAGTGAGCTAAAAATACCTTTTTCTCATAGTCGATCACAAGTAGTCCCCTAAAACAGTTAGAAATTTCTAGCCACCACAGCAGGGATTTCCAGTTTGGAAACTCCCTCACCAAAAGGTAGCCCAAGATTCAGTTGTCTTACGTGAATCCAGGTCTTACAGGAAAGTTCTAAATAGCCACCACCACCCCTAAAATAATCAGCAGTTGCTTGCATGTTCCCCACTTCCTTTAAGAGCAGAGGTTAATGAACTGGAAGGGAACGGCGCCTCCAAATGACTGATAAACCTCCGGATGACCTGAGCTTGGTGACTCATGTTGTTCTCCAAATGAGCACTTAAAACATTTGTCTGAAAGCAGTGCTCAGATGCGGAGAGAGGTCCTCTGATGCCTCCAGCCAGGGAAAAGTTCACCTTGCAAGCACTGTAAACTGGAATCGGAGAAAGTTTAAAGAGCAGATGTTAATATAATGTAATGGTGCTAAATAATTAAAGGCTGTTCTTGTGCAGGAGGTCTGGAAAATCTTTATTACAGACTTGGATGTGAATTTTAATGCTTCTGGTGGGCTGCGTATTAACACATGCTTTAGCATTATCTGGTAAAAATGCAAGCTAGCTGTTAGGTTGCTAATGTGTGCCTGGGCATGCTTCCCTCCCACCATTGTGTTTGTCAGGGCCTCAATCACTGCTCAAAAGACAGCAGGTGACTAAAGATGTTAAAATAAGAAAAAATTGCCAAATGGAAATTCCTACTGCCCCCTCCTCCCCTTTCCTACCCACTCCTAGTGTCTTCTGCACTGCCTCAGCAGGGAGTTGCCTTCCCCTGGGGAAGGAGCCAGGATGTTCTCAGAGGTTGTCTCAGCTAGCATGTGGGGTGAGGCACAGGAGAAAGGATCAGTACCTGCTTCTGCTTGTCTCAGGTTTTGGGGTAGGGGGATTAGAGTCTGCAAAGGAGCTGTTAACACTGAGAGCCCTGATAGTGGAGAGATACCAAAAATAGTTTATGTTCCATTGCGTTATAACACGTAACCAACACAAGTGGATGTTCTTGGACCTGCTCTTAGGGCATCAGGATCAGATTGAGAGCTGTTCTGGTGGGAAACTTAACAATAACCCTCCCTGGAGTTCAGATGCAAACTGCAATCTGTCTTTTAAGGCAAGGAATTTATTCAACATCATAAGCAAACAACCTGGACAGCCACAGTACAAACCTGTGGTGTGTCTGTATAGCAGCCACTGAGCCAGTTGTTGGCCAGCCCTTTGGTTATGGGGAACTTTTTTATGGGGAAGTTTTTTCTCTTCAGTTCCTCTTTGCCAACGTTACAAACAAATCTGAAGTCTGAAACTTATTTAACTAGTGCATGTGTTGTAAGTACCGTGTCTGAGCTCAGGGGAGAAAAGGTGATAAAATTTCCTTAAAATCCGTGTGGGACAAATATAATTTCTTTGCAAAATCAACCTTTCTACTTTGCTCTGTTCATTCCCACCCAGGATGAATCAGTGCAGCCATTAATGCAGCCAAGTAAAATCCATGTCCTCCTCTTAGTACTCCATGGAGGGAACATCCTAGACTCGGGAAGTGGTGATCAGAGCTCTAAGCAAGGGGATGTCAACACCATCACGACTGTCTTTGACACAGTGATGAGGGTACATTACCCAGCTGCTCTTGGACACATTGCCATCAGGCTAGTCCCTTGCCCAGCCATCTGCTCTGAAGCCTTTTCACTGGTGTCCAGGTAAGTTGATGCTACTTTTTTTCAGACGTGTAAAATTTCACACTTGTTTTTTATTTTCGTTTTTGATCTAGCATTCATTAAATACTCTGCACATTGAAAGTTCTGACCACACTACAAGAGTGCACTTATTAATATACTAGAGAAGCATTCAATCTCGATTTCATACTTAGCTGCAGTGAATGCAGTAATCATGCAGCAACACTTTTGTGATTGATTTACTCTAATGAATCTAATAAATACTGAGGCTCTAGTTCCTTGTCTGAGGGTTGTTCTATCCATGTAAGGGTGTTGTCCTTGAAGATTTACGTTTGATGGGAGGGAAAGACTTATTAAATTTCTTATGTGTTCACTTTGGGATAAATGGCCGTTCTGTCTTGTGGCTCTTTTTTTTTTTTAGCAGTCCTCACAACTGACTGTACTGCTTCTAAATGGTTTTCCCCACTCTGCATCTTAGTATTTCCAATCTCTCTTGCTCTATCCAGCCTCAGCCCATATAGTTATGATGAAGGCTGCCTGTCCAACAGCCAGGATCATATTCCCCTTGCTGCCCTCCCTCTGCTAGCAACATCATCACCTCAGTACCAAGAAGCAGTAGCCACAGTGATCGTCAGAGCCAACCAGGCCTACAGCGAGTTCATCAGATCCCAGGAGGGCATGTCATTCAATGGCCAGGTGAGCCACAACGAAAGGAAGAGCAAGTGAAGCAATTTCCTTCTGAAGCTCTTTTCATTCATCTCTCAGGATGGATGGAAACGCAAAAGTGTTGAGCTGCAATAAGTGTGCTTCCATTTCTTTCTGAAAGAGAGATTATTGCTTACGCTCTGTCTTGAACCTTTGGGATTCAAAGTAAAGTCAGAGCTTATGTTGAGAAATGAAGCTACAAAGCTGTGAAGTTAATCAGTTTTCAGCATGACACACCTTTCCAAATCAGGAACGCTACTCTTGTTACTCCCATTGCAAA
Source organism: Phasianus colchicus (assembly GCF_987193195.1). NCBI lineage: Eukaryota > Metazoa > Chordata > Aves > Galliformes > Phasianidae > Phasianus > Phasianus colchicus. The sequence continues at coordinate 8,258,620 of NC_143453.1, read as the reverse complement.
CCAAGGATGCTTGAGTGTTCCACTTTTTAAAGGACCTTCAGCAGCTCTCAGTGGAGTTGTCTGTCACAAATACAAGTTTCTTTTTTGAGGTGGCACAAGTCCTGTGTCCTGTAAAAAAAACAAAACAAAACAAAAAAACCATCACTGAGCTTCACACTCCTGTGAGCAGAGTGACTCTCTAGCCCAAGTGGAATTTGAGCTATTGAACAGGCTGTGCATGTTGTGGATATTATCCACCCTGAGCTTGTTCCCAGCCCCAGGGCCGCAAAAAGCTGCCTTCTGCTCAGGGCTCTCAGTGCTGTGTTGTGCCTATCTTCTGAATGCTCTTGGAGGCAGGACAGCATTATCTCCTGACAGCACAAAAAGGGAATAGAAGCACAGCAAAGCTTGCCTGAGGAGGTGTGGGCAGCTGGTGAGGAAGGATTCAGGCTTGCTTTTTCGACCCTGGACTTAGGGCCATAGACAGTCTCTGTGTTGCTTTCACCTTGTTCTGGTTGGCAGATGGGAACAGGCAGAACATGATAGCTGTGCTGGCCAGCAAGAGTCTGCAGGGTGTGAGCGGTTGTTCTCTGACAAAATAGTTTTACTGATAAAAACACTGGTTATCCTGTTACAGCAGCTTTTCCAAGTATAATCCAGCTCTCCTTTTAACTGTCAACCTGGAACTGAAGTCAAAGGGCTTTTCCCCACCCCGTCTCTGTCGGCTTTTTCAGGTCTGCTTGGTCGGGGACTGTGTTGGAGGAATTCTGGGATTTGATGCCTTATGCTACAGCAATCAAACTGTGTCTGAGAGCCAAAACAGCAGTCGAAGAGGGAGTGTTGTGAGTGTCCAGGTAATGCTGTGTCTGCTGGGAATAGGTCTGCTGGCCACAGCCCCTGGTTTTAGTGAGCATCTTTGCACAAAACAGCAAAGTCTGTCTTTGTAATTGATGGCCAGCAGGTGTGTCTTAGTGTGTGTGAACCCCAGGACGTGGTGGGCTTTGCTCTGAATGAGATTTTGATGTAGATGGGTTGAGAAGGATGGAAGGAGGAGGTTATAATGTGGATGATTCAGTTGTCAGAGTGATAAGTCCATGTATTTCAAATCCCAGGATACCGACCTGCTGTCTCCTGGAATAACAGTGAACAACAGCTATTGCTCCAGCGGCTCTAATCTGGAAGCCAGCAGACACCTCAGCAGGAGCAACATTGATATTCCCCGTAGCAACGGAGAGGATCCAAAGAAGCAGCTGCCACGGAAGAGGAGTGATTCGTCCACCTACGAACTGGACACAATAAAGCAGCATCAGGCCTTCCTTTCGAGGTAAGATTTCTGAGGAACAGAGCCAGCAGTGTTCTGGAGCTGAGATGGTGCACCTGTGAAACTCGAATGTTGCTTTGTTATCCTGTGTCAAGGAAGGTGGAGGAAAGTGTTATTTTAGATTAGAGGAATATAGATTTCGTTGAGTATGTTGTATATGCAAAAAAAACTGTCAGCACCCTTACTCAGCAGCAGTGAGAGAATCCAGCTGCTCTACTGCATCAGTATGACAATGGAACAGCTCTTTGTCCTGTTTCTGACAGCCCAGGCAGTCAGGTAACTGTTTTTTTCTGTGCTGCAATTGCAGCATGGAGGTCATATGGCAAATATGTTAACAGCATGAGTGAAGAGAGTGAGGCAGAATTGTGAATTTGGGATTGTTTTAATTTCAGAGCATCTCCAAAAGCTGACCTGTTGTCACGAGTAGAGTGCTCTTTAATTTTAGCTTAGTTCAAGTGTGAGATTGAACTGCAGTGCCCTTTCCTATCACAGTAATAGGTTTCTGCTAGGTCAGTCACATGCTCTGGATAAGTCACTGTGAGCCCCTCATTGGTTAGTTGGTTCATCTCTGCTGTCCTATGTGACTGTTTGGCAAAGTCACCCACGCCATTACATGAATCAGGAGCAAGGGGTTGGGTTTTGTCCTCTGCCAGAGCTGCTCCATTGTACCTAGTTTGTATTTCAAATTTGTTACTCACTATCAAAGTTCTCAGTATCACATTGCAAAGCTTCTTCAGATGGGCTTTCACAAACGTATCTGTTAACATAACTGATAAAATTTTCATAGTGATCTTTCCATTGCTGCTGATCGTTTGGGGATTACTTCTGTAAGCCCAGAGGCTTTTTCTGGCTGAATCATTTCCCTCAGCCTGTGGAATTGGACAGCCCATAGCTCTGTCTCCTACAGGACCAGAGGAACTGCATCATTCTCCTAATCCCTCTTCCCTCCACATCCCCAGCATTGGGGAGCAACATCTCCCCAGTCAAACACCATTACCTGCATTGTGACTATGTTCAGTGCTGTTCCTTTTGCCCCATGCTGAGCTGAAATTTCATCCCACTCTTCTGCTTCTCCTCAGTTGCCTGCAGGACAATGTGAGCCCAACACAGGGGCTCACGTTGTCACAGAATCACAGAATCACAGAATCACAGAATGACCTGGGTTGGAGGGGACCTCAAGGATCATGTAGTTCCAACCCCCCTGCCTAGCAGGGCCACCAAACATACACCTTTACTAGATCAGGTTGCCCAGAGCCTCGTCCAACCTGGTCTTGAACACCTCCAAGGACGGGGCATCCACAACATCCCTGGGCAGCCTGTTCCAGGACCTAACCACCCTCCTAGTAAAAAACTTCCCCCTAACATCCAACCTAAATCTTCCCTCTTTTAACTTAAAACCATTTCCCCGTGTCCTGCTATTATCAGCCCTTATGAAGAGTTTACTCCCCTCCTGGGAGTAAGTTCCCTTCAGATATTGAAAGGCTGCAATGAGGTCGCCCCGCAACCTTCTCTTCTCCAGGCTGAACAAACCCAACTCCCTCAGCCTGTCCTCATAGGGGAGGTGCTCCAGCCCCCTGATCATCTTCGTGGCCCTCCTCTGGACCCTTTCCAAAATCTCCATGTCTTTTTTGTACTGAGGGCTCCACACCTGAACACAGTACTCCAGATGGGGCCTCACAAGAGCAGAGTAGAGAGGGACAATCACCTCCCTATCCCTGCTGACCACCCCTCTCCTGATGGAGCCCAGGATCCCATTTGCTTTCCGGGCTGCCAGAGCGCACTGCTGGCTCATGTTAAGTTTCTCATCTATCAGGACCCCTAGGTCTTTCTCTGCCGAGCTGCTCTCAAGGACAACTCCCCCCAGCCTGTACAGGTGCCTGGGGTTCTTCCGGCCCAAGTGCAAAACCTTGCACTTTGCCTTATTGAACCTCATTAGGTTCACCCGAGCCCAGCTTTCAAGCCTGTCAAGGTCCCTCTGAATGGCCTCCATTCCCTCCACCGTATCGACTGCACCACTCAGCTTGGTGTCATCAGCAAACTTGCTGAGGGTGCACTCCATTCCCTCATCGATGTCATTAATAAAGATGTTAAAGAGCACCGGTCCCAAGACAGACCCTTGAGGGACACCGCTCGTTACCGGCCTCCACCTGGACATAGAGCCATTGACCACCACCCTCTGTCTGCGGCCTTTCAACCAATTGCTTATCCATCTAGTTGTCCACCCGTCAAATCCACTTCCCTCCAGTTTGGAGATGAGGATGTGATGGGGGACCATGTCAAAGGCCTTGCTCAGGTCCAGGTAAATGACATCAGTTGCCTTCCCTTCGTCCACCAATGCCGTCACTCCATCATAGAAGGCCACAAGATTAGTTAAGCATGACCTTCCCCTGGTGAAGCCATGCTGGCTATCTAGGATCACGTGCTCGTTCTTTATGTGTTCTTTATGTGATCAAGCACTGCCTTGTCAGGGGCCCATTTGCAAAAGATTCATAGCAGAACAGAGTTTCTATTTTCAGAAAGGTAGCTGCATTTATGAAAGACAAAACAGTGAGCTTTTCAGCTATTCCTAGCAGGTTAATAAAAAACAATCAGTCTCTTGTTCGTACCTTATTGAAACAGCCTCCTGTAGTACAGGAGTCATGCAGAAACGTACTTTCTCTTCCGTGTTCTTGACCTCAGGAGCACAAGCTGAGCACAGGAAAGTGGGCTGGCATCTTGATGCATTTTGCATCTAGTTTAGCAGAGGCAGTGAGCCTGGAATGGCAGAGGGATTGTGCAGTGCCATCTGTCTTTTCAAACAGCTTTGTCCCAGTCTCTCTTGCTCCATCTCTTAAGGAGTGTGCCAGCTCCCATTGGAATGCATTTGAGGGGAGCCTGGAAAGGGCTGTCAGTGTTCAGCATGCTGATGGATTAGGGCACCTTTACTTCTTTGGGGCTTTTGTATCTTTCAAAATCAACCTTTAAAACTTGAGTCAAGAATGAACCGTTCCCAAAGCTCAGTAACAAGTTTTATCCTGGAAAAATGCATGAGCTCCATTTGCATCTCTCCCTCTCTGGTCCAGGGTGCAGGGGCTCACCCCTTCTTCTTGGCTGGGATCATACCAGCCCAGTCATTGGCTGAATGCCCCTTCAGTCTCTCTGTCATTAAATAATGATTTTCCCATGTGAAAACCAAGCTCTGATGCTTTGTGCAGGAGACTGGCAGAACTGAGCCAAGTGTTCCTAATGGGCACAGCATTCTGGCAGCCTGGCATATCGGGGCCTTTCTCTCCGTGCCTATTGCAGATTTCAACTTGTGCCAAAGACACTAATTTTTTATTCATGTATCAGATCAACTCTCTTCTTTGGGATAATGCCCAGCAAGCCAGAGCAGCATCTGGAGATTACAATCACACATTTATTTTTAAATTCAGTCCTTCTGCACAACTACATTATTTCTGGCTGTGCTGTACTTGTATTATTGTAAATGAGTTGATTTGCTTCTGAAATTCATAAGCTCTTGTTTAATTAATGCACACAGTACATCTGCTGCTTTTTAAAGGGAGAACAGGGCACTGTACATTGCTTGGAGCATGATGGATTCAGAGTTCCCCTTGGCTCTCATTTCTTTTGATTGCAGAAAAGACTATCAAGATTCCAGTAAAATGAGAGGAGCTATCCAAATTGCTTAGCAGTATGACTGTTCTCATTCTCTTCCATTCCCCACGAAGAGATGCCATGGGAAGACGAGCGAATATGCAAAAAGCCTTGTACCTGCCCTGCTGCAACACATCTGCCATCAGGATCCTTTCTGTTGCGTGTTTGTTTGGATCACGCTGCTGTTGCCCTGTCTTTAGCAATCCTGAACTTATTCTGAATAACTTTATATTCCTTACATGCAGCAAACTTAATGTGTTGCAGTCTTGACAGCTAAAATAATTGTAGCTTCGCCGAAGGTGGCTTGTTTTTAAATCTGTTTGAGCATCTCACATCCCAGCAGTGTGATCTCAGGGAGGCTTGTTCACATCACAGGAATGGGAACATACTCATTTTAGCTGTCACTGCTGTAACCTCCTGTTCCTCTTGCTTTTGACATCGCTGTTTTGACTTTGTGATCTCTATGTCTGCCATAAGTAAGCTGGTTATTTCCCTGTGGATGGTAACCAGGAGAACAGCGCTGTGATTGTGCATGTGTGCACCTTCAGAGAATACATGGCAGTGGGGCACAAGGAGAAGGCATTGGAGCCCTTTGGGAGCGACAGCCAGCAGGATGCTGTCCCTGGAGCAATGTGCTGTTTGCCAAAGTTCTGAGGCTACAGATGAACAGCCCTATTTCCATGAGCCCCATGGTGCTGGGATGTCACTGCCCACTCAGGCAGCCACATGCTGCCTTCAGACGTGGCCTCGATGAGCAATTGCTGTGGCATGTGCTGGTGGCCACCTGGGACTCTGTCTTGGGGCTGGGTAAAGACTTACATTTACATCATCCCTGACTCCAGGCCAGTAAGCCTATTATCCAGCCTGGCTGTTATGGTATTCATTTATCCTACATATTTTATAGACCCCCGTTCTAATGCTTTTTAAAGTGTTTGAAAATGCCCTGCTAAAGTCACTGCTGGGAGTCTGTTTGCAGCTCTCCAGTTGCAACTGGTGATGGCCCAGCAAGGCTGCAGTCTGAATCTGTAGAATCTGGAGAGGAAAAGAAATTCAAGCTTTATGCTGGTGAGAGAAGAATGTCAGAAAACCTTTTCTGAACCAGGTTATTAGTGCTACACATCTGTATTTCACTGTTTTATCCCAGACCACGACCTCTTCTTAACATGGGGGTGGATTCCTGGGTTTGTTGTCTCAGAATTCCTGTTTCCCTTTCCTTAGTGTCCAGAGGATGTGTGACGTCAAGTCTTTGTTGTAAACTTGTGTATTGGCCAGCCTGCACTATACACGGGTTACATTTTTCAAGGAGATTTGCCAGCTAAAAGGAGAAAGCTGGACACATTCTGTATCTTTTTTCTTTAAGTACAGTTACTTGGGGTTGTTGGGATAAGGCTGAGGGGTAACTTGAGTGGTAATATGTGACCTCAAGGGAAAAACATAGGTGAGAGAGTCCTGGTTGCATGATAAATGCAATTTACATCATGGCCACTGAGTTAATTACCTTGGATTACCATTTCCAGTATGTGCTATGCACATGTTTGGAAGCTGTAATGCAAACCTGGTACACAAGTATGTTAGAAGCCCTCCTGCAGATTTTGATCTTTCCTTTTCTCTTTCCCCTCCCATTTTTCTTTTCTCTTTTTAATACTGTAACACTTGTCCAAATACTTCTATGAGGAAGAAATGGGTAAGCACAGTTTTCTGTAACATTTGAGAGTCAGGTGATGGAAGGAACTCAAATGTTGACAGCCAGAAAGCACAGCAATGATGTGTGTAATGGAGTGAATCACTGTAAATCTGCTTTTTTCCCCCCTGTTTGTTACTCCAGTAACTTTGGTTTGCTGGTTATTTTAGCTTGCAAATGGCTGTTCTACAAACAGCAGCCAAGATTTTGACTCCTCAAAAAACCAACTTCTTGAGGTGATTGGAATGTGTTAACAAACCCACTCGAAGCTTGGATTTGTACAATCTGAATACCAATGAAATGAGGTCATTGTTTGGGGGGCACGTTTTGCTGAATAGTAAATCTACAGTACAGAAGCACAGTTCCTTCACTAGAAAGATAGAAATTACACTCACTGTCAATCACTTATTTGGCCTTCAATTACGACAAAATAACATGGATGAAATTTTGACGTTGTTTTCTGGTCTTCTTCTAGTTTACATTCTAGTGTTCTGAGAAATGACCCGGGATCCAGGCGGTCCAGTAGCTCCACTATGCTGGATGGAGGAAATATTGGAAAGTTTGAATTTGAGATCACTGACTTCTTCCTCTTTGGTTCTCCCCTGGGTCTGGTTCTTGCACTGCGAAAAACTGTCATTCCAGCTCTTGACAGTAAGTCCTGATGTAAACTGCTGTGTTCCCTGAGTAATCGAGTCAAAAAACCCAAATATTTGTAAAGAAAATGTTTATTCTGCCATAAGGAATCAAGTCACCCTATGATCTGGACAATACTGATAATGCTATTCATTTGTCCTTTACTTCCAAATGTTAAGAATACTGGGAAAATTATTGAATCTGTAAATGTAGTGATAAATTATTTCAGTTGATTAAAATGGAATAAGAAGAGGTAATAAATCTTCAGTACTTTAAAAAAAAAAAACAACAAAAACCCTCAACAGGTATCTGTTTTATAGACAAATCACTGCGTGATACTTGAACACTTTTTTCTCCATCTCTTTAGTCTTTCAGCTCAGACCAGCTTGTCAGCAGGTCTATAACCTGTTCCACCCTGCAGACCCATCGGCTTCACGCCTTGAGCCCCTTCTGGAGAGGAAGTTCTACCTTTTGCCCCCCTTTAATATTCCCCGCTACCAGAGGTTCCCACTGGGTGATGGCAATTCTGCTGTTCTGGGTAAGTCACTTTGGATCCCTGTTTAGCTGTCCAAACTTCACATGAAGTTATCAAAGCAATTGGGAATGACAAGAAAGAGAATTGGCCCTGTAACATTAACTTTATTCCTGATTTATCAGAAAAGTAGGGTTTTTTTTCCAACAAAATCAGTGCCCTGTGGCTCAAATGCCTGTCATTTGTCACACAGAGGCCCTCAGCTGCTGAGAGTCAAAATCTAATGAGCTCCCTTTGAAGGTCTATGTTTTACACCCAAGCTGGTGCTTCTTGTTGGGACTGAATGGAACATGATTAACTTGGCTGAGTTTGGTGTTTAGGGGCCAGTGAAGAGTAGAAGGACCAAAGTCAACAGTAAGATAATGGAGCTAATTCACTTGGTTGTACCCTTTGTTTTTTCATGGCACCAGCTAAAGGACTGGCTCCTGCAGATGGTCAGGCTGCTGGCAATGCCCTGCCTTTTACACCTTGCCCATGAGACACTTAGTCTACCTAGGACTCCTCTGCCATCAGTGGCCTTTTCACTTGCTCTACCCCAATTGCAGCAGTAACAATGTCTAAAATGGCTGTGTGCATGTCCTTTTGGCTGGCTAGGTTTCATCTGAAACAACTGTGTCCTGACCATGCCCTGGCTCAGCTCCCATTACATCAGTGCTCCTGCAGTTGATCTAATAAAATGAATTCTATTTCCTACCATCTTCACTTCACTTCTGTGCCTAGACTCTCATGGTTTGTTGCCATTTCAGTGCAGGCTCTCATTGCGAGGAGTTCTCAGGGAATTTAACTGCTGCACAAAACTAAATTTGGCCTTTCCATTTCACCTAAAGCTTTAGTTCCTTCCAGAGTAAGGGCTTTGGGGCAAGGAGGACAGTTTCGGTGTTTTTTTTCCCTTGTTAGGAGAGATATAGTCAAAGACTTTAAAGTCAACAGAGTAGCTAGGATTTGCTATTGTAAAAGAAATCATGCTGGCAAACTGGAGTCAGATGCAAAAGCCACCATCTAGGAAGACTGGAATTGTGTGTTTTGTTTTTTGTTTGTTTTCATTCCCCTCTAAAACTCTGGTAAATTTCCACTTACATGGTCTGCTGTGTATCTGTATCTTTAAAGATGGTTTTAATTGCTGAATCTGGAGGTCTGATTTGTTTAAACAGGCATAAACTAAAATCTGCATTTAGCAAAGCGAATAAATACTTTCTGCAGACCCCATTCGTCAAATTTAGCAAAGATCTTGCTGCAACACTTCTTAAAAATGGATCCACCCACAACTGCATTTGTACTCAGTCCAGTTACAGCAGCTTGGGGAATCTGTGGCAACTTGGAAAGCAAATTTGTGAGGGTGTATATTCTTGGTATCAGCTGCAAGTAGCCTTAAAAAAAAAAAAATACACCTTAAACCTGCATTCTGGTTATCATCCCGTGCTACAGCAGTGATCTCACTATTTACTGTGCCTCCCTGCACCTCTGTTAGGTTGGCTGTGTCTAAGTTTAGAGAGAAACTTGTACGTGATGTAATGGAGAGGAGTGAAATGGCAATTAGCTCAGCTATAGGAAGGGTAGGGTGATTTCAAAACCCTTTCCAGGTTTGAGCTGTGTTATTGTAAGAGATGCTGCTCTGACATGACGAATAAAACTGACCAAAAAAGCAACTTTAAATTCTCTGACTGTATAAAACAACACCTCTTCATTTGCTTATCATAAAGTAACAGGCTCTTCCTTTCCATTAGAGCCAAAAATGGCTGTGATTTAGGCATTATCTAGAAGGGCTGTTCTGACCATGGCTTGCAAAGCCACTAATAACACAGAATGCTCACTGTAGAATGCTCCAGAAAAGTTAATTGTTGCTGTAATTGAGGTATATGATTTGATGATCATGTGGAATTCAAAAACTCAATTATTACAATTAGTTATGCACAAAATGTTCTGTAATGTCACTGTGTGCATTTCCTTGTGCAGATAGCTGGCTTTGTTTTTTACCCCACCCAGGACTCTTAGACTTTGTTCCATTATTTTTTCCTTGTGCCATTTGTACTAAATGTTGGGTCCCCATTTCATTGCAATCAACTCGCAGAGCGGAATTAAATTCACATCTCTGCTTACTCCTGTGCTTTTCACTGTGTAGGCTGTAAGTCTGACTCAAGTAAATCTTCCCATGGAGTATGTATTATTTTTCCTCATAGTAAAAAGATTTCTCTGGGTCTGCTGGCTATTTGTGGATTTAGCTCATTGGAAGAAGCTGCTGAAGAGGCTCCCTTTTCTTTTGGCATTGAAATACCATCATTTTGCTCTCATCTGCTACCAGCCAATCTCTCTGATGTGGGTCTGTTTGGAAAGCCACCCATGTTTCATTTCTTTTGCTCTCTTCGAAGGTTGTCCTTTCATTGAAGACCGTTTCCTCATAGTTGAAGTGCTCAGTTGCAATTGTTTGTACATTAACACTTTGTGGCCACATGTCTGTTGTTCTTTGTCCTTCTGTATTTTTTTTTTTCCCCATCTGCTTCTAGTTGAGACAATCCAGAACAATCCCATCCTCCTCATGGAAAGTAGCCCTCTGGGTGCTGCCCAGCACCAGGACAGCTTCATGGAAACAAGTATCCCCGTTCCCGTACTGAATTGGCAAGATGTTCCCAATAAAAGTGCCGGTTTTGCTGAGTGTGTGTAATCTACACTTTTGTATTGTCTGTGGTGTTGGGTTCTCGGGATGCTTTTTGGAGATCATTCTGTTACCTCCTGGAGCTGAAGTCTTCATGCTGTGTCTCAGACTCGGACTGTGCCACGTGAAATTACAGCTTGGGGTCTGGGAGACCCAGCAGGAAAAGAATGAGTCAGAACCACAGTGCTGAGTTTGGAAGGGGAGACTGCTGCCACATACTTCATTTCTTCCTCCTGTAGTGGCAATGCTGCTGGACGAGGCTTTGGCACAGCAGCACAGAGTCTCTGGGTGCCTTGCTCATGTGCAGATCCCACAGGACTGGCCTGGTTGTCTGCAGTCTCCCCAGCACTCAGCCACACTGCGCCATGGCCAGCAGTCTAATTAATGCTGTGTCAGACCAGATTTTGTCCATTTGAGCGTTCCATGTTTGGACAGTCCTTGTGGCTCTGCTGAGTACACCGAATGAGGCTTTCAGACCCCGAGGTGGCTGTGTTTTGGCTTTTTACAGTTAATTTCTTGTCTTCTGCCTTAAATGCAAAGTTCAGTGCATTTGTTTTGCTTTGTTCTACTATGGTAAATGCTGCATGGCCTCATTTATTCTGGCGGCGGCTGGTGCTACAACTGCGATCTTAATGAGACTTTTAGTTTTTTCTTTCCCATGTGTCACATGCCCATTCTCACCTTTTTTAGTTTTTTTTTTCTGTTTCCAATTGAGAACCCAGTTCTGCTGTCATTTTGTTTGTTTCTTTTTAACAAGCTGCCCATCGCTGTCCATGAGCAGTGCAGTATGTGGTCATACAGGATGGCAACATTGCAGACTCTTCCAGCTAGGCTCTCCCTGTGTCTTCTGAAGGTGCAGGTGATTGATAGGTGTGCAGTTGCCATGTTGGCTGTGATGCTCCATAACAAAGTAGAGGGAAGGGATCTGGTACTATTAATTAATCCCTTTGGAGGTCACTGATGAAGTGCCATTTAGCTGTCATCTGATACATCCTGCTGTCAGGACAGTGCTTTCAGAAGATTCTCTGCTCTTTTCCCTGTGTTTCAAGAGCACGATGTGGCCGAGCAGTGCTTGCTTTGACTGCAACAAGTACAGCCACTGCTCTGCAGGAGCTCCACAACCATGAAAACATAAGGACAGCAGCACTCTGATCTCAGGGTAGCAATTGCAGAGCACCCAGCGCTGGCCAGTGACTGATGCAGGCAAGGCCTGGCTCTGCTGAGCAGCTGGCTGGCTTTTGTGTTTTATTGAACCTTACGTATTTTTGAGTGCTTTCAGCATTCCCCGCTTCTGTGGCACAGCAAATAGCACATACTGAAACCTGCCACTCTGGTACCCCCAGGACTTAAGTCAGTGCCAGCAGTACATTAGGAGGATGGCCTGGTGCCGCTCGCTGAGTGCAAAACAATCACTGAGGACATTGACAAATGAGTCCATAAACGAAAAAGTACAGCACAGAAATGAATGTTAAAAGATCTATAGCTAGGGAAAAAAAAGAGTCGTTTATTTTCTTATAGCACCTCTTCTGGAAGTGCAGTAAAATCTCAATTCACCCTGCTCACGTCACTCTCAAAGAGAGCCCCTGTGGTTTCTGGAAGGCAAGAACAGTGCTGCCCCAGGGAATTGGTACAAAGAATGCACAGAGTTTAGGAAATAAGTTGTTAGGTTTCTGTTGTTTGTTTGTTTGTTTTCCTGTGAGTCGTGTCCCAGTGTTTCATCTGGAAGTCACTCTTGTTGCAGCTTTGGGCTGAGGGAGCCTGGCCGGAGGGGCAGCTCTCTGCCCCTGCTTCCTTCCCTGCTGTTTCCTGGCCCTCCTTCTCCTTATAAGCTGACATCTTTCAAAGACAGAGGGTATGTAGCACAGGGAAGGGGAGAAATGTGAAAGCAACCCAGGTGGGCCGGGCACGGGAGTGCTGCAGTTGAACTGCACACCATCCCCTAGAGCCAAGCAGGCTTCTGCCACCAGTGCAGGCAGTGCTGCACTGAGCAGTGCAGTGACACTAAAGCAGACTGGATTTTTGTACAAGTGAAAATCACTGTGGTGGTGACACTGTGGTGGTTTGGAGGGGCTGTGGAAGTTTTTTTTTTTTTGTGAAGATACGCAGGCAGAGCCAGAGCCACGATCAGCCCAGGCAGCCCCATGTTTGGCCCAGCCTTGCCTCCTGAGTAGCATTGTTGTGGTGCTCTTCAGTGTGTCTTCCAGCTGCTTCCTAATTCAGGCCACAGATGTTTATTTCTAAAGGAGAGGAAAGAAGTTCAGGCTTCACTGGTTGATGCTGGCTAAAACCAGAGCCTGGCACTTTTCCTAGTACAGACAAAGCCAAGCTTCTCATCATGTCTGACTGAGTTCAGGGAAGTTGATGGTCATCATTTGTGTTGCAGCTGTGCTGGGGCACCCATGTGATGTGATGGAAGAGGATAATTGCAGAAGAATCTCACAATGTGTACAGGCCAGGGGTAACCTGGAGAGCTGAGAGGGTTGTCCCAGCTCATGCAGCCAGTAGATGCTGAACCAGCAATGGGACCTAGACCCTTTACCCCGTGTGGGTGAATGCAGCCAGCCCCTGGCTTGGCTTGTGTTCTCCAAGTACAGCCTGTCCTTGAGCTGTCTGCTCATGCTGGTGCTTTCTGCAGTAAGAAAGCCATGCTGGCACATGGGCTATAGGTGCTGGTAACAGCCTTGGCAGCCAGCAGCTCAAGGCAAGGGTGGAAAAAAGAGGAAAGTGCTGAGAAAGTGATGCTGGTAATGGCCTTTCAGGCACAACGTGGGCAGTGTGCGAAGCTCATCATCAGGGCAGGCTCCCACTGTGGCACAGATCATCCAGTCCACAAAGCTTTTACACAGAGCAGCTTGTGGCCTGATTTTCCCTGCAGAGAACAGAACTCTCTTACCAACACGTGGGTACAGGTTTCTGCTTCGAACGTTCTCTTTCCCTCTGCTGCAGCAGGATTTGTGTGGGCTCAGACGCTGCTGCTGGGAACTGAGAGATTGGAGGAAGCAGATCAGTAGCCCCAAGCAAAAAGATCTGTGTTAAAATAAACCAGAAACGCCCTGTGTCAACCACATGCTGGGATCAAACCCAGGGATATCTAAAGTGGCTGAAATAGGTGGAGGATGTTGGTGTGGGGGAGAAATGTGCTTACGTTCCCTGTGGCATTGCTGCCCAGGGGGACAGCAACTTTTGCCCTGCCTTGAAAAAAGTTCAGATGCTGCTACTCAGGTACAGCAGAGATGGGCAACGTTAAAACAGTAGTGAGTAGCTTCGCTTGTGCATGTTACTGTCACACCTGTGCTGCCTGCTATGGAATACATTTGGTACTGGCACAATAAATCCTCTGCACTGCAGGATCCAGGGATATCCCAGAGGCACTGAATTTGGTCTCATCGCATCCGCAGAGGGGTGGGTGCTGGTACCACTGGTAGAGGGGGAAAACTGAAATGCAGAGGTTTTATCTTGACTTCCAGCATCTCTTGGCCTGCCAGTCCTGAACATTTGAGGTCCGTTTCCCTCTGATACATGTATACAGTCCACGTGAGAGTGACCTGAAATCCTCCTGCTCTGTATTGATGTACCAGAGGGTTAAGGCACACTTGGTAAATCTCAGGTTGGACTCTAAAACCCAGGCTTGCAGGCTGTACAAAAGAAGCTCTGTTTTCACAGAACCTGAGCGCTCCCCGATTCACCAACACCACCTGAAGATGTAAGTGCTCAGCACTCCTTTCTCTCAATAGCCCTTACTTCAGTTTAATGAGTGTTGGCTGTATCAATCAGCAATAAAACACAAGTTCAGATTTAATCCCTGCCAGGCATGAAATGTTTTCTTGGTACTTTTTGTATTAACACTTCTGTCTTGGAGATGTTTATTTAAGTCTAAATGTTGCAAGAAAACAAATAGCCCTTTTTAAACGTTGTTTTTTAATTGTTCTCCCTCCCCTGATTATTTTGTCTCTGTGGATATATATAAGTTGTATATATTCACATCTGTATGTATGACACATGCTTCTGTTGCAGCTGCTTAAGTCTGCCTGGATTATCTTGTTTGGCATTTTGGATTTGGTTGGGTTTTCTGAGCTAATTCTTTTGCTTTCCTCAATCAAAGGCTGCTCTCCAGCCGCATGCCTCTTTGCTTGCTGCGGTGTTTGCTGTCTTTCCAAACCAGAGCTCCGATGAAATGTTTTTCATTCAGATCAGTTTTGAAAGGTTTTTGCATCTACGGGCCTTGTTTTCCTTCTCTTCCTCCTCTCGACTTCATCTTGCCCAGTCTCTGTCTGTTGGTCTAATATTTTGATTTCCCTGTTTCAACTTTGTAGCAGATGTTGTTCAGTCTCATGGTGCCGTCTTCATGGAAAGCGCGTCCCTGTCCACCCCCATTTCAGCCCCTCAGTTCAGGGGCTTCCGGAGAGCCAGTGAGATCAGCATTGCCAGCCAGGTCTCAGGAATGGCAGACAGTTACACTGCTTCCAACATAGCCAACAGTAAGTGTTTCACCCCCCTCCGACACCACTGCTGTCTCAGCACCACACCCTGAGCTGGCCTGCTCCAGGTCAGAGCCACGCAGCTTCTGTCTGTCCGTCTGTCTGTCTGGGGTATGCTTTCCATTGATAACAAAAAATCGTTCACCTGGTTTTGTCATAGCACTGCGTGTTACCGTCTGCCCTGGAGAACCAGATGGTAATACAGGGGTCGGTGCTGCCTTATGCATGTTGGACTGTGCTGCAGATCGTGGTGTAAATGGCTCAAAATAATAAGAATTGATAACTCTGAGCATTGTTTGGCTGCTGTGTGTGGTGAGGGTTGATCCAAAGGGATGGTTGTGCACTGCTGTTGCTGAGTCTGGCAGAACAAGTCAAGATCAGTGCAGTAAAGGCATTGAGGCATTGCACAGAGAGGTGGTGGTGCCCCATCCCTGCACACAGCCACGGTCAGGGGACGGGGCTGTGAGCACTGGGGGTGTCCCTGTGCACTGCAGCCAGTGGGAGCAGATGGCCTTTGGGGGTCCCTTCCAACTCAAACAGTTCTATGATTCTAGATCTATCATGCAGGGTGGTGTGCAGCTTTATGCTGATCAGTAAATGTGATCCACAGAAGCAGGAGACGAGTCAGCCTTTCTATAACGCTGGAAGTGGGAAAAGGGATCAGGTTGTTCATTAAGTGGCATTGAAAACTGAGCTCTTTTGCAGCCTAGAGGGCAGCTCCAAGAGTCAGTGAGTTCTGACCTGTGTCTCAGAGCAAAGGGAGGAGAAAATAATGGTTTTGATTTTTAATAAAAACCTGTATAACTTTCTAGCAAATACCATAAGGAACAGCAGCCTTTGCTAACAGTTCAGCCTGTTCTTATTTCAGCTGGAGTGTGAATTTAACAGCACAAGTCCTAAGGGACTGCTGAAAACCAAACAAAAACCAAAGACTTCATCCTGTACTTCTGCCCCAGAAAGTGGGAGAAACTTAAGTGATGCTCCATTCTCAACACGCTGTATTACAGGGCTTTGAATGACTCACTTCATAATTAATTACCGAGCTTAATAACGCTCCAAGGAAAGTGTGAGCTGCTGAAAGGCTGTGGGCACTGGGCAGAGGCTTCTGTCCTGTTTGAGATGACCTCTGCAGGAAGAAAACACTTGCCCTTGCACAAAGGAAGTTTTGTTCCTCAGCAGGAGATTCTGGAGGATGGAGCTGGTTGCCTGCAGCATGTGTGCTGTATTAAGTGTGATTCCTGTTTTGATTTTTGTTTGTTTTTGTATTTATTTTACTTTTTAGAAACCAAACACCACCTTAACCATTGTAGAGGGTTTAGCCTTCTATCCCTACTCGCACTCCCTCACAAATCCCCCACCCAAACCTCATCCAAGAGACACAGGCAGCATAAACACGAAGTCCCTTCAAAGGGAAGGAAACCCAAAGGGCCATCAAGTCAGGATGCAGACTGTGCTCTTCGGATACCTGACATGGACATCAGAAAAGGTATTCTGGAGAGACACACTCCAACCAACCTCCTCTCTCACTCAGTGGTCACACTTCGCAAGAAATCTTTCTGCTTTCACAAGGCACTTGCAATTTCTGGTTGCATTTTAACAAGTACTTCTGTCACTCTGCTCCGAAGGACAGTCATATCACTGCTAACACCTGGCAGGAGCTTTTCTAGGCAAAGCTTTGGGGCAACGCTTCTGCCTCCACTGCCCTCATACTGTCTTTTGAGCATGAAAGAATAAATCCTCTCTGCTTTGTGCAAAGACTCTGAAGTTACCCAAGCTGGGGACTTGCATGAGAAGTGAAAGGATGGGACATGACCAGGAGCTGCCAGCTGGGAAGGCAGGGAGCCAGAAGTGGCTGCGAGGAGGTGCCCGTGTGTGATCTGGAAAAGCCTTGTTGATCCAGCAATGTCCTCCTCCTCTTTCAGGAGGAGCCTCTTCAGAAACTCAGGGACTATTAGATGACCCCCAGTTGTCTCCAGTGGGCATTTGACACACCAGAGCTGGGCACAGGGATGTGCTGATGCTGTCAGTCTCTATGCTTTGCTGTGATACAGCAGCTCTCCGGAAGGGGCTGCTGGGTCCATTATTTAAGTTCATCATTGGGGTTCATCACCAACTAGCTTTCCTTTAATAAGAGGGTTTTGTTGGATTGTACCTTATCTCTGTCAGCCTTCCTGGAAGTCCATAAAAACTGGTCACAGAGAAAACCAGGTTTGAGGAAAAAGGCTGTCAATGCCCCAGCTTGTAATCTGCATGCAAACACAGCTCTTCCTCTTGCTGTCTTGACCAGGTTCATCTTCTCTTTCCATGGCTGTTCTTCCAGGCTGGAATGTGCAGGAGTCAAGGACTCCACTGCCATCAGGGTTGGAGGCTTTGGGCTGAAATGTGCTTGTTATGGAGCTGGAAAGGATGTGCATGTGGGCAGAGCTCAGAGCAGCGCTGCAGTGTGATGGTGTCCCACCTGAGTATCACAGCTGCCACTCACTTGTGCCTGAGCTGTTGACTCTGGGGGAAGAAACTTTTTTCTATGTTTTCCTTAACCTTGCCCACCCAAACAGTGTATTTTTAAGTCCCCTGTGCAGGGGAGTACCAGAACCTCTGGATGCTTTCTTCATGGCCTGTGCTCCTGAGGAGGCCAGACATCTGCCACCTGCAGTTTGGTAGCCTGGGAGGGCAACGAGGACTTGCTGGGGATTGCCAGTCCTGGCAGCACATGCCATAGCACCCTGCCTTGTGGTGGACTCCACGTTTTACATGGACTCCCAGAATTCCGATCCTGTGCAGTGTGGCCAAGATCTGGATGCTGAAGTCTTTCATTCCTTGGTGAAGGAGTTTGAAGCAGGGTTGGAGATGATCCGGGTGCATGCTGCAGTGGGCAAAATACACACACATCCTTCCTCTCCTATCTCCAGAGGAGACGTGTTTTGTCTTCTAGTTTGGCACAGGAATTCCCAGGCTGAATTTGAGCCTTGGGTTCCTCTCTTGGGGTCTGAACTAGCAGCCAGTTAATACCTGCCCTCTGGTGCCTTCCTATCTCCTTAAAATAAGGAGAGCTCAAGTGCTGCTGCTCCCACGTGTTCCTTCCTTGGTCTGGGCAGGCACTGAGCCCTGGGTTGGTTGTTGCCTCTTAACAGTACGACCAACAAGGGAGCAACCTCCCCATACCTGGTGCCAGGATCCAGAGCCCTGGGGCAGAGACCCGTGCATGTGGCCAAACCTGCTCTGTCTAAACAGGTCTTTTGCTTCCAGTTGCTGCCAAGTGGTGGGGAACCAAAAGGATCGACTACGCTCTCTACTGTCCCGACGCTCTGACAGCTTTCCCTACGGTCGCCTTGCCGCATCTCTTCCACGCCAGCTACTGGGAGTCCACAGACGTCGTCTCCTTCCTGCTGAGACAGGTCCTCCCCACCCCTGCTGTCCCCTGGGTCCTCTTTCTGCTGTGGGAAGGAAAAAAGGGGAGGGGGCTTCTTTGTTTTCCCATTGTAATTCCCGTAACTCTTGCTGCCGCAGGTCCATCTTCTCCCCTTTCTTTTTGTTTCTAACCTGTATTGCTAGCAGAGCCATGCAAAATTATTGGACATATGCTGTTTGATGTGTTCAGTTTGGGTCCAGGTTTTGTTATCAGAGCAGATTTTAGACAGTCTGACCAAGGAGCCTTGGAGTGAGCCTGGGGTTGTTTCCCATCAGATCCCAGCGGCAGAAGATGATGGTTCTTGTTTCTTGCAAGTGAGCTGTTCTGTGTGTGTGACTTTGGATCTCTAGTCTGAAACTTAAACTTCTTGGTGTATAAATATAAAAAATATAGTAAAACTGAAGAAGTTTTGCATGAATTTAACATGAGTTGGTAGATAGGGCTGGGTTCTCAGTTTTGGCTAAGTTACCATGGGGGATTTAGTTTTCATTTCTCTAATACAAAGCAGTGTTCCTGGTGTTAGTTAAATGGGAGTTTCTGGAGCCTGACGCCTCAGACTCTATCAGCCTAAATTTGGCCTGAGACTTCAATTTACTGTTTAAAATATGTTTTTTCCTAAAACATATTTTTTTCTTCAGCTCCTTGGAGATGAGGGGGAGCTTTATGCCTTACAAAGTATGAACCTCCTTCAGGAAAGGTACTTAGGAGCATAGAGATAGAGAAAACTGAAACCAGGAGTGTTGCCCACTACGGTGCTTGGGCTTGCTTTGTGTTAGCTCAGCTGTTAAGCTGTCCCCACTCTCTCTCAGCCTCCTTCACTGCAGATTCAATTATTTATGACTCTGTTGGCAAACTTTCTTTCAGTGCTTTTCAGAATTGTGTGGGAACCATAAACAGCAGAGATATCAGTGCTGGAGGCAGCAGAGCTGTAGCAGTAATCCAGGGAGACCCTTTCTTTTCTGGCTGTATCTAATTCAGCAAGATTTATGCTTGCTGGTTAGCTGCTGTGAAACCACATCAAACTTAACCTAATGGGGACAAAGAGAGCAAGAGCCCTATAATTGTGCATAGTGGGAACATCATCACAGAGTCATATACAAAATGCCCCACTGGGTTTAGCCCAAACCTGGGTCTGTGGCACTTCATATCCTGCTGCTCTCCATCCGTTCTCAGCCTGCTGGTGACTGCCTCTGTGGTGTGGCATCCCCCCTCCTCTGGTGCCTGTCTCTGTTCGCTCATTTTTGCCTTGAAATTCTAATTTTTCACATTCTTTGTCCTCTTGCTGTCCTTACAGAATGCCAAGCCACTTCTTTCCCTAATAAGGACTTGTTTCTAATCTCTGGACAAGGCAGAAAACTGTTGAATAGTTTTATTCTTCAAAGACTGACTCTTGTTAAAACAAGCCCAAATGAGACTCAGAATAGGTTCCCGATCTAAATAATTTTCAGTAGAATTTGTTATTCTGCTTACCTTGGATTTCCATGAAATCCCTTCCCAGCAAGCACATCTTCCCTGCGTCCTTTTTCTGTTTTCCTGGAATTAAAACAGCTTCAGCTCTGCAAAGCGAGCTGTCCTGTGCCAGACTACCACAGCCTGGGCAGCTGGAGAGCTGCTGGCCACACAAGCTGTGTAAAAGAGCCCGCACATAAGAGTCTCCTCCACTATTTTGGAGGGTCAGGATCACTAAGGACTACTGCCAGTTGTGGAGTTCTCTTGCAGGGTCACCTCCCAGCCTTTGAGATACCGATTAGCCTTTGAGATCTGAGGTGTTCACCTCTGAGTGGAAAGGGGAGAGTAGGAGCAATGTAGGTGGGATTAGTGAATGCCTGGAGGAAGGGCAGGGCCCTGTTGCAGAGCTCTTCCTGCTGTGTTTGAGTCCGCTTTGTGCCTCCTGGCAGTCTCACCCTCCTTTTTTACCTGCATCCCAGCTAGGATTAAGGCAGTGGTGGCCACAGGCTTTGCTAGTTCAAAAGAAAACTATTTTCCCTTTACTTATGGGAGGAACTTCTAAAACCTACTAGCTGATGAACCAAATGCCCAGCGGGTAAACTTGGGCCATCTCTGTCCAGGCATTGTCCTTGGTAGGGCTGGCTGGGGAGACGAAGGGAGTTCAGGCAGGAGAAAAGGCACTGTGCAAGTGACTGATCTGTTGGTGGGCTCTGTCCTCCCACAGGTGATGAGGCATGAGAACTCGAGCGTCTTGGAGCTGGATGGGAAGGAGGTGTCTGTCTTCACCCCCTCCAAGCCCCGCGAGAAGTGGCTGCGCAAGAGGACACACGTGAAGCTGCGGGTAAGGGCTGCCCCTGCAGCAGCAGGGAGCACTGTCACATAGAGGGGCTGAGAGCTGTGGATGAACTGGAGGGAGAAATCCACACTCTGATTTGCCTGGTTGCGTTTGGCATTTCCCTGTGGGTTGTTTCATCAGTGAATTTGTGGAACTGACCCTTTGGTTTTGCTTTTTTCTTTTTTCCTTCTTGACTTGTGTAGAATGTCACAGCCAACCACCGGATAAATGACACCATTGCTAATGAAGATGGGCCCCAGACCCTGACCGGAAGGTTTATGTACGGTCCATTAGATATGGTCACACTCACAGGAGAAAAGGTACCATCTACTATGGGGGTTGTGCACCATGTGCTGAAAAGAATGGGGAACAGGGACAGGCAGCACTGATCAGTGCTCCCTCACTGCCTGCCTGGGCTTGCTGCCCTTGGCCAGGCTCCCCTGCTTCAGCTTGTGTGGTGCCTTCTACCAGGAACCAGCACTGAGCACAAAGGTCAGATTTCATCCCTGCATTGCAGTGCTCCATTGCTTCTCAGCTCAGATCTAGCAAGGCATAGAGGGTGGAAGCAGGACTCAGGCCAAAGGGGCTTGGATGGAAGGCCCTCACCCTTCGCCTGTTTTACTGTTCGTCAGTGTCTTCAGTGCTGTGTTTGACCCAGACTCACTGTCTTTCCAGGTGGACATTCACATCATGACCCAGCCACCATCAGGAGAGTGGGTTTACTTTGACACTGAGATCAGCAACAGCAGTGGCAGGATTTCTTATGTCATCCCTGAGAACCGGCGCCTGGGCATTGGCGTGTACCCCGTCAAGATGGTGGTCAGGTGAGGTACCCTGGGTGGCCATGGCTTAGTTTGTGACAGGATACAATAGGTTTGAAACATGCCATGTGGGCTGCATGACAAAGCCATAGACCTGTTACCCATAACAGAAGAGAAACTTGATACCTAGAATATGATCCCTCCTTGTGTGGCAGCTCTGATTTTTTAATGTGATCAGAACCTGGTTTGCTAGAAACAGGAACAAAGCTGTGCTCTGCAGCTGTAAGAGGAAGGTCTGTGTTTTATTCTGCCTCTTACATTACCAAAAGGATGGTAGTTGAGCTCTGCTTGCAGAAGCAGGCCTTCTGCGGCTGTAGGTGAATGGCCTTGCTGTCTCTTGCAAAACTGCACAACTGAGTGTATTTTAAATGATATAGACTTGTCCTTGAAGGAAAGTACTTTGTACTCAGGGTAATTTACAGCCCAAGAGGTTCCAGCTGAGCTCTGGTTGCTGGCACTTTGAGTCACTGAAGTACACTGACTGTAAGGCTCCAGAGCACAGTTTTCAGCCACACTTTAACACACTGTCCTTCCTGCAGTGTCTATCACTGCTGTAACTGAGAGTGGCATAGCTCTTACAGGCTTTGGGACAAGTTTGGGTGCTGCTCAAGGCTTGTGGTGCACTTCAGTACTCAGAGATACGTTCTGAAAGAACCTCTGTATATCAAAGACTGGAAGTACCCATTTCCCTTCCAGGGGTGACCACACATATGCAGACAGCTACATCACAGTTCTGCCAAAGGGGACAGAGTTTGTGGTGTTCAGCATCGATGGCTCCTTTGCTGCCAGCGTATCCATCATGGGCAGCGACCCCAAAGTCCGCGCTGGAGCAGTTGACGTTGTAAGGTGAGCAGCAGGGGCTGGGATGGTTGGTTTGTTCTGACCATAGCATTGCACTAGGTCTGTAATCCATGGGTCTGTGGATTTTCTTCTAGGCACTGGCAAGACCTTGGCTACCTCATTATCTATGTCACGGGCCGCCCCGACATGCAGAAGCAGAGGGTGGTAGCGTGGTTAGCACAGCACAACTTCCCCCATGGGATCGTCTCTTTCTGTGATGGGCTCGTTCACGACCCACTGCGGCACAAGGCCAACTTCCTGAAATCCCTCATCACAGATGTAAGTCTGCATCTGCTGAAATATGACCGTAGCACAGGTGGAGATTGCTGCTCATCCAATTGCCCCTGTCAGCACCAGTCTCTTGGCAGCAATGTGGCCTGCAGTAGAAGATTAATCTCTGTTCATTTTATTTTCATCCTTTTATTTCTCCACAAACTGTCCATGCTGTTAAATTGTGTCATTTCTGCTCTGCACTGTTCCATTTCATCACAGGTTCTTCCAATACTGAATGCCAAGTGAAACAGAGGGAGCAGTGCCTCCCCTTCCCTCCTCAGGTGCTTTAGTCACCTGTTCACCTGTGTAACCTGCTCTGAGGTGCCCTTTGGAGGGAATGGGGAATGGCCTTGCACCACCCAAACCGGAGAGGTGCGCAGAGCATCTCCCAAACATTCAGCCCCAGGGAGATCTTAGCGTCACCCTGCACAGAGGCTCAGAAAACGTTTGGATAAAGCAAGCTTTTCTCTGTCAGACAAATGGATTAACTGCTAGCATCCGGAGCATGTGTGCCCTGCCTTGAATAGCACTGATGAGGGCTTTGTCCAGGGGCTGCCTTTACTCTGTGCCCTCAGAGGCAGCATATTTTGCTGCCTGTCCTTCTCCCTCTGTCCTGCAGCACTGAGTAGCAGTATTGCATGTGGCAGCACGGCCACTGGAGGGGAACGCTGCGTGCTAATGCTGGCTGTGCAGGGGGTTGCAAAGCTCTCTTCTCCCTCATTGACAAGCAGGCAGCCAAGTGTGCACCATCCCTGCCCCCTGTGGACCTCAATGAAAGGCAGCAAGGGCAGATCTGCTTTGCTGTTACTCTTCTTGTTCTGGCCTATAAACATCCTCAGCTCTGTTAATTAATGCTTTGCTCAGCGATGCATTATCCAGCTGGGAACTTACATAAGTTATTGACCTAAGATTCCCACAAATGCTATTAAAAAACAACAAACCCTGCCTGTTGAGCAGCATGGAGCGCCCATATGTTCCGACCGCGTGCTGCTTTTTCTCTCTGCAGCTCCACATGAGGATCCATGCGGCATATGGATCCACCAAGGACATCTCTGTGTACAGCTCCATCAGCCTCCCGCCCACACACATCTACATTGTTGGCCGACCCACCAAGAAGCTGCAGAGCCAGTGTCAGGTAGGAGCCAGCTGGTCTGAGCCCTGCAGGTGCTGCCCAAAAAACCATGGGCTTGCCATTGGAGGGGACACAATGGGAACTTGGGCACCCTAGAACTGGATGATGAGCTGGTGTTTGCTGTCTGCTTACTGTGTGCAGATGTAGAGCCCTCAGTAGAGGAGAGACATGGATCTGGTGGAGTGAGTCAAGAGGAGGGCCACAAAAATGACCTGAACAGTGAAACATCTCCTTGCGAGGACAGGATGAAAGCTGGGGCTGTGCAGCCTGTAGAAGAGGGGGCTCTGAGGAGAGCTGAAAGTGGCCTGTCAGTGTCTGAGGGGCTTTAAGAAAGAACAGAGTTTAGCAGGGTCTGTGTTGTAGAACAAGGGGAATTGGTTTCAAACTTAGAGGCAGATTTAGACTGGGTAAAAGGAAGAAGTTTTTATAAAAAGGGTGATGAGGCACTGCACGAGGTGCACAGAGAAGTGGTGGTGCCCCATTCTTACAGACAGCCACGGTGAGGGGACGAGGCTGTGAGCACTGATGGAGCTGTGGGTGTCCCTGTGCACTGCAGACCTTTAGAGGTCCCTTCCAACTCAAGCAATTCTGTAATTCTAAGAGGACAGGAACCACCCCGTGTACCAGGTCCTATCATGTCTGAAAGGCTCGGTGTCTTGTGCATCGCCCCCAGCAAACCTGGCACACCAAAAGGCTTCAGCTGCATAGTGCCTACTGGGGAGACACGATGGCTTTCCCTGCCCTCATCCCTCTTGTCTTGCAGTTCATCACGGAGGGGTACGCAGCCCACCTGGCCCAGCTGGAGTACAACCACCGCTCGCGCCCCGCCAAGAACACCACACGCATGGCGCTGCGCAAGGGCAGCTTCGGGCTGCCCAGCCAGACTGAATTCCTGCGCAAAAGGAACCACCTGCTGCGGACCATCTCCTCACAGCCCTCAGCAGCTGGAGGCAGCGCCGGCCACCGCCCTGAACGCACCCAGAGCCAGTCCGACGGCGACAAGGAGAGGGACAGGGAACGCAGCCAAAGAAGTATGAGCATCGCCACGGGGTGCTGGGGCCGCAGCCCAGCGTCCCGCCTGGAGTCTGGCCTCCTGGGGCAGAAGTAGCCGAGCCAGAGCCAGCAACCTGTCGGCTGCAGCCACCGGAGGAGAGAACAAAAGGAAAGAGGGATGAGGCCGGCGTTAACGTGGAAGGGTAAATATGGTGCTACTCTCATAACATCGTGGTATTCTGGGAAGAGATGGGATGTTTCCCACACAGAACGTGCAGGCCTTGCAAGCGGGAGCGTCAGGTTTGTGCGGCATGAGCTCAAGGAACAGCTGGAAATTGGAGGGGGAAGTCTCCAGGTCAAGGTTGTGCTCTTTCCTGCCTCCTTCTCTTATCCAGGTATAGTGACTGTAAATACGTGCCTCCTCACCTTCTTAGCCATCGCTCCGATATGCGTGACCGAGTGCTGTCCTCAGAGCCACAGAACAGGGGGTGAGGTTGGGGAATTTGCTCGTGGCTGTCCCAGGAGCTGCCGGAGGGGCTTTGCCGGTGCAGGGGTGGGGTTGGGGTCAGTGAGCACACTGCTCCTGCAGCACGGACAGCCCCACGTGTGGGATTTGGCGTGGGCTGTGCCAGGCAGAGCGACCAAGAGCTTTACCTGTACAGAGGGCTTCATGTTCAGCCATGTTCTCAAGGAGTATGTGCAGTGGCAAAACAGAAGGGTGTTGATGCTCTTGGTAGGGGCAGAATGTCGGCAGATTCACGCCCAAGCAACTGGGGTCGAGACTACTATTATTTTTTAACGAGACATTTTAGAAGCCGATGGAATTGAATGCATTGACCTCTGAACAGAAGAATACAGGCTAT
Source organism: Phasianus colchicus (assembly GCF_987193195.1). Taxonomy (NCBI): domain Eukaryota; kingdom Metazoa; phylum Chordata; class Aves; order Galliformes; family Phasianidae; genus Phasianus; species Phasianus colchicus. The sequence goes on along the minus strand of NC_143453.1, from coordinate 8,233,095 downwards.
TCTGTTTGAGCTGTCGCAAGCCTCAGACACTTAATTTGCTGTTAAATCTCCAAATATTATTGCTATATATAATTTCCAGAACTAGCCACCGTATATTTGCAAGCAGTTCTTCTCATCCAAATGCAGGGTCTGACTCTCTCAACACCCACCTCGGAGACATTTTCTTCTTCCTGGGTTCTCTCCAAGTTCAGTAGCAGCTTCAGTGGGAACCAGACTCGCTTCTTTGACCTGTAGTTACTGAACTGTAAAACCTCATTGTTTTTTGCACTGATGATTTTTAGAATGGAAACCTGTTACCATCTCATGTAGCTACACCCAACTGTTTGTAGTGCATGACAATTAAATATCGCTACCAGGGTGTGTGTGTGTGTATATCTATATATAAAGATGTGCATATATGTATGCACACACACACACACGTATATATATGTATGTGTACATATTTAAAGAAAATAATCCTGTGCAGAAGTTTTTCCAGCAGTAAGGAGACTGTAAGGAAGTGTGCCAACAGAGTCAGGCAAGCATAAGAAAAGGCCATATCTGAATTTTCCTGGTGTGTCTCTCAGTGGATGTGCCTGAGCCGACGGTCGGTGCGCTGCTGGAGCCGGGGCTGTGCGTGGCAGAGGGAGCTGCCTGCCGTGCTGCAGGTGAGAACAGTGCCTGGTGTGGGGGCTCAGCAAAGAGCCCCACAGCCCCGTGCCCCCGGCCAGAGGCCCAGCTCCCTCCTTGCACACACTTGGGCGGCCCATTTACAGGCTCCAGTTGGCCTCTTCACGTGGAGATTTTATAGTCCTACTGAGCTCCCCAACTACGTGTAACCCAGCTTTCCCCCACCACACCTTCCTGTATTTATACCACTTTCTACTTCCGATGATCTTATTTATAACAAAATTTTTTAGACTGGCTGCTTCATTTTATTAACTGTTTCAATACGAAGCGCAGGACGGCCGCACTGAGACACGCAGCACTGTGAACACTGTTCTGCTCATTGGCCTTGGGCCACGGTAGGCAGATCTCGCATCAGGCACCTCAGACCTCGTGCTCACGGCGCTTTGGGTCGACTGAGGGACAGTGCTGAGCCGAGGCTGCTGCCCACACAGTGCAGCTCCCCGTCCTGCAGCCTGACTGCACACCGCATAACCACTCCTCTTTGATAGTTCTTCAATTACAGAATGTATCTGATGACTTTTATTACCGAAAACTGACTTCCCTTTCTGTGGACTCAGCTGAGCTCTCTCTGAATGTACATCTGGAGCTTGCTGGGTTAAAAACCAATGTGAATTGTCCCAGCTTTTTTGCTAGTCGAACGTTCTATCGAACAGTTGCCATCCGAGTAGGAAGCCAAGCCACAATCCATCCTGTGAAGTCACCAAACCACATCACTAAATAATTTCTGCAAATTTGGATATGGCCTTTGCAAAATTCCTCTTTCCTCAAAGTCCACCACCGAGGCAAGGCGCAATCTGTGCGTTTTCCAATGCTGATGAGATGTTCACGTTTTCTTATGTGTAGATAGTGTAAAACAGAGGCGAATGTAAATTTTCAACATAAAAAGTGGATATGTAAAATTGAAAGCTATTTATTTATGTAGAGGAAGAAATGGCTGGAGGGACTGGAGCCTTCAGGGTTTATTAATATTTAAAAATGTAGCTTTTTGTTTCAGGCATTATGTACAAAGCAATTACTTCATGGACCAACTTTAGCGTAACTGTCAATGAATGCAGAAGTGCAATATTATACTCACCTCTCCATCACTTCACGTTCCCAGCAGCTACTGACCAGTTAGACTGACAATCATAGCGCTCCGTCCTCACCCTTTGTTCAGCTTCTTGAAATTCCCCAGGTCCTTTCCATGCCCCCCATCTGTTGCCATTGTGCAAATCCAACATGGAGAAGCAATTGTAGAGCAGGACCTTTATTGCTGCAATAATACCAGATGACGTGGGTGTAGTTACCAGGAAATATGCCAATGAGTTTTCTTCACCAGTTCAGTCCATCACAGTACATCAGTCTATCTTCAGCCACCCCCATCTGGCACTCATCTCTTCAAAGCAAAGATCAACGTGCTACTCACTCAAAGAACAATAGCAATAGTTTAACTCTGTTTATAACCTGTTTGTTCTGAGCTGTTTTGGAGAGCGATGCATGTGACTCAATGCCTTTCCACGTGTCTGGAAGAGGATCCACTTGGATGCAGGGAGGGAAACACAAATGTATATTCCATCCTTACTAAAGGGGCACTGTCAGGTTAAAGACCTAATTTATCTTTGTTGCAAATAACTCATTTGCTTTGAAACGAAAGACTATGAAGAGTTGCTTGGCCTCCTCCCTCTGGCTGTTTGGGCAGCCCTCAGCCCATGTTGTTCCTACACTTGCACAACACAGCACACCCTGCACAGGCTGCCTTAGGCTTCTCTTTTTTTATTTCTTTTCCTCTCTTTTTTCAATTGCTTCCATCAGAATCAAACTCCACCGTGGAGCTCAGATTTTTCTAACAAGCAGCTTTTTGTATTCCCGAACAATTGGGCCAGACTTCGCACCTGACGCTGTCCCTTTAAAATCTTGTTTTTTTTCTTTTTAATTAATAAAAAAAAGCCCATGCGTTCATTCCGAGTCATTTTCCTGGGTTGCTCACTCTGTCAGACGAGGTGAAATTCTCATACCAAAAACGTTTACAGTGTCCGATCCGCGAGCCGAGCGCAGGAACCAGCCAAAGGCTTACCGCCGCCGCCGCTCCGCCAGCAGCCGCCGTGCTTGCTGTAGCAGCCCCTTCTTCAGGTATTGCCACTTTGCTGCATTTCCTATTAGTTCTAGAAGCCTTACGGTCCCTTCCCCATCCTCAGCACCCTCTCTGCCTGTTGATACCCTCGACTGTCGGTTTTATATTCAACGATGTTAATTCTATTTTATTTATAAAAAATTGCTCTGGGGGAGTGACAGGTGGGTGCGTGGGGAACCACCAGAGGGCACAGCGCGGCGCTGCGTGCGCCCGCGTGTACAGCGCCGTGCAGACGACTTGCTTGTGTGTGACAAACCTTCTGTACAACTTCCTTCTCCTCCTTGCTGTTAGTGCATCGTCCCAATGCCTGGGTGTGCTTTGTGTACAGTATCATTGTGAGTTACACAGATTAAAGAAATGGGAAGGCTCGTCTCTGTCTGCTTATTTGGGAAGTTCTAGAAACAGAAGTCACAAAGCCCAGAATGTGAGCAGGCGCCACTTTAATGGGGGTTAGAGCAACAAACAGAGCATGGAAATCTGTGCAGAGCAGTCCTGCAGTACTCGTCTGTCCTATAACCATTTTTTTTTATTACTTTAAAGTTTGTAGATGTATGAACTTTGCAGTGGGGGAAAACAACAGGCATTTGTGTTACAGCTGCTATGGGTGTGGGCCCTGAGCTGCTGAGAGCCTTGCTGCCACATGGGGCCTACGCTGCAGGAAAAGGCAGGAAGAGAGCAAGGCAAAGGCTCCTCTCCACACAATGGGTGAGCAAAACCCCTGCCCCCAGGTTCTCAGTGCATGGGGCAGACAGAGCAGCACAAGAAGGGCCAGAAGCAGCCCCTGAAGGGAAGACGCAGCTGTCAGTGTTGCAGCCCTGCTGCAGACCCTGTGCCAGCTCCTGCCAACAAAAGCCCAGAGATAAGGCATCAGCATTTCTGTGCTGCTGAGCTCCTCAGGCCTTAAAAGGGTCACAAGGGCAAGCAGCATTACAGCCATGCTGGCCCCAGTTATGAAAGGGAGGAGAGAAGCTGTTTAATGGGAGATGAACCATTAAGGTCTTTCTCCTTCCCAGTCAGTAACTTACAGACTGAATGACACTGCCCCCAGGGAAGCGTACCGATGCGGTGCTGCCTGCAGGTCCAGTTCATCAGTGCACCAGGGCTGTGTCTGCAGCAGGACGAGTCTCTGGCACAGCTACAGCACAGGCTCACTGCAGCATCCCCGTTCTCACCTGGAAGGCCAGCCCATCCCCACGGGTGGCTTGCTGGAAGTGGAGAAATGGGCACTCAGAGCACAGCCTTTACCAGGACAAAAGACCACAACACTCACTGGCTGGGGCCTCTGTGGGGCTGCCAGGACTCTGTTTGCCCTGGTGGGGCCCCTTGAGAGGCAAAACAACCCAGCAATCAGCCCCAGTACCTTGTTAATCTCCTTGTGTCTCTCCTTGCTGACGATCTCCTCCAGCACTTCTCCATCTCCCTTAATAAGCCTGAAAGACAAATACAGGACCATGAGGTGTGAGGACTATCTGCCAGCCACGTTGGTTCCCCTGCCCTATGCAATATGTGCCAGGAAAACAAAATTGAACAAAATTCTCCAGCAACGTATGGGACAGACACACATGGGACCAGGAGCTGGGCTGGTGCACCTCTGTGCTAGTCCAGAGACTGCCCCAACCCTTGAAGCTCTATCATGTGCCATCTTAGTTTTATCTGGGATGGATTTTTCTTCAGAGTGTCTGGTATAATGCTATATTTTGGTTCTAGGAGAAAAACAATGCTGATAACACACTGATGTTTATAGCGTCTGCTAAACAGTGTTGTACAGAGCCAAGGTCATTCTCAGCAAAGGGCACAAGGAGCTGGGAGGGAAATGAATTAGGACAGCTGACTGAAACTGGCCAAAGGGATATTCCATACCATACAGCATCAAGGGGAAGGACTTCTGAAGGGGGTGGGAGTTCACCTCTCTCTTTCAGTGCTTATGGGGCTAGCTGGGCATCAGTCGGGGGGTGGTGAGCAATTGCTTGTGCATCAATTGTTATATATACTTTTATATATATTTGTCATAATTATTACACTTTTCCTTTTCTCTTAGTAAATAGTTTTATCTCAACCCACGAGTTCTACTTTGTTTTCTTTCTCCTGTTTCTCTCCCCCTTCCCACTGAGAAGGAGGGGAGTGAGTGAACAAATGTATGGTGCTTAGCAACCTGCCAGCTTAAACCACAACACATCATTTTGGCCATATCAACTTTTTCTCTTGTTCTTATGTGATGAGCATCAGCAAGCTGCAGCCAGCACAGCTGTGGTCCCTGAGAAAGCAGCATCCCCCTGCAGGGACCAACTAGCCCTGTCCAAGGCTGAGGGCCCTGCATCTGTTATGTACTGAGCCAGTCACACTTGCACATTGCAGGAGAAAATACCTGTAATAGAAACATCTCCTTCCATCCCACCACCTGCAGAAGCTTCTCTGTCAACAACAGTGGACTCAACTTCTGCAAAACTTTTTTTTTTTCCATCCCCCACTGAATTCAAATCTGCTTCTGACTGCCTGAGGGAGCTGCAAGGCCATTCAAATAGGAGCCAGTTTTGGCCTGGAAGGCAGCCAGATCAGGACATCTCACCCAAGCTTATTTCCAGCATCATCAAAGACAGCTCACAATCCCTAGCATGAACAGGAATTTAAATGTCTTCATTACATGCTTTACATGGAACTGACTTTAGTTCCACACCTCCCTAAGTCCCGCAGGCTGCCTTCTATTTTAAGACTGGACTTGTCATACCCAATTCTCCTCACCGTGATGTTTTCTGTTTGCTGGAAGGTGCAGCGTATTACAAACTGGGTCATTTCCATTTGGCTGCTATATGGACTTCAGTCCGTTGTCTGTAACTCCAAGGGGAACATACCCACTCCCTCCCCACTCTCACACCTGGATGCTAACTGGAGCTGGGGCACCAGTGGCTGGGAATGGCATTTTGCAGCTCTGAAACTCAGTATAAAATTGCCACTTTCAGGGTAAGCTACAGCAGGTTTGATGGAGAGGACCTGCGTGACAGATTTTGCTGCTGAGGGGGACCTGACTCCAGGCAGTACTGCACATCTTCCAGTATCCCATCCCATTCAACCTGCATAGCGATGGACAAATCCATCACCTCTCTTCTGCCCAAAGCAGCCATACCTGGTTCTCCCTGTTTCAGGATCCACCACTCTTCTGATAACACTCTGCCTCGCATCCCATTCCTCCTTTGTCATTGGCTTCATAGCCTGGATCCGGGACTTCTGCTCATCTGTCAAAACTGGAACATGTCCATTAGTCAGAGCTGTGCTGGCAGGACCAGCAGCCACAGCATCGTGCCTGCAGGGAGCAGATGGGAACACAGCACCAGATACTGGTGGTTCAATAAAAAACCATGCAAGGGACAGCCTGGGTGTGCTTCATGTCCCAGATGGATGTAGGCAGCAATTTTATCATAGAATGGTTTGGGTTGGAGGGGACCTTTAAGATCATGTAGTTCCAACTCCCTGCTATAGGCAGGGACACCTCCCACTAGATCAGGTTGCTCACAACCCCATCCAGCCTGGATGTCACTGCCGTTACTGCTGACAGCATCCTTTCATCCAGCATCTTTGTTCTCAGCTCACATTCACAAATCAGAATGAAATTCATCAATGAACTCACACGCGTGGCTCCTTACATTTACTGCTGTGGGCCACAGGGAGAAGAGCCGGGTGCCCCTATGGGCCCAACCCCAATCCCACCAGGGAGGCAGCAGCCATCAGCCCGGGGTTACCTGGCCCGGGGTCCACCTGTGGCTCCTTCTGCCACAGCTCCAGCGAAGGGCCAGGCAGTGCCTCACCCACACCTCTGTCCTCCTTAACTCTTTCTTTTGACTTCTTCTTCAATTTCTTCTTTAACTTCTTCTTCTTCTTCTTGTCTTTGTGTTTCCCTCGCTTCCTTCTGCCGTGCCGCTTCGCTCTGGTGTCACTGTCACTGGAGGAGGAGGAGGATGAGGAGCGGGAGGAGGACGAACTGTCAGAGGACGAAGCGTTTGCCTTCCTCTTCTTTTTCTTCCTTCCCTCCTTCTTCCTTCCTGCAACACACAGCGGGAGTTCAGCACAGCACCACGGAGGGGGGGGGGGGCCGGACCGCGGGGGACAGGGCCTTCCCTACCTTCCCTGGCGGCCGCAGAGCTCGGCCGGTGCCGGGGACCCGGAGAGGCCGCACCGCTCCTCGCGCCGCGCCTCTCCCGTCCGCTCCCAGAGGGGCTGCGGCTGCTGCTGCTCCGGGATCGCTTCCGGGACCGCCCGCGGGCCATGGTGCGCCGGGGTCTGCGGAGAGAGGTCAGCGCTACGGCCCGACTGGGAATGCCAAAGGGATCTAAGAGGTGTGCTGTCTCTTTAAGAGGCGCGCACACTCCGACCCTTCAACTGCCGTTCCGCGCCGCCGCCACGCGCACGTGCTCACCGTTGTCCACGGGCCTCACCGCGCGCACCGAGCGCCGCGCCGCCGTTACAGCCCCGGATCTCACTTCCGGTCCCACCGCCCACTTCCGGTCCCTCACTCACAAGGCGCCGCCCGGGTAGCTGCGCCGCGCTCCGTGGTTCCGCTTAGCGCTCGCGGAGCCACTCACGGCGCGGGGACACCGACGGCGGCAGCCACAGCGCAGCGCTTCTGCCGCTGGGCTGCGGGCGGAGGCCCTCAGGCTGCCATTCCTCCTCCCGCAGCCGGTTGCGGAGCGTCCCTGAGAGCTCCTGCGAACAGCGCCAAGTGGAGCACGTGGGGATTTATTGCACTGCTCTTTTCCACGTACACGCGGAGCGCACCGCCCGTCGGCACAGACGTCTCCGCAGATGAAAAGCAGCGCCGGGTCTTGTCCTGCACACCTGCACGGTTGGCAGTCCTTGCAGTGAGTCAGCGCTGGGGCTTTGCACGTCTCCGCGCTCCTCCAGCGCTCCGATGTGTGGCTGCGCGCCCTCGCCAGCCCTCGCAGCAGCAGTGGGAGCAGCTGGCTTCCCAGCAGGACCGGTTTGGTGTCACCTTGCACGGTGACAACTCCCTCTTAAATGACTCAACGTCCACCCGAGGCTGTCAGCGCGGTCCGAGAAGGCAGAAAGCAGCTGGAGGCGATCTGTTCTGCAGAAGGCATGCCCCACCTGCTACCACACCGAGCAGAGATCCACGGTCTCAGGCACGTCTTCTTCACAGGTTTCTGTGAACCCGTCTCCAAACCCCTCTGCCTCCACCAGTTGGGGTTTCTGGTTGCACATGGGACACAGCTGGTTGCGGATGGCTGATGATCTCATCCAAATGATGAGGTTCCAGCGTTCCCCCGAGGCAATGGGAAGCGCCCCGTGGATCTGCCCTCCTCGGTGCAGCAGCCCCTGGGTTCCCACGTGTTCCACCTCTATGTAGTTTGGCACAGGGGAAGGATCCTGGAACAAAGAGAGGTGGATATGGCATTACACCAGAAAGTCCCTAAAAGAACAGAGTTCAAGTAGTTGAATTTTCTTCACCCACAGTTCAACCAGTCACAGTAAGCCATTTTCAGTGCCAGGTCCAGAGAAAATTTAAAGGCAGTTTCAATTAAAACAACAACAACAACAAACCAGTTTCACCAGTGTGGGGTTTTTTAATCCCTCTCTTGTTTAGAATTCCCTGGAAAAAATGGATATGGAATTAAGTCTCATCTTAAGTAACTTCTGTCTCTCTCAGCACCTCTTTGATCATTATTTTCCTTGTGGGAAGATGGGTTTGTTTGCTTCACTCCAGCTGCTACTACAGTAGCTGTGTCTGTCCTCTCTTTGAATTGGCTGCAGTTAGCTTGAATATTGCTAACTTATTTATAGCAGTAGAGGTCCCTACCTAACCACTACATTGTAGAAAAGGGGAAGGGACAGAGGATTTGACTGTCAGAAGTGAGCAACTGCTTTTTAGAACATAGTTAATGCCCTGAAACTGGAGGACAGAGGGGAACAGAAATAGGGTCCAGATGAGGAATGTGTTCAGTACCTGTCTGAAATCCCCGAAATACAAATTGCCTTCTGTGAAGTCTTTTCCCAGAGAAACGTTTAGGGTGACTTCTGCATTGTCATAATGAGAGCTCAGATCCAGATCTTCATGCAGCGAGTACTTGACAACAAATGCCTTATGGCTGTCCAGGCAGGCACCCCCCAAGTCAGGATAAAGCAGGGCTGTGATGGGACGCAGATACTTTTCACGCAGGGGTGTGATGAAACTTTCATCCATCCCTAGCTCGTTGAGTAAAACCTGTTTCAAAGAGAGGAGATGGAACAGCTGACCAACAGCTGGGTACATCTGCTGTTTCATCAGAGCAGCTGCTGAGCTGTCTTGCACTTTTCCAATGCTGCTGCTCGCTCAAAGAAAGGACCAAAGAACTCCAGGTACAGGGGAGGAAAGAGGATCAAGGTAGAAACTGATAGTGAACACAGTAAGATCAAAAATTGAGTGTCCTTTAAAAACATACTCTTTGATTTAAATATGTGTTGCTTAAATGCAAGGTGCTCATTGCTTTGAGATACCAGATCCCACCCCTACTCCCTGCTTTTGCCCATCCTTTTGCCTCTGGACAAATAACATACATTCCTTCAACCCTTTCATTTCAAAGAGTCTGTACTCAAACTATGCTGCACTCAATATAAACAGTTTGGAATGGAAAGAATTGTGAAGCAAGGAGGTAAACTGTGCTCAGGAACACTCCCCCTAAAGAAGCACAAGAGCTGATGAGTCCTACCCCATAGTTATTCATGCTGTTGGGCCTGCCTTTAGGCATGTCCGACTGCTCAAAGTTCTCCAGCTCCTCAATAAAGGCTTGGCAGAACTCCTCTGTGAACACTGGGAGTCGAAAGATCCGCTTATCTGTCAAGAAAAGGAGACAGTGTTTGCTGAGGTAAATAACATGAAAGTCTTCTTAGCTGTTGTGTTTTCTAGCTAGACTATGCTGGTGCTGGTGAGAAAGCAGCACCTGTATTTTTCACTTTATGCTCTGGCTGCTCAAAGAGTTGGCACTGTTCCTCAGGATCAGCTCTGGGATGGATTTGTTGTTTTTCATGTCGACCCTTTGCTTCCAGGCTTCCCCATCCCCATCAGTTGTGAGACCTGGCACTGATTTAAATGCCTGCTGTAGGTGCTCAGGAAATGCTCTGAGAGGGCCCAGAAGCTGAGAGGGAGGGCAGTAAGTCAGCAACTCATCACTGGCAGTCCTATGGATGAAAGGGACTCAAGGTCATTTAGAGGAAGGGGAATTTACTTGTCCAGCCCATCTTTCTGGGAACACCAGGCCATCTGTGCTGCTTTTCAGGGTAGAGCCATAAAGGTCTAAGGGGAGCTCAGTATTAAGGATATAGGTGCTGTGATAAAGACAGTGTGAAAAGGTAATGTGCCTGGAAACTACTTCTTGGGAAAATAACCAACAGCAGCCTTGTACACACACACTTGTCTCTTTCTTTTTGTCTTGAGAAAAAGAGGCAACTTTGCAGCTTCCCTTCCAAATTTTGTCAGTGTTTCTGGCAGGGAGAGATCTTCAAAAATGCCACCAGGGAAGCTGAAAGCACAGATTTAAAAGGCTGAAAACTAGACTGAAAATATTTCAGCTCAGACTAACCAAAGGGAATTGTCTGAAATGGGGAAGCACCGGGGAGGGAAAACCAAGCCCCTCAAGCTAAGATTTCCTTCACAGCAGGCTCCCCTGTGAGGTTATGGTACAAGCAAAACCCCAGCCCTGCTGCAGTGAGAGCCTCTGATGAGACATCAGCAGACTGGGATTGGAAAAGCAGAAAACAGGATCTCAACCACAACATAACTGCTGCACAATACTGCCTCTCCAGAGACTCTCGTCAAGCAGAAAATAACATCCTGCTTGTCCCGGCTGTGTATCAAAACTGAGCTGTCAGAAACAGGGCTTGGAAACAGCTGCCATCACTGAAGCTGTGAACACATGGGTGTTCTCTGTTGATGATGGGTTGTTTTCTGTACCTGAGAAGGACTCGGTGTAGCGCAGGAGGCCATGGAGATTAGCATCCGGTGATGTGCAGTATCTAACGATTTCTAGAAAACCTGGGGCCAGAAATGAATCCTAGTGCCAAGGGAAGGATGACAAATGTAAACAGAAACACAATTAGCTTGCAGAATCTTCTACAGCCTGAGAGGGAAACGGACTTTCACATACACACAGGAAAATATGTAAAGCCTAGGGAGCGAGGCTGCTAGTTGCACTTGGCTTACTTTTGTGGCAGGAAATGTTACCAGCAAATTGTGTCTTGTTGTAGTTCATGGGTATTTCTAAGTATAACTGTCCAGATTTATTCTTAGCGCAATGGGAAAGAGCCTGGTTCACATTACGGACACCCAAGGGGTAAATGCAAAGACATTTCTACAAGATTTACCATCTTCTCCTGGCCTCAACATGACAGAGCTCTGCTGGAAGCACTTCCCTGCACAGATCATGACAACCAATGGCAAAACATGTTCCTAAAGGGTTATGGAGCAGTAAATCTGTGAGAATTTTTGTGCGATTAATAATCTGGGAACATGTCTGTCAAACATCAGGAAATTCAAAGCAGAGCAGCCCATAACAAAGGTGGCTGTGCTGCATTTACAGTGGGGTGCATACAGGCAAGCAGCCTGCTCCCACCCTTCAGCTGAGAGTAATTAGTCTGCTGCTGCACCTGCGCTGATTTCTATGGCTGTCCCTTACTCTTCAGTGACTCTGTTGGTGCAGTGGTGCGTTAGCTCACAATTACTAACTATATTCTGCATTCAGCACCAGGTGCTGGTGCAGCTTCCATAAAGAATGACCCTCATTTGGCAGAGTCCTGCCTGGAGAACACGCTGGGCTGTGACAACTGTTCTGTTTTTAATTCAGTCCAGCTCTGGAACTGCATGCACTCTTGATGATAAAGGGCTCCCTACTGCAAATATAAACTCTCAGCCAATTCCTTGAGTGCAAACCAGATTTCAAACACAGGATCTACCTGAAGAGTGTACACTTCTGAGTGCTTTGGTTTGTAACATTGAGAGATGATGGCTTTGCGCTCTGCTGACTGATGAACCAGGAGTTTTCTTCTCTGCACTTCTGCTTCAATCTAGGAATAAAGAACAGAGCGTCGTGCTGGAGAATCAGAGCAGATAACAAAGCAGAGGATAACTAAAACAATTCCAGGAATCTGCTTATTGTTCTAAAGCAGTTATTTTTGTTCAGGGCACCTCTGGGAGCCTGAGCGTATGCTTTTGCTTTTCTGTAGTCAAGACAGGATGAGTAAATATTTAAAAACCCAGATGCCTAAGAGGGATGTGAGACACATTTGCACAATGGATGGCTTAAGAAAGAACTGAAGCCTTTCCACGGATGTGTCAGGGGAGCTGTGAGTTTTCATCCCTTTCGGGCATTTCTGACACCTCGTGAATCGCTCTGGCTCTGGTTTATGTCCTGACAAGAGCAGTTTTGTCCGCAACGATGACGTTTCCCGGGAGGGAGACGGGATTAGCGTTAAATCGTGCCGGGACAGGCTCGTCCATCACCGCCCAGCAAACAGCTCAGACAACAACTGCTCTGCTGTGCCCCCCACGACGTCACACCGCCCGCCGTGTGACGGACCCGCGGGGCATCCCGACAAACGGGACCCCCAGAAACTGGACGTCGTGCCAGCATCGCCACGCGGCAGCTCGGCTGGGCAGGCTGCTCCGGCGCTGCCACCAAAGCGGGCTTTTAAAAACAGCAGGAAAGGGACCGAGGAGCTGCCAGCCCTCGGTCCCCGCCCGCAGCTCGGCGCTCACCTCCCGCAGCACGGCCGCCATCTGCTCCTCGCCGCCGCAGCCCCGCTCCCTCAGCGCCTGCAACGACACGGCCGTCAGCGGCCGAGCCCGACGCCGAGCCCGCCGCCCCGCCCCGCCTCGCCGCTACCCGCCCGTAGTCCCGCCGGAGCTGCCGCTCGTCGCGGTAGCAGACGTGCATCCCGCAGCGCCCGACGAAGATGTTGGCGGAGAAGAAGCAGGCGCAGGCTCGGAACGGCCGGCCCGCCGCCATGTTTCCCGCCGGAGCGGAGCGCGCGCCGCCACAGCGCTTCCGGAGCGCGCGGGGGAGCGTCGGAAAATTCCGGGCCGGAAGAAAAACGGGGAAAAGGAGGCGGCCGTAACGCCTCTCCTCCTCCCTCTCCGTGCCGCTTTTTGCAATCTCGACGGCGACGCCGCCGACCCCCGTATTCCCGGCCCGTAGCGAGGCGTTGGCCGCGCCTCGGGGCGCGCACGCACCGCGCGGTTCTTTGCAGACGATCCCCGCGCCGCGCGGCCGCGGCTCCGCCCTCCTCCGTCCGTCCCTCTGGGCCGGGCACGCGCTCGGGCACGCGCGGGGCGGTCGTCGGGCACGCGCCCGGCCCGGGCCCCCGCGGCGGCCATGGAGTCCTCGCTGCAAGTGGCCGAGGAGGAGGTGGTGGTGGCGGCCGAGCCGTGCGTCCCCAGCAGCAAGTTCGAGGACATTTACCGCCTGCTGGCCGAGGGCTGCTTCCCGCCCAGCTTCTGCTCCATCAAGAGGAAGAACCTCAAGCGCTACGCCCAGAAATTCGTCGTCGATGGTGGGAACCGGCGGACCCTCGCGGGGGTGCGGGGGGGATCCGCTGCGGGAAGCCGGGGGGTGCCGTGCCGTTATCCCGGCGTCGCTTTGGGGGCGAAATGTGGGGATTTGGGGCGCCGTGGGGGTGCTGGGACCCCCCGCTGGAGGAGGGCTGGCTGCCTCAGTGTGGGGGTCTGAGCGGGGGCTCGGCGCGAGGCTCTGCTGCTTTTGGGAGATGTCCTCGGCGCCCCCACGGGAGCGGCTGTGCGAGCGTCGTGGGAAACAAAGCCGTCCCGCCCGCAGGTGGCTGCCTGTACTACGTGGGGCCCAAGAAGGAGGAGAAGCGCGAGGTGATCGTGGACCCCGAGCGCAGGCGGCAGGTCTTCCTGGAGAGCCACTTCACCGAGATCGGGAACCACCTGGGCCAGAAGAAGACGGTGCACCGCATTCAGAGCCGGTACTACTGGCTGGGGATTGTGAAGGATGTGGTGGACTGGGTAAGTTCTGGAGCAACGTCTTTGACTTTCCCAGGAGGTTGAGGCAGGAGTGAGCAGCTACCAGAGCCCTGCTGCAGGGACGGTGTTGCTCCTAGTGCTGTTGCTTTGAAGCCGTGCACTGGGCCACTCTGCAGGTGAAACTGCTGGAGCGTCTTGAGGCAGCTGGATAGATTGGATGTCTTTTCCCCTGAGCATCAGTAAATCTGCACAGGTAGGCATCCTCATGCAGGGCAGTTTTGGCCAGTGTGGGAATATGGGATTGGTTCAGACAAAGTGTTGCTTTGAGTTTAGTTTTGAGCAGGCTGGATTCCTGCCACAGCTCCTCAGCTCCCTGAATTGCTGTAAAGAGAGGAGCACAGTGTTTCCAGCAGCTCTCCTGGGCTGCTTGGCCTCTCACCTATTGTAATTCCCCTGCAGCAGGGCTCTGCAGCACGGCCTGCTTTGGAGAAGTGTGGCTACATTACATGGTCCAGACAGTACCCCTCTGGTATCCTAGGGATGGTGATTTCTCTAGCCGTTAGAAAAAAATACAATAAATATTTATCCAAAACCAGGGTGAGAAATGTCTTTGCTATAGGCCACGTTGAGAAAGTTGGTTATTGTGTCAGAGAAGGCTGTCTGGTGAGTTTTGTCAGAAATGAGTTGTGTCAGCCTGCTGTGCTCTGTTCTCTTTTTCTTGCGTCCCTCTGTTTTTATTGGGTAGAAGGAAGCTGCACAGAGGTACTGTCCCTCTTACCCACTTATAATTTGTTCAGAATCTGACATAACTTGTCAGCATATTTTAAAATCCTTTGATACAGTTTTTCCCTTTCCAGATCAAAATGTGCGAAACATGCCAAAACGCAGAGCACAACAAAAACATATCACGGAAAACCAGACCTGTTAAAGTGGAGTCCCCCTGGGAGGTGCTGGGATTAGCTGTTCATGGTGAGTGTTTGTGGCTGTCTCACAACCTCTTCAAGGTTTCTGCACCCGCTGTCGGGAAGCGTGGCAGATTTACGGTCACACGTGAGTGACAGCCGCCTACCTCTGTGGTGAAGAACTGCCAAGGAAGCCGTAGCAGCTTACCAGGGTGCAACCTGATCCAAATGACTGGCACAGTTCCCACTGCATACACAATGGGAGTTATGTGGGTGTGAGTTACCACTCTGAATTGAGGCTGTGATGGGTGTGCTGTTGCTAACAGAGGTCACAGAACTGTACTGTCTAAATTACAGCAGAAAAGAGTTAAAGTATTTTGCCTTTTGGGAGCAGTTGTTTTCTGGGCTTAGTTTTTTACCTTCTCTGTTTGGATAATATTACAGCATCACATTTATTTATTTATGTATTTATTTTTAAATGCTTGTTTATGCAGGACCTTTTCCTGAGACGAGCCAGAGCAATACACATGTCCTCATTGTGACTGACTACTTCACTAAATGGATTGAAGCTGTTCCTCTGCAGAAGAAAGATGCCTTGTCAGTAGCTAAAGCACTAGCTACCACTTTTTACAGGTGGGCTCTTCTCTTCTTGATTAAATTGCACCTCTGCAGTGAGATATGGGGGTGCTCTAGAAACTGTGTTGAAGTATGTGTCCACAAGATGGTTCCCCAGAAGAGCAGGAACTCTTCTGCAGGAGAGGCCATGCAGTGCCCCTTGCTGTCTGCAGAGTCCTTGGGAACAGCACGTTATTCTCTTGTTAGCAGTGGAAAGGAGAAGGAAACATAAGTGGTTCACTTTTTGGCTCCAAGGTCAAGAGAGCTGGTGCCCCAGTTATCTACAGAGTTATAAAATGTACTCTGATCCTTTGTAGAGAGTGTTTGTTTTACACTCATGTGGTACCTGCCTCCACTGTACCCTGTGGGAAATGCATGTGGCCAGCAGAGACTTGCATTCAGAACAGAAAACTTTGCTTGTTTCTTCTGGTGCCTTATCATTCAAAAGCAAACAGGCTAGGCTATTTTGGAACAGATACAGCCAACAGACCTCTCTCTGCTCTTGGGAGGTGCTTGGGAAGATGCCTGCTTCTTCAGCACCAGCTCCATTAGAGGACCTTTCTCCCTTTTGTATCCTGTTTCCGTGCCGATTGAATGCCTCTGGCTCTGCCCTGTGACAAGCAGAGTAAAGCAAGTTGTGTGTCCTCTTCTTATTCAGGTTTGGAGCATCCAAGAACATTTATGCTGGTGAGAGCTGGGACTTCTGTGAGGAGGTAGGTCAGGTGTTGGCTGTTTCAGGGAGAAACAACATGATCTTGAGTGTTTGCTTTTGATCAGAGCTACAACATGCCATGGACAGGGCACGAGGAGCTGAAGCTGCCATCTCCCTGCCCCAGCCGTCTTGCCAGCAATAGGTGCTTTGTCAGTGCTTTCATGCTGTCGGGATTTGAAGCTGTGGTTATGTGGTATAAAGCCTTGAGCCACACTGCAGCTTCTTTGCCCAGAAGGAAAAAATCCTGTGAGATGATGGCTGTGAACTCTCTGCCCTACCCTGGGATTAACCCAGCTTGCCAGTGCTGTGGAAAACCACAAGCACGGTAATATTTGTTGCAACATGTTTACTCCAGCTCTGACTTCTCTAGTGAGTTTTTCATGCCCAGTAATACTTTTCTCCCTCTTCTGTAGTATCCTCATGCTGCCAGGGGGATTCCTACTTCAGTCTGTTTCACTATAAGCAGTATTTTGTTTTCTGTACTCTGTAGCTACATCCCAGTGAGGCAGTGCTGTCTCATGCTGTGGAAGCTGATCACTGCTGCAGTGCAGACCTGCCTTGTTCTCCTGTGGGCATGACCCCCTGCCTTTGCAGGTCAGCCGGCTTCTGTGTGAGCGCTGGAACATCTCCCAGATCCTCACCCCTGCAAACCCTGTGGACTGTGTGGGCCTGGATCACCGCAGCGCTGAGGTGCTCAAATCCTCCATCTGCAATGTGGTGAACGAGAAGCCCAGTGAATGGGATGCCCACCTTGATCCCGTCCTCTTCGATTTCCGCACGTCGGTGAACTCTGCCACGAAGTACACCCCTTTCTTCCTCATGTTCAACAGATACGTGTGCCTGTCGTCTGAGGTAACTCTGCAAGACAGCACAGTTGTGTCTGAGGTTTGCCACTGACACTGCTTTGGAGTAATAACCATGTGTCTATGCCTTGCAGGTGGATTTTGTCAAGGACTCAAAAGAGCAGAGCGTTAGCTCTGCTAAGACAGATGGCCTCCCACCATTCACAGCTGCAGTTCAAGAGCAGCAGAATGCGGTGAAGGAAATTGTAAGTCTTGCAGTGCCTTGAAGGGGTTTTGCAGCTAAGCCCCCCATCTGTCCACAGATGCCGTCCCACAGGAATCTCTTGCCTGCAGGCTTTCTCCCATTGCCAGGCACAGCGGGCAGTGCATTGTGGCAGTGGCAGCGAGAGCCCTGCTTAGGCAACGCCCAGGTGTCCTGCCCTGCTGGGTCACTGATTCTGCTTGCAGGAGAAGCAGGGCGAGAGCTGTGGTTTAGCAGGAGGTGTTGTGAGCTTCCAATAGCTTCAGCCTAGATCCAGTTCTGCCCTCTACTGATGGAGAACTCTGAGCACAGCCATTAAATAATGCTTTCTTAACACAAGGTCTCCTGGAAGTTTGGGGTTGTTGAAATGAGGCTGGAAGGTCCCCGTTTGCTCCCTCCCTTGCCCTGAGGTGCAGCCGGTGATGCTGACCTTGGCACAGCTTTTGCCAACAAAGTTGCAGCATGGTTGAGCTGATTTTTAAGCTACCTCTCTTTTAAGCCCAACCAAAGCTATCCGCTTTGCAGGTGATCGCCAATATGACCACAGCCTACAAGCGGGAGCGGAAGACCATGAAAAGGAAAAGTCGAGTCCTGCCCTCTCTTACATTCAAAATGGAAGAAAATGTGTTTGGGAGCAACGGTGCCTCTTCCCTGAAGAAGCTGAAGAAGGGCCAGTTTGTGTCCTTCCAAATTGAAACAGTCCTGCCAAATGAGCAGAGTATGGCTGAAGTGAAGAAAACCAGCTAGCGTCTGGGGCTTTGCTGGGGTGTCCCATGGGGCTGGGGACAGTAGTGTGAACTGTTCCTGAGGTTCTTGTCCCAGCTGTTTGGGGGTCCAGGCACAGATGCCTGCTCAGTCTGGGGGGGCAAAGAAGGGGAAGGTTCAGACAATGGGGTCTGTTCCATCTCATCCCAGTCCAGGCTGGGACCATACCTACAATACAGTGAAGTGGCACCATCCTCATTTATGCTTGGGCAGCAAGGGACTCTGTCTTGGCAAGAGCTCCACCTTGAACACAGCTTGGAAACTGCCCCACTGGGGGTGATTACAGCAAGGCCTGGGGAGGGCTCTGGGTGCAGGTGAGGAAAGAACCTGGAACAAGACTCAGCCAAGTTGCAGTCCATTTCCTGTGGTTTGAAACAACCCTTCCCACTTTTCAGCGTGACGTGGGAAGGGCCATGCCAGGTCTAGCAACATCCCGGGGATGTGGGGATGGCTCGATGTGAGCTTTTTGGTTGCAACCACTCATTAGCAAAAATAAAATCAACAATAGAACATGAGATTTTTATTTTCTGTTTATCCAAGCAGAGAAAAATGACTTCTTCCTTAGTAACATCGCTGTTCTGTACGCTCCAGAAATGGGGCAAAGTGTAGATCTGTGCTGGAGGGGTTGTTGAGGCTGAAGTACAGCACCAAGGAACCCTGAGGGTTGCAGTGGTGACCTGGATCAGCGTGGTGTCACGTATTCACTCACCTGAGAGCACAGGTCTGGTGTCACACATGCTGCCCACCTGGGTGCACAGATGCTGAGTGGGGAGGAGGTTGAGCACTGCTATCCCTCTGGAGTTGGCATGCGCTTGTCCACACTTGAAGACAAAAGTATAAGCTGGATTTCTTGCAAAAAGTCCTTCACTGCACTCCTTGCTTGAGGGGTTAATTTAAAACCCCATCAAACTGCATCAGAGCACCTTTAGATTTTTTCCTATTCTCTCCAGTGCTGTAGAAATAAAATAAACTCGCATCCTTGGGCCGCCTTCTGCAGCATTTTGCAACGGGAGGGGAGTCTGAGCGTTCGGCTGGAGCGGGACCGGGTTCTCCATCCATCCTTTCGCTCGTCCCCGTTCCCAGCGCACGGAGGCGCTGCCGGGACCGCTCCGCAGCGTGGGGGCGTGGTCAGCGTGGAGGGGCGTGGTCACGGCGGAAGCCCCGCCCCTCACCGACCTTCGCCCGCATCGGTCGCACCGGGCCGGAGCCGCCGCAGGTAGGAGCGGGGTCGCGTCTGGGTGCGTGCGTGGAAGCGGGCACGTTCCGGGTGGGTTCTACCTTCTGGCTTTAGGATTTGCTGCGTAATCCTCTGTGCATAGAAAGGAGAAAAGTGGTAGGGAGGGGGGGAAGCATTGCGTGGGGAAGAGCTGCCCCCGCGTGATGGCAAGGGCGGAGTCCCCCCCGCTCGGAGCTGCTTTGTAATCTGCTCTTGGGATATTTATTGGGTGCCACCCTATTGCATGCTGACAGTGCTGCCCGTTCGCGGCTTGCTCCAAATTAATATTCTGAAGGGTGATACGGCCGCTGTGGCCATCATGCTCTTATTTATTGGATTGTATTTAGATATTATGTATTGTTTTTCAAAGAGGATAATCTGTTACGAAGCAGAACTGCTCTCCATTATGTTCTGCTACACATTGACGCTGGTTTTTACTGCGTGCTTGATTTCAGCTTCATCCCAGGAAATCAGGGAGGGACCCTCAGACCACAAACGTCTGAGCCCAGGAACTCCGCAGCCCCGTAGCGCAGGGCATGAGGGCCGCATGGATGTCCTGTGCCCACGTCTCAGTGTCACCCAGCCAGAATGAGGTTTCACAATGAGGCACAAGAATCCCAGAATGCTTGATGTTGGAAGGGACATCTGGAGATCATCCAGCCCGAGCTGCCTGCACGGGCAGGTTTTAGATTTGTGATAAATGGAGTTGTCTTGGAAGGGGTGGAGTTTGTCTTCATTTGTGCTTTTGACTTTGTAAAAGTCAGAGTGTATATAGAGAGGAGGAGCAGAGGATGAAGGAATAGATAGCAGTGTTTGAGATCAGGACGGTGGGTGGCTGTTGTGGCCTGCCTCAGTGGCACTTGCAACCCCTTAACATTTACTTATCATGACTAATAACAACTCCACCCCTTCTTCTCGCCCTGTGCACAGGCCGTGGCCATGTCCTCACTGTGCTAGGCTTGTCCCCCACCACCTCAAGGATGCGTGCCTGGAAGGCGGTGGCCAGCACGCTGGTGCTGAGCGGGGCCGACGTGGTGGTCACCACGCTGCTCTATGCCCACGGCCGGCGTGGTCGGGACATCCTTCAGGACCTGCGGCACTTCAACATCTTCAACTCGCTGCTGGACATCTGGGGGGGCTGTCTCTACCGTAGCTGTGTGCTGCTGGGGGCTGCCATCGGGGTGGCCACCAACACAGCCTATGGCCCCCGGCGCCTCAGGGCCTCGCGGACCTTCATTGCTGTCGTCTGCCTCCTCATGGGCATCTACATGATGGTGAAGCTGCTGCTCTACTCTGAGGTGCGGAGGACCATCAGGGACCCCTGGTTCTGGGGGCTCTTTGCTTGGACCTACGTGGCATTAGTGGCCACCTTTGGGCTGTGGCAGCTGCTGGCCTGTGTGACATCTTCCCGCGAGGCGCTGGGGCATGGCTCTGAGTCCCGCACCGAGGCGGAGGAGAGTTGTGACGCCCCACGGGACAAGCGAGAGGAGGCAGCGGGACCCACCATCCATAAGCTGCTGTCCTACACCAAGCCAGATGCCGTCTTCCTGGGTATTGCTTCCTTCTTCCTCCTCGTGGCCGCGCTGGGTAAGTGAAGGAGCTGGAGGGCTGTGGGATGCTCTGCTGTTCACTGGGAGGGGAGGAGCCGTGTTGGGGGCTTGCTCACAGGCTGAGGGAAAAATTAAATGTAGCAAAAAAATGTAGCGGAGGATAAAGTGCCATGGGAAATTAAACTTTTCCATTAGTTGCTAAGGTTCATGCCTCTTTGTACATCTTGTGTAATGGGTAAATGTGGTTGGGATGGGGGTTGATTGTGGGCTTTCATGGTTGGGAATATAAATCCGTGGTTGGATCCTGGACCCACCTGGTGTGTCTGTAACTCTTTGTCCTGTGCTTCTGCATCAGGAGAGACCTTCCTGCCCTACTACACAGGGTTGGCCATTGACGGCATTGTGGTGCAGAAGAGCATGGACCGCTTCTCCACGGCGGTGCTGGTCATGTCGCTGCTTGCCATAGGAAGGTAATCGCAGGGGTAGGAGCCCAGCAAGGACATATGACTGCTCTGTGCTCTTACAGTGGTGGCGGTCATGAGATCTTCCATGTCCTTCTGCCAGTGCTGGGGGAGCAGGCACAGGGGATGGGCTCCCTGGTGATCACTGTCCCTGCCCAAAGCTTGTCATTGCAGGGATTAGAACCACTGTCCCTATGTTGGTAGCACCCAGGGGAGGCATGGGCTGGTTTAATCATTACTACCCAGGGTGGGAAATGATACCAACACAGCATTGCCCAAGCCCTCGATACGGGCACCGGTGTGTTTGTGTTGCTGAGGAGTGGGTTTCGTGTCCACTGGTCTATAACGTTTCTTATCTGCAATTAGCTCATTTGCCGCAGGTGTCCGGGGCGGCGTTTTTACGCTCATATTTGCAAGACTGAACATCCGCCTTCGCAACTGCCTCTTCAGGTCGCTGGTGTCTCAAGAGATGAGTTTCTTTGATGAGAATCGCACAGGTGGGTTCCTCTTTCCCCTGGGTTTACTCTATTCCAGCACATGGTATTTTTCCCCCTTGGTATGCCCTCTCTCCAGGGGCTCTTAGAGGTGGTATCTAAATGCTCATGTTTAGATACAGCAACAGAAAGCTCTTCCTTTTGGGTGCTTTCTTGCCACAGGGGTCAGGATTGTCCAGCACCTTCAGAATGCCACATTGCTACCAAACAGCCTGATATCCAGCAGCCCCAGGGCTGGCATTTTTATCACCAGTCATCTCATCCCCAAAATACTTCCATTCTTCTTCCTGTACCCCCTTTCAGTTCCCACTTATCAGCGGCTCTCCATCCCTGCTCCAGATACTGGAAACCTCAGACATGTGAAGCTTGCTGTGTGTGCTTGTGGCTTTTCCTCCTTGCCATCTAGTCCTGTCCACGTCTGTCATACTGGTGCGGTCCCAGTCAGCTGCAACTTTTCCCATACTTAATTTCTTCTTGGCAATATTTTTAGTTTTGAGGCTGTTTCCATATTTAGCAGTTGCTGCCTGTTGCCTGGTTAGCTAAGGACACTGGATATGTTATTGTAAGTGGGATATGGGTAACCCTCGACTAATAGTTATGCAATAGCATGGGACTTCAGCCCTGGCTGCACTGGAACACAGGCCAAGTACTTAGAAATTCAAGGTGGTATTTGACTCCACTGCAGGAGCTTTGCCCTTAGTGGCTGCACTCACATCCTCCAGGTCACTTGGGTCTTCTCCAGGCTGCGGACACAGCTAAACCTCCTCTGCCCTCTCTGAAGCTGCCTGGCACTCTGTAGGGTGAGCTGTGCTAGGCATATTCCTGGTCCTCTGAGGACAGCAGGGAGAGTTGCCAGCAGTCGGCTGGTGGCTGAGCAAACACCCACTGGTGCACCCACGTGGGATGCCCTCCAGGTACAATGCAGGGCCAGTCCTCTGTGCTATCCTGCAGCCAACCTGAGCAACCCAAGGATGTAGCTTCTGCTTTCAGATGGGTTTCGTGTCTTTTGCACATGGAGCAATTTGAGCTCCTCTGCTTTGCTTCACATCCCCAACAGCAGCCATCTTCTTCCATGCTGCTCTGCAGAACTCATCAAGGGCTGGGTTGGATGAGGAGCTCCATCTGCCAGGAGACTGCTATACAGTCTGCGGGATGGGATGCAGAACATGGACAGGTGATGACCTGCCACAGTGACGTGTCCCTGCTCTCCCCTTCTCCAACCCTTTCTTCTTTTAGGGGATGTCATCTCCCGCCTCACATCGGACACAACCATCGTGAGTGACCTGGTCTCCCAGAACATCAACATCTTCCTGCGCAACGTGGTGAAGGCCACAGGGGTGATCTTCTTCATGTTCAGCCTCTCATGGAAGCTCTCGCTTGTCACCTTCATGGGCTTCCCCATCATCATGCTGGTGTCTGACATCTATGGGAAATACTACAAGGTAGGCAGGAGCAACTGGCATAGCTGTGCTGGCCCGTCCCTGCTGTGGGAGTTACAGGTGGCTTTGGAGCTCGTTGGGTTGATACTCAAGTGCTTTGCTGCTTGCAGTATGGGCACGAGGGCAGCATTACAGCTACGTGGGCAGGTGGCACAACCTTGACTGTCAGCTCCACGCTCGGGAGCTGAAGTGTCTCAGGTCTGACACAGGAGGTAGCTTGGCTGTGCACCGCTCAATGTGTGCCTGTTTGTTCCCATGCCATCTGTCCTCTCCTCTCCTTTTGGAGTAAATCGAATTGGGGTTAAACCCAGCCCAGCACTTCCTCCCTATGCCAAGGGCTGTCTCCTGTGGTTAATGTTGTGGACTGTGCAAGCTCCACACCACATGCTCCCTGTGCTGGTTGTTGCTTTCAGTAAGCACAGCCCTGCTTTCCACTGTTCCAAGGTCAGGGCTGTATCCCATCACTCAACCTTGGTGTTCACGGCCTTGGAAGATGTCACTGTGCTCTCTCCAGAGCCTGTGGGAGAGCTGCCGTGGGCAGCTGGGCATGTGTAGAGCACCCTTTGTTTCTGCTTCCCGCAGAAGCTCTCCAAGGATGTGCAGAACGCCCTGGCCAAGGCCAACAACACTGCCGAGGAGACCATCTCCGCCATGAAGACTGTCCGCAGCTTTGCCAATGAGGAAGCAGAGGCAAATGTGTACTGGCAGAAGCTGCAGCAGGTGTACAGACTCAACAAGCGGGAAGCCCTGGCGTACACCTACTATGTGTGGTCCAGCGGGGTAGGTGGCCTGCACCAGGGCATGGCAGGGGACATGACTTCAGGTGACAAAACGCACACGGAGTGTTGGGTGTGCTGGTCTCAGGGAGCTTTGTGGGATGAGCCCAGCCTTGATGTCTGCTGCCCTCTGTCAAAAATATATTCCATCCTCCCTTCGGGGAGCATGACATCGTGGTGCTGAACAGTCTGTTTTCTCTTGTAAATAAGAATGGAATTGATAACTGCTCAAGGTCGTGGAAAACCTCATGTTTTCAGGCTGCTGCATTGCGTGCCTTTGCCAGCTCATCTCCAGCGGTTCCGGCTGGGAAAACAGCCACAGTGTTGGTTGAGATTCTGCTCAGAAGCAGAGATTTTCTACATGTGGGCGGTGGTGAAGGGAGGCTGTTGGTTTGTTGTTTGATTTAGGCTTTTTTTGCAAAGTGTTTTTTTCTTTGCTGAGAACAGATGGTTTGGGGCTCCTCTTGTATCTGCTGCTAACTAAGGCTGTGCAAAACTCTCACGTGGGGCTGCCCTTCACCCTGCGCATTTAAGGATCCAAATAGCTGCTGTTCAGAGTTGTGTGGGTTATGCCTTCATACAGCTGCAGGATGCTTATGTGTTCCCAAGGCTGAAAGCAAGTTCAGAGCATTCTTAGCATTGTTCCTGAGCATCCAGGTGAAGCCAGCAGTGGGAACTGGGACAGAACGGATCCCACTGAGTCAGAAAAGGCAAAATTGTTCCTGTGAGGCTTGTGTAAAAAGAAGCTGACAGATATAGCACAACCCTCGTGGAGTCTCTCTCAGAGGAAACAGGATCTTAAGGTCAGATCTTGGCAGAGAGAGAGAAGAGGAACTTTTTCCCTGTGTTTTCCCTCTGTGTGAACTCATAGCTAACAGCCCTTCCCACTGACTGTGATCCCAGCAAACTCCAGGCCCTCATTTCACCCTGTGACAGGTAGTCTGTATGCCAAATGTTGCATGGAGCACTTGACATTGCAGAGAGTGAAACATCAGGATCACATCAGGGCTGGTCTGATATGTTTGCTGAGTAGGTGGTGCTCCCATACACTGATTTCAAGCAAGAGTTGAGGTTATCCTTCAGGGACTTGTATACACAAGGAGGATTTTGTGCATTAGCTCTTGGCTTGCCTCTGTGCTCTGAATTAAAATGTGTCATATAACGCAGAGGTTATTTTAGCAGTGAGATGACTGTATGTGTTGGATTATTTGAGTGTGGGTTATGCTAGTCCAAGAGACGTCCATGAGACGCTCTGTTATTTCAGATAAATCTGTCTTCCTTCACTGTTGTCACTCCAGATTTGTATTTTGTTGAATTCCTTCAGTCAGCCCAGCTAACCAAGTTGTTTTTCCCTTCTCATACCCAAGCCGTGTGCTGACAGGAAAGCTGGGTTTGGGGCTCAGAGAATAAATACCAGCTGCTGAATTGTGGTCTCCTGTGTGAGTAACTGCAATTGCACTGGAGTGTTCTGTCCTTGCTGATTTTGGGCTGTTTGCTTGCTTTCAGCTCACCCTCCTGGTGGTCCAGGTCAGCATCCTGTACTATGGAGGGCACCTTGTGATCTCAGGGCAAATGACGAGTGGAAACCTGATATCCTTCATCATTTATGAGTTCGTCTTAGGAGATTGCATGGAGGTGAGTTTGTTTGATCATTCCAGGCAACCCCATATCACAGTGTTTGACTTCAAGATGATCTCAACCCCCACAGTCACAGGACTGGTGCCAGTGTTGCCTTCCCTACCACCTGCTATGGCTTTGCCCATCTGCAGTCTGATTCTCCCCTCTGCTTCCCGTTCCATTTCCCCCTTGGCCCCATGAATACAACCACTGCAAACACCTTGACACTTGAAAGCATCTGAAGCACCTCATCACAGATAAGACAATCAGTACTAAAGGGGTTGGGCTACCCCTGCTGAAGGGGAGAGTCCTGGCTGCCTACCAAGCATGTTTTCTGGTGTGAACGATGCAGAGATTGCGTGGCTGCCTGTTCAATTTCGGAGTTCATTAAGAGCTTAATTATATTACATTTTTTAACTCTCCTTGGAATAGGCTGCAAGCTGCTGCATTGGCAGCACATTAGCAACTTGGGATTGTGGGTGGGATGGGAGCCCACTCAGGGCTGCTTTCCCGTTGCAAAGGCGTAAGCCTGGCCAACTGAAGCAGAAATTAGCAAGTCCAGATTTCCTCACAGCCAAGCCTGGTTTCGATGCTGTTTCATCCTTCGTGCAGCAGCACAGCAGAGCTGGAGGCAGCTCACCCAGCTCTCACCATCTGTGCTGATAGCTGCAGGCTCTGGTGGTGTTTCCAGGCAGTAGTTTTGGTGTGTTTGAGGCACTTACAGTACAGGCTGTTCATCAGTTTGAGTTTAACACTTAAATTAGCCAGCAAGATGGAGGCTATTCCAGCAAAGCTAGTGTCAGTGTGTAGCAGTTGTAGTGGGAGGAAGTACAGTAGATCCACTGGGACCATATTCCTACGGGGAACAGCCATATCAGCTGCCTAATGGTGGTCTAGAAAGGTCCAGCCTGAGGCTGCTTTGCATTTGTAACGTGTGTGCTAGGGGACAAGCCAGCTGCTCTGGGGCTGATGCAGCGCTTTGTCGTATGCAGATGCATTCAACCATTGGATTGGAGAGCTGCTGGTCTTGAGCAAAGAGACATGAGAGGAGGATTTCAGTAGAAGTTTGGGTTATGTATCTCTTGACACACCTCTTCCCAATTCATCTTTTTTAC
This sequence comes from Phasianus colchicus, assembly GCF_987193195.1. Lineage (NCBI taxonomy): Eukaryota > Metazoa > Chordata > Aves > Galliformes > Phasianidae > Phasianus > Phasianus colchicus. The sequence continues at coordinate 8,206,647 of NC_143453.1, read as the reverse complement.
TTCTTGTATTCCCCTGTGTCTACCCATGCAAAAACCCCTTTAGATTATGTTTCCTCTACCTTGGGCAGGGGCAAAAATTCTCTTTTTCTGCCTGATGACCATAGTTAACATCAGAGAGTGCTTCAACTGTTCTCCTTATGAGTGGTTCCGATTGCTATTTCCATAATGGGAGGGTCTAACCATTACCTCTTCCCTTCCAGTCTGTGGGCTCTGTCTACAGTGGCCTGATGCAGGGAGTGGGTGCTGCTGAGAAGGTGTTTGAGTTCATCGACCGCAAGCCAACAATGGTCAACGATGGGTCGCTGGCCCCAGACCATGTGGATGGAAAAGTGGAGTTCAGAAATGTGACATTCTCTTACCGCACTCGTTCCGCAACACAGGTCCTCCAGGTGAGCCCCACTGGTGCAGAGCATTCCTCACCACGAGGCATCTTGTGATGTTTCTCCATAATGACCATAACCAATCCTTAACCTGTAGGGAAGGTCATTTGCCTTTTTTGAGATGCATAAAGGCAGCCTCAGCAGCATGCTGGCAAGTAGATTATTGTGAGCAGCAGGTGTTTAGGGCTGGCTTTCCTTACAGAGAATTAGATTTATTAATAAAACCCTTGTTCCCAGCTCAGACATTAAACATGTCAGCATGGTGCAGGGCTTTGTGCCAAGCTGTCTCAGGCTGCTTCCACGTGAGGGAGGCTGAGGTCATGGGGCAGGATGAGCAAGCAAAGAGGTTGGTTGCTTTGCAGTTTTTGGAGGTCCTGCTGCACAAGCAAGAAAATTCAGAGCAAATGCTTCCTCAGAGGGAGCTGAGAGAAGAAAACAGTTAGTCTTTTGGAGGTGAGATGGCCAGAGCAGCACACCAGAGTGGTTGGTTGGGGGGGATCTCCTTAGCATCTTTTGGTCGCCTCTCCTGTGCAGTGCTCAAGCCACTGCTCCAGGACCCTGATGAAGGCCAGCACCTGAGCACATTCTCCCATCCATGTTGCAGAACGTGTCCTTCACCCTGCACCCTGGCAAAGTGACAGCACTGGTGGGCCCCTCGGGGAGTGGAAAGAGTTCCTGCGTCAACATCCTGGAGAACTTCTACCCTCTGCAAGATGGGCAGGTGCTGCTGGATGGGCATCCCATTAACATGTACGATCACAAGTACCTGCACTCAGTGGTACGAGCGACTGATAAGTGTATTCTAGCTATCACTTGCTGTGGTCAGAGGGGATGATGGCAGTGTTGTATATGGCTATGGGTTTGATCTGGAAACCTCTGAAGTGCCCAGAAAGCTGGAGGTAGTCCAGGAAACAAATTAAGATAATTTGGGGGGGCAGAAGGGAACAAGATGGTGATTGGTTTTAGGGGAAGGGGGAAGTCTGCTGAAAACAGAACTAGAAATGTGTTTGTTTTGTTTTGTATTTTTTTTGGTCAACCCAAAAGTTTTGGTTGTTTGATTATTGATAGTCTTGGTTGGTTTTGGAAAAAGTGTTTTGCATTCCCGCAGAATATTCTACCTTAAGATCTTAAAATCACTCTCAGATCATGAGGAGTTAAACTACTTGGAATTCTGGAAGCAGCAGAGGAGTGCTTTGTCCAAGCCTCTAGCTCTGTCTGTGTGTCAGCACAGATCAGCCTCCATCTCCTATGCAAGTAACTGCCCACTTTGTTTGCCCCCAGAGTGAATGGCCTCGGGAGCAGCAGGAAAATCTGAAAACAATTGATCAGAAGCAGGCTGGAAAGCCAGAGTCAGTGTGACTAATTGACATTCTCTGCCAGTGCTGAGTGAAAATTAAAAGACAAGCAAGTCTTTCAGCTTAGCAAGCCTGGTGTCGTGCTAGGAGCATGGGGAGAAGTCAATTAAAATATGACCGTATCCTACTGGTTCTCTCCGTGTCCAGTTCTAAGCAATAATTTGAAGAGTTCAATTTATTTCAATATAGACTGTTTAACAAAGCAGGCTGAATTCAAGAGTGAGCAGCAATGTCTGTACAGTAGAACAGGGAGGCTGTTGCTAAGCAATTAAGGAATTGCAGCAGCTCTTAACTTCCTAATTTGCCTCAAGCAGAGAATTGGCAAGGCTGGGCAAAGCTCCCTCCAACCTGCATTGTCCCTACAACTGGTTTTCCATACTGAGAAGTGCAAGAAGTTCTGGGAGTTCTGGGTCTGGAGCAAAACCACGACAGGGACCTGGAGTGGGGAGCTCAGCCCAGGTGCCAACATACCAACATATCACACATTTCCTTTTCTGCACAGTAGCTTCCAGCAGACAACATAAAGTGGACTGGGACTGCCACAGGGCACCTAGCAGCGTTGCTGGAAGCTCACATCAATGCATTTCTGTGCCTTGGTCCTTACCTACTGGGAACAAATGCTGATAATCTGAGATGCTGGTTGGCCATTGTGTCTTCTGCTCCCAACCTGCTGCTCTTCCCTTCCTTTCTGCAGATCTCCCTGGTCAGCCAAGAGCCAGTGCTGTTTGCTCGCTCTATTGCCGATAATATTTCTTATGGCTTAGCTTCAGCCTCCTTTGAGTCGGTTGTTCAGGCTGCCCAGAAGGCCAATGCGCACGCCTTCATCACGGAGCTACAGGATGGCTACCACACAGGTACCAACATCCCTCTGTTTGCACCAAAAGCATTCGGTACTGAGGGAGCCATGAGAAGGTAGGGGCTTCTCCTTGCTGTTGCTTCAGCTGTGCTGCCTCCAGAGCCCTTCTTACAGCAATACAGCCATGTGGGTCAGCACAAGAGAGAAGTCGGGGCTTGGATGATCTCTCAGGCTCAGTGACTTCTTGTTCTGGGTCTTTCCATGTGCATCAGTCCCTCACACACTGGGACAACAGTGGAGAACTTTCTGCTGGAGGGAAGGACTGCAGCCTTGAAGGTGTTTAGTACATTTCAACTGCTTTGTTAAGTGAATAAACAGAATAGCATTTGCTTCATCTTTGCTTCAGAGCATTACACTGTTCTGGTGTTGTTGGCTGGGTGCTGAACTTAATGGCTACTGTTGATTTTTATCTTGACTGCTCCTCCTCTTGATCCAACAGAGGCAGGTGAAAAAGGAGCTCAGCTATCAGGTGGCCAGAAGCAGAGAGTGGCTATTGCCAGGGCCTTGATCCGAACCCCTCCCATCCTAATCCTGGATGAAGCCACAAGTGCACTGGATGCAGAGAGTGAACATGCGGTGAGTGGGTGACTTGGGTGTCTGAGCTGAAGAAACAGTCTAGGGTTGGAGGAAAGATTACAGCTTCAATTTCTAGCCCACAGACAAACTTGCAGTAGGGAGGAGTACCTGAGCTAAAATTTGAACTAAGGCACCAAACAAACCATGCTTGTAGGCTAAGCCATGGTTTATCTGGCTGGGATGTGATGACCAAACAGTTCTACCAGTAGTCTCCTTTGGTCTGGCTAGTTCATTGGCACAATGAAAAGCTGGTTCAAAGTGCTGGCATAAGGACAGGCTTCCCAGTGCTAGAGGATGAGTGCTGCACAAATGTGATCTCAGGGCAGTTTGTAGGCTTGCAGGATGGGGTGAGGCTCTTCAGCAGAGCTAGCACTATGTGGCCTCCAGATTTGCACCCCAGCTCTAACAAGAGCTCAACATACAAGATCAGGCCTGTCACTTTACCACTCTGTTACCAGCAGTGGAGGTGTGCATTCCCCATCTGAAAGGTGGCTGCATTGAGAGAGAATTTGGGGCTGCACAGTGAGATGGGATGGCCATAGGGCTACAGGGGGCCCTGCCTTTGCGTCCTCAGCATAACCAGAGGAGAACAAACCTCCTGTCCAGAGATTTCTTAACTCAGAGCCACCAAGCTGCTCTCCTCCCCTCCCAACACAGTGCCAGTGATGCTCATGCACTAACATCTTTTCTTCCCTCAACAGATTCAGCAGGCGATTTACGGTGACTTGCAGAACCACACAGTGCTTGTCATAGCTCACAGGCTGAGCACTGTCGAGAAGGCACACAACATCATTGTGCTGGACAAGGGCCGCGTGGTGCAGCAGGGCTCACACAAGGAGCTCATGGAAGAAGGAGGTCTTTATTCCAAGCTGGTGCAGAGACAGATCCTGGGGCTTGAGGCGGGTAGCACAGACAGCCGCCAACCCACAGCCCGGGGGGATTCAGCGAAGGCGCCCGGCGGGCTGGAGGGAGAGTTCAGGATAGACCATTCCCTCCCAGCTGTGGCACAGGACGACTGTAACAACACAGCTCAGAAGTGAGAGCAGCGAGGGCTGGGGCTGGAGACGCATGCTGGGACGCAGCGGCAGGAGGTGGCTTGCCGACGGGCCGGCGCGCCGCACAACGTGCCCGTTTGCTCATCCTGCGTGCGCCACACACCTTTGCACACACACACAGCCACACACTATAGAGCTTCCTGCATTACTGCCCAGTGGGCAGATGCCTGCTGGTTAAACAGGGAAACAGATTTGGGAGTTGGGTCTTTAGCAATTCCCAGCATTTCTACTGGGTTTCTTTTCTTACTACCAGTAATTCCTCACAACTGGGACTTTTCTTCCATTGATATGCATGTGTAACTGATATTAACTGTAATGGATGTAAAATGCATGCGCGGAGGGGAAGTTCCCCTCCAGGAATTCAGGGGGTGGCTCTTGTAGCCAGATAGAAAAGCAGCGGCTGGAGAAGGTCCTGCTCCTGCTGTCGATCTGTGGAGCCAGTCTGAAGTCTGTAGGGATCTCTCCTCGGCTTCAGTGAAAACTGGATCACTCTCGTGGGGCTGAATGCCAGGAGAGTTTTGCACTGAGTGCCTGCAGGCTCAGGTTCACAACCAAACAGCTGCTGAGTTTGTTTCATGTAGTAACCATCCTTTCTGGAATAAGCCAGGGGACCAGGAGGCAGGTGTTACATTTAGATTTGCTCGTGGTGCTTGGTGGGTATTTGATTTTGTTTTTAAGGATGAAGAGTTTTACCCTGATTGGGTTGGGATGAGCTTTTTTTGTTGTTGTTGTTGTTTTTTCTTATATTTCCGTGTGCACTACACAATGTCTGTCTGGCTCCAGCATCCTCTCAAATTTGGTCTGTTATTTCAGTATTTTTTTATATCTCACAACCCTGGTGCTGGTTTGAAAAACACTACTAAAGACAGGCATAAAATACTAAAAGATAGCACTTTATAAATTCCACTGATGCTTTGTTCAGCTTCAGGCAATGCTATTGACTTCGTTGCATGGGAAACCCATACACTCACTTTCCTTGAAGTCAAACTTCCTCTGCCTGAAGTTGAAAATGTATTTCTTTGAATACTATTTATTAACTTTGAGTAAGAGTGAAAGAAAGAAAGCTGTTGCTCCTAGCCCTTCTGCATAATGGCTCTGGCTTTGTAGTTTTATCCTGCCATAGATTAGTGGTGAAGCTTATGCAGGCAGGCAGATGCTATTGAAAAATAGCATTGGATTTTATATGGGAATGATTGACTCAGAATGTGCATCGTTAAGAAATGATCTCAAGCACTTTAGCTCTCATGTTTTCCAATATTTGAATGCTGCTGTGTTTTCCTTTTTGGCAGTTTTGTTGTTGGTAATGTTTTGTTTTTGCTCAGTAATGTTTTACAAACTCTTTAGTGTCCTTGAGGAGGGATGCTCTAAAGAAAAATAAAATACTACCTCTGCCACTAAATACTGAGCCCCAGTGGGGGCTGTGTTTTTGCATTCAGAATATCTGGAACTTCAAGGTAACATTAATCTGGGGGTGATAGACAGACACCCTTGTGGGGAATAAGAAGAACTACCTACAGAGAATTGGGTTTCTAACAGCCATGAAACACTAAGAATAACCTATTCAAGAACTTGTTTTCATCCCGGATCCCATCTGATAGTCAGTCTCACACAAAAGGACAGGCAGTATAACCTGTTGTCAAAGCACAACACTCTGTAGCTGAAGTCTTTTTAGCTACTTGCTTTTGTGATATGATAAAAAGCTGTGCCTCAGGAGGAGAGCTCTCTTTGGCTTATCTCCCTCAATTTCGGAGGGAATCACAATCCGAAGCCTCGTTTAAGTCATTCATCATTCAACACTTCCCTAAATGGCCAGTATATTTCTGCCTGATGAAAATCTTCATTGTCGGTATGAAGAGTTTGGAGATTCCACCCAGCACCAGAGGGCAAGCAATTAAATCTGCATTCTTATCAGTAGCTGTGAGCAGAATGCAGACAGTGGTTTGTAGAAGTGGAATTGATTGCTGGTTAATTGGAAAACTGGGGGAAGGGGGAAAAGGGTAACCTGGGAAATGAGGGAAGCCAGCACCTGGGAAGTGCTGTTAGGACAATGCTTGTTACTACATAAGATGGCAGAAAAGGGGAGATCCTGTCACGTGTGCCCCACCAGGCAGTGCTGCAAGAAGGGGAGTTGAAGGATACACAGGGATTAGCCTTATTGCAAAGGCTACAGGAAATTTTGAGAAGGGATCCCTGCTTCCCAAGTCCGGCGTGCCAATAATCCCAGCATTGTACTCCAAAATCCAAAAAGCTTCAACTGAAATGACACAGAGAAGGAGCAGCTTGTCTCTGCTAGTGGCTCCAGGCCAACCTGATAACAGGAACTGATTTTGTGCATTGCTCCGGGTGCTGAATTCTGTCTTTTGCATCCAGATAACTCAAGGCTGCTCTTCCCTTGAGCTTTACAAGTTATTTTATTGTTCTGTTGGCATGTGACAAGTGGATCTGCATGCATGCCAAAGCTATGAGGGTTTTCCATCCAGCAGTACTAATCTAATGCAGACATTTCTGCTGGCCAAATCAACGTAAATCCTGTGACTATACTGAAAATCCTGCTTTTCAAAATCATTCCAGATTTCTTTTCATGATGGGTCTTTCATACCTCACAGAACTGTCACCACCTCAGAATATGTCTGTGATGTGATAACTGGGGTCAGAGGTGCCTGTTGGCCAGAGGATGTGCTTATCTTGGTGCAGCAGTGGCAGTTCCTTTAGTGCTGGAACCTGACTGCTGCAAGTCGTTGGGCCACACTGTCTGTGGGCAATCTATACAGTCTAGAAACTGTATAGGCCACTGTTTCCTCTGAGAGCCTGCAGTGTAGTATTTTATGGCTGTGAGTTTACCCAGAGCTGATGTTTACATGGGAACACGAAAAAGACTGTTCAGGCACTTATTGAGGACAGTGATGCAGATAAGTTTTTCTTCTCAAAGGGAACTTAGATGGGTTTATCTGAAACCTTAACTTGTGGAGTGCACCTTGATGACCGTCATGGCAGAGCTGGAAACAATGAGTCACCTGAAAGCATACATGATTGTAAAGGTTGACTCCGTGCTCCATAGTAGGTTGTTTTCCTCACTGTTAATAAGCTTAAACCATTCTCTGTAATATGTCTAACCACAGATTTATTTAAGTATTGGACAGCCCTATCCAAGATAAAGTTCAAGAACAGATCCTGTTAATACATACAACCAGAGATTGATTTGATTTAAACATTAGAGAACCTTATCCAAGACAAAGTTCAATAGTAGATCCTGTAGTCTTAGCCATCCCCCAAAGACACATGTTGACCTTTGTACCTTTGCACAGACAAGGTGTGTGGCTGAGTGACCCAGTAAACTGAAACGCAGCATGATGGAAAAAAACATAGCCATGTTTATTCCAGCAACTCATTTCCCAGTGCACCAAACTGCCTCAGCATGCAGTTGAATGTGTTTCAGAGGCTGGGCTTTCTAGGTCTTCAGCAGGTCTGGAAATACCACAAGCAAATACGCAGTGTTTCCAGTTCAGGTTCAGAGCTGCATCTTAGTCTGCCCTTTCTGCTCTAGCTTCACTGTAAGCCTAAGGAATGCAGATGCAGGTATAAAACCCGTTTCTCTTTTCATGCCTGTGGATTCCTGAGTGGAAACAGCACTGTCAGTTAATTCTTGCCCTTTCCAACAGAACTACTCCTCCTCTTCCAGAATGCTGAATATGCAGGTCTTTTTCATATGTGAAGGAATTTAAATCATAAAATCTAGACAGAAGCATGGACTTCAAAATAAAAGGAAATTAAATTGCAAATAAGCCTGAGAACTTACCTAACTATTGAGCAACCAGACTAATAAGGGTTAATAAACTCCAAAGATTAGACTTGCAAATTCAGTCTCTACGTAACCAACCAGTTTTTCCAGGAGAAGGAAAGAAGTTGTTGTGAAGGTGACTTGCAAAATATGTCTAAATATAATAAATGTGCATACACGTAGTGCTACTGACTGTAAAAGAATATGAGATGACAGAACGAAATCCAGGATCAGGTTTTAAAAAAAAATAAAACAAATCTAACATTTAAATTAAACTGGGCTGGGTGCCAGTTCTCCCCATGACTGAAGCCTGACTCCTTATTAATCATGACATGTCTTCCACTGTAGCGTTCTGAATGTTTTTTGTTCTACTTCTCCTCTAATAAGAAATCACAACTTCTATACTTTACCTGCTTTCATTTTTAATGTTCGTAAATACTGTCACCTTTTGAAAGGATTTTAGCAAAAGTAAAGAGGATTCAGAGCTTGGATAAATCTGATAAATCTCAGATTGTAGTACCCCGATATTTGATGATCCCTGTAGCCAAAAATTCTATTTTATCTTCTATTCTTCACATTCTGCCTAAGTGATGTGCTGCCACAAAACCCTTCATGAAGGCTGCTGAGTTGAAAGCCACCTTCCAACTTGCCCAAGTAGAATACATATTCCAAAGCAGCTGACCCTTATTTTGTCTCTCAACTTCAGTTGCTTTTCTGGCCAAACTCACAGATGCTGATCAAAGTACTAAAAACCACCAGATGTTTAATACTGACAATCCTCTCTGACATCTCCAGAACCCAAACTTACCTGCATAGGTGCATGTGTGTTTTCAAGATCTGTCGTATTTGAGCACACATAAATTATGTTTTCCTTGTGCTACGTTTTGTGAGGACTTCATCGTTCTACATGATGAGGCTTTTAACTAATTTAGTACTGATTACCATTGACAGATTCAAATAACCATTCCATAGTAACTAGAGCAATAAAACAGAGCAGATCCCCTTAGAAGATCACTGCAATACTGAACCATCTTTCCTGACAGCATACTGACAATACAATGATAACAATGATAACAATGCCCTTCCCCAGAGATACTCACCCTTGGTACCTCTAGAAGCACTACTCAGTGTGAGCTCCCCCTCTCCACCCTCAGTGTGGGACTGAGCAGTTATTATTAATTTTCATTTTAAGCAAAAGGCCTATGGTTAAGAGAAGCTGACAGCATTCAGGATCACACAGAAAGGCAGTGGTAAGACTAGATTTACAACATGAAGCTGAGTCAGACTCTTCTAAACCACACTCCCCCCATACCAATTATCTAGCTATGCTATGCTAAAATCATCCTTGAGAAGAAGGGTTTTCTTTTAACCCCTCAACTAATTCCTGTTTATATATGTGTGTATAAGTGTATTTGCATGTGTGCACAGATGTACAGAATGGGGTAACAGCAGAGTGTAACTGCATTTTTGACAGGCATGTGCTAACACACTATATGACATCATGCTGGCATCGCAGCTACCTCCTGGTTTAAGTGACAAGGTCAGGCTGTGAAAACCCATGTCACCACCAAAGGGTACAGCTTCTTACTCATCTTTGCCCTGAGCAAAGCACCCACACGGGGAACAGCACAACACATACCACAGCACCACGTGGGCATGCTGACGTGGAGGAACGGACAGATGCCCATATCTCTAATTGTGTTCTCCCCACCCTCAGCAAGCACAGCTGCCAGGTGCACAGCCCTTTCCTACCTGCTCTGGGTGTGCTCTATTTGCATCACACTTGGATGAACTGTGACGAATTGGTGGTCCTTGGACCTGTGGGATAACAGACAGCTGAGTTTAGTTGCAGGACAAACCCCAAATATTCAGCTGTCATGTCTTCATTCATGTCTGCCAGGAAGTACTGGGTCTGAATGAGACCCATATCATTATAACTAGATAGGATTACAACAGAGATTGATTCAGTTCATGGTATGATTTTTCAGTTAGATCAAAAATGCTAAACACCAAGAACAGTGCCACACGGCCATTTCCTATCTGGCTCATTTGGTTCATCCTGGTTCTCTCTGCAGTCACACACATGGAAACCAGCACACCCACACCCACAATCAGCCACAGAACCAGTGCAGGAGGTGGTGCATGCCCAGAGATGCATACAATCTCAGCTATGCTAACACAATTAATTATTTCCAGGCATAATTGTATGCATCAGCCACGCTATCATCAGCGGTAATTGGAGAGCTGCTGCTCCCGAGTGTTACCACAGAGCGCACAGCGAAGTGGTGATGATGTGCACTTTTGCAGGTGTAGATTCATTGAATCATTTGAGTCGCAAGGGACGTTGAAAGATCACGTAGTCCCACTGCCTGCAGTGCACAGGGACACCCACAGCTCCATCAGTGCCCACAGCCCCGTCCTCTGACCGCGGGTACCTGCAGAGATGGGGCACCGCCACCTCCCTGTGCACCCACTGCCCTCAGTATAAAAACCTCTTCCTTTTACCCAGTCTAAACCTCCTGTCTTTAAGCTTGAAGCCATTTCCCCTTCTGCTTTCACAACAGACCCTGATAAAGAGCCCGGCTTTCCTTTCTCGCAGCCCCACCACACGCTGCCAGCCGCTCTCAGCTCTGCGCTCCCCTCCACGCCGTGCAGCCCCAGCTCTCAGCCCGCCAAAACGCTTCTTTTGAGGTACGCCTTTGTTTAAAGCGCCTCTATAAAACGCGCCTTTGTTGGATCACTTCTTGACCCTCGTGCTTGAAGAAAGTGCTCAAGGCGGACAAAGGGCCAGCACCAAAGCTGGGCAAGTTACCATTTTTAGCTATTTTTAACCTAAATGGGTATTCAGCCTCAAACAATAACGCAGTCCCTCTTTTGTGCTTCGCTGTGACCACGTCGCAGCCCGGGGAGGAAGCCGAGTTCGACAGTTACACCGATTTCCCTCCTCACTCACAGCAGCCAGACGGGCGCCCACCGACCGGCGGCGCGTCTCTGCGGCACCGCGACGGCGTCGAAGACCGAGCCGGACGACGCGCACGGAGCCGAGCGCCCGGCCGCGCGGCCACACCGCCCCGCTTCCCGCCCTTTGGGTGCCGCCCCCCCGCGGCGGCGCGGCCCGGCCCGGCCTTCTCCTCCCCTCCCGCTGCCGCTCCGCCCCCCCAGCAGGGGGCGCCCAGGGCGGTGCCCGGCGGGTCGGGGCGGTGGGGCCGAGGCACTTCCGGTCGGCGGGAGCGGGGCCGCGCCGCCATGGCGCTGGACGCGGGGCGGCTGGAGGGGCTGAGCCTGCAGGAGCTCAGCGCGCTGCTGGACGATGAGGAGCGGCTGCAGGGAATGGCCCGCGAGATGGAAGAGGTGAGCGGAGCGCTGTGCGGCCGCACCGCCGGGATGCGGTTTTGCCCTCGGGGCGCCCCGGGACTCGGCCGCCCGTTTCCCCCCTTCTCCCCTCCGTCCTCCCCGCCTTTGTGCGGCGGCCGGGCCGGGGGGGCTGACAGCGCCCGCCTGCTGCTGAGGAGCCGCCGCCGGAGTGAAGGTGGCACCGGGTTTTTCCTTATTTATTCCCTGTTGTTTTTTTCCCTTGTTGGACCCCCCCCCTTTCCCCCCCCGTTGCCCTTTCTTTTATTTCCTCCCTTATTTTTTTTCCTGTTTATCCCCGTTTCCTCCGTTTAATGCAGCCCTGTTTTCACGCCTGGGACAGCAGGAGGGGTTCTGTCAGGGTGTTCTGGCTGTCCCAGCCCTCGGACCGTGAGAAGAGCGGCTCTGTGCTGGGCTGCCCGGCCTGCTGTTGCTCCTCTGCTCTCGGAATGTCTTTGTCAGCGTGTCAGGCTCCGAGCCGTGCGTCTGGGGCTGCGCTTGTTCACGTTAAATAGAAGCCCGTGTGCTTCGTGCTGCTGCCTTCCTCCTTTATGGGGTTTTCTGCGTGCCAGTGAATGCTGTATTACGGTGTTGATGGAGTCTCTCCCAGCAAACACTCCTAAAAGATCGGCCAGCAGCAAATATGAAGCAGCTTACGTGAAGGTTTTGAGAGAAACGTTCTCTGCTTCTCTGGCTGTTGTATTAATTCCTTTTGTTTTAATGTAAAGAAGTCCCAGGGAAAAATTCTTGTAGCTGTAACCCTTTTGGTGCTTCCAAGGAAATCGTTCTGGGTGACCTCCAAGCAAACTGCTGAGGACTCACAGGTGGGGCGGCCCTGCAGGGCTGGGCTGTGGCAGGAAGGTGAGCCAGGGACGTTCTTGCTCTGCTGTCCATCTTCTGCCCTTTGTGTAAATAGATTTGTGCATTGAGGCTGAGTGTAACGGCTTCTCAAAATACAGGCTTATATGAAAACTTAAGAAACTGTTGAGGAAACTGATACTGCTGTAAAAGAGCAAAGCGTGGAAAGGCCTTAGAGATGCTGGTGGGTTACTGGCAGGCAGGAGAACCTTTCTGTGTAAGGACAAAATATTTAGGAAAAGTCTACAGGTTGTAATGTGCTCTAGCTCAGTGCAGATGTGGCTTTAGCTGGGTGCAGTATCACTGATTTCATGTAACCTCTGTCCAGGTATGCTAGCAGATGGCCTCGCTCAGCAGTCTGCTTATTATTTGTCAATACGTGCTTCAGACTGCATCAGAAGCAGCAACAGACCTCATGACCTCAGTACAAAGATTCTCTCTTAGTGCAGAATTAGAGCATATTCACAATGTGACCCTCCAGCTTTCCTCTTTAGTTGGCAGCAGAAGGCTTTTAAATTGTAGAGTAAAGTTCTCTGGGCCTGAGGGAATATTTTGTGGTGTTTGGAAAGTGTGGCTAGGTTTGAAGGTATTTGAGCTGTGTGGAAATACAGTGACACTACTGTCTGCTGTAATCCTCTTTTATTGTGCACGGAGGCTTTTAGTAGAGCATGTCCAACTCAAAAGTGTTTATCCATCTTGGAAGTGGCCGTTCTTGAATGCTTCATCCTCATTCTGCTTTTGCCTTCGTTGAAGTTTTTGCTCCTTGGCTTTGTGCTGCTGGGTTCCGAGTTTGCGCTGTGAAGTATGCAGCAGGAAGAGGGAGAGGGAAATCCTGAGCATTAAGGGGGAACTGTGCTGGCTTCACCGCTGCTTGTGTAGAAATCACGTTTTCGGTCTGTGTGTACCTTTGTCATAGGGTTGTTCCAAAGTCCTTAAAATTGATAACTTAATTGGGGCACACTAACTAAATCGTGATTCCTGAGTCACTCCTTTGAGGTCACTTGTATTTTCGGTGGCAAAATGGGCTAAAGCTGATTATTTTGTAATGGAAGAAACCTTTGTACTCCTTGTTGCAAGGGAAACCCAGCTCAAAAAACCAATGTTTTGTTCACAAAGAGAAGGATTTGGAAAATCACTTGGCTTTCTTGCTAATAGCTAAAAATAGGCTCTTTCCCAGCCCTAAAGGGAGTGCTCAGCACTTGTGCAGTATTTGTATGTGTCATCATGGGGGTGTATGCACATATCTATCTATATATATATAAAAATCTGTGTGGCTGTGCACACATATATATTTCACTGAGGTAATATGCTTGTACAGTGTCCTGTGCACCATAGCCCCAGGTATGTGAAAACAGGGCATCAAAGAGCTAAGCTGCTTTTTCTGTCTGTAAGGTTGTTTTTGAAGCCTCTGGGCTTTCAGCTCCTGAACAAGGAACATCTTGTCTATTGGAAAGAGGAAGGAAGCCAATTGTCTGGTACTCCCAGGCTTTTAAAACGGAGGAGTTTTTGTGATAATCCTTTGAGGTTAATCTCTGTTGTACGTTGACAGGATTCATCTTCACGAAATAAAAGCACATTGTTCATAAAAGTCAGTCTCAGCAAGTTTGTGATGTGATTCTGGTGGTGCTTCGATGAATTTCTGTGGTGAGAATTGGTTTTCTCTTGACCTGTGCTGGATCTTTGCTTCAGGAACAGTGCAGCATTGTGTTACTGCGTGCTCGAGTTCTGCTGCCAAAAGTTGTTTGCTTTTCAAGACTTTAATTACGTGAAATGGAGTCATCAAAAAATGTATTGCCATCCTCTTGCTCCAGCATTTCGGAGTACGCTGGCAAGCACAGGAGGGGTTTTTCAGTGTTATTCTCAAAAACTGTTTAAAGAAGCAGGGGAAGCGCAGAAAGTCCGAGTTCAAACTATGTGAACGCATGCCCGGATTCCTCATCCTGCCCTAAAACCACACAGTGTGAGTGGTTGTGTTCTTGTTTGCCAAACGTGAAATTTAGCTGTAGAGTTAGGGTTTAGACATGGTGACAATGACTGAGTTCTGTATTCCAGCAAAGCATCTGATGATAACCTGCCTGTGTGTAATGGCACCGATTGCGGCTCTGTGCAGCACTTTCCTCTGGAGCAAACAGCAAGGAACTGAAACTCGCCTCTTAACCTTTATTTCCTCATTTTTAAAACCAGTATGTACATAATTGGGAGACGACCTAAATTTAGCAAACCTAATTACTTTGGATTATGTATTAATATTTATTACCAAGCTGATGCCGTTAGAAGCTCTATTATCATTCACCAGCATTTGATGAAAAGCTCTCATACATTTTCTATACCAGAAGTCTTTATTCTCCTCCCCTGCACCTGTTAGCTCCTATTTCAGGGGTTAATTTGTCACTCCAAATGTGCACAGTTGCACTTCTGCAGTGTGACAGCAAGCTTTGTCCCTAAAAATGAAAGAAAGAATGTGAGAATGATAAAGGCTGGAAAAAGAAAGAATGAAAGGCTGGAAAAACACCAGAGAAACCTTAAAGGAAAGCGTGGATGTCTGCCATCTATAAAGCAGTCAAAATGGAACAGTTTGATAGTTTGTTTGGGTGGGGTTTTTTTGTTTTATTTGTAGCTCCTTAAGAGACTTCTTTTTGAAACTATCAGTTGGTAATGGGCACTCTTTAAGCATCTGAGGATTAGAAGGGCTGCACAAGCCCTGCATTTGGCTTTGTTAACCTTCCTGTGCTGCAGTTTGGTCTCAGGGTGCTCCACTCCATCCATCTGTCCTGTTTCCCCATTCAGGATTCATGGGGAGACCTCAACAGTAAAAAGAAAAAAAAAAAAAAGTAGTACCATCATCCTGTCTCGTTATGTCTCATGATTCTGACTGGTATTTTTCATCTATTTGAAGATCAAGATTTCCTGCTTGCTGAAGTGTTCATGACCTCAAAGTCTTGTTAGCAATTCCGCTGGTTGTGTGCTGTTTGCTTGCTGCTTCCGTTGGGCAGGTGAACATTTGATGCAGTGCAGCAATTCTCTTTATCAATTTTTTTTGTCACACAACAGGTCTGACAGCAAAATAACTCAGGTTGGATTTATTCCTTGCCTCTCTGGTTGCAGCTGTTGTCCTGGGCTCGTGAAAGCCATGAAGCGATGCGGAGGGCATACGTTGTGCTCCACTGGTGATCTCAATGGCTGATCATGCTGCACTGCTCCTTTGATGCTGATGATATTTCATAGCTGTGCGTTTGTTGGGTTTTGAGTCGGTCCACTCTTTGAAAGTTTTTCTTTAGGGCTTTTTAAGTATTTGCTTTTCAGATTCCTTGAATTTATTCTCAAGTGTGGCGGAACATTTGCAGGAAAGATTATTAAACTGAATTCTCATCCATGCCAGATATGATTCTGTTTTTTTTTAAATTGTGATTGTATTCGAGTTGCATTGGTTTGTTCTATTTGTTATGAACAGAATTTCGTCCCTCCACAAACTTCAAACTTCTTGCCATGAGGTGAAACATTCAAACGTCCCATACAAATGAATGAGTCTTCACCTTTGCTTTGGAAATAAGTTGTTCTTTGGTTTGCCTTGTGATTGAAGGCTTGCTGCTTCTCACAGTTTTAAGCAAGATTCTATGCAAGTGTCTCATCTGTTCAACGGTCCATTTTTTTTTTTAGAAAAGAAATGTGAGACAGAGTCTAATGCTGGAAGTGAGGACACCTGATCATGACGTGTGAATCCTGTTTTTGATCAACTTCTGCAGAAAAGTGTGCCCTTCTTAGCAGCTTGTGGAAAGCTTTGAGTCACTAAGTCTTGTGTAATTTCACGAAAACTAATATGTCAACTTTTCTTCTGTTTTAAACTAACCTATATTAGGCTTTCACCTAAACATGCATTAGACCACAAGGATCAGATGTCAGTAGGTAGGGATAGCAGAAGGAATCGCTCGCTGTTACACCTGGCTGGCTCACCTTGTTTGCCATCAAGCCAGGTAAATATGTCTTTACAAGTGCTGTCGTAGTACTGATTGTTCCGTATATTTACAAGATATATCCTGTTAGGAGGATATTTATTCATCTTTACAGATTCATCATGCTGTAGAAGTTCTTCAGAAAGTCCTTGTAGAAGTTGGGTGTTTGTTTCCTCCTTCGCAGTCAGTCAGGGTCCCTGAGAGTTACTTGAGCTTCATCTCATTTCAGGAAGCTTCTTCTGTTATTCTGCCTTTCTTCTCTTCTTTACAACATATGATTTAAGCAATTTCCTTTCCCTGGGAGTTGTACTTGAAACGTTTATAGATTTGTGTATCTTTCATTCCACCCTTTTTTCCTCTAGCAAAAATGTACCTAACATCGTCTTCATCCCAAAGAAAGATCAAAGTCCACCCATAAAACTGGTCCTCCCAGGCTGACTGCACAGCCGCTTTGAAATGAGAACATCAGCCTTATGAGCTGAGAAAATGCAATCACCAGATCAAATCTGAGTTGCTTGAAGGAAGTTGTTTGCTCATTAAAGTGCTGAAAGAGGAGCGGAGTCAGAAAGCGTTCATCTTTTAGTGCAGTCTTTGGCAGTTCAGAAGGCAGCTCAGTAATAAAACCTGTGGTGGAGGGAGGTTGGTTGGTAAGAAGCTGTGTGTCAGTCATTGAGCTGTGAAACAGTGCTTTTTGGTTCCATTCATAATAGTTAGGAAAATATTGTAAAACAGGGGCTTCAGCTTTTGAAAAGCAAGTCTAGCAGAGTTGGATCATGTGGGAACAAACACGCGAAAGCAACCAGTTTAATTTATATTATTTTGCATTGGATTTGAAAGTGAGAAGAGAGAGTTCTCTTTTTATTCTTGGAAAGTGTTCAAGTTGAAGACGAGCAGAGGACTGGAAGCTGTTGAGGCTTGATGCGAGAATCCTGAGAAGACAAAACAGTGTTACAAAGCCAGTTTCTTCCATTTGTACAACTTGGGAACAGAATTCTGGTTTGATTGATGCAGTCTTTAGGACTCAGCATTATCCTTTATGATTTTTTTTTTTTAAAGTTGTTTTGCAAGAACAGGGGAAAAGAAAGTGCAACTTTGGTATTTCGGAGCAGTATCTGGGGCCAAAGGTGTATCTAAGCCAAATTTGAAGTTAGCAGATTAAAGTGGCGTATAAATGTTCCTAAAGGAAGTGCTTTTGAAGATACTGTTGTACACTTGAGAAATATTTTCACCTGCTGCACTTGCCAGTGTGCCCAGAGTGCCAAGAATACCTGAATTCTGATCCTCTCACTTTCGGGGCTGTCAATAGCTTGTTCAGGCTTACTCTTTTTCAGAGGTGTGGCACTGCTGTATCAGCCCGTGAGCGTGAAAGGAGGAAGCCACTGTGTTTTTAGTTCTGCCCTGTACAAGGGGTTTATTGATGTAGGAGGTCACAAAAAGTGCACCAAACATGTCATTGATTTTGAGGGTGGATGAACAGAATCTCTGTTGTGCCATGGAAAAGTTGTCCCACTTGTTGAGTCAGACTGAAATTGGATCCCTTGCTTTTTATTCCCTGTTTTTGGGTTTTTTTTTTTCTGTCTGAATCTTTTAATGAATCTAATGTGACATCCAGAGCAGACTTCTCCAAACACTGGCTTTCCCAAAGCTCATGAAGGCTGCCTTGATGAAATCATGAGCATGTGTAGGTATGAGCAAACTACAAGAAGTCCAAAAGCATCATTTCAGGTTCAGTACAGTAGTGCTGACTTCACAAATTGCTTATTTCTGCCGTTCGTGTTTTGAAATTCTGCAGTTGTCTACATAGCCATTAATGCTGCTTAATGTTTGCACTGTCATTTCATGGACCTTTCTTCTTGCAGGCCCAAAATGTTCAGCACAGCAAGGACATGACACTCGCCAGCAACCGCAGTCTGGCAGAAGGCAATCTTCTGTACCAGCCAAAGTTGGAGTCTTTGAAAGCAACTTTGACTCAAAAATATCAAGAGCTGCAAGTTCTTTTTGAAGCGTACCAGATAAAGAAAACAAAATTAGGTAACATTTTCTGTTGATTATGATGATTGGCTGTTCTATAAGTGAATCTAAAAGCTGTTGTGCACTTTATTATTTTTGCGTGCTCTCATCTTTAGCTTTATAAGTTAAAGTAACAAATGAAATGTTATTCTCATAAAGCTTGGAGCTAGATCATTGCTGAGTATCTGTTACACCCAGAAACACGCTGTGGATTCTTTCTGTTCCTGTTGTGGTTACCTAGCTGTTGTTGTCTAAACAACTGAATTTGTCCACCTTGTTTAAAAGCAAAACACAATTTGAATTCTCTGTGATTAATCATAAAGCAAACATTCCTGTATTTAATGTTCTCATTCCATACTGAGTTATGAAGTATTGTGCATCTGATACTGCACTTCTGAAAGTGATTTCTTTCATTATCGTGAACATAAAATTAGAATTAAATCACAGCTTTGTAGCACTGTGCCTGTATCCTTAAACTACTTAAATGTTGTATTTTCTCACTGTAGATCACCCCATCTAAGACATTAGAGTATACTGTTTGTACATATGCACACAGACAATTTCTGTGCTGGCTGACACTTTATAGCTTCGTTGAGAAGTCACATACAAACAGCTGTCATTTATTTTCTTTTCATGCCTTTGCAGACAGACAATCCAGTAATGCCTCACTGGAGACACTGCTAGCGCTCCTTCAGACCGAGGGGGCTAAGATTGAGGAAGACACAGAGGTAAGGAAAGGACAGTACAATTCAGTTCTTTCTAACCATTTCTAACCTTTCTAACCATTAGGGAAGACTTTGGGTGTATGTAGCTGAAGTATATCGTTGAACATGTAATAATCTAAAGGGATATTTTTGAAAACATGATCTGGTCTTTGCTTTGAACGTCATTAACAGTCATTTGATTTCAGTGAGATTTCTCTCAGTAATTTTTTGCTCTTGAGATTTTTGAAGTTTAAGAGGATGCTGGTTTTCAGCAATGAAAGCCAAATGCTCTTAGTTCCTTGGCATTGCATTCAAACTAATAACGAATGAACATGGAAATCTTTTTAATGGCGTCTGCCTGGTGTATGTATTGATCCATTACAAATGTCAATTAGTAACCTATGAAAGACTGTGCCTGTGATGGTTGGTAGGATGAGAGGGCTCACTTTGCAGCAGTTCTGGTGGAATATTCCATTGTGATTTCAGCGTATCTGTCTAGATGCCAGTGGTCACTGCTTGATGGGTGGTTTATTTTTAGAGCAGTGGAAGTGGTTAGTTTTGTTTGCAGATCTGGCTGTAGGATATTCTCTATAACTACATAGCATCAGGGGAAAAGATCTTTTTGGCCCTGAGTTGTGCTTACAAAAAGATGTTCCCAGGACAAGTTGAATTTCATGATTATATGTGTGGTCAAGTCTTTTAATTATTAAAGCATCATTTACCCTAAGGTTTACTTTGTTGCAAGTAAGCATGAGTCTTAAACCTGCCTTAGCAATAATCTGCCTCCCTGTGCTGAGTTCTCCACGTTTCTGCTGGCATTGCAAGCAGTTCTAACCTGTGATTCAGCTTTGCTGGCATTCTGGAAAGCTGTTGCACTCGATTCAGTCCTGTCTCTGATGATCAAGGGAATGATCAGAGCTAAATTCAGATGTTCTTACTGCTGTTACTTCTGTATAAATTTCAGTAAAGATGGTATTTAACTCCCAGTGCATCTGAGTAATAACTGCTTCAAAATTCTGCTCACAATTCTTAGCATGCCCATCATGGTGCGCACGCAAATGGAGAATCACAGGCAAAATGTTATTTTTAGGCTGCGAGCTCTTTAGGTTGTCTTGGAGCGTGCAGTTTTCTAAGAGGTTATTCCATATTTGACAGAACATGGCGGAAAAATTTCTTGATGGTGAAATCCCACTGGATTCCTTCATTGATGAGTACCAGAGCAAGCGTAAGCTGGCTCACCTGCGGCGGGTGAAAATTGAGAAGCTCCAAGAGATGGTGCTGAAGGGACAGAGACTTCCACTGGCGCAGCCTCAGCCGCGGGCAGCCGACACAACGCCAGCACCTCAAGATTCGGATGCAAACCCTCCTCCTTCAGCTGCACCCCGACGAATACCTCCCCCTCCACCTTCTGTCCCAGCAGGACGCTTTCCTACTCCGTTTACTGCGGCCGCGAGTTCAGGACCAGCTGTTTCTTATCCAGGTGCTCCGTATCCTCCTCTCCCACCTCGAGCTGGAGCTCAGGCCACGAGTCAGTTGCCACAGCCGGGATGCCCATCTCAGTTTGTACCACAGTATCCTCCAGCTCTTCCCCAAAGACCGCCTCGCTTTCCACCACATCCTGGTTTCATCCTCCAGTGAATATTTTGGTGCGCCTGACTTACGTATTGGTGCTTATTGTTCCTTTTTCTCCCCCTGTCAGAGACTTAACGTAGGCAGTGGAAAGCCTCTATTTTTTGCACAATGGAGTATAAAATTTGAGCTCTGGCACAGAGGTCTGAAATTATGTCTGGTGGATATTATTGTTTTCAAATATCAGTGACAATGAGGATTTTCTAGGAAGGTGGTAAGGGCTAAATGTGCAAGAGTGCACAGCGGATTTCCTGACGTTTTAAATCTCTCTGAATTCTTTAGCGATGGCAGATCAGTGTCTGTTCTGTTCTGGTGTGTTCCCATTGCAGCTGGATGTGGTGTGGCAAAGCTATTTGTCTCCCTAAAGAATTCTGTCAGTGCCAGTGTTTGTATGGTAACAGCCATATCTGAATTCTGGATGAAGAGTTTTAATGGACCTCAATAGCAGCTTTTGTAGTGCACCCAGACTGTGGCAATTCTGGCCAGGTGCACAGAGAGCTCACTGAGGTGAAACTTGTCAGATAAAGTTCTTTTTAATTATTGAAAGTTACAAGAGTTTTGTTTCTACATTTCAGTTGTTACCTTAGACTTTTCATAATAAAAGTACACACTCTTCCCATTCCTAAATAGCTGGTATCCTGAGAGTCCTGGTCTCTTGAAATTTAACTAAATTGTACAGAAACTTTTTTACAGGCATTTTTATTTCTTTACCTACTAAGTCTTTCCTACAGTTTTTTTTCCCCATACCCTGCATACAGAAGTGATTGTTTTTTTGTTTGTTTTTTTTTTTAATTTAAACTAGTGCTTAGCTTTTGATATCACCTGATTCCAAGAATCTAGGCAGGGTATTTTCTTAATTAAGTATTGGATTTTCATATCATGTAATTGCTCACAATTTCGTTGTGCAGTTCTTGGCATGCTTATCTATTTGGAATTTGCAGTTAATATTTCTCTGCAAGAAGTCAAAACAGAAGGTTTTTGAGTTCTGTGGTTGCTGTTTGCCTCTTACATAATCTGTTCTTGGCTTTTTATACCAGAGGGGGAGGCTTCCTACGGCAGAACATGTTTCATTCTCAGTATGACTCTTGAAGCCTAAGGTGCGGGTGAGTGCTGGTAATTGAATCCTGCAGCAGGGGAGGCAAATCTCAGCACTTGTGGCTCATGCAGAATATGACCACAAATTAACTGTCACTTCTGCAAAAAAAACTTTCGACTACTTCATGGCAGTTTAAGAAAGGCATCATCCAGAATTTGTGATATATCTTCTCTATTATTTAAAACACTCTTATCACTGTCCTGGAATACACTGCATAGTTTAGAAGACTGTACTACAAGCAGCTTCAGTCAGAATAGAACATCTGATCTTGTTTTTCTTTATGTAAAGCCCTAGATTGTCCCTTAATCATTTCCTCTGGAGTGTGGTGGTTGCAAGCAAGTACTAATCTGAAATTAATCTCATAACAGGAAGCTGTCTGTTCCGAAAATACGGTTATTTAGCTTGCTTTGCCTTCTGGTGACAAAGGGCAGAAGGCTGGTCACTGTTACTGGCATCTAAACCCATTCCCCAGTGTAAATCTGGAAAGTTTCTGTAGATGGGGGAGTTTGTGAAGCAACGTGCATTGGATTTGTTTGCAAAGTGTGTTTTCTCTGTAATCTAGTGATGGTACAAGATGTGTTTTTTAAAATAGTGTATCTTCTTTTCTTGGTATTATTTTATCATTGAAGCTTTGTGTAAGCATGGTTAATTATGACATGTTTCAAAATAATTTTGCTGTGCTATTAGTGCTGGTATTTGGATGGCAGCTGTTGTGTCTGAGTGCTAAACATAAATCTGCTGTAGAAAGGATTTGTGTCCTAGGAAGAAGAAAGGTGGCTGGGAGCTCCCAGGGTGATGACTGAGTACAGAAATTCATACATGGAGCCTCCTACACCAACTCTACAACACTCTCCAATCAGTTTTGCTAGCATTTAATAAAAACAGCCAGGTATATTTTACACTTCTCCAGTGCCAACTTTTTTTCTCAGAGTTGCAGATCCTCAGAAGTCACAGAGGTGATAGGTAAGTGTACTGTGATTTTGCACTGCATTTTATGTAACTAACTTTATTGGTGTTAGTAGTTCAAAAGTATTTTTACGACTTGTTAAATTTTCTGTCTTTTGGTAACTTTTGTGATAACGAGACCTTTCAGGGATACTTTATCTAAAAACAAACTCTTGTGCTAACTAAATACAGACAAAGCTAATGCAGTTTTTCTGTCAGAGAGCAAAACAATGCATTGTTGCATATGCATGTGGCTGATGTGCCTTAGGATCACTACCTGTGATTGTAATACTAGGATATTTTATCATTTGAATAGCCATTGCTTAACTGATTTAAGGGCTCTTCAAGAGCACTTTTCTTCTAGAAACTCTCACCCTTGTACTTTAGGAAAAAACTGTATCTGCTATTTGTAAGCTTATAGTTGCCTTCACTGATGGGTTAGTTTGAACATAGGTGATATAACTAATGTGATGTTTCAGTTATAGCAATCCCATAACTGAAATCCAGCTGCTCACAGAAGATGTTTTGCCATTAATTGCGTGTGGATGCGCACAAACTGTAAATATATACTTGACTGCTGGTGATGTTTAAGGGTATAGGAGAAAAATGATCGTGGAAAGCTGTTTAAACCCTTTCAGAAACACTAATGTGAATGAGTTGGGCAAGAGGTGTGTCGGTGGTTTCAACTGTTGCCCTTTGACAGCTTCTCCTGTTCTGTTAGAGCTAATCAATTCTGCTATGGCTAGGATGTTTAGGACTGTACTAATTTGCACTGTTGATAAGATAGATTATAATGCCATAGGCAAGCAGAGACTTGGGGGGAGGGGGCTGGCTCAGTATGCTTGCCAAAATATATATTATGTTGTCTCGAGGATTCTTAATGTCTGCTGCAAATAGCATATACTTCCCCAAAGCAATTGGAGTGGAGAAAAATCTTTTAAACATGATGTGTAACACGGCTTTAGAGTGTTGGTAGCATTGAAAATGCTCTATTTGGATGGCATTACTTTTGCCAGTCTTTTTGTATGCAGATTTTCTAAGTTATGACTAATTCAATTATATGCAGATAGGGTTGTTGGTTTGTTTGTTGGGTTTTTGGTTGTTTTTTTGGGGAGGGGGGTCTGTTTGGGGGGAAGGGGGTTTAAATAATGATCAGCATTGAAGGGCTCAAACTCCAGGATTCTCTGCACTTCCACGCTGTCCCTTGGAGGCTGGGTCTGACTAAGCTGATCCACATGGGTCATTTTTGTGCCACTGATCTTGGAGGGACTGTTTAGGATAAGAGCTGTGTGGTTCCAGGAGGCAGGGCCCTGGGCACAGTTGCTCATGGGTGGCTGTGAGTGCCCCCATGTCCACAACCTCAGCCTCCGCCTCTTTTGGACTTCTTTGCCCTCTCAAACTGGAAAGAAGTAGAGCTCACATAGACAATTTGGAGCTACTTGGCAAACACTGAGCTCAGAGGAGGCAGAGTTGTCCTGCACCTGAACAGTTCCTCTGTGTAATCCTGGACAGTCAAATAAAGGGGCAATTTTATATGCCTGGTGAGTTGTGAAATGTACAGTGGATTTGTTTGCATAATAAGTCTTTCTGTAATCTACTGTGGTCTGATTTTAAATAAAACATCGTATCTCTCTTGGTGTCACGCTCCATTGTGGCTTCATTTAATCGTGTAGGCTCATGTTTTTTAATACTGATGATGTGTGTATTTAGTAAGATAACAGCAGTAGGTGAATGCGGAACTTAAATTAGCAGGAAAATAACTTCATAACAAATCCATTGCTCAGTTGGTTATAGTGAGTCCACTTGGTGTGTCACTGATAATGGACAGGTATACTCAGATTCTGTACATCTCAGTCGTAGCAAAGTTGGAATCTGTTCTTGTTTCCCACCATTACCTAGAATGGAAGCATCTGAATTCCTGCTCTGGGAAAAGGGGGAAGCCTGCTTTTCTTTTGTTAATGGAGGAAAAAGAATTCAGCCAAGTCAAGTTAGGAGAAATGAGTCAACCGAAGTTATTTAGGAATATGAGTCAGATGGCAGAAAGAACATGATGTAATATCTGTCACTTGAATAGTGGTGTAGAATAGAAGTCCTCCTGCAGAATAACTGATGTTAATAGATAGAAGAAAATCCCTTTTAAAATGTTTTTCTTGATGTGTTCCATTTGTGGTGGCTGTGGAGACTTGCTAACCTCCTGCTAACACCGAAATAGGAAACGACAGATACAGCAAACCGTGCTGACTCAGTCGGGTGGGCGAGGGGAGGAGGTGCTGTTATGTAAAAGCCGCAGCTCCTTCACAGCTCTTAGAAGAATTCACGGCAGCCCCTTTTGTGTTGTGGGGCTGAGAGGTGCACCCCGAGCTTCAGGAAGTGCCTGTGCTGAGGCTGGGCTTCAGATGGGACCATTCCTTCCCCGGAGGAGAAGTCACACAGTGTGCTGTGATGCTGGAGGGACCCAGATGTGTCACAGGTAACTAAATGGAATGGCACAGATGTGCAAGCTGTGTGGTGTTGGGTACATGGGCAGTATTTCACATCTTGTGTCCTCCTTTCTCTTTGAAAGATGGATTTGGATGCTGTGCAAGCCCACGCACACCCTTCTGTACACTTGCAATCCCTAGCTGCCTATTACTCTACTCAACCTTGACACAAGGCTTTCGCAGGTTTGTCCCTTTCTCTCTGTTTACACGTTTTCACAAAGCTGCCTTTCACCTGGCTTCCTAGAGCAGTGCTTCCTATTGGTGTGCTTAATTTCAGTGCCCTTTTCTTGCCAGTGATCAGAAAGAGGGGTGTTTTTAAAATTTCACTCTCAGCGGCACTGAACTCGAGCTGCTCTGTGTGCTCGTGTCCAAAGCAATTTGTGGTTATGAGGGGTTGGCTGCAGCCCCAGCGGTGCGTGGGGAGGGAGGAGGGCTCTGGGATGAGGCTGCTGGAAAACTGCTTCAGGCAAAACCTGTACAACAAAATGTCGTACAGAACCAACCTTGGCAGAAGGGAAGAAATGTAGTATTTCACATCCTTCTTCTGGTGATTTTCCACTGTCTTTGTTGCAGGTACACAGTTCTAAGTATCTCCCTCGTTCCACAGGTAGAATAATGGCATAGGTGATGCTCTAAGTGACCTTTGGGGCTTGGTTTTACTATTACTTTCTAAGGCTCTACGTGCCTGCATGGGTTACTTTAAGTGCAGCCTAAGAATTGCTTTCAGTAAATCAGAATGAACCAGCAGCACTGATCAAAATCCCACTCACCCTCAGCACTGTTTTAAAGTCACCTTTTACCATACTTCGGAGTTCTTTAACCACTAAGTGGGGCTATGGCTAGGCTGATGGTCCTGAGATTTTAAGAACTTCGTATTCTTGGCTAATCAATATTTCCATGATGAAACGTACTACCATGAGAGGTCAGAATGACATCAGCCTCTCAGCAAATACACCTTTATCACTGCCTATAAATAGAAAAGAAACTGCTGCAGGAAGCATTTCCTCGTGGGCAGAGGATTCAGAAACGAAACCAAGCTGAGCTGCTGTGTGCGTGGCACCCAATGGCTGCTCAACCCCATAATGTGGTTTGTGGTGCAGAACAGGGAAGGCTTGGCTCGCCAGGAGGCTGATAGGGCCTAAAATAAATAATAAAATGCCTTGCAAATGCTTCTTTCTTTAGATAGAGCAACTTGTAATTCCAACCAACAGCTTTACAGCCTTTTGTTAATCATGTGAACTGAGTCGTAGGGGTTTTTGTTTTGTTTCAACTTGGACTTGCCTGAATCATGATTTGCAAAGAGCGGGATGAAATGTTGATTCTCTGTATTATTATTCTTATGATTGAAGGACCCTGCCTTGGTCACTGTGCTCACCTTCTCTCAGGCATCTTTCTGTATACAGACATGTATTTGTTAGTTCCACTATCCCCAGATAGTGGGGTCACCGTCCCTCGGGGTGCTCCAGAGCCATAGGGCTGTGGCACTGAGGGATGGGGTCAATGGTTGGGCCGGGATTTGGACTTGGTGCTCTCAGAGGTCTTTTCAAAACCCTGTGATGCTACAATTCCACTCACCCTTGGCTACCAGCAGCATCCCACTTTCCCCTGTTGCCCTTCAAATTGAAGCCCACACTTTAGTGCCAACCCTGCTGCTGACAGAGCACTGCACACAATTTAAATATTGCTGCTTTAATAACCTACATCCAGTAGCAGTTCAAAGAGAAGATAAGCCAGCTGTGTTTCCTGTGCCCCCACGTCTCCTCACATCGGTTTCCTTATTGCTGCAGAATTCACCACATATAATGGACCTGTGTTCCTGCAGGCCACATTTAGATTTAATTCTGCTAATTATCTTAAATATAAAACATGATGCAACTGCTCCTCTGGTGTTGCTGTAGTAATAGAAAATAGAAAAGGAAATAAAAAGATGCTTGTATCCTTATTGCCAGTGTGTGCCAGGAACTGCTTTCGCCCTTCTGAAAGCCCAGTAAAAAGAGACATTCCCCTCTGCTGATCCCACACCAAAATGAGGTCAAAATATTCCTGAAGGGGAAGTTAAAAAAAATACAGCTGCAAGAAAAGCCCAACAGTTTCCTACTTCAAAAACACCTCACATTCTTCAAAAGGGTCCGAGCAGTACAGTAGAGCTACATTTACTGAAGGCGTCTAGTGCTGATAAAGTTAAAAAAAATAAAAATAAATCAACCCAAATAAGTCCTAAATTAAATTAAACCAAACGAGCTGCAGGGCTGGCATCCCGTGAGGCCTGGGAGCCCGGCTGCTCTATGGAGAGGAACTGAGAGGAAAAAAATAAAATAAAAATCAAGTTTTTGGTTGGAAAAAAATAAGAAAAATAATAATTCCAGTTTCTCAGGCCGGGTGAGGAGGAGACCCCCACGCACGAAGGCACGCCAGAGGCAAGGCGATCTGTTTAAAACACAGACGTAAGAGCTCTGATGGCGCAGGCCTGGCCCCCTCCATCCTACTAGAAGTTGACGGCGTGTGCCCGGTGCAGGCTGGCATCTCGCTCGGGCTGCAATGAGAGGGGACACAGCTCATGGCTTCTGTGGCACAGCCGTGTCCCCAGCTCTGTGCTCACACCCTGCAGCTCCTACCTCCCCCCCTGGCCCTGGGATGTGGCCAGGTTTCTGGGCGAGGGCTGGCTTTTTGAGGATGCCTCTTCTGGGGGCTGGTGCTGGCCGAGCCTCCCCGTCCTCCACTGCATCGTAGGGCCCGGCCAAGGCGTAGTGCTGCTTCCTCAGCTCACCCAGGCGCACCCGCTCGCCTTCCAGGCACTTCTCCAGCTCCAGCACCTTCACCTGCACCATAAGAGCCCACCTGGGTCCCCACATCCCCACTCCGCCTCAGGGACACGAGGCACTGAGGGAGATGGTGGGTGAGCTGCAGTGATCTTACAGCTTGGTGATCTTACAGCTCTTCCAACCTTAACGATTCTATGAGGCTTTCTTTACCTGTGTCTCCATTTCTTCCTTCTTCAGCTTGATGAGGGACATGCCCGAGAAGTCCATGGTGTCTGGAGAAAAGCAGGAAGTATTTGCCAGCCATAAAGGAAATAGAGGGTTTTGGTTTTTTCTGCCCATCCCTTCTTCCTGCTCTACTAAACCTCACCTTTATCCTCAATCTGCTCCTGCCCCGACCTGGTGGAAGCCACCACGTTGGCTGCCATCTCATTGACGTTGCGGGAGCACTCCTGCAGCTTGCCCAGGTTCCTGCTGCTCTTCTCTGCTTTCACCTGCAATGAGAACTCTGACAGCTGCAGGTTCCCAACATGAGACTGGCTGATGCCACCAAAGTGGCCAAACCCTTGAGAGCAGGGACACATCACACCAGGTGGATATAAAAAGGAGGGATGTATTTGCTGAGCCTCACAGGGACAGGGCAACCCCCTTCAGCCTGGGACACCAAGCCACCTCTGCTCTTAGGTGAGCTAAGGATATATGAACAAGCAGCATGGGTGCAGGCAGAATTTTTTTTCAATGCTTTTCCTTTTAACCTCATCTGGATCAAAAGCAGCCTCAGCCCTCCTCCCTCAAACCCTGCACCCCTCTGCTTGCTGAAATCCCTACACATCCCGCAAATGGGAAGGTGGTAAGGACCAGAGCTCATCACTCATCAGCCATCAACCATGGGAACAGAAGGGCTGAACCAGCAGGATGCTCACCTTGGAGGCAGCCACCAGCTGGGCCGTGCTGGCAGCGATTTCATGGGAGCAGACAATCAGCTCTTCATATTTGCCTGTCTGCAAGACAACTCTGTCTGCAGACTCCCTGCAGTTGGAAGGGAGATCGCATTATAGATGCACAACAAGTGTGGGTTATGTGC
The DNA here is from genome assembly GCF_987193195.1 of Phasianus colchicus. Taxonomy (NCBI): domain Eukaryota; kingdom Metazoa; phylum Chordata; class Aves; order Galliformes; family Phasianidae; genus Phasianus; species Phasianus colchicus. The sequence goes on along the minus strand of NC_143453.1, from coordinate 8,177,781 downwards.
ATCCCACCATGCCCTTAGAAATCAGCACTGATTGACTGAATCAGCATCGATTCATCATCAACTGATGGCATTCAGACATCGATATCCAAACTAACCCCACACTTTCCCCACTCGCACAGCTCAGGGATGTTGTGCCCTGACCCCAACATCCCCAGCCCAGCACTGTCTGCATGCCGTGCTGCGGTACCTACACGAGCTGTGTGGCTCCCCAGCCCACGGCCTTGGAGGCAGAGATCAGCCCTTCGGTCCAGCGGGAGTTCTTGGCATAAAACTCCTGAGTTGTTGCTGCCCCCTGTTGTTACAACAATATTACAGCCTATCTTAACTTCTTTCCACTATATATGCATATAATAAAACCATAATCGAGCTGAAGATGTCCCTGTTCATTGCAGGGGAGTTGGACTAGATGACCTTTTTATGGGCCCTTTCCAACTCAAACAACTCTATGATTTGATGGAATCATATAAAAATCCATACATTATATTAAAAATTCCCACATCTAACAATACAGAACACCATATATAAACCCATAAGTCCAGGGATTGGCAGCACTACTGTGCCCTTCAGGATGCGCTTACTGGCTTGCTTAAACCCAAACGTTACAAGTTTGGGGCTCCAAATTTAGGCTGTGTGTAACACAGCAACGTTTGAGTCATCATCTTTCAATGGACAAAGGCAATAACAAGGTCTGCAAAGTGCACCAGGCTCGGCAGCCCCACTCCAACCAGCAGGACTGCAAACATGTCATCAACATGGGAACGTGCAAAATTCAGCTGTTTGGGTTTTTTTTTGTTTTTTTTTTTTTTATACAAATTGTGCAAAATTCTGTATTTCACATCAGTGCTCAGGGGTGAATGTAAGGGAGGACTCACCCGACCACTCTCCACAATCTCCTTCTGTAAGTTCGTTGACGTCATTACAAGAAGCCTAATAGCCTGGAATGAGGAAGAACAAGTTTAGGTGCTGGATGGGGATTTTATACAGAAGGACTGATTTTACCAGTGGTTTTAAGTGACATTTTTGCATGGTTTCTGATCCCCTGAAGAGAAGCTCAGCTCTTGCAGAACTGACCTTCATCAAGTCTGTGCAGGAGTTCAAAATCCTGTAGGGAAACAAAAAAAAGCATTGAGCATACCGTGCCACAGCACTCAAGGGAGCCCTCTTTGGACTTAGCTGGGTCCTCCAGAACCCAGCCTGCCTGAAGGTTACTTTTAAGCAACTCATGAAGAAGCCACCAAAATTTTTTGTTCAGATGCACAATACAAAGGCCCACCCTCCAAAGGAAATGCTGAGCATCATGAAGATGCAGCTTCAGAGTGGATGCGGGGCTTTGGAGCAGCACCTTGCCATCCAAATGAGAACCCCCTGCACTCACCGCTCATTCACTTCAAGTTTGATGCCGGAGCTTTCATTCCTGGCCCGGCTCATCATGTCCTGTTGAGACATGGGACACCATGCTGCAGCAAGCAGGGCTGCAAGAGGGGAGGAGGAACTGGGGGAAAATTAAAGGTTTGCTGCCCTAAGGGCCCATTCAATGTCTTTGTCCTCACCTCTATTCGTCTGACAGCGTCTTCAATTGCAGCAGAGGTGGAAGCCATCTCCTTCTCAACCATGTCCCCCAGCTCCTCCTGCTTGATGTCCAAGCTTTTCGGCCTCAGCTCCTGCCAGAGGAGGCAGCAACAGCCAGGAGGTTTTCAGCAGAGGAGAGAAGAAAGAATTCATAATGAATAAACTCCCCAAAAAGGCATTTGGCTTGTTTTTTCCCTCTACACAAATACAGTTGCAAGACAGCAAGGGCAGAGGCACACGTGTCACCACCTGGTAGCAAACACAGCACAGGGACCTCAGAGGGAGAAAATGTCCCAAACCAAAACTCAACAACAGGTTATAGTTCTGGCACAGCTAACATGGCAGGGCTCCGGATAGCTGACAGCATCTGAATTCACAGCATGTTATTGGAAAGATCCTACTGCCTTAAATCACCTGCTCTGATTCTTCCCTTAGGAAATCCCTAAGAAGCCACCCACCCCACCAGCCCCACAGAGCACAGCAACCCATCCCCTACCTGGGCCAGCCCCAGGACGCCCCGCAATGCCTGTCGCACATCCCCCAGCTCAGCACATCCCAACGTCTGCTTGTCCTTCAGCTTGCCCAGGTAGTCCAGGCTGCGCTGCCCGCAGTCCCGGCACGTCTCTGTCAGCCCTGAAGAGAGGACAGGTCAGCAATGGGCCCCATGTCTCTGCTGTCCCACATCCCAGCCCTGTCACCCTCCTCCCAGCTGTGGAGCTATTGTACCATAAAATGGTGTAAGTTGGGTTAAAGCTTGATGAACTTTAAGATCACCTCCTTGCCATGGGCTGGTTGTCACCCACCAGATCAGGCTGCCCAGGGCTCCATCCAACCTGGCCTTGAATGTCTCCAGAGATGAGACATCCACAAATATCTTGCAGAAGACGATCAAATGGTGCCCAAGAACAAAGGAACACGCTTAACCCAGGAAGTGGTACCACAAGGAACAGAGCCTGAGAACCCTATGGAAGGTCTGGCCCATATCCAGCCCCAAAAACTGAGAACAACCCCCTCCAGTCCCTGCTGTGCTCACTCACGGTCAGCGTGGTCAGTGGGAGCCAGGTGGGATGTGGCGCTACCGTTCACAATGGTGTCGGCTGTCAGGTGAGCAAAGAGGGCCAGGGCACCCACCAGTGCTGCAGCATCTGTCAGGGGGACGCAGTCAGACACAGACAGCCCGGGGCATTGCCACCCCACAAAGGCACCCAACAGCTTGGTAGTGACCCCTCCCCAGCTTGCAAGTGGCTCCATGAATGAGCTCATGGGGACACACCAACACTAGTCCATGTCCTCCCACCCCCATGGGCACTGCACAGCCCCAGAACCTCTGGGGGCTGCTGGATACATGAAAATGACAGCAAGATTCCAGCAATGCTGTGAGTTCCAAGCCCCAGGTACCTGCCATGGAGGCCACGTACTGCGCGTGCCCGCTCTCCAGGGCGTCTGTGGACTCCAGTGCTGCCTCTGCCCGGCTGAGCAAGTAATCTGCAACAAATTTCTCTTCATTAGGATCATAGGTTTGGGTTGGAAGGGACCCTTTAAAGACCATCTAGTTTCAACTGTCCTGCAGCAGGTAGTGAGATCTTCCACTATATCAGGGTGCTTTAAACCACATCCAAGCTGATGTATGAACACCTCCAGGGATGGGGCATCCACAGCTTCTCTAGGAAGACTGTGCCAGAGCCTCCCCACCCTCATTAGGGAGAGTTTCTTCCTTATATCCCAACATTAGCAGGGTCAGGCTGACAAGCATCCAAATAAGCACAAGGGCTATTTCCATAAAATGCCACTGAATGGCAGCATTTCAAGTCATCGAGGTCCCAGCCACAGAGCAACACCAAAACTCGTACTGTTACAGCAGAACAATGCTGAGTCCAGAGTTTACCACTGGTGGGAGATATATGCAGGAATGGAGATACAACATTATCAGTTTGGAGGCAGAGGAGCTGTGGGACATACCCGGGGAGCTGGTACATCGAACGTGCAGTGGGTCATCCAGCTTGGCCACTGCATCACGGAGGATGCCCTCAGCCTCCTGTACTGTCTCCTGCAGGATACTGAACTGCTCATCCAGCAGCTTCTGCTGCAAGCTCTGCTCCTGATTGCACTGTGGGACAGGAAAAGGAGGCATGGGCAGACACAACTAGAGTGCTCAGCATCCCCCTAGACACAAGGGACATGGCCATGTACCTTCTCCAGCAGCCTGCCCTGCAGCTCGCAGATCTCCTTGGAGGCCTTGTCAGCCTCCTGGCTCAGCTGCAGCTCCTTCTCCTGGACGAGGCTGTGCACTGAGAGCAGCTCACGCTCCTTCTCACTCACCGACCGCCTCAGCTGCTCCTTCTCGGCCTGCAGGGTCTCCAGCTGGGCGCTGAGCTCCGTGCCTGCCTGCCAGCAGGGCCAGAAATCCCCATCACCCACTGAACACCACTCCACGGTTACACAGAGCGAGCCAAGAACACGCTCAGCTACTGACACCAATGGGCTGCACCTGCCTGCAGGGACCTCAGCCGCTCAGCACTGGGCTCAGCAGGTTTGTGCCCCCAGCTGTAGCAAGTACCTGCTTGGCGTGACCAAGCGAGCGCTGGGCCTGGTCCAACTCATCCCGCCGTGCCTCCAGCTCCTGCCGCAGCTGCTCCATCTGCACACTCTGGTCCTCCAGCTGCAACCCATCACCCACCCCAGGCTCAGCAAGAACGAGCCCAGACATGGTTTGCAGGGAGTTTGGGGTCTCACAGTTGGGACTGCCACCACCTACCACCCGTGGGCTCACCTTCAGCTCCGCTTCCCGCTTGACCTGCTCAACCTGAAACGCCAGCTGCTCCTTGACACGTGCCACCTCCTCCTGGCTCTGCTGTGTCACTGTCAGCTGCTTGGCTGTGTCAGCGTTCTGCACAGGGACGTAGGGCTCAGCAGGATGGCAGAGAGGTGACCCCCAGCACAATGGCACCCCACCCTCCCTCCTCTTGCCCAAATTCTTGCTGGGGTGGAGTGGAAGATGCACCCACAGACATTGATGTGAGGGATGCTGAGGGGTTCTGGGTGCAGGAGGACAGATCAATGTGAGGTTAAGCACAGTGATGGGGAGATGAAGGGATCACCTGTGCCCTGTGAAGTGTTACCTTCCTCAGGAGCTCAGCGTGAGTGTTGATGAGTTCACTGTGCTTCTCCTTCAGCTTCGTGTAGCGGATCTCGGTGGCACTGGCTTTCTCTGGATAGGATGAGAACACATCAGTGCCCAATGATGGGCCCTCCCGTGGCCATTGGGCTTTCACATGGCCACCAGGCCTTTGTGTGGCCAATGCACCAAGCACGTACTTTCCGCCTCAGCGCAGAGCCGCAGGGACCGCTCGCTGTCCTGCTTTGCCTGCTGCAGCCTTTCCAGCTCATCCCGGAGCTGCTCGTTGTCCACCAGTGCCTTCTGCTTCTGCTTGCGCTGCTCCTCCACTTCTCCCTCCAGGCTGTTCACCTGTGCCTTGAGCTGTGTGACGTAGCGCTGTGCCTGCGGGCAACCCCCCAAAATCCCCCCAGGTTGTGATTTGGGCACAGCAGCTGTGAGATGCTCCAAAGGCCTCCCCTTGGCAGCTGCATCCCGAAGGGATGGGTCTCACATGTCCACATCCTTCCTCAAAAGCTGGGTGCTGGCAATGGGAGAGGACCCAAAATGGTGTACCAGGGCTGCATGCCCCAATCCCATTATGTCCCATTAGGATTTCCACCACATAGCTCTACAGCATTGTACCCGGCCTTACCTCCAGCTTGATCTTCTCCATCTCAGCACGGAGTGTGTCCACCTCCCTCTTCAGGCTCTCAATCTGTGCGTCCCTGCAGACAGCAGGCTGGCACCTTGCCATGCCCATCCCTTCCCCCTCCACCATCCCCCCTTACCTGTCATCCCGAATGCCGTTGGGCGGCCCGAAGGTTTGCTCAAAGATATCTGAGGTGACCTGGGGAGGATGGAAGGTACCAGGATGAGTCCTTGCTCCCACTGCAGGTCTCCTCCCCACCATGTCCCCATTCCATCCCTGTATCCCCCTCCACCTGTGGCTCTGTGGTGGAGGCTGTGCTGATCTCAATGAGGTTTTCTGGCTCCTCGTCTTCAGGAGCCTCCTCAGGGATGACAACCACCGGCTTCACGTGCTCCGCCAGCGCCGAAGCCCGCAAGAAGTTTGGGGGGCTCTGTGGGGACAGGAGCATCAGAGTGACATCCCTATGGGTTTTGGAGCCCCTCTGCAGCACCACCAGACGTCCTGGCTGTGAGCAGACCCCCATGCATCCCAAAGTCAAGGGCTCTCAAAGCATCACACACCTCGGGCAGCCGGGGGATCTGGATGAGCCGCTTGAAATACAGCATGTCAGAGGCCTTCTTAAAGAAGTTTTTGAGGCTGGAGAGGGGGAGGAAAGAAAAATGGCTCAAAGAGGAGGCAGAGGAGATAGAGAGGATCTCCCTGCCCTGCATCAGCCCTGGGTACCTGCGGAACTGCTCGTGGAAGCGGTCCCGGTGGCCCTGCAGTGTGTCAGCCGGTAGACCTGTGGCAACAGGGACAGTGAGGATGGATCGGGCTGCAAACTCAGCCCCAAATTTATTCCCATGCACCCACATCCCTCCAGACTCAAGCCAGGTCCAGGCTGGGAGCAGGGCATCCCCACGTGACCACGGTAGAATTGCAGTGACTGGGGACTCACAGGAGTGCAGCTTGAACATGAGCTTGACGGCGTAGTGGTAGAGGTGGCTGCAGTCCTGGATGACCTGGATGAGGGGTGCCAGGCGGCACTGCACTGCTGACATTTGTGACACTGCCATGGAGGTGTTGAGCTGCCGGAAAACTGGAGAGGAGAGAGCAGTGAGTGCCAGGAACGTGTTTGCAGAGCCTTCCAGCTGCAGTCAAACTGGCTTGATCATTAACCAGGGCAGACAAACACCATCCATTGTGCTGAGCTGGGAACAACCCCACTCTGTGCAAGAAAAACACCTAAAGGGACATTGGTGGCATTGCAAGCAAGGGTGCTCAGCTCTGCCATGCACACCCCAACCCCAAACAGGAGGAGTGTAACCTGGAATGATGCGTGGGCATCATAGCACACTATGCATAGCTATGCATAGCACACTATGCAAGCAGGAAAAGCAACAGGTTTTGCTCTGGTCCGTTTAATCCTGCAAAGAGCTGGGACAGGATCACCCCAGCCTCACCTGCCCAGCACAGAAACAGATCCCTTCCCCGGGCAGACATCCAGCCAGAGCATCGGCTGACTCCTTCCCTGCTCAGCTTTCAAGTACTTCTGAATATCAGTTCCCTGTACAACTGGGTCAGGAGGAGATGCGGGTGGCTAACGGAGCTGGCCCCTCCCCTACACCCTGTTCCCCTGGGCAGCTCTGTGCTCCTGACTGACGGTGGAGGGGAAGGAATGGCACATTTTTAAGCCATTGAAAAATTCCCAGAGAATGAGACAAGAGAAGCAAACACTGGCAGGGGCTGCTGCCAGAAGTATTTAAACATGGGGCAATGAATATCTATATAGTAGCACAGCCCCCATCCTCTCCTCCAGTGGGTGGAAAAGATTTGGGTAATGCACTGAAAAGGAAGGAAAAGGCATTTCATAGCAGCATGACACGCCCTGCGTGGCTCAGGTGTGCTAAAAATAGCCACACTTCTTAAATATTTTCCTAAAACCACTTCTACAGAGCAAAAATCTCCATGCCTTTACCAAGGAGAAAGAGGAGGAGGAAGAGGAGGAGGAACGATGCAGACAAACTTTCTTCCTGACCAAAGAGTGAAACTATTGCTCAAGAACCCTGGAGCGGCCAGAAAGGAACTGCTGCCACTCCTCACCTGATTCTGACAGCTTCAGCTCGCAGTCCAGGTAGTCGAAGAGCTCCACTGTCAGCTGGAAGCTGCCAAAAACCAACACCATCACTGCGCTGCACACACATCAGTGCTACAGATCACTGCTTGCAGGTGCCCCTGTGGGACTCCACTGTTCCTGGATGCTTTTCCCCACGTCAAGATCTTTTTCCCCACCCCATGAGGACACTCACATGTTATTCACGTCTGTGCCTGCTGTCTTTTCTAGGACCTCATCTGAGACCTCAAGGCCTGCGGGGAACTCGGGGTGCTGTGCCAAAGGAAAACAGAACAGTGGCTGCCGCTAATTGCTCCTGCAACAGCTCTCAGTGGTGCAGATGCAGCATGGGGTCTCACCTTGGCATGGAAGGAGATCTTGGTGAGGAGCAGCCTTGTGTAGATGCTCACCAGCTGCCCGTAGCGGTCGTGCAAGTGGCCCTGCAGGAGACATGGGGGAAATAAGTTGAACCTGGAGCGATGCCAAAAATGCCCAGTGCGGTGTCAAGCAGTGGATGAATCCATCCCGTGGGTGTTGGTCAACCTGCACCAGCCCCACAGCTCTCCCCTTTCCCACTGCCCCTTCTTGTGGGTTATTTCAGGTGGTTGCAAGCTTCCCCCATGCTTATGATGCTTAGGGCTCAGCGCCCAACCCAAAGCCCTTCATCCAGGAAGCCCCACATCCAGCACGGCACCAACCTCCGCTCCTCCCGTCTGCTTACCCACAGGTCTCCCACCTCACGGATGTTGCTGCGGTACCGCTGGCAGTCCTGCAGGACCTGGGGGCACAACAGGACAATGGGGACTCAGCCCCTCGCACTGCTACGGCAAAGCTCGAGGGGACAGGTCAGCCCCCAACATGGGACTGTGCAGGGGGAGGTTCTGAAGTTGTGAGGCAACAGGCTGATTTATGAATCACAACATCACAAAGGTTGGAAAAGATTTCTGGGATCACCAAGTCCAACCACTGGCACATCCCACCATGCCCACTGCCCACGTCCCACAGTGCCACATATCCACGGTTCTTAAACACCTCCAGGGACGGTGATCCCATCACCTCCCTGGTTTTGTTGAGCTCATCCTATTGGCCTCAGCCCATCAATCCAGTCTACCCAGATCCCTCTGTAGGGCCTTCCTACCCTCAGGCACATTGACACTTCCTACCAACTTGGTGTCATCTACAAGCTTACAGAAGGGACACAGCCTCTGGGAGGGGACACTCACATTGGGGTGGCCGTCACGCAGGACTTTGTGCAGGACATGGCAGAACTTCCAGCTGAGGATGGAGCTGCTGGGCAGGGGCAGCCCGATGGCGTAAGACCAGAAGGTGAAGGCGCCCTTCTCGTGGTGCGTTCCCAGAATGATCCCTTTCCGTCAGTCAAGGCCAACCCCATGGAAAAACCCATCCTCCCCCAGCCCTGCAGCCCCCAGACCTCCCCTGTAGGTGAGGATGGAGCTCCTGCACCACCCAGATGGCTGAGGGAAAGGATACGGCGTGCATGCTTCTCCTTCACCGGCGCCTCCTGTGTGTTGATGGCTTTGCTGATGCTGATGGCCTGCGGGAGAAGGAGAGTGGTGTCAGCAGTGCCACAACCCTTGGGACCCACCTCCCCCTGATCAAAGCTCTGCCAGCTGGGAGAAACCCGAGCGCTCGGGGGCTTTTGGAAAATATTCTGAATTTTCCATTTGTCAAACATTCGGGACTGCAGTATTAGGCTTTTTGATGCAGAACAAAGCAGCCGGGGCCAGGCTGCTCTCGGAGCCACAGATATCCTCCACTGTCCCACAGAACAAGTGGCACTTTGCAGCCTGAGCTCAGCAACGCGCCCTGCCAGCGGCAACACAGCGCGATGCCACATTCCTGGGTTGTTTGTGCAATCACAAGGAGCCTTTGAACTGGGTGTTTTTCCACAGCTTTGAAGGCGTCCCTGCGTGAGAACAGCGAGCAGGGAAAAGGAAAACGGCCCCTGAGCATGGAGGGAGCAGTGGCTGTGATGCTACAAACCAAAGCAATGCAGTTCACAGAGGAGTAGCTTTATCAAGAGGATTACCTGTATACCAATGCATTGAATCGCACCCTAAAATGAAGGCTTTATTCCAAAAATAGGGCCCAGCCGCTTCCTCCAGCTCTAAATTTGACTTCCCTTCACTGCTTCACCTTTGCACAAGAACTGGGGCTGTGCCCACAGCTGTGAGCCCTTTGTGCAGCAAAAACCAGCGGGCCAGAAGGACAGGAAGCAGCCAGGCTGCCGGCACTCGTGCCGGAAGAAAAACACAGTCCCTCCCTGCACACACGCTGTAAAACCTCATAGAGCTCAAGCTCTGAGCAGCATGCATGGCACTGTGTCACCGGGGCGGGAGAAACCCAATGCAGCACTGTGCCACTGAGTGTCAGCCAGGAGCAGGAACTTGCCATATAGAGCTGGTCCCACATGAGGATCCTCATCCCCAGCACCGTTCTGGGTTGAGCAGCCCCAGGATCGGGTACAGGCTCAGTTCATGTCACTGCTTCTCAGCAAAAAGAGTGCAATAGAGGTGTTGGTGCCCCACATGGCTGTGCATCCTCAGGAAAGCTGTGCAGCTGCAGGCAGTGATTTTGCTTCTCCTGCACTGGGGGCAGCCCCAGCGTTAACCTGCCATGTGGGTCAGTATAGCAGCAGCAGAGTTAAGCCGGCGACTTGGCGTAATCCTCTTAACTCGAAGGTTAATGAGACTCAAGTGCCTGGAAAAAGGCACCGGCACAAGGGGCAGTAGGGCTGAGCCATCTGCTGGGCACGGGAGTGACAGAGAGCTCATCCCAAATCACCAGCGGGAGCCCCGTAGGTCCAGGACAAAGCAAACCCCATCCCACATCCTCACTGCTTGGTATCACAGGCTGGAACCTGCCCCAAAATCTGTGATCCCCATTGGGATTTCATTGAACTTATTACCCATGAACCTGCCGAGCCAAAACGCAGCCTGGGAGCTCCAGAGGGTGCCTTCCTAAGGGATGATTCAGTGCTGAGATTTGATCTGAGCCACTTTACATCCGTGATGGGAGATGTCACATCCAACATGAGTCCCACTGACCAGGGTGACATCAAACCAATGCCAGCATCCTAGGGCTGGCTCCAAACCCTGAGTCAAGAGGATCCCCCCCAAAAGAAGGTCAGAGATGGGAACATCCCGGTGGCGAGCACCAACAGCCAAGCTGAAACCTTCATGCAGCTGCAAACAGTTTCCCCAGCACCACCCCAGTGCTGATGGCTGCGGGTCAGACTCTGAAACCTGTGGGTTACAAAACCACCATGGGTGCAGCCCTGAGCACTTTACTCACAGCCCCGGCGTACCGAGCCGGTGACTAAACCGGGATCAAAGCATCCAAAAGAAGGAGCGCAGGTTACATCCACCCCTGCTTTCCAAGTCACTTTAATTACAGCATGATCCTCTCCGCCCACAGCTTCCCCCAGCCCCAGCATCCCCAGGAGGTGCTCCATCCCAAGGATCATTTTTGGAGACTTGCTCCAGTTGCTCTCCAGCAAGTCTGGGTCCCTTCTGTTCTGAGGACTCCACATCTGGACCAGAACAGTACCGCTCAGCATTCACATGTGCCGTGTTTCTGGGGGATGACCCAGCACATTGGGTCTTAACCTTCCAGCAGACACAACCCTAACACTTCTGGCAGACGTAGCCAAGAAAAGCAAAAGTTGGGCACCAAAACCAAAAGTTTTGCCTCCAATGCCACTGCAGAGCGAGCACCCGGAGAGGACAGCAGGGTCTCACCTCCCAGGCAGATGCTGACACCGATGCAGTGCGACCCCAAAAAGCATTCTGAGCAAATCACATCGCAGACATAAAATGGCTCCGGTCAAACCTCACGCTACCTGCGAGCACCAGCTCACAGCGGGGCGGAACGATACCATACAGCAATGCTGGGAAGCTTCTGCTTAGGATGAAGCTCTTTTAGGGCATCGTGGCTCTGTAACGCGGCTCTCGCTCTTCGGGCAGAGCGGGGCAAAGCCAGAAGGGACAGAAGGAAGAACGGAGGGAACACGGGACGCTCCCACCCGGGGCAGCGCTCTCCGCACCGCGGTTACTTCCCGGCGCTGCCCGGCGGGACGGCTGGAGGAGACGCGTCCCGAAGGAACCGGAATTACAGGTTTATTCGTGCTGTTCCCCAAACCCAACAATGCCGCTTCCCACCCGGTACCGCGGCCGCACAGTGCCCCGAACGGTCACCGGCCCTCGGACGGAGCTCTTCGGGACCGCGGCAGCCGACGGGACGGGGAGGGATCGGCGGTGCCATGGGGCAATGGGGCTGAGTACCGGCGACGCGCAGCAGAGCGGCGGAGGACGCGGAGCGGACAGCACGGCCGTCCCTCGGGAGAACGGCGGCTTTGCGTCGGGCATCCCCGACGGCTGCGGGACGGCTCCCAGCGCGGGGCGGACACGCGGGACACCGCGGGGTTTTGGCCGTGCTCCCGTTGACACCGCCGTACAACTCTCCCCGTGCGCTCTCGCCGGCGGGGCCAGCGGGGAAACGGCCTCCCGGCGCGCCGTCCCCGGGGAAGGCCCCACGCGGAGCTCCCGGAGGCGCTGCCCCTCGGCTTGGGCCGCTCCCCGGGAACGAACGCCGCCACCACCGGGACCCTGGGACACCCCGCCTCCCGTCCTCACCTGGTTCTTATCGAACTGCTCCCTCTCCGCCTCCAAGCTGTGTCCGGCCCGCCGGCTCAGCACCCGTGCGGGAACGCTCTTGATGCTGTTCATGGCTGCGCAGCGCACACCGCGCAGCACGCACCGCGCACACCGGGCACCGAGCGCTCCGGCACCGCCCGCAGCTCCTCCCGGCCGCGCACTGCAGCGCCCCCTGGTGGCAGCGCCCGCCCCTGCAGGTTCGGGACGGCTCCATCCGCCCGCGGCAGCGGAGGGACCCGCAGCTCCGTCGCTGCCCGCTCCTATCGGCCTTCGCTGGCAGCAGCACGCCCACCCCCGCGGTGAGCTGAACGGTAGCTTTGTTTTCTTCAGTAATAATTCAAGAGGAGGGCACAATAGCAAAGTGATTCCCTGGAGGGCTTGTAATGCTTCTAGAAATCAGGCGGCCGAGCTCGATGCAGCTGGAGTTTCCGCGCACACGTGGGTTGTAAGTCACTTAATGACAGACTAAATTAACCCCAACGATCCGCTTCTCCCAGCTTCGAAGCCCCCCCACGTGCCAGCAGCAGTTGTGAGCAGAGCCAGGAGGAGTTCTGCTTTCTGTGGGCCCAAACTCAGCACCAGAACACAGCAATATGAACCCAGGGCAGCACCTCAGCTCGGTCTTCCACCCCCATCCAAACGCCACTGTGAATTCACAGGGGATCAGGGATGCCACCGAGCACCTTTAAGCAGAAAGCACGGCCCACATGAATGTCTCCAGGCTCTGCTGTCCTGGTTTAACTTGGTGATGGCAATGGGATGCTGCAGGTGAGCTCTGTGCCACCATCAAGGACTGCTCCTGGGGGACTTCTGCCATGCCCACAGCATTAAACTCTGGGTATGGAGCCTGGAAATGTTCTCTGCAGGTTATTAATGTGTGTTATTGTGGGAAATAGCCTTTGTCCTGAAAATAGGAAATAGCTTTTGTCCTGAAAAAGGAACAGAGAAGCAGAGTGTGATGCTCAGAAGCCGACAACAGCAGTGATCAAAATGGTTCCACTCATTTTGAGGCCAGTCACAGAGGATGGAAAGCAGGCTGGCAATGAGGTAATTAAAGAGGAAGTGGAAAAACATGTGGAAGAGTTAACAAGGAGAAACTATGGTGCAAGTGTTGTATTTCACTGCAATTAATTCAAGGCAGCAGAGAGGGTGAGAGCTCAGCAAAAACACAGGGGCAGAGGTGCCCTGAGCTTGTGGTTCTGGGGGGAGCAGCCAAAAGAAACCATCCATGGAAAACAGTGTGCTGGACAGCATGTGAAATGTGAAGAAAGGTGCAGCAAAAGCATTGTTTTTACTTATTTGACCTTTTTGTTCAAGAAAGTTCATACTGAAAATGGAACACACCTCAATGTGGGTTGACAATCTTCAGCACTCAAAACATTCTGTAGTGGAAACGTCTTCATTTTCTACAGAAAGTTAAAGATCTGTATGGAAAGACAGGAACATTTCCTCTAAAATACGTTAAGCAATCACATCTATGTTCTTTTACTGTACATTTTCATCCTGCAGACTCACTGGCAAACAGAAAGATAAGAAGGTAAGCAAAGCACAGCACAGTCGGACAACGACCTCAGGGATACCACTCGTGTGTTACAGAATAAAAATCTTTCCGGTTTGCTTTGCAAGTGAGTGATCTTTGTGCCCTTGGCCACCTCCTGACTCACAGTTCACAAGCAGTGGCACACGCTTTGCTGCACTTTTTCCTGTTGCTATCCTCCTTTGTGTGGCTCATCAGCTCTCCCTGACTCAATCTTCCTCTAAAGGAAAAATGATCAACTGATAAAAGTGGCTGCATCGCTGCCAGTAGGCAATTCACCTGGTGCTTATCACAGCACCTGCCATCAAGTGACTTAAAAGCAATAAAGTAAAAAAAAAAACCACTTTTCTGTATGAAACATGTTCGTTCCTCCTGCACCTTTTATGATTGAACTGACCACAGCTGATTCAGTGCCCTTTATTAAGAGAAGATACTGCTTCTTATTCAGTAGCCAGTGACTTGCAGGTCACTAAATCTTACTGTGCATTTACAGAGAGTTGTGGGTATGGTTGTGCCAGTTCTTTCTCACTTGAGGCAAATGAGATTATTTCTGTAGGCTAAGCATGTGCTTACCGCTGTGCTGCATCAGCACGGTGCTCAGCAATTTTGGGGATTTGCTCCTGAAACATTTAAACATCAGTGGTTTCAGGATGCAAGTCATAGTGCTGGTTTCGATCTACAAAACCTCCTGCTTCTTTTGGCCTAAAGCCCATCTCCGTAGGGAAAGGAGAGATCTCCACACAGGAGTATTAAAGCAAAGTAAGGGCATTCTGGCTACTCAGCATCCATTTCCTCTGAGAGCCCCATTAGTGTGCCCTAAGCAAACCCAACTTCTTTTGAAAGAAGACCAAGCGTTTCCGGACTTAATGCAATGCGTACCTGCAGCAACAGCAGCAGAGCAGGGCTGTAAGCTAACACTGCTGCCAGGAGCACAAAGGGGAGAGCTCCACTGGAGACAGCCAGTGCAGGGTGTGCAGTCTGAATACAGCAGCAGCTCCCCACTGGACCGAGGTGGCACAAAAGCATCCCTGGTGTTCCCGTGAGGAACGAGACAGTGCCACACAGCTTGGCACTGCAGCACGCTGTGTGCCCACTTCCCTTTGCAGACGTGCTCTCGGGTTGTGTTGGTAGCACTGGAAGATTTCCTTTTTTGTTAATTTTTTCCCTCATTGTCGCTAGTTCTAATTCAATTTCATGTGGTTTTCTGGGCTTTAACCATATCCAGTTACCCTTTTGTCCACAAAACTAGACAACGTGGTGCCTGTTGCAAGCATCCCATTCACATTAGTTGAACAAATAATCAGACAGTGAGAAATTTCCGGGATTTATACAAAAGAAAAAGCAATCTGCTATGGGCAAGGCTGCTTTTTGAAACAGCTCTATTCAATACATTCTACTTTTGGAGCTCTGAGCCCCAGAACAATATATGCTGACACAACCCTTGGCCGTGGCACTGAAAAACACTTCCCAGTCTCTTATTCAACAATGTTCGTATCCTTGACTCTGTTATCTGTAACTTGCAGGAGGACTCTAATTACAATGAGCTGTGTGCAGGTACAAGGGCTGCAGCTCAGGAATGGAGCAGCAAGATGTGACTGGCTGGAGCTTTTCTGGGCAGGGATCATGAGGAACACGCTTGAGAAAAGTTTAATTGTTGGACTAAAGGAATTACTGGCTGCCTTTGTATCTGTTTGCTGCTATGGGACACACAAGAGTTTTATTGGAAATGCATTCAGAGCAAGGCACCTGGAATTTTGAGAGGCTCATCTCAGAAATCCACTGACTTTGATTAATGTTGGAGATGCATTTATAAATAAGGGAAACAAACAAAAATAAATCAAATTGGAAAACAAATAAACAAATATACAAAGCATCATAGAGAAAAGAACAAGAACTTAAGCATCTTCTTCTGAAGCAGATAACTGCGTCCCATTTTGAGTTTCTGCAAGTTGGGTTGTCTGTATTGTAATGCAAAAACACAACATGGAAATCAAAAAACTCAGACAATGCAAAATTACAGAGCTGCCAGATTCAAACTGGCAGGCAGCAATGACACACTTTTCAAGTTGCTCTTCTCCTCCCTCCTCCAAACGGCACAGAATTCATCAGGCACAAATTCTAACTGATCACATTTCAAGGGTTAATTTTGATAGACTGTGTTTTAAAGCGGAGTTGAAAACAGCCTCAGGTAGAGCTAGCTGTAAGCAGAGATTAGTTAGCCTGCATAGATTAACCAGAACACGCTTGGCAAGTTCCTGCCCAGAACTGCTCTGAAAGTAGATCAAAGTCCTACAGATGTGGTTCAGAAGATACCCCTGACAGTAAATACGGAGGTGCTTCATTTTCTACAGCAACCATTCCAAAGGAGAATCTAATTTCCAAGCTCACAACTGCAGCATCAGGCTGTAAAGCAGCATCGTGCTCTGACGGACTGCGTTCAGCTGAGCTGCGACGTGCCAATCAGCCAGCAGGAGCCAGACATCTGATGGGGATGGGCCACAGCCACAAGCAACCTCTGTTTTGCAGAGGGCTTTTCAGGAATCCGACCCACAAGACAGTCTTTGCAAAACACTGCGCTGCTGCTGTCTTTCACGCTGCATGAAATCCTGCTGATGAACTTCCGAACAAAATACCCTTTCAGTTTATGCAAATGCTGGCACACAATCTTTACACTCTCTCAGTCAGTACCAGCTCAACTAAGGTTTTCTGGTTCTGAATGTTATCAGAGCTCCTTTTGTTTGTCTGGTACTTACATTATTCTGGTCAAGTTCATCTAAGGCTATAAGGTGAAGTAATACCTTTCAGAGGAAAGCAGAGCTGAGGATTCAGCATGCAGCCTTTTCATCAGCACCCTGATTTAAAACCAAGAGCCCAAATCCTATCTTTGTGATACACATTAGTTTACTCATTTCTAGTGGTACAATCACTACAAATCATGACAAAAAAGGCAGAAATTGATATGGATATTTATGAAAACAAACTAGTGCCACTTTCTCAAATTACTTCTATTGCTCACGTATTTGGAACAAAAACTCCCAATTAAAGTTCACATTGATTACATGCACTGCCATGACAGCTATACACAGGTTCTTTCCCCCTTCAGCATGTTCTCTGATCCTATAATGAAAGAAACTAGAACTATTAACCCACATAAATTCCATGGTTGTTTACACAGAGAGTAAGGTTTAAGTTCACAGAAAACTATTCTATATACCACCTTTTCCTACACTGTCCTCCTTTCCACAAATACAGACAGATAATAAACCAGTTCTGAGTGAAAGTCACACTTGTGTTCACTTTTTTCCAGACCTCCTACAGCTTGCTCTAAAATGACTTCTTCCTCCCATCTGTTTGGATGCATGAAAAAGTCAAATCCTATCATGACCTTGACGAGCCATAAAGAATCCAACAGAAATATTTAAGTGTTTCACACATGTTGAAACGTGTTCTACAGCAAAGCATGGAGAGCATTATTTATCATGTCATTGCACAGGTCAAGCGTCACGTTCACAACCACTCTTCCCAGCTGTAGATGAGCAGTAAGCACCGTGTTAATGCTGCTGTTGTTTGCAAGTGGAGGAGATTGCTAAGCTCCCAACCTGTTGAGATTCAGGCAACGCACACTGCAGTTTACTTGTGTAGGAACTGGCATCCTGGAGAAGACAGAAAGGAAGCCAGTTTTTTTTCATACCTGTGCTGCTTTATTTGTTCTAAACAAGCTATTTTTATATATTTGCAGTCAAATTACACTCAAAGCCTTCCAAATCGACAGGGCCATCTCTGCATGCATTTAGGAAAACGCTGCATAGCAATAAACACTATTTCTATTGCAGGACTGCAGTGGTCCTCTAAAAGCAAACCACGCCGAACCAAAACTACAGAAACTTGATTTCTGTTTGATGCTCAGCATAAATTGTTATTATGTGCTTCCAAATTCTGCAGAATTCCAGAACAAGGAGTGCCGACAGAATTTTTTTGGAAATGGAAACATGAAAGATAACACACCAATTACTTGCAACAGAAAAACTGAACGTGCCTCGCAAAGCTCTAATGAACACAGGTCTGAAGGCTTGTAAGTCTCTTGAAAACCATTTTATTTAATGTTTTTGCACACCACGTCCCTTCAGACAGCACGACTCCTCTCAGGCACACGTGCAGCCCTACATTCACCTCCATCTGCCTTTCACAGGACTTCTCAGCCTTTCTGCTCACACACGAGCTGTTATCTCATCAAGGTGCCCTGCTTTCTTGCTATGAGGGTATTGTTTGCTCACTGCAGAACTAAGCAGATACAATTGTACAGCTATGGCTAAAACCACGTATGAACACAAGGATCCTGACAGTGAACTCCAGGTTATAAGTCCGAATGTTTTTGCGTTACAGGCAGAGCCCACCCCCACCGGGCGCTGTGTGTGGTGGCTGGCGGGCGCTGCCTGCAATCACCCCACAGCCAGCGCTGAGGAGAAGCCGAGCGCGGCAGCGCCGGGGGAGCTGCGCGGGAAGTCGGGCAGTGATTCTGACTGGAACACGCGTCAAGGAGGCAGCCCACGGTTACAGGATGACCCGCCCAGGCTGCCTCAGACGCGTAAACGCCGCAAAAACGGATTAAAATAAACAAATCTCCTCTAAAATCTGTGAGGAGATCCCACACAGCGCCGCACGGCCCCAGCACCACACGGACTGAGGCTCTCGAGCGACGTCACCGCGCCGCCCGCCTCACGCAGCCGTTGAGCGCCGCCCATCGCAGAGGAGGGACCGCGGGTTCGAATCCCGTCCCGGCCGGGAGACCGCGGGCTGCCAGCTTAGGATGTGCGGGACAGCCGAGCTGCTCGGAAAAACGCGGAAATTAATAATGCTGAGCGGACACGCGTGAACCCAACCGGAGGTCAATGAATGGAAGTAACTGCCCTGCTAAGCTTTATAACAGAGCAGCTAGCTCGTTAGAAGCACCACTATCTTTTAAAATACATTTTCCCGCAAGCAAACTCGTGGAGCATTCCTCCCACTCTGATTTCTCAGATTTTATGCTGGTAAGTCAGAGCTGCATGCTTCTGTATGCTTAACGTATGCCTGAAATGCTTCATTCAGCAGAAAATTCTTAATTACTTAAATTATTGTTTCTCTATAAGATTAGGAATGAAAGTAGCTCTTCAGAAAACAGAAGCCATCTTCAGTGAAGAAGAGGAATTTTATTTCAATCTTCATGCGTAGGCATGATAGACCCCAATTTTACTTCAGCAAATATCACAACAAAAAAATCCAAGCAGCCTATACAGAACAGTGAAATTGCCAAGGATGTGGGCTCTCCACAGCATCACTGCAGAATCCATGGGTTTAGAAGCCTAACTTTGGCTATGTCATTTAAAACCATATAATTAAATAAAGGTAGTCTTCAACCATCACTTCTTGACTTCTCCAAGATCCTCAATGCTATCATCATCCACCTAGGGAAGAAAAAACAAAAGCCAAAACAGCACATTAAATATATTTCCTTCTTGCATGTCTCATTGCTGTACGTGCAATGAAGTGGGGAAGCTTTCAGCACTCCATGCTCTGGGAGTTTCGTTTTTTTTTGGACTACTGAAACAGAATTCAACTTTAATCACTCCTTAACCTAATGGTTCATAGCTAAGGGGGCAACAATAGGTTGTTTACTTCTGCACAACAGCCTGTGCTGCCAAAGATTACATCTGCTTCTGAAAATCACTAGAAACGTCGCAGGCTATTACTGAAAACTAGAGCTCTTACAGAAGAAATCACTGATTACCTCAGGCCACTTCTCCTGGATTACATCGATAATGTCATCTGTGAAATCTCCCTGGATGATGATTTCATCTTCTCCTGTTACTGAGGCACCGCAGGAAAATTTCTGAGCAAAAAACCTTTGTGCTTCCTTAAGATCGATTTCTGTGTACGGGAAAACCGACAGTTTAAGTACAGTCATCATCATACCAGATCTTCTCATAATTAAAACTGTATTAACCAGTGGTAGTTTAAAATCCAGACCACGGTATTTCCATTGAAATTCTGCAAACCACTCAAGGTAGCACAATCAGAAGAAATACCTTAAAGGTTACCTTTTCTCCTCACGTTAAAGAAGCTAAGACTCTAGATCAGGTGAGGTTGAGGGCAAGCACATCTAAAACCTACACAACACACCTAACAAATGTCAACTCACCGAACGTTGCAAGGCCACAGACTCTTGTGACATATTTTTTCTTTGCTCTAGGAATTTTAGCTATTGTGACTTTTTGTGGTACAGTCTTCTTTTTCTGTTTTATCTGACCTCTTCCACCTTTAAAGCAGAATATATTAGATGATTAGTTAAAGGACATAACAGTTAAAGAAAAAAAGACTACAAGGCTACATTTCAGTCCTGTAAACAAAAAAGCCTATCTCCCAGTCCGTGTCTGTAAACAAAAATGTATTTTGGATGTTAGTCATCTCCCATTCAGAACCCTTTAATTTAATTTCTTAAAAGAAAGATCCTAGGTCAAAACTTAATGTTACAAGAAATACCAACATATGCATGTCAAATGTGCATTAAAGTACAGAATGCACATCAGAACCCTGATGGGAGTTTCCCACATTCCACTAACAACTGCATTTGGTTTACACTCCTCTTTAAAGGATTTTTCTTTGGTATTCATCTTAGTTAGGAACAAATTGTTACTTTAATATCTTCATGGTTTTTGTCTGAGGCAAAGAAAATTAGTTATGTCTATTTACTAAGGCTAAGAAACCTTGCCTGCTTAGACTGCTGTGTTAAACAGCACATGATGTTCTAAGTGTCAACACAGGACTGCAGTACAAAACAAATTTATATAAAGGTTAGCAGGAAAAAAACCCAGCCCCATCAGAACACCACACCTCAAGCAGAAGGCAGCTACAGTAGTTGACTGCCAAACTTGCACATGATTTCATTTCTTATTTACTGTCTATTTCTAGGGCAACCTGAGGGAATGCTTCACAAATTAGGTAAATATAAGTCAGAGTAAGGCATGCAGAAGATTAATCCCACTCATTAGAATTCTTCAAATCAGATTATGATCTCAGCTAACTTTGTATACACTCATCAAGTTACCCCAGGGTAACTAAAGTACTGTTCCAGAGCTTTCTCACCAAGAAAACTTTTAAGAATCTATGTCCAGCAAACTAACTTCTTGTGAATGCTTTTTTCCCCCTAAAATGCAGCAATTTCAATTCTGCATTACTAGAAATTGGCATATAATAACTTAAGGCAGTAAATTTCTCTCTCAAAGTTTCTACAGTCAATACCTGCAGTAAATTTCTGCTTGTTTGTTTTCTTCTCACCCTCTCTCTTCAGAATTGTGCCATCATACTTTACACTATACTTTAAATTGTCACAAAACTTCAGATTCCATTTCTGGATTTCCATTTTCACCCACAAATATTTTAAACACTTATTTTATGACCAAAGCCAAGCTGAGAACTATCCATAGCATGCCACACAATGACATAACATTTAAAGAAAGTGTTCTGAAGCGTCTGAAAAAAAGCACCCAAGCTAGAGAATATAAAGTTACTTTTGTCACTACATATATCCCATGGACAAGGATAAACATAACTGGTTACCAAGGCAAACAAATAAAACATTGCAGGGATATGTTGCTTAAAATATGAATCTCAGTGGGCTACAAACCATCATTTATGAAGCACTACAGGCACAGCTGACATCAGACAGGCAAATATGTATTAATAACCACAGTATTCTAATTTATGGTGGAAAACTATGTTAATTAAACAGAGAAATCCAACAATAAAACAGTATCTGTTCTTAGATAGTGCATAGCTCTATCTGTGCTAGAACAGACACAGCTGTTAATGGAGACAAATAGAGCTGAAGTGTAAAACCAAATTCTGTTACGAGAATTCTGGGGAGAGACAGAAGGAAAAAAAGGCAAAAGTAGTGGCTTGAGGCATTGAGAGAGGAAAGCAATCTTTGTTCTACTCTGCAAGCAACCTATGAACTGCTGCTACACAAAGCAGAAACCTTTTGGGAGGTACACCAGCTGATTTCAAGTTGAGAATAAGTACTCTCTGAATAAGTGCCACAGCAATGACAGGAGCACATAAAAGAAGCTCACCTTTCACTTACTGCTACTACTGTACAGTTCCTTTGTTAGCATATTCCTCTGTGCAAACTCTGCTGCTAATTGAAAGGAATTTATTTGATACTTTTTCTGCAGTCACAGCATAGCTAACACAACCAAAAAGCAAGGAAGCTGTGTCACAGTCTAACCCCACAGATCAGGAAAAGATGACCCCAAGAGCTTATAAATCAATACCACAAGCAACTATTTAGACCTTGCCTCTCTTTTGCTTCTTCTTCTCTTCTTCTTCTCCTGCAGTTCCTTGGCCTTCTCCAACCCCAGCTTCCTGTTTCGGTGAATTTTCTTAAATACATCAGAGAGGAATGGTGAGAGAACAAAAGAACAAAATTAGCAGTGACTAACACATGCCCTTAAAGAAACAAGAAATCAGCTACACTGACATTTCAGTGGGCCCCTAAGTAGTTAGCTCTAGTGCAGCAACCCCTGACTGATGCATGTTCCTTAAAGTCTTTGGTCAAATTAGGCTTGTGACCTTCATATCAAAGATACAGTTACAACTTTAATAGTCTCCTTCAGTAATCTCCAGAAAAAGACAAAAATTACTGACACTGGAAATTCAAATCAGCAAGTACCATAGCACTAATGACCTGTCTCCCAGCAACCCACTGCCTACACTGCAAAGACATAAAATTGGATAAATTAGCTTTGGCAGGAAGCAACTGCATGCTGTCACAGTGCTCATTGTAGAAACCTTAATACGGGCCAAACATTATTTCTGATTTTTTTCTGACATTATCAAACTTGTTTTCACAGCATCCAAAAGCATGCTAAACGTTTGGGAAAATAATTTAATTTTCAGACTCAATGCAGATGGAAGAGATGAGAAATGGGCACGCTCAAGAATTTGTGAGTACGTCCAAGTACACATATTAACCAGGAATAAAGGAAGATTCTCACCTACTGTAAGTTTTGCAAACTCATCTGGAAAATTCTTTTCTAACCATTGTCTGCATTTAGTCACATCAGGCATATATTCGCAGTACTAGAGAAGAAAGGCCACATAAATGCTGTTAGCAAAGTAATTACAAGATACCTCACGAACAAAAACAACAAAATCCTTTTGCTATTTATTTAGCCCAGTCATTTCTCCTTAGCTCTCCAAATACCAATGCTTCACCAGCACACAGGAAGACACATGACATCCTAAAGATGACAGCAGATAAAAGTACAGAATCAGCACAACTGAAAGCAAGAAAAGATCAGAAAGAATCATCGTAGAAGTCATACAATGGAAAGAAGAAACAAAAAAACTAACTCACCTCTGTTGGCAATGAACAGACTGGAGCAGGAGGGAAAAAAAAAAAGAAATTAAATTGAGTTATCCGCTTACAGCGTTAGTGTTCTAGTTAAACTGGTATTCTGAAGCTTTCTTTCATCACAACATCTTGTAATAAACATATGCTGATTCAAAAGATGACAACTGATACCACTCTATTTTTTCTCTTAGTCATTTGCTTTCATGCTGTGCATTAAGATAAATCTATCAGAACAGCAGCTATGACAGATGCCCAATTTCTTAGGTGGTCTTCATCCTACAGAACACACCCAAACCAACAATGCAGCCTCGTTCACAATAGGAATCCTGCAACAGTATTCAAACCCAATGCAAAATACATATTTATCTAAAACACAGACCTCAACATTATATCCTTTTAAAAATCCAGACACATGACTACAAATATGAGTAAAGCATAGTCCCAAACAGTGCATCAATTACTTCCCTTTATTCCTTGCTCTCATACCAACAGGCTTTTCTGTGCTAAAGGTTTTACCAACTTTCTGTGGGAACAAATCTTTGCTCAAAATGTCTGAGCACCACTCCAGAGCTTTCATATACAGAAAATCATCAGCACCTCCATCAGAAAGGTCACCCTGACCATGGTCTATCTGACTCAAAGCTGACCAAAAGAGAACCTCCAACCGTCTCACTTTTTCTGCTTGGCTGCCCTTACTAACACCCCATTGTAAGAACTGTGGGCAGCTGCCCCTTCAGCACTTGCCTCCGCAGTAGAGGACCCGAAGAGGGTAGTCAGCATCCGACTTGGCACCACTCCTTATGTCTCCTCTACAGTCAGGGACCACAGGCTCAGCTACGTCTGTGGCCATGTCACAAGCCTGCAGGTTGCAAAATCAAAGAGTCATGTTATGTTTTGTATTATTTACATCATTGCCTACATAATAAACCCCCAGAGACTGACCAAGCTACAAAGCCCAGAGAAAAGAGGTGCAACTGTAAGAGAAGTAGTCAAGGAGTAAAAAAAAAAACAGCTGTCAAGAAACAGCGAAAAGCAGATGCAAAAGATACCAAGAACTTTGGAATTGTAGTACATAAGGGAGAAAGCAAATTGGAACAAAATTCAATGTAAAATGAAGGAAGATGTGCATGAACAACACATGGAGATACAGAGCAACCGAAGCAAAACACGGGGTATTTTATCAGTGATAGGTGAGCAGTGGCAGCACGGTGTGGAAGGGGTGCATTTGGAAATGAGAGGTTATTTAAATCAGTGTCTGAGAAGTCCAGAGCTGATCTGAAGACAATGGCAAAAAACTAAAATTAAATTTAAAAAATCACAAGCCAACCCGACTCAACTGATACCCTCAGCAGCGGTTTATAGGCACGCGTTTCCAGGTAAGGGGCTTCGAAAATAGGAACCAACAGTGGGGCTCAGTGCACGACGGAGCCCCGGGACCACCAGGGCTGTGTCTGCGAAGACTCGGAGCCAGCAGGAGCCGCAACACAGCCGAGGGAACGGACCCGGGAGCCCGAGGGGCGGGGAGGGGCAGGGAACCCCCAAGAGGCGGCGACGGGCCCCGGGCAACGACGGGTAGGTAGGCTGCTGGGCTCCGACAGGGGCCGGGAGGGTGCAGAGGGACCGGGGGACAGCAGGCGGGGTGGGGAAGGGTACCATGAGGAGCGTGGGAGGGGGGAAATGAGGCAGAGAGGCGCGCGGAGCCCGGCGGCCGCAGCACCGTGGCGTTACCCGGGCGGCCCCTCAGGCCGCGGCTCCTCCTCAGGCGGCGGCTGCAGCTGCACGCACCGCACGGCACGCGCGCCCTCGCTGCGCCGCCACCGAAATCTCGCGAGAGCTGCTCGTTCTGAGCCCTCAGCCGCTCCGTAGCCGGGAGGCACCCGCGGGACCTTCGCGCTACGGAGCGGCGGAGGGGTCAAGCGCCGCCGGTCTTGCGTTGCGCGGAGGCCGGCATGCCGCGCTACGCGCAGCTGGTGATGGGCCCGGCGGGCAGCGGCAAGGTGAGAAGGGTCGGAGAGACGGGGACGGGGGAATGGCGACGAGCGGGCGCTGACAGCGTGCGTGTGCCTTGCAGAGCACGTACTGCTCCACCATGCTGCAGCACTGCGAGGCGCTGGGCCGCGCCGTGCAGGTGGTTAACCTGGACCCGGCCGCCGAGTTCTTCAGCTATCCCGTCATGGCAGGTGAGTGCACTCTGCCCCTACCTGGCGTCCGGAGAGAGCTGGGGGGACAGGAGCTTATCATGGCAGCCTTGTGCTGCCCACGTCCGTAAGCGTAGTGTTGTTGCAGACATACGGGAGCTCATCGAGGTGGATGATGTGATGGAGGATGATTCCTTGCGGTTCGGTCCCAATGGTGGCCTGGTGTTCTGCATGGAGTACTTTGCCAATAACTTCAACTGGCTGGAGGAAAGCCTCGGGCACGTGGAGGATGATTATATACTGTTTGACTGCCCAGGTAAACAGATATGTGTGTTTTGATGTCATACTTGGTATGCAGAGGTTGGAAAAGAGCCATGAATTGGTCGAGTCCAACCACCACATAATGCTGCCAGAACCACCACAGAACCGTGACCCGAAATTCCAAATCATAGAATATCCTGAGCTGGAAGGGACCCGTAAGGATCATCAGGTCCAATCCCAGGCTTCACAGAGTACCACCCAAAATCCAAACCCTGGGTCTGAGACCTTTTTGTCCAAATGCTTCTAGAACTCTGGCAGCTCAGGGCTGTGCCCTCTGGTTCTAATACAGAACCTTTCCCTAATACCCAGTCTGACAGCCCTCTCCTGACACAGCTCCATGCCATTTTCAGCCCCTGTCACTACCACCAGAGCTCAGCACTTCCTATCTGCTCCAATTGTGAGGGAGCTTTGGGCTACCATGAGGTCTCCCCTCAGTCCAGGGCTGGAAGATTCACCACAGGGCAGCCCAATCCATGAAAAAATTCTTCCTGACATCTGTAATGGCAGAAAGACCAGTGCAATAGGAAGATACTACATAAGAAACAAAAGAATTGCTCACCTATCTCTGAGGATCTAGGTTTGTAGAGAAAACTCCACAGAGGAGGAATCTCCAGAAAGAGATCCTTCCACAGTGGTAGTCAGCCCTTAAATGAGATCTAAGAGCCAGGCTCCGCCCCTTCTGGTCACACTCATGAATTGCCTTCACCTGTGCTTCCAGGGCTGACCAGGTCTTTTCTCCTGGTGCTCAGTCAGTGGTTCAAACAGTTCCCATACAGCATCCAATCTAAAGCTCCCTCTGTGCAGCTTAATGCCATTTCCTCACATTCTATCTCTTGTCACATGATTTGCTGCAATCTCCTTTCAGGTTCCTGTAGTGAGTGGTGAGGTCTCCCCTCAGCCTCATTTTCATACATTTTTGGGTTTATTAATGGTTGTCAGGAGTCACTTTCAGATGCTTCAGAAGTGAACTTGGCCCCATTTGAATTTGGGTGACAGCATACAGTGGGGGAAGTCTATGGCAACTGCTAACAAATGCTAACTGGAGATCAAGAGAGGAAAATACAGTTTTTTTTTCTTCTCCAGATTTACTGTATGATTCCATCCAAATACAGGCACAGTTGTCTGAAAAGAGTGCTTTATTAGCTGTTATTCATATTAAGTGTAATGCCAATATTTCTATCACTAATAACTGTGAGCTGTTTCTATTAGCTTTACATTTCTGCATACTGATATCCAAAGTGTGTCTTAGGTCAGATCGAACTCTATACACATTTGCCAGTGATGAAACAGCTGGTGGAACAGCTTCAGCAGTGGGAATTCCGTGTCTGTGGAGTGTTTCTTGTCGATTCTCAGTTCATGGTGGAGTCTTTTAAGGTATCCATTTGAAATCTTGTACAAATTCTTGTAAAGTTTTACAGAGTCCATACTGGTATAGAATAAGAAAGGGAACTTGGTTTGTTTGGTCCAAAGGAAGGAATGCTAAGCGGGGAGAGATCTGATTGCTGTCTTCAGCTGCCTCAGTTATAGAGACCAGACAATGTCTTAAAGTCCATTTCAACCTAAATTGAATTGTTGTTCTATAGGAGCTTTCTCAGTTTAGAGAGAGAATGACCCCTTTCCCTGTCGAGCAATAAGAATCCTGAGAAGGGCTTTCAGTCTTCTTAATTTCCTTTTCGGTGGCATATCGTGCTTCAGAGCTCTGGAAATAGATTGCAGCCAGGTACCTTAGCACCTCCCTTTTCCAACAGAGATAATGATTCCTCATGCCCATGTACAATATATTATAAGTTAGGCTTGGTCTGTGGTAGTGTCCTGCTTTTCTGTACTTAACTACATTTTTCATATTCCTTAAGTTTATATCTGGAATTCTGGCAGCACTCAGTGCAATGATCTCTTTAGAGATTCCACAGATTAACATCATGACTAAAATGGATTTGCTGAGCAAGAAAGCTAAGAAGGAAATAGAAAAGTAAGTTCCAAAGCATTACTTTCTCTGTAGTGTAATATCTTGATGTAAACTTCACTCACAATCACAGAATGATGGGTGGTTGTGGTAGTTGTGTAAAAGCATAGTGACTCATTTGTTCTGTATTTTGTTGTTAATGATGGCTTTGTTTCTCTCAGGTACTTAGATCCAGATATGTATTCTATGATTGAAGATTCTACTAATATATTGAAAAGCAAAATGTTTAAAAAACTGACTAAGTCCATATGTGGATTGGTACGTATAGTGCTCTTTAACTGGTATTCTTTAATTCAGCTGCATACTTGTAAACTATACTTTGTGGTTACTGACTTTGCTGCTGTGCTAGATACTGTATGTACTATAACATTCTCCCCCTGCCCCCTGAGGTCATTGTGTTTACCTGCAAATTTATTAGCAAAGCCTGAATCTAAAAGATCACCAGGCACTTGAACATTTTTCTTTTTGCCTGTCCTAACTTCAGCTTTTGATGGTTCAGGTTAGCATAAGATTCTTTTGCTGTAGCCAGTAAAATTCATGTGAATCATATTCTATTAGCAATTTTAGGAGACAGCTTTATTGACTGGGTAAAAGTTTGGACTGACAGCCAGGAATTCAGAGTGGGGAATTGCCATTAGCTTGCAGTGTGGCTTTAAGCAGCCTTAGATTTTCCTTGTCCAGACTGCTGAGCATAGCTTGCAGGAATGGTGCAAGAAAACTTAGTGTATTTCCCTACTGATGTCTTTTGAATCCTTGCTGTAGATTGACGACTATGGTATGGTTCGATTTCTACCTTTTGATCGCTCTGATGAGGAAAGTATAAACATAGTTCTGCAGCACATAGACACTACCATCCAGTATGGAGAAGATCTTGAATTTAAAGAACCAAAGGTAAGGTACTTCTGAAGATAAGATGAAACATTAGAAAGGATCCATAATACAAATCAAAATAGAAGTATGTTCTTTGAATTCTAAAGATGAGAAAAGATGATTGTAGACCACTAAGATCTCTACCTGCATATCTGTTCAAGCTTCCCCTAAAATTTCTGCATTGAGTCCATATGCTGTAAAACCATTCCTAATCTTTCATACATCCGTCATGTAAAATGCATGATGGAAGATCAATTGGATTAAAGATGGATTAAAATCAATTCCAAGTTCTGTTTACTTTTATCATTCAGTTCATATATCGTAAGGAATAAGTCCAGAAGTTCTATAACGTTTTTTAAAATTCAATTTTCTACTCTCTAAATATTCAAAATAACTGCATCTAGATTTTGATGTATACATCTTGGATAGCTTTAGACACAAACTGCTTTTCAGAAGGTTTTGCTCCTTGTTTTGTAGAACAATGTTGGGCATTGTTGTAGTGACTAAAATAAAGCATTGCAGAACTGACGATGTCCAGCAGTCACTAGAGAAAAGTCAGGTTTTATGCTTTTTGTTTTCTCGTTGGCAGGAATATGAAGAAGATAAATCTGCACTTGTGGATGAGTATTTTCAAGATCATGTGAATGAGTAGAAAGCAAATGTTGGAAAAGAGGAAGAAAATACATTGCTTGTGTGTTTTAAAGAAAACAAAAAACATTCCCCTCCACACAAACATATTTATTTGATGTTTTGCCTTTAAGATAACTAACATTTCTAGTGAAAAGGGAGCTATATGACAGTTTATATGACAGAATATAGTGAGCTATATTACTGTTTATAGTTCTTTTGTAAATACAGAATATTCCTGGATTCTTGAGTGTTTTCAAAATATTTTTTATTACTTCTCCTAAAATTTATTAGTCCAATTTATTAGCTACTTTTAGCTGAATTGGAGGATGTTTTCCTGCTAGTCATGTCCAAGTATTTATAAACCTTTCCTTGATCCTAAGAAATGAGTTTTATTCATGGAGTTACTGAATAAAAGTATTTTCTATAAAGGGCCTCATGGTTATGTAAAGCTTAGTATCAGTAAATGCCCATATATAGGCATGTCATCTTTCTCTATGTAATATATAGTTCATGTTTTAGAAATTATCCCATACAAAATGTCAGCCAAGTACCTTAGTAGAATAAGAGCATCTAAAGTCATTTTGGAGGAACAGCTTGGTAAACCAAACCAGTGATTGAATTGAGGCAGTGGCACTTATCTAAACCTGAGGATATGACAAACTTACTCCCAGCACTGGACAGTTAGATGAGAGTTCATGGTAGTCACTGCCATAACCAGAAGGAGGTTAGAAAACACAGCTCATGGAGACTTTGATGCATGGAGCCAGGAATCCTGACTATGTTTAATAGTTACAATATAACCTCATTATGTGGCAAGTCATTCGATGCCTATGCTGAATTAATCACATCCTGGCAGGGCTTGATGTAGCTTGATTCCAGCCTTGCACATCCTCTGGACATGTTATCAAATCGCAGAATGGTTTGGGTTGGAAGGAGCCTTCAAGACCATCCAGGTTTCAACCCCAGTCCATGGCAGGACTGCCAGCCATCAGCAGGCTGCCTACAGCCCCACCCAAGCTGGCCTTGAGCACCTCCAGGGCTGGGGCACCCACAGCAGTGCCTTGCCGCGCCCATAGTGAAGAATTTCTTCCTAATATCTCATTTAAACCCGCCCTTATTAGTTTAAAACCGCTGAAGAACACGTCCCAGCTGTTCTGTAGCACCCTTTGGGCCGCTGCAATGACTCCTTGCAGCCTTCTTTTCCTCCACCTCCCTCAGCCCACCCTCAAGCAGAGGTTTCCTCTGCTCGCGGAAAGGAGAAACCCAGCCCTTCAGCTCCAAATCTCCCCATTTTTTCGGCCTGACTCATGCGACGAGGCAGCGATGGTGCCGAACGGGGCACTCAGGCTCACACGAGGAGCCGACGGTTCCCCTCAGACCCAACCCGGGGCTGGGGGGAGGTCGGTTCTGCGCTTCCCCGTCAGGGAGCGGCTCCTCGGGGCGGTGCAGGCTGCGGCTTCCCCTTCTCGCACCGCCCCGCTGCCTCATTTCCTGAAAGAAGAGGAAGGTTTGCTGCGAGCTCAGCGACGCTGCCCTCGCACCGAGCTGCGCTCTGCCCTTCGCCATGCCGGTGAGGGGAGCGGGGCGCGGGCAGGGCAGGGGCAGGGCGGGCGCTGAGCGCCGGGACCGCGCTGTGGGGCCGGGCTGGGGGCGGCTGCGCGGGTGGGAGACGGGCTGTAGGCGGGAGCGTCGCACTGAGGAGCGGATTGATGTGGTTGTAGGCTGCCGTCTTCCTCTTTCTTCCTCTTTTTTTTTCCCTCCTGGCTCAGCTCTCCCCAAATCCCTCCCCTCTATGGGCAGCACAGCCCTCTCAGCCCGTGCTCTTCCATCCTGAATGGTTCCAGGATGGTGCTTTTGTGGCTATCACCAGAATGGTGCTGAGTTACAGAGGGCCTAATTAAGAAATGACTGTTGTTTGTGCGAGGAAAGGTTGCTGGAGACAGCACTAACCAACAAAACTCTGATTTGTGTTTGATGACCTGGGAGAGCCGTGAGCAGCGCTGCCAGCAGGATGCTGGAAGGGCAGTTTTCTGCAGCAATAACAACCAGCCTTCCCCTGTCTCTAGGCTTACCATTCAACTTTAATGGACTCAGATACCAAGCTAGTGGGTAACATGGCACTGTTACCCATCAGAAGCCAGTTCAAAGGCCCAGCACCTCGAGAAAGTAAGTTTACAAGAATCTGTGAAAAGCCCTTTGTGTTTTGCTAGTAATCATTTTTCACAGCTTACTCCAGATCAGGCCTACCAGAGCAGAAAAGTTGTGGCTTAGAAATTGAATGTTTTACAGAGGAAGACAGAATTTTCAGATACTCAAGTGGTGCAAAACACAGAAAATAATGATGCTATGGTTGTTATCTGGAGCAGCTCCAGGTAATTCAGTTGCTTTAGCAATTAGCACTGCCTACAGATGCTATTTTCACACTTCCTCCTGTGCCTCGGTGTGCTTTTCAGCAGGCTGTGAGGAGGACACGGTGGTGTGAACCCTTTGCTGTCAGAGGAAGTGGGGGTTTAGCTGCAGAACTCAGCTTTGGTGCAGTGGCTGAGGATGCTTAGCTGTTCTAAAGGATGAGGAAGGAGATAGGCAACACTGTAGGGCAGCAAAAATCTAAGCTTCAGCATTAGGCATCTCAGTACTGAAGAATTTTACAGACAATCTGCTATGAATTCCCCTTTAGCACATGGAATTGAATTTCCCAGGCATGATATCTCCCAGTAGTGTGGTGATTCAGTTTGAAAAAGGAAATATTTCAGAATTTAAGCAGTCTTCAATGTTTGTAAAAGAAAGCGAAAGCTGCAAGTCAACTTCTCACTATGTAATCTTCCCTTCCTCCTCTTATTATTTTTTTTAAGATAATAACGAGGAAGATTGTTTGATTGTGGTGTAAACTTCTTCCAAATATATTTTTGGGTCCTCAGAAAGAGCTTTAACAGAGTATTCTATACTGTTAAAACTCTGGTGAGTCACTCAACTGGTAGGAAACTGGAGAACTGCCAACCTGCTGCCCTTTGAGAAGTCATAGTGAGAGAAGAAGGGAGTAAAAACTCCTACTAAGAGTAAGAAATATTTTGGTCAGAGTTCACCACCAGCCTTTCATATGGGCAAGATTTAGTGCAGTCCTCTGCTTTTTGTAAACGATTTTGCTTTTGCAAGGATTATTGTTTGTTCAGTGTGTAAAAGTTATGACCAAATGTGGTGTAGCAATGCACTGCTTAATTTTGGTTTTCTTTTGTTTTCTTTTTTTTTTTTTTTTAGCTAAAGATACAGATATTATAGATGAAGCCATCTACTACTTCAAAGCTAATGTTTTCTTCAAAAATTATGAAATTAAGGTAATTTTTTTTTTGCAATAGTTTCTCTTATGAGGAAATTGTTGTCACAATGGCATGAACTCATTCCTATTTCAAACTCTTAGCAGTTCCATGAAGTCCCCTATAGTCTAACAGACTGAGCTCTGTGCTTACTCTTATTTTGCAGAATGAGGCTGACAGAACACTGATCTACATAACCCTCTACATTTCTGAGTGCTTGAAAAAGCTGCAGAAGGTAAGGAGGGAACCAGTCTGTTCTGAAGATTGTACTCAGGAGAGTATTTGCTGATATTCACCTTCTCTAAAGGCACAACAAACTCTGTTCACTGCAGTCCCAATTGACAGAACCACAAATACTTGAGGCTGTGGATCTGCATGGAGATGTTGTGTTGTTGTTCTCGATCAGTCTTTATGTTTTAGTGAGTGTTAAAATATTTTACTCTAAAGTTTTCATTTATAACTTTTAATCAATTGTTTGGTTGGTTCTTTCAGTGCAACTCCAAAGGCCAAGGAGAGAAAGAGATGTACACACTAGGAATCACTAATTTCCCAATCCCTGGGGAGCCTGGCTTTCCACTTAACGCCATTTATGCCAAACCTACCAACAAGCAAGAGGAAGGTAAAACTAAACAAAGAAGTCTGAAGGCTTCTTTTGGTCCATGCTTTACTAGCTGCATTTTTGTTACTATGACTAGAAAATTGACCCTGAAAACTTCTGGCTCTGTTTTCTGAGGTTTTCTGGCCTTAGGGGCCTGATGCCTCCCATTAATCTGTAGATCCAACTGAACAAAGTGGTAGGGGTCTGAGCCTGCCTTTTGCATCAATTGTAATTGCTAGATAGATTCTATAACAAAGCCAGAACTAACTCCCACACTGGCAAAGAGGAAGCCCAGAATGATGGGCAAAGGTTTAACTGAAAGAAGAAAACAGTTTGGATGATCCATTTTACTGATACAGATATCAGTATCTGATATCTGTAGCCAGCAAGGGCCTACAGATGTGAAAGCTCACATTTTCTGCTTTAAGCAGTGTTGTCTACTGCTTGTGTGCTCAATTTAGTTTGACTTAATGCTATTTTGTCTTTATGCTGTATTTCAGAGGTGATGAGAGCATACTTGCAGCAGCTCAGGCAAGAAACTGGTCTTCGACTTTGTGAAAAAGTATTTGATCCTCAGAGTGACAAGCCTAGCAAGGTAAGGATTTGGCCTGATCATCACAGATTTAATGAGAGGCTTGGTTGTTTTTTCCGAAAGCTGGAGAGAAGCAAGAGAATAGGGTGAGGGATCAGATGTGGGTAACTCTGGAGCAGGCTTCCCTGGTTTTACCAGGCTAGCAAAACAGAGGACTGCCAGTTGTCAATAAATTTCCAGCTGTAACACAGTAAGACAACAAATTCCAATTCAAGGTATTTTAAACAGTGGGGCAGTAATAGGCAGTTCTCCTTTAACTCTTCAAAGTATTGCAGTTTTGCTGTTTGCTAGGGACTCTTTTCAAATAGAAATTAATAGGCATGAGAGATGCTGTTTATATTTCCAGGCAGTTCTGATCTCATTGCTTCTTTGAAATAGACCATTTTGCCTTTTATCTGGATTTTTTAAAATAGCCTATCAGTGCATGAATTACCTCCTGATCACGTATTTCATGTGCAAATATGTTTGTATTTAATAATGAAATTACTCAGGCTAATTTAGTTTCAAAGGCATAGCTTTCTGTTGCAGTCTCTGTTCATTATTATACTGCAATAAATACACTGGAATAGGTAGTAAACTTACTTTTAAGTCACTATTTCATTTATAAGATGAAAACTTTTTTTGCCTGTTTTCTGATTATGTGTTTTCTCCTGCAGTGGTGGATCTGCTTTGTGAAGAGACAGTTCATGAACAAGAGCCTGTCTGGACCTGGGCAGTGAATAGGCAGAGCAGCAATATGAAGTATTTCCACAGCAAGGTGTATGAAATATTTTGCCTTTGTTTTGGATACATTTTGTACCAAGGAAAAAAAAAGCGTTTATGAAGAAAAAAGTCAATGAGGGGAAGAGAGACATAAAGTAAAAAGATCATTTGAGTACTGTAAGAAAGTATTATTAAGCTGGTGCTTAATAAATGATTCCTAACATGCTGTTTCAGATGCAGGCTGCTTTATTATCAGTGGCTACAGCTAGCATTTACAGCAGGGCTTTTGTTTAAAGAGAAGTGTTTGTGCCTGGAGTGGTGTGTAATTGCTCTGCTGGCTAGAGTCTCAGTATCATGTTGAGTGCAGTGTTTTTTTACTTTTTTTTTTTCTCCAATAAACTTAGCTTGTAATTAATGTGATAAGTGCTTTATGTCTTATGGTTAGCTTTCAAAGAAATAAAAATGAAATTTTGATGAAGAGGCCACCATGATATGATATTGGCAAATATTGTTTGTTTTGAGGATCTGCTGGTCCGAGCTCATTGTGTCTCCTTTGTGGCAATACTTTCACCATCACCACACAACGCTAACGCGCCTTTTTGTGATACTTCACTGAAAGAAGAAATCCTGACACGACTGTTTTATCTCATTGCTGCGCAGGATTAACTCTCCTACAGAGGTACTGTGTGCTTCATAGTTTACAGCAGCACCAGTGAGGTACTTTCCCCAGCTGTTGGCCAGCAGCAGCCTAGGTTTTGAGGTCTTCCTCCTCAGCTGTCTTACAGGCACGAGCTTTGCCACCTCACATCACTGCTGCAGCCATCAGACAGTGACATCTGTGGAGAAAAGCGTCCAGGCTCAAGAGCTGTGCAGTCACAACGTCTAAATCTTAGAATAAAAAACATATATATGATGCTGGGCCGGGAAGGGACGCACCCAGCAGCGACGCCTCCCTGCTCCCACACACCGACACCAGCGCCTCACAGCACCACTGAGCATGCGCGGAACCATCGGGGGCCTCACGGGGCGCCTGGGGCTGCCCGCCGCGCGCCTGTCCCGCCGTCGGGGCGGCGTTAAGGCACCGCGCGGGCGCCTGTAGACAGCGGCGCGAGGACCCCGCCTTGGCGCCATTTTGGAGTGGCGGCGGGTGTCCGGTTGTGAGCCGCGTTCTTCCTTCTGTCCCGTCCTTCTGCCGCCGCCGCCATGAGCGTGGTGGAGCACGTACGGGAGATGGCCTCCGCCGGGCTCCACTCGAACGTGCGGCTTCTCAGCGGGCTTCTCCTAACGATGAGCGGCAACAACCCGTGAGTGGCCCTCCCGCCGCGCTGACGGGACCGGAAAGGAAAAGGCCCCTGTTGCTCAGGGCCCTGAAGGGGTGAAGCTGCGTTCTGTCAGCCCACCTCTGCCCGCGGTTGGGCAGCAGCAGCAGGGGTCCGTGGCTCTTTCATGGCTTCCCCAGCGGAGATGCAGCGATTCCCTCCTTTCTTACCAAGGGTGCCCTGTGTACATCACAGCTCTTTCCCTCATTCTCGCGGTTCCCGTTGTTTTTCAGGGCTTTCCTGGATCGTTTCGGGTAGTTTTGTGAGGTACCGGTTAGAACCGCGGTCCCATTCCAAAATCCTCACATTTCAACACAGCAAGATGCAGCTCTGTGAGGAGCTGTGCTGTTACCTGCGTAGCAGAGCAGCAGCAATAGCTCAAAGTTGAAGCTGGATGAATAACTTCGGGTCTGTCCTTGGTTCTTAGGCTGTCAGCTGATCTCAGCCTGTCTGCATCTTTTCTAGGGAGCTGTTTTCACCATCTCAGAAGTACCAACTCCTTGTATACCACGCAGACTCTCTTTTCCATGATAAAGAATTTAGGAATGCTGTCAGCAAGTATACGATGGCTTTGCAGCAGAAGAAAGCATTGAGTAAAACCTCAAAAGTAAGGCCTTCTACTGGGAATGCTGCATCAGCTCCCCAGAGCCAGGTATTTAAAAACTGAGCAGTATGCTGCATAAATGATTGTGTATCCTTCTCTGCTTTAGTTAATGTTGAAGATTCAATATTGTAGCATTAGACTATGGACTACCTTTTTTTTTTTTTTATATATGTAATTAATGGTTTTGGAAGAGATGAGTGATGTGAGCCAGCAGTAGGTTACATTTTTATTTTTCTTCCACTAGATATTTTTAACTTACACTAAACATTTAATGAGGAGACTTTTTTTTTTTTTTTAAATGTAACTATGATGATGTTGCAACACTGTAAGGCTATAATGTGATGGAAAGTACAGTAATAATAGCAGGGTGGTACAATCCTAGGCTACAGCAAATGAAAACTACAGCAAACAAAAACAAGCCCTAATGCAGCAACTGTGGGTACAGAAACAAAGGAAGAAAATCTGCTTACCTTTAGAGGGCCTCTAGTAGACAAGGATCTCCAGAAAGATACCTTCACCTCCACTGCCAAGCCTTAAATGAGGGCTGGGAAGGGCTGTATCCTGGCTCCACCCTTTCCAATCACTCACCTCCATTGCCTGCACCTGAGCTCCCCTGGGTTGGCCCTGCCTTCCCACCAGGTGTTCAGTCACTGTTTCAGTCTGTGACATAACGTTTCCACTACTGTTGTCCTTTAATAGTTGCATTTTATTTCAGTGTTTACCATCTGAAATTGAAGTAAAATATAAAATGGCTGAATGTTACACAATGCTGAAGCAAGATAAAGATGCCATTGCCATTCTGGATGGGATTCCTTCCAGACAGAGGACTCCAAAGGTTTGTTCTAGCAAATGTTTGTCACTGGTGCTTGCTCAGAAGGTAGAAAAAAAGGTTGAGGAAAGCAAACTTTTAATCCATATACACTAGAATAATAAAATCTCATAGTAGGACCCAACTAGTTGCATGGAGCTTGAATCATTTCTGTTCTTTTATCAATCGTTACTATTTAGAATCTAAACAGAAACATTTCCATACCTTCCTTCTCTTGAGAGCTTCCATTGATATAAAGAAATGAACTGAAAGAAGGTTAATGCAGCGGATATACAGGTTCTTCTTGTCATACTTAAGACACTTGCCCATTTTTGGATGTCACAATGCTGAGATTTCCGGATGTACTATGTAAATGAAAAAATGTGAATTTTATATTTGGACTCAAGAATCAATATTAATTTTATAATCCATGGTAGGTTATAGTGATCTCAGAAGAACTACTCAGAACAGAAGGGAGGGAGACAGCATGCTGGAGGGAGGACAAAACTGTGACCGTATCTTAATGAGAACTCCTTTCTAATTCTTACAGATCAATATGATGCTGGCAAATCTATACAAGAAAGCAGGTCAAGAACGCTCATCTGTTACAAGCTACAAGGAAGTACTGAGGCAGTGTCCATTAGCACTTGATGCCATACTGGGTAGGTTTCTCCACACTGTTAAGTATGTCAGTCCTAAGAAGCATTATAATTTGAAGCATGTTTGGGATGGGTAATTGACTGCCATCTCTACGTAATATTTAATGCAAATGTATTTAATGCAAATGATAAATTCACGGCAAACTGCTTGTTTGTGCTTCCTAGTCTTCAGACAATTTGTAGTAGTGATGATTGAAAATGGTTTTTATTATTTTGAATACCTCTCTGAACAGGTTTGCTCTCGCTGTCGGTGAAAGGTGCAGAAGTGGCCTCCATGACAATAAATATCATTCAGAGCATTCCAAACTTGGACTGGCTTTCAGTATGGATCAAGGCATATGCTTTTGTGCATACTGGAGATAACACTAGAGCAATCAATACAATTTGGTAAGAATTGAAAGAGCATGATGTAATCAAATGCCATAAAATATTTCTTTAATGTTATTTTAATATCATTACACATAAATAATAGCAATTTATTTCTCTTAAAGCTCTTTAGAGAAAAAGTCATTGCTGAGGGATAATGTAGATCTACTGGGGAGCTTAGCAGACCTGTATTTCAGAGCTGGAGATAATAAAAACTCTATTCTAAAATTTGAACAAGCTCAAATGCTGGATCCTTACCTAATAAAAGGTGAGTAAATCGTAAAGGAACATTTATGTAGAGTAATGATCTGGTAAATTAAGTTAGAGTAGCAAATAAATATTGAGTGCACTATTGAGTATAGTTGTATCTGTCCTTCAATTCAGAGTTTACATTCAGAAGCTGTACACTTACCAGTTGCTGGTAGTTATGCAGTTTAAACTAAGCGGTTGCGTTGCAAGTTATTTAAAGGGGCAGATATCTAGAAGGTGACACATCCACTTACGTGGTTTGCCAAAGAAGTATATGTTAGGAAGTTTGAATTTATTGTAGTGAATGACCTTTCTGTTTCTTGATGATTGACCTTCAATGTTTTCATTGCAGGAATGGATGTGTATGGCTATTTGTTGGCACGGGAAGGTCGACTGGAGGATGTAGAAAACTTAGGCTGCCGTCTCTTCAATATTTCAGATCAACATGCAGAACCCTGGGTGGTATCT
This sequence comes from Phasianus colchicus, assembly GCF_987193195.1. Classification (NCBI taxonomy): domain Eukaryota; kingdom Metazoa; phylum Chordata; class Aves; order Galliformes; family Phasianidae; genus Phasianus; species Phasianus colchicus. The sequence continues at coordinate 8,139,172 of NC_143453.1, read as the reverse complement.
GGGTAAGATGCTCTCTTTCCTTTCTTACCCTGACTTTTGATTTGCTGAGTTACAGCTGATTGAGCGAAATCAGCTTTTTTGTCCTGTTTTGGAGGTAACCTTAACTACTCATGAGTACCTATTTTGGTTGGTTTCTTTAAGCTTAAACTGGTTTGAATTACTAAACCTTTGCAATAGCAGTGATGTATTAAATAGCTGTGATGATTAATGGGTTTCTTTGTTTGTTTTCCAACTCTGGGGAGGTGTTTCTTTGTTCTTACACAAACATTTATTTCTAACTTAAAATACAGAAGATCCAGCAGTTACTTGTAACCTGTTTCTTCCCTCTCTCTTTTGAGTCTCTGTGAACGTACACAGGCAGTACATGTTTACAATCCATCTTGTCTTTCCATAGGTGTCATAGTTTTTATAGTAAACGATACTCCCGTGCCTTATATTTAGGAGCCAAAGCTATCCAGCTTAATAGCAACAGTGTTCAGGCTCTGTTGCTGAAGGGAGCTGCCCTCAGGAACATGGGCCGAGTACAGGAGGCAATCATACACTTCCGTGAAGCGATACGGCTTGCGCCTTGCAGGTTGGATTGCTATGAGGGTGAGTGAAACAAAGCTACTCAGACTGCACTGGTGCAGCACTAATGGCTCTTATTATTAGGAATCAGAATAGACAAGTTCTTTTCCCCTGTTGACTTTCTAACACATAAGTTGTTATTACCCAAAAACGCATAAAGTGCTGGTAGAAGTAGTCAGGCAAGAGATACTAGAGAATGTATGTATTTATAAGAATTATTTCCAAAAAAGTTGTTTGCTTTTAAGTGGTTTAATCTGAATGTAAGCAGACTTGGGTGTTTTGAGGAGATCAGTTTAGGATGATGACATTCAATGTGTGGTTAGTCGTACCAGGAGCATCATTTTGTCATACTGCCTCCTAAGTAGGAACAAGTTTAGATGGTAAGTAGTTAAGGAGAAATGCTCATGTGTTTGGGGGAATATGCATTTTCTTATAGAGTTAAAAGTTATATTAACTTCTCTTAGCAAAATAAAATACCTCAGAAGATATACAGTATTAAGTAGAAATGGATGATAGTGGTTCCAATGTACTGTTTATTGGCAGTCTTAAGAATTGCTTGTAGAATATTTCAGCTGTTGGCAACAGTTACATCGGGATGTTCACTATGGTATGTAGTTTACCAATGGAGAACTACACTGCAGTCCTCTTGATCCACTGTTACCTGTTTTGCATGGTGACCAAGTGCTAATAATTGAGGAGGGGCGACTGACTGCAGCACCAAATGAAACTGAAATGCTTTTCTTCTTTATTATCAGGTCTCATTGAATGTTACCTAGCATCTAACAGTATCCGGGAAGCTATGGTTATGGCAAATAATGTGTATAAAACTCTGGGAGCAAATGCACAGACACTCACTCTGTTAGCAACAGTCTGCCTTGAAGACCCAGTCACACAAGAGAAAGCAAAAACGTTACTGGACAAAGCACTGACACAAAGACCTGATTACATTAAAGCTGTGGTAAAGAAAGCAGAACTTCTAAGTAAGTTCCTTTTTTCATGTCAACTTTCTTATAACGTACTCTGTCATATACAGGAGTGTTCTGCAGCCTCATCAGTACAAATAATATGACAGGGATGTTGCACCACAGGGATTTGTCAGTTCTGTTTGGAAGGAAAAAGCACAGGAATTAATTGTACCTAGCAACTGACATTATGACAGCACTTTAAACCATTGCATGCAAAATGTTTTGCCTTCAAAGTATGTGTGTTAACGTGTGTAGCAGTCATTGCTAACAAAAAGTATATTACTGCCATCCTTCCTGCCAGCAGCTCTGAGGAAAGAAATGCTTTTGTGTTGTGATAGCCCTTAGTGTACAGTCTGCTTATGGTTTATCTAAACTATTAATTAAAACTAGTTTTGCAAATTAACAGGTAGAGAGCAAAAGTATGAAGATGGAATTGCTTTGCTGAGGAATGCATTGGCTAATCAGAGTGACTGTGTTCTGCATCGAATACTGGGAGACTTCCTTGTAGCTGTCAATGAGTACCAGGAAGCAATGGACCAGTACAGTATTGCCCTAAGGTAAGGCCAGAGAGCCAAGGCTGTAATGTATGTATAGAAATGAATAATTGACCAAGTAAAAAGTTGAGTGCCAGGCCACTGGTTGATTAGGGCATGCAGCAGAGGTGGCTTTACATCATGCTTCCTCAAAGCAGACAAACGTTGCATTCTGATAATGAATTAGTTGGTACAAAGCTTTGTGCTGCGGAGTGCAAAATTCAGGTATTCTGTTAATTGCAGACATCACTGGGCATGGAGTTCCTTGGCTAATGAAGTGATTGAGGCATGGGTGTATTTATAATTAATTATATAGGCAGCCTTTTTGGGAGCTGTTCCATTAGAGCAGAAGATAATGTATAAACAGGAGCTACTGTGTAAATTTAAATAGGTAATGAAGAACCTTAATGTTACCTTCTGAAGTTATGTTGTGTTACTATTTTTTTTTTAAATTTCAGAAAGTTAAATTTACCTTAAATCTAGCACTCCATATCCATAGCAAACACACACAACATAAACAGGTCAGCTATTTTTTCCTTGTATATGTGATATGTTTAATCATAGCCATTCACATTTTTATTACTTTCTCATTGCTTCATGATTAGCGTTGTCTGGAGGAACTGACTAGCTTTTCTTTGAGTGTGTGGTGTTTAGAAGAGTGCACTTTGAGGCTCAAAATGCTTTTATATGAGAATGTAATACCTGGTGTTAGTGTCAGGTGAAGTTGTGCCTACCAGGCTGAAATTGTTGGTGGTGCTAAGCAGGACGTGCAGAAAAAAGTTCTGTTTTTATGGTAATGTCACAAATATAAGAAAAAGAAGTCTTAAGGCAATATGTGCTATAAGTCTTAAGGCAATATGTGCTTTTCTTCTCTTTCCCTCAGCTTGGATCCAAATGATCAGAAATCACTAGAAGGAATGCAGAAAATGGAAAAAGAGGAAAGTCCAACAGATGCAACCCAGGAAGAAGATGTGGATGACATGGAGGGAAGTGGAGAAGAGGGGGACTTGGAAGGCAGTGACAGCGAGGCAGCCCAGTGGGCAGATCAAGAGCAATGGTTTGGCATGCAGTGATGGCTGCTCTTCCCAATGGTCGATTTGGCACATGAACATACCACTAAGGCCATTCCTTTCTGAACTCTGATATTTGCAAGAACAGAAGACTATCTTTTTTTTTAATTTAATAGAACTATTAAATGGTTTCAGTCTATGCATCTCAATGTCATGAAGATTCTTGATGCTTCTTTATTTATTAGGTGTAAGGAATTAACTGCAGTGGAAGTCATTTGCATCTTTCATTTAAAAAGAAAACTCAACCTACTAAAACCAAAAGCATTAGATTCTAAAGTTCCTAGAAGCCTGTTGTTTTTGATAAAAGCTGTCTGAGTTGCATTCAGGGCTAAGTGTGCTTTATCAATTTGTAAATAGTATTTTGGTATGCCTTTGTGAAAAAGGTCGTCTTCCTTTGTTTGTACGCTGTGATTTGGGCTCACACTCCTGCTGAAGTTTTGAGGAGTCACTTGGCTGTGGCTGAAAGCAGCACTTTTCTCTTGCTGTGTTGGTTTAATTACTGTCTTTTTGCAAGGCATTGCATGTGGTATAAAGAAGTTTGGTACCCCAGGCAGCTTTGAGCTAGAGAACACTTTTATAGCTGATTGATTTCTGTGTACAGAATCAAACCAGTCCTTACTAAACCTTGTAATCTGTCTGTACATAAACATTTCTTTTAAATGCAGTTTACTTTTACTTCAGTGTATTACATAAGGGTTTTACAGCAGTGACTCAAAGCACTTCATGTTCTGCATACAGGAGGTATAAGAATCCATCCTGTTCCACTTTTCTGGAAAAACGTTAAATTGTACAAATGTTTCATCCTGTTCTTGTCATGTTTATATGCTTTTTGTCAGATAATATTTGAATTCATGTTATCACTTCAGCATCATCTCTTTGAGGGTGATCTTTGTGTAATCTAGAAATTGTTTCAGTTCTGTGGCTTGATGTGTAGGAGGAGGAATTACTTTGTGCTGTTATGTTTCTTACCATTCTGTTTCCTGAAATATCTTTTTATATTGCCAGTTCAATTTCTTTTGTATTTATTCTGTTCCCACAGTTATGCTGGAGCAGACAGACCTTAACACAAGGCTAACAAGCAATTCAGAGTAGCAGCTAACAGAGGAATACCTATTTTGTACAAATACCTGACACAGAACAAGCATCCCCTAACTGTAGGAATACAATGCCAATAAGGGTAAAAGCTCTTCTTCTGTCATGTGTTATACAAATTACAGAAATGCACTACATAGATTACTTCTCTTAGAAACTATTTTTGAAGTATTTTGCTATGTTACATCCTTACAAAGGAATCTTAATATTATATCCATTTAAAAACAAGCAGAAGAGCTGAGTATCTGTTCTCTGGAATTCTGAGGACTTTAGACTTCCTAAAGTATTACATGGAATTATGCTTAGTTGAAGATTCTGTGGGAGGAACAGAAAAGTATGTGCTGCTATCTTGGTGATTGAATTGGCATGAGCTGTGGCTGCTCTGTAATTAAATAAATACACTGAACAGCTTCATTTCAGTTACAGTGAACATTCTGCTAATTGCATTCTGGTGTATGAGGGAGCAGAACCTTCTTTAAAATGAAGAATCTAACTGTTAATGGCCTTGCTGTATGATGCAGTGAACAGCCTTCAGCTCATTGCCTATCTTTTTGTAACAGAAAAAGATACAGATTTACAAGCAAATTGAAACTCTCTTTTTTCCCCCTTCAGGCTCAAGCTTTCATCAAATTGTATTCTATGTCTGAAAGGTAGGCAGGGTCAGCAGCTTTCTAGGTGTTATTTCAACCCTTCCTACTCAAGGAAAGAACGGGCTTCTTAATGTTATTGAAGCAACTAATATTTGACAAGAGAAACAAGTGAGGTATGTGGTGCACAGTTTGAGCTGTTCAGCCATTTCATTGTGATATTCCTTTAAATCCACCACAAGCTACAAGTAAAAACTACCAGTCTTAAGCATTTCTCTGAAACAATGTTTACATGGAACAGGAAACTTGAGAACCACAGTTTTACTGAATCATCCTGTAGTGTGTCTGTTGATTATCTGATAAAGTGAAGCTGAATGCGCTGCTAAACAAAACCACAGAATATCAGCGTGCTTATGTGTAACTTTAGCAACTAAATTCAGGTACACCTAAGAACACCTTAAGAGTACTGTCAAAATAGAGTTGCATCCTTGCTGCTTTGTTTTTCTCAGAACTTTGCTTCTTCCTGAAAGCTTCAGTCAAATAATACATAGATGAGTATTGTAATGTGATGGAAAGTACAGTGGTATGGGCTAGATGGCACAACCCTAGGCTGCAGCAAATGAAAACAAGCCCAAATGCAGCAGCCCTGGATACAGAAACAAAGCTAAACTGCTTACCTTTAGAGGGCCTCTAGTAGACAAGGATCTCCAGAAAGATGCCCTCACTTCCACTGCCAAGCCTTAAATGAGGGCTGGGAAGGGCTGGATCCTGGCTCCACCCCTTCCAATCACTCATCTCCATTGCCTGCACCTGAGCTCCCTTGGGTTGGCCCTGCCTTCCCACCAGTTGTTCAATCACTGCTTCAGGTGATTTCTGCCACAAGTATTTACAGAAATGTTGTTTGTGTTATGGTTCTATAGCTTGTTATAATATTTGCTATTAATGGTACTGCACAGGACTGAGGAACTTCAATGTTACATGTGCTGAATGCATTTGATATTATATAGATAAACATACTTCACACCAGCTTCAGAAGTCCAAAGGGATTCTTGTCTGTCAACTAGCCTTCATTAATACTTTAATTTTAGAATATGATCTCTAGATTTGCATAGATTTTGTGCTCTCACATTCATTTACTGGTTTTCTAGTTTAGGGACCAGAACAAGTAGTCCCTAATAAGCAGTTGACCTCATTCTGTCCATCAGTCATAGTGCACCCTAGAAGAGAAGATAATAAAGCCAAAAACAGAGGTTCCATCTGTTAGATCTGTGATGTAAGCTCCCAGAAGTGAAGCAATACTTAGGTGACACCAAAAAGCAATTGACATCCAGTTGTATTCTGCACGTGCTGTTCTCGGGGTTGTGTAAGGATAAAGAGACTGTGCTTGAAATCCTGACAGCTGTGTTTGACTTTGAAATCACAGATGTCATTAGCAGGTTTTGAATTCTGTCCTGCTTTATGAAAGATACAGAAGTGATGCCAGGAGACAGAGTTTGTTCAAACCTAAGGCCCTTATATAGATTTGTATGGGCTAAAAGTCTTAATTTACCAGAATCTAGAAGCGTCGTACATTGATGATGTGGCTACCAAACATGTAAATATTGTAGCATGTGGCTTGGCATGCTTTCTGTGATGTGCTGATAGCACCTGGAATACATACAGCATTTATAATTCTTATTTCTAGATCTTGAGAATCTGGAATTGTGATGTAGAGATAATAGAAGGAGCTGAGGACCACTAGCCAATAGGAAATGTTCCTATTTGAAGTGCTTTTTCTTCTTAAACCAGTGCTGATTATGGAGATTGTTTCGGATTAACTAGGGCTTTTATTTTCCTTTGAGTGATTGTTTTCCTCATTGGTTCTGTTTTCTGTTGTGATCCTTCTGTCCTTTTCAGGAGCTCAGTGATGCAGAAATTGATCCTTCCAGAACAGAGGCAAGAAGTATTTTTTATTCAGCAAACCCTGCTTTAAAATCTGCATGTCAGGAACTGCGCTGCTACTTTTAGATCCCCAAACCATTTCCACGCATCAATATTTTGACAGGATGACAAAGAGAAAGAAGGAAAAGGAAACTGATCTCCAAACTTCTGAAGTCCTTTGCCTCTCCTGGGAGATGGTTCAAAGCAGGGAAGCAGTTTTAAACGGAGGCTTTTGCAATGTAAACATCTGTCAGTGACCCACCACAGTGAAAGCTTCCCCTGCACATTCCACGCAGAGCATTAAACAGCCATTAGCATTAAGGTTAGCAAAGCATGCACACAGCTCTAGACAGTAAGTGAAAACAGACTGTTCTTCCTATTTTGCATCAACGGTGGTGAATGCGGACTGGCCAAACAGCTTCATTTGATACACAGACACAGGAAATCATTACATTGAAATTTCCCACATCAACAGTTTACTCTTCATTGAGATGTTTCACCACAGCCTTAAGCCAGAGCTCCAACACAGCAGTTCCACAGCATCACAGTTCCCAGCCTCCTCCTTGACATGCTCAAGCCAACAAGACTTTTGCAGGGCCATGAAGCAAACACATAAAGGTTTTAAAAATAAAGAATAGCATTAGAAACAAACAAATAAAAGACAAAGAGAAAAAGTTTTGCAGAGTTAGAAAGATAAAGTTGGATGGGAGAGGAAAGTGAATATTGCTGAAGGAAAATACCTAGCTACAATATTCTTGCATAACTTGGAATTGCAGTAGCAGACATAACCCTAAGGATTCCTTACAGCTAAGATCCTAGGTCACATCTTCCAGGAGAGGCAAAGAATATCAGAATTTTAGAGATCAGTTTCCTTTTCCTTCTTTCTTTTTGTTTTCCTGTTAAAGTATTGATGCATGCAAACAGTTTGGAGATCTAGCAGTTTAGTTCCTGACGTACAGATTTTTAAAAAGATGGAATTTTTTCCCTCTATCCCTTCACAGACAGTACTGTTTCTTAAGGGAGAACAGATGACATCTGCTGAGCTGGCAGTCCTGCTCTGTGTCCTGCCTGCACGATGTTGGACCAGTGTGTGGCATGGCAGGAAACAGTGTCCTAGCATTCTGAAATCTGCCTTTGGACACTTCAGCTGTCTTTTTTTTTCAGCTGTCAGCTGTGTGTTTCAGAGCACAGTGGGCCTCAGAGTGCTTGTCCAGAGGAAAAAGGAGGGAAAAAAAGCCCACATCCTGAGACTTGGACTTGATTTAAATTTCTGAAATATTTATAGAGAACAGAAAGTCCAATTACATCAAAGTCACCTGACAGGCAGGCAGCAGCAGCACGCTCTGCTTAGCTCATGGGGGGTTTGGTGACTTGGAACATCTCCAACTTGGGCTCCCCGGGCTGGGAGAGTTCAGCAGTTGGCAGAGGGGTGATGCTTACACTGGCAGTTGATCCAAGAGCTGGGGTTGAGCTGGCGGCACAAAAGGCCCTGCTCCTCTGTTGGCTGGAGGGGTGGCACGTTGCCCCGTTGCTACAAAGGTCATTAAGATGCCAGCCCTTTCCCTGACCTGTTCAACAGATTGTTGTTGTTGTTCTGCTTTTAGCCTAATGTTTATTGTATAATATTTTATGTTCTTCCTTGTCGTGCAGTAGGGTTTGATGTGTTGAAGCTGGTAAGTTGGCTTCATCTTGTTGGAATACTAAGCAGTTTTCCAGGAAACTGAAGCATGATGACATCAGTAGAGTGAGAGCAGCAGTCTGCAGATATGAATCTGCTTTATACTGGTCTATGTAAGCTGCAGTCCATATGGTTCCTGAAATAAATGTTTGTAAAGCCTGGGAAGCCAGCAAATAGCTGCAGTCTGCCACCGAGGAGCTTTTTCAGCTTTGGGGTCCCAGCAGTCAGAACTGGAAAATAGCCTCAGTGTTTGTGTTTCCTGCTTCAGTCCATTGTCAAGGTGAGCAGGAGGCAGCGTTGGTATGGACTGAACTGTTCCCATCAGTCTGGTAGACCTGTGTGACCGAGGATGCAGGTCACTAACAAACTTGCACAGAACACACACTTACCTGCTTCTACTTCAGTTATCTCCTCTGCTGAACTATCTGACTATCTGGTGGAAAGCTGGCATTATTCTGAAATCTTTATGTTAGTGTGAATTCTAGCTGAACTGGGTGCCTGCTGGATTCTGGTGTTGTTACTGACTGTTACAGAAGGAGATACATTGTGGAGACAGTCTTTAATCTTTCCTCTGCTCCTTAGAACAGCTTTTAGTAAGTAGGAAGGAAGGGGAGTCCTGCTAACCTGTGTCTGTTCTGCAGGGGATGCTGTGCTGAAATCCAGCCAGTTTAGTGAGGCTGGAGGATTCTGTCAAGTGTTAACTGCCCTTACTGCAACGTTGGGCTTTAAGTAGTTTCAAGGACCTTCAACCCAGTGACACTCCAGCATTGGAAATGTTTAAGTTTTTGCTTAGGGAGTTTAACCCTTCCTCTGCTGCACTTTGTTTTTCAGCTTTTGTTCTCGCTGCCTGAAAAGAGTGAACAGGAAACAGATCGCTTTGATCTCCTTTGGTGCCATCATCGACCATCCATGAATTCTGATGCTTTACATGATAAAAAGAATATGTTTTATCTGCATGAAGGGAAATGTTGCCTGGACTCTGCTCACTGCTGTTAGTCTCCCCTGCCCTGAGGGGAGGGATGAGTGTGTGTCCCATGTCCAGCCCTGGGCAGTCTTTATTGCCCACCTTAGTGCCCACCCCATGAGTACTGCCTTTGCACTGGGATGTCAGCAGGGGGAATTGAGCAGCCTGTGGGATGTTGGCAGCGGGGCTTTCATTGAGATGGAGTGTCTTGGTGAGGGCTTCAAAGACAAATGCCAGCTGTGGAGGGGAGGAGAGGAGCTCTTAATCCTATTATGCTTTAAAAGCAGTGGGAGAGCAGCTCTGTTTTGTGGAAGGTTGGATGGTGTTTCAGCTTACATCCATCAGATAAAGGCCCTCGTGGTTAAAGGTGGGAAGTGAGTGTGGAACCTGAGCAGGTGCAGGGAAGAGCAGAATGTTGTGCTGGTCTTACAGTGCAGAGCTGAGTATATGCAGAAAGGCAGCACCAGGTGTGAGAGCAATTCCGGGAAGAAAAGAGAAGGGAGTCTGTGCTCCAGGGTCAGCGTCAGCTTGAAAAAGGACTTTTCCAGGATTTTAGGTGCTTGAATTTCATTTCAGCACAATTATTAGCTCTTTCCACCCAGCTCTTTCCACCCAGACAAAGGGAACTTCTTGTTCCCCACTGCTGTAGCCAGCCAGCTGCAGCACTGGCCTTTCTCTGCTCCATGTGCTAATACAGATCTCATGCTGTGCAGCAGACACGTTCATCCTCCAGGCTAGTTTTGGCACTTCACATGCAACTTTTTGCTCTTTTATTGCGGAATCTGATTGACTCAATGCTGCAACGTCGGTAGAAATGACTGCAGTGTTTCTCTGGGAGGTTCTGTAATTGTGGAAGGCAGAAAACTTGTTAAAGCGGGTTCAGGGTGCTTTGGAAACTTGGCCTTGTTTTCTGAAAGGCCAGCTACAGTCTTGTGCACTGTCTGATGGACGGAGTGAATGCCATGGCAATTCCCTTCTGGTTTTCTTTTTGATCTGCAAAAGGTTTGGGAGATGTGTTCAAGAGCAGCATGGATTTTGGCAAGCAGTCTGTAATGAGTCAGTACTGTCTGACTGGGGCTGAGGCTTCCAGCACCTGCCCGTTGTTCTGTGGGTGTGTGGCTGTTGTGTCATCAGCTCACTGAAGGTACAAAGCCTACACTCGACGGGATGTCTGAGAAGAGGCTGACAGAGGCTCAGGTATTGTGGTGGTACAGTATTTGGTGTAACTTGTTTCCTGAGACAAACAGCGTCCTCTGCGAAAGAGAGTCCTCTGCAGTATGGTGAGATGAGGAAAATCAGTACAGAATTCTTGGGAGGAGTTCCATCATAATAGGGTCACAGAATCACAGAATCACAGAATTGCCAGGGTTGGAAGGGACCTCAAGGATCATGAATCTCCAACCCCCCTGCCACACGCAGGGCCACCAACCATCCCACCTAATGCTAGACCAGGCTGCCCAGGGCCCCATCCAATCTGGCCTTGAACACCTCCAGGGACGGGGCATCCACAACCTCCCGGGCAGCTGTTCCAGTACCTCACCACTCTCTCTGTAAAGAATTTCCCCCTGACGTCCAACCTAAATCTCCCTTCCCTCAGCTTAAAACCATTTCCCCTTGTCCTGCTGTCACTCACCCTTTCAAAGAGTTGCTTCCCCTCCTGTTTGTAGGCTCCCTTTAGGTACTGAAAGGCTGCAATGAGGTCACCCTGCAGCCTTCTTTTCTCCAGGCTGAACAAGCCCAGCTCCTTCAGCCTGTCCTCATAGGGGAGGTGCTCCAGTCCCCTGATCATCTTTGTGGCCCTCCTCTGGACCCTCTCCAACAGCTCCCTGTCTTTCTTGTACTGGGGGCTCCAGACTCGGGTCTGGTTTTGGCATGGCAGCCACTCATCAGCCAGGCTGTGGGCAGTGTGTTTGATCTGCCAGCAGCAGGAAGGACACACACCTGGATGAGCTCCCTGTGTGCCCGTGTTTCACCCGGTGAAGGTTATTCTCATACCTCAATGGCTGTATCTGGAGGAAGGCAGTGATAAGAGAAACTTTTATGTTATGATATCTGTCTGGGGTGTCATGCCTCGCTGAATGCAGGGGAGGGCAGGAATAAGTGCAAGACCGAAACGCTTGGTGTTTTGCAATCGCAGCGCAAAGCTGGAGCTGTGTGACTTGGTTACGAATGCATGAGCTGGTTGCAACTTGATTGTTAGCCTCCGATGTTATCTTACCCCAGTAGTAAGGCAGTGTTCTTTGCCTGCCTGTAGGAAAAATTGACACTGCCACCTGCAAAAATAGCATGGTTTTATAGCAGTCGGGGCTTATCAGTTTGTGGCTTTTGTTGTTGTTTCTGGGCGTTATTGCAGTGATTATGGTTGCCTCTCTGCCTTACAGAACTTGACACACCAGGTAGTTCCTGGAGGCTGACCATTGTTCAGGAACAAGGCTGGGGAATTTTCCTTCTCGTGAGGCTGGTGAGTCAGCAAAATCCGCTGGTGGGATGATCTGCAAGTGAAAATTGCGCTGCCTCCACAAGACCTGATTATATAAATATAAATGGAAGTTTCTAGATGCTCTTGTGACACTGCACATTTCTCTCAAGCTGCTCCAGGAGGCTGATGGGGTAACTTACCCACGTGAATACAGGTCCCACAGTCTCTGTTTAAACAAGAGCAGGGACTTGGCCTTACCAAGCAAATAGCCAGTGCCTGCTGCGTGGTGTGAGAAGGCTTCCGTGCCCTTCCCAGCCTGGTGACTGCTGGTGAAGTGGGCTGGGTTTGAAGCAGCATCTTTAAACAGGAATCTCTTGGGTTCTGCTGCTGCTGGTCGGGGCTGTTCAGGGCATTGTGCTCTGCCACAGGCTGCTGCTGAGGAGCACAGCCCCTTTTTTGAGAACTTGCAGTGCTCCTTCAGCAGTAGAGCTAACCTACATTTTTCACATCAGCCTCTGGTTGCTGCTCTTACTGCTGCCCCACTTACCTGTGTGTTTTGTGCGGTGTCCTACAGTGTGGGCTTTGCAGAGCCTCTGGTCTCAGCTGCAGCTTACTGCTAGTGAGGTGTCCACGGATAGCCATTAGATTTGCTCCCTATTTATTGTGCAGCTTTGTTTTGGGGGCTAAATAAGCTGCAGCAGGCACAGGTTAGGTTGCTGAAGAAAGGGGTTGGCCTGTGTTGGGTCAGGGATATATGGTGCTCCATATACTGTAGAGCACTTAGTGCTGCAGGTGAATTGTTCTAGTAAAATGTCTTAAGGCTCTGCAGGAGCAGGAGAGGGGCTGCCTGCTTTCTTCTGCTGCTTCTGTAGGCTCGGCCTGGGGGTTTTCCTGAGGCTTTTTCCTCACTGAAGTTGCGAAGCAAATTTGCTCTCTCCTCTACCAAATGCTTTACTCAGTTCTCTCCCACAACTGCGGAGGTGGGTGTGGGTTTTAATCTCACACAATTAAATTCACCCTGGTGTAAAAATGGGGCTATTTCTGCCCTCTGTGCTGTGTTTGATGCAACGTGTCTGTAATGCCTGAGAGCTGGGGGAGCTGTGGGCGTGGGCCCACCCCTGCACTGCTGTAGGGCCAGGGAGTCACAGGGAGGTGAGGAGGGGGAAGATGAAGGTGTTTATCTCAGCATCTCTCACCCCATACCCTTATGTGTGAGTACTTAGCAGTGCACTGAGCTGCTCCAAGTTTTCTCTGCGTGGCAGCACTGCTTGCAGTCCGCTTGGGGGACTGGGTAAGCTTACAGATTGTAACTTAAAAATGTTTAAAAATAAAGAGTTTGGTCTTTGCAAAACTAGACTTTGGCTGCCTTTAGCTGATGAAATAAGCCTCATTTTTCTGGTGGTTTCCTTACAGCCACGCTAGAGGCGTTCAAACGAGGCGCTTTCTTCCACCGTAGCGCGAACAAATCCTTTCAGTTGTTGAACTCAGGTGTCCACGTACAGCATAACAGACACGCGCCGCTGCCTTCTGGTGCTGTGCAGGAGCAGCACAACAGCTTGCTGGGTTGGCTGGTGGCAGCGCTGCGTGCTGAAGCCAGCCCATAAATAAGGCAGAGGGAAGAGCTGCGGCTGCAGATAAGCGCTGAGAGCTGCTCTCTGCTCTGACAGCTTTGGCCCAGAGGTGAGGAGCAGAGCTCAGCTCGCTTAGAGCAACACTACCATAGTAGGAAGCAGCCCAGAAAAGCAGTTCAGCCCCATGTATCAGCGCAGCACCCAACATCATATAGTGGAGCTGAACGGTGGAATTCAGCTTTAGTATTTTTAAACCTCGTGCTGTTGTTTTTGAAGGGTCTCAGACGTCACCTAATTTGGATAACACTGCCTGCGAGCACTGTGCTGCTATCGCAGCCCTGAGTTTAAGAGGCATTACATTTAATTTAAAACACATTACTCGCTTTTGAAGTTGCTTATTTAGAGAGGCTCTGCTTGTACCCTTACTCCCCTCCTCTTATTCCAAACAAAACTTAGTTTATGAGATTTAGAGCAGAGCATCAGAGGACACTTGGCAGATGTAGCTTTTATCCCTTGAGTGCTTTAGTCTTGCTTAATGCTTAAGGAGGTCTGGGAGCTTGTGGGTGTGTGCAGGTTTCAGGAACAGAGAGAGCCCCAGTGCAGCTGAGTGCAGGCTGGCCAGTGCAGGCGGGGTGTAGCAAGCACACAGGTGGTTCATCTTCCTTTGTCTGGGGAAGAGGAAAAAGCCAAGCAGCTACTAAGCTCTGAAAGGATTTAGAAAATAGAAAAGGACAAAAAATGAACGTGTAATTGGGAAAGAAATGTTTATTTTAAGTTTATCAGAGGGATTTACAAACAATGGAGGAGCATTTAAAAAAAAAAAAACAACTGAGTGATCAAACTACTTGACAGTGTCCCTTAAACACACACGCAAGCCCCTGGGCAGAGGAAATCACACCAGCGAGGAGGTCATAGTGCTGGAAGAGCAGCTGGCATCTGCATAGTTCTAGAAGGAAAGAGTGCAATGCTGTTGGTGTGAGTTTGTGCCATCCGGCATTAATGTCAGAGCAGGCTGAAGGACGCACGCACGCACCTGCAGAACACAAAGTGCATCAAATAACACGCCAGGTATGTATTGTAGAATAAATTTATTTACCTGATACAAATGAAACTGGGTGTGATGCTTCTTACTGTCAGCATGGAAGTAGACAACTGATCTTATTTACAGCTTCTAAAGGTCACACATGCAGCTGTGGTAACTGGCTGAGTCATTTGCTGCTGTCTAGATGAATGCATCACGATATTTTGTATTGCACCAACATCTGTCTCACTGCCTTAGATTTAAATAAGTTACGTTACAGTGCAAAACAGGTCGATTTGCACACATGATAAAAAAACCCAAAGTTATGAACTGGAGGCTCACAGTTTAACATTCAGCTGTAGTCTTGTCCATGGATTTTATAAATAGGATCGCATTGTACATAAGCTGTTATAGAGCAGTATGTTCGGGTGATACAATACAGATTTGTCTACAACCCAAGGCATGCATTATTTTGATATTGTACATTTTATAAACTGACATTTTACATACAGGAATATGGAAAATTGGCTGACAGCTCAGCGCTTCTTGTTCAGGGATAAACAAGCTCTTCTCCATGCAGCACAGAACCCAAACTTCTCTGGAGAGAGTTTCCAATTCTGTAAGCTATATTGCACATTTGTACATCTGAAGTCCTACTGGTACCACACATTTCTTCCACAGAGAACACAATGAGCTTTGTTTTGAGGGAAAGCAAAGAATCTTTACACATGATACATGCAGCAGTTTTGGTAGATGTGTTGCTAAAAACACATGCACGCAACAAAACAACCTCACATTTCTGCAAAATTGTTTAGGAAGCGATTACTCCAGTATTGCTGAAAAGGAAAGAAAGAAAAGGTATCAGTTAATGAAAGGATGAATGCTAAGTAACGTTCTAAAAGCAAGACTAAGATCTACAGTGACAGAAGAAAGAATGTTAAGTCTGATAACCAACTGCTCTGTCATTGAAGGGACACTCTCAGGTTACTTTGTTCTGAAAGCCGGGGCATTCTGGAGCACGACTCAGCTCTCCTGAACCCAGCAGAGCAGCCTTTATCAGCAGCACTCCCTGCCAAAGGCTGCAAAGGAAAGTGAGGTGTGTTTGGAGAGCTCCCGTGCTTCCCTGCCTCAAGTCTCACTTCACTTTTTACTTCCAAGTTCTCACATTACACAGTCGGAGCTTTTTTCCCCCAATCTAAAAATACCTTCAAGATGTTTTTTTCCCCATCTGAGACATTATATTGCAGATTTAGCCCAGGAGTGACCTAACAATGTCCCTCTTTCAAGCTTTGCAGCTCGTTCTGTGAAGCAGTAGGAAAGCTTTAAAGAAGTCATTAACTAAGCAGATTAATGTGTAGGCAAGGGGTAGAGTACAACCCAGCTCTGAGTGTACTTCACCCCACAGCACAGCACCAGGTTGGCCTTGTGTCAGGAAGAACTGTGCATCTCTGACTGCCTGGAACTGAGTGGTGCCTCTTCAAAACTCTGCTTCAACACTAAAATTTAGCTTCTCCTGCTAGGATTTGAGAATGCATGATATTAATGTAATTAAGGATGTAAATAGCAGAGATTAGGGAAACAGTTAATGGTTAGAAGTGCAAAAAGGTAAACAAGACAGGTGCAAGAGACAGACAGCTTTGTATCAGTTTTACTTCCCTTCATCTCAGCGAATTCAACAGTCTTTAAGCAGTTACCAGATATATTCTGTGCATCAGCTGTGTTCTTGGAACAGTGACAGAGGACTGCTGTACTGCATTTTATCATCAGATTAAGAACTCGTTTTCTTACCATTAGCTTTTTCCAGAATGGCCCCTCTACAACCACGAGCTTCGCAGCACTGACAGACTGTGTGTATTTTTCTGCAGCTTCTTTCATACTGATTATTATTTTTTTTTTTTTGCAATAATGCTTTGGGCAAAAACCATGAACTGATTTCAGTGCCTGAGCAACAAAGAGGCACAGCTAGCTGTGGAGCTCTGAAGTGGGACTTGGAACCACTCACATGTGAAAGCTAAGAGAGCCTGGGGCACAGGGAAGATAAAAGCTTTTGTCTCCACGCTGCTGACACATGACTGCAGCTGCCTGACCATCATCTTTGCTCTGATTTGGACCAACCCACAGAACACTGAATTCAGGAGAAGCTGCTGTCATAGCAAAACCCACTGCTTCCCCAACATAGGCCTGTAGCCTTATGTTCTGTGCACCATCAATCACGATGGATACCAATCTCAACCCCCCCAAAAGAAAAAGCAGCAGTATGCAACAGCACTAAGGATGCTACAGAACCCAGAAGACTGCAGAGATGAAGCAGCTCTGTGAGATGAGAGCAAAGGGAAACAAAAGGTAGGAAGTTACCTTCTAAAAATAGAGTGAGATAAAACAGATACCTTTGTGTTTCTTCTACCTACATAAGTGCTTCTGTTAGCATGCTCACAGGGCGAACACATTGAAACAGGAGTTCCATTTCTGTCCCCAGATGACCCCAGTACAGTGAGGAGGCCAGAAATACAGGACAAGGAGATTAAGCAAAAACTTCAGTTTTGAGATGCTGGCTACGAAGTCCATGCTAAGTCCATGTCAGCCTGGCACCCATCTCATAGCAGTGACACTGGGAAAGCACAAGTACTGAAAGCAGTGACATTGCCACTGAATGGCATTAAGTGCTGATCATAGGGAAACCTACTGCTCCATCTCCTCAAGGAAATCCAGACAAGACCAGGAAAAACATGAGAAAAAACAGGTAGATGAAGACAGCCCAAACAAGCTAGGAACATTCTAACAGAACTGGGCTCCTGAGGCTGCAGATGCCATCAGATGGATAAATGCCACATTTACCCACCAGCTGCCCAGCTCTCAAAAGGTAAACTCCAAGCAACAGAAGGCTCTACATACAAGTGAGATACCCCGAGTTAATTGCTATGAGAGCTCTCAGCAAGATTTGTCTTCAACACACACAGCTAAGTGTGTAAGACAGAGATCCTGCAGAAGGTGTTGAAAGACCAAATTTAATTTCTCCAGTCATTTTCCCCTTCAGCTTCTTAGAGACAGGAAGAAAGGTATTAGGTAGCAGAATTCTCAGCAGTGTGGCCACAGTGCTGGGAGCACACCTGCTACTGTTCTTTAAAACAAATAATGACAACACCTGTGATTTAGGATTCCTTCAGACCAAAATAGATGCATGTGACCTATTGGTTCCCTGTGTCAGGAAACAGGCAAGCCTCACACTGCTCATTCAATATTGATACAGCACCTGACTGGTGCTGGCCATTGGCCTTATGGTGATACAGAACAGACAGGTTTCTGCCACACTGAAGAGAGCATTCAAGGGAGATCAGTGCCTGCAGTCCTGCAGAACACCTATTATATCAGGTCCACATCCCCAGGTCACTTCAGCATCAGTGAAAGGAAGTCAGTATTTCTACAAACAGCAAGAATTCACAGTGCAGTGGGATTTCAAACAGGTTCTGTGTATTTTGGGGTTAGCACATATATTTGAAGACCGAAACCTAAAGGATTAGCTGTGCTCACTGGATTCCAGCTGGCACCAGCAGAACATGGCTTTTAACTACCATTTTCCTCTGTGAGGAATAAGAAAGCTGTTTGAATTGGATTATTAAAGTCAAGCCAACACAAGATAACACAGCACCTGCTACTCCACAAAAGCACAGTGACCCCAGGACAATTTTCAAAGCCTATCCTGTTAAGCCAAGCCTGTTCTTTTGTCTTATCATGTGACTGTGGTTCAAAGTATTTCCAGGCTCTGGAAACAAGCTGTTTTTGCAAAGAGGAGCACCTGCACATACAGCACTGGGATTAGCAATTAGAGGAGATGGGCCAGTCTGCTCTGAGGGCATCCCCACATTTCAGAGCAGGAAAAAGCTTAAGGATAAGCCAGCACTTGACCACAAGGGTTCTGGACACTAAAAACTCATATAAACAGCTGTCACCGTCTTCAGTAAGAGGTTTATCCAGTTTTATCTCCAACTTAAGAGCAGAAGCTAAGATCATGGAGGTGCTAAGGCTCTTCAGTGCTACAACGTAAGATCTAAAATATGCCAAAACAAAAGCAAGCTCTTTACCTTCAGAATCAATAAGTGGAGCTCCATACCATAAGGCAAGAGTCTAAAGTGGTGATAATAATGTAGCACAGCAGAATTTGACAAAACACAGCATGGGAATGAAGGAAATTACTATTTATTCTTCAACATGAATACAGCATACGCTATTTTACAGCAAGTCACCACTGGCATGGTGAAATGGAAGAGAAATACTCACTTTAGTCGATGAAAGTTGGAAGGCATTGGAGAAAAACACCACAGTTAGGACTGTTAATGACTTACACATTGTTGGTACAGGACTGAATTTGAAAACATGCTTTAACATTTACCGTAATAATGAAGGTGGTTAGTGCCACATCAAAATAAAAATAGTTCTATACAATATGTTCAATTTGGTCATGTGCTATTTACAGATTTTACAAAAAACACACACGAGCTTGTTACTTCAAGTCAGGCTAACAACAGGCCAGCAGAGCAACTCCATGTACACGACGTATCATTAGTGCCCTAAGTGTACTCAATCCCATTTCTAGCTATGCAGTGCAAGTTATTTTTCCAGGTCTTATTACAAATTTTGATCTTAAAAATGGCGGGGGAGAAACAATCTGACACACAAGGTATTAAAAAAATCAACTGAAACCCTCTTTTGGAAATATAACAGGTTGTGTCGGTTAAAAAGGCTTGGTTTGGATTTAAGTCGACCTCCCTATCCCTGCATCACGGGCAACGCTGGCAAAACAAGGTCTCTTACAATAAAAATACAATAGACACTTAAATAAATAATCTTTTCTAAAAAACAAAAACCTGTGTGAGTTGAGTATGGAAGAACCCCAGCAGGCTGCACCTGGAATGGCATTTTCTGCACGAGCAAGATTAGGCATACCTCATACAGAAACTGGTGTAAACAAGGACAGTCAAGAACCCAGAGCAAGGGAGCAGGAAGAGGGGAAACCAAGAAGAAATGCTGACCAAGGCAGCAGCACTCTCTACCCAATGCAGAAAGTTCGGCTTATGAATAAAATAAAATCTGACCGTATGACAAATTAAGTTTGGATGACCATGCAGAAGACAAACAGTTACATGCTTTTGTTTTCTTTTTAGTTTTAGACGACACACATTCATTCCCTAAAATCTGCTGCCAATTTAGTTTGATAGTGTCCGCTGGCTCAAAAGAAAATTTTTTTTTTACATGATGAATAAACTATTGAACAGAACACTGTACATGCTTTTCATCTACAAAAAAATATTTGCATAAAATAGTGTTAGTTCTCTGTACATGTCAATGGACACTTTAACTGTGTATAAAAGAGGAATATATTGCCCCCATTGAAGAAAAAGCAAAAAAAAAAAACCCAAACCTAGAATATGAAACCTCCATCACCGGCAAATATGTTCATGTGAAAATTCAGCAGAAATAGACAGTTGCTCTAAACAATAAAAAAAATTGATTAAGTTAAACTTTTCCTTTGAATGTAAAACTGTCACCATGTCAGTCAAGACCAGAACATATCACTAAAGTTAGTGTCTGTGCTGTAAAGCCAGATAACCAAGGGCAGGGTAATGAACACAAAGGGCCAGGAAACTCCTTCGGTGCATGCTGACAAAGAACACGGTTTGGTGGCAGGCCGCACACTATCTTTACCAGGTTCCAGGTAGTTACGGGCCACGTATTTAAGTGTTTCATCCAGCAGAATGACAGGTAGTGAAATTTTCAATACCATCAGCCATTGCGTCACATTTAAAGGCGTGATCTGGAAGATAATCTGAAAGAACAGCCAAGCATTACAGCTTTGCTTCGCCTTCGTCCCTTTGCCTTAAGCTCCACACAAGGTTTTGTGCTCCACCTCTGAGCTCAGGGATGGACACAAGACAGAAGCACTTACCGGCAGTGGTTCCACATAGAGGATAAGGAAGTGGAGTGACATGGACAAACAAATTGCTCCCACCAGCCAGATATTCTCCCATGGGGGCATCCTCATTAGGGACTGATTTTCTGACAGACTGCAAAAGAAACACGGTACGTGTGTGTACATACAAGGCACCAAAGGAAATTCAGTGAATCACTAACTGCTGTGAAGGAAGCAGCGTGGCAAGTCCCAGTTATCCGAGTCACCACGGAAAGGAGGACAGCAGATTTTGTTTAAGTAGGTTACAACTTTGATATTGGAAATGCTGGGTATAGCAGCACATGACAGCCTTCCTGCCTGTCCAGTTGTTCCCTCAGAGCTCAGTTAAAGACTGCACGTACTGAGGGTCAGATCTTTGCACCTTTGTAATGCTTACTCTTAAAAATCTGCTTTCCAGATCCAGTCTGCATTTAGGCTATGCTGCAGAAGAGCCTGAGATCCAGAACATCAAATGTAGATCAGTGTCTTATTATGTAGGACTACTGCAGTACACTTGTATTTAGTTTGTTTTTAAAATTAACTGACCTCTAAGCTATTTGAAGAAATATACCCTTGACACTGTGCTATTTAGTGGTTTCCATTTATAATCTAACATTAATTGGCTAAACCCACACTCCCTTAGGGCAGGAAAAGTTATTTTCCATATCTTCAATATTCTTATTTTAGTTCTCCTTGGTATCACCTAATACCAACATAGGAGGGATAATCTGATTGATTAATCTTAAGATTAAAAATAATGGAAAATATTTCAGCTGCTCATGCTTACTAAAATGCCAGAATGATGGCAGGATTAACAATATACCTTAAGATAAGAGGTCTCAAGTGCTATCTAGGAGAGTCATTTTGTTTGCACTACCAGGATTTGGAAAGAAAACATGACTCATTATTTACTAGTTGAGCTGTCCAGAAACTAAGAGAGCTGGGCTACACAGAAGGTACATCTTTAGATAAGCTATGCAAAAGCTTTCCTTCTTGATTTGGAGATACAAACCTGTTGAGGGCATTGCACATCTCTATGGTGACAAGTACAGAAAGAGCCATTGTCATTGGATACGGAGACTCAAAAACCACACAGTCGACACCAGAAAAGTCTGGGTTGTCCTCTTTGCACTGCAGAAAGTGACTCTGAAACAGGAAAATGTGAACTCATTTCTACAGCTCAACTTTCAGAATGTAAAACAGGCTTAGGAAGTGAGCAGTATTAAAAAAAACTTTCTAATACAAATCCTGCAAGCACTGAACTACAGGAGACACAGAGGTGTCTAATATGACACTAAAAGCAAAAAAACCCCAAAGCTGTTCAACAGCATTAGAAATTTTCCTGTTAGTCTCTACTTACAGGACACCACTTGCTCTTTGCGATGCTTTACAAGTTTAGGCACACCAATTTTCAGCTCAATATTAAGAATTAAGAATTTCATATCAGAATTAAGAATAATGCAACAAAGCTTGAACATGAATCAAGTTTGAAAAAAAAAGTCATTACACAAAACATCTTTATATAATACTGCATTTTTCTACAGTCCTTTCAAGTCGAAATTATAAGTGTCCCTTCCCTCCCACCTCACCCCCTCCAAGAAGTGAAACGGAGTGCATACCAGCTGGTAGAAGGTAACTCTTGGACCACCATCAGCAGCAATAAACCACCAAGCAGCAGCACCCACTGTGGCAGCACCAACGTAACCTTAAGGACAACAAAGTGCTTTTTTCAGTGCAACGAATCCCATTGATAAGACCTCTTGTCGAAAATCAAAAGGTTCTGATGAAGTGGTAAATGTCATGCTTATGTCACACAACTATGGCTTTTTCTGCCTCCGTTGTTACCAACAGAAAGAAAAAGCACAGCTTTTACCATTTTATCATAGCACCACATGCAAACACACCAAAAAATGAATAAAATGCAAACAAAACCAATTCCATGGAATATCTATTGCTAGCTTTCAAGACTCGAGCATAAAAGATCAGGTGCTGCTTTCAAAGTGGATCATGGAGAAAAGTTTACATGCTTTAGCTTCCTTCAGAAAAAACAAGCAGCTCTGACTACTTACATCCAATTGCCAGGTAACGGAAGAAGAGCCACCCACTGATCAGTGGCTCCTTGGGGTTGCGGGGTGGTTTGTTCATGATATCGAGATCAGGAGGATTAAAGCCCAGAGCAGTAGCAGGGAGACCATCTGTCACAAGGTTCACCCATAACAGCTGGACAGGAATCAGAGCTTCAGGAAAACCCAGGGCAGCTGTCAAGAAGATGCTACAAGGAAAACCGACCAGTTATGTAAGCTTACAAGTCACTGTCTACAAAACACAAGCTTCTGCAGAGATCATGTTATTATAGCTCAAATGACTAAGCTCGATTTAGCTGGATTTCCATCAGCATCTCCAGAAAAGTACTGGGCATTTAACTTCCACAGCTCCAAGAACAGAAACAGGGCCTGAAGCAAGAGCCACACAAAGGACAGCTCTAAAGTTTACAAGAAAAACAGGACAAGTCAAACACTGTATTGTATTTGGCTCTCGGAGAAGGTATGCTTTGATATAAGAAACTGTTAGGGGACCAATATCTGCATTCTGTTACCAGAAATGTATCCTGTGGCATTGAGGCAACATTCCTCCCCAACATAATAAGACACGTTCCCCTGAAATTTGATGTTAAAGTTACAGAAACATTGAAATTACACATGTGGCAAAGTTATAGGAAATAACAAATGTTCTAAGAAAGAAGTTACTACTTTCCAATTTTTAAAATTGAGTTTCACAAAGATGCATTTCAAACACAGAAATAACAGTACAGCATTTGGTCGCCTACTGAGCTAGAACATCATATGCAATTCAACGTTTATGTTTTTTTGGTATGCTAAAATTCTCCAGTAAATATTAGGGAGCTTAGAAGCATACAGACTCCACTCTACAGTCAGTGAGCCACCATTTGAACAGCCTGTTTCTCTGGTTTTAGTGAGAAATACCGGAATGAGTAAGGAAAGACAAATCCATCATCACTACTCCAGTCCAAAGAAAACATGTTAAACTTACCAAACAACTTCTCCAACATTGGAAGAAATCAAGTAACGGATGAACTGCTTCATGTTGTTGTAAATTGCACGTCCTTCTTCCACAGCAGCTACAATAGTTGAAAAATTATCATCTGCTAAAACCATTTCAGAAGCAGTTTTAGCCACTGCAGTACCAGAGCCCATAGCAATTCCAATTTCTGCTTTCTTCAATGCAGGGGCATCATTGACACCATCACCAGTCTAGAACAAGAAATTCAGAGAAAATATTTACTTGCACACAGGACAGGAATTTTACATCGGGTCTTGTATTCTGGATCTCTAAACATCACTTAAGGGCAGAACTATTCTGAGATGGAATTCAGGAAAAAGCAGAATCTCAGAACAAGGCACGAGTCTGCCGTGGTGAAATCTGGGTTTAAAAACAGCATCTGCCTTTCAAATTGTGTAAAAAGTTCCATTACTCACCATAGCTGTAATCTCATCAAAAGATTGAAGGAACTCAACAATTTTAGATTTGTGAGAGGGCTCCACGCGGGCAAAGCAGCGGGCATGATGGCAAGCATCTCTTTGGGCAGCGAGTGAGAGCTCATCGAATTCACGGCCAGTAAAAGCTTTGGTAGAAACATCTTCATCTTCCACAAAGATGCCAATGCGTCGGCAAATGGCCACTGCTGTGCCTTTATTATCACCAGTAATCATAATCACTCTAATACCAGCTTGCTTACACAGCTTTATAGAGGAAGCTACTTCAATTCTTGGGGGATCCAGCATTCCCACGCAGCCCACAAAGGTCAGATTGGTCTGAAACAACACACCACTGAGTTTCAGCACAAAATCCTGTAGACTTTTCATGTGACATTATCAAAATAATCATGTATGTTCAGCATGCAAGTAGCATCTCAGCACAGTGACCTCAGTGTTTGCTCCCAGTGCACCATATCCTGTGATTTTATACTGAACAATCAGACTCTGAAGCCTATATCATCCTGACATTTAGTAAAAGCCAGTGTATTACATGTGATGTAATCACCAGTCGTTGTCCTTCCAAGAAGTCACTTCTGAGAGGTTCTGTTTCACCCTACTAAGTTTTCACAGCACTTTAGCACTGACAATGAATCCAAACAGTGGGAGAAGAACTGAAAGGTCACATCTACAGGCAGATTAATAAGAGAAGAAAATGTAGCAGTTGATGTTTTTGGAATCACAATGCTACATGAGGGGTATAAAAAAAGAAAGACACAGTTAATTCCTGAAGTACAACCACACACTGCAATGGGAACCTATATTCCCAAATCTTGCTTCAAATATGCTCATTTAATCACCTAGAACATGATCTAATTGTCAATCATGCAAATTTGACTTGCAAACAGTCAAGTCTTTGTTTTTTGTTATCAGTGTCAAGAGCACAGTGCCCAAGACAAAACTCATGCAACTGTTGTCACTCCCCTGCCACCCACCCACCCCAAGTCCCAGATGCAGGTTCCACTGGAAAATTACTGTAGCCAGGGTAATAACAAACAGAGCTTTTGCAGCTGACAGGATGGAGGAGGGGAAGTAAACCTGATCCTCAGAGCACAAAATGGCAGTTAGGTTCCCTCACAAAATCCCCAAAGGGGTCTTTGCAGTTGAGCAATGTCAAACTAAGAAACTTTAAATCTGAAACCACAACATGGCTTTTAGAAGACTTTTCAAGACTCAGCCTCTGCAAGCAGTTTGCAGTGCTATGACCTTAAGGACTGTATGTATACATGTAAAATAGTACAACTTTCAGGTGGCAGCTCAGCTGGTTTCTTACATTTATAGCTTGGCAGCAACACATATAACCAGCCACCAAGAACCAAGTGTTTTTTCTTTTAAACCTAACATAAACTAGGGGAACAAATTGGGGGAGGGGAGCAATTATCATAAACCATGGAATATTTCTGAATTTTATCCTTTGAATTTCTTCAGAGCCACATATAGTCTTCTTTCAAACTGACAATTTCCTCCACCATTGTCTGGCATCAAAAACACCTTGTAAGACAAAAATCTCAGCCATAACTTCTTCAAGAAACAATAAAACAGAGTCACCATTCTCCACTTTAGAAGAGGGAGAAGTCTTATAAACAGTCCTTTACTAAAACTTACCTCATAGTTAATGAAGTTTGAGGAGTCCTCAAGATTCATTTCTTCTTTCCTAGGAGGATTATCATGGGTTGCCAGAGCCAAACAACGCAGTGTGTCTCTACCAGTTCCCCACTCTCTAATAACAGACATTATTTTCTGCTTAATCCCTGAGGACAATGGTATTTTAGCATTTCCAACACGGACGTGTGTACATCTATCAATTACACCTTCAGGAGCACCCTTGTAGAGGCAAAAAAAAAAAAGGAAAGAAAACCTTAGTTTAATAAATCCAACACAACATTTGCTCAAATTACTGAAGTTTTTCATTTTCAAGCTGAAGTGATTTCTGCCACAGTGTTTATTTAGTGTTATGTCACCTTCGCAGTCGCTCTACAGCTGCACTCCTCCAGCACAGAACCCACCTTAACAAACATCTTGCTCATGGACGTGCGGCTTGGTTTGTTCGGTGTGCAATAGACAGACATTGATTTTCTGTCTCTTGAGAATTCCAGAGTGAATTCCTTCTTCATCAGTTGTTTTATCACCTTGTAAAAAGAGCAGCAGAGCAATACATTTAGACAATACATATTACAAAACTCACTCCCAGGTGAATTCCAGATATGGGTACTGACCGAGTTGCAAGCATTTGCACGTTCAATTCGAGAAAGTCCTTTCAGGTCTGTGTCAAATACATTCATCTTTTCAACCAGACAGGTAAGTGCTGTTTCTGTGGCTTCACCAACTTTTTCATATACTCCCTTTGCCTTTAGATAACACAGAGCAAACAAAAACACAGGAGTTTATTTTAAGCCTCAATCAGAATCTATCAAAGTTCAAGTTTCACAGTGGGAAAAAAAACACCTTACTATAGCTTACAAAACAAGCAGAACTATGTTCAAAAAGTAATTTTGAATTGTAATTTGTAGAATATTTCCAGATTTTCCTCTTAATACCAGCTGAGAAGGATGTTAGTATTTTATATTAAGGATTTAAGTCATTATGTAGCAACCTTGAAGAGGTGAGGCAAAGCAACAAAGTGGCAGTGCACCATACATAACAAAGAACCTCCAAGTTCCAGATTACACTTACTGCCTGGATTAAGCTTTCCCAGTGTTAGCAAACAAGTCATTCCCTGAATTAATACTTAAGAGGGCCTAAATACCATTCCTTGAATAGAAGGGGATTTACCACTGAAAGGCATTACACAGACAGATGAGAACAAACACCTATCCTCATTCTCATTCTCCCCTGTTCCAGGATATGTACTTACTTCATTGTAATCCAAAGAGGAATCATTACAGAGCGCACAGATGGTTGCCAGTTCCACAAGGCCATCATATTGACTACATTTAATAAGTTTGTCATCTTTATGCCTTTCCAAAGGAAAAAAAAAGTAGGAAATTGTGTTTGTTATTTAGCAGCAGCATTTCATCCTTTTTCCCCTCTCAGCCCTTACTGTACTGTCATTTAGTACTATGCTTAGTAATTAAGGACTTGGAACTACAGAGTTCATCAGGGAATCCAAACACCCTTCAGGAGAACATGGTATCAATAGAAATAGCTTAGAAAAGCAGATTTGATAAAAGCAAAATCTGAATCAGACATAACAGAACATGATTACTGATGGAATTACTACCTGAATTACAAAACCTTATTTCCTCTGGTGGCCGTCATACAGCAACATGAGACACATAACAAGCTCAGTGGTAGCAGAATATGAAATCAGTATTAAAGCACACATGACTTGGAGGGGAGTTCCAAGGAGAAGGATATAGCTGGATACATTAGGAGCTTACCTTCCTTAGTATTGCTGCAGAATCTGCATATTTACTGCCATGCACCAACTGGGCAGGCATGAAAGTACATTTGCCCTTTGTCATTTCTTAAAAATTAATCTGTGCTCAATGTGAATCTTCTAAACCAACAAAAAGTTAAGTCATTTCACAATACAAATCCCACCAGAAAGTAAGTTTGCTGAACATTCCAAAGTAATACACCACTTAGGGATCACAAAAAAAAAGCAACTTCTCTGCTTTCACATTTAGAAGGAGATGGATAATAAATGAATGTTTTCTCAAACAACAGCACGCTTGTAGAGTAAGCATAAGAGCCATAAAAGAAGCATCCAGTGCTGTTATTTTTTCTACTACCAAAACCAGTAAGCCATAGTTCTCATGCAACACCTCTCATTAAAACCCTCAAGGAGAAAAAAAGTCCCTGATAGTAGAAAAAAGTGGATGACTACCCCCAAAGAATGCTTAACATTGCCTATGACATCTGATTATGTAAGCTTTTGTTCAGCCTCTTGTAGTACTGCAAATGAATTTCAGTGTTGCATAATACAGCCTACGAACAAAATGCATCTTTAAAACCATTTTGGCCTTTCAAGTCCCATTTTGCATACAATCCTACAGCCACAAGGAGAATTCAGTAGCTCCAAGCTCTTTACTCTTTTACTTGGTTTGAGAATTTAGCTATTCACCATCCCAGGCCAAAAAATAACTTGTGGTGGTGAATTTCCCTTTCACAGAGTGTTCTTTAAGTACATGAATGCAATGCTCTTAATGTCCTTGTTCACAGCCCCAGTTCCAGCAAGTGAAAACAGAATGTTAACATATACCAACATCTTCTTGTAATCAGCCTCTGCCACCTCAATGAATTGTATTATTTCCTTTACCTACAGTTTTTGAGAGACCAGTTAAAGCACAGTAGCTAGATGTCTTACAAGATCTAGAATGTCACCTTGTCTAATTCTGTCTACTGAAATGACAGCATAAGCTTTTGACAGCAATTAGCTCTGAAACAAAAAAAGATTTGGGGAATTAAGATTTCCAGCTGCCGAGAACATTACGGTCTTAACTGCTATGAGAATTAAAGAGAGATAATTGCTACTGAGATTGGTGAAGACTGCACCAAGTCACAGGCCTGTATGTGAAATTCCACAAGGTTGAGATGTTTAAAAATAACTGAATCCAATTCTACTTCACACATAGTAGAATTCTGTTAAACTGAGGTGATAAAATTAAAAACATTACAGACTGGCCAAACAAAAGGAGCAGTAAGAACCCAATAGAGAAGCTTGCTTTCTAAAAGCAGAACCCTAAGGACCCTCGAAGTTGTCTCGATTTACCCTTATTCTTAGAAATGGAAAGCTGCAACATTGGAGTATATAAAAGTTTCATGAAGGTTCACTTTCCTAGAATTTAGCTGCCTTTTACTGCTGATTATGTTTCCCCAACCCTTCAGCAGACATTCTCACTGGTTGAGCTTCCATGTATTAACAAATATTCTATGCCTCCTCAACTTTCCAAGTCTAAAGCAATAGCCTATGAATAAACAGACAAATATTTAACTTCAGCAACACTTACACTTCTCCCATGGGAGCGTATGTCGAACCAGTTACAGTAAATTCATTCAGAGAACAGCTATCTCCTTCTACTTTGTCCAAGATAAACATCTGAAATTAGAGTTAGAAGCATTATTGCCTTTGAGAAGTCATTAATACACAAGATTTAAAAAGGCCTTAAGTAAGCAGGTACAAGAAACAAGTCCGTGTTTAATATGCAAACTAGATAAAACCAGACTTAGATCCTACACGTATGTGAACAGCTCCCTGATCTGTTAATGCACAGAGATCAGCACTTCTGCCTAATGGATCGTATTTGAGAAGTGAGTGGAGGCACAAGGAGACCAAAGAGTTGAAAAACAGATACTGTGTACACTCAGTATCAACTGATAATTAAGCTCATCATCCTGGCCATGCCTTCAAACTTAAGAATTCTTATTTATACATTTAAAAGAGTTCCAATCAAAAACAGAGCAGGACAGCTTGGAAATTCTTGCCAAAGCAAAAATACAAAGCATCTACAAATAGCAGAAGCTCTCAGACGTTAGGAGTCAAGAGCTGAAATACAGTGAGTTTCCCTTAATACCACTGAAAGCATTTTCCATCCTGGTTCTTGCTAAGTCCTTTAACACCCAGTGCACTGATAGATGTGAAACATTCAGACAGCTCAAGTGCCCAGGCAGCACAGGATGAAGTTATTTTCAAATGAATGCACTGATTGAAAGGATGCATTCGTAGACTGAGCTGCAGGCAGACTCAAAACTGAGAAATCAAAGATAAAAACATGGTGGTACTCTACCAGGACTAGCTGGAGTGGCAGCAGAGGAAAAATACATTTTGCCAAACCATACTTCAGCAACATCTCACTTTGCCCTCATTACATTGCCTTATGTTTTAGGGAAGCATTTTCACAAAGCACAGCTTAACATTTAGCTGATGCACACGTGGTCTTCATCAATGTCTGGAGTCCCCACACTCTTTTAAGTCATTTTAAAAACCAAAAGCTCAACAAGCCAATGATTTAAGAGGCCACAAGGCAGAATAACTGCCTTCCTGCCTGATAAGACAGGTCAGGACATGAAAACAAGACCTCAAATCTTCTCCTTTCCCTTCTGACTGAAGTATTTAGGATATTATTTAAAATAATGAAAAACAAAACTGCAAAGTGAGTTACTACTGTAAAAATTCTTCACAACTTAGACAAGTCACCTGCTTCAAGAGAAACCATGAATCCACATACTGTCTACAGGTTATTAGGATTTGGCCATGTTTTGCAAAACTTCACAATTAAGGTCAACTTGAGACAGCTACAGAATAATGAGGATCCAGTAAGTATCAAGGCACAAGACCTGGAGTATTCAGCCCTCCGAATGTAAGGAGCAGTGCATTGGGAGCTTCTAAGTAAACACATCTGAAGGTTCATAACTGATGAGTTTACCATGAAGCCTCCTGCTTTTGGCATCTTCATTTTTGGCAGCATTCATCTGGTGATAAAAAAACCTCCGCAAAGACTAGGGCAGTTATGCAACTCTACTGCAAGTAACCTCCTCTGGAATACTGATGAGCAGCTGCTTTGTGTTTCCTAGGTATAAATACTAAAATACTTAAGCAAGTAGAACAAGTCAACTGCCAGTTAAAAAGAAGCCAACAATCCCATGAGAATAAATTGTTTAAGACTTGCCAAAGGTACCAGTCTGTA
The DNA here is from genome assembly GCF_987193195.1 of Phasianus colchicus. Taxonomy (NCBI): domain Eukaryota; kingdom Metazoa; phylum Chordata; class Aves; order Galliformes; family Phasianidae; genus Phasianus; species Phasianus colchicus. Next base: position 8,108,658 of record NC_143453.1, on the reverse strand, counting down.
ATGCTCAATGTTTATGCATTTGGAATTCTAACCCCATGTAATAACTCTGACCAAACATTTGATATCAGTTGCTATGTTGCTGAACATCCACAATTATTAAAAGAACAGTGTTTTCTCCATAAAATTCCTGTGAAGAGTATCAAGTATGTGGCATGCACAGGAAATGGGAACAGAACATGCATGTCATGAAGTGACCAGCTACAAAAACCCTGAACTAATTGGCACAAGGAGATGGGAGGAAGGGAAATGGGCACATCAGCATTATGCTAATATAAAAACTTGCTATACACTGAATATGACCATGGTAATGCAGATGATGGTGTCACCTGCACTGCCAAGTTGTCATTATCAGACAACACTGCATGTCGAGAACGTTGCAGCAAAGTACATCAGAGCAATAGTAGCTAGAGAAGGTAACCAAATGAAGGTGGGAACATCCAGTAGTGAAAATACCTCAGACTATCCAGGTTACTGCCAGCAAAGCCATTAGCTTTTTCTCACTGCTAAGCTTCTCCCACCTGACATCTTCACACACAAATGTTTTCATGTTTACAACGTACCCCAGCCCATCTTTCTGAGACAGGACAAATCAGAGGAAATCATCACCAGGAGACTGAACTGCTTACAGCCAGCCAATGGAAAGCTGCTTGCAGACAACTGTCCCTTACACCAAGTGGGGGTGCAGCTATTTTTGGCCATGACTAAGTAAGGGAAGGAAATAAAAGCCTTCACAACACTCTACACTGGAAATCTGACATCAACGTAGAAGCTTATCTTAGGAAAACAAAGGCAGATTTTGATGATATGAGAACCAAAAACCCCACGATTAAAAGAATTCAAGTAACGCCGACTATTCAGAGTGGCTGAAGAGAAAAAACAAGCGAGTCATTTCAACATACCCTGCAGACTGACATCTGATTGGTGGTCAGAGTACCAGTCTTGTCAGAACAAATAACTGAGGTACAACCCAAGGTTTCCACGGAGGGAAGGCTTCTAACAATTGCATTCTTCTTGGCCATTCTGCGGGTTCCAAGAGCCAAGCAGGTGGTAATAACAGCAGGCAGGCCCTCAGGAATAGCAGCAACAGCAAGAGCAACAGCAATCTTAAAGTAATAGATAGCACCTCGAATCCAGGAGCCACCATGAACCGGATCATTGAAGTGACCGATGTTTATTATCCAAACAGCGATGCAGATCAGTGAGATGACTTTAGACAGCTGCTCTCCAAACTCATCCAGCTTTTGTTGGAGTGGGGTTCTCTCTTGTTCAGTAGCCACCATCTCATCACGAATTTTGCCAATCTCGGTGTTGACTCCTGTTGCAATTACCACTCCCATAGCTTTACCAGCAGCAATGTTAGTACCCTGATGTAAATGAAAAAGAAAAACTTGCAGTCAAATGAGAAACAGCAATGTTTACAAGGGCAGACTAGAGAGGCCGTGTTTCAGTTCAGTTGTGAAAGAGGGGAACAGGAAGAATGACATTCCCCCAGTATACACAAAAGAAAACTCTGGTGTAGGATTTCTATTTGAAAAAAATTAGGGTCATATGAACAAACATTGATTTATTATAAGTAGTGTAAACAAATCCATCTGCTGGTAAGTACTGGCATCTTAAGAGCTTTTGTTTGCTTTAATCTGGCAAAACACAATCCCAATAATGTTATTTACTGTAATACATGTGTTCTGTGGGACCCTGTGTGTGAACATTTAAGATGAGTAAGAACAGTTAGGCTTTCTGCAAGGAGTTCACCAACAATAAGAATTGTTCTTTCAGTATCTGAAAGGCATTCAACCACTTCTTTGGAACAAATTTCAATCAACTGTTTCTTTCCCTAATAGCAAGCTAGTTCTCAACTTCAGCTACACAACAGCACAGTTTAGGTGAGCATTATTATCACTCTTAAGAACAGATACTTTATAAAAGTAGTTTAGGAGTCCCTTAAAGTGTATGTCCTTCAGTATATTTCTAGTGAAGGACAAAAATTAGTTTCCTCATATAAACTGGCCTCAACAAGCACCATCCCTAAGGAGGGCTTTTATTAGAAGCCACTTCTAATATTTAATTCATTCCATTTGATGCACATGGAAACATGCATACAGATGTGCACAGAGAACACAGCAAGAAGTCCCACAGCCTTTAGATGCACACTTTGAGTTCTCTTCACTTTAATTTATCAGCTTCTGTATTACTTCTACTATGTTTTAAACTTTCACTAAAAACTTACAGAAAAAAGCATGTTCTTCTTGTCTTGGTTTACAGCACGAGGATCTGGTACAGGATCAGTGTGCTTAATAACAGACACAGATTCACCTAAAAGGAAGGCAACAGTCTTAAGAGATTACATACGTATCATTTAAATTCTGCAAGGAATCAAAAGTCAATCTCTGCAGTCCTAAACATGTTTACAACATCCAACTGCTTTCTCCTAATGATATGGACTGCTTAAGTGCAACAGGAAATGTTTAATAACTGCATTTTAATGAAAATTAGATAGGATGCAAGTAAACATTTTATATGTTTAGGATCAACAAAGCACATATCATGTCCCTTTTAAGGGACATAAGCAGCAGATGAGTCACTCATCACATTAAGGCAGCAAAAACTCCTGCATGAAGGATGACCTCTCATCCTTACTTCACAAACAAGTTTATACTTCAGTGTTGTTCTGTGTGCTTCTCACATAGAGAACAGAAAAGCTTGTGGCTATGTATTGGAAGAGTTATGTTCTCATTTAAAATAATTACAATAGTAGTTATGCATCCATTGCCAGACCTTAAGATTTTTACTGTAATTTTTTCAACAAGAGATGCATCTCTCAGTCACTTCCTTTAGATGGAAGTCTTCAGAAACCTCTTCCATTAACACCTCAAGTGTATCACTTCTCATACACATGGTGTACAGGAAAAAAAAGGTTTCTTTTCAATAAGAGCAGATGCCAATTACTACCCATCAGATTTCAGAAAGGTGGAAACTCAGTGACTCATGCTAAGAGCATAAACTACTTCTTGTAAGAAAATGTAGGTACTCCATACTTATGCTAAATATAAGCAAGCTCGATCACTCTATGCTATTCAAGATTCATAGTAAGAAAATGTACAGCCTGTTTCAAGACAGATCAAGAATATATATTTTTTTAATGAATAATTTACTGCTTTAAAATTCACGGCTAGTTGACTTTTACTATTTATGTTACCAAAACTGGCAGACAGATCTTCATGTTCCAGCTGAGAGAAAGCTGCACTAGCATGCCTGGCTGATTGATTCCTAGCTTCTTTCCTATATTCAGTAGTACTGTTACTTTGTTTTGTTTTCAACTAATCTGAAAAGTGCTCTAAATATAGCTCCTGCATTTCAGCCTGCATCAGAAAACACATGAACGTGCGTGGACAATTTCATCAAATAAGGCTTTAGAAACAGTAGTTTAAAAACTGCCTGTATTTTAAACGTTACACTCCCTTGTGCAAGAAAATAGGTATTACAAAAGACATTTAGGAAGAGTGACAAGGCATTCAATGGAGAACACAAACTAGAATAGAAATTACTCCCCCCTTCTTCCTCCCCAAGTTTCTATTGTCTCTTGACCAAAGAAAGCACTACAAGTCTCAGGAAGAATACTCACCTCAGTAAGGTGAAGACAAATGACAAAGTCAACATATTCAACCACTAAGATTTAACTACATCAGAAATTTGCTGCACTGGAATATAATACTGGTATAGCTACAGATCTGTCTGTCACATATTGTAAAGCAGTTAAAAGGTACTTCTAATGTATGCATAATAATCCAAAAGTCATGACTCATACCTGTGAGAATGGACTGATCTACCCTTAGAGTTGTCGACTTGATAGAAGTGATTCTTATATCAGCAGGAACCTTGTCTCCAACTGCAAAGAAATGAGTAAGGCAAAGTTCCAATTCAGTTATTTGAGAGATTTCTAACCAAATATATATTAGCTCTATCAGCCAGGAAAGTGATTTTCCAGTAACTACTCCAATGATTACGATTACTACCAGCTGCTTATTGCTTCTGTGGTTTGCAATACCCTACTTTTATGAGTTTCCAATATACTTTGGCAAATTAAATTTGTCTTCAAAATCTCTACCTCTACTTAATCTCAACAAAGCATTCCATAAATCACTACTGGTTCTCTCATCACATGACCATAACATGACAGCAAAGGGAGAACATTCTTGGAAGACATCAATTTCAGAATACATTTAAATAACCAGATTTAATGCTAAGGTAAGAATCAAGTCCCTTCCTCAGAAAGGCTGACCTAACAAGTTGTTTTCTTTACACAAAGTCAGTTTCCTGTTCTCCACAGATCAGAACACGATCCATGTTTGTTTATTTGGACATTGCTTCTGCAGATCTGCTTTTTCTGTGTTATACTTCAAATACTGCCAGGCTTGTTCAAGTTGGAAGCTAAATTCAGATCACACACCAACTTTAAGTTGTACAGCTGCATTAAATACACCCCAGACCAAACCCCTGCAAAATTTGGCAGAACTCTATGTTGCATTTATCTCATTAGATGTTTCTATTTTGTAGAGCACAACAGCCTACAATTAATAAAAGGGCACAAAAAAACCCTCCTGCAGCACATGTTTGAGATAGCAAGGCAGCAGGTGGTGCAGGAGGTAACAGCACACTCCTCTAGAGGCAGAGTTCTGCTCCCACATCTTCAGCATCCCAGAACTGATTCTTCCACCTTTCTACCTTCTCTCATCTTGTTTTTCCTGGTTTTTAAGAGAAGTGAAAGAACTAAAGCTGTGCTATTTTGTTCTAATGGACACACACAACCAAACTTACCCCTAACATAATTTACCAGCGCAATTAAAGTGTTAAATTCTTTTTTTTAATTATTATTATAAAACAATGCACAATGACAGGGGAGAACACTTCAATAACTAGCTAATAGGAGACGATTTTCTCAGTAAATAGACTCTGTGTCCCTGCAGTAAAATTAAACCAAGCTGCAATTCCTGCAGGAACTGCTTATGCAACTGACAGCAATAATGAACATTAACAAATAATGCCATGAGAAGCAGCAGTGGTGTTACAGCCTTGCAGCATACACTTGCTCAGACAGGAAAGCTAAGGAACAAAACGCTGAAGAGGATTAAGTGCTGCTTTGAACATTAAGTAAACCTGCAGCACGTGACTTTTCCTAAGGTCAAAAAAGCCCCCAAATCAGTAAAAGCAGCAAAGATGGAATAGGTTTGCTTGAGGAGCGAGACATGTCCTTGGGTAAGCATGTGCATATGAAGGGATCCCATAAATAGACACAAATTGTCTTTTTGTATCATTATAGCATGTGAAAACTAATTTAAGCCACCATGCCCTTGAGCAGCAAGAGAAAATAGCATTAGACAAACAGTGACCTCAGCCAAAAATGGCCAAAGCATTCAATAGACTCTCCTGATGTCATGAGGAGGTTTATATGCAGACATGTAATGGCAGCTGCCTTTCAGCTATCACTGAACAACAGGCTGAGACCTCAGTGCAATGGGATGCAATGCCCAGACTGTGTACACATTTCTGCACTCCTACCAATATTCAAGCACTGATATTTCAATGAAAGCTACTCCTGAGCATCATCAGCCGCCTGGATCATCAGCACTGTTTACCTCAGCAGTTTAAGAGCTGACATCATATTCCCCCACCATCTCCATCTAGAAGGTGGTAGTATTTCCAATAGGTAGGAAAGCTTTACATCAGGATCAATGATGGAACTATTCTGAGAAGCTCTCTGCAAAATATTAGCTACCACTCTAAGCCACGTATCATCTTGAACACTCTTTTATGAGCATAAAAGAAGCTATAAATAGAAAATTATCCTGCAGTAGATAGGAACCCACAGGAAGTTTTTTTGTGAGCAGTCTGTTGCAGATTGCATCTACAAGCAGGTGGCTGTTTTCCACATACTTGAACACAGAAATCCATCTCCTGTTGTTTTCATGCTGTTTGTTTTGTTGTTCAACTATATTTTAGAGCACAGAATCAGAAGTATTACCCAAAGCTGTAATGTGAAAGATAACATGAAATCAGGCAAAATGTATTAGTGTTGTTTAATGAAGAGCTACCAGTCTAAATATAACAAAACTACCATCTCACAGCATTAAGTCTAAAAGCTCAAGCCAGTTGCAGAAGAAATGTCATCAACTGTTTAAAAAATGAATCCAAAACAGTCCTTTGATTTCTACAGCAGCTCCAGAGAATCAAGCAAGCTGCTTCCAAAGTCATCCGGATGCATATTGTTGAAGCATGGTTTAGCCAAATACTTAGCAACTGAGAACACAGCCCCTACAGCTATAAAAAGCACTGCTGCTTGGAAGAGTCAGAACAGGGTTTGTTTCAAATCACTGGTTTTATTCACAGAATCCTTTTTGTTCCTGCACAGAATACTGCTTCAGCATTAATATTGAGCTTCTGCACACAAAGAAAGAAGAGGAAAAGCCTGTTAAAAAAAACCTCTTAACTGTGTGTGAGTCTATGTTGAAGCATACAATTTACAGTTTCTACCCCTTGACAGAAACTGGAGTCACGTTTAGTTGTGATATAAACAAAGTTATGTCAATTATTTGAAACAACTGACACAACTTCACTCAAAACATGGACAGTTTAACACCTGAAATCGGTGAGTTCTGCCAGGTGCTTACAAGGAGATGAAGCATTATCTCAGCACGATCCCAACTGATTACACCTAATGCTTCAGCCTCTCCTCTAGAGTTCAAAGCTCCCCACCTCTTATCTCACTCCTCCCAGTGCTGTGGCAGCATTACAGGTCAATTTCCACTCCACACGTGCAATCATTTACACGGATGCTCAACTTCAAGACTGTTGTAACTCCACCTGGCAGTTGGGCATACTTCAAGTAAAGCAGGTGTCCAATTGCAGGAATGACTGCAGCTCACTAAAAACAGCTTCCTTGTAAAAAAAAAAAAAGGCCTCAAAAGACAATTCAGCATCCAGGCTGCCCAACATGACTTGTGAAGCTGGAGGGCAAGAACCGAAGCTATTTGCATTTCAGACCCTGCTATGTTATCAGAAGTCCAGCCAGAAGATCGTGCATCTCCCAGGTCTCAAAGGCTTTCCTACAGGTTCTGAATTGTGGGCGACTGGAGGCTCAGAAAGCAGGATCAGCCATATTCCAGAATACATACATAAACTCAAAGGCACATCCTAAAGTCTTCAAAACAGAACTGCCACTCAAAGTGTGTACTTCGAACGCTACTATCAGCTCTGCTCACTGCCTCTGATCCCTCCAGTGCTGAACACCAGGAAGCAGTTTACTGATTTATACTTATCAAAAAAGTCTTGCTACCTCTCAGTTAATGCAAATTTTACAATACTTTCAAGAAAGTGGCAGAAAACATCCTGACCACCTTCCACAGCACACGAGACAGAGAGAACTGTCACCTTCACCCTCCCCTTTACTTCTAAAATGTGTTCTTTGATACATTCCCTCTATATCCATTTTTCTCTTACTTTGATAGCGTTCCTGTCCCAGCCTTATGAAAGTACAAAGTACTTAACACTTCCTATACAGGGATAATAAAAACACTATGAAGATTCAGAAGCTCTTCAAAACAGGAAGATCAAGTCCATCCAGCCTTTCACACGAGGTCAAATGTTAAATTATCAACATGAGGAATGCCTATGAAATCCACTAAGTGCAATTTGCTCAAGAACTGTAAGATGGACTGCTTCACAACAAGATGAAGAGTAAAACAGCAGTGGTCTCTTCTGTCTTAACCATACAAGCAAAATGGAGTTTGCTTTAATTGCCAAGACAGAAGAATATTTTCTAAATATATTCATTCATAGAATCACCAAGGTTGGGAAATTCCAACCAGACCATCCAGTCCAACTGTTCACCTATCAATTCCTGGCATTGATGATGCAAGCTACAGGTTAGCTCATGGTCACAAAGTAGCCTTCTCTCCCAAATGGTCCTCAGAGCTTACTAAACAGTGCATGAAGAAGTGTACTCATCCAAATCTAAGAACTGCCAAAGGTAGAAATTAAAACAATAGTAATTAATGCATAAAAATATCCATATTGCATTGTTGTCAATGATAACCAGAAAGACTAGGGTAAAAAAGAAACAAAAGAATCAGCTTTCTGGATCCAGTATGTATATTGAACAGATGCTTTTATTTACAAAAAATGCATACTGCATTAAGCACTATGCAAGACAAATTATTCCTATCTTAATTCTCACTGGTTAGGAATAACATACTTCTACATGTCATTCTCTTTCAAGAGGGCACCAGAATGTAAAAAGCTGTGCCAGTGGCCAGATACCTCACCTCTAAGGCTGCACTCATTTCTAATCTGACTTTGCCTCACTTCAGTTTTCAATCAATGTGTTTCTTTATAACATCAGTACCACCTTCTGGATTTGAAACTCTTGTGATCAGCCTATAAAAGTACCTAGGAGGAAGAAGAAGAAACTAAGCTTTAACTTTTGCTACATCAGATAAAGGAGTAGGTGACATCCACCCATTGAAGCAGAAGTCCCATTTCCTAATCAGACTCCATTTGGGTAATACATGAATCAGTGCTCTGGAAATGCAGCACAGCACCAAAGCACAAGTTCTCCTTTGCCTTAAAACATTTCTCTTGCCAAAGTGATTAGCAGAACATCTTGATGTTCAAGCATTTTTCAGTACCACTCATGCTTATAATAAAACCCCCTACAGTATCAGTTCTATTCAGACTATAGAACACCAGACACAGTACTGAATCTCAACAATTAAAGTAAAATTCAATTCACTGTTTTTATTTAACAGTTCAGCAACTCCAGAAGAAAAAGCTGTGAGAATCAGCAAAAAACGAATGGAGATAAGTCTAAGGTCTCAAATGTGTGCTGCAGGTGACCTGGGTTTAGGCTGTGTCCTGACTTGAACCTCATGCACAGCCACAATGTGGGTATGATGTCAGCAGAGAACGGAATGAAGCCTGGACTGCATTTGGTTATCTCAAAACTGCCTCCCATGTGCTAGGAGAGGCTGACAGCCAAAGTGTCCACTGAAGCCCACAGATCTATACATGTATATTTACTAACCACTGATATTACTCCCCTATTTTCTCTGTTCAAAAGCAGTACTTTATGGAAGAAGCAAAAACACGTGCTTCATTTTTACAAGCAGACCTGACAACTCACTCTAAGAAAGAAAAACATGCAGCTGCTTTAAGCAGAGTGCTTTTAGGATAAGCCAACATTTTGGATTTAAGTCCCACTCCATCATATCATTGTGTGTTTTTTGCTCCCTAAGCTAAACACTTTTCCATGAGAAAAAGTAACAGAAAAATCTAAGAAGAAAAATCTGCAACACTGATGTTTGCTGAATGAGGCCTGTAGGTCCTTCATAATCACTTTGAAGTTTGACATAATTTGGCTCAAGAACATTCCCTTCCAACTTTCCTGACACCAAATTTCTCCTCCCTTAATTATGAGGTATCCATGCTTTAGAAAGTCTTGAAGAGTTCTACAGCTAAAATTAAAAGCCTTGCAAAGCATACTTGCACACTCTATGCCAGGCATAAACTTAAAATGAAATATTTAAGCATATTCATCAATTAAATAAGCATGAAATTCTGGGAAATCTGTGTCAGCTCTGAAGCTATTGAGTACTTACAGACTGAACAGTAGATCACAGGAACCAACGCTCAGAATCTCAGGGAAAAAGACTGCTGTGACCCCAGACTTATAGATTACTTCTAGTGAACATTTGTGTATTAATATACAGAAGTTTAGATCCACTATCTAAAACAGAACATTTTAGACAGGGAAACGTAACAGAAACATACAAAGTTGATATCCATTCCCAAATGTACTTCTTCTAAAATTAAGTAGTTTGCAAACTGTTTATCCCAACCTGTCAGACTGGGCTTCAGATAGAACTTCTAAGAACTACCACCATGCTGTTTTGTTTCTCTTTAAAATATTACTTTAACCATGGCAAACAAATTCAATTAAAACATCAAAGGACCTCTTTAATCTATTAAGACAGTCACCAGTTACCAATTTAGAGTGCATCCTTCAATAAACTTAAGGCTTCAGAGCAGGGTGGTTAATCCATTTAAGACGGACAAACTGAAAAGCCATTTGAGGACAGCATCTGGATTTTTTTTCAGTTCATCAATTCTAAGAAACAAACAATGTAGCCTAGTAACCCTTACACACTACAGCTCTAAGAACTATGCCCCCCAGAGCACTGCAAGCCAATTTAAGGCAAACCTCTGAGCTCCAACTCCATCCCAAAGATTTCCTGCTGACCGTACAGCATCTTTTCACTAACTCTGCTTAAGTGGACACAGAAGAAACTTCTCTTAACATACACAGCTAAAATATTCACGTCTGCACAGCCTCCAATCACTCAAGCACAGACAACTGTTGGTACACCTGCAAAATTTTAGTGTGCTATATTTACAATGAACATTGGCCACTGAGCATAATAACCAGTAATTGCTCATCAAGTGCTCCACAGTATCTGCGTGCACACCAGTTCCCAAGAGAAGTATAATACACCACCACTCAAGTGATAGATGGCCTCATCCATTTCAAGGTACTCCACATTCACTGCAAGGTGACAGTGCAGATCTGCAGTTAAACCAGCTGGCAGAGCAATGAAAGCATCTTCTCATCACTTTACTTCTGAAGGCCACAAAGCAGACTGAGCAGTCTAGGTAATGAATGCAGTCTAGCTCCACAAATAGGAGCCCTAAGGAGTCCAAGTGAAAAGTAACGATATAAACCATTACCAAGCTGTCTTTTTGTTATGTTAAGCTGCACACGTCATCTTTAAAGGTTTTCAAAACTACTAGAAAGATCAAATGATTTTTTAAGCAGTTCAATGCTATTTACTCTCAGAGAACTCCTGTAGTGCAAAGAAGCAAAAATAAATGTGTATTTTTTGCATAAATTACAATACTAATTTACTAATTCCTACATGAAAGTCACCTCACCACCAGAACCCAATGTAACAACTTCAAATTATCAAAGATGTTATAGCATTAACTAACAGCTATTCTGTAATGGAAGACCTGTAGAAAGGTCTTTCAAAATTAGATATCAGCACAGGAGAGAAACCTATCACCTGGTTATTAACGCCACTCAGTTGAGAGAGATTTGCCTGGACACACAAATGTCATTGGCACACTGCCTAGAATTCCATACCCAGATATGTATCCTCACATGAAGTGCTCCGGCACTTCCCTACATGGTCATCTTTTTGCAAACACCATGTCAAAGGCCATCACAATAGTCCTGTGCTTGAGACACAGGCATGCACACACTCTCTCTCACCTCCAGGTCTTGACACCAACACTGGTACACAGCCTATTCCTCTTCTCTACTTGCCTAGGAGCTTTTCTGAGTTTGATACGATTACATTCTCTAATGACAAGTTAGAATTTATTGCTTCAATATCAGCATCCATATTACACCAAAGCATTTATTTTCTGTCTCAAGCATCTATGTGACACACTTAACATACATGTGTAGTCACCTTCCCTTCAAGATGAAACCAATTACATTTGCCAACGCAAGCAAAGTATTCTGAGTACATAAGAGTAGCCAGGAACTCTCTGACCCACCAGTTTAAGCAAATATTTTGACTAACATGAGCTTCTACAGTCAGTCGACAGACTAGACCACTTATGTTAAAAGACAGTCATACAAGTTGATAATCTGTGCTTTTCTAATGAGCATACTGGTTTGTCTGCTATTTCTGTTGTTGTTGTTTTTTAAATCAGTTCCATGTGCATCACACTATCAAACACGGCTTTACAGGCATCTTAATCATGTTTAGTGTTACTGTACTGTCAGTAATTGAGATGAAACTCCACAGTAAGTGACAAGGTATCATAACTCACCCTTTATTTCAGTTATCAGCACTTTGTAGTTGCACTTGCTCGTCACCAACAGATACCAAGAGAAAACTAACTTCAGCCTTCATCAGATTCACACTTACTCAGTAACCCTGGTCAGGGCTACTGTAGCTGTACCATCCTCTGCTCAAAACTAAACCTCAGGACAGGGTTCAGCAAACTGCTAAAGTTTCTCAAGGAACAAAAGCTGGCAGAGAGCCAACACCAACTTCATTTTGAGTGCATTCTCTCTCTGCCTACTAATTAAAACAGCAGGATGGCCAAGCAATTTACTGCTTTAGAGATCTACCACCTCTAAAAGCAGAGGGGCACTAGCAGAAAAAAAGTTTGATGTACACCCTGCCAAAGAACAACCATTAAGTTAATAGCTGATAATGACCTACAAGATGTGAGTATGCAATTACCTCTGACATTTAACAAGAACCACCTACTTTCATCTGAGGAGAAACCTGAAACCTATTTATGTTTTCACATTTCTTCAAAGATATACCTTTTAGGACTAATTTAGTGTCTAAATTATTAAGAAGTTTGATGTAAGAGCATAATTTTTCAATGTAAGGCTTTATTTTTCTTTTTAAAGAAGGAAATGCACAGTGCTTCAACTGCTAAACTTTCTTTAATCATTTCTGTTTGTGGTCTCCAGTACAGCAATAGGCAAAAGAAAGAAGCACCAAGGCATTATGAAAACAACAACCATGTCTCATACAAGGCACACGTTAGCTGATAGGACAGAGGAAGACATTTTTAATAAGCTGAAAGGCCTTGCTGCTATAAGTGTGAGAGCTGGAAAAAAAGTTAGAAGAATCAGCTCTTTACCTAAAGCATGCAGTGCAACGGTCACATAAAAAAATCTCTGCTTTCAGAATTTAACACAAATGGAAGGAAAAAATGTCTTGGGATAGAAAGCAGACAAGAGTCTGAATCCAGATTGCAGAAAATAGTTTTAGACTAGTGACAAGTGTTAAAACTTGTACTCCAATTAAGATGCTTTGCTCTTAGACCTACTAATTAAACTAAGCAGCAATTTGAAAAACAATCCCCTCAGTGCAAATGCACATTTAAGGTAATTACAGATGAACAGAAGCAAGATTGTTCTAAAGTGAAGCATATACTTAGGCCTCTCTGCAAAGTTTCCCCAGGGCCTCAAATCATTAAGACAAGGCCCTCACAACAGTTTTACAACATACACAACATGTACCACATTTGTGAGCCTTACCTGCCACTTCCACGATATCACCTGGCACAATGTCTCTTGCTTTGATCCTCTGAACGCTCTTTCGATCTTGTCGATACACTTTGCCCATTTCTGGTTCATATTCTTTAAGAGCTTCAATAGCATTTTCAGCATTTCTTTCCTAAAAGACAGCAAAACCATGTAATTTAAGAAGCCTCCAAGGTATGGAAAGATAAGCACGTCAGACCTGATCTTCCAAATGCAGTATCAGATGAATACTACTTAGCTCAGCTACATTTATTCATACAGAAAATTGTGTGACACATCCCCTTACTACGTTGCTGACTGGAAATCATTACAGTGCAATTCAAGTATTACTGGGTATTTAAAAGCCACTTGATGTTTACTTAATCCAACATCTCCCATAAAGAATGTCCATTGTGTCTTGTTACAGGGAGGCCACAAACAGTACTATGGAACATAAGGATGCATTCTGGCACTAAAAAAAGAAGAACTAAATAGGATTACAACTCAGAGATACAGTCTAGTTTTCACATGTACCTTACCACTTTGAGCAGCTTACAGTCAGACTGGAGCAGGCTAGCAATACTGAGTTCCACTTACTAATAGAAATAAGACTAGCATCCAACTATTTATTTATACCCTACTAGGGGTTAGCTACAGAGCTAGAAGTTGATTTCCCCAACGTTATTACCAGCATCATTTCTGCAGATCAAATAACATCAGACTGAAATCTAAGCACAGTGACTAGAAACTTCACATCGTCTCTAACAGCTAACAAACTTGGATGAATCCTCACACAACAAGACCTCCTCACTTCCTATCTCAAGTGCAGCTCTCCCAGTGAACTACTGCTTGTAACTGTTATCAATGTTGTGATTCTGCACAGATAGAGGACAATGTAAGAAATCAACAGCTTATCATTACTGCTACCCTAGCTCAAGGAAGAGCGACTCATTCCTTATTTTCCAGCCTTTTGACAAGTACAGACGTCACACAGTCCTGATGATTACAGATAAATTCATGGGTACACACAGTTATTAGGATGTCTGTACTTCCAATATGTATCAGCCTTTTCAAATACAAACTCCAGCCAGCACACAAGCTCCAGAAAGTCAAAGGTTGAGGTACTTGCATACAACAAAGCAGCTCACACAGCACTACCAAAACTCCCCTGAAGGATTTCTGTTTACATTGTATACAGCTCTGTGCCAGGCAGCACACAGGTACCAGCACAGGTTCCAAGAGCTGGGATTACTCCTAGCCTGGTATTTAACCAGGTAAATAAACTCTGTTCCTCAACACTGTAGCACTGATATGATCCAGCTACAACATTCAGCTCAGTGTCTGAAACAATGTGGTTTTTTTTTCCTCCCTCAGTTTGCTTGATTTTAAGGTAGCTACCCTGTCCTCTCAATCCTTCAAGTATTAATAAATGGCACTCTGGGAACAGTGCAAGTGGAAAAGAAGGTTGAGAAGGACTGAGCTAAGGCAATGACTCAGTTGCTCACATCTAGTACCTGTAGAAACAGATACACGTATGGGTGGAGACTATGTGCTGTGACTTTTTCCATGCCCATTTAAAAAAAGGGAATGAGTCATTTAATCCATGCCGCAGTTGTTTCACAATTAAGTTCACTGCATGGAGGTACATAAAGATACTCGGCACACTTTTATCACAGCTGAAAAACTGATCATTTCCTACAAGAGTTTCAACAGGAAACGCAGGAACATTCACCAACTATACAGACAGCTTTACCATACATCTCATGCTTCAAATTATTACACGCAGAATTGTAACTCAAAGATTAATTCTTGTGCAACAGCTTCATGAAGATTTGAATACAAAGGGACATTTAAAGGTGCACTGCTGTTACTCCTCATTCTACATTACCTCTTCCCACCATACCAGCTCTAGTTGTTGTGCAGCAAGTTGGGTGTTGCTAAAAAGTGAGTCTTCTGAGTGTCTTCAGCCAGCTTATGTGTGTTTGCACAAAACAAAAAAAGCCTGGGGCCTAACTAAGACAGCAAGTAATTATGTCATATTAATCACAGCTCTTTAAAATTTTTAAAAAGAACATCAATTACCCTAAAACCCTGCAATACTTTTTACCTGCAGAGAAGCAATTCTAAGAAAATGTGCTTTGTTTGAAATGATCAATTTGGCAAAAGAAAGCTGTTCACATAATTCTGTAATTCTGTGACATCTTAAGTCTCAGAACGTGTTACTGCCAACACTATTTGGAAAAAGTAATCCAATTAATCTCACAACTGATAATGCAGGAAAAATACCTTTCAGAAACAACTCCTACCTCTTCATGAAAATGCAGTCTTCATAAGTTTAATTAAAATTGCAACAAATGAACAGGTAGAATGAATACCTTGTTAATTGTACCAATAAATGCACTAAAGCATAGAATTTTTTCTCAACAGGAAACAGACAGACAAGAGTTCTCTCTCATTTTTTTTTTGTTGTTGTTTTGCCAACTTATCCAACTGATTGCTTCTTAGCTTTGCAGCGTTTGATTCAGTTCCTGAATTCAGGATTTCATACTGGACTGTTTAATTCCTGTGTTCATC
This sequence comes from Phasianus colchicus, assembly GCF_987193195.1. Classification (NCBI taxonomy): domain Eukaryota; kingdom Metazoa; phylum Chordata; class Aves; order Galliformes; family Phasianidae; genus Phasianus; species Phasianus colchicus. The sequence goes on along the minus strand of NC_143453.1, from coordinate 8,092,979 downwards.
AGCCTGTGGCCAAATACACTGAGGTCTTTTTGGCAAAACTTGCAAAGCTTTCATTTCACCTTTAATCAACTCTTGCTGTCCTGAATTTATACGGTACATTGACTCTTAAAAGTCTAAAGCTAGCAACGTACATTGCTTGCATTGTATGAAGCATCTGACAGTACAATGTGCAGTTCTTCATCTCAAACCAAAAAAAGCCAAGACACTTGTGATTGGTATTGCAAAAACATCTGCATACCTGCCACACTCCCACAATTGCATTGGCTACTAATATAAGTAAGATTACAAAAGGCTCTACAAATGCTGTGATTGTTTCTTCACCTTCTTCAAACCAGGCCAGCACCTGTGAGAGAGAAAAACCAATTTAAATTAAGGGATTTACATAGACACATTGCAAACCTAAGACCCAGATAGCGTGAGGTTCAACTCCCCAGACTTGAGCAGTTTTGAAGTATCCTCAGATCTTCCAAGCTCTTGAACAAGCCAGCAATACACAATGGAAAAGGAGAAAATCTTTAATGAAGTAGCACAAAGTTCATTCCCAAGCCTGCTCTCCTTTTAAAGGAGAAAGCAGTTTGGGAATCACATTGCTACTCTTGCTTCAAAAATGAAAGCAGAAGTTATTGTGACAAAGGCTACAGCAGTGAAAAGTTGCTAATATTTTTTTTTTCCCCTGCATCTGTCTAAAACAAAATGCAGACTGATTAGCTCGACTTCTAAGTTACAGCACTAGAGCTGTGCATGATGAAGGTTTATGGGTGGCTGGAATCTGAATTTCAACTAAACCATTCGTTATCCAATTAGACAAATAAATGAAAATAGCTTTATAAATTTTCAGTGAGATATGAGAAAGAAACATCTATAAATTAAAATATAAGCAGTGCCTTACTGAAGCACTTAAGTGAACTGTACAATTCCATCTGAAGTTGAATTCTAAGCCAAGTACCTAATATAAATTATAACACATTTTTCCTTTAAGTAAATCAACTGAATGACTTGCATAAAAGGCTCCAAGATGTTCAGTTCATTTACTTTCTATTCGTGCTCTAGTTTTAGGATTCTGCCATTCATTTCACTTCTGGAGAATGGGTGAGCATCAGGCCCCTACAGAGCTCTGCAGCTACTGAAGAAAAGTCAAGCTAACGTGACCAGAGAGGAAGAGCTTTTTCGTCAGTGTATTGAGCAACAGGAAGCCTGGAAAGTGACAGTAAATAGGAACAACGTGTTGAGATAATTAGGGCTGGTAGTCAGGCAACAGTGCTCTGAATCACTACAAGACTGCAGTGAGCAAACCATTACTAAAGCAAGCACCACAAATCCACTAACATGCTGCTCAGAGCTATTGCTCAATTGTGAAACACTCCAGGATGTTAAAAGGAAGAAGGAGCAGCAGCATGAAAGCCTCAAGCAGAAAACAGACTGTCAAGCAAATCCAATGCAACAACAAATTTTATTACAAAAGGATAAATTTGTAAGATGCAGGTTATGATTAATAAGAATGAAACACCCCAACTGGCAGTGCAATATGTTGAGGGTCTGAGTGATCCATCTGGAGTAGAGAACAAGTTAGGGGCTATTATGCTCTCTGCACTCATCATCAACCCCAACTGGCTTCTGCCTCTTGACCTGCTGAACAACACAGACTACGTGGCAGTTTTCAATCATCACATCACCCCTTACACCACGGACAGCTTTTACTCTGCCACCCCTGCAAAAGCTACACAAAGGGCTAACAGTACATCTCACTTTTCCCAGTACATACAGACTCACACAACCATTAGAAAAAGCTGCTTCATGTTTCTTTCCTCCCTTTCTTTACTGGAATTCTCAATATTAAGTTACCCTGTCAATACATAGCACTGAATCAGAACCTGTTGCAAGTTGAAGACCATAAGGGTTGTAAAACAACACTGAGAAACCCTGCAATTTTGAGAGGTAAGGAAAGCAGCTACAAGGAGGGTGTAATGCAAATACATCAAGGAGAACCAGAATTCATTGCTCAAAGGATCTTTCCTTCAATAAACCATTACTTCAAAAAGAGCAGATAGATAAGAAGCCCTAATAGCACAAATCTATTAAACTGTTTTAGATCTTCAGTTGCTTGTTGGGTGAAATTATCAATTTATAACTAGATTAAAACAAAATAACCTGTTAATCCTGGCAGCAAGACACCCATCTCCCTGCAAAAGTTTCCATGCAGTTATTAACAAGGGCTCTAGTTCTAGAATCTAAATATAGCCACATACATAACAGAACACATTAATGTGAATGCTTGGTTCTACTATAGAAATTACTGCTTCATTAACACTCCATTTAGGACATGTGCGACAGGCAACACATACTGCTGTAACAGATGAGATTTATTATTTGATAGTAGTCTGATGTTAACAACAGAAACCAGCAAATCCAAAAGGTTGAGCAAGGGGTTTTTAATGAGGCGATTTTGGTAACAACAGATCTTATGCTAAAACCTACAACTCGTGTCCAAGTATTGAGCTTATGTTACAAAGCTTCCACTTGCACACTGAGAGCCTCGAGAGGCTTTCCCTCAAAGTTCTTGTCTGTTACTCAGAATGGCCTCCACCATATTTTAGCCACAGTCACTTAAACTCATACACAGAAAAGCTTAGATACCACTCCCATATGTTGTTCAAGCTGTAGGGTCAGTAAGAAAAGTTACCATTTAAGAAGTTTAGAATAATAAGAAAAGAACAAAAATAAGTACTCAGAAGAAATGGGAGTCTGAAAACGTAAGGGCAATTAACAGCAATACCCAACAGTCCCATACCAACAGGCAACACGGGCAGCTTAGAGGACAACTTTCATTCAGCACATTGACTTTGGGTTGCTAGAGTTACGGTGTGCAGGGAGAAAGAAAGAGGGGATCAGAGGTACAAGGCAGCAGTGAAGGAGAGTGCTGATGAACACAGCCAGGAAAGACATGTCCTTACAGCCTTTGGCATTTCTACAAATTAAGTTACAATGGCAAGTTGGCCCAGGTGTCTATTTATCATTAAGCAGACAACTGAATTAGAAGAATGGAAGTTTCAAGATTAAGTTCTGTTGCCCAGCAGGCTGTAGCCACCAACAGAAGGAAACAGGTTCATTGCCATCTCAACAAAAAGGTTTTTTGGGAATTTAGAAGCAAGCAGATGGAGTAGGAGCTCATCCTGACCAAAGAAAAGCCTTAAACTAATTAAAGCTGGTGATGCAGAACTGCAGTCAACTTTTAAGTGAGCTTTCTTCTCACAGGACACTTTGAATTAACATTCAGTACATTTTGGACACAGTACTAACTGCTGCTCAGAAAGCCCTCCTTTAATGATTTTTTCTTTTCAATACAAATTAGCTTAAAAATTAAGCAGATGCAAACTATTTTAGTAGTCTTAATACTTGCCCCAGTTACTTCTCAGGTACCCTGAACACCAGGAAACACCAAAGAGAACACCTCCAATTTAAATAGGATTATTATTTGCTACGCAAGGAGAATACATATGTAATCTTGACCATAAATATTAATGGAGCATTATATTGCATTAGCAGATCCTAAGCACCCATCAGATGGAAATGCTACTCTGTATTTCTTAAATGAAAACACGTTCCTGTGATCAGCATTAACAAAACCAAGGGGGGAAAAAAAAAGGCACACAGCACTCCTGTTCAATTTATACAAACTAAAATGGAATCACTGCTGTGATGCTACCCCACCACTTGGTATCTGTAGCCCTACTGAGTAACTGAGGTTTAGCTAGAAGAATGCCAATGGGAAATACCTCAGCCACTGCTCTCTTGTGCCACATGCAGCTCCTGACCTTAACAGGTAGCTCTGGGGTGATCCCAGGGCAAAGCCTGCCATGTTTTACCAGCACACCTTACTGCCTCCATCAGCAGTTTGCTCACCTTTTACCACAAATGAGGCCATACTCACTGGCTCTAAGTTTTCATTCATAGGCTTTAAATTTTAACAAGTTGTTGGTAGAGTTTCCAGCCTGTACTTCATTTTGTAGAAGAGAGTTCAGTAAGGATGTGATGCAAAGATAGGGCTGTGCAGTTAAACACACATTGCTCTTCAAAGTATTATTCTGAATTAAGATACAGAAGTAACATTTTGCAACTTGTAGAAGTCATTTACAGAACAGGGCTGATTTTTTTTTTTTTAATGTAAATACAGCAGATTTCAGAGAATGTTATAGAAATAGAAGGACTAAAAAAGCCAGAATTCACAGAAAATTAAACATCCTTTTACTTGTACCTAGAATTTAGGCTACAAAGGCCTCTGACCTGCTGAGATCTACTTTGCAAATGATCTCTGCGTAAGCTTCACCGTTGTCTGACAAAATATTGAAATAATGTCCAAGTCTGCATTTAGCTCCATTTACTCAGCATCAGAAATCACACAGTCTCCCTTCAAAAGCCATACTTTCAGGCCAGTAAAAATATTGGAGAAATAACAGTGTGAGAATTTAAGCAGTTACTAACTTGGCACATCTGTAACAGCAGCTCCAACCTGGAATGCAGCACACAATATCTACAAGCCAAGGCAACAGGCAGCAAATGACCCCTACAATCAGCTAGGGTGACACAGATTCAGCTGTTAGCCTGATTTATTTTTACTGACACATACCTGACAGGCCTTGTGGGAACAGAGGACACAAAAGGCACTCAGAACAGAACGCTGTGCAACAGGCCATGTCTCTACACCAAAACGTAGCTGAATGAAGACCTTGATATTCAAGACTGTTGTTTCTATGCCATCAATTGTTAAGCTTTATGGTCACAATCACCAGAAAAGCTTCCACGATAAGAAACAGTAAACTAACACACCTTGAAGTGCCACCACTCACACCTGAACCATGAAGTTTTACACTGACAGCGTACAGCTGGTGAAGAACTGCTCCTTGCACTGCCCTACAGCACTTGTGCCTTCCTGAAAGCCTGCGTTACAGATGTGATGCCAAAGCACAGCAATGTACATTCTCCATTTGATCTTCAGTAAGCATAACTGTTCAAATTCAAATTAGAGCAAGTTTTCACTGACACACTCAGGAAAGCTTAAAAGTATGGTCTTGTTCCTGATTCTAACACTCTGCTCTCTCACTAATAATTCAAAGGCTTAGCAAGAGTTTGGAGCCAATACTTGGTAAGCCATTTTTCCCTATTCACTGCCATTTAAAGTAAACTACTCATTTAAGCATCTTGACAGAAATCCTCCTTTGGATATACACCAGGTCTAAAAGTCTTCAGCTGCAAGTTATTTCAAATAGGTGCCATTATCCACACTTATTTCTGTTGTTACACTACACGAAGTCCTACTTTCTACTCAAATACTATAGTTTAAGATCTATCAAGCAATAACTTACAGTAAAAAGCAGTCACAGAACTGAAGTGTGAATCAGCACTTCACCAGGATCCAGAGTATGATTCTGAGGGGTCCAGCACTGCCCCCAAGAAGTCACAGTCCTGACTTACTAAATAAAGAGCAGTTCTCAATGGTATTACTCAACATTCAAAAACAACAAAAGTTTAGCTGACTCCATTTTAAGCCTAATTATCCAATTCAAGATCTCTAAGGTACAGGGAGTTCTGCGTGCTTTGCAACAGAACAAACGGCAAAAATTGAATTCTTAAGGCTTGTAAAAGACAGCACAATGCAGACACGGAAGTTAACTTTTAACATTAAGCTATTCCATCATAAGAATGGTTTAGCATAATTTACAGTTCCAGCTTTACATACAGCTCCAGTATTCAATGCAGTGTTTTTAAGTTCTCTGTCCACAAGTCCAACATAGCTACACACTGCTCAAACATCTTCAGGAACACAAATTCCCCAATGTTAACTGCATCCAATTTTACAGCAATCCAGTCCTTCTATCAACATTTTCAACAGCTCCTTACTGCTACCATGAAAGCCTCTAATATGCTTTCATCAAGAAGCATCAAAAGAAAAGACGACAATGGATGATCCCCTTCTGAACAGGAAAAAAGACAGAAACAAAGGGGAAGTGCTTTACAAGTGTTAAAAGCAAAATATATCAGTATTTTTCCTTTATAATTCACTGAAAAGAAAACCCTTGCCATTTCTGAAATAGTGTTACAGTGCATAGCCAGAACTCTTACATGGGGGACACAGCAAAGGCAAAGCAGCAATCCAAGGTCATATACCATTCCAGCAGCACAGAAGCAGACAACCTAGAGCTCTCCCACGGTCATTTTGGAGCTCAATCTCCCCACAATTAAGAAAAGCAAGCATACTGAAAAAAGAAATTGAACCCTTATTAAAAGTTTGCAGTGTGTGCTTGGCAGTACACAACCTGTGTCAGTCTGGCAACGCACTCAGTACTCACATTCAGCAATGAAATCTTTAAGTTTGGGGAAGGTTATTTCTTCACTTACTTGGTTGTAATAAAAACAGGTAATTTGCAATAGAATGAAAGGTTAACAGTATTCTGTGCTGTCATTTATCTCATTCTCATTTCCAGTCCTCCGGGAGGAGAAAATGAGAAAAGCGGAGGAAGGAGAGTTTTAAAATGACCTGCTTATTCACATTTCTATGGGCAGCCTGATTTCCTCTTCAGGAAACAGAAGAACGAGTAAAGCACATCAATCTCCATGGTCAAGATCAACACCACCAAGCGTTGCTCAGCTGCTAACGGTACACACACACACACCAAAACCCACAGCACTTTAGAAGAGGTGTCTGCATGGCGATAGCTAAACCTGCCTTGGTCAAGGAGCAGCAGCACAATATGCTGCAGCAACCACACCAGGACAACCTTTCCCCCATATCTCCACAGAACTGTTTCTCCTCTGCCCATCGTAATTACTTTGCCCTTAGCTAAAGAGTCACCACAATTTCCACAACCCCCAAGAGCTGCTGCTTTATTTTATAAAGCAGTTAATTACAACTCCAGGGCAAAGTCTGCTATAAACTTTGACTTCTAAACGATTTAATATTCTGCACGCTTTTGTTTCTGTCACCCAGCTCCCTAAGACACGGAGCTTTCATCTTCCCTCTATACACAAAGAGTGTGTTCAGTTTTCCAGTTTTTCAGCAAACACACTCTTCATGTATTGCGTAAAAGGACCAGCTAAACGTGTTCATAAAAAAATTCAGTTCAACTCTTCTTGTTCTTTCAAAACTGTACGCCAAGCAAGAGGTCCATTTTATGACTATCCAAAGGTCAGTTACCAAATTTGGTCAACAATGGTGCCATCACAGCCGTCATCATTCTTGTCACTGTCAAAAGCAACAACTGTCACCTTGCTATTATCAGGAAGGGAAGGCAACTGGAATACTCGCCATGTAATTCTATTTCCAGTCTGCACTGCATCCAAAAATGTCTTCCAATGATTATACATTGAGCTTGATAACGATTAACTCAAAGGCAAGAAGAGTGACCAGTTAAACGCTTACTCAAGGTTAGTTTCCAAAGCCAACAAAAGCATTGGGAAATCCCACTTCAAACATGCAAGCTGGGTTGAATGAGAAGTGCCTTTAAAATACCTGTCTAGTGGAGCTATGTACTTCTGACTCATACCATAACAGATCCCCTGAAACTTTGTTTTCAAGCATACAAAAGCCTCTTCACAAGGTAATTAGTTTAAAAGAGAACAATTTACTTAGCATCTTCTACAGAAGAAGAGCAGTGTGTGTAGTTCCTATATATTGAACACAGGTTGGTCCTGAACCTGCGATACACAAATCAATGAAATAAGAGCTATTCATACTTACAAAAGATATGCAAGCTGCCAGCAACAGAATTCTAACTAGTAAGTCTTCAAATTGTTCAATCACAAGCTCGAGTAAGGTTTTTCCTGCAAAATGTACAGAAGACATTTAGTCATGCATGCAAAAAAAAAAAAGAATTACTGACAAGAATGTGTAGAAAATTTTATTGAAATACTTACCTTCCTCAGCTGGTAACTCTATCAGTCACGGATTTTTTCAGGCAGCATGTGAGAAAAAAGAAATGATTGAAGAAATCATTAGAGCATTATAAGACACCCACCAGATACTGCTCTCACATTGTAGACTCAACTGGGCTGGAAAGCCATACTGAAATAGCTACTAAAGGGGCTCTGTTCATCAGAGCATCGAATGGGCCTGCTAGTCGTGTGCTTTACGGCACACACAGGTTAGCTGGGATCTGCTGAGGGTTATGATTCAGCCAAGTCATCACTCCAGCCAGCTGTGTGACTTCTGCTGTTGCTGCATACAAAGGGTCAAAGGCTCAGAATGCTTTCCAAATGCTGATAAAGATTTTTCCCCCACCATCGCTCACAAAAATAATTAAAAAAAAGAAGGAAGCATGGTGCAAAATATTTCGAGTTCTTTTCTCCACTTGAAGGTTTTCTTATTTCTGCTCTCCCTTTATTTCCCCACAGCTAGAGGCGTGGAAGCTGAACAAAAAGAAAGAAGTGCAACCTTCTCACAGCTTTTTATTTTTATACAACACTGTGAGGGTTCGAAAGGGACTGAACGAGGCCGAGAAACGAAGATTTATTTAAAAAAAACACAACAGGAATACCTCATCAGCGTAATTTTGTGCCACGACTCGAAAGAAGAATGCAAAAATTTGGGCCAAAAAAGCATCGGGAAGCAGGGGAAACTGAAGGATAGCGAAAAGAAGAGCGAAGAGCAGCGATGGCTCCATCTCAGCACGGCAGGAGCCCCGTGGGGGGGGGGGGGGGGGGGGGACGGCGGAGCTGCCAGCCCCGCTCCGGGCTCTGAAAGAAACCCACGAGGTGGAGTTGCAGTCAGCCATCTTCTCTGCCGCGCTCCGATTCCGGGTCCTGCAAGAGATGCCGGCTCTGCTCGCACAGACACGTCAGGCCTCGAAGCGCGGCCCCGGGAAGGACGGGAGGGCAGGAGAGCGGCGTGAAGGAGGGGGGGGGGGGAAGAGGGGAAAGAGCGGAGGGCGGCATCGCGGCGCGGGGCCGCCTCACCTACCGTTGGAGCCCCATTTCTCCTTCAGCTTCTTGACTTGCTCCAGGCTGAGCCCGGTGCTTTCGTTGACCCCGAAATACGCCAAAACTTCCTCCACAGTCTTTGTGTGCGCGTTCTCCATGGTCGGGGCAGGGAGCGGCAAATGGAGCCTCGCTTCTTCTTCCTCCTCAGCCGCGGACTGCCCCCTCCTCAGCCCCTCGCTCTCTCCCCCACCGCCCCCGTGCTATCACCATAGACCCCCCAAACGCAGAGCCGGCTTCACTCTTTCCAGAGGAAAGAAAATTAAAAAAATAGGAAAAAAAAAAAAAAAAAGGGAACACTGACGGAAGAAAAAAAAAAAAAAAAAAAGCCCCCGCCCCCCTCCCACCCCACACGCCCTCTGAGGGAGCCGGGCCGCCTCTCCAAAGGGGGAACTCACGCACCCCCGAGCGCGGGCGGGCGGCTGAGGCGAGCGGAGAGGCGGGCACCCGGCGCCGCTGTATCCTCAGGGGTCGCCCCGCGGAGGGCGATAACGGCACGCCTCGCCCCGTTCGCCTCTAAAGAAAAATGGAAAAGGCGCTGATGGGGAAAGGCTCGCGATCCGTCCCTCCCGCCCTCGCTCAGACCGCTCGTCACGGCTCCAGCCGCCTCCCCCCCCTTCAGCCCAGCCCCGCTGCTGGCTCCCGCTCGCTCCGGTCGCGCACCGGCGGCGGCTGCTCTAATGTAACTTACGGGAGCTGGGCCGCCGGGGGCCCCACTCGCCGCCGCGGCATGTGGACGCCGCTGATTGGCCGGCCGAGAGGAGGGGGCGGGGCAAAGCGGGGCCACGCCCCGCGGCGCTGAGGCGCGGTCCTGCGCAGCGCGGTCGCCCGCCTTCGGCTGAGGGGTGGAGGAGGAGGAGGAGGGTGGTGGTGATGATGATGCAGGCCTCGTGTGGCGGGCCGAGCGCTTCCGCTCCGCCGTGGGAGAGGCCCGCAGGTGGGGTGGCCGCTTTCCCGCCCCCCTGGCCCGGAGTGAACCGCTGTGGCCGCCCTCTGTCCTGGCTTCAACCCGCGCCGAGTGGCTGAGGGAAGCGGGGCTGCCCCGGCTGAGGGGAGCGCGCGTGTGGGGCTGCCCGGCTCTGTCGCGACAGGAACCTCACATAAACGGCCAGCGACGGCTGGGCTGCCGCCACCTCAGCGTGAGGTGGACGCAGCCAATGGGTGTGAGAGGGGCTGCAGCCACATCTGTGGGGACAGCAGCCTCGCCCGGCCACGGACCCGCCAGCGATGAGGGAAGGAAGCCTGGCTGCGTGCCGCCCTGCCGGCACCCGACGGCTCCGTTCCCAGAGGTCCCGCTGGGCTGCGCGGGCGCTGTGCTGGCAGAGCCGCGTCTGCCGCACGACTCCCCCGGTTGCCGCTGCGCCGCACGCTGCCCTGCCACATAACAGCGACACGCACACTCAGCCCTGCCTCGCGCGGAGATAACGCGAGGAGGGAGAAACCGCACAGTGTGATTTCGGCGGTGTGCGCGGTGTGAGATAGCAGCTTCCCTCTGCGCGGTATCTCTGTAAGTGACAGAGACTCGAAAACAGATACAGAATGCTGTAAACTGACTGATTTAAGCCATCCTGCCCCTTAACTCGCAGAAAGTTCAATGAATGCAGGACGAGCTGTCAGCTCAGCGCCGCCTGACATCACTGGCACCGGCAGTGCACACAGCAAACTGTACAGAGCACGGGATAAATTCCCTTAAAAACACTCGGCTTCAACCGTTTCTTATGCATGTGCAAATACAAGGGCTGATCTGTTCATGTGTGCTGGCTTACATAAATGCAGATCCTACATACAAGCTGCACATCCATCGCTGCTAAAAACCACCCACAGTATCGCACTGTGAGAAACTGATCTGGAAGGAAAATATCTGAATCTTACCTCTGTATTGGCACAGGAAGTGAAGAGAGGGGACAGCGATATAAAAATTATGGCATCATAGGCACTGTGTTGCCCTGCATCCTTTCTAGCAAAAGTGCAACAGCCCCAGAAGAGATCCTGTGTAATTTAGGCAATGTCCAGATAAGGATTTCTTGACAGCATGTCTGCACTTCACAGGATAGTTCTGAATTCTGAATAAAAATTCATGAGATGACCTAGTTTAGGTACGAGAATTAGTTACTCCATGCCATGTTAATTTCATCCTTTTTTATCAGCAGGATTAGTCTGCGTGCCAAATGTTGCTTGAATACAGTTACGTTGCTTTTTGGACCACTGCATCACACTGCACATACAGAGAGATGCTCTAAGCAAAAAAAAAAAAACAAAACAAAAAAATTGTCATGTTTCATAGTTATTTCCTTCTGTTATGTATTCTGTATATCATTATTGGTTTCCTTTTTGAGCTTGTTTCCAAAAAGGCTGACGGGAAAGTATTTAGGCATACCAGAACCATGGCATGTGCAATTAGAGGTTGGCAGCATATAAAAAAAAAGTAGTCCAACTGGTTAACAGGCAGAAGTGTTGCTAGGAAAGTAGAGTTTGCATTCTACCTAATCTTGGTGAACTCCTGGCATTCTCTAGGATTCACTATTTCTGCTACATCTTGACAACTCCACTTTCCTTGTTTCTCTCTCATCCGTTGAGAATGGAGGATTTAATTCTTCCCAATTTTTGTATCTTTTAAACATAGACTCAAATAATTTGGAAAAAAACATAAAAGTACAGTCCTGCCACTGAATGCTGTTACAGCTCAGTGAACTTTGGGAGAAGAATGGCTGAGCTGAGGACTGCGCTACAGGTGTTCCTCCTCCAGAGCAGAATTTCCTTTACAGTCACTTTCCTGTGCAAAACTGATGCATCAGAATCAGTACGTGGTCATTTTGGCATCATTTCATACAATAAGAGCTTAGGTTTGTGAATTGAAAAGTGTAATTTCCCACCATTATCCAGGGATTCATAAAGTTTCCTAAGCAATTTGTCTTGTATCTTAAAAAAGATGGTTATCCTGACCCAAATCAAAATGAAGGCAACTCAGCTCTGCCTAAGCTGTGCAAGCCCATGAAAGCTTCCAGATTGGTATTCCAGCAGGTGCACATAGCTTTACATTCTCCAGAAAGGAAACTGATTTATTTTGCTGCTCTGAAGTAAAGTTGCAGTTTGTTTGTAGAGCGTTACCTTGGAAAGAGGCACAACAAAATGGACTAGCTTTAGCCTTGATGAAATTCCATTCACATAATGGAAGTATACCATTCATGCATTTGGCCTGCTGTCTTTTTTTTCACTGTGATATATTAGAAGAAGAAGCCAACACATCAGGCAGCAGCATTAAAACTGTTCCTGTAATGCTTACTAATTGAAGTAAATGGGAATTTGGCCTGAGAGAGGACTGCAGGATGCCTTCCTTCAAACTGCAGTAACATTAACTCATCCACGCTGCTGCAGAGCAGATTCACTGTAGAGTTACTGACCGTCACATGGATCGTCTCTCGCTGTACACAAAATATCTGTTTTGTAGCTCAAGTTTCAAAGAAGATGAATATTTTTTCAGAGTTAAATGTAGCATGGAAGGGCACCACACACAGTGGCTCTGGGTTATGGCAATACACCGAGTGCTGACCATGAGCAGCAGTATCCCTCCTATTTCAGGCCTGGATCTCCTTCAGTGAGCGAGACAAGGTTATACTGCTTAACTGTGCCAAATTATGTGATGATTTTTGCAGGCTGGCGAAGTGCCTGATGAGACTTCGGTTGGGACCACCAAACTCGCTGCGCTCATTACCTCAGCTGATTTCAGATACACGTTGCTACGAGTGAAAAACGGGGGCATTCATTCTTTCTCCTACTCTACTATTTTAGTCCTCTTAAATTGTGGCTATTAAAATGTTTCAGCCATTTTAAATTACTAAAACATATTAAAATGCTGCAAAAATGCTGCATCAAAGTGGAAAGGTTTAAAAATGCAGTTCTGTGATAGGATAATGCAGTTTAAATATAGTAACTGTTTTTTTTTTTTTTTTTTCTTTTCCCCAGTCAGCTTGCTCTTTGATTTCATGGTATTATGTCTAGGGATTTTTTCCCCTCTCTCTCTTTAAGAAGCTTATAGCTTAAACAGCAAAATGCAAAAAATACCGGGATGAAACAGTTACAGAAACCCAGTAGAAAAATCAGTGGTTAAATATGAGTTCAAATGTTGGTAATGAAGATAATCTGAATTCATTCTTTATCAATTTTTCTTCTTAGGAAATATATGTTCCCGTACCAGCAGCAGGTAGAATTTGTCTACCACAGAGGCCAAGAGACCGTGCACACAAAGGACAGTGTTGCTGCTGGGAGATTTCTACAAATGGATTCCTGTTCCTGCACAGAACAGCTGCTCACTGCCTTGGTAGTGCAGAAGAGATGGTGAGCCAGATTCTGGTCTCAGTGACAATAAGAGATGGCAGTTTGGCTTGGCAGATTTCTCCTCTTATTTCTTTGTCCTATTGATAGTTATTTAGTTTATCACTGAAGACTCTGTTAGAGTATTTGCCACAATCATCTCCATTTCCCTGTTTGGAAAAATCTTTCTCTCTATCCCAATAGTGACGTCAATAGGGGATCTAGAAGTATGGGAGAGAGCAGCATTTTTATCAGAACCCAGATCCATCATGCATATCTGAAAAAATAATGTTATCCTTACTTGATGGCCAAGTCATTTCTCTTAAAGGGAAATCAGCTTCACTGCTATCTTAAAAATGCAGAACAACTTTAGAAGCAAAGCACTGGTCGGTGCCCACGAGATTTGAATTATGTTCTCATCCTGACCTGAATTTTCCATCTAATTAAAGTCTAATTCTAATTAATTTGGCAGCTAGCTGCCTTTTTTTTTTTTCCCCTTTTTTTTTTCCTTTGTAAATATCTCTTACAAGCTTCTGGATCTTGGTTTTACTATCTGTAGAAGAGGCTAGGGAAACTGCCAAGCTTGTAAGGATGCGCAGGGTCAGCCACAATGCTGATGAAATGCTAGAGTTTGTTGTTGGGAAGGCGTTACAAAATTGACCTGTATTTTATGTCTGTAACGAGTTGATGGCTAACTGTTGTAGTCATGCTGCCTATTGCATTATTTTGCTATAGAGCTCGGGCCACACTTCCAGAACAAAGAGGTTGCTTTGGTTTTGAAGCCAGCAGTCAGCAGTCTCTGGCATTCAGGTGAGCAGTGCCCCAGGTTGGACACACAAACACACCACACAGCCCCATTTCTCTGAGTATTAATACTTAAGACAGTTACTTTGGATGGTTTTCTTTTTGTGATTCTTGAATACATTAAAAACATTACTGTGGCATTCAGAGCTTGTCTTGCACTCTGTTGAACATGTAGTGCAACTGTCTCTATACTAACCAGGTATAAGAGAGTTAGTCTGGTGCTCAGCAGGCAAATGACAAGTCCTAGAAACTACCAGCTACAAGGTAGGGCAATAATTACTGTAGATTAATAGTGCCATTGTATCCGACTCTAGGGGCACTATAAATTCAAATTCCTTTCCTGCTTCATAGATATTTATGGAGACAGAACCAGTCTTGTACACTGAAAGGAAAAGAGAATGGAAATTACTCATCCACAGTTTTTTTTCTATGGTCCTGCCTGTGATAGGAAGCATGAAGGAAAGAAGGATGTCTGAAAAGTACACAGTTAACACTTCTCATATGTTCCTATCAGTATGTTCATAATGATGCTTATATTAATCTGTGAGCAGCAACGACAACCAGAACACTGCTCACTGATGCCAGTGTTTTGTCTTTTCACTTTCTATTTACCCCATCTTTGTCTAATAAGAGTCTTATGTTGAAGTGATCTGAATTACTTATTTTGAAAACTTTTTTTTTTTTCATTTCTTGACTATATCAGCAACTATAATCAAGGTGGTATAAACAATATGTATTGTTGTTGGTTTTGGTTTTGGTTTTTAGTACTGTACCATGAAGAGTTCCCCCATGCAATGCATAGCTATCATTTCATATATTTACTGAATCACAGTTATTCCTATGGCTTTTCAAAATTGAAAGGATGACATCCTTATGCTCTCCACATAGGTGAGTAGCAATAATGTGAGATTGGAAAGCTTTCCATAATCATGGAGATTACCTGATTTTCAGCCACTGTTTCAGACAAATGGCACACGACTTATTTAGACTTGTGACATTTTCTGGTATGACACAAGCTGAAGCACCTTTCTGTGTTTTGTGTTGAAGATTTAATCCAAACCCATTAAAAGTTACTACTAAAATACCAAAGATACCACTTTAGTTTTCATTCTCCTATACTGTCAAAGAAGCTCTTTTATTAGTTACATGATAAGTTTAGATTTTATGTTGATCTTTTCTGTCTCCTACAATAAATATAAGGCAAAATCAGAGATTGAAACCAGATGATCCTGTTTGGATTACCAGTGAAATTCTTCCAGTCTGAACCATCAGAAAGCCATGGTGGGCTTTGTTTTTAAAAAGGCACTATTTCTGAGGTAGGAGTAATGGATGCAATTGCATTGCATCTGTCACCTTCCCCTACCTTTGTTAAGGTCTTTACATCAGCTTCCTAACGTGGGAAGAAAAGAGAAGCTGTAGAACTGCTTTCATTTTCTGTTACTGTGACTAACCAAATCTGAATACATTTTGCTTTAGTGGAATTACTGCTGTGTTGATCTTTCATGTTTCTTATTTCTGCTATTCAGTACAATCTATATAGGTATTTCACAGAAATGCTATGTTGTGGAAGGGGCAATTCATTAATCTCTCAGAACTCAAGGTTTCCAACATATCAGATCTGTTTTTGGCTGTTTATTATGCATAGATCTCTTCTGTGTTTGTCAATGGTGTTATATGCAAATTCAAATTATCCTGACCTACAATACTTGTTTTATTTAAAGGTTCCAGGTTTCTAAAAGATTATTTGACTCTTGGGTGGTTTTTGTGTTTTTTTTTCCCCCAGCTCAGTTAGAAAAAGAAAACCTCTCCTGAGTCATATTTTAAAAATACTGTTAAGCTCTAAAGCTGCTTCTGCTCCTGTGTCACAAAGCATTATTGAAAAGATATTCATTTCTGCCTCCTACAATTGCTCAGACAGAGAGCTTCACAGATTCTTTTCCACTCATGCTGCAACTATGCTGGCAGCATTCTTGTTCCTAGAAGTGTGTTACAACGATCTTCCTGATATGAACAGGTTGGGCTTTTTTTTTTTGAGAATTATGCTATCAAGCTTATAATTTAATATCAATAACATTATCAAACATTATTTTTATCATCAATAATCATGCTGATACTCTGATTGCTATTATCTTATTAATTGCTTTCCTTTGAACACTGTAATCAAGGATCTCAGACATTTCAGAGACCATCATGAAAATTGCATTACACAATATCCCTGAGAGAACAGTAAATATTATCATCCCCATTTCACAGAAGCAGGAGCTGAGGTTCAAAGTCACAAAATCTAAGGCAGAACTAGAAATAGAAATAGTCTCCTGGCTCTCAGTCCTGTTCTTTCTCCAGTCACCTAAATAGTTTCTAATATAGCTTTGTAAGACATTTAACACATCATTTCAAAAAATGTCATCCTCTTCATTGGGGAAAGCTAAAAAGTATATATTTAAAAGTGATAAAAGAGCATACCTCATTTTTGAATGAGATTGCTGAAATGATTCTAGCTGTTTTATGGACAATGCCATCCAAGTTTTGTGAGTTAATCCTGACCCTAAGTACACCTAAAATAGATATCTGCCTCCAGCTAATCAACAGGCTTACGAAGATCGCCTAAATAATTTATGTATAACCAACTAGTGGAAACTAGATCTTCTGTGATTTCCCTAGATACATATTCTGCATGTATCATGTATATCCTTGCCTATTTCTGATATTCATTTGAAATTCAGTTGGGACATTTCAGAACACTAGTACTGCAGCTGTACAGCTCTCAGAAAAAGCCATGTGGAGACATAATACAGTATCTTTGAACTAGGCAAAATAATATCTTAAATCCAAGAGCATTGTAGATGCAAATTCCTTTTTTTTTTCTTGTTACTGAACACTAACCCACAGTTATATTTCTACCTCTGCCACTGGCCTCTTGGTAAGCATTTTGTTTCTGAGTGCCCTATTTGTACAATTAAAATAATGACATTTAGCTGCTGCATCCACAGATAATACGGTGATATGCAAGCAGATAAATGTGAGGAATGAGAGGATGATTAAATGAAATTAAAAATTAATAATCTAATTTCCTTCCTTGTTTACAGCACAGAAAATGTGAAAAACATACACTATGTTGTCTTCAATGGAGTAGTAAAATGGAGCTTGGATTAAAACTTGCTCCACTGTGGAAAAAAATAGATTTTCTTTTCCAGACTCTGCAGACAGAAAGCAAAACCATTACAGACATTGTCCTACCTTGTTCTGACTGCAAATTCAAGAATCATCACATCCACAGCTGAAATGGAAGGTACAGTACAAACTATCTAGAGTTCATAATTTATAACTTTTATAAAGAATCCATAATCGGAAAATATATTCTGTCTGATGTTCTTGGATATCAATTGCTAAAAGACTTGCTCGTGTCTGCTCCCCTGTGCCAGGAATGCTTTGGACTGTTAACTGTACTTGTTGAGACTAGCTGCAAAATTAGGGCCAGGCTGTAGCTTCAGTCATCCATGCAGAAAGTGGAGGGGGAGGATAAGGTACTCCAGGAATAATGCAGGTGTGGCAGAACTTCTGTAGCAGTCGCTGAAAGAACAGAGCAAGCCTTGCTGCTGTCCCACATTGGCTCACCTGTACTGGTTGGTGCTGCTTTCAGCTGGGGAGTTTATGGCAGCACCAAATTAGAACAGTGCTTCTGTAGCTCTTTATATCTGTGCAAAAGCAGTGTGAATCACTGTCGTTACAAATCATGTTATTTTACACACACCTCTACCCCCTCTCCCTACTACTTTTATCAATCCAATAATGCTGTCTGTTTTCATAGTTAGCTATGTCAATATGTTCTTTATATTTCTGTGTTCTCTTATTGCACTGGATCTCTGCACAGCTGAAATTCCTTCAGGCCTAAGCCTTGGGCGATATGCTGAGTTCACGTACTGTCTCCTAGTGTGAATTTGATTACCTTCCACATCTAAGAGTTTCCACAGTTGAAACATGCCAGAAAAGACCAAGAAGGAAGACAGATAAGAATCGCACTGAGAATGGTAAAGATGTGAATAGTTTCTGGCTTGTATTTGTGAGGGATCTGTTTATGATGGCTGTAGGAAGGGATCAGCAGATCTGCTAACTCATATTTGCATACAAGAACTCATGGAAATTCTGCCCTGTCAAAACCTGTGGCTACTCATCATCCCTAAGAAAACATGGAGTCGTGGTTGGCTCTGAAGAGGTGAGGCAGTTGGATTCCATGATCACTGAAGTTCCTTCCCAGCCAAACCATTGCATTCCATTCTGTTCCACTCTATTCTGCTATATCATGTTGTCTACGTGAACCTTTTAAACTTTAGACTACTATAACCTTCATGTGTCTGTCCTCTCTCAGGCTGAATAAATGTCAAATGGTACATTCTGTCCCACTTGTCACAAGTGCTATTGTATGTCCACCCTGGATCAATATCAATTAGTATTGATGAGGGTTTCCAGTTTTTATTGAAATACAATATAATGGAGGATGTATGGAAACTACAAGCATGAAAACAGGGCTCAAATGCTCACTTTTGGTAGCAGCTACGTAACTTTGGAAGGTCATTCTCTTATTTCAGAGATATTTAAGATAGGTTTGACATTTTTCTTAGTAAAGGTTTATTAGGTTATTTCAGTTTATTCTTTGAGGTATAAACTAGCCCTTGTGGCTGTCACTAGTTTAACTATACACATATCTGAGATAAAACTTGTAACTGATATACTTCTAAAAACTTCTGGAAAAACTGTACTGTACACAGAAATGCCACAGCCTTAGGTCATCCCAGACCAAAAAGTAAATGACATATAACTGCATGGATAACAATTTCCCTTTTCTGAAGGTATGATGTTTCCCCTTTAACTCTGGACTTTACTGGCCTTCCACCTGCTGCTGGGTCAGAATGATGAGCATTTGTTGGCTTGTAAGGCAGCATCATTTCAGAAGAAATTCCACTTGGAATGGAGAAAGCAAACATTTTTGTGAGGTATGTATTCAGTTACTTACATGAGAACTGCTTGAAGAAAGAATTCAAGCACTTAAAAGAAAATGGTTTTCAACAGACAGAATTTTTCAACAAAAGCTTTAGCTCGACTCACACAGAAACAGCAAATAAATGAGGCCAAAATACGTGTCCTACTGAGTCTGCATTAGCTGGAAGGTTTGGAAATAATTAAGAGCAAAACTGTTAATGCTCCATTTAAATAGCTGCTGCCTATCTGTCCAGTATGAAAGCCCAATCTGTTGTGTTCAATCAGCTTTCAGCTGCTACTTGCCAGCAGCCTAATTCCCCAGTCTTGTCTCTGTGCTGTGCTTGTGCATTCCACTACCTGCTAAGTTAAACCCTGCTGTCCTGGTTCAGCATGGAGATTTCTAGTACTATGGAAACTATCCATTGTGGTTCAGACCTATAAACTGTGCAAAGTATCCATACAGACTGATTGCAGAGGAGCCCCACATGGGTGAGAAGACGGCAGCTACGTACATGAGCAGCCCTGTGTTCATCCCCACCAGTCTGTGTGCATTTATGCAGTTTTGACAAGCTGTTGATCTGCAATAGTTGCACATTAGGTCCTCTTTTTTTTAAGTGAGCAAATTGACAATGCAGCGAGCTGTTCACCAAAGCCACTATTAACTATTAGATGGTCATATATCTCAGTTTTCCTAAATCTCTTTGTATTTGACGATCAATATACTGACTAATTGTATTTATATTGCATAAGGACTCAGTAATCAACAACTAGACTCCTTATATGCTTAGTGAGTGCTAGCTTCTGTGCAAATTGTGAATCTGTTCTAAGGGAGTCTCTGCTTAGGTCTGGTAGTTAGGAAGCTCTAGTGCTACAAATATATTGTCATGAAATGTGCTTCAGGTTGAGAGGCTTTCTGAGCCTCAAACCTGCAGCACTAGCTTTTTTCCTCAGAAATATGTATTAAAAATGGCAAAGTTCACTGCACAGTCATTTGCAAGGAACTAAGGAGTAATTCATTGACCTCTGCAGATTAGGTAATGCATACTGTCATAAGGAAGTGATATTTGAGTAACAAACAGCAAATGTACACAATTATCTTTCATTGACCTCTCAATGGAGGCAATCAGGATTTCCTGATACTAACGTGTTCAGTGTTCTTGGCATCTTTAATATAAATTTGCTGTGGTCGGAGTGCACATTAGTTCTCTAACCATGTCACAGGATGCTTAGTACACTGACTGCCTTTATTTTTTGAAAGAAGGAAGAAGGAGAAGGAGTGGATGTGCATATGGAATACTGAAGGCTCTGCTCTTCTCCCAGATTTCACAGTTCCTGAATCTCTGTGCCTCAGTTTTCACTGAATTAAATGAAACTGAAATTTCTGCATAATACATTGTGAAACTTACTTCCACTTACAGTGCTTTGACTTCATGAACAGCAACAGAGCAACAAAGAGCAGTGTTCTGCTGCTGTTGGAGAAGGTATTACAGAAAGAGGACATGAGTGAAAATGAATCTTTTAATCAGTAGTATAATTCAGAATTTGAATGCAATAAAAGTAAAATATGGTACTTCTGCTTCTATAACAACTCAATAACTCTAAGGATTCTTCAAAAATTATCCAGGAAAAAAATATGGGAAACTTTTTGATTCCTTCTGGAGAACTAAATAATCTGTTCAAGTGCAAATGAATACACCACATTCTTATGTATGTGTTTTGCAAGAAGGTGAATTAATGGCTCTCCTTCTCCACTCTTTCTTCCATTTTTCTAACTCTACATGAGGATTCTTTTCAGATTCACGTGTTGGTCTTTCTTAATGTGGATTGTTGTCCACCCTCTTACTAAAGAAATGTTTTAAAACCACTTCTTTAATTTGGAAATTCTTGGTACAGCATTATACATTTTTTCTTTTTTAAATTAAATCAGCGAAAGGGAAAGCTTTTCCTGTTCATCACTCTTAATGCTTGAGCTCAGAACTGTCTGGCAGATGAAGCAGAATAAATAAAGAAAGAAATTGGAGCAATCCAGACCCCGTGGACAAGAGAATCACTTTACCTCAGGACACTGAGATAATTTATCTGGGTGGCTTAGAAAAAGTGCTAGATAAGACTGAAGTATGGAGAGGCTGAGCGAGTCCAGGCTCAGCCTCTGGATTATCAAGAAACAATTAAATCCAGCAACTGGCATCTGAATATGTTAATGTTGTAGGTTCTGACATGGAACCAGGAAAAGTGTATTTGTAAGGCAGAAAATATAGCAGAGATAAATGCAGTTCTATATATAATATATACACTGCAAGTATACAACATCTTTGCCAAAATATGAATAACTTGCAAGCACACCGAAGTTAGAAAATGCCAGAGTAAAGGCTGCCTTTCCATGTATATGCTCCAATGTAATCTTTAATTACGTGATTCCGGGCTGCTTTTTCTAACCCAAGATTTTCTAATTTCAGCAAGTGTTTCAAGAGTTTTGTAGACTTAATATTTTCTCTCTTAAATAAAGACTTCAGGGATATATTTCCCCAGGTTTTCAAAAAGGCATTTGAAAGTCACAATATTCCATCCCACCAACATCCTCATGTGTCATCAGCACATTGTAACCTTTATCTGTCATCGTAGAAGTCTTTGGGGCAGCTGTAACTGATGGTGTGATGGTGAAGTTTGTGCAACGATGCACAAACAGTCCTCTGATGAGTGGCAGACAGGAGGACTGTAAGGTAAAGGAGCACCTGAGCAGAGTTTTAAATAAGCTATTTATTATTATTGCGCTCTCTCCTCTATTTGTTAATGGCCCCTGTTGTGCAACCAATATATCTTGCTTAGATAGGGGTCACGTGAACTTCACTGACCTGATTCTGTGCTGCCTTGTACAATATGCATGGTCATTTCTGCTCAAGCAAACTAAATTTAAGATGCTGATTTCGAATTTGCTAATATTTACAAACCACTTTGTTTATGCAGCTGTGATGTGTAGCACAGAATGCATGCAAACAGCATGCAAACCCAGGCTGCATCCAGAGAGGGTTACACTTTAAAGTGATTTTTTCACCACAGTTATAAATCAGAGTAGTCACACTGACAGCACAGAAGTTGGACCCAGTCTGCTAAATCATCATTCCTTACCTACTTCTTTCTGTTGTGAATTGAAGAATTTTAGTCAGAAGTGTTAATGTGCAAAGTTTCATAAAAACTGTTTGTTTCCTAAAATCTGTTCATGTGCTCAAGCATTTTGTCTTTCTGTGCGAAACAGGAGTGCTCCCAAACTAATATTTACCCCTCCTGCATTGAAAAGGTTGGACAAGCACAGGTCCTAAATTGTCACAGAAGCAGAGCTTTCAGGAGCCTGACTCGGTAGAAGATGCCCTGCCCATGGATAGTCAGACAAAGCATGACAGAGTTAAGTACTTGCACTATGTTATTTTTTAGTTTATTACTTTAAGTCAGGATTATGCACCTGGTACTGAAACTGCAAATTGGAAGTTCTCTCTAAGACCTGGAAACATCAGCGGGCTGGCTTCCATAAATAATACTGGAAGTTAAACAGTGGTTTCACAGTGTCTAGATCATAGTATAAATAAGAAAGCAGAAAAATCCAGGAAATCCTTAGTTAACAAATGTTTTGTTTTAAAAATGATATGCTTTTCTTGAGTTCTGAGAACCAACTTCTCAGTAGACAATGACTCGCTCGGGGTGTTTGGACACAGTGGAAGCAGAGTTCATTCTCAGGCTTTTCAGGGTTAGCCCAAAAGCTCACAGACCTGGCGAAAGGTAACAAACCTCAGAAATTCTCTGTTAACAAGAGACCAAGCTTGTATCAAAAACTATAAAATGCCACATGCTGATACCAAATATTACAACATTTGGCAGCTTTAGGAGATTGGATTAGTGTGGTATTTTGAATTGAATAATCCCAAAGGATGTTGTAGGCATGCTGGGCCAAATTCAGCCCGGAGGTAACCATGTCAATTTTAGTGTATCTGCACCCACAGTGATAATTTCTGCTATTTTCATTGTTGGTTTCTAGAGTAAACTGAGTTGCTCTGAAGCAAAAGGGAGGTAAATGGGAGCAACTTTGAGAAAGTTTTTTCACTTAGAGTATGCTGATAGTGCTGGTTCTACGTCTCTGTTATCCTCAGTCCACCCCATTCTAAATTCAGGTCCTGTTTAGGTCACAAGCTTTCCCATTCTGTCCAAAGCATCGTCTCTGTCTGGTATTTATGACATAGTCCAGTGGACTGAATGACCTGTGAGTGGGCCAAATGCCAAAGGAAAACATGCTCAGGCTGGAGGCAGCCAAAAAATGGCTGGACAGTTGCTGGGAAGCTGTGAGGGCTTTTGTCCCATCTTTGCTTTGTTTGTTTCTTTTTGTATCTATGTGAATTCTGAAAACCAGAAACTCTAGTCAGGAAAATACACAATTTGGCTATGTGCAGGTTTCTATATTCTGGTGTGCTCACTCCATAGGATGGTAACTTATCATACGACTTGTTTACTATTTTATTCTCTCCATGGGAAAAAAAAAAAGTATTGGCTTGTTGTTCAGTGTTTAGGTTTATTATTTCTATGTTTGCACTGCATACACAAATAACAGTGTCTCGCTTTGGACTGAAAGGTAACCCTGGCTCCCAAGCAAGTTCAGGAAACCTGGTGCTTGTACAGAGCTGACATAAAAGCGTGGCAGTGGGTAACCATTCCATATCAAAGGGAAGGGTTTTCCTTATCCTGTCTCAGAGCAGTAGCGAGGCATTTCAGCAGCCATTACAATAATTTCTGTATCTCGGGTGGCTCAGAGTTGCTGTAGCAACCTTTTGCTAGATAGGAATTTGGCTGGTGAAGCCCCACAGGAATCTGCTCCCACTCTTGACTAACCTCTCACATCACCCGTCTCAACTGCCAGGGAGAAACTCCAGCTGTGAGTCAGGCAGGGTGAGGGACCTCTTTCCACAGGTTCCTCACATGCCCGTCCCCTAATTACCAGGATCAGATGCTTTTTGGCAATTTTCCATGGACACACAGCTCAGTCGGAACCCAAATTGTAAAATGGCCATACTAAATTCTGTGTCCCCAAACAAGCCCTTATTCATGTGCTTGCAGATACAGAAACGGAACATGCAAAAGCAGAGAGTGCAGTTTTAGAGACCAGTGTGGGAAGTTTGACTGGGAGGCAAGAGTAGTTCTGGTGACACAAAAGAAGTATTGTAAAGTCACTGAGGGGATCAGGCAGATGGGAACAGACTTGAGTAGGAAGGAATACAGACAAGGTCCCCAAAGCCTGTTACTTAGATTTGGATAAAAAATGAAGTGTGAAGTTGGTCAGAGCATGAGGGGATGCATCACTGCTAAACCAATTCCTTCAAAAGTGTGAAGAAGTAATGAAAGACAGTTTTTTGGCCTTCCAAGCTGCTACGCCGTCCAGAGTAATATTTGGGAGATTTTATTAATAGATAAAATTGCCCTATGGTTGCTTACAGAGAGTAAATAGTAATTTTGGACTCTTGGTGTTTATTTCTAATTCTACAGGTGATCAGCTTTGTCAAATCACAGGACCCTATATGTAATACCTAGAAAACAGCAAGTAGTGTGATAATTAAAACAAGACTTAGACATAAGACACAGTTCAACAAGGCACTTTCTCATCCCCAACATCTGGTACTTCTGCCAGAAGGTGCAGCTGTGCTCCTACTTACACACCTTCATGCTGCTTTCAGGCCCTTTATTTTCCACCATTTTATGGGTACAGGCAGTTTGTAATTACTTAGCAAAAACAGCAACAAAAAAAGTCAGTGTTCAGTGTTGAGGCCCACAAGCAATTTTACCAGTGCATCTGACAGACACGTTAGTCACACTGAACTGAATGCTAAATGAGGCAGTCTGATTTCTTTTTTTGGTGTTACTTTACAGGTGAACAGCTCTGTGACGTGCCTTGCAATTCTGCTGCGTGAGAGCTGGTGCTCATGCAGCCAAGGGCAGGCAGAAGAGGGGAACCAACTGCAGTGCCATGAGCCCAGTGTGTGGGATTTCAGATAGCCAGCTACAGGCGTGTCTTGGAAGGGCCCACTTAAGCAGGCACGCTTAGAGCACAGCTGTCAGATAAGACTGGATCTTCCTATGAAGGAACGTATGCTGCCTTCTGTTGTAGCTGTTGGAGGAGAAGGAGGTGGCGTAAGTATTGTTTTCCCTTTATATAACATGATTATTGCTTTGGAATCAGTACACATAGGGCCAATTCTTTCCCTGGCTCCCAGTTCCTGCTCTCAGGCCTGCTTTGATATTTCCTTAACAGCCTGTGTGACTAAAATACAATCATGGAGAAGGTACCAAAATCAGTGGTGGTTTCAGTTAATCTGCTGAGCTGGAGAACTAGATGGCTGAGAAGCCAGTTACATTCATTTTTGCCAACTGTGTTGCAGGACAGCTACTTGCTACTCCTAGCAAGCAGACAACTAGGGAACTTTAATTTAAAGCTGCCCAACAGGGATGACCAAACTGGAAGCACCCTGAGACTTAGAGGTGCACCGTTTGATAAGTGGATTATGCATCTATCAGGTAAATAAGTCAGTTTCTTAATGCAAGATTCAACTATTGCAGAGATTCTCTTAAGACAGGTCAGCAAATACAACAAACTGGTAAAAAAAAATACTTAAATTTTGATTTGTGCATGTAATGATTTTTTTTTTTTACTTCAAAACGAATTCCAGAAGAATACAAACAAATACAGTTCAGTACAGTCTGAAACACTTTTTAATCCTGGGGGAAAAAAAAAAAAAAAGAGCCCTACTGACAGGTTTCTTGGGCTGCAGGCAGATGTTAGGCCTCAGAAAGTGGGCCCATGTATGGTTATAGTCACTTAATGTGTCACTGATTGGCAGTAGGAAGGGTGAGTGGGCTGACTGATCTCTGTGCAATGGACTGTTGCCCCAGTTAGACTTATTCTAAATATTCAACATTATGGGGCATTTCACATAATTGGGTTTATAGCCTTGGCTCTGTTTCAGGAGGGGGCTGAGTTTTTAGTGTATATTTTTAAAAAGAGCATCCCGTTCTTAGGAATCTATTCCCAGCTAAAGCACACAAGCTCTGGAAAGGTCAGAGAGAGGCATCTCTAGCTTTGATAAATAAACAAATCTCTTCTCTGTGGCTGGGATGTTGTATTAATAGCAGTAGATTTGGTTTCGCATTGTGGAGCTCCTCCTGTTTCATTGCTATTGAAGATAAGAGAACACAAAATGTTCTGTCACTCTCCCCACGAGAAAATAAGCCAACAGGCAGAGACTATTATGTTTTAAGATACCACCGAGGCAAAGACTTGGAGAAAGCAAACACTCAGGTTTACATTCAGTAACTACTGGATACCATAGCTGGCACATCAGTGACTCAACATTATTTAATGTCTAACATGAAAGAGTTTTGCGAGACAAAATCACTGTAGTAGAAATAACCTGAAAATAAGGGTTGAGCCTTGGGAAGATGAAAGTATGGATTTTACATTTTCACTTGTTTCTTAGCAATTCAGTTGCAGCAAGAAGTAACAGCTCTTTTCTGCTTCTTAACCTATTCACTATTCTGATGCAATCTGTTTCACTTTAGTTTGCAATCTGCAGTTATTCAGACCTTCATGACAGTATCCTCAGACTGCAAAAGCTTCTCCAAAAGACTTCTTGTGAAATTCTAATTTGACAGTAAGTGTGTGTAAAATAAATTAGCTGAGCTATACCTTACGGCTTCTCTACACACATTATTTATGAATAATCAATTCTAAAATTCCTCATGTGGAATGCTTTAGTTTGGAATGTGCACTTCTGAGTGCCAGGCAGATTTAGCTTATGGTGGTAGATGAGAAGCATGATGGGAAGGAATGTAGAATTTATCCTTAATTAGCTATCGTACATGGCACATCCAATTCCCACCCAGCAGCCTACTAAGTTAGCTAATACATGCTTAAAGCATACCTCTTGTCCTTAGTGCCACCTTTTCTCCAGACCAGGCGCCAGTCCAGACAGGAGACAGCCTTCTTTTCTGCAAATAAGCATCTTCTGTTGGAGAGCAGATTGCTAGATATATGTAAAAATAAACACCGACTGAATCAGATAATTCTCCGAGCGGTTGTTTTCCTTGCCCTTGAAATGTCATCAGTTCCAGATTTATTTCCTTCCCTGATGCTCAGGTAGAGAATCTGTTCGGAGGGAGTTCTTCCTGCAGGCAGTAGGCATTTTGTGAAGCTACACCTCTACACAGGAGACATAAACCAGCCAAATGACTCAACTGAAAAAAAAAAAAAAAGAGAAGAAGAGTTATATGCAGTGAGATCTTTTCCTTGTGGGATGTTTATACTGCAAGAAAACAAAAATATTGGTGAAGGTAAAGGTACACAAATCACTGAAATTGTCTTCTCCCCAGTGGCAGTGTGAGCCACCTAGAATTAATTTTCAGAAGTGCAGCCTGCTTGGGCCCTGAGGTTCCTGTCCCCTTTTTTTGTCTTTCATAGGAAGAAGGGAGTCTCAGCGTGAGTTCAGATGTTACATACATGTCGTGTTTATAAGGGAATGTCACTTCCCATCTGCAAAACTTGTTGTGTTATACAAGAAAAATGATTACTCATTTCTTCTAGCTCAGTACATACGTGAGTTACTCTAACAAAACGCCTAAGGAATTCTGGGCAGAGGCAATGGACATAGACAGCTACAGATGACTTTAAAATGATTATAAATGTTCAGAGAAAGTAACAGTTTTTGCAGTTTGGAGTAAAAAAAATGTTAATTGTTCCATATTGTGGCTTCCTTGCCGTTAGAGAACAAACCCAAATTTAATTCTGCCATCACAGGAATTTTGGCTGAGTTAAATGTGAGAAAGGATTTCAATTCTGAGCATGAAATTTCTTTTTACTGTGATTTTGGATTCAACATATGCCACAGAAATGAGGGGAAAAAAAACATCCTGCTGTTAGTGTGAGGGCCTTCTGATCATTCTGAAGGATCCTATGCATCTCAGATTGAACACAGGTTTTGAAGGGTGTTTTATTTGTACCTGGTATCGATAAGGCTTTATTTTTCAAGGAGACTGAATGGTCATCAGAGCTGTGCTGTTAATCAGATAATCCAAAGTCAAATTGTTACACTTAACATTTTAAATTCAATTATATCACGAGCAACTGGATTTGAAATATCTATTTTTAATTTCATATATGTTGTTAAGAAGATTTAAAGCCATATGTAACTCACTACATTTATGTGCTGGCTATTGGAAAAGAAATGCTAGAAACACAGTGTACTGATTTGAATTATTCCAAGAGTCTCATGTTCTTAGAATGGCCCCTTGGAGAAGGGACCCCAAGGATCATCACATAGAAGGTATTAGACGTATTATTAGACATAGCATTATTAGAATACCTTTCTTAAAAGCTATTAGACATCAAATACTTAACACATGAGAATAATACAGGCATTTATTATTTTATAACTCCAGTATTGATCCAGTTGTTAGTCTTTCTAAATATTGAACTACGTAAATAATATTCTTGCAGCTTAACTTTTATGTACTGATTTTGACAGTTGAAGTCTGATATTACAGACTTCAATCTATTTGAACAGCACCTGCAAGCTGTGGGGGCAGCAAATAGACCCCTGTTATTAAGCTGTAATATAATTGTTCTTCTTGACAAGG
This sequence comes from Phasianus colchicus, assembly GCF_987193195.1. Lineage (NCBI taxonomy): Eukaryota > Metazoa > Chordata > Aves > Galliformes > Phasianidae > Phasianus > Phasianus colchicus. The sequence goes on along the minus strand of NC_143453.1, from coordinate 8,064,257 downwards.
TCACAATATGATTTCTGATTCCATATTCACAGATTAAGACAATTCCAAGAAGACAGATATTCAACATCATCATTTTAGCATTGCACGTCTTCTTAAAATTTCTCTTTTCGTTCAAGAATGAAGTCAGTTCTCTGAGCTGCAGCTGGAGAATGAGGGCAGCTGAGGCCACTCCAAATCTCAGGAGATCAATAGCCTTACAGCTGATGATCTAATTATGGATTATTTGGGTCAGACTCTGTTCTCCTAGGTGTGACTGGGGTGACTTAAAAAAGGTTAATTCATTCATTTTGTAGGGGTTATAGCATAAATGAATTATAATTGTTATCCTGTTACTCATTATAGAAGTCTAATATTTCCTATAAGCAGATGTTCTGATTTTATAACATTTTTTATAAATGATTAAACATATCTTAAAGACATTATGTGAATTGCCAGCAATTATGTTGTTATTACATTTGTATTAGTTACTTCTATTTTGAATAAAGCTCAGAAGGAAAGCATTTACTCAGAAAAATGGTGTGAACAAATGCTTCCTTTGCACTGTGCATCTATTGATTTTGCAGAGGTGTGTATGAAAAACAGTCATATCATTCACTTGGTCATACGTTAAGCTGACCACATCACTGACATGTGATGAAGCAGGATTTGTTACGTACTGAAAAATTATGTCACTAAAGAGATTGAAAAATACTGTCTAATTGAATTACAGAATATCTCATAACTGCATTCATGTACTTTGGGATTTTTCACGTTTCTTGCATATCTGTCTTCAGACTATCTTGAGGTAATCACTGAATTACATCGAGGACAGCAGAAACTGCCATCATAGCGCAGTCCTATGTTTTCTTTGGCATTGAAGGCAGTTTGGGAAGCTCCAGACCCCCCCACTTGCTCCCAGTTCCTTGCCTGCTGCTCTCTACCCTTTCAGCTGTGCTCTTACAGCTATTTGTGGCTATAAGCTGCATAACTGAGTTAATAATCATCTTTTACCGTGAGACTGGTACAGCCTGACCGTGCAGTCCCACAAACAGTGCTGGCAGAATGGCACAAATGTTTTCACAATAATTACAAACTGAATTAGACAGAAGTACAGCACAGAAGAGCAGTCCCACCTCTTTCAGGCTACCAGTCATTTTTTTTCCCAACTATTCAGTAACGTGTATTGCTGTATTCTTGTCTAATCTACCAAAGAATATACAAACATAACTATTAAAGTCATCTGGAACAGAATTCTTCTGAATACAAAGCTTTCTGTTTGGGCAGGATGGGGTTTCTTTACTGTTGTTTTGTTCCACAGGCACAGTGGATGGCAGTGAGTGTGTTCTGCCCGTGACGTAGCTTCTCTCATGTTCTTTAACTAATCCCAACTCATCTTGAGGGAGACTTTCTCATTCACTGACAACACCTGAAGTAATAATTAAGCTTTAAAAAAACACAAACAGCATGAGCCTGCATGCAGTATCTTACAGGTTCCTTTATGAACTTCTGTTTCCACAATGAGAGGCTGCAAACAACCTTTGAAAAAAGGGTTTCAGATTGGTTTAGTTCTCCAAAACGCTTATTTTTCATGCTGGAAAATAACATCTTGTAAATGGAATGTGCTCTCTGATGTCTCTGCTTCTGACAGACAGGCTGGGAGATATTTCTGCTGGCTGTCTGATGGCGGGGTGTGCGTCTGCTTCCTTTGAAATCCCATTTTGAGAAGCTTGGTTTACTGTATGCCTTGTAGAAGCTAACTGTAATGCATGGAATAGTATTTCTCAAGTCATACTTTCCTTAAACAGCCAACTTCACACTACGGTCTTATTGGAGGAGTCCTGTTTTTGAAGTTCTGTCCTAAGCTCTGCACTGTCTTTCCAATGCACTGCAGTTGAAGAAGCTCTCTCTGATTTTTGTTGACCTTCTTTTAGTTTCCAGGTGCCAATTATTGCTGGATTCAATTTCCTGGAAACCTACATTCTCAGTGTATTCATGGAGCAACCACAGTATGTGCAGTGAGAGGGCAGGCTTAATCCATGCTTGCTTACTGTGTACTTTATCTCTGTCCAGTAGTCACCCTCAACTTAATTAGCTAATGTTGTGTTTGGCTACTCAATATTTATGCATCGCTGAGACAATAACATTGCAACCCGCTCTATTTGTTGAATGCCTTTCATAAAAACCCTTTGTACCCATATGGATTGTTTCAAAGATAAACTGCACCAGCACTGTGTATTTGCAGGTAAAGTTTGGCTCTGATGCAGCTGCTGTATCAAAGAAATATGCCCTTATTATTAAACTCCAGTATCCAAGCCTTTCCTTGGAGAATATAATGCTGCACTGAGCTTGCTGTGAAGAGTTCATCTGATTCGAATGGAATTACACAGTAACAAGATGAATATCCAGGAAGGAAGGAGAACATTTCCATCAAAGCTATTTGGATTGTTTCGTTTTGTTTGTTCAAAGCATTTTTTTCCCCAGAAAGTATAAGTTTTATTTGGAAAGTGTTAACTTTGCTTTGAATTTTTTCTTTTGTGAAAACTATGATTTTTCAGATCTCTTCGAGAAACGATATGAACGTTTCTTTTGTGTTGTTGACACTGAACATTTTTCATGGGGAAAACATGTTTCTATTCCCCTGTAGTTTACACTTGTATCAACAAAAGTTCAATTTTTAAAGCCAAATTTATCAGAATAAATAGGATCTATCACAATTGACTGGGTTATTCATTAACTGAGGTGACCCTGGATTTGATCTCACATATAAAAGCAAAATTTAGTGCTCCAGTGCTAAATCCACTGCCTGTGTATTGAGAAGATCTAATTCCAACTGGTTGCAGCACAGTGCTACACTGAGGAGTACCCCAAACACACAGGAGCAGCAGCTTTGACCACTGGCTGGCCAGAGCAATGAACCAGGTGCCCAAACTCTCTTGTTCCTTGCCAAGTTTTAAGCCAGTCAGCTTTTCTCATGTGCTTTCACAGTCACGTCTCTTTACGTTTTTGATTGCAACACTGAATATTAAAAATCTCTTAATTTCCTTTAAATGTTTAAGGAAAATTTCCTGTTTTTTCTGCTCTAGTTGTGTGATTAATGTTTCAGCTACAGTACAAAGTAGAGACTTGGAAGAGGCTGAAAACGTTAACTGGACACACACAGATAAGTTGCCCTAAACTGATGTCTACTGCTTTATAATGAAGAGATGTAATCTCTGTTGTATGCACACACACCGTGTTTCTCTTAGGGCTGCTGCTTCTGATATTTCTCCCTGTGATTGAAAAAAGATCTCTGGGTAACAAAATATCTCATATTCAGTCTGACTGCCTCCATAAACACAGCAAAGGGAGGAGTAATACTTCTTGTTTTCAAATTCCATGTTAAAATTTAATTAAAAACTCCTTCAGAAAAATGACTTCACATTTGTATCATATTTGTTTATCTGTGACTCTTCTGACCTTTCCTTTACACATTGCAAATGTACTGATCTTTTACTTCTGAATTACTTTGTAGGGAATGGCACAGATCAGATGAGGATACCCAAAGCTGGGACACTGACTACTGTGCTGGTAAACATCAGTCCAGGATGAAGTTTGGGCTGTCTGAACAGCAGTGGTCAGGGCAAAACTCAGGATCTCTCTCAGGCAGTATCAGGTGGGGGACCCTGGCTGTACCTTAGGCCAAAGCCCAGAGATGGCCCAAGCATTCCATTTCATTCTGCACTATGGTTTGTTCATCTAGAAAGTAACAGTAGTAGCAGCAACTTGTTTATCTGTCTGTGTGGTCAACACATTTTACTAAGGATTGTTTATAAATTATTTTGAGATTCTCATGAAAATTGCTGCACCAAATAGCTTATTTTAACTTGATTTGTGCATATGATATGCTCATATGTACAGTCATACTCACATACATGCTGATTCCCAGAACCAATTCACAGTTGCTTCCCTTCAGCTGTCTGCAGCTACTGTACATGACAATGCCATAAAATCAGGAACTGCATATTCTGGAGTTAACACTTGAGCCATCAGGCATACTGAGTGTAAAACACAACTAGAAGTATTGGGTTTGGAGCACAATCAAACGTATTTAAACAATATACTCTTAAGTAGTATACTTACATCTGCATTTGCATACAGCACTTATATCAAACAGACCACACTGGCATGTCTAGATTTAGTTTCTGTATCATCCTTTACATTTGCCCATTAGATACCACAGGACAAAGATATTATTTAAGACAGTAAATATGACTATACAGGATAAATGACAAGAATACTGTACTCTGTCAATTCTGTTTCTATTCACAGCAGTGAAAATGCATTGCAATCACAACAAACTATTCCATTTTGTTACAGACTGCAGTATGCCTGTAACAGACAGTAGTACAAATGAATTAAAATATATTGATTGTAAAGAAAATTAAATGCAAACTATTTAAAACGCAATTGATTAGATGTAATGAAACTCTGCAGACACAATTGCAGAGCTGGCAAACCTAAATCCAAAGAAAACCATCCCCCCTCTCTAGAAGTGCAGAGGACCTGGCTCCTAACCTTGGATTTAAACTTGAAGCTTGACAAACAATATTTCTCCTGCAATCCAGACAGGTGGCAGTCCCATCGCAGCGCATTCACCAGCATTACCACTCTCCTCATTTAGACTTTACATCAAGTCTGTGTGAGCCCTGGCTTGAAATCAGATTCTTGCTGTCTATAAGCAAAGACAAAGGCTAAAGCTTATTTATTAACACTCGTTATAAAGAAAGAAAGGCATTACATAAAGGACCACTGTTCGTTTGGATTGCACAGTGTTTTACAGGGACATGTGATACACTGGAGGACTATTTATATGTGTGTTTGAACGTAACTGTGGATTACCTAAAACAGTTCTTATCCTCAACAGATTGACACTGCTAACAAGGTACAGAAAAACAATTTTACAATAGCAGAAAGTAACAACACTGTTTTGTTTGTGGGTACACAAAAGGACTGAAGAGTATAATTTTACTCTCTTAGACCAAATGAAGTCCTAAATTGGAAAAGCAGCTCCATCCAAGGTCGTCTCTGTTGCTTCCAAAAATATCTTGAAACAAACGCAAGAGGGGCACTTTGTTGGGTGTTATCTCGACATATATAGTTTCAATCAAATTCTTCAAGAAGTGTCAGAATAAAAGTCGAACATTTGTTTGACGCTGCTGAGCCCCTGGGAAGTGAATCCCTTCAAAGGTTGGAAATAACTTTGATTACAGCATTAAGAATTATAGATCATTGGGGTTTGTTTGTTTGTTTGTTACGCTTTAAAAAAAGCCATATATATTTAGGATGGAATTGTAAACACTTTTTAGAAACTTCATAAAACGATTGTATAATTCTTTCCGCTGCACGAGGCAAAGTGTTACAAGGTTGTGTTAATGATCTCAGGAAAATATTTATAGTGCTTTTTCCAGCGTAAGAGTTCTCTCTTCCCCTCTCATTACATTTTATGATCAACTTTCATTTCACTCAATTACATCAACAAGCAGGAAAGAACCTTCAGTATCCACAGATTTTAAAGTGATGCATTTCACGTACAAATGTTTGAAGTACAGAGTGGTAAATGCAAAACACGAAAGGAATAGCAAATAATAACAACCCATTGTGAAGTACAGCATGCTGCAGCTCTTTACCAGAAGAATTCAGATTATGCTCTTGTTTTCAGCTGTAGAAGTTATTTTTCTTAAGGAGATCTGAGATGGTGATGCCATGGTCAGTACCCACGAAATAACAAATGCTCAGTTTTCCTTACTAACCTCTGGACGTGAAGCACATCTCCCAGCGTTCCCTGACTCCCTCCTGCAGATACCTGAGTGGTCTCATCAGCCTACATAGAATGAAAATGAAGCAGAGAAATCCTTTAGGACAAAAGATGCAGTGTAAATGTAAAGTATCAGTGAAACAGGTTGTCTGTGGGTGACTTTCAGTGTTCTGATACAGTTCTGTTTTCTTTTAAATAAGCTCTAAAAACACAGCAAGCTTCAAAACATGGAATAAGGGAGGTGGGTACAGCATTTTATAAATACTCTAAAAAATTCCAAGTTTCTGAGTGCTGCAGTCCACAGGATGCTGCCTCAGAGAAACACATCATCGAGGTGGTGGTTGAGATGCAAATGCAACATTTTCACATGATGCATAATTTTTAGATATTCAACTTTTAGGGTTTCAAATTAAAAGAAATCACTTTGTGCTTTTGGTAATTTGTCATGAATGGTTCTGAGATTGATGTGCTGACTCCAGAGAAATGCCCCTTAGCTTTAGCTTATTTGCCAGAATAACTGTGTCAACCAAATAAATTGTATCCATCACATCGTACAGACCTTAAAGTTTTGACTGGTATTCCAAAAAACAGTAATCCATTTATAAAATTGCATTCAAATTTTTAACTGCAGAAAACCTTAATCGAGATTTTTTTTTCAGTATAAGACAGTTGTAAAATTTATCAGGAAGATATTATGAGATTAAGTCCTCTATTATTTCCCTTAGGTGGTTATTCTTTGTATAAGGTGCATGCCTTTATACTTTTCTTGTTGCTTCCTAAGTGCCAGGCATATTTTCTATTCCATTCCAGGGGAAAGAAGCAGGAATAAGGAGAACGAGTAAGAAGCAGAATTAAAAAATTTACCTTTGAAAAAGGGTCAGATCCCATTTTCCATGCTCCAACCAACTTCATTTTTTTCTGGTGTAAGCAAAATGTGCAGGATTTGGCTTTCTCCTGTTTCAAAAGTTGGCCTAATTAAGCACTTATTGGAATAAAATTTAGAAGCTTAAAAATGAAACGTCATTCTGTAATGATAGAGAGGACTGAAGCAGAGCAATAGACGTTGGCTTTTGTGGAACCACCTGCAGGAAAAGAACTCCAGCTCCTGGCATTTAGCAAATGCCGTTGCGTGTGCCCTGATTTGCAGAAATGTACTTGTCTCAAAATGATGAGGAATGGAGATAGGATAAAAAGGTTAAAATACACTTCTTATCCTTATAACAAATATAAAGAATGTTGTTAAGTACAAGGTGATGTGGTATATTAAATGTTGTAAGTACTCCAACACGAGATCGAGCAAGACAGCCTCTCACAGATGTCTAATAAAAATCAGAGCGTAGTGGATTATGGTGGTGCTGAGAAACACACAAACACTTAATTCTTGTTGTAAATTAAATGCTTCTAATGGAACATTGATTTGCTTTGGGCAAAAGTTGTTAATTTTAAGATAATGATGGTTCTTCTTTTTCTATCTGTCACACAAATCTGATCCTGGCCCTTTAATTTCCACTTGTTCCATCAGGAGGAAGAGCTAAATCCAGCAGACCTTATTTTGGCAAAACTCCCACTGAAGTCAGTGAGGGTTTTGTGAGAGTATGGACTGCATGATTTGTCTCACAGTTCCTGCTGATTACTTGGAGTGTGATTGCTCCCCGCCTCAAGCACCACAGCTCCTCGCTGAGTCTGACATTCCCGCAGCACAGGGCTGACAGCACTTTCCCTCTGTAAATTGGGAGCGTGAAAAGCAGAGTAATGCAATTGTGAAAAATACCCTTTTCACCCAGTGACCTTCAAAGAAACGGACTGCCTTGGGAGTTCTGAGACTGCCACTGCAGAGTCAACAGTACAGAAGCACTTGAGAATTTAAAGAACCTATTTTAAATTCATGCCGAGAATTTAAAGAACTCTTTAAACAATCTGAAAATGGGTCAAATTGCAACTGTTAGAAAACAACTCATCAATCGGGTGATGCCCATGAAGTTGATACCTTATGTCAAAGTCGTGATTCATGTAATATTTCCTCGCTGCAACGCTGCTGTATCCCTGCAAATTTTAATTGTTTCCATTGCAGGTTACGATAGAGAAAGGCAGCCAAAGAGTTAACAGCATCCCATCAGCAGGAGACCTACTGCCACAAAAGATAACGTAGGGCAAACGTTGAGAACTAGCTCTTTGGCTTTTTCACTTAAATCTGAGCAAATACAGCACCAATGGGAGAAAGCAGATCTGCATGCTTCCACGTGGTCCTCATCCCTGAGCAAGATGATGGAGTAAGTTTCCCACACTGCGCTGTGGCAGTGTGTTGTGACCTCTGTCCCATGGTGACACCTTTTGGATAACAGCACTCAGTCTCTGCTGTCTTCCAGTCATGTTTGTCTGCCTTCTTGTGGAAGCTCCCTCCAGGCTCACCAGACGCTGCCAGAGTGGTGATTTAGGAATTCAGAATGCTCCTGCCAAATTGCTCTGCTTCCATCACTTGCTGAGGACAGCGGCCAGGTAGCTAATGGTGAACTTTGAGTCACTGTTGATCTGGGCCAGACGTGAAATAGTGATGTAAAGAGAAAAAGCTCTCCAAATTCCAGTTCCTGAACCAGCAAGTCATTTTGGAGAACGGTTTTTGTGTTGCTTGTTGGCTACTTCATTCATTCTTATTGATCAGAAAATGCCCATCATAAGCACGTTGTCTAAGCTCTGAACTGTTAAACACTCTTGCTGTATTGTATTTTGTAACAGAGATCAATATCTTATCTGTACAAAAGCCTTATCAAGAAAGCTCTGGAAATCTGTATATTTAAACACAGTAAAATACAACAGCAGGACTTCTATGTTTACGGGCAACTATACTACAAAAGTAGTAATACCTGTGTGTGTATAAAGGGTATCTGGTCACTTAAGGAAGTATAGGAACACTTACTTTACTTTCTGTAGTTCATATGGAAGTTACATGGTAGCATAAATGAAACAATCTCATATTCAGATGATAAAATGGCTCTTTATGTAACATGGTAGACGTACTGTTCCCTCATTTCTGATGCCAATTTCATCTCCTAGGCCCACGTGGAGCCTTCCTGTGGCTCTAGGGACAGTTGGTGTTAATATGAGTAAATAATGTAAAGCTGCACAATGCCACCTGGAAAACCTTCTCATCCAGTTCTGGATAAAGATGAGGAGAACCCTATTGAAGCAAAGTAATCAGTTGTTCATGAGTGACTGCTCCAATCAGCGTTCTAACTGGAAGAAATTTGGTAAGTGCAGAGACCCCACATTTAGCTATGCACATTTTTTTTTATTTATTTGGGCCTTTGCCAAGAGAAGGCAGCAATTTTTTCATATTGTATGTTTAATCTTATTAACTAGCTAGATTAAATTAATAAAGTAAAAAAATATATATATACATACACACACACACACACGGAATAAGATTTTCCTTACAATTTAGGAAGTAAAACTGCAAAACTCAGTCGAAGATTTTTGAATGCTCCCTTCAACTCACAAACCACATGGAAAAGCCAGTGAGCAGAAACCATTAAGGTGCATTTATTAAACATCCACTTATATAAAAGCTAAAAATAGCTTTTGAGTTTTTCCAGTTTTCTTTTCATAACAGTCATTATGATTTTCTGCTTCATCTCAGAAAGTAATTTTGCTGCTGCTGTAGTGTATAATCTCTGTGCCCTTTCTCGGTGCTGTACAAATGACAGAGAGCTAATCAGATCAGAGCAACAATCACGTCATCATTGAGTAACCAGCAATAAACTGTTTTTACAAGGAAGAAAGATGAACTATTTTTAGGGTAACTGAACAGAAAAACAGAAACGGTTATACTCAGTCTTACCCTACATCATTGCTATGAATTTCAAAAGCATTACTTTTTCCTGGGCAGCAGACTAATCGCTGCAATAAATCTTTGTATAAATGGTCTAGTCAAATAGGGTTTTTAGGGATTTGTTATAAAATTTTGAGGTATACAAAATGACCTTTCTCCCTGTCCTGGTGCCTTTGAATCGCAGGCAGTCCTCCAGCTCTGATCACTGAGTAACCTAAATGCCCAGGGAAGAGGCTGCTGGTGGCAATGCAGCACCTTCTTCCCACTTAACTGCCAGTGTCCTACACAACATCCTTCCCTCCATGCTCACTGATAATGTGCTGCTTCTCCTTGTCCTGGGAAAGATCAATGTGCAGCTGTTGAGAAAAACTATCTTCAGCTATTCGGCAGTGTGGGAGGGCTTGCATGAGGATGTCCTGAGTATCTATGGACATGGTGCTCCTTAGGCGGACAGTGGGATTCAGAACCTTTTGGGGACATCTGAAATAAACGTGATTAAATGACCCTGAGCTTTTCAAACCATTCTCCTGTGGCCCAGCCAGAAACTTGCCAGTAAGAATTTACTTTCTATTACTTCTTAAACCTATGAAATATAGAAAATAACAACATTCAGTCAAAATTTAGTCATTGAATTTTATTCAAGTTCTGTTAGTAAATATACTTAATGTAAAGACAAACTAGGAACTATACAGTTACCAAACCCTCCTTTGACAGAGAAAATAGCAGATCTCTTAATTAGGTGTCAGAGAAGGCTAAATCATTTCTTGTGTCCAAATTACATCTGAAAAAATAAACTATTAGTGAAAAAATCCATTCTTATTTAGGCAAGAAAAATAATAATAAAAAAAAATCAATAAACCAAGAGACTACAGAAGAACAGCAGGAGCTCTCATCACCCAGACTTATCTCTCTGCTTCTGGTCTTTTGATTGTGACTAAGAGGCGCTCATCAGAAATGATGAAGCGTGAGGGACAGTTTCAAGCCTCATCTGCATTCCTCTTACCTTGGGTTAGCTGTGGGTCTCATGATGCAATTTTTAGGGCCATGACAGTTGCCTGTGGCCCACAGGTCAAAGCCTGAGTACAAGGGAGCCTTGCATATCTGTTCTGCATACCCTACCATACGCAGGAGCCGCTGTGCCATATTTACATTCACCAATAACCCTCCACCCCTGGTACGTCGCTCTTTGGCTGGCACAACCATACTGCACAAGCAGAACAGCAATATATCTTCAATAGGGAAAGGTTTTAGTGGACCACAGTTAACACTTTCCCATGGACAGCTAAGAAAAATTAGAAAAAGGTATATGTTTCTATATGCAAGAAATAACCACTTGTTAAAACAAGAGATAATGGAATGAGCTCAGAATCCAAGTAATTGTTCTCAGAACCTAGTCCTGACGCTAGTGCAATGAACTGTCTCCTGGAAGCACAATCAGTTTAATTGAACCGTGCAAAGAAAGTATGAGTAGGAGTGTGCAAGCAAGGTCTGTGCAGCTCAGAGTGAAAATGGCTCCATTCTTGCCAGTCACACTACATGAATAAAGACAATGGGGAAGGAGAGGGCCAAGCCGGGAGGTCCACAATTATACAATATCAAGTACCAGACCTTGCAAAAATATAACCATAGTGATACAGAATAAGGAGCAGAGCAATTACGTAAGTTTTCTGTGACCCTGGAAAAGGGTTTGTTTTCCTTTGATCTCTCTGCAGATGCATGCCATTCCCAGCCTTCTAAAACAAAGATTTATGATGAGGTTCACCCCAGCACAGATCTCATAACAGATCTTCCTACCTATGTTTTGTGGTCACTTAAACAATGGACGAACAACTTCATAGTTTAAGTGCACTTTATCCATCAGAAACAGATAATGTACAACAAATTTATATAGAAATGATGAAAGCAACAAAGAGGTTACCTTTGAGAAGCCAACCCACAGTCTTCTTACTTGATGGTGATATAAAGAAGGAAGAGTTCATAGTACAAGTCTGTCTTTACCTGCTTCCTGGATGACTTGACCAATGGCTGTTTGATTTTGTTGTTTTAGAAAACATTCTCTCTTACATTCCATTAACTGCTCAAAATCCTGCCACATTTTAATTTGCTTCATATTAGGCCCGTGACTTTCCCTTACAACCTTCTGCTTCTCTCGTAATTTCTGTTAAAAAAATATATATATATATATATTTGATTGCTGAAACAGTTTATGTCCAAAAATTGCTTACACAGGCAATGGAGCGACAAAAGAACGATAAGGATTTTTACAAGCTACTGAAATATTATTATTACATTTTGTTCAAATTAGTAACACTCCTTGCAAGGGATAAATGAATCAGCACTGGGGATTTAGGCATCTGCTTTGTATGGATGAACAATTGCTTCGAAGTTTTAAAACCGTCTTGTATATTTGAGAAGTTATGCTAAAATCTGAGTTTATTTCCACTGAGCTCTTACAGTCTCAAGTAGCAGCCTGCAACGCATTCATATGATCATCTTATAAACATGACATAATGCTGTACAATGAAACTCGCTATTGATCATAATAGCGACGGCCCAGACCTGTAAAAATCACTCACACTGACTCATAAAAAGGAAACCAATAAAAGAAAGATGCTTAGTGTGAATGGTACATCTGACCTCTTCTGTGCTGATCTGAGCTTTGTACAAGATTAAGAAGTGGACAACTGCTTTTGTTTAGCACTGGTACAATGATGATCCCTTGGCCTTTAATAACAGCGATAAGGATGACAGGCCCAAAATTTATTGTCATCAACAGGTTGCTTTATATACAACATCAAATTTGAGCTGGCACAGTTTGTCATGTCCATGTTTCAGTTTCTTATCCAAATGGTTTACTGGGAATGTGCTGTCACGTTAAGCTGTTTGACTATCTTTTACAAGCGGCTCATGCTATACTCTGCAGGAAATCAAGCCCTGAAGAGCTAGCATGATCTCTTCTCAGGGTATTAATTACCATTGCCAGCAGTAATGGAATTTTCTTTGTAGGCTGCAATATGCTTTTTATAAAGGACTGACCACAGCCTTTGATAGTAAGCTCCACAAAAATGAATGCTACAATTTTTATTTTATTTTTTTTTTAAAAGGTAAAAACCTCATTCTTACCTTCCCAAGGTTTTCTTGTTCAAGGATCATTCGTGTATACTGTTCTCTAAAGGAAATATATAACAAGTTTATTATGAATTTTGTTGCTTTCTTTATAGTATGACAGAATAATGATTAAAGCATAAAAAATTCTGATCGTATCGGAAGGCTCATAAATGAGGTAAATCAGAAGAGGAAACACATAGAAACATTTCTGTCATTAGACAACACATCCCACGACATCAGGGATCAGCTCACTCTGATTCTCTCAGGCGTGCAGTTGGCAAAAGCAATACTGGATAAGATCTCTTACATTTTTGAAGCACGCATAATTATTGCTGCATCAAAGTTGAAGACAACAGCAAGAATTTTTAGATGGTTGTATTCTGAACTTAGCCAGGAGCCTACTTTCTACAAGCATCAAAGTTTACAAATACACAACCCTTAAAGCTGCAAATGTAGTGTTAGAATGAGTGGGAAAATACAGGAATGAGAAAGAATAGTATTTCAAATCCAGTTGCTGCAAAGGAACCGCCGTGCATTCCTCACTTTCAGAAAACAGCCGTCACATTTGGGTGCCTAAATATAGGTTTAGGAGCGTTAACTGTTGACATTCATTATGAAAAATCTTGGCTGTACACCTTTGTAACAGTGGCCGGATCACTTTCTGACACAGGCAAACTCAATACTTGAAACCTGACAATATAATATTACAAACCATAACAGCACAGTTCGGACACATTAAAGAACTTATTTTTAAAATGGGCAAAAATCTCTTTCTTCACCGATTTACTTGAAAAAAATAAATGCTCATATTTTGAGCGTAATGGTACAGTTAGAAGTTCAGAGTTTGCTTATGGAACATAAAATAGCTCAGTTCGTATCAAGAACTTTTCAAATCACTCAGAACAGAAGAACTTCGCATAGAGAAATTCTAATTTCCAAACAGAAATATCGGCCTTCCTAAAATCAGGGTGTGAAAATTTGCTAGAGCGTAATGAGGAGCAGCACAGAACCAACGTTTCTTATATTCCTTCCATTTCCATGAGGTCCTCCACAATTTTGACCAGAGCACTTGGGCTCCAGGCCACCTGGTCCTGCCTGCCATGCTCCCCACAAAATGGATGTGCAAGGAATGCAGCTGGATCGTTTTATGATCTGTCACTCTTGGACAATTCCAGCCAGAACAAATCAGAGCAGTCTTGAGACTGCTCCAAGCACTGTGCAGACACAGCTGATCCCTAGCAATCCTCAACAAACTGGAGAGACAGAACAACACTGACTCTTATTTCCACTGGCACACAGCATATGTTCACACACATTTGGCCTTAAAAATATTTTTTTGTATAATAGAATTTTCAAAGTAATAAAATTAGATGTCTTTTGTAGTAAGCTTTTCTTTACTATTTATAATGATGACTGGAAAGAATGCAACTTGATAACTTCATTTAAAAAAAAATATTCTATTTTTAGAGAAGAAAATTAACTTTTCACATTCCTAAGAACTGACTCCACGGAACAGGGAGTTTATGTTCAAAAAAAGAGGGTTGGAATTAAGACATTTTTTGTTCAATACGTTGGTAGGAAAGTGCTGTTCTATTTATGGTTCGTTTTCACTCCGTTTACATTCCAATGCTTGCTGAAAAATACATTCACATTCTAAAATGATGTCTAAAAACATGTTTGGGTTTTAAAAAAAATTTTTTTTTTTTTTTGGTGAAGATCCCCATATTGAGCTTTGTTGCAATTTATTCAAATGCAACTGGTCTGCAACCTTTCACACAAGGTCAGAAATGTGTATAGTCACTGTGATAGGGAGAATTTCTCTAGCTTCTGTGCCCACCATTAGCAAGCAAAGCAGGACAGCAGAGAGAGTGGTAATGCTTGCTCACATTCTCCTCACCATACCTGGAATTGCATAGCTGGACTCACCCTAAATTCCAGCACTTGGATTCAGTGGCTTGCCTGTGTGAACACTGACACTGTGGATGTTCTTGTCACAAGTGTTTGAGCTGGAGCGTTTTTTTTGCTTAACATTTGTGAATAAACTGAGACCCTCCCCTTCCCCACAGAGCCATAAAAGGACAGTGCCTGCTGTTTGACCCGCGTTTCCTCTCAGCTGCTTGCCCCTGCTGCCTTTCTTACTAATGAATATTCGCATCATCACTGAGCTTTTTCCTCACAACTACTTTTCTTTTGACACTTCTACTTCATTCTGTTGTTGTCTGCTTTCGTTAGAGAAATCTTTTTCAGTCCACTTCCCAATGAAGAAATTGCCTCAAGTGATGCTGGATTATATTTGCCTATTTGGATGGGGCTTTGGGCAGCCTGACCTGGTTGGAGGCATCCCCAGCTGGGGGGTTAGAACAAAATGATCTTTAAGGTCCCTTACAACCCAAACAATCTTGTGATGCTATGTTGATTACCCACTTAGGATTTCTTCCCTAGTTGCCACCACTGCAACAGAACTGACCAGAAATTATTCTGAAAGGCAGAGGCCTAACAGGACAACTTGGGAAATTAGCTTATTCTTCCATCTCCGTTGAGAAATGATAGAGAACTAAGTTTTCTTCTTGTAACATCTGCTTAACGAATGGTCTGAAACATTATAATGAAATGCAGAATGATTACTGTCTAAATAAGTTTTGTCTTTGCTGTGCTGCTCAGTCATGTTTTTGAACTGTTTTCTGAATGGAACAGTTTTGTGAGACATTTTGGCGTGTTGTACCAAACACTATACATGAACCACAGTTCTAACATGACAGCTTATACAGATCTCAAGTAACAGTCTGTCATGTCTCTGAAATACAAAGGCAGAAATCTAAGAAAAGGCCTCACAAAGATCGATACTGCAATGGATTTGAAGTCCATGCAATAAAGCCAACTGCAGGATTGCTCACCGATGCAGGTGGTGAAACAGAGAGGTACAGGGCAGAGCTGATTCCCCCCCTGCACTGAACTAAAAATGGGATTCTCTAGAGACTCCTTTCATACAGTAGTACCAGACAAAGAGAAAAATCTCTCACTTTGATGCAACTGTCCTGTCAATTAAATGGAGAGTAAAGAAGAAAGTTACTGTGATGGCACAGAAACCACAAAAAGGAGCAAAACAAAACCAGTTAGGGTGTGTATATTCAGTCCTGCATTTCTGCACTAGCGATGGTAACAGGTACAGCACCTGAAAGCAGATTGGCAAGGAATTGCCAGAATCTGATGGCAGCGCATGGTTGCTCTCTTTGAGAGATGGAATGTCTTCTACAAGCTGGAGTCTCGGGGCAAACTTGGCAGAGGCATTATGGTAGAGCCATGCTTCCCGTGGGACCTAGCTGAAGGATGGCTTCTCTGACCTTGTGCCAATAGGGGCTGAGAGTTAAAGCCACTATCTGGGGCCTATAATCTCCAGCAGGAGGGGAAAATCTTCTGGTATGTCTGAGAGAACTCATAGGTTTACAGCAGCATATACTGGAATTCAAGATGCTTATTTTTAGATTATTATAGTGTTTCTAAATTTATCAGGTGAACTCCTCCAGTTCAAATGCCAGTGAGAAAATTCCTAACTTCAATCTCAGATTCTGAATATCATTCAGCTTAACACAAAAGGAACACACTAATATGGTTACCGAATTGCCTTTCGTCTCTCCTGTGGATCTGGGGAGACATATATCTTCATTTCTTCTTTAACACGTTGCAGCTGTATTTCTAGATTCTGTAACAAAAGATAACAAATGTTTTAAGAAATACATAATTCCTATTTCATTTCATGGAATGATTTAGTCCCTCCTGTGACCTTACTTTTTTCATGCAGTTCACATAGTGGTAGTTGCTTTCTTCTTGAGTGCACTCCTCGAGAAGTCCCTTCACTTCCTGTAGTACAAGAATCAGATTTCAGTGGATGTTCTCACGGATGATCCATTCGTGTTGCCATATAAACCATGAGAATCCGTAACACAAAAAAACATAACTCTGAATTGTTCATTGCTTATGTGTTTTTAGAATTCTGGCTATTGAAAAACTTCTTCTGGAAGGTCTACTTCAAATAGGTTTGTCTGTGGAGTTCTTTATTTCACTTGGATTAAGCCATACAGAGATACATTCAGTGCAGGGAAAGAGTATCTGTACATCCATCTACACTTTGAATGTACAGTTTTTAGTTTGAAATATATTCCTCACACTGGCAAGCCCTTGAAAAACCAAATCCAAAAGTTCACAGAAGACAATCCACAGATTCATGTAAATATATTTTATACGTATTAATGCTGTTCCCACATCAGAATATTTAACTGGTTTAAGTACCTCCCTTCCTAAAAGTGCTGCAGTTCAAGCAATATGTAAGCTACATGCAGGCAAGCTCCTAGATATATCTATATTGCTGTATTTACTTTTTTTAAAAAAGGTTTTATTTTTGTCCATAATTTTCAGGAATGTATGATGAGTTGCATCTAATGAAAAATCCTTGCCATCAGTTTCAGTGCATTAATCAGCCATTGGATTGGTTTTGCTAAATTAAAGAGTACGCTAAATGCACGTGAAGATTTGTCTTGATAAATTAATCCTTAACATTTTATTGTGAAATTCTCTTCTAACAAATACTTAGGTCAGCAGGATTTCTGGCAGATGCCTCTTTTACTCTTGCTAATCAGTGCTGGACTTCAGCGGATGGACTGATGTAGCACTGAGTTCATTTGCTGCTGTTCAGAACAGGAAGCGCGTGGGACCGCAGCTCATCCACAGCAGCTTCTGGCATGGTTTACATAGTTGTGGATCACCATTGACTCAGTGCCACCTGAAGTGAACCTAGAGCTTCCATATCCAGAGGGAAGGCAGGGAAAGTACTGAACCGTAATGAGTAACACGTTGCATGGCATTTATTAACCTTGTGACCAAGCCACCATCTTACCTGTTCCAGTGTGGAGCGATTGCTCTCTAACCCTGCTGCACAACTGTCATACTGGATTTTTTTTTCATCACATTCTTGAGTTAATTCCTTATGTGAAAAGGGCAGAAGGGTACATAAATGAAATCTTCAGTTGACTGACATGTGACATTCAAGCAGGCTCTTGTTGGTCTCACACATCAACCTCAGCTACTGGCACACTCCCTGACACTTATGTAAACCCAGCAGGCACGTGGGTACTGTTACACACACACAGTAAGGCTGCATAGTGGTGAACAAGCTGTATACACCACAACATAGCATGCAAATTTCCTCTTTACAGCCACAGCTTTAACATGGCAGATCATTAGGGCAGTGCTTGCAAGAAATGAAAAATAGTTACAAAAATGGAGATTAAGAAGGGATTAATATGCTTGCTACCTATGAAAAACCAACTTTGCTTTTTAGTTGTATGCAACAAATGGCTTAGCTGGATTTCTCTTGCTGACACTTTAAATAGTACCATTAAAAATAAGTTTTCTGGAAATTTAGTTGATAGATAAAGGGATAGCTCAATTTACTTCTGTCTATGAGCCAACTTACAGCAGCTGTGGACCTGAATGACTTCTTCAGCTGTCTGTAAAATTTTGAAAACAGATGGATAAATCTGTCATTCCAACAGACTAATATAGGACTTAGATCAATGTACACAGCCATTGGGATGAAATTTATTTCTGATCTATTTTAAAAAAGAGTTATTTGAGATCACTAGTGCTGAGAAGCACAAAAAGCTTTGAAACTAATTTGAAAGTTAACTTTGCTGTGGTTTTGAACCATGATTTTTATTATTTATCATCATAGGTCTTCTTTGTTTTGATTTTTAATTACTATAAAGGATAAAAATTCAGTGTGATATAGCTTTTAGAAATTTCAGTCTTTTACTTGTTGCAAATCATTCCTGACATATTCTGCTATCTCCAGCTTTCCTCCAGAGTTGATTACATCCCTACACAGCACAACAGAGCTCTGTGAATTACGCTCATCTGTGAATTTGACCTTAATTTTGAAGAATGAGAGGAAAATTTAATGCATTAAAATAAACCTACTTCAAGACCAAAAAAAAAAATACAACAAAACATAGAATGCAATTAAATAGAGTTGATGAGACTCTGGAGATTTGCAGTATTTGAAGCATTTAGGTGTCTGGTAAATGAAAACAAACTTAAACTAACCATATTTTAACTTGCATTTCTGCATTGTCTCAGTTCCTGCATTGTACACCTCAGCCACAAAGGTACAAATAACTCAATGGCAATGTGTATAGCTATACAAATCTATAGGGACAATAAGCTCCTGCTCTAACTATAGCACTTGACTGCATGGAGAAATGTGCAGAGCAAAACATAGGACTGCCCCCCAACGTCTGCCTGCTGCCTACCCTATTTCATCCATAAGCACTGTTCAAAGTATTCTGAAGTGTTTCTACCAACCTGGCACTTTTGACGCAGCTGTCTCAGTTCTTTGATGACAGGAGCTAGGCTTGACTTCTTCTCTGCCACCATAGCATTCAGCTTCTTTACCTGAAGGAGGGACAAAATGTTACACACTGATAATATGGTATTAATACATTTATGTTATTAGGATCATGAAGAGGTGAAAAGGGATGAAAAAAATATGGAGAGGAAAAAAAACAACTGTGTGACAAAAGAAGACTGAACTATATATAACATAAGTGCAGAACTGATTAACAAAGGGAAACAGCCTGTGTTCACTGAAATCATTACCACAAACCAGAGCACTTCTGTTCCCATTGTTTAACAGAACACCACAGACAAAACCAGCAGACCCATGTGCCAGATGCCTGAATGGCTTCAGGAGAGGGGAAAACAAAGGAGCTGCACAGAGCTAGACTGACAGAAGAGATCTTTGAGTAAACCAACCAAAAAAATCCCTGCATAGGTGAAATAAAGTTTGAACTTGCTAAAACAGAATCACTTCAAAATATTTATACTGAAAACTCACATTCTGCCCAGCTTTCCATTTGAGATTCATTCTGTTTTGATTCTACCACTTTATTTTTAAAGTACCCTAATGATTTTAAAGAATGCTATTTGGCTTTTGGCTCCTTTATAATATTATGCTTCTATGGCTACATGGTAAATTAAAACACTACAGATCTAAAGACAACTGAAAATTAGGCTAAAGAGAGGAAATAACATTTAGTTCTTCAGACAAATGAAATATTTTTGAATGAATACTTAACTCCAGTGATTTACATACATTTTAGAAAATGATGCTGTAAAAGAGTCAAATAATTAATCTAGTCAAATAACAGACAAAAATAGTCAAAATAGACAAAAATAATAGACAAAAAATTGTTATCTATATTGTTTGAAAGTACCTATTTTTCTGTATAAGCCTACATTAAAAGTGAAATCCCAACCAAAATATTCAACTTGGTTTTATACTCTGAGGAAGCAGATATTGAAACTGAGGCAATACAACAGCTAAAGACAAACATCACCATTTCAGACATGCTGTCTAGTGTTTGGCCTTTCATTTCATCCACTTCACTCTTCACTGCAGATACTCTTTCCAGCTCCTCCTGAGTGTAACTATATCCAGAAATACCTTTCTTGTTTTCAATAGCTTGCTGCAGACACAAAATAAATGCTGAATGTGAGTCCATTAATTAATAGAGCAAATTACTTCATAAAGATGAAATACTGTAAGAAAGTGGAAAGTACTGTAATCCATTCATTTTAAAAGCGAGTAATAACATAGCTGCCACAACAAACTTTTCCTCTTGTGCCTGTATAGCAAACTAGTAACAACTTCCTGTAATACATCACTATTCTGTCATCTAATGCCCAATGAAATTAACAGGTTTCCACGATGTGAAATGGGCTTTAAGTCAGGCTGTGAAGGAGTTCAATATGTGAAATCCAGACGCTTAATCAAAGGATGCAAAGTAGCTGATCTTTTATAAACAACTGTCAAGCTAAACTAAAGAAATAACGTATTAATTATAGCAATATTAATGCCAGATTACAACATTCTCGCATTTAATTACATACAATTTATATTAAGTGCTGATGTGATAGTCCTTAGCAATGCTTGCTCATTAAGTATGGAAGGAGGGTATTTTTTCAGTAAGCTGAAAGGTAGGTGTTGATTTGCAATTTGCAAAACACTCCTTCTTAAAAGTATCATCTGTCCATGAACACCAAAGTCAGTTATCCTCAAAAATCTTCTACAAGCATATGTTTAAGAAAACATTTGTCTCTGCAAGGAGCTGCTGCTACTATGATGGGAGCATTTTGCAGATGTTTGCAGCAGCATACAGTCCGACAGGCTGTAATGCCCAGGGCTAGAAAGAGTACTTTTGATATTAGGTGAAAAACCTAACATAAGAATGCAGCCCTGCTCTAACTGGAGTTAGTGAAGATCTAATACTGACTTTGGAAAGCAGGGTTGAATCCCTCATTCTAAAAAGAAATTGCAGAACATTCATGACTCCCTGTTAAAAAAAAAAAACAGTTGCTGAACATGAAGTACAGCAGCTTAGCATATCATATAGATTTTGTTCCCTAACAACTCTTTTACCAATGACAGTAGGATGGTATGCATTAGAAAATAACCAAACTCCATCCACCTTATTATAGAGCTAGTTGGCAGGGAAGGAAGGGTGATGGACTGTAGGACTAGTAAGTGCCTGCATTACCAACTGCTGCTGAATAGCCTCGTGCCGCTGTTTTAGGAGTTCTTCTGTCCTCTGGAGGATGCCATATTCAGCTGTAATTTCTGCTATTTCCAGTCTCTTCTTTTTATATACTGTGTTCTTGCTCCGGAGCTTATTAACATAGTGTTTAAGCTGCAATGAGAGAGAACAGAAGTATCTACCATTCAACTTAAAGTGAAAAAGGGCAGTGTCTCATCACAGACTGATCCTTCATAAAATATAATTATCCTATTTGGATTGCATGCTGAAGGTTAAGAACAGAGACTGGAATCAAGGATTCCCAGAGTCTATTTACTTTCAGCAGCGTTTGTTTGCTGTGTGAGATAAGAAATCCATCTCCATTGCTTTATCCCAGCTTAATCATTTGTCAAAGAAAGACCCTTCAGTTCTACTCGCCACCATTTGACAGCTGGAAAACAAATTACTGAACTAATGTTCTGAGAATCATGGATAATAAAGTTAATGTGATAGGAATTTGCATGTTTAGCAGAGCACCAGATCAGCAGTGCCTAACTCCAAAGAACACAGCACACCAAAAACATGATAAGAAAGCAGAAGGGAACACGACATGGAAAAAGATGATCCTGCTTTTTAACTGCTAGTTTTCGATAGCTGAAATTTGATGTTCTCCTTCGTTGACTCTTTCAGGACTAAATGATATCGCTGGTTAAAGTTTCAAAAACAGGAAAATAAGAGCCCTTGCATAGAAGCAGAGGAATGTGGTATGTTTCACCCAAATCTGGAGGAATTGGGGAATTTATAGTTTTATTAAAAAGACTAAGCAAAATAATTCACATCCTTACAGCTAAATTACATCGGAATCCATGTGTGCTCAATTTGCAAGATGAAAAATCAGGTGCCGAAACAAACATGTCATGTTTTTCTTTGCCTGAATATTTTCCATCTGTCGAACAGGCAGAGCTCTTGGAGCTGCCAGTCACAGCTCTGAAATGCATTCAGATCCAACGATGGAAAACAAAATTTATTAGAGTAGATGCAGCATAACAGGCTTCAGAGTGTTCCTCACAGGAGTGTTCAGCATGTGCAGAGCGAACAGATGATGGGATCAGGAGGAAATGGGAGCCCCACTACCTCACCTTTAAAACTCAAACATAGCAGAACTTAGATTTTAAAATTTACTTTTTTTTTTTTCTTTTTGCAAAATTATGCCACTTTCCCTCCTAAAGAAGGGATCCAAAAAACCAGTGCGACCACAGCCTAAGAACCCCCAGAGTAACTGTATGTTCTATAAAAAGTCTCCTGGGCAAAATGCCCAAAATGAAATCAACCCTGTTCATCTGCCATCCTGTGCAATATCTAGGCCAAAGCTGCTTCTCTCTTGCTATGCTCCACAACTATTTTTAAAGCCAAAAGCTATAAACGTTTTTGGTGAAAGAACAAACCCACAAATTACTCAATGTGCTCTATGCAGATTGGACTATGTGTGGTTTAGAATACCATTTTACATTGTGTGTGCTACCTAGGACAAGGATAGACAAGGTCACCTAATCCACAGCACAGTGCAGCAGAGGCAGTCCTCTTACAGTCGTACTGTCATTGTTATATTATTGGCATGCTTAGTGTAATCTTACCAGAATGAATTGTTTTTCATAGCAAATTCACATATACCCACCCAGCTAATAGAAAAGACTCATTTTCTTTTGGTATTGCTTAGATAACACCAAGCTTTCTGTGATTTTCAAGATATTATAGAGTATAAATAGCATCTCTCCGATTATTTAAGAGACACAGTCCTCTGTCTTGATGGAGTAGATCCAGAGAGGTTTCATCTGATCAGTGGAATACAGTGAAGCGCATTGTAAAGGATGAAATGTATTGTGTGTGACCACATACACCAATCAAATCTAAATTATCTTCTGTCAGTTTCCCCCAGAATGAAAAGCAAACTATGATTCTCTTCACTTCTACAACTACTTTTAAGGTCTTGAAAATAGCTTGAATGGGAGGTAGAGCATTTGCATATTCAATATTCAAAGCATAATGTATTTTACAATGGAAGTCAAAGGATTTGGTTGATTAAAGAACTCATTCCACCAATATCCCGTTATTAGTTAAGACTGTATAATAAAAATTTCATCCAAAGCAAACAAGCTGCTCACACTGTCCAGTGAAATCTATTCCCTTTAGGAGACAGATGTCTATCTTTCATCACAATCTGACTCTTTAAAAGCTAACAAGTTTTCATGATTTTTTTTTCCATAAATGAGGTGGAATGGTATAAACAGCAGCAGCAAAATGACCGTATCTGTAGAAATCAATCAACAGTTTGGCACAAGTTTCAAAAGAATTCACCTTCTCCAAATGCAGCACAGATTAGCCCCTGAAAATCTCACTAACTGAAGCCTTCCTTAGATGCAGGGCCAAATTCAGAGTTGGAGCTGTTAGGCTTAACTCCAGTTAAATCAGCAGCTGGTAGGGATCTTCTGGCACAACTAGGTTTCTCCAGTCTAAAAGTTGAGAATCATGCTGTAGATCTCTGAAAACTATAAATAAGCCTCTTGCAGAAATCCAAGTGCCTTCATTTCTGTAAGCACAGCTTCTGAAGCTTTGTGCATCTCATGCTCCCATCTATATGTAGATGAATAAAAAAATCAAGCTCTTTAAAATGCTATACAAGATCGGATTTTACTTCTGCAAAAGGTATTTTAAACACCACAAAGAACTGAAGGAAGAAAAACTGTCTAGCCACATCACTTTAAAGTTAACTACCCAAAAGGAATCCATTTTTGACCAACAGCATTTTCCCATAGACAAGGTCAACTGCTCCCTACACACAAACAGCAGGCTCAACCTACAGAGTTCCCATGGATCCGTCAGCACTCACAGTAATGCACCATTCAAGGCTATGTCCACCAGCAAGCTTTCCTTTCTCAAGCACTCTAACACAAATAGTTATTTAAGCTTCGAAGATTAAATGACTGGACAAGAACCAAATGCTGGCACTGACTTAGCAGTTAAAGTAAACAAGCCTGTGGGCTCATTTGCTAGCCGAGCCAGAGCCCCCTGAGATATAAAAATGATCCAAATGAAAGCAAAGAAAGATTATGCTTTTCCACTGAGCTATTTTTATGGGAGACTGTAACATAAAAAGCGTGGAATCTAGACCATGAAGCAGAGTGAATGAAAGCAGGACTTTGATATCTCTTACAAGGTCCCAAAGCATGCAGGTACCTCACATCCCTGGGCAAATTTCTTGTACTGCATTCCATTTTTACTGGAAAACCCACCAGTGTCAGTACATTACACTTCTTCAGAACCATCTCAAGTCTGACTGCTTACCCCCTTCCCCAGAAAAGAACACGAGCACACCGACCCCGTGCTTCAGTGCATTGCTGAACTGGGATCAAAGCCCAGCTCCTCTCATGATTACTCTTAAGTCCTCCCCTTAGTCTCCTGAAAACCAAATTTCTCCCCCTGTGAAATTTTGACAAGGTTCTTAGTATAAGATTATCACTGAAGGAGAAAATGGATAAGCTCGTCTACCAAAAAGAACAAATCCCAGATTAATTGCTTACTTCTGTGTCAACATTATGAAATACTGTTTTGTGGATTATCATATCAATTTGATTATATTAATCAAAATACTTTTTCCACAAGAAATTGTTACAGAAAATAAAGTATCAATTGTAAAAAAAAAAAAAAGTTTTCTTTCTGAAATACAGAATCTAAAGGTTTCAAAGTTTTGTTGATGAAATTATTTGCATAACCACAGTAATTGCAGGAAATCTTTGCTGACTGTTTTTGTTTCTATTAAGAATTTAGGAGCAGATGTTTTAATTTTTTAACTAGACCAATTAATAGCATACAGACTGTCCAAAACATTAACATTCAGTTCAGAAAAGTTCCTGATCATGACATGTTTTCAATAAAACTCTCTTTAAGAGGCTTTAAAACTGAGCTGGTACCTCCACTGCTGGATATGGTTAATAACTCACATAAAAGAGGGGAAAACTTCTCACAGACCCAACTGTTATCATCCCAACCAAATGAAATGAAGGCATCCTACAGCCTGCTCATTAGATAGGTCAGTCAGGAAAATTCTTCATTAGCACTGAGTAGGATTTCTCTTCTAAGAGTGCTTGCTTCTGGTTATTGCTATCTGTTACTAAGAAGCTGGACCGATCAGAATATTTTTAATGAAAAGCCATTTTCAGTTATCACTGAAAACACACAGATCAATAAAACTGATGATTTATTCATGCCAGTGGGTGCTGAAAGAGCGTTCAGTTCTGTGGAGCTATATTTTATGTCTGAATCACTGCATACATTTGGCTTAAATGATGGTTAGCTTCTTACAGCAAAAAGTTGTGGCTTCTGTAAGAATCCTACAGAGTTGCTGCTTTTGTTCTCACAACTTCACTGCCATCTACTCTCCCAGTTCCACGTTTAAGGAGTCTTTAACAGACAGCAATTTAACTGTACCTAGAACCTTAACGAAAAGATCGTAAACCTACAGGATAATTTATTCCTGGTCCTGACTTAAACCATTTCACGGCCAAGCAGTGAGTTCCTTAATCACTTCTTTAAAATCTGCCTCCCTGGCTCAGGGCTCAGTAACTGTTGCTTGTAGATGCAGATCAAATCAACCTTTTTAGAGAAAAAGTGACAAGATCTGCAGTCCAAGACTTCACTGTCTCTATTTTCAAAGCACATCAACCTCCTCTTTTTTTTTTTTTTTTTATCATTCTACCAGTGTGCAATTAGGCATGGTAGGCATCAGTATGAAAACTGAACTCCTTATGTAAATTAACACACACATACTTGCTAACAAATGGATAAGACCCATCCATACCACATTCTTAAAAACATTAACAACTGTAGCTAAGCACAGCTATGATACTATTCTATTCTGAAACCTTGGAGAAGTCTAGGCTCTTAGGGCCCTATACTGAACTCTGAAAAGTACAATGTGTTGTGTAAAGAGCTAAAAATACCACGGCTTTACCTAGGATCACTTGTAATTGAACCATCTAGCCTTCTAAGTGTCAACATTTGATTCCCTAATTTTCAGGATCTGACAGCTGCAGTGAGGAGCCTGCCAGCTTTGCCCCACGTCCATTGTGCTTTGTTTGAAGTACTTAAAAAGATTTCATAATCATTGAAGCAGACAATTTATTCCTACCTTTTCTGTGTTTGATGTAAATGAGTTGGTTATTCCCTGCTGTTTCTTCTACTTTCTGCGTAGCTGTGCAACCTCTCGAACTAACTGGAATACTCTGAAGTTCTTTTTTTATTTATTTTTTTTATTACAAATAGGAAAGTAAAACACTAGCACCTAAAAACAGAAGCCAGGATTGACCTTTTGGTGAATGAAGTGCTAAGAAGACCTCAGCTGAAGATCTGAATATTGGTATGGGAGTACAAGCTAGGAAGGCACTAATTCTTTGACTACTTGTGTTGTGATGTAAGAGGATACAGCCAAGGTAGAGACAAAGATGAGAATAGGGGAAATAATTATTTAACTGCAGCATTTAGATAAGTTAGATGTGGCAGCATTAAAAGCCTGTTTCAAACTCAAGACAGCAAAACTATTTGTCTAAAAAAAAAAAAACCAAACATTTCTTCCTCTTTTGAAAATGGAGGAAAGAAATGCAAAATGTGTGGGAAAGCAACAAGAAGGTATGAAAGAAGCTCTCAGTTGTCAAAGAGTGAAATGTGAAGGTTGAATCTACAACCTCTTTCTATCCTCACTGAACATATGTATTGCAGTAGTGACTCACCATTACATTAATCAAGATTTCCTTTAGTATTGCCTGAAAGCTGGAGTAATAGAGCACAGAATACAAAGGCATATCATACCAGAAACAAATCTACAGTCTTGGTGAGTGATGGACTAAGACCTACTGATGCTTTTGCTTCATCACCTTTTCCCAACAACCTACTTCTATTGTATACGTATAAACATTCACATACACACACACACAACACACCTAACGAACTAATAAACAGGAACAGAACACTGATTGTATAATGCTGGCTTCCTTCCTTGGGCCAACATACAGAAAGTATTTCACAAAACAGGAAACAGTTCTTATGAAAATGCAAACACTCCTAACTGGAAGCTGATATTTTGCCCGAAACGCTCCATTGTTTATTCTGCACTCATCAACATGAAGACTTGAAAATATTTCAAAAATCAAACATAGAACAGACTTGAACAAAAGGAATGAAGGTTACATTCAAAACAGGTAATGCCTTTTTTCTGTCTTCAGCCTCTTCCTTATGGCAGACAATTAACTTTAATTTTTCAGTATCAAGCCTCTTAACTAACTGCTACCCTCCTACCCTGCTCTGCTTAAGTTACTATTGATTAGAGCATGCTGTCCCCACTCAGAACATCTATTATTTCTTACCTTACAGTGTATTTACAGATAATGTAAAGCATATGTTGCTGTCTCTGTAATGCATTCTTGTTGATTAATTAAACATTTCTCTCCCATCGCAGAAACACAGATTGTCTGCTTTCTATTTTTATTTTGAAAGCTGTCAAAGATTCTAGCCAAGCACTCACTGAGGATAAAAATCTGAGGTAGAAAGAAGTCTAATCTAGTGGTCTTGCTATTACTTCTACCAATGGAACACCATGAATGCCTATAGTACATCATGGTAAGAGAAAGTTGCAGCTAAATTCTTCAAAACGTTACTCAAGACTTGTAGCATGAGTTAATTTCACTGGAATCAAGAGATGCTCATTGTTCTAAACATAACTCTGGATAGTAAGTCTGTTATTGCTTCCACTTTTGGTTTTTAATCTAGATCTACAGAATGGGAAACAGGCAAAAAGGCAAGAGAAACCTACATGCATTCCATATTTTATAGGAAGAATTTATGCATGAGTGTACACATACACACATTCCCCTACTTAATTTACTCTGTAAGACTCCTTTAAAAGAAAACTGATTTTTGTGGAGCAGGCACATCCTATGGGATCAGGAAGGGAGTTCCTTCTACAAAGGGCGTTGACTGTACTGAGCAGTATGTAAAAAAAAAAAAAAGCACAGAAATAGACAAAGAAAAAGAAAGCAAAGAGTGTTACTCTTGATAAAGTTATGGCAGTGCAAATTAAGACAGCAACAACTAAAACAGTGTGTTATTAACATTATTCTCATCCCAAATCCAAAATACAGCACCTTGCCAGTTTCTAGGAAGAAAATTAACTCAATCCCAGCTGAAACTAGGATACATACTAATTCAGAATATGATACAGCTGATGTCTTCCTTAGGGAATTTGCCTATAAGCACACTTAGCAGACTTCTTCTAAACTAAATTATTCTCTTAAGAACAGCCCATTCATTTTGCTGATGAACCACTGTCCAGCTGCAGCAGTCTTATTCTTTGCAAACTTCTGAAGAAGAAAAAGCTTGTTTGGAAAGTACAGCTTCAAATGTAATTTTGTCTGAAATAAAATGACTGTGAGTCAAAGTCTGTGTTGCAGATGAACTGCAGGTGGCCCACAAAAAGTATTTTTGAAGTAAAACCTTTTGTGGGTAATAAATATAGAAATATTAAGCATGTTTCTGATAACTGCTGCTCCTATACTTTATGATCAGATAGGTTTATACACTGACTAAAAAAATTTAATCGACCTGACTTATCACTTGAAGTCCTAAGTCAACCCCCATTAGTCTTAGTTGACTTTTATAGTTGGTTGAAGTTATTTATCATCATACCATTGAGATGATATTGACATTATTTTGTCTCAAAGCTCTGGAACGTTAGAACAGCCCAACAATAAGTCTTCATACACTTTGCAACCTACTAAGTTAAATTAATAATTTGAACATAGATACAAATCAAGTATTTTTAAAAGTGCTGTTAAATACTGGAAAGCATTTGAAAGCACTGGACAACATTGTACTATCTGCACTTCAAAAACATCTTCAAATACATTGTTGGTCATTCGATTTTAATTTACCATGGATAGGAAAAGCAGAACCCAGCCTGTTGCAATGCTGAGGCCATGTACTTTGACACCATGTTATAATAATGGATAAGATACTGCAGAAGCAGTTATTACAATGTGAAAGTAAAAGGAAACTCCAAGTTAACAACAACAACAACAACAAAAAAAATCAGTCTGTCTTATACGCACTGTTACATCACATACCTCATCCCCCTTCAGAACTTCAGAGCCATCTAACTCATGGGCCTGGTTTGTCTTCTCTATCATCTGCTTTTCTGTGCTAGACATCTCTTCTTTAGCAGCCTGAAGTTCTTCTGCCTTGGCTTCCTTCTTCCGGGAAATTATAGATGCCTGAATGAACATTAGAAATATACATGGACATGTAAAGTAAAAAATGTATTTGCTTAGTCTTGTTTAATCACTAATAAAAACATGAAAACTTCAGGTGTGGCACCACTGAAATCACATCTCAACTGTAGGAAACTCATTTTCACTGGGAATTGCAGGCACATTTCTTTGCAAAGAAAAAGACATAGATTACACAATTATACAGTTGATTAAACCACAGCTTCTTTAAAGTTGATTGCCAATTCTGAGCTTCCTTCAGTATGGCTGAGATTTCAGTCGTGTCCCTTTGTTCCTCAGATGCTTGCTGATGCATTTTACATTTATGTTTCTTCATCTCCTTTTTCATTGTCACTGAAGAAAAGGTATGTGTTTTGGGTGCTCCATTTAATCTACTCAGTCCCTTTTTGTGCATATGTAAGGCACATCAACATGGTTTAACTGGAAAGACATCCAAGATTTCACAAATGTCATAATACAGATTTTTATAACTCCAACCTACTCCAGCCTACAGAAATATGTTATACTAAGCAGAACCCAGCCTCTAAATCTTGGCAAATAGCTAAAAGACAATGAACAAAGCAGAAAAGTACAGAAATATTGTAATTATAGACTATTCCACTATTTTTTTTTTTTGAGTCTAGAAGATAAAGCATTTAAAAAATAATGTTTTATACCAGGCAGAATATTTACTAGTACCTACATTTAATAAAGTTAAGAGCTTAAAAAACATAAATATACATTAGTTCAGAAAAAGAAAGCATTTTTATCTTGCCAAAATATATTTTTACATAACACAACACAGGAATGTATATGTATGCACCTGAATTTAGATGCGTTGTT
The DNA here is from genome assembly GCF_987193195.1 of Phasianus colchicus. Taxonomy (NCBI): domain Eukaryota; kingdom Metazoa; phylum Chordata; class Aves; order Galliformes; family Phasianidae; genus Phasianus; species Phasianus colchicus. The sequence goes on along the minus strand of NC_143453.1, from coordinate 8,033,828 downwards.
GGTTACTTAATATGAAAGGAAAAACTTTAGTAAAAATAAAGCAAAACAGAATGGGTTTCTCTCACTACGTTTAGAGGTGCAGCTTTATTTTTAAAATCATCTAACAGAATTCTGATGGGGTCAGCTCAGCTCTTTGCTCCATGAGATATCTGCAGTGGTAAACTGTAGTGCAATACACAAAGAAGAAGAACAACAACAAAGCAAATACCTTCAACTCACAACAGCAATCTGAACTCCCCAAGCTCCTCCACTGAGCACAGTTATATCACCAGCCAACTGGTCTTGGGTACCAGCCCATTATGTACCAGGCATATTTCACATATTTTATGTGATTGAACTGTAGCATACATTTTATCACCATTTTTTCCTACCACTGATATATTTTACCTACGCCTTTTTTTATTTTTTAAGCCGTCACCATAAATATCATTATGGAAATCTTGAATAAAATCAGCATCTATACAGGTCAGCTGGAAAAGAAACCACATATGTTTCTGCGTAAGCTGTAAAAGTCTCTGGTTTCAGAAACCCATTTTATAACTTTTGAATTTATTAAGGCTAGACCACACAGCTTATTTTACAGAGAAACTTTTTAATAGCTTCAGGATGAAAAAAATATATAGAGAAAAATCAAAGAATGCCTTCTTAACAGATGTAAAAGGAAAAGTAGCATGTGGTCAAACACAAGTGAATGCTATGACTGAAAGCAAGCTTTGCATCCAGCACATGTGCTGCCTTGCAAGATTCTGTCCACAGCTGGAGATTTACCAAAATAGCTCTTCCCAAGTGATTCTTCCAGGGTTCCCGTGATGCAGCTGAAAGGCAACACCTCGGACAGCAACTGACAATCTCTCTAGTATGACTGAAAGCAATCGTTTGACTAAGCCTTAAGCATTTAGTTTAGTGCCATTTGTTTAGTTTTTGTCTCGCATTGTCATTTATTTCTACAGATTCTTGCCTTAATAAGTTAAAGAAAAAAAGTCAGTACATACAACAGTGACTGAAATCGCTCCACCAATTCTTCTTAAACTGTTTTGGTTTTCCTACCTGTTGGCGATACATGGAAAGTTTACTATCAACTGGCTCATACTTCATCATTCTTTTCTCAATTAGCTGATTTATTTGTACATTTACTTCATTTATCTGCAAAACAGAGCCAAAAAACAGAGGAAATGGAGCTTTATTTCTTTGTCTTCTCCAAGAACTGCTTTACAAACCAGATTAACAGCCCAATTACAAGGAAATATTGCTAACTCTGTTTTCAAAATAGAGGAAAGAAAAGAACACAAAAAACTCAATGAGTTACTCAGTACAGGCCAGGAAGAGGCTGGGTTTTTGATTTCCAGTTCTGTGCCTTTATGATAAGGCAGGAGCATGACATTTGCCCTGAAAATGAAGTAAACTAGCATACATGGACAGAAAAAAAAATAAAAAAAGTCAGTGAATTGGTTACATACAGACAGAAGAAGATTGATGTTGTCATATGCACTGATAAAAGCACACTGTCACATAGTAACAAACATTTATTTTCGCTTAACTACTCATCAGACTTCTAAAGAGGAACAGATAAAAACTAGGTGATACCAAGTTTTACCAATGCTTTTAAGAGTCACAGCCATCACACTGCATCTCTGTGGTACCCTTCTTCTATTGCCACAAATGCACCTGGTTGTCCACAGGTTCAAATTGTTGATCTTCATTCTAGCTGAAACTTTAAAAACCCACTGCATCTGGAAACAAACACCTACAGCAGCACACTGATTCCAGCTACCTCAGTTCTGACTTAATGCTACACTGGGACTCTCATCAGCCATGGAAACCACAGCCCTAGCAACCTTCCTTTAATTCTCTGCTAACTAGATGACTGCTGATAAGCAAGCAGTGTAAATATATGCTAAAATCTAATGAAGTCAAAACAAAGTGCAGGTACAGAGCAGGACATTACCCTAACGTTACTCTGAGTAATAGCTGCATACTCCAAAAGCTAAGCATTTCAAATAAAGCTTTGTTCACCATGTCATAAGCACTCTTCTTGTATTGGTATAAACTCCCTTGATATCAGTGAAAGTTTAAAACAAGCTAAAATTGAAGAGAAGAAAAAAAAAAAAATCAAACCTTTAATGCTGAACTAATATCTCTGCTCATACCATAGCAAATCGCTAACACAATTTTCTAAATAGCGTTTAAGGACACAGTGGGTTTTGTGGTTTTGTTTTTTTCTTTTTTACTTATCTAAGAGCTTGCATTTAGTGAGTAACACATCATCTTTTACAACTGAAGAGGTGTTCCTTTGGGAATTAAACCTTTCTTGAGGATGCAAAGTAGGCACAGGAGAAGTACAATATGCGCAAACTCTAGAGCATGCTATGAAACACAAATTAAGTGTCACTTTGGTCAACTTACCTTGCTTTCAAGTACATTGAGATCTGATTGACCCATAGCTGGCTCTGCAATTGCCTTCTGTAAGAAATATACTGATTTCTTCTTACTTTCAAGCTCCCTAGGTATTTTTTCAGTAGCAAGGTATGAATTGAAATTTATCTCCTCTTCCAGTTTCTTCATTAAACCTTAAGAACAAATTAAATCAATGCATGTCCATGAAGAAAGTAATGTAGAGGATGATTAAGTTCAATTTCCTCAACACATTGAAGCGTTCAGCGGTGGATTACAATAAAAACAGCACAATGCTTGAATCTTCCTCTCAGAACTCAAATTAACAAGTAGTTACTTGATCTAGCTTGTTAATCTGGATGTTAAACAAAACAAGTTGCATTACACTTGCTACCCACCTGTATCTCCAACATGTATCTATTAATTCCTCAGTGTATTCTTTTAGTCAATAAAACAAGTAAAATCTCTCCATAGATCAAAGTCTAGATGAATCAGATACAAAAACCTCAACACACAATGCTGACAAAGAGAACCATTAGCACCATGCATGTCTTATGCACATCAAGACGTTGCATCGTTGCATCGCATTACTATTTTCTGTAGTGAATTATGTTCTTTTGAGACTGAAAAGTCGATGGCTAGAATTTCATGTCTTATGTGTGATCAGAGTGAGGGACAGCACAGCATGTCAGAGCTGTGCTGCCTTGCTCAGGGCTCCTCTGAAGCTTGGATCCCTTAGAACATCCCTGGCTGGAGCACTGGAGTGATTCTACCCCATAGATTACGCAGGTCATTGTTTCATGTGAATTACATCATCTGCAGACAGAAATTATCTCAGCATGAATCCTTTATCTGTGTCTCAAAATAGAACAAAGATCTTAATTTGGCCAACCTCCTGTAAGGTCTGTTATGTCCTTGGAAATTCTCTCTTAAAATAAAACTTCTTTGTTCTAATTTTGTATCTAAAAAAGGCCTTACAACGAGCTGAATTAAATGTATGCACGATGTAAGATTCTTCCACATTATAAAATGCCTCTCTATAAGTAACAGATGATTTTTTCTTTTAAGAGCAAACACTCAGTCTTGAGACAGTATGCATTCAATATACTCAATTCAATACACTGTGAATATTGAAAACAAATAGATTTTAAAAAAAGAAGAAGTTGCTGTATAATGTCAAAAATTCTATTGAGAAAAGCAATCACCTACCTGATGATCGAGCCTGATTCACACTGCATGATACATGCTTATAATGGCTTTGCTCTTGCTAAGTAGAGTAATTTAGCCTCCATTACAAATAATTTATTTATAAACACAGATAAGAACAATACAGAGCTAGAAAAATGTGACAGAATAAAACCAAATTGCTATTTAAATTACATTACACAGCAATCTGCTGACAACAGATACTTTAGTGCAATTACTCCTCCGAGACACCTGTACCAAGGGCTATAGTAAAATTTGGAAGTTACACATTAAACAAGAGTGGGAAGAGGTATTTCTGAATATTTTTCTTGACCAAAATGACTAAAAGGTAAGTACCCTGGGTACTTTTTAAAACCACTCACTGGGGGTGTATGGTTGGTTTGTTGTTGTTCTGGTTCTTTGTTTGTTTGTTTTCTTGGTTGTTGGGTTTGTTGTTTTGCCGTGAAGTGCAAAGCAAAACAAGAAATTCCAAATCTCTGTCTTTCTCTGCAGAAAGAAAGAAAAGCTTGAATACAGGGATACAATAACAGAGCTGATCTTGCTGAAACAGAGAGGAAAGGATGCAAGTTGAAAACAGAGCTTTTGGCTCTGAGGCTAACGAGCCTGCTGACCACATCACTGACTGATGTAAGGAGAAGGACTGAACAAAGTTAAATACAAGCCTCAGAAAAGGGGGCTCCATTATTCTGCATCTATTTACCAAGAGGACTAGACACAGTACTGACAGATCCTGCTCACTCTCTGCTCTCAGCTTGGGTCAAAGGGAAATGTACTTGGTTTGTCTGCCAGAGAGGAAAGGAGCCATGCTTAGCTCTTGAGAAAGGCTCAAGAATGAGAATGAATAGACCCTAGGGAAAGCAGTGCTCCTAACAAAATAAAGTCAAACTAAACTAAAAACAAGAAGGAATTCCTCTTTTCCAGCTGTCCACCTCATTGATCTCGTTTCATAAGACGTATGAGTGCATTTCATGGTATGAGTACTACCATAAACTCTTTTCCCCTTAGTGGAAAGGTTATTCATCTTGTGCAAAACAGCTTCGGTATTTGGTTTCAGAACAGGTACTGCACTTGCTATACATACACAATAGCCATTATGTGCTGGGCACTACAGCTAGACTCAGAAATGCATTGGAACTTAGTGGGAGAGAACACCAATCAACCCCTGAGAATACCCACCTCCTTCTTCCAGGAGAACTGACTTTCAGTCTTCCTCAGCCCACTGATGAGCTGCGCAGGAAGGACTACATTTTAATGTCTCACTAGAAATCTACCACCTCTGCAAATGCAGCAAAGCTTCCCACATACACCATGAGCTGAATTATCACCTCAGAACTAGGAACATAACTCCCCAGTGGATATTTATAACCAAGAACTTCAGCGTGGAAATCAAAGTGATATCAATTAAATTACCCTGATATTTAATATTAATATTTTAATCAACTAATTTTTTTTTCTAGCCTGCCTCTTAGATGGAAAAAATAAAACAACCACATGTATAATTCATGCTTTATTTCTTATCCTTCTCCAGCTTTCTTATAAAGCATGCCTAAATATTACAGATCTAAAGCTTAAACTCATGAAATAACCAGGCCTGAATGACTACTTTTGAAAACAGAAGGGACCTATTGACTTTTCTGGATAAAAACTTGATTGCTATCTTGACTTGTTTCTCTGATAACCTGTGAGCTATTACCAACTTCTTTCAAACACCAACGGGTTCTGCATCACACAATGAAGCGAGTTAAAACCTGACAACTTGATGGGGAAAGACATGATGATGCCAATATCCCTCATGACTAATGCAGTTCTTTCCTAAATACTTCTGGAGATATTTTTCCTTATGTATGATTTGACGTTCAGAGAAGTAACTACCTAAGAGCTATTTCTGCTGCTTAACAGAGCCTTAAAAAACAAACACACAGCAGCTCTTTTAAGATTTTTTTCTCAGTGACTTTTTTTTCCCCAAATTCCCAGGACAGAGGAAAGAAAAGCAAGCATACTTTAAGTTTTCCATTACACATATAAGCCCTGTTTTTAATGTTTTAGCATTCTCTTATGGTTACAAAATCTACATACGTAAGCTGCACAGAAAGGCTGGCTCTATGCCCTACGGCTATTTTGGCAAGGCTCTGCCAACCTTACACGTGAAGAGCTATTAACAGCAATTCCTCATGTTTTCCATTCAATTTTGTTATTATAATTATTGCAAAAAGCGAGGTGGGAGAAAGACTTTCTTAGTGCTTGCTCAGTCATGTAGGAAAGAAGCAGGTTTCCCAGCATAATTCTTCTAATAGATGTAAACTTGGATCTACTTTGTGCTCAGGCTCCTACTTCTTTTTCCCCTCTGTGGGCTACCCATTAGGCATTCCATATCAAAAACACCTGCAATACTAATTTAATTCATTAATTAAATAAGCTACCTGCCAACACTTGGAACACTTTGTTTAGTATCACACAGGAAGGCTATGACAAAGGCAGGTGTGGAATGGACTTCCACGTGGCATCTGCTTGCTAATCAAAGACTTCACTTCCCTGTTTGCGTTCATCCTCTACAAATGAGTACTGAAGCAATTCAGTCTACAGCTTCCAGTGGTACCATTTTCAGTTTCCCTGTATTAAACAGAGTTCTAGGACACGCAAACATTAATAGATGACGATTAAATCTATCAATATCTCCTTGAAAAACTACACAGCTTCCTGAATGTTCTACTGTACAGTATCCTTCCTATGTTATAATTATTACTGCAGCTCTTTGAAATCTAACTTCTCAATATCTTTCCCAAATTCCAGGCAGTGGTCAGGATATTGCCATGATGGAAATACAGAGCTAAAAAAAGAGAAACAACAATGCTCCTGTTCCATTTCCTTCTATAAATGGATGCAAGAATAGCACCAAGTCTTTGACACCAGGAGCTCCAGTTCTACCATTTTTACACCATATCCCACAAGCCTTTATCAGAATCACTTCTTAGGAACAACTCCCACATGCCACCACATTTGGCCATTCCTTCAAATATGCATTGTTGGCATGGTCTTGGTTTTCTAAGTGATTATTTTGAATCAATTGCCTGTCCTCCTCATTACCCAGTCAATTCCCCAATCTTGTTTTCCATCTGGCAATTTAATCAGTGATCATTTGCTATTTTCTTTCATGGCACTAACATAAAACTGAAAAAAGAGCCAAATGCTGATTTATGCATGCCCCCCTTAGAAAGACATCCACTCAGTGAAAATTCCCCAACTATTTTAAAATCTTCAGTAAAGTCCTTTTAATCAATTTAATATAGGTCACATTGAATTTTTGGTTGCCTTGTTTGCTCTTCAAAATGGGATGCAAGTAAAAAGTCAAACATCTTGAAAGACTCAACCATAGCAATACTATCAGTCTTACCAGCCAGCCTAAGTATTTCCATCCTTAAACATTTTTATTATTGAGTTCCTCCTAAGTCATTTTCCTTTACCATAACTGTAACCTGGTTTCAGTACTGGAGGAAATTATTTAAACTTTGAATTTAAAAGACAGACAGTTCTGTGGCCAAACAAAAAGTTTTAAACAAACAACAACAGAAAAAGTTTGTGTTTTCATTCAAATAGGATATTTTAATAATAGTTTCTACTTTTCACTAAATGCTCAGAATGCCATAAAATAAATGTCTGTACAAAATAATTCCTCCTTATAAGTATCCTTATAAAATGATGTTCTCAGTGCTCTGAAATGCTACTACATATTAATTTAATGGAATGTATCAATTGCATGTTTCTCTGTTTTTCATTGGAAACCCTCTTAACCCATTCTTTTAATCAATATTTTCAAGCGAGGCACCCATTGCTCACTATTTCTGTCAATAATTTGAACAATGATGTTCCATTAAAATGGACAGAGATCAAGAATTTCAGTAATTCAGATCACTTCTTGGCATTCACAGTCTGTGTTTGTGCCAACAGATATTCAAGGCAAAAATCTAACAATCTCAGGTTATTCAAACTAGTGCTCAGTGTTAAAAATGCTAACAGAACTATATATTTTTTAAATCAGAAATTCCTATCAATACTAGCAGCAGCAACTGCCTCTCTGTAATTAAGGTTATAGAGCGGTGCTGAAATTTATAAACAAGGAAGGCACATACTATGGAAACCATTGTTATCAATTTTAGTCTGCAAGACAATGATCAGCTGTTCTTCATGGTCCAACAAAAGGTCTTCTAAGTAACATATTATATTTCTAAAAGTAAATAAACTATTAACCATAAGTTATATTTTTCTGGTATAGCTAAAGCAGACTTATGCTAACTGCACATTAACACGCTCATAAGTTTGGGTTAGCTGCATTCCTTAAAGAGTTGCATTTCTTTAAAGAACATCATCCCAAGTTAATTACCAGATGAAGTAATCAAAGCAACATGTAACCATAACACATATGTAAATCTTCTTATTAACAACAGCTTTTATCAATGTACCTTGCTTTGGAAGTAAAGCAGGTTAAGTATTAAGAACAAAAGAAAATTATTGTAAGGAAAAACACCTAACTTGAAGTAAAAATCCACAGTTACCAAACAGTCTTTGAATCATCCGTGTACAAGCTCATACTGATCTGAGTAGGCAGCTGAGATACAGAATTGGAGCCAAAGGGAATTTTTAAAAAATAAATAGTGTTAACTGTAGACCAATAAAGCTTTTAAAAGAAATGAAATCCTATTCAATACACTGTGGTCACATAATTTTAATAATTAAAAAAAAAAAAAGAAATCAACAGTTGGCATTCTGTAATTGCTGCTACAGGCAGTGTCCTTGTAACTACTGAGGGGAAAAGTAATTAAATTATAAAGCTAAGTCCTAGAGTCTTTGTTTGGGCAAAATTTCAACAGAAGTTTTCTTAAATAATGACTCCAAGCTTTTCTTCAGAACATCTAAACACTTTATTTTTCCTGCAAGTAAGGCTCAACATAAGAGTATTAAATAAGTTCACTTTATTTTCATCTCAGTGATCAAATGACATTTACTGACTTTTTATTATGTTACCTTTGCTTCTGTGAACTGAACCCACCAAGTTTCCACAGGCCTTAAAAATACCCTACAAACCGAAATAGAAATGTTGACATAGCTTTGCTGTATAAACTCTCAGCCACTGCAAAAGTGGAACCATTACAGAATTCACCACAGGTCCTTTAGAGTAAAGAAGATAGTTCAGATACTCTTTTAGTTTTCATTTGTGGCTCAATGGCTGATGAACCTTGTAAAGCAAAATTACAAAGTAATAGTATCACAGTGTGCTGCTGACTAAGAAAAATCTTCTAACTCAAAACAACTGGCAAAGCAGTTCCATGATGCAACTGAAATACTAAATGTATCTGAGAAAGTAGGACAATGAATTACTTCACTAAATTTAAATACGTAGACTCTATCATCTGGAAAATTATTTATTCAGATAATAAAAAGCATTCTATTGCTTTTTTTTTTTTTTTTTTTTTTTTTTAAAAACCACAGCAGCTCAGAATGCCAATGCAAAGGCCCTGGGAAAAAAAACATTCTGAGTCATATACCTTTATAGTACAGTAGAGTTCTCCATATAAATCATCCCCAATAACAGTATAAACAACACAAAGCTTCTATCAATCCTGTGATGCATTATTGATAACCAGTTGAAGTCACATGTATCAGAAACACTGAACCCTACACAGACTCAGACTAATCTTAGCTATATTTTCTTCAGAAACATACATGCTATAGAATTGTAGACTTTGGAGACAGTAAGTTATGCATTTATCCGCATCTGCAATTCCCTCCTACCCACTATTTTTATAGTGGATCAATGAGCAAAAACTTACTCTACAAGAAGTATAATTTGTTAGTGTGATTTGCAGAATGAGGTAAAACTGAAAATGAGCAGAAGCAGTCTAGCCATTCTTAATGTAATACATCAACATACAACTAAATCACCTACAGTCACATCATGAGAACAAACTATTTTACATAAATATTATAAATAGATCTATATATTACATCTATATGTTTATATATAAATATCTAGTATGTATATCTATAAATATATAAAATATAATCGTATGCAAGTGTGTGTATATGTGTACACACACATACGTATGTCAAATCCATTCTCTATTAAAAGATTAATTAGGAAGTGGCTTTGTTTTTGGTACCACGCAAAACTAGAACAGAAACTTGCACTACAATAAGAAACAGCCCTTAAAGCTCTACAAATGAATGTTTTATTAAATGTAACTAAAAAAAACACAACCAACAAGTCTACACTGAACAAAACAAATAAAACATAATATTAATATTCAATGTATTTGTACATTCACTGAGATGAAGCAGTATTTCCCTGATCCTCAATTGCAAATACAAAAGACAAAACTTCACAGTATCTAAACTCTGCCTTTTCTAAGAGGTTTCTGCTTTTTCCAATCCCTTGTAGTTCCAGCTGTTTTTTTTTTTTTTCTTGCAGAGTATTATAATTAGTTTTCAGTATGTAACTGGCTTAAAGTTTTAAGCAAAGTGAATCTCAAAAACAAGACTGAGGTATCTCATCATCTTCCTTATGACCATCTCCCTCCTTTTTTATAGACAGGCATAATCACCTTTAGGAACTCCAGCCTTTAGAATTTATATCTTCCATTAGTTTCTCTCTAGTTCACATGTACTTTCTGGCACTACCACGTTAGTGAGAATCACACAGTTTTAATTCCATTTCTCACAGAAGTGTAAACCCCCCAGGTGTTACACATTACTACTTACTTTCAGGTTTTGAATCCACTACTGCATGATGCATCTCTTTCAGCTGGAGCTGTGCTCTTTGCAGTCTCTGCTCTGCATGGAATAACTTTGGAGAGAAAATTGTACACACAAGCTCATTCCTTTGAAACACATTTCTAGGTAACTAAAGCGAAAAAGTATCACAAAAAATCCTGAATACAAAAAATGGTAGCTACCAGCTTCTAGTTCACAAGGAAACATGCCAAAACAATTTTCAAACAGTTGGCCTGGATTTACTTATTCTTTACTGTTAATTAAGAAAAGCATTGTACTCCCAAGTAGTATTTTCTCCAGAGCACAAATCTGTTAAACTATTTTCAAGCAAACATTCAAGTGGCTTGAACATTAGAAGAACAGCAAAAAAGCTAGTCAGGATTGCAGTAGAAAACTCTTTATGCTGCATCTCTTTGGAAGGCAGCTGAGTTATCACAGCAATCCACTATTCTATTGCTGAGCCAAGTAGAGAACACATGGAAAAGCTTGTTTCCAAACAATGGCAGCCAGGTGAATAGTATTTCTGCTACTAGAGAAATGTGTGATAAGAAGCAGAATCAGCTGGATGCCACAGTATTTTCTTGTGACCTCCCTCAAGAAAGGACCAACGGCTTGAAAACCCTCTGATTCACATTGATTCCAAATCAGTATGTTGACTGTAATAATAGGCATCTGAGTTTTGCTCCTTTTAAAGCAGTGTTAAAGTTCATATTCTATTTGAAATCAACAGAATTTACTGAGATGATACAGCGGGCCAGCTTGGAAACATGCAACACAGCTTAGGAGTAAAATCCACCCCTACATTCAGATGCCAGCTGCTTCCACTACTTACTAGGACATCACCTTTGTGAGACTCAGGGACCAAAACCTCAAGGCTGCTCCCAAATACAAATTCTCCGTGCACTGATCCACAGCAAAAAGCTGTGCTACTTGCTGTTACCACACAATCTTAATGCAAGTGCTCAGAGATGCAATCAAACTAAGGAAACATTTGCTCACTACCATAGATATAAAGACCTCTCTCTGGGTGCTCCCACAGTAAGTCATGGAACATTTCCTAGGATTGCTAAATGATGATGTCAGGGGTAGTTGAGGCAGCCAAATATCTCAAATGAGACATTCAAAACTTGTAGCATCAAGCCTCTTCCTTTAAGATGTACACAGGTATTTGTATTTTACATAGGATTTAATTTTCTGATACTAGGAGAAACTGCACTGTTTTTTTCGTGGTGCACTTCTTTACACACATAATCCCCAGACAGATATAAAAACTATTTATTTTAAGAGGTACATTTTTATGGCAATACCTGATTTTTTTGTTCTTGTTTCTGTTGAGCCAAAGATTCTTCTCTCTCTTTTTCTAAGCGAAGCTGTCTTGCTATTTCAAGCATTCGTTGATGATTTTGTACTGTCTCCACCTACAGCAAGTGGATAAATAGTGCATGTTACTGTCAGATAGCTGAGAAATACATTAAAGAGATCATATGTCTAACAAACCCACTTAGCACTTCCTTTCCATACATGTTACTACTCAGAAATGACAGCAAAGTACTGGACTCAAGATTCTTAAAAGCTCTGGACTAACGCCTAGGGAGATTCCCTGTAGGTCAATTAGTTATTTGACTCCTTCCTCAACACGCAGTATGTTTATTCTAATCCTTGTTTGCATTCCAAAATCAGAGTTGCAAGCCAAGGATTATGACACTGAAATGTAACAGCGTTACTTCTCTTATTACCCTCTTCTTAAGACGCTCTACTCTTTTGATGAGTTGATCTTTCTCCTCTTCCATTGCACTTATATCCTAAACAGCAGCAAAAACAGATAAAGAAATATTAATTTATTTAATACACGGTGCAGACTGAACTAAACTCTTACAAGTTACTGTGAAAAGCAGAATTCATCTCTGAATACACCTGAAGCAGTTATAACTTTATCAGTCTGTGATCAGAATGTCCAGGATTCCAGTATCGTTCATCTTTCTTACTTCCTCCTCAGTTTCTACTCTCTGCATCCTTCAGTATTAATGTGAGCATTTAAAATAAAAGCAGATGTATTTAAAAAAAACCACACAAAAAAACCAGAAAAACAAACCTTACACCCCACAAACAGAAACAACCGAACAAAAATCAGCATAATTCAACACATGATACAATTAAACATCTGTTCTCAAATCTTACAACCATTACCCACTTCCTGACAATCTGCATGAAGTTGCTTAGGATTTATATTTACTGATACTTCTTCCATTAAAACTGTGTTAAAAGAAATAATCCATGGTTCTAAAATTCTAAAACATGTATCCAATTATCCTTCTTTAATCCTACTTTACAACAGCAGGATACCACACATTAACAACTATGAGAGAAAGGGAACTAAATTATCAGTTTAGGCCTTATCTCAACATTTGCTTAACTTGTTTGTATGTCTTAATGGAAAGCTGGATTCACGCTCAAACATTTTGATGAAACAGGACAAATATCTTTACTAACACTTTAGCTACATAGGAACACCATTTTTGTTGACTTAGGCTCTTAATTCATTCAACCTCTGAAATTATTACCCTATATCATTAAAGTTCAAGGTTTTATATCAGTTTGTGGTCACAGAAAAAGAGCTCCAATATTTGAAAATCATGCTGAACAGTCTTGGCAGCCTCATTTCCCCATCTGCTTCACAAAGCCCAGTTCTAAGCATGAGCAAGGACTTTCTGTTTGCCAACAGAGAACAGTTTCAAAACAGCAACTGAGTACCAATCATCTCTGACCTCCACAATGTACACACTACAACGAGTTCACAAAACCAAAAAAAATAGAACATCTTAAAAAAGCATACATAGAAGCAATGCAATTTTGTCATATTTTTACCCTTCTTATTTCTGCAGTAGATAAACCAGATGTTTTGAGCTGCTCACATTCCTTATGTAGGTTTTTAAATGCTTCCATCAGTTCTTCATACTATAAAATGAGATAAAATTGTGCAGAATGAGCTCTATGGCTGAGGGCTTTCAGGCCAACATTGCTTTACTATTAAGATAGTAAATATAGACAAAACATTGTAAAAACAAGAATTAAATGGATTTTTCACCACTAAAACTTAGGAACTTATGAAGCAAAAGTAAAAAATGACATTATATTATCTTCCATTTAAAGTTAGAAGCCAGAATTTTCGTAGTTTCTTCAGTATTTTAACCTCTTTCCTTGTAATACACAATGTAGTTTCAAAACAAGATGTTAGCTGAAAGGGACAATGCTACGTTAACTATTTTCCCTTACTATAAATCTGTGTACATCACATGTGTAAACTTATCAAGCTGAAAACAGAGAGCTGGGTCTAATAGGATGCTCAAGCGAGGCAATGGAGCTGGAGGTTAGAGCACTGATTTTCTCTCCAGTAAAGCAGCCTAAGAGCACACCTGACTTAACATGTGAGAAACAGTTTTGCCATATTGCATAATCATGTCCTCGGTATATTATAGAGACTGATATATGTAGTTTGGTTTTTAGGAAGAAGTAGACAGTATGCTACCTCCATACCAATACATTGCCCACCAGCACTCTTCAACTGAGAGGCAGTGTGAAAGTCTGTGTGGGTAGAGAAATAACAGGGGACAGAAAGAGTTTAGAAATATGGATGGGAAATAAATTTAGATTCAACTTGAAGAATGCAAGCTGAGATATAGGAAAGGATGATCTCTGCAGAAACAGCCATTCAATAAGACGGAAAAATCTAAGCAGAGAATACAATTTTTTTACTTCCTGGAAAGAGCAATTGATATGAATCAACTGAATACCAAATGGCAGCAGCAAAGCCAGGTTAAACAAAGAAGGCAAATCTGTGACAAGTGCAAGTGACATTGCTGCAAGAAGCAGCAATCCCATTGTATAAAACCCTGAGGAATCAGCAGCTGGAATACTTCCTTTTATTTCTGGTTGTTTTAGTATCAGGCACACTAGGAAAAGCTGGAGCAAATTCAAAAAACAGCAGTAAAATGACCACTGGGAAAAAGATTACATAATCAAAAAGAGCTTGACTAAATAACAAATAAAGGTATGATTAGAAGGTACACACAGGCTGGGTGATGAAAAATGAGTTAAAAAAAAAAAACAGAAGTAAAAATACAACTGCCTTGTAGCTCCCTTAGGTGTTATAGAAGTACTTCAACAAATAAAAAGATAACAAGCTAACTGGGAGCAACTGTATTCATTGCTGATTCCAAAAGCCTTCCTTTGCATCCCTTCTCTACCTCTTTCAAAAAGTGAGTTTAGAGAGCCTCTTCCTCGTGAGGACACAACATTTCAAGGCATTTGGCAAAACACACACAGGCATAGCATGGTTTGGCAAACCAGAGCAAATAGGATTTCCACTTCCACTAAAAAAAAAAAAAAAGCAGCAGCATTCTGGAGCTGGCCCACACACCTGAAACAACTGACACACTCAAATGACCAAACAAAGCCCAGGTTTCAGCAGCAGAGTGATTCCTGGCACCTGAGAGCATCTCACTGAAGACTGATCAATTTGATTACCTAATACACTGCAACCACTTTGATGTCCAGATCACAAAATCAAGGAAGTGCCAGGTTTCTGAGAACCTTGTTTAGGGAATTTGCAGTATATGTGAGCTTGATTCTATACACCCATAAAACTTGCTCATGTTCTAAGATCTCCAGAACTTCATATTTGAAATGTTTCTATTAAAATGCACCATCACATGCCTGCCTACATAAATAGTTGAGGCTAAATTCTTTAATTCATTAGTATCTAAATATTTTCATGGTAATGCTGAGTTACATAAAGACACTGTATTACCCCAGCTTCTGTTCTGAGTTAAATCAGAAGGGTATTGGTTTAATAAGATGGTTTTATTACTGCAATCCCAAAAAGGAACACATCTTACGTAATGGAAATTATGGAGATGGATATTTATACATATTGAGACTGTGACATACTGAGAAAACTTACAACCTGCATTCCTTCCTCTCCTTCCTACTTCTGCTTAGTTATTCAAAGTTATAAATCAGACCTTGCTAGCGATATCAAAAAAGAAAATCAGTCAAGCTACAGAGCTTTGCTGGTGCACAGCTAATAAGCAAAGTTACCAGTTATGAACGCTCACAAACACTGTGATTTGCAAGTAACAACACAGGACAAAAAGCAGAGAAAACTGGATCAAAATAAAGTAAATATGTACCTCAGATAACATAAGTGTAAAAACATAATTCTGGTTCACATGTAGCTCTACATTTTGAACCCACCCAGTCTCGCTGTCTAAAAATCAACATTTAATGCTCACAAAAGAAGAGGAAACATAGCAAATAGGAATATTAGCCAAGGAAAAATAAACTTCTGAATTCTCACACACACACAAAAAGAAAGAAAGAAAGAAAGAA
The DNA here is from genome assembly GCF_987193195.1 of Phasianus colchicus. Lineage (NCBI taxonomy): Eukaryota > Metazoa > Chordata > Aves > Galliformes > Phasianidae > Phasianus > Phasianus colchicus. The sequence goes on along the minus strand of NC_143453.1, from coordinate 8,018,078 downwards.
AGAAAGAATGGTTGAAGCAGAAGTGGGATAACACTAATATAAATATTAGGGGCAAAGTATTATACCTCAGTTGACAATTGTAAGGCAGCCATTTTTGTTCATAATGTTTTCTGAACTGATCTAAAGTGGAAATTTATAAAGTTAAAAATATCCATGTTAGAGTTCACAGAAGATAAAAAGTGTTAAAAAAAAATAAGAAAAAAGTGTATTTCTTAGGCAGCATGAAAATGAAGGCTAATCAGCCCGTAGTATTTGATAAGCTTAAGTCCTTCCAATTTAATGCTACCTCTTCCTAAACAATGTAAGGTTTATTGGAAGAGAGATGGTTAAAACATGTGTTTATTTTCATGAATGGTGGTCGACCCTTGATTCCAACACGCTCTCGTCATAACTCTCTTGAACATTAATCTCAGCAGTAACTCCTCAATTCATGTATCCATTCTTCTATTAGCACTTCAATTAATTCCTCTAAAATGTTGGCATACGTGAAAAATACTACCTGCTTGTTGACGTCAGCCACGGTATCATCCTGTAGGAACTCCACTGGCACGTCTAGTTTTACTAAGAAGCGTGCCAGATAAGCCCTTTTCTTGAGCTCATTGGTTCTCTGAAGAAGCCAATGTAAGACAGGATGAATTACAGGTTTGCTTCCTGTAACCAACCCTTGGCGAAATGCGCTCCTATTCAAAAACAACAACAACAAAAAGTATTACCTACTATCAATAAATCTCAAACGAAAGAACACTGGCTGGAAAGTTTGAAGTGTTTTGACAATCCCATTCCACTTCCCTAATGGCTTTCTTAATGTAGTTAATAGAGAAGGCAGTCATGGTGCCAGTTTGCTATTTACAATCCTGATTCTGCTACCTTGAGGCACACGGAAATCCCACAACAAAACAAAGATGATAAAACCTGCAAAAACGATTCATCTTTTCCAGCAATATTCTTCGGGAAATGAGGAAATGAGGGAAGAGCGCAGGTTTTCAGGGTTACCACCTGGCACTGGAGGGTGGCACTGCAGCCTGAAAGGACTGGGGGCAGAAGTGACCCTGTCATGCAGGCGGCACCCTCTCCTGGCAGACTCTGCAATAGCAGCTGGTGCAGCCGTACCCCGGGGCTGCCCCACACCTGCGGGAGCCTTCTGCAGCCATCCCAGACCGACAAAACAGGAGCTCTTTAACTTGTTACACGTATCTACTTGGATAGTCAGGGTCAAAAATACAAAAAAAAAAACCAAAACAACTGAACTAAAAGTTGTTACATAGAAGCTGTAACACGAGCTTTATCATGATTTGTGGATCAAAAGATACTTACAGATCTGTTACACTTCCTGGAGGCTTGTATTTAAGGACACCAAGGAGAGTCAACATTCTTTTAGCTGTATTCTCTGGCAGCTCCTCTCTAACGTCAACAGCATGCTACATGGTTTGAAACATACAAATAAATATCCAGTATTTGTTCAAGTCATTTCAATTAACCAGTGACACTAAAAGAATTGACTTTATTCGCTTATCACATGTCAGTGGAGTGAGTTCCATATAGAACATTCTTTTTATCAAGTTGTGATTATCTTTAAAATGTTTTCCTCCTACACACGTATTCAGGTAATTTTATTCCAGGCTTAAATTCTCCCCACTCATAGGACCTCATCTATTCAGAGGAAGAAATTATTTCCAAGTCTGAGATCCTACCACAGCAGCACATGTACCTTTACACCACAGATCAGAAGGGATCAATTCTGTACCTCATACCTTCGGTAGCATCAGTGTAAGGGGAGTCAGAAACTCTGTTACCAATTGCAAATGAGAAACCATTCTTAGTCAGCTCCTACACTGCATACGTGAGCAAGACATAGCTGACTTTTGACTCAAGAATAGAGTTGTTGAACTTGTTGTCTGAACCAATTTAAGACCTCTACCTTGATTCCCAACTTAAAATATAAAGTCATCAGTCTCTGGTGGATGAGGATCCAGCATCCCTGGCCCAAAAAAGACTTGTTTGTTCACTGACAACTTGTAGATATATAGACACAAAGGATTCTTGTCAGGCACATTTATTTCCAGGAAAACTCATACAAGCTATTTTGATAAACCAAACATGCCACAAAGATACACAACGCCAGACCTAAATAAAAGCATTCCGTGCAATTTTTGTGACAGGCCAACTTAAGACGTTGGCAGTTACCCAGGTCTGAGCACCTCTGATTGCCCTCCTTACCTTCGGGTCAATCTCCCCCAGCACATCACTGAGCAGCTGCAACAGCTGCACCGACTCTAAGGAGTCAAACGTGATTAAATTGTAGTTCTTCCTGAAGGGCTCCTGATTGAGCTTCTCAACAATGAACTGGATTTGGTCACTCATGGTCGCGTCCTGGAAGAACCTCTGCAGAAGAGCCGGACGAGACGCCACGAGGCCTCAGCGGGGCCAGGGAGCCGAGGGCTGCCGGGAGTGCGGCTGAGCTCGCGGCTCAGCGAGGCCCTCGGCAGCGCTGCGGCCTTCAGCCGGCACCGGGCTCGGCCCAGCCAGCCCCTCACCCCCGAGAGGGTGATGAAAACCCTCAAGAGAGCAGGGGGGGGAGGCGGCCAAACCCCCACCGCCAGTCAGCCAGGCCCTCTCGGGGCCACCCCCGCGCCGTGAGGTAACGGAGCCGGGGCCGCCTTGGCCTTCACCCCCCCGCTCGCGCCTCCCGGTTACCGTGGTAACGGTTGCCAGGCCCGGCGATGACGTCACTTCCGGGCGTGCCACGCGGACTTCAGCTGGAGAAGCGCGCGCATGCGCAGAGCGGCGCGTGGCGTTGTGACCTCTGCGGATGGGCTGGGACAGAACGGAGCCGATCGGCTTGTGGGGAGCGGGTCCCCGCCCCCTCCTCACAGCGTGATGTGTGGGGGGGGAGGCAGTTTCCCACCCCACCCCTGCGCAGTGTGAGCATGGGGGAGGTCGCTGTGCCCCCCGCACTGTACACGGGATGTTCTGTGCGGGGCACAGCACAACGCTCTCGATGCAAGGAACGGCAGCAGTAGGGTTTATGTATGGGTTTTGGATTTTGGAGCCTCTGCTCTAAGTTAGCTTTGTGGGTTGTCGGAGGAACCCACGTGAGTTCGCAGGTGATGGAGTAAAACACGCCGTGAGTCATTAAATTGGTGCCATTAAATTGAAATGCACGGGTTGTTTATTCGGTAAGCAGCAATCATAAGTGTAACACTTGGCAATTCTAAACAATGTTTCCATCTTAGATTAATTCCCCTCTTCTTTCCAGGGAATAGGAAATACCTCAGAAAATACCAATTTACCCATTTTTTTTCTAAAAGCCTGAGAAGTGACACCACATTTCTGTCCTCGCTTTTCACTGGCTGAACTTAGTCACAAAGGGGACGGATGAGTTCCTCTTGGTTGTGCATGAGAGCTGAGATAGAGCCAGGAACATAATCCAAGTCTCCTGACTGCTGGATTTGAACTTTAAAAACCAGATCATGTTTCCTTTGTGCTTTCCGTCTGCACGCTGACCTTTAGGAATCGTACTACCTACAAGTTCCCAGAAGAGATCTACTTTCCTTTGACATGCTTTCCTGGTATCGATTACGCTTTTCTTCTGATTAGTATTTTGAGCATATAGAATGCACAGGGGGTGCAAATGAAAATGATGTTTTCTGTGGAGGCGCTGGGGATGAGTTCTGCTCCCTGTAGGCGACACTGATGGGTCATAGGAAGTGGTAGGTGTCATCGATCCTGGGCACTACTTCCTTAATTCTGGAGAAACAGAGTGTTTCTGCAAATCTGGATGCACATCCTCAGTCCTCAGAACAGGGAGAGAACAGACTGTGCTCACAGTGCTGAGGATGGAGAGGGTCTGGACCCGGGCTGGGTACGGCCAGGTGGTGCTGCTCTGACCTCCTCTTTGCATTTAGGATATTTCACTCCTCACACCTTCCGAGAGGCAAAGGACTGTCCCCTGCTTTTTATGTCTCCTTAATGTTATAGAGGTGACAAAGAAGAGAAAGGATGCTTGAAAATTAGAAAACCCCAAGATCAGACATGAAAAGATGCCAAGATTGTATCACTATGTCATGATGAAAACCCACGAACTCAGATCATTCTGAGTCTGAGAGGAGAACAAGACCTCTCTGATGAGAAGTCAGGGTGAGCTCCAGCATGCTGGCCTGTTTGAATGTACTTATGATTCAATACCAGAGCAAAATCATACATCAGAGTTCCTCGGGACTTCCCAGGTCAGGGAAAGCATGGGGGATCCTCTGGTATCTTTTCATGATCCCTTCTTCCAGTGGTTTTGTGCTATTTATCCGTGCAGCTCAGAGTAGCCAGACTGCTACCCCAGGGTACCTACACACTACCTGATATTTGCCCTCAGTAATAGTGCCTGAATTCTCAAACTTACTTCTTTAAAAAAAACCAAACAGTATAATAGCTTATTCTATAGTGTCTTGACTTCCGTATGACAACAGAATTTTCACAGACAAAAGATATCATAGCTTTTAGTGCAGCCTTGGGTAAATGTTAGAGGAGGCAGTTGAGATTTTTGATGTGATATCTGAATCAAATCTTACTGAACTGAAAGCCACTGTTTCTATATATCTGTTGTATAATTCCATGGGCATCTTCCAAATTCCCAAGTTAGTGTGCATGAAGAGTCATACAGAGTTTCGAGCAAAGTTTCTTAATGACTAGAGAGTTGTTAGAACAGTGCATCCCTATCATCCTATCCAATTCCCTGAATAGGGTTTATGCTTTACACTGCTTGGGAAAAGCATATAGAGATTGTTTATTGAAAAAGTGTCATGCAGAGGCAATGAGCAGAAGAAAAACAATGGAGCAAAAGAAACTATCCAGACCAATTTAGATCTGCAGGCACATCTTCATTACTCTCTCCTGTCTTTCTCCTCCCTTTATAGCTACTGCTGTGTGGATGACTGCCTTGTAAAACTGCAAGAGCTTGAGCATAGAGGCCAGCAAATCAGAGTGGAACGAAACCTGAGCAAATCGAAGTTGTGCTCCACAGGCAAAGAGAGATCACCTTATATGGGAACATCCATGGACAAGAAGATGAATGCATCTGCCCTTGCTGCTGAGGTCAGATCCCAAACAGATAGAAGATGTTAATGTGAAAATGAGAGTGTTTAGGAAGCAAAGACAACACTTACTAAAGCTTATTGTATGCAACCCAGATCTTCTTGTTTCTTCGTCTTTTTTTTTTTTTTTTTCCTCCTTATTTTATAATAAATATTGTGATATTTGTATGTAACTATAAGTCTGACTGGGATATATTAAAAATCAATTTATTTGTGTCTGTCCTAGCACCTAAATGCATCCCAGGTTTGTTTCTGGATCTTACCAATTGCGTTTTTTTGTTGTTGTTGTTGTTATTACATAGCAGGATTTTGCTTGCTGAAGTCTCTAATATCAACTATAGCAGTGTGGATTGTGGTCAGCAAAGGCATAAGGAATGACTGCTGATGTCTCAAAAAATTAAGCCTCTTAGAACGTGACCTGCTCCTGTGTGCTAACAAACCTGTCTGATTCCTCATGCTTTGTCATAGCTACACAATAGGCAGCGCCCTAGGTGATTTAAAATAGTAAAGAAAGCCATTATTTCTGTGTTGCAGGCTTTGTACATTTGGTGCATCTGTGCAGGTCTTCTGTTGCAAGAGAGAGTACCCCAGTCCTTTAAAGATAAGTGTGATAGATTGTGATCCAAGCTTCTTTTCTTTCAGACTTTGAGAATAAGATTTACAGATCCCACCTCAAGCGCTCTGCACTTTTACAGCTCCTTTGTTTATGGCATCAGATGGTTTGGCTTTGCACCTGCTCCTTGACCCCATGGGCCAGATGCCAGTATTTGGTTTGCAGCTCATTGACCAGCTTGCGCATGGAACTGTGCAGTGTGAGAAGCTGCAGACAATGTTATACACCTTGCCAGTGTTATATACCTTGCCCTGCTCAGCACTGTGACTTTGTTATCCAGCTGTACTGCCTCTTAATACCATGACCTGGCAGAAAACCATCCTGAGACCAAATAGGACAGTGTGCTATGTAACCTGAGGTAAAAAGCTGAAGATCTTTGTGGCCACTGGTGTCCCAAAAATTTGCTTTACCATTTTCATTCTTGCATGGACATTGCCACCCCTGCAGTGTGAATCTGGAAGTGTATTGCACCTTCTTTGCACTAGTGCAAATTGTTGGGTGGTGGGGAGTCAGGTTCAGAGGGAGGCCAACATCATGCTGGTTTCAGTCCTTTTAGATTGATCTCTGCAGCTGCCCCAGCTTCAGGCGAAGCATCCACTTGCAGGTCATTCACTGTGTAGCGCTGAGAGCAAGAGCAGGTGGTTGCAAGCAGGTTGACATGCAAACCTCAAGGAGAATCCAGTGAGGTACTGGCCTACATGTTGATGTAGCAGTGCCTTCTCCTGGAAAGCCAAGCTGCAGAATTTGCAGTGGAATACTCAACTTCTGGTGGGACCAGAACAGCTGGAAGGTTATTTTTGCAAATGCACAATGATTCTGTTGTCGAGAAGAGCTGTACTGGATCCTGGAAAAACATGGGCAGGAGCCTCCTGGCCTTCATGTACTGCTGCTCTCCCAGTGTAGTAGTGCTGCTCTGAGCTGCTTTCAACATTTGAGCAGCTTCTTCTGCACTGATGTTCCTGTAGCTCTTGGTTTCCCCTTTGCAAATGTAGACAAGGGAACCATCAAGATTCCTCTGTGGTGGCTGAGGCTACCCAGCACATTATGGAAACCACGGCTAATGATGCACCCACAGCCAGCTAGAGAAGTGGTTGTAAATGATCAGCTCATTTTAGAGATACTGAGTAAGATGCATTGGGAAAGGATGTGATATGAAAAGGGCCACAATAACCCCAAGGCAGAAACTACTGAGCTTCTTTCTTTATCTCTTTTCTCTGTCTTAAGGCTTTTCGTGCGAAAATAAGTGGCCTCAGCTAATGGTCCTGTGGTTTGACCAATGGTAGGTGTTCCAATGTTTATGTGATACCTAATCCTGTTTCTACTGAAGTGCTTTGGAAAAAATGTGTCGAATTCATTCTGCAGACTCAAGTCTTTTAAGCAATAGAAAAGCATTCCATCCTCCTTCAAGTCAGGGCAGCACCTTCAAAGTGTTTACTACTTCACAAAGTTTTCTCAGTCTGGTTTGAGGTCTGGACAGATTCAGTGAAAGGAAATTCTCCTCCAGACACTGCATAAGTCAGACTTGAGAACCTAGAAGGAAATTTTTTTTTTTCCAACTTTAAACTTTTTATCTTTAAAAAAGCTGGGCTAGCTGAGGACTATCATTGATGTATCCGACATTTAGACTTTTCTCTTTGAAAAAAGTCCGAATTCAGAAATTTCAAGTGCACTACTGATACTCGGTTGAAGGGAATTCAAAAAATCTTCCCTCTCTGAAAACTCCCTTTGTCGCACATAAACGTGGGTGGCTGTGAAGAGCTTGTATTTCTGACAACGGACTGAGCCAGGCTACTTCTGTTTTAGTTCCCTAAAATAAGGTGGAAGTTAAGTTTGTCCTTTTCCTTCTCTGGACAGATAAAGAAGGCATTTGGTATCGCGTCTCTCACTTCTTTATATTCTTTATTTTTGATTAATATCAAGCTCTGATCCACCAGCTGCCTTTCTTTTGAAGGCCTGTGGTACCATTCTACTCATATGGTTTTCTGACTGTGCCTTTAAGTGGGGTGGGCTCAGAAGGATGCAAAAGAAGACGGCATCGGCCACTTTCAGTTTCTATAAGCTCACAGGGAACATTGCACAATGGTTGCTCATGGCTGGATGAAGGATCTATTTAATTATGACTCCCCAAAACTGATCCGTTTTCCCAGTGTTGGATGTGTATGTGTGAAGTGGTTCATTTATGGAGTTATTGCTGTGTATATTTGGTAAGTGCGGGATGACGGGAAATGAGCACAAACAAGTGTTTGTTGTGCTGGGGGGTTGTCTGGGTTACAGTGTGGCTTTCAGAGCTTTCAGTTCTGTGGTAGCAATCATTGATTTGGTGTTAGACCACTCTTGGAAGGTGGATTTGGCAGTGTGAGCTTTGTGGTGGGATTCTGGCACGGGAGGTAATCACAGGGTGGGATTTCACTGAGTTTTCACTAACAAATGCTTGTGGTTTCATTTCCTGCTATGCTGTTTCTGTTTCTTGTCTATAAACACAGACTCACTCCATTGAATTATCTGACATTTACATCAGTTTTTCTGAGATTAGAGTGTGTTCCACAGAGTCTCCCATCAGGACCAGATCTACCTAACAGATGAAATAGCCAATCAAGCTCTTGAAGCACATTTCAAGAACAATAAGGTGTTTAGGAATAAACAATAATTGGTTGCCTCTAAAGGGCAAATTTTCCTCCTTGCTGCCAAAGTAGGGCTGTTTTCAGTGATAAGTCTTTGCTGAACAAAGTCTGCAAGTTCAGAAAGTGATTTATTTCCCATGTGAGGGCAACAAGCCAGGACACAGAGCACACTGATCCCAATCTTGGTAAGAATCAAGTCTGCAGGAAATGCAAGCACCTACTGCTGCTCAGAGCCGGGTTCCTACTGCCAGTTTCCAAAAGCATGCTTATCCCAAAGTACTGATCTCCAGAAAGAGAAGGCTGAAATGCTGTTACAATAGGCAATATAAATGAAGGAGCATTGATCAAATGCTTTCTACATCTGTTCTTTAGCAAATTTTATCTATTCCAGAAGAGTCTGCTGCTAAACTGTAATGATGCTGAACCACTCCTGTGGCTATGCAACAAAATTGTATTTCAAAGCAAACCTTTTATATGACTTTTGTGTAATGTGGAAGCTACCTTCTGGTCATAAAATAGTTCTTCAAAGATGTCATTGCCTGCAGGAATTAGATGAGCTACATCACTTCCTGTCAACATAAAAATACAGCTGACTTTCTACTATTAGCACATGAGAAAATGAAAGTATTAGGCCAAAGTTTTTGAAGCAATCAGCATGAGGCAAAAAAAAAAAAAAAGTCACAACGCTGGAAAATTAAAGTCTAAATATTCTAACCAGGATGTGACCTGAAGTTGTCCACAGCATTTAGGATGGGAAAACAGAAATTCTCTTTGCGCATATTTCAACTCATTCCTGACGAAGTGAACACTGCAAAAGCGAATTCAAGGAGAACTTGGGCTCAAGCAATACATCTGTCTCACACCAAAAGGGCTGAAAATGCCCGTCTGACTTTATGCTGCGGTTTATTTTGTCCAAGAATGATACAAAAAGCCAATTCATTTTATTTTTACGAGTTTTCTTGTCCCCTCTGTTTAATTTGTGCAGTTATACACTCATTGTTCACAAGCGCTACCAAGAGAAAGAGGAACTCACCAGCTCAGTTCGCATTAACCTGAAAGGAGTGGCTCATGCAGACAGGATCTGGGATGCAGCAGAATACACCATACCAACACAGGCAAGTGTTAATTTAATGTCAGCACAATATTCCAATTCTATCAATACATCTGGTTTCTGTCCTGGTAAATCTGCTGGAATGAGCAGTAATATTAAGGGAGACTTAACATTTGATACAGCAATGTTTTAAGCCAAACCTACCTTTCCCCAGCAGGGAAGAAAAGGAAAAAGATTATTCTTTTCAATGAGATTTCTGTGGTGCTATTTGTTACATGTTTTTTTTTTTTACAATATCAGTTTAATATTTTTATAGTAACAAACCTAGGAGCAGATTTACTCCAGTACAGCTGTACTAAACACAGTATTGTTATTCCTAGTTAATACTATTGTGTTTTTCTAGGTTGTAATGCCAGTATTTAAAAAAAACATTAGTGTCTTTTTGCCTTGACTGCTCATTTGTGCCCTGAAGCCGTCTCTGGCTTTTCCTGTTTGAGCTGGGGAGAATCTGACATCTGACATCTGTTGGGGGGAGATAGAGCAGCAACAGCCTTGTTGTCCTACCAGGTGATGTCCTGAAGAGGTTGAGGTCTGAACCAAGTAAAAAATTTCAGTCATATTCATTTTCTTTTCCCCACGTAGACAAGAGATTCTTTTTTTGTGATGACCAACGTCATTCGGACAGAGAATCAGATTCAACAGACTTGCCCTGAGGTAAACATTTTTTTTGTAATTTATACTCAGGATGATGGTATTGAATACAAATAGCCAGTAGTTAACAGAAAACGTTGATGTTAGTGTAAAAGAGCAGACTGTGGGACAGTCCTGTACAAGCAAATACAGCTGCTCTTTATGCCTACATCTCAGTAGATAACATGCAATCTAACCTAATTGATCATTTTCTTTCCTTCACCCTGCTATTTCTTGGGGAATCAGTTTGTTGGCTGAGATTTTCCCTTGCATCAGTGAGCTTGCCAACCCTACCTGCATTGCTTTTAGGGAGTAGTGACATCCAGGCCAGTGCAGCTTTTCTGGCTATGCTGCTGCCCTTTTGAGAACAACCTGAAGGGATGCTGGAGTTACGGAAATGCTCTCACTGTTGCTCATTCCCACATCTTCCCATTCCTCCTTTCTGTAACTCAAACCTGGCAGTCAGCTTCAGCTCTCCTTCTTTTTCATCCAGCTGGCCTAGAAGTGGGTCTTTGCAGAGCAGTTCCCAAATATAAGTTGACTTGCACTGCCAAAAGTTTTTGGGGCTGTTTATAAACAAAAAAGTAAATAGTCCAGTATTAGATTTATTGTACTTAGCAGTATAGAAAACAGGAAATGACATAAATAATAAAAGAAAATGTTATTGCAAGGAGAGACATTGTATGGAGAGACACACATACTGCTCTTCCATGTCTTTTTTTTCAGTATCCCATCGCCAAAGCTATCTGCTCTTCAGATAAGTCCTGTGAAAAAGGGATTGTAAATGTCCACAGTAATGGTACGTAAATGGCATTTTCAGACTGAAATATTGTTTGTGGGTACTGTCTTCTATTGTGTTATTGACCAGTGCAGAACATGCAAGTTCCATTTTGGAGAACTGCAGCAGAACAGTATATAATCCTAAGAGATACCTGATAACAGATTTTTCAAAACCACAAAACAGAATTTTTTACCAGCTAGTGCATGCCCTTACTAAAAGGAGAAACTGTGGAAGGAAGCAGAGAAAGGGGAAATGTGAAGAGTACAGACTGTGGCATAAAGGAGGACTCTCACTCCTGTTGGTGTCTGTGGCTGCTCAGCAAGGGGGGTGACTGCAGGATCTACCTGAAGCATCTGTAACATCTGATAGGTAGTTCTCAGAATAAGTCAAATGGCTTGTGTCTTTCACTGGGGACTGGTTGTCCAGAAGACATCATACAGTTTTCATCAGCTATGTGAGTTCCTTGTAGTGCTGAGATTCCCCAAATTCAGGCTGCTGGCTGAATTATATCTTTCCCTGGTAAAGTCTGAGTGTTCACAGAAAATTCTGACTCTCTGGGAATGCAGAAAGAATCAAGGTTTTCTATACACCTTTAGAGAATCATAGAATCAAAATGGCTTGGGTTGGAAGGATGTTAAAGACTGCCTAGTTCCAACCCCAATGCTGTGGGCAGAAATGCCACCCACTATATCCTTCTTTATATCCTTGTTTAATTTGCTCGTGTTGAATTAAACTTCTAGCTGAAACAGTTAGTTTCTCAATTTATATCAAGACTCAGATATGTCAGGATATGTCAAACAGAAGGAAATTACTTCACCTTTGATCCAAACAACAACAATCTCTGTTGACCCAAGCAAGCAGCTAAATAAGGACTGGTGAAGACATGGCACGACCATAATCTGGGTAATTCTTAAAGTCTCCTCCATAGAAAGCCATGAGAATCCAAAATGTACAAATCTCTCCGTGGCATTTGAGGATGAATCTACTGCCATGCTGAAACTGTCTAGATGGTACAGAGTGTTTGTGTTTGCTGAGCAAGAGCTTGTTCTTCTACAGGAATTCAAACTGGAAGATGTGTGCGCTATAATGCAACTTACAAAACGTGTGAGATCAAGGCATGGTGCCCTGTTCAAATGGAAGAAAGCCCCCCCATGTAAGTAACAAAATTATTTTCTTTTTTTTTTTTTTTATCAAGAGGAGAGTTTACTTTGACAGTCCTACAACTTTCGGATAATCACTTTGCCTAGGTGCAGATGTATCTCAGGTATCTAAACCAGTATCTATCAAGTATCTAATCACAGCATAACTATAGCTAAATACATTACTTCTAACAACTGTCCTGCTCTGTGATTCTGCAGTGAACCCATAGCCTTCAGTCTTAGCATCACACAGCTGCCACAAAAACAATTTTAGATGACACAGGCTCATCTTGAATTCACTCAAGGCATTTGGATGATGAATTCAAATGTCAAGGAAAATGCATCAACATAAGACAGGTTTTTTAACTTGAGGTTCTCAGTGCTCTGTGGTGTAGAAGCTCTGTGTGGGTTCATTTACTACAATGACCACTCAACCAGTAGTGCTAGATTAGTTGTTGTCTGTGCTGCAGAGTAGCTTTTAGGGGTCTACTCTAGACTGAAGAACATCTCTTCATCCTTTCTAGGCAGGTGATGAAAACCTCAGTGCTGGCTATATGTAATAGAAAACTGAGGAAAACTGTAGGAGAAAGGCTTCAGGAAACAAAGCTGCTGTGACTCAGAGAGTGGAATGGAGGAGCCCTGTAGGCATCTTTTTCTGTAACCACATGACTGTGTAGTATTCTAGGATGAAAATGTTCAATTTCCTTTCTGAGTCAGCCAAAGCATGAAGAAATTCGAGAAAAGGTTTTATTTCAACAGAAATGATGGAAATTTCACTCTAAGAAAGCAAATGACTAATCAATTTTAGCTTCTCTGAACCAGCTTTTGAAATATATGAGTAAGAAACCAGGTCAATAATCACTGAGTAGTGATACAAGCATGATTCTGTGCCCGTATCCCATCTCTTCCCTAAGTCAGAGTTTTCTGCAGACACAGAGCCAGGTCCCATCCAAATCTCACAGTGCCTCCTGCAGTAACTTCTGCTGAGTTCTTTTCACCTCTTTAAAGGAATTGCCATTCCCTTCTCCTGCAGACAGAGCTGTGTTCTGAAAAAGGCTTTGTCCAACAACAGAAAGGATACGACTGTTCATACAGCATCCTCTCTGTGAAGACAGCAAGGAAACTGCTCACTGCGCAGAAATCCTCAGCTGCCAAATGTTATAAACTCTCACTATTATTATTCTGTAGCAAGATTTATATGAGAAGTCTCATGAGCTCATATTTCATCTGCATATAGGGACTCAATTTAGGCTCAGCCCACATAAGAAAGTGCAAAAGGGAAAGAATTGTTTATACCTCAAACTAAGAAAATGACCTTTATCTTTCTTGATCCTCTGAGCCAATTCTCTCCCTGCTCCTCAGTCTCTTTCTCAGGGAAATATTCCTCCCACTGACAGTTTTCCAGGTAATAAATTAGCAGAAGATTAATTGATGTATTTAAAAGTTAGTTGATTTGATGTTTCTCTTTTAGGCCAGCTGTTCTGAGGAGTTCTGAAGATTTCACAGTGCTTATAAAGAACAACATTCACTTCCCCACATTTAATTACACCGTGTAAGTGCCAGTATTCCTCCGTGCTTTCTGCAGAGTGAGTGGTTGTGCTCTGAAGAAAAGGTTGTATAAATTGGCACCTTATTTATTCAGAAAGAATATATCTTCAGGGCTTTATCTGCATGAGAACAAACCACAAGCCTTTAAAAGATTGATTCTTCAGGAACAAGAGAAATAAGAAGACCTTGGGAACACAGCCTCCCAGCATAGCTCAATTTCTCTTCAGGCAAAGGACAGTAGAATTGTTCATTCAGATATTCCATTCACATTAGGGTAAAATCATTAAATTATACCATAAGTGATGTGAGATTCAGAGTCTAAGTCAAAATGCTTTGTTCACACAAGTAAACTGTTGCTTGTGATACGTCCAAAGAGTAAAGATTTCATCTTGATTTGCAAGACTCATAGCAACATACAGATCTGGTAGCTGTGAAAACAAAAGCTCATACAACTAAAATCTGAGCACGTTTAACACAGCTTCCAGCCAGTGTGAAATCCTTTAGCTGTATTTATAGCTGTTCTAGCTTTTGCTTTTAGATTTTAACAACTGTATGTGTTCTTCATAGACAAAACATTTCACCCAAATTGAATACTTCCTGCAAATTCAACAAGGTAACTGACCCACTCTGTCCAATATTCCGCCTGGGAGATATCCTTCAGGAAGCAAAAGAGAATTTCTCTGAGGTGGCAGTCAAGGTCTGTGATATTACTTTTTTGTATACTCACTGTTAAAACGTTTTCTAGCCTTTCTTCCTTCATGTTTTGCTGTACGCCGTGTTGTCCTAGGTTTAGAAGCTGATTGTTTGAGAAGCAATATAACCTCAAATTGAAAGGATTAAATGTGCTTAACATTTCACAGCATGGGACCCACACTGACAGCGTTGATAGAATATGGTTGGTATTGCTGTAGTATGTAGAAGTCCTTCAGCAAACCAACATGCACTTAGGTCTCATAGAAAGTTGTCCTTTGTGGTCATCTTTTAATTCTACTACATTCTAAATCATGTTGTCTGGGGAGAGAATCACTGAAAAGTAAGACTGGCACAAATGGTAGCTTATATTTGGCATTAAAAAAAAAAAAAAAAAAGACATTTATTTTTCCCATTATATTTTTGCTCTATTCTTTAGGCTGTTAAGCTAAATCCCCATAGCACAGTATCCAGCCACACCTCTGGCAAGTTTATATTAATGGATGGGTAGATGAAAAGTAGAAATGAAGTGTCTCAAGAAGAGTCATCATTTAAGCCAGACTTATTGAGTCTTAGCATGGCACAAGGGCACTAAAGATGAAAAATTTGGACTGGGTGTCTACCACATTTACATCTGCAATTTAGCTTTTGGTTTGAGCCAAAATGAAATTGCCATCACAGTGTTTTAGCTACATCCACATTTGTGCTACTAAAATGAAGAAGGATAGGCAGAAAATAGGAAGAGTCAGAATGAATGGTTGCTTATAGATCACACAATTAAGACACTTCCATGAAAGACTGTTTGATGAGCAAAAGTTGTTTCTAAGTTAGTGTGCATAAGGAGATGTCCCAGCCAATGGCATCCCTCAAATCTCTGCTGTCTTTAACAGATATCCAGCAAAGGCAGCAATCAGAATAATCCCTGTGCTTGTTTCCAGGGAGGAATCATTGCCATTGAGATTAAGTGGGACTGTGACTTAGACAGGTGGTCCTACTACTGCAGTCCAGAGTACAGCTTCCGCCGCCTGGATGACAAAACAAGAACCCAATACCCTGGATTCAGCTTCAGGTAAAAAAAAAAAAAAGTTACGTGAAAGAAGGAGGATGTTTCTGAATTAAAGCAAAGCATGGAGAATGACAGCTTGGAATAACAAAATGTTTGACTGTCCTTTGGCCTTGTAGTCAAGTCCTTAACCTGCAGTTACTGCAGCTGTATAGATATGTTGTCATCATCATCTCAAAAATGAGCATGTTCGTGTGGCAGGAGGTTTTATTTCTGTGTTGAAAGGCCTAGAAAATTCCCACAAGTATTTGGGGAGCTAACACGAAAAATAGTTTGGGCAGATTCTACCATATGGCATTTGAGGCTTGAAACTGCCTAAATTTGTGAGATTAAATAAAATAAGAAAGTATTTTGCTTCCATCTGGGTAACCCCACAGTTCCCAAAGCAAAACTTATTCAAAAGCAAATGAAAGCTTTTGGTTCTTTGTACATACAACAGATTCATGCACAATTTTAATGAAAAATCTTGATGTGACTCCAATTCTGAGTAGTTACACAATTTGTCAAATGCTTATCAGCGTGTTTGAGACTGAAGTTGTCCCTCAGATCTAGGTCAAAACTCTTGTGTAACAGCACTTTTTTTACTCATGGCATGATTATTGTTGTGGGTTTTCATACATTTGTGATGCTAACATGAGTGCCATAACTGTCTGAGAGCTGCCAACATATTCCAAAGCTGCGTCCTGCTGGAGCTCTGCAAACAAGGAGCAAATAGGTGTCAGCTCTGAGCTGACAACCATAGACAAGAGATGGGGGAGAACATAAGAAAAAATGGAGATGGTACTGTGAGGTAAGGCCAGCAGCCTTCCTGATGACTAGAAGTTTGTAGGACAGTCAGATCAGACTGGCTTCAGCCCCTTGATTTTGGAAGGCAGGAAAAAGAAGACAAGAAACTACATTCCCTTTTGCATTCTCTAGCTTTGTATCATTACATTCATCAGCTGCACAGATCTTCACTTGTTCTTTTGCAGGTTTGCAAGGCACTATAAGCTACCAGATGGGACAGAGCAGAGAACCCTTTTCAAAGCCTATGGAATACGGTTTGATGTCCTTGTGTTTGGCATGGTAAATGGGACTGTTGTTCCTTCTGGAGGGAAGAGAGAAGAAAATTTGCTATTTCTTTAATGCTGCTTTCCATATATCCATTTCTTTTCTTCTGTCCATCGTTCTGGGATGGAAGTCATGTCAGATGAGTAGATCTGAACTCAGCTGAGCAGCGTAATGAGCAAAGTTGAAGAGGAAATAGCAGAATTAAGAGAGAATTAGGATTGTTGTTTAGACTGAAAGCATGACAAGGTTTCTTGCCTGCCGTGAGCCCTGCGTGTCACCACCATTTCCTTCTCAAATTAGTTATTTTTCCCTGCAAAGTGCCTGAGATGGTCTATGAAATCTTGAGATTGAATGGATGAATCACTGCAAAGGGACAAAACCAGAAATGCCGTGACGCTGAGTCAAAGATCTTGCTTCCCAATTATTATTTTCTGCTTCCTTTAGGGTGGACAATTTAAACTCATCGAACTCTTTACCTTCATTGGGTCCACGATCGCCTATTTTGGTTTGGTGAGAGACTTTTGTGTATCTTGAACTAGTTCTGGAGATAGAGTCTCATTAAGAAAGTGGAATCACTGCTTGCTTTTCTTTCCTGTGCAGGCTGTGACCGCTATAGAAATGTGTTTTCAGTTTTACAATTGCTCCAGCTGCTGCAAAATACCATTCTGTGAAAATGTAATCAGGAAGAAGTATGAGACTGTGCTGATGCCAGAACAGGTAAGGAATGCAAATTGTTCATTCCTGCTTCTCTGCTGGGCTTTGTTCTCCTGCATCCTGCAGCAGCCTGCAGCTGTGGTTTGAAGAGATCAGGGAGTTTTGAGAGAGGGGACTGCAGGACCCAGTGCAGTAAGCGATGGGCAAAGAGAACTGCTTCCTCCTTTTCATGCCAGAGAATCTCCAGGAAACTCCAGCTTACACACAGAGCCTTGGTATGGCAGAGCCCCACCAGCTCTACCAGGGAAACCTGCAGGGAATCATGACCTTTCAAAACGGTAGGAAGGTGCTGTGAAAAGGTTGTCCATTCAGAGGGCATTGCTCAAAGCCTCTTCCCTGCCAATTCTGTATTGCCTCTTCCTCTTTCTCGAGACATTTATGGTTGTTTCACTGGGCTCTATCTACTAATTCCCCAGTATTTTAGAGATGGGCACAGAGCAACTCTCCACATAAAGACTGCACAGCCACACTCTTGCAGTTAGTTCTGCACTGTCTCTTGTTGTTATTTCTGTCTGTCCCCACTGCTGTCCACGTCCTTGCTATCCCAGATACTGGAAATCTCTACTCTTGCTGCATGCAATTGCAAGGCATTGTTGCTGGAGTACAGACTGCAGAAACCAGACCCGTGGTGAGATCTCTGTTCTGTCTCCAGTTCTGTGAGCAACTACTTGAGCTGACAGTGCTGATTTCTTCTGCTTCACAGGTGATGTTTGTGTCCTATGTCGATAAGCCACATATTACTTTGATAAAGATGCCTCTGGAAACAAGCTTGCAGAATGCTGAGGGCAGCAGTTTCGAGGTAAATGCAGACACTTAACATCTGAGATTCCCTCCTCAAAGGAGAAAGCTGAGGAATGTAATTTCAAACTGATTTGGATTTCCCCCCTCCTCATATTTCAAGATTAAACCTTGAGGAACTGAAAATAGATTCATATTTCCCCTTCAAGTTAGTAAGTCCTGTGACCAGAGGATGCGTGTTTAGAGTCAGCTAAAAGCTGCTGTTTTCCTGTTGGTGGGCATGTGCTAGTGGGAGTGTGTTGGTGTTGAAACATCTCCTAAGGTGTCGATTTGATTTTGCTGTGGTGGGCGTTGGCAACACAGAAAGACAATCCTCCTCCAGATCTGCTGATCTATCGTCATTATGCCTATTGTGCTGTGTCAAATGAAACACCCGATGCTGAGAATCACTGCTGTAAATTCTCTCTGCAGATGGGTGAAGCAGCAGCAAACGTTCTATTCTCATTTATTTGGGGAATTGTTTTCCAGAACCACCCTGTGAAATTCTACGATCCTCGCACCTGCTGCACCCATGAGAACGAGAACCACAGCACTGCACAGTCCGAGCTCAGGCTGCTCACACAAAGCATCTCTTCTGCACACTGCCCTGAGTGGTGCTGCTGTGGCCAATGCCAGGTGACACAGAAGTACCACGAGCAGCTCTGCTGCCGGAAAAAAGGAGGGCAGTGTATCACAACCACCTATTGGTTTACACAGCTGGTGTTGTCCAGAGACACTCTGACTAAAGCCCTTCTCTATGAAGACCCCTTTCTGGACCTGACAGGTCACAGGTCCAACAGCCAGCTGCGTCGCATTGCTTACAAGCAGTTCATTCACTGGCGCTTCGGCTCTTTTGAGCTGGAGGACAGAGCCATCATCCCGAGCTGCTGCAGGAGGCTGATTAGAAATACTTATCCCAAAGCAAACGGCAACTATACTGGTTTTAATTTGGAATGAGGATGCAGCTTACCTTGGCTCATACTCTGGATTTTTAACCTGTTTCTTTTATGTACCTATAGAAGAAGAAAAAGCATATGATTTTTTCAAGATCTGCTATGCAGCTGAATTCTTGTGTCATTGGAGAGGGACTATTGCCTACTGCTTGGCTTAGAGTTCCTTTAGTTCCAAACCAAATTCCTTTGGTTTGGAATTGTAGCCTCTGGGGTGAATTCTTAGTGCTACATTTTAGTGAGAAGTTCCAGCCCTTTGCCTTTGCTTTGGCATGTACCAAAGTTCCAGATGAATCAGGAGATGACCAACACCCTGAAAATAAGGTAGAGCTAAGGATCTTCTCAAGGCATCACCCTGAAAGAAGCCTAAGAGATACCACTTGAAAATGTCATCCTGTGTGTTTCGATCCCCTTGCCTCACCACCATGCTGTGGCCCTGGATCAGGACTAATAAGAGGCTGCTGTGCTTGTATATTTGTAACCCACTGTTAAAGGCCTCGCAGTCCATCCAGATTAAACAGGCTTATTTTAGATTTCAGTGACACAAAGCATTTTCTGAAAAGCCCAGCTGTTCTCTTGCTTAAATCAGGAATTACAATGTAAAGTACTTACACCATCTTTGTGTAATATTTGTAGGCATTTCATTCATATTCATTGAATTTTAATGCTAAGTCTTTGGCCTCCTGTTTGCTCTTATCTTCAAGCAGGCCTTGCCTCCTACACCTCCTCCTACAGAACCCAGCACAGCACAGGTTGCTTTTTGCTGTGATGCCACAGCCCAGGAGCACCACATTCAGGGTGGTTTCATCTGTGCTCCAGCACCTTTCCAGTCCTTTCTTTTTGCTGCCCTTGGACGTGTTCTATTTTTGTAGAAACAAGGTGAGATGGATTATCATTTATATATCCCACAGCCCTTTCAACTGAGCTTTGTTCTTTCTGAGCTACACCAGCAGTTTGCCATTCAATTTCCCACGTGTATTTTAAAATAAATTGCCTGTAGATGATGCAAGCCACATTTGTGTCTTCAGTTGTAACATTGCATCCGTGTTCACGCTGCATCATTTTTTATATCTGGAGTGGCAAAAGATTACAGTTGGCATTAACACACCCCTGTTCTGACACACGTGCTGGCTTTCCTCTGGGAAGAATTATAGAATGATAAGTTGGAAAAGACAACAAAGATCACTAAGAAAAGCCCACAAAGCCCAATCCCCGTCATGCCCACCTCAGTGCCACACTCCCACGGTTCCTGAGCACCCCTGGGGACGGTGACTCCCCCCCAACTCCCGGCACAGCCCATTCCAGCACCTGACCACTCTTTAGGAGAAGCTTTTCCCCGATTCCTAGGGGAAAACTCCCAGGAGCTGAACCTGCCCTGCCGCTCCAGCCGGGCAGAGGGCAGCGCCGGGGCGGGCACTGAGCCGGGCAGCACCCGAGCGCTCCGCCACGAGCAGCGGGGCTGCGGAGCGCGGCTGGGGAATCCCGGCTCTCCCGCTGCCCTGTCTGTCTGTCTGTCTGTCTGGGCGGCGGTCGGTGCTGCTGCTCCGCTGCCCGCCCTCCCCGGTCGCCGCCATGGCTGCGTGCTGCGGGGCTGTGCGCGGCTTCCTCTTCGAATACGACACCCCCCGCATCGTGCTGATCCGCAGCCGCAAAGTCGGGCTGATCAACCGCGCCGTGCAGCTCGCCATCCTCGCCTACGTGATCGGGTGAGCGAGAGGGGAGCTCGGGTGGGCGGCTGTGCGGGGGGGAGAGTCGCTGCTGGTGATTGACGAAGCGCTTCAGGGGTGTGCAAAGTTAGGACTTTCCCTTCCTGCTCACCACGGGGACAAAGGTTGAGCTGTGTGCGCTTGACACGGCGGCCTTGTGTGCTGCCGGCTTGGTTTGGATTGCTCCAGCCCACAGTGGTTGGATATTAGGAACGATTTGTTCTCCCTGAGCACGGGGTCAGCGTCCCCAGGGGCGGTCAGGAGCCGTGGGGATGCGGTGCTGATAGACGTGGCCAACGGGGATGGTTTGGGGCTGAGTTTGGTGGTCTTAGAGGTTCTTTTCCAGCCTTTGTGATTCTGATCCTAAAAATAGCGTATGAAATATCCATATAAGCCATAAAATCAATTTGATTTCCAATTGTCCTGATTTTTTTTTAAAAAAAAAGATCGATCCATCACGGACAGCACATGCTTTTGCAGTAGATAGCCTTAAAACTGGGATGATTACTTAACTTTAAGCTGTATTGTTGGGAAAAGTCAGTCACTGGGAGTTCTGGATTGCTTCCCACATCCCCGCTCCTCTCACCAGCAGGGCTTCACTTATAAGTCCTCATTCCTCCTACACCTGGTGAAAGGAAGTTTCATCTTGTCTCCTTTAATACCTGAAATAGATATAAAGCAGAACCAAAGGGTCTGACCCACCTCAACAGCAGTGAGGACCATCTGGGCTGCACTGAGCTGAACTGTTTTCCTGCGAATTGTAGGAGAGCATCGCAGCCCTTTTGTGAACCCATCTTCACCTGGTGGGGGTGGGAGGATGTGTGTGTAATTACACAGTAATGAAACGCTGCCAAACCACTTGGAAAAAGCAGGAGGAAGGTTGCTGGTCCTATGGCTTTTCACTATGAAATTGTCTGAGCTCACCTCTGCAGGAGACATGAAAAAAAGGAGAAATTCCCCCTGCCTGTGTTTGTTTGTGGTGTTTAGCTGGGTTTTGTGATGAGGTTTGCCTTTTATTTTCTTTTTCTTGCAACTCTTATCTTGCAGCTGGGTCTTTCTGTGGGAGAAGGGCTACCAGGAAACAGATTCTGTGGTCAGTTCTGTAACCACGAAGGTGAAAGGAGTGACAATGACAAACACGTCCACCTTGGGAACCAGGATCTGGGATGTAGCTGACTACGTCATCCCTCCCCAGGTATGAATCATTTGCACATACAGAGAATGGGTTTTCTAACAAACAGTCACTGCTCTGCCAATGTCCACGCTCCAGCATGGCCTTTATGCAAGAGAATGTAGAAAATAAAGCAGGTGAACTTTATTATTTATCATTGGGTGAGCTTTCTTGTTTATTATTTATACCACCTGAGCTCTGTTAGCAGAGATGTTTGGAGGCAGTGCTTTGGATATGCTTTGCAGATTGTCACTCTTAAATCTCCTTCTTGTTTTGTTGCTCAGGAGAAGAATGCTGTGTTCATCATGACCAATGTGATATTCACACTGAACCAGAGCCAAGGCCACTGCCCAGAGGTGTGTAAAGGATCCACATCAACCTTGCCCAGAGTGGCTGGGAGTGCAGGAGGAAGAATTTGTAGAGTTTTGTTTAATTACTGTTCCTGTCCAGCTTCCAGATGATAACACAGAGTGCAACAATAACAGCAGCTGCGTTCCAGGATATGTCAGCACCCACAGCAATGGTAGGAAGCTTGCTGCAGTGGCTCCTTGCATTCTGTGCTATCACTGCGTGGTGCCAATCTCTTGTGAAGGAAGCAGTGTTTCATTGAGTCTCCTTGTTCTAATTCTTTCATACCTAAGAGAACTGAAAAGGAAGCTCAGATTTTTCTTCTAGAAGGGACTGTTGGGTGAGGATTTGACTCAGAAAATAGTCATCTCTCTGAAACTGCACTATGGTGGAAAACAGTGGGGGAGTTGGTCACTGGCACTTCTCTGTAAGACAAATACTGCCCTTTGTTTTGTTTGGGAGTACCTCCATCCACTTGTCTTTCCAGGTATCCAGACTGGGGCGTGCATACCATACAACAGCAGCATCAAGACCTGTGAAGTCTTTGCATGGTGCCCTGTGGAGGATGACTATCACATACCCAAGTGAGAGCTGTCTTCCTACCCTGTGTTAGCTCTCCTGGTGGGAGGCCCATAATACACAGCCAGCCTGCCACAGCCAGTGTTTTTTCCTATGGGGTCCTATTGGGAAAAGCTGAAGAGGTTACAATCAAAGGCCCTGCAGCATCGAAGAACTTGTTTCTGAAAATATAAATGGAACTTACTTATTTTTCCTATTGCTTTTCAGGCCGGCATTCTTGCAAGGAGCTGAAAACTTCACCATTCTGGTAAAGAACAACATTTGGTATCCCAAGTTCAACTTCAGCAAGTAAGCAGTGTGTGAAGCTTTGCACTGCCTGGCCTCTCAGACAGTAAAGAGGAGCTGGAGAAGCGGAAGAGGATGCAGCACATCTCCTCTCTGTTCCCCTGCAGGCGAAACATCCTCCCCACTTTCAGTTCCACTTATCTCAAGAACTGCATCTACGATGCTCAGACAGATCCCTTCTGCCCTATCTTTCGTCTGGGGAAAATAGTTGAAGCTGCAGGGCAGAACTTCCAGGAAATGGCTGTGGAGGTACTTGGCAGAATCTTTTCTTGGGGTTCATCCGCATAGAATAGGCATCTCTTCACCTGGTGGGATGAACCACAGGACATGGATTAACTGCAAAATGGAGAGCTGCTCTGGCCGTAGGGATCAGAATCAATTCTGCTTAACAAGTAATTGGCCTTGGCTGGGGATATGTGCAAGGTCCTCCTGTAGCAATGGGAAAGAGGCACTGGGACGTGGGCCAATAATTGGAGTTCTGGTCAGCCCGGGAGCCCCGTGCTGGACTGCCCAGGCTCCTGGATCACTCGCTGTCTTCTCTCTGCTCTGCAGGGTGGGGTCATGGGGCTGCAGATCAACTGGAACTGCAACCTCGACAGAGCTGCTTCCCACTGCGTGCCCAAGTATTCCTTCCGGCGCCTGGACAACAAGGACTCTGCCAACACTGTCTCACCCGGGTACAACTTCAGGTAATGTAGTAAGGAAGGGAGCCTGACGTCCCTATGGCTCAGCCTGCCATCGGCACAGCGTTCCAGGCTGCTCCCTCTCCTCTGACTGTTGCAGGCAGTCCTTGGAGTTTCTCTGCTGCTGTAAATCAGAATCACAGAATTGCCAGGGTTGGAAGGGACCTCAAGGATCATGAATCTCCAACCCCCCTGCCACACGCAGGGCCACCAACCATCCCACCTAATGCTAGACCAGGCTGCCCAGGGCCCCATCCAATCTGGCCTTGAACACCTCCAGGGATGGGGCATCCACAACCTCCCAGGGCAGCTGTTCCAGTACCTCACCACTCTCTCTGTAAAGAACTTCCCCCTGACGTCCAACCTACATCTCCCTTCCCTCAGCTTAAAACCATTTCCCCTTGTCCTGCTGTCACTCACCCTTTCAAAGAGTTGATTCCCCTCCTGTTTGTAGGCTCCCCTTAGGTACTGAAAGGCTGCAATGAGGTCACCCTGCAGCCTTCTTTTCTCCAGGCTGAACAAGCCCAGCTCCTTCAGCCTATCCTCATAGGGAAAGCTCATTTTGAGGTTTTCTCTGCTGCTATGTAAACCACAGCAAAAGAGGAAGTTCCACTGATTGTGGGCGTCCGAGTCATGTTTACTCCAGCATGTAGGTGACCATTGGGCCAGCCTCCCACGGCGTGTCAGCGCAAGGAATGATTGCTTCGGGGTGTGCTGATGTGGCAGAATTTGAAGGGAAGCAGGGTGGGAGCCTGAAGGGCCTCCTCCACTGTGCAAGGCCAGGGAAAAGCTGACCTTGAGAAAGCAGCTCTGTCAGTCAGAGATCTGACGTGCACCAAGAATATCTTTCTGGCACACCCCGCCGTGCCAGCAGGTTTTGGGGTGTCAGACAGGGCAGGCTGGGTATCACAGGCTCCAATCTTGCAGATTCCAGGCCTCCCCTTACAGGCCCTTCCTCTTCTCTTCTCCCCATTTCTCTGCTTCCTCCTGGTGTAACGAACCACGTGGTGCAGTAAGTCTGATCTCACTTATTTGTTCTTACTCCTTTTCTGTATTATTTGTGTGCAAGTCATGCGGTGTGAGACCAGGAACTGCCTCCGTGTGCCGGGCTGAGCTGTGCTGCTTCTCTCGCTCCCTGCCCTCTCGTGGCTGCCTGCACTCCTGCAGCGTCCTGCTCGGCTGAGGGGATGATTCTCACGTGTAGCTGAATTTCTTCCTATCTATCTTCCCACTATCCTGACTTGCTCCCCTCCCTGAGCTTTAGAGGTCTCCTGACTTGGCTGCTAATAATTGTCTTAAACTCACCTGCTCTAGGTTTTTCCCCTACGTGTGCTTGCTTGCATGTACAAACATTTAGCCCATCCTTTTGGGATGGGGAACACACCTGGATGTTGCATGAAAATCATACAAGAAACCTCAGAATTTCCAGCTGAGCTCTAACCTGCCCTATTGTTCCAGGTTTGCAAAATACTACAAGGACAGCAGTGGCATTGAAACACGAACACTTATCAAAGCTTATGGCATCCGCCTTGATATCATTGTGTTTGGAAAGGTAGGGCAGCTTCACTCCTGGAAGCTGTGGGCTGACACTTTCAGAGATGCTGTAAAACAGTCATCATTCTTGTAACTATCTTCCAGGCAGGAAAATTTGATGTAATTCCTACAATGATTAACATTGGCTCTGGCTTAGCGCTGTTTGGAGTGGTAAGTGACACCATCTGCTCTTGCACTGAACTTTGTGTCAGCAGCTGAGTTCTGAGAATCGTTGTCTTAAACTCTTTCCATCTTCACTAGGCAACAGTGCTATGTGACATCGTTGTCCTGTACTGCATGAAAAAGAGATACTACTATCGAGAGAAGAAGTACAAATACGTGGAGGATTATGAACTGGTAAGCATGAGTGAAGGCAGAATGGAGGCAGGGTTTTTTCCTCCTCTGATTCTGAAACAGGATGCACAGAGTCCATATCACACACAGACTTTGTACCGCAGCTGTGAGGAAGCTTTATCTTCCTTGGAGCCGTTCATTTTTACCTCGAAGCTGTTGGGAGAAGCACTAGAAACAATATTATGTTTCCTGGGCAACCACTCTTAGAGAGGGAAGCGTATGTTTGAGTTCTGCTCCCACTGCATCTCTCTTTGGGTTGCTGTTCTTGGCAGTTGCCTCCTGCAAGGCACAGACAGCTCTGCCTCCATCAAATCCCCCCAAACCTTTGGAGGTTCCTGCTGCCGCAGCCAAATCCAGTGTGCTGACAGCCACAGCTACACCTGCATTCAGGATCTGAGCAACCCATTGAGCCAGTAGGAGGATTGAGCCCTGCTGGGGTTGCTTGGTTAGTGCTGGGGGCAGAGCTGTGCCCTGCAGCCCTGTGCTTGTTGGGATGCGGTGCTGCAGAGGGAGCATTTCTGGTGCCACTGGTGGTTTACTAAATCCAATAGCAGAGATTTCCTGTGCAAAGGGTTTTGTGTAAAAGAAAGGGGGAGAAAGCAAAGCTTTATGGCAGAGAAGTGCAATTTCTGATCCTAGCAGGGCACAAGTGAGACGTACGGAACGGATTCCTGACCTCCTGCTGCTGCTGCACCAACTGGACGTGAAGGGATGCTGTGAATGTAACCCTGCTGTGAGACCTACCCCTCCTTTAGAAGGAAGGGGTAACAGAACCTAAGAAAGGAACCTTCTTCATTACTCATCACCTTTTCCTGGCCAGAACCAAAGAGGAGAACTGGATCTGCTCCTTTCAGGTTAACTGCACCAAGCTCATACAGAGCCTTGTGGCTTCATGCCAGACATCTTCACCAGCAGGCCTGGGCCAGGCTCTGCTCTGTCCTTGTCATTTCAGCAGTCCTTTCCCTGAGCTCACTGCTAGCAGTGATGAAGCCCTTAAAGAGGCACAGACTCTTCCTTACAGGGAACACGGCCCATGACACGCATTGCCTAACCCTGGAAGAGCAGTCTCTTGCTGTCAGGGATCACGATGCTTAGGTGAGACGACCTGCTATTTCATCGCATCTCCAAGCTCTAGTGGCTACAGCCTGAGACAAAGCAGTGTCTGGTTCCATTGTGCCATGGTAAATAACTTACTGGCTACAGGATTTCTTTTCTGTTTTGTCTGGCTAATGCCACTATGCTAGAATTTATTTTTCATAAAATGTTACTCTCTACCAGCTCTCCTGGAGTACTGCAAGCTAGGTTTGGGTTGCTTTATTTCACTCTTGATTTGTTTGCTGCTGCTTTGAGGACCGAGTTGAGGACCAAGTCCTCTCTCCAGGCTGTGCACAGAAATGGCTCGGTGTGAAATCCACTGTGGTCTTAACCATGCCCAGCAAACACCACACTGCAGTAACAGAGGAGGGTGCTTTCAGACTCGTCTTCCAGCAAGCAAAATCTCATAGCTTTGATAAAAACCAATCAAACATGATAACGGTTCCCCCTGATTAACTAACTGGGGTTTGGTTGCACATCATTTATTTCAGCTCATACAGAGAAGCTTGAACAGCTGTGTGGAAAAACACTTAGTTGTTTTCTTCTTAGATAATATAATTTAAAAGTGGTAAATACACAGTATTTAAACTTGATACACCTGATTAAGTTAAATGCATAATAAAGGGGTAGGAATGAAACACAAGCCTTGGTCATTAAACAGTATAAAAATCTGCAATAGTTCAGGACTCTAGAAAAGAAACAGATCAGTTGCCTGACAGGTAAGAGGGGACCACCAAAAAAACCCCAAACCACTCAGGACAAGAGGCCTGGTTTCCCCCTAGCACTTTCCTGTGTGCTTTCTGAGCCAAAAAGGCTGAGTACCCAGCATTAACTCTACAGTCAGCACTGGGCTTGCTTGAAAGGAGGGAAATTGGGGAAATCAAGCTGTAACCCAGTTCCAAGGCACAAGCAAAATATTTACTTCACTGTAAGAAAGAAGCTAGCTTTACTACTAAAGAACAGCAGACAGGGAACCAAGCAGATTTATATACACAGTACAGCTTCTTTAACAGGTCATGCATTTAGACATAGCTTCCTCACACATCCAAGCTTTATGCTTCCAACAAAATGCATCAACTAGAAAATCTACATCAAGTTTTTTTTAGAACCATGCATTTGGCTGCAGCCCTACCAGAGCACCAAGAGCCAAGCCTTTGGGATCCATATGAACCAAGCCTGCACTGGCCATAAGACACCAATCTGTGCTAATATCTGAGTAACTGGGATTGAGCACAGGGAAACTGGGACAGGTTATTCTGTTCAGAAGCTGCATTGCACCTGGCAAGGCTGTTCAGTAAATTTAAACTGACTGCTAGGTACCTGCCACATCACCAACTGGAGACACTCAGCACAGACCATCACTACAGCTCACTCACCTTTAACAAAAACACACCATGCACATCACTATGCACCAGTTACAAGTAATCAGATCCCTCCCTTCCCCACCCCCCTCCCTTTTTTTTGGCAGAATAAGCCCATTTACAAAGTACAGAACCAAACCACCCGCTCCCAGTCACTATTTCCACAAAGAGAAAGTCCTGTTTAGAGATGGGAGCAGGCAGCCTTAGCAGTGCTGGCACCCCAGTTACCTGTTTGGTTTTCCCATAGCTGAAGCTGCAGGGCTTTGGCACAGCCTTGGACTAAGAAGGGAGGAAAACAGTGCGTGTCTTATGGCTCCAAACTCCACAGTACTGCTCCTATGCCACGAACCACAGGCACTGGCTTTGGAGAGGCCAGCTGCACCATCTTTCATTAATTATCTGCAGCCTAGGATAAGCATAGTTTCAGGTGATCAGACTTATGGGGGCAGTTCTGTAGGCACCTGTGCACTTGCTAAGACCACCTGAATTTAATGAGGACTCATGATAAGGAGGAATTACTGAGCCATAACCATGGCCAGAAGCCTCAGTGCTGTGCTGCTGGCAGTGCCAAGATCACGGAAGACAAGGGAACAGCCATGTCCTAAAAGCCTACAGCAGCTATGGCCAGCAACCAAAAACTTCCCTTTCCTATAGTGCCTTCCTCCTCAGGGCAAAGAGCTCAGCCATACCCCACATCCTTGGGATGCTTGAATCCTCCCTCATCCAGCACAACCCATCAGTGAGGAAACTGAGACAAGGAGCCCATCCATCTCCTTCCCAGCTCCATGACCCCCCAAACCAAATGTAATAGTGAGCCCCTTGCTCAGCCCAGCCCTGATGCCACAGCACACCTACACACTGTCCTTCTCCAGCTTTGAGACCTGGGGAGTGTGAGCCCAGAAGCCAGAGGCTCTCCCACCACAACAGAGATTTTTTTGTTTTTAAACAAGCACCACAAAATGATCAGAGTAATCTGATTGCAGGTGAAAGAGCTCTTCATAAGAAACAATCTGTTAATTAGGCATTCACTTAATTTACTAGCAAGCCTCTGACCCACAGGCATTCACAATTACTGGTAACGAACTTACAAAAAAATACACAGCATTGGCCCCAGAGTCCAAATGAAGAGTTTGGAAAACAGAGGTTTCTTTGAAAAAAATCACTAGCTAATCTAGGTATTTCATTAAGATCTTAAGTTCTAAGCAAGCCCTAAGTCTATACTTAAAAAATAGCATACGTTTTATTAGTTTTTAATCGTAGTAAACCATGTAATGTACATGGAAGTGAAGGATTTTACCCTGAATTTTATATTTAATAATATAGCTATCTAGATCAAGTAAAAGATTTAGAAACAAACTCTTGTTAGTGCTTCCTCTGCTGTTCAAAGCATTCAGCTAAACACCACCTTTCACTCTAGTGTCTGCAGCAAAAATAGTTCAGACTGAACTTAAGCCCTTAAGAACCTTTTCCCTTCATAAACTGAATACTGAACTTACCCAACACTGAGACCTCAGGAGAGGCAGCATCCTCAAACCCTGCCTTTCACCTCACTTTCTGAACGTCCCCAAGATGCTGTTTAATATATCTTGGCTCACAAAGGTAGGCATTCTTTTTTTTTAAAAAAAAAAAAGCTGGAAAGGTGGTTTTTGCTTTGTTCCCATGCAGTTAAAAAGGCGTCAATTAAAACCAAAACCAAACAAGAAGAAATCGATGCAACAACCCTCAAAGCACATGAGTGTGGTTTCACTGCTGTGCTCTGCAGAAGCTTCTCGGTCCTGCGTGCACCCACAAGGCAGGCACACACTGCCCCGGGATGGTGGGAGATCCCTTTGGCAAGAAAACCAGGCAAAAAGCAGTTCCAAACACAGTTTGCCTTGCCTGCTCAACACCATCCCTCACCACTCTGCGATCAATCAGCACCTTTTTTTTTTTTTTTTCTTTCCCCCCCCCATGAGAAGTCCAAGCAATCAGAGATGGTCAATGACGGGTACGGTAGTCGGATGTCTTAAACATGCTGCTATGCAAACTCTACATCCAGCGTTACACTGAAATAGCGCCGTGTCATGCTGGGGGTGGTGGGGGCTCTGTTAATGCCACTCATCCTCAGCTGCACACTCGATGAAGTGCCCCGGACCGAGTTCAGCTCAACAGAACCATCAAGCCGTCGGTCATGAAAGGACTTCCTCCTCTCCCACGTTGGGCAAGTCGTTGCATTTCAGGTTATCCTCACTGCCTTGCTTCCTGCTTTCAGAGGGGAAAAAGCAGGAGGTGATCCCAGCGCCTTCCCCATCATTGGGCTTCAGGACCTGAGCACATTCCTCACTCAGATCCCCCGTTAGGCTGGAAGTACCAGAAGGAGACACCTCGCAGCCCATGGGAAGGACAGGATGCTCGGCCATACAAAAACCAGCTCCCCCCAGATCCCACAAACGACAGAGTACATTATATCTGGGTCATAGCCCTGCGTGAAAGAAAACTCAAAGCCTGAAGCCCCAGACCCCACCACGTGCTCTCCAGCACACAGGACGGGCTGCAGGCACCCCACACTTACGGCAGCAGGTTTCCAGGGGCCGACAGCGAACGCTCCTCCCGCCGGCTGCCCTCAAATGGGTTCCCAAAGGACCGCTTCCGGATCATCGTTTTAACCAAGATCTGCAAGACCAGGGTGGGGTTGGTCAGGGTGGTACTGCTTTGCTTTCATTCAAAAGCGAAAGCAGCATCCAAATCCCTATTTACCCAGCAGGAAAATTCACTGGAAAGGGACAGGGAAAGGAAGGAAGCAATGCTGTTTTCTCTTGACATCTGGGAACCCCCGGTTTCGTTTTCATTGCTGCTCTTCCCTTTCTGGCTGATTTATCTGCTCAGCACTGAGAGCTCTCACATGCGTGAGATGTGTGTGCCAGCAGGGTCCCGTGGGGAAGGCATTTATGCAAGAACCAAAGCCACGTGCATCTGGCACTCGAGCGGAACGCCCGTGGTTGAGTGCACAGAGCTCGGGTGCTGGAGGGGAATTTAGAGGAACAAATGCAAATAGGAAAATTCAAATTGGGCCGGAGGCAGTGCTTTATTTAAAAAGGCTCCCTATAACGTGCTGCCCTGATTTGCCCTGAGATGGGCTGAATCCACCTGGATTTCCAAGGGGAACAGCAGAGTTGAGCAGCCCTTCTCTGCAGCAAGTCATCACAAACTGGTGAAATGGGGAAAAAAAAAACAACCCTCATCTGCTGCGATTGCTTTGGGCAAAGGCTGTTTTTTAAACTTGTGCAGAGAAAAGTGCAGTTGCATGCCAACATATCTGCCTTTAGCCTCAGACAACACCACACCAGGGAGCTGCAAATCATCACTGTTTCTCTTAGCATAAGGGCGAGCAGGAAATCATTAGGTTCAAAACCCAAAAGGATTTAATTTTCCACACTGTGGTTACACTGTGGTACTCATCACCACGCACTGCTGTAGGGAATAAAGTCCGTGAGCTCAAAAAGAGACCAGAGGAATTCATCAGAATAGCTGCAGGCAGGGGCTGCCCACAAAACCTGTCTCAAGGAAACGCTGCGGCCAGCAGGGCAGAGCAGGGCAGCAGGAGCTCCTGCACCCATTCCTCATTCTGTCCACGCTCTTGACCAGATCTCACCCTGGACCAGGATTTCACCCTGAGCAAATACAGCAACAGCAATGCAGCAGAGACCAGCAACCCACTGATGGGTGCTTCCACTGACCATCACCCTGTGCCACCACAGGCCAGACCCCATTCCTGACAGCAGGGAGGTTTTTGCTTTACTCTTGTGCTTCTGCTCATCCACTGCAGCCAGTGCTGTATGCCCACAGGCTCCTGCTCTGCTCACACTCACCACGGTGGCCAGGCTGGGGATGTGCTTGACCGAATTCTCCACCTCCTCCTCTGTCACCTCGACAAGTGTGCAGTTCTCGTCCTCAGTGGGCAGCAACTCCACTCCGTTCTTGGTGACCCACGGGTGCAACTTCAATGAATAACACAGCCTGTCAGGGACGATGGCCTCTTTTTTGTAACTCCAACCACACAGGCCTGGCAAATGCATCTCCTCACCCAAGCTATGGTGCCTGTACCCTTCCAAAATACAGGGAGTGGGGGAGAGACACTGTGGCACAGCCAGGAACAGCTCAGCCCAGAGCAGAAAGCACGCAATTCAATAACCTCAGTACAGCACTGCAACGCCACGTCCCCGCGGGTTTCATGGCAGAAGAACTATTTCCACTCTCATCTTACAGAGGGGATTTTCTCCAGACCGTTGGTCTCAGACTGGAATTAATCCAGGCACAAAGCCCTTCTCCTCCTTGCCCGCACAGCTGGCGTCCTGGACAGCCACCGGAGGAGCACGGAACGCTTCAGCAAAACCCCGCCATCCTTTCCCCCTACCTTCATCTCCATTTTCTCAGCTTCTCGCCCCTTCCAGGTTCCCGCAGGGGCGAAGGGCCAGAAATCTCCTGCCAAAGGCTGCTGCAAGGTACTTGCCTGGTAGCAGAGGAAATACTGGGCTCAGGGGATTTCCACCACCTGCGACTGCTGTAGGCACCAATGGTCCCAAAGCTGAGCGGGTCCCGGAGCAGGGGAAAGAGCTGGGACTCACCTGCCCGGGAGCCCTGGGCATGCAGGAGGACCTAACCTGGTGCAAGCAAACTGAGCCCGAAAAAGCCAAGTGGAAGTGAAGCCCTGTGGAAGTGAAGCCACGGCCACCACCAGGGCTTCAGGTCAATACCTTGATTTCAGGGACTGAAATCCTCGACTCAGGATTTTTATCCAGCATCCGCATGATCAGATCCTTCAAGAAATCTGTAACTTCTGGCCTTGGGAGGGAAGAGTGGAGAGATGAGACAAGACCTGGGCACACTGCTGTGTTCCTCTCCAAACCACCCCAGGAACCAAAATATTCCCATGTTGGGCAATGAGGAGTGTGAGCCCTGGTGCACAAGGCCAGGAGAACTTGATGCTGCATCTGCCCAGGCTGACAGCTTGAACGTGCTTTAAAAAAAAAAAGGGCTGGAGGTTTGGGGGTTGGGTTTGGGTCGGTTGTTGTTTTTGTTTTGAGTACTTACTGGTCTGGAAACTCCAATGTTTGGGTCTTGATTTTATTGTGTAAACTCAGGATCCTTTCATCCATGAAAGGACACTGTCATGAAGAAAAAGAGCAGTGAGAAAAGCAACGACTGCTGAGCAGGGGCTTATATGGATGTACCAGAAGGTTTCTTACTATAAGAACTTTTTTTTCTTTTAAGCAATTAATAAGACATTTGACTAAAAATGATCAAATTACTAGAGCAGCTCCTGCCCCCAAAATGCAGCCAGGCACGGGAAACAGGCACAGATAATACTGAAGAATACCATTACCTGCCCAAACACAAAGCAGTACAGCGTGATTCCCATGGCCCAGACATCCAAAGCCTGCAGAGAGAAAAGAGCATCCTTAGTCCCGCACGTACAAAGAAGGTCATTACAAAAACAAAACCAAATTGCTATTAAATACCTTTCCAGAGAAGATTTTCCTGGTTTCTGAGAGTGTCTCTGGGGCCATGAAGGCAGGGGTGCCCACCGTGTTGGTCAGAAGGGCATCAGCTCCCTTGAACTCATTGCTGACACCAAAGTCAGCAATTTTAACATGTCCATCCTCCCCCACAAGGAGGTTGGAAGGCTTGATGTCCCGGTGGATTATCTTCTGGTAGTGCACTATGATCCAAGGGGAAACAAGGGATGCGGCAAAGGAAAGCAGGAGCCAACTTCAAAGGGATTAGAAATGAGAAAAATCACAGGTCCCACCGTGCTGCTTCACACTCACAGTATTCAATGCCCTTGATCAGATCCTGGAAGTAGAACCGAGCCTGGTCCTCACTGAGAGGTTTCAGGGTGGGGATTTCCATCACTGGGCTGCAAAGGTAAGAGGAATGAGCTGCAGCACAGTGCTGAGCAGAGCCAGGCACGAATGCAGCACCACGTCCACAGTGGGGAAACTCACCCTTGTTTCACCAGTTCGAACACTGAAACAGAAAAGGAATGGTGATTACTGACTGTGTACAGGTGTGAGCTCCTGCAAACATCCAGCACAAAAGCAATTATTTTAATGATGAACTTATGAAGGTAACACATTAAAAAAAAAACTGTAGAGACCCAGGCCCATATGCAGCTCCCCCAAAATGTGGTGGGAACCCACACCAACAGCACCTGTGGGCACTTACCCATGTACAGGTGGTCCTCACTGGGGTCATCCAGCACCTGCCAAAAGACACAGAGAAGAAATGGAACAAGGCAAGGAGCTGCCTCACAAGATAAATGCTGTGATTTATTGATTTTTCATCAGGCTGCCCAGTTTTGCCCCCAGGGGCTCAGGGAGTTAAGGAGGGAGGTGCTGCAGGTCGTGAGCGCCCGCCGCCCTCAGGTCCTACTCGTGACATTTTAATTTAAAATTGCGTGGGTTTGCTCTGCTAATCTCAGAGCTTCTACCCACAAGGTGGGGGATAAATAAGAGGAAAGATATTGTTGGAAATAAATATTTCAAACACACAGGAAGCATCATCTGACTCATAAGGCAAATGAATTCCAGCCCGCACATCCTTTATTCCTCATTTTTGTTTCCTATGGACCTTTTCAGGCTGTCAGTGGGTGGTGGGCAGCGTGGCTGCAGAACTCATAGGAAACCATTTCCTCCCCAGAACTGATCTGTATCCTCAAGGGAAGTGAAATATTTCTGCTTTTCTCTTTCCAAGCAGAAAATAGAAGATAAGAGGGGGGAAGAAAAGACCTTGTAGAGTAGGGAAAACATCACCAGGATTGCCACTCCCTGCTCACCTCCACAAGCTTCACCACGTTGGGGTGGTCCAGCTTCTTCAGGATGGCAATCTCCTGGTAAACCTGTTCGATGGGGCCTCGGGGCTGCAGGCAGCCCTCTGAGGCACCTTTGGCTCCACGGGGTGGAGGGCGGCCTGCAGGGAAGGCAAAAATAGGGTGGGCATGGCACCAAGTCCCTTCTGCCACCTGTCCCAGAGCTGTCACACCACTGGGTGCCACTTACGGGGGAAGCCCGCCTGCCTCATCAGCTTCTTCTTGGAGAGAACCTTCATTGCCTGCAGAGGGGAAAATTGGTGGGGTTTGGAAAAAAAACACACTGGGAGCCATAGACAGCCCCATCCCTGTCCCCATCCCATTCCCAACATATGCTCTGGGCAGCAGCACTACTCACATAGTAGGTGTTGTCGTCCTCGTTGTAGGCCAGCTTCACCACTCCATAGGAGCCCTAGAAAGGGACACATGGGTGACCAACCAAAAAATACTTCAGCACCAGGCCAGGCTCCTCTGCATACCCCAGGTGATGCACAGTGAGCATCGGGGAGCACAGTGCCTTGGACTGGCAAAGAAAAGGCTCAGATACCCTACTTTGTTGGAAAGGGGAAAAAATAATGCTAATTTAAAAAATTAATCAATTAGGAGCCAATGGAGACGCTATAGTGAAGGGCTGACCTCCCAACTGATGTCAGACTGAAAGCAAGAGCAAATCCAGCACATTCCCACCCCAAATTCCCACTCCAACCCCAAAGCCAGAAAATATTCACCTTCCCAATCTCATCCTTCAGCTTGTACTGGTTGAGCTGGACGCAGTCCTGCAGGAGAGAGAGCAAATCAGCCAGCAGCCCAGGCCTTGGGCCAGAGCTGAAAAGCTCAGGGTTGTTAGCAATAAACCACACGTGGCCACACACTGCCTTGTTTATAGACAGCTAATTACTGGCGTTGAGCACTGGGCAGGCAGCACTGTCTGCTCATGCAAAATGAGAGCACCAAGGGCAGCGATGGCAACTGGCACCCGGGGGCTTAATGCTCACCCAGCACCAAATGTTTTTATTTTGTCCTGCAGATGTTCAGTGCCTGCATTCTGTTGGTGCTGGGAAGGCTGCGGTGGGCAGTGCAATTACTCCCTTGAAGCTTTATTGAAGTCTCTTCCTTTTTAAGGGGAAAACCAAAAAATCTCCATTTCCTGCATGGAGCTAAAAAGTGAATCTGACTGTACACAGATTAAGCATGGATGGGCTGTGGATTCTGGCTGCTCCACTCTCACATTTGCCAGAGCTGGTAGCATTTGGGAAATACAGAAAACGCACTCCCACCACTGCATTAACCCTGGCAGATGCTCTGTCCCCATACGTGGGGCTGTCCCCATGGCTGGGGATGAACCAGGACCTCCCATTATCCACGGGGCTCCATCCCAAAACACCAAGCAAGAAGCAGTGCGGCGAGACAGCGAGACAGGAGCAGGGCCTCACCTGCAGCCCCGTGATGGAGACGCGGTTGGATTCCACAGTCGGCCGCCTTGGTAGGCGCGGGGACGAGTGTGGGGATGTCACTGGTGAGTAGGGGAGGGACGGGTAGATGAAGCGCTCGCTGTCACCACTTCCAGGGGAGCGGGCCGGATGCGAGCGCTCCTGCAGGGACAGCTTTCGGCCGGAGAGGTTCAGCTTCGCCCTGGGCTCCCGACTTTCTTCCACGGCAGCCACGCTCATCTCCTCCTCGCTCGCCGTCGCCTCGCACTCGGTCACCACGATGAGCGACTCCATGGCGGGGCGGCCGGCACTCAGCGGCAGCCCAGGTGCTCTGTGGTGGCGTGGGGGCTGAGGGGCAGCAGGCGAGCTGCTGGGGATGCAGGATGGCATGGTGAGGTTGCCGGCCTCATCCCGGCCGCTGGCGGTGCTCCGAGGGGTACAAACACCTGAAAGCACAGCGGCAGGGGGATCCCACGTGAAGCAAGTCCCTTAAAGTGCTTTTGCAGCTAATAAATGGCTTCAGCTAATATTAAGTAAAACATTAGGTAAGGGTGGAGGAAACTGGGTGGCACCGAGCAGAGTCCTCCCCTCTCACCAGCACTGCAGTCATACTGCTCACCCCTGAAAATAGCAGCTTTGCCACCTCCCTTATAGGAAACCCACAGCTGGGGCTGCAGATGTATTTTACTCGGGTCTGCACTATGAATGTATAAACGTTGCTCAGTTCACTGCTCTCTTGCATGGAGTGGGCAGATCTTGCCCAACAGCCCCCAGAAGAGATGTACAGAGCCCTTACCAAGCACGAACTGTGGGGTCTGCCCTGGGGCTCACTGCCTCTACCTACAGCACAGCATCCACAGGGGTTTCTCCTGCTTGCCCCGAGTTCCCTATAGCCTCCTTTGCAAAAATGGGATTTCGGCACCCTGGAATAAAAAAAGAAAACAATAGTATTAGCAGCAGATATATATATATATATTTAAAGGAAAGCAAATTGTTCAGTTCTAAGCCATTGCAGTGAATCCCTGTGCAGTGCTGGATATGTGACACTGAACATACGTGCTGGTGGATGGCAGCAGCACCACGAGCCCGGTCCAGGAGTGGGGCTCCAGCAGATCTGCCTGTGCCACAGCAAAGCCATCACCCTTCCCTCCTGCATTACTTTTGATTTCTAAGTTGAGGATTTGCCACAGGGGCAGCCCAATAAGAACCCAAACCAACCCAAAGGCAGCACTGAGGACGCAGCATCACTGGGTGTTCCGCATCGCACGAGGCAGTGGGTTAAAATTAGCTCCGTTCGCCTGCACTGAAGTTCCCATGCTCGGGAGCAATTATAGGACAAGTATAAAAACCTCAAGCAACCCCCCCAAAGGCTTCCCAATGGCCTAATTGCCATTTCCAATGCAAGTCTATAAACTTGAGTTTTCTCGCCCAGCTCTGAAGTGAGAGCGCAGCCATTCCGGCACGGTGCTGCTCACTGCTTAAGGGAAGCACGGGTGATGTGACAGCTATAAATAAGGCAGTGTGCAGCAACAAGGACAAACTATTTCAGAAACGCTGCTAAATCCATTCCTGGTCAGGGCTTTGCTATTCAAGAAAGCCGGGACCCAGCAAAACCATGGCTGCAAACTCCCCCAGTGCTGCTAGAGCAAATCCCAACACTGGGATGCATTAAACCACTATGACCAGCGTGTTTTAATGCACTCTCAAAAGCACATTAAAATTATTAGGTACCCGCTCCCATTTCGCCCCAAACCAGCACGGCTGGATCCAGATCCATTCATGTTGGGAAGCCTGCCAGGCTGCGTGTATAAATAGTCGGAGTAATGATGGATCCCAAATGCTGTGCCCTGGACCCTCACCACATACCGTGGTCACCCGGTGAAAATTCACCAAACAAGGCAGTGCTGGGGGCCCCATCCTGCCCTGAATCACTATCGGTGGCTGTCCCCTGCCTCTCTGCCCATCCATCCCAAAAGCCATCCCCATCCAATCCCATCCCATCGGGCTACGGCAAAATCAAGTTATGAAATGCTTGGGACTGAGCATCCCAGTCCACAGGCATTAATTGGCTTTAAAGGATAAACATATCAGGATTAATTAATTCAAGAAGGCTTGCCGAGGCTCTGTAACAGGCCACAAGTTCACCCCAGCACCATCCTCACAACTGCTAGGTGGAGAATCAGAGGGTTTTTTTCCTCCCTTTGTGTGCATGCAAAAGGGGTGGCTGCAGAACCTGGCTTTTTAGAGGGTACTGTGATGCCATTCCCAAACAAAACCCAAATGTGAGATTCACCTCCTGAAGGGATGTGGGATAACCTCTAACGATAGTGCACTCACTTTGCCTTAATAAGTATCTGGGGATGCTGAGGAGGAGGAAGGCAGCCATCTAACTGGCCAGAGGAAAAATAGCTGCAGTGGGGAGGAATAAATCCAAGCGGAAGAAATACAGCCTGGGGGCTCTGCTCACCCACCCAGCTCATTGCATGGGGAAAAGTAGCACGTTCTGGTGTGAAACCCAACAGATCCTTATGTAAAGGCAAAAAGCATATGCCCACCAAATCCTCAGGAAATGTAGCAGCCTGGTGTATAGGAATGATTTATCGGCCCGGCTTTTGGCTGCGATCCACGTATAACCCATCGCGGCTGTGGCAGGATTATTGAAGCAATCAGTCTCACATCTAATTCAGCAAGGAGAGGGATATTAAAGCAGAAGAGGTCCGTGAAGCCCTGGCAGCATCCCTCCCTCTCGCTCCGTAGCCACGTGGCTCAGTGCAAATGAATGGGAGCAAAATTGGCCTCGGCGATGGCGAATCCATCAACAGAGCCCTGTGACCCCACAGGGTCCCCACAGACCCCAAAGCACAGGGACAAGGGACGCTCCCAGTCCCTTGCAGACACATTTTCCCTCACGCGTCAGGCAACGAAACCTCGGTGGCAGCAACAGCATCACCACCTCCACGCATCCCATTGTGGGGATGAGCTCACACGCTACCCAAAAAGTTGTTTAGAAAAAAAGTCAGTGCCCAGTGTGGTTCCAGCTCCCCCTGGGCAGAGTCCAGTCACCGTCCTGCGTTCCACAGTCACTGCCAGCAGTGGAAGTGCCAGAGCCAAGTGCAGGGTCATGGCAGCAACGGGGCACTGATCACAGTTTCCCTTCCTACGGGCAAGATCGGCCCTTGCCAGAAACATTAGTCACTGTGGTATACAAAGCCCATATGCATCCCCGCCTGACTTTTAATGGAAAAAATCTCCCAGCAGCTTCTCCAGAAGTCAGAGGGCACCCGAAATAAAGAGGCTCTGGAAAGAAGTCCATCCACACCGGGTCCCTGGGCCCGAGCAGTAGCACTTTCTGTCGCCCTGGGCCCACTGCGTGGAGCCAGGAAAAGCCACCAGCACCGGCAGGAACGCTGTGGTAGCAAAAAACCCAGCGGCACGCTCCAACGGGAACCAAACCCCATCTTTAACCCCAATACCACCAGTTAGCTTTGCTTACCGGGCCCGGCCCGGGGCTGGGACGAGCGGGGAGCAGCAGCAGCTCCTCACCCGGCTCCCGGCACAGCAGCTCCAGGAGATGGGCACTGCGCGCTGCCAACACCACTTAAAGGCCATTAGGGCTGAGCTGAAAGCAAAGCCTCCTCCAAATTACCTCTCCGATCTGATAACAGCCGGCACGGCGCCGCTCAACCCGAGCGTAACGGGCTCTACGCTTTTGCCGGCTGCTTTTCCCCAAACCCGACCGGTGCGCAGATGCCCCAACTCCGTACGAGCCCAAAGCACCGCGGAGGGCTCCAGATCCCGATCGGAGCCGAGACGGGGACGCGCAGCGGCTCCCACCGCACATCCCGCCTCCCACCGGGCTCCCCCGCATCCCGCAGGTGCGCAGCGGGGCGACCCCGACGAGAAGCAGCGCCGTTCCGCAGCGCGGCATCCCCGGAGCGACGCGGGGCCCCTCCCGGGCTCGGCTTTGTCTCGGCAGCCGCCTCCCCGCGCGGCCGGGCCCGCCCCGCTCCCACCGCCCCGCTCCCACCGCCGCACCGACCTGCGGGCAGCGCAGCGCTCGGCTCCGCTCCGCTCCGCCACAGGGCGCGGCCTCGGCCGCCACGGGGCCGCACGGAGCAGCCTTCGCTTTCGGTTCCGCTCCGGTGGCGGCGGAGAGAGAGAGAAGGAGGGAGGGAGAGAGGCAGGGAGAGGGGAGGAGGGAGGGATGGAGGGAGGGAGGCCCCGCTCCGCCC
This sequence comes from Phasianus colchicus, assembly GCF_987193195.1. Taxonomy (NCBI): domain Eukaryota; kingdom Metazoa; phylum Chordata; class Aves; order Galliformes; family Phasianidae; genus Phasianus; species Phasianus colchicus. Next base: position 7,977,683 of record NC_143453.1, on the reverse strand, counting down.
CGGGGAAGGGGAGGTTTCCCCTCCGGCAGCCGCATCCTTCCCGCCCCCTCCGCGAGCCTCGATTGAAGGATTGAAAACCCCGATTTTTGTTGTTATTACGTTATTAATTTCCGAGCTTTCCCACCTAACGGGACGCGGCGCCGTTCCCACCCGCACGGCGTCACGGCCCCGGCCCCCTGTGAATCGTCTCCTGGCTCTATTCCCGCAAATATTTGGGAGTTTTCTCGTTCTCACCGAGCGCCGTTCTTGTGCTGAGTTCACCCGCGTGGTCTTCGGGGCCAAACGCTCTCCTCGTGCCGCACTGGATGGACCCATGGCCGTGTCCCTGCTGCAGTGACAACCCGGCGGTTGTGGCACGCACTGTTGAGCTGTAGGCGCTGCAAACACTCTGGGATCACAGTAAGGCTGGAGGAAACCTCTAGGAGCACCCAGTCCAACCCAGCCCACCACCCCACGCCCACTGACCGCATCCCTCAGTGCCACATCCCCACAGTCCTTGAGCATTTCCAGGGATGGTGACCCCCCCACCTCTCTGAGCAGCTCATGCCAGTGCTGACACTCTTTGGGAATCGTTCCTAACATCCATCCTGAATCTCCTCTGGCACAACTTCAGGCCAAAACCTCTCGTCCCAACAGTGGACCAACTCCATGGATCCATCTCTTAAGCACTGACCGATGTGAGCCACTAAAACCAGCATTCCCATTTGGGAACTCTGCTTACTTCTCACTTTCAATAAGGGGAAGCATCAATTACCTGCCAGCAGCCCTCTCACAGCAGTAATTAACGAGACTCTCCGGGCCACCCATGCTTCAGCCTCAGTGCTTCCAGCCATACACGGCCAAGCTCCAGCAGTCAGGTTTAGTTCTGAACTTGCTTCCTCATGGCTAACAACATCACGGGCTCATCTAGAACTTCCTGGCAGGATATTTCAATTGTTTACACTAATGATGTGTGCAGCTTTTATGTAGTAGCACTATGAAGGGACTCAGCATGCTGAGGACAGGGCTGCCAGTCTTTTCTCACAAGGTTAGCTGTGGTGCTCGTTTGCTCATACACAAAGCCAGCTCAGATCAATTATACCCAGCACCTATGAGCCAAACAAACCCGTTCCAGCTGAGCGAGGGCTCCATTTCAGCACACTTCATGTTTCTCAGCCACTCTTTGCACAAGGACTCATCTAACACAGCAGTGCAGGGACTTTGCACCATTAGACCTTTCCAACCGAATCCTGTTTTTCCCTTCTGCCAGCACCACCTGTTTCTGAAAAGTAAACAGTGCCTGCAGACAGGTCAAATGCAAGGAACCATTTTCATTGAGACTCTCTCCATTTTATACCACTCAAGCACAAAAGCCTCGCCTACATTTTCCACTATTTTTTGTACCCGAGCTCACAAAGCCAGCAATGCTTCCAAATACGTCACCACTAAGAGCAGGTATTATTTCATGGTGACTGTGCTGCTCCCCTCAGCGTGTTTGTGTTGCAGTCAAGAGTCTTTTTTTATGTTCAATTCTTATTCTTAATTTCAAGCACAGACTAGAAGTGAAATGGGTGGAAACCTATACTTTCCCCTACGTCACTGTGAGCAAGATACAAGTTTGTTCCACAGAACACCATGATTTATTGGCAATTACTTTGAAACACGGATGGTTAAATATAGTCAAAAGACATTTGTACAAAAGAAAACAAACACATCTCATCTCTGAACACTTCACTTGAAGGCATTTATTAAGGGGACACCGTGAGCGGGCAGTTCCTGGTGCAACTGACGGAACAACATGGCACATTTGTTCCTTTCCTGGGTCTTGCCTAGGGTGTGGAACAGCCGGGCTTGGAAGTAAAGAACATCTCTGAGCTGCTCTTTGCAGTCCACCTTGGCAAGGTAAGTCTTAGCTTCGTTCAGATTCAGAATAGCAGATTCCAAAGCTGGGAGAAAAGGGGACAGCCATATACAAAACAATATCACAGCAACTCCAAGCAATACAGCTCAATTCTAAGGAGCCCAATTATGAATTCCTCAGCTTTTCAAAACAATTGGTGTCTTAGCAACATCGCCTTTCAGCTAGTTTCTGTTATTCAATCTTTGCTGCAAAGTACAGGTGTTGAAGCATGCAGACAAACAACGTTCTATTATAAACACTGCATCTATTGAACAACTACTTCCTAATTAATTCTCCTAATTGATTACTAGCTAACACACTCCGTTATATTGTTTAAACATTGTTAACAGCGACTGTGCAGCAGGACTTCAATATACACAGGGGAGCACTTTTCAAGGGAGCTCAGTTTCAGAGAGAGAGAGTTACCCCTGACATTACCTTCAGCCTTCTTTTGTTGAGTGTAGGAAGCTGTAGAAGCCACCTGACACTTGGCCACCAAGAACATGGCACAGCCTTTGTCTAGCACAGCTCCATGGGCCAAGCCAGGTTCTATTGCCAAGTGCAAAATATTCAGAACTTGTTCAGGAACGCCAAGGATCAGCTGAAAGAGAAACACTGTTGTTCTAATAGTGGAATCCACTGGTTGAGAGCAGCTCCTTCTCAGAAGAACCATAACCCATAGACCAAATCTGTTTCTAACACAGTAATGCTACAGACAAGGATGTTGTTTTTTACCCCATGATCGTCTTGTAAATCAGAGCTAATTAGCAGACACGAACTACTACCTGAAAAGATTTGGCATGGCTTCTCCACCCCAGTCAGTGCTGACAACTGGGTCCCTGCCAGCTCAGAAAAACCAACGTAACCCAACTCCATGACAAGCATTATTTATAATTCAGGCACATGCCAAACTGTGCTACTAGAAAGCCAAACAAGCAGCATAAAAATAACAACTGGAGAAATGAAGCCAGGCCCAATTTATGCTTGTTTAATTACATAAAATAGATACTCATCTTACTGATGAACATGGAACTCAACTTTCAGCTTCCTCGTAAGATTTTACGTTTAGAACACACTTCATCTTTAATTCCAACAAGGTTATGTTCTTAAATCTCCCAGGAGTAAAAACAGTATCCAAATCCCCAGCAAAAAATGCCCTATGAACCTGAGAAGATACAAATCAAACATACCTGGGAGAAAGCCAAGTTCAGCACGGTCTCAGAAGCCAAGTATTGCAGACTGTGTTCTCGAGAGAAGGCAAGAGCCTGCAGCAGGACAGGCAAAGCAATGGTATGACATGAAGATCTCCAATAGAGCTCTGCTACTGACAGCAGCACACTATCCAAAAGAGAGGGAAAGAACTATAAACTGTTTTCTTTTTGATGAAAGATATCCACTTGTTTCCCAAACAATTACTCTACCCACAACAATATTGATTTTATTAGGAATTACATTTCTGCATATACAATAAACTGTATTGTAAAAGTTGTACTCTTAAGAGGAGATGTCATATCCTGACAAAAAGGGAATAACAGTAATTACTCTGTAGTACAGACACAATTACATACATGTTTCTACTTTCTATTTATTTTGCACGCATTATTTTCCTTTTCCATAAATCGTCATGAAGCTTTAAATTTACTACCTTTTAGTTTATATAAGGCTACTAGGTTTCAATCCCGTAATGATTTGAGGATTCCTCTACGCCACGTTTAACATATGAAATTATTTTGTAATCCCCAAATCATTTTAAGTAATCTGAGCACTAGTGAAGTCTGCACACAGACAAATTGAAATGGCTGATTCTAATCGCTGCAAAGTGGCTTTAATACTCTGAAAATGAAGCATTCTTACCTAATCACTATCTCGGTGTTCTTGATTTCCTGGCAGTGGATCAACAATTTCTGCAAAAGCTTGTGTGCTTCTAACATCTGATTTTGGGCTTTCAATACAATGGCTTTTCTGCCGTGGTAGAAAGAAAACATCGCTGATATCTTTGTATTTGAGATATAATTCTGCTCTTCAGAATACAGTAAAGCAGCTCTCTACTTTGTGACCTCTGTTTCTTCTGACTGCAGAACGGCACTCTGACAAAACACGTGCATGCTATACACACAAGCAGAGCAAGAACCAAGAGCCTCTGCTTGCTGGACAATGCATAGGCAGAAAGGATCAAACTCATGAAACAGCTTTAGATGAAAAACAGAGATTGCCAAAAACAAGGGCCAAACAGGGAGCAGAAGTGGGAGGGCATGCAAACTGGAAAGCACAAGTGATTATTTGTGGAAGAAAAACAGATCTGAGGTAGGGTAGCTAAAATTGGCATAAGCCAACAAGGACAAAGAGTGAGAGAGAACGAGCGAGAACAGGAAAATCAGAGACAAACACAGAGCTGTGGGAGATGTGTAAAAGCAGCCCAGCCCATATACTGTGTGATATATTTAAAGATCAGGGAATAACAGACAGTCCAATTCCAGAAGGACAAGCATCAGGTCCCACAGCTTGAATGCCGATCTGCCGGCCCGCTGCCATTGCCTGTGTTTTAGGTGTTTTGCCTCAGTTAAAAACAATTGCTTTCAACAGCAAATTTTCTTTATACTTGGCAATCAGCAAGCTTTAACCCTATCTATTTCTAACATTTTCATTTAGAAACAAGAACAAATTAAGGTGAAAGAAAAAAAAAATCGTATCGCCCCACTTTGGAGATTTGTAAACTGGGACACAGATGAAGACATAACTCAAGCTCATATGTAGCAGAATTGAGACTTGGCCTTACATCCCTTAGGTCAGTCTTATATAGTACTCTGCACTGTGCTAAGGTTTGAGCACAGTTACCATGGCAGATTTTGAAGGAGTATTTTGTGTTGACAGGCTAAATCTACAGCTCTAGAACAACAGGAATTTCACTGATGCTACTTTTGATTTTAAAATGCCTAAATAAGCATCTAAAAATGATGATTCTGGGACACACACTAAAGGAATAAGCACTGCAGATTGGACAACATGATAATAATTAACTCTGGGAAGGGGAGAACATTAACACAAATGACTGCCAGCAATCATTTTGCTTTATTTTTCATTATCTTCATGGGATACACCTGCAAGCATGTGCAGATTCACGATTACTTACCTGTACATTCCTTCAATGCTATTAAGTGCTGTAATTCCTGCTACAAGAGAATCTGCTATATGGTATCTGCCATCATTCATGGCTCTTTCAAACTGTATTTTTTGATCAAACAGCATCCAAAGCTAAACAGAGAACATCCAGGAACAAGTTTTAGAAGTTGCACACGTTCATTTTCTAACCACAAGTTAGAAATTTTATTTTCCCCTGGGGACATTTATGTCTAGACACAACTAACTCCACTGTCCAATTACTGTCTTTACTAAATTACAGTCCTCAACAGAAATGCTTAGGTCTGGAGTAATGTTTCAATACTACAGTTCACCTATTTGATCACACCTTAAGTAAAAAAAGCACTAAAATCATGGCTAATGCTTTAAAATAGTAACTTGTTCCACAGCAAAGAAAGGAGAATCAGACTAATTTCATAGAATCTTGAACTGTTAAATGTAATGTTTTAGACTGATACGCTCATGTGTTTTCCAGTGTTGCACAATAGATGACCTCTAGGTTATTTCTGAAGTGTAATATATTAAAATAATTACCACCAATTAAGCAGAACTTCGAAGCTCCAAATCAGTGTAGACTATTTAATTTCTACATGTGCTCATAAAGCAGACATGTATTCCTCTGTCCAATTACAGTTCTTTGTAAGCAGCTCGTCCTTAGGAGGCTATTAAAACAACCAACACATCTTCTTCATGTTTTTGCAGAGAATTTATGCCACGTGGCTTCTGGTGGGGTCACGAGCCAAATGAAATCAGCAAACATATGGCCCCAGGCATATGGAGAAAAGACATGAATTCAGATGCAGTGGAATTTAGATCCTATTGTATAACAGTTATGTAATAGACAGGCTAAATTATATATATTCTACCTGTGCATGCTGACTATTGGGAGGGAATCTCTCCTTTAGATGTTTCAGTATTTCAGAAGCAGCTGCAAAGTAGCCCTGTAATACAGAAACAGCACTGATAAACATAGAAGAGGGCAAGCACCCCTCCCCTTGATTTTAACACAACCTTTACAGCAAGAACTTGCCAGGCACAAGCCCTATATTTGCTTCGCCCCCAGTGCAGACATTAAAGGGAGAACAAAAAAGGATTCAAGTCTCACACTTTGTCGATACCACCCACACATCCACTCACCCAAAGGACTTTTTGTGCAACTAGCCATAAAACTCACCTGCTCTGCATGAAGCTCAGCCAGGTGACACAGTACTACAGCAAAGGCCTCTGTGTTATTCTGCTGCACGCCCACATTCACAGCCTCCAGGCTGTTCATGCTCAGCAGTGTTTGGGCTTGTTGAAGTGCCATGGTGCTTGAGCAAGAGAGACATCTTTTAGCTTTCAAGCAACAAACATCATTTTTTAAAGTTCATGTTATGACTGTGGTCTACAGAATGATTTTCTGGGTACTCTGGGGGCTTGGGGGAGAATGAGAACCCTTAAAACAGCTGCTGCCTGGGAACTCCAACTATGCAAGCACATCAAGTACTGCATACTGAAAGCTGCACACGGTCTAAGTACAGTAATGCTGAAAACAGGGACACAGGAATGACTTAGGCACTATTTGCCACCACTAAACAGAGACTCAATGTCTTCTCCAGAATGACTTCTAGATGAACACAAGAGAATGGAAGTAATTGCATCCAGCCTGTACCAAATCACAGTCTGATTGCTTTATTTTAGTGCACTGTAGACACACAGTTACTTGTTTCACCTATATAAATAACTCAAAATGCATTATGTGCTAACAAGTACAGTGCTCTAACCCAAGAGTTTAAAAGAAACAAAGTACCTGCGGCCATATAATCTCCAAATTGCAGTCTTCTGTGCTATACTAATATCAATAAGCTCTGACAAGCTATGTTTCCAGTGCAACAGATCAGAATCTTTTAAGGCATCCATTAGTTTGTTGGCAGCCTTTCCTGCAAAAGCTCTTTGCTGAACCAAGGACTGTATTCCCAGGGAAGCAAGGTACTGGGAAGAGGGAAAAAATAATCCAAAATCATTGGAAGACAATAGAGAACACTAGAGCAAGAGTCATAAATTAAGAAAAAAAACAACAAAGAAAGAGATGTGATGTTATTCAGCACAGACAAAGGAACACTGCTTCAGGCATTTCTTTAAATACACACACCCACACATAGATGAATGCCATTTTGATAGATACAAAAGGTAACTTCCACACCCCCACACCGTAGTCTTAGAGAGGATGACTGGACTTGTACCTGGATTTCTCCAGCAATTAAACAGCTGTGAAAACAGAGCTTCCCTCTCCCTCCCCACCAACTGGCCACACCTGCTCTCATCTCCCAACATCAGGAGTTCGGATCCTTTTAGAACAGTTCTCACAACAAAGATATTGCAGCCAACTGATACAGGGCACAATACCATCTAAAGGGGAAGCTGCCATAAGAGACTTCACAGCTGGAATGAAGCCATATAAGCAAATGTGTTCAAAGCCCTGCCAGAGGCATCAGTGCTGAGTTTCAGGGAAGGCTGAGGCTTAAGAACCTCCCTTGAGCACTAGCAGATTGCATGATGTTCCTAAGTCCTAATGGTGCACAGGAACAAACTAGCAGCCACAAAGTTCTCCTGCCTGAAAAAGGACAGGTGAGAAGGCAGAACAGCAAGTCACAATAAGCAAATGAACCCTGATTCATTAACACAAAGATTCAAAATAAATAGATGCAGATAGATTTTTGGAACGTAAAACAGGTTGGTTTAAATCCAATTACCTATTTTGTAATAACAATTTTGATCAGCCAAAAAAAAAACCACAAACCAACCCACAAACCCTCCCAAGCACCCCTCCCACACACATGTATTTGTCCTGGAACAGTTAAAGAGAAACAAAACGGACTTACTGGCAAACCAAAGTGTAAGGATTTGTTTACTGAGTGTTCCAGCAGAACACAACTATCAAATATCTTCTGCTCTGAGATGTGTAACCAGCTCTAGGAAAGAAAGAGGTTTCAGAGTAATGCCCAGAAACACCATCATAAAGTCAGCTGTAGGAAGCAGCATCTCCAGAGTCTAGTAATACTAATGTTAATTATAGAAGAAAATACAGAGTAAACAAATTCTTTCCTTCCTCCTTTTTGTTTGCTGAAAAGGCCAATGACTCTGAAAATCCAGCAGACAGTAAGAAGAAAGTTTATGAAATACTTTGTCTCTTTAAAACACACAAGACTAAACTTTGACCTTAGCATTGAGTAACTCTCTGACCACAAGTAACCCTGAGTCGCAACAAAACCATCCCATTCTCCAGCATTTGTTGCTCTGGGTGATCCATCACCCCACTGTGGGACTGTCATATTTAGATTACTGATCTGTCTGATGAGATGTTACCAAAAGAGCAGTTCTGCAACAGTTCACTGAGCAAAGGCTCAGGTAACACAAAGGTGACCTAACCTCCATTTCAGCACAGCTATCTTACCAGGCAGTGCTGCAAACAAACATGATCATTAGACTCCTGTGCAATCCGGATGGCTTCCTGAAGTGCAAGTTCAGCTTGTTGACTACCAGCAAACAAAAAAAGAATATATTAGCATTCCCATAGTGCTTAAAATACAGCATTACAACAGTACAGAATACTGATCTAAATTATGCATATTGCACTCAAAAGAAAACTGATTTAAAAGACTGAAGGAGAAAGCCTCCGGTTTCCATCTAGCATCAAGCAACATGTGCTATTCTTGAGGCTAATGAGCAAGATGACATCTGCAGGCTACTACAAAAATGCAACTATCATCTCCACACGGGCTTTCAAAGCTGTGTACATGCCAAAGTGCCAGGTTTGTGCTTGAAAAGGGACAACACTAAGTATCGGCCTATGCAGAAATAGCTGTTAACTTTTCCTCATCTCCTGCCATCTCCAGGCCTTCCACAGGTTTCATCCAGGCAGCAGTCAAAAAATGCAAACCATACATGGAGATGGGTATGCCAGCATTACTGATAAAGTTACACCCACCCCCAGGTGGCTTTTTTAATTATTCTTTTCATATTAACTGTAGATTGATTTGTATATAACAGAAAAACTACAATAGTTTCTTGAGACTATGGCTGGAAATAAGCACTTGTGTCCACTGACCTTTCTGAGATGATGGAAATAGAGCAATTGAGAACTTAAATTCCTAGGAAACGGCTGCAATGGGACACTGACAAATACCAGCCCTCACAGTGCTGTAAGAAGCCCAGTTATTATGGAAACCAAATAAATGCCAAAATAAAAACAAACCCACACAAATTATGATTACTAGAAAATTCCAACCCAACTATGGCAAATACATATTAGAGAACTTCCTTCTCCACTCAAACAGATTTTCATGCTGAACAAAAAGTCCACCTGTCAGTGATTACAAGCCAAATTTGAGTAGTGCAGCACAACACACTGACTTACTAATGGCCAAAGCGACAGTGCAGTGCAGCCAGGTTCAGGGCGGCGTATCGCAGACTCCGGCCATAACCTTCATCCCCATTGCTTTTGCTTTCTGCTCCGGTGAGAATCAAACGGTCAAAATAATGCAGGAGGCTGTGTGTTGAACTGAAGACGTCGTGCACTCTGAGACTATTTAAGTAGCTTAAATAATGCTGAAATTTGAAGAAAAATCAGCTTCAGCTAAATCAAATGAACATAAGTCATCAAAACCAGCAGGTATTTCGCCTAATAGTTTTTAGACTGTGAAAGTATGAGGCCTGACATTTTGGAGCTTTAGTTTACCCCTGACACAGTCCCACCAAAACTAAGAGGATTATATCTATGCATAAAGCTAGACATGTTGTTAGGCACTCTGCTTAATTAAGGTTTCTGTACCTCCAGGAGTTTCGGTCTGAATTACTGAATATTTACATGCAACTTGCTCGTGTTTCTATCATCTTCTTGCACGTTTCAATATAGAAAAAAAAACACTCTCCAACAATTCCCTCCTGGAAATATGAAGAAATCCCTTTACAACCATTCTGGATGAAGGAAAAGATACTTACTGCTTCAGCAAAGTCTGGATTAAATTTTAACAAGTTGTTCAATTCCTTCTGTAAAGATCCAGGAGTAAGTGCCTTTGTTTCATCATTCTTTAGCAGAGAAGCCTAGAATCAACATTGAAACCAACACTAAGTTACTCCAACTTGAGCATTATGAATATACTTTGATACATGTTTGTCATTCTGTTATCTGCCTGAAGAGAGCATTAAAGAAGATTTAAGAACAGCTCTATTATGACACTGAAACATAAATGGCAGTTTTATTCTTTGCTGTATTATAGCATTCACTTTCCGGAGATCAGAGAGTTCGGGTAAAATAAAAGCATATTTGAGGGACTGTTTGAAGGAAAGAGTTCTATTTCTCTTGTTCAAGAATTAGTTCAACAGACTGCTTGCTGGAATTACATGAATGTTTCCTGATCTGTTTATTTATTTTGTGAGAACAAAACTAAAAACAAAAGTAAACCCATGCCAGATTCAACAATCCTTAATAGTAAAGATCCTAATGGGACTGAGACGTCACTTTAAACTTGTAAAATGTATGTGAAACATTACATATGATACACACTTGACTTTGTTAGCAAACTATTCTAAGTGTGCAGAGCATTTACTGACAATTCTACTCATGTATTTCTGCTTTTTTAAATAGTTATCTGCTGAAATAATCAACACAACTACACATTCAGCAGACAGCAAATTTGAAGCAAATGTCAGAATGGATGTGACCTTCTCACATCAAATATCATCATACAGTGCCCAGGTTTAGATAGAAAACACATTTAAGCTCAAGTGCTCATACTGAGCAACTACATGCAGTATAACCAACAAGTCTTTACAGATCTAAAAAAACATCCTGCTTGACACTGAACAAAACTGAAGGTGAAAATCGTGTCACAGATCATTTACTCAAATTATTCAGATTTAACATACCTGCTGAGAAAGAAAGTACTCTGCTTGTTTCTGGGAAAGAGGCCCACTGCAAGATATCTCTTCTTCCCTGTTAAAAAGCACTCCTGTTAGAAGGAGGAGCAATGAAATAAAATGCAAGGAAACACATTTTATCAGAACTCCTGCCTTATTAATTTTTATGAGACACTGTAAGCTCAGAGGCATAAAAGGAAATTAAAAAGAGAAAAATTAATTCAGAGTAAAATCTGCCACATCAAAGTTACAATCCAAATGATTTCACATGGTGCTGTTGCAATCTTCAGCCCACTGAGACCGCAGTCAGTCTAAATGTTACCCTAAATACACATGAAAACTAAACTAAAAAGCAGCAGATATAAAATTTGTGGTGACATATTCCAATGGTTTGCCCTGTTTTCCCCTTCTGAAAATGTTCAGAAAGAAATGAATTGGCACTTTGGTCACATACATCACCCCAGAAAACAACTGTTCTGCAATGGAAAGACCAGACATCAGCATAAAGCTAGATGCTAAAAACCATTAAATGACATAAGCTATAGCACAGCTTGGATAAACACAAGCTTACTTAAATACCATTTATAAAGTATATATTTAAGTATACATATACATAAAATGCTTTCAGGACTCTTCTTACAGTGAAACACTTTTCAAGCAAGTGAAATGGCTCAATGTTTGCTTCTCACATTTGATGTCAATGAACGTATTTATTTGTCTGGGGAGGGGCAAAAACAGAAACCAGAAATGTTAAGCTTAGCTTTTCCTAGGAGGAGTCTTTTTGCTTCCCCTGCACTGGAAGCTGAAGTGATCTCTCCAACAGCTTTAGCACACTGCACACTAACGTAACATGGGAAGAAATCGTTCGGCATTGGGCTGTGCAGGAGGGAACGGCGGGCAGCACTTGGCCTTTAGTTTGCAGCTCCCTAGGTGAGCTCGAGAATGGAGCACCGCCATCTTCTGCAAGAGCAGAACTGCTGCCACTTACAAATGCCACCACACGGTGGCACCCAGGAGACAGAGAGGCCACCCAGCTCTGCCAGTGTGCATCAGACTCCGGGAAAAACAATCCGAAAAGACAACCTCTTCACGGTCCATCAATTTCACCAACACAAAGACAGAACCTTTGAATAGAGCCTCTGAATCTAAAGGTGACATAACTGTCCCATTCTCCCCGTCCTCTGCAAGCAGGAAGGTATTTAACAGGGTAAAATCTTGGGTAGAAGCTGGACAAAGCCAAAGTTTACCTTGACGCATACAGTTGTAATCTGAAATACAACTGATTTGCTGACATAACAGAAAAGATTTCAGTATTCAGAGATTACCTTAGAGGTACATCAAGTTCTTCTTTCTCCATTTTCCCATCCAGTTCCTCTGTGTTGGTCAGCTCCATATCATTCTCATCAATTCCACATTTTTTCTCATCATTTAGAAAGTACTGCTGAAGTGCAGTGTAAAGTTTGTAGACCTGACTAAAAGAAAGCTTATTGTATGCCAAGATCATATGGCGCAGAAACAGACCTGGAAAGGAAAACATATGCTATGACATTGGTCTGTAGGGGTTTTATTGCAGAGAGGAGAGGAGAAATCATTATAATAGCCAGAAGCTTAAATGTTGTTAAGTATCTCACCTCAGCCTACCAACTGATAAATCTCAGTTCTGCCAAGTATAAACCTCAAATTAATTTTGTGGCAAAACTCACAGATTGTCAGATCGCAGAACAACGTCAGCAAGAGGTACACACTACATACTATTGGTTAATATGAAACACTTGAGTAAAGAGAAAGATCATATTTAATCTTTACTCCTCCATAAAAAGAAAAGCAAAGCTGTATCTTGAGTGAAGAATCTTAACAGCAGCTTAGAGACGACAGCTAGTTACCTATGACACTTGTTTTATGAACTTCTGGCTCTGTTCCACTGAATGAATCTGAAAGGTCATCAAAAAATTGTTCCATATCTTTCAGTTCTCCTTCAGCTATGAGCTTTAACCTAAACAGGAAAAAAGAAACAAACCTTTAGAGTTTAAATATTATGCATCAAACAATATTCCTCTATTTCAGGTACAGATGAGTGAACTCAGATAAAAGCAAATTAAAAAAAAAATAATAATAATTCACAGAATCAAAGAGTGGCTTAAATTGGGGGGAGGGGAGACACACACCTTAAAGCCCCCCCAGCCCCACCCTCTGCTGTGGGCTGGCTGCCCCCTCAGCTAATGCTGCCCAGGGTCCCATCCTGCCTGGATGGGAACAAACAGAAAAGGTGTTTAACAACAGATAAGGGGCCAGACACCAGCGAGCGTGCTTGTGCCGGCTGTGTCGCCTGTCACTGAACAGTGACAGCAGTGTGACGGGGGCAGCCCAGAGCTGAGGACCCAACCGACCTCCCCCCCACACACACACACACAAAGGGCCCCGCCGCCCACCTGATGTGCACGGAGCCGGCCAGGTTGGGGCAGCACTCTTCGATGGCCTTGCGCAGTCGCGACAGCGGCATGTCAGGCCCCTGGGGATGATGAGGAGAGCGACATGTCGCGACAGAGCACAAGTCAGCCCTCCCCCCCCCCCCGGCCCCTCAGTCCCACTCCCCACCTGCAGCAATGGCAGCAGCAGCCGGTTGAGCCGCCGCCGCTCCAGCTGGTCGAGCTGCGAGCCAGCGCGGCCCAGCTCGCTGAGGAGCACCAGCAGCGCCATCTTGTAAGGGGTGACCCAGTCCTTGATGCCGAACACGTTGGCGTGCACCACGCCATTTGTCATCATCGGGTTGAAGTACAGGCTCTCGTGCACGCTCGCCATAGCGGCACCCGGACGCCTCCCGCCAGGGAAACCGGCTACGCCCGCCAGCCAATCACCGCCACGGCTTTCGTCACGTGAGAGGAGTCGTGACCAATGAGAGGAGGATCTGTGCTCTGCTCTCTTTGGGCCGGCTGGAGGACTGAGCCGAAGGGAAACGTTCCGGGCGGCGGTGGGGCCCGGACCCCGCCAGCTGTAACACATCGTGTGTCTCGTCATGGTGTCCTGTCTCCAGACAGAGCGCTCCAATTACTGCAGTAATTCTCTCTTCCATTTTTTTTAATTTCTTTTTTATTTCTTTTCTTTCTTCTTTTTTTTCTCTTTTCTTTCTTTTATCTTTCTTCCTTTTCTTTTTCTTATTCTTCTTTCTTCTCCCCTCCCCTCCCCTCCCATCCCATCTCCTCCCCTCCCCTCCCCTCCCCTCCCCTCCCCTTCCCTTCCCTCCCCTTCCCTCCCCTTCCCTTCCCCATTCCGCTTACCGTTTTTTTCTTTTTTTTCCCCCTTTTTCTTTTTCTTATCCCTTTCATTTACTTAGTTTTATTTTCCTTTTTTCTCTTTCTTCTTCTCTCTTCTCTTTTTCTTTTTTACTCATAACTCTCCATTTTTACACATCTGCACATCACCAGGGATTACAACTCAGGCACTCCTGATTCACGCCTGGATGTGGTTAGACAAGGAGGAGGCAAATTGAGCTTGGAGTAATTTTCTGGAATACATCTATATTGAAGAAGCTTAATGCTGTAATTAGTTGTTGTGAGCATAATTAGTGATAACTTCCTAGATCGCAATGAGCTAATACTCATTCAGCTGTATCTGAATATAAAAAGCAGGAAATAGCCGCAGCTGTTATGTTACAAAGGTTAATTTAGTGGTATTTCCTGAAAATAAAGTAAGACAGCTTGGGCGGAAGCACTGAAGTGGGCTGCAGGGAGGGGTGGAGATGAGAGCTGCAGTCGGCATTTGCAGAAGTTGGAGAGAAAAGGAAATGACACATCTGGCCCGCATCCTGACGCTCTGTGTAACTCTCCAAACTCAACATGCAAGTCACGCTGACAATCCTTCTGCTTTGAACCTGCTCAGATAGTAAGCCCAAATTACTGTGTGCGTCTGGGAGTGAATGCTGTAAGGACTTTTTGTATCGATAGTAATGCCCACTCTGAAATTCCCAAATACAGCCTGGAGATTACCATTTACTTCAAAAGTAATGTAAGATTTTGGGTGTGGCAGGGATGGGTTGGACTTGATGAGCTTAGAGGTCTTTTCCAATCTTTGTGATTCTGTGATTTTGCAACTGAAAACACTAAAAACAAACGGTGATTTCTGCTAAGAATCATTTCTCTATTCACCATGTAAAACCATGGGGGATCACAGAGCTCCAGTGAGTCATCATTCCACAGCAGAAGTAAATGGGACATCTTGCATTAATAGATTCAAATCTTTTAATGCCTCCTTGGCACAACCCTGAGAGCTCAGCGAGGGCAAGGCTTATTAACAGAGCTCAGCAATGCCACTTCGCAGCCACCGAGGTTCAAGTTCCCTGTTAAAGAACAGCAGCCATGGTTAAAACTCAAGACGCAGTGACAAAGAGATCTCAAATCAGTGTCACAACGTGACTCACTGCCACCTGCCCCACTGAAGGCAGAGTGCTGAGGGCAGCTTCAGCACGGCCATGGGCTCTGCCACAGCTTGTCTGCGAGGTTTTCTCTCACCAGAACTCATGGAAAAACTCATTTTTCTCCTCTTTGGCCCATTTCTGAGCACTGCTCCAAACACAGCCCCCACCCACCACGTTCTGAAGGGCTTTGCAACCTGTGTGAGTAAACAGAGCCTGGGCTCGCAGCGTGTTCCCAAACGCTGTTGTTGGGTGCTGTGTTGGCTCTGCGTGCCCTCAGGATTTGCTTTTTATTGTAATACCGTTACAATACAGATTAAAAGCTTTTGGTTCTTAAGACTTTTTTTTTTAAAATATATTTATAGGGTAAAGAAAGTAATAAGGGGATCGGGAAGCTTTTTGGAGCTGGATTTTCCAGTAATAAACCCTTCCAACCACACAGCGCCCATCGCTGAGGGCCTCGGCCTCACCTCGACTCCAGGCCACCCCCGCGCCCGCCCTCAGCGGCTCTTCCTCTCCTCCCATTGGCTTCTCCCGCTGCCGTCGCGAGGAGAACAGCCAATAGGACGCGGCTCCGCGGGAAGGCCCGCCCTCCGTGAGGCGGCCCGCGCAGCGCGGCGCAGGGCGGGGGTCGGCGCCGGGCAGGGCGCCGTGCCGAGGCGGCGGCGGAGCGGCCATGAAGGTGACGGGCTGCCTCGGCCGGGCCGGCCGCGGGAGGGACGAGGGCGGCCGAAACGGAGCGCGGTGCGGCCGGGGCCCCGCCGGGGGGTGTGGGGCGGGCCGGGCTGCGCCGCGGCTCTCCGCTCCCCTCGGGCCGCGGCCGCCACAGAGGGGCTCCCGGGGCTGCACCGCCTCGCCGAGGGGCCTTCGCTGAGTCAGCGGGCGGGCGGGGCCCGAGGCGAAGCCCGATCCCTCACGGCGCCCGCGGGGCTCCTTCGTCTGACCCCCAGCCGGGCGCCGCGCATTCGGCTCGTCGCCGAGCTCCGTCTTTGGGAAAGCTCCGTGCGGCCCCGGGGCGCTGAAGCTGGGGGCTGTGCGGGAGGATCCGTGCTGCCGCTGGGCGCGGCTGGGCTCTAAGGCACCAGGCCCGAAATTACGGCCCTGCGGGGTGCACGGAGCGCGGAGGACCGTGGGGAAGGATGGCTGGAAGGGCTTTGGCTGCTTGGCCGGGCCGCGATTAGCTCCGCAGGGAGGAAGCTGCTTGTTTTAGTGTCTCGTCTGTGGGTTGTGCTGGTGCTTGCTGGCTTGGACGCACAGGGAGGGCAGACTGAGGTTAAGGAGCAAATTAAGGACACTGTTGCACTGCGTGGGTCTGCTCTTAGAGCAACTGTAACACACGTCTTCTGTCCAATACTTAGCAAATTCATGTATCAAAAATGGATGACAAACTTCCTCGATGCATATTTACCCTGAGCTTATAGCCTTGTGTGAGCTGTTGCAGGCCATTCAATGAAATCACTCCTCCAAGTGTTAAACTGCCTGGTAAGGACATGGGTAGCAGCTGCATTCCCTCCTGGTTCTGTTGTCCTGCTGCTGGGTGCCCTGCAGTGGAGTAGGTTGGATTCTCACACACTTCTGGTTTCGTGTTTTATCTTTCTGTGCTTATTTGCCTGCAGCAGTTTTTGTTGTTGTTCACTATAAAGCTGGCACAACAATTCTGTAAGACCATGTGAAGAATTAGTCATTATTTTTTTTGCAAATGACAACTTTCCGGTAAGGAGAAAAAAAAATACTCTTCAAAAGACCAACCTTGCATCCAAGAGAGCTCCTAGTTTTAAGTCACCAGTTTTAAGAATGCATTTCTGAAAGGTTATTTAACTGTTGCTTAAGAAGCAGGGAAAACTACACATCATTTGTTTTGTGCAGGAGAAAGGAATATCGACATTTCCATTCTCTGCTGCTGGAAAGCAGAGAGCAAGTCTTGGTTGGATGGCTCATTGTGGAGGGCAGTGAGCTGCAGGTACCAACCAGGGTCAGTCATGCCCTCAGCTCTGCAGGATTTTCTCTGTGCTGTGTGAAGGTTCCTGGTTACGGCTGGGGTGAATGTGGCTCTCAGAACAGTTGGGCTAATGAGTTTTGTTTGTTGCATACCTGTTTGATGTTATTACTGCCCACAGCTAAGAAGCAGAAGGACTGACTGCACTGCTAGTGTTGCAACACTTGTAGTGTCAGCATACAGCAGTAAGAGTGAAGCCCCAGGTTTGTGAAGGTCAGAGAGGTGCTTTTGATGTTCCATGTTTAACAACGTGTTCATGCAAAAGCCCTGTAGAGCATGTTTAGTCCTATGGCTCTGTGCCTCAGAGCTTCTCTCTGCACCATGGTAAGGACTCCTTTCTGAGCTTTTCTGCTTCATCTATGTTAATATGGAAAGCAGGGACTGCAGTGCCATCACTGATCTGACATGTGCTCTGGTTGGTTGAGGTTTGCATTGAGAGCTGCCAGGCTCAAACCCAATGTTCCATGTCTTTATACTTGAGGGGGTAGAGGGTGCTGTCCAGGCTGCTGTCCTGGAATAAAGAAAACAAAACAGAAGAACTTAGAATAGTTGAGCAAAAAAAAGTGAACAAAAATATGTTTAAAAGATAGTTGTACCACTCAGCTTCCTTCTGTAAAAAAAAAAAAAAAAAAAAAAAAAAGTGTGCTTCTGTTGGTTCTTGTTGTTGTTTAATAGGTTTCCATGAGCCACATGACTGTAATTACGTGTGTGACCCAAACAGCATAGGTTCCAAATTCCAACTTGAAGTAGAAATCTGATAGAGAATCTGGTGCTGAAGGCTTTCAAGGATAAAAAAGTAGCAATGAACTGCGTGTATTTATCTAGAATGTCTTTGCAGTGTTTGAGATAAAACAATAGGGCTCAAAGCAGAAATACAGTCAATATGGACTAAGGTTATTCAGAGGTACTTAAGTTTTGTTAGATCTTATATAAGAGAACAGCAGAGCAGGTCCAGGGAGGGCCTGAAAGAAGTTTCCCTCTCAAAGAAACAGAGCATGATGAGTTTGGAATTAAGTTTGGTTTGTTTGTTTGGAGATCCAGAAATGTTTTTTAGAGTTTCACTGTGAGTCCTAAAAGAACTGAATTACTTCTGGAGAAAGTCCTACAGGGAGACAGCCTTACAAAAAGCTGTTGTACCACTCGCTCTCATCCCTTCAGCTCTTGTCCTTTACCTACAATTGCCTGTCAGTCTCCTCCTTCACTTTGCGTTGCCTCTTCAAATTCCTTACACTTTTGTGCAGAACTCTGCTAGAAAAGGAGCTCCTTGTGCCTGCTTCAGCCTCTTGGAAGCAAATCTTACCTACTTTGGGTTGTAGCTGGGAAGGAAGGCTCGCTGGGCTGCACTGATGTTTGTGTGCTGCATTCCTTGTGCTCTGGGATTTCACACAGCAGGCTTTGGGATGGTGACAGATGGGATGGCGAGGCCCTTTGGCGGCAGGACACGTGCTATGTGGGTCTTAAGATATTAAGTTTTGTTCCTTTTTCTTCTTTCTGTATGCTTCCAGGCAGGAGCTACTTCCATGTGGGCTTCCTGCTGCGGGTTGCTGAATGAAGTCATGGGGACTGGAGCTGTCCGTGGCCAGCAGGCCGGCTTTGCGGGAGGCGCCGGCCCGTTCCGCTTCGCACCAAACACGGCTTTCTCATCATGTCCATCTCCAGCTGCAGCAGCTGCCAACGTGGTTTGCAAAGCCTGTGGACTTCCCTTTTCAGTTTTTAGGAAAAAAGTGAGTAACTTCCTTTTAAATCATATTTTTACTGATATGAACGAATCTGTAGGTATATCAGGATACAAATATATATATATATATATTTATTTTTCCTCCAGTAAGGACAACTGAGTCAGATGGTCAGGGAGGGAGAAAGTGCCTCATCCCAAGGTCACAGGAAATGAACATCAGACAGGATTAGAAGTTAAGAGATCTGACGGTCATTGACTGGTGACACGTTGGATCTGAGCTGACTGCTGATCCAATTTGCAAGGTGCATGTTTTAGGTGCAGAATCTTGGCTATTAAAACAAATCTGTGTTTGAAGATGATATCAACCACAGTGGTGGGGTACTGAAATGAACAAACTACATAACGGAAAAGTTTAACCACTACCAATATAGTATCACAACTTCTTTCTGTGAAATACTGTTTGTTAAACAGGTTTAGTTCTGCTAAGTGCTGTTGTGCTCCAATGGCCTCATTTCATCTGGGGCCAAGCTGGTGGCTTAATTAAGTTTCCAGATAAATAAAGTTGAGATTGTTGGTGTTACTTCTGCATATGACAACTGTCCATCATTATTACCTTGTCCATTTAGGCCCGCCTACTGACCTAATTCTCTGAAGCCTCTTTCCTCAGTTTTGTTCTGTTTTCCCTTTTCTTGTTGTCTTGCTCCACCTTGGCACAGCTGCAGAACTATTTAATGGAGCAGTTTTCTAGACTTAAATCCTAAAACTGATGCATGTCAAAATCAGCAATGAAAGGCTAGCAGTAAATTAGGTGGTCTGGAGAAGGGACAAGCAGGGACATAGGCTCGCTTTCTCTGACACAACTGAGTGGTTATTTTCTCATTCTTAGCACGTGTGTTGTGACTGCAAGAAGGATTTCTGCTCGGTTTGTTCTGTCTTACAAGAGAATCTCAGAAGATGTTCTACTTGTCACTTGCTGCAAGAAACAGCATTTCAGCGGCCGCAGCTGATGAGATTGAAAGTCAAGGATCTGCGTCAGTACCTTGTTCTCAGAAACATACCGACAGATACTTGCAGGGAGAAAGAAGACTTGGTGGATCTCGTGCTGTGCCACCACTTAGGCTCTGAGGAGGATATGGACGCTGGTAGCTTGCGCTCATCACGCTCACAGACTTCTGGGTTTTTTACACATCCATTTTCTATGTCTGTGTCAGTGTCGTCCCAAGGAGATCTTGCAAACAGAGGAGGAAGCACAGGAAATGGGACACCTTTACGGGTACAATAATTAACATGTGCTTTATGGTAGAGTAGCTTTTTTTTTTCCAACTAGATAATGCATCATGCTAAACTAAAACAAGGACCAACTGGTGCAGCTGGAGGGGCTGGAAAATGCCTTTTCTGTTTCTGATCTGGAAACAGAAGATGATTAGATAAGACTGCTAGTTTAGGTGATAGGGATGACTTGAATTGATAATTATTAGCAGCAGCTGAAACTTTAAAATGTTTGGGAGGAAGGAAAGTATTTTAGAAGAGGTTGGGGTGCTTTTAGTTTTTTTTCTTATTTGTTTTGATTAGTTTCATTTTGTACACAGGGCCAAACTGAAACATCTTCTATAAATAATGATGAAGAAGAAAGTGCTGAGGAACAGGTGAGTTAAGAACTACACAAAGAAACTTTTGCACGTGACACCACAAAGTATTTAGATCTGTCAGCATTTAGTATCACACTCTACTCTTTCAGAACCAGCCATTAGTAACACATCTGTAACTACTTGCCCTGAAAAGGATAAAGTTTTAGCCAAACTGCTGCAGCTTAATGTAGTCTGTGATAGCATGGAAAAATCTGGTGCTTTGAACTTACCAGAACAGATAAAAACATACAGCTATGTGTTTCAGACTCCCGGATTGTCCAGAAAACGAGCAAGAGCATCTCTGTCAGATATTTCAAGTCTGGAGGACATCGAAGGCTTGAGTGTTCGGCAGCTGAAGGAGATCCTTGCGTGTAATTTTGTCAACTACTCAGGATGCTGTGAGAAATGGGAACTTGTGGAAAAAGTGAGCAGGCTGTACAGAGAGAGTGAGGAAAACCACAAAACACGTAGGTTTATATTCAATTCTTACCTTTCTTTTCTGGTTTCCAGTATCCAGTTCTGCCAGCAGGACAACTTGGTGTCTAACTTGTTCTGCATTTGTGGAACTACTCACAAGTGTGGTTTCCCAGCTGGAGCTACACTTATAGAATAGCTGAATGTGGTTTTAGTGTGTAAATAAAGCTTTCCAGGAATTGTGCTGTTTTTTCAAAGATTTGCTTTCTAAAGATTGGAGAGCTTAGCTTTCACATGGAAGGTAAAATGGCATGGCTAAGAACTGGTTCTTTGGAGAACGTGAAACTTGGCACCTCCATATCCTGTATTAGATTTCACAAGGTATTAGCAAGAGAGCTTCTCTTGTAGCTGTCAACAGACCAAAGTAATTCAGGTCTTTTACTGTGGGACAGAATTAAAAGCTACAGTGGCAAAAGTCCAAGTTCAAGTGGTTTGGGCTCTCTCCATGCTTTCACGATAAGGTGTTTTTGTGGCTGCAGCTCAATGACTTGTATTCATCCAACCTCTGTGCTCAACAATTGGTGTCTTTCACTTGCACGACTGTAGTATGCGCACAGCCTGATTTCTGTTAACAAAATATTTTGGGAGAAACAGTTTCTTGATGATGCTGCTGGCCTGAAAAATTCCTGCCTGGCTCTTTATTCTCGCACCCACCAGGCAGGATGTGGGCAACAGGCAACTGCAGTGACTGGAAAGCTGCCGTAGCTCAGGGCTGCTTCACAGCCAGGTGTTGCCAGCACATAACACTGAAATAACTGGCTAAGAGGATTGAAGCATTCTGCAGGTGCTGATCGCTCTCTGGTACTGCTGGTGAGTGTCAGAGCATGGCTCAAGGGAGCCCCTCAGTTGGTGATTAAAGTAGAGCTGAAAACCTGTCTGAAATCAAGCATTAGACTTAGGATTTTCTCAGTATGGTCTGACAAAATGTACAATTATTGATAGAGGAAACCTGCACTGAAACCTGGCAGGCTTTGTTCAGTTCCACCATCCTCAGGCCTTGCTTACGCTTCAACAATTTGGTCTGCTTTATTCTGTATCTGTCTGTATCACTGTGAGGAAAGTGTTCTGCTACACAAAGTAAGTTCAGAGATGGAAAACAACAAGCTCTGCATTCTAATTACTGTCATCAAGCACTTAATTGAGACTGGATGCTCTCTTAGAGGTTAAGGAATATGAAATGATTCTTAACTGGGAGTTAGGAAACAGCTGTAAGCATGGAGCAGTGCAGCTTTATGCTGAAGTACCTGTTTGTATCTTTCAGCTGGTGCCAGGGTCAGGGCTGAAGTGTTTTGAGGGCCTGAGCGTGTGACCTCCCTCTCCATTGCTTTTCAGAGGGTGAGAAGGTACAGCTGAACGACAACGATGACAACTTGTGCCGGATCTGCATGGATGCAGTGATCGACTGCGTCCTGCTGGAGTGCGGCCACATGGTGACCTGCACCAAGTGCGGCAAGAGGATGAGCGAGTGCCCCATCTGCCGGCAGTACGTTGTACGGGCTGTGCATGTCTTTAAATCTTAAATGGAGACCAAAAGCAAAGTTTAGTCACCCTCTGACTACCAGGATTTCTGTGGGCAGGAGTGCTGAACCCTGGGGCGTAGATCAGATTTTTAATTCTCAAACACAACATTTTGAACATCAGGACATAGAAGTTTATGAAGACTTTTTTACAGCATACTTAATCTTGATGGTTGGGCAGGATGATGTGATGCCTGTGTGGTACAGTGACAGAGCTGCCTAACTTTCCTTAAACCCACAAACTGAGTCAAACTGTTTACAGCAGTTATTGCTCTCTTCTGAAGAATATCAGCCCTAGTTATTGCATTCAGTACTCAGCAAGTGGTCACAGAAACCACCTTTGCTCAACCATATTTGTGTTATGTTGTCCAGTCCTCTAGAACTTACTGGTTGAATACTCTGTTCTTATGCAATTAAACAAATATAGAATGTAACTGACACTGTTCCTGTAACAGTGTTAACAGTATAAAGACTCAAGAAAGCACTGCCATTAATTGTACCTGCACAGAAGACCTTAAGCAATCTGTTTGATGGGGATTGCTGCACTCAGAATGTCAAACGTTACCCATGTAATCTCTTGGCCATTCTTTGTCACGCTGTAGGGCTCTCATGTGGTATCCAAATACTGCTTACTAAGTACTTTTTTTTTTTTTAGTTTAGGAATAATTTTTCAAGAAAGGAGGTAGAGGAAATCATATTCTTGTGGTTCTCAATCCACTCATGCCTATTGTAACTATTAATCTAATGTGATGATTGTACTTCATGTGCCGACAACCTGATATTACTGTGAATACTAATCAGGGTCATGAAACTACTTGCTGCTAACATGTGGAATGTATAGTACTGCTAACCTTAAGGGAGAATGGTTGAATTAGGACAGGGGAAAGGAAACCTCATCTTTAAAACCTCACATTCACCAACATTAACCAAGACTGAGTCACCATTACCCCTGCTTCCCATTAGCTGCTGCATACCTGCGCTGCTGGCGGCTCAGCTTCCAGCAGGGTGTTGTCTTGGAGCAAAGACCTTCTCAGTGCCTGAGGCTGCCCATGCAGCCTTCTGAGGGAAGCTGCAAAATCACTTCAGATGTGGGGACAGGATCCCTGTGTCCAAGCACGGTCATGCTTGTGCTTGACTAAAAGTAAGTTCACAGTTAAAAGAAGAAAAAAAATGAGGAAAGGAAATTCAGCTAAAGCTACAGTTTCTCCTTCGAATTTCCCCCATGCTAACAAACAAAGCAATGGAGGTAAGAAAATGTTTTGCCAGGGCTTCAATATCTGGTAATTCTTACCTCTGCTACACTGCCTGTCATTCCAGCTCTTGTCTTTATGTGGCTGGCTCGAAAAAGAGAAAGCAGCTCCTCCTCAAAACAAAATATGCAGCTTTAAGACACTGCTGGCTATTTTTCAGAAGGGAGCAAACCTCTCAATGGCTTTATTTTTTAGAACTTTTTAATGCTACTTAATTCCCGGAGTCTCCGTTGAGTGGGTAAGCTAATGAAAAAAGTACCATATATTACTTCCATGCTGATCGTTAGCCACACAAGCTTAATAAAGATTTGTGATGGGCTTTCACAGCCTCTGTCTCTTTCCTTAACGAGTGGGGAAGGTGTTGGGCAGGCAGCCCAAGCTTTACCTGTCTCTTACAAATGTGTGCCCAGGCAGACAGCAGCTGCAGGAAGGGATGTGTATTTCATTTCCCCTCAGTAAAAACGTGCTGGGAGGCAGTGGAGAAAGCCTGCACTGAGCACCGTGAGCTACTGCCTGAAGCACAGCAGAAATCGGGACGGCTGCATTACTGCTGGCTTCCATCAAGGCTGGGAACAGTTCCACAAAACACAGAATCAAGGCATGGCTTACTGTGTCACACACCAACACCATTCTGCCTCTGCTCAAAGTCCTGTGTGGGACAAGAGCAGATCAGTACCCTCACTGCACAACAGCAGCACTCAGCAGAGGAGGGCAGGGCTGCAGCAGGAAGCGTCGCTGCTTGCAGGGCTTGTGCAGCTCCACAACTGCAGTCACTCCACACACCTGAAGTCCAACCACAGCCCCCAGCTGGAACAGAAGCCCTCGTAGCCAGAATCTGTTTTTGTACAATTGTTTATACAAATTCAACAAAGGTAAAACTGCATCAGGAAGGTCTACGAAAACAACACCTTACAACAATGGCACTTATGAATGCAGAATTTTACAATCAGGAAATAACCATGTTATAAACCTTAAATGAGAACTCAACTCACACTTCAAAGAAAGAGAGACTACGTTTGACCATTTATTCTACTGCTGGACTCACTGTATAAATTAATTTTATATTGAGTACAAGAGCTCATGCTACAGAGTGAAACCCTCCTATGTGCAAAAGCTGAAATTGGAATTTTTAAAATTTTGAGAAAAAAGGTGATTTCTATACAGATAAAACTTGGCAAAGTGTTTTACTTCAACTATAATTTACACCTTATTTCCACAACATGCTTATGTCACTTCTCAAGTATACAAAGCAGGATATAAACTTCCATTAAAACATGCTTTAAGTTGAAAGTATTAACCTACTTTTCCTGACCTGGGCACGTTTGTAGATAGATACTGTCTACGAAGTATAGGTTAAGTTCTCTCCTACCATAAGTAAAGATAAAAATTGGCAATCAAAACCGAAACACTGGTAATGCATTCAAACATTGCATAAATAATTTTTAAACAATTTTTGTACAAAAATAGTTCTGCATAATGTAAGATGTAACAAAACAAAATGTGTTAAGAAGGCAGAAATGCAGTGCGTGGTCCACTTTAATGACACCAACTTTTTTTTTGTTTGTTTGTTTGTTTTAAGAAATGAAAAGCAGAAATCAAATTTACACTACCAAGCACATGCTGTGGTACTTTAAATAACAGTATTCCTTGGAGATCAGTCTTCTTCCGGGTGTGAACAATTATCATCAATAACAGTCGCCTTATGAATTTGCATAAGAGCCAGTGCAGGACATCCCAGGTAGACTGAATTAGTGGCACAAGTTGAGATTCTTAACGTGGGTAGTTTCATGTTGTTCTCGACAAGAGTTGTAAAATCCCATCACGGTATTTTCCAATATTCCAAGTTCCCAATTGAAAATAAAATCCCTACATGTTCTTAGTCCCTTCCCCGCCTCGCCCCAGTATTTACACGTGTCCTTTAACTAACTCAGTTTTTGCAGAAGTTTTTCTTCCACTTGCCCAAACTGAACACTTACTGACATCTCTGCTATGAACTGCTCACAGCCTTCTTTTGTCACTTGCTTGCAGTACCTCAAGTCGATCTGGCAGATGTTTCCACAACGTTTAAAGTAGGACAGGCACTGGTCAGTCACCTTATTGCAGTCTGCCAAAAAAGAGAAAAGGGCAGAGATGTGTAACCACGTTTTGATTTCTGATTTGACCTCATTGGCCCTTTCCACTCCTCCTGTGCTACGCTGACACCAGCTGCCCCAACCAGCCCGCCTGCAGCTCCCGGCTCCCCATGGCGGTTGTGTAACCGATAGGATGAGGAGGATGAGATGGGATGAGGAGGATGTGCGAGGTGACAATTCACAGCAGGGAGGAGGGGCAGCTCAGCCAGGGCAGGGCCTGGGAGAGCAGCAGCTGCAGGATCGCCGACACCAGCAGCAAACAGCGTGCTGATGGGGACAGACAAACGCCCACCCTCCTCCCAGCCCCGAGTTCGTGCTGCGTACCTGATAAATTAATTTCCGTTAATGAATCCCGCGTGGTTGTTCCAACCGCGGTCAGCAGGTTAATAGACTGATCTGTCACGTGGTTACAGTAACTAAGATTGAGTTTGGAGAGCAGAGGCATGTGCCTTATGATCAGCCGCAAAGACGCATCGGTGATATCCAGGCCGGCCAAGCGCAGCTCCACGATGTTCCGTAGTTTACTCCGGTTGTCGATCTGACCTGGAAAGCAGAAGCAGCAGCTGAGTCTCGTGCTGTGTTGCAAACATCTGCAAATCTATATGAAATGCACTGTGACACACAACACTGCTGCCCTGAGTTAACTTCAGATGTTTTTGCCTGTCTGTTGCTTTGGAGGGGACATCAGCAGGAACGCTTGCCTATTTTTGATACAGGCACGTGGACAATAACCACCTCCTGATTTAAAAACAAAAGGGACGAAAGTAACTGCAGGGGCCCAGCGGAATTACAGGTCGGGAATAAGCAGTAGGCTGTGCAGTGCATGCCAGAAAGCAGATCTGATTTGCTCAAAATTTCACCTGAGCTGATATCCGGGCGAATGTGGCATGACCCACAGAACTGCTCCTTCCCTGAACTGGAAGAAAGTGTTTCCATACTCTCTAAAGTACACCCGTTGCAGCCTGAAGAGAAGAAAGTCAGACAGAAAACCAGCACAGTGGCTCAGACGACTGTTCAGCAGCCAGAGAACATCACTCATCACCCAGAGGCTTCCAGCGAGGTGCTGCACGTCACTACTTAACCACCTCACGTGCCAGCAAAGCCCAGAACCCCACCGGTGCTGGCTGCAGGGTTTGCTGCCCATTTCCTCCACGGGGGACCAGCAGCACAGCATGCTGCAGTGCAGTGGGACAGCCCGCGCTCCTCCCGCCGGTTACCTGGCCGGTTATCTGTGGGCGGTGACAGGAGGTCTCTCATCTGGGCGTCTTTCAGTCCTTCTGCCCACTGCACATCCAGAGTTCGGAGTAAAGGGCAGCTGGAACTACAAAGTGCTGACACTGCTATCCATGAGCACCCTGATAACAGCAGGTCTCGAAGACCTGCAGATACAGAAGAGATTGGAGCACTCGGCCCACACGCAGAGGCACTCAGTGATCTGCTACCACGCACAGGCTGAGCTGAGCCCAGCACTGCTCCAACACACCCCAATGTTCCGGGGCAAGCAGGGACCCCGGGAGCCCCCCCACCCAGCCATCCCTCTGCCCTGCACCCAGAACCTCCATTACAGGGGGTGGGGGAACAGTCCCCCAGCATCCCCCAGCTGAACCGGTCAGCACAAGCACTGCACTTATTGGCCAACACCTGCCACAAATTAGTTTACTAGAAGGCCAAGTAGTCACAACAAAACTCATTTTTTGCTCATTTAAACATGCTGATGCTCTGCTCCTGTATATGTACTCCTCCTTTCAGGTAGCTGGACCCCTTCACACCCTCCTCAGAGATAATAGTTTACATCTAAACTGGTTTGCTAAGATCTGGTGAAGCAGTCAAAAAAGCCATCGCTTACCTGGCAGTCTGTTGATAAGCCAGCTCAGCTGCTTTTTAGATATATTTGTCCAGCTAAGATCAAGGGTTACAGGCTGTCTCCTAATAATGCCACTAAGCATAAGTGGAGTGATGGATTTACAATGGTTTAAATCTATTTTGGTCCATAATCTTTTGTCACAGCACCTACCCAAAAAGAAAAAAAGTCAACAGCACTTGAATTTGACACTTGTTTCAATTTCTGCAAGACTTTTAAAAAGCATTACTGAACTATGGGGAAAACTACAGCACTTAACCAAAACTAGCAAAAATAAGGCGAAGTGATGCTGAGGTAAGTGCACCAACAAACAGTGCCATGTAGGTTTGAAGTTTTCTGTCAAATCCGTCTCACAGCGAAGTACGGAATTATTTCTGCTGAATAATCAGTGTCAACAACATAGGATCCCATTTTAAGTTACCACAGCATTTATTAAAATCTGTCTTGTAGCCTGAAAACAAGCACCTTCCTTCTTATCTTCTAAATAAAAAGAACGGTTTCATACGCTTCTTGTCCTGATTTCTCCCACACTTTCCCTATGCAAAACAAATTCTGTTCCTGTTATTCCCATTTAGCTGCCTCGTGTGTTTCTGTGCTCTCTCTTTATGGCTCTCTAAGGGCCACAAGCAACAAATCTGAATGGGTTTTGCAATATTCTGTATCTTCTTACATTTTGCATTAGAAAATGCCATACTTAAACAGAAAATCATCTAACACCTTCTGTGGCACTGAGAAACCCGTGGAGGAAGGGCTCCATGGGCATCGCCTTGTGCCAGTTACCAACCTTCCTGTCATTTATCCAGGTTTTGCTAGACTGTGCTACCGAGGGGCCTCTGCTATGACTCGCCCATCCATGTGCACATCATGGCTGAATATGAGATGACAGCCAACAAGATACTTTGCTGTGAGTGCAGTGAAACACAGAAATCTGTCCACTAATGCTTTCTGTGGTGGTACAGTCACTGTCTGTGTCAATTTTTACGCTCTGACACTCTGAGCACAGAACAATGAAGGACTCTTCCACAAATTCTGCTGATATGGAATCAGCAGATGGGATCACTCTGTGTGCCCTCTGCAGAGCAACAGCCGGGATGGACCTTCTGAAGGGAACACTGAGGGCACCAGGAGATCTTCACTGTATCTCAATAGATATTTAAGAACTGAACTAAAAAAACAACTGCATCAGCAGCAAGAGCTCCTGGGGGCACAGTGACGCCAGGCTCAGCCTGACCCAGACAGCATGTTCTCATGTGTGGGAACATGCAGTGTCTGTGGACAGAACAGGCTGCTCTGGGCAGCACAGCTGCTGCAGGCTGATGCTCAGACACAGAGCTCTCATCAGAAGCGCTGGCAACTGCTGCTTGTGGGAAAGCACCAAAGACAAGCTTCTTCAGATGCTGCTGAGCACCCTCTCTCTTTGGGCTCAGTAGGACAACCTGCACACCTCTTTCAGTGCTCAGCCACCCACCTCCCTTCTGAGTCCATCCCCACCACACACACGGTTTCCCACCCTCCTTACCATCTGTTCCAGGTCTTGCAAACTCTCATACAGATGCACAAGTCTCTATGACTGAGGTAGCTAAAGACAGCCATCCAGACTTCCCTCTGCATCACGTGGGCTGCCCCGTCATCCAGGGGGAGCGAGTCCGGAGGGGGGCTGATGGGGGGCGGCCGGATGACGTGCCGCTCCATCTGAATGCATTTGGGAGGAGAGAGCGAGGGCGGGGGCCGGGCGATGCCCCGCGGTGTGCTCCGCAGGCTGGGGATGAGCGGGTGCCTCAGCTCCCGGGGAGTCCCGTTCAACCCTTTGCTGAACCTATGGAGTCTCTCGCTGTTGTTCAAGGCGCGCTTGGGTTCCTCGTTTTCGCTCTCGGGTTCAGATTTGATGGGTTGGTGATTCTCATTGGCAAGGCTGTTCTCGGTTTTTTGGATCTCTTGGTTGAGCTCCTTGCTGAGCTCCTTGCTCAGTTCCTTATTGGGAAGCCGCCTTTTCCGCCTCATCTTGAACTTCTTCTTGTCCCTGGGCTCGGCCCCCTCTGTGCTGGGACCCGCGGTGGGCGAGCTGGATCGCGACTGGTCGCTGTCCTTGGAGCGGGGAGGCGCTTCCGGCAGCTCATCCTCCGGCTCCTGTTTGAGGCGCCGCAGGGGTTTGAGCAGGGCGCTCCGCTCATCCGAAGCCTTCCACGATCGCCGCTGAAAAGGAAGAGACAAGGGCTGACTACAGGAGCACCCAGCACGTGGCGACACCCGGAACGCTGCCGCTCTGCAGGGCAGTGGTGCCTGGGGAACAGCTGCCTTCCTGCACTGGGCCCACCCGCCCCAGCACCAGGCCGCATCCACCAGCCAAAGGCACCGCGTGCCATCGCAAAGGCAGGGAGCCCAGCTATCGGCCCTCCAGACTCCAAGAGTGACAAATGCATTTATTCACCATGCATCACCTTGCAGACTTAAGGGCCTTACTCATTACACAGCAGACAGCTTCCATATAGAAGATGAACAGCATGCTATAGACAGTTCTCCCCCAACGGGCCAGAAGAAACCAGGCTTAGGATGCATTCACTGGGCAAACTTTCAACACTGGCTGACACACATGCATGCCAAATGGCCAAAAGATTAATTTCTGAAAGCTCCTGAGTTGCAACCACTACTCGCACTGTGGCTGCGCTTCTGCTGTGATGACACCATTCCTGCTGGATGCTCAGAGCCTCGGGTAAGCACACTCTGGCTGCCCCTTTACATCCTACTGAACTCGGTTCATCTTCTCAGGCTTCCCCACTTCCAGTGCGTGTGGACAGGGAATGCCAGGTGTGACACACTGCCACCGGGATGAGCCCGCATGCTGCCACCATCTCTGATGCAAGGTGGGTGCACAGGGCTGGCAGCTTCTTCCCTGCCCTGGTTGCTGCTCATCGAAGAGAACTGCGCTTCATTCACATTAATCTAACCTTTTGATGCACGCCAGAGGGATACAGAAGAGACACACGGACCAAAACCAAGGAAGACTTCAAGTCTGATTTGACTGCTATATGCAAGAAAGAAGCTAGCAACTGTTAGAACGAAACAGCCTTAATAAGAAGAGATCAGGCCTGGCAAGGAAAGGTGAGCTGCTGTGAACACACCTGTTCTATCAGAATGCCTGTGTTCTGCAATAAACTAATTGGATCACATCTGTGGATGTGCTGCTACACCTCGGACTCAGCGCTGAGCAGAGAAAGCTGATCAACCCGTCCTTAAACATGTAATAAAGGAAGAGGTCACAGTAAGTTAATGACAGGTTAGAAAATGGACAGGAAAATTAGAACATCAGATTACTGTCAGCTTGCAGCATCTTCCACACAGGGCACTGAGGAGTGCGTAATTTAAAGGTATCAGAGTTCTGTTATTGTGGCAGATTGTGAGAGAGAAATCAATGCTTGTGCAGGGGGGGCTCCACGCTGTGATGCAGACTGCTGAGGGTGTGTGTGGCAGGAGCAAGATTCAGCAAGAGAGCAAAGCATCAGCACAGAAACTGAATTTTATTCCTTGGGGTCATCAAAACACAGTTTTTGATTGTATTTTAACATGGGACACCAGAAAAATATAGAGCCAGACACTGCAGCTAACTCTTCTGAAGCATAAAGGCTTGCACGAGAGAGCGGTTTTTGAGATGTAAAGGGCATAATAAAAATGCCTGCTTTGACACAAAGACATGAATGATACACTGGCTCACCATTCAGCTCACATGAGAAGGATTAAAAGGGATGCAGAACATATCTATTATAAAGGCAAAGCACCTTCTTCCTGAAGAGTTTCTTCTTTTCCAAGTTTTAGCTGTTGGAAGAAAGAAAAAGTAAAAGCCCCAGAAGATGACATTTGTTCTGCTGTCTGTTGAAGGTCTGGTGACTCACAGTGCCTTCCTGACGCGCTGGGGGCTTTCATGGAGCAATTCAAGCCATCCATAAACACTCCAGTGAGTCCGCAGGGATGGGAAAAGGAGATCATGGCCAAGAAGCAGACATGTATAACCTGCTGTCATGAATTTTGCTCTCCACCAAAGCAACGACAATCCCTACATTCCCATACTGTGGCGTTCTCTCTGCCAAGACTCGACAGGCAGAGCAACTACCAAGTCCTAGAGAACTGCAGTACGTGCAGTACAAGAACTGCCAGCGATCCCAGTTACAAAGCCATCCGACGTCTACTTGTAAGAGAAGTTGGATCTAAGTCCTCAATTCTACCTCTGGAAGCCAGCATTTCTCTATATCTTAAGTAGAATATTCTGTAATCCACACGGCAATTCAGAGTGTCTCTGCCTGGTCCGAGAGCTCTGACTTTTAAATTCAGGGAAAAGCTGCTACAGTGCTGCTGTGAGCAGCTCCTCCTCTCTGTAGGCTACAGGAGGTGTCACTCCTAAAGGTCCTCTGATCAGTTCTACACACTGTACATCTGTGAATCAGCCACAAAACAAGCTGCCACGCGCCACCAAGTGGCAACAGATGAAAAGGTTTCCATAAAAAAGTGATTTTCACTTTGTTCCTACTCCAAGCATCTTGCAGTGACTTTTTAGTTAAAGTGGGTTTTCCAGTATTTTGAACAAACCAACAGCCACAGCCCAGTGTTGTCAGCCTCTGAATGTCAACCCGAGCTTCACCGTTCAAACTACTGTCCTGTTAGACAAGCAGTTTTCAGGAAGGGAGGTAAAACATCGCAGTTTCTTTTGTAGCAATCTGGGATTTCAAGACGAGGTACAAGCCAGAAGGCAAGAGACATCAGCCCCAACCAGCCCACGCGCATCTGCGTACGTACATAAGGGTTTGTCATACCCGTTTTCTCATAGAGGGTTCCTGGGGTTTCTCAAATTTCCTTTTCCTCCGCAGATGTACTTCGTCTGACTTTCTCCTCAGAATTGAGTCAACTTGAGGCTTTTTGGAATGTTCCTCAGATTTCCGCCTGGGAGTTTCTTCACAGTCCCCTTTCCGTTTTGCAGCATCTGTTACTTCCTTATTGTCTCTGTTCATTTTCTGTTCCTTCAGCAATGAGCCTGGGAGATTTGATGCGTATTTGAATCCTGGTCCGCGCTTTTGCTTGTACGCCAAAGAGACACAAAACACAAACAAACTTTATATCTTATGCCTTTCTCAGCTATTTATGTACGTTGCCTCCAGCACTGGTGGGTTGATCACTTTGTAACAGACAAAATCATTAACAAGGAGTTACAGTAGAAGCAGATTCAACCTTTAAGAAGTTTTTATGCACACTTGCAGCCTCTCGCTTTACAAAAGAAAAAAAAAAAAGCTTCCCTAATTCCAATAGACACTTCAGGTTTCGCATGACTTTTTTTCTTTCCTTTTTACACAATCCAAAGAAGTATCTTAGAATTTAGCATGCAGCAATGCACAGAACTAACCTAAACACTCTCCAGGTTTTGGGTGAAGTGTTAGTGCATGGAAGGAAAATAAAAAGATGATTAGGGAACAGAAAGCCAACAGCTTATTTCCTTTGACTCAACTGAATTGAACACAAAAACAAAAGCGGTACTGGGCAAAATTATACCTACAAGCCAGAGGGAACGTTTGAGATCTTGTATTTCATTCCAGCACCACTTATCCCCATTAAACTCACTTTTCCAGTTTTCCCTGCATGGTTGCACTTTGGACACTCCCAGCAGTTCGGCAGCTCATCGTTAACCACACCATCTGATTCCTTCACCTGGTGAAAGAGAGGCACAACTCAATTCACAGGCAAACTCAAAGAAGCTGCAGAACTCTACAGGTAGACCACTCAGAGGCATTTCTCACAGCTCTTCATTTTCTCTGATCGATTGCTGCCCTCCCAAGGGCTCCAGGAAAGAAACCCGGCTCCCTGCAGGAGCTGAGCACACCCCACAGGATCACCCTCGATATAACATCCATGGGAGAGGAACGTGTGGTGGCCAACCTGGTACTTGATAAAGGCTTTGGGTCTGGGCTTTGTGTGAAGGTCAGGGACAATCCCCATTAGTGCAGGGCACATTCTGCTCTTACAAAAATAATAAGGAAAGAAGTCACCCGCCGTCCCAACTGTAATCATGCCATCTCCAAACGTCCTCCCACACCCCTGATCTGAAAAGCCATGTCCCCCCCCGAAGTGAGGCACAGCCTGCTCCCTCAATAGGAAGGGATTTTTCCCATACACACATTCTCATACATTAATACTGTTGGGCATTTTTAGAAGCAGAGCACCCTGCACTGTAATCAAGTGTTCCTTAAAATATTTTTCTTTACAGCTCAGAGTGAGCAGCCCCATGTGCACAGCCCTATGTGCACAGCCCCCAGGCTCACGTGCCAGCAGAACACTGGCTGCCAAGCCAGCTGGAGAACAGCAAACTTCTAGTCAGAGGTCCGGACAAACGAAAACACTCTCAGGGCTTCTGACACCCACAGCTCGAGTAAAGAAGAGAAGTGCTTACTGCTTTGCTGCCTCTGAGAGACTGTGACATTCTGCTCTTTGAAAGAGAAAAAAGCATATTTGGTGTTGTCATACTACAAGGAAAGCACGGCTCTGCCCCACACAGCTCCTGCTTCCTGAACTTCTGCAGAGGAGCCCTCATTACATTCCAGACAGGAGAAAGGTGTTTCTGAAAAGCAGTTTCTGTGAATGAAGCTGAGGAGGAACAGTAGAGCTAAGCTAAAAAGCAGCCTCCACACAAACACATAAGCTCACTGATGGCACGTTCACATCGTAAGGATTAGTTGGGTTCAAGAGGCGTCTGGATGAGGTGCTATGAGATACAATTCAATAGCTTAGTGGGTAGTAATGGTGATAGGAAGACAGTTGGACAAGATGATCTTGCAGAATCAGAAGGTTGGAAAGGACCTATGATTCTACGATTTAGGCAAAAGCCTCAAGGAAAAAAAAACCATTTTATCACTGTAGTAGCATGGTTCTGCTGTCTGCAGTCAAGACAAACAGCTGGGCATTGGCATCAGCAGTACAGTAGCAGGAGCCTGCTGCTGGAACAGGCAAGGGCAGAGCTCTGCAGATTTTTCTTGTTTCTGAAGCATTTCCTCCTCCCAGCTCAGTGAAAATGTGTGAGCTGTGCAGGAGCAAGCCCTGGGATTTAGGGAACTGCTTCCTCCAGAACTGAGCCAGACAGCAGCCATTCGAGTTTCACCATCCAGCAGGAGTGATGACATGTCAGTCTCTCTCAGCAAGTCTTTTGGAGTTAATAAACGAGTAAATGAAGTGGGCAGAATTTAAATACTGGTTTTATCACAACTGTGTGCCTTTGAACCTTCTTTCCCATGGTAGGTGTAAGATACTCCAGGAGCTGTTGTATACATCTCTGCCTCAGGGGAACAATTCCTGGCGCAAGCCCAAGTTGGGAACAAGTTATTTCCCGCACTGAATACAGAACAAATGCTACCAAAGGGAAAGCATTACAGCTCCATCCCTTCTGAGGAGTTTAAGGAACTGAACAGATGTGAGGAACTGTAAGCAAACTAATTAGACACAAACAAACCTGCCACTAAATCCGTCCCAAGCCTTCTAGACTGGGTGGGAGCCAGTTCTGCATGTTTGCAACCAGCAGCAGGTGGGCGTCTGAGCCACGGCAGGAGGCACCTCCACTGCATGCCTGCAGCACCGGGCAGCCATTCACAGCCTGAACACAAGACTGTGAGTCAGAGAGTGCAGAGACCCCAGGAGCCAACCTGTTATCAGCAGGTGAGAGCTATGAGTCCTGACAGTACAGAGGCAGAAGTAATGCAAGTAGAAACACACCTGATCTGAAGACAGTGGCAGAAAAGCAGCTGTGCTGGAGGAGGACTGTTTTCTCAGTTATTTATTTTTGCTGTTCTGTCAATGCACCTAGAATACTCCCTCATTTCTATCAGTCTCACTCTATCTACCAAAGATGAAAAAGAACAGGATTCTTATGAAGAAAAATTCTTCTTAAGGAAACTGCTTCAGATCCTGCTCTTGGTCACCTGCGCTACTAAGGATTTGACTCACAGCAAGAAAAATCCTTCAATCCTGGTTCAATTCAAATGCCCTGCAACAGTAGAAGACAATATCCCTCTGAAAATCTCAGCAGCTCCTTCTAGAAGCAACACTGGGGCTTATGAAAGGCTTGCCAAGATGATTTTCTCAAGGAACTATTCAGAAGAAAGAAGCTGGATAGTCAGCTCTTAACAGTGCCGTTCAAGACTCCCCTAAAGCCAGCTCAGCTCTTAGGCAATGGCAGAGGACAGACCTATCAGATGCCCTCCAAGGTTATCTTCTGCTGTTTCATGGAGAAAACTCACTGACCACAAACAGATAAAGTCAAACTGTGAAGCTGGAAGAGGATGAGCTCCAAACCAGATACACGCTGCCCCGCAGTGCCCAAGAGCACACGTGCCAGATGCCTGCTGGAGATGAAGCCATGGCTGACATGGTGCTGCCTGAGCAAGACAGGATGAGACCTCCTCTTGGTGCACAACCCTGGGCTGCATCTGTTTCCAAAGGTGCTTTCCATGCAGACTGAGGGCTCAGCCCATGCCAGGGGCTCACGCACCTCATAAATAGGGCATCCCTTCGTTCCATAGAGAACTATGGAGCCTGGGAATAAGGAGCAATGAGGGAACCAAGGAAGAGATTCTGTTCTTCTTTTGTGCTTCTCCACACAGTCTCCTCTCATCTTCTAAAATGATGATTCTGAAATCCTCCTGCTGCCCTTTCATTTCTGTAAATAATCAATAGTTATCCAGCCATTCCAGCTCAGCAGATGCACTGAGAAATTGAAGTAAAAAACACACGCAGCACACTGCTAATCTCCCACTGTTTAACTTTCAGAAACACCTCGAGCAACTTTGTGCTCCTGGTTACCAAAACAGTAGTCAGAACATATTTTATAAGCATAAAAGAACAAACAGCTCCTGCCTGATTTCACAGGTCTGACCCACATCCTGTGCAAATGGTCCCAGACGTGGGACAGTGAGAGGAAGCCATACTTCAACTGCCACCAAACAGTGACCCTGTCCTCAGGACCTGGATACGAGGCATTGCTGGCACTGCCAGAAAGGAAGGGGAGTGCAGGGCACTTGGGGGAAGGAACAGAAGAGCAGCAGCTGCAAAACAGAACTGAGGTTCCTCTGGAAGTGAGCTGCTCCTTCCCTTGTTTCATCAGACCCTGAAGCCTTACTTTATGCAGAGTGAAGCACACCAAGCTCCTGTTCAGATCCCAACTGCCAGGAGCTGCAGGTACCCACTTTTCAGGGCAGTTCTGGCTTGCCAGCTACCTGCTTTCTGCTCCAGCAAGTGACACACATTGCTCGGTGCAACATGGCGTACAGCACAGAAGCAGTGAAAGGCCGGGACAGCATCACCCCAGGCCTGCATAAGGAACACATCTCCATGCCCAGAGGGACCAAGGGCTGCTTTCTGGGGCATAGTACGTCAGAATACATTTGCTATGGCAAATCACTTTAACCATAAACAAATCAGCAACAGAGAACGGCTGAGCAGCCAAGGCACAACCAGCTTTGGAGAAAGTAAGCTTCTAAGTGCTCAGACACAGAGCTGTGCCCAAAAATACACTTCTGTTACCAACCAAGAGAATAGTTGTTCACAATACTCCACTCTGAATTTGCTGAAGGCCTGAAACCTGCTCAGTTTGTTCTCTAGAGCTGCAGCGTTCCTACTGCAACGTCTGCTCCCGCCCTTAAGGCCAGCTGCCACTAAAAGGCATATCTGTGCCTGGACAAACAGCAAACCACTCATTTGTACTCTGCTGATACAGGGCTGCAAATAACTCATCCAAAGCTACAGGTAGATTTTTCTGTCCTCTGGAGCTTGCCAACTGAGATGCCTTACTTTCTTACACTTCCTAAGACAAGAAGCAATAAATAAATGAAATAAACCACACACATGCACCCACACATTGCTGCCTTGCTTTGAGCATACTGGTCACATCAGAAGAGAGGACCCTCCTTCAGACAGGACCGTTCACACCACAGCTATCCATCCTGTTTCTCACACCAACTCTAGGTTCATGTAGTTCCCAAAGATGAAAATGTGAAAATTTCTTAATTTCTGTGCCCTACTTCTACATTCAGGTGGTATCTAATCTTTTTGTTTGTTTGTTTCCAACTGGTATTACATCCTTTCACTCACCTTAAGGCATCCTGGGTGTATTATTTCATTACAAATGGAGCATTCCATTAGCATGAGATTAAACTTGCTCTCCTCCTCTTCCACAGTGTCCTCTTTCCCAGCTTCTCCACACACCAGACATACAGCAGTATGAGGCAACACCGGCTGTTTACACATATCAGAAGGAAGTCTTGATCAGGGCACATAAGACACATGGGAACAGAAGAATTCAAAATGCATTTACAGTATTTTCATTCCAAAGAGAAGATAAACAGGGCTTAATTGTGCAAACTGCTGAAGGCTCCATCCCAGCAGATCAACAAAGGCGAGAAAAACTGGTAACAACTGGGGCTGGGTACCCAGAGCAAGCATCACAGGACATGTTCAGGGAATGAAAGTGCCCTTCCTGTAGTAGCATAAATCCATGGGGAATTGCAAGGATGAAAATGACTTCTTTTTTTTTTTTTCCAAGGTCTCTTTAATCTGTGAGCTGACAGACACTGGCACAAAAGTCACTTTACTACAGTACAATGGGAGGGGAAAGAAGCAACCTAGAACATCACTATTCACATCCACTAAGCTTCACAATCTAACAATTTGGCAGCTCCCCTGTTTTACAAGAAGGGCAGACAGATGTTATGGGACCCATCCAGCCCTCATGGCAAGCCTACAACAGGACTGAGAACAGACCTTTTGCCGACTGACAGTCTATTATAGGAGGCCCTGCTCCTAACCAGAGCAGTGCAAAAAGACACTTAAAGGAGGATTTGTCTTCCCAAAGTGTCACAACTGCAGTTATTTTCTGTCCTTTGCTGAGGGAGAAAGGGAATGGCAGCATCTCATATATCCATCACCTATGTCAAAGCACTGAATGCCAGTCTAATTAAAAAGCTACCTTAGTGATAATGGGGAACATACTTCTAGTTTGACACAGTAAGGTACAAGTCTCATTACAAGAAATAAACGGAAGATCCTCACAAGAAGCTGACCATAATGTGAATTATACTGATAAGGTTGCAGCTCCTTAACTATCAAGTAGCCAGATGCACAGATGTGGCTTTTCCTGGCAAGAATCTCTCACTGAAGGAGTGAATAAAGTCTGCAAGTGAAACACTGCACACTGAATCAAATTCATGTAGCAACAATTCACCCTTCAGGAAGTTTCAGACAAAGTAACCATGCTAAGCCACCACAGAGCACAGTGTGCTGCCCAACTCCCAACATCAGACACAAGCTATGGCAATACTTTCTGCTTTCTCATGTCAGTACTTACCCACACTCCATTTTAAGAGCATTCAGCAAATGATATTGAATTCCCAACCTTCCTCCACACACACAGTAGGAATCCCCAGGATTCCATTCCACTGGCAGGTAAAGCAGAACAAAGCCAAGGCATCCAGAGCTGGGACAGTTCTGTCCACTTGTTCCGTCCGATCTCCCACAAGATAACTATTTACAACTGCACACAAGGAACAAACATCCCAGCAACAGCACAATTAGTCTTGCTGGAAGCAAGGGTGTGTAGGGAATCTCTTTGTGCCCCAATTAGCTGTGTCCCACTGACAGACTGGAGCAGCAGCTCTGCTATTATAGCCTGGCCTCCCAGCAGAGCCCCCACACTGCCTTCAGACAGCCTCAAGTGTCCCAGGCACTCCTGCTTCCCTTCTTGATTCAACTAGTGATGCAGAGGAGTTTCCTGTTCTCTGAATGGCAGTACAGGCTCTCTTAAAGCTTTGGAGTTTAATGAAAGTCTGTGTCTAGTTAATATTGTCAATGTTATTAACCAGAGGAAAGCACAATCCCAGAACTGTGGAGATCATTACTTTCACAGAGCCTTGCTTTGGTGGCTTCTTTTAGCTGGAAGCTGTTGGATGTGTATCACAATATATTGTGATTACTAGTCAACATAATGAACAAGAGTAAAGACAACATGATTGCTCATAGAAATGTAAGGTACTGTACTGTACAACAGTTCAACTTGTTATTTTTCTATGCTTTTGCTGTTCTAAGAAAGTCTGCAACATTCCCACTGTTCCTTCAAGGGGGACTCACAAAGAACAGAGAGACCTCCTGAGCCCATGCAACAGTGGGACAAAAAATCAAAGTACCCTGGCTACTAAGTTCTGTGCTGCAAACACAACTCCTGGAAATAAAACTGCAGATATGAAGCAAAAAAGAAAAATATTTTTTCATAAGAAGAGAGAGGAAGATGAGAACCAAGTTCATCTCCTCCAAAAAGCTCAGCCTGCGTATGAAGATTCAAACACCTTCCTATGAAAACTTCCTTCATCAGTCAGGACAAGGCAGCGTGCTGCAGCCCTAACGTAATCTCCCAACTAAAAAGGCAGCACGATTTCACTATTTCTTCCCCTGGAGAATAATAAATTCTTCATCCACGCTGTTCAATTCATGCCACACTCTAGGAAATCAAGTGTTCAAAGAAAAGACACTTGAGCTGCAAAAGCACTCTGTGGAAAGGTAGATATTCTATGTACTTTACTAAAAGATCCAGGAGAGCCAAATCCAATCCTCTATCAAGAGCACTGCATGGCTTGGCACAGGACATGGTGTGAGTAACCAGGAGTACCTACTGCAAACCCTAAGTGCTTACCAGTTTTTAAAGCCTGACCCAAGCCATTTACTGCCACCGTTTCAGCTTCTTCAGTAGAATTAAATAAAAAAATGTAAGTGAAAGGAACCGTAACAAGACTAAATTGAGAGAAATCAGCATAGTTTGCATATAGCATAGCATTTCAGTTACGAATACACAACATTCCTTTCTTTAAAAACAAACAAAAAACCACCTCCAACAACACTACAAATAAGACCTTTCTGAAGAATTAAGGGAAAAGCTAATGTTAATTTTTTCCCCTTGCTTGAGACCACTATGGACAAAAAGCCTGAGGAGAAGCTCACTGAGAGTCAATACGAAAGCAATGATTCAGAACTTCATGGAAGACTAATCTGTCAATATGTGTTAAATACAAAGCTCTCTCTTATGACTCGAGAATCTTCTGAGCGATATATCACAGTAGCTCAGGAAACTGTCTCTGACTACCTGCTTGCCCTGTTCTGATGCTCAGCATCTCCCAGCAGCCCCATGCAGCCCCTGAGGGAGAAAGGATGCCGGGCTACATGGCTCTCTGGCACTTCTCCATCAAAGCCCTCACATATACATAGGTAAATGGAAATGAATTGAAATTCACATCCCAGGTAGCCTGTGGCCACCAATGACAAAGTCTTGTAGGATGCCAGTCAAAGATTTCCCCATATCTTAAAGGAGTTAAGCAGCTAAGATGGTAAAGACTGTTGCAAGGTGTTGCAAGAATCTCAGAGGCCCAAACCAAAGAAGCCTCTTCTCCTTTTAATGAGAGCTTCACACTCTTCCCCTCCTCCTCCAAATCCCAGAATCTCAGAGTGAATGAGTGCCAATTTCTGGTTTACTGATTATAACCACATCAACCTTCCGTATTACTGAGAATGGAAGCCATGTAAGAACGTTTTAGGAGTGCTCTGGTTTGAAATTTTGGGATAAGTCAAAAGTGATGGGGAGGAGAGATCATCTGAACTGTAGGGGTGCAAATTACATTGTTTTACCCAACGCACTTCAGAAACTTCACAGTAAAGAGCTCTCAGTTCCACACCTTGTTACCAGATGCCAACACAAGAAAGAAATCTCCAGAAGAACTGTAGCAAGAGGTTTACTTACCGCGATACACTGCCTCATAATGCAGGACTGCTTCATCCTGCCAGGCCCCCCAAACTTCTTCATGTCTTTGCAGAAGTGACACTCGCCACACTCTGTCCGCAGGCACGCCTCGCACTTGCGGCATCGCGTCCTCCTCCGGCGCGCCCC
The DNA here is from genome assembly GCF_987193195.1 of Phasianus colchicus. NCBI lineage: Eukaryota > Metazoa > Chordata > Aves > Galliformes > Phasianidae > Phasianus > Phasianus colchicus. The sequence continues at coordinate 7,935,876 of NC_143453.1, read as the reverse complement.
GGCCGTGCTCCGGTTAGCTGCGAGCTTCACCGCAGAGGCAGCGCCCAGCTTCCCTTTGGGCCGTCCTACCGCCCTGTTCTGAAAGAGCCAGACACACGAGGTTAACTCACATCACACTTACCATCTAAACAACAAAAATTCCTTCGACGGGAGCTGCACGCATCTTAGATGTAAAAATGACAGATGTATCAAATATACACAGATGGCTAATGCCCAGCAGATGCATACAGTCATTCTTACAGCTAAGGAATTCCATTACCTTTTGAGGAAAAGATGCATTGTAAAAAGACTGAAATCAAGGCTCCAGTGAGAGATGCCAAACCTAACACAAGCCCAATTCAACAGGAGGACACTGACTATGCACGAGTCAACGCAGGACCAAGTCCCATGTGACACACTTGGCTTAGGTCAAAGATGTAATCTGTGCCATGGCTGAGCTCGGGCTGCGAGCTCCTAGGACTGTGCTCAGGTTAGCCACAAGGTTTGCTTTCCTCCTTCACAAATGGAAGAGCCTAAGGAGACAGCAAAAGTAATTATGAGGCTAGATATGGCAGGGCAATGTTCAGCAACAGTAGCTCAAGTCACAGCAACCTCCCTAATGAAAAGGGAAAGTATGAGCTACTGCCAAATGGCAAGGTAGGAAATAAAACACAAATACTACAAAAACCTTCCAAAATAGTTTCCCTCGTATCCAATACCAACAAGTGCTCCAAGCCAGAATACTAACTGATGCTGTGCAAAAAGGGCATCCCAGATCTGGAATTCAATGACTTTTACAGTAGAAATTAAAGGAACCCAACAAGATTTTAAATGATTAGGTTAACTGCAACAGATTCATTCTACTTATCTAATTTTCATGTTCTAATAAGAAATTCCCTGTTAAGCATAAGAACATATATCTCAAGTAAAATATTCCTAACGAAGTCACTGTCTGAAGGTAATTACACACAGACTGGCTTGGCTCATCCTTTGCACCAACAGCTTTCGCTATAAAGATGACAAAAACAGGACCACAAAGCTCATCAGTGCTGGTACTGCCATACCCTTCTCACTTTCTGCACATCTCGGCACACACAGCACAATCTAAGCAGTTTCACTTTCTGTTTGTGCTGCATTCTGGGCGATCACTGAGGTGGGACGAGGTGGAAGGAGGTGGACCGTAGGAAGCCAGGCAGAATTTCCACTGCAGCTTTTAAAAGAGCCAGGAAAACATTCTACCTGCTGCTGTGAAGTGTTCTACTGTACACTAACCCTGCTCACTGTAACTGAGGTGGGAGAAAAAACTGCTCAGCTGCTGCTAACGTTACACAGATTTCTACAAGTTTTAATTGCACTCCTCCAGAACAAGCTGGATCCCGCTGTGCTGTGTGAACACACAGAGGTGTAGCTTCCCATCGGAAACTGCACCAGACACACAGATTTCAGATCAATTTCAGACACTCTAAAGAATAAATATTTGCCTTTTAGACCAACATCGCTGCCTCTCAAGGATAAAGTCAGCGCTGGCAGGACTGGCTTAGCACCTAGATAAGAGATAATTTCCTTCCTCAGCATGAATCACCCCTCCGCTGTCTCTATTAGAGCCTCCACTGGCAAAGGAAATGAGAAAAACGAACCAAAGGGAGTAAGTTAAACTGAAATACACACAACAACCCAGGCAGCTCCTCTTCATCAACGGCACGCAGACGACTCTGTGAGTCCTTGACTCCTTCCCACTAGGTTTAAACACAATTTTTTTTTAAAGCAACAAATACCACTTACAATGCCATCAGAATGGGCTTTTTCAAATGCATCTCTCTCAAGGAAAACTCAGACTCAGTACCCCCCCATAAGAAAGGCAATGCCTGGCTCTGCCACAGCACCAAGAGCCCAAAACTAGTTGTGAGGACTGCAACTTAAGCACCAGGTCAGTGGGAAGACACAAGTGGTAAAAAGGCTTTGCTTGAACGTGGAATTTGGGATTCCTGATTAAAACATAAAAATGAAATTAAAAAGCAGGAAGGCAAGGTATAAGAACAAGTCTGAAGGCAAAGTATAACTCAGATTTCCTTATAAACGACCACACAGCAGAAAGCAGACAGGCAGATCTCTGCCTCACTCTTTGTAACACACCTATCCAGCCCCTTTCATCGCCCATCAGGAAACACCAACAACTGTCCCAGCTGGGTCTGAGCAAACTGAGCAGCAGCCAGCTCAGCCAACCCGCCCTCAGCCCAGGATGTCCCAGCCAGCAAGGCTGGAGGGGCCTTGTAGGAATTCCCACTCGTATCCAGTTTCAAGGGGCTCTAACTTGGCCGCTTACAAATCTCACCAGCAGAAATCTGGCCTGTGGGTTGCTATCCCAGAAAGGGGCTGGGATTCAAGGGGAAGAAGGAGCCTCCAACACGACTTGGGGTTTATTTAGCACGTGGCAGACAGCCAGATGAATTCCAGGTCAATGCTAGGGAAGAGAAGCTGTGGGATTTCCAGCTCAGACCGTAGGTTTACAATCCAGCTGCCCTGGCAGGTAACCTGGTGAAGAGATCCCTGGTGGCTGCTTCCATTTCTGCACGGCAATGCAGGGCCCTCCCAGGACAATGCCACAGAACTGCCCTTTGAATAGCAGGCAATGGTAGAAACTCCCCAGGCTGGTTTACCACAGCAGCCAGAGAGCAGCAGCTGCCCAGCCACCAGATGTAATACACTCTGGGCTACAAAGCCGCCTATCAGCAATGAATTTGGGATTACCCTCTCACTCCTCAGATAGAGATGGGGATAGATTTGCAAACTGATCTTTCAGAAGCGCTGAGCTCCAAACTCAGTGTGAACTGTGCTACAGATGGACTACTGCTGGGGGAAGCAGACATCAGTGACTTGAGCCTTTGAACAAGGCTGTGTAGATGTGGGAGTAAGACCAGGTATCACAGTTTCAACTTATTTTGAACAAAAAGGAAATGCTGCCAGTTCTCTCTGCTTTCTTACAGGTACTTTCACACCCTCAGAGCAGTTGTGAGCATCTGCTCAGGACCAAGAGCAGGGTCAGGGGCAGCAGAGGCACTAATGGAAGCACAGAGCTTACTGCAAGAGAATCACAGCTTGGATGTTTATAGCAACATATTTCTGACCTTCACAGCTACAAAGAATAATTTGAAAGATCCCAGACTAGCAAAAAAAAGTAGCAGAAGAATCTTTGGAGACAACACTTGAAGAGCTATCGGCTGTTAAAAGCATCACTAATAGGTGCTGACATTCTCCAACTACTATCCCAGCACCAAGTGTCCCTGCTGGAACTTCACATAGATGAAGGTCTGCTGATATCAGGAGACAGTCCAGGATGCTCCAAGAGCACATCTGACAAACAGTACAGCCCTGAAATAAGCTCTTCTGCAAGTGGCCTTGGCCTGGGCACATCTCACTCCAGCAAGCCAATTGCTGTCAGCAGCACCATATCGCAGCTCCTGGAGAAATCCAGGGGCACACGAAGAGTCCATCTGAAGGACTGAGCAACAGCCAGTGCTGCAAGACCCCAAAGCACTTCACTTCCTAACCAAGAATGATCCCAACAGCTTATGTATCTGTTGTGTAATTCTCTCCAAGAAAAGACATCTTACAGCTGCAGTTTTCCTTGCTTCAAGGTGCCGTGCCACATTAGTACATCCTTTCCACCTGCAGGATGGGAATGATTTCCTGTTGTAACACATGGACAGATTCTCATTATGCTGATTTGGTGCAGTTTGACCAAATCCATGCAGCAATACCAACACTGAAAGAGATGAGGACCTGGAACTTCAGCAGTACTGGTCCTGTGCTTAGACCTTTTATGGCTCTGCATACCAACGCAACTGTATTAATGGCATTAGAATACACATATTTAATCACTGGCAATTTATTTTCTGACAATTGATAACCAAATCCCAGAAAAAAAAAGTGATGTTAACCCACAATTCCTAACTGTTTTCCGCTAGAACACCACCTCGATAGACTGGAATTGGATGCTACTGGGCACTGGAGAAATCCCCGAAGTGCCAGGGAAAAGGAATCCAGTTGATTATTTCTTCACCTCTCCACACCACATAAGAGGTGGCAGAAGCTTTTTTTGACTCAAATGAGGGAGAAGCACTGGAGGACGACGCTCCCTGCTCCCTAGACAAGCTCAGACCAGCCAACAATTCTTCAGCATGAAGCCCTTCAATCTCTTCAACGATTTACAGAAACCCTAGTAAGAGATGGAAAAAAAGAAAAGGATGATACAACTGCAGGAATTCAGTGGTGATGAGAAGGAAGCTAGTTTAAGGCAGCAAAAATCATGTGGATGTCAGTAACACTCTTAAAAGCTGTACAACTGAAGAGTGAAAGCCAACACCACAGATTTCATGTGTCTGGCTACAGCTATCTGCCCAAAAGAGATCTCCAGTTTCCCCTAGTGGCAACAGCCATGTCACCCACAAGTTCCTGCCATGCTGGAGGTGTCCCAGACCACCGGTAAGCAATAAGCAACAAGGCAGGGGAAGGCAGCACAACTCCTCTCTTTCCAGCCACCTGCAGACAGGACCAAGCTCCTCAAGATGTTTCCATCTCCTCTGATTCCTACCCACAGCCCTTCTTGTCCTCTCCTGTAGCTCCCAGGGACCTCCACTAGATCACCACACAGAGCTCCTCTGCTGAAGAAGGAGAGCCATTTCCCATACGTCAGTGGAAGAGTTTGTACCTTGCAGGTCTGTCTGCACATTAGTGACACTCAGTAGCTTTTCCGCCAACAGAGCTACGTTGTGATACAGGTGTGACAAAGCTGCACGTCAGCACTGATGCAAGTGCCCCCATTTATTTTTCCTCCACTAGTGAGGAGGTAGAAGTTAGGCCTGGAGGATGGAATAAGATTTATCAGCAAAAATATGCTTTTGTAGATAAGCTACATCCAAGTAGAAGCTGTTAAAAAAAATGACTCCAGTAAACTGTAGAGACTTGGGGCACCTCGCACAAACACAGCTTCTCTTCTTACTGCTGCTTGGGAGAAACTCCACCACTGCTGCCTAGGAACACTCTTCTCACCCTGTTTACACACACAGTTCCGCTGGAGGAACTGTCACTGCCACAAACCATGTTGTGTCCTACCCCGAGCAGCCCAGCAGGTCAGGGCATGTGCCCAGGCCCTCGTGCTCCCAACCCGCCGCTGGTGCTGACTGCAGTGCAGTAAATCCTATCCACACCCGTGCTGCGAAACATGAGTCCTGACCTTCTCAGCCTAGCCATGGACTAAGGGAAAATGAGAGGTTGAAGGTAGAAGCTGGAAGAAACCAGGAGCGACAACACCACGGCTCCTACCCACACACCAATATTGTGCTGCTGAGCTACACCTGCAGAGCCGGAGCGTTCCACCTGCTGCACACCTGGCACATCACCACAGAGTAACAGCCACCATTCTGGGCAGCAGGCACGGTAACTGCACATGTTAAAGCAGGCTCATATGAAAATTCAGCTGGAGCCATGCTTGGGTCTGCACCACCGAGGCTGTCTTAAACAAAGAGAAAGAAAAGTGCTGCACAAGGCTTTGCTGCACAGGTCACAGAGCTGTAATTTAAGTTCAGGAATTCCACAGAAAGGCTCTCCACTTTTTCACGTTAATTTTTGTTATGCTGTTAGATATAAAATTCTACCAAAACAATCCCACAATACAACCAACCTCCCAAATTCCTCCAGCCAGAACTTGCACCTTCCACAGTGATTTCACAGCTGGTGCAATGCAGCTGAGACTAAACTGCTCCCCGACCCGTGAGCTCTTTAAAAAACTATACAGGAATCACATCGGAATCGGGAAGCAAATTCAAGAGGCCTAGCGAGGGACAAAGTTTGAGGACGGGCAGGGGCTGAGAGCTGAGCAGCGAAGGAGCCCATGTGCTCACACCACCCACGGAATGCAGCGGAGCCTCAGTGAAGTGACTCCTCCAAGACCTGGCCTGGTCTGAGCTGATATCACAGCACAGCTCCAACTCTCCGTGTCCGCACCGGATCCGTGCCCTGAGCACACCGCAGCCAAACTTCCAGCTCTGATCTCTCGGGGCAATGCAAAGTGAAGCACAAGGAGCGAGGTGGGGTCTGGAGAACAGACGGAGCACCCGGCCCGTGAGCTAACTTGTCTTTAGAAGCAAATGATGAGACTATCTGAAGGAGCAAAACACCTTGAATTATGAACAAAAAAAACGACTTCACAGTTAAATTGCACGCACATGTTTAATCCTATTCCTGGTGCATTTTCAATTGCTCAGGTAGTTCTTAAAGAGCGAACTACTCGATCTAGAACATATGTTCTGGATTATTTTTCACAGATTACTCCATAAATCCAGAAAGTTTCTTCTCCTTCCCCCAAAGGGAAAGAAGAACCTTCGAAAAACAAACCCCGCGAGCAGCAATAAAAGTTCTCTTTCCATTTTAACACGCACCCACCGCTCCGCTCCACACCCCCATCCGCGGGCGCGATCCTGCCCACGGACCCGGCCCGGCACGAGGCGCCGGGACCCGGCACCGGAGCCCGAAGTCCCGCAGCCCTCCGAGGCAGCCGGCTACAAAACCCGACCCACACCCCACGGCGGCCGCGGGGCCCCCCCGCCCCTCCCGCCCCGCGGGGCCCCGGGGGCTGCCCTGCCCGGCCCCGCTCCCACCCGGGGGCCGCGGACACGCCCGGGGCCGCGGCGGCGCCTCCGCTCTCGCCGGGCCGGGCCGAGCCGGGCCCGCTGCCGGCCCCACATTGTTCCCGGCCCCGCTGCCGGCCCGGCCCGGCCTCCTCCCCTCCCTTCCCGCTGCAAACTTCGCCGCCCGCCCCGGACCTGCTCCGGCCCCGGCTCGGGCCCCGGTCCCGGTTCGGGCTCCGGTTCCGACTCGTAGTCCTCCTCGTCGGCGCTCGCAGACATGGCCATGGCTCATGGTGGGCCCAGGCGGAGCCGAGCTGACATGGCTGGAGCGGCGCTGCTGGCGGAGCCCCGCTCCCCGCACACACACACACATGCAGGAGGAGGAGGAGGAAGGGGGCCGTGCATATTCATGCCAGGCAGCCAGGAAGGGGCCGGCCCTGGCGCCGCGGCCAATCGCGGCCCGCTCGCACAAAGCCGTTCCGCGAGGACAGCGGGGACGGCGCGGCCGCTCGGTGGGGCAGCGCCGGGCGGCGGCCCCGAAGCCCGAGGCCGGCCGGGCCCGGGCGCCCGCGGGCGGGGATCGCGCGGAGCGGAGCGGGCGGCGGGGCCTGCGGGTGGGCCGGGCCGGAGCGCGGAGACAAAGGAGCCGGGCTGCGAGCGGCCTGGGAGCCGCCGCGGAGCCCCGCTCCGGGGGAAGCGCTCGGCCCGGCCCCGCTCCGCGCGCTGAGATGGCCGCCCCGCCGCCGGAGCTCCGGGCCCGGGCGGCTCAGCGCCGAGGGTCGCGGCGGCCAGGCCCGAATCGCAGCGCTGGGAATTACGTTTCCCATTGGATTTGTGGGCCTTGCTTTCAGGGGAAATCCCGATTCCATTCCAGTTGTTAGGGTTTTGCCTCTGGCTCCTACGCCCACACTGTCGAATTAAATATGAGATTAAATATTTGCATGTGCTGAGCAACCGAGAAGCCATAAAGCAGCACACCTAATGGTCTCTGCATCAGGATTTCTGCCAAATGAGTTCCAGCTCCGTTCCCCAGCCCCAGTCACCACGTGGCCCCACAAACAAACACCCGTGGCTCTGCGGAGCACCACGCTGCCCTGTGCCTTCACACCGCCTCGTGGCCCTGCTCCACCTAACAAAGTTCAGCCAAACTTTAACACAGCGACAGGCAGCTGCTGACAAAGCCAAGTGCATCGCGTAACGTAACGATGGCCCTTCCTCATTGTGAACACGTTAAATCTCCATTTCTTGTTTGCACTGCTGTCCTCCTGCCAGCCAACACATTATGGGAAGCGATGGTGCCGTCCCACCCTGCCAGCAGCCAGGCGTTCGCTCGCAGCCGGCCCTCGGTGAGCTCAGCGGCTCCTCGGGTTTCTCTCCCTCCATTGTGTTTGCACACAAGGCAGAGCTGGAGCAGATGAAAGGCCAGGCACGAAAGGCATGTGCCTAAGGCCTTGGCTTTCTGAATCACAAGGTTAGAGCAGAATGCAATGTTTTCTGGAGAGGAAAGGGGGGGATGTATGTCTTGCTAGAGGCCTACAAAGGAGAGCTTGAAGATAGGAAGCTAGAGTAAGCAACCTGCTTGCAGCAGCGTTGGTGCTTCTGGAACAGCTTACATGAGGATGCCCAGTCCCACACCAGCCCACGGGCTGACCTCCACCTGGGGGAAAAAAAATAGCCTGGAACATCCCCCCCAAGGCCAATCCACCATGGTGAAATATGATTCACAGCAAATTAGATCCCAACGTAGTTCACCCTCCTCCCTTCTCTCACAACACATCCTACTGCTCACAGTACCTGCTTGGCCCACCAGCACCAAGTGCTGAGCTGTTCTCCTCAGCCACCCTGGAAGTCTGCTCCACTCTGCCCCTTCCAGAACACAAGTGACGAATGAGCTGCAAGGCCCTGGCAGTGTTGCCCCATCCCTGCAGGTGCCTGAGGCCATGAATGGGCCCTGGGCAGCCTGAGCTGAGGGGCAGACAGCCCAGGGGTTGGGGCCGGGCTATTTGAGGTCCCTTCCAAGCCAACCATGCTGTGATTCTATGTTCTAGGAGCAGGAGGATGCACACACCAAGATTACAGAGTGATTTTCAGATGCTGGGTAAACTTTGTAGAGCTGACATTAAAAAAAAAAAAATCACATAGGATAGGATATAAATTAGCAATTTGGGAGTTGGGAAAAGAGGGAGAACAACATAATAAAATGAACTTTTCTGATTGCAATTGCTCTCTAAAATCTCATCTTGTACAAGAGCAGCTAACCATTCACAGATATATTTAATACACGAAAAGAACTATTAAGAGAGCATTTTCCAGCATGATCCTTTCAGCTTGTCTACACCAGAGAACACTAAATTACAGCAAACAGCGAGCTACCCTTGTGCAAGCAGTTCTAGCAGTGCACATCTGACAGTCCTGGCACAGTTTACAGCAGTTTAGAAAACAGAATGAGCACCGACCCAAGCCATGCCTGTACTGCTGTAACTGTGTCCACACTGCAGCCTTGCGTGATGTAATGTGTGTGATATAAGTAATAAATTACATCCTTAATTGAACTGCTGAACTAGCCTTAGTGAGAGCTGCATGCAAACAGAGTACTTTCTATTCTGAACTGTTGGTGCTGATTGCTCCTCACCTGAACTCGTATATAAGTCAATATCATAATCTTCTCCACAGAAACCAATTATGTTGTCACAAACTGAGACAATAACCTCAAGCGAAGAATAAACAGCAGGAGCAGATGAGTGCCAAAGAACTGGATTTTATTCTCATGCAAATATCCTTAAGTAGTAAAACCAATGTGAGGGGAGTGAGACTACCACCCCTGCACTCTGTATACTTGCTCTTGAGCTGCTCCAGGACCAACAGATCTCAGTTGTGGCTATCAGTGCTTGGTGCCAAACAGAACCTGTGGTATCAGTCATACAGTGGAGTTCATCACAGAACATCCTGAGTTAGGTGATCCTTGTGGGTCCCTTCCATGATTTATGATTCTGTGATTCTCTATTTGAGGTGAAACATTTTTTAAAGGCAAACCCCGTAGAGATGTTTATGAATCACATCTTGTTCTGCATCAGGGTAAAGGAGTTACCCTGTCACTTTCTAAGGATTGCTGTTTTGGTCCACATGTCTGCTCACAAGAAATATGATTCTAGCTGTTGGATCTGGGCAAATTTCAGAATGCTTTTCTCCAGACTTCTAGCCAATATCTCAGTCACTCTCCACACTGTCAGAGATGCTCTGACAGCTCTCTTTTCATCTTCAACTATTCACCCAGTATCACCATCCTAGCACTTCCTATTATTTCTTTTACCTGAACAATGACATAAGAGCAGTCACCAGATGCATCACCACAATCTCTTTAATAAGCTGTCTGAATCATCAACCTTGGATCAAATAAGGTAACTCAATTAAGAATAACACACTGATCGCTCCCTCCACATAGTGCCCATACCTTCTAACCAGTATCCAACACATGGAAGCAAAGAAGGAGAGGACTGCACCACTCTAGACAGCACAACCCTGGGCTATTACAGCATAACAGGGGAGGAGCACATGAAACACCAAGAGCCCAGGCCGAATGTGATGCTTGTAACTTACTTACTTAATCTTTCTCAGGGATTTAAAAAACAAGCAAAACAAAAACCTACAAAATCAAAAAGCCACCATGTCATCTATGTCATCTTACAAATAAAATAAGACTGCTTTCTAAGCATACTAAAACATCATACATATCTGCCATATAAAGCAAAACCACCGAATCTTGGGAATGTACTGATACATCACTGAGGTCTTCTACCCTCACAGCATCAGATGTGTGGGAACAGGCAGGCACCAACAAACCCAGCAGCACCTGAGATCTGGAGGTGTAAATGCACTCTGTACAGGAAAAGCTGTGGCACAATGGAATTACTTGCTGGGAAATGAGGGAAATCCTGCCACGCTTCCTTCTTCTAGAAATGCTTCTATCAGGGAGCATTCCCACACCACAGTTCATCTCCAAGAGCCATGTTCTGCCAGTAAATGCAAAATACTAAAGTAGGCTCCTAAGAAGATAAGAAATGACTGCCACGCCGTGGAGGAACATGCAAATAGATGTGGCTGCTAGCTAAAATAGTGGATTAACCAGAATATGCAACCTGTTTTCCTTGAAGTGGCTCGGTGTGCTTTGCCACACAGCACAGAATGCTCTTGCTGAGACAGTTGTGTCCAATATCTGGCAGCAGCTTTCAAATCTAGAGACCAAACCCAAACAATGAGAGGCAAACAGTGTGCTGAAATGTAAGCAAACAAAGAGCTGAAGGACAGTTTTCCCCATGAGAGCACAGGTGCTCAACTGTCACCTACAGACCTGAATTGGGTTTGTAGGAAAACATCCAGGACAAAAACAAGCAAAACACTCTAGACTCACAAAGCTGCTTAGCTTTCATCAGACTGTCTCCACTTCTTTTGTTAGATTTGCTGATTTTCAAAAAGAAGAGCACTTCTGCGCCTTGTATTGGTCTACTAGTGCCTGCAGGAAAGTCATGAAGTTGAAACAAGACCTCATTTATATTCTCAGCAGACTTTAATTTCAGTGTGCTATGGAATCTAAAAGGAAGCCATCTTCTCAGGGACAGAACATACAATTCAATTTTGTTCTGAAAAGTGCATGCAGGATTAATGTCCGTAATTGCACAGCACATAACTGTGGAATGACAAACGCCTTCCACATTGCTCTGCCAATGTGCTTCGATCCAGAAACAAAACTATTAACTCTCAGATTTGTAACTTAAAGCTTGAATGGTTTTCATCTTGGGGCGGGGGAGAACACAAGGATGCTTGAAGACTTAATCAGATCACAGTCTCAGATTTTTTTTTGTTTTGCTGGCCAATTCAGCAATGAAGGTAGTCAGGCTCCTAGCGACACAACCTTAGACCCATCAGCTCAGTTCACATCCACCACATTCAAAAAAGGTCTTATGACTGAAGTAGTTTTCATCAGCACTTCTACTGTTGTGGAATAAAGAGAAAGCAGCTACCTTGAAAAATGGCAATCGAGACCTTAGTTAGAAAAACTCACGTTACTGAATATTCTCGCATATGTTGGAAGAATGACAATGGGGAAGAACACATAAATTTTCCAGTACAATACTTTTAAATCAACAGTTTGAAAAAAGAGATGTCTATTCATTTTTCCCAATCTGTTCAAATTTCTACTCTGAGCCAAAAAGGCTCTAATTTACCTGTTTGATGTATTAATCACATAAAGGTATCGGTCAAATTTCAAAGCAAATGGCTGGGAGTTGATAAGAAGGGAAAATATTAAGTCAAAGATGGAAGATTAAGAAGGTGCTCATTCAAGTCCTTGCTATTTATAATTACTCCCTGAAGGGACACAATATTTCAAGTACAGCCTCTTGAGGTGAGAAATAATCTGTCAAGTCACCAGGCAAAGCTTTTAGACTGACTCTGAGGCAACACGCAGCGAAGCTCCTTGGGCACGTTATGTATGATACACACGCACCAAACCCTGAGACTCCTCCAGCCTGTGTGGAGTTATTGCAGAAACAAATTTGTCTCAAGAACTCCTGTTTGTAAGAGATCGAAGTGCTCAGAAAAATAAACAAGCCAGGCAAGGAGCTGCCCCCAGGAAAGCAGGCATTTCACACAAGCTCTTAGCAGCGTCAGCAACTCTGAACTCCTTTGCAAAGTACCTGAAGGAGTCCTCACTTCTGGTGCATCAGGTTTCTTCCTGCTCCCAAAGAGTTAGCAGGGAAAAGGCTTGGTTCTGTATGCATACAGCTACACTGGGAAGTCCCCTTAAAAAAGGAAAAAAAATTCCCCCAACCCCAGCTATGTGGTTTCACTTCTTAATGGCTCTGTCAGGAGCCAGAACTGGGGCACCTGTCTGAATAAATGTGGGAACTCTCCTCTCAATGGCAACTACTGTCCCTTTGGTGTAAAAGAACAAAAATTCTTCCCTATTACTTAAATCACTTATTCCAATCAAAATTGAAATCAGTAAAGAGAAAAACAAATTTTAATTGATTTTGATCTTGATTTTCTTTTGTACTTAAGCTACTTTCTGGTAGAAGAATTATTAGCATCTGGTAACTATTAATAGTTGTCTGATTTGCAATAGAAGAACTTAATAATCAGGGCTTTTTATCAACCAAAAGGATTCCTAACACACATTCCTATACACAAGTCTTGCACAGCTGGGCATTTGTAACTGTTGCTGATGCCAAGCAGGGGTCAGGCAGTGCTGTGTGAGATCACTTCAGACACCTTTACACTGGTGCCTGGCAAGGACAAAATGCAACAGTCTCAATCCTCTTCTTGTTCTTGTGGCATTTCAACAACTGAAGTAAAACTCAATGTGAATCACAACCAGAAAAAATACAAAGTCCAACAAACTACACAGAATTCTTCTGGTGTCCTTCTGCCTTTTTTTTCTTCCCTTTCCCTGTTACTTTCCTACACAAGACTGAATTTTCACTTTAGTTTTCATATGCTTGTTTTCCATTGTCAGCATTTGCTTTTTAAGATGTTCCTATTGTCACAGGAAGTACCTGAACAGATATCCAAGGCTGGCCCGTCCTGGGGAATTTGGCACAGGTTTCCCACTGCTACTAGGAATGTAGCCTTGCTGGTGGTAGCCCCCGGGCAGGCTCCTGGAACCGATGCTGTTTTGATGTTGTGCCATTTCTACATGCTCAGATCTGCTTCAGACACCACTCAGGTTAAAGCACTAATTGCTGTAAGTAGCACCTCCGCGCTCTCGCTGCTCTGGGTGGAGCTGGCCTAGCAGGAGCTATGGTAGGAATTCTTAGTAAGCAAGCAAGTAAAAACTGGAAGTATTTATTCAAAGGTTTTCAAGAATGTTCTTTGTCCACCTAGCACCTCTTCCCCTGAATGTAATGAAAATGAGATGTAAAACAATGCCCAGTGCTTCTGAAAAACCACAGCTAAGATCTTTTTCAAGTTGCAATTTATCAAATCTCTTGAACTGATGCTTCTTCTTCTAATTTCTACTTGCATTCAAATTTGCTGCATCCACTGATTCTTAAACCATTTACTAAGTACTTCTGATGATCCAATGCACGAGGTTATGTATATGTTCATAAAACTGGAGCCATACTTAAAGAAGCTCTTACTAGAAACTGATAGATCTTCTTCCCTTCCAAGCATTACTGATGTAAAATACAAAGAAGAAAGAAAGTTTCCTTGCTAGAAACATGCCTGGGGACGTTTGTGGGCTCCAGATATGGACAGACTGAGAGACTGACTAATATCATGGCCTTTCATTATTTAAAATACAGGTAATGTCTAAGAATCTAACACCCTTCTCATCACTGTTGTCTACTTTTTGTGTGTGCTGTTTAGTTCAGACCATGAACAATGATCAGAAACTTTACTTCCAGACTACATTTATTTATGATATGTTTGTGCTTGTTCTCATGCCAACTTTGCCCACTAAATAAAATAACTTTTCTCCTCCCCTGATATTTATATTCCCTGAAGTACTCACACACAGCAATCATCTCTCCCTTCAACTTTGTTGTGCCATGCTGAACAAGGCATGTTCTTCTTGCCTCCTCTCTTAAATGCTGCATCTTTAATACTATTTGTGGTCCTGGAGTCCCATACCCACCCTCATCTCAAAACCACCTCTAGCGGAACTAGAATAAAACCATAGAGATGATCAAACGTGGTATGGCTTCTGTACTGGAAAAGACCAAAGTTACTACTGCTTTCCAGCTTAATAGTATGAAAAAAGCAACTGAGAAGCAGTAACAGGGATGTAACAGCACAGCACAGAGAGGGCAAATGGGACCTCGCTCCAATTCCTCAGAATACATGGAGTGTATTTCTGATATGAAGGAACAGATCTGAAACAACAAAAGGAAATGTGGGGTCACTGTTGCAAGATGCCACAGCTACTAGAAAGACAAACATTTCAAGTTGCGACATGTAGTCACTAATTTTAAACAGGGATATTAGCACTGCCCTCCAATACTTTTCAAGTATCTTCTCTTAAAATCAAGAAGTAACAATATCATGAAAAAAGTGAATGAGCAAAGGGTCAAAAAAACAGCCATGTTTTCCAGTATCATTAACCAGCCACTGAAAATTACAGCTTCATCTCCTGCTCCCAGCCAGACCCGTATATACCTGGATGCTTGCTGTCACTACAAATGCAGCGGTTCCAGGTTTGTGTCAGGTAAAAGAGATGAGAATCCAGCTCTGTCTGCATTTCTCACTCTTCACAGAACAACAGAGTCAGGCCAAACACATTTTACTTCTTTACAGCTGCTCTTCATAGACAGCTAAAGATCTTTATCACAATAAAAACAGAAGGCACTTCCACAGAGTGCAATTACGTGCTACTACAGCTGACTATTGCCTTCCAGAAGTAGGAAATGGCTGGAAAAAAATACGTATTTTCTGCTCTGAGGTCCTTTCATAAAACATTAGCCCTAATTCTTGCACAGATTAAATGGGAAATTCAGTACTGTAGGGCTGAAAATCTTGAGGGAGGGCTTCAAGACAACCTTTGATGGCAGCTCTTTACATCAGTGATCACAGATGTGCCACAGTGGTGACTTTAGTGTAAGCCAGGCTCTGCTCCCCTTGCCCACCACCCCAAAGTCCACATCCCAGGGCCGGGAAGGAGCTCATTTCGTACACTTTGTTCTCACTCCCATAGGGTAAGAAATCAAAAACCTGAGGCAGTACATCCTACAGAGTTCGTCCTTTCGCACAGCAGACTGTCACTGCAATAAAACACAGGGCTCAGCACCAAGCAAGGACAAACTACTGTTGCACAAACCAGCAAAGCTGGGAACATATTAACAGCTGCACACTTGCCAGCAGAAATGTGCTGTCTAGCCAGCAGGTACACACACAGTCAGCCCTACGTCAGGACATGTAACATTTCACATTCCTGATCCTCTGATGAGGACTAAATTAGGATCACTGTGAATATCCTAGGATCCTCAGCAAATCAAACATACTGTTAAATGAATCATTAGCAGATAGGCCTCTTCTGAAAATGGACTTCTGAAAACATTCTCTTCCAGGGCCAATTCTCACTTCCAAAAGGTTCTTGCAAAAAAGCCACAAAGATGAGTAAGTATGATCCCGAAGAGGTGCCTATGAATTGCATGCTACTCCCCTATTACCATAAAATAATAATGATCCGGATGTTTTACTACAAAGCTTTCTGCTGAATGTTTCACAGATCTTTATAAAGATTAATTTCACTCCTGGGAAGAGAAGCAGGATCCTCTAATCTGGGAAGGCTCAGGGAGAGGAGAGGTGTCATTTGCCTTGTATGACACCAGGTTGCAGTAGAGCTGGGAGCAGAACACAGACCTTTGCCTCTCATTTTGTACACCAAATATAAGATCATCAAATGCTGCCTATTTATTTTATCTCCTCGCAAAAACATTTTTGATTGCTACTTCTGTTTCTTTTCTCAGTGAATAAATTTTTTAGAGAGAGCTGCAGTAAATCTGACAGCCCCAAATGCCTTTAGAAAGGATAGACACAAGCAATGTGAAATGGGGCCACGGCATATGGATGGGACTCACATACTTAATTCAGTGTCTTGCCCGTTGCCTTATCCACTCTGAACTGAAATTCAAGGGGAGAGAACACGTTTCCTTTCTAAGCCCTGGAATTTCAGTCTTCAAACTGCTGTTCTGCAGTGCAGAGCTGTGCACGCTGTTGGCACACCACACCAACAGCGCGTAAAAGAAACTGTGACTCAATTTTAAAGGGAAATATTATTTGCTGCTTCTATAATCACTGATTACTAAGGATATATTATTTCCAAAGAGAGTCAGCCTAGCTAAGCAGGGCCTTTCACATCTTGTGTTATTCACAAGCTTAAGCCATTCACCAGCCCTTCCTTCTCCAAGGATGTTTTACTTTTCCAAGAGTTTTCTACCTCTGCCCTATGTTTTCCTCATTCCACCTCTTTTAAATGCTTGGTCCTCTCCTCATCCTCCTCCCTTGCTGTCTGTAGTCTCTTCCCCTCCTTTCTTTACAGTCATTTCCATTTTCTTTGAAATGTTTTGGCATTTAGTGCCGGCTTTATTCTTCCTTCTCCATCTGCTGCTCTTGTCTTTCTAAATTTCTTCTGGAGGCTTCTCCTGGGAGAAAGGAAGAGCCACGTTTTTTCATTTACTGCCTGCTCTTCCTGAATTTCAGTTTTGCTTATTTTGCTTAAAGGACTAAATCAGACATCCTCCTCCCCCTGGAGCTGGTGTACCACTGTAATGTCTTCACACCAGCCCCACCAAAGCCAGTACCACGTTGCACCCTATCTGCCCTTCCTTTTCACACCAACATCTCCAGAAAGACACTGAAATATCTGGCATTTCTCCCGTATGCTGGAAGAGTAACGCTGCAGCAAGCAAAACTACCACCAGGTGTTACTTCCCTGCCTTGCGCTCAATGTTCATGGAGCCTTCCAGCCCTGCTCCACCAGCTGAAACCCCATTTTAAGGGAGTTCATCCTCCCTAAGGGTTTTCTTCTCTGTCAAACCTTCTGTTTCATCATCAGGATTCACAGGGGACAAAGGAAAGCTAATGAAGCTTAACCACTTACATCACTGCTTTTATACAGATTTCTCCTATACTGTCTTTCTAACGTATTTTAATTTGGGGCTCAAAGACACAACACTAAGACGTGTCCTCCTGGCCTGTTCCCAGAGGAGGGAGGCAGCTGGGACATGGCAGGTGATACAGATGTCTGGCATTAGAAGAGTCCAGGAAATAAGCTTCTTCTGCAAAACATTCAGCCCTATCTGCTGCAAGCCTTTCAGCTTCAGCATAACACAAGTTGATCTCCAATTAATCACTGATTAATTAAAGTAAATACGAAGACTGTGGTGAAAGAACTACTTCTGTTACAAGTTTCCATTTGCCAGCTTCAGGATAAAGCCTGACTCTGTGAAAGTCTTCCTCTTGTTTCTGTGATGCACACAATTGTTATTGTAACTTAGCATGGATGCCTTTAAAACATTCTGCTTTTAAAAAGGCTACTGGAAAACAAGCACCAGAAAGCTAAAAAGCCAAAATCCTGCAGCCAGCAAGATGGATTTTGCGAAAAGGAATGAGATAAAATTGCACAAAAAAAATCAGAATCTTTTACAGTTACAGTTATGCTGCCAAATATAAGCAATGAGCCATCTATTGACAATTCCAAAATAAAATGAACAAGAACACGAGCAAACACCAAAGCTTCTAAAAACCTCCAAACATTAAGATCCTTGCTTCTACCAGGCGCTCAAAAAACACAGCACAAGAACCAATTGTTTCTTAGATCTGTTCTGCAAGTTTCACATACCAGTTCTGCTCCAAGAGATCCTGCTTTATTCCATGTCTGGAGATACCTGACCAGTGAACGAACAGCAGCTATCAGAGCAGCAGAGTGACTAATCTGACACCTACTCCTCTCACAGTTTTTAAACAAATTATTGTTTGAGTAAGTTGTTATTTTCAGTTACATCAATGTTTTAAACACAATGCATATTTCTATGGATCTATTATAATGCAGAAGGGAAAAACGTATTTGACAAGATATAACTGATCTGAAATGCACCCAGCTAAAAGACAGAAATAAACCAGAAGCACAACTCCTGCTCACTTTGCTCCACTCTTCCCTGGCAGCTGCTGAAGTTTATGGTTTCCCACTTCCCATCTGAAAACAGCAAACTCTCAGCTACAAGTGACTAAATGTACAGCCACAGCAAGAACACCAGCAAAGAGAGAACGGGGAAAGTAATTTGCTCAGCTAATGATTTGAAAGTTATATACAATCATAGTAACAACAGATTTTCACATAGAAGCCTGATTTAAGTTGATTGACCCTTTCAGCATTTCTAGGGAAACTATGTATTATAAAACTAATTCAGTGAAAAATGACAGTAAAAATAGAAGCGATGAGACATCTTCTAAATAAGCAAAGCTGCTTTTACAGCATGCTGAATAACTGGAGTGTGGCAAGCATACCACTGTTATAAATAACAGTCACCCTTTTGACTTTATTCTTAATTATTTCAAATTCTTTGCAGGCATTAACGAAGCAAGCCTCACAGTTTTGTGAAGAAAATTACTCCCATATAAAGGAGGAAAAATGAAGGTATGGGTACAGAAAACAACCCTTTGAAGTTAGTGGAAGATGTACAGAAAATATAGGAGTTCTCACAGTATAAGAAAAGAAACACCTCCTCATCCAGACCCAAGTATTTACTAAGTGACTGGTCTATAGCATTTACATGGCATTGAAACTTACACAAAATATTACATCAACACTTTCAGATTTAGCTGCAATTAGTGAATGACCAAGTCATATCCAAGTTTTATGCAGATAAGTGAAGCCTAAACAAGTTCTTTTTTAAATAGAAACTGCCCGTTTCTCCCTACTGACGTACCTTTATGTTCTGCTTCAACATATAGTCATAAAATTATCAAAAATAACCTTCCATGTTGGAAGTGATAGCTGCTGCCTAAGTATCATATGAAACACTTTGCCAGAATACAGCAGAAAAACCACCAAGACCTGGCACAGCAATGATTAGTAGGTAATCGTGTCTCATTACCTTTGGGGTCTTCTTGGGCCAGCTGACCACAGGGACACCCGAAATCGCAAGATTTTGGTCATCATCAGCATGTTCTTTCAGAATGTTCTGTTGTGAACGAAAAGGTCTTTATTAACCAGAGGAATATTCTTCCCACTTAGGAGCACAGAGACTTCACGAATGTAATATCCCACCCTCACGAAGAAGAGTGATGTGCGCTCCACTGATTTGTTACATCTCTGGAAGTTCATTTTCCTTCAAAGCTTCAAGTCACAATGAAACTCTTGCATGTCTTTAAGATGCAAAAGATGCATTTCTTTGCAAAACAGACAGCAAAATCACTCACAAATAGCCTCAAATGTTACAGATTTCTTTAAAACTGGTGTCTCCAAAAGACTAGTGTTTTCCACTGGTACCAGTCTACTACCAATGTTACCTTTCCCTGTACATACACACCAGTTTGCTGAAACCCAAGCAGCCACCACAACCAGCACCTGTCCCTAATCAATTCTGCAGAAGGCCCAGGAAGATGTGGACTCTACCACCATTAGTCCTGCAGTCACGGGGCATTGGCTGGGCAGTTTAGAGGAATCTCAAATGCTTGAATACTCAAGCTGAGCCAAGATACAGAACCACCAGACACTGCAGCCTTTAGGTACGGCAATTCAAGAGCACCGTAATTTCCACTGCCTTTCCTTCCACAGGGAAGTGCAGGTCAGAGTTGGTGCAACCCAACTCCCTTTGCACGATCAAGTCAGACATTCAGCTTCCTGCACATTCACTAAATTATCTGACTTGGGCTAGTACAGTATGAAAGGAAAAGAATGGTCTTCCCTCCTTCCCACCCCCTCCAAATCCTTTGCGTTGATGAAACCTCATGCATCCTAAAAATCTCAGGAGTGGGCTGTGCTGGCTCACACAGCTCCTGCTGCTGTGACTCACTGCCATTCCCATACAACTCAATGCAGGGGTGGGGAAGAACAACTCCTTTTAAGTGTACTCAATGGTGCAGGCAGGAACAGTCTGCGCTCCCTGCGACTCCCCCTGTGCTTACTAACCTAGCCACAAAGCTCTTCATGTGGAGTGCAGGCTGCTGGAAGAGACAACAACCGAAAACAAAAAACAAGTCCAAAGGAAGATTCTGCTGAGCTGCTGAAAACTGAGGCCCGAGTAAGTACTACCAGGTTAAGGAAAAAAAACAAGAGCACAAACTAGGACTGCAGGTTGGAAACTACCTCCTAACATAATTGAGGAGGTCACACAGACAAGGAAAGTCAATGATGTTGTTCCAAATTACAGTGACTTCTTGAAAAAAAAAAAAAAAAAAGCTTAACTAGACACCAACAGGCACTGGGCACTCTCAGTCCCCAGCACAGAGCTTTAATAAATAGGAAGTTCACACACTATGCTAGAGATCCTAAAGTACAGTAATTGTTTTTAACATGAAACACACTTGGAATTCCTCTGTAATCACCCAAATACGATGACACACTGTAGCCCAATGAGCATCTCAGCAAGGCTCTGCACCAGTAGCCATGGGCTTTCCCTCCCTGGAGCTGGATTCCGCTCAGTTACCCACCTGACCTTAAACTGGAGATGCTTTCCCATCAGAGCTACAGAACCAGCACAGTGCTGGTCCCATTATCCTTTTAGATGCTTTAGATGCTGACTACCCCCAAAGCAGTCCTATTACCAAAATAAGTGATACTAAAAGGCAACACAATGCTTGGCACAGCCTGCAGCACACAGCCAACACAACGGTCTTCAAGTGGAAGATCCCTCAACGTTCACACACACATTATAGAAATGAACTCCTAGTGGAGTTGAGCAAGGCTAAGTGAACACCTCTTTTTCATGTCCTTTTCACACTAGAACAGCAATCACAGCATTACCCATAACAACATTCTCGAAGTTACTCTTCAGTCATAAAAATGGAGAGGCCTTTGTGGTGTAGCAAAACCAAAATTCTTCAGAGGAAGAAGGCAGCTCTTTACTTTAATACACTTAAATTTGGAAATTTGCAGGACAGCAAACCTTAACCTTTCCACTGAGGTCTGTGAGAAACTCTGAGATCAATAGAAAGCAGAGTACATTCCAGAACTTGGCAGAATACTGCAGGTTTCTTGTTATCATATGTATCATGTGAAAATATTATCCAAGGAGAAACTTAAAACTGTGGCAGTTTATCATATCAGCCAGCTGAAAACAATATATGTCTCAGCAGCAGAACCATAACCAAGCCACAGCTGTACAGGCAAGTGTCGAATGTCAGCACAAGGCGGGATGGATGGAGGCAGCCTTCTGTTCACCTGCTAAAAAAGGGGGGAAAATAAACAAAAAACAAAAACCAGAGATAAAGAAAGGCATGAGACTCCAGTTAGCCAAACAACTTGATGCTCATTCAGCTCAAGGCCGCCTGATTCACTGCACTTGAAGGCTGTGGTGACAACAGCAGGTAAGAAGAAAAGAAATTGATTAAGCATGTAAGAATTAAGCTTAGGCATTAATTCACAAGCACAGCAAGGAATGACTCCCCTGAAATGCATTCTGTAAAGGGAGGGTGGTTTTTTTTTCTGCCATCGGAATAAGAACAGGGTAAGATTTCTTGGCAAGAAAAAGTAAGAACATATTTCAGTAGATATCATCTGTCTTGCACAAGAATCTGCTGCTGCTGCCAAGGAGTTGCGGATATTTGACAAACTCCGTTCTGCAAACTGAGTTTCTTCTGCCCTAATGCACTTCCAGAGTGCCTTTCAAAGAAGAGCAGCATTTTTGCTTTGAAGTGGGGAAGGTCTGTGGCGTTTTAGGAGGCCAATCTCACAGTCCTCTTCCCCAACAAGGGAATTACCATCCTGCTAGTAATGCAGGAAATGCTGTGTGCTGAAATCAGAGACTGCATACAGACAAGCAGTGCTGGCAGTGTTTAATGTGGGCTGCAGACTGCTCAGGTTTACCTGTCTGTGATGTGGGGTGCAAACTGAAGCAAGGAGCAAGGTGGTTACCTCTCTGTTCTCTTCTTCATGCCTAAGTCCACCCTGACTGCATCTTTAGCAGGCTGCCATGCCATTTGGCAGCTAAATATGAAGTGGAGAAGTCACACAAGGAAACTCTTCCAATCCCCAGGGTTACCATCTTAGAAATATTTATTCCTCATCCTATTTTTTTTTTCTTCCTCATCTGTTCACTGTAGGAACGTGTGTAACACTTCAGCTGCTACTTCATTTTTAAGTCGAAATACAAGGAGCAAGCCATGCCATGATTTCATACCTGAGCTTTAGGGCATGCATATATGGAACACAAGGTTTAACTGCAGGCCGTGTGTGCTTCCAACAGGTAACACCAACAGCAGTGACATGGCAGCAGTGGCTGCAGTGCCTGCTGGTGCTCACCCTGCCAGCAGCTACGCTGCCTTCTGTTCTCTGTGCAGTGTGGGTCAGTGGAGCACCCTCACATTTGCTGCACATACTCTCTCACACGGAGCCCAGCAGCAGACACTGGGATACAGACAATATTGCATCTCCTCTGCTGATTGTTCAGATGCCATCTGCTAGGGAGTGAATGCTGCTGTCAGTAATCGCTGCTTGGAGGCTGCTGAGAAGCTCCTTTAGTGGTGAACACCAGGCTCATGGGATACAATTCCCATACAGCAGAGTTGCAGTCAACAACTATTTAATTCCTTGTTTGAGATGAAGGAAGAACCGACCTGCTCCCCAAGTAAGGCCCGTGCTGTGCTCTGCAAATAAGCCTCCCTTGCATTGCTGCACTCCATCGATCATGGTGATAAATGGAATCTCAATCTGCAGAGGCATCAGCTGGACACTTCTGGACTGCTGTGTCCCCCCTAGATAGTCACAGTTAGTTAGGAGCTTAGAAAACATGCAAGGAATTTACACAGGCTTAGATTAGTTTTCACTCTCCCTTCTCATAAGGAAAACAAATTACTTCACTACAGAGAGTCTCACCTACTTGACATTAAATAGCTGCATATAGCTGTAGTTGTATTTACCACACAGAGCAGTAATCCACTCACACATACTGCATCCTTGCTTCAGACAGGAAACCACGAATTCTCTGCAAATTATCCTGATTCTATGAAACTTTGCATTACTGAATAAAATGGTTTTCTTTCTCCAGTTAACTGTCCTTGTCCTGTCTTCTGAAAACACTGAATATCTATCCAAGGCACAAAGACTTTAATGCCAGAGAAAAAGTTCTTGAGTGTATTTCATTAAGAAATAAAACTACTACAATAAACATGGTTTTATTTTTTTTCAAGAGCTGAAAACTTTCCAAGCAGAGCATGAACTTTCAGACATTCTGTCAGAGCATGTTCTTGCTGTGTGTTGGTTAAAAATAACTCTCAAGCGGGAGTACTAAAGGACTGCTTTTTATAGGCTGCATTATTAATCCATCACATGCACAAAATTCAGGTTGTCCACAAAACAAACCTTGTGAATACAGCTGAATACAGGCATGGCACAAATGATCTGCAAAGCTCTTTCTGCAGGATCTCTGCCTCCATTCAGTTGCGCCAATGACTGGTGCTCTGGGGATTCATCAAAGCTGCAGTACAGATGCCAGGCTCTATTGCTATTGCTAGCAGCAAAATCCCCACATTATTTTCTGTTCAAGTTGGAAAGCTGGTAGCAAAGTAAAAGGAAATATGATTTTGTGGTCAAGGAGATAAACATCATTCTGGAAAAATGGGCTGTATTTCTTCTTCTGTCATTATGTCAACAAAGAAAACCTTTTAAGCCAACACTGCACAGGCAGTGCCACCCCTCCGTCACACCTGGGTTGGGAAGCGGGTGCTGAGGATCAGAACTTCTGTCCTACAGAAATGTTAAGCAATTACAGTTTCAACACCATTAAAACTATCTTTTGCAAGTATCGCTCTTGAACAACACTAACTATTCAGAAAATCACATCAGAGACCTGTAAAAATGTATCCAAAATTATGGTCACTTGTCTTAATCTTTCTGCAGTTCAGTTATCTACCTGTGAAGCATGGCTAACAGCTCATCCATCACCACTTGTGAAGCAGATGACTGCTGCAGTGATGAGCACCACTGAGATCCCCATGGGAACATCGCTATCACCGCGCTCAGCCAAGGGTCTGAACAGCACAATGTTCCTCAACAGCAAGGACAGAACAAAACCAACAACAGCTGCATTCTGCACAGCAAGCATCACAGGAACTCTGCGAGAGCCATTGTGTTAGAGGGATGCTCAAGAAGCTGAAATGAGTCACCAGGCAACTTTTCCATCGGTCACCTCTACCCCTTGAAGGTAAAAGCATGTACTGATGTGGTTGGTTTTGTTGTCTTAACAGCCACAAACCTAATAAAACAAACCATGCAGTTCTAGTACCGTGTGGATTACAAGGAGACAGGAATTATTTACTATGCCATGTTAACGCTCATTCTCTGAGAATTGAGAGCTGCTAAAAAGGATAGGTAAGACAAGAAAGTTCTTCAACAGTTCAACTACTCAAGAGAACACTCATCAGGCAACAACCTTTCAAGAAGATTTGCACTGACTAATCCATCCCAGCTCGCCAACATACAGGGGTAATTTCAGAAAACACCATTCTGCAGCATGTACGATGATGTTTAGATGTGGTCGTGAGCTCTTTAACCAGCAGGGAACCATAAAGATCCAGATGTTGGGCACATCCTGATGGTTACAGTGTGTGCTGGCACAGATTGGAGTTTAGATGCAAGCAATTTTCTGTGCAATTATCAAAGGAGATGGAACATCAAGATCACAACTCTGCCAAGAGGCACAAAATCAACTCACAGATGCCCACTTCATACCAATTAAAGCACAGAAACGCTGAAAGAGCACAAGGATCTTAAGTGTCCACTCAAAGTTCTCCATCTCTGTAACCGTGAACCTGCTGCTCTGGAGGCCAAGCAAGCACTGCTCCTACAAGGCGTTTGAAACCAGATTCACATATGGTATCTCACCATGTTCTAGTAAGATGTCTTGCAGTGTAGTGCAGTGTGTCATCAACAGAGCATGCACAATCACAGCCTGAACATCTGCACCATGTATTACAGGGTGTACCTCTTCCTGGGGTCTCAAGGAGGGGTAGTTTATTTTTAAGTGGAACTTGGTCCATACTTTAAACTTCAGGAAAAAAAAAAAAAAAAGATGCTACCATTCCTTCTCCTTCAGTACAAATCCATCTCTTGCTCTTGAAGTTTCATTTAGATTTCTGAACAGGACACAACTGGTCACAAAGCCAGTATGTGAATCTACATCCACTTATGTACACAAAGTGGCTGATGTTGCAAAAAGAGATTCTCTGAGCTCTTGTAACTCAGATGAGAGCCTTGTACCACACTTCCAGGCTCCAAGATTGTGGAGAAAGATTTTAGTCTTATTTAAGTCCAAGCAAAACAAAAAGAGTATGCTGGTCTCAACTTTAAAAATGTATTAATACACCTATTTCACATGATGTGAAAACAAGGTACAGAAAAGCTAACCAGTTCACTCAAAGGAATGCTGCAGATCAGAGATAGAAGCAGCAAAGCTATGCAGGCCTTCAGGTGAAACCTATCTCCATGTCCAACGAGGTACCTACAACTTCCTACACACTAAAAATCTGAAGAGCAGATCTGTCACTAGTGGGCATTCACTCCTCATACCTTCTCCACACTGTACCAGTACACTGTACCAATGGAGAATAATTATCAACCTATAGAGGGCAATGGAGGAAAAGAAAATGAAATATGTTTAAAAAAAAAAGGAATAAAAAATGGAAGAGGAAACATTAGACAATTTTCTGCATTAAAATCACACGTGTATGTATTGCACGCGTCAGTTATACACACTCCAGAAAAGAGACCCAAAAGAGAAGATTAAGACTATAAATATAAACAGACCGCTTGAGGTATAACATTTACACATGGGACATAAGTGCTAAACTGCAAAAGGATGTAAACTTTTGGCCCCTGAGCACAGCTGCAACAGTCAGAAATGGCTGCACTGCATCAATCAAATCAGGCTGCAACCAGCTGCCTCCCCGGTGCAAAGATGGCTTGTGACAGAGGCATAACTTCCTTCCCCATGGCATAGCAGGCTGATAGGATGAGGTCACTGCACACAAGCTTCTACCTCTCTACTGCAGAACTTTGCCTCCTGACCTCCTCCTATCTCCTCTGCCCACAGGACACAGCTTGTACAGATCAGAAAGCCATCACACTCACCTTCATGTCCTCCAGGAGAGCCTGTGGATCTTCAATGCCTTCTGGAACACACTTCTTGTTCTCCGGGAGAGATTCAAGCTTTTCCACCAGGGCTTTCAAACCCTTCAGTTCAAATTCTGTGAGATGAGTCCATTTGGTTGAAACTTCTGTAGCTGGAGACCCCGTTGGTGTTTTGGGATAATCCGTGGGGGTCGATGATTTTGCACTGTCATCTGACTCATTAGACAAAGTTCTTTTTAGGTACCTCATTACTGTGGCTTTTTGTTTTCTCCCCGCACCCTCCTTCCCTTCTGAATGTGTGCTGTTGGGTGAGGAGGAGCCATCCACCAGGGATTTGGAGTTCTTATCCAAGCTGTCATCCTTTTCCTCCCGGATATGAGCATCACAAGATTCTTCATCCATGTCTAACCACGAATCCGATGAATAGCTGTCTATGCTGCGTTTTCTCTTTGCATCTGAAAGTTAGAAAAGGCATGCTGAATCTTTACCCAATAAAATTTAGTTTACCACTTCTACGACTGGACTAGGAGCTGCCTATTTAAAAGGACACTGGATAATGCCAAGTCAGTCTGTGATAGGAATGAGCTTTATTCAACCTATTTTTCTGGGTTGTTTTTTCATTTGTTTCATTTTTTTTAATGCTGGCCTTTTTGGTTAACATCTGCTCAGTTTAAATGACTGGGAAACATTTGGGGAAAAAAATATGCTCTCTTTAGCACTTCAGTCTTCTGTGACTTCAATTAAGAATATGCAGAGTTCACATACAATTAATTTTTCTGGCAATCCAAAAGACATCAGATTCAGTAACATTTACAGCTTTAAAATAAAAGTTAGCAAATAAAGAGGCAAGGAAAAATGATGGGAAAAAGCATGTTAAAATGCACTACAACATCTCTTTTAAAGCAACTCAGCAAAGTACAAAACCAACTTCACAGTACTCTCTGTTTGCAAGCAACCATTGGTAAAACAAGAACTACAATTTGTTACTGCACAAATACTCTTTGCTCTTCAGAGACAGAAGATTACAGTTGTGTGGGTTTTTTTTTGTTGTTTTTTTTTTTTACAGACAAGTAGCCTAAACACACTGAGAAATGCAAGGACAGAGAGTCACGTGATGTTGCTTTTCTAATTGCAGCCCCTGATACATTCTAGGTACTTTTTGAGAAAATTTAAACCCAAGTTTCTGAGTCTACAGAACTATTAATCTTAGTTTCGCACTGTTTCCCCTAAAAATCCCCACTGTTACTCAACTGCATGCAATCGAGCCATGAAACCTAAGCAGGAAACTAGTGGCCAAGATTCTGGTCACAGCCAAATCCAGCTCCATGTGTAGTACAGGCAAACTTCCTCCCTGCATCTCTCCACTAAAACTTCACCATGAAGTAGCAAGAGCACAGTTTGTTTTGTGTATTGAAGTGGTAGCATGCAAAACTCCAGTGCAGCTTCCCCTCTCTGCTCCATGCTAATGTACCTCCATGCTTCTCTTGGAAAAATAAAAAGGATTAGAAAATATCTTAACCAGAACACTTGAGAAACACTAGGTTATCCAACTTCTATTTAATACAGCTTTTTCCTTTGTCCACAGTAGCTAACACACTTATCCACCTCGAAGGGCTATATAATCAGCTTATGTCATTTTCCCATTTTACAGCTGAAGAAACAGATGCTTGGGAGAAAGAATGATTTGCTCATTGTCACACATCAAATTTAGGGCAAAATCAGGAATCAGAATCCAGTCCCTTGGGTGCAGCACTGGAGCCCGTTCTCAAGGCCACGCTGCCCTGTGAACTATTTAGCAATTGACTGAAGCACAAAACCCCATTTAGGTGGGAGAAGACACCAGCAATAAAAAAGAAGCAGGAGAGAGCGGATACACATCCCTGTGCTGGTAGTACTAGTACAGTGCTATCAAATGAAATTGGTGTAATTCTGTACAAAGAAAATTATGTTTCTGTCCTCCTGTGCTGTGGCTCTGCTGAACAGGAACTGATGGCTGTAACTGGGGCAAATCACGAGCACAGATAAGGCATAAGGAAGAGAGGGAGATCACGTTATGGAGGTGTGAATAATTTACTGCAAGTAATGCTCTGGTGCAAAGAGAAAACAGCCTTCAAGAGAGCTCCACTTTTTGTCTCTTGCCCTGATCTACTGAAACAAAAGGCAAGAGAAGAGTGGAGCATCACAGCATAGGAGAAACCATTCCCACCAGAGGCAAGCACACCCAGGGCCCAGCAGCTCAGCTCTGCCAGCTGCCACTGCTCCGCACAAACCAGGCACTGCTGCACCAACGACATCTGGGGATGGAGAGTCACTAAGTATGAACACAGACACAAATTAATCTAAATCTAACCTCAAGATGAGCCATCATAAGACAAGTCCCCTTTTGCATGCCTGACAGCTATGTGATGGCTGGCCTAACTCTACCCATGGGGCAGGGCTTGCTAATAACCTGAAGTGCATCAGCCTGTTTGGGAACACTAGAGGATTACAGTCCTGTTACACCATCAGCTTAAGAGTGGACTGCTTTTAAGAGACAACAACTGTCTGCTGCTGTTGCTAATTTAAGAACAAAACAAAAATAAAACAAAAAACAAGGGAATCAATAATGGATGGATATCTTCACAATGAGGAAAGTTCAATTTTGTGTTTTCAAGTGTTTTGTTATGATGCAACATGCCATGATTTTTATTTATTCATTTTAATGAATACAGTGTCTGACTCAGAGTTACTACGCTGTACAATTATGCCCTACATAAATGTAATCTGTACTTACTTTGTCAAGAAGTGCATTTTAAGCACTATACTACCAGAGTACCTCTGGTTTGGAGGTTTTTGCTTTATAAAAAGTCTCTCCACAGAAAAGAGCTCCTCCTGAGTGCAACTGTGGTTTCTTCCAAGCCAATGCCCCAGTCAACACCTGGTTAGAACTCCAGTTTAAACCCAGGTTATACAATCAGCTCGTGGTATAACCCTGAAGAAGAGCAGCTGCCCAGGTTTGACCATAGGGCAGAGTTAGAAATGCCTTCTCCCCTTCCTACTCCCCCCCCAATTCGGTTCCCTGTGATTCTGGGCAAATCACTTAACTTTCCCCACAGTTAACCACATGTTACAAGTATCCTTGTACAAGAAGGATAATTACACCGTTTCTTTCCTTGCTGAAAAGTGACTTGTTGTATTCCAGGACTTAGAAGATACAGAGGAGGGTGAGGTGTAATTACAATATCTTCTGAACTCTTTACAACAGACCAATGTCTAATATCTACCTTGCCATTTCCAGTTTCAAACCCTGGCACAATGTCTTGGGAGCAGCAGCTCCTATTGGTCTGCTAAAGACAGCAATAACATACTCATTTGCAGGAAACAAAAACAACAACAACCTGAGCATACAGAAATGTACTGCATGGAACACTCTGCACAGAAATCACTCTACAAAGCCCAGTACCTGTCCATCAATAAGTAAATCTATTCTGTCCCCTGAGAAAGAGAAAGTAAAGACATGGCTCCTTCACCGTGCTAGAGGGCAGATTTTCTTCATCCATCAGGCCTAATACACAGTTACAGCCATCCTGTTAAAATTTTAGCAATAGGGATCTTAAAAGCTGCAGGCTACAGAGAAAGCGTATTTCCGATAGCACAGTATCTTCTCCCAATTACTCTTTGTCAGCTCACTCTCAAGATCCATATCTCACTGAAGGTCAATTGTGCTTGAAAACATCCAGTACAGACTCATTCATGATAAGAGTAAAAATAATGAAGACATATCCCTCCTGAAACACTGCATGGTCAAATCCAGCTTGAAACCCAAATAGAATCCCTTTCTGACTTCAGCTGGCAGGATAAATGTTGCAGCTGAGAGGGGCAAGGAAAAGATAAATGGGAGGGAAAGAGATGGTGTGCTTTTACAGCAGCCTGTGATTTCTGTCATGTCATCATTCCCCTGAGCACCTGCCCTACTGTGGAAGAGATGAGAAAAACAACTCTCCCTGCCTAGGAGGCAACTGCCTGAAATCTCATTCTGGGCCTGAAGAACAGGAAGGGAATCCTCAGTAGTCTTCTCCTCACTTAGAAGGGCAGGCATTTTCATTTAGGGAGTGGGAACACTCAGGGTTTTTGCCTCACCTGCAAGCACATCTTGTTTGCCTGCTGTTTTCTGAAGTTTTGGGAGTCCAGACATTTAGAAAACAGAAATACAAAGAACAATAAAAACTGCTGGAGTAGCATACAACTATATTGACAGAGTATCACAACACAATCACAGTAATAAATTTTCTTGAATAGGCAGTGTCTAGAAAGAGTCATTCGTGCCCAAGTACATAAATACTGTGAATGAAAATGCAATGTGAAGAGTCTAAAGATATCCTTAAAACACAAATGATTACGAACTCATTTTCCTGTGTTCTCCAAAGATGTTCCCCATCACTGCAGTAAACTGTTTTTTTCAAACAGAAGAACTGAATCTCTACTGATCCTATGAAAAATCAGCACCTTGTGAATCCCAGAGACCACGGGCAGCATCCCATGCGCTCTCTGGAGGATGTCATCAACTAGAAGTCATCCCTGTTGCTCCTGAGATCCAGTAGGACTGCTCTATCAGAAGGTATATTAGAAAAGAAAGCAGAACAGCTCAAGGGTGGAATAAAAAAGAAATACTTCTGGAACCCAATAGAAAAGTTACTAAGTAGACATTTAGAACAAAGTATGTCAACAAAGAAAAAAATTAATGGGGGAAAAATAAGAAACATTAGTAACACTATGACTCTTCAAGAGAAATTTCTGAAAAGGAATACAAGGATGTAGAGATTTTTTTCTGAAACCAAGGAGGACAGAAGACAATTAAATCTATCGAGGGGCCTGCAGGGAAGTTAAGTACTTTGTTCCATTTCTCTTTAAGGAGAATGACGGGAAATTCTTCGTCAAGGGATACTCTCTCATGGGAAATCAAGGCACTGCTTGAAGATAGAGAAATCTCTAAGGAAGAATTTAAGGACCTTAGCAGTTCCGAAGAAAAGTTTCTAAATCAAAGCAGTCAGTTTCTGGAGCATTGACTTCACTTAGATCTTCCATCCCACTGCTGATGCACAACAGTAAGATAGAGACATCACAGAACAAACAACTTAATTCAAGGATAAAAATTCACGGAGATTTACTTGAATCAAGAGGCTGGATGCTGAGATCAGTTAAAAGAAGACAAGCAAGTATCTGGAACAGTATTACTCAAGCAGAACAAAACAACATAGCTTTGTAAAGGTAAATAATGTACCTTCACTCCTGCAGAGAATTTGATAAATGCCAAAGTGAAAGATCCAGTAGATATAGTAGATCTGGGCTTTTGAACTGCAGTTCTCAGCTAAATAATTATTTTAAGGTTAAGACTCTGCCAAGAAATAAAAAGCGTTTGACAAAGTATAAATCTGTCACTCTTGGAGAGAAAAACCCTGGATGTCAATGTCAGAGATTTTATCAGCATGCTAATACCTGAAGTCAAAAGATAGCAGGCAGGTAGATGAACCACATGCTGTCAGTGGATAGCACTTCAGTAAACTGGAAGAGGTGATCTGTTCAAGACAGCAACAAGAGCCCAGGGCCTGGCATCAGCATCCCTGCAGTGGGGCCACACATCAGATCAGCCCAGCAGTCTTACTGATAACAAACGTGTTTTTGGGAGGGTTCATTTTCTGTCAGGTCACTGAACTGATTCAGCTCACAGGATAAGAGTTCACAAAACCAGATTCTCATCTTATGAGGGCAGTGTGTTTCTTTCATTAGCTTGAAATGGCCATAAAACCATGCTGAATTAACAGTGAAACAGTTGAGAATAGTGTCACTTTCCAGCAGACAAACAACTGAAGGCTCACAGACAAGAAGAGACATTGTTGTCACCAAATTTTTTCCCAAATAGCTGGGGCTGACTTGATGTCTGTGAGGTTGACACTTTGGTCTTGCAAAATGATCCTTTTCCATCCAGACTCTGGACATCTAAGGTACCCAGTGAGCTTTTATATGATTGGAATATCTCCCAGCCGGTAACTGGATGGAGACACATTTCATGGGGATCACCAAATCATTATCAGTAATTACTGAGCTGGGCTTGAATTCACACTGGTGATTTAGCTGGAAAAGGTCCCATCTCAATATCCTGAACCATCCACTTTCCGTATCTAATTTGTTCTGAAATCACACCTCAGTGATCTGGCACCCCCACCTTGCCAACAGGAAGAGCCTCTTTCTGTGCCAATGGTTTTTACAACAGTAGGTTGGTTCTTTATTTCCTAAGGAATGCAGTTACCAGAGTTTTGTTGTTGCTTTTTTTTACATCGCTAATCCAAGAGGCTAATTTGTCCTTTGTTCAAGATAATCTTATACAAAAATTCCTCCACGTGCAGTTCTTGTTTTACTGTCCCTTCATTCAGGGTCTCAAAAAGCAATGATGCAAAATGTGCAGCACTCAAATTCCTAGGGACCCAAGAAATTTCTCTGGCTGATTCACACAGGCTTTTAGGTCCCTCTGCCCGTACCTTCAGCAACTACTTCTACTTGGAATTACGCTGCTAAGTGGTCATTTCCCTCTTACACTTCCACACAGTCCAGGTTCACTCCAATTTGCATCGCAGAGTGGGAAACACAGAAATGCATTAGTCCTCCCCCACACTTCGTATGTATCGGTTGAAATTTAGCTGGTGTTTGTGCTACTTTCGGCAATTCTTTGCTTAAAAGCAGGGAGGTAACAAGGCCCACAGGCTCGTTCCAGTAAAAGGAAGGAGGAAAAAAGGGTAGTTCAGAAAAGCAACAACTGGAATTGCATCACACTGATGCAAAGCTCACACCAATAGCAAGGCAATGCCTTCCTGCCCCAGGCACCCACATCCATCTCTGCTGTGGTCCATTTCCAGTGTTGTTTTAAAGGTTTCTGTGATCTCCCCGTTCTTAGGTTATAGATCACATATGATTTGTGTAGGTGTATGCTTGGTTTTGTTATTCTCTGCAACTAGAAGTCAGTCACCAAACAGAAAGAATTAAAGTCAAGATCAAAGAAAAGAAGCCAGGTTTAGTGATCAAATTGCATTCTGTAGAGGAGACCCGCTATAAAAGGACTAAATATCCATCCTACGAGAGCACGTTTGCAATGCATGCATTTCTGGCTACTAAGGTACTGTGCCAAACACAGCAGTAAATCCTCAACCGTTTGGCAGATCATCTCAACACAAACAGTACTGAAACCAAGAAATAAATGCATCCAGAAATTATTTTCCTGGGATCCGCTTGCTTAGGAATGCTCAATAAATACCAGGGTAAGTTGGTGCTTCATGAAAACGCTTAAGAGTCAAAACCTCCCCACCTCAAAACAAACAGTTTGTTAGAATATCTACAATTCTCCGATTTAATTTATGATCTTCTCTGCAGAAAACAAAGCAGTAACTAGCCTAGGGTGTCAGCATCGGTTTGAACACAGAGTCAAAGGATTCACTCACCAATTAACATTGATTCTTTCTGGTACTCTTTGCTGAGGTGGCAGCGCTGGGTCACACAGGACACGTATCTCTCCAGAACATACCAGCACATTTCATAGTAGAAAGGATAACGGAATTTGGCATGCACCTGAAAGCAAGAGCGAGACTGTCAGTCCATGGGGAAGGGAAGTTTGCAGCACAAGGGCCAGTCATCATTCTCCTCATGTTATCAAGAGCACAAACAGTGTGCAGGGGGAGGGGAGGGAGGGTGGGAGCCGCGTGAGCCGTACGCCTTCAGCATACAAAATGAGAGCCTGCCTGCCTGCCTGCCATGATAGCATCATTTCTTGGTTCAGTAATTTGTATCCTCCTGGGGTGGTGGGAGAGGAAAGGGTTTGTGTTCTTGTGAAATCATGGAAGTGATGGGCGGCCCCCACAGCATTATTTACCTACAGTATAAACATAGGGTGGTCACATACAGATGTTAGTTGCCAGAATTGAAGTTAAAATAGAAGTGCATTTTTTTCTTTTCCCAAACACTATCAGATGATTTTTTATCAAAATGGCAGCATTACCTAAAATGACTCAAGCAGGAAATGCATCTTTTTTAATTATCACCTTCCTAACAGTTTGATTAAACAAATGAACAAATTCTTAATTACTGGTAAATACACATTAAAAGTTAAAATCTGGCTTGTGGTTTATGCTTAATATTTTGGTAGCAAGTTAACTTTTACCACAAACAAAACAGAAAGCAGGACTGTAACAAAAGACTGCCAAGCTGTGCACTTTTTCTTCCATCTTAGACCTGTTGTTCTCACAGAAAAAGATTATTCTCCAACACCGTACATCTGGGAGATTATTTCAGATTAAGAAGAAAATTAAGTGGGTTTCACAGCCTTTCGCTCTAGTTTGCTGTTTGTGGGAGTCACTGCACCAAGGAAGAACCTAGGAAGCTCCTAAAATGCAACAACATACATAGATTGTTTGCGATTTGTTGAAAATGGATGCCATGCGTCTTGCATGCTCTCGTACTTAACACTGCACACTTCTTGCTCCTGGTGACACAGAAATCTGCATTTTGCAGGCCTGCACACATGCACTGCACTGCATTATAGGAACTGCTTTAAGACATGTTAAGCATTTTAACTGCTCACCTAGCCAAGAGGTGTCTGCCCAGCTTTAATAAAAACGCAGGACTGCACTAGAAATACCATTACCTTGGAGAGTCCATTTAAACAACCAAACAATACAGAACACCACCTACATCACCCAAAAACCCGCAAAGTCAGAACAGACCCACTATCAGCAGCATCTGGCAGCTCAGGCTTGGCTCTGCACAGCAGGCACAGTCAGAGCATCTGCCTGGTGTCAGGAGCACCCACTTGAGCATGCTGAAGACTTACAAGAATGCCCATGCTTGAGAACCATTCCCAAGGTGGGTAAGGAACTTGCCACTGCTCCCAGAGGAAACACAAACACTTTCAGCAGTGAAACAAAATGTAATTAGGGGAAAACGCACTGTATTGTCCCACTAAAGGTATCACAATGTCAGATTTACACACAACATGGCAATTCCCAGAAGTTAGGATTTCTTAAATCCAACACGAATGCAGCTGACAAATCTGAACTGCGTGTCGCTACGGGTCATGCATCCAGCAGAACTGCAACTCTTCCAGTGTCTCCCTGTACTGTTTTCGTTTTGTTACAAAAAAAATACTGGAAAAATAAAAAAGGAAAACGAAAAGGAAAAGGAAAAACCAACAAGCATCCCCTTAAATGTGAGCACATTTAACCCCAGGGCCTTCTTGAAATAGAAAATCTTCCCTTCTGCTTAGTTATTTGTCACAAAGAAGAGACCCAGTCACTTATCACTATTACAGAACACAGGGGAAATTAGCCATGCTAAAATATATGCTAATAAAGGAACTCAAATTTTTCCAAGAGAGCACTGCAGGAAACGAAATTTGCGAAGAATTGACTTACAAAAACCAGGAAGCCGCCTTCCACCCCTCAGCCTTCAAAAGGTTTTCAGCCACATGCCTGGGAATATTAAAGACATCATTGCTCAACATTTGTTGACAGATTCTGAGCTTCACCAAATTTAGTTGTTACCAATGTTAATTCAATGTGAAAGACAAGGCAGTAATGCATGCAGTGCTCCCGTTATGTATATCAATCTTTAATATTCAATTTGAGTTCCTAATTGCTTCACTATCAATGTTCCAACCCACAGCAAATCCCTTCATGCCTCTGAAATTCACCATTTGCCCGAGAAGGCTCTGCTTTCACAAACTTTCAGAAGAGCTGCCAGATAAGGCAAGAGATGCTGTGCAAAGACCTACAGTGGCTTTTGCCATTACAGCAAGCCTGACTCTGCTTCAGAAATCTTTTAAAATTTGCCTAGTGGAGAAGTAGAGAGGAGTACATTATTTATGACATCTCTGGACATTTATTAATTATAATGGATATGAACTGCATTGCATACATGTCCACACTTCCAGCACTGTTGAGTTATGATCAAATGAACTCTTATTTTGGAGAAAAAAAGGAAAGAAGTTCTGTGCTCAATTTAAAGCATAGCAGCTGATATGGCCTCTGCCTGAGGATCAGATCCCCCACCAGCACGGAGACCGACTCCATCATCTAATGGGCGTTTCCAGATCTAACTTCTATGATTAATAATTTACAATCCACTGCATATTTTCTCTAATTATTCCTCTGCAGTGAGAAAAATCATCTCTGGAGTATGATCCATTTCTTCAGTTCAAAGTGAAATAATTGTAGAGACTTGTATCGCCCTCCAAAACAAAACACTCCAAGCAAGCAAGGCATAGATTTTCCTGAAGAAATTATTTCCCTTCCACAATATCCATAAAGATCATTACAAACTCCATTTGTATTTCAACACTCCAATCAGAATCTTGAAAACCAATACATGATTATTTATAAGTTAAGGTAGTATTTAAAGTTAGCAGATTAGGTTCCAGAAAACCAAATCAGCAGCAAACATCATCTGTGAGTGACCACCTTACGTGTGCCTGACCCTCTGCACATTCAACTCTTTTAAAGGTGTTACATTCAGATGAGTTGAGCCTCAGGTTGACACGTTCTCCCTCTTCAGCAACACAGAGCTGTAACACCCCTATGCCAAGCTGATGCATCTCAGCATGGCAGCCTGCTCTGCAGTACTCAAGCTGGTCTAGCAGAGAGCTAAACAGCTTGGCCTATTTGACTAGCTGTTAATTGGCCTCTAGGAAAGCCAGACTGCAAAATGAGAGTCTCTACAAACTGTAAGGCTGGAGAAGATTTGTTTACCTCAACTGCACATTAGGAGCTGTTTCCAACAATAGACATGTTTTTTATTACTCCTTAAAACTATTTTAAAATGGCTATAACCCTCTTAAGAAGTCTCCCAGGGATATGAGAAATTAAGCTAGAATAAGCATGACAAGTATATAAACCAGGCAATTTTATCAGGCTGTAAATCTGCATTACCGTTTCAACCATGTATTTATTCTTGTCTTAGCTGCTAAGACAATAACAACTACACCTAGCATAAAAATGACTCTGAATATCAGCAAAGATGATTAAGCATTATACAGCAAGTTTAAACACAGTGAAACCTCCATAAAATTGCTCCGTGCCAAATGAAGAGGGGAAACACACCTGTATTACACTTTGATTTGAGTGTGGCAAATTACTTCGTCAACCACATCATGTAATTTACCTCTGTGCTGCACACAATGGAAAGATCAATACTGATGAGAAAGTCATTTGCAGTACGTTCACACTGCCAAATCTGTGTGAACTGCTTACTGTACAGAGCCTGCTATCCTAGCCTGTGCATGAATAAAATTATTTGGACAAATAAAATTATTTGCACAAAGAAATTACAAAATTTGATTGGCAAAGCAAATAAAGCAGAACACACTAGAATTCTATTTTGAAAACACTTATCCTTTAAGATTCCTGCATGTTTTTTCTTGTTTGTTTTTTTTCGGGGGGGGGGGGGGTGGGGGGATGGAGTGGGTGTGTGTTATTTCCAAGTAACAGAACTGAAATTCCCATCTCTTATCAAACTTTAATTGCAAGGTTTATATTTTGTTACAGTCTTGAACTCTTAATATTCTTCAGCTGTACACACAGGTTTGTTTTAGCAAAGCTGCCTAAAAGCACAAGTCTGCAAACACAGGCACAGGACTGCCCAATTCACACTGCTAGCACAATACAGTACAAAAGCTGAAATAGTTACTGCAAAGTTGGGGAAGTTCTGGGCTGTTGGCTTTCACTGATCTTTTTTGATACCCTGAAGTATTTCTTGAAAGGAAAATTATAAAGAACAACATTGGACTTTAAAGAAAACTAAATCAAACAAGTCAAGGTCTGATTTGGGATCTCCAAATGTTGTAGTATCCCTTCATAAAAATCAGTGATAGGACATTTTTAAAGAGGCAAATATCACACTCTCAGAAACCTTCCCATAGGATCAAGGTACCAGTGACTTTTCAAAGGCATTTCAGTTAACTGTCTGGCAGGTTCCTAAAGGTTACAAAAATACCTAACCATAATGGGGCAATCTGCCTCCTGCTATAAAAGCTTCGGAGATCAAAGCCGCATCCAGTTTCCCCAGAAAGGCCTGACATGAAGCACTACTCACCAGTTCCAACTCTAGCAAAACGTGTGGCTTTGGGTTGCTAAGTCCAATGGGAACAAAATGTCAGCTCTTCTACTACATCAGGAAAAAGAGCATTTGCTTGCCATCTTCCCCACAGACATGAATGGAAATAGTTTCTTTTCCCTTCAAGTTGCCAGTGCCAGTATCCTTCATGACAACAAGGCACCTCCCTTTGAGCAGCTGCAGTACACGTACCCAGCACCGTTGGTTCTTACTGACAGACACTAAGAACCTTCCTGTACCTGGCACCTTCATGGAGCCCCAGTCCATCTCTGGCCTCCTGCTTTTTCTCTGAAGGGCTCCTACAGCTCAGCTCAGCTCCCTTCACTCTGCAAAAGAAGCTGGTAAGTCCCTGCCAGCTTCTGCCATCAGAACATTTTCTTGCTCTTGTCCCTTTACTCCTAGATACCTCACATTCCTGCCTTGGGAACATCTACTAAAAGCCAGGCTGAACTCTATTCTGTCCTTTATCTCCACTCCTGTTTTCCACTACATTCTTTCTGTTCTAACTGCTCTGAATTTCAGCATTTGCCTTTACCTGTCTTCCTCTAGGAATTCATTTTCCTACTTAAGATTCCTTCTTTCCATTAAAATCACTCTAGGAAAACCAAACTTCAACCACTGCTTTGTGATATGAAGATTACCAGGCCTTGCCACCTCCCACAAAATCAGGGAGCAGCCCCTTCCCAACAACACTGGCAGAGAGGCTGGCAACAGGAAACCCTTCCATGCACTGAGCTACAGATGCATTCCTGAGCAACGTTTGTGTCTCAGACACAAAGGAAGGTGATCTGGGGCAAAAAGCCCACTTGGAGCCAGAATTGTGCCTTTTTGTAGAGGTGAACAACACTGAACACTACTGATGTATCATTTTAAGACTTCCTAGCACTGCAGCTTCCTGCTGTTCTGCAGCCCATTCTCCATGAGCACTTCACCTAACACATGTGCCAGTGGTTTATCAGCACTGTCGCAATAGCCAGCTACAGAAAGCCTCTATCTAAATTTGTATCACACTGCTCTGATTGCCTTGCACAGTTTATTTAACAGCCTAGTAAAGTAGTGGCACTTCCTTCGGATTCTGATACTTCATGAAATTCAGCCAGGAACAGAAGTTTATCAATGAACAGCATCACTTTCACTCCCAACACAGAGGCTGCATGGTCACCTCCTCCAAGATGCTGTACCCTTTCTAGAGGTGGATGCTACACCCAGATGAATATCACAACCTTCAGTCTAACGTCCCAACCCAGCCTCTGACCCATGACATTTTGCACTATACTGAGTCACTGTAAAACAAAATCCTGCTAAGCACAGAAGATGTTGTTTCATAAGCAGCCTCTCTGCAGCTTCCTCAGTTCAGCTGTGGACAGCAAAACCATCTCAGTCCCATTAGCTCTCCATTCTTAGATGTCCATTGCCAGTGTGCAAAGACAAACAATCAGCAGGGGGTTACCAGAAGTACTGGCACAAAGGTCTGTGGTGGCAATAGGCTTCTGTGCAAAAGGGGATGTGTTTAAAAAGTTCAGCGGGCGAACAGACGATACAGAACGGACGTGTCTGTCGGAAGCAGGGGAAAAACAGATGAGTAAATGCCACTAAAAATAGCCAGCATCTGAAAGTCTCATTATTTCATGTTTACCTCTCAATCAATCTGACATGGAGATCCCACCAGCTCTAGTTTCTCAGAAAGGGATACAAGATAGAGACAGATCACAGTGACAAAGAACTGTTCAGTTAAAAAGAGAATCGAGTGTCCTTACCCTTGTTCTGTCCTCAATTTCATAGATGCGAAGCTGCATGGGAACATTAAAGCTATGCAGGATATTTCCACCAAACACCAGAGAATCTACTGGAGTATAAACCGCATGTATCCACCCTAGAGAGGGAAAGCAAAGAACTGAGAATGCCTCGTGCTATGTAGTATTACAGAGCAATTTATAATCACATTTTAGCAACCCCATAAACCCCATTCTGTGGGGGATGAGAGGTTAAAGCTGTGACATGTTAAATGGCATGCTTGTAGCCACACTAAGACTAATAATAGCAGAAGGCAGCATCTTATGATGTACATACAGTCTCACAACCCTCTGTATATTGAGCACTATTAATCCACAGAACAGTTACAGTGTTTACCGAGAACACGCAAGCTTGTGACTCAACCACATCCATGACTAAGAAGTAAATTCAGTCTGCTCTACACACTTGGCTCTTAGACAATCTTCTGGCACCTCCAGAAGGGTTGCAAATCATGTTAGCAGTGGTGGTGGGCTAGGGCTAGAACTGGACTGAGTCACATTCAATTTATTTCACTCCAGCACCAGAGCGCACATCCTCAGATATCAACAATTTCAAGTTATTACCAGTCCTCCTTCAGAAGTGAAAGTTTCATATCCTATTATCAACTTCCTGAAGCAACTGAAAATCTCTCTCTGTCTCCAGTTAAGAGACTTAACATTTCTAGTACTCAATCTGATGAAACTGCCCTGGTCCTATCCTGGAAGTGACCAAATTCACTTTTCACAGGCTCCAAAGTGAGGGAAGAATTTTCTACCACGACAAAAATCCAGGCACAGCAATTCAGGCAGCCATATACAAGCTCCTCTGCTTCTGCACTGTTTGCTTGGGATGTCAGGAGCTGAGGGTCTGGCTATGCAAGACTGTAGCCTCTGATCTCTGCAGTGAAAAAAGAATTGATCCTGCTAATGATCTGGGAACCACAGAGACCAGATACTACATTTTTTCCCCCTTTTTAATGAAAAGCATTACAATTTATAAACCAGCAGATAGCAAAGCAACACAGAGGGCAGTCAATTTTCTCCTAACTGTGCAGTACTTTCTATTAAAACCATGGTAGCTTCCCTCCTCTTCAAGACCAGTGAGAGAACAGGGAAATACCATTCAGATACAGGATCTTCAGCCAGCAGCCACAAAAGCCATGTTCTGCAACAATCCTTAAGCCCTAAGGGCCGGCTGAGCTACATCCCAGAAGTCCTTGAGCTACAGCAGATGGCAGAGGCAGGGCTTTCATTTAAGGGCATATCAGTAGGAGTCAGGAAGGAAAAGAAATCAACGTAGGAATTTTTTCCCTGGAAACATCGCTCTGCATGCATCTTTCTGAATTTCAAAATCACAGAAAGGCTGAGGTTGGCCAGGACCTCTGGAGGTCATCTGCTCCACCCCCTGCCTGAGCCAGGCCACCTGCAGCTGCATGGGACCATATCTAGGCAGTTTTTGAATATCTCAAGGGACAGAGATACCAACAGCCCCTCTTGGCCACCTGTGCCAGTGCTCAGTCAATTTACAAGTCTGATAAATGTGATGCACAGAAAAACACAGGTGGCTTGTAGCTGTGGCACCTCAGGTATTACCACATCTGTCCTGCTCCAGTTAGCCTAATTACAAAGTCCCCTGCTATCATTCAGCATGTTTGAAAATCAAGAATAACCAACTAAAGAGGAATTTTTTTTTTTCCCTTCCTTTAAGGGTAGTTCAGCAACCATAGAAAAAAAACTTCAGCTAAAGCAGTTCATCACCTCACATGAAATCCATCAGTCTGTACTAAGAGCAAACTACTGGCAAGATTAATGACATTCCTGATCCTGGTCTTTGGGAAGTAAAAAAAAAGATGCAAGGTCAAGGCATTTAGTGTTTCCACCAGGTAATCAAAAATTTCTAGAGTTTAGGGAAAAGAATGGAAACCTTGCACTGAAGCAAATCTGCTGCTGAGTCCCCAAAGCCAACTTACTGGATAGGTGGCAAAATCGCTGGTGCAGTGATTCAGTTCCAGAGATGAACAAATTGAAGCTCCAACAAGTGGAATGCCTGGTGCACAGCTACACAACTGAGTGGTGGCAAAGGTCAGGGCAGAAGCAGCCAGTTATCAGCACAACACTGAGCAGCCCTCACCACTGGCTTACATGGCAGCTCCCCCAGCACACGTCAATGCACGTAAACAGATTGAGAGATGCAACAAGTTATTTCCATGGAATCTTCATCATCATTCTAAATACTGTCTGTTATCAAAGAATTACAACCCAATTAAAAGCAACTGATTAACTGAGCTCAAACCTGGCTTTCTAGACATCTGTGAAAGGTAAAATAAATATTCTTCATTTTACAAAGAAATAAAACAAACATCATCAAAACACACATCTGTTTTTCAAGTGCCTCTTTTCAATTCAACCCACACAGTAGCCTCTTCCTACAAATTCTATTTCCTCAGTGAAATTTCCACACTGGAGTACAATCGATTTCATTTCTTC
The DNA here is from genome assembly GCF_987193195.1 of Phasianus colchicus. Classification (NCBI taxonomy): domain Eukaryota; kingdom Metazoa; phylum Chordata; class Aves; order Galliformes; family Phasianidae; genus Phasianus; species Phasianus colchicus. The sequence continues at coordinate 7,893,097 of NC_143453.1, read as the reverse complement.
CTTGCTCTTTGGGTTTCAGTATCATCACAAGCTCCCCAACCTCTCAACTCTGTCCTATTAAATGTCAAGGATCTTTGTACTAATGTCCTTTGGACTTCCTTGGTAGCAGCCTCAACATCATCCAAGAGAAACATGAGCCAATGATGCCATGAGCCAATGCTCCAAAAAATGGGGTCCCAAACATGGCAATTCCTCAACAGAATGATTATCTAACATAAATGGAGCTTCAGTGTTGTTACTGGAAAGCTAGAAGAGACACAAACTAAAGGACTTCCCTAAAATACTTGAGACAACATCTGGTTCTGCAGATAATAATAAATTCCCCACTTATGTTTATAAAACAGATAGCTACTCATTAACAAACAACGAGCACTTCAATCGACAGATGTAAATGCCTACCTTCTGAACTAAGGCCCTTCGAGATACACGTATTTCCAATAATGAGACAGAAAGACCTGTTCTTTAATGACATACTTCTCAACAACAAAGCACTGAAATCCACCAGGGTTAGGAAATAGATTAAAAATAAACCAGAGATCAAGCAACCCACAGAAAGCCAGTGACTATAAAAGCCTTGGAAGTCAAGTTCCCTACCTCTATCCAAACCAGAGCAAAACAATTTCCACGCGTGACTCAGAGATGAGTAAGGACAATATTTGGGTGCCCCCCATTCCACATGGGTCCCAGGGACACACTGGATCTCCAGCAGCTCACTTGCTGCCACAGGCAGAGCTGTCACCTGCTGGGAGGATCCTGACCACTCAGCTGCAGAGCGTTCTGCAGTCACACTGCATCCCAAAATAGTTTCAGCTTGCCTGAGGAACAGGGAATATTAAAACTGCAGAGACACAAACATGGAGAGGTGTGTTCCAGGGACGCAGGACACTACGTGCAAGATTAGTCTAAAAAAGATGAAGAACTGACAATGTAGAAAAACACAGGAAGACTGGCACAGAAGCTACAAGGAAAAAAAAAATCTGTTTTAATATTAACAACAGTGTGTACAGAGAAAAACTGAAGACACCAGTACCAGAAAAACAGAAGTAGGAGGAAGTAGAGACAAGCAGAAAGCAGGAAACACTTTCCACAAGCATAGTATTTTGTGGAAACGAGCTCTGGGAACAGATAAACTTGGATGGCACATTCAATTAATTTCTACAGATTAGATGCAAGCAGAGCTCATATCGTGAGGAGGATGAATGTTCACTGTGACCACAGAAAACAAAAACACCCGTGTTGAAAGCTTCCCAACTGAAATGGTTTGTAAAGAGGGAGACCTCCAAAGAAGGTGCACATATCCATGAGGAAAAACTGAAGGCCACTGGGATTGCTTTACCATCATCCAGCCATGCACCCTGCCTGCACCTGAAGAGAGGCACCAATTCTCCCTCAGCTTTCTGCTGTTTACATAAACTCTGGTACTGTTGCACGGCTCTGGGTGTTCCATGGGTTGTTGTGTGGCAAGAGATGAACAACACTTCTCACTTTGGTAACGTTCTGAAAGACAGCAATAGTCTTAAAAAAAAAAAAAGGGGGGGGGGGGCCTGCAACACAATAACAACAATAACATATCACAAGTTTAATTTTATACTTAATGCTGGAAAAAAACAAAACAAAACAAAAAAAACACAGGAATAGTAACAGAAGAAAAGGATTAAAGATAGAAAACAACCCAGAAGTCGAGGGAAGAAGATATTGTTCCTTTCTGGTTGAAAGACAAACAAAAGCACCTGCTGAACATTATCTAAAGCTACTACTAAATCATACAGATGAGAGAGACACACAGAGGCTGTGTGGCCTCAGGGATCAGTCAATAAATAGAAAACTTCCTCAGAGGTGATCAGTTTCAGTGGGCCTGCCTCAATAGCAGTGCTGCTCCATCAGTGCTTGGCGAGGCCAGCCCTCCCCTGTCAGAAGCGCTGCGCACACGGAGGCAGCGCTGCTCCCCACAAGTTGGTGATGCTGGTGCAGCTCTGTGCCATTTGTGGGGCACGGTGGGATCTGCCCACTCTGGTTTGTTTCTGAAGTTATCTTTTTTATTTCAGCTCTTGGTGATTAATGAGCATTTCTCCCTTCTCAAAATAATCCTAGATTATGAAGCAAAACCAGCGCTGAGCCGGAATTTTATTGGTGAGACTCTGAAATACCCTCAGCTGTTTTACTGTTACAAATTATTCCACTGCTCCTATGAAAGGCTTGAATATTTAGATGTTATCATCTCCAGTAAATCAAGAAGGTAAAATTAACAGTAAAAAAAAACCTTTTCTGAACAGCTAAAAGAAAGATACAATCTCATTATCTTATGAATTTTATCAAACAAGTATCATTAAATATTGCAAATTTGTTAGATGATTTCAGAGGACTGCAAATTCCTACTGCACCTTCAAGAATGCAATTATCCATCTGAGAATAATAAAAAAGATTATTAACAAGTAAAGCTATGGGGCAAATTGACTACCAACTCCAAGGCAAAACCATGGTACATCTGCTTCCAGCAGAAACTGAACAGGTATTTTGCTTTATAACGTAGAAAGCATACACATTTTCCTACAATTCTACAGCAGCTTGGCCTGGAAAAGCTGAAACAGTCAAGTCTCAAAAATAAAAACCAAAGTGACAAGAGATGACCTTCCAGTGGACACTGCCAGCAAGTGAGACGTTATTTCTCTCAGTTCAAAACAAGTGATTGTGTCATAATGGCATCCACAACCAAACATAACCAGGAAATGCCACGTTTACGTTTTAAGAGTAAAAACTTAATTTGTCCCCAGCAATGTAGGTAACTCAGCAATTCTCAATCTTACATAATTTGATAAGAATCAGGCAGAGCACTGCAGATGAACAGAACTAAAATTCAATGTTATGCTGACACCTTCTATCTGAAAGTAGACATTCGAGGCAAAAACTCTCCTCTGTGATGCTCTTCACTGATCCCCATCGCTCAGTCCCTACAGGTTCCAGGCACGGAGCTTCCATTAATGTCAGGGGAAGCTCCTGAAATGGAAAAAGCAAAAAGCAACCGAAAATAGCCAGGCAGTTACACAGCCCTAGCACAACTCACTGCAAAAAAATATTTACCAGTCAGATTTTAATAGCCTGACATCCTCCTTGATAGAAAGACTGTGTGCTACCTTCTGGCCCCCATACACAACAATTCATCAAATACTGGCTGGCATAGCAGAGGCCACCTTGGACCACGCACTTACAGCAGGCAGAATCGTGCTGATAACCACTGCTGCCGTGTCCGCAGCGCTCTGCATCCTTGCTGGTTGCTGCCTACAGTCTAGCACAGAACATCCCTTTCTGTTTGCTTTCCTTCCCAAAAAACATTTTTCCAAGAAAAGCCATTATTTCTGCATTTGACTGAAAACCAGAAGTTTGGAGCACTCTCAAGTTGCCATAACAATCATCACAGAACAATGAGAATATTTTGCTCGACTGTGGCTCATTTTTCATCTCTCAAGAAATTAAGAGATTTTAATAGCATCTTTCCATGTGCAAGGCCCCACGGCACATTATAAAGAACATTAAAAGTAAAGCAAAACAAACGGCTTTTCTCCTCCATGGAGGACTGCCAAACTCCAAGGTGAAGCACAGCTTTTGTAAGAGAAACGTGCAGCCACGCAAGTGAGAAGTTTAAGAGGAGGCAGAGAGGCACACCATGCCAGCTGCCAGCAGGTTACCTTCTCCAGATTTTGATCATGGAAAAGGCTAATAAATCAGTGCTGCAGAAGTCTTCAACAACATCTAATGGCAGTACATCATTCAGTTCCTGGAAATGTACAGTGACTTCCTGCACCACAGACTGGCATCTCGCTTGGATTGCTACCTACAGATGTAAAGATGAGCCAAACAGCTCACAATGGCCTGGATACCAGAGTGTTTCGGAATATTTATAGAATTTTTTCTTAGAAATAAACAAACGACCATAGCATATCTCATGCCACTGCAATACCTTGCCGTAGAGGACAACACAGACAATATCCGCATCAGATCCCTGAACACCTACCATCAAAACAACAGATAAAAACTCAAAAGAGCACCTGGATTGAAAAAGGATGACTTTTTTCGTTTCGGTTATGCTTAATTTTGAGCTTGGGATCCAAATTTAGAAGTACACAAGGGGAATGAATGTGGTATTCCGAGAATCAAGATGAGAATTCCACACGTAAAGCACCACTTTAAAAACAAACAACTCAGAAAGAAAAAAAAAAAAAGCACAAGGAAAGAAGCAAAAGATGGTTTACAGGGCATGAAGACTGGAAAAGATAAAGGGTAGGAAGTAGGGAGAGAACAGGGGTCCACTGTAGTCACTTGGTGGCGTAAAAGAGGAAAGCTATTTACACTCAAAGCAAAAGGACAAGCACTAAAAGCATTCAAGAACAGGCTAACACACCTGCACTGACGTAGTGAGCAGTGCATTTCTAGCAGGCTGCAGAGAAGCAGCAGTCAGTATCTAAGTGAAGAACAAGTGGTTGCATACAAGCCAGAGACAAGTGCCTACAGTAATCCTGAGTGGCAGAAATCAGGGGGATGCTGCCCAAACACCAGCTCAGTCTGCCCCTCACACAGTCATCAGAGACACCTGAATACTGTCTCCATAGTTTACACCTCAGTGTACCCCAAGTGCTCTCACTCTGCATATCCCCAGTGCAAACCATCACTGAACACACTCCCTGTACAGCTATCAGCACAAACAATACTGGACAAGCTCTACACTTGTGACTGATGACATTGTTGTGTGTCCCTGCTGAGACAACAGCTGCACACTGAGATTATGCTCTTCCTCTTTGGGAAGATCACAGTTTATACCTGAAAAGAGAAGCACTCTATAAATGTCCCTTCTGGTTGGCAGATGGATCGGATATGCAGCATCCACCATCCACTACATCACAGCAAGATGCTTTACCTTCTCCAAATTTCTTCCATGTTGAACACTGAGCCATTTGAAAGATTAAATATTTCTTGTAATAACATACACAGTGCTCACTGCCTAGGGCCACAGCATTCTTTACTAACATATTTATGAACAAGGACAAGTGATCTCCCATCCTAGGAAAACAAACCAGATTTCTACAGGGAAAAAAAAAATTGTGCTAGCACAGATAGTAACTCTTGCTTCCTTCTCCTCTTGATCTCTCAGCTGCTCTCACATCCTGAACATCAGCCTGGCTACAATCCTCAGCACGTCAGAAAGCGGTATATTTGTCAACTGACAATTAAATGTTGACATCAATTTAGATGATACTAACAGAAAAGGCCAGATTCTTAGTTAAATTACCACTTTACTGCAGACTTTACCAGAGTTGATCATCCTTGACTCATCAGTGGGAACTGGTAAAGTAGGAGGTGAGAGCTTGTAACAGTGCATCACTTGTTGGGAAGAGCCCTACAGGGCCGTGAAGTGTGCAGCTTGGATCCTTTGCAAGGCAACAGACTCAGCATCCCTCAGAACCCCAGGCTTAACTTCCCCCGAGCCCACAGCTGGGAGGGCCTCCTAAAATACTGCAAGGTGCACTTTGACCCACAGTGACTCACTATGCTGATAATACTTGGACAATTTTCTCCTTGATTCCACAGCTGTGATCATGCCTCCCAGTGCTTTCCAGGGTTAGAAGCATAGGTAGAAATTAACTGGTTTAAGCCTAATCCTGAAAAGACGAAGGCAGTGATGCAGAGGGAAATACCCTGAGGCCCTGGTGAGCACTATAATTATGCCTTCTGAAAGAATAACTCCCATTCTTATGCAACTGCTTTGTAGTTTCAAGGATTTACTGGATCTACTGCTGATCCTAGATTCTCAAAGAAACCTTCCATCTCCCACGAGCCTATGATCTTACTCCCCATGTGTCTTGTTACAGCCTTCTCTCCCTACTTCATCTTTTACGCTGTGATGATATAACACCATTGCTAGGACCACCCCCAAAAATGACTTGAAAATGAGAGCACAGCAGGATATTTTATGCAAAAGGCCCCTCAATGTGATGTTCCTCATTCACAGTCCTAGCTTTACCATTCCACATTTTCTGAGCACAAGCCATTGCACCCGAGTTGAGGCTGGTTAAGTGTTTATTAGGCTCAACTGAAAGCATGGGACAGACTGATTTTACAGGCACCCATTACCAGAGCCCAAGCACTAAGAGCTACAAAGCACATACAAAACACATTCTAACATAAACAAGCGTGATATTCTCACAAATCACAGCGAAGGTCACAAGAGCTGACCTCTCTGGCAAGGCTATGCTCAATCTGACCTGGAACAATTTTAACTGGGCATTTCCTACTTTTTTAAATAACATGAAAACATTGTTGTTTCATATAAGAGATTTGCGAAGATTTCTAATGATATACAGAACAAAAACCTCTGAAATCCATCAGGTGCTTAAGGAGAAGTTATTCATATCTGTCTTTCAGACATGCCATGGGGCCTACAACAGTTGAGGTATTGGCATTTCTGTACTAGGGGTGTTCCTAAGAAAACAGAAGCTATAGTCAAAAAAACGTGTGTGGGAACACTGCAGCCACCATGCTACAGTTGTGTCCTGTATAATCTCCCACAACTTGCTGTATTCCAGCTGCTGAGTGTGACTAAACTAACACACAAAGTCTTATTCGTAGGAGGCAGCTCACAAGGGAACGAAGATAAATATGAAGATGCAGTAACGGATCTAAGCAAACAGCACAGGCACACTCAAACACCCAGTTCAAACAGTAACAGCACATTCTGACCTGTTTCAAGGGAAGACCTAATTCCTTTAGTGGATTAACTCCTCCACCCTCCAGGTCCTTTCACCTGTCACCCCCAAGCTGATTCTGACCAAATACTTACCAAATGTGCAAATTTGCAGACTTCAGTTGATACTAATAATGCTCCCTAGTTAGCAAGAACATTATCAATGTCTTTTCATGACCTGCATTCTATCCATCTCTAAGACTAAAAAAAAAAAAACTGTCACAATCTTATCTCTGCAGAGTAATTCTAGAAGCTGAAGAACTACCAAGCAGTCCTTCTGTCATGTAAAAAGGCTATCAATACTTATTTCCCTGGTAAGCTCCACTAGACAGAGGCAATGTATTATATCATTATAAAGAAGCTTGCAGACCCATAATAGTCAAAGAGAGCAAAGCCTGATATCGCTTGAAATGAAGAGCGTTACAGATTGCACCATCCTTAATCCATTTTAGGCAGCAGAATAAAGGCCTGAAGACACCAGCCTTCAAAACAGCAACTGTTTGGTTGCTTTGCAGAAAGAGCCTGAGTCGTGCAACCTAGCCACTGAGGCAGGCAGCAGTGTAAAATCATGGCACGCCTGGGCTACTGGCAGATGTCCATACCCAGCACAAGTCCTGAAGAATTATAATCATTAAATAACATTGTTTCACCACAAAGCAACTCTGATGGAGCATAACACATGCTCTTCCATACAGCACAATCTCCACTGGGCTCTATCAGGAATCAATCCACCTCAGACCACAGACAGTGGCAAAGCAGGTAACAGAAACGCAGGTTAAACTTGCCAGAAGAGATCACTGGTCACCGGATATATTTAACAGCAGTTTTACCTCAGAATAACAAAAACAGAAAAGTGTTTTTCCAAGAAAACCAACAGCAGTAACAAAAGTCACAGCGCCTCTGAGAAGTGGTGGACTGACAGCCCCAGAGACCCAGGGCCTCTCTCAAGTGATAACTGCATACACATCCTCAGTTTGAACGAGACAATTCCTGAGAAATCAAATGCATTCAGCCCCTCGTTCTTCCTTGCCACAGCGAATAAAGAGCTCAGCACAGGCCTTAGATGTGAAGGACTGTTTTACAGAGAGCCAAGCACAACAATTCCAGTGATTCCAAAAACAGTTAGCAAGTGATACCTGAAGGAATGAAGAATGTATAGCCTTGTTTCAGTTCAATTCTTTGGCATCGTTCCACCCTGTCTCCCAGAAAGATATCACTTTGCTTTCCTGAGAGAACCCATTCTTCATAAAGTTCTAGATTCTGCAGAGTAGGCGGAATCAGCCAGAAGATCTAAAAATAAAGCAAAGATGTAACTATTATCCACAGTCAACAAAAATACACAGCTGAGAAATTCCAGGAAGTTTATCCTACATTAGAGAAATGAATGCAGAGCACCAAGCTTGCTTTCTGCATAAAACACGTTTTCCAGTACTGTACATTGAGGTCCAGAGCAGACAGCAGCAGCAATTATGTGCTGGAAGTGGCAAGATAACTGTCAGTTGTCATCTCTCTTCCATGAAACATTTCATTCAGAAGATGCCTGCACAATTCACTTTCAGTTCAAAACAGTATGTTGGTATAGCACAACTTCATTGTACACAGAGATTAACGGTGTCTGTACAACAGGGATGATCAATCTGTTCCACTTATATCAGTGCTCACCTTACGCTGTCTACACTGCAATTAGGAAAAGCAACCTAACCCAGAAAAGATACACAGCATGTGTGGCTATGCTCACGTTTTAACATTTATCTATTCTGCAACACTTCAGCTCGGCTGTAATGTGCACAGGAGGAACACGAAATCTCTAAAAGGATACAGTGAAACTCCAGCTACAGAAGGTGACTTAGGAGGGCACTCTGACCCAACAAGGGTACACACAGCCATGCACTCTCTGCGTGACACTTCTAACCACACAACAATAACATGCACAAAGCCACCACCACCAACACACGCATTACAGATTTCAAACAAATCACTTGCTTGTTTCATAAAGGTGAATAGTGTCCTTCCAGTCCTGCAAACTGCATCTACATCAAAGGTAACTGAAACAGACTGACAACCGACTAGCAAAGAAGAAAAAACAACCAAAAAAAAAAAAAAACCAAGAAAAGTGAAAGAAAAACAAAAGCAAGCAACCCCTTCCCGCCATAAGAGGCAGAGAGGAATAAAAACAAACATCAAGCAAGGTTCACTTACCTTCCCCCCACGGAAAACGTGATACCACACTGAAGTGCCTCCAAAATCAATATGGAAATCAGTGAAGCATCCTTTCACACTCATCAAACAGTACCTGAAAGCAGAGCGAAGGACAAAACAGAATCAGTCTGAAACAGTATTTTTCATATCTTAATTTAGAGTATTGCATGCGCAATACCGTTTCCACCCAATCATATTTTTGCATTTACAGCACAAAGGTTTTTGTCTCATGAAGTAATGATAATTAGATTGTAACTGAAAAACGTGCATCTCCAAGTTGGAGTTTGCTGCCTGGACAACCAGGAGCTCCCAGAGTCAGGGAATGGAGGAAGGCTGGGAGTCACGCTGTCAGAAGCAGCGCAGCACCGCCCGTCGCTGGATGCTCTGCTCCACGCTCTCCTCCATGCTCAGACATAACCTTCACCACGAGTCGTACGCAAATAGCCTCCAAGTTTTGAAAAATCGCATTTGCCCATAAAAGCTCTCATCACCTGCGTGCCACCGCTGCCATTCCAGCAAGGAGCGGTGTGCAGAGACCTCGCTCGGCGAGCTAGCTCCTTTTTGTTCCCATCGCTCGGCATCCCAGCAGCAGCAGGCAGCCAGGCCGCGGCCGGCAGCATGGCCAGGCACCCAACCCGTCAGCTCAGCCGCTCGGTGCGGCTCTCCCGGCGGCGCCCCCCGCCCGCAGCCCCGCGGCCCGGCGCTGAGCGATGGCCGAGCTGCAGCGCCCTGCGGCCGCAGGAAACGCACACCGCTTAACCCACTAACCTCTTTTCCTTGTTCCGGTCTCCGTTTCATGGCCTGACTGGGTTTATTTTTTTGGTTTGGAGGTTTTTTAGGGTTGGGGTTTTTTTGTTGTTGTTGTTGTTTTGGCTTTTTTTTTTTTTTTTTTTTTTTTGGTTACGGAAACAGTACCAGAAAAGGGAGGTGGAGGGAAAAAATAAAAATAATTAAAAAAAAAAAAAAAAAGGTATCACAGCACCGTGCCTTTTTCTCGGCACATCCAGGTGGCGAGAGGCTCAGCAGTATGCAGGCGGCGTGCAACGTCCCGCGCGCCGATAGGCTGCGGCCGCCCGACCAATCAGCGCGGCCCTCGGCCCCAGGAGCCGCTGCCTAGCAACCGCCGCGAGCCCGGGCTGACAGGCCGGCACGCAGCGCTGTCAGGAAGGCGGGCCGGGGTCGGAGGGTCCCGCGCCGCCGCCCGCCATTACGGCTCTGCTCGGCGCGGCGCGCTGCTTCTCCTCACGGCGCCCCCAGGAGCGGGAGCGGAGAAATACCCCGGGGCAGCCGGGGTGCTTCAGGAATCCCAGCTAGCCCAGGGGCTGGCTAGACTCTCAATATGCTCCACTTCAAAATACGAGTCCTTCCCTCCCAAATGCTCTTTTTTTTTTTTTCCTCTTAAATTTCTCCTTTCATGTTGCAGCCCACCAAGATGTTGTTGATTACGAGAAGTCAGACAGAAATTAAAACCAATAAAAGCCCAGGAAGGAAGTCACCTTTCTTTGAGCCAAAGAGCAAAAAGTCACAGATCGAATCGTGGCGAATAAAACAAACCCTCGGTTTGCAGGCAGCACTGAGGACGAGGGGTTTGCATTGTGTAGAAACCCAAACCCTTTGGAATTGATTCCTTTTGTTTGTGGAACATGGATGATCAGCTCTGCAGGACTGAGCTACCTGTGCAGCCCCCGTTCGGGGGGCACTGCGGGGCCCGAAGGCGAACTGGTCCTCCTGTGGCTGTGCCCATCCACGGCAACGAACGCCAACCTGAAGCTGTTGATCTGTTTGCGCTCAGATAGGAAACAACAGCATTCGCGCCCTGTCAAACCCAAGTGCTGAGAATTTAGCTGTGTGAGAAAACACCCAGGCAGACAGCAGCGCCAACACACGTTTTTGTCCATTTCCCTCTGATTTCTTGCAGCTCTCTACACACGACCTCCATTCCAATCCAGGTGGGTGCCACGAGCCACGCAAATGGTGGTTAACAAAAACCTACAGCTCGTTTTGAACTACAAAAACACCTTTTTTTTCCTTCCCATCCACAAAGGAGACACTACATAGCCTAATTCCCCTTTGGTTTCTGCTGCTCACCCACCCCACCGGGCCGCTTTTGTCCGGCCCCGCAGCACAGAGGGGCCGCAGCCCGCAGCCCGCCTGGCACAATGCCTTTGCATTGACCTCTGCGCTTCCTTCCCAACGCGCCGCAGTCACATGGCCCCGCGCAGCCCCACACACCGCTGCTCCAGCAGCTGCTGCTGCTGTAGGGAAGGAGCAACTTTTCAGGTTTTTTGCACCACGCGCACCCGCAATAATAATAATTATTAAAAAAGAGCTGTCGCACAGCAGGCCGCAGCAGGTAATGGGGTTATGGAAGCACAACCCCAAGCAGCGTGAGGGGACACAACCTTGGAGGTACGCCCTGAGAGCACAGGTGATGCAAAGGATGCCCCACTTCAGTCGTTCTCCAGCACATCCAACCCCTGCATAGCACCAGCGTGGGCTTTACACCACCAGGCAGCTGCTTGTAATCTCCTATTAGAGAGCCTCCCTTCACTATCAGAGTTTGTTTCATGCTCCAACAGCCAGGAATTGTTTAGGGTAATGCACTGTTATTTTAGAGGAAGGGTCTAAGATATAAAGGAAAGAGGAACTTCCCCCCCCAAAAAATCTGGGGAAAACCATTAGTGAAAGGATGCAGAGAAACATGGAGTAAGCTGTGAACTCACAGGGAAGATCATCCCCCAAAAAGAGCACGGGAGATGATCCAGAGGAAGGCAACCACCGAGCAGACGGAGGCAGAAACAACGCGGAGCCGCTGCTCCGCACGCACCACGCTGGCAGGCAAACCCACAATGCACTCGCCACGCATCGCTCCGAACCCACAAGCAAACAGCGAAACAAAGACAGCAGCGGACACGGCAGGATGCAGACGCGCACGGGCGCAGGCACGCGCGCAGGCAGGGAAATGCACATGCACACGGACTCGGGGGAGACGCGTGAGCGCACGCAGGCGGCATTACCCTGAGCTCAGCTCCTTTTCTCTCGCATTAGGTACCGTGCACCATACGGCTCTATTCCCTCTGGCATTGCGAGGGCTCCCCTGCCACTGAGCTCAGCCCATAAACCACTCCCAAACCCCAGCAGAGGCTTCTGTTTTTTGTTCGGGCCAATGAGAAAAGTATAGCTCACTCTTCCTTCCTCCCAGGAGCAGCGCCGGCTGGTTGAAATCCCTAAGCCTGAAACCGAATACCACAAACCCATGAGCCGACGGCGAGTGCCAAAGCGGGGAGAAGGAGCGGCCCCGCGGCAGGCAGGACGGAGCGGCTCCGCGCTGCCCCTCACCTCCGCCCCGGGCAACGCTAACGGCCCGAGCCACGCTCCCGCACGGGGGCCCCGTAACCGAAAGCCACAAATTACGCCGCCAGACAAAAGGAACCATTGTCACCCGGCAGACACGGGGCCAGCGCTCGCGGCCCCTTCTGCCGTCCTCCCCCGCCCCGGCCCCACCGGCCCCCGCAGCGCCGACCCCGCCCGCAGCCCTTGCGGGAGGCCCGAGGGCCCCGGGTCCCTCGCGAGGAGGGGGACCCGTCTTCCCCTCGTGGAAGGACCGCGGCCTCCCCCCACGTGATGAGACCCTCACGGAAAGGGCTCCCCGGCTTCCCCCTCGCAGAGCGGGGACCCCCAGCCCGCGAGCAGGGCGCGGGCACCCACCTGCAGCCTCGGGGCCAGCTCCGCCTTCCGAGGGCACAGCGAAGCCCACAGCCCCGGATCCCCCGCCAGGAGCGGGGCCTGAGGTGAGGAGCTCTTCAGGCAAAGCATCGCCTCTCCAGACCACAGAGGAACTAATCATTAAAGGTGGAGCGTGCGGCAGGCACTTCAAAAGCACATAAAGGACCTGGTGCCTGCCCTGAGGGGGTTACAGGCTGAGTCAGGCAGACGAAAACAACGCACCAGATAAGGGACGGCCTCAGTTTGCACTAGAGATTTTACAAAGCAACCAGAAATCCAGATCACACCGGTAGCAAAGAGAGCAGTTGATGCCGACCTCGTCCCACTTCGCCCCGCTCCCATCCAAGGTGCCGATGAAGCACCGAGGCCCCACTGCGCTCCTGATCCCAGCCTGCCTCCTGCTGCACGCGGGGACCTCACAAGGCAGGAGTTATTTACATTCCAGCCATCGGATTTTGGCACGGACAGCTCACAGAGAGGAACAGCAGAGCTGCACCCAGCTACCATTTCAGGCTGGCTGCAAACCTCACCGCTATGGCACACGTTCAGCTAGTGCTGGGGAGGTTACCTTTGAACTTTAAGAAGTGAGAGGCCTCTCTCTTAATCGGAAGCTTAAATTTCTGAGAAGGCAGCGATGGCTATGAAGAAATGAACCAACCTGCCAATTTGCAAAAACCTGGCCTGTCTGCCCTGGGAGCACATGAAGCTGGAATAGCGTTCTGACATCTGCAGATGCAGTGCGTTTCTCCATCTTTGTGACATGGCTGCTCAGCAACACAACAAGGAGTTTCAAAGACCAGCATTTATTTCAGCTGTACACGCGAGTCTGCAAGTCCTCCAAGCTGTACACAAGGGAGGATTTGACTCTAACATATCAAACTGAAGACATTAAGTTTTATTTACCTGGCTAGCTTAAGAAGCTTGAGAACTCATGCTTACTGGTCTCATTTTCTTGTACTTAATTATATCTGTGGGGCAGTTTTGTATCCAAAACAATTCACAAATGACACACACCATGCACAGAAGTATCACACATGCATTAAACAGCACCAGGTTGCCTTGCAGGATCTGCAAGCTCCCTCAATTCAAAGGGCAATTTCTGTCCCCAGAGGCACACCCTCAGCTTCTAATTAGACCACAGCTCCACCGAACATTTTAGCATCTGCTTAAATCCATCTCTACTTAGCAAAGGAATGAATGGATAGAAAGGAATGGATGGCTGAGTAACTACCCAGCAGAGGGAAAAACAGGCTAACAGTGTGCTGTATCAGAGCAGCACCCTTTTGTGAATAACTCGATGTTTCATGGTAAAATCACACAATCACGGGGGTTGAAAGAGACCTCAAGAGATCAAGTCCAATCCTCCCATATCATCCCTTATTGAGGGACAGCAGTGATATTAGAGATCTATTATAGCAGTGTGTAGGTATTCTAAGTAGTAAGAAGAATTTTGAAGGCCAAAAGGCTGCTGCAGTGATTGAGGCTTGGCACAGTTGCTATTTTGCTGCCACTGCTTTGTAAACAGGCTCTGTGATCTCAGCAGCAGTGAGCTGCTGCTCGCTCTCCCAACACCACATAGACCTGCACCTCACATGAACTGCAGAAGGACTTTGCCTGCAGTCTCCCTGCCGTGATCTTGTCTTGCTCTTGCACTGCCTCTCAGTTGGCACAAACATCCATGCAATCATGTGGTAGCTGGAACGGCCTGAAAAGTGACCAATTTTTCTTTATTTCTGAGTCGATTTTCAGCCAGACCAATTTCGAGTCCAGTTTACTTTGCAGCTGTATAACAGCATGTTCTGGCAGTAAAGATGGGACAGTGTGGGCATGGGACAGTTTTTCAGGAGCAATGCCAACTTACATCAGTTTGAATTTTGTCACACCACCATCTCAGCAGGCCAGCCCCTAACTTCTCACCTTTTCTTGCTGCTTAAGATGCACTGCTTGGAAAGTTCTACTTATTTTTGACATAAACTGTTCCTCACTTAATTCAGTACTCTAAGGCTCTTATTAGGAAAGTAGTCATTTACTTACAGACAGATGAATAACCTCATTACCCTGGTTGTGTTTTTTTTTTTTTTTTAAGTTAATGGTGCAAATCCAAGTGAAAGCCACAGCAGCCTCCAGCACGTGTAGCACTCCTAGTAACCGAAGCAGCGCAGCAGATGGAGCGTTCTCTAACTTCACTCCCAGCACGGAACTCGATGTGCAGGAGCCAAGACAGACATTTGTGTCTGGTAATGCCATCTGTGTCTGCAAAACTGCAACGCGTTCGCTGGAGTGCTTTTTGTTTGTAGGGAACACGTTAATGGTGGGTATCGCATACTGCAAAGTCAGTATTATGAGAATGCTAAAAACCAAAATGAAATGAAACAATCCAATTTCTAAGCACCAACAGACAGAATTAAAGAATATGAATACTGGAGATTCGCAGAAACAAACGGGACATGTGAAACAAGTGACAGCGCTGACATTTAGCTCCATGATTGAACACAATCTCTTTAATAAGGGCTCGTGCCCTCTGGGCACTCACAGCAATAGCTGGGACTGGTATCTATACAGGAAAGGGGCAGTGTGAATTCCCAGAGAGGGAGAAAGCTAATCTCTTGAGGATTTCATATTTAAACTGGACAAGTTTAAAGAAGAAAAGTCTCCTGAGAGTCACTAAGCACACAGAAACCACTTCCAGCTCAAGAACTCCCTGCCTGAACTGCTTACAGTGGAAGTTCAGAAGTCTATTAAGGGGCTGCATCATTTTATGCTTGTGCTGCTTTCCCATTCCTCCCAGAGCAGCTATGACAGCAGGCAACAGCAGACAGGTTACTGAGCACCATGGAGCTTTGTCCTTATCCAAGGCAACTTCTCTGGTGCTCCTAGACTATCAATATTTGCTTTTAAATTTATCTTTGTTGCTTCTACAGACCAATAAAAATTTTATGCCACCAGTGCTGTTAAATCATCTTTCTTCACCCCTTCTGGTAGATGATGCTCACTAGATCACTCTCTTATACTCTCACTCCAGCTGCATCATGCTTGCCTTTAACCCTTATGCACAACTCTCCCCATGAAAAACTCCATTTTCACATTTCAAGCACCCAGTCTTTCACTGTTTAACTTCCCTTTACCTATCACATCTACTAGTTTATCAAGCTGCCAACCTCTACCTTCCCTTTGCTAGTGACAGCAACCTCTGTGGTTATATGTCTGCTTCTTGAACAGGCATCCCTTCCTTTCTAACAGGTCACCCCCCACACATAGGAAAAGCTCCATGTCAAAATCTGTTGAATTGCTACTTCTCTAAAATCCCTCCTTGAAACCTACCATCTGGCAGTTCATGATGCAAGTAGCGAACTGCAAGAACACACTCTGCTTTTTCTGCTAAATTCTGTTAGTTGTGTTGTTACCCTATCTTTTAAGCCATCTCTGCCTTGTTTTGTTTACTTACTGCATTTTTTCCTCGGTATCTGGAGCACGCCTGCTCCAGGTAAGGGACAGTTTTCCTTGCTTCTTTGTACAGCCCAGGAGTCCTGAAGATTTTAATCACGATTCTGCTCCTTAGTTTTAGCTTATTATAAATAAAGTACGTTATTTAGTGGAGTAACCACTTGGGAAGGGGAAACAATTTGCCTGAGTTCTATTTTCCGCTCTGACTGCACAGCTTTAGGCAAGTCACACAGGACATTTCCAGATGCACGTGTGAAACTTGTCACTCTTATCCATACCTGATGACCCTAACAAGCAGTTTACTTGTTCAGGATACAGTACCTTTAACTTCTGCTGAAATCAGCAGTGCTCAGCACATCACAGGACAGGGCTCCTCTACAATGCTTGCCACACAGCCTCTCTTATTATAGAGAACCTGCACCTTCCGGAACATTATTATGGAATAAGAGACAAAATGGTGCAAAATGGACTGCACACTTCTTTGTGCACGTTAGTGTCAATCTATTTTAGACATTACAGTTTGGAAACAGTTCTAAGCAATTTGCAGAACGCTAAAAGTTGGTTCAACAACAGAGTGTGAGACGCTGCCAGCATTAGGTCTGGCCAATAGAGAATGCCTCTAAAAGAGAAACAGCAGTGAAGTCAACTTAGTGCTTCCAGGATTATCTGCTGCTCACTAGCCATACAAGTCAACAGCTGTTAAATTATTAACAATAAACCCAATTTCTGTTGTTCGTTCCTATGAAACTTCTTACAACACATATTTTCAGGCCTCCAAAAGTGGTATGTTTCCTCTAAACTTTACTCCAAATATTTAAAAAACAAAAACAAATAAGCCACTACAATTTCAAGGCAGACATTCAAACAGAAGGAGCACTGAGGTGATTTCATATTAACAAACTCATCCAAAGATTGACAGAAGAAGGACAAACTATCTGCAATCCTCATCAAACATGTTCTGAGAGGTTCCTCTACCACCAGAAACACAACGTATGCAGCAAGTCCATGTTTGGGAACTTCAGCAGGTAAGTAAACTGCCATGAACGGCAGAAACAAATCTTTGAGGGAGACCCACACCTATTAACAATGGACTGCAAGCTCATTTCACGAAGCATCAGCTAACAACTTTTCAGCCATTAGTAATTTAGAACCTGAGAAGGATCTGAACCCAGCCTACAGAAGGACTTTGATCATACTGTATGAATTGTAAGACATCTGTATCTGTGAAGAGGCTTTTTGGGACAGTGCTTTAGGAGAATGGAATAGTTCAGCTGGAAGGGACCTAAACAGATCATTAAGTCCAACTTCCCACTAAAGGGAAGTCTGTCATTTTCAAAACAGTTGCTGAAAACAGAAATAAAAAGGTACTTTTTAAAGGGATTTGATTGAAAATGTACTCAAATCGTAGATTATTTCTCAGTTGAAAATATTTAGAAAAATTGCATCAGGAAATTTAAAAGGCATACACATACATAATTCCTTTCCTAAAGATCCCAAACACAGGCTTTAAGATCATGAAGCATCCATTATAAAATTCTCAAAAACAAAATTGTTCTCCTTCAAATCTGGAGCAGCCTATCAGCATTACACTGCTTAAACAGATCAATCACATCAATTTCTCTTCCTGCTCACTGAAAATGAAGATTTCCTTTCCTTCTTGCTTTTGAGTTCAAAAGGAATTAAACCAGGAGGTCAAGAGGAAAGCATTTAAAGAAACTTACTTTTTCACTTTGGGGTATTTCATCTCTGAAATAGCATTGGTAGCATCTGTCTGTCTCTCCTTCAAATGCTGTGGCCACATATTATCCACCCAGTCGACTAAGTCCACCTGGAAGCCCCAAAAATCAACTGTTAGTCACTGTACACATGGTAGGATGTACCCCTGTTGGCTGGAACTCTAATAGTGGCAGCAGCAGATGAGTAGCAGGCATACTTTTTTGTAGCCAGCATTCCAGAAATTGCATTTATGAACATTAAAACACAAGCACAAAAGAGATTACATTTTTCCAATACATTACATTTCAAGGAACATTAAACCCATTCTTCTGGCCACATTCTGATTTGAGTAATTACATTATCATCTCCTTCACTGTTCTACTTCAGATTAAAATTCACCGAAGTTCTTGTTCAAATGCCAAACTTCTAGGAAGCATGGCAGGAGATAACAGTGAGAAAGACATTACCAGCAAGATGAAGAGGAGATGGAAACTGGTGCCTCCTGAGGGACATTTTAACACATCTCTCCTGGTTGCCAGAGCATTAGCTGACCATCAGTAAGGTCAAGCCTGTGTCTCATTCGTTGGTCTTTTTAGTGGTGTCCTAGGTATCCATAACACTCCCTTCTGGTTACACAAGTGGATCACACACACCAGGTTTCAAAACGGCAAGCTCCAGCGAAGGAGGGAAGCCCAACCAGGCAGGCTGTAGTGCGGCATTTGGCCACAGTGTGGCTGCACATCCCGACACAGCTCCAAACCTCCTGCCGTGCTATCTACGGGTCAACAAGGGCTGTGAGACCTATCCGAGGTGTTTGTTGGTCACCTATCCTCCCACTGTGTGCAGTAAGAACCGAGAGGTGCAGTTCTGCCATGGGCAGCACTCAACCTAGCATCCTGACTGCTGCATCTTTTAAAAGGCCCATGCAAGAACGATTATTTGTATGAGCTGACCCAAAGGCTTGCATCCCCCAAAGCACTTTCATAGTGCTGCACTTAGCACATGACATTCTTGCAGGTTAGGGCTGTTGCTTATCTATTTCTCCATCTGCACCAGGTACTGTTGATAACAAGCAGTACTTGGAGAAGAGTCAAAGGGAGATGATACAGGCAGTAGAAGAAGTGGCAGTAGAAGTACCAATTCTGTGACTATCACAGTTGTATGTAGAAACAAAATTGATGATTACTGCCCCAGTTCTGAAATAATCCCCACATCCTGATATTGCAACCCACAGCCTTTACACCAAGTCACATGTTTCTGCCTTGTGGGCTGAAATAGCCCTGCAGCATTCACAGGATCCACTCCTACAAATACAGTATTTGGTTAATATCTGACTTTACGTACCGACTGGACTTCCCCACAGTCCCTGGCACTCTCTTCTTCTATCTCCCACTGCAGCACCTAAAGGGTGCTGAAAGAGCACTCTTCCAGTGAGATCTAGATATTGCTGGTTTTACAAACCACTTTACACTCGGGCTGAATTAAACAAACATGAAAAATTAATTTACATGGGGTAATAGGGACCTAATTGCATTTTTCAGTCCTGAGCACCCAGGAAATTAGCACAGATGTTTTAAAAGCTCACTGAGAATGATATGCTTGGGAAAATCGGGATCAGCTGAACACCAGAAACTCCCCAGAGCACTTCCAAAACTGCCTGGCTAGTGTCTGAATGACAGCAAAAACCTGTATAAACTTCTGAATAAGTGCTTAATATTCAATTTGTGATACACGCGTAACAGAACACAAACCCCACTTAAGAATTACTTCCATAAATCAGCTATAAAATCTGCCACCTACTTTTTTTTCTTCACCAGTTCAGGCATAAGTATGGCATTTATATTGCCTGCAAATGCAAGAGATGTCCCCAGTGGAAAAAAAAAAAAAAAAATACAACAAAAACAACCACTAGTATAGCTGCAATAGCACTTAGAAATTGTAAGAAAAGTGGCTGACAGCAAAGCACCATAGGGCTACAGTTTTACACTCTGCAGCACCATGAACATTCAGTGCCAGAAACAGGCTCAGTGGGAACAAGCAGCACTCATTCTGCTCTGAGAAGTCTCTTTGTTCTCTGATCAACCAGAACCCATGCCCAAATTTCTCTGTCAAGTGTATGGAGGAGACACCGTGAAACCTCCAATGCCAGTTCCTCCACTGTATCACTGTGTACAACGAGCTGATGCTGTAATCCTCACTCACGTATGGCTACTTTTTAGTAATAAATGAAATTATCTTTATTAACAAGGTCACAGTTTCACTGCTAGTAACTCCATGAAGTTACAGGAGTCACACACTTTTCAAAAATGCATACAAATTTACCTTCTTCCTCTGCCGATGCCAATTCCGACCAAGCAGTAATTATGACGAATTAATGATGTGTAAACTTCTATATTTAATACATGTATTTTCACCTTCTTTGCTTTGGTTCTCTTGAACATTTTTGCAGTGAACAAGAGGGTCTGTAGAAGGAATTTAAGCTCCTAGGTTATGGCTTTAAATTTCCTCTTCCTTAGAGATAATCCACAATTTCCTTCTTCACCAAGCCATAGACTAAGACTGCTTTTTTTTTAGGATAGTAATAGCTTTATATTTTACATTACAAAATAGCTCTATTGTTATTTTGGATTAGGTTGTATTTGCACATTAACACTTGCACAATACCAAAAGACAATAGACAGGTATTTAATTTTAAATGCAGTTTTCCCTAAATACATCCAAAGGAATTGGATATCAGTACAAATCGCATGATTAAGAGCTCATCAGGCACCTAATTCCTGTAGATTAAGTTCCACCTCAAGGAGACAGTGGAAAATGAGATCCTAAACAGACAAGAATTACAGGTGCTCCACGTTACTTTCTGTCTAGTGTGCATCCTGCAGCACCATTATTTATTACAAAGCAACTGCTTATTGGAAAGAAGCTGAAAATAAACAGGATCCCTTACCACATTGGGACGCTTGACAATGTTCTCCAGCTTTGTGTGGCTGAACTCCAAGCTGATGACATTGTAGAGTTTTTCACGCTGGGCCTCTGGTGTTTCATAGTATCTCACAAACTGGGACATGCTCATTTCAACACCTCTTTGTGTGTTCACATCCATCACATCCACTATTCGACGACTTCCTGCAAATGCACAGAAATGCTCCTAAAACATTTATTTTAAATGTGTAAGTTCTCAGCAACTTCAGGGAAGCTGTTGTTAGAGGACAACAGAACAGCGTCAGTACCTCCCCAGCCCTAAGCAGCTCAATCAGCAGGTAACTAACCTGGAACAAGTCTTTGTGCCCAGTATGACACCGAGCGAGTCATCTGTTGCCTTTGCTTCAGAGAGATGGAGAGTACTTCCCTCCTTTACACAGACAACATGAGCAGTACATTAAAATCTGTGAAGAACTGATTTAATGTGGTAGCAGGGGGCATGTAAGACAACTAGCTCTCCAAATCATACTGTGCAATCTTCTAAACATGCATATGCCTCTCCAGATGCTTTTGGCCATGTACAAAAGTTACCCACAAAAAGCAGGCTGCATAAGCAGATATGAACTGCTGAACACCTGATACTGATTGCTGTGTATTCTCAATTTCAGTCATTGCTAGTGGAGATGAAAGCAGCAGAAGCACTCACTTCGGATCTCTACACAAAAACCATGGGACATACTTGCAGCTCCTTGAGTGGCAGACATACAAGTCTCATTAGCACCAAAATGTTGAACAGCAGTTTTTGTCAAGCCTTCAGCTTTATACAGATTAATCCACAGTCTTCTCTTCGGCCAACTGGAAGGTTTCACCCCTCTCAGCAATTTCATCATCCTAATTAGCAGTTCATTTGTGTGCGAGCAAAAGGGAGCCTATGAGAGACATGCCTCATTTCCAGGAGAGAAGGATTCCAGCAAACAAACTTGCAGCACTTCCAAAAAAAAAAAAATCACTCCAAAACAATTTCTGTTGCTGAAGAAATAACTCTAAGTAAATTGTATTAAAACAAAATGGAGAGCCTATATTATGCCATCAGAGGGAATTATTAATAATTGCAGCACCTGGCCTATTGTGTGCTTGGGAGCAGTATTTCAGCAAGAATGATAGTTTGGATTTCATTGCTCCATTAAAAACATCCTTAGCCACTGATAGCAATGACAGTGACAGATATGATAATGATTCTGGAAAGGAACTCAAGACCATAAAGCTTTGTAATCAAAAAGAAAAATTTATACAGTGTAAGTCTGGAGTAGTCCCACTGGCCCGTCAGTCAGACTCCACTGCAGCACCACCAAAATGGGATTTGATTCCTCAGTCAGAACTCAGGACTGCACGTAGTGTTGCCACCTTGAGGCAGGATGGGGAGAAAGCTTAGTTATGTGTGAAAAAGCACAAACATCCTTAAATCTGGTATTTGCACGTTTGAAACAATACACAAAACCTAGTTCTTTTGCCTTTTTTTTTTTTAACTTGCTTTTTGTTGTTGTTTTTTTTTTTTACTGTTAACTTTACCACCTAGGGGGAAAACTTGTTTTTCACTCATCGGGTTATCAGCTGGGGCAAAGTCCTGCTAAACAGCCCCTGAATTAGTGCCAGCCTGGTTAGTGACTTCCACAGCCTGAGGATTAAAGCAGAGACCACAGCCCAGAGGGGTTAAGTACTTTGATACTGAAAAATTGAATCTGAAGGGCTTTGTTGCAGTCTGAGATGTGCCATAGTACAATCTAGGTTTGATCTCAGCCGCACTGGAAGCGACCTCATACAGCCTCTCAATTACCCTTTCTGAAAGGAAAATCAGCAGTTACCTGATGAATTACAAATATGAGGCCCAGTTCAATAACAGGGTTGTTAGATGTACCTGATTATCAATTACAAGCAGAAGAGCTAAGATGTGAATTGACAGTCACTTGACTTCCGAATTAAAGAGTAATTAGAGGGGCTGTTTTTCTTTTAAACCACAGCACCAAACACCCCGTACATAATGATTCCTGGAGCACCGCTTGCAAAATTTGAGACATATAATTACAGGTTCACAGCCTCAGCTCACTGCCCACTTCCCAGTGGCTCTGGCTTACTGCCAGCTTTTTTTCCTCTTCTCCCCTGAAAAGATTCAGCTGTCCCATCTACTTCCTGCCTCTAGGAGAAGGTTAAATATTATCCAGAAAGGGAGACCGGTGAAGAACAAGAGAAAGGAACACACAGAGGCTGAGAGATGTGAGTTCAGACAATTTCTGAGGCTGTGTGCCATTTATTGTGAGCAACTTACCATTTCCCAGATATTACTAAGCCTGTCCACATTAAGAGGATAAAGCTATCTTGGGGAACTACTTTAACCATTTGTAACAGAATTAAGATCTGTGCATAACGAATAGCTTGATGCCTGCCGTCAGAAACCAACTTTGAATGCTGAGGGCCAGGTCTGCTGCTCCCTCTTGATCTTTATTCTTCTACAGGGAAAAACATCCCTGGATTGCAATGCAGGATTTTGGCAGAGCCCAAGGAAGCCTGTTGGCTTCACTAGTGGGTTAATTGTACCTAGAGTTGCAGCTTTGACCTGAATCCAATCAGTCCCTCTGGAGCTTCTGAGCTGGAGAGCACAGATACGTGATAGCCTGTACTGGCTAGAGGGACAAGAATCAGAGCAGAACGTCCTTGCTCAAATAGAGCTACTAATGAGATTTCCCCATGCTTCAGAACCAGCATCAGTACAAATTTAGTTACAGAAATGCATCCTCCGGAGGACACAGAAGAACAAATGGCAGCAAGAGTCCAGCTGCACACTTCCACACACTTCTGTGCCCCCATGGTGGTTCTCCCACCCATTGTTTCCCACCACAGGACAGGCCCCAGCCACTGCCCTCTTGCCCTGCAGCACCAGGGTCAGAAGCAGCCCCAGACTGGAGCCCTTCCCACACCAGGAGCCTTTCAATAGGGTCAGATTATTTCCTTCTTACAGAGATGCAAGGCTACCTGCACCCAATAAGCACCTTCCTCATCTGCCATCCTCAGCATCGGCAGCTCTGCCATTTGTTATAGAAGTGCCAACCTGCAATAACCCATGCTGTTAGATTTCTTCATACAACAAAAGGTTCATTTAGAGCACGTCTATAGGAAGAGCTTAAGCTAGCAAGAAGTCTTAAACCTTAACATTATAGGACCAAAGGAGGTTCACAGCAAATAATGTTTCAGTAGCATTATGTAGAAGCCATTAAGATCTTTATGTCTACACAAAAAATAAACTGTGATTTCCAGCAATTCTTTGAGATAAAACCACAGCCATAGAAAGCCACACAAAAAAGTTTCCAAGCTTCAGCAGGAGCAGCTTGAGACATATCTAGCTGTAGTCACAGCAAACTTCCAAAACATGCTGATTAATACTTAGGTAAAGTTATAACTACAGTCAAAGGTCATTTTGGACTAAGGTAACTTATAACACTAAATCACACCAGCTACCATGAAAAGACTTTGCATGCTGCTACCCTAGGATAAGATAGTTGTTTTCTAGCCTGGATGAGCTAAGCCAGAGAATGCTTATTGCAGAAGAACAGCATCGTTATGGGCAATTAATCTAAATAGCTGGTCTGGTTGTTTTTCCCACATATACAACTGGTTTTAAAGCCACTTGTAGACAGAAACATTGAGATAACAGCAACCACATCAACATATCAGTTCAATTTCCTTTTCGTGTTTTGACATCATAGGTATATATCTTTCAGAGAAGTTTAATTTTTTTACAGGATTCATTCAAAGATGATTTGCTGCTGTTTATATCTGGACAGGAACATGACTTTTTAGCATACCTGTCTCAGTTTAACTACAATTTTTATTTATTTTTGGAAGAGTTTTACTGTATTAAGCAAAGAACTTGGAGTGATCAAACAGGAAGCTCAGCTCTAAAAATAGGGATGGTTCTACTTCCAAAATGGCAAGGCAGCAGACATGCTAAACATAGGAAAACATCACAATATTTTTTTTTTTAATTAAGCACAAGGAGGGAGCAAAGAACATTTTTATTTTACTGCACAGAAGTCCTAATTGTGAATCAAGGCTCACTCAGCACCAAGGCAGAAGACCACATGTATCATGTCTTAGCCCAGCATCAGTGCTGAGAGCTAAACTGGGACACAACAAAAATAGAAAGTCCTCCTGCTCTGTGTGAGGGAGGAAGAAAGCTGGGTTAGGTTTCTCCTTGTTCAGCCTTTGAGGCACCTCACCGAGCCCAAGCCTGCAAGCAGGAAGGAGACAAGAGACCACTACCAGAAGCAGGGAGAGAAGGAAAGGAAGAGCAGGACTCCAGTTTGGACTTAATTGGTAGGGCAAGAAAAAGTGCTGTTAGAAGCAGTGCCAATGAGTAGCATTAAGAATAGAAATGCTGTAACAGGTGACAATAGCAGAAACTATATGCCAACTTAGATGACGAAATGATTGTTTGGTACCAGAGCATGGTACAAAAATTCAAGGGGGTTCTAAGTAGTTTCTAATTTTAATTCTGCCCAAGAGGGAGCCCAGCACTGCTCCACAACTTGCCCACTGCACCCAGTTGGCTTGACTCTCCCTAGATCTGAGCAAGAAAGAAACAGGCCAGAAGTGACATGAGTGTGTCTCAGTATACATGCCTGCATGTCCCACAGATCTCATGACAAACAAACAAAAAACCACCACCAAATCATGCTGCTGCTGCTTGCAGCAAGGTACACTGATCCCTCCATTGTCACCAGTCCACAGCTGCTGAGATGATCATGACAGCACCTGCTCCAAGCTGAAAGGATTTCTCTCCACTTTCTCCCAAACTATGATGAGATTGGGGGTGAAATGAGTTATGTACTGCAGAGCAGCCTCACCAACACAGGACAGATGCAAAGGAAACAGGAGAGGTCGCTCAAGGGAAAAGAAAGAAGAGACAAAAGGGATGTGCCAGTGTTTCTTCAGTGCAGCACTTGAAAAAGAGACACCTGCCAGATAAGAACTGGAATTAATCACTTTAGCAGAACAGCACTTTTTTTTTTTATGGTCCTTATGTTTCCTCTATCTAGTTCTCATGTAGAAAAAGAAATGCAACAGCTAGAAGTTTAGGCAGCTCACACCAGCAGCACGATATAAACCACTTACGTGGCAGACCATTGGTTTGACTCCATCCTACCTTTGGAGCACCTGGAATTTACTGTTTCAATAGTAACATTTATTTGCTGATCTGGTTGAGATCTGACTTGGCAGAGTTCCTTATTATAGAAAAGCCTCAGAGCATGAAGCACACCGGCAGTCCCAGCAGCATCACTGGGAGGACAACTGGAGCCCGATTTATTTAAAAAGTTTGAAATACATATTGGAGATTTTAAAACATATTCTGGCCATAGAGCAGCACATTGAAGGAAATGTTTTCATAAAATCTCAATGAAGTTTTCCTGTAACAGTGCAAAAATAGCTTTAAAACACCTGAGGCAAATCACTGGCCTTGACCTACACTGCTTACCATTTTTCCATTTTCCCTTTGAAAAAAATGATAGCCAAGTCTATAGCTCAGCACCCTTAAATCACAGGCTTTGGTTTTGGATCAAAGGAAACAGCACCTACATGCAATTATTTTGCAGACATTCATGGGGAACATCCCAGCTCCATCCTGCAACAACTCACCCTCATCTCCCATCTTCAAAATGTCGCCGGAGCCCCGCACCTCAGCTGTCAGAGCTGCCACCCATGGCCCCGAGCCCCGTGCAGGGCCCTGAGCATCCTTTATGTCAATTCTCACAGAGGCTGAAGAGCACAAGTTGTTTTATAAAAAAAAAACTACAAAGATGCTGCCCTTCTAAACAACAAGAGCAATGAGCCCGCTGCCATTAGGTCCATTCTGGTCAGCACTCCAGCAGTCTTGCTCACAGCCTGCTGATCAGATGCTTCAGCTTCGTGCTGCCATGAAAACAACAGCTCAGAGAAGAGGGTAGGAACAGCTCATACCATGGGACAAATAAACATCAGCAACAAGAGGAAGAATCTTACAATTAATGTAAATATGTGAGGGGAGGTTTCTTGTACAAAATAAGATCAGCTTTGCCTCTTATACAGAAGTCTCACCCATTGTGTTTTGAAAAAACCACAGTATTTGAACAGGAGGAAGAGACCAATGCCTCCTGGAGGTGCAGCATCTCCTGACTCCTAGCTCAGCCCTTTGTCTCTAAACACTGTGCTCCAATTCACAGGACAAATCCCTGCACACGGAGAACCAAATGTCTTCATCAAGACCTCAGTGCAAGTTTAAGGGTGGACTTGTGCACTTCCTTTGGACAGGCAGGTTGATTTTGGAAATTACTCTATAAACAAGCTTTTCTAATGAGCCTCCTTCTTCACTCCTCTCAGTCTCCAATTTCACAACTGCCTTGAAACAAATGAAGCATTGCTCTATAGAAAAGGCATTGAGAAGAATGAGGGAAAGTTTTATGAACTGCAGTGTGTGGCTGCTTTGTTCTTCTTTTGTCTCTGCACAACTAATTTCCTTTCACAGGATGGGGAACTGTACATAGATTAAGACAAAATTTGCCCTATTTGCCTGCAGACCACACTGTGAGCCTCTCAACTTGTTTTGTAGTTTGATGTGAACTCAGCCATGATACAATTTTCAAGCAGATCAGTTTGAGAGGTGGAGCAAATACATAGGAGGAATGAATAACAATAAAACAAAATCACTGGGAAGCAGTTACTCAGAAACAGTTAATCTGATTTGTTTTCAGCTTTTTGGAGTAGCTGCTAACAAAAAGCTGAACACATTTGCACTGCTGACTTGAAACTACTGTGCTAACACACCAAAATAAATAAGAAATACAATCCATGGTCTCTGTCCCTCTCCTGCCAGCCTTTACCTACCTGGCCTGCAGTCACCACCACCATCTGCACTTCTGTGAAGACAGCATTTATGATTCTTGATTGAGTACTGAAATTTATACATGTGTAAATTATATATAAAGTAAAAAAATCACACTTTATAAAACCAGAATAACAATTACTTACAATGCATGCTTATACTCATTTCATCTCTCTCCATTCTCCTTTCATCACTGAATACCTCCAAGAGCACGGATTGGGTGGGTGAATGTCTTTCTGTGGAATATTCAGTGTATGAACTCTTATCTCATCTGAAGCCCCCTGGGACTACAGCAGCACACGTCTCACAGAGGAATGGCTAGATGGAAGACAGTCTGACACAGCCTGTGGCTGTTGTGTGTACCTCTCACGCTACATTCACAGAAGGGCAGTAACACCTTATGTACCAGCTGAATTTAAGTTATTTACACCAGCTTGCTTACACTAAGTAATAAGGGAACTTGTTCCACCCCCCAGCTCAGTCCTCCACAAAGAGGAGGTCATGACTGCCAAATTCACTCTAGATGTCAGCATTCTGTACATCATTCACAGCTTACAAGAAAACTAGAAACTGTTTCCAATATCACACTGAGCAGATCATTTCACTTTTCAGGCCAGTTTCTACCTGGAAAAATGAGGCCACATTGTTTACTGTGCGCTATTGCACTGTGGAACTATTATGAGACAGTTGAAGCACAACATCTGATTTTAACAGCAAAATACATGTCTGATGATACATTCTTTGCTGCCTCTATACTTAATTATTCTAATAAACCTTTAGTGACATAGATTTAAGAAAGTGTCAGCTGCTATATCACCCCATGAACAACATAAGTCCTCTACTTGCTCTGGCTGGGCACAGCAAATGCCATACAGCACTGCTACTGACTCTGTACCAGTGACTGTGCTGGTCACAACTTTATCCTCTTCAGCCCAGGAGTCACAATAACTGAAAGTCACCTTTCTTGAAGATCCTCAGCACGTTTTGAAATTCACCCCTTTTGCCACTAGCCTGGATTGCAAGCTCAGCTTTGTAGATGTACAGACATTATGTCCCACAAAGCTATATCCAAAAGGAGATTGTCTCAGCCTGTAGTAAGATGAAGTGATGCATGTTACAGAACCCAGAGGCACCCAGAATGCTTTGGCTTTTGGGCATCAAAGACTAAAGCAAATGATTGCATTTGCTTCCTGAATCTAGGGACAGCAAAGGCTAGAGATGGTCAACCAATGCTTGGCTTTCAACTGTGCAGTGGCCTTTCTCCTGCCTCATTCTTAGGTTAACCTTGGCAAGTGTACTTCCCTTTTTCTTTGCAGAAATTCACATAAAACACCCACACAGGTCTGACTGGAGATTCAGGCACGTACGTCTACAAAGATAACACTTTCCTGCCCATTTGTGACAAACTTCAGCTGCAGCTCAACAGCATCACTGGTGGAAGAAACTGTCACAGGAGAGCCTTGGAAAATATCAGTATACCAGCACTGCATGCCAAAAGCAGAAATAAGAAGCCTAAAGAAATAACACTCCAACTTTTAGTGTTAGATGTTTATGAGTTGCTAAGAGGGCCAGTGACCCTCTTTGCAAAATTTTAAGTCAGCTAGCTGATGAAGAGATGACAATGACATTCTGTTCTTCAGAACTAGCAATCAAAACCACCTTAGGCAATGAAATCAAAGCCCAATTGTTATTAAATTACAATGGACTTTGTCTTCTTTCAAGAGTTATCTCAAGTTCCTGGGCAGCTCAGGAATTCCTTTCCTCTTCTCCCTTTGTATTCTTGGCTCAAAGCCATTTCACAGACAAGAGAAATTCCAACTGCTGAAATTAATCCATTGTTTCAGACTTAGAGAATATGCAGGATATCTTCCCTACAAGACAGGAGTCTACTCATAACCATTATCCCAGCTGTGCAGTTTCAGATGTTTGTCCTTTAAAACTACTGTAGGGAAAGACCTTTTGTACATGTTACACACGGGTGCACATTCATGCAAACCAGCATGCAGGTCACAGATATCTCCAAACTAAATATCAGCTGCTACTGGCATTTTTTAAACAATGAAAACCAAACAAATCCCAAAAAGCAATGGCAACATTTCTTTGGAAGTTTGCTGAAATCTTAAGAAATGGACACAGAAGCACAAATAAGGACAACGAGCAACCAAGAAAATCACTTTTTTCCTCCTCACTGTTGTCACAGGCTAGAGTTTTTAAGGTGAGATTTAACAATATTTGGTAGCTTAGCTTCTTATTTCCTTGTTACTTACAGATGCTCAAATACAAAGTGATACAACAATCACACTGTAAATGCAAATTAATTTCAGAATCATTTGAGACCAAAAGGTCAATAACTGTACTGAGTTTATGTGCTTACAAAATAAGCAACACCTTCCCTTTAAAGCATTCTATAAAGAAATACACTTCCCTGACTCTAAGAGAACAGATGATAGGTTTAAATAGCACCAGCGTATTATAATGATGAGCTTTTAAAAACTAACAAGCTTAAACAGGACACAACTTTTTCAAAATACATTCTCTATCAACACCCACACACATTCAAATACTGAGTTACGATCACTTCACTTCTGCAAAAACATCAATCCACTTCCAGTTGTGAAGAAAACCTTTGACTTAGGAAATGTGTTGACCTGAGTTTCATACAAGACCTGAGGAGTCTGTCAGAAAATTCAGGGACAGTCAGAGGAGATAAAACTATTTTCATCTGCTATATTGGAACATTAGAAAGTGAGTGAAACATGTAAAATTAAAAAAAAAAAAATCAGCAATTATATGCAATATGGAGATTATTCAGTGTTTCTCAAAGTATGTAATAGTGAAGTAAGGAACAAAGCTGAGAATTGGTCCTATTTGCTCTTAGTCTCAGTGCAGCTGTTACATACAGCACAGATTGCAGTGACACAACGCCCCCATAAGAACCACATGTGGATTATTTACTTATTAAGATGTAACTTACCATCAATTCCCCAAATATTTCAGATTTTTTTTAAATCAAAGTTCCCATCTGTGATGCCAGAAATCATGATTGTATTACAAAATAAAAGACAACAGGAGACAATGTCCTGTACCAAATTACAGGGTCACCATAGTGGCTTCAAGGGAGTTTGTCCAAATCCAGAGAAAAAAGATACGTGACATGCAGTACCTGGCCTAGAGCTCACGGTGGATTGCTGAACCAGCTGGGAGGAAGGACACACTTTTACATTAAAGTTAATCTAAAAGTTAATTACAATTGTTATTTTTGCTCCATTGTTTTATAAACATCCTCCTGCTTTGCTGGCTATGTACACAGGAATCCCCACCCCCAATATTTCAGGAGACATCAATCTTGAGGAAATGCAACTCCCACACTTTGACTGTTGGACAGGAAAAACAGTGCTGTTATACAACGCTACACTGCACCAAAACATCTCAGCAACTGAGCATCAGCTCCAGCACTTCCAGAAGCAAAAATGGCAACTTCTCAGCTATGGAGCAAATTCACAGAACACTGCAAACAGGGCCTAGCACTTGGCATCTCCACAACAAAAAGAGGTAGTCGAATATCTAAACGTGTTCATGCAGGCATTTAGGAAATCTGTAAGAGTTGGGAATTACTAATATACTCACGCTATTTCCTGATTTAACTGCAAATTGACCAACAGCAACGCTACTAAATAGCACTTCCCACAGCACTTCAACATTTTAACCCAAAAAGGTTCTTTCCAGAGCTTATAAACGATCATAAATTAAGCAAGATTGCCAAGTTTTGTTTGTGAAGGAAGGTTAGCAGAGATAACCTCTCTTTCACAGATAACCCCAGCTAAGAGAAATGCAGCCCAAATTTTTCTCCTTTGTTTTTCTTAACAGCAGCCTTCACAGACTCAATATCCCTATTGATTATCAAACTCAACCAATTCTCAAAAATTCTTTCAGAATGGACTGATCTAAAAGATTAACTCCTGCCACAATGCAGGTGAACAACAACCACCACCTCTAGGTCACAAGAACACAGCTAAAGGTCTCTGAAGGACAGCAGCTACGCAACCCAGCGCTCCGCTAGCTGCACAGCCATGCCTCAGCAGAGTGCAGTGTCACTTTGCAGTAACCATTGCAGAGACAGTATAAACATATCCATCGTAAGTAAAAGGAGATTTCGGAGAAACATACTATGCAATCTCCTACTCAGAATGTTGCTTTAGGTTTCTTTCTTCTGCCAAAATTGCTAGGAAACATTTGATGACTGCAGTCACCACTTCTGCTTTGTCTCTTATCAAAGACAGGCAGTTTGCAGAGCTTTGTGCTCAGTCCCTTTAGCAACCTTTCCTCCATGCACTGACCTGGCCTGACACTGATAAAGCATGTGAGGAGGGCACAGGCAAGAGGTGATAGGCCTCTGATCAGACCTTTTACCAACAGATGCTCTACAACAGATAAAAGAAGAGGAACTTGATCAATGGAACTGCTGCTTTCCAAGATCACAAAAGTGTATGTAGGAGCATACACCTGTTAGGAGCAAAAGCATTCACTTTCCTTTAAATGGCCAATTATCCAGCATGAGATCAGAGCCTGGTCAGCACTACCAATTAGTGTTTTCCCCCAGCCTTTTTAATTTACAAATTGCTTTTTTATTCCTTTTCCCAAATTCTGTTATCACAAATGTCTACAAACACAACTGGACAAGTATTTCAAAGCAATTCTGTTTTGTATAGAGTTAATTCAAAATGACTTACCCACCAATAGCTTCACATCTCTGACGGTGAAATCCGGGTCAGGCATTCTATAATTAGCAAAGAAAGCAATGTTAAATATCATCAGGTAAGTATAGACACACTTTTGTTATCATAATAAAAGTGAATACATAGTGGCCTCTGTCCATAATATAGTAGGCAGAACCAAGCAAGGCCTCTCTAAAGCATGGGCAGTGCAAGCGTTAATGGCACACAGTGCCCTCACACTGGCAAGCATATAAAAGTTCCTCTGCTCATAACAAACCAGAAGAGGTGTCTTTTCGAGCACTCTCTAGCAGCACTGAAGTGGGAGAAAAGGGAAGGGGCTGGAAGTTATTTCAATGAAATCCCAAACCTTCATAGCTCATTTCTGTTAGGCAGCTCACTGTGCTATCTGTATACTCTCCAGTTTTTCCAGTGGACACAAACTGAGGCAAAGAAAAGTAAGTTGTTCAAAGTGACATCATCATAGGCTGGATTCTCAGTTTAGAAATAAAGAATCAAAAATAACAACTATAAGCCCCTTTGTTTTAAAGGCTATTCCAAACCTCCTCACCTAGCAGAAGACAACCCAGCCATTTTGATGGGTACAGAAGTAGCTGTTTGATTCAATTCAGGCTAATTGAGAGATAAATGATTTCATAATTGGTTCGCTGATGTTGACACATAAGATCACTTACAACATCTTAAGTGTTTAATATACACAGAGTGAGTGAATTTTAAGTGTCAGGAGAGAGTAAGAATCTGCAATTCATTGACTGGATGGAAAAAGAAAACAAAAACAGTAGCAGGGATTTAAAGTTGATTAACTTCATCATAATGAGATTATTTCACACTTCACATCTTCGTATACCGAGGAAGGAATTGTGATGAAAACCAGCCCTGTAGGAACTGCCAGTTAGGAGCAGTGCCTGGGGGGAAAACAAACAACTTGCTTTTGGTATAGTGCTTTTGACACAATTCTGATAGAAATCAGAAGTATACAGACTATATGCAAACTTTCAGGGTTCTTATATTAAGAAAACATTAAAAGGTACAGTTAGAAAAACGCACTTATTGTCATGTGTGTATCTTCAGAACTATTTGCCAAAACTTGTTTGTTCGCTCACTTCACCCTTATCACCTTCCTCTGGTGGAATGAGGAGGCTGGACAATATCTTTTGTTAGGTTGCTGCCAACCCTCACATCTTTGCATTTACTGATGAGGGCCCCACAGCTTTGGAATTCACTCGCTTGCCAGAACGAAGCAGCCCGAATCAAAGCTCATCTTAATATCCAAGTTCTAAGGAGTCAGAAGCAGGGAAGGAGGAACAATTTGGGGGCAGCAAGAATAAGCAAGGCTTACTTTCAAGTACCAAAGTTTGCCTTTGCTTTATGTCAGGTGCAAAGATGAGCAATCTTCTTCAGATTTGCAGAAATCAAAATAAATTCAACAGCCAAAATAGAGAGCAGCCCTAACACAGATGCATGCAAGCAAACCCATTCTTTCTGAGAGCTCCAGCAGCTGCTGAAAATCAACTTTACAAATAAAATTAATAGCTGTTTGGAGAGCACACCTGGCATATTCTTGTTTTTTTTTCCTCTGCATCCTCAGGATGTGTTGTACAAAGAGTCCACCAAGAGAAGAATTTCAGGCTTGAACACAGCAGGTTTCAACTACAAGAACCCATACTGTAGCTGAGTTACACCTTAGGAGGTCCAGTTTTAAATCAAGCCAATTCTGCTTGCTGCTGAGTCTGTAAATTACTGTACTCCACCCTCAGCATAACTGCCACAGTCACTCCTATACAATTAGGGTTACTTTGCTACTGCTCTATGTTCGGACAAGAGGGACAACTATTTCCAAGCAGCATTTTCTCTCAAGAAACAGTAATAGGAATGATCAAACAACTCTATGAAAACAAGATTACCTTCTGCTAATGGATCACAGGTGGATCTTTCTGCTTCTAGTTATAGAAGTAACAGTTCATGATGATCAGAAATGCACATGAAATCAATTTTCAAAGTTCTCCTATAATATTTTTTCCTCATTCATCTTATTTCTCAACATTTTGGAGTATCCCCAATCAGTCACCAGACTGTTCAGCTATGCTTTGTACATCTGCCAGCCACAGACATACAAGCTGACTGCTTAACATCAAACAGAAGTGTGGAAATTCTCATATCATGTATTTTATGGACTACTACATCTCAAAAGTCACCCTACACGTATATGGTAGATTAGGTGATCCTTAAATGACAAATACAGCCTGCCATAGACAGGAGACAGCATTGCTAGAGAGGACCAAAAAAACATGGCTTTCTCCAGAGCCTGAAGAGGAATATAAGTTTCCATTATCAGCAAATGACCCAAATCCAAAGGCAAACTGGCCCATCTCACTCTACTGATGTGAGGCAGATGCTACAACAATCATTATTTCAAGCAGCAGATAAGGAGACTAAGTATTTAAAATCAAGTAGGCAAGCATCAGTACTATTTTCATCTCACTGGAATACAATGCACAGAGCCTTTCTATATCTACACATCCACAAAAGGTATATACTGCATGCCAGCCACCCTCAATAATACTTGTAAGAAGTGAAACTGTAAATAAAATTATACCATGTTATCTTTCAGTCTCAAATAGGAAAGACTGCTCATGCATTTCACTTCTATCATTTAAAATATACACACATCATGCCTTCAATCTTCTCTCACTCCAGTGGCATTTACACCCAACTATGTGAAATTCCTTCACAATATTCAATTCCAAACTAATAACTCATGCTCATTTCAGAAAAAAAATTAGAATGTGAAGCGTCCTATAAGAGATTACTGATCTACAAATTCTAACATTTTAATCCTCCACAGCAGTCAGTGATTCAGAAGAGAATGGAAATATAAGACCAACCCAGCTGACTCTGAAATGGTTTTATATTTCCATTATGGTGAAATGGACAAGTCCGTTGAATCCATGCAGGATCCATTCAGAGATCATATCAGATAAATTTGCTCTTACTTTTATCACCATATTAACTGATCAAGATATGGAGGTTGGTGATATGGATTCTATGCTCAAAAATATTTTTAAAGGAAGCTTCAGTATTTTACTCCTCTTTCTCCTTCGGTGATGAATTCCATCTCCAGTATTAGAATGATACCAGAGGTTGGTAGGAAACAGAAACACTGGCTAGTCAAGTCTAGCTGCTGAGAATATTTTAAGCTCATCACAGCAAAATGAAGCACTTATTCTCCTTCACCACTCATTCTCCTTCATCACTCAAGGCATTAGCATACTAAAGAATCAGGAAAGTGACTCCAAAACTCCTACTGAGGATTAGTATTTATTCCTCTTCCACCTCCTCACAGTCCTGTTTTGAAGTCAAAATATTC
This sequence comes from Phasianus colchicus, assembly GCF_987193195.1. Taxonomy (NCBI): domain Eukaryota; kingdom Metazoa; phylum Chordata; class Aves; order Galliformes; family Phasianidae; genus Phasianus; species Phasianus colchicus. The sequence continues at coordinate 7,857,347 of NC_143453.1, read as the reverse complement.
ATTTTAACTGCCAGATCTCCAAGAAGCCAACTGAAAATGAAGAGTGATGCTACAACTTGGTCTTATTAGTTCTTCACATCCAATCTGTGCATTAGACACTCTATTTATTGAACTACCTTAATAAACCTAAAAAAGGTGGCTAGCTTACCTTTAAGTGGTCCTCTCTGATGACTGACACATACTGTGTATGTGTATACACAAGCATTTGAGCAAGGCCATTTTTGGGCCTCAGCATAATAGACCTGTAATCTAGTCTCTCCTTAGGTTACACTGGTAACTTGGCTTTGTTAATACCCAATTGTTTAATAACTCATGGCATTAAACCGTGAGATGCTCAGCTGAAGTTGAGTGAAGTAATAGTTCTTTCACAGAATTAATTTTCTATCATTCATATATAATCAGTTATATAGTTGAAGTATCCAAAAATATCAAAAGAGCTTGTATTTTATCAGTCACACAATCTATAGTTGAACCTTTTAGTATTACTCTGTAACACCATGATGTGGTGGTGTAACTCTATAATACAATGGAAAGAACAGCAATAGCAGCAGGGTAGCAAAGTCCTAAATTGCAGAAAGTGAGGATAAGCCCAAATGCAGCAGCCATAGACACAGAAACAACAACAAATCTGCTTACCTTTGGAAGGCCTCCAGTAGGCAAGGATCTCCAGAGAGATACCTTCACCTCCACTGCCAAGCCTTAAATGAGGGCTGGATCCTGGCTCCACCCCTTCCAATCACTCATGTCCATTGCCTGCACCTGAGCTCCCCTGGGTTGGCTCTGCCTTCCCACCAGGTGCTCTATCACTGCTTCAGGCCATGACTCAGTATTTCTGCTACATACTCTCTTCAACACTGCCACATTTATTAAAAAGGACTTGTAGAATTTGCATAAATACCAAATCCTTTATGACTGAGTATTAAAAAAATGCAAACTTAAAAAGACTCTAGTAACACCACATTTTAAATATTTATGAAGTAGTAACACTCTGGGGAGATAATTTTATCAAGGAAAAAGAGCAACATTAGACTTTCCACCTGTAATGAAGAAAATGATTGAGAAGTCAAAAACTTAAGGGTGCCTGTTCTGTCTTTGCAGCACTGATTGGAAGCAAGAACATTTGAATTTTATGTCTGCGTGTATCACTGATTTATTTTTTTTATTATATAGAACAGCACTAGATGCACTTAAGTTTTATAGAACTCATTATCTGTTTGGTTTTAAGTAGAAAAAAATCACTCTCCTTCTCAAGGGTGCTGACAGTCTGACTAACTGCAATACCTTTTGAGATCATTAGAAGAACCATCATAAATAAGAGCAAAGCATAATGGTGGTTTTATAAAAGCGTTTCTTAATCAAGATTTGGTGGTAACTTACTTAATTCCCAGTCCGTCCTTATTTCTGAAGATAAGTGGAACTCTGAGAGCTTCTCTTTGCACATACTCAAAAGTAAAATCTGTTTGAATAAGGAATAAAGAAATCCAAAATCAATTACAATGGCATTAGCACCTCACATTGCATTCTCTCAAAATGCAACCTGTTCTCCTTGTCTCACCAGAGAACTCTGCTATTACTCAGAGAAAAACATAAAGAGAATGCATATTTTAGGTCCAAACCAGAAATCAAATGACAGACAGTACTCTCCCAGCTGCTCTATTTTTCCTGTTAGTTGATGCATGTAGAATAGTATCCAGTCACTGGGTCAGTTAAGGTCTGGGCTGCAACACGCAGGTTGTAATGAAATAATAAATTAATAGTTAAAAGAGAATCCTAACTAAATTGCTGCAAATCAGCAGAGTACTTCTGGGGCAAACGAGTAATTTAAACTTAAGTTCTGACATTATACATTTCAAGCTACAGATATCTAATTTTTTTAAACTAGGGGAAAGTTTCCCTCCAAGTATCATTTGAGTATAGCACAAAGCCCTGATCCTGTAAATGTGTTTTGTTTCCATATGAGGATTATTACTTTCAGCTGATGACATTCCCCTAATTAATTAGAAATCTAACTGCAGGAACTGATACACAGAAATTGTGCACAGCTGTTGGCATTTAAGAAGGTGGTGAAAATGAATAGTTTTTGTGTGGAGGTCACAGAATAGCACACCAACAAACTGAAAATTAAATGCAAGTTTGTTAACACTGACCAGCATCACCTTGTTGCTTCACCCTGAGGATTACACGGATTTAGGCTTTCCTGGGGATTTCTTTATGCCGTGGTCTGATACAATAGCAGTGATTCAGGGATTAGAAAGTTACAAGGCAGCAATTTGAGCGAGCAGTGCCTGCAGAACCCCACAGTTCTCTTGGAACTGGCATTCATGTGCTGCCTTAAAGTGGAAAGTATTGTTTGAATCTTTAGCAGCTACGCATGACACTGCCAAAGACACAAAACACTGAATGCATTATAACTGGGTATGTTCAGACGAGCATGCGTGCTGCCTGGGAGAGCATAAAAACTTCATCAGGTTCCAGCATACGTATCGAAGATTTCTACTATAAGAATTAGGCAGAGCAGAGGCTAAGCTCCCAAGCCTTTGAATCTATTTCCCTCTCCCTTAACAAGCCTTTTCCTTGATACATTCAATTTCTACCTATGACAGGAATTGATGTAATTTTCCTACCTAGAGTTGTCACATCAGAGCACTTTAATTATAGTTATTTACAAAAACATTAAAATTGCAGACACATTATTTCCACTAGTCTGCGGATAAGGATAATTAATACTCTAATTAGTTAAGATACCAATTAAGTATTTCTGTATTAGATAAACCTTCATTTCAAATGCGTAGTACCTTATAACAGATCTGGCCTTAGCTCAATAAACCACAAATTTATTTATTTTGAAGGAAACACCCATCCAAGACAAAGTCTACAAATATCAAGAATAACAACAGTTGAAGAAGCAGAGACAGATTTACAGCCCAGAAAACAAGCAGCTATGATGATTGTGAAGAAAACCTCCAGCCCCCAATCCTGGCAGGAAAGAAAAGTCAAAGAGTTATCGTTAAAAAATAAAGACAAAGACATAGGAAATAGAAGTAAGTATCATTCAACCAATTTCACGTGTTCATATAACCTGACTTTTTTATTGTTACTAAACACTGTCATTGTTCTGCCTCAATGCAATTCAGCACCTGGTTTTGCAGGAAAAAACAAACCAATAGTAAAGAAATAAAAAGTGTGAATAGAAAGGCAGAGCCATTCTTTATAATGCCCCAACAAGCTTTTAAATCTCTTGTGGGGTTGAACAAAGCGGACACGGACCACAACAAACTAACAAAGGACACCCATTTGTTTTCAGGTTCCTCAGATAGGGGAATGCTACCCAGAGACTTTAGGGCTGCACAGCCGGGTGAAGGTCAGCGCAGAGCGATGGCAGCCACGGGAGCGCTCGGAAAGTGAGGGTAGAACGTGCTTCTGGAAAATTAATTAATGTTTTCGAGCTAAAAAAGAATAGATGCTTGTGTTTATTTTGGAGGAAGAAGGGGTCAGGACTAAGCTTATCTCCTAAACAAACACCTTCCTAAACAAGATAGGTGTTCAATTTCTCCACCACACTAGCTTTTTTTTTTTTTTTTAGAAGGAAGCTTAAACGCTCGTGCAAAACGAAGCCTAGGTGAAAAACAGAAAGTTTCTTAACTAAATTAGCGGCCCCGCAGTTAGAGACATTTCGGGAGGACTACAGCAAAACCCTTCCCTGGGGAAGGGGGTTCAGACAGAGCCCTCAGAAGAGCAGTTTGGTGACAGCCCCGGGCTCGGGGTTGCGGCTCTGCCCCCGCGGGTCTCCGGCACCGGGCGCACCGAGCCGCTCCGGTAACTCAACACGCGCCGGGAACACAAAGAACTTAGCGAGTGGGGAAGCCCCGGCCCTGCGAGCGGCTCGTGGGTGCACCCGCAGCCAAAGCACCCGGCTCAGGGGCGGCTCCCCGGTGCCCGACACGTGGAGGCGGCTGCGGCCGTACCTTTCCCATCCATAGAGTGCACGAAATCCCCGCGGTACGTTTTGCTCTTTAATTTCTCCTCCAGATTGAAACTCCTGACGCTGACGATTTCCTCCACGTCCGAGAGGTCCTCGTGCTCATCGTACCTCCTCCTACCAATGGGCCGCTGCAAAACACAAAGCACACGGGGTGGAAAAGTGGGGTCGGCAGGGAGGGCGATGCAATCAGCGGTAGGGGAACGAAATTCGCCAAACCTCCCCCGGTACGAGCCCCAGCCGCTTACAGCACCTTTTCCATCTCCTGACAGCGTTAACAGGTGCTGAGCTGGGGGAAAAGCCAAACAGGGGCGAGGGACACGCGTGGCCCCACCGCTGGTTATCGGTATTATTTTGCCGCACGTGAACACGGGACCACTCCGGGGGTGCAGAGGGGTATCATTTACCCCACAGCGCAGCGTTAAGGTTTCGGTATTTACATAATCCCGGGGTTTCCATAGCCACGCCGGAAGCCACGATTTAAAAGCTGGGCGCATTATGTAACGCCGCGATGGATTCTGCCCCCCCACCCCCTTATCGCGGCTGGAGCCTGCGCGCTTCTACCGGAGCCCAAAATCAGGGGAGGAAGGGGTTAACGAGGCCCGGGGGGGGGTCGGTGCCGCTGCCCCCGCCCTACAGCATCGCCCGGAGTTGGGGGTCGGGGGTGCGACACGCACCGGCCCGGGCAGCTGCCACGGGGAGAAATAACTCTGTACCCTCTCCTGTTCCCTTCGGTTAAATCCCCCCTCCCGGTGTCTGCGCTGCTCCGTGGCGAGCTACGGCGCTCTGCAGCCTGCCCCGCTCCCTGTGCGAACAATTACGCAAAATCAATTAAAAGGCACAAATAGGAAAGAGACCGAAGACGGCTACACACCAATCTTCTTCCAGAATCCTTCTCCGCCTTCATTTTTTCGGAGAGTTTCATCACTTAATTGTCAACGGTTCCTGTCCTGCATGTTTGGCCCGAACAGGGAGGAGGGAACACAAAAGGCGGCTGCTAAAGGTCTCGCTAGAGTTGGGCAAGTTTGCACCAGCACTTTTTTGGGGGGAGGGAAGGGGAGGGGCGGCGATGCGCTGTGCCAGGTCTCAGGGAACTGCGGCCGGGTGGCAGCGCAGGGAGCCGAGGGGAGGGCAGCGAGTAGGGCTTTAAACCGGAGCTGAGCGCCGTGTGGTGGGGGAAAGGAGTTCCTCGGCTGGGGGCTGAAGAAATCCTAAAAGCACCCAACGTGGCCGTCGGTACGAGCAGCTGTTGGGACCACCTGATTGCAGGGCAGGCAGCAGGTTTGGAGCCCTCCCCGTCAGACAGGACATTGCAGGGTCATGGGCTGATGGCATTGGCTGTGCTTCTCTTTCTGATTTGTTTTTCACACATAATTTTTGCAGTTGATGTGAACTTAAATGAGACTCTACCTTTGCTACAGTCCTTGCAGCCCCCAAGTTACGGGCCTCTGCTCCAACAAACCTCAGCAGCAAAATTCAAGCTGCCTTTCTCAGATTGCTTATGTGGAGACTGAGCTCCTTCTTAAATAGGGCATTTCATTACTCCTGTCTGCTTGTGCTGAACAACAATGTATGCACACAGCATCTGCTTTCCCCTTGCATACCTCTTCAATTACATTCTAAGCACTGCATCAATGTAATCAATATTATGATAAAAAACACAAAAATTAAACTTTTCAGGCCTTGTTGCTCATCTCTTTGGAAGGCCCATATTGTATCAACCCAAGGCACATGGATAAAGGGCTTGTCTCTTGAAAAGGGCTCTAACACAGGACTTAAGGCAGTGAGTTCCTCTTTCTGCATCTGCCAACAAATGTTTGCAGAATCTTGAGGGATCATGTAATCTTTCTCTAACATCTTCCTACTTGCAGATGATTGAACTTTATTATCATATAGAAGCACTGTATGGGTTATATACTGAAGTGTGGGCTGCAGATGTCTGTTGTATGGAGTGCATTATTAATCCATAATCCTGAAGAGATGTATGTATATGGAGACCTTTCAGCCAAGATTACTCAATCTTAAAATTAAATGCATGTGTACATCTGCAGGATTGAGGGCAGAGGACTTGTATGAGATAAATGGACGTTACTAGAGACTCATCAGACAAAAAACACATCATCCATCCAGTCTACAGAAGTCCACCAGCAAAGACGGAACATAGACATAAAAGAAAATCAAGTCATTTTTCTCAATCTTTTTTTGGGACATGAATTATCTGAGCCTCTCAGTGCACCAAACCAACCCACCAAGGGCTGCATTAATCACACACACCTGGAAACACTTGAGCACATGACTGAAATATGGAAGTATGCTTCAGAAATATCAGTTTTAATCTATAAACCTCCAAACATAGAAAACACATTTGTAATCTCGTTTTAAGACAGAAGTGATTCCAATGAAGCTACAATTCATTTTCCCTTTGAAATACAACTGCAATAATTTTGTGTATTAATACCAAAACACAAAGTCACAAACTTAAAAGAACTGAGGAAAAAAGAGGGGTGGTAGGATGTATAGGATCACATCCCAGCTGCACTAGATAGGATGAAGCCATTTAGAGCAGTATCAAGGCCATATGCTGCAGGATGCAGGTTAACTGCTGGCAGCTGGGCTGAGGATTCATTTCCCCCCAGAGCCACGTTGTGGTTCCTTACCAGGGGTAAGATAAAAAAAATACCCAAATACAATTTTAGGAGAAAACTTCCTGAGTACCTGTATGACAGCATACAGATTTCTGAAGGCTCTCTGGGAAGAAATCTGGGACTCCTGCTGCTTCCTCTGATTGTGTTCATGCAAAAAAATGATCCAGAGAATGGGCAAACGTTACCTCTAATTAGGAGCAACAGCAGCCTGCTGCTGCAGGGGCCAATTCCCTTTCTCATGCATATACGCCCCACATTAAGGCTAGTGTTTGCGTACCCACAGGAAAGCTCGCTCTGTTCAGCTGCCTGATCCAAACACAAAACTAACTCAAGACGAAAAAATGCCTGCATTTTTGTTATGTCGGTTCTTTTGCTCTGCAGCCAGAGGGGTGATGTAGTTTACAGGATGGACGGGCGAATGAGATGAGCTGAAGGAAGAGTGCAGGACTACACCCTTTTGGCGGCCTTCTGCTATTGCACTCATCCGAGGTATCAACAAACCCCGGCTTTGAACTCCCGCATGATTTCAGAACTCCCTGAAGCATTTCTAAGTTAATTAAGCCCGAGTGACTCAACGTTTCAGCTAGCTCTAGAGGAGAGAGGTGTATGTAGTGGTGAGTAATTAGGGTTGGAAATAAAAGAATTATCCCGGGTAGTTTATATCTCAGAATGGAGGTTTAAAATGGGACGTAAAGGAAGAAAATGGATACGCAGTTATAGATGCAAATGGAAGAGGTGTGGTGTTGATTTTTGTTGTTGTTGTTCATTTCAAGACATGAAACACATAAAACAGAGTAGCACTTTATAATAATGTTGTATGCTGCCTTTCACACAGCTCCTATGGAGTGTTACTGTCACCCTTGGAAGAGAAAGAAGTAGCAAACGGCATCTGGGGTTGCTTTTATTATGAGAACTCTGAGTCAAACTGCTTTCCACAAAGATCTCTCAATGATCCTGCAGACAAACGTTTAACTAACAGGTATTTTTGATGTTAGAACAACTCTGATTATTTCCTGAGAGAAGAATGAGATAGAATCTATGACCAGGTTGTTTCAGGCACTGTATCTACGAACTTCAAATTGTCCAGACTTTTTCCCTGGCTGTGTCAGCTGCTGCTTGGTGGTGTAAATGGAGAGAGAAGCAGCGTGATCTGCGTGTGTGCATTCTGTCATCGCTTTAGATATAAGAAAAAGAACAATCTTGCAAATAAAGAAAGGTGCTAAGAGGACCAAAGTGAAGACACTCAAGGTGTGTTGCAATTATTATTTTGAGGTGGAAAACTTCAGCATCACCGAAAATCACCCATTCTTTTAATTCCTAACAGCACCACTGTTGCAGCGATTCAGCTTGAGCGTACCTGCAGGCAGAGTCCTTGCCCGGCGTTTCTATGGCGAGAATCATCCATCTCCTTGCTAGAACTCTTTAGTGGTGGATTTAAGCCTCATCTTTTCAGCACTGGCCCTCGGAGCTGAGCCAGCAGCTTACTGCCTGCTCTGCACCTCGCTTTTCCCTCTGTAAAACGCAGGGAAACAAACAGGACTGCGTGGTGTCGGCAATTGCAAAACCGACAAGCACTGACACGGAGACGTTCTGCTAACGGCCGGCTGTTATCAGCCGCTCGCTGATAAACGAGTTTGCACAAACGCTGATCTGGTGCCGAGGGCGGGGTTTGCTGTGAAGCGAAGCGCCGGCGGCTCTCAGGGAGGCGGGCTGAGGGCGGCTCGGCGGCAGCGCTCTGAGGGAAGGCGGCGAGAGGCGCGGGTAACGGCTGCCACGACCCTTTTCTCTGTCCTGAGAGCGAGCGCACGGGCAGCTCCCACAAAGGTGTGAGAAGTTACCTCAGAAAACACAGAGGCCTCTCAGCAAAACGCGTCTGACGGATTAGAAGCGCTCCGCTCAGGGCCGTCGGGCTGCGCTTTACCTCAGCGCGGGAGGCGGGAAGCGGCCGCGCGGCGCCCCCTCAGGCGGCAGAGAGGGGCGGGGCGGGGCGGGGCGGGCGGGCGGCGGCGCGCAGACTCGGAGCGGCGGGCGGCAGGCGCGGCCCCAGCACCGGTAGCAGCGCCGGGCGCCATGGGGTGTTAGCCGCGCAGCTGGCGCTCTCTCTCTGCCTCCGGAAGGGAAGGAGCTCCCGTCGCCGCGTGCCGCTCGCTCCGCTGCGCTCCTCCGCCGCCCGGAGCCCATGAGCCTGAACGAGCACTCGATGCAGGCGCTGTCCTGGCGGAAGCTCTACCTGAGCCGCGCCAAGCTGAAGGCTTCCAGCCGCACCTCCGCGCTGCTCTCCGGCTTCGCCATGGTGAGCGCCCGGTGGGTGAGGGGCTGCGGGCGGGCGGGCGGAGCGGCGCTTCCCCTTTCGGCGTTGCAGCCTTTCCCGCCGCGCCGCGCTGAGGGAGCGCCGCGCGAGGGGATTTAGCTCTTAGCGGGGCTGAGCCTCGCCTCGCCTCGCGGCCGTCTGGCGCTGACAGCGCCGCGTTGCCCTCACGGCCTCGGGGCGGCCCTCGCGGCTGGGGGAGGGCCGGGTCCGCGGGTTGCGGCGTTGTTTTGTAGGTAAATAAAGGCGAACGATCCCTTGGACGTTTAGAGATCGACGTGAACTGATGATGTATTGAGAAACTCTCGGGGTTGCCTCGTTCTGAGGGAGCTGTGCGCGCTTCCTGCTGCTTTTTGTTTTTGTGTCGCTTTGGTCCGCGATCCGTCGGACGCTCCCGGTTACTTCACGTGGAAGCGCTCGCAGGGGAGCCGCTCGCCGCCGCGCCGCTGTCCGGGCGGAGGACGCCGCTTCGGAGCGCGGCGGCGAAGCGCTCTCGCTCTGACGGTCAAATAAATGTCACCGTCCTCCTCTGGCGGCTAAAAACAGCCCGCGGGGTCTGAGTGACAGGGCGCTGTGTCGGCCGGGGGGCGGTGAGCTGGGGCTGCTCCTCCCGCGGTACCGCCGCTGGCAGCTTGGCTGCTTCGCTCGGTTTCTGACGGCGAGGGCAGAAGGTGGAAAAGAAAATCTCTGCTTTCGTCTATGGGCAGTTGTGAATGGTTGCGTTTCCGTAGAATCGCTTTAGTTGCAAGGAACCCCCGAAGGCCGTCTGTTCCCGCTGCCTGCAGTGCACAGGGGCACCCACAGCTCCATCACTGCTCACAGCCCCGTCCTCTGACCGTGGCTGCGTGCAGGGATGGGGCACCACCACCTCTCTGGGCACCCTGTGCAGTGCCTCACTGCCCTCGGTGTCAAAACTTCTTCCTTGTATCCAATCTAAATCTCCCCTCTTTCAGTTTGTAACCATTTCCCCTATAGCAAACACCACTAAGGAGTCCATCCCTTCTTTCTTACAGCCCATTAGACACTGACTGGCTGCTCTCAGCTCTCTCCAGGCCGCACAGCTCCAGCTCTCAGCCTGTGCTTGCAGGGAGACGTTCCATCCCTCAGATCATTTTTGTGGCTCTCTGGACTCATTCCCAACAGGTCCACATCTCTCTTGTACTCAGGATGCCACATCTTAGAACATTATTTAAATTAAAGTACTATTATTTAGAAGTAATTCTTAATCTCATAAATCTCCTTGACTTTTTTTTAAATATTTATTCTGTGAGGTCTGGATCCCTGTGGAACTACAAGGTGAGACTCCTGTTTGCTTTCCAAGGAGCTCAGGCAGCTGAGAGTGCTGCAGTGTGAAACTGCAGCTTTGGGGTAATTCAGGAAAAGCTACTTGGTTTTGCTTACCAGAATGCCTCACTGCCCAGAGTGTTACATGTGAATATTGGTCGCGGTTTGTTTGTTTTTTTTGTTTTTTTTTTCTGGAAGTTACCCCTTCTAAAAAAGTTGTACTTTTGTTTTCGTTGATAAAGTCACGCTGGAAACCAGCTTGTAACCCCATTGGTGTGTTACAGGCAGTCAGCTGCTGGCACTTCCTCGTCGGGTTACAGAAGAGCTGATTTAGTGTTCAAGTATTTTTAGATTTCTTTTAAATAACTTTGATCTGCTCGAGGAGTGCTTTCTGCACCCAAAGCAGGGCCTGCTTTGTGCTGTCACGCCTCCTCATTGTTCTCAGAGTTCGGTGGATTCCTCAGCACCTGATGTCTGAACAATGGGCTGCTGTGGTGCAATCTGGTCCTGGATCTAAAACTTCTTACAGCAATTAAGAGTCATTGTTCCTCCCTTTTCCTTATCAACGCAGGGAAGAAAGAGCCCGAAAGACACATCCAGTACTTCCCAGCACATTGCTGGGAATTGCCAGCGGTGCAGTGTGCTGCTCCTGCCTGCTCCGTTGATCCTTGGTTTTTTATTAAACAGTGCTTACATCCTTTAGTACCTGCTAAGTGTATTCCCACTAAACTGGTTCTTCACTGTTGGATTAATCCGGCATCTAACTGCAGCCATTTTGCAGAGGTTTTTCCCTCGAGATTAGTGAAGCATGCCCCAGTTAAATGATCCATGCCAAAGTTGTAATTGCAGAGAGCAACAATGTGTAGAGCATGAAATACTCAGCCAGGTTTCAAGCTCACAAGTGTTAACGTTTCCACAGAGGATTTTTAAATAAAAGCCTGCTTTACAATTAGTGTTGGTTCTGAGCCTACACACCAGGATGTTACGCTTTGTGTTGGCTTTGAGGAAGTAATGCAGGCTCTGGTGGCTGGAGAGTGATGTTAGTGATGCTCCTCAGTGTTTCCTTCGCAGGTTTCCATGAGTGCTGTTGTCCAGTCCCACGTGTAACCTCTGCTGACCATCTCCACTAGAAGTACTTTGCAGAGAGTATCCAAAAATCATAAGGAAGCTATTAAATCCCAACAGCTATCAGAGTGAAGAAGTCAGATTCCCCCCCCCACCTGCTGCCAATTAACAGCTCTATGAAAAAACTCAAGCCTAAATTAGGTATCTAAATTACACAGCCTCAGTGGTTGACTTAGTTACATTTAGAATTTGGAGGATGTCACTTAGCAGAAAGTGCATTTGTAAATGCCTCTAATGATTCAAACTGGGCAGACTGTTGCAAGTATTACCATACAGGCTTGAAATACTGGATATTGTCAAAGAACTGTCTGCCGTTGCCTTTGAAAGAGCTGATACAGAAGTCAGCTTCTGTCATCTTTTCTAGGAGTTGGGCTGCACTGATACGTTACTTCAGTATCAACTATTACTGTGGAAATGTTGAAAAGTAGGATCCAGCCCTGCTGCTGCTGGGCAGGTACAGGAGGTACTCTGCCATCCTGCGTGCTTCAATGATCCCTTGTTAGAAGTCGTGTTAGCTGTAATTTACCACATTTCTGGAAAACAATGTGCAACAGCTGCATTTTGTAGTCTCAGGTAAAACCTTACAGCCTAGTTTTGCAGCTCCTGTCACCACGTATCTTTTATATCACTATTGCAGTTGGAGGTTTTGACTGCGGCCAGAAGGATCTTCTCTGTACAAAAGGTTTCTCCTCTTTGCTTACTGCTGTGAAAGCAGCATTTTGTTGCTCCTTCAAGCATCTCTGTCTGGAGGTTATAGATGAGCAAGGCAGGCAGCAAGGAGCACTTTGGGCTCTCTGCTCTCTAGCAGCAGCTGCCTGTGGCTGCCGTCTTTTGGAGAGTAAAAGTGATATGAAGCTGTTGTTTCTTCCTGTTGTGCTGTCTAATGTGACCTTAAAAACTAGATTTATTGTAAGTAGTGCTGTCTCGAGATACTGCCTTCTCAAGGTGCATTCACTCTGATTGTGTGGGTATTGGATTTTCATGTTTATTAACCAAGCTAAATCATGCATTTCTGTTCCAGTGGTGACTTCAGCAAATATTAACATTTTCCATTCTAAACAAATAACAAGCCGCAGAGTCGCAATTCTAGTCTAGTTCATAAGTGATGCTTACTTTTGTGTTTCAAAAAAAAAAAAAAAAGAAAAAGCAGTAATATCATTTTGGCTTGCCTTTTTTAATTTCCTGTGACTGTTTCTGGCTCATACAGTGTCTTTGTATGAGTTGTTTATAACTTGTAATGAATGGAGCAAGAACTGCAGAGCCTGCCTTTGTGCCTCTATCTCTGGGAGTGTGCAGCACTGTCAGGCAAAAGGAGGCAGCTCAGGAGCTGAGGGTAGCTGCAGGAGCACGACTGTCTGCGATTCCATCATGCCTATCTCGTTCCCAGCTTCCCCTGTGGCCCCACAGGTAGATAAACTGTGTGATCTGTTACTGAAATAACCTTGTGATTGGAGCCTCTGCTCTGGCAAGGTGAAGGTGTTGTAGCTCTGCATTTCTCCAGGTCAGATTTACCTCTCCTTGTGTGGATGGCCCCATACAATATTCAACCACAAAGCTTTCTTATGAAACATTCTTCACATACTGCTCTGTATAAAAATTGTCTTTTTCTCTTCATCAGTTTCTTACCTAGGAATGGCAGCCAAGGACAGGGACGAGGAGCTGAGGGCAGCCTTGCAAGGATGTAGCCTATGATTTAGCCTGTGATTAAGCGGGAGAGCTCTCAGTAACTGTTTGCTGCTGTTGCTATTGCCCATAACAACAAAGCAGTTATCTTCTTTCCAGTGTGGAGTCTCCAGTGTCAATGTGACCTGCTGCATGGGTGGCTCTCAGCTAACTTCTCTCTTTTGTTTTCCTTCTGATCATTGTCTCTCATGTCTTACTTTCCTAGAATACTTCTAATTTGAGGGAACCTGATTGTTAAACAGGAACTGAAACTTGTCTTATAGCTTATAAAACTGGGAAATAGCGATGAAATTTGAAGCAAGTCTTTAATTTCTGTCTCCCCTGTGCTAAAATGAGTAACTGACAAGCGAGGGCAGTAACTTAACCTGCGTTTATGTGGCCATACGAGTTTCATTTGCAGCAACCAGTTCTCTGTAGAAAATGCTGTTGTTGCTATGAAAATTGCTTTACCAGTGTAGCATAGCTCATTTCTTGTTACTGGTGTTTGTCAGTCACTGTGTCAGTGCTCTTCTATGGACAGAAACTTCAGGAGTGCTCAGCATTTTCCTTTTATTTTCAAAATGTAATGAGACATGAAAATATTGTATGCAAGCAAGGGAAATTAAGTTCTTTCAGGACACTGAATTGTAAATAGAGCTGAAATTTCAGCAGCTTCTTCTAGAGGGTAAGCTGTTTGATTTCTTTCAGTATGGTATTATTCAGGCTCCCATAACTGTGAAATCCAGAATTGTTGAAGGCTTTAACATGACACGTGCCCAAACTCAGTCATCTCTTGAAAGCGTGAGCCCTGCCCTTCTGTGGCTTTATGCAGACTCCAGTCTTGCATCCTGAAATCATGAGAGTCCTTGAGTTTTGTTACGAAGCTCTGTTTCAAACTTACAGCTTTGTCAAGGGCTGCAGTAAATCTGTCGATCATATCTGTAGGATGACCTGAAGTTAAAGTTAGCTCTTCTCTGAGCCAGGGATTAGAGCAGATGACCTCTTGAGGTGTCTCCCAGCCTACGTTACGCTCTGGTTATGCGGCAAGGCAAGATGCTTGCAGTGGCCCCGTCAGCTGTGCAGTACAAATCAGGTGGCAAGTGTTCAAAGGAACTTTAAAAGTGGTGAAGGCAAAGATGCTGAAGCAGGTTGTATTGGATACCATGGAGACATCGGTGCCCTTAGGGTTGCATGTTTTGAGTCAGCATAGAAAACTACCAGAGATCACAGAGGAAAAAGTCCTGTGTGGAACATCAGCATCTACATGTCAGATTTTGCTCTGTGTGGGATTGGATCTTAGCAAACATGCTCACCATGGCCCTGGAATTGCAAGCATGACCTTACAAGAGCAGTTCTCATCTGTTTATTTTGAAGTTGCAGCAGGAGCAAAGGAGGCAGGAACTTCTTGTGCTTTGCATCACTGTTTGAAAGCAGATGCAGAACCTCAATGAAAAATGGAGCTTTTTGTTTTAGGTGCCTGGCCTGTGCTGTTTACTTTCTTTAGAATGGAAGCTTGCAACTGAGAAGTGTTGGCAGTTTTTCTGCTGATTTCCAGAGAGAGGTTCCCAAAGCAACTTCCTTGGTGGTTTGAGGAGACAGAAAACATGAACTGATTTCTCACTTACAGGTCAAGCTGGAGTTGCTCTGCCAGGCGCTAGCACAAGGCGGCTTTGCTGTGCCCCCTGTGGAGGCTTTCTATCAACTTTAGTAGGCTTTGAAATCCTTTGGGCATTCTGCATCCTACGGCCTCAATCTGAAGGGATTTCTGAAGTATCCATTGATGCTGAATGAATGCAAAACAGAAGTGCTTTCTTGCTTTTCCTGCTCCTTTCAGGGTGTTTCTAACACTATGTCACAGCTGCAATAGAGTGTGTTTCCCTTTTGCTTAAGGGTGTCTCTGTACAACTAATTGCTTCAGCATAATTTTTTTCCTTTCCTGTCTATGAACACATGAAAAACTCTTATGTCTTTGTTTCTTAGGCACATCGCATTTTCTCACCAAGGAAAGTTTAAGAAAAACATCCAACCCCCTTTCTGGAGAGCCTGTAGTCTGCAAAGAGCTGTCAGTGTTGGTGAGCAGCACTGAACATGTCTCGATATACCCTGAATGTTCGAAGTGTGGAGCTTCCATACTGGTCCCTCAGAGGGCTGAATCTATGGAGCTGTCATCTCCTCAGTGTCAGGAGAAATATTTTTCCAGCTGCTGCAGTTTTTCAAGTGGGCAGATGGCTTCTGCTTTGTTTGCCTATTCTCAAACTGTGAATACTGGGCAGTGTGCAGTGGTGCCTGCCTGGCTGCCAGCTTACTGCGCTGCTTTCAGATGCTGTTGGTGCCGCCTGTAATTATTCTTACAGAGATGGTGTTGCAGTCATAGTAGCTGGTTGCACGGTATGGTTTGAGCTGAAGGAAGTTACGCCCTTCCTGCTTTCAAGTTGGTCTCAGTGTGTTTCAGAAAGCACTCACAGAAGCGATATGGGGCCTGCCAACGCAGCGGGCGTCCTGTGCAGAGCTGCTCTGCCTTAACGCATCTGTCAGCCACAGATGCTGAAGCCTTGTTTGTGTCCCTCAAGCTCAGGTTTCACCTGTCCTGTCGTGGTGGTAGGGACTCAGTGGGTGTCCAGCAGTGATAAAATGCAGCCTTTTTCCTCAGGAGATGCCTGGCCCAGATCTCTGCTTTTTGGAAATCAGAAGTCCCTATGATTCTCTCTGCACAGAGTTATCTGAATGTGTGAATGCTGCTTAAATTATGCTGTTTTCACGTAAGATGCTCTTTTGGTTGTATTTAAGTAAAGCCAAATCGTAACTAGGTGCCTCTAGATTACATGTAATTGTTTGAGATTTCCTTTAGCTCAGCCTAGGTTAAGGGAAAGAGATTTCATTCTGACGCTGTTGAAATGGGAAGAGCTCCAAAACAGCCAATATGTTGCAACTATGAGCCTGTCTGAACTTCAAAATCAGATGCTTGATATCATCGTTAATGTTATCAACATTTGGTGAATGAAATACTTAAGAAATAATCAGTTTTTATGAGAAAAAAATATTTATCTTATGGTATTCCTTAGTGTCTCATTTGGTTGTTATCCTAATAAGTACTGGGATGAGGATTAAAATGTCCTGCAAGAGTGGAGAATTATTGAGTCTGCAATAGACCCGGCAGCCCAGCTTTTGCATTCAAGCTACGCACCAGAAAATGTACATGGAAAAAAATGTTGATAAGTATGAAAATGACTCCTCAGTGGTGAAGGCTTGCAGTTGTTCTGTGAAAAACGCAGCACAGGAAGCCCAGCATCCCACGAGTGCATGGGGACTTACAGAGCAATCCGTGCTGAAGGGAGACCTGACGGCCATATGTTTATCCTCTCAACTGTGAAGTTTTTCACAGCTGAGAAGTGGTTATTTTAAAACCTTCACGCAAGAATTGTGTATGTATTACTGTAATTTCTTGTGGAGTTTCTTTAGCACTTGGATGCTGCTCACTAGCTTGGCTGGTTGGTTGGGCTTATGATGACAAGAGCTTTCAATAAAGGAATTAAAATATTGGCAAATGGCCTTGAATGCCTGTTGAAACGTGTCTAAGAGCCTTGGTTGGCTTAGTGTTTGGTGCAGGCAGTTAAGAGTTGGGGTGCCATAGGACGTGCTGGCTCTGTGTGGAGGTGGGATCCCACACTTGGTGTAGTTTTACTTGCTCTGGCAAAGTAGTGCAATTTTAATACTCACTGTTTGTGCACCTGTCTATGAACATTTTTCCATGTGAGTTTTTGATGAAAATTAATGTGTCTGAGATGTGTGCTGTAGTCTGAGCACCATTTAAGCCATCTGTGTGGTGCAGCAATGGGCTAAACCTGTGCTGATGAGACACAGGAGAGATGCTCTCCCAGCAACATGGCTATACTGCAGCTTCCAGAGGTTGGTGCTGGCTGGGGCTTCTTATACTGCTTCGTCCCTTGAACAGGAGGATTTCTGCTGTAAACACCATGTTGTTGTTATTTCAAACAGGAATAACTGTTGTGTTTTCTGGATCTGAGATCTTAGCATGCTGAATTGAATAATTCCTTCTTGAATCTTCCCCTGGTTGGTTTTGTTCACTTTTCTTGTCTAGGAGAACATTATTTTTCTTTCTTTCAGCCTTCCCCACACCACTTCTATGTAATATTTGGCACTGTGCCCATGGTAGAGCCTTTCTTTTTTTGAACTTTTTTGTTTTGAAGTTTGCTTTAGCACTTATTTTGAGTGAAAGAATGTAACTCAGAGCCCTGTGGAAAGGTGATCTTCATAATGAATGTCTCTGGCTCTTCAGAACACATGCACGGAAGATGAAAGGAATAGCAAGGTTTGAAGGCAGTCTGCAGCCTTCACAGGCAGTCGTGTTACTGATACCTACTTCAAATGACTTCGTGCAGCATTCATTCTAAACATGTATGCAACACAAAACATTTCATAACACTCAGCAATATTTAGATTCTATAGTAAGAGATCAAAAGCTGCCACCCCAGTAGTATGGGAAAGAAAAACTCTTTCACCTTGTGATCAGCATAGTTGGACTCTTAAAATCCAGCTGTTCTGTGGGATAAGCTGGAGGTAGCTCATGGCTGTGCTGTTCGAGGCTTTTGTGCATGCTGATGGTTGGCTTTAAGCTGAGCAGTAAATGTGAAGGGGTGGCTTTGTGTGATGGCTGCCACCTAAGACTGAAGTATGGTGCAGCCTATTACTTTGATTGGATCAGGTGAAGTTCCAGAATCATTGGAGCATCAAATAAGTATTTTTATTGTCTCAGCATAAACAGAATTAGAATGACGTGCCTAATTATCCTGCAATTAAAATCAGAATTGGTAGTCAAGTAGTATGTAACAGAGGTAATTATATCTCCTTTTTTTCCCTTCCCTTTCAGGTGGCCATGGTAGAAGTTCAGCTTGATGCAGACCATGACTACCCACGAGGTCTCTTGATAGCCTTCAGTGCCTGTACTACAGTCCTTGTTGCAGTTCACCTTTTTGCACTCATGATAAGTACCTGCATTCTTCCAAATATAGAGGCTGTTAGCAACGTGCATAATCTCAACTCTGTAAAGGAATCTCCTCATGAGCGTATGCATCGACACATTGAGCTTGCCTGGGCATTTTCTACTGTCATTGGGACTTTGCTCTTTCTTGCAGAGGTGGTGTTGCTGTGTTGGGTGAAGTTTCTTCCCCTGAAGAAGAACCCCCTTGACCCAGCTCAGAGCAGCAATTCTAGCATCACATCAGGACAGGCAGCAGCCATTGCATCGACATCTATCATGGTTCCCTTTGGACTGATTTTCATTGTCTTTGCAGTCCATTTCTACAGGTCTCTGGTGAGCCATAAAACAGACAGGCAGTTTCAAGAACTGAATGAACTTGCTGAATTTGCACGGCTCCAGGACCAGCTGGATCACAGAGGTGATGCCATCTCCCCAGCTGTTACCCATTTTGCATAAACCTGTACTTAAAGAAAATAAATCCACCATTCTGCTCCTGCCTTATGTTGACTCCCCCATGCATGAATGTTCAAACTATTGATTTTCTTTTCAATAGAAGTTTATAAATGTTTGGGGAAGAAAAAAAAAAAAAAAAAAAAACAACAGTTCTCACCATAACATGGCTAGTTGAGACCAGAAGGAATGGATGACTGGGTGTGTGTGTGCCACACACATCCCTTTTCTCATTTGTTTCTTCTTACCACTCAGTGGTGGCTACACAAGTGCAAGGAGAGTAATGCTGTACATTTGGGTGATTGGAATGGACAGAGAAGCTTTTTCCTCTTTATTTAATGTTGGCATTTACTAGAAGATACTGTTTGTCCAGTCCATGTTGCATGACATGATACAAATTACTTGGGATATGCAGCAATTAGCACTTGGTTTCAGTGCTAGTACTGTTCTCTCAGTTTGACAGATGGTAGAAGGGAAGGCTCTCCCACCACTTTCCCCAGTGTGTTTTGCTGCCAAGTAATTCTTACATTAGTGACTTCTCCAGCACCCTTTCCATGGCAGTTACATGCTGTGTAACTCACTGAACACCCATGACTCATTCTACTGCCATGTGGTATGGCCACACGAGAAGGAATGAGACTACTATGCTCTTCTTTGGAAGAAAATAAAAGCAATAATTGTTTTCAAGTTCTCTGAAGCTGGCATGTATTATCTGGAGAGATAGAACTGCCTGTTTTCCATTTAGGAATCTTTTTTTAAAAAGAAGGAACTAAATGGAAATTATCACTGGATATTTTCTTGCTTGAAGATCAGAACCACTGCTGTTTTTTCCAAGTCAAAGTAGCAATTATTTTATACTTTTATATAAAAAATATATTTTTAATAAATCCTCAGATAGAAGCAGCAAAAGGTGCTTTGTCTGCACTGGATTCCCAAGTAATTAGCTATTGCTAAGCCTTGGTCTGCCTTGTTTAGAAAAAGTCTTCTGCTTGCTGAAGTGCTGCCCATAATAACTTCTTAAGGCATTTTTTGCCTTCCAGATCCTCTGGAAGCTACTTTTAATCTCTGTAGCTGTATTTATGAAAGTAGATTATTTGTAACTAATATTGCTGCTTACTTTCAGATATGAATCTATGCTAGTGAGGCTGTGGTGTCTTTTTTTTTTTTTTTTTATTTCTTCTTTAAGCAAAAACTTCCCCTGGGCCTCTCATGTGAGAGGTTTGGCCAAGAAGGATGCAGCAGTAGTCCTGGGCTGCTGCAGTAATTCCAGCTGTGTCTGTAAGTGGATTTTCTTTGGAATGCAATTCTTGTGTAGAAAAGCTTTGGTTTGTAATGGCTAAAAGCCATTTTTGAAGACAAACTGAGACAAGTTTCAAATCTAATGGGACACATCTTTACCTCCTGCTGTAGCTAACACCGTGGAATATAAACTGTGGTGGTGGTGGTGTTGTTGTTTTGTTTGTTTTTAAATCAGACTGGTGAATGTGACAGTACAGGGAAGTGTACCTGAGTGAGCCTGGGCTGAATGTGGTCTTTTATACCCAGCCTCCATCTCAGGTTATCCCCATGTATTTTCAGTCTGTGGGATGTGGAAGCTGTTGACAGTGGTGCATCTGTTCAGAAAAACAGCCATCAGAAAAGGACCTGGTGTTTTTTCAGCAGGTTTCTTGGGGTATCTTCTGTTCACTGGCAGAAAACAATTTTCCTCATGTCAGTTTCCCAGGGTCTCCTACTGTACAGAGGCCTGGCAGGATTTTCTCCAGCTCTGCCATTCCGTTGTGTTTCAGGTATAGGTATTCTCATACTGGTGTAAATCTATCGATGGTACTGAGTACGATTCCTCACACGTTTGTTCATGGAACACTGTAAAGATTCTGATAGTAAAGGCAAGTAGGAAAACAGCATTCCAAACTACAGTAACCCTGAGGCAGGCACAAAGTTCATTTTCCTGTCTTTCAGTGGATTACCAGTCCCATCCTGGGAGGGGAGATTCTTAAAAGCAGCAGTAAAGGAAGCAGGTTTGACTTGATACGCATTCTGGAACAAATGGTCAAAAGGGTGCTATAGGGCTGAAAAATTATGCATCTGTCTGTAAATGATGTATTTAAAAGTCCTAACATTATTTTGAATGTAAGTCCAGAAAATATATTACCCAAGCTTATTTTGTAAAGTTATTTGCTGTTCTTGGTAAGTTTCTGGATTTCTTTTTATCTTGTGGATCTTTTACAAAGTGAAGTGTTTTGTTTAGGAAATATAAAATTATGAGCTTATTTTTTAACTTTCTCAAGCCAGTAGGTCCTAACCTATTGGAACTGTTAGCCACAGCCATTTTACTGACTATTTTCTGCACTTTAATCTCTGATATCAAGTGTGTTTTTCTCATGTTCCAGCTGTGGAAATGGTCACAAAAGTTGTGCCTTGGCCACGTCTCATAACTGTGTGCCAGAGGCAGTAACCAGGCCTGATCGTATGGCTCCAGATGTTAAGAGTGCACTTAAGTTTGTTTTTTATTCTTTATTTATACTAATGGTATTTCACGTTTACCTCAAGCATTTTAAATGTCAGTTATTGTATATCAATTATTTAGATATAAAATAACTTCAGATAATGAAATAAAATGTATTCAATTGTTGCTGATTGTTACCTAGATGCCTAAAAATACTTATTTTCTCTACATCCATTGCCTCTGCCTGCCTGTGTTGTGCTAATCCTCACTGTATTTCTGAGGGTCTCTGAAATGTATGCAGCTCCTCGCTGCAGCCATACAAAGATGACGTTTCCTGTTCACACAGCTATAAAGAGCTAATGTTGGCGGAATGCTTTTCCTCCCATCAGCACTGTTTAAATCTTGACACTAAGTGCTCTGTTGTTCTTTTCCAAGTGTTTAAATAGAAAAGTAGGTTATCTTCCAGCTGAGAAAAAGTGAAAGGGACCACACAGCTGCAAACAAGATGTGATACTCTGAAGCATAGTTTAAATCAGGTGAACTAATTACATGCTCCCCTAGTGTGTTTCTCAGCAGTCAGCCACAGACCTTGTGACCAACAGGAGGAATAAGCCAGGAGCTGGGCGAAGAGTCGCTGCATCCCCCATTATATTTTGCTGGTGTGAATGGCTTGTATTTGCTTGCTGCTTGTTGTGTTTAAATGGGTGGGAAGAGGCCTGAAGCACAGCTGCCTGCACAGTGAAGCATACAGGGGCAGTTCTGGGGGACAGGTGAGGCTGACCACAAGATGACGTACAGCAGCATGGACATGAGACTCAAATGAGTAAGTAACCTGAGATCGTGTTCTTATCCTGCATCTTTTTTCCTTCAGCATCCCATTATTTGTTTTGGCTGTCATCAAACATCACTTGGGCCTCTGCTAAAACACCATCAGGATCAGCTAGTTCAATCTAAATAAAAAGAACAGAAATCAATTATGCAGTGTAATTAAAGCAGCTTAAAGTTTATGGCTACTGATTAACGTTAACAGAGCATCTCCCGTGCAGCAGGACTGCAGTTTATACCACAACCTTTCAGTTACTAATTCAGAAACATCACTGCACTTCCCAGATTTCATTACAATGTTGAATGTCCATTTGTCTCCTTGCAGTAGCCCAGCATGGAGTGCTGCACTGATTCTTCTTTAATAAAAGCACATTCTTGGGCAAATCTGGCTCTGGTTTGCAGCCTGTTGGATCTCACCTGTAGTTTCACAGTGAGTAATGAGCAGTCATACAACTGAGCATCAGTAAGTCACGTGAAAGCAGGAGTCCATGCCATCAAATGGGGTGCATGCAGATAATGCAAAAAGAAGCACTAAAGCCGTGCCAGGAGCTTGTCATCTTGCTCTGACTTCCTTTATATCCCCATGCGTGCTGGGGGCTTTACATGTGTGTTCTCCCCAGTACAAGACAGGGTCCTTGTTTCACTAAGCCTTACAAAGCCCTGGCTTCAATAACCAGGACAGCAGTGCTCCAAGGCTGCTCAGTTGTCCTTCTCCTCGCTACAGTCAGGGCCCTCTCAAACACATCCTCCTATTGCTCCTTTTCCTTGCATGCCTTGAAAGGAAAGAAGGCTGAATTTTCCCTAACTGGTGCTACTGACGGTAATTTGACAAATGGTTTATGAAAACCCATAGTCAATTGTTCTCCTTTTATGTTTCTTCATTCCTGTTCTGAGATCAATAAATCTCTTCCAGCTGAAAGCACAATAATGGTAGTGAGAGCTGATGCTTTCTTTTAGTTCATAAAACAAGGAAAACTGGGTTATAATTTGGTCTTTATGGGAGCTAATTGAGCAGCTGGGCTCTAGCACCCTGCTTTAGCAGTTATGACATTCATCCTGTGCCCTGGGCTGAGATGCCAAAGAGGCAGCTCTCTTGAGTGACCTCTGACAAACCATATGAGGTAAAGATTTTTAGCTACAGAAGCACTGCTCTTTTTGCAAAATTGGGGCTGCTTTTCTCTGGTGAGTGTTTGGTTTTTATCGTTCTGTGCTGCTGTGAGTGTGCCTTAAACTTGAAGGAACTGGCTGTCAAAAATGCTGGAGAACCTTACGATAGAAAGCAGATGTGGATAAAGTTAGGAAATGAAGTTGTAAGAGCTGTGGGCCTCAGTAGACTGTGCCTTGCCCAGCACTAATTACTGCAATCCTATTCCTGGAGCAGAGTTAGAAGGTAAGAAATGTCACTGGCTGTGAGGCCTCTCTTCCCTGCACTACTGGAAAAAAGCGGCTGTGTGCCAAGTTGTGGTCATTGAAGGTGTTGCAGCTCAGTCCTCAGCAAAGCTCTGCATTGTTTGGCTGCTCTCAAGGGAATGGGGCAGCAGGGATGTTGGTGTGGGCGCTGCCAGGGGCTGGGGAACAGAACTGGTGCAGGGTTCAGCTGGTTTGGTGAGGTCTGGTCAGCCCTAGACGTTGGGCTGGGGGAAATTTAGTTTTGACACACATCCCACTATTGTTTCTGTGGCTGTTATCTGCATCTCCTTTGTGCTGGGTCGGAGCGCTAAGCAGTTTTGGTGCAGAACTGCATTTTCAGAAGTGCAGGCAAGTCCAAGGCTCCAGCAGGGAGCCAGCTGCTTGGCCCTGCAGGGATGTTCAGGTCACTGCTAACCAAAAGAGCTTGAGCATAGACCCTGAGAGTGACTACCTGAAGAGAAAGCATGACCCAAATAGGTACCGTGAGCTCTAACAAGTGCTGTTGGCATAAACATCATTAGCAAATCAGCATTTCCAAGCAGTTACCTTTGGGATTGGATACTGGGTAGGGGCAGGAGCTGCATCTCTGCTGAAGTCGATCATAATCCCACATTTTGGTACATCTGTCACCCAGATGCCTTCAAGCAGTTGTCCCTTATCCAAGTAGAAGAATCTGCCTGGGCCATGCTTCTTTCCATCTTTCCAACCTCCTTCATACCTATTATTGTTTGCTGTGATCAAACATACGAACAGACCATGAAATTTGCATGCGTTCATCCAGAGGCTGGGTACAAAGCTGAGGCCATGTCAGAGGGGCTGCCTGCGCAGGGTGTGCTGCAGCATGCTGGCATTCCTATGCATTGCTCACATCTGCTGCCCCACCAGAGGATCCCAGAGCAGAGGATTGCCTACTGCTGCACTGCTCTGGTCTGAGCTGCGGTGAAGCAGCACTTTGCTCCTGACTGCTCCCCCTGCCAGGCACGTGGCCAGGGCGAGTGATTTAATCTGAGCTGCGGCTCGTTGTGACCTCCGCTGGAGAACTCTTTCTTTCACCATTGCAATGCTGCCAGCACGTGGGCACACTTCCAGCGGTCGAGCTGAATGCATTCAGCTTACGGGTATGAAATAATCGCTCTGGCTAATTTTAACCAGAAGGAATCCGGCTCAGTGGGGTCCCGGGCTCTGCCTGGGACAGGCGGGCTCTTGAGCAGCCCAGCAGCAGCTGCTAAACCCAGAGGGTGCCTGGTTTCTAACAGGGAGATTGGTTTGGATGGGAACAAAGTGGGGCAGCTGAATGAGCTGCCCCTGAAAGCATGCGTTGGTGTCATTGTATGAGCCATTGATCCAAAATGGGTTTACAGCCAGCAGAGAAAGCGTAGATGTGTACACAGTGTGCAGAGGGGAGGGTCATGCTTGTTCCTCCTGGCTGCTTTGCTTAGCGAGTGATTTGCCTTGAGATTGCCCCCAAGAAAAAAAGGAAGAGATTAATAATAATACTCATAATAACCTGCGGAGGTGATATTTCTTCAAATGTTCCTGGAATGTGGTGTTCTGTACTGCAAAGGACTGGCAGTCTTGGCTTTTGGAAAAAAAAAAAATTGAATCACTAGCAAAGTAAGAGGAAAAATGATCCAAATTTCTATTTTATGGTGGGATTGCCCCAACGTTTCCAATCTGTGATACACTCAAGTGTCATATCTGGGAAGGCATTGGGTAATAATGAACCCCCTGCGTTCTCTCACTGTGAGCCACTGTCGGAAGTACAAGAGTGGATGGAAGGAGCCCAGAAAAAGAACTGTTGTTTGTCATGTACTGGAAAATGGACTCTTTGGTATGCAGTAGCTAGAAAGCATGCCTGGCGATGTGCCTGCCTTAAAAATAGCGATTTGTTCTTCTCTGACCCAACAATATATCATCTCTAACCCTAACCATCTCCGTCATTTAAATGTAAATCACAGCAAAAGCAAGCTTCCATGTGTGTGGCCTTATGCATCACAGGCCCGCCCTTGCCCGTGATGCTTGCTCTAGAGAGGCACCAGACGGGACGGCAGCCTCTGCCCCACAAGGCTGCGCTGGAGATCAAGGCAGCACAACCGATCATCTGGGAGGAAAGAACCGTCACCGCTGCTGTGGGTTTACACAGGGCCACGCAGGCTCGCTGGTACTTACGCAGGCACAGCATCCCCTGCCCGTCCGGCCGGCCTGCCAGCCACTGCCCCTCATAGGTGGAGCCGTCTCCGTAGCACATCCGACCCCAACCACTCCTCTGCCCGCTGCTCCACTCGCCCTCATAGCGCTCCCCGCTGGGGTAGAACATCGTCCCGTAGCCCTGCACAGCAGCAGAGGAGGTCACTGAGGAGCTTCTCTGTCAAAAGGTGTTCGTGTTCAATTCTGGGGCATTAATTTCTTGGTATGATGCTCCTTTGCTTACTACTATTACATGCAGCTGATGGCAGCCTAATTGAACCTCTGTTTATGTGTTGCAGAAAATGAGAGGTGATGCTATGGGATTTTATTCACCAATTATCAAATTCCCATAACAAAATGTCAGGTCTGTATCTCAGTGTATTGTTTTTGGCATGACTGCTGCTAATATTTGGCTAAAGGCAGGTTCAACTGGTATACAAACCTGGGGATGCATGACCTAAGTGATATGCCTCTCCCAGGGGGATGTGATGTCCCATGACAGAGCTGATGTCTCCTGCAGTCTGCAGCATCCCAGGCTGGCAGCCCCTTCCCAGCCTGGGGCAGACTAACAATCTCCAGAGCCAGCAGTAATGGGTTTTGCTCCTGCTCCATCCATAAACACAAATAGCTCTCTCTTCTCAGACTGTCTCTCAGCTCATTGCAGGTGGTACATTTGATCAATGAACTTCTGAATTAAGTCTATTAGGTGTGTGTGAGCTGGAAACCTCAGGGAGGTGTTTATCTTGTGTCTGTGCTGGCCAGGTTAGAGACTTCCCCATGGTGGGGCATAATACCACTGAGAAATATTTACATGTTATTAATGACTTTTCCCATAGGACAAAAGCAGTAATTTACCTTTTGGGGAAAAAAGAAAAAAAAAAAGAGTTGTGTCAATAGCTGATTCTTCAGAGCAGTAATTCTATTAAGCTTCCTGGATGCAAAGGGGAGGATTTTGTAGAAAAAAAAAAAAATAGAAATACTGTTGTTTGGATGTCATTGTAAATGTTTTGCCAAAACTCAATCATCCAAAGTACATTCCCAGGGAATGAGGGAAGAAGCTCCTGCAAAGAGGCTCGAGCCATAGAGCTGCACACCAATTAGAAGCATGAGAGGCTATTCATTTAACTTAGGAGTGGACACAAAGGCAACCATAAGGCTTCCATTGGCAGATCAGAAAATCCTAAAAGGATTTTGCTCATAGGATTGCAGTTGTTTTTACCGGATGACTTCCTCATTGTGCTTCCTGTAGAAAAGCTGGTGATTTATGTGATGGGCTCAATTCCCAAAATAACTTGTTTTTTTGCTTAATGTGCTGTAAAACTTGCAGCACGGTGCTTCTAAGCTGGTTTCTCTCACAGCGCTTGCAGTGCATGCTCTGTGGGCAAGTTCCTCCTGCACTGCAAGCATGCTGGAAGCACGTCAGTGTTGGGGTCAGCATGCACTCATGCATGGACACATGACCTGACCCTCCTGTGCTGCAGGGGCTGGGGAGTGGGGAGATGGGTGCTTCCTGCAGTCTGTGGGCTCTGCAGTGTGATGGATATCACCCCTGGAACTTCCTGAGCTTTCAGGAGGGACAAGCCAAATTTTAAAGCAAACGCCGACCTGAAGGCTGGGGAGGCAGGGAGATGGCTTTCCCACTGGGAGAGGGCTTCAGCACGAGAGCTCTTGCTTTCAATTCCTTGCTTCACATACTCATTTCCCCCAAACCCTTCTGGACCTTCAATCTGGGGGACTGGTGGCATTTGAAAAAAATTGGTATTTTAAATGATTGTTTCGCATGCTTCAAAGCAGGTGCAGGAAATCTCACTTACGCATTTTTTGTCGTTTCTCCACCAGCCTGTATACACCTTCAGGTACTCCTTGGTCACGGGGTCAGGGATGCTGTACGAGCCATAGCCATCCCGCTTCCCAAACTTCCAGTCACCGCTGTAAATAGCACCGTTGTGCTTCCAGATCTGTGTGCCTTTACCTGTTTCAATAAACAGGGATTGCAGGGAGATGATCACGATGAGTAGGAGAATGTGTGATGCTAAATGACTGTATCATAAGCAAGTGTGTTTCAGTGCTGGCAGTGCAGCAGCATCCCTGCTTTTTGGGCTGTCTGTGCTCTCCCTGCAACCCATGTGCTGGGAGCTCAGAGTGCTGTGTCAGTGCAGCTGTGGGTGCATGGAGCTGACTGCGGCATGCTGGGTTTTAGAGCATTTCTAACATCTGTAGTCTAGATGTCTCAGTAATAGCCCTGCAGCTGAGTGCACACTTCATTACCCATTAGAAATATGTCTGAGCACATTTTTACATGGCATTACATCGAACACATGCTGTTGTATGTGGATGAACACATACAGCCACTGACTGACTGCTCCCTGACACCCTGAACTTTTGTAAAGACGCCTACATTGGTGCTTTTCTCCAAATGATGGATCTTACCATGTTTCAAATTGTCCAACCATTCTCCAGTATACTGATCCCCATTTACAGCATAGACTGTATGTCTTAATCCATGTTTCTGTGCTTTCCTGTCCCATTCATGCCAGAGAGGCTCTGCAGCCCTGGGATATTTTACAACAGGCATCGTGTTCTCAGCTGGAAGGGAAAACAAATGATTGTCAGAAGTGAATTAGAGAGAAATTACAAAGGCAGGTACTGGTAGAACGGTCTATTTGTAAGCTGTACTTTAATATGCATCTGAGACAGTAATTGAGGGTTTGATATATATCAAGATGCGACAAACAGAAGGTATCTAAAAATATCGATGTACAAAACAGCTCTATCTGAAAATAGGCTGGTAGCATGTTGGGAAGTGCTAAGTAAGTGCAGCAGGATGGGGCTGTGTACCTTCAAGAGGACTTCGGGACACAAGGGAAGGTCAGACCTGTCCTGGCACAGTGGGAACACAGCCAATCTCCTTCCTAAGGCTGCTCCTCTGCCTACTCCATGTCAGGAGGGAGCACTCATTGAAGCACAAGGCAGAATTGTATTTTAGGAAATATCTCACTGCTAGGGAGTAAAATCTAGTACCTTACATAAATCTGGTATCTTAGAAAACAGAGTTAACATTCACCCTTAGCTCTCCGCTCGGTCATTCAAAAATTATTTCATGTCTATCACCGCTAAAAAATGGCGGTGATAGACCCTTCTACCCCAATAAGCAGTGTTGTTGTGTATCGTGCTTCCCATCTCGCTCCTCACCAGCGGTGCCGGGCAGCAGCAGCGGGAAATGAGCTCATTGTGAGCTCAGTGCAGGACGTTCCTAGTGAGGCGGCAGCGGGTCGGGAAAGCCCACTCGCAGACGGGCCCGCGCCTCCCGACCGCCCGGCCCAGCCGCCCCGCGGGCACCGACCTGCCGGGGAGCGCAGCGCTTCCAGCCACCGCTGCGGGCATCGCCGAGTCGTCATAGCGACGCTGCCAGCGCGTGCGCGGAGCGAGAGCTTGGAGCAGCGCCGGCTGTGCGCGGCCCCGGAGAGCCTGCAGGGAATGGGAGCGGGT
Source organism: Phasianus colchicus (assembly GCF_987193195.1). Lineage (NCBI taxonomy): Eukaryota > Metazoa > Chordata > Aves > Galliformes > Phasianidae > Phasianus > Phasianus colchicus. Next base: position 7,828,538 of record NC_143453.1, on the reverse strand, counting down.
GCTGCGTGCGGCGGGCTGTGGGTACGACAGTGCTGGGCAGACTGACCCTACCAGGAAATATTGATACGAGAAATATATTTCCCGTTATTAAAAATGAGAGAAAGGTGTTCAGGAAGGATTTCTTCACACTCTTTCACAAATGCGTTCAGGTTTTGTGCAGAGCCTGAGAACCACCAGAGAGCGGAGGCACAGGGCTGCAGAGCAGGACAGGGGTGGTGGGGGAAACCCGCAAAGGAGAGGAAGGAAGTGCTTATTGCAGCCCCGAGGTTACAGCCTTATATTATGAGCACAAACAGGCCCTGCTGGAAAAGCATTAATTATTTTGAGTTAATTAATCTTGAATAATTCAGCCTCTGTATTGCACTGCAGTTAACTGAGAATCTGTCAGTTACGTTAATTAATTACCCAACTTGGACAATTGCATGTGTTTATTTTTAACCAGTGCAGCTTGTGCAGGGATTTAGAAAAGCAAGCCCAAACTGCGTGTCACCAACCCACAGCTTTTGCCAAACAAAAGGTACAGTTACGTGTATGTTTGAAATTCAATTAAACTGGTTTAGATGCAATTAAAAAAAAAGAAGATAATTAAGCAAATTAAAATTCACAAATTGGTTTCTAACCTTTTTAATGCTTAGAAAAAGCACAGAGGCAGATGTAAGCAAAGCCAGTGGCAATGAGAATAACACACAAGCATGAGCTGCATAGAACTCAAGAGTGCAGCTCCATATCTCACCTGTTAAACAGAACCAAAGATGGCCTGGGAGTGACCGGCCTGTCCTGCTGAGGGCTGATCCTCAAATGAGTGACAAGAGGGCTCCATTATATTAAATATTTCTTACTATACTATGTCACAAATCCTTTCTCTGACTTCAAGTTCGGACAGTAGCCCCAGTGTGCTGAGCAGAGCAATAGAGGTGTGCGGGGAGGCGCGGGCAGGACTCTGCCACCTGTGCAGCGAGGACACAAGACACACCGTGGGCTTTAGTTCTTGTCTTTTTTCAGTTTAGAAAGTGAGATTTTATTTTGTTGCCGTTATTAAATGAACCCAAAGGACTTTGGTGCTCTACAACATCTGAAACCAATCATTTTTGCAATAAAAAGACAGCTGCTCTGAGCTGAGATTGCTCTCACAAAGCGGAGGGAATCACCAAAGTGAAATGCCCAAACCAACTGAAAACTGTCAGAGTCAATAACGTAAGTTTATTCTGGGAACTTTGTAAATAGAGGAAAACACTTAGAGAAACATATGCTGGAATTCTTTAAAGGTGAAGAATGTGACAACAACATACTGTGAAAGCAGGATGCTCAGATGCGTGCTTGACTGCTGCTACATTCAATTTAAAACCCAGGGGAAGAGGTGGGAGCGTCCTGGACTGTGACCAAACATGTGTCAGGTTTGGCCAAACGAGCAGAGTGGGTGCAGCACTCTCAGCTTTTCCCCACGGGTGTTTTTAAGAGTTATTGTGAACAGGATTTAAGAGATGTTGAAGTAGAAGGTTTCAGACAGAAATTCCATGGGCTGATTTTTGCTGAGAAGACAGCCTTGTAGGAATGCTTTTCTTTCCATCTCTTTGCGCCTGTTTGCTGTGAGCAGCTCTCTCAAGATAAAGATCGTGTTGTCTTTACATCCAGACAATCTGAAGTCAGATCTGTGGGTTATCTGAGATGCCCAAGCACTTGCATATCTATGCAAAGTGCCATGTTTACCAGAGAGCTGCAGCAGCTGCTGCCTACCAGACAGCCTTTCCCCCAGAATTTCTTTTGCTGCAGATTTACAGCTCATTGTTTCTACTTGAGTACCTGTGACAGCACCGCTCAGGGATTCCAATGCTACTCGGAGAAGTCATCCCAAGCTGCGAATTACTTGCTGTGCAACCACAGAGTGCCCCGCAGGACCCTGGCTGCTGCTTTAAAACATGCAGATCACAGGATGATGATGAAGGCAAAAGTAATTTGGCCGTACTTGAGATAATGCCTCACTTGTTCCAAGTCCTGAACCGAGGAATAAATCCCGATTACACGATGAGATCAGCAGTACCAATTCCCCGTTGAAATATGAGTTAGAATGTTTTATTTATCATGGCTTACTGTCACCTGATGTTAGAATTCGTATTTTACCCTTTCCTGTGTTGCACTGCTGGAAAGAATTGGTATTTCTAAGACAAAGGAAAAGAATCAATGGGAACAGACTCAGTTATGACGAGAGAACAGAATGAATGCAGTCTGTGTTCAGGAGTCCGGAAGGCAAAAGAAAGGAGCTCACATCTGACTGTATCTATATTACTGTAAGTATTCCGACTAAAGTTAACATCAAATGAACAGACACAACTGCTGTGATCTTTAACTTGAATTATTAACTCAGTTTCTTTGATATGTTTTCTGGCAGTGATGGTAGATGACTCGAGGACCATTAAAAGTAAAGGCAAAACAGATTTTCTGTTGGTAGACTTGCTTTTCAAAGGTCCAAGACGAAAGGCTTGCCATTAAAAAACATGGAAAGTTAAACTTGCAAGATACCTAAAAACTTTAAAATCTTCAAGTTCAGAGGAAATGCATTCATCACATATTGACAGCAAAAGGACCATTTCACAGCCTCAAATCCAGAGCTCCAGAAACCAGAGTGACGCAGCAACGCTGTGAGGCAAGGAAGGAACGCTCCCAGTCTGACCATCCAGCACTGGTTGCTTTCTGGACACTTCTGTCATTTTTTAGCAAGCTGTGTTTGAGGCACCTGAATCAGGGATGCCACAAACCCTCTTCAGGAGCCTCTCTGGCTGTTACACCTGCACAGCCGTGTCTGTAAAATGGTGAGCTGAACCCAAGTCTCACCTGCGCCAGTGCTGTGCTACGGAGCAGGGCTGAGGGGTGGTGGGGAGACAAGGATGCATCTTGAGATGGGATGTGAAAACTGTACAGGATGGGGCTAACTGGCTGCCCAGCAGCACGTGTGTTTTAGTTAGGAGAAATAGAAAGGATGGAGGCTCTCCTGAGATAAAGCAGGCTCCAGAAAACACGGCAGCCTCAGGGAAGCTCTGAGGAATTCGCCTCACGCTCTGGCTGAGCCGCAGGACTGCTCGTAACACCGGGCAGGAAAGGAAAGGCGTGGAGAAGCCAGGAGTGGCATTTTTTAAAACGCTTTTCTGCAGCAGACCGTCAGAGCAGGACCCGTTCTGCAGCGGAGACGGGCAGCGTCCCGCACAGCTGCGCTGAGCGGCCCCCCTCGCACCCCTACACCCCCACACAGCGCTGCGCGCCCCGCGCGGGGACCGTTGGCGGCCGTTACCTCAGGAGGGCGCGCGGCGCGCCGATGGGCGGGGCGCGTCGTGTCGCGCCGCCTCAGCCCCGCGCGATGACGTCAGCGGCGCACGTGGCCGCCGGGCCGGGCTGCGGGCTGCGGGCTCGCGCCGCTCTCGTCCCGCCGGCCCAGCGGCTCGCGCCACGCCGCAGTGCGCCGCGCCATGAGGGTGCAGCTGGAGCGGTGCTGCGGGGAGTGGCGGGAGCTGGACGAGGAGTTCCGGCAGCTGCAGGTGAGGCGGGGCCCGGGGCCGGCTCACCGCGCGGGCTCCCGAGCCCCGCGGGCGAAGGCGCGACGCGAAGACGGAGCGCGGCGGGCTCGGGCTGTGCCGCGTCCTCCCGAGGGCCGCCGGCTTCTTTCCCGGCGGTCCGGCGTAGAGCGCGGCCGAACGGCGGTGTTCGCTGCCGGCTCGCGTGCCGCTCCGCGCCGTGCTGCTGGCGGCCGCCGGCTGGTGCTGCCGCGGCGGAGGAGGAGCGCGGTCCCCGCTCCCCGTCCCGCTGCCTTTCTCCCGGCGGCGCTCCGAACGCCCTCGTGGCTCCGGCAGCTCCGTCAGGGCGCCGCGGGTCGGAGGCGCGGCTCCAAGCGGGAGCGTCGCGGTTTTGGGTCTTGCTGCGAGCCGCTAACGGTGCCTGCGGCATCTCCGCCTCCTGTGGGAAAGCGGCTGTTGCCCCAGGCTCTTCAATTCGGCGCAGAAATGCCCCCTCCTGTATGGGACCTTTGTTTTTCAATGCGTGCTTACTACGTGGAGAAGCTGCGGCCGGAGCCGGCCTCTGGAACGTGGCTGCGGGTTGGCTGTGTTCGCAGGAAGGCAGCGCTGCCTGCAGGGCCCCTTCGTGCAGCCGCCGTTCTTCGTCAATAAGGATCTTCCCTGTGTTCTTCTAGATTTAATGTCGCTTTTAAGTCATTATCGTGATGTTTTTGGCTAATGGTAGTATTTACCAGTTCTCAATTGGCGTGTTTGCATTTCTAATAAATACTGAATGCTTTCTAGGTGAGCAGCTCCTTATTCCCTTTTAGCCAGCCTTGAAAAATACCCTTATTTGTGTGATTTGGGAGAACAAGGGCACGTCGTGTGACATCCAGAGGAGCTGAATGAGTTCCTGTGCATCCCGGAGAGCCCCAGAGTGCTGCCAGTTCTCAGCCGAGCTGCACCAGTGCTGGGCACTGAGATCTCTGGGCATGGTTGGTTTGGTCATTAAGGCTTTCAGGTTGGGTGGTGGAGGTACGTGGCTCCTGTAAATTATGAACAGAAGAGCTGCTTTGTTTGGTCTTAGTGCTGCTTTTATGCTTCAGGAAAACCAGTGGTAATTTTCTGTGGTTGTTACCTGAGATGTGCAAAGGAGATAAAGCAAAAAGCCATTTAACCCCTGCATCGCCTCCCCAACGCCACTGACTGCAAACTGCCTTCTGAGTTGTTATAGCTCTTAAAATTTATGTTTCTCCTTAAACCAGAGCTAATATTGGGTTTGCACATGACAGTAAGGCATCTAGCTTGCAGAGGGTCCTGATGCAAACTGTGACACCCAGCTAGGTGTTCAACTTGTACAGGTTTGTTTGGTGTGAAATCCACATCAGATTTATTTGCTAACCAAGCCCTTGTGTACCTTGCTGCCATCTCTGAGAGGATTGAACACAGGATCCAGTACCTCCTGGGTCTCTTGCATCCTTCCTTCTGCTGGGTGAGCTGAGGCTTGGTTCCTCATGTGCTGGAGGCACCAATGTGGCTGTGCCGGAGCAGAAGTAGGGCTTGGGGTGGCCATGGTGGCCAGGAGGTTTGTCTCATTGCCTGGGTTTGGGTTGTGATTCCTATGGTTTCCACCTGGGGCCTCAACTTCTTTCCTCTTTTTTTTTCTCAGCTTGAATGGCTGGGAGATCAGAGTTCCTGCAGGTTCTCCACATGTTTGATGGGAATGATTTGGGATTGAACCGGAGAATAAGGGCTTTATTATAGGGTGCCCTAGGAACAGGGAGCTCCCCAGAGGTAAAGGCTTGTTAGAAAGAGGAAATGAAGTGAATGCAGAGAAGATGCTCTTTCTTTTCAGGAATTGTTAGTGTCTGTTTAAGCTGGTTTTCTTTGCCCCCTTGGTTTTCTGCCTGTAATGGAGCAGCACAGGAGCCCCCCCTCCTCAGCTACCTGCTGGCTCCCAAATTCCAGGCTTGCTTTCCTCAGACATGAGGACCAAATACAACACATCACCCAGAAGGGCTCTTCCTACTGAACCTCTCTTCTTCTCCTGTAGGAAACACACAAAGTTTACAGGCAGAAACTGGAAGAAGTTACCAGCTTGCAGACAGCCTGCAGCAGCTCCATACACCGGCAGAAGAAGACATTAAGGGACCTGAAGCACAACCTGCAAAGGTAACAGGAGGTCTGAAGGGTGGAGGAGGCAGGGATGGGATGTTTCTGCTTCCCAAACAGCAGAAGTGTTTGGATTTTCAGCATTTAATATGTAGTGTACATCATGGTGGCAGTTTTGCTTCATATAATCTTGAGTTACCTCCTTTGTTACAGCCAGGTAAATTTTTTTGTAACCACATGAGAGATCAAGTCTTATAAAAAAAAAAAAAAAGATCCAGTAAGTCTTTGAGGGAGCCTGAATGGATTTGCATCTTTGTAGTAGGCCTGCTATGGTGTGGGACTGTACAGCTGTTGGTCTGTATGTTTTGCTAGGTGAGCAAAGCTTTGCTCCATAAGCTGTGCTGGCAGATCAGGTTCAAGGACTGATGCTGGAGGTGTAACCACCCTACGTGGGTTTATAGGAAGGAACTGTTCCTGGCTGCTCAGCTGCTTGCTGAATTCCTTGTGTGCAGATCCCAGGCAATGCTGGTTGCTGACCCCACTGCTCTATTTTACGTGCATTGGTAACGCTGCAGTTTGCCAGTAAATCATCAGTTGTGGTTTTTTGTTACAACTTGAAATATCTTCTGCTTGAATAGTTGCAGCATCAATGAAAACCTCTTGCAGGGTTGGGCCTGGCTGAGACTTCTAAACCACCACTGTATCTCATCTCTCTTAAACCAAGGGGTAAAATTTGGGCTCCCCAGCAGGGCTCTCGGGGATGCGGCGTGGTGCTTCTGCTCTCTGTAGTCTTTTTTGCCTGTTGTGCGTGGTGGTGGTATCTGCAGGCAGACAGCTGGGGGGTTTTGGAGAGCTGGCTGCTGCAAATGTAGCTTACAGATCCCTTCTCTGCAGGAAGAGCAGCAGTGGTGCCAGGTGGGGTCATGCAGAGCCCTCCTCTCATGCAGTGCTGCCCAGCTACTCCTTGCCCTTCCTAAAATACACAATTTCAGCAGAGGGAAAGCAGCAAGAGAAATGAACCAGAGGGCCCTTCTCCACCTCGCTGTCCTCTGTCCAAGCTACCATTGATTATGGAGGGGCTGCACTGACGTTTCAGTTTAAATGAGTTTGACATGCTTTTGCTGGTGGCTCTGGAGGGTGCATGAGGTCGTTTCTTTCGTTTGTTTTTAGAGGCTGTACAGTGAGCTTTTGTCTTTCATGAGAAGTTTATGGTGTCTTGCTGGAGGCAAGGGAGCACAGATCAGTTTGGATGCTGTAAGGGCAGTACCTGAGACATAGACAAACTTCCCAAAGTGGAAGGAGCTCCTACAAAACTGCACAATGTGATTGAAGTGCTTTGTTTTGGGAGAGGTATGGAGGCCTGTCACTGAGCTGCAGTGAAAGAAGCTGGTTTGTAAACCAGCCAGTTGAAATAACCTACAATGACAGATACTAGGCAATGAAAGAAAATAAAAACAAGAGAGAACAGCGCCGTGGCAGATGTTAGCTTTCTAACAGCATGCATTTTATGGCAAAGTTGCTATCCTTTAAATAAAAGGAGGCAAAAACATAAAGGAAGATTTTGTTTTTGTGTTTTCACAGGTGCAAGCCCAGAGCTACTCCTGAAGAATTTGCTCTTATAGAGCAGATCAGCACCCAGATCAAAGAGAGGCAAAATGCCTTCTTTGACATGGAAGCCTACTTGCCAAAGAAAAACGGGTACGTGCTTTGCCAGAATAGGCATGTGCTCCAGGAAGGCTGATTTTTAACTGTTCACAGTGGTGTTCCTCCCAAAGGATAATGTGTGTATTGAAGAAATACATGTAAAACTGGATTAGTCATAGATCTCTTGCTGAGCTGCTATGTCAGTTGTACATCGAATTCATTAGCTGGAAGTGTATGTAAATGTACTGTGTAGGCACAGGCAGGTTTTCTTGATAAAATAGAAGTGAAACTGTACTGGCAAGAGATGAAGATTTCACTGTGAAACAGTGAGTTGCACTCTGTGCTTATTTTTTTTTTTTGAAGACTAAATCAGTATGGGAAATCTCCCCCTTCCTGTTTAACTTTCTTCTCTCCAAACAGTGCTTTCAACTGACTTGAATTTTGTACTTTGCTTCAAGTAGGGTTGCTAGGATGGATTTGGTTCAATTTGTCAAGGGCTGTGCTGCTCTGGCTGCCAGGAGATGCTGATGCTGAGTAAACTGAGCCAAGTGACTTGATTTCTACCCTTGATTTGTTTGTTTCCCCTTCCCAAGTCTGCATTTTCAGTGTCTGTACAGTGAGCTGAGCTTTCAGGTGGAAATGGTCTGGAGTGGGGAAGTGAAATGAAATCAAAGAGCTGGTAAAAGTGGCTGCAGCACTGCAGGTGGAAGGATCCATTGAAACTTTTCTTCTAATTTCTCCATATAATTTTTTTTTGGTTTCTGACATCTTACCCTTTGGCATAGCACAGAAAAGAGACCAGAAAATGAATTCTTCCTCTTGCTTCTTGGAAATGCTAACTGAACTTTCTGCATTTAAATCCTCTTCTGTAGTCTGCATCTCCAGTTTGCTTTAACTAAAAGCCTACAGCAAAATGTAAGCTCTGATGTGTGTTAGTCTGTGGTGTTTATAGTAAATGGACTTATTTGGGTCTGTTGGTTTTTTTTTTTTGTCTTCCAGTTTGTACTTAAATCTGGTGCTGGGAAACGTGAATGTAACCCTCCTGAGTAACCAAGCAAAGTGAGTGAGTGCTTCCATGCACATATGTTTGGGGTAGCAGTGGGTGCATGCTGAAGTCCAGAGACAGGAATGGTTTTCTATTACATCTGACTTGTTGTCTTTTGGTTTGGCTTGTGGATTGTATCTGGTTTGAAAAAATGAAGCCACATTCCAGTAAAACACCTGTGTGCACTCACTGATACGTGACGTTTCGTGCTCTTTGTACATTCCAGGTTCGCCTACAAAGATGAGTATGAGAAGTTCAAACTTTATCTCACAATTATCTTGTTACTTGGGGCCGTAGCCTGCAGATTTATTCTTCACTACAGGTAAGGCTGCATTTTTATTTTATTTTTTTCAGTTTTGACCAAGTGTTTTGAATAAAAACATGCTAGATTAGAAGCCAACTAATTTGAACTAATTGCCTGAGATTGTGAGAGAAGGCTTTGGGAATATTTAAGCTTTGAATAGTTGTGCTTCCCCAGCAAGAGATTATCTTTTGCTGCTCTTCAAAGCAGACAGGACAGTATTTTAGCTACTTCCTTTTTCTTGTTTAATGTTTTAGGAGTTTGTTATAACCAATAGCAAGTCCAACACGATCAGTTGTTTTTCTGCTGTTGCACTGTGCTTGAGAAAGGATTTTTGCTTGCAAGTTGTCCTAGATTGGTATCAGCACCATGCAAACACCACATAAGGGAGCATCTTCATTTTAGATGTGGCTATTTGATGTAAAGTCTAGATCATGACAGTGTATCAATAAGCCTCCCCTGTTCAATTTTCCTTAAAAAAACCAGTGAGGTGTTTTAGCTACACCACAGCTACTGAGGTGTCTGTGGATTGTACTGAGGACTGATGCTGTTGTACAGAGGCTGCTCCAGATCCCCATGGCTTTGGGGGACTGCAAATGGCAAAATAAAAACTCTTTTACTCTGAGAGTGTAATGCTCTTCTGTTCTTTTAGTTGATTGGATTTGTATAGATCTCATCGAATCTCCTCATTGAATTAGTCTTGAAATGCCTGTCTAAATTGGATCATCTGGTGCTTCCATGGTGCTTTCTCTCCTTCAGATGGAATTAATGTCATCTCTCTGTACCTGCTTATCGGCTCAAGATCTGCAGTGTTACATCATAGGGCACTTCCAGAGTAAAGGACTGAGTGGGGAAGTGCTGCTGATACATACAGCTCTGCGTGTGGATTGGAGATGCCCAGGACTGGGGCTTTGTGTCCATGGCCTCACTTGGGCATGTTTTCATTCAGACAAGGGAACAGAGGGAAAATGGGGATTTTCGAAATGTGTTTTTATAATTAACAGGCTTTCTTATTACTGTGCTCTTTTTGTATTATTATTTTTTTTTAACAGGGTGACAGATGAAGTGTTCAACTTTCTGTTAGTGTGGTATTACTGCACGCTGACGATACGGGAAAGCATTCTCATTAGCAATGGATCAAGGTACTGTGCCACCTGCAAAAACTATTTAATGCATGAAATGTCCTTAAAAGAAAAACAAGCAATAAAAGCAGATTCAGTTTGGCACTGAATCCCAGCAAATCCAAGATGCTGATTCCTCTGTGCAGGGTGTGTTGTCCCTGTTCCCTACCCCAGTTTCTCCCAAGGGCGCATGTGTCCATCTGAGGTTAGGGCAGGGAGGAAAAGCTGCAGTTTCTAAAAGTCCATGATTCCTTTGTTCAAAGTATTGGATGGTTTTGAGAGCTGTGGGTTAGTTGTAGGTGTGATGTGGAATTTCAGTGTGTTTCCAGTGAAATGGCCAATGTGGATACTGATTTTGTGCCTTTTTTTATCTGTAGTACTGCCTGTAGGTGTACTGGCATACATTCACCTCTCATGAGAAAAAGGAGCCAAATCATTTCTTTATGCCATATGGTCAGTGTGGCAGCCCTGCAGGTCACTGTGGTGTGTCCTGAAGCATTTGACTTATTACAGCTGTGATAAAGGAAAATTGGTGGTTAAGATAGGTGGTTAAGATAGATAATTGTATAAACGACTGGCAGTGCAAGTTGAGTGCTGGGAGAAGTAAACGAAAAGATGATCCTCTGTCTGAGCCCTCATTTCTTTATGATACCTCAAGTAAGAATATCCTAAATTATTCTTTTATCTAGTCAGTCCTATTCCTGATGGATTTTGGCAGTCAGCTTTGCTGCTTATGCAGTATACGGGGTTATCAAGGGCACTCTGAGCATTAGAGATTATTAGAGCAAGAGAATGTTGGAAGGAGATTTCCTCCACTCCCAGAACTTCTGTCTGGGTTAGTTGCACAGCCTCATGTGCAGCTCTCAAGGGGCTTGGGCACTCCTCTACCTGGCTGCCTACCTGGGGAGGTTGGGGCTGGTGATGGTATGAGAACTACTGGGTGCAGGTGAACTCAGAGTCCTTGTCCTGGCTGGAGAGTGATAAATCATCTACTCTGCCTCTTGCCTTTACTCCAGGAGAGCACAGAGAAATTTATTGAATTTGCACTTCTGTAGCTTAACCTGGAATCTGGTGGTAGATTTTAGCAATAACCTGATGGTTGCATGTCCCCAGTTTTCATCATCCAGATAGGCTGGCACAGGGCATGGGGAAACCGCAGCAATCGCCTCAGCTCTTCCCAGATGTGATGAGTCTGCATGCGGGTTTGCTGCTGGGTGAGTGGCTGCTGCTGCAACATTTGCAGCTCCCTGTTGCATTAATTGATTAATTAGGCTTCTAATATCTCATTTTCTACCTTTCAAGCAATCAGCATTGAGTTAGTCCAGCTTTCTGCATGCGTTCCTGCTCTGAACGCTGCATAGGTAACTTGTATGCTCCTTAGTAACATAGCAACTCAGGACTCCTTATTCCAGCCAATTTCCTCTCCAAAATCAGTGTGTGTAGCCAATTTCTTCCTTAATCTCCTCTAAGCAGAGGTTGGAGGGAGCATTTTGGGAAGTCTTATCTTAGTATCAGCCCTGGGTGGAGGCCAGGATAGAGATGGGTGAGCAACAGTCAGTGTGTTCCATCCAGCCTGTGGCATTTGTGAATGAAAATGATTTCTGAGCAGTTCTCTGGTGTTACAGCTCCCTGCCCACTGAAAACAAGGGAGAAATCTTGCCACTGGTCATGGATCTTGAGGCGTGCAGGTGTGTGAGAGCTGAACATGGCAAGCTCCATGAAGTGCAAAAGAAAAGGGTGTGCAGGGATGGAAAGTGGCTTGCCCGCTGCCAGCAGAGAAACCTCTGAACCCAGGCTTGTTGCAGCCACAGAACTGGCTCACATCTGCTTAGTGCTAACTAGGTGCTTAATGTTTCAGACCTTTGGAGGCACCCAAAATTAACCCACTGTGTTGGCTTACTTTCCAAATCAGTGCCATCCCTGAAGCATTTTTTTCACTTCTTGATCCAGCCTTGCTACAGCTCTTTCCTGCTTTACTGTAATTTTCTGAGCTCTCTGCAGCATTCATGTCTGAAAAGAAACAGCAACTTAACAGAGGACTTCATTTATTTGCATGGCACAGGAAAAAAAAGGGGATGTGGGCCAAAAAAACATCATGTATTAAGTCATTTCAGTACTGCTCAGGATGAACCTCAGTCGTGTGCCTCACTCCAGTCATCCCACATTTGCAACCCAGTCATGGAGCTGGGATGGTGCCTTTCAGCTCCTGCCCCACTGCTCCCAGTGTCCTGCCCAACACTTGTCTGTGTGCTGCCTTTGTGGCTTTGTGCTGGGAAAAAACAAAACAAACCAGGGGTGTAGCAGGAGGTGGGCTTTCTGGGGGTCCTCACTGCAGGGAGCACATGGGCAATGCAGGCTGCCTTGACGGCCCCTTGGTGATTTCCCAGAAACTCCTTTGCTGCCACCAGCTTTATTTCTTGTTTGAGCTAGGCCATCTATTTATCCGTAATCCAGTCAGGATTAATTTTTGTCTTTAAAGCCAGATTTAAGTTGTTAACATTTATGTTTCTCATCTAACTCTTATTTTTTCTGCTCAGGATCAAAGGCTGGTGGGTGTCTCATCACTATGTCTCCACGTTCCTGTCTGGAGTAATGTTAACGTGGTGAGTTTGCCCTGCCCTGCTCTAGGTTCTTCCAAGCACATAGCAAAGAATCAAACTTGTCTTATCAAACTGAGCAAACAAGCAGCACTTAGCTTTTAGGATGGGATTCTGCTTATAAGCCAGTACCTAAACCAGGTGTGAAGCAAAAAATGCAAGTTACATTCCAACAGATGATGGTGTTGGTCAAACAACACAGGAGTGCACTCTGTGTGTGGTGCCTATATGATCCACTTCAGCTTTGACATGAACTGATCTGTTAATAATTTGTTTTAAAACAACATGGTTTTTGTTGCTGAATTTCTAAGGAGATCATACAGGAGCTGGAGCAAAAGGTCATGTATCCAGAACTGCAGTTAAGAAAAGAAACACAAGCTGTGCTGCTCTATGGCTTAGATTTGTGATGCAGACTCAGCTGAATGGCTTTAATCAGCATCTCATTAAAGCAGGAAACTGCAATAGGCAAATCAGTAAGAGGGGGCAGCCCAAGCCATCAGACCATCTCCTACCATCCACAGTGGTGTAAAGGATGGGCAGGATGTGACAGGCTGTGATGTGTGCCTGTAGCATGCTTTCTGGATTCCCAGATGAGGTGGGGTGGGCTGGCTATCAGCTGCTTATTTCATTTACTAATGGGTTCCTTGGCTGACAAGGCACTGCATCGTATGCTTCTTAATCAAATAAATATTTCTTCTGCATTTTGCTTTCAGGCCAGATGGACTCATGTATCAAATGTTTCGCAGTCAATTTTTAGCATTTTCAATATTTCAGAGTGAGTATATTTTACCTTGGTATTTCAGGAGATATTTCTATGTTGTGTGCTCAGAAAAAAACACTTCTATTTGTTAAATACGAGTCTTAAACTGTGCATATATAAACAGTGTCATACAGCTACAAATATACAACATGCAAGTCTAAACAATAATGCTATGGATTAAACGTTATTAAAATAGTTTTCGTGAGCCATTCAGAAGTATTATAAACATACCAGTAATGCTTTCTCTCTTTCTCCAGGTTGTGTTCAGTTCCTACAGTATTATTATCAAAGGGGCTGCCTGTATAGGCTCCGTGCTTTGGGGGAGAGAAACCACCTGGACCTTACAGTAGGTGAGGCTGCCTGCAATACTGCAGTACAGATGGGGTAGGTTTTAAAGGCAATGATACAGGGGTGGCTTTGTGGCCTTCAGAAAGCAAGCTTTGCACAGCTGATATTCCCTGTCCTGCTGCCTCTAAGACACAGGCAGGAATGGGAGTGAGACTTCTATTTTCTTCCTTGAGTTCTGTGGGTTGGAAACAGGGCTCTGATCTCCATCAGCTCTTGAGAACATTAAGATGGAGGTATTCGTCTGCATTTTCATCCTCCTGCCATTACCACAACTCTGAGACTTTATTTTAACCTAACTGATTATTACTGAACAGGACAGGAATAGTTCTTATGGGATGATCTTGTTGGGATGAGCTGCAGCTACAGTCCTTTCTTATCTATGCTAACTTTCTCTTCTCTGTTAACCTTTTCCAGAGGGATTTCAGTCCTGGATGTGGCGGGGACTGACTTTTCTCCTTCCCTTCTTGTTCTGTGGACATGTAAGTTGGGCTGTCCCATTTCCTCCTCTGCCATGGTGGGGCTGGGGAGGGTGTGCTGGTGGTGCTGTGCTTCGTGCAGTTACACGGTGCTTTGGATCACATCCATCTGGCAAACATTTCTAAATCTTTGATGGTAATGATTCTTTTTTCTTCTTAGTTCTGGCAGCTATATAATGCAATCACGCTTTTTGGGTTGTCCAGGCATAAGGAGTGCAAGGAATGGCAGGTGAGTGTTGGTTCTGCTCAGAAAAAACAGGGGGAGGGAGGGATGTTTTGACCACATCCTTAAAGACATTTGGCTACCTGGATTTAACGATTTGATTTACTGTCTGTGAGAGTCCATTGATGCTGAATGGCAGTAAGTTCAAAAACAAACCATGCCGTTATATTGCTGCCAAGATGATCACGATCCAAATGGGCTTCCTAGAACTCATAGAACTAGATGTGTGGGTGCATATTTGTCTTCTGTCTTCTTTCCTGAGGTGCTAACGCATCTCTGAACTTGCCAACCAGTAACGGTTGAACTTAGAACTGCAGCTAATTTAAAGTTGGTGAAAATAGCACTCCTGCCCCAATTCATCTGACCCTTACTTAACGCTCAACTTTCCCCACCTTTCCCCCTCAGGTTTGTGTGCTGGCTTTCACATTTCTGCTGCTCTTCCTTGGGAACTTCCTCACTACTCTCAAAGTGGTGCACACTAAGCTGCAGAAGAACAAAGACAAAATGAAGAAACTGTGAACCCTCCAGGGGGTGCTGGGTGCCAACATTGGAGCTCGCTGTCCCTGTGCGCACAGCAGGCGCTTGGCGTTGGACGGAGCCTCCTTAATTGCTGCTGCATTGCGAACGGACTTTGAAGAACTCATCTGTCCTGTGTTTGCTGAAGGATGTGGACTCTTCCAGCACAGACTCAGCATATTATGCAAGCATGGCTCTCCAGTTTACAGTCCTGCTATTTATGTATATTTAATACCAAACGTGTTTGCATTGGGTTTTTCTGTATAGTTAGCAGCATGCACCTGCTCGGCAAGAAGCCAGCATTGAGAGAATGTGGGATCTACTGTAATTCCAGTCCTGGAATGATATTTAACACTTTCCAGTTTTATTATTTAAACTCTAGTATGGAATTTTGCAAAGCTTTATGAACACTCCAGGTTGATCAGTAATACAGACTGAATGCTGTTTTTAAAAAGCATTTGTTTCAGGCATTTTCAGTGGCAATACTAATCTGTGTGTACTGTGGAAAAATGCCCATCTTTGTACCATACTGCTGCTATATACACTTCCAAGAAGCTATTTAAAGAAATCTTAAAAACAAGCAAGCAAAACCAGTTGTTAAATGGCAGGGAATTCTGCTAGCCCTCTTTGAGAGGGATCAGGTAATCTGTCCAAGCCTGGAAAAAAAAATAAACCATACAATATGCAGCTGCTTCAGCCCCTTCTTAGTAACAAACACACTCCCCTTTGGGTTGTCTTTTGAGGCACAGTTTTTCCAGAAAATACTCCTGATCAGTGGCAGTTGCACTTCAGGTCCTATTTGCAGTTTTTTTTGTTTTCTTTTTTTTTGCTCCAGTGCTGTTCTGAGAGGTGAAGACAGGCTAAGAAGTATGAAATATTTTCATTAGATACCAGTTGTTAAGAGAATGTAAACACTTGTTCAGAAGGATGGCTGAGAACAAGAAGACTCCCATCTTGCTTAGCTCCTTGTGCTTTTTGAACTTAGCTCAGTAGGCTTGTTTGAGTGCTTTACCATCTGTGCTCCTGAGCTGCTGTATGCAGCGTGCTGCTCAGCTGTGCTGGCTCCCTCTGAGCTAGCTCAGGGCCCAACTGCAGAAGTGGCTTTGGCAGAACGATGCGAGTTCTGCCCATCTCCCAGTAAGCATGCTCATGAGGAAATACTTATGCACTACAGACTTCAAATATTTCAGCAGTTGTTTTGTTGCTGCAAGGCAAATAATTTATCCTTATGGTGTCACCGCCGTGTGGGCACAAAAATTGCAACTTGCATATTTTGAACAATTTTTACTCTAGCTGGGTTGTATCTTGCACCCTGTGTGAGGTTGGTTTTTGTGCTTCTTTGAACTCCATTTATGAAATGTAAATTCTTCTGAGAGCAGTGCTAGAACCTGGTGGAGCTGAGCAGTCAGAGGTGAGGGGACACTTCAGCAAGCAACTTGAATTCTGCAGCGTGAGAAACTGGGATTATAAAAGCAAGGAAAGATTCCAGACATGCTGAGGGTAAATCAGCATGGTGATGTTTCAGACTTACTGGGTAAGGTGATGTGTGTTTTTGTTTTATTGTTTCATAATCTCTAAGCTTGTAATTTTAAACTTGGATCACCTTTGTTGATTCAAAACGAGTTGGGGGGAAATAAGAGTTTAGATTTCAAGGATCAAGGTTTTATCCTGCATGTAAAATGGTATGATGGTTCATTTCAAAACAGTTTTTCACAAGCTGGCCGTGTTTTCACCAGCAGAGGATAAAACTGTGTGAAACCTGAATGATGTGTAGTTATCAGGCTGTGCATTGAAGTATTTTCTAGTAATGGGCACCTGGTATGCACTGCCCAAATGTCCTGGCAAAGTATTCTCTTGTTACTGTAATGCAGGACAATCATAGAAAATCATAGCAGTCCTGTTTATTCTCCCTTAGTTTGCCTCAATAAGAAAACTTGTAAGTTCTGCAGTTGTACTGCAGAAACCTTCACCCTCACAGGGCTGGCTCATAATGACTACAGACTAGTGATTGCTCCTGAAACTGGAGCTCTCACTGCAAGAGAATGTGCAAAAGAATTGGGAGGTTCAAGGCACACGAACTAGATTGCTCAGCAGGAACATCCACCATCCTTAAACACTCAACTGTCACTTCCATCACAAAAGGGAAAATTTAATTTACAGTAGCAGAGAGGATTTTGCCAGTTGATGAACGTGTTACAAAGCATTTTACCTCCCCCGAGCACACATGAACATTTGCATGTCATGTATTAAATAAGCTATATATATAAGTTTATTGCAAAACGGACTTGATGTTGCACAGAGTGGCTGACTGGAGAACTGGTAACTTTGCATGCTGAAAATTAAATTTCGGAGCAACCAATGCATATATCTCAGTGATGCATAACAATGCTACAGTTTTGGATGCTGCAAGGAAACTTCTAAAGGGGCAGCTCTGCAAAGTTGGCCTGCAAGTCAAGAGGCAGTGAGTGGATGCTTTGGCTGTACACGATGGCAGCAGCTTGATGCTAACTCACACCACTGCCACCAAGTAAATTAATTTGGGAATGTCAATAGAGAACTTAATTCCTGCTTATTTTAAGGTGCCTGGTACGTAGGCTGCTCCACCAAAACTTCTGAAAGATTTTTTTTGCCTGAAAAAGACTAAATTGTAGCTACAACAAGCCATGATTTTGCAGAGGAAAAAAAACCAACAGACAAAACAGTCATGCAATACAGTCACTGTGTTCACTTCAGATTAAGTAGTGAATCCAAGACCGGACTGTTGGTGGCTTGCTGGTAGGAGCAAAAGCCAGGTGAATGTGTAGCATCAGGTAGGCTTGATAAAGAGCCTTGAAAACTTTGTGAGAGCAATGTGGCAAAAGGTTTTAAATGTAAAAAAGGAAAAAAAAAAGTTAAAAGAAAAAAACAAAACCTAAAAAGCTTTAAAATTTTAAAATAGAAATCATTGCAGGGATACAAAATGTGTCTTGGGGGAAAAAAAGAGTTGTCGCTCTTGCTAAAATCCAGTAATTTGGTTTATAGCTGTCAATGCTCTCTTGCAGTCCAGATCATAACACTGAGCACACTCGCTGCTTCTTCTGGCGCTTGGCTTTTTTCATGGCACTCAATGCAATGGTTGTTGCTTCTTTAAAAACTTTTTCTATGTTTTCACGGCATTTTGCTGAGCACTCCAGGTAAATTTCTGCATTTATCTGCTGGCAAGCTGCTTCACCCTGGAAAGAACAGGTAAGAAAAGTCATGAACCTGATGCGTGAGGGGAGAAAAGGAAAGCGAGATGGAAGCAAAAAGGAATTACTTTGTACATCTTCAGAATGTGAGGTCATCTTCCAAAAGAAACTGCCTCCTGTGAGCACAGTGCTAGTGCGTTGGTTATTAACTGAAGTACCATTGCTGCTTTTGTTTTTTTTTTCCTAAGTTGATCGTAGGAAAAGCATTTCTTTAATAGATATTCAAATGAACGTATCTACAAGGAGGATCTTTTTTCAGGTACGACATGCAATGTCATGTTTAGTTTGCAAGCCTCAGCACTGCGTGCCACATGCAACAGTAAGGTCTGGACTAATGTTTTGCTTTGTTTTGTTGGTGCACATGCAGGAATCCTGACTTCCATTTCAAAGCATCACAAAGACTCAGCAGAAATCCTACTACATGCAGATGAGTGCCTACAGACATCACCCAAATGGATGCAGAGGAAACAGTAGAATCTAAAACGTTTGCATGCAATCATGGTTGTGTGAGATCACTACAGACAAAACACAGCTACTTCTTACTTTGCTTGCAATCCTTTCATTGCAGAGTCAGCTCCCAGTTTTGAGCGCTTGTGAGCCTTCGAGTGTGAATTCTAGATCTGCAATCCACAACTCACAAACTCTGCATTTAGTCATTATAAGCTGGGAACGGGGTCACTTGAGCACTCAGACTTGTACACACGGGGATTTTCCTTCAGCACATTTAAGTGAAGTTTGTTTCCTTCCAGTTGTTTGCAAGCTGCAGTGCTGACAGACACTGTTCAGCTCCTCTGTGCCTGGCATCAGAAGCATCACACTGCATGACTCGAGATGCTCTCAGCTGTAAAAGACTGAGGTAGTGCGTGTTTCAAGGGAGAGAAAGGAAACGGGAGGGCTGTTAGGTGACAAAGGGAGGTCTGGACTGGTGAGCTTCGCCTCTTCTATGAGCATTCCTGTGATGAGCTGCTGGAGGGAGAGTCTGTTTACGCATGTACTGTTCTGAGGTGGTAATCGTGCCACATGTGAGGCCTCAGCTGACTCCGCAGAGAAGGCTGTTGCTTGTCCTGAACCTCGTGAGAGGGTGACAAAGGGGATTATTAATGCCAGTGAGGGACAATCTTGCAGCTGTTCACAAAGTGAGAGGACAGTCGTCTAATCTTGTGAGCAAGGAAGACAAACTTTTAAGTCCTAACATGATTGAATGGTGATGCTGTGGCAGGCTTTTTTCACGCTCGTTAGAGAAAGAAGTGATTCATTCAAGGTCTTAGTGAACTTAACCTTGTTTCTTGGACTTATGTCTCAGTTAGACAGCTGCTGTTCATAATCTGAGATGAGAGGAGGAAGACGGCTTTATATTTAATAATGAAAAAGTAGAAGACCAGAGAAGAAAGATTTCGAGTGACCTGGTACAAGCAGTTCAACCACCGCTTGTTTCCCCTGTACCTGGGCAGCAATGCCATCCCATAACACCAGCTGTGTGTCTCAATACTTTGTAATACTTAAGCTGGAAATACTTGATAGTATGTAGATTTTTTTTCTTATATTAGATACTTCAAAGAAAAGTTTATTAGAGAACTCTCACAGATGTTTTGGCTACCGTCCTTGGAAGGGCTTCTTTCTCAATAGGGTTTGCAAAATGCTTTTATTCCAGAATAATCAGTATTTCTAATCCTTTAATGTGTATCCTAGCATTTATTCTTTCTCACAATCCCAATCAAAGTACCAGTGATGGGAGCAATGTATTACGATAAAAATTAGAAAGGAAGTCCAAGAAACCTGTTGAGGCCTACAAATTTATATCAGTAATAATGCAGCGAAGGGAAATTGAGCGCAGTAAGCCTAGATGGAGTAGCAAATGGTTTCTTTTCAGACACTCCAGGATTCTGAGATATGCAAAACACTTAAAATGTCTCTACTTTGGCAAAGAGAACAATACTGTAAAAGCACTTACACTCACCTGGTTGTAAGTAATGGGCTCCTGCTTAGAAGCCCTGAGCTTACGCAGCTGCTCTTTGTCTTTCCGAAGGTCTGTTTTGCAGCCAATCAGTACCAGGGGGGCACCCTGGCAGAAGTGATTCACTTCAGGATACCACTGATGGGAGAAAAACAAAACCTGCATTGTTTTGCTGATTTTATATCAGAAATGCTAACTTCTGCTTTGGAACACTACAGAAGTCCTACTACAGACAGGTGGTTGTTTACATCTCTTCTACCCTAGTTAAATGTGCATGCGCTGGAAGTAGACTTGAATCTGAAATGCTTGTGTGCAATGGTTGTGTGACATCACTACAGACAAAGCAGCAACTCTGCAGTTGACTTGTGATCTTTTTAGTGTACTGCAGAGTCGAGCCCAATTCCAAGCACTTGAGAGCCACAGAAAGGTGATATCTGGGTCTAAGGTCTGTGACCCGCAATTCAGTGCACAATGAACAATCTGTCCATCTGTACACTCTGGATACAGGATTACTAAAAGCATCAGCTTTTTTAATCTGACATCTTGTCCTGCATCAACCGTATGTAATTCATTTAAGAGGCTGAAATAATGACGGAAGGCTCTTACCTTATCTGCTACATTATCATAGCTGGTGGGGTTCATGACATCGTAACAAATTAACACGACGTTTGTGTTCTGGTAAGAGAGAGGCCGCAGCCGGTCGTAGTCCTCCTGCCCTGGAACACAGAGAATGTTTTGGAATACAATGAATTTCTATCCTTAACAAGCAGTATGATGGGAATGTGTAAAGGTAAACACTTGAGTTCAAGAGTACTGTAATGGCACAGACTGAAAAAATGTCCATGCTTGTAAAATTCCTTCCCTTAAATGCAGGCTGTCCTTCTTTGCTGACAAAATGGATCCTTTAGGATATAAAACGTGATAAAAAGGTTGCTTGGTCCGACTGCTGATTCTACAAGACGTGCAGCAACACAGAACAGGCTCAACTCTTTGAAGCAGGACTTCACCACCAACCTTTGGGATGCTGCTCAACTCTAGAAAATTTTTCACGCTTTTAATTAGTGATATTACAGCACAGGGTCTGATTAGAGGAAGTTAAACTTGCTTCAGACCTGTACTCTTCCCCTTTGCTTGCAGTTATCCTACTGGATAAGCCATTGCTCAGCTTGCCTGAGAAGTTGTAAATCTTAGGTTTGGGCTGTTCTCTGCATTTGAGCAGCAGGCTCCATGGGTGAGACGTTAAGCGAAGTAGGATTGATCCCTCAGGGTTTAATACAGAAATAACAGACAATCAGCAAAATTATGCATGTTGTGTAAACATTCAGAGCAAAGACTTTACTGCTTAGCCCTTCTTATTCTCCCAAATCCACTCTCTTGTTTGCAACCGATTTACTGTTCTGTTGCTGAGCTAATCCTCTAAATGCATTAAATTTCAAACGTGGAGCACAAAATGGGATAAAATGTGCCTCCAAAAGTGGGCTGGTTAGATGTGTATTAGGGTTGGATAGTTGCAGCTCTCCCTTATAAGGAGGGCAGCTATTCTTTCAGAGCTCAAGTACAATTCTTCAGGTGCCGTGGATGTAACAGAACCCAGCTCAAGCTGCGTCTGAACACTGACATCTCTCTCACTGAAACCTCATTGAGAACATTTCCTTTCATAGCCTGTCCTTAAGTGCTGCTGATGAAATGCAGAAAGGGCCTGTGAGACTTCTTCTCCATAAAGTTGTTCAGTTTGTGGTCAGAGCCTTTGGCACAGATTTAGGTCTTCTAGTAGAAATAGAAGGCTGAATCCAAGTCGTTACTGAATGTACCGAATAGATGCCTACAGCTGAGCACATCTGTGACTTCACTGCCTTCCTCAATTCACTGTAGCATTATAGCATTAGAGACAGCTTTTAAAAACAAAGCAACCAATAAATAAAACCTGACCAGCTGAATTCATCTGAAATTTGCTACTTTTTTATCATCACGTATTGCTGTCAGGCCTTATGGGGCAAGTGGGACCTCAAGCAACACCAGAGGGAGAGAAGGGGAACTGATGAAACCACAGGTCTTGGTCTCCTGTGTATGCTCGTGTCTGCCTGCTCTTCCTCCTCCTTCATTAAATAACACCAAGGATGAGCCCAAACAGCCTGTTCACTGCTCAGTCTGCAACAGCAGCCACATGCACCACTGGGAGAGATGTACTGTTCAGGGGCATTTGCACCTTTTCTCAGGGATAACTCACGTTGGGAGTCTTCAGCCCAGTGTGCCTGTTTTGATCCACTTTCTTCTCCAGCAGACATTGCAGAGAAATTAACAATGGAGAACGCCTTCCTTTAGGCCCAATTAATTAGAGGCACTCTCTCTCACACACACTTAATGTAATGGTATTTCAGCCAGCTCTCCTGATGGCAGTGTGAAGATGAGGTGGACACGGGGGCATGCTGGAACACTGGGTGCTGAAGGTCCCATCCTGCAGTGCTCTGCACGAGGCTTGTGGCAGCAGACACAGCTGGACTGATGGGCACTGAGCTGATGTGCCTTGTAACACACAACATCACACACAGCTGCATCGTAATGTAGCACTGAAAAGATGTCCCAGGTCTACCGTACTCTCAGGGCTGTGGAAAGCCAGAGACAAGAACCCAAAGGCCTTTCTGAGCTGGGGAAATGTGTCCACAAAAATAAAATACAGAACAGGGCTTTGTCAAAGATGACACAATAAGTGCTGCTCAGGTTACAGCAGCACAGTCCACTGCCACCAACAGCCAGCATGTAAGGAAGAGCATCACATCCTGTCACCCAGACCAGCCAACCACTTCCTATACATGTCAGTGCAATACTTTATGCTTATTATTTAAATTCAGCATGTAACCACAGGGAGGGGAGCCCTCACAGATACACACCAAATTCTGTGTCCTTCCATGAGAACATGGTTATCAGCTTACAGCTGTGTTACTTCACTTTGCAGTTCAGAAAAGTTTGGGAAATTGAATTTTTTCTTGGCAGGAACAAAAGCAGTAGAAGAGAACTTAGGTCGGGATGGGGGGATACATTTTGATTTCAGGTACTCCTTTTCCTACAAAGTTATGCAAAATTACTTTTGCATGTACCAGCTCCTAAAGGCCTGATGCTGTAGAGCATCTATCATTAGAGACCCGAAAAAACCTGCTGGAGGCTTCAAGCGTGCTTCCTGCAACTCAGAGTGAGCTCCCACAGTGCTCACAGGAGGCACTGCTTCCTCCTCGGCTCAGCACAGCTTACTGCTTTGTTCTGAGAAGTCCTGCATCAGAAATGGAAACCTGCATCTGAACTGCAGCTGAGGCATCGACTTGATTATGCTACTCCCTTAGAATATAAACAATTACAGAGCTAATTAATCTCTCAATTTTTCTGTCAAGCGTGGCCAGAAATGGCAAATTTTAATTAAATATGCAGCAGCAAAGCCTGTTTGCAGACAAAGCTTTTATACATTGCATATATATACCACCAACTTCCTGCAACAGCAAGAGGTGTCTCTGATGAGGAAGGCAGAGCAGCAGAACATGAAAGTCTTTCCAAAAATTACAATTCAAGCATATTGTAGACTAACTCATTAATGTTGGCTTGTTACCAAAATTCTTGCCAAGAAAAAAAAATACCTTCTGTACCTTAGAATGTTTGATTCTCAGGCAGTTTGTGCGTGTCCTTCTCCTTTGGAAAGTAGGGCAAGCTCAAAACCTCCAACTGAGCAGGGCTGAACAATACAAAGAGTCCTTCTCACTTTACACAGCCCACAGGGCTCAACCCGTCCTTCACCTTCCCATGACGCTGAGTGCACGCAGCTCTATTTACTGCTGCTCTTGGCTGGATCCTAAAAATACTGAAGTCCTTTCAGTAGGTGTATGATTAAGATCCAGTGACACTCTTTAGAACAGATTTGCTTTCTCCTCCTGTACACTCCTACATGACACTAAGCTGAAACCCTTCACTTCCAAAATAGTTTTACATCCTTCCAATCCCGTTTAAATGATCTTACGATAATATGAATGATTTGGGGATCTTTCAGACTAAGAGCAAAATGCAGGAGCTCCCTCATCAGCTGACCAGGGCTTCCCCTTGAACTCCGGGAAAGATGCAGCTCTTCATTATATTCCAACCCTAGGAACTTGACATCAGTTTTGTTTCATTAAAAACAGGATGGGATTTAAATATGGGCTCAAGAGAGTTCTTGCAACGGCATCACTTCCACCTTAGAAAGAGGATGAAAAGCTATTTGAATCACAGAGCACGACACATCTGCAAACTATAACTATGCCAGGGGCCTGGCAGCCATCACACCCTCTTGGGAGGTGAAGTATGTTGGGTTTCAGGGTCTCCAGACAAGGGAATGGGAAGCGATTGCTTATTCCTGGCAAAGAGCCCTGCCAACTGGCCGGCAGTGCCATCTGCACCTCCTGATGTCTCATGAAACTGCACTCTGTTCTTATTTGTGATGGCATTAATTTGGAACAACTCTGCAGAACACACCACCATTTATTTACACGGAGCTGAAACACGGTGCATGCCAACTTTAGGGTCTGTTTGGAATGCAGCCGGACAGCAGAGCCTGGGAAGTCTGAATGAATCACAGAATCACAGAACATCCCCAGTTGGAAGGAACCCACATAGGGATCAATGAATCCAACTCCTGGCTCCACCCACAAATCGGACTGCATGAAGCTGAATGCAAATTAAGTCCCAAGCTCCTGATATCAACCCAAACAATCAGCTTTCCTCAATAACCTTTAACGCAAAGGCCTTTTTCATTTTGAACCCAAACCATCTCTTTTCTCCTTTACTATTGGATCACACGTGGCAGGAGATTAAAATATTTTCTTGGTTGACTGTGTTATGCACTGGGAGCTGGGTTTAATTCCTTCAGATATGTTTGCAATGTGATGCAATGTCCCAACAAACGGGGTCATTGCGGCACAGAACAAACCTGGGCTGGAGCCGCCATGGGACGAGTGGCCATTTCAGAGAAACGCCTCTCACGGCTCAACCTGTCAGAACGGGGGGGAAAGGCCCTACCTGCAGTGTCGTACAAGTTCAGGATGACCTCCTTTTTGCCGATGGTGATGCTGGTGGCATATTTCTCAAACACAGACGGTGCGTATTGCTGCAAACAGGGGAAAGTATTCAAGTTACGGACACAGAAACCCGCACGAGGCCGCGTCCGTGTGGCGGTGCCGGGGCACAGCCCAGAGCGGCCGCGACAGCCCCAGCTCTGCCCCGCGCCACCTGCAGCCGCTTCCCCTCCCGCAGACCCGCGGGCCCCCGGTGCCCCCCGCCCTGACCGAAGCCCCTCTGCGCTCGGGAGCGTTGCTCGGCCCCCTCGGCACCCCTCCTCGCGGCTCACCTCGGGGAAGGCGCCGTTCGCGTACACCATCAGCAGCGACGTCTTCCCGCAGCCGCCGTCCCCCACGATCACCATCTTCACCTCCTTCTTCCCCGACGGCGCGGCCGCGCTGCCGCCCTTTCCCCCCGCCGCGCCGTCGGGCACGGCCCCGTTGGCCGCCTCCATGGAGCCGAACGGGGCTCAGAGCCGCCGGGACGCCGCTCCGCAGCGGAGCCCCGGGGCGGGCCGGCACCGCCCGCGCTCCGCCGGGGATTGGCCGCGCCCCGGGGCGCCCCAGGTGGCTCCGGGCGCCGCTTGGGGCCGCGCTGACACCGCCGCGCTCCGGGGAAAGCGCTGCGAGGCGGCGTGGGGCGGCCCGGCGCCGTGTGCGCGGAGCTGAGCGCGGGACGCAAAGCCTCCGCGGAGGCGGAGATCCAGGCGTTGGTGGATGAGCGGAGCTCGGGCCGAGCGCGGTGCTGGAGGACACGAGAGCGCTGAGGCACCCCGCGTCTGCACGGGGCACGGGGAGGGGAGTGGGAAACTGTGTGTGTCCTGCTGTACCCAGCGCCTTGTGTTCAGAGCGAGCTGTCCTAACAGTCAAACAGAACGATGTGTTTTAGTTTAGAGATGTCAAAGCCTGCAGACGCCTGCTTGATAGGACAAGAGGTAATGGCCTTAAGTTGTGCCAGGGGAGGTTCAGGTTGGGTGTTAGAACGACTTCTTTTCAGAGCAGTCGGGCTGGAAAAGAACTCCGAGGTCATCCAGTCCAACCCAACCCATCACCCTGTGCCCGCTGACCACAGCCCTCGGTGCCACATCTTCGTGGTTCCTGAGCACCTCCAGTACAGTGACCCCACCGCCTCCCTGCAGCCCGGCCCAGTGCTCCTTCTGAGAAGAAATATTTCCTAATACTGAACCTGAACCTCCCCGGCACAACTTAAGGCCATTAACTTAAGCAGAAGGGCAAAAGCTCGCTTGATCTTGATTTTCAGTACGAATACAGTCCGTGAAAGCGGGGCCTCACGATCCTTCTGACTTTTGGGTTGCCATGAGTGCTTCTGTTCAGAGCATAACACCCTGCAAAGAGTTCACGCAGCCACAGGCACCTCAGGTCTGCTCTATCCCCCTCCAGGCCCATTCTCTTCCCCTTGTCAATCAGTCGGAATTCGGTGATCTCTAAGGTCCCTTCCAACCCACGCCATTCTGCAGTTCTGCACAGTTGTGTCACTAGATGGCCTTCCAGACTGAACACAGAGCAACCGTGCTGCTCATGTCTGGGAATAACTTCTTTCAAGAAAGGTCCTGCTTTGCGTGCAGGGCAAGCAAAAGTATTTCAGTGATAGAGGGAGGATGGGCATGCAAATGCCCTACAAAGTGTCATATAATTCAAATTAAGAAGGTAAAAAAAAGGTAGCCAATCTCACATCTGTTTAAAGCTAAGCATTTACTGAGGAAATACTTGACATGAGCATGTAGGATACACAAAAATATCCTGTGTGAACAATAATATCTGATCTGCAAGATAGCAAAAGCTATCAGCTCCGTGAGGTTGAGGCGCTGAGGGCATTCTGGTATTGCACAGCAATGAATGGTCCAAGAGTGATATGTTTTACACTGAAACAATTCCTTTGAGCTTGGCTCAAAATGAATGGCGTTACTATGGTATGATCAACAAACAGACTTGCTAGTCTTCTTGTAATTACACAGCATTTCAGTGTCTCTGATGCTTATTTTTAATTAACGGGTTTGCAGTTCCTCAGACATGAAAAGTACCATGCAAAAAATGGTGTGTTTTGCTGACTGAAAAATAAAATCTAATATGGAGTTCTGCCACTGATTTAAATGGATGAAAATTCAACCCTCTATTAGTGAAATTCAAATCTAATCACTATTAATTACAAGTGTACTTCTCCGGTTTTGGCCTATACATCAATGTTGGCACAAGTTCTGTGTCATCAAAAGCTTACACATCTGCAGTCTTAAGAGTTTGTGTACGCCAAAATCAGAGATGCAATGGGCTAGAGTAAATATCTGTGTTCCATTACTGTTACATAGCTGGTGCTTCACAGTTGCTGAGAAAAATAATAGGAAGGAGAGAAAGGTAAGCACACTGCCTAGGAAAACTGCTGGAAGCATGTGGTTTTGGAAAGATGCTTTAGCAGTTTAGATGGTATTTATGGGTGATATGGGTTAGTTTTAAGAAGACTCTCAGTTTGGTTTAATATTGAAGCTATAACCATTTAGATACAGCGTGATGAAATTCCTCAAAATACCACCCAAGGTGAAGTGTTCCAACCTGCTGGACATTTTGGATGTTTTCATGTAGGAACATCAGGTGTGCCATTAGCCTGACCTCCTAAGGAAGCAATAGCAATGTGCTCATGTTATGGCTCTCTGTCCTTCATAATGTGCTTAAAAAAGGTAACAGAAATATAATAATACTAAAGGCCTTTGAGTTTTGCCACTACAGAGAACCAAGTAGGGGAGGAGAAGCATAATGGTAAATTGTGCAAAATGGTAAGAAAAGCTGTTATAAATAGTAAATATGTTAACGGGTTTGACAAAATATTCTGGATGGTTATGTTTGTTCATTTAGAGGAACTCAATGCTGTTGAAGTTACGAGTTTCCAATCACTTAAGCTGTGTTACAGTGCGTGCTCTTAGGCTGATATGTATGCCTTGCAGTAATATCCTTAATGGAAAATATGACTCTTTTAGCTAGCCAGCCAAGTGTCAACTGATGGTACTTCCTTGTAGCCACAGCTGCAGAGAGCAGCAGCAGCAAACGCCATCTGCTGTATACTGGTGCTATTAGCTTATATGGTATATAAGGGAGACAAGAATGGGTACCCACTCATTCTAGAGTGTCTTTAAAATGAAAATTTTGAAATACACTTAATAATTTTCTTCTTGATAATACAGCCCGCAGCTTTACAGAGGCTTAAAATTTACAATAAAAAGTTGCTCAATTTATGTCAAAGAAATACTATAAACTTAATTAAGAATGTGCATAACGAGGTAAAGACTTAAATGCTTATCTTCAAAGATTAACAGTGATAGTGCTTTGTGTTATCACTGATGATTTCCCACTGAGCTATATATACATATATATATATGTATAGCATGTACATATAGAGCAAGACATAAAGCCCTGAAGTGGTTACAGTCCCAATAGGAAAGACAGACCCTAAAGAACAGGACATAACATGCAAGTAGAGTGAATTCCCAGTAAATTTCCAACGTTATACGAGTGCCACAGTTGTTAGTAATGCAAAAATGTAAAGAATAAAACTCAGTCCCAAAGAATTTACTGTGTGAGCTGACGGGGCAGATAGGGAAGGGTGAACTATAATGTACGAGAGGTGAACCGTGTGCCCTGCCCACACAAAGAAGTCCTTGGTGACTATCCGGGTAAGAGGAAAATGCTATGACAAAGCAAAGTACTCAAGGCAATTCCATTTATTTACAGAAAAGCTGTATGAAGTTGCTTTTTCAGTTGTGCTTTTGCTCACAGTCCTGAGCTTCTTTTGGCCCTCGCTCAACCCAGGAAATCTCCAAATCAAAGCTCCCACCCTCCTGGACTTTCAGCTGCTTCTCAGTATCCATTTCTGTAGTGCTACTTGCTGTTTCTCATGCACGTGCAGAGCTCTGCCATCTGCTCCTTGTGGCCTCATATTTTACACACACACTCCCGCCCCCAAAATTCAGAAAAATCCCCAGGGCCACATGATTCACTGTCTATTCAGACCTTGCCATGTGCCTGGTTTTTGTGTAGTAGCCGCTACTGATGCAAATCCCTTGTTTCATGAGGGATCTCAATTGCCTTTTTCACTGAAGGCAAGGTGGCTGTGACACCTGCCAATTTCTAAGGGGTTTAGCCCAACCTAAAACATTATTATATTCTTGTTTGGCTCAGTGAGAACTGTATTTTTTTTTTTCCAGTAAAATCATATTAACTTTCTAGACTATTAAGTAATGTGGAAAAATTATATTTCAATAAGAAAATTTCCTTTCTGCCTTTTCATGCCTAAGGACTAGAATTCCTGTTTCACTTGGCTCAAGTGCCCATGCAGTAAATCACTGCAAAAATCTTTCAATAAACTCCATGTAAAACTTGTCCAAATGCTACCAGAGAGTTCAGAGGGCTATGAAAGAAAACAGGACAACTGTCTGCAATGGGAGGTGTTGGCCAAGTTAAACACAACTCGGCAGAAGCAGGCAGAGAATATTCAGGTACTGTGATAGAGTTTGGACTGATTTTTGTCCATAAACCACAGCTTGACTGCTACCTAGAGAGCAGCTATTTATAGGGAGTGCATACTGTTTCATGGGTTATTTTCTCTGGTATGCTTTAAATCAGAGATGCCAGCTATGCGGGCCAAATTTGGCTTACCTGATACATGCATGGCCAGTGTGCTGTATTTTGAATCTTACCTTTCATTAAAACTTGAGCTCCTGGCTTTGCAGCAGTGGAAAAATAATTGAAGAATTTGAACACAGCAATGTCTCAGCCTGATACAGGAGGTGCTTAGGAGCAGGCTTAAGGCTTCTGGACTTCGCTGAAGCATGAATTCTCAAGCCAAATTCAATTGAAAACAAAAAGGTAAAGCAAAGTTAAGATCATCCAATGTGTTTCTGGAACATCAAGCACAATGACTAATTTCTGAAAAGCACGAAATGAGCAAGTATCTGCCAACACCATCCTACCTCTGGCCCTGCAGAGCTGTGTCTCCCAGATGTGCTGCATGGCTTCATAGAGGAACAGTGAGGAATTTATCAACACTTGCTGGCAGAGCTAGGTGATGCTGGATTTTATCCTCTACCTCTGTGCTGGAAAGCAAATCTGGAAGGATCCAACACGCTTTGTCTTAGGCGAGGTCTGTGGTTGTGTGTGGTTGGTTTCACCATGGGAACCGTCAGCAGAAGCGGGTTCAGGAGTGATGCACTGGCTTCCTCATGGCCATGTGAGCGCTGAGGGCTCTGCTACAGAACTGCATGAAATTCATCCACTTCAGATGCTTTTCTGTTGCTCCAAATCTGCAGCAGAGAGCAGTCCCTCAGGAGGGAAAGGGGCTGTAAACGGCTTCCCTTGGGGGCTTGTGCTTCCCAGAAGGCAGTTGGTAGATTCCATCAAACCTGAAATAGGTTCTGTTGTGCTTCTGTGAGAGAATTTTGAAAACTACATTTTAGATTTAGATTAGATGATGCTGGATATGGTTTGCTAAACACTTTTTTTTTTGGCCTTCCACTGCGTGAGGTGGGATGAAACCTGAACAATGCAAGTTTTTAGAAATGTTAATCAACACTTCATTAGCGATCCCTTAACCATCACTCTCCTGGGTACCTTGCCCTGGCAGGAAGCTCTCCTATCTTCTGGACAGAAATGTGAGAAACGGAGTAAATAGGGGAAGAAAATAAGAATAATGTGTGAGCTGTGAGAAAGAGGGCTGTGTATGAAATAAAAGCAGGTGTTTACTGAGTAGTGTATGGCACCAACATCCATGTGCCCAGTGTGTACTGTCACACGTCACTGGTACAGCCATGGCTAGTACAAACTCCCTGGGGAGGACAGCTACCACAGACTAAAGAGAAGATGGAATCCTCTGCTCATCTTCTGATGGGAGACACCATAACTTCTGCCTGCTTTTTGCTGAGTGCTACATACACAGGAAAAGCTGAGCAGCTTTGCTGGAATCTGGATGGAAGCTCATGTGTGGAGAACCAGAGAGGTTTGTGGCACGTGTGAGCGTCCTTGAGCAAAGTACAGAGCAGCCTGAGCCAAGCTGAGAGCAGACCTCACAAAGAACAGCAAGGCTGGGAGCAGGCTACTGAGTAACTCAGGGGGCAGAGAAATGAACTCAATTCTAATTATGTCATCCTGCTGCCCCTGATAGCATTTCCTGTGCATTTCTCTCTTCCTACACACGCTTCATCCTTCCTGTCTTGCGTTGTCACAGTAGGCACACCGTGAAGTTCCCAGTTGCTTACTGGGATTAACATAGCAGCTCTGTTTTTTTAAGGCAGGCAGATTCTAATTAAGCTTAGGGCTCTTGTCATGCTCAAAATGCCCCTTTGTGACACGCACCTGAAGCTACCTAGAAAGTATCAGTGCCCCCAGACCCTTAATGACCTTCCGTATCACAATAGTGTAGGCTGTGCCTGTTCAAAGACTCCAGACAAATGGATGCAAAATCAGCATCACTCCAAGTCAGAGATCTAAGATGAAATTTTCTAAGTATGAAACATATCCAGAGGAGTGTCTGTCAAGTTTTTTATTGGCTTGTCATAGACATGCACACAAATGGCCTGTAGCAAACCCTTCCCACTGTAGGACTGTGTGGGGACCTTAGTTTCCTTTTAGGGCTTGATTCTGAACGTGGGGAAAAGCATGCTCAGCCCCAGGCCTGGACAGATAAGGCAACAGCTGTAGGGCTTTGGTTCCTCTCCCCTACATTCCCATAGAAATGTGCCAGTTGAGTGTGCCTGGAGGATGCAAAGAGAGGAACGCAGAAGTCCTTTCCACCTGGCAGCCAACTGCACGTTAGGTGCTGAGACCATCAAGTGTTTTTTCATGTGGGCAGCTGAACAATGGTGGGACTGCATTCTCTTTCGGTCACAATAACCCTGAAGATGTTTGTGACAGTTTTTTATAACTCTTACACAATAAAGGAAGAGTTTGTGATAATTTCATGCCACAGGAACTACTTGTTAGATGCTGAGAGCAGCATCTCCCCACATGGCTGGCAGGTCTGCAGGGAAAAGGCAAGCCAGCGTGCCAGGGATGGAGCGAGCACTGCTCTGCATTGGCTGTTGCTGGAGGAGAGGGGGGAAACAGCAGCAGCAGTGATGTTGTGGATGCTGTGGAAACCAATTTTAGCTCAGGATTTGCAATGGCCTCCTTTCCTGAAGATTAGAACAAATGTATGGAAAAGGTACTTGGAGTTAAGACTTGCCTTGAAAAAAAAATCACAGAAAAGCTGAAGCAAGTATGAAAATAAATTAGGAATGAGGGGCAGATATGAGCAGAGCCTGCAGGAATCAAATCTAAACAAAAGGTAGGGGCTGGGCCGTCCAGTGAGAAAGCTGCAAATGGCAGGGGTCGGAATGTAAAACCTACAGTCCACTGAGAAACATGAAAGATGCTGTTGTGTTCCACACCTCCTTTTCCCGGGTGTAGCCGTCTCCACACAGTGAAGGGCAGTAATGAATCAAACTGCTTTCCTCTCCTCCTGTGTTTTCTATTCAATTATTCACAGGCTGTGCCAGTTCTGCTTTATTTCTCCCCTCCATATGCTGCACTCTTCTCCTGGGGTTTTTTATTCTGAACTGTGCCTTTGGCCTCTCTCCCATTTCTTTCTCCTCAGCATGTGCCCCCTGCTCTGCTATGATCTGCTGCCTTTGTAACCTCTGCTGTGCACATATGCTGGCTCTCCGTCCTTCCTTTGGCTCCTGGTCCGTCGAGTGTCCCTTTGCTTCACACCAGTGTTTTTGCCAGGGGGTCAGCAGCCAGCCAGCAAAGAAACAATTCTGCTATGGCCACTGCTCGTGCTTTCACGCTGCCAGCTCCTGTCTGCCGATCAAGGGGAACCAGTGCTTCTCCCCTTGCACAGCTGATTGGTAGCGAAGGCAAGGATGGCTCTGCAGCTGCTTAGCAACTGGGAGCTGCTGCTGTGCAGCCCTACAGAAAGGCAAGGGACAGTGCAGCATTTGCTTAATTCTGCACGTTCTGGCCCACTCGGCTGAAAACCACGGCTTAGTGGAGCAGCTGGGGCACTCCCAGCTGTCTTGACAAAAATAAATCAAGCTGAGGATCCTTGACTGCAGATATGGCAGCAACAGCAGCAATGTCAAGGGCAAAACTGTCTTTTTTTCGTGCCATAGGTTGTTTGCATTGTGCCAGTTAGAGAAAAATGCTCCACTTTGTAAGCTAAACTCATTCAATTTGATCTTTGTCATCACTTTTCTGGCTGTAATATTTTATGTTCCATCACTTACAATGAGAACGTTCCCTCTGTGTGCTGCATTTGTTCAAAAGGTTTACGGGTCTCCAGCTACCACCGCTTCAAAGCTGTTTAATGATAGATGTCCAGCACACAGGTATTGTAATGCATAAAAATCCTTTCAGATTACTTAACTCAATATTCATGTCCTTTTGATGCAAGCCCAGTGAATGTCAGATATGTCCAGCAATCTGACAGCTTTAGAATGTTGATTAGAATTGCCAACCTTCTTGATTTAATGATTTTTTAAGCCTGAAAGTACTGTAAACAATAATGAGTTGTACATGCTGATGTGATCATAGCATTTCAATAGTAGCTCCATTTCAAAGGCAAACAGCAACACAAAACATTCTGCAATTCAGATGTTGAAACAGCTTTTTATTCTTTAAAAGCTCAAGAATGATTAGATCTCTGAAAGCACGAGCTACCTATATTACAGAGGTGGCTTTGTCATAATAGTACCAGAAATAAAATGAACAGATGTAGCTTAGAAGGAAAAGAAAAAAGCCAGTCCTGGCAAATGCCCAACATGTCCATCAAAACCTGTACGGATCTTAAACAAAAGAAATGTTTGTTCCCCTGTTACATATCAAGCTATCTCTCTTTGTACTCAGGCACAACCACCCAGCAGAATGGTGGTTCCCCATCATTATGCAGCACACACAGCCCATGTGCATACAGCCATGCAGAGCATGTTGGAACACAGGTAAAATCTGCCAGGACGTGCATATTTTGGCTGAGAAATTCCTTACCTGTATGACGTGCCATACTTAGGAAAAGGTTAAAAATAGGAAACAAACAAACAACAAAACCACCAAAAAAAACCCAAACAAACTCAAAAAAACTCTGAACAGACAAATGCCCAATGCATATTCCAGCTCAGTAGTCCTTTGATATTTTTAGCCTAAAAGTTCTCTGTCATTTTCCCCCTCCTTCCTCCAACCTCAGTCAAATTTGACAGTGGGGAAGTGGGGAAGAAATCCCAAACATTTTTAGGTCTGGAAGAACAGCTGAGCAGAGTGCAGCAGAGGCAGCACTGGGCCCTGGGGGAAAGGCAGGTAGTCTCAGCTCCCCCCAGGGACAGTGCTGTCCCCTTGCCTAGCCAAACAGGGAAAGAACTGGAAGGACTCTGCAGGGATTTGTCTACAAATCCACAGAGAAGCAGTTTTGTGAGTTCAGCTGCTGAGCGAGAAACTGAAGTTAGCTGATAAATGCGACTATCACTAGTAGGGAACATGTAGAAGAGAGCTGTACTTCAACCCTTGTGAAGCATTTACACGATTATGAGAATATAAAATTAAGACGACATAATCACATGGAATAAAATCCATCCAATAGGAATATTTCAAAATGCAGTTGTCACTGCTGCGTCTTAGAGCTGTTATCTTTCTTTTATGGGTGTTGTAACTACCTGGTTTGGGCCCCACACTATTTAATGGCTCTGTCTGATACACAGCAGGCACACGTTTCAGTGTGCCCCATGGCTCCCCGCCAGCTCCTGCACTGGGCTTTCCTCCTGTGGATGGGTGTGGTGGGAGATGGCGTAGATCAGATCTCCTGACTCAGTGTTGACAAAACTGAGGCACACACCTGGAACTGGGACACTCCTACAGTAGAGACAGAAATGGTCTTTTGTCGATGAGCTGGAAGAAAACATAAAATATTTACCAGTCAGGTCTGTGGGTGACACGGAAGAGCAACAGCAGGATGTGTAAATAAAGGCCACTGCAAGCAGCGATGCTGCCTAAGGACTGCCCTTAAGAGCCAAGTGTCGGGCTGTTCAGAGACAGATGCAGTCCCACGGGAGGAGCAAGTTGGATGGCATTTTAGGAGCAGAGCAGGAAAACCAGCTGAGCACTGGGAGTTACCCCTGGGTGCGTAACAGAAACCTCAGCACACTGCTGGCACGGGTGGGATCGCTGCTGAATGCTCCGCCCTGCTCTGGATGCCCTGATCCAAATGGTGAAAAACTGGAGACGGAGAAGCAATATTTATGGGGCTGCTGAGTCTGGACCTGAGGGGGAGCTCTGCAAATCTGCAATGGGAGAGTTAAATCTGCGGATATCAGCCTGTACACAGCTCCATGGCACAAGGATCTGGAATGGAGCATTCGCTCAAGCAGACCGAGGTGCAGCAGCGTCAGCAACTGAAAGCAGAAGCTAGACAAAGCTCAGTTTAAAAGGTATCTTCATTCCATCTACCAGGTAGATTTTCATGGAAACAGTCTGCCAATTCTTACTTTATTCTCAGAGACCATTTTAAAAATTACAACCATGATCTTTTCTCTAAGATACAGGTATGCTATTGTTAAATTCTCTTGAAAGAGAAAAAAAAACAACACATTCCCAAATATCTTATGACCTGCATCATACAGGAAGTCAAACCAGACAAACCTAGGTCCCTTTTGTCCTTTATAATCTGCTAATCTAGTCTGCTTGCACAAGCAGCAGATTGTGACATGCAGACCTTCAACAGAAAGGATTCTGTGTACAAACCAGTCTGCAACAAAATGTTGTAAACAGTCCCAGTCATTGTTTGGCAGAGCGGCTGCATATTTGTTATTTCACTTTGCCTCTCAATCTAATTTGCTTTAGTCACATCACTTTGCCAAAGAAATTAAACAACTTCTTATTGATAACAGGCACTAAAATAATTACCATCAGAGTTTCTGACTCAACAACACAGGGGAGGAATGCTGCGGGTAAGAACAAACCCCACTGCTTTAA
Organism: Phasianus colchicus; assembly: GCF_987193195.1. Classification (NCBI taxonomy): domain Eukaryota; kingdom Metazoa; phylum Chordata; class Aves; order Galliformes; family Phasianidae; genus Phasianus; species Phasianus colchicus. Next base: position 7,792,665 of record NC_143453.1, on the reverse strand, counting down.
GAATGTGTATAGAGCGACCACGGGCCATTTGGAGGAAAAAATCTGTTTCCTTTCCCCTGAAAGATCTCTTTCTTTCTCTGAAGAGGCTCGGGCAGCAAACCAGGTCAGCCTAACCCGAGGCTGGAAGTCTGCTCTGACCTCTGTGTTCTTTAAGCACGCCGTACCAGAACGCTTCTCTTTTCAAATAGGAGGTTCAACCATTAAACCACCCACTCCAGGGAGCGCAACCGGTCTCAACCGCCTCGGCTGCTTTTCAACAACGCTGAACATTACAGTCATTTAGAAACCCTACAAACGTACAGAAATTTTCAGTTCAGACTTACAACAGCCATTTCCAGAAGCGCTGAGGACCCACGCAGAGCGCTGGCTCTGCTTTACCCCGCGGGGTTTGGCCGGTGTGGGCCCTGCTGTGTGCTGAGGAGCAGCCGGGTGTTCCAGCACCGTCCAAGCGGTGATGGATTGCGCACAGCAGCAGTCACGGTCCTGCGGAGACGTGCAGAGAGGTGCGAGTGCAGACAAAGCTGTCTGAGCTCCCACGGTATTATGGTCTGGCTGAATTGTTTCGAAGCCTGCGCTGCGTTAGGCAGAGCTAGTTTGCTTCGGGGTTAAGCAGACCAAAATTGAGACGTTAAGATCCTTAGATCTATTTAAACATCAGCTTAAAATCCAGGGAAGCTCATGGCCGGTGCTGTTTCAATCAGCCAATTCTTTAATGGCTTCGCATGCTGATTTAACTCATGATGATGCAAGCGACTGAAATATTGCAGCACAGCTCTAAGAACCCTGCAAACCCCAGGACGGCTCAGCACCACTCCGGCCATCGCGTCCCGTTCCAGGAGGCGTCCCACGTTCCCAGGAGCAGCAGAGGAGCACTGTGTCGCTGCCTGCTTTAACCAACGCCGCCGTCTCTTCCATGTGAGGGCAGAAGGGGCTCCAGCAGTGCTCCCATCATGGCTGCTGGCGGGGCTGGGCGCAGGGATGGAGCCAGCCTTGCATTTTTCCTTTTTTTTTTTTTTTTTTTTTCCTTTGGAAATGTGTTCTGTGTTGTGTGGACAACAGCTTCAAGACCAAAAAGGGGATGGGGATGAAAGGAAGAAGGAACAAGTAAAAATAAAAATTAAGAAACGAGCGTAACCTGACGTTGTTGCCACAGTACCTCCTTCGCAGGGCAGCTCAGCGCGGGGGTACCGACCCGGCAGCGCGACTGGACCCGGGCAGCACTTACCTCATCCCTCCCACCGCTGGGCTGCATGGCCTGGCCCAGCTACCCTTCTAGGTGGGCTTTGTGTGCCTTCCGCCCGCCGAAGCCGGGCTTTGCTATCTGATTTGAGGGAGCAGCTCAGCAGGGCCCGGGGCTGAGGGCCGGGGAGGCCGCGGGGCTCCTCCCCACCATTGGCGGCCACGGGCGGGCGGAGGCGGCCGCCGCTCTGCCGCACCGGCGGTGGGGGGAGAAGGAGGAAAACAGCGCAGAGCCATGTGACGGCGGCGGGGAGCGCTCCCCCGGCACGTTGGCTCCAACTGCTCATTAGCTTGCCTTCTTCCCCCCCCCCCCCCCCCTTCCTCCTCCCGGCCCCCATTTTACAGTTGGGGGGGTGGTGTTTGTTCCTCTTTTTTTCTCCTCCCTCTGCATTTAGGCTGCTTTCAGCCTTAGGTATTTATAAAACCGGCTGGAGGAAGGCTGAGGGGCGGGCTGCGTTATTTATAGGTGCCCAGCCCGCAGGATGCGCGCTGCCTTTGTCCTCCCCCCGTCCCCCCCCCCCAACCCCCACCGCCTGGAGCCCCGCCAGCCCCGCGCCGCCCGCTGCCGCAGGGCGCTCCCCGCCGCCGCCATCTTGTGCGCCGCTCCCTGCTCTCTTTCTCCTTCCACAACCCCTCACAAAGCGATGGGGGAAGGGGGAAAGAAGAAAAAGAAAAAAAAAAAAGAGAGAGAGAAAGGAAAAAAAAGGGGGTGGGGGGTGGGGGAATAAAAAAGGCCGTTTCCCTGCAGTGATCGAGACGCGGAGCGTCGGGAGGCAGTGGGGGACCCAGCGCTGAGGAGAACGCGGCGCTGAAGAAGCAGCCATGATGGCGGCCGCCCTCACACAACACCGAGCGCGACCCGGAGCGCCCTGCCAGCCACCAGCCGCCCTTCCCGGCGCGCGGGACGCGGTTTCTCCACAGGCTTTCACACAATAAAAGCACCAGACTTCGGCGGGGAGGCCATTTCGTGGGCTGGGTGGCCGCACTAAAGCACAAGCGCTGTGAATTACCAGCTGCGTCACGGCTCTCTCCAACTGTAGCGCACAGGCGGCAAAGGGTCTCTCACTTGGAAGGCAGCTCCCTCACTCCGGATTTACTTCCAGACCTCATTTTTCCCCCCTCTCTCCACCTCACTGCCTCGGTATGAAGGATTTTACAGTGCTTTTCAGTGAGACATCCGCCATTACGACTCACCACCCCCCCCTTCCCTCTTGTTTGCTTTTTTTTTTTTCCTCCTCCATCTGCTGTAATTAGACGGATAAACATGTAAGGGAACCCTACCACCGCCTTTTCGCCTCTTTTAAAAGCAACTACAGTCCTCACAGTCTGCAGGCAGACATTTTTTCCCCCCCTTTTGTGCCTCTGCCATGGATTCACGGAACAAAAAAATAACCAACCAACCACACACACACACACAAAAAAAGGACAGTTCTGCAGACAACCACACAGAAAGAAATCCTTCCTTGAAAATAGGACCTTCCTGAGGTCTTGTAGACATGTCTGAGGAGAAGGAGACCGCCAGGACGACCCTTAGGATCCCTCGCCCAGGACAGTAACACGGGCCTGGTCCGTATGTTCCTCTGAGGGCAGAAGGGTGTACTCACCACGCACCATAGTTGAATGCAGCTCTGAAGGTGATGTTGTTATGTTGTTACGCTTTTTTTTGGTTTGTTTTGGCTTTGTTTTTAAATACGGCTATAGATAACTGATCTGTATCACCACGTCTCCCGTACAGTTTTTGCAAGGCAAAGCAGATCATGGTGAGATGGTTACGGAGCTTTGTATGGCTGTGGCTTAGCATGAAAGAAACACCAAAAAACGACCAAAAAAAAAAACAAAAAACCCAAAAAACCGACCAAAGCAACAAAAAGCGATGTATAGCATCTATAGGAAGCGTTGTGCAGCTCTGCTGAACGACCGTACACAGTGAAGAGTCCTGCTCAAGGCTGAGCTCGATGCAGATCACACAGAAAAAGGACGCGCAGTGCTTTTCCACAGAGCACACGGCACAAAAAGTGCTCTCCTGGAGACCTGGGCAGCGTTCACTGGTGGTAAACAGCCTCAGGCAGCTTTGAGCTAAAATATCTTGCTTTCTAGGTTAAATATTCCAAAAGCATCAATTGGTTTAGAGCAACAGACAAGAACATAGACATGCAAGGCTTAGAAATAAGGACCACTTCGGTAACATTAACATGAAAACTACACTTAGCAAGGACAGAATGGAGTGGGTACTTACAACGTAAAAGAAAAATCTTAAAATTGCCTTTTTTTTTTTTTTTTTTGCCAGAAATCAGTATTCCTATGTCTATAGTTAAAACATTACCTTCAAGCACGAGAGGAGTTAATAACAATGGCCAGGAATTAGGTGTTTAACACAGGAAATACCTCCTAAAATTTATTGTGCAGTCATCACAGAGCTCTATCAAGCTTTAAAAACCCCCAAAACCGAGCAACAACAGAAAAAAAATCATGTATTTACTCTGTTTTTGCATTCAAAATTGTTACTGCTGACATAGGGTGTGCCATGACCTAGTTACACAAGACAAAGATGGATCCCGAATCATAAGGGAAAAATCCGAAATCTTTTTAAAATCTTCCTTCTTCTGTGAGTCCTTTGCCAGAATTAACACCCCCCCGGGCGCTCCTGCCAGTGGACGGAGTGGATTCACATGGAGGATCCCCTTTTGGAACAAAGAAAAGCCCACTTGGCCATTGCGTTCCATTGCAGAAAGATGGCCGCCTGGTCTCTCGGCCTCTCCTTAGCTGTCTGCTGAAGGATGTTTTTAGATCGCCGTCTAATAACTCAAGCCAAATGCAAGCCGCGCGCCGATTGGCTGCGGCCGCCCGCTGCCTTTAACCAGCCAATTGCCCGACCGCGGCCGAGCTGCGGCCCCGCGCCCGCCGGCAGCCGCGCCCGCGCCATGCGCCCGCCGCGCCCGCCCGGCTCCGCGCCCCGGCAACCGGCGGGGGGACCGCGCCGCGCGGCCTTTAATACCTAAAACAAAATGGAAGCTCCCCGCTGATTGGCTGCCGCCGGGCCCGGACCTTTAATAAGCAAAACTACCCCCCCCCTTCTCCTTCAGCTCCCCCCCCCCTTTTTTTTTCTTCTTTTTTTCCCCTCCCCCCGCAAACAGTGCGGTGCTGCCGTGCTCCACCCGCGGCCTCCGGGCCCTGGGAGCGGGCTGTGTTTTGGAGGGGGTGTCGGAATTTCCCCCGAGTGCTTCCCCCCAAAAACTTGTCCCACCTCTAGGTCCATCTTGTTTAGAAACACTTTGCGCTAAGGTAAACGCAGCGGGCAGATTCCACGCTCCCCCTTTGACGGCCTTAAGCCCGGGGCGGGGAGGGGAAAAAATACCCGCAGCCCGACAGCGGCCCATGCCGCGGCGCTCGGCGGCGCTGGGGCGGCGGTGGGGCGGCCGCGGGCCGGGGGCTGCGCGCTGCGGCCGCCGTGAATGTGCAGGCGGCGGAGGGCGGTTAGGCGTTCGCGGCGCTCGCAGCGGTGTATTGTGGGAGGCCGCCGCCGCCAGCAGCGAGCACACACAATATGTGGTGGCTCGCGAAAACGGGAGGCAGGAGCCTGGCGGGCAGCCCGCGCCGGTAACCGGCCCCATGTGAGACGGGGAGCTCGCCTTTCGCCGCCCGGAGACGATCGGCCGCCGAGCGCGATGTCTTTCCGAGAGATCAAGGCGGGGGAAAAAGCCAAGCACCCTGAAGATCATGGCAAAAAGCAGAGTTCAAGTGAGACTGGGTCTTTTTTTCCTCCTTCTCTCTTCTCTTGTCTTCCTGGGGTGGAGGGGGGGGGGGACTCAGCTGGCGGTCCCCCCCCATTTTAGGGTTTGCTTCGTGGTGGATTTCCTCCCCGCCGGGGTGTGGGGCTCGCTTTAAAAAAAAAAAAAAAAAGGCTCTTTGTTGAGTATTTTTTTTTTTTTTAACTTCACGCTTTTCCGTGTGTTTTGTCTTTCCCCTCTCCGCTCTCCCTTGCCCAGGTTGGATCAACGGAATGGAGAACAGCACCCAAGCCAGCACTTCTGTCGAGAAAAGAAATCACCATTGGAGAAGTTACAAGTTGATTATTGACCCGGCTCTGAAAAAAGGACAGCACAAACTCTACCGCTACGATGGGCAACATTTCAGCATGCCGGTGAGTGGGGGGGGGGGCTGGATTTCCCCCCGCTGTACCGTGCCCCCCCTGTCCTGCACCCCTCCTGTTTTGGGGCTGGGGTCCCCCGGGGTAGCAGATCCCTATGTGCTGGGGGGGGGCTGGGGACAGCCCCCGGAGTGAGGGCCACCTGACATTGTGCATTCAGCTGTCAGGAGCCCAGCACTGAGCCCCAACCTGCAGCTTTCTTTCTGTGTTTCCAATCTGTGTGCATTTCCCAGCAGTATTGCAATTTGACACGTGTGTGTGTGTATGTGTGTATGTGTTTCTCTTCCCTTGAGACAGCCCCTGCTTCCTCGGGGTTTATGTTTTTGTTTTATTTCTGCCTTAAATTCCAAACGCTGTTATTGTCGCTTTTGTGCTTTTTCTTCTCCTCCTCCCAGAACTCGGGAATCGCTCCTGTGGATTGTGTCAGGGATCCCAGAATAGGGCGAATATGGACCAAAACGAAGGAGTTGGAGCTGTCTGTCCCCAAATTCAAGGTACCGCCCCTGACTTTCAGATTTAGCTTTGTATTCTTGTTTACCCGGGAGTGTAGCCCAAGTTCCCAACAGTTTAATGAACCATTTAAATGACAGTCCCATTCCTATTAACATTATTATTTGGCAAACCGTTTCACAATAATCCTGTTCCATAAAGACCACGAGCCATCGGCGCAGCTGCCTAACGAGGTGGCTGGGAGCTCTGAGCTGTGTCTGGGGGCTTCCCTTGGGTGGGGGGCAGCACGGGAGGGGGGGTCCTGCTGACAGCACTGCTCCGTATTCGGGGACAGAGTTATTTCAGTGCGTGGCCGGGCTCTTCCTCAGAGGCTGCTTTCTTTCCCTGAAGTTTGCAGGAGGCTTTAACCCTCTCCCTCCCATGCCTTCCCAGTGCTCTTCTCTCTGTTCTCTAACGATGCCGATTATTTGTATTGCCTTCCCTTCCCTTGTGCCTGCTTCCAGATTGATGAGTTTTACGTGGGGCCAGTGCCTCCCAAGCAGGTCACCTTTGCCAAGCTGAATGACAACATTCGCGAAAACTTTTTAACCGACATGTGCAAGAAATACGGTGAAGTGGAAGAGGTGGAGATTCTCTACAACCCCAAGAACAAGAAGCACCTGGGCATTGCCAAAGTGATTTTTGCCACTGTCAAAGGTGCTCGGGAGGCTGTCCAGCACCTTCACAACACTTCTGTCATGGGCAACATCATCCACGTGGAGCTGGATACAAAAGGTGAGGGGCTCGTTTTGGCCTCGTGTTGGTGGCTGGCAGCACCCGTGCTCTTCCCCTGCTAAAGCAGCCCCTGCTGCAGCCCCGAGGGCTTGGCGTTATGAGTATGGAGGGAGCTCCTTTCCCCTTGCGTGTGTGTTGCGTTTTGGGTCCTTTGCAAGTCACATGGAGCACAATGTGTTGTCTGTTGCTAGGAGACAGCCCTGTAGTTTGCAAAATGCTGCCATCCTGCCCTGTCCACAGGGTCCTGGCTGTGCTCAGCCTCATCCCTGGGCTGCCATCCCCCCACAGCTTGGGGTGTTTGGGTTTTTGTACAGAATTTGTGCTCTTGGTGCTCTGAAGTGGGGATTCTGGCTGTGGGTGCTGGCTGCTGCGTGCCTGGCATTTCATTGATGCTTAGCAGCAAACTACAGGCTGGCAGCACAAGCATGCCCAACACTTGACAGCGTGAGTGTGCATGCAAGTGAGTGTGCAAGTGAGAGGCTGTCTTAAAGCAGCAGGACCCCCGTGTCCCAGCCAGCTCCTGGATCCACCCCTGAGCTTGAGTCCCATAAGCCTTCTGGTGGTGTGGAAACATTGCATTGCTTCACTGTCAGTGAAGGACTTTGCTAAAATGTATCCAAAGCTTAACCATTGTCTAAAGCTGAAGATGTGTAGCAACCTCAATGTAAATCAGCTGTCTCTTGGAGTTCTGTCTTGCAAATGTTACATTTCTAGTTTAAAGCTGGTTTGTTGCACCCTTCACTGGGAAGAGGGCATTGTTAGCACCATTTTCTTAGAAAAGAGAAAAAAGTGCATTGCTGATGCATTTGTTCTGCATTGAAAGGCTTTAACAATTTAGTGTGCAATCTGTACAGCAGTTGGCATGCCACACGTGGTAAGAGGGTATAGTAAGACCTTAATTGACATTTTGGATCCCCAGCAGAAACAAAATCACAGTAGTAGCTCAGTGCTTTCTCTTGTAAGCTAACATTGTCTTATATATATATGCTTTGACATTCTGTTATCATTAATATTTACAGGCAGGCTCTTTCCCCTGCTTACTTTGAAATTGAAAGGTAAATTACATTTTTAAAAAGAGTTAACCATTTGTAATGTAAGCTAAAGCAGGCTCATAAGTAGTGGATGTCTTAATGACAGGTGTTTAAACATGCTGATTGTACTGCATTCCTCCTGATTTTCCTCCGTTCATAAACTACTCTGCAAGTCTTGAACAGACAGCTGACTTTTAATGCTTCTCTTTCTTGGGAGAGAACATCAAAATCTTCATTTTAAATTGCATTTTTGTTTTGTTTGCCATCTCGGTCCTTCCAATGTTTCTTTTTTTTTTTTTTTCACAGCTGCATCTATTCCATTCTAAAAGAGTAGCATTAGCAGGTTTAGGTTATTCTTCATATGTATGTGTCTGTACATTTGTAAAATAAATATTAGCAGCAAAAGTGTTTTGTCTGCCTGGCCTGAGCACAGGCTTGGGAATCTGGAACTAATAACTCAATTCCCATATCTAAGGTGGGCTGGTTTAAAGCACGTTCTCTGCCTCAGTGTATCCTTCTGCAAAATGGACATAATAAAGGCCTGGCCTTAGAGAAATAGCTAAGAATCATTACACACAAAGCTCCTTGAAAATGAAAGTGTAAGTTTTCCAAGAGGAAATATGAAACTTTCTAACAATTATTTGACATTTCTTTTAAAAACAGTTTTAAAGTAAACCCAACAATTCTGTATTCACAGTGCTATGGTTTCCTGGGGATGTGCAAGTGTTAATGATTCCGAGCATCTTAGGCCTTGTCTTGAAGAAATGGGTTTTTGTTATGACTTCAGTTGAACACTTTGCATAGTTGATAATGTGGCTCAAGGCTTTCTGAAATGAAATCTGAGAATAAAATAACTTCATCTGCAGTGTTTATTCAAAATAAATCAGTCCTTTCCATGTGCAGAATCATGCTTTGCTTTTAAATTGCACAGTGATTCTTAAGAAGCATGGAGTTTGCTCCTGCAGGGCCTTTCCTTTAGAAATGTTGACCTATTTTAGGGGAGATGCCTGTATGCCAAGCTCAGGTGTTGGCCCTTCCATTTCTGTATGTGTTCTTTATCTTCCAGAGCAAAAGTCAGACAGTCTTGGGGTCTGGTTCTGCTCCTTTCAAAGTGGGTGACAAGTTTCTTAGTGGCTGCAAAATAAGAAGGTTTGGGTTACTAAACTACAAAATAATGAAAAATCTAATATTAACAAACTGTGTCTTCTCTAGAATTCAGAGATTTAGTAATGAAAAGGCTATCAGTAGCAAGATGGGGGGGCATTTTGGTTTTCTAGCTTTTATTCTTTGAAAGATGGTATCGAGCACACACCTTGAACTAAGGAAAACAAATATCAGTGTCTTTTTGGAAAGCAGTGCTAATGGTTTTGTCCTCGGCATTCCCAGGCACCTTGTTTGCATTTATAGCAGCCAGTTTCTGACAGCAAGGTGTGTTAGCAGAGCATTCTGGAGCAGCTCTGGGTGTTGGCAGAGGCTTGTCCCTTCGGTCAGAGTTTCACTTCTTAAGTCTGCAAACTATTTGCTTGGCACTTTGGAGAGGAGGGAAACTGCTGCTCTCCAGAGAGCGTGGTAAGGAGTAGAGCTGCCAAGCAGACTGAGAAGAGGAAAAAAGGATTTGGGAAACCTCTCTTTGTCTTGGCTTGGGAAAGGAGCGTCTGACTTCACTTGGCCTCGCAGATTATTTAGAGATGATCTCTACAAACTCAGAGGTGTTGCTTGCTCTTCTGTTGCAGGGATGCAACAGGCTGGGAGTGTTAGTAAATATAAGGAATGCATATTTTTACATAGGCCATATTATTTTGGTTTTTAAAACTCTTCTATTGTGGTTTGTGCAGGTGAAACCCGCATGCGATTCTACGAACTGCTTGTTAATGGTCTTTACACTCCTCAGACCCTGCCTGTAGGCACTGAACAGGATGCATCGCCAACTGTGAACGAAACCCTCCAGGTATGGTTTGCTTGGTTTTTGTTTAAGAGTAGCTTCTCCAGAGTTTCAAACAAACTCTTCACTGAGCTTTGCTTTTTAAGACTTTTAGTTTAGCTTCGTTTTTTTTCTGTCCGGTCATAGTTTTATGTTACTAATCTACATTTAAATACACCTTGATCATATTGCCACAGAAGATGTAACTGTGAATGCAGTGCATGTAGCTAATCTGTATGCCCACATTTGCATAGTGGTACATGTTCTTTGTCTTTTTGAATGAAAAATATCTATAGAACCAACAGTATGTGCTGTATTAATGCTAGAAATTCCGGCAGTTAAGAGGATGATGGGATCAGGTCTGTCCCTGACATTATTCCCTTGAAGACAGGAGGAGTGATTTACAGTGCTACATTTGGCCTAGCATCTGCAGTACGTAATTCTTAGACCATATATTCTTCAGCTAAAAGAGAAGAAACATCAGATCTTGAGTAGTGGCATCAATTCACCAGAATCTTAATTAATCATTGGTATAGGTTTTAAAAAAAGGCAGTCAGCAAAATACCTGAGAGCTCCTAGGGTTTCCTCAGTACTTAGGGAACAAATCTCTGTATGGATTTGTCCAGGCAACTGCTCCTCTACAAACCCCACTGCAGTGAGGGGGGCAAAGGAAACAAAGCCTGTTGGTGTGGTTTCCTCAGCCCCCTTAGTTGTTCTCAATGTCCTTTGGCTCTGATCATTGCTTAGAAACTCACTTCAAGGCATCAAGTTTTGAAAGAGATTTTTGAAGCTTATAAGTATAAAGTTTTCCTCTCAGCCTCTTTGTGCTCTTATGAATTCCTAGAATGCCATAATATCATTAATTTTGTAATCAGATGTTTTCAGGACAGCTTAATAGCTGTGAATTGAATATAAATATCCCACTGATCTGAAAAATCCTAATGTCCATGTGATCATGGTCTTGACAAAGGATCACACTAGGAGCAGAGTCTGCATAAGTAAGTGGATGAAATGCATGAGTGTAGCAGGCAGGTGTGAGCTCAGGGTGGGTTTAGTGGTGCTGGCGTGTGATGAGCAGATCATGGGAAGGATCCCTTTACCTACCTGTCTGTGGGAAAGCAGCAGCTACTCTGTGGTCTGACCACTGGGACGTGGTGTGCTGCTGGGGAGCTGGAGCTGAGCCCTGCCTCTTTCTACCAGGAGGATTCACGGTGAAGCTCTTGCTTTGCTTTATGGAAAATTGATTCTGGCGCTGATGTTTAGCAGGGCACTGTTATGACTCAGCAGTGTCTGAGTGGGAGCAGAGCTTCTCCTAGAAACCCCCTGGATGCGCCTGTGAAGTCAATTGCAGAGCAATTACTTGGTTGTTCTGCAGAACTGTAGGGTTTCAGTTTTCAAATGCCGTATTCAGTAGCACTCTACCTGAGCATTGTCTTGATGGAGAGGTTTAAAACCTATTTTTAGCAGCTGGGAACTTTCTCAGTCTTTTACACCTGTAGCCTTCTTCATTGTTTCAGGCAAATGTTTGGTAGCAAGGTAGTGGTGTGCAGCTCCTTAACCAATGAAAGGCATGTTGCCTTCTGCAGGCCTCCGTTTTCACATATGGGCTTGATATAAAGGTTTGATTGCAGGTTTGCTGTTTGCTGATTTGGATGTTTGGATTTGTTTGCAAAAAAAGTTAATTTGATCATATCTCAGAAACGTTCTCGAACTTTCTCGTTGTTGTGCAGGATTTTGTCATTTTCTTCTCTGTTTGCAATTTAGACAAGGCGTACAAATAGAAATTTAAATTCTTATGAAGCATTTATGCAAGTCTGCTGTTCACCTGATGCTCTCAGATAGAGCTTTTGAAGAATACTATTTTATCGGCTTCCTTCCTCCTCCTCTTAGAGTCCCTCTCTTTGCTTGCCATTTTCAAATCAAAGGAATGGTTTGTAGTGGATAATGGTTTGTGTTTTCAAGGATGTTCTAAACTATTTTTTTGTCATGGAAATCAGTGCAAACTCCCAGGGTACTCCTCAGAAAACCAGGTGGATTAGACAAATAGCATCTAAAAAGTGTGTGTTTAGGTGCTTTTCTCTTTTCTATTTTTACAGTTGACAGATTCTCTGAAGCGCTTGAAGGACAGTAACCTTTCCTCTGCGGGATCATCTGTCACCCCAAACAGCAGCACACCGTTTTCCCATGACACAGCCTATTCCAGCTGTCGGCAGGACACCCCAAACTCGTTCAGTCAATTCACCCCGCAGTCCCAAGGAACGCCCCACACCCCACGGTTAGGGACGCCGTTTTCCCAGGATTCCACATATTCCAGCCGTCAGACGACGCCAGTGTACCACTTTGGGCAGGACAGTGGGTACAAACACAGGAGACATGAAACAAAATTTACAGATGCCTACAACCGTCGACCGGGAGGACATCACTATGTTCATAATTCTCCTGGAGTTTTCCGCGGGACAGAGCATCAGTTCAGTACGTTCAAATCCCATCAGCAGGAGCCAGTTCAGTTCTCTCACACTCCTCCCCTGAGCCACTCGAGTTCTTCGAGTTACAAGTCTGCCTTCTCTCCTTACCAAGCACCAGCCGTATTTCCCCAGTCTGAGGAGCAGCCGTTTGCCCAAACTTCCAGGGAAGCAGAATACCGAAGATCTGCACCGCCTCCCACCGAGATGGTCGTAGAAAGCAGTGCTGCCACCAGCGCTGATTTTGCTCCAGTGAAGGAGAAACCAGAGGAACCTCCACCCTTACCAGATTCAAACTCTGCTCCTGAGCCGAGCGCACCATCCTTCTCTCAGACCCCTGAGAGGAGTGAGACCCCTGGCACCCCCACCATGGAGTCTGAAATGCAGCATAATAGTTTAGACTCAAGGATTGAAATGCTCTTAAAAGAACAGAGAACAAAGTTACCTTTTCTTAATGAGCATGACTCAGATAATGAGGTCCGAATGGAAGGTAGCCCTATCTCCTCTTCCTCCTCCCAGCTCTCTCCCATCCCAATGTACGGTTCGAACTCTCAGCCCGGTTACAGAGCTCAGACACCTTCCTCACGCCCTTCCAGCACAGGCCTGGAGGACATCAGTCCCACACCATTACCTGACTCTGATGATGATGAGCCCATCCCTGGGACTGCTTCTCTGAATCAGAATTCCAGGGGTACATCAGAGGCCAGCATGACTCCCATCGATCAGCTGAACAGGACCTCCAAAGTTGAGACCTTGGAGGTTAAAGAAATGGTGCCTGGTGACCAGACTCCAATATCGGAAAAGATGGACGAGGTAAGTGAGCTGGAATTTGAGCTACAGTGCTTCAAACCTGGGCAGGGAGCAGCTCTTTATTTTTGTGTCATTCAGAATGTTGGGTTCCTGGTGGCTTTTTCTTTTACTCAAAGCATCTCTCAGTGAGTTGGATGTGACATGTGTTCACATGGTTTTTTGGTTTGTTTGTCTACTGTAATTCATAATTTCAGCAGAACAAGCCATGGAAGTTTGGCCACTGCTCATGCTGTGGATGTCCCAAGCGCTTAAGGCACTGGAACAGTTAGTTGAGTGCTTTCTGCCATTGCTCTGCTCCCTGAACGTGGGTGTGTATGTATGCACACACTTGCTTAACGGGGCTTTCATGTTATGCTGAACTATTGAATGTATACTTTGTTTGATAGCTCTCCAGCTATTTATGCCATCTGGTTTGAACAGAAGACAGTTGCTGGATTTTAATACTCCCTTCACTCAGTTCAGGGGGAGGTAACTGGCTTGTGGGGGATGTGCTCCACTGAGTCTTCCAATAATAGAGCAGAACTTGCTGCCTCTCCTGGGGCATTTGTGGCTGAAGGGACAGCAGAGCTTAACAGTGTGGAATGGTGCCAGCAGACAGAAATTATGTTGCATGGAACGTCTTTTTGGGACCTCTGTTGCAACAAATGTGAGTATAGCTTCAGTAGACGTGTCGTATCTATTCGGCTGTGTCAAGAAATGGTCAAAACAGAGTTCTTTGCAAATAACAGACCCCTTTCCCTACGCATTTATAGTAGTAATAAAAACAAATGAAACTGTGTGGTGTAAAAGAACTCTTCAGTAAGGAAACCTCTTCCATCCAGGAAGGCTTGTCTTGTGTAAATGTCCTGAGCATGAGATATCAGTTCCATTTACTCATGAAAGTTTCTGGTGTTCAGCTGGCATTTAGTGGGTTTCTCCAGTGGTTTGCAGTGATGGGGCTTTCACCCCGGAAGTGGCTGCATTTCAGGGTAGGGGGGAGCTGCTCCCATGAGTGCAGACTTTGCAGAGTGCTGATCTGGAGGGAGGGTGCTGCTGCATTAACATTGTGCATGTCTCAGTGTTAAATAGGAAAAAATGTCACTGTTCTGGATGCTTTATTTTTTTAATGTGTGCCTTTCCAAACCTGCCAGCTCTTGCATTGCCAGTGAGTCTTTGAAAGAATTTGGTTACTTAAAGTCTCATTGATCTAGACTGATCCATGTTCCTGGGCCAGGGAGGCTGGTGGGACTTGAGAATGTGTTAATGAGCAACAAGGTTTTGATTCCTTATGCTTAGCCTGGAGGGCTTAAGAGGGGATACCCTAATGTGCTAAAAAGAAAAAAATAAAATGAGGAAGGTATCTCTCCTCTCCTGGCTGTTCTGGGCATGTGTCTGCTGTCCTTACTCTTGTGCAACAGAGTTGCAGCCAATTATAAAGGCGTTTGGGAAGATGGATGAATGCCAGCATGGTATGTGGGGTCAGGCGCTCTGTAGCTGCAGTCAGCACGGGAGCACTGGTTGGGTGTCACGTTTGCAGGTTGTGATGTGGGGCAGTGGCGTGCCGGGCGGTAGAGCTTGTGTTAGGTCTTTGTCTCTCCTTAATGAGATGCTGGTGTCAGAAGTTCATGTCGGTAGCTCTGTGGTACAAAAGGATATGAAAGCCTTGGTCTTCTGCAGAAATTTCCGAGCAGGTCTTGCTGCCTTAATTGTCTCTTCCCCACCCCAAAAAAAGTTTGCTGTTTGCTGTAGGAGCTGTTTATTTAACCCTGCTCTTGGTTACAAATCACGCTAAGCCATTCTGGTGTGTTTGAAAAGTTGCCTGTGCCTTTCTTTGCTCTATCTGATGCACAAAAACCATCTCCATGTGTTTTCACTTCCTTCCTCCACCCTTTTCTCCTCCCACCCCCCCAAGATTTTGCTTTAGAAAAAGGCTCTCCTGGCTTCCCTCTCTTTGGCGAAGGAGTGGAGCTGAGCGGTGACTTAACATAGGCTGAAATTTGAGCTGCAGCTTTCCAACTGAGCTGGAGAGGGGCACTGAGGCTGTCTGAGGGCTGGAAGCTGAACCTCGGGCTCCAGCCCATTGTGATAGCACTTTTCTGCTCCTGGGCTGTCAGGCTGCTCCGTACAGCAGAGGGAAGGCAAGACCAAATGCTTCTAGCAACTGTGCGGTATGGGAAGGCAAGCAGAGATGAGACATGAGTGTGGGGAGGGATTATTAAGTGTCATAAGGAAGCAATAAAGGGCACAGAGTTTGAATTGACTTGCTTCATATTTGGCTTTCCCTGAGGGTCTGAGCAGCCCTTGGGCTCCAGCTGGAAACATCACAGCACTCCCAGGGATAATGTGAAGTGCAGGGAGATTTTCCTTGAAACAATAGCAGCTTTTGAAGGATGTAATCCTGTTTCCCATTTAAAAAATTCAGGATTTTTGGCAATGACAGCTAATAGAGTAATACTTTTCCTATAGGTGTCAAACCGTCATGCAGGTTAAACTCCCCAGACTTGCCTTGGGTATGGAAGGTACTGCCAAGGCTGACGATGACTCTGATTTATCCTGCCAGATCAGAATGTTGGTTTTCTAGATCCAGGACGATGTTGCTAAGCCCGAGACCTTGGCTGCCAGAGGGAAATGGCCAGGGCAGGGTGCATGCAGTGCAAGTTGAGAGTAGATAAAGGTTTCCTGCACTGGCTGCACAACCTGCAAGCCAGCACAACAAGCAGAGGGGAGGGTCTTCAAAGAACCAGAAGATGTCAAGAAAGGAAAACAACTGAGCTGTGTAGTTATTTTAATAAATTTGAGGGTAGCAGTGTGCAAACTTTCCTTCCTGCATTCCTGAAAGCTAACAAGGAAAGGACTGTGATTTCTTTTTCATAGGATCTTACTGTGCTGTTTCATAAGTGCAGAGGTTAAGTACGTACCATTTCACGCTTTGACATCCCGTTGAGCCAGGTCGTGTTTTTGCTTGGCTCGTTACAGGAAGAGGCCCTGCCTGCACTCCGGGGATTATAACAAGTCACCGTGCTGTGTATCGATGATGCCTTTCATGTTTCAGCTGATGAAGGTGTTAGTTGGCGTGCACAGCCTGTGTGTAACAGGAAGACCGTGTGATTGACGATTGTATTTTTCCAGATTGACGAGCACAAAAATGCTTTTGAACCAAGAATCAACAGACTCGTGTCTTCCTGGTGATTTGACTGAGCAACTGGGTACTGTGGTGGGAGGAGAGCCAAAGGTATTCCTGAAAATAAAGATCCTGAAATGCAAACGAGGTGCCAAGCAGTCCTGCTGTGGAGTTCAGCGAACAGTCTGGGGACAAATCTAGGAGTCTCACAGTGCATGGCCCTGGAGATACCTGACAGCCACTGCTGTCACTTGTGCTCTGCGCTGGGCTGTTGTGATGTGCTGAATGCTGTGCTGGGTGCTGAGGTGCTTCTCACAGTGTGGTGCTGACAGCTCTGTGCCAAACTGGTGGCTCAAGCTTAGCCCCACAGCGAGTGACCCCTGAGATTACATCTGGGCTGAATTTGCACTTTGCATCCAGTCTTTGGGCTCTTGTGTGATCATGGTCAGAGTTGTGGAAGAAATGAATATAGAAGGGTCACTTTGTCCCTCTGGAGCTGTAGCAGGGTGCATTGCCATCCTCGGGACACTGCATTGTGTCTTGTGTCATGTCCCCATCCAGACCTAGCTATGGGCCAGAGGCTGGTGAATGATTCCCCTCTTCCATCGAGCTAAGTTCAGCCTCAAGTTGTCATGAACATGTAAGAGAGAAAGCAATGGCCCAATGCATGAGGAGGAGCAGTGAGGATCTGTAGCAGGAGCTGTGCCTGCAGGATGCATCCCCTCCAGGACACTGCATGCAGGTGGAGTCTCTCTGCTCCTGCTTCATTTGTGAGATGTGTTTAATGGGGCTTCCTGAGGGGGAACCTAAAGGCGTCTGGCCAAGGGACACTTCAGTGCTGAAGAGCGCAGAAGTGATTTATTCAAGGTAAATGCACGTTAAGGCTGAGAAGGTAGAGTCTTGGAGCCAGGAAATCTGATACCTTGGTTTCCACAGTAACTGTGCAAGAGCCCTTATGCCCATAAGTAGCTGTTATATATGTATAATATATATGAGTACACCTGGGATCCAATTTACAGCTAGAGTGGGATTCATCATTCCTGGAGGGAAATGGGGGAAGTGGATGCAGCAGTAATTCTGGATTTTTTTTTTTTTTTTTTTTTTTTAATTGAAGAAAGGAGAAAAAAACTGAGAGCTGTAGTGTGTGCCCAGTCTCATAAACACTTTTTCAAATTTTCCTGCCTCCTGAGCTCTTGCAAATGCAGTCATTCCTGATGGAACCAGTTCCTAATGGAAATTCAAAAAATAGGTGTATGTTGTGACTCTGAATTTCCAGAAAGGCAGCCAATGCCCAGGCAGCAGAGATTAAGGTGACCACCATGCTTCTACATGAGAATGGTATCAGCCATGCCAAACCTGTGAAATTAAAATGAGTGCAAGTGGCTCCATCTTTGAGCTCAGCTCTGGGGGCATCTTACAGTGTTTAAGCCTATTCAGAAAGAATGGCAGCACACAGATCCTTAGAAAATGACTTGAATACGGCCCTGCACCAGATCCTGTTGGGACCTCGGAGATCCACACAGTGTTGTGCATTCTTCCAGAGCTGGTTGGGGAACACCACAGGCAGGGATCACTTCCTCGTGCATCCCATTCATTTACCACAGGCAACCTGCTGCCCCTTCAGAATTACATGAAGCTGGGGAGCAATTTGCTGACTTGTCTGACTTCTGACTTTTTACATTTGGCTGCAGGTTGGTTCCTGGAGTGCTGAGCAGCCCAGTGTGGGAAGCAAGGAGTAAACAGGCCTGGGGGGAGCACTTTTTGAAGCAGAACATTGTGGGATTCACCGGTTGTGCTGGCAATGTGTTCCCTCAAAGGGGGGAAAACATAAACAGAGGAATGTTTGACTCTATGGTTTGCTTGGGTTTTGATACCCAGCTGCTTCAGGGGAAGGAGGGAATGTGGCTCTTGTTGGTAATGGAGCCAGAAATGGTGAAATGCTTTGAAGTGTAACTGAAAAATAGAAAGCAGGCTGTGGTTGGGAGGCTGAGTGCCTTTCTCACTCTCTGTTATTGGACCAGCGCTTTGAGGCTTTTACATTTTGCATATCTCATAGAAGTGACATTGCTGTCCCTTTTTTTACATCACTGTTACTGGTTATACTCTTGCTACCAGCTCAGTTTTTCTTTGTTTTGCCACTGGTGACCTCCTGTACATTTTCAGTTCCAAGTGAGCTGGGTACGTATAATTGAATTGCTTGTTAGTAGGTAAAGCAATGCTTACTGTGTGCTTCTGTAATGTGTAGATGTGCTGCTGCTCTGGAAGCTTGACTTCAAATTGCAGTGTTTAACCACAGCACACAGTTACCGTGGAACGGTGTATGCAGGTCTGAGCTCTGCAGCCCATTTCCAGCCGGAGACCCTCCTGGTGTGTCTGCTTCTGCTCCTCACAGGGTTATTCCCTTTCTTTTCAACACCCCAATTTCAGCTGCAATGGTGCTGAATGTTCAGATGCCATGAATGCAGGCTGTGGAACCTGATGCCAAGCGATACATTTTCCCTTACAGCTTCCCCACCCCGTTATCATTCTGCTCTCATTCTGCATCCAATGGCTGTGCAGAGTGACTGAGGGACCGTGAATGAGCTGCTGGATGGCAAGGTGCATTGCAACACGTGCCGACACTGAACAAATGTGCCAGTGTGTTAGGTAATCAGCCGAAATATTGAGAAAATAATTGCTGGTAACATATTGTGCTGGCAGCCAGAACAGTGCCAATTCCTGGGGCTGGTTTTGAAGAAGATGGAACAGCCGCTGTGCTATATGTGTGTGTCTAACACACAGCAGCACGCAGGCAAGCGCTTATTCAAATTTCTGCTGGCTGTTGCCTTTCCTGGACACCCTAAATAGACACTGCTCATCAGCAGAACGTTATTTTGCATATGCACTAGCGTGAAGTCCCATGACTTTGCACCCCCTTCTATTAATTCCAGTTTTCAGCATGGGGTGCCTGTTTGCACCTAGTACAGATGGGGCAAAACTCAACCCGAAAGCAGCAAGTTTGTTAGTGCCCAGGTTTTGGTATGAAAGTACAGTGCTCGCTTTTGGAAATGCACATTCATCATGAGAAGGATTTCTCACCTTTTCCAACTCCTTGCAGGAAGAGATGGTTTAAAAATACAAATCTTAAAAATGGTTTTTGATTTGCTTAGTGCTCAACTAAAGCAGAGGTGGTTTTATAAGTCACCAGTCGTACAGACAGGCTGGTGAGGTCAAGGTGCATAACAAACAGAAGGTGGAAAACAGATCTGTAATGCCTCCCCAGCCTCGGGTCTGCTCACTGCTTGATGTGTTGCAGGAGCACCTCAAGCAAAGGAAGTTGTTGGTGGCTTGGGCTCTGGCAATCGTTCCTTGCATGGAGGGCAGTGGCACGAGGAGGAAGTGAAACTGCTCTTTGAGCTCAAAGTTGGCAGCCGTGCCCATGGCCCAGAGGTTTCCTTACAACAAGGGCAAAGGGCTGTAGGAAACCTCCAATTCCCACTCTTTGGCACTCCAGTGTTTCATCCTAGGTGCCTCTGCACATGTGTGTTTTGTGGAATCTGCACTTTTGTGGCACTGATAACCGGGTGCTAAGTGTGATTTATCGCACACCTTTGCCCGACTCGGCCCTGTGTTGCCCAGCAGCTCTCCCCACAGCTGTCAGTAGGCCAGAGAGGGAGGAGGAAGGCTCTGGGAACTGTGGGGAGGAAGAGGAGCAGCCAGGACACTCTTGCAGGTTCCAGTCCTTCTCTTTCCTTCCTGCCCTTCCATCCCACCTTCTATCCCATGGGGACTGTCCTCGTGCTCACCACTACCAAAATTCCCAGTATCAGTTCTTGGAATGACAATGGGGAGAGGAGGGCTGATGATGTTGCTGGCTGATGTGAAGGATATTGTTTGCCAGGGATTGAAAGAGCCCCTTGCTGGCTTGCTCCAGGAATGAAGTATCTGCTTCTTGCTTGGGGGTTCTGGGATGAGAGTCACCGTCCTACAGAGGTTTTCCAAAAAGAGTTGTGCTTCACAGCATGTCATGTTGTGCTCATGCCCAAGCAATGTGTTGTCTTCCCACTATGCAGAATCTGCTCGCATTGTGACAAGGATGCTCCCTGTGCAGGGATTGCTGGAGCAGACAGCTTCTTTCCATGTATCCCTTCATTCACAGGAGTTTGTTATTTCTGGTGTCTCTCATGTCCCAGGCAAAAAAATAGGCTAAAGGTGAGAGCAGTGCAACTAGTGGAAGGAGGAACTGAGAAATCATAGCCTAGGCTCAGTGCTGGTGTTTGCCTCTGGGGACAGTTTCCCAATCCCAGCCCCTGCTGCCAAAAGATGGTATTTCAGTCAGCAGATGTGGCTGAGTTGGTGCAGGTAATGGAGGAAATGTCTTTGAAGGAGGCTGATAAATGCGAACAGTCATTATTGTGGTGCTCCAAGTGTTTTGCTGTTGTCCAGAAAAAAAATCACTGGGAAAATGTGAAAATCTGTAGTACTGCATACAATTATTCAAATGATGGTAAAACATAAAGTGCAATCTACCAGTTGAATATCTGCCACAGAGATGTGTATGAAAAGATGCATTTTGACAAGGGAATCTGAACAAATTTGTTCACCTGTTAATACTGTGTCAGGTGGGACACATCTCCCAAATTATATCAGCAGAGTGGTACCAGTAGTTGGTTTTGCAAATAGAAGATGCATGCCAGTCAGTGAGAGATTGCAGGAGGATGCTGTGGGTCTGTTTGAGGATGGAGACTTTATGCTGAGGCGGCTTTTAAATACCCTGGAGACCCTTTGGGTGGCACTGTGGGGTCCATCAGAGGAGCACAAAGGGCTGTGCTGATGGGTTTAGGGTTTTTCTTTTCCAGGGTTGAATGCCATAAGGTAGGGTTTGTGTGGATGTGCTTTCAGTGTTCAAGAAGAGAAAACTTGAGCTTTAAATACTACGACACCATCCATAAAAAAATAATCTGGCTGTGGGGTCCCTCCAGTCCCTCATCATCCATTCCCTCATCCACTGGTCAGAACACCATCCTGTGCAGGAGCTGCTGCTGGTCCCGTCTGGTACAACCATCTCACCCCAGTTCCTTATTCAGCCTCTGCAGTACCCTGTGGCAATGAGGTTCAAAGATGAATTTTGCTCTAGGTGAAAAGTGTTTCCATGTGGTTTACTTTAAACCTCCTGCTTGCTAATTAGAAGACAGGTGGGGAAATCAGCATCGCTTACCTCCTTTTTTTTTTTTTTTGTATATTTTATGCCTGAACAAATGGCAGTGGGAATGCAGCGCAGCTGTGGGATGTTTCCACTCCAGTAATTTAGAACAGTTGCAGCTACACAATTTATTTTGCATATGGTAGGGATAGTTCAATAGCAAAAGTTTGATATCTTCTAGAAGGCTATGCAAAATGTCATGTTCTGCACGGGACCCTATTAAGGGATCAGCCAGCAGTGGCAGCCCCAAGGGCTATGTTTCCTGCAAGGAATGCTGTGCAGGAAGATTTCCTTCTGTAACAGAGCTCTTCCTTACAGAGCGGGCTTTGGGGAGGAGAATTTGAAGGTATTTTGGCTGGTAATTGCTTTAGGTTTCCTCCTAGAATGAGGATTTTTAATGTTTTAATGAATATATCCCATGCCTCAGCTGATGTGCTTGGTTCTGTCCTGCCTGAATGCAGAATGTAGTTAAATCAGTGCAGCAAGAGAAGGGAAAAGCTGAGCAGGAAGTAAAGCTGCAAAAAACTTGAGATGCCTCCAGAAGGATCATCTGTAAGAGAAGAGGAAGTGTTACCAAAGGGGAACTGCTTCTTACTGGCCTCACCCTTACTTTTGAGGAAGGATATCTCTATGCAGCCTCTTCAGCAGCTTGAAATATGCTCCTTAGATTGAAGTATTCCCTGCAGCCCAGCTGGGTTTTAATGCTCAGAAGGATTTGTTGGTCTGTGCTACAGTGCTCAGGAAAGGCGTTCCTTATGATCATGGATCATTTGTGGTCGCTACGAGCCCAGCCACAGCAGTTGACAGAGAAGTTTGTCTTGTGAGCTTCTTGAGGGAGAAGCAATGACCATCGTTGGGGATGCCCCTGGAGAAGGAAAGGCAAAAGTTTGGGTCTGAGGGCAGGCAGCAGCAAGCAGGAGAGCATTAAGGGATGGTGCTGGTGGATGACCTCACAAAAGCTCCTCTTTTTTCTTCTGCTTGTTGTCCTGCGAGGCCCTGATTCCTTGGTTTCTGCTCTCCTTGCTGAGGAAGGCCTACATTACACAGGCTGCTTAGTGAATGTCCAGGTCTCGCAAATCAATCTTGTTGCTGAAACTGGAAAGATCGAGAGCACTGAATGTGCTCTGAAAATGCTGCCTATCAGTAATACATGTGATTTCAGACTCTCTAGGGTGTAGATGTAGTGCATAAAAAGGGAATAATATCAAACTGGCCTACTTCTGTTGATTAGAACTTGTTTAAATACAATATGTGTACAAGCTATTCTTCAATAGGCTGCTATCAGCTGGGAGGCTAGACTGCTTTGCAAGCTTATCTGCTTTCTTATCACTCTGTTGGTAGCAAGATCTGGATTCCTGGCTCCATTTGACCTATGATTTAAGTATGAGAGTGAACTCAGGGGACAGCATATGAAAGCCTGCCTGGCGCTGAGCTGCAAGGTGTCTGTGTACTCTGCACGCTTTTTTAATGCTTATAGGTGGACTCTGATCTAATGTTGCCAGTTGCCTTCTTTATCTCTGATTGTTAAGTACCTTCTGCTATCTAGAAATATTGGTGCATTTTTGCACTCTTGTGAAGAACAAAACAGACCATTTCAGAATCATCTGGTAAATTAGTTCACTGTATCTTATGTGTTTTCTCTTAAATTTATCAGTTTTCTTTGTATTGTTACATGCTGCTTCAAAACTCTGAATCTTGCATGTGGACAGACCTTGGAATAACATCTGCTAGTAGCTGGGACACCAGAAAATGACAGAGAACCCCAGTGCATGCTTGCCACTGCCTTTTTTTTTTTTCTTTTCTTTTTTCTTGGAGGATGTTTAGTTCCCCTGTAGGATTTGGCTAGGTTATTCCCAGGACTCTCAGGACTCTCAACGGGTGTCTGAAAAGGGTTTTACCTGGGTAAGGCCCCGGCAAGTCTTTGGCAGAAGCAGGGAACGTTCCCTGACTAATTTATCTGCAGGGGGCATTTTCGCGCCACTCTCCCATCCTTTTATGCGTGACTTAGCTTCTCAGCTAGCTGAAGCCTTTGAAGTTAGATTGCAAATAGCTCTTTGGCTGTCTCTCTCTCTCCAACTTCCCACCCCCCTCAAAATAGGGAAACCAGAACAACCATAGCTGAGGGAAGAGCTGGCCTTGTTGCATGTTCCCGTACTTAACATCCCTTCTTCTTTTCCTCCTTCCTTTTCCCTACCTCTTCCTCCCCCCAAGAAACCCTTTTTGCTTTTAATAAGATCTGCTTTACACTTTAGGGAAAAGACCATGGTTCTGTCAGGTGATAAATGCACTTTTAGAGTGTTTCACATATGGTGAAAACCAGGTAGCTGCCTGATGCAGCACTCACGTTGATGTGTGTTTGCTGTGCCAGGTTGGATCTGCTCCCCCCAGGCAGAAAGAGATGGGTCAGTCTGGCATGCACCAGATTTTGGTATGGTGCTGACACCCCTTGGCACATCTCCTTGCCTGTGCTTTAATGCCTATCTGGATGCTTGGTTGTATTTCAGGGGTCTGGAGGTTCATGGGTCTCACTGTTGATGAACATGGACCCAAAGGATGTTGTTGGCCTTTGCTCATGCTTCAGTTTGAACTGTCCCTGCAGATACCTGCGAGCTTCTGGTACATGCTGGAAGCCCAAGGACAGTCTGGCTTTTCTGAATATCCCTTAATCAGTGGGTAAGGACAAGGCGTAACCACAGCACATCACAGAACCTCCTTTCCCTTTCCAAAGGGAGAGAGAGATCGCTGCAGCTCATCCAGCTTTCTGCTAAGGCAAATCAGGCAGCTGTGTTAGTTTATGGCTTCAAGGATTGCCATCCTGGAAAGCTCCTATTGTGGGCTCTTGAAAGTCTCATTGAGAACTGAAGTAAGGTGCCAGGAGAATGGTACTGGGGATGCTGGTTGAGTCTCATTCCCTTGGAGTCGCATTTCCTTTTAGATCAGTGCAGATCTTGTTACCACAGAGCACTAATCATGCTGTGTCTGCTTCCCATCTGTTCTCTTACACAGTTTTGTCTTTCCACGAGTCCTTTGCTAAATAAAAGGAGTTTCCAGCCTCAGGGAGAAGCTTAGAGGCTGCTGAACTTCTTCCTCCAGGATTTTATCTTGGACAGAAGAATCCATGCATTACTTCATGTGAACACTGGAGTTTCCATTTCCAATCATGTACAACTAGCCTGAACCCTTCATGCTTAATTGATGCTTCTGTCCTCTGCTGTATTTTGCTTCTTGGTGCAACACCACTTCATGCTCTTCATCTTTGGGCTTTGCTTTGGGAAATGCAGATTTCAGACTAAAGGAGGGGAGATTTAGTCTGGATATAAGGAATAGGCTGGAGAGGTGTCTGGAGGTGCTGAGCCCCATCTCATGTTCAAGCTATTGGCCAAGAGTTTGCAGGAGACCTGGCTGTGCAGATTCACATGGGGGCTGTGGGGCATTTCCTTACCTGTGCCCTGTGTTCAGGGACTAGCAGGAACTTCAGGGGAATTCTCCTTCTGTGATTTTAGACATTGACTTGAAATTTCCTCTTGGCACTAGAAGAAAAACTGTGGCATAAATTAGGCTGGTGTTTACAGTGCTATTTTTTTACCGTGAGGGCTTGAATATTTTTGTCATTTGTTTTACCCATTGAGCAGCCTTGGAGGTGTGAAGAGGTTGGTGTGTGCCAAGGAAGCCCTGCCATAAGTACCAGACTAAAACAGCTGAGCCAAGTGTCTGTGTGGTCAGGTAGGGTGTTCTAATCTCTTGGAA
This sequence comes from Phasianus colchicus, assembly GCF_987193195.1. Classification (NCBI taxonomy): domain Eukaryota; kingdom Metazoa; phylum Chordata; class Aves; order Galliformes; family Phasianidae; genus Phasianus; species Phasianus colchicus. The sequence continues at coordinate 7,767,802 of NC_143453.1, read as the reverse complement.
CTTGAATTCTTTTTTTCAAGTAATCAGAGAGAATTTTTCAATTAATAATAAAGAAACCAAAACACCCAAGTAACTTTGCACCTCTGGCAAGAAATCTTTGCTCCACTGCAGCTGTTTTGGTGCCTTTTTTTGCACCAAAATGGCTGCAGGGCACAGTGTTGAGTCTGTGTCACACTAATCTGCATTCTGCTGTGTTTGCTGCCTTTGCCCAAGAGTCAAATTTGCCAAGTGCTGTATAAATGTAAACTACATAGATATCTTGCTTTTCCATTCTCAAGATAGAAATGCATGTTGCTGAAGGTATTTATAATCATTCAGCTGTAATGGGTTAATCTTTTAATATCCTGCGCCAGGCACTTCATTATAGTGCAAATACACTACCTGAATGCTATCTCCATCCCAATTAAGAGCTGCCCTGATGGCAGTCACACGCTCTGGCAGCAGCAGGAGGACGGACGCTCCTTTCGCTGCCCAAGAGAAGATGAAGGATGTGGCAAACCAGCCCAGGAGGAGGCAGCAGGCATCTATGGCATCTATCCAGGCTGTGTGGCAGAGCTGCTACTGGGAGCACTGGTGATGGCATGGTTATCCAAGCAGGAAGGAAAGCTGGCAGGGAGCACAGGCCACACTTGGCTCTGCCCTTCTGCTCGAAGCCACCCTCATGCATGTTCTCTTAGAGAGAAGTGTGTGATTATACTTAGCAACGTAAGAAATATTTACTGTAAATACAGTGCTGAATCTGTCTTGTTCATGCCTGACACCCAGAGGTGTGAGTGCTCAGCACAGGCCTGCTGCCATGTCAGCATGCCTGAGGGCTGCACTGTGCTCCTCAGGGTGTGTGGGACCTTTGAGCCCTTCTCTGGTGAAAAGCAGATGAGCAGTGAGCAAAGCAGTGCTCACTGACTGTGCTCTGCTGGGTGAGTTTTGGTCCACGTGAGGTGTTTGCAAGATGAATGGTGGGATTCTCTGGACTGAGTTGTTTTTTGTTTGTTTGTTTGTTTGTTTTTTAAAAGGAGCATTTCATTGAATCATGCCTCTGAAGGAGGAGCTGCAGGTGTCACAGCTTTACATCCTCAGACATCCCTTTTGTAAGAAATGCAAGCAACAGGTCTGAAGCATCTCATTCTCTCTAATGTTTTCCGCAGGAGGCAGGAGGACTGAGCTGTTACACAGCAGTGCTGCTCTCACTCAGGGATTGCAGCATGCTGGCTGCAGCTGTTTCCTTGCCTGATGAGGAGCACACTGTGGGCTCAGCACAGGATGGACCCAGAGGCTGTTCTCTGCTCTGTCAGCACTCACTGCAGGACCCTGTTTAGCCAGGTGTCATTTCCCTGCCTCTCCCTCACTTCTAGAGGGTTTTTCTTTCTCCACTTTTTGTTAGGGTAAGGGTGAGGCTTGCTCATATGTGAGTGTTTTTAGATCCCTGGATGGACTTGGTCCAAAACCAAGTGAGGACTGTTTCACAGTCAGTAGGGTTATGAAAACTTTTTTCTGTAAGAACTGCTTCTGATTTTCTTCTAGCTGTACTGAAAAGCTGATGCTTAACATTTCAAGTGGGAAAGATTGTCAGTATTCAATCATGTAACTTACAAAGTTTTAGGCTTTAAGGAGTGATTTTCCCATTTGGTTTCTGTGAGTGGAGGTTGCTGCAGGCTTACAGGTTTGTTTCGTCTTGCAAGCATGGGATGCATCACTTCATTAAAGCTAATGACCTTGCTTCATGCTGATGCCACTGGTCTTGCATTTCATTATTCTGATGCACCAGAGCTCAGCCGGGCTGTATCAGAGTAGTGTTCAGTGCTAGAGGTTACCTACCTCAAATAAAGGTAACTTGATACCAATCGAAGTGTTTAAATGAAATCAACTGTGAGCTGACAATATTCAAAATGCATTCTGAATTCTTTTTAAAAGGAAATGAAAGCATGCACAGTTCCTCTGCCCATAGGAAAGGGACCGAACGGTATTCACGCTGAAGCTCCCAGCCGCTGCCGCAGTGTCAGTGCTCCTCTGGGCCAGGGAGAGAACAGCCTCTGCACACCTGGAGCTGCCAGTTCTGCATGCAAATATTAGGAAGTAGTTTCTTTTTGCTGCAGGTATGAATATTTGTTTGCTAAATGCTGGGTATTAGCTCTAAGACCGATACCCTGCATTCAGTAACTCTCTACCCTGTCACTATTCAGATTGGTCAGAAAGCAGATCTCAGGATATTTCTTTCATTTAACTTAAGAGGCTCTACCTGAGCTAAACCACACTGTGCCAGGACTAAAGGTGGCATTTAGTGTGTTGGACAATAAATCACAGAATCACAGAATTGCCAGGGTTGGAAGGGACCTCAAGGATCATGAATCTCCAACCCCCCTGCCACATGCAGGGCCAAATGGGACCCTTTATAAGCAGTTACACTGACGTGAGTCTCTCCCAACAAATTTGCATCATTAAAACACCTTTGGAAAAATGTGTCATGCATATAATTAAATACCTGTTTGGCTAACTCTTAATTTAATTAATGCAAAGCGAAGATGGCAGCACGGATTAATTGAGAGGGAAATGGCTTTCCTCTCAGTCGGCTGAAGCGAAGGTTTCTGGAGGCTTTGTGCCCTCAGAAATGTGCAGGTGAACTCTGGGACTGATTGACACAGTTTTTTGACAGTGATAGAACTGATGTCCTCACAGCAGTACGTATGCCAGATATCAGCTCATTTTTTCCCCCTGTGAAAGCAAAGAGGAAAACCAGAAGGTAGTTTCTTTGGGAGAATGGCACAGCTGCTTTTCAGCCGTACCTTGAGAGATATTTGGTAGCAGCCACAGCAAATTCAAGTTCAGACAGATGAATGAAAAGAAATTCATGTCACAAAAGGTCTTTCTGTGCCTCCCACTGATTTCTTTCTGTGCCTATGTCTTTCTCTCTCAGTTGGTGCTTGTGTTTTTTCCCCTTAGATACAACTTTCCTGTTCATCTGCTTTAAATATTAATTCTTCTTAACTTTCTTTTAAGACTTCCCCATAGAAGATCTTCTTTTGGTTTGACCTCTTTACTAACCTTGTGCATTTCCTTTTTTTTCTCCCCACCCTCTTGGTCTTTTTCTCCCCCCTTTCCATTTTGCTTGGGATAAAAGTGGAGCACAGATTGTTCACTGTGCAGGTGAGTTGTCAGCCCCATGCTGCAGGAAGCAGGGAATCTGTTGTTGCTTCCTACAAACTCCTATGAGCACAAGAACTTAAAATTGTCTTCCAGAAATGCTAGTTATTGCTTTAGCAGTTCTCAGCTCATCTCAAGTGCATGTATGAAGCATGTATGAATGAAGGAGGCTGATTTGCAGCTCAGCAGCTCTGCAGGCCAGGCCTGTCAGCTCTGGTTTCAATATCAGCTGCTCAGGGTGTGCATGAGGGGATGGACCCTACAGGAAAAATGGGGATCACTGAGGGGCTGTGGCTGGGAACACATTGTCCCCATGGTGCTGCCTGGTGCTGAAGCTCCGCGGGGACTTCACAGGGTGACTTTCCTCCATACCCCCCTGGATGAGATGAATGCAAACTTGAAGTCGGTTTTGTCTGTCTCTTGTAGGTTGAATGCTTCTGGCTTCCCATCCAGCACTGACTTTTAGTATAAGTTTTTGCAATTGGAGCCAATGCTTTTAACATTTAACATGTTTGTTTGGTGAAAAATGGGGTCTGTTTCACAGGAAACTTGTTTAAAGCTGCCACAATCATCTTGTTTGCTCTTCCTTTGTCCCTTTCACTGATGCTGCATTAGTTGCAACTGCAGAATGTCCTTTCATTCCCTGGCATCCACAGTGTGGGATGTGATTGTGGAGCTGAGAAGCTGGGGAAGGGATGCAGGGTGCAACCTCAGTGCCCATTCATGCTGTGAGCCACTCTGCAGGGATAAACGTTGGTCTCCTTGTAGAGCCCACAGATTAGGAGTCTTCAGAGAGCTAAGATTGCAGTTGGCTTTTTTGGGGTGATCGATCGTGCAGCGTGTGTCCTGGTGGGCTGCAGCAGCAGAATGTAAGGAAGCCTGGGTGAGGGGAGGTGCTAGGACAGGAGGATTTGCAAAGCTGCTGTGGCAAGCACTGTGCTCAGCCTGCTCTCTGGTGGTAGCTGCTGTAGCAGAGATGACCTTTGATAAAAATGTGAAGCATTTGATTTGATTGGGGTGGTTGTGGTTGCTCAGCTCCATACAGCTCACAGCAGAGTCATCGACTCAGCTGCTTTTGCTTTTGTTCCCTTACTCCTGAGCAAAATTCCTAGGTAAAAATTGAAATCACAGCAGCTTTGGGAAGAGAACTGCCAGCAAAGTTCCCCTGTGCAATTTCTCCAGTGTTTGACAAAGAAAGAGCTCCATTCCATTCCACCTTTATTTCAGGTCAGGAGAGTAGATAGCAGGTAACTGTTGTCTCACAGCATGGAAGAAATAAGCATCTTGGGGATCTCCTGTCAAGTTTGGCTGAAGACAGCCAACAAATTCCAAAAGCTCTTGCCAGAAATGAGGAGCATAGACACTTAAGTAGGCCACTGGCTTGTGGTCGGTCTCATTTCCTTGACTGGCTGCAGGGGTGGGATATGGGATGGATACTTTCTGTTTAGATGACAAGGCACAAACTGTTTGGCTCCTTTGTGTGAAGCTGTTGAGAGGAAGGAAGTGCTTGATACGTTGTTCAAAGGAGGCTGGCCTGTTGTGCTGGTTGGGAGCTTAAGCAAGAAAGTCATGATGAGAGCTTCTGCCTTTCAGCCCTGAAAACATACGGTGGTGTTTGCTGTCACCCCAGTGCTGGTTTTGCCATTTTTGCCTGGGAATGAAGGAAGAATGGGGTAAATAGTTTTGGAGAGGGTAACTTGGGACCCTCTCTTGTTTTTGACATCCCACTAGTAAAATGCCAGCTCCATTTGTGTCTCACAGATAACTCTTGATGTGGAGGATGCCTCTTCCAATAGTGTCTGGTATTGCATAGCAGGATTTGTTTTACAATATCTGAGGGGGTGTGACAGCCATCTCTGTGGCCTGTTGGTGCTGGAGGCACTTGCAGGATCCAAGTGCCTGTAGGGTGTGTATTCAGGAGTGAGCATTCATGGTGTGCTGGGGCTGGCTGGAGGGGCGTCCAGTTTATTTCCTTTTGACAGTGGAGGTGGAACATCATTACTGTTTTTCCAATTTATATAACTCTGTGTCTGCTTGTGGCCAGTACTCTTTTTGCTTAGAAACATGACATATGCTGTGTCTTTGAATCACAGTGTTTAAACTCTGTGAAATTTAAAGGTAATTTAAGCAAATTCAGATTCTGTTTTTCAACGTGAATTGCTTTGGCCCAGTAGAGACAACTTCTAATAGTAGCAGCCATGTCTGCTATTGTCTTCCCACAATTAGAAGCTAAGAGTTGACAACCAATGAGCCAGAGATAATAATTTAAAAACATGAAAACTCTGTGGTAAAAACTAAAGAATGAAACCTGTGGCATAATGCACCTGTCAGTATTAGATGCAAATGGAAAATAATGCAGTGTGCAGTGAAAGGAGTTTGGGTTGTGTGTATTTTGCCAGGCATGGGAGCAAATCCTCCTCTTGCATAGAAGCTGAGGTTTTGGGTTGGTTGAATCATAGAATGGCCTAGGTTGAAAAGGATCTCAGAGGTCATCTGGTTTCAACCTCCCTGCCATGGGCAGGGTTGCCAGCTATTAGACCAGGCTGCCCAGAGCTGGTGGTCTTTGATAAAACTTCTACCCCTGGTTCCTGAGGTCTGACATGGCAGAGAAAAACTTCAATTGGAACCAGCTGCTTGGTGGGCCCCATCTTTTTCAGAGTGCTCTTTGCTTTCCTCAGATCCCAATTAAAACCCGTGTCAAACTTGGGTTTATTAGAAGCCGTGGTATTTATCGTGAAAGGAATGTGTTCCTCACCTTTCCTCTCTTTTGTTTCAGAGTCAGCATTCTTCAGGGGAGGACATGGAAATCTCCGACGATGAGATGAACCCCGCGCCCATCACCAGTGCAGAGTGTGCCAAAACCATTGTGGTCAACTCCTCAGTCAGCAACTCAGCTGTTATGGCCCCATCCATCCCTCCCCTGCCACCACCACCTGGATTCCCTCCTCTTCCTCCTCCTCCACCACCACCTCCACAGCCGGGTTTCCCGATGCCTCCGCCGCTGCCTCCTCCGCCTCCTCCCACACACCCTGCTGTCACCGTGCCCCCTCCACCACTCCCTGCACCCCCTGGGGTCCCTCCACCTCACATCTTGCCTCCGCTTCCTCCCTTCCATCCCGGCATGTTCCCAGTCATGCAGGTGGATATGATAAGTGTCTTGGGCAACCATTGGGGTGGCATGCCCATGTCTTTCCAGATGCAAACTCAGATGCTGAGCCGCATGATGCAGGCACAGAACACTTACCAGTATCCGCCTTTCATGGGGGGCCGGATGCAGTTTGTGAATCTGCCGCCCTACCGCCCATTCTCTATGGGAGCAGCTCTTGGTCGTGGGCAGCAGTGGCCACCACTGCCCAAGTTTGACCCCTCGGTTCCACCACCGGGTTATGAGCCCAAGAAGGAAGATCCCCACAAAGCTACTGTGGATGGAGTCCTCCTGGTCATCGTGAAGGAACTGAAGGCTATCATGAAAAGGGACCTGAACCGGAAGATGGTTGAAGTGGTAGCATTTCGGGCATTTGATGACTGGTGGGACAAGAAGGAACGGCTGGCAAAGGTAGGCTTGTATGTTGTGTGTGCTGGGTCTCAGTGCTTGTGGCCAGGGGTGGGTAAGAAGGGATCTGAATCTGAATTAAAAAAACAAAGCAACAACAACAAAAAAAACCCTGAGATGTTATGGTACCTAGAACTGAAGCAAAAAAATAGAACCACAGAATAGTTTTGCTGTGAGAAACCCTATTGCTTGGGGCTGCTGAAATTAAATGGGAAGAAGGAAGTCCTGCATCTGCCTCCCTGGTCTCCGTGCCAGGTGGGTCAGGAGCAGCCCAGAAGCAGCAGATTTCAGCCTTGGAGCAAGTTAGCACCCACGTATTAAATCTGGCTCAGTTTTGTGGTGTTACTACATGCATTTCGTGCTACTTTTCCATGAGAACAAAGATGGTCTTAGATGAAGGTACCTTGTTCCCCTCCCGTGCTGGGGCATGATCCGAGGGGAGCAATGAGCAAACCCTCTTTTTCCAGACATTCTGAGGGGCTGTAATGTCCTCACTGGGAGAGGCATTGCTATTACCCCAGTCCATGAGTTAGGTGACATCTGAGCATCACTGCAGCCACTGATGCATCTCTGCAGACTTGCCCTCCCAAGACTGAACTCCACTGAGCATCAGTAGTGCGGCAGGCACAGCTGCTCCTTCAGGCAGAGAAGAGAGAGCCTTCAACATTAAGAGGCCTTGCTATTAAACTCCTAAAGTTCAGTTTTTTACCCTTGCTTCTCCTTTCTCTTTTCACGCTTTGCTGAAGTCCCAGGGCCTAAAATTGAAGAAGTATAGGAAATTTTTTTTTGTAGTCTGGGCCACTGGTGACTGCTTTCAGGAAGGAGTTTGCAGGAGGAAATGACCCCAAGATTGGGATACAAACTGGCAAAGGCTGCTTTCCTTGAAGAGAAAGCTGAACTTTAGCTCCAAAAAGCAGGAGTACTTGAAAACACGGAACCAGAGCTCTCTGTGCCTATTTTGTACAACAAAGTCCAGGAACATTCCCAGTTCCACATTCCTCCCTCCTCCCCAATGCTTGTATATGGCAGCAGTTAATGCAAAAGCTGAACATTGGCCAAATACATGAGGATTAGTTAAGGGGACAGCTTTGCATGAATTGTCTGATCCTTTCTCAGCCAATTTCAAGCATTCCTCAGCAAGGAAAGTGCTCAGTGATTTAATACACAGTGAAATGAGCTCTACCCAAAAAAGCTATTGCTACAGAAAGATTCATGCAATCTTCACAGTGACTATTACAATGAGTTGTTTAAAAAAAAAAAAAAAAACAAAAACATAAAAATAAATAAATAAAGCAACACCACAAGCCACAGCTGCCCTTTTTGTTTCAGATACCAGTTTCCAGAGCAGTGCCCTCACAACAGGCTCTGTAAGCTGGCTGCATGTTAGCTCTCATGCCTAAGATTGCTCCTTGGTTTACAGAGTGATCGATATTGCTGCTGCAGAGCAGCTGCTTCCTGACAGTGTGATCTGCTTAGAGCTGGCTGTTGGGCAGTGAGGAGCCTGGTCCTCTGCTCCTGGCTAATGCACAGAGCATTCATCAGCAAGTATGTGCTAGTGGTACTGGAGTCAGTCCCTGAGCTTCCAGGAGAGCAAGAGGAATGGATCCCTAAAGCAGCAGCTGAAGTACCAAAGAAATTGTTTTAAACCAGACTCTGCAGTGAAGAAGCAGAAGCAAGTTGAGGCAGGTCTGCAGGGGTGCTCAGGCTCCTGTATGTGCCTTGCTGGGGTTGGCTTTAGAATGTTCTCTCTCACCTGGAAATTGCAGACCACATTGGTAAGGGAAGCTGGCACACACACAGCGACTTGGTACAGCACGGGTTGTGCTGAAGGTGAGCAATTTGATGGAACACATGGAAAAACTTGTGTTTTTTGTCCAGGAGCCATTGCTGCTTCAGGGCAGTGTCCGGAGAAGCTTCTGCCAGGCTGTGTGTCATGTTGCACATGGGGAAACCACCCAGGTCTGAGCCTTATTTCTGCTAGGCCCAGCCATAAGCTGTCTGTTTTTGCAAAAGGAGAACAAACTAGGAGTATTTAGCTAAGTGACACCTTCCTATTGCTGGTGTGTCCAAGGGCTCCTTGGTGACACCTGTGGGCTGGGGCTCCACACGCTGCCATCACTGATTTTTCTAGAATAGATCAGCACCTTCAGGCACTGTTTGAGCTGAAAGGTCATCAGCACACAAGTGTCTCCCGAAAACATGCCCTGTGTCCCCATTTCCTCCTTCCTAATTGTTTTAATTGGAGCTCCTGATATAACTTTTCTTTGCTGATTAAATAGCGGTGAAATAAACTATTATTTTTCAGAGGTTTGGAAGTATAAATAAGTCAACATATGTGCTTGTTCTCATCTTTCTCTGTAGAAATATACAAAGCAGGTTTGTAGGGAGAAAGATCTTTTAATACCTCATGTCCTTGGACCATCAGCTGCAGCAGCTCTCCTCTTCCTTCACAGTACAGATAGAAGCTCATTGTGACTGTGTTTGAGCTCCTCCATGTGCTGGTTCCTGCAGTCAACATGTCCCTATGTACAAAGGCTTCCAGAAGCTTTGTGGTTTTATTTTTGGGCTTTTTCTTTTTTCATTTTTCCAGGCTGCTCAACAGTGTTCAGTCGGAAATTGTCTATGGAGCACTTCTGACTGCCTCTGAACTTTCTGGGGCTGTTAGTCTGGGGAAAAGGAGTCTGAGGGGAGACCTTACTGCTCTCTTCCAATAACTGGAAGGTACTTACAGCAAGAGTGGAGTTAGTTTCTTCTCAGTTGTGACAGGTGACAGAACAAGGGGAAATGGCCTTAAGTTACGCCAGGGGAAGTTGAGGTTGTATATCAGGAAAAACTTCTAACTTTATTATATACTGTGCATTAAGCACAGTGCCAGGAATAACCAACCATCCCTGGGCATGGAGGGCTGCTGTCTGAGTTCTCTGCTTGATATTCCCTTTAGTACTGTCCTTTATTAGCAGGAGAGTTGAGCTTACACTTCCTTTTCAGTGATTACACTCTAGCAAATTAGCTCTGTTAGTGTCTGTAAGTGAAAATGACTTTTAGCTGATGTTGCACCACTGACTGATACAAGTGAACATTACCTCCAGTGTCCTTCGCTCAAGACAAGCATGCTGTGATGTCTGTCTGCTTTGCTACTTGACGGCTCTAAATGCAAGATCTCTTGGTGTCCATGCCAAACTACTCCTCTGAGAGTCCCCTCAGGTTTGTCTTCAGCAGTTTTAGTGCCTTGTGTAGAGCAAATAACTTCTTAAAATGCAAAGGGGAGAAGGTTTCTCGAAGATGGGAAGGTCTTATTGTCAAGAAGAGCTTCTGTGCTTTCTCCCTTTCAAGTGGTGTGGTCATATGGTGCATGTCCAGATGCCTTCAGAGAAACTGATGCCCAAGCTAGGGAGGAGTATTTCGTGAACTGCAGCTATCTAAATGGCTTCTGGAGTTCACATTCTCCCTAGGAAACTTCTCTTTTAAAGGTCTTTTTTTTTTTTTTTCCCTTCTGTTGCAGGCATCTCTCACTCCAGTGAAGTCCGGAGGAGAACTGGAGGAGAAACCAAAGCCAAAGGACCGAATCACATCTTGTCTCTTGGAGAACTGGAACAAAGGCGAAGGCCTGGGATACGAGGGAATTGGCTTGGGCATTGGGTTACGAGGGGCCATCCGGTTGCCATCCTTCAAGGTAAAAACAAAGATCTGTCTTCATTCCACTAACATTCCCCAAAGGAGCAGTAGGAGAACAAACCTAGCTAGGTTTGTGCCCAAAAGCCCCACAGGCTGTTAGCCCCACACTGTTCCCTTGTAACATTCCTTCCTCCAGTATCCCTTCTAACCCACCAATAAAGAAACAAGGATGCTCTTACCCAGCCTTAGCCTTTCATCTACCACTTGTGTGAACTGTTGGTAAAGGATTGCTGCTCTGCAAGGTAAATGGAGCATGCGCCCATGTGCTGGTTTCAGCTGAGATAGTGTTAGGATGCAGTGTTTCAGCATGGTTGTAAAAATATGGTTATGCTAGTAGCACTTTACACAGCTATTTCTTTGCTTAGAACTCCGTAAGCAGAGTTTATTCAGAGCTGGATTTACCATTCATAATAGGCCTGTAACACCACTAGATTCCTGGATTTTGAGGCTTGGCTCTTTTGCATAAGTTGGCTGTATGTCTTGCAGTTTGGCAGCTGAGTCACACCTGAAATTTGATTTAAAATGTTCCCTACCTCATGTGAGTTTCTGGGATCAGTCTTACAACTATGGGGTCATTAACTTTAAAGATTATTTGTGCTTTCTGCCAAGAAGTAGAAGCATAAAAAATGAAAGTTTTTTTTTTTTCTTTAGCAGATTAAGCAAAAAATAAGTGGTGTTAGAGAGGAATTCCTTGAAACTGAAGTTTTGAATACAAAGAGAAAGCGTGTAAAGATTTGGGACTAGAGATTCAGGAGGAGTCTTGATTTAAAATAAAACTTGTTTGGAGGCTCTTTAAGATATTGTAGGCTCAGACTGTTTTTCCTCTTCTGCTACAAATCAGACCGGTGCATTTGTCACAAGCTATCTCTGTCAGATTCGAAGTACCTGATGATGACATGCACCATGCTGACAGGGAAAGTGTTTTGATTCAAAACGAAGGGGTGGAATTTCATTCACAGTAAAATGCTGTTTGCAAGAAAATAAAAGGATCAAGAGCTGGGAAAGTGGCCCTTGATTTCTGGGTGTAAGTCACAGTAGCAGAATGAAGCAGTAGCAGTTTAAGAAGTTGATTTCTGCTGTTTCTAAACTCTTTTAGAAATGCAAATTTTGTCTTTTGTTCAGGTGAAAAGAAAGGAGCCACCAGAAGCTGCCTCAGCAGGAGATCAGAAGAGAATCCGGCCTTCTACTTCTGTTGATGATGAAGATGAAGGTTTGCACTGCACATTTGTTTCAAACCCGAGCAGATGCAAGCCACATGCAAGCTGAATTCTTTTAAACTTCACAGCAGTGTACTCACTTACAGTTAGACACAGAGTAAAGGATTTGAGCCGAAGCCCTGCCTCTTGCAAACCTCTCATCAGCTGGGAGGTGTCTCCTCTGGATTCAGTTGTCTTACATTCACTGATGGGAAATTTAAGACGGGAAATTTAAGACCTGCATGTTACAAACACTCATGCCCTTTTGTAGATTTGGTGATGCAGAGCTGGTCACCCAGTAGAGGGAGCTCAGGTTTGTTCATGGACTGTGTTCTAGAGGCATGCTTGCAAATCACTGTGTAGGTTGAGGGAGAATGAAAGTAAGAGACAGTTTGCCCTGCGTGGTTTTTAAATTTATTTGCTGGAAGAATCTGCTTTCAAATATTAACTTTTTTTTTCCCTCTGGAAACATGGAAAAATGGAGATAAGGGTATTCAAAGCTTGATGTCTTTATTTGGCATTAAAAAGTGGATTTAAAATAGTTGTACTATAAACTTCATTCAGACTAGTAATTGGTTTTAAAGTTAAAGCATAGAAGCAAAGGTTTTCTTTTTTTGTTTTTGTTTTTAACTGAAAAGAGAGAGGAATTAAGTCATAAGAACCAAGGTTATCTAAATGTCTTTTTCATACTAGACCCACAAATCCATCAGTTCTTCAAGAAGTAAAGCAAACTCTGAGTTGTTAAAGCATTAGTATCCCTTAGTGTGTCTCTGTTTAGGGAAGCATACAGGGAGCTTCCCAACATGAATCATGCATTGTGCCTTCCTTCTGATTCATGAGGAAGCTTGACTCCACTGGTGCAGTATATTCTTAAATTTCTTGATTCAGCCTCTTCTGTATTCTATTCTGATATTCCTGTATCAAAAACACATTTTTCTTAAGGATGGTACAGTTTTGTAGTACAGTTCTCCAAGCAGTATCCAGGACAGCGTTGGATGAGACAATCTCTTGGCAAGGTCCTCTTTGGCTTTCCTATCATGATCTCATGGTGCCATGTCTCCTAGCTGTTCCACCCAGAGCTTGTCAGCTTTGGTTTCCTGCATAACGCCTTCCTCAACACTTTGCACCCAGTCTCACCCTCACTTGCACTGTGAAATTAGTAAGTGCCTGTGAGTTTGGGGACTCACACCACATGGACACATTGCTCCAACTTTGATCTTCCCAAAGCAAAAGCTTTCACAGTGTTGTCTGCAAGTCTCTTGCAAAGTATTTGATGTTAGTTTCCTTGTTTTTGTTCACCAGAGTCGGAGAGGGACAGAGATGCTTCCGATACCACATCCGACCTGTCGAAGAAGGATGCAGAAGCAGTGGGGCTGAGGCGGCGACCAGCAAGGCCGCTGGAGCTCGACAGCGAGGGGGAAGAGGGAGATGAGACATCAGGGAAAGAGGAAGAGTCTTCCTCAGAGAAGGAAGAGGAGCAGGAGGAAGAAGGAGGCTTGGTAAAAGCAGCACCTGGCAAGGTGTGTTGGTTTGTGATTGCAGTCCTGAATGCTGCCTGTCACTAAAAGGGGTCCTAGTAATTCCAAATCTCAACATTATTTTCTCTAGAAGATGGGTGCTTGTCATAGGGTCTCTCCTAAAATAATCTCTATAGGAGAGAACCCCTCAGGTTCTCTGATAAGCATCTCTGAGAATCACTGGTGATTACTACAGTGACAGTCAGGTCAGTGGGTCAGACACTGTTAATTTCTCACAATGCTTTCTTGTGAAGGAGGAAGAGGAGGATGAAGATGATGAGGAAGATGAAGACGATGATGAGGATGATGAAGATGAAGAGGATTATGAGGAGACAGGTGTTGAAACAAGTGACAAAGAGGAAGAGCAGGACTCTGAGGAGGGTAAGCAATTCCAAGGAAAGCAGCAAGTTTGTCGTTCAGGTCATTTGGGATCTCCCTTTTGCACTCTATTCATAAGCCAGTGTTTATTTGTGCACCCCTTTCATTGAAAGGCAGTTCTGCACAAGGTAATTTATACAGATATACATAATCTCAGTACAAATGTATTTAAGAGGTAATCTGCCAAGAGAATGATGTGGGCAGAGTGCCAGGCAGTGCTAGCTCTGCTGCTTATGGAGCTGCCTGCTGTATGGTGATTGCTGTTAGCATCCAAGTACTTGGTTTAATAATCCCTGCAAAACTAAACTGTGAAGGGATTCCTTCAAATCCACCTGCTTGATGCCATTACAAGTGTGGAAACAATATTTGTTCCTATAGTAGGGCCTGATTGTTTACTGAAGTCAGAAAGCAGAACTAATGGTAACCTGCTCTTCTTGTAGAAGATGTAGCAAGTCCCTCATCTTCCAAGGCTGAAGTTGAATCATCAGATGAAAGTGAGGACTCCTCTGAATTTGAATCAAGTTCTGATTCAGATGAAGATGATGATGAGGAAGAGGAGGATGAAGAAGAGGAGGAGGAGGAGGAGGAGGAGGAGGAAGAAGAGGTGGCTGAAGATCAAGACAGAGAAGCCATGGTTGCTGAGACAGAGCATGAACCTGCCAGTCATGAGCTTCCCGATGATAAGAGGGAGACCATTTTGGAGCTATATCCTGTGGACTACATGGATGCAACGGGCTTGGGACTCTCAGAGCCAGCTTTGGTAGAGAAGGATGAAGGGATGGAAGAAGTCAAAGCAGAGGAAAGTGAATGTGATCAAGTCCCAGAGGAATCTATTGCTGCTGAAACACTGAAACAGTTGGTTATGGAAAGAGACCAGGAGCCAAAACTTGCACTGTCTCCCATCTGCAGGCCAGGTATAGTCTTCCGTTTGGTTTTGCATTTATTGTTTTTTCAAATACAGTATTCTTGCAGCATCCAATATGTATGATTTTGTTTCCATTGTTCTTTCTTTCTTCTTGGCTTTAGGCTAGGGATTATCTGTATCTTTTCTTCCTAGTAAAGTTCAGCACAGACCTTTTTGCTTGTACAGATAATGGTGGTTATTGTATCCAGAATCTAGTCCTGGACCAATTTAGTTAGTGTCCTGCAGGAACTGAATGATTGCCATCATCCAGAGGTGACTGGAAGGTGTGATGGCTGAAGCTCAAGTTAGTAAAGCCGTGGCTGCTAGAACAAAACGTGAATCTGTGCTTCATGAGTCATTTCTGACTGTTCTTGGTTTTAATACCAAAGAAGTATGTGACTGTTAAACTGTATGTGAGTAGAGTTTTAGAATTCTATTTGATTCATGGTACTATTTTTATTTTAAACTGAGTTCTTTTAAGTGAACAATACCCCCTGATTTGCTGGAAGAAAAAATTTGTCTTGATTCAGTACACAGTTGTGTGCAGCCCATGAGGACTAGAATAGGAGTAGAATGTAGAAAGCTTGACAAATTCTACAGCAAGAAGGGGGAAGTCAACAGGGAGTGCGTATCTAGTGTAGTGAGCCTCAAGCAGTATGGGTGTCTGAGGGCTGTAGATCTGGGAACTGGGCAGTATTTTGTTACCTCCAGAGCTGGAAATCAGGTCTCTGCCCAGGATATCACTCCTTGGCTGTTATAAAATCCAATAGATTTAAAGGCTAAATGTTAAACCAAGCACAAGCTCAAACTGCAGCATTTTTATTGTGCTGCACAGCCTGGTCATACAGGAGTGATGCGGGTCTGACCCTTCTCCTGTGATACTCTGGTTCATTCAGCACAGATGGATAACACTTCCCCTCCAGTTCTCCAGGCGTTTCCCCTTCCTTTTGTTCTCCCACTTGAAAATGTTATTTTCAGCTGCCTAAGATGATTCACTGTTGATTCATTTTGGCCCTGGATCTAAGAAGGTAAATAAACTCTAGACAAATGAGCCTGCTGCAGAGAGAGAGCAGCATATAAATTGCCTCACTGATACCATCTGAGTGTCTCCTCATTCATTACAAGGGTTTTCCATTTCCGTCATGTGTTGTTCAGGAGTATTATGCTTTTCCCTTCCTTGTTTCTATCCTTGGAGACCTGAGGGTACTTCTTAGTCCTGCAATTAGTTTACTTGCCCAATCAGAAAAGCTGATTGCTTGGGGCTCTGACACATGTCCTCCACAGCCTTTGCCCTGCAGTTCACTAATGCTTTTTATGTCTGCAAAAAGGTGGTCGGGGGGTTTGAAAACAGAAAACCTTCATTCTGGGCTGTGTAGTAGCTAATCCTCAAATTAATAGCGTGTTTTTTTAATGGTCCATTAGGGATGTCTGTGGTAGTGTCTAATTACTCCATACTCTGTCTCTCCAAAATGTAAAGCATTGGTGCTTTTAAAGCTTCCCAGTGGAACTGAACTATTCTGTAACAGCAGCATCTTTAATGTGCCTTTACTGGCAAGTGGTGTGTAGCCAAGTGGAAGCAACACTTCTGATTCTTTAATTTTATTTTTTTTTTTTTCTAGTGGAAGAGCCCGAACCCATTGTAATGCTGGAGCCAGAGGTACAAGAATGCCCAAAGCCTGAATCGCAAGATGAGGCTGGCACAGTCTGTCTCTCGACTCCAGTGGCAGTGTTTGGAGAACCTCTGCCCAATAAAAGCAGCTTCTTTAGCAAGTCTGATGACAGCTGCTTAGAAATGCATGCTAAAACAAAGCTGCCCTCTGCAGTGGAGGAGGAGGATCGGCTGCCTCGCACACCTGGACGGGAAGCGGTGGTCCATTCAGAGACTGATATTCTTTTGCTTCCAGCCCACAAGGTGCCATCCTCCATGCTTCCCTTACCATCGACTCCTGGTAAAGAGGAATCTGTAGTCCCTCCAGAAAAGTTTCCTGAACAATTAATGGTGACCAAAACGTCCATAGAAGAGGAGATTCCTAGGACTCCTGGGCGGGACATTTTGGCCAAGTCTTCACACCCCCTTGCAAAGTCACAGAGCACAGACACTGTTCCAGCCACGCCAGGAAGTGATGCTCCCCTTACGGGAAGCAGCTTGACCCTCAGTTCCCCTCAAGTCCCAGGGAGCCCTTTTTCCTACCCATCCCAGTCTCCTGGCATTAACAGTGGCATTCCTCGGACTCCTGGGAGAGATTTCAGTTTCACGCCTACTTTCCCAGAGGCTGGTGCTACCATTCCTTGCCTTCTGTCTGGCAAGAAACAGTCAGAGGATGACCTTGAAGAGAAACCTTTTAAAGAGCCTCTTGGTGCTTCCCTTACTATCAGCATGAACAGCGTTCCTTCTCCTATCCCCTTTGCCAGCCCCACACAAGCAGATTTCCGCACAGACATGGGCTTGCCACCTAACGAGCCAGTACCCATCGCAGCCCTGCCATGCATGCCTGGAGATGGAAGAATGCCCATCGAAGAGTGCAAGACAGAAGTAAAATCTGTTTTGCTCTCACCAGAAGCACCTGTTGGTGCATCTATTCTTCCTCCTCCACCACCACCTTCTGTTCTTCCCAAAAGGAGGCCGGGTCGGCCAAGACGGTCCCCACCTTCTGTCCTCTCATTGGATATGTACCCAGGCAAAGCCATCGAGCCACCTCCTGTCCCTGTGGCCTTGGTGGAAAGTGCTATGAGCAAAGAGCTACTGAGTGCACACCCCGATGCTTTCTATGGACTGAAGGACCCTGAAGCCGTCACCCTAGATTTCAGGAATGACAGCCTCCACGAGAAAATAGCAGCTGAGACAGTTGCAGAGAAACTGCCATTTAAGGAATTAGAGAACCAGTGGAATGAAGATTTCAAGGAAGAAGAAGCTCACGTGAAGCCTAAGAGACAGTGGCGAAGGCAGAAGAAGTCACCCGAGCACCTCCCAGTGATTCCTTCCCCAGAGTACTCCCCACCCCAGCCTCAGTTCAGGCCACGCTCTGAGTTTGAGGAGATGACCATTTTGTATGATATTTGGAATGGAGGCATAGATGAGGAAGATATCAAATTCATGTGTATCACATATGACCGCCTCCTGCAGCAGGACAATGGTATGGACTGGCTCAATGACACACTGTGGGTATTCCATCCTTATATCCTTTCTCACTGGTGCTCTGCATTACACAACACTTGCAAGATGATCATTTTTTGAAAAAGACAAAGTTATTGGGTAGAAGAAGCCTTTGCTTATTAGAATAGCAATTACTTAGCAGAGAATTTTAGACTTTTATTCCCTGAAGCTGTAATACAGAAATATTGCAGAAGTGGCTGTTGTGCTGCATTTTCCAGCTAGGACTGAAGGGAAAATCTGTATGTATCTCTTCTGGGGAGATTTCTGGGAGGCTAGTTTGTATGTTAGACAAGACAAACTGCACTGCCCCTTGTATTGCTAAAGATTTGTGGAATTAAAGTATCTGATCCCGAACTCTCTGAAGGAGCAGATTTACTGAGGTCTGTGAGAGCAGTGTCTCCCAGCCTTCTGGGCTGAGTTCCTATGGCTTATCCATTGCACCTTATCTGAGGCATGGGGGTGAGATCACTGTACTGAGCTCAGCATGGTGTCCTCAGGGCTTGAGGTGACTTCTGGAGGGGAAACAAAAGTGTTCTTTCAAAACTCCAAGGAAAAGAGTGCAACCAGATGGGTGGGCAGCTGCTGTCTGTGTTCACTGTTGGTGCTGCAGGGAAATCTTTTTCCAAAAAGGTTTCTCTTGACAGCTTAACGTTTTTATGTTTAAAACATTTTTTTCTTAATTTCCCGAAGCATGCAGCTAAGGAAAGAACCTGCTGGGTTTTCCTGTAGGCATACGGGCTTAAGAAACTTTTAAAAATAGAATTGTTATTTCTTTCAGCCTCTCCCAAAAGCATTTCCCATTTTCCAAGCTGCAGCTGCTAGCTCCATGTAACCACAGCAGGTTTTTGTCTGATACCACCTGGCAGCTGCGTTGCTCCTTAACTTCTTTCCACCTACCAGCTTTTCCACCCCCAAGAAAAAGAAGCGAGATGATGGGATGCGGGAGCACGTCACAGGCTGTGCACGAAGCGAAGGCTATTACAAAATTGATAAGAAGGACAAACTCAAATACCTCAATAATAGCCGAGCTTTTGCAGAGGAGCCTCCAGCTGACACACAGGTGAGGGCATGTCTTCTGCTGACCACCAAATGTATGAGATTTGACTTTGTATGGCCTCGTGCCCGCTGCACCCTACCTTTTGGCAAGGAGAGAGATGATGCTGTTGCTGTGCCTGTGTTGAGCTGGCCGTTTAGGTGGTGCCGGTGTTCAAAGTAGGGTGTTTCAGAAGGCCACATGTTCTGTGATGATGATATGGCACAAGAAATTGCGCATGGGTGGGGTTGCAGGGTGCTTTGTCCATTGGGTCAGCTCTGATAATGCTTTTGTCCTCAGGGGATGAGCATCCCTGCCCAACCTCACGCTTCCACGCGGGCTGGCTCCGAGCGGCGGTCAGAGCAACGCAGGCTCCTCTCCTCCTTCACTGGTAGCTGTGACAGTGATCTGCTCAAGTTCAACCAGCTCAAGGTAGGTCCCTGCAGGCAGGCTGCATTGAGCAGAGGCTGTCTGGGAGCAGCAGGCTGAGACCAGGGCAAGACGGACAGGGATCTCAGTGCTGGGCACCTCTGTGGGTGCCCAAGGCCTGAAAGAGGCCCAGAATGGAACTGTTGCTTTGCCTTCTGGCAGAAGTCTCTGTACAGGGTGGGTCAGAGGTGCTCACCTGGGGAGTTGAGTTCTGCAGCCCTGCTGTCATAGCAGCTCTGGTGAGCAGAAGAGTTGCTCTCAGTGGATCACCCAACACAGAGCCTCTCTATGGTACAAAGTTCTTCTGTGCTTCCATTTAACCTAACTTAAAGATCTCTGTGGTCTAATTCACCTAAAAATAGGAACAGAGTACTCACTGGGAAAACAGGGCACTCAAGTCCAGTGTGCTCCCTTGTGAGGAACAGAGGTGTGATCTGCTTGGTAAACAGCTATAAATAAGTGCATGAGCTTATTTAGGCTTAGGCAGAATCATCAAGACTGTGCAGAACTGAGACCCCAAGGGGTCTGTTCTCCAAAGCAGCATGTGGTCAGTGGTACAAACCCAAGTACTGTGTCTCTGTGGGACCTCCTATGTCCCCTGTACTGCCCTCCTGTCACTAAAAGACAGAAGGAAATTGGGTTGGCTTGAAGCACTACTTGTGGCTAGGGTCAACCTTTCTCTTTCCATGCTGGGACTAATTCAGGGTTTCTGGGGGTGTTTTCTTCATGCAGTTCCGGAAGAAAAAGCTAAAATTCTGCAAGAGCCACATTCATGACTGGGGCCTTTTTGCCATGGAGCCCATTGCAGCTGATGAGATGGTGATTGAGTATGTGGGTCAGAACATCAGGCAGGTAAGCTGGAACATGAGTGAAATCTGATCAAAACCCAGCTGAAAGAAGTGATTGAGTCTGATGGCTGGGCTGGTGTCCCTGCTGTACGTCATTAGCTATGTGACCTAGGCAGACTGGCATGTGGTTTAAAAGAACAGGCTGGATTTTCAGCATCCCATGGAAATAAAGTGATCAAATTCTTAGGGAGTAAGCCTTCCAGAAGCCCATTCTGAACTTCTGGATATTTGGATCATGTATCTTGAGCAGCACAAGCGCAGCTGAGGTGAGCCTTGGATAGGTCTTTGCTCACAGATCATTCCCGTTTTATGTTTTAATGCCACACGTGGGGTTTTCTGTAGGTCATTGCTGACATGCGTGAAAAGCGATACGAGGATGAAGGCATTGGGAGCAGTTACATGTTCAGAGTTGACCACGACACAATCATCGATGCTACAAAGTGTGGAAACTTTGCCAGGTTTATTAATCACAGCTGCAATGTAAGTATCGGTGTATTGTTTTTTTCCCCTTCATATAATTGTACTCTGACATACAGATAAACCTATTGAGTCCTCACTGTTCCTCACTGATCAGGAAGTAGCAAGGGTTAGGATTAAGTTAAGGAGCTGCAGCAGATCAAAGGTGGGTCTAAACCAGTGTAAGGAAGAGATTTGAAGTAGCTGAGAAATTAAATATGCAGAGAGACAGAGTGCACTCAGAATCCTCTTGACCATATTGTGCGATGCTGATGAATACTGTTCAACCATATCTAATAAGTATTTCCTTAAAACAATTTTAGCAGCTGTTCTGCTATGGGAACGATCTCATTCTAGTGCCCACATGGGAAAAGTAGTCTTGCCCTGGTAGATGGAGAAACTGCTTTCCCTCATGTTTTGTGCTGCAGTTGTCACTCAGAAACTTCTGGATGTCCAACCATGATACTGAGCATTAGCTGAGCTACTGTTAGTCAGTGACAAATTTGGTGGAACATTGTGTGGCCTCCTGTGCACTGCAGATGACCACAGTGCCTATTTTGGAGGAGCGCAATTAGGGCTGCTCTGGCTTCTGGCTTTATGCCTCCAACCCTCAGTTTCCCACTGGGTTTCCTGGGCCCAGGCTCTGGGAGCATGGCTGGGGCTGTCAGGGAAAGCGACGGCCCTGCTCTATGTTAGAGTAATTGTGTGGAGGCTGGGAAGTCATGGCATCAGGAACCTAAATCGTTACCTGTTCTGTCACCCCTGCAGCCAAATTGTTATGCTAAAGTGATCACGGTGGAGTCTCAGAAGAAGATCGTCATCTACTCAAAACAGCACATCAATGTGAATGAGGAAATTACTTATGACTACAAGTTTCCCATTGAGGATGTAAAAATCCCATGTTTATGTGGCTCTGAGAACTGCAGGGGAACCCTAAACTGAACTCGAGGTTTCTCGTCACACTTGCACCTTTGGCCATGTCAAAACTGTGGTAACCAGGTGTGGTTGCACTTTGCCAAAAAAAAAAAAAAAAAAAAAAAGAAAGAAAAAGAAAAAAAAAAAGAAAAAAAGAAAAAAAAAGGAAGAAAAAAAATTAAAAAGAAAAAAAAAAGTATACAAAAAAAAAAAAGGAAAAAAGAGAAGAAGAAAACCAAGCAAGTTTCGCACTTCTGCCAGGATCACGGATGAAAGCAAAAAGCGCACATGCTAACGAGGACTGTTCATGTTTCAGGTGCTCTTTCCTTTTCAGATCCAACACGCACGCAGAAAGGTGACTGCTGTTCTGTGGTGTGGTCTATCCAAACACTAGCTTCTGTCTGTTCAGTCCCTACATTAATGCTCCATAATGGGATAATGGTACCTTCTTTTTTTTTTTAATTGTTATAAACCTTCATCTTTTCATAAATGCTGCTACCTTTTCCTCATCAGTTTTGTTGGTTGAAAAAGACATTCAACGTTTAAATGTGAAGCAGAGACTGAAAATGCCATATAGGGTTTGTTGGGAGCTTGATTGGCTGAAATTGCACAGATTTCTCAGAGTAAGCTGTAAATAAATGTCAGGTCGATGTTACAGAGGGAGCCAGAGGCTTGAGGGTGTGTGAATGGGTGTGTGTGTGTTTGGGTGAGTGTGTGTGTGTGTGCATGGGGATGTCCGCAGTGAGACTGTAGGTGACCTGTCCTGCCTTTTCATTAGGGGTGAGCCTGAACAAGTCCCCAAAGCCAGACACCCTGGGGACATCAGGGCAGCCATGACCTGGGCTTGTGCCTTGGGCTCATTGCTGATGGTCGCATGCCATGCTGGTATATGGGGGGATCAAAGCCTCAGCACCCAGACAAGGGAGAGTGGGTATTGCAATCATTGCTAACAGAGTCAGTTGTTTAGTCCCAGAATTGTGGCACAACGTGTGACCTTTCAGGATTTCTCATAGATTGGTTTGTCTGTCTAGAGTTCAAATAAACTCTGGAGCTGAAATTAAGTGGGAAATAAGCCTCAGATATTCTGTAGAAATCTTACCTTCCTTTTAAGGGTACACTACACCTCATGCTCATAATAAGATTTTATTCCTGTTGATGGGAAGCAGTCTGATGTGTTACGCATATGGATTTTCCTCTATTCTCCCAGCCTTCCCAGTGCTTTACAGGGCCTGTCTGCCCTGACCTTGAATGGGGAGATTCCTGCTGTGATAGGAGCAGGCCGGACCTCCCCCAGTTACTCAGTAACTTGCCCTGGGTGGTCCCATCCTGCAGACGTGGTGGGCAGTGCCCCTGAGCACAGGCTGCACCCTGTCCTCCCCCATCTGCAGCATGGGAACGAGTGCTGCTTTGAGCTCCAAAGGCATATTTCGGAGTGATTTTTCGATCTGTTTTATCCTTGTAGATGTACTGAGGTGAAGTTTGCAGTTCTTCAAGAGGTTCTGTTTAAAAATGAGCCAAAACATGGAAGCAATGTTTCTGTGGGTGTGATCTAGGAGTGTTACACGACTGATTGGGTACAGACAGGATCAGTTATTTCAACCTGCATTGAGTCTCTTCTGCTTCAAATGTAGAGGTTGTTTGTACTAAGCCTTTGTAATTGACTTATAGGGAAATTGCAATGTAATTATGAAATGCAAACATCATCTGCGTAACTAAAATCTCCTCCCCATAGAGCAAAGCACAGCTGTATTCCCGTTCCTTTTCAAATTAGTGACAATTGATGTTGAACCACAGCTCCCCATGATCAGAGGTTACAACCTTGCAAAAGAATTTCCTGGAAATTGTTGCCACCCTTGCTGGGAACTGCCATGCCTGTCCTGCAGCACCAGGGCTTGGTGTAGGTGAGGCCTCTGTGCTTGAGTTCCTGCTTCAGACAGAGGGCCTGAAGGGCCCTGGTGTGCCTGCACTGCTGCCTGAGGGAACTGGCCTGAGGTTGGGCAGTCTGTAGTCTCATCTGTGCTGTTGTTCAGTTTTGTTGTCTCCTATGGTCCTGAGGGTTTCCCACTCTCTTAGTGAATCTCTCCAGTGATTGGGTAGTTGTGGCCCAGAACGTGAAGCTGTGAGCAGTGTGTCATTGAGCATAGACAGTGCATTGAGCTCCTGTGGCAGGAGCTTTTGGGGATTAAGCCAGCTACTCTGCTCCTTTTCTTTAAATGAGGTTCCTATCATATTGATGCTTCAGTTGGCATCACTACAGCTGGGCCTTTTGCTTTCAAAGCATTGGGAACGCACAGATGTTGTTTCAGAGTGAAGCCCTGCCCTTGTTCTCAACCTCCTTCCTCTCAGGCTCACCAAACCTGGATGTTAACATGGCTTTGTAGGGGAAAAATCCTATGTGCGCCCAGCCCTGAGGAGCCCGACAGCAGCTCTGTGCTCCCCAGCCTGTCTGTGTGCTCCGGATGGGCACAGGCTGCTGTGTGTGCAGGGGACAGGTCCTGGTGTCCCGAGGCAAGGCCTGCAGCTTGGGTCCTTTCAGGGCGTTTGGAGTAGCACCAAAGGGATTTGGATGCCAAAGGCCTTCAGCACCAGAGTAGCTTGGGTGCTTCTGAAACTGCCTGTAACCCATTGCTCCGTAGGATCCCAGCTGGATAAGTGTTGGCTTCTCTTTCCTTCCTCCCCCTGCAGCTTCTCTGAGAGCCGCCCCATCCCTGATGGGTTCTGGTGATGGTTCCCAGGGGCTGAGGAGCTGCAGGTGCAGGTGGAGAAGGCAGCCCATAAAGATGTTTTCTGACCCCCAGGTGCTTTGCCTTATGCTCAGACAGGGCTGGGGTGGGAGGAGGACACTGAAGGAGCAGAGTGCTCGTGGTGCAGCTCCTGGGCCAGCCCCAGCATTCACCATCATCATGGGTGTGGAAATGTTGGCGAGGGCTGAGCAGAACCCTGCCCTGGACGCTGCTTACCATTTACTGGAGTCATTCTGTTCACTGTCCCAATTATTTCTTCCGCTTCAATCAAACCCTAAAACAAAATAGAGAGGGATGTTGGCTGTGCTCCCTACAGAACTGCATCTCACTGCAGTCTCTGCTGGAGTGTGCAGGGCTCACCCAGGTGGGGTGCATGCAGGGCCCCGCTGTGCTGCCTGGGGCTGCCATGGCCGTGCAGCACTCACAGCGTTGTGGGTCCCACAGGGGTCCCAAGCAGTGGCTGTGGAGTCAGGAGGGGGACGGGGCTCATCTTGCAGATATTTGTATTGTATAGAGCAGCTTATTTCTACAGACAAACATTTTTAAACTCCAACAAAGTATGCAGTAGTTTCAGTTCCGGTTTTTGTGACTTTTTTCAGGGATCATTTCAGTGCATTTCTGTATAAAATAAAAATTTAAGGAAAAAAAAAAGGATTTTGAAGTCTATTAAAAAAAAAGCATCTTCTGTACATAGGCAAACAAGAATCTTCTCTTCAAACACTGTTTCTTGTAGAAACATGTTGAAATTTTTTTGCTGATTTCTTTGTACTTCAAGAGCATGTAAATAATTTATTAAAGGTGACTATTGTAATTTGGAGTTCTTTTTAAACAGATCCCAGCTCTGTTTCATGGCAAGGAGATGGGGAGGAAGAAGGACTGAGGATAGCAAAGGAGCTGGTGGCATTTACAGCTTGTGTCAAGCTTTGTATAATGTAAATTCTGTACAAATATGGGGGTTTTGTTTTTGGCTTCTTTTTTTTTTTTTTTTTTTCCGAATAAATAGATGGAATTAGCAGCATTAAGAAACTGAAGACAAAAATTTGCCAAGTTGAGGCTTCTTCCTTGCCCCCTCCCCCCAGTCTGAAACCTAATGTGCAAAATCTATTTATTTCAAGCGAGGAAATGTGTACAGTCTATTAATAGACATCCTACAATGTATTTAAGTGAGTTTGCAACTGGATTTTTTTTTTTTTTTCATTTTAATATTTGTTCTTATGAGTTTCCTCCTTAATTGCCACTGTAGTATTTGTTTGAGTGAAAAGAAACACGTTGTGACGGACACAAAGGGGCAGGTGATGAGGAAGTGGAAGAGCTCCCTGCAGCTCTGGTTCCGTGACAGGTTGTTTTATTTCACGGTGTGAAAATAAAGGGCTTCCTTTAAAAGGGGGCAGGTAAAATGGTTTGCAATAAATGAATTATTATTTTTTTAAGTTCCTTTAAAAAAAAAAAAAAATCTCTGCTTTGAAGATTTAGGTTTCTGCTTTTTCTTTTTTTTAAGCAAATTTATAAATTTAGGGATGTTTTGTGCATATAGAATCCGTCACCAGTATGTATCTTGTTTTGAAGAAAGTGTTTTTGTTGTGGATGTGTCATGCTGTATATATTTGTTCATATTTTTGTGAATTGAATACTATGTACCATTGTATTATAGTAACTTTTATAAAGCAAACCATAAATATACTGACTTTTCTTACAGAAAAATTATGTTGTGCTTCATGTGTAGTTGGGGCTTTGTGCTCCTGGTCCTGTTCTGGGAACTGGGAGAGCTGAAAACACCCATCATAGCGGGCAGGAACTGATGTTAAGCATCGTCACACAGCTATGGCATGGAACAGGTGTGAGAGCTGGTCAAGTTTTGTACACTTAAAGCTACATTAGCATTAAGACTCTGACACAGCTCTGCATTGAAGTGAAGCCCCCCATGCATGACTGGTGCTGGAGCAGCTGCACCATGTGTGTCTGCATGGGATCCCACCTTTAGAGATAGCAACTTCAATGTTTTCTGGCCTGAGTTTTGGAAAAAGAGATGCCCAAGGCAGAGGTGGATGCAGCAGCTGATAGAGGAGGAAAAGAAGCTTGTGCTGCTGTGTCCTCTCCTAGTTTGTCTCTTGCTGACTACAATGGGGATGGGACCCATGGAGATGGTGCTGCCAGTATTTAACCTGGGGGCTGCTGGATGGGCTCATGCTGTGTCCCAGGAGCCTGAGCCATGGGCTCCACTCAGGGCTTTGCTTCCACACTGGGAAGTGAAGGGAGCTGCTGTGGGTGCTGTGAGGATTCAGATGCATGCCAGCAGGGAGACCCAGGGCCACCAAGCACCCTGAGATGTTCTTCAGATGTTCTGAGGTCTGCAGGTCCTCAGGGAACATTTGAGGTTCACGTAATCATTGAATGGTTGGGTTGGAAAGGACCTGAAAACCCATCCAGCTCCAACCTCTGCCAAGGGCTGGTTGCCCTCCACTGGAGCAGGTTGTCCAGAGCCCCATCCAGCTGGCTGTGGACACCTGCAGGGCTGGGACGCGCTCAGCAGGTATTTATTAGCAAGGTGTGTGACACAATGACGGCAGCTCCTGGCGCTGAACCTGGAGCCTCAGCTCCTCCCTGGCCCCCAGTGACCGCAGCGCAGACTCAGCAGCACTCAGCTGTGACAGACGGATTTATTATGGCAGGGGGGAGAGTCCCCATGCAAGGACTGTGACAGCACCCAGAGGGGCGGGCAGTGGCCACAAACCCAGCAATTTCTTTTTGAGACACTGGAGATATTCCACCCTTTGTTAATTCAGGAGTTGACAGGTCCTAGAGCAATGCCACAGGACACTGGTGGGAAAGCCGAAGCCTGTAAATTTGTTCATCTCGTTCTAGAATGCTGTGGCTGCCCTAAAATCATGTAGGATTGAACCTACACGTGTGTCATGAGTCTGTGCTGTGTTTGGGATTTGGGGGCTTGGATGGGGTTGTGCTGGGGTGAAGGCATCGGCCACGTTCCCTCTCCCATGCGAAGCCTGGGCTGGGTCCTTCCTTGCCCATCACAGCTTGGCAGCAACATCCTGTTTGTCACATGTAAGTTTGGGCTGTTGACAAAGCACAGCCAGTTCCCACTTTGTTTGTGATTCAGCTCCTTGTGGCCCAGCGCCACGGGCAGCCCGCACACCGCCTCTACATGCGCTTGGTCTCTCCGTTGGGGCTCAGGACAGTCAGGTTGCCTCGTGCATCCTGGTCAATTTCAATGGCTTCGAACAAGGACTTGAAGTTCCCAGCACCAAAGCCCTGTGGGATGATGGCATTACCCACATTATGCCCTAAGTGTTCATCACAGCATCGTGGTGCTGGTGGCACTGAGTGCCGTGAGGTCCTCAGGCTGCCACTCAATGCTAAGGCCGCCTCTATTACTTATAGCAGTGAAACCCTCCAACCAACCTGGTGGTTGTGCCGCTGGATGACCTCCAGGAACACCGTGGGTCTGTCCTGAACTGGTTTGGTGAAAATCTGGAGCAAATATCCCTTCTCATCAAAGTCCACCAGGATTTTCAGTTCCTGGAGATAAGCAATAGGGAAACAGCTCTGAGATCCATCTGGGAACAAGGAGATGGCCTCGCATCACCCTGCTGCACCTGACCCACCTCCAGCTTGTCAATGCTCTCCTTCACTTTGATCTTGGCAGTTTTCAGCCTCTCCCGCAGCAGTTGGTAGTAGCTGGATGGCACGTCCATGAACTGCATGCCACGCTGCTTCAGGTTGGTGATCTGCAAACAGGGAGCTTTGGGTCAGGTACGTGAGGACAGGAGGTACTGAGATGCAACTCAACACTTCCCCATTGCATTGTCCCAAGCAGTGCACAAGGACCTGTCCCACTCTGTCCCTTTGGGCCCAATGTAGAGTTGGCCACCACACGAGGACTCTAACCATGAGGCATCACCCCCCTGTGACCTGTCCCTGAGTGGGGCTGCCCTGGGGGCACTCACCGCCGAGATGATGTCGGAGGTGTTGAGTGCGATGTGCTGCACTCCGGCCCCTCCGTAGTAATCGATGTATTCCTGCAGGGAAACATCTCACTGCAGTGCTGGCATGGCTGCAGTGCCAGCCCCATCCCGCCTCCTTCACCCCAGCCTTGTGCTGGTGGCGGTGACGGCCCGATCGCTGTGCTCACCTGAATCTGGGATTTCCTCTTGCCGTGTGCCGGTTCGTTGATGGGCATCTTGATGGTCTCCTCGTAGTTGGTGACCACGATGGAGCGCAGGGCGCTGAACTCGGTGTGCAGCTGCTTGTCATCCACCGACCAGAAGCGGTGGAAGAGGAGGTTCTTCTGGTACCTGCCCACCCACAACGGCCATGTTGGAACCCCTCGCACTAATGAACCTCCGCTCTGTGCTAATTGCCCTCGGCCTCCTCCCAGCCAGCCCTGCTCTCACCAGTCTGCCACCGGCACCATCTGGAGGTCGGGTTGGTTCCCCACCACGTGGTCCACAAAGCTCAGCTTGGCGCTCGGCCTGCAGAGACACGGGGCAGCGCTCAGCCCTGATGGCAGTTGGGTGGTGGGATTCATCCCCACATTGGGACCTTGTGCTACTCACAGCCTGGGCAGCAATGGGTCTCTGAAGAGGGGCGCATGGTACCCAGGCAGGAAGAGCCCTTTGTAGTTGAGCTTCTCCACCAAGGTGTGCGTTGTGTCACCGTACTGTGGAGGGGAGGAAGAGGCTCTGTGCCCATTGCTGCGATGTACAGACTGCACGGCATGTGGGGGGCTCAGTGCCCTCATCACTCACCGTCTGGATGACAGCGAACTTCACCTTCCCAAACTTGTCCTCTTCCACCCAGGGCTCCTTCACCACCACAGCTCCACGCTCCTTGGCTTTCTGAGCAGAGGAAAGTGCCCGTCCTGCCACGTGCCCCCAGGCCCTTCCCACACCAATGTGGGGACGTGTGGCCATGATACCCAGCAGCCCCAAAATCGCTCCTTTTCCCCCCAACTCACCATTTCAGAGCACCCGCTGTACCTCGCACGCGCTGCCTACCTGCACGATGAAGTCACAGTCCTCCACCTCGAAGGCCACGTCCTTCACACCATCCCCGTGCTTCACCATGTGCTCACCCATCTCTGCCGGCAGTGACGTCAGCGGGGACACCGCAGAGTGCCCACACCCCCGGCCCCAGACCTACAGACCTACAGACCTACAGACCTACAGACCTACAGACCTACCCTCATTGCCCGGATTGAGCGCCGACGAGAGGACGAAAATGATCTGGGGTGGAAGAGGATGGAAAGAAGGGTTGGTGATGGGAGGAATGATCCCACCACCGGTGCTCAGCGTATCCTGCAGCGTTGCACACCTTGTCCTGCTTGATGACGTGTGACACCACCTCCCTGCTGCCGGTCTCCAACCCACGGTAGGCCAGCTCCTCGAAGCCCAGCTTGTTGCAGTAGTACGAGGCGGCCTGCAGCACAGCACGGCGTGTGCATGGCTTATGGTGTGCGTGGGGGGAACTGGCTGCTCCCAGCACAGCCTTTCACCCCGCTCTGTGTGCGGCAGAGCGTGACACGTTTTTGCTTTCCCTTTGCATTTTTGCCCCATGCACACCCCCGACATCCACCCCCTACCTTGCGCAAGGGCTCAAGGCCGTGGCCCCAGGCCAGGGCTGCTGTCAGCGCGCGCACACACACACACACACACACACACACACTCGGCCTTGCCATCCCCCAGCAGCCAACAGCCATCACTGCCACCCCTGCAGCCTCCTACCTGCTTGGCATTGCCCACCCAGAAGGTGATGGAGTGGAAGTGGATGAAGCGGCCTCGCTGGTGCTAAAGGGAAGAGGAAAAGAAGTTGTATGTGCTGCAATTCCTGTGGGTTGTGATTCCTTTGGGTACGGTTCCTCCAAATATAATTCTTCCCAATGCAATTCCTGCAAGTGCACCCCAGTGACATGGATGAAGCCCTGGCCCCCTGCCCTGATGATTTTTTGTAGTGTTTTGCATGCAGGCTGTTTTGTACACAGGGCACAGCGTTGGCTCCGGCTGCATGGAGCAAAGTGGCTGCAAAGCACCCAGGTATCAGCCTAGAAGTGAGCCCAGGGGTGTCCGGTCCTATAGAAACGTGCAGTGGGAGGTTTGGGTCTGGGGTTTGGGATTTGGATCACAGAGAAGGAGATAGGAGATGGCAGCTGCAGCCCAACCCTGCTGCATGCCCTCATTAACCCTGCAGCATTAACGATTCACCTGGCAGCAAAGCACCCAGCGCTGCTCCACCACCACGCCGGGAGCACTGCGGGGCAGCCATGGGGCTCCCAGTGCTGAGCACAGGATGGAATTCCCCCCCGGAGCAGGGAGCAGGGAGGCACTCACCTTTTCCCCTTTGTCCGTGTACGTCGTCTGCAAGAGAAGTGGGAGAAGCAGTGAGCGGGGTGCGAGGCTGAGGGGAAACGCAGGGAATTTCCCCCACAAACATGCAGCTCTGTGCCTGCTCCCCAGCCCTCACCATGCTGTGACCCTGCAATGTGGCAGCAGCAAAGAGAGCGCGACCCTGAGCGCGGGGCTGATAAAGGGCAAAGGTGCTCCTCCTCCACCCCACCCCATCCCGAGGGCACTGGACACTGGACAACCCCGGCGCTGGGGACAGCAGCGGTGGCAGCGGGACAGGTGGGCGGTGGCACCGTGTCACCCATTGCACAGCCAAAGTCGTCCCACGGCAACGACACTGCTGTCACTCGTGGGATGGCACAGCTGCGTGACCCCACACAATGCACAGCCGTACCGCTGTCACTCTGTGGCAGTGACACTGCTGTGTCACCCGTGGCACCGCCACCGCCCTGCACGGATGTGTCATGTCCCAAAGCGATGGCACCGCTGCGTCAACCCCCCGGAGCTGCCGTCCCCACATCACCCTATGGCAACGGCGCAGCTGCGTCACCCCGCGGCACCGCCACGACACCCGTGGCACCGCCACCCCGCCGTCACCCCACGCCACCGATAACCTCGGCCGCCCCACGCGCTGCCCCTGGCCCCGCCCCCAGCGCCGAGGCCCCGCCCCCTCGCGCTCTGGCCCCGCCCCGACGTTCTCACCTCCGAGTGCGGCACTTCCGGTCCCGCCCCCGCACGTTCCGTGACGCACTTCCTGCCGCCGCAGCGCGGTGCGGTGCCGCCGCCATGTCGGAGGAGGTGCCGGGCCGCGCCATGACGCTGAGCGAGGTGCAGCAGTTGGTGCGGCGCAAGGACGAGCTGGAGGCGCAGATCCGGGCCTGCTACCAGCTGCTGGAGGACGTGAGCGGGGCGCGGGGCCGGGCGCGGGGCTCGGGGCGCTGCCGGCGGCCTCACCGCGGCCTTTCTCCCCTCAGCAAAAGGGCGTGGGCATGGACGGGCCGCTGGTGGACGCCGAGGGCTTCCCCCGGGCCGACATCGACCTGTACCAAGTGCGCACCGCGCGGCACAGCATCGCCTGTGAGTGGGGCCGGGCTGTTCGGCGTTGGCCGTGGGCGGGAAGCGGCGTGCGGGTCTCCTCGGGCTGCGAAGAGGGGCTGAGGAAGAACCTGTCGCCGAAAGGAAGGGGGGGGGGGGGGGGGGGTCGGCCTCTGCTCCCGGGTGACAGCAGCGATAGGATGGGAGGTGATGGGCTGACATGGTGCCGGGGAGGGGGGCAGGTTGGATACTGGGATGGGCTGCCCGGGGAGGTGGGGGGGTCACTAGAGGTGTTGAAGAGCTGTGGGGATGTGGCATTGAGGGGCGTGGGAAACGGGCTGGGGCGGGTTGTGGTCCTTTGCAACCATAACGATGCTACAATTCTGCTTCTTACTGAGCTCGGTGCCACCTGCAGGTCTGCAGAACGACCACAAGGCTCTGATGAAGCAGGTGGAGGAGGCTCTTCACCAGCTGCACGCCCGGGAGAAGGAGAAGCACGCCAGGGACGAGGCGGAGGCGCGGGCTGAGGCCATGAGCCAGAGCCTGCCGCCTGCCTTCGCCAAAGTCAATGCTGTGACACCAGAGTCTCCTGCCAGCACCTCGGTACGTTGCTGGAGCTGACGGTGGGGAGGGCTACTTTTGGACCTAGGGAGGGGAAATAGAGGATGCATTGCTTTTTTTCTCTGCTAACAAGCAGCAATAAGCTGTGAGATACTGATTATTATTATCCCACTCCCGCTTTCTTTATTTTAAGCGTTTGTCAAATATTCAGTCACCTTCTCAACCAGTGTAGTTATTCTTGAAAGCTCCCATGGAGGGAGCTGCCCATATGTGGGTCACTGGGTTGGCCCTGTGAGCTGGTTTGTCACTGTGTTGGGATCAGAAAGCACGTGCTGTCTGCTGCGTCGTGGCACCACACAGCTCTTACCAGGCCTTGCTGTTTATTGCAGTCTCAGTGTTTGTTTTCTCATAAAATAGGACAAAGAAATGAGTACATACTTGTTTCTAAGGGAGAGGATATAATGTTCAGCTGTCTGAATGGTGAGAAGGGTGGTGTCCTAACACAGCCTATGTGGCTGGAGGAAATCTCCTGTGAGGAGGCAGTATTACCTGTCATCAGAGAACACAGATGCTCAGCTTCTTTCTGTCTGTCCAGGGCCTTCAGGTTGATGATGAGATTGTGGAGTTTGGTTCTGTCAATGTGCACAACTTCAAGAGCCTGCAGAACATTGCCACAGTAGTACAACACAGCGAAGGGGTAAGTTTGCTTCTACTTTAACTGCATTCTCTTACCTCTCCCAGTGAGCTACAGCATTTACTGTGGAATGGCCAGAGTAGCTATCACAGCCATTGGGTACTTTATAATGGAAGTGAGAGAGCTCATCTTTCTTTTTTGTTTGTTTTTTGTTTCTCTCAGAGACCTCTGAGTGTGACTGTGATCCGCAACGGCAAGAAAGTGCACCTGGGGCTGACTCCGAAGCGCTGGGCTGGGAAGGGCCTCCTGGGGTAGGCTGCCAGTCAGAGCAGAGGGGGCTCTTGCTAGCTCAAGGCACGCTTCCTGCAGCAGAGCCAGCTCTGTGCTTTGCTCTGTGCTGCTGCCTGCTGTGATGTGCCTCACTTGCAGATTCCAGCTGAGAGCTGGGACTGTCAATTCAGTGGTCATATGGGATGATGAGTTGTATTAAGTATGGGTATGGGGCTGAAGATCTTAATGGCTAGTTCCTCTAGTAGAGGAAACCAGTGGGGGTGGGTTGTGGTTGATAGATTCACACTATGTCAGATCATCTGAGCTTCTTTCAGAGCTGAAACAAATGTGTTCTTCTCCACTCTTCTTTTTCAGCTGCAATATCATTCCCTTGCAAAGATGACCACAGCTCAGAAGACAATAAAGATGAAGCTTGTGCCTGCTTTCTGGACTCTGATTTGATTTGAAAGCTTGCCCTATGATCTTTGTTTTGCTGAAATGAGTGTTTCAGAGGCTGTGACCTCTAGGTGGCTGGGCTTGCGGAGTCTGAAGAGGTTCTGATGGAGCAGGGCCTTAATGCAGTTGGAATTGCGCTGGTTTGTGAGGAGCAACTCACAGAGTTGCAGGATGTGGTTTCTCATCTCTTGTGCCTTGCGTCAGTTTGGAGTAAGGCTGGAGCGTAACTCAGATTTCACTTGATACAGATTTGGAAGAGCATAAAATGCTTTTATTTGGTGATAATATGGCATTCCTTCTTTTTTTTTTTCTCCTTGAAATTCCTCACTGAACATCTTGTAAAATAGGATAAAAAGTCCTGGAACGATTTTCTTTTTTTAACTTAGTAGATCACAGTCAAGAAATGTGCAAATCTGGTACTTTATCTTTCCCATGTGACCACAGCTGCTGGAAGTCACTAACTAAGATAGCATTTTTGGAATGCCTAATTATTTTAAGTTAACGAAGTAAGCATTGGGGTTATAATTCTGTCTTCTAACGTATTGAAGTACTCTTAAATTTTTTTATTTGCTGCAGTTGATTTTAGGATGTATAAACACTTCAGGGGGGTTTTGGGGTGATTGTTCTTGTTTGTAAGATTGTTTCCAGTTGAACTTTGAATTACTCATCCCAATGAATAAAACTGAGTAATGTCTCTCTCTGTTCTTGTGCAAGTTGCTATCTGGGGGCAGTAATTGTGGGCCATGTCAGGTATGTTAAAAGCAGATCTGCAGAGACATAAAAGCATTCTTCCCTGACCTTCGGCAGCCAAAAATTTGTTTGGTGCAGCAAAGCAGAATGTAGTTGTAAGCATGTAGATGTGTGGTGTACTGGCAGCTCTAATGTCAGACCAGCTGGAGCCTGGCCTTGGCCTTGTGTGTTTGAGGTGTGTGTGTTCGTACCCCAGGTGTGCAGGTGTTGCCTGAGCTGCATGTGGATCTGGGTCTGCATGCTGGTCCGGAAGAACAGCTCCTGGGACATTCTTCCAGGCCTTTGTGTATGTGCCTCCTGGGATGAAATGCCCTAAAAAGTCCTGTCTTTCTCTATTGCTCATGCAGTGAGGTTAGTGGGTCATCCCAGCACAACGGAGTGAGCTACCTCCTGCTCTCAGAGAACTCATTTCCATGTCACTGTGGAGGATGTCTGCAGTGTGACATGACAAAGCTCTGTGGGGCTTTGTAGAAGTGCATGTCCTGGCTGTGTGCTCTGATCACTGTTCCCATTGGTGACAGGACTGGATCAATTCCAGCAAGAGAAAAAACACAGTTCTGTTGCAAAACCTGCCATCTTGCACTCAGTAAAAATGTTTTTTTGAGGCTGCCCCCGCTTATTCACCACCGCTTGTTTTCAGTCCACTTCCTTGGGTCAGATCTTTGTTCCTTAAGCCATAATTCCCCACTCACCCAGTGCAGCAGGTTGGAAGGAGCGCATGGCGGCTGCGCGGCAGCTCCTCAGGTTGCTGAGATGTTTTGTGCTGATAACAGAATTGCTTTCCTCTCCCAGCAGGGCACCGGGCTCGTGCTGGGCAGAAGGAAAAACAAATTAGATTTAGAAATTGTTATTATTTGAGCTTAATAGCATGTCTGAAATCGGCAGTTGGGAGAGCCTGGAGCTGATTAGAAGGCAGCAATGACTCGGGGTGGTGGCAGAGAGCTGCATCCCCATGTGGGCATCATCCTGATGGAGTGCTTTGTGCAGAGGGTTAGTGCTGCCTCTATAGGGCAGCTGGTGGGGATAAGAAGGGGACATGGAACGGATGCAGGGTGGATGAGCCCCTCTCACAGTGCTTCCCAGTCTGTTGCTGGCAGCAGCCGTTGCAGCCGTTGCCCAGGGAACAGCGGTTGGATGCAAACAGAAGCGTCAGGAGCACGGAGAGCCTGATCAGAGCTGGGCAGCAGGGCTCTGCCTGCTGGTGCTCAGGGAAAGTGTGACTGGGACTGAAAGGGTGCCCATGGGACCCAGCTTCCCGCGTGCCCTATCCTCCTCCTGTGGCCAACTGGAGTAAAAA
The DNA here is from genome assembly GCF_987193195.1 of Phasianus colchicus. Taxonomy (NCBI): domain Eukaryota; kingdom Metazoa; phylum Chordata; class Aves; order Galliformes; family Phasianidae; genus Phasianus; species Phasianus colchicus. The sequence continues at coordinate 7,732,503 of NC_143453.1, read as the reverse complement.
CATTTTGGCGGATTCTTGGACAGAGGCTGGAGGTAAGGATGGATGGTTCAAGAGACGCTGCACCGAAGGAGTCGTCCCCAGATGGACAGAGGCATGGAGAGGCAGCAATGCTGCCCCAGCAGGTGAGGGCCTGGTGCAGGGTGCCTGGACCCCATCCCAGCACTGGGACAGTTTGTCACCAATGTCCCCTGGGGACACAGAGTGGGGACCCCATGCTGCAGTGTCTCCCCTTGCTTGGGGATGGGACCAAAACCAGCCCTATGGGTGTCATTTGGAGCTGCAAATTGCAGAGCTCAGGTGAATGGCAATTTCTATTCAGCTCCTCCCATTTCCTCTTTTGTTATTAGATGTTATTATTTGTTGCTGCTCTGTAGGCTCAGCCCAGCTGTCAGTATTTGCTGAGCACTTGAGCTGCCCCCAGTTTATGTGTGTGATGCGATCCCGATCTTGGGCTGAATGAAACGTTACCTGACCTCACCTGGAACCGTGGCTACAGCATCCATGCCGAGCTCACACCATGGAGAAAGCAAGGGGCCCTGTGGGAAGATGCAAAACCTCGTCGGGAGCCACAACAGAAGGGACTCAGAGCAGGGCAAGCCTCCTTCAATCCCCCTGGAATGTTTAATTCATTTATGAGAGGCAGTGGGATTTTTCTGCTTTCATTTTTCAACTGCTTACCAGTCAGCACATTTCAGGGGATCCCTTTTTGTCTCTCAGCCCCATCCCAGGACACGATCTCCTTTTTTCACTCCATTTTGCCATCACACCTTTATCCATCAGTAACTGGTGTGTAGGACACAGCAAGGGGAACAGCAAAAAGAGCAGCTTCAGGTCTGGGAGCAGCGCGGACTCCAACCTCTCTCCCTTCCCAAGGACTCCATGGCTGCTGCCCGGGAAGGTGGAGCTGTGGGAAATGCTGCAGCAGCTGCACCTCAGAGGGCTCCTGGTGAGCTGAAGGAGCGCAGCGATGCTCCCAGCCGTGTGTGGGGTGCGCAGCCTGGCCTGCTGTTCCAGGGAGAGAAGCAGAGCTGCCATCCTCTCGTGAGTATTAGTGGATGGGAGAGCAGCCCTGGGACTCCATGCTCTGCCCTGTTACCCCAGGGGATTTGGAGGCAGTCTTACCCCTACTACTAAGAACCTCTTCTCTCCACAGAGCCTGTCCTGGGCGCTGGGCTACAACAGCAGCCTGGCTGTGCATAGCATGGAGGATGGGATGCTGCTGTATGTCTGTGCCCACACAGTGGTCATCCATGATGTCCTTGGCAGCAGGCAGTACCACCTGCAGGTCTGCAGGCCTCTTCTATCCCTGAGTGCCTTTCTTTCATCCCTGGGCCTGGTGGGGTGGCCACGAGGGTGGTTTGGGGCTGCTCAAAGTGAGGCCAGGGGGAGGAAAATGGAAGACTCTTGGGTGAGAAGATGGGAAATTACTCCAGCCAAGCAGCTCTGGAGCTCCCAGGTGCTTCTCTCCTCTTTTCCAGGGCCACGCAAATGCCATCTCATGCCTGTGTGTCAGTGAGGACAGGCGCTGGGTTGCCACTGCTGACCGAGGTCCGGACCCTTTGGTCATCATATGGGATGCCTTTTCCGGGTGAGCCTCCATGCAAACCTCCCGTATCCTTCATAGGGACAACACTGTCTGTTTAACATCCCATTCCAGCAGACACCCTCCTGTCTACACATTCTGCCAGGAGTGCCCATGAGGGTTTTTCCACACAGGATCCCAGTGCGCACCATCTTTGACAGCCATGCAGGCAGTGGGGTCTGTGCTATCGCCATCTCCCAGGATGCAAAATATGTGTTAACCATCAGTGCTGGCTCGGTGCAGGTGAGGATATTTCCTCTTTGTGTTTCCTTTTTCAAGATTTTTCTTGTGGGTCTGTCAAGCTGTTTCTTGCTAAGCTGCTGGGGGATAGATTGGGGTTTCATTAAAAGGAATGCTGCAGAGCTGAGAGAGAAGGTCTGAAGTTGGGATGAAAACTTCTGACTCTGCTGTGCTCACGTTAAGGCAGCTCCTCACACTGTTTCCTGAAATTAAGCCATCCAGCTGTGCTGGGCTATCCTTCTCCAGCCTTTTTAGCTCCTCATGCTCTGCAGCTGGAGGGGTTGGGGCTCACTCAGCCAAGCTGGAAATTCCCAGGAGGCCACAAACACCTCTTGGTTTCTCCCCATGCCAGAGGGTCTGTGTGTGGAGGTGGACATATCCCAATGAGAGCCCTGTGTGTGACGTGGAGCTGAGCCCTGAGCTGGGCTTCCAGGTGAGGAACTTGGACACCACACTTCATTCGGTGAAAGAACAAGCAGGAAACATCACTGCTTGCCATTAACATGATTCTCACCCTTTGATTTCAGGATTTTGTCATTTTTAACCCCCAAAATCCCTATGAGTTTGTCAGCAACAGCAAAACCCAGGTGATATTTTATCTGTGGGTGAGTAGGACCACAAAAAATTCATCTCCTGGTAGCTGATGTGCTCCCCACCTCTCCCACTCATGCTGCCACAGGTGTTTGGGTGCCTCGTGGTGGTCACAGCTTCTGGGAGAGGAGCAGGGGTGGGGAGATGCATTTCTGTGGGCTTGGGAGATTACAGAAGACAAATGTCCTCGTGTGGATACATGCTCTGCTCTCTCCGCAGGGCGATGCTGGTTTGCAGTACAGCACTCCTCCTTTGACCAAGCAGGTGAGTGCACGGGGAGCCATGGGGATCTGCAGCAGCCCTGTCCCTTCTCGTCCCCCTGTGCCAAAGTGGTGGCCATGTTCCCAGATTGTTCCCTGGGTTTCCTAAGAGGACAAGAAAGATAAGGCATCTCCCACATACATCATTCTATCATAGAATGGGTTGGGTTGGGGGAGAAGCTTAAACCCCATCCACCTCCAACCCCTGCCATGGGCAGTGTTGCCAACCGCAAGATCTGGTTGCCCACGGCTCCATTCAGCCTGGCCTTCTGGGGCTCTACTCCCAGTGGCCACGTGCTGGCACTGGTCCCACCATGAGGCAGGGAAGGAATGTCACATTGAGGAACCAGACGGGAGAACCAGCACCCAGCACTGACCCACCACTGCTCTCTTGACAGACCTTTGGCAGCGCGGTGGGACGCTTCACCCAGTCAGCTTTCCATTTCAACGCCACGCAGGCGCTGACGGGCACCTCGGCCGGGAAGGTGGTGGTGTGGGATGTGGAGAGAAAGCAGGGGCTGGCCAAGGAGCCACAAGGCAGGTTGCATGGCGTCAAGGCCACCAAGCTGGTGCCGATGCAGGAAGAAAGCCTGACAGTGCTGATGGTGTTGGAGAGGTAAGGAGATGACATTGTCCGTACGGTACAGCCCTTGGGAAACTCAGGGCTTGGCCGTGGGCTCGGAGCTGTGCTCGGCCTCCGGGGCTCTGCCGGCAGAGGGAGCAGACGGTCTCCGAGCAGCTCGGGATGGGGTGCAGCGCTTCTGTGTTTCTCGTGCTTTTGGACAGAGAAAGGGCAAAAGGGAAGGGATCTCCCTCGACTTAGCGAGTTCCCCGTTTCGAGTAAACGCTTTCCAGGATATTCTGTAGGCTTCGTCACGCTGTGTGCTCCTCACGGTCAGTTTTTATCTTTCCCATGGGTTGCACTGCTGGAACAAAGAACAGGATGGACCTGAGCCATTTGGAGCATGAATTTTCCCATCCCATAACACTGTGCTTCCTTCCTTCCAGCTGCATAGTGACAGGGGATGTGAGAGGCCAGGTGAAGTTCTACGATGGGCACCTGCAGCTCCTGGCCTGCTATGACCACAGCAGTACGGGTCCCATTCAGTCCATCTCCTTCTCCAAAGCCCCTGCAGATCCTCCCGGTGCCTCTTCTACCAGCAGCCATCCATTCGCTGTTAGGTGAGCATCTCTGTGTAAATGCAGCTCTTCTGCATCTTCCAGCACTGGTCACAAATTGGGTGTCCCCAGCACATCCCCAGCTATGAACTGGTTGCTACATCTCAGTGCTGGAGAAGTGTTGATGCTGGCATGGGGACAGCCAGCTGGGCACGGAGCCGAGCAGCTTGTCACGCAGCTGGTACACCATGCAGGGCTAATGCTGAGCCCATGGCTCCCATCGAGCCCTTTAATCCCCTGCTTAACCCTCCCCCAGGTGGCTATTTCCAGTTGGATTTTATCACTGCTGGGTGAGATAATCCAGGTGGTGGTGGGGAGAATGTGTGGCTTGGGGGCTTGGGGCAGCAGCAGCACCATAGGGTGCCTGAAAAGCTCTGAGAAGTCTGCAAACTCGATGCTGCGTTGTGGGGCTGCAAATCACGTCTGTCAATCCTGCCTGAAGTTCTGCTGGCAGCATTTATCTGTAGCTGCTCATCTTTTCCAAAGAGCCACGTGGGACAGGTTCATCTCCAAGCTGGGAGGTGTCTGTTATCCCACATCAGTTATTGCTGTAGCCTCAGGCATGTCACCATGGCCCAGTTCCTGGCTCCACTCCTGATCTTCTATCAGAATCCAGGCTTCATCCCTGGGTGGGCTGATGGCAGTATGCACTTATTCTGTTATGCATGGTCATTCAGATGCCTGCTTTGCCCACCACCAGTCATACAGGACCATCCTCACCATGCTGCAGCTGGGAGGGCTGAATGCACAACCACGGGCCACTGTCCACATCACAGCTCCCATCCTGTCCCCTGACCTCCTCCATGGCATCATGGCCAACACAGAGACCCTACCTATGGGGGACTATTCGAGGAACCCTCAATCACTCGTTTGTCCATCTCACACATCAACAAGCTTCAAATGGCAAAAACTGACCAGATGTTGTTTTTCTGCCTTGCATACCCCAGTAGAAAAGGGAACTGGCTGCAATGTCTTCCACTGGAGACTTCTCAGGTCATGAATACAAAGAGCCACCTGTCTTCCAGGTCAAGAAGTCTTTACATATTGCATATTAGAACATATCACAATTGTCCAGCTAAGTTGCCAAAAAGAGTCTATGTAACATTGCTCAGAGGGATACGAGCCAGCAAGTCTGATTCATCTAATTCTGTTTTTCTCACACCAAACAGGAACTTTATCCTTTCAACCTCTGATGCAACAGTGCTCCATGTTGCGACAGATGGGACAGACTTTGAAAAAGTCATGAAAGAGGCCAAGAAAGCAGTGATGGCCATTGCATGCCATCCTCAGCAGTCATGGCTTGCCATGGGCAGTCACTGTGGGCTGCTGAAGGTGTGGGACTACCAGCAGCCCCAGCTCCTTATGAGCAGGATATTCCCCAGTGCTGGAGTCCAGTGCCTGTCCTATGATCCTGCAGGTATCTTGGAGCTGTGATGTATCTAAGTATCAAGCATGGAGGTGGGAGCACGTTGGGATTGCTTTCTGCTGGGCTTTGCAGGCTCCTTCCTGGCCGCTGGTTTTACTGATGGGAGTGTGCATGTCCTCGATGCCATTTCCCTGCTGTCCTGCTGTGAGGTGTTCAGGTTCTCGTGGGGCCCCATAACTCACGTCCAGTTCTCCCATGACTCCGAGTACCTCGCAACTGCTGTAAGCTTACTCCTTCCTCAGGTGTACGTGTATGTGCTGTTCCTGGTGCAGCCCTAGGAGCTGGGAATTGCCATGGGATCATGCTGCATTGACATCTGCACTCTCGTTCCAGGATGAAAAATATGCAGTGACCGTTTACAAAAGGGTTCTACAGAATGAGCGTAGGTGCTGGGAGCACCTGGCAGGGCTGCACTCCCACTACAAGCCCATCCGGAGCATCCTGTTTGGGATCCAGCTGGATGGCAGTGAGCCCCGGCTGCTGAGCCTTGGGGAGGACAGGCAGCTGGTACAGACATGGGAGGACAGCACAGGGGCTTTGGGCTTGAGGTGGAGCTGGAGGAGAGAGTGTGGAGGGACACTCAGCCTGTGGCTCTGCAGCTCCCCACCTGTTCCAGGTTGTTTGTCAGCCTGGCACTGGGGCAGATCTGTAGTTGGGATGATCTGGGTTTGGGGATGCTAACCCTCAACAGCTGCTCCATGTGATTAATCCATCAGGTCCACTGTGATGGCAGGTCACTGTGCTTCCTGGTCTTTCCCCCAGATTGAATATGACCTGAGCAGCAGCAGCAAGGACCAGCTGGTTGTCCTGCACAGACATCGTGTAGAGCAGGCTGCAGTGCCCCTCTGCTTGGCCTGGTATCCACATTTCAGCACTGAGTCCTTCATCCTCACAGCCAACAGCTGCTACAAAATGAAGCTCTACAATGCAACAACCAAAATGTGCAGGTAGAGAGCCTTGCTTCTGGGAAGGTCATGGCTGCAAGTAACCTCTATCTGCCCATGGACTTGGGATGCAGCAGTTGGACACAAGATGATATGATAGGAGCCCACAGAAGCAGCAAAGAATGATCTCTGAGCACTACATCTCTCTCTTAGCTCTGGTGTGGTCCCCTCTAGACAGGGATCATGTCCTCTCCTGGTGTCACAAAGCCATTGCACACACCACACCTTCCCTCATCCACCCATCCTGGTGTACCACAGCCATTCAGACATGGGAAAATATTTTGTGAGAATGGGTGACAATGTTGTTTGCCTTTAGAAAGACTCTTCTGGGACCAACCTATGGCTCACCATTGGAGAAGATGCAAATCCTCCCAAAGAGTGCTGCACAGCCTCAGAAGCACTACCTGGCTTACATTACCAAGGACAAGGTGTGGGGCACCAACTTTCTGCCATCTGTGTATTTGTGGAGCATTTTAGGCTTGGCTGGGGGGCTGAAGGAAACCTGCCCTTGTAGGGACAAGAGAAGTGAGTGTTTGCAGGATGAAGGCACTTGGAATGTCCTTCTTTTAGACAAGGCTGGTCACTGAGGGGCACGGTAATGATTCAGCCTTCCTGAGGAGCCCCTGCCCTCACCATCTGCTCTTCCCATACAGGTGGGCTTGCAGATTCTGCCTATTGATGGCAACCCGCACAAGTCCTCAGCTTTCATTTGCCACCCAGATGGTGCTTCTGACCTGGCCGTCTCCTACGACGGGCGCTACATCTTTACAGCTGGGGGGAGTGACCGCACTGTTCTAAAATGGGAGGTGAACCTCAAGTGAGTACTACAGAATAGAGAAGCGAGCCTGGGAGAGGCTTTCCACAGCTGCTTCACGCAGCCAACAGTCAATGGGGAGCTGACCTAGCTGCTAGTGGCTGTGGTTGGTGACTGAGCACCTATAAAATACTGCAGTCTGGGAAATGCCAAATGCCAAGATGTGGAGGGTTGTCTGGTCCTTCTGAGAGCCTGGCTGCTGTGATGGGGATTGCCCGGGGTAGAAGATCAGGAGGGAGCATATGGTACAACAAGTCTGCTCTCTGAATGAGAGAGGCCAGTATTTGTGAGGAAATCCCTGCTGCATTTGAAGGCTAGATTTAGCACAAGCCACTGTAATCCTATAAAGCTTTGCTTACATGAGTAAGAGGGCTGCAGTAAATGGACTGGCTGAGGTGCCCTAGGCTGTGGCCCATGATGCCAGGACATGGGCTTCTGTTGCTTGCCTTGTCAAGGAGACCAGTTGCCTGATGGGTGCGCATTTGAGAAGGGAGCAGCAGCAGCCAGTGACCTAAAAACCGCTGTGGTCCCCTATTTTTGCCTTTGGGGTGCACTGACCCTGTGAAATGCCCTTCATCTTCCAATAAGGAAGGCTCCACAGCTAAGCACGGGATGGTCCCAAATAAGATGGTTCCTGCAGGTGCTGCTCGCAGAGCTGAAGGGTGCAGAGCTCGCTCACCTCTACACACCACAACAGTGAGACCTGCAAAGGCACCAGGCTTATTTATTTTCTTTTCCAATTCATGTGGCTTAAGCAGTCGGGGGTCAGAATAAGCGACGTTTTAAGGAAGGCAGTGGAATATAAACGATCCTTCTTTATAATGGTTGGCCAGAGTCCAGGCAACATTGAATTTCTGTGTAATTTGTTTTTGGAGCGGACGTCTTGATGAGCTAATTATCATTTTATTGCTGCTCCTGGCATCTTGTGCATCTCCACTGTGTTTAATACCCAAATAACTTAATTATGAAAAAAGCATGAAGCTAGCAAAAACTGAAGCAGCACTACGGAGCTGTGCATCAGAGCTGCAAGCCCTGCTACCAGCACTTGGGCTGCTTTGGCTTAATATGGGCAGCACCTGTGGCACCATTATTCGCTCTTGTACTGAGTTATGGGGGAAGAATGTGTGAGATCAAGGAGTGGGGAGCTTGGCTTTGTGTGGTTTCTTGCAAGCACCAAGCCCCAGCACTCCGCATGCTCAAAATGCTGATCTAGCTAATTCATCTCCCTCAATGTCTCTATAAGGAAGCAGGAAAGCAAAGTGCCAGACACCCAGCTCAAGTCCATGGAAAAGCTGCTGGCTCCCCGCCCTGCGCTCATTCCACTAAACAAGAGGACCATTCAGCAATAGTTAATTCCCACACTGTGCTATTGTATGTAAAACCTGGGTATGAAATATGCTGTAGAAGTGCAGGCTGGTGATAAAATTACACGTGGTTCAAAGCAGTGCCTCCCCTTCCTGCATTCTAAGGCCTGGGGATTTTATTTATTTATTGAAAGTGTCTCTAAACAATGACTAGAAAGGGAAATGAGAATTCTCTCCCTGTGTGAACCCTTCCTGCACCGCCTTCTCTCTGTGCCAGTGCCTTGGAAGCTGCCGCATCCCTGGGTGGGGAGGACCTGGTCCCGTTCTACAGACTGCTGGAGGGCGGCCAGGACGGTGAATTCTTCAGGGTAATTGCACTCACTGTGATCTCCGTGCTGCAACATCTGGTTGGAGTTTAAGATTCATTTATACAGGCCTGACATTTCTTTATTTTTTGTCCAGATCGCCCTTAACAGCAGTCTCATTGATATGACTGTTAGTAAATCTTAAATGAAGCCTTATCTTCCTCGCCTGTTGGTAGCTGAACTTTACAGCATCTCGTTTGAATCCTTCGCAGGAGCTGGAAGACTATTTCTACTATGTGCAGCTGCGCAGCCGTGGCATTGATATGCTGGAGAGCAGGCAGGTGTCAACGTACATTCCCTTGGAGGAAATTCCTTCTGTAATGAGAGCAATAGGATTTTATCCATCTGAGGAAGAGGTCAGTCCTTTGTTTTTATGGTTGTGGTTAAAAAACACACACACACACACAAAAAAAAAAAAAAACCCAAAATCAAGAACAATTGCATTTCAGATTGGGCATTAGGATGAAATTATTCACCCAAAGGGCTGCCAGGCACTGGCATGGGCTGGCCAGGGAGGCAGTGGGTTTGCTGTCCCTGGAGCTGTTCAGGAAATGTGGAGATGTGGCACCGAGGGACATGGCTAGTGGGCATAAAGAGATGGATTTGGGTTGGACTTGGTGATCTTAGTGGTCTTTTTCAACCTTAATGATTCTGTGACTTACTGAGTGCCCTAGGGCTGGATTCAGACCTTAGGCATATTGGATGGCTTCAGGGAATATCCACTGTGCTTTGGTCCCTCTGTGACTTCCAGGAGAGTTTGAACTTCTTCGCTTCTTGTTGGGCTGTGCGGTGAGGCTGTTGCATTAGGAGTACCACCAGGTCAGGTCTGAACCCTCCACGCAGTACCACTGTGGGTGGAAGCACTCAGTTCTGTGATTCTGGGTGTTGACAGAGCATCTTTTTCTTGTTCTGTCTTGGGTTGCTCAGAGAATAATTTTAGATGGAGCCAGCAGCCTTTATTCCCATGGAACTTAAAGCTCTTTCATAACAGATAACTCTGCAGACGCTCTCTCTGAGCTTGCCTTTCAGGCTGCAGCAGTGGAGCTTCCTATCAAACATTTCTCAAAGCTTTTCAGCCTCAAATTTTACAGTAGGCAAAGACAAGCAATTTAATAAGGGTTCTGCTGCTTCTCTCTTTGTAGCTATGTCTACAAGGCTGTTTGCATTGTATACAGACCTAATTTGTAATGTTACAACCTGGCAAAAGGGCAATTAAAGCACACATGAAAAAAAAAATTACTGAATCTGATGCACAAGATTTAAATAACAAGCTTCTTGAGCCACCTACAGCCCTACAATGTACAAGGGGTTCCTGGAGGAAGCAGCACATCACTGTGTTCCCCCTTCCCCCCCGACTCCCCAGGGATGTTCTTCTGAGCTGGAACTGCTTTGTCCTTGTGTCAGGCTGTGGTGTCATTCCCTTGCAGTCTGTTCAAACTTCTCCTTGGCTCATTGCATTTTTGTCTCCTGGGGACAGACAGTACATATTCCTCTGGGAAATGTCTCTGGAAGAATGACTGTTAGCCCTCCACTCAAATCAAAATCGCAACGCTATTTCAGGAATGGAAATAATGCTAAACTGCTGCTAAGTGTAGGCAACCGACAATCTGCTTTCCAAAGCAGGCAGGACAGCATTAAAATACAGAAAGTCTGTCTCTCTCTGGAGTGTTTTAATAAAGGAAAAACAGAAGGGAGAAAAAAGCAGCTTGGACTGAGTAGCGAGGCTTTTGGGAATTGGTGTTTTTCCTTTGTAGTTCAGTGGGGCTGATATAAAACCTAATCCCAGATCAGCTAGAGCTGACTCAAATTGGCTATTCTCACCTGGCACGGCATTTGCTGCAGGAAAAAAAGAGAAAGCTGAGACTTCCCTCTTCCCTGGGCTTCGTTCAGTGGAAAAACTTGTGACAAGAGGACAAAGGCTCAAGGCTGAACACAAAGTTCTCCCCAGGGAGGTCTTGCGTCAGCTTCCCCTCCTGGGGCAGCACGTTCAGTGCACACTGGCACAGGAAACTGTTTGTGTTTGTGTGAGGGGCTGCTCCATTGGGCACGAGCACATGGAGGGCACTGAGCAGAAGCCCTGAGGAAAACCACAGGCACTAAGCACGGCTGGTCACCAAGAGCAGAGCAGAAGACCCAGCTGCTCCTGTCAAGGAGGATACAATAAAGGGGCACGATCACTGGTACTTGCTGGGGTGTGTGGATCCCCTGTGCAGCCTGCTTAGGTCAGGACTTCGTGCACGTTCTTCTCTGGTGGGCTGGTGAATTTACCGCTCTGCGGTTTGCTGCCTGCGGTCCCCAGAGTGCAGGCACAGCTGCAGCAAGGGCACGGGTGACAGCTGCGAAGTCATGGGGTGCTCTCATCACTCAATCCCTGGGGAAGGTTTCTTCCCCGTCTCACATTAGTAACACGTAACAACCAGGGCAAAATGCTTTTCTGATAGGGACAGAGACAGGCCAGAATTCTGCAGGAATTACACTTGCATTATCGCAATTTGGAGTGGAAAAATCTCGCTGACCCTTGCTTCATTCTAGAATAACTCATTGGTACCACTGAGGACAATCACATACACACTAATAGAAGAAATCCAAAATAACTACGTATTTGCTACCCCCATCTTTAGCTAAGGTCGTACAAAGGAGCACATAACCGTTAGTCATGTCCACCCTCAGCTGCTGAGCTGATTGCTGGGCTGTGACACCTGCAATGCACACAGCCATGGTACACTGCCATTTGTGGCACTGGAAACTGGCCTGATGCCCTTCAACAAGCAGATGTGTAACAGCCTTTCTTGCCTTCATTTTCAGATCGAAGAAATGATAAATGAAGTAAAATTCAGTGACTTTGTGGATACCGGAGAACAAGTGACAAAAATCAATTTAAGGGATTTTATCAAACTTTATATAAATCATCGACCCACATTTGGCTTGTCAATGAAAACAATACGACAAGCATTTCAGGTCCTTGGTTATGAGAATGAGAACGGCGACAAAGTTATTGACAGAGGAGACTTGCTGTCACTCCTACAGTGCAGGGGTGAGTTATTTCTTTTCTAATATTAGTTTTACGCTTGCTAGTTCTGTCTTCAATTTCAGAATGTATTCACTGCAGCAAAAAATTAATGTGAAACTATAGCTTGGTAACCAGGGCAGGCATGGGGAGCCACCTGCCTTAGGATTTTAAATTGAATGATCACGCCTGTTGTCTCAGCTGTAGTTCTCTTGCTGCTCTGGAAATCTCTGCTGGCCTGAAGGATCTCATCTATCAAATGATGAGCATGGATCTTGGCAGATCATATCTTCCTCCAGTATACCCCTATCCAAATTAGCATCATCTTCACCATAGGCTCCAGAAAGGTCACAGAAAGCTGGAGAAGAGAGGGACAAGAAAGGAGGGATGAAAAAGGTCAGACTGAAATCTGAAAAGATGTGTTGGTTTAATTCAGCTGAATCAGAAAGAATGTCATGAGAATACATACAAACGTACTCATGGCCAATGCCAGAGTGACAGATCATGTACTCCTAATGGCATGCTCCTGCTGTCAAAAAAGGGAGATTTTAGTGCAGCTGAACACTAAAATGGGTAAAGGGAAGTGCTTCTTTTACTCAGTACATCACCTGGTAATACTTACAACAAAGATCTGTGTAAACCGAGGACTGAAGCGATGTGGGAAAGGTTAGTTATTTATATGGATGGTGTGAACATTCATAAATAGATAATTAGATAGGATAGAACAGTTTCATAACAGATCCATAACCTCATGCTTGAGGACACAAGCCAGCCACTAGCTGGGAACAAACACTGTGTTCAGATCTCCCAGGATATTAGATTATGACTTTCCTACTCTGGCTTCTTCCTCCTCTGTGCAGAAACGGCTGCTGGCATAGGCAACATGGTCCATATTTTGTCCTGGGCCACAGATTCTTTAGTGGGAACAGGAGCTCAGGCTCCTGCAAGCACAAAGTAGCCTCAAGAGCTGTATGCATCAGAGTTTCTCCATTTAATAGATATTTTTGCACCAAATCCATGCAAGACACAAGAACCATTTTTCTTGGAATTAATATTTTCCAGTGCTAGGATGACATGTTTCAGTTGGTGACGTGGTCCGTGTCTTAGAAAAACCAAATCTTCCAAACTACACTATTTTGTTTGTTCACAGTTCTTGCTCAGGTTGCCTTGCAGTTTTTGTGCTGATGACACCGTAACCCAAGGGGCTGGTTTTGTTTTAATGCATACAGGAGAGCATATGATGGAGGATGAGCTGGCACTGTGTCTGTCTGCCCTGCTGGGCAGGCATCCAATGGGAGGAAGACCTGACCTGGACGTACGTGATCCCTCAGGTATGAGATTAGCATTCTGCACGGCACAGAGGCAGGACTGATTCAATTCCCAAACAAAATGATTTAAATTGCAAGCCCATTACCCTGTTAGGCCAAGAGCTGTCAAAACCACTCAGGATTGCAAGAACAGATACAGACCCATAGGTTGTCCTTCATCCATGCAACAGTTGTATGGGTGTACCTAAAAATAAATGAACAACAAAATGTAACTGGAACCCGACAGGATAACATTGCTGTTAATCTGCTGGCTTGGAAATGGAATTGCAAACACACAGTGGAAGGTTTACCCGTCAAAGGTAAAAAGGAATTCTACCACACGCAAATTATGATGAAGCATTGACTTCATCCAAGCAGCAGTACACATTGTAACAGAATGACCACATTTGTGTACATTTCATGTCCTAGCCCACACCAGCCTATAACAGGAACCCTTGTACTGCACACACACAGTGCAGCCCCTGCATGCCTTTGGGATCGCAGGATCTCATCAGACCAATGGAGTATAGTAGCTGTCTTTGGTCCCTTGACTCTTCTGAGGTGTAGGTATCCACTGCAAAGTGAGACAGCCCACAGACTTGACAGTGTTTCCCTGATAATGTGTGACGTACTAAGCTAGTAAAACAGTACTTCATGATTACTGCATACATCGTTAAAAGCACTCAATTCACTTATTGCTACTTATAAATTTTATTGTTCTGGAATGCCATTTTTACACTGCTCTCGTGTGTCTCGTGTTGTTGTCATTACTGCTTTCCAGGTGCAGCAGCTTTGATGGAAGAAATTCCCGAGCAAATCACAGCAGAGAGATTCACTGCCGGCATTCTTGGCCTATCCATTGCTGAGCCAGAAAAAAGAACAGTAAAACGAGATGGATAATTCATCTGTGAATACTCAGAATTGTAGCTGCCACCGTTTTCTACTCGTTTCTACCTTCCAAACTCCTCAAGTACCTGTGAAATATATACTATATGTTTATTAAAAACTGTTGCGTAGCTTCAGATTATTCAAACTCTAGGTTAACCCCCTGTTTAGCACATGCCACAAGCCTATGGGAGCAAATCTATTTCCCAGTCGTATGTGTTCCTAATACTGCACCCTCTGTTCTGCTACAGCAGAAGGTTTTCATTTGGAAATATCTTGAGAAGCATTTCTGCTGCCAGGACAAGGCCCACACCTCCAGTGCCCCCTTCCACAGAACTGGCTGAAACGTGGCCTGGGTAAACATGGTCCTTTCCAGAAAGGATCTCTGCAGAAAGCTGCATGAAAGCTCTGTTTCTAAAGACCTCTACCTGAGTTCACTGGGCCTTTGGAGAACATCAGTTTGTAGAGCATGGCACAGCAATTGGTACACTGTCTTTTTGCACGGATCACCCCTATCCCCAGCTAGAGCCTTCTTAGTATTCATTTCAGGTGGGCTTTATCCCAGATGGAGTCTATTTCCATTATGCAAAGGGGGTATTAATTTGTGAAACCCAACAGCAAAAAAGCTATATAGAAGTATTGATTACATACACTGGTAAATGTTCTGTGCAAAATGCTTGGATAGGTTAGAGCAGATTTGTAACTATGTGGGCAAAGCTACCAGCAAGGAACACTGGGATATACATTAAAACCAGTTTTCTATTTTGGCCTTTAAAACTTTGTTTTCCCTTTTAAAGCAGCAGCTCCAATTAGCAGCGTAATACCAATGGGACAGCATCTTACGGTGTTTGTATAAACAGCATAATGAGGCTGACACAAGTTGCCGTGGAAAGATCAGTGAAGTGCTGTTGAACACGCTTCCTTCTTTACATCATCCTCAGCATCAATTTGAATAATAATGCGGGCCCTCCAGAAGCGTTCCTCTCAGTGGCAACGTTTTTTTTAAACAGAGATCGCTGCTCCGCGCTCTGGAAGCGTCGGTGGTTGTGCAATTAGCGCGGTGAGCTGCGTGCTGGTTTATGAGGAGGTCCAGCAGCACGGAGCTCGGTGTACCGCGGGTCTGCGGTGCGCGTCTGTGTCAGGAGGAGGGGCTGCGCTGAGGAGCAGCTGAAGGTCGTGGCTTTGCTCAGCGTGGAGGAGGCTGAGGGGAGGCTGAAGGGGGGCTGAGGGGGGGCTGCGTGGAAGCCTGTGGCTCCTCACAGAGGAGCAGAGCGGCAGCTGCTCGGCTCCATTTGGGGACCAACGACCCAACCTGAGGGAACAGCGCGGGAAAGGCGGCTTTCGGGAAAAGGTTTCCGCACCAGAGGGCAGCGGGCACACAGCGGGCTGCCCGGGGCACGGTCCCAAACTGCTGGGGTTCAAGGACCGCTCGGACAACGCTCTGAGGCACGGGGTCTGAGTTTGGGCTGTTCCTGTATAGAGCCCGGGGCTGGGCTCGACGGTCTGTGTGGGTGTTGTACGGCTGCTCGCGTTCTCACAGAAACGGCCGGAACCACTTGAAGCAGCTGAGAAACCCGAAGGCCACCGCGTGTCGCGGAGCTGCGAGCACCCCATCCCATCCCGCGCAGATGTTTGGCTTCGCAGGAAGCCCTCCGCCCGCCGCCAACAAAGCCGCCCGCCGCCGCCATCGGCGGATCTCCTCGCGGCGCCCCTCCCGCCTCGCGCGCGCGCGGGCTGCCGGCGGCGGAGCGGGCTGCGCGTGCGCAGCGTGCGGGCCCCGGCGGGCGGGCGGAGCCGAGCGGCGCCGAGCGGAGCCGAGCGGCGCCGAAGCGAGCCGAGCCGTGGGAGCATTGTGCGTGCGGGCAGGACGGAGGGACGGACGCCGCGAGCCGCGCCGAGCGCCGCATTCCCGCCGCCGAGGCCGCCGCCCTGCCCCTCCCCTCCCTCCCCAAAGCCCCAGCAGCATGTCGGGCCGGTCGGTGCGGGCCGAGACCCGGAGCCGGGCGAAGGATGATATCAAGCGGGTGATGGCGGCCATCGAGAAAGTGCGCAAATGGTGAGCGGGCCGCGCCGCGCCGGGACCCCGCGCCGCTCCCCCTTCCTCTCCCCAGCGCCCCGCGGGGGCCCGAGCCCGGCGGGCGGCCGCGGGGGGCGGGGAGCGGCGGCACCCAGAAGCCATTTCGCCGCTGCCCGTCACACGGAGGCGGCGGCGGCGTGTGAGGGCGAGAGGCGGCTCCATTGTGCGGCCGACCCCCGGCCCGGAGCCCGCGTCGCCCCGCCGCCCCCGGAGCGCCTCGGCCGGGCTGTGCGGAGCGCTGTGTGCGGAGCCGCTCCTCGGGAGCGCCGTTCTTCTCAAAAAGCCTTCCGAATCCCGCTGTGAAACTCCAGCAGCCCGTTCTTAATTCCCACGCATCCCTTAACCCCGCAACTTTCCGAGGTGCGCCTTAAGCCCACAACTTGGTGAGCTTTGCGGAGCTCAGCCGGCGCTTCCCCGCGTGACGCCGTGCGGCCGCGACCCCCGAGTGGAGCGGAGAGGGAATAAGTGCCGCCTGGTTTGTCTTGTTGTGTGCTTACAGGCTGGAACGGGGCACTTTCCTTAGGCCTGCAGTGTGTTTGGGCATTTTCTCCTTTTGTCTTTCTTTTTTTTTTTTTTTCCCTGCTGGTATCGTGGCAGTCAGCACAAGGTGCTGGAACGATGTGGTCACGCAGTTGTTGCGGTGTTTCCAGGTGGGGTAAGGAGCTGTGCCACCGTGAACCTCTTCCTCCACTGAGTTGGAGTCTTTGTGTCTTTTGTGCAGAGCTGTGAATGCGTTTAAATGTTTGAAACCCATGGAGAGCCTTGTCTCTCTGTGACAGAATAAGGAGTGTTTCTGTTGCCGCTTAGGTTTTGTTAAAAATAACAAAAATAGGCATGCTTGTTTTTTTTTGGAGGCGTGGATTTGTCGCTTCTTGAGCACACAAATGGGCCAGTTGGCCAGAGCTGCACAAAGGACAGAACGTGTGCCTGATAATGCCGGGCACAGGATGGGGATTTCAGAGAATCCACCCGCTGTGTGTGGAGCTGAGCAGCCCAGCAGTGCGGTTCGTGTTCAGGAACTCTCTTCTGCTCTGCTGCTGTTTCTAAGTGCTGTTTGCTTACTGACGGGTCAGCTTCAAAGGGTTGGAACTGTGCACAGCGATGAGACGGTGCTTCTGATCACGCAGCCACGTCGTTGGCTGTGTGGGACTACTATTTTGGATGTAGGTATTTCATTCATGAGCGCAGCATACCTCCTTTGAGTCCTGCTTTGCGTTTCTTGAAGAGGGGCAGAGGCAGGAGTTGATCATTCAGCAGATTGTCCGGTTCTTTTTCCCTCGGTGAGGGCACTCTGCCATCAAGTCAGTTGCTACAGCTTCAGCTGTGAAACAAGTCTTATGGCATCACTAGATTTTGTACACTTTAACCCTCACCAGAGCCACCTCCTGCTTTAAGCACGAGTGTCTAAGCTTTGGGATTGCTTGGGCTGTGTTGGGTCTTCACCCAATTCAGGAATTGTCTTGGCCCACAGATAAAAAGTGTAATGTAGTTAATGTATATACATAACAAAACTTATTTTTATTAAAACTTGAAGAGGGCAGCAAAACCATGAAATTAGCAGGTTGGACATGTGTGCAGTTTCAAGGGTTACTGTACAGAATCATGCATTTCTTCTCATGATGGTCAGAAGTATTCGTGTGGCTTTTTGTGTGTGCATCTCACAAGTATTTCCTTGAACCATTTTTCCTATTTTTTAAGGCAGTCATGGTTTGATAGTGAATCTCATGATTCCCTCCCACCTGCAGTCAAGAACAGTGGGGAAATTAGCCAGAGAAATTCAGTGTTCTGTGGTTTAAATGTTTTCAAAAGACTTGTGCTGTGAAACTGAACTTTATGCACCAGGAATTCTTGCATCTTGAGAGGAGCCACATAGGCAATTTCAAGTGTGAGTTTTCATTTGCTTAATGGGAGCAATTTGTTGCCATCCACAGCTCTTCTGTGGAGATGCAGCCGCTGAAGATTAAAATCTCTTGCACACAACAGAGTTTTCTGGGACACGAGCACTTGGAGTGCTGTGTTTCAGAACCAAACAGGAGCAGAGTCAGATCGTGCATACTGGGAATGTTGAATGGCTCCAGTGCGTGCTGCCCTGCTTTATTGATGTGGGAAGGCAGCCTTGCTTTGCAGTGCTGCTGTGTGTTCCTGTTGCCACATCTCTGTATGGGCACGTGGGAAATTGCTTTCCATCAGTGCAGACTCCATTCCTTGGAAAATATATATTGTATTCTTAGACAGGGTGCCCTTCAATGCCTGTCTTCACGTGTTGGTAGAGAGCCTGGTGCTTCTGGTGTTACTGCAGCTTGGCTGAGAGTAGTAAACAGTGAAGTTGTTAGGATTTTATCTTGAGATTAATGCAGCCTTATCTCCTTTGTTTAAACCACTCCCGTGAATGAGCTTCTATTTTAGAAAACATCTAGCACGTGTCTTACAGAATACATGGCTGTGTTGCATTTATGTGGCAGCAGTGTTAAATCTTCATAACTGAGGGAGTTTTTGAACTTTCTTTTTAACCGTACTTATTTTCTTTCTGTCTAGCTGGAAGAAAAACTAAGAATAAATGTAATGATGTGAGATGTAAAAGGTACAGGGTTATTTTTGTTTTGAAGGTTGACGAGTACGTGTAGATTCTAAATAGCTCTCAACAAGAGAGGGGCAAAAAGTACTGTGCCCTCAGCCAGCATAGGAAAGCAGTGGAAACACTCTCACAGATGCTGGATTTATTAAATGAAATAAAGCACAGTTTTTTGCAGAAAGAAATGTGATGGGTTGCAGGCAAGTACTGGAG
This sequence comes from Phasianus colchicus, assembly GCF_987193195.1. NCBI lineage: Eukaryota > Metazoa > Chordata > Aves > Galliformes > Phasianidae > Phasianus > Phasianus colchicus. Next base: position 7,713,737 of record NC_143453.1, on the reverse strand, counting down.
TGCTGAACTTTGGGACAGATGCACAAACATTCATGCCACGGTTTGGCTCTTGGGAATAGGTATTCTGGTCAAGAGAACGCAGCAGGATGAGGAAAACTCATTGTATTGACTTGTCATCGACTTGCAGGATCTTTGCATAAGTAATTTGGCTGTTCTCTACCTCATTTGTCAAAGCTTTACATAATGTCATAAAGAAGAGATGAGCTTGGACCACTGCTGCAAGTAGTATCAGAAAGTGCTGTGCGTCTGTTACAGAAAGGAACTGGTTGTAGGAAAGGCATGACTTTAAAACCAAGCACATTGTGTAAGAGGTGATGAGCAAAGTAACCATAGACCATGAGATGATGTGACCTGGTAATGTAGGTTGGGATCTCTTGCTGTAGCTAGCTGTAGTAGAACTTGTAGACAGTGTGGCTGTCCATTTGTTGTCTCCATTCAGCCTTGCTAAAATATTTTTATATGGTATGTAATGCTCTGCGAAGGAGTTCCTGCAGATTTTCTTGCCCTTGCTTCCTTTTTAAAATAGATTTTCACTTCAAAAAGTAGTTAGCATACACAACTTCTTAATGTGATGTCTTTGGAGAGGAGTGCTGCTGCCAGGTTGCCCTGTTAACCAGGCTGCAGTGGCCCTGTGGCTGCCTGCAAAGGCTGCAGTTTGCCTGGTGGCAGCTGAAGTAAAAATACCCGTTGTGTGAGGGAACTGAAGTACTCTAGCAGTCCAAACACAGTTACCATGGATGAATTACAGTATGGATATTCTGGCTCATGGTTATTTCTTTTTGAGCCAGAATATGTTTGCTGACTTCAGTGCAAGTTGGATGTATGTAAAAGGTAGAATTTTGTCATATGTAAACTGTGTTTCTCGTTACTGTAAGAGAGGCTGTGTGCTACAACATGGAACTCAACAGAACTCTGTTAAAAAGGTGCTGGCATGTACAAATTAGAGACTGCTGCTGCAGCATGCTTGGCTGAAGTTAGAGAGAAGGGGCCTTTGACCGTTAGTGTTTGACCATTATTGTTTGTCCACTCACACTACTTTATAGCTCATTGTATTTGCAGCATGGTCAAGAAACACCGTGTGTGTTTGGAGCTACTTCATGTTAGTCACTGGACAAACATCTGCATAGAAATAGGCGTGCTATGAAAGCAAGCCTCCATTTCAAAAACATTTTATTTGTGCATCTGACAGCACTTTGTGTGTATAATAATGGCATTTTCTTTCCCATCCCCCTTTCTCCTTTGCTTGATCCCACAGGGAGGTCATAATTCTGTGATTTTCACCAAACTCTGTTGCAATGCAAGTGAGTGTGATGTGATAAATTCAGCATTATGACGTCACTTCATGATCATCAACAGAAGATGGGGTATGTGGGAGCAAATCCTTGTGTAAATACAAATCACTGTGATAAATGATAGTCACGGTAAAAAGCCAAACAAGCATGAAAGCCTTTTCTTGAATGATGATATATTGGCAGCAAAGGCTTTCTGTTTCTGTGCCATCAAATGTTTCTAGCACTCGTCGCTGCTGCAAAAGCTGCCTTGACACTTTATGTATGAGTGTAATATACACTGCCGTGTCTGCTCACCAGTTTATTACTTTTATACATGGCATTTATACTCAATTTTGGAGCTTTAGTGTTAATAAACAAAATAAAAATACATTTAAGTGTCTTGGGCTATTTGAAATGGGAAAATGAGTATATAATTATATAACTTCTAGGATATTAAGATGCCTTGGGCATAACCGCTAAAAAAGTGTTGATATTAATGCTTACCCTACCTATCCTTGGCTGTCCTTAAAATGCTGTGCAGATATGGTTCAGAATTTAAAAATGCTTTAACACGATTGCAGATACACATATGGGTTTTGTTTCCATTGCATAATGTAGTTTCTGCATTGACTGTAACCAAAATGTTTAAGATGCTTTTCAGCGTGGAAGATTACAGCAAAGAAAATTATAGTATGTATTTTAAGTTATACCATTTCCTTTGTTTTTGTGTCTGGGTCATTCATGGACAAACAGAAGTCTTGAAATAATAAAAAAAAAAAAAGTCATTTTTTTAATATGTATCTATATGTATATATAGTGAAACTATGGAGTTTGTTAGTTAGATGTGGACAAGTGAAATTGAGAACTGCCACACTTTTAGCCTGGTTAGCTGTCAGGCTGATGGTGGGCTTTCACCTTTTCCAGTCCACTGCTCAACATGTGGATCAATCTCTGTAACAGAGTACAGTGCCATAGAAATTCTAACCCAGTGATTGCCTACCAAAGATGAAATAGCATCAGTGGGTGCAGTTCTGGGCAGTATCTCAGGATAAATGGATTCAGCAGCCAGATGAGTTTTGTAGACAGGAAGCCATGTGCAGAAGCTCCTTGGGATTTCCCAACAGAAAGGGGACAGGAGCTCACAAGTGCCACGATTCCACTCCAGTGACTGGTCTCTGAAAATATTTAGTGGTTTGGGCAGCACTTAGCAAACTTCAGTTTTTGTAGGCAGTGTAAATAAATTGTCAGCTCTAATGAAAGAAAAAGCAGCGTCCCTGTTCAGCAGTGGTGACTTTACACAAAAGATAAAACATGAGGGTTCAGAGTAGGACTGGTTGGGGGGAGGAAAGTTGGTGATTTTTGTGTTGATTCTTAATGGAAATACTGTAAATACTACAGCTAATAACCCGAGCTTTGTGTTTGCAATACACACCTCAAATTCTGGAGTTTGTGCTTAAATGTCTGAAAGTCATTGCATTTCTTTGTTAACAGACTTGTGTTTGTGCTGCCATCTTTTTTCCTATTAATACTCTTCTGGTCTTAAACTGACAATGCTGCAAATGCTTACAGTGTAAAATATTTGAATAACAGCAGTTTGATGTCTGGTTTTCTTTTTAATCGTGTTTGCAGGATTGGGATGTTGGTGTACTTCCATCACAGGATATCCCTATTCCCAGTGTTGTCTGAATTACTATGTATTGAAATCAGAAAAAAAAATCCCTATAGCTGAAGGTTATCAGAACTTACAGTGGTGTTTAGAAGCTCAGAAGAATGACAACGTCAGGGCTAACTTAAATACTAGAAGGAAAAGTTACTAATATAGGTTTCCTCCTGTGTTCTACAGTCTGTCCAGTGAAGATGCTGTGTGAGGCTGCTTTGAGATGCTAACAGGTATCTTGAACTTTTGGTTTTCCAGTGCAGCATCTCTAAGTAATATTTTGCTATAGGAAAAGGCTGAAATCTTGATTAAAAAACAAACAAACAAAAACAAAAAAAACAAAAAAACTATTCACCTCTCCTACACCCAAACTAAAAGCCCAACTGGTTTTATTTCCATGATATTTATCTCCTTCAAAGGTTTTCCAAACTAGAAATGAGCTTAGTTTTTGACTTATATTCTTAAAAAATGTATACATCACGATCATGTCTTCACAATTAAGTATGCTCTCATTACTGACATGCTCTCATCTCCACTGTCATTTTTATCACCCCAAGCACTAGAGCTCCAAATTAGTCTAACATTGTTTCCTGACATACTTCAGCCATCTAGTGTACATAAATGGATGTATCTAAACACACAGAGCAAAAGCTGCTCTAGGAAGAACCTTGGGAAAGAAACAGATCTGAAATAGTTCTGCGCTTTAATTAAAATGTACTTGTGGGCAGATCCAAAATGTATCAAATTGTCATTTATAGCTTCTCTTTTTTTAAACAGGGAAGTGTCTCCTCTAAAGGGAAAACAAATAGGGTTGGCTTTCATAGCTAAAACAAGTAGTAAGGAGGATGTTTGTGGCATTTGTACAATGTGGCTGCTTTAGATGCTGGAAGCCCTTTCTAAAAATGGAGGTATCACATATGTATTTGGAGTCACATCCAGCTTCTCCCATCCTGCAAAGTACATTATTATTTTAATCTATACCTTCCAAAATTCCAAAACTAATGTAAATGTGTTTTTAAAAAGGAAATAACAAAAATGCTTGAGATCTCATGCCAAATTAATTTCAAATGTTCCTGAATATTTAAGGGAATTAGTTCTTGTTGCTAGCTTTTAATTGATCCGTTTGCAGAGCTCTGTTGCAAACCCAAGAACCAGCAGTGGTGATCTGTGACCTGAAAACTGATCACAGCAATGTGATGAAATTTCTCTGGCATTCTGAACCTTCCTTTAATGTTCTCATGCAAAGACCTCAAGGATTTCCTCCTGTAACTAAGTGCTCAGCATCCATTCCATCTCTGCACTCTGTCTGTGTGACCCCCTAATGCAGTGACACCCTCTGGCCACATTTCCTTTGCAATTTGTCAGTGTTATGACTTCATGGCTGGCTGGCAGGGGTCTGCAGGGTGCTGTAGGTTATGCATTTCCCCCCTGATAGCACTCTCAGCTTTTCCTATCCAAGCTAGCCAGGCTTTCCTGAGTCTGAATTCTGCATCGCAGCATGTAGTGATACCAGTAGGGCTGTTGGTTCTAAGGCCAGGGCTTCAGAGTTGTCTGACAGGAGTGTTGAGTAATTATTAAATTGCTAGAAGCAAATTTCTACCCAGAAAGAAGCTTCAAATGATCAAAATACATTCAGTTTTTTAATACCATTAAGCAGCTTCATGACAATCAAAACACACTGGTCTGTCTAAAACCTCTTCTGCTCTCTAGAAACTTAAGTGAAAATTCTAAGTGTTAAATCTGCATTTTCATTAGCTGTTCTTCTTAGCTGTATTGTTAATGCTGATGTTATTACTGCTACTGCAGTTACTCACCAGTCAAGTAACAGCCCTCAGAAATCTGGAGGTTAGCAGTGCTCTAACAAACGTTTGAAATGCAAAGAACAATTTGCAAAATGCAGTTCTAAAGACGATGTAATAGAGATCATCCTACTTACTAGCCTATTTAAATCCTTGACAACTTACAATAGTAGATCGCTTCGTTTTGAATACAAATTTTAACTTTAACTTCTCCTGCATTGTAATTTTATAGGGAGAAGAAGTGGGTGACAGTTGGTGACACGTCCCTACGGATTTACAAATGGGTACCAGTAACAGAGCCCAAGGTCGATGATGTAAGTATCCTGCAGATGACTTGCATTTTTCAAGGTGTAGAGACTCACATTTAGGGAAAGCTGAACAAAAGATGCTGTCTGTTCTTTAAGCTTCTAAGCTGAGTCTGGTGTTGGTCTCTGGAGCCTTTGGATGGAACGGCTCTAGAGACAATTTGATCTCTGAAAAAAGTGGTATTGATGGTTTATTAAGTGGCAAGTCTTCAGAGTCAACTTGTATCAATTCTCAGATAACTGTTACACAGTTTACTTGAACCTGATTTTGAAACATTCTTCAACATAGTGATTGATGGGGGGTGAGGATAGAAACAAGCTATCAGTTACATTGTCCCTCTTTCTCCTTGATACTTCAAAGGAGAGGAGGAGGCACTTTGTAGTGTATTGTCTATGCATTATTTTTGTTTTGCTAAAAAAAAAATAGATGCAAAACACTGAAGTAAAAGTACAAAACCTGAGTGGAGCCTATATTGTATATTAAGATAGCCAGCCCAAGCAGACAGTCCATGGGTTTCTAATGTAATGTCTGTTTTTGATAAATATTTGGTGTATGCATCATGTTTATATTCTGGTATGCACTGTTCATTTGCCATAATACAATGGCATAAAAATAACAAATGTAAAAATCAAAGTTGATTGGACATAAAAATCGTTTTTCAGTATCAGTTTTACTTGTAACTTATCTCTACAACAGTACCTCAATTATAAAATTAATCCATGGTACCATAGTAAATTAAATGTACAGCAGGATATCTGTATATCCTACGAATGTTTGGCTTTCAGATGAGGCAATCTTACAGTCCAATCTCAAAGTCCAAATTCAAGACCTGGGGTTGATTAGTGTTGTTTTACTTGAGGTTATTTCTTTTGGTGCCTTTGGTTGTACCGCAGGCTTATGTGACAGTTGGAGTTGTGGTAAGCCTTCTGTCATCTTTCAAAGCTTGAGCAGCATCTCTGTGAAATAACCATTTTTGAATTGGGAAGCTGTTCTGGTTTCTTTACAAATATTTGTTCTATCTTTCTAGTTATTGAATGTTTGGTCTTGATTTTATTATTATGTTCCAGTGTGGGAGAGGAAGCTGTGTGCAGGGAGAGAGAAGGTTACTTAGGCTCGTTGCTTCTGAAAATGATGGGTACTATGAAAGCTTGAAATAGAATTTTTGTTGAGTTTATGGATGAATTTTCAAAGTGACTGGTACCTAAAGTCAGAATGAGCTTATATAGTGATGTCTGTATGCAGAGTTTAATTGATGTTTTTTGAGCCATAATCTTCAGCTCCCCCCTTGCCAATCGCATGTTGTTCCAAAGTCACTTTGTCATTTCTTTGAACTGGAATTAAGCTCTGTCCTTCAACTAGTTTTTGAAGGCTGTGGTGGAACCTCACTGTTTTGATGGCTGAACTTTTTTTAAATGGAAAAACAACCCCTCAAACCCACCTTTCAGCTCAAATTGCTCAGTAATTTCTCAGTACTTCTCTTGTGCCAGATGTGTCCTCTTACCTTCAGAAAAGCTGAGAGAGATCTTCCCCTCTGAACTTCCATTTTGCAAGGATAAAGAAGTCTGTGTGGTTTCACCTCTACTTTATGTATTAGAGAATATAATCTGGGTCCTTTCATTTGCTCTCTCTGAAGTAATAAAGCAATTAAGAAAACCTAATAGTCTATGTGATGTGAAGGGAAAAATCTTTCCAGATCTCACTTGCCGAATTTCTTCTTCGATCTTAGACTATGTTTGATCTTATTTCCTTCCCTTGTTGGAGAACATTGTCTTAACCAAATACATAGGTTGGTGAGAGGTCTTCCTAGAGTTAGGCTTTTAATTGTCTTCTCAGCAGGCACGCAGAATCCTCCAAAAGCAATGCAGCTGGCTCTTTCTCCTGTGAGACTGATTACGTCACCTCTTAATTGAAAATGCTGCATCCCTTAGCAGACGCAGATTTTCCACGTGATGGATGCCAATGTCTCTTCCTTTGTTTTACTGCTTTCAGTCCATACTGTTGTTTGGTCACGAGCCTGTTGTGACCTATTGTTCATGTAGAACTATATTGTGTATGCTCTCTGTTTTAGACCAGTCTGATTTTTCTTAATCCATTGTTGAATCTGAACGAAGAAACAGCATTAGATATAGACAAGGAGGAGGTTTCTACAGCATAGGTTGTTGAGAAAGGTAAAAAGCCTTCTCTTCAGTGTCAAAATTCTAAATCTGTTATCATTCCTGTTGTCTGGGTGTGTTCTAAAGCTTCCTAATCTGAAGGGGGGGCATGCACCGAGTTTGGTAGCAGTATGCTAATATGTGTAACCCATAAAGTAAGCAGAGTTAAGCAATCAGAAATCAGATAGCTCGTGAATCTTCAGCCCTGCCCCTCATCAATGTTTTTCATTTTTCCCAGCGTGGCAGAGATTCTTTTGACCTTGCTTTTATAATTGGTTACAGAGTCACCTGCCAGCCTCTCCCTAGTTCTTTGAATGGGTTTTGGCAAGCTGTTTAATCATTGTGCCTCTGATTTTCAGCTGACAGGAGGAGAGGTAGTACTGAGAACTGTTGTACTTTTTTTTCATATTTTTACAAAAACACTGCAGTGGCTTAAAGACAAAAAAAAAAAAAATTAAGTGCTAACTGCTGTTAGAATGTCTCGGTAAAAACCTATGTGCTCTAGTGTTCTGTGTCATGAAGTGCACAATTAAAAAGACAGCCCTGCAATTACTAGGACTGATGCATCACTGATATCATCAGTGCTCATCTCCTTGGTTTGTTTCTCCCTTGAAGTTAGGTGCTTACTAGAAGTAATGAGTGGAAAGGGATTCATATTTAAACTCCTTTGAACTTCACTTGTTGTCATTACTCTGTTCTTGTGGGTTTTTTGGTTTTCGTTTTCTTCATGGTGACTGTGTCATTTGTTTGTGGTAACTTCTGTTTTTCAGAAAAATAAGAATAAGAAAAAAGGTAAAGATGAAAAATGTGGCTCTGAGGTGACCACTCCAGAGAACAGCTCCTCTCCGGGGATGATGGACATGCATGGTGAGTGGGAGAAGGTCAGCACAAATTACCCTATTACACTGCTGTGGAAGTGTAAGCTAACAGTGTCAAATCCTCCGTTGCTCAGTTTGAATCAAAGTAAGAATGGCATCAGATACTTGCTCACTACCTTGGATTTCTGTTCTGTGGATGTACCAACAGTTGTTGAAATGCCTTTTTTTGAGTCTCTTACATGGAGGGAAATACTGTGAGTGGAGCTATATGTGAAAATAAAACTGTCAATATTTACTATCCAAATGTTATGCTCTTACTTTCGCTGAGTTAGTAACTGTCAAGCTTGCTCTCAATACTTGCAGAACCAGAAGACCCCCAAAGCCTTGGTGGCACCTACCATTGTTTGTTAAGGTTTTGTACTTATTTAAGGGAAGAAGAGAGTCAGAGCAGAATTCATGAGAGTCATGAGGGCAAGCTGTGGTTCTCCTGCATCTTCTTTCTGCCTTGACTTGATGAAATTAACTGGTTAAGAAAATGTTTTTTGCTTCCCAGTCAGACAGTTTAAAAATAAAAACAAAAAAACCCCTGCAACTTGTTGACTGCTAGTATGATATTTATTACAAAGGAGCAAGCACAGCTCTATTTTAATTTTTTACTTTCTAGGTGTTTGGATAGCAATTATGGTTGAGAATGCAGCACATTTGAGCTGATAAGAGAGGACTGAGTTTTGGCGGGATGTAATTTTTTCACTTCAGCTTTATTTGCATTTTTATTGCTACTTGATTCGTTTTTGCAGTGTTTGCAGTGAGTATGGTCTTGTGATTAAAGGATTGAGTATGTTATTCACAGACTGGATTAATTTTTCATCCATGTTGCAAACTTCTAATTTAATAATTAAATATTCTTAAGCCTTTTACCCCCATCGATGAAATGAATATAAAACAAGTATTATATCATTTTTAATTGTGTTTTTAACCCATATTGTACAATTTCACTGTAAGCTTAATCTTATCTTCGAGCTGTTCTGACAAGAGATGGTTCAGCACTGGCTGTGTGTTTCTGAAGTCCTTTGGATGTAATGATTGTACATATGCAGAGGGAGATGGATCACCTAACATGCTAGTAATTTAATTAATATTTTGCTGGGTTACTTCTCTTTGGGGATCAGGGCTTCTGTCTCAGTTCCCCCAGTTAGACTGGTTTAAAGATTACAGCAAGTTTCACTGCTACCCATAAAGTATTAGCTGAGATATTTAAACTGCTGTCATTGGTTTTCACAAAAGGAGGACACGAGCAGCACATCTCCTGATCTGTGTTGCAGAAAGTTTTTATCATAGAGCTTCTTGAGTGTAGAGAGTATTCTGAAGAATTATTTCTAAGATGATGTCGCTTTTAGGACTGGCTGCTACATTGTGCTTTGATAGCACTGTGGGCTTTTTGACCTTGGGACACCCTTCTAAAACCACCTGCTCATCAGAGCATTGTAGTGATACAAAGGAAATTTTTAGCATGAATATTTAATTGGCCCTTTGTTAGCTGATCTATAAAACGAGGTGGTTCCAGTTAACCTGTTCTACTCACATTACAAAATTATGGGTTCTTTAAAAGAGATTGAAGTAAACATTCTCTGTTTTATTGTATTTATGTACAGCATTTGGAAAACTCTTGTAATTACAGCATATGCTGCAAGAGCAGAAGTTGTGATGGTATGGAGTAAGCCTGGTGTTAGTGTAAACGCTGCTGTACTTGGTCTCCAACAAGCTAGGCTATATCCTGCATTATCAGGATATTACAGGAAAAACAAATGAAAAAGGAACAATTATGTTGTGCTTTTTATTCAGATCTTGTCAAATTGGACTTTCCTGTTTAAATCTTTTTTGTTAACAGATGACAATAGCAACCAGAGTTCAATAGCTGATGCTTCTCCAATAAAACAAGAAAACAGTAGCAATTCAAGTCCAGCACCAGAACAGAATTTGGCAACACAAGCAGATGGCACTGAAGTAAAGTCTGATGAAACTCAGTCAGAAGCAAAGGAGCAACCTGGTTCAGAAGGTAAGCTGAAAGACTGCCCTTAAAGCCAGCAAAAACTCTTATCCTTTAGTGTGGTATCCTTTATTTGCTTGTCCATTTTAAGGACCGAGTTATAACAGCTTGAAATAAATGGTTCTGAATTCTCAGCATCTAAATAAAAATGAACCATGAACTCTTGCTTACCAGTCATCCTTCCATACAACAGGAAGGGCCAGATTGACACTCAAGTCCTTTTTAGAGAGGAAACAAACAAATCTGTTTGTTCTTGAAAAAAGAACTAATTTAAAATAATGTTTAAAAAGTGACTGTTACCATTTAATCACACAAACCCTAGAGTTACTTTTGTACTCTTACTCTTTTGTAAGAGATGTTCATTACCTAATGTGAAAGTAAAATGGAGGCAAGATACTTTAAATTGTATCTAATTTTTAACTGTGTAAACTAAAATGTAAGCTTTCCATTTTTTCTTAACATTCCTAGTTATTCAAAAGTTAGTTCTGAATTCTGTCCTATTTTCTAAAATACAACTACAGTTGTACACAGATGAAAACTGCATGTGGATTAAGAGATTGATGTGAACCTCACTCTTTAAATTGTATTCGGGTAATTGAAACATGTTCTGTATTTATAATCTGTGGAAGATAAGTGTTTTTATCCCCATTGTAAGAGATAAAAAATGTCCTTAACACCATTCTAATTATTTGGTTGCAGAATTCTTCCCATAGCAAAGCAATTAAATTATGCCTTCCTGATTAAGTTCTTAGCTCGACAGATCCACAAACCAATTTAAATATAGAGCTTTTATCTGGGTAACACTGGAATGATTATGTTGAAGTTGTCATCGTTAATGGGGGATAAATTATGACAACTGAATCATCACCAAACAGGAATAAAACAGAATCCTTCAAAGAACATCTCAATGAGAACGTTTGTGATGTAGTAAAATGTGAAGATTTACTCCTAGGTCTGATACTGTCTGAACTCGTTTGTGTGAAGATGCTATGTAGCATACATGCTTCCCTGACTAAATTTGGATTCAAAGAAAATCATATCAAGTTTTCTGGATTTGTTCCTGAGTGCGTTACTGTAAAACAAAAGGGAGAAGCAATGATAAAAAAACCACAGCACCTCCTGCTAGTGTTGCTACACAGTTAGGGATCCACTAATGATCCCAATTGAGCCTTTTTCTGTAGCTGCCTCTTAACTTCCGGTTCAAACTAATTTTCCTTGCGTTCATTCAGCCCTTTGCAAAGTTTATGTTGGAACTTGTTTGCTAATAGCATCGACTTAGTTCTATGGTACAGGGTGTGTGAGAGTTTAGCTCCCTCTAGGGACTGGCTCCGGCAATCGTATACTGCCGGTAGCATGAAGGCAAAGGCCTTGTAAAGTGGCAGTAGTGAGTGGTTTTGATTATGGAGTTTGAAATTAATTAATTATCTTTGTGTTGCTATATATGTTAATGGCTACGTGGGAGTGGAATTTTCATCTCCTGCTGAATGCTTTTGTTTATAATAATTTCTTGAAATTTTAGATACCTCTGATGAACAGAATTCACAGTCTTCAATGGAAAATTCCATGAATAGTTCAGAGAAAGCAGAAATTCAGTCCTCTGGAGAAAACGATATACTTACAGAGGCATCAAAAAACTCTCAGGTAACTTTAAGCACAAAAGCCCAATTACTTAGGATTTGAAAAAGAGCATTTTTACCAAATAGCAAATGAAAAGAGGCCAGTTGTATATTTAGGCTCATTTCCTAATGCAATGGCAATAAAGCAGCTGTAGAGTATTAGAGGTATGTATACCTGGTGGTGTGGTTAATTTGCTTGCCTTCTTGCATTGCAGATAATTTGATGAGCAATACTACAACTGGTCTGGTTTACTTCTTGTGTTCCTGTACCAGGCTGTGTTAGTTTTAAAGGGAAATACTAAAATTTAGCCTTAACAAATAGTCTGGGCCTAACCAACCGTAAAGACCCCTTTGAGGACAATTTAGATGTAAAATACTTTCTATCTAAGAAAACTCACACAGCAGCTAGGAAAGTGAATTTTTTTTAGATTCTGTAGACAAGGTGTTCTCATGTTGACTTGCTTAGAGTACTGAAAAAAATCCAGATGGGTGGAAGAAGGAAATTATTGTAATCATTCTGTTCACGCTGGGTCCCTCACACAGAGCACTGTGCCTTCCTTAGTCTTTCCAAACGTTTCATGTTCTGTCCTGTAGAGGTTGCTTTGTCTATAGCAGGAGTAAAGTCATGTGCACATGGTGTGTGTTATGCTCAGGTGTGGAGGTGAGGGAAGTCTGGGTATAACCATGCATCAAGGCTGTTGCCTGGAACAATCCCTGAGACATGTAGCCTGGAACTAAAAATTTGCCCTTTTGAGTAGAGAATACAAATGTGAAGAAGCTGAAGTAAGATGTAAGTAGAGGAGTGATTTTTGGAAGCAAATCGACTTGGTCACATCGTTCTCTTATCCAGGGATGCTTTGTGTTTCGCAAGTGACACGCCAGGGAATTTCTTCTTGCTTCTTGTTTGATGTTTATGGCACGTGAAATTCAATGCAATGATAACATGATTGTTTTTCTTTCCCCCCTGCCATTAAGGACTCTGAAGGAGTGCCACCTTCTAAAAAGATGAAAGTAGAGGCTTCCCAACAAAACGTTGAAGAGATTTAGACTATAGATTTTTCTGGTCAGTTTTTATGTAAGGTACATCAGTGGGCTTAATTCTAGAACAACCTTACTTAAGCATCTTCTCTTGGATGAGGACAGAACTCCTAACTTTTCAAGTTACCAAGCAAAAATCCAAGAAAGCCTAACAAAGGTTTAACTTCTCAGACACTGAAAACTTTTTCCTGTGAAACAAACATTGAGAACTTTTAAGTTACTGTCTCTGAAATGGTTGGAGTAAACAACTCAGGAGGGGTCTACGCACTGTTTCTAAAGTCAAAATTACGATTATGTTGCTGCTGTATTTTTTTTTTTCATTTCTCTATTTAACATTGTAAGATATTTAAGGATGGTACAGGTCAGGTATTAGCTTTCATGTGAAGTTCATTGTTCTGGCGCGATGTCTGCTTTTGTTTTGTGCCTTGTGTTCTGAAAACAGTGCTAACTTTTGACTTTTAAAAGTTGTTTTGCAACTGTCTCCTTTGCAAAGTGACCTATGTTTGTATAATACCATGTAGAAAGGCTTTTTGTTTTTTTGCTTTTTTTTTTTTTTTTTTTTTTGGAGGGGGGATTGTTTTATTTTATTCTTAATTTTTAAATCCCTGGTGCTTAAATTTTAACAAATACCAATCAGGAAGCCATTTTCACTCTTGGAGTCCAAGGAGAGAAAAGAGCTTGATATATTATTTTAGCAGCTATAGTGGAGATCTTTTATTGAATGCATGGCATTCGCAACTGTAAATTTGGTCTTCTAAATACTTAACTTCATCAGAAGTTAACATGATCTGTTTACCATTTATAGTCCAGATCTGAATATATAGTGTAACACAACAGTTAAAATACTTAGGTATTAGGTCCAGATCTCTGTACTGGGTACAACTTGCTTTACAGAAGAGTTCCACTATGTATATAAATAGGATCAAAAGGATTGATGCACAATGAATTTATTTTCAATTGGACTTTTTTGATATGAGATTTTCACTGAACTGGATTTCACTGTACTGTTTCTGTATAAGATGTTTACTTCTGTGTTCCAGGTTAATACTGTATTTGGGATTTTTTTTTCCTTTCAGCAAGTCTTGTAAATAAGCCTTGTTGTTTCTGTCGTCTCTGCATCACTGATAGAAATGTTCCTTCTTTTACAATTATGTCAAAGTGTGCTTATGCTGAACTTAATTGAAAAGCACTAAGCATGTGCAACTCCCTTCAAAGCAGTGGCGTTTAGAAGTGCAAAACCATCTGCAAAGGTCTCATCTTTGGGGCCTGATCTTCCAGGGTGAGTGCCCAGTTAGAACTGCTCAGTGTCAGTGGGAACCACTTCTCACTTAATGCTCTTCACACACACATGTGCACGTGCACACGTGTATTGCTGGATCAGGCCCTTAGTCTGTCTTCACTTTGTATGTGAGAGGTGGAGCTTGTAATTTAAACTATGATCTCACAGCTATGAAAATGGTTGCATATAGTTTGTAAGCTAAGAACTGTAAATACTTTTTTAAAGGAAAAAAAAAATCGCTTCCAGTTGATACATTTTCATAATTAGCTCTTCATCAAGCTTATTTATTTCTGAATTCTCCAATAGTGAAAATGGCTTGCACTTAGACTACTGGATTGCGTCTGCAATTACCACTTTATTAGGAAAAACAATGGGAAACTTGGGGGAGGGAGTGGAGGGAGGGCAGGTGGGGGAGCCAGTGCTGGCGTTCCATAGGATGTTTGTAGGATTCAATTCCAAACAACGTATGACACTCAATTTCACCACTTTTCCTTTGTGTTGAAATAAACTTTTTGGATTTTAACTGAATAAAATTTGATTGCAAAACCATTTGTGAAAGAAGTGTGCTCCCTAATAAGTTTTTGGGATTTCTGGTCTGATCACGAAGCCCATTAACGTTCTGAAAATAAGGAAATGAGGAGCCAAAAATTATGTTTGCACAACATTATGCAATGAAATGGTAGAATTCTCTCTTGAATTGTGTGTATGCCTAAACTGTGGATAACTGGTCAATGATGATTGATTTGTATGTATATTACATTCAGATTTGTGATATTTTGTGAGAAGTTCTATTGATATATGAAATGGTCAAATTTAGAAAGATTCAAACTTTAAAATATTTTTGCTTTACTGTTTCTTTTATTTTTAATGCTAAAGCAAAACAAATCTGATGCCACCTTTGACAAGCAGTCATTTTTACTAATCCCTATCTCCAGGTGCATCACAGCAAGTTTTTAATTCTAATTTTGTAGAAGTTTCCAAGGGAATTAAATAGATTTTTCGTTTAGAAACTAATTCCTGTACTTTAGGAAGAAATAAAATATATAAATAGCACTAAAAATACCTCAAATTTTTCATTAGATAGAAGCATTTATTGGCATTATTGACATCAATAGGTTTAATTATAAGCTTCCTTTTCTCTCCTGTGGCTTCTGCTCGGAACTGTTCATTGTTCTGTGGCTTACAAGACAAGGCATCATAATTATACTCTTAGAGCCTTTATTTCTAAAATAGTAATGTTTCATTTACAGCTTATATGGGATACATTCAGAACTTTTATTTTTAACCAGAGATTCTAGTGACAACAGACAGCTGAACAAGCAGATAGATTTGGGTTCCTTAGATCAGTTATTGTCATTCTCTAAGAGAAGAGACTTTGGCATTACCTGGTATGAAGAAATCCAAAATAGTGTATAAGACTGTTATTAGTCTTAGTGAAGTGCCTGATAACATTTATGGGCCAACGGATGTGATTAAACACATTTTAATGCCAGAAAGTACAGATGGGACCAAACCAGAACATCGAATTCAAACCAGCCTGAGGTTTGAAACCACATCTAAATCCAATTGGTTTTGGTTTTGTTTGTTGTTTTTTTTTGTCTTGGACCTATCTCTACCAGAAACTTGTTTTCACTGTAAAAGGTTTTATTGAAAGCATTGAGACGTGGAGCAGAAGGAGAGATGTAATTTTCTTCAAGATGACTGAAAGTTCTCATACAGCTAACGTTTTAGAAATAGTGCAGATTTCAAGAAGTGCTTCCTTGCTACAGTGCTGAATGTTGGAGCTTCAGTTACAAAACATAAAAAGGAAAAAAAAAATTAAAAAAAAAAAAAAAAGAAACTAGAAGCAAGTAAGTAAATTAGCTGAGTTTGTGGAACATGTGGGAAGGCCTTCCAAATAAGTGATTTACTCAGCCAAACATTTTATAGCAGAACTATTCCTTGGAATTTTTATGCTTGGGAAAGTAGTTGTTAAACATTCCAAAAAAAAAAAAAGTGCTGGCACTTACAAAACAACAAAAAAAATTGACAAGGCAGTATAAAATATGGTTTTGGGTGGCTATCTTCATACATAAACATTGTCATGTTTTGGAATGTTCTTTATATCTAAGGGCCTGTTAGAAGGTGTAAAGAATTTTGTTTTCTTCAATACCTAATCGTTTTCCATCTTATGATTTGTGTGTGTGTGTGTGTGTTGTACAGCAGTATAATTTTTCACTTATTTATTCCATCGGTAGTTATGGTTTGTACAATGTACAATGGTTTCATTTCAAAAATAAAATAAAAATCACAACACGAATGCTTTGTGACTAATTTTTATCGAGAAACTTAATCTCAGCTTGTTTTTAAAATTAAAAATAAATTCCCATTTTTGTAGTCTTTTGAAATATGCATTCTATGGTGTTGTCTTATTTGGTAGTGTGTAAAACGATTCATTTGGTTTGACCAAAGGTTGCCGCGGTGTGTTAGCAGGGCACTGACTGGGCGTGGGTAATGTAGCAGCAACAAATATGGGCAATGAAATTACAGCAGCCTGCAGAAAAACTTGGTAATGTAAGGTTTAATGTGCCTGCTGTTGGCTTAGTACTCGGCTAACGTCTTGTGGAAACTTAAATTGGAGCAGAGGGCACAGTGTGAAAACGCGCTTCAGCTGGGAAGCATGCAAGAGTGATGCTGGCAAGGATAAAAATTCCTAGGAGTTTTGGAAGGATTCTTTACATTCAGGGTGGATGGGAAGTGTCCTGTTTATTCTCAGCATTTCTATGTGCTGTGTCCCAAAGTAGCCTGCAGCTGCCCAGACAGCTGTGGGGGGGGGGTGATCTGCTGCTCCTGGCTGGTCCATTTTGGTGCCTCCCTTGCATTTACTGGGTGCTTGTGGGATCCTTTCATTGAACCACCACAATCTGCCATCCTGTCTGAAAAACAACTACCTAATTTTAGTGTTGCTTTTTTTTTTTTTCTTCATTTTATGGAGTAGGGCATCAAAACTGCAGAGAGAGGAAAAGAGGATTGCAGCCTCGCTCAAGACAGGTCTCGGGAATGAAAACCTCTGAACAGGTAAGGCTTGTGCTGGTAAAGGGGTGAGCAACAGCACAGCCTGGAAAGCGGGGTGCAGAGCTGCAGGTTGGCTGTGGTTTGCCTGAAGCAGGATGGGCAGCAGAGTGGGAGCGATGGCTGGACTCCCAGCCCTGCAGCCACCCCATGGTCTTGGGGCTGTGAGTATGTCTCCCTGATCTCTCTGCCTCATCAGAATGGGAAGGCTTATCTCTCAGGCTGTGAGATTTAGGAAGATAATCTCTTACCACTGAGAGCTGTGGTGTGTATGCTGCAGGTGTATTTTTAAGCACCAAGAATGTGTCTCTTGTGTGTGTTATAGTTGAATTATAAGTAAATGTCTCTAATCCTGTGCTGAAAGCCTGCTTTTTGGAAGGAACATCAGCAGAAGATGGTGGCCTACATCATTTTGTCTTGCATCACAGACTGCTAAAACAACAGCCAGAAATGGCATTGCTGAGATGCTGCTGGGACCGTGGTGTTCCCTGTGCCTCCCTGTTCCCCACTGGGGAGGAGAGGAGAGACAGCAGCCTTGGGCCTGGAGGTGCTCCAAGAGCTCATCTTAATGAAGTAAAGCAGAATGTCCATCTCCAGAGCTGCATTACGATTGCAGCCTTTTCTTAAGAACTGCCATTTGTGATGTTGACAGAGAGCTCAACGTCAGTCTTGATTTTAAAGACTTCTCACGGCTGGAGCCCTCCCATGGCAACGACACCTTCCTTTTCCTTCGTGTGGGGGAACTGTTGCACTTAGCTGAGCTTAGGGCCGTTATTCCGAGGAAGAACGTTAGCAAAGACCTGCAGTTAATTCCCGGTTCTGGTCAGCACGACCGCAGCCCCACAGCCAGAGGTGGTTCTGCACTGCTGCCCACGTGCCTCCTCGTGACCTCGTCCCGTGGGAATTAAACCGGGGGGAGCGGGGCGGAGCAGCAGCGTGGCACCGGGGCTGTGGCGTCCTCGCCTTCCTCGGCCACGATATTTTGTGCCCGCGGTGGTGCGAGGGGAAAGGAGAGGGCCGCCGTGGGTGCGTGAGGGGACGCGAGGTGGCCCCGCCCTCGCGTTGTGAACGGCAGCAGGGCTGCCGGGGGCTGCGCTCAGGGGCGGCGGGACGACCTTCTCCTGAGGGAAGCCCCGACCGGGGGCGCTTGGCGGGAAGCGCCCCGCAGCTGCGGGACGGCGCCGTCGGGCGGGGCCGCTGAGGGCCGCGGCGCCGAGGCGGGAACGAAGAGGGGCGGGCCGCGAGGGCGGGGCTGCGGCTCCGGCTCCTGCCGGCGGGGCGGGGCGCTGAGGGCCGGTCCGGGGCGGAGCGGGGCGGTGGCGGCGCAGAGCGGGCCGGGGGCTGGCGGCGGCGGCAGCGGGGCCATGGCCGCCGACGTGTTCATGCGGCCGGCGCAGCTCCTGGGCGCGGCGGGGCCGCTGTCCCCCCGCACGGAGCCCGACGAGGACTCGTCGGACACCGACGACGGCGGCGCTTCGCCCGGAGGAGGGCGGCGGTGCGGGCCGCGGCGGGGGCAGCCGCCGGGCCCCCAGATCATCCATTCGGGCCACTTCATGGTGTCGTCGCCTCACAGCGAGCAC
Source organism: Phasianus colchicus (assembly GCF_987193195.1). NCBI lineage: Eukaryota > Metazoa > Chordata > Aves > Galliformes > Phasianidae > Phasianus > Phasianus colchicus. The sequence continues at coordinate 7,695,122 of NC_143453.1, read as the reverse complement.
CCTCCCAAGAAGGGCTACGACTTCGACACGGTCAACGAGCAGACCTGCCAGACCTACCAGTTCGGGGCGGCCCGGGGGGGCGGCGGCGCCGGGGGGCGGCTGAGCATCGACGCGTCCCTCACGAAGCTCTTCGAGTGCATGTCCCTGGCCTACAGGTACCGGCCGCGAGTCGGCGGCGCGGGGAAAGCCCCGAGGGGGGCGGGGAGGGGCGCGGGGCCCGAGGGCGCGGGGCCGGGGCAGCGCCGGGGGCGGGCGGGGCCGCGCGACGCCGTGCGGGAGCCGCTTCTGCCGCACGAGAAGTTGGGGCTCCTGCGCTGCGCTTAGGCCACGGCGCTGAGGGAAAGCTGCGCCCCGGCCCGCGCCCGCCGCGCTTCGAGGCGTGCGGGGACACCGGGGGCAGCGCGGATCGCGGCGCGCCGATCCCGTCCCGGCGTGGGCGCAGCGCGCGGCATCGCCGCCGGCTTTGGTGCGAGCGGCCGTCTTCTGCACGGAGCCCGAGGCAGAGCCTCGCGGGGAGCGCTTGTGACACCGGGACCGCTCTCTGAGCTTTCTGCCCGGCTCTCTTTCTGTAACTGCCTCAAGAAAGTAGAGTCTGTCATTGTTTCCTTTGTTCCGGTGGCTGCAGCTGAGCGCTGCACTTCCTGGGTTTATCGGCGCCTCGCGCTCTGACTTCGGTTTTGCTTTCCATCAGTTTGTTCAGATGTTACGTCCACATTTAGGCCCTTTGTCTGTCTTCCAAAATGGAGGCAGAGCGATGGATCAGAAGTGTTGGGAAAGATGTGTGTCTGCCAGAACCTTTTGTTCCACGCGATAGATCAGAACGGGATCCGGTCTGATGTTCTCTATTAAACGTGTTCTGGAAGTTGATTAGAAGGGATGATGGAAAACTCCCCTGAGCGTTATCAACAGGAATACTTATCTTCGTTTGTAGGAGCCATGTTAGCTGGAGCCGAACTTTGCCCACCCCAGATGTCTCTATTCTTTGCCTTTTTACAGGGGCTTTTCTTCTGGTTTTAGAATTTATTTATTTTGAAGTGTTGCTCAGTGAAGAGGAAACAATAGAACCGTCCGCTTGGTACCTTTAGTGAGAAAACAGAGCTGTAAGTAACCTTGCTTGGGTAATTTGTACCAGCAGGTTATTAGTTACTGATGTGAAGAGGCTCATAAAATCTTAGCATTTACAAAACAAAATAAAAACGTGACACTAAAAATCAACCGTTCTGCCTGAGAGGAATATGCGGAGGAACCAAAAGTATCAGGAGTGACACAGCTTCTGTGTATCTCCTCACCAGCCTCTATTACACATGTAGGCTGAGGCTCACTGCCTTAGAAGTGGTCTGTACTCTCCTTGGGGCATGTGGCACTTAGGGGAACAGCGTGTGCCTCTTTTGCTTTGCTTCATGTTGGTCTGAGGGGCTCTGGTTGGCTCGGGGATGGTTTTGTTGTTACCTTTGCTGTATCTTTATCATTGCTGACAAAAAATGCAGATATCATGTGCGCACTTTTTCTACTGCTGTCACTGGATGGAAACCCATGCTAGAGAAAAACAAGAAAATAACCCCACAGCAGAAAGGTGCAGAAGTGTCTTTTGGCATTGTGGCTGTTGCAGAGCCAGCAATGAAGGGCCTGAGCCAGCAAGTCATGTTTCTGGAGCAGGTTGATAACTACGTTAAGTACAGAAACAAGGAAGTTGATGTAACAGAGCTGTGTGCGCAATATTTATTTACACTTGACACCCATTGCTGATATCTCAGTGTTTAAGTCTTAAAAAGAAGCACTAAATTGTGTTATCTATCAGCCTTACCGATGAACTAGCAAAGGAAGTTTTTCTGCCAGGTCAGGATGATTTAATTTTGAGATGGTCAGATTTATGCTGAATCACATTCACTTGGGGATGCGTAGCATAGCCTGGCCTCTTCTAATTGTGCTGGAAATATATTTTTTTGTCTTAAATAGCTTTGTTCTATTAAGCAACTGCTGCACTTTTTTATGATTAAAAAAGAAGCTGTTTCTGAACGTGATGGAAGTGTTTGCCTCGTGCCTTTGAGCAGTACAAGCTAACCTGATTTTGATTTTCATCCTATGTGTCTCAGTCACGTATCCATCTGCACAGGCAGAAGAACCTCATTTCAGATGAGCTATTTCACAGAGGAAAACGTGGCCGGAGCACGCTTTGCTGTACAGTTCGGAGATTAAAACAATCTGCTGAATCAATAAGTTACTTATAAACGCTGCAGTTTACCACAGGTGTCACGCGGGCTGTACTTTATCTAATTGTCACCAGGTTTCTTCATGAGATTGATTGTGGTAACTGTACTGTGCTGGCGGAGGTAGAAGAGCCCTGGTTTTTCTCTTCCAGCTCTTTCATCTCAGTGCTGTAAAACAGTGTGACCTTGCACATCTTTGTGTGCATAAGTAGCGCACGTAACTGCAGTTGGTACATGGCGGGTAGGCAGCTTTATACATAAAGATTTAAAAAATATGCTTTCCAAAATGGAAACGACCTTTGCCATTGTTCCTTCTACTAGTGAGAAGCTATGCCAATAATTATGTGGCCCGTAATGGCTGTTACGTAAATTACATCAAATGAAATGTAATCCTGATATTTAATTTACTGGAACCATTTACTGACTTTAAACTTATCCAAATATTTACATCACCCAAAAATAACTTTCCCAAACTGAACTATATTCTGAGATGTTTTGGTTATAGCACATCGTAATGTAAGTTGGTTGATTCTCTTTTTTTTGAGATCTGGAAAGAAGAATTTTTCCAAATTTGGTCTTACAGCACTGTCATCTTCAGCAGAAGAATAATTTTCAGTTCCTTATAGCACCCAGGCTGAAGGCTTTTGTGAGGTGAAAAAATGTGCTGTAAGAAAGGATGCTGCAAGCCATTAATGGCCCTATTGGGCTGGAATATGGGAGTGGCAGCATTCCCTGTGGAAAGCTCTGCTTTGGGAACGTGCAGTGGAAGATCCAAAATCTAAAATATGCATGTAGAAATACAGATCTCCCTCTTGCATTGGCAGGCAGAAGATCCATGCAGCTGAGGGAGCAGGTCAGCCAGCTGTGTGTGGTAATGTACAAGGTGTAAACAAAGCATGAGCCTTATTTTAGGAATTAGTGAGCGTGAGTTGTTCTTTAATGTGGGTGGCTTTCCTCTTAGACTTCTGTTACGTGTAATTATGCCAGCTGATGTCAATCTTACTCGGCGGTATGACATGATAGGGTAAATGAAAATGACTTTGTGGGCTTGTTTATTATTAAGTAGCCTCAGAACCTTCTCACCTTCTAATGAGAGCTTAAGGAGCACGCCAGGCGTTGTATTTAAGGTAAGAGTGTTAGTGCTGGCATTAGGTACTTGTTTAAAACCTTCTGGATCCTGCTCGTTAAAGTTGCACGGAACATGAGTGTGAGGTGTGGGAGCCGTGGCATCAGTTTGCTTTTTAGAAGCTTGCCAGGTCATTTCTAGATCTCATCTCTCCTCTTTGGCAATCTGACCCCATTGCTTTATGTAGATGTAAGCCAAAAACACTCCCTTTGGTGCTGGACTGACATTTCAGATTGACTTGTTTCTAAAGCACGTTTTCACATACAGTGACTGAGTGCTTTGGGAAGTTCTTGGCAGTGGTGCTAGCAGGTTGGAAAACGCTTCCAGAATTTATCTCTTCATTTTTATATGCTACTTGTGGGAACAACTCTGACAAATACACCTGTGCTCACTTCATAAATTAATCCTAATTTGAATTGAGTTGCTGTGTTATGAGCACTGGTGGGTAAGGTATGCTATGTTCGGAGCATAATGTGAATCAGGACAGTGTTACTGAGCCTATTACCTTGCTTAAGTCAAGTGCTTGATATAGTCATAAGCTTTTAAGCTCTATTTAAGTAACTGGTAAGTTGCACCGTGACAACCTTGAGCCTCAGGAAGGTTTTCAGAAAGGTTGCTGAGCTGTGCTCATTTCAAAGATGCATCTGTTTTGCCAAAGTAAATATTTAATAGTGGTTGTGTGAAAATTAAGATTTTGGTGTCTTCGGTGCTACGCATGCCTGGGAAGAAATGATAAATTCCGAAGACAGATTTAGATGCAGGAACAACCTTTTTTTTTTTTTTTTCCAGCAGGCTCCGTGCCTGGTGCTTTTGGTGGCTTGTGCTCTTTGTTTTTTGTGTTTTTTTGTTTTTTGTTTTGCTGTGTGGGGTGCACTGCAGAGGTGTGGTCTGCAGTAATTGCACTTCTTATAAAAACCGTGCTGTTGATATCATCTTGTGATTTACCAATCCATCTGCATGTTGTCTCGTAGTTTTCTTGTCCTGCGTTCCCAAGTAGTAAACAGATCTTATTTTCTGGCATAAACACAATGTGGATTTCATAACCGTCATTTTTGTTGGGTTGTTGAAATAGGGAAATGGGGAGTTGTGTGTCCTCAGATTGCCAAGTTCTTGGCTGAACTGCGAGATATGGATTTCTTTTTGTGAGGATTTTGTGTTGTGTGATTATGGTGGGCTTTGAACGAAGTAGATTTTGGCAGCAGAAATCAGCATTTTGGTTACCTGTTTTTCTTTCTTTCTTTCATCTGAATAGCAAGAGGAATTAAAGCCAAAAAATCCCAATTTCTCAGCTTTCCTCATGAACTTCTATCTACTCCTTTTGTAGTTCACTGAATCGTGCTTGTTTGTGACTCTTACGTGTTGGGAAAAAAGATTTCCCCTCTCTTGGAAGGCAGAGCTGATGGTACAGCAGCTGCTGGTCTGTCTTTGTATCCCTGAGCCTTAAACAAAGGGGTACCCACAGCTGCTGCAAGGTAGGAAGTGGTGGGAGGTGTAATGGAGCTGTGTAGCTCCACTGAGCCGATGGGCAGGCATTTCTGCAATGCCAGAAAGGTGTTCTAAATTTGCAGAGAAACCGAAAGGCCTGAAAGAGAGTCAGCTCTGTTAAATGTTCTGTATGAGTGGAATTTTTCCTGTAATCATAATATTGGGTGATCACTTGCAAAGAAAGGGGAGTGAGAGGACAAGGTGGGAGGTGGGAGGCTGGCTGAGATTTGTAGTAAAATTACAAGGATCTTTGAGGAATGCATTGGATGAATGAGAAGAGCCAAGTTAAAGGCACACATTGGGGTCGATAGTGGTGATAGAGGTCATGGAGATGAAAACAGGAAGGGGATACGACGATATGATCAAGTTCAATTAAATGGGAGCAGGGGGAGTGCGAGGGCTGCTCCGGTGCTGCCTTGCTTCCTTTTGCTATAGGAAAGAAAGGCTTGTCTCTCTAAAACAAAACAACAAAGCTGATCAGCTTAGAAGCTTGGACCAGTTAGGATCTAATCTGTTATTTCATTTTTAATTAACAGACTGTAGGCTATAGGCTAGCTACTTCCTTTCCTTTGTATGCAGAAATTAATTGCATTTACAGTTTTCCTCTTCTGTCCTTTGATATTGTAATGTCACAGACATGAACAGTCTCTTTAAAGACAAAACTTCTAAGCTACTTCTAAGGAAAGAGGCGAGCTTTCTGAACTCTTTGATGGCTATTGAAATATTTTACAGCTGTCCTATGAACTTTCCTTTCACTCTGGGAAGGAAACCTTTAAAATATGTATAAAACAATTCTATAGATGCTTAGAAAAAGTACTTGTTTCAGTGACCTCCAAAGAAAATAGAGTTGGTTCTTTGTGTTCCAGACAGTGATGGAAAATTCTGAATCTGATTGTTTTTAGTGCAAGCTGAAGTTGCACTATTGTCACAATTTCTGAAGCAGGAAGGCTGGAAAAACAGGGTTAGGAAAAGCTAGGCTTTCCTGAAATCAGTTCTGCTAGTTTTACTGCTAGAACAGAAATTCTAAACGTGGGCTTCTCAAAATATGTTTGTTTGCTCAGAAAGGAGCTGGAGGGTTATTTGCTTTGAATGTGGAAGGTGCTGTCTTTATGCTACTTGCAGTATAATTAATGTAGGCATCTCTTTGTAAATCAGGCAGTAATGGCCATCGGAAGTGTTCTAGCATGCGTTTGCTGCAGCTTATTTGCTTTGTGACATGAACACAAAGCCTTTCTCTGGCCCTTAGTTTCTGGCTTGTTGATCTTAGATAAATCAGCTAACTGCTTACTTTTCCTTTTCCCTTTCTCTTTCACGAAAGTGGAAAAAACACTGCAGAAAGCCAGGTGTGTGCAGCAGCCTTTTTGAGAAGGAGAAATGGAGGAATAAAGTTGAGCAATGATCTATCACGGGAACCTAAAAGGAATCTATATCAAAGGTGACAGTTCAGCTACAAAGCTAAGTAATAAAGGCAAGGAGACAAACAGAAGATTTAGGAGGAAATGAGGCAAAAGACCTGCAGCTTAGTGACACCTGTTAGAAAAGGCACTGAGTTGTAGCTGATGGGGAGCTGCAGATGCAAATTACAGGGTAATAAAACCAGGCTGGTATTTTAACAGTAATCTTAATGCATCGGGAAGGCAGTGTGCTGCTTACTGCCTTTGGCACTTGCTGGGCTGCGGGTGAGGAGCACCTGCTCATGGGAAATGGGCTGTGAGCAGCATCGTGCTCCCTGTGAAAGGGCTGTGGTGTGCCATTGCCAAGAAGCTTGGACAGCCGGGTCATCAGCTTAGGATTCTCAGGTCTGTTTCTGACCATGGCCTTCTGGAGAATCTGCTTTTTTTTTTTTTCCTAGAAAAATCCTGTTATGCATAGAGAAGTTTGGCCTTTTCCCCTGTGGAGAACTGTTTTGTTGTATTTGGAAGTCTAAACGGCATCCGCCTCCTTAAGCTGTCAAACACTTTACTGCCAAGCGAGGCATGACCCCTTTCTGTAAGAGAAATTTGCACAAAAGGTGAACGTGGCACTCCAGATGGCTGCAGGGCCATGCTGTCAGGCGACTGGTTGCATTCTGCGGGCTCCTTGTCTGCTCCCCTCCCTTAGCTTGATGCACAGCAGCTGCTGGGCTTGCTTTCATTGAGCTAAGCGGGTGTTGGACTGAGCAGATGGTTTGGCTGCTCAAACTCACATAGGGATAGTTTATCTGCCTGTCATTCTCATGCATGTGATGATTTCTTATAGGTCTCTTGCAAGCTTAAAGCCCCTGAGGAGGAAGTGGTAAAGGAGTGTGTGAAATGGGGCTCTGGCTGTTCAGTTGCAGCGTGAAGGTTTGGCTTCAGGGCAATTCTGATTCCATCTCTCTTGAGTAGGTTTATGTTTGACCTAAGGTGTTTAAGGCGTTCAAATCCAGAGTGCTGTTTGGGAGCAAATTTAGTAACAGTTAGTGCTTTCCTATGTATAATAGAAAATGGGACTGGACATGGACAGGACCTTGGGAAGCTGTCCAGACCCACGTCACAGCCAAATGGTTCCCTTGGCCGGGCGACCTTAGAAGTTAGCCAAAACATCCCTGCTTAATACCCTTTGCAGGAGGCAGAGCAGGGGAGTGCTGCAGCTCCCAGCCCATGCTCACTGTATGCTGAAGGTACAAAGCCCAGGTTGAGATGAGCAGCTCTGGCAGCTGCTTCATCCTCTCAGGGCTATAAAGCAAAAGGTGACAGAACAGACAGGGAGCGCCTGCAGATCACCACCTGGATTTCATAGAGCAGGGTGTTCGAATCTGGTGTTGTTTAATTAGTGATATGTTAGTGTGTTTAGGCCAGACCTCCGCTGACCTACAGATAACCCTTTAACATGATGTGTTTTGTGACATAGCATGATGCTATTAGAAAAAGGATTCAGCTGTTTAAGTAGCTAAGCTTTCTACTTAACGAGTAGAAAGCTTTTTCTGAAATGTGTAAAAAGATTTTAATGCCTTGTCAAATTTTAATGGCTTGTTAAAGTTTTGTCAGACAGCTTTTTCATCATCAGAACGTTATTTACAGCACTGATGCGCAGTTACAGGCTTTCTCATCTCTGTATTTCTAGTTCAGCTGCATGGAAGCAGTGACTGTAGTCTTTTATTTTAATGTGTTTTATTACCTGTATTTGGGAATGCCTTGCTATGTACAGGGAGAAATGTTGGCTTTTTTAAAATGTCATGGGAGATTTTTAGATTTCCAGAGGATATCTTTATTGTTCATTTATACCACACCAGAGCAAGCAGAGGATGTCTTTACAGATAAATTACGTATGTTTTGTTTGTGCTTCTCTCTTTAGTTGCAGATAAACAGTATTTCCCTGTGCTTTCCCTCAGTGATGTGGAAACTAAAGCACAGAATTTTGGGGTAATGGTTCAGAGCTGAAACAGAAGAAGGAAGGAAGCTTGAGAGACCTACCCACTTGGTTTCAAAGGGAGCTATCCTTGTACAAGTACAGGAATCTGATGCTTGTTATGATATTGTTTCTGCATGAGCACAAAAAGATACCTTCCCATCTCACCTGGAAAATAAAAGGGTGGTCTTGTCTTTGCTGGTGTTCAGTGGAGTCTGCTTGTTCTGGGAGTGGCTTGTGAGTAAAAATGAGTTGCAGAGCTGAGCCTTATGGGTGACCAAGGGGTAAGGAGAAGATCCAAGTGGCCCTGTTATTGTGTAATAGGTTGGCCCTTTTGAGAAAGAGGATTGCCATTATTAGTGTTGGAAGTGAAACAGCAGCTGTGTTGTTTATGTTTCAGTCTTGCAAATCTAGGGGGAAGGTGGCAGCTTGCAAGTCTCAGCATTGTGTTTGTGAGGTCTTCTGCTGTGCTTACTTCCTGTGGTATCCTAAAGGAGTCATGCTTTGGAGGTGATCTGTGTTGAGAGCTCACATGAACTGTCATTGAACAGCTGTGGTTAACACAGGCGCTTGGTCCTGAGGCTGTGTAACCTGGCAGGGTGAGTGGGAGAGCCATGCTGGGCTACTCTTCAATCCTGCAGAGTTTGCAGTGCATCTTGTACTTAGATCAGATCTGCAGGACCATGCATAAACAGGGTAAGGGCTTTTCTTTTCACTGATTCTTCCAACACTGAAGTCTGTTAGTCCTTATATACCAGCAGGGTTTTTTTTCTTCCCGTCTAGCAATATTTCTGTGTAACAAGATTCAAGCAAACACTACAGGGACCTGGAGGATGCTCTTGGTGCCAGAATCTGTCACTTTCATTGTTTTCAGAACTTTCCAGCATGGGATGTTTACTCAAAGTCCTGGCCTCCTTATCCCTCTGCCACTTTGTTTACTCTCTCTTCCCTCAAGGTCTCACAGTAATGGGTGCTCTGCTGTGGCAGTTCAAGGACACAGCAGCTGAAGTGCACGGCTGTGAGACCCACAGCAAGGCTGCAGAGAATGCAGCCGCTCCTCAGTGTGGCAGCCATAAGTTTCCCATGTGAGCCAGCTGTCAAGAACACCGCTCTTGTCTGCATTGCCCTGTTCCTGCCAGGGGCTTTATCACCTTGGCAAAGTTCTCATCCCATAAAATGCTAGTGCAGGATGAGATCAGCAAACTAGGACTGGTGGTACAGCGTAAAGTACATCTGTGGGATGTACTTTTGTGTCCCTGCAGCAGCTGGAATGAAGTGACATTGGGGTTTCACAATAGACCTAAAAATAACTTGGGCCCACTGCATTTGGTTACCATCTAGTAACTGTACGTTCATGTGAATGTGCTTGCAGCCTGCACAGGCTACTCAGCGGAACGTGTTCTAGCTGCATCTTGAACACTGATTTTTGGCTGCTGATAATTTTTTCATTATTTACCGTCACAAATGAAATAATTTCCAAAGGGGCAGGGACTAATGGAATATGAATTGTGGAAGAGCTGCTCAGTTCCTTGTGATCCTTCTTTGAAGCCCTTGACTGCTCTTTATTATTTTCTCATTATGCAGACCTTTGCTTTTGGTGCTCTGGTATGACACTTGATGTAGCCTGTATTAGTTATTGAGAGCACTGACTTTGTAGCATGTTGGAGACAGGAAATACGTGAGCTTTGGCCCTGTCAGTTGTTACAGAAGTGCCAAATGGGGAGAGGCCAGTGGAAGGTTCTGTTTTTCTGATGTACCAAACAATGGCCACAGCTGTTATCTGCTCCACGTTTTCCAGAGCAAAGAATTATATAATTAATTTTCTAGGATGTTTGGTTTCTGCTGGTTATGAGGAGTATCTGAATGTGAGCAGGCTTATCCATGGGAAGTCGAAGTCTGCTGATGGTAGTGATGGTGGGAGCTGTCTGTACCAGAAGAGTTTGTTGTATTTGTGCAAAAGGCAACACAACAAGCTCCAAGTTCAGCTAAGCTGATCTGGGGGTTCAGGAATGGGCTGTGAAATGTGTTGGTATGTTAGCAGTACATAAGGACCTGAATGTTACATACCACTCTGTCCATATTAACTCATTGCATAGAGTGTTCAACAAAGGTATAAATGTTTCCTTGTATACTTTTAAACTCCTGCATATTAATGTCTGCACGGATACTACAGCTTAGTCCAGCTTTCTGTTTGCTTGGTAAACATCTGTCCCTGCTGGGATGGAGGGTTGGAACAGAAAATTACGTGGTGGCGTGGCGAATGTGGGAAGGCAGTGAGAGGGAATGGTCTGCTTTCTTTTGCTCTTCTACAACACAGCTTTTGAGAAAGAAAATTGAGGGTTGTAGTGGGGGAACAGATCAGCGGCCTGGGAACATGCACAAAAATGACTTTTTTGGGTTTGAGGATATGGCATTTTTAGGAAGGAAGAAGTAAATAAAAGGATTTTGGTATTATTGTGAAATTCTTTTATCTGCTACAGAGCCAGAGAAATACTTTGTGTGTTGTCAATATTTGTTACAGCCTTAGTACAAATGAACCTAGTGATGGGATGGGAGAAAAAATTTGACCAAAGACAAAAATATCCCTAAGGAGGAAACTACTTATTTTAGGTGCTTAGCAATCATGTTTGACACCTAAAAATCTGTGAAAATAGAAAGCAGACATTGCAGGCTTTCAGCTATTTCACAGCAATCTATCAAACACTGGGATGTCTGAATCTGTTGCAGCAGTAACTGCGGTGCTTCTTGTCTATTAAGAATGCTGTTATCCCTCTGTTTTCCAGCCAAAGAGCTGCCAAATCAATACTCATTCAACTCACCCAGGTATGAATACAAAAGAGTCTATAGACGTAGTGAAAGGAGAAGTAGCATAGTTCTTCCGATGTGCTTTTAGAGAGTAGATAAATATCATTTCCCTTTACAGCTGAGAAGTGTTTACAAAAGAGCAACTTCTCAGAAATGTGCACAGAGTCAAGGTATGCAGAACACTCAGTTAACCCACTGCATGAATTGGAGTTGATTTAAGCTCTTGGTTTCCTGACCTAGCTGGTAATTCACAGTGCCACGTTCTATTTTGATTTGTCTTAGGGCTGCCTGAGATGTGCAAGGCCAGCAGAGATGTGGCAGTAGGGCTTTGCTGCCTTTACCAGTTTCCCTCAGCAGGAAATAGGTGGAGGGTGGGAGCATTTTGGGGACTGGAGGGAGCGTCACGCAGACGTGCTTGTCCTGTTCTCACTGTTCCCAAAGCACTTACTTGTGGCTGCTGCTGGAGTGCTGGGACCTTTGGCCTGACCCATATGGCTGTTCATACAGCTCTTACGGTAAGGCAGGAGAGGTCTGTTGCCAAGTACTGCAGTCAGCTAGACGCTGTTTTCGTATCAGCAGTGAAAAAATTCCAGGCAGCACTTTCACTGTTTGCTAACCTTTTATCTTTGTTAATAAGAGGCTTGTCTTTTGCCTTACAGAAGCTGTAGCCTTCGAGCACACTCATTTTGTTGTAGCTTTTTTTTACAGAAACATTGTGGGGTTTTTTTCAGGGCAGCACAGGACAGTACGTGTCAGTGGCACTTGGCCTCTGGAAACTTCAGATAAGTTCAGTATGTGTTGCTGTGTGGCTGCTCTTGGTGATATCAGCCTACTGCACGGCTGCCTTCCCTGAGAGGCTGCCTGAAGGTTTTGGTTATTCCTCTGCTTTATGAAAGCACAGCCAGTATGTGTGTGACTTGAATGCCTCTGTGATCTGAGTCATTCCTTCTGTAAAGGAGGGGAAGGAGTAATCAAACTGCATCGGAACAAGAGGCATTCCTGTGTTCTGTTCTGTCTTGCAGTGTGAAATAGTTAACCCTTCTAAGGAACCACGTGATTAGATTTCACTTGCTTTATCAAATCTGCAAATATTATCACAGAGCACAGCTCAACTCATAGGCTCTATGAGTAGATGTGCGCAAATCTGCAGTAGAAGCTAATTAATTACTGTTTCTAATAAAGTTTTGCTCAGTGAAAGCTCTATTTAGGAACCCAGCATGCATCCCATCTGTTTTCAGTATCCAGTCATACAAGTAGAACACTCGGATCTCCTGTAAAAATCTTTGCAGAGCTTAAGGAGCCTAAATTTTTATTAGCAGTTTTTAGGTTTGGGATCTGACCTCTGCATGTGGTGGTTGTAGCCTGTGTGGGTACGGTGAGCTTTTGGAAATGGAGACACAGCTCCTAGGAAGGTTAGAGAGACTGCTTTCCCTACAGCAATAAATATGTGACAGGTTATTTAATTTGAGCACTCCAAGGAACTCTACAAAGTGAAGGTTGAGGCTGTTATATTGTGATTTTTTGCACGTGGAAAAAACATGATTTGAAGAAGAGTCATGGAGGAGGGTCATTTGGTGAGGGAGGATTTTTGTAGTAGAGGTTGTTTGTAGTGATGCTCAGGAAAGTGCTGATATCGTAATTGTTTTCTCGGGAAGGCACTGCTTGCTTTGGGACATAAACCATGTGGGACTCTCTGAAAATGTGTCCTTGAAAGGGGATCATTTGTCCAGCTGTGTCTTAACCAGTGTGGGGGTGAATGATGGGCAGATGTCTGGACTGTTGTGCTGAGGAATATTTGGTCATGGTGGTTCCTGTGAGCAAAGTGATGACTTTATAAGAAATGCCACTTGGAGGGCTGCCTGCGTGTACTCTGGAGAGGCAGGAAGTACAAAAAAGCTTTAAACTGCTGCTTTCAAACTTCCTGTTCCTGATTAGTATATACCACTAAGGAGAGAGAAACTTGAATGGCTGGAAGAGCTCTGTTGTCTGGGATCCTGTGCAATCCCACTGACCAGGAATGAGTGTTGGGAGGTCAGGGGCAGAGGGAATCCTGCTTGTCTGGTGCTGCTGGCAGTTGTTCCTGTGTGATTTGTGTTTGTGCACACTGACTTGGTTTGCTGTGCCCCCAGGACACTATTCGCCCCAAATACAATGCACTCAGCAACAGTTCTCATCTTTCCTCACTTTTCCAAAAGCTTGGAAACATAATTGTATCATAATCACTATGACCTGCCTATACATCTTAGTGTCTGACTTATTTCTTGAATGATGCCAGCATTCAGTTTTCAGTGCCTCTGAATTTGTCCTTCTGCTTCCCTTAAAGGAGGCACTGGAGGTGGGGGAGGATTTTGAGTTTGCTTTTTGAGCAGTCACAGTGCTCCATTTTCTCAGTGCTCCTTCCACTCAGTGCACTGAGCATCCTGAAAACTTGTTGGCATTCCCATGCTTCTCAGCCTTCCAGTTTTCAGCAGTTTATTGCTGAACAAATTGCATTCATTTCTATTTATTTATTTTTTTGACAAGCTTTGAAAGTGTTTCACGTTCTCTTGGCCAGATCTGATCTCAACATCCCTGTGTGGGAACCAGAGCTCCAGGACTCTCCCTCAGCCTGTCCAATCCTAAATTGGCAACGAGAGCCGTGTGGGAAAAGTGACACGGATTCTGTGTCATCAGCATTAGCACGCTTCTGCCTCGTGTCCCACTTATTTCAGCCCCGGCTCACTTACACAGCCTGTCAGGGAGCTGGGGAAGTTTCCACAGCCTGCTGTCTGCTGGCCTGGAGATGAAGGCCTGTTATCTGTCCAGCCCTCCACCCCCCCCCCCCCCCGAGCCTGTGGGCTCTGTGTTGGCTCCCAGGGGTGTCCCAGGGTCCTGCAGTGGGGCCAAGAGGAGCTGAGGCTTCGCAGGTCCCAGCACTGAGTGCCTCTGGTGTTGGCGGAGTTAGTGAGAAAGCATTGGTTTGCACTTAGCTTCAACAGAAGTATTTTTTTGTGAAGTCTGTTCTGCCTTTTTTTTTTTTTTCAACCCCCAAGCTCCTTTTTTCCTCATTTCGGTCTGTTTTATGTTAACTCTGGAAGGAGTTTTCTCCCTACATTATCTTTCTGTGGGATTTTTTTCATCTTTCAGTAGCCTTAATAGAAACACAACTGTGCCTTTCGTCTGCTTCTATCCTTTGTGTAGTTTCTGCTCTAGCTTTTATGTGAGCTTTCAATAAGCTGCATGTGCTCAACTCTGTAATAACTGAATTTGGTAACAAGTCTGGTGTTCCTCGTGCTGCAGGGAGGTGCTTGCAGACAGATGGTATGAAAGCTTTGTTTTGCAAGGGGAGAGATGGGGAGCGTCGCTTCTCTTTAAAACACTTAAGTCATTTTCAGAACAAGATCCCTGAAGACTTGCAGTGTATTTTTAGGCTGGCTATGTTGTGCGGGGAATGTTACATTATCCTCTGTGGCAGAAGTTCTGGTTTCGAGTTTCTCTGCCTGGTAAACACTTCTTAGTTCCTGTAGGTATGAGAGCTGTGCTGATCCCCTGTGCTGATAGGGTTTGTTTGGGTTTTTCAGGGGCTCTGCGTGTGAAAAGTCTCTGAACGACAATTTAGATGCTTAAAACAAGGTCCTAGACTATCACACCTTGATCAGTCTATTAATCCAGGCTAAGACCTGAATCACAAAAGGATCCTGACACATTCATTTCTAGCTCTGTACAAGGGGGTTCTTGCCAGCAGCTGTCCTTATAATTGGGAAGGAAGGTGCTCTGAGCTGCACTGGTTTCTGATCACTGTTCTTGACAAGAGCTCTTTGTAGTGTCAAGCAAGTATATTGGTCTTGTGTGAAGCCCTTTGTTGATATGCTTATCAGTGCAACATGCTGCTGAGCATCATAGCAGGTGCTGACAGCAGGGAAAGCTCCTCTGCCTCCCAGCAGAGATTTTTGTAAGGAAAGTTCATAGCAGAACAACCTTGTTAGATAGGTACAGGGTGCTTCCTTTGCCTCACCAAACTTGTAAGTCATCCTTGAGCAGCAGAGAGGATGAAGAGAAGGAAAAGATGGGAGGAAAAGGATGCGTGAGTGTTGTGATTGTTTTCTGACAGGGAAGTGTGCATCAAAGAGGAAGCTGAAAAGAAAACTGCTGGAGAGGAAAGTGCAGTGAAGAATCTGACTTCTATCACCGTCCTCACTGCTGCACATCAGGGTGTCACTGGTGGGCCATTGCATGTTAGAGTCATGAGGTGCATTAAGGCTGATGGTGTCTTTTCCTCCTTTCGGGCAAAGAATAAATGTTCCCTAAATTGAAGTTCTCAAGCTGATTGCACTAAAACAGTTTTGACAAGTTGGTGGATGATGCTGGGTGCTCATTTTCTGGTCATCCTGGCCCCAGGCACAGTACTGACTGTGTGCAATCCTTGTATCAGTGACAAAGGCAAAAGAAAAGAGGCTGTATTTGAAGCTGTGCAACTCTAGTTGGTTGCCTTTAATTCTTGCCCTGCAGCTTGCAGGCAGTGAACAGCTGCTGGCATTCTGTGAGCAGGCTTCATGCTTACTGCTTTGAATACAGAGATAACGTGCTCATTTTGTTACAAGGATGAGTCATTTAAAACATGAAGCATTAAGCTGCACCACAAAAAAAAAAAAAAAAAAAAACAAACCCAAACCAAAAAAACACCACCAAACATTAAAAGAAATTGACTTTCCACCCTCTTACCCAGCAATTATTGTAGGCTGCTCTGGTAGCACCTTCTGTTCTTAACACTGCCCACTAATTCCAGCTGTGTAACCACACTTTTTCTTGTTTAACTGCTTGATCTGAACTTTCTCATATTTAAGCCTATGATTTTTGGATGAGAAATTGTTAAAAGAAGTTCAGTCTGTTCCATTAATAAATAAAATGTATTGTGCATATTGAAGTAAAGAAAAAAGGGTTCCAATCATTTTTGAAAAATGCTACTACCTCAAGGTTTGTGGCAGGGCCTTGCATTCTTTGGTGAGGGTGTTGCCCATGCGCTACTTGAATGCTTTGACCTGTGAAACTACTCTTAAACTTGGTCAGACTGGAGTCTTCCATGTATCCAGTAGCTGCTGAGGTGGCAGCTCATCGCCTGTGGGGGACAGAGAAGGGCATCCGTGGCTTTGGAAGCAAAAACACCTCAGCTGGCCAGAGCAGAGAAGTGGCAAATGAAATGTTAATAGGTCTGTTTCTCAGTTTTCCAATGCAGAATGAGAATGAAAGCACTGTGGAGAAACTTGTGAGTGGCATTGTTGTTAACCCTAAATAATAACCTATAAATCCAAGTATGGGCACTGAGAAGTAAACAGCATTAGGGGCCAGCAGTGTGCTTGATGCTTGAGATGTGCTGCATGCCATCGATTCTGTGCACAGGCAGAGAGACTTAGGATATGGAAAAAATTGCATGTGAGCCTATAATTAAACCTTTTAATCACAAGAAATATATATACATACATGCAGTATAAATTCAGATGCTTCTTGCCTTTTTTAGTGTTTGAATATGCTACCATAAGTATCATTTTATCGAGTTATCATTAAATTCCACATAGTAAGCATGCATTGATGTTCAGTTCCAATAGAGATTTGAAATCCACTGCCTTAAAAAACAGAATACTTAGAAATTGTGGTACTTTTCAATTTGTGTGCTCTTCACATCTACATCTTCTTTGCCAGGAGAATAAATGACAATTGTCATTTCATACCAAAATAGGAACTTTGGGTGGCAGTGTTTATTTAAACAAAAATCAGAACAATTTCCTGTGGAGGACTTTATTTTTTTTTTAAAGTAAGTCTATATTGCTGCAAAAGTTTTGTGGCTCTTAGTTGTAAGATTTTTTATTGTTCAGTGTGTTTGCAATGCTTTCTTCTGAGAGAAGGATATTCTTAACTACAGTTATGTGAGCAGCGCAGGTGTTGCTGGCAGACACCAGAAATAGTTCAGAAAAACCACGTTATTTTAATGTTTATTTGGAAAGCCAGAAAAACCTTTTGCCACAAAGATACAAACTGAACCTATTTTGTCTGAGATCTCCAGCCAAGTGAGAGAACAATCAGGACTGCTTGCTTTTCCAGTCTTCAGTGACCAAACACAAGCTGAGAAACCCTCTTTACAAGAGACTATCTGATAGTTCTTTCAATAAAGTCTTGATATTTGTTAAAGTACATGATGTCCTGAAAAGCTTTGGTATTTGTGAACTATGTGGTCTTTGTAGGTGGGTGACCTTAAAGTATAGCAAGGATCACAGAGAGGTTTGCTCCAGAGTTGTCAGTGATGGATGGTGACAACAGGGTCAGTTTCTTGGTATTTTGACCAAAATATCATTGCTGTTATTTATGAAGTTTTTTCTCCTTTTTGCTGTTCCAGTTCTGTAGTGAAGTGAGATCATATTGGGTGAACATCTGAGAAGTGGGAACATTTTTAGAAATATCCTTTGATTTCTTTTTAATTTTTTTTTAAACTGGAAAACAGAAACTATCCAAATATTTTGAGTCCCTAAATAGACACTGGCTGAAGGACGCCGCAGCCTCCAGGTCTCTGGGAGATTTGTGCTGGCCTTTATTCCCCTTCAGCCCATGCTGTCTCAGCATTTCTCCAGTGGCCCTTCCCAACTGCCCACAAGCCTTCCTGTAGCAGCTCTTGCTCGTGTTATGTTTGGCTAAAACTGCAGTGCAAGCCCCTTTTGCTCAACTGACCTAATGGTGTGTAAAAGGCTGTCAGCGTAGATTCGTAATGTGTGCAAAACATGGGACTCTGTGCTGCTGCTGCTGAGGAGGACACAGAGCAGCACCAGGCAGTGCTTGAGACTCGGCAGTGCTGAGCTGTGCTTTTCACTGCCAGTGGGTATCTGTTCCTTGTCGGAGCCCTGACCCCATGAGCCTTTGTTTAGGCAAATTAGATTTCCAACTCAAAATGTTATGTTTTTAAGATGAATAAATGAAGGCTTGTAATGTGTCTGGTCAGCCAAGAGTGTTTGCTCCTGTGGTGTGACTGATCTCTTACTTTCCTGTTCCTTTTCAGGAGGTGCATCCCTGGGTGCAAGAGGTCTAAATAATGCATCCATGGCAGGTGTTGCAATTCCAGCTAATCACTTTTTTTTTTAATGCTTCCGTCATAAAAATGATATATTTAGACAGAACGTATTTGTGCCTTTTAGTCCCTTTGACCGAAATATTATTTTTAAATGGAGAAGAATTAACTATGGGAGTATTTGGTTGATTTAGAATGTTTTATGCAACTTCAGCATGAAGCTCCTGTTTGTGAAGTGTGGGCAGTATGAAATCCCTCCTCAGCCTGGAATCTGCTGCTGTACAAGGATTCCAGGTAGGGAAGATGAACTTGATAAGCTCAAGAAAATGAGAGACTGTAATGCTTACTTGGCTGGGATTAGTGTCCTGAGGCTGCAACTGGGATTAACTTTGTGGATATGAACTTGAGGATGTGAAAGTGTGGCCTCCCTGCAAGTGCTGCAGACTTGCTCAGTGTAGGAAAGTTTGCATTTCACTTGCCTGCTTCTCTGGTCCAGCACACAATGCATATAATCTGATTCTCTGAATGAACCTTTGTTTGGGAAAATATTGTTAGTTTTGGCCCTTGAGGAGCTGAGCTTACAGGTCCAGCTCCCCAGCAAAACCGATTGGAGATTAAAAAAGAAACTAAAACCAATTCCTGGAGAAAATGCTGGGGAGAAGCCAAAGAGTTCCTTTTCTATGTTGCTGAACAGCTTAATCTATTCAGCTACTGTAATATCGAGTCAGATTTTTTTTTTTTATTGATTAAATTAAGAGTCTCTTGCTATTAAAAGAAAAATTAGTCTACCTCAAAAGATTGAATGGCCATGTATGGGAGGGAATTGGAAAACAAATGCAGAGTTTTAGGATAGGAATTATCAAGGCAAAAAGGATTTTCGAGCACAAAGTCAGTGGGAATCTATTAATAAACAAGAACAAAGTACACTTCTGTAGTTTGCTCCTATAACTGAATGTATGAGATTCAGGTATGAAAAAAATGTTTGCTTTCAACTATATTACATAAGATACATATCGTCTGTATGAGAAGCTATTGCTGCAAGTCTGTGGTGGCTGCATGTCGAGGTACCTTTGCTGTGTTTGCTGAGAATATATATTTGGGCAGCAGGGTCAGGCCTGTGGAATCTGAGCCTGGCACTCAGAGGTTTATGTTTGAATTCCACTTAGGATAGATCTAGGCCAGGTGCTGCTGTGTGAGTGCAGAACTAAAAAATAACTTCTGTGCTAGAGTCAACTCTAGCAACAGCTTTTCCTTGTCCCTAAATACTAAAATAAGTGAAAGAGGGTGGGAATGAAGCTTTCACATGCAGAACTTAGTGGTCTGTCAAAAATCTGTCCCACTTCTAACTCTTATTCACACACTCTGTAGCTATGAGCATTCAGTCTTACTGCTTGTCTCCTTGTTTTTAAGCAAGAGATCACACAGTGCTTTTCTTCTCTCACAGGGTATTTTTCAGACCTTTTGTGCAGTATTTAGTTTATTACAATTGCAAAATAGCTTGCTGGTTGGAGCTCCTTGGTCAGCAGCATTTGTGTGTCATGGTGTGCAGTGTGAACTTAGTTTTTCTCTGAATGGAGAAAGAGGATTTTTTAAACTGGTGTTGGAGGCAAAGTTTTCCTTAGTGACTTCTATGGGGAGCAAAAAAGTTGGAAACATGTGACGTGCTACAGTTCTGGTGGTTTCAGAGGTAGATCAAAACCAGGGAACTGCAGGCTGAATTGGAAACAACTAAGAAGTTTCTGCTATGCTATCCTATGCAGCTTTGGTTTAATGCTTATGCAGTGCATCTATTAATTGGCTGGATAAGCTATCCAGAGCAGCCTCCAGCAGATCAGTTGTTCTCTGCCTTTTCTGTCCTCTTTGTAGAAACCTATGTTTCCTGAAATAATAATTTTCTAGTAAGTATTGGGGAAAAAACAACCACAACAATCCAATCTCCTCTGGTTTTGTACAAGGAAGTCACATATTCCTCCAGCATTGCTTGCATGAGCCGGCACATCCTGTGTGCTGCTGGCACACAGTCCTTTTCTGTCCAAATGTGGAGGGTGGTGGTGTCACATGGCTTGATGTTGTCCAAAGTCCATCTCAAAACTCTCTGGTTTCAGGGAGGAGAACAGGGGATTCTTCTGTTGTAAGTCGTTTTACGGTGTCAGAGCATGATCATGTTACTACTGATGTCACCAGGAGTTTTTCCACTGCCTTTAGAGGAGCTGGATTGAATGGTTTATCAGTGTTTTAATTACAAAGGGCTACTGCCTTAATTCTGAAGTCATCCTAACAGCTTTGAATGGCATCTCACGTGCCCCGTACCTGCTAAGGAAGAAGGTTACTCATTTCTATTGTCCCTGCTGGGTCAAAATTGTCACTAAAGTGTCCTGTAAGATCACTCATTAACTGATCTTTTAGATAGTATTTGTGAACTATACACTTAAAATTATGTTCATTGCTAATTATCAGCAGAAGACATCCCTTTAACATGTGGAAAACGTCTCCTACTGCTTGCCTGTGTATGCCAGAAATGCTTTATTCTGGATTTTATTAACTTAAACCAAAGCTGAGGTTCTTAAAGGTTGAGCTTTGACTAAAAATAGGTATTGCTAGGGCAAAAGTCTGGTTTGTAGAGCGTTAGAATGCACACCTTCTCCTAAGCTACTTTTTAATTTCTTGTAGAAAAAGTTAAAAATCAAATGTGTTTGTGTTTAAGGGGATCAAGTCATGCCCTCACAACGGACATCTGTTTCTTGCATCTTGCTGTGAATCTTGTGACATTTGAGGGTTTTCCATTGCTTTTAAAGCACAGCTGTTCTTCCTGGAATTTCAAAAATGTGTGGAGCTGTGTGTTCCTCTGACAGATCAGGTGTGTATGTGCCTGCTTGGATCTCAATTGCCTGAGGAAGGTCCTGAGCTGGGGCAAACTATCAGAAATCTTGGGCTCTGACCTTTCTCGGTGTGTCCAGAACTTGCAGGTGAGCTGCAGCACAGGAAGTGGCTGCCTCATTTCTCTGTGGTTTCTCTTCTGAGAGCTGTGGCTCCTCTGAAGCTCACAGGGGCTGCTGTCCTACAGTGCTTCCAGCTCCGGTGGCTGTGGCAGCTTTCGTAGTTGGCTTATGGTTGAAGATGTTTGGTTTTGGGAGATGGAGATCTCTACATGAGAGTTCTAAATTCCTGAAATGTATTGTGCATTATCCATCAAGCCGTTTTCACTCACTTGGAGTTTGGCAGTGGTAAAGATAGCGAAGTCTCATACTTCAACATTGTTTGTGCGGGCCATCACGTCCTGCGCAGTGCAGGCGGTGCAGCTGGCAGCAAGGCAGCAGCGAGAGCTGCGTTCCCTGCCTCCCCCAGCTCTTGCCTATGGCTGGATGTAGCTGTCACAGCCTGTGCCTTCTCAGGGATGCTTCCCTCCTTTGCAGCCAGCACTCCTGGGGAGCTGCAGCAGCACTTGTAGGAAGAACGAGGTTTGGGAAAGCTGTGCTCCCAGGTACGTTGGGAATGAGCAGCTGATCAGCAAGCCGTTCCGTATCCTTGTTGGAGCTGTGGTGTTCTGAGCAGCTGGGGAGCTGGCAGCAACAACAGATAGTGGTTATCTGGGTAGATGAATTTGTTTTCTTTGTTTCATTTTGCTTTGCTTCTTTAAAACCTGAAGGTGGGTTTCAGTTAGGCTGCTGCTTTCAGTCGCAGTGTTGTTCCAAGTAATTGAATTTGGGCTAGTATCTAAATATTGTTGTCAGCTTCATGCTGTTTTCTCTCGTTAAGGGTAGAGGCGTTTCACTTATGACCTCAAGCTGGGTTTGTACTTTGCTCCCATGGGAACTAAAAATAATAATTATTTTGAGAATAGGTTCTTAATCACTTCCTTCTTTTGATGCTCTACTTTTTGTTTAGTGTTTTGGAAGAATGTAATAGCGAACATTTTAAACTATTTGTGTTTGAATTCCAGTTTTAATTGGCTCCTTGAAGATGTAATGATCTCTTGTATATTCTTCACAGTTCCTTTCAGGGATTTTTATTTCTTTATTATTCTAAAGAAAAGCATTTGTTCTTGATTTGCTGAATGAACATTACTAGTTTTGTTGCTTTGGCAAACTGTCCAGATACACGCAGCAACTGAGATGAACATTGAGTTGACAGACTTAGTCAGAGGCGTGTGGGCATTTTGTCAGTGTTAGTGATGTGTCAGCATGTTAATGACTTCTTTCTGAACTGTAAATGTGCCCATGAGAAATGGGGAAGCCATGTCTTAACCTAGATTTGAAAGAAATGGTAAGCTAAGAGACTTGAAGTTTTGGGACAGAACTGGTTGTGTGCTGGGAAGGTGGTGAGGCAGCTTGTGGAGATGGGAGGAATATTCAACAAGAAGAGCAACAACAGACTTGCAAAAAGCTTGAAAACAGAATGAGATTATGTATGTGGGGTTCTAAAATGAATGGATGGATCCACTGTCTGCCCCAAACTCACAGATAACAGAAAATGAGAGGGGGAACCTGGGAGAGGGGCAGCACGTACTTTAATTTGTGTTTTGAATATACTACATTAGGAGTATTTCCTACTTCCTCTGATCTGTCAATAGCATGGATTAATGATTCATGAAGGTGTTGTAAGGGCTGGGAAGTTGATGTTTGTCATGTTTACATGTTGCTTCTTCCTTTTTCCTCTCCCCCAACCCTAAGGCTATTCATACATCAGCTATTTCTCTTTCTAGTCTTCCCCTTCTTTGGAGAAATGTTACTATTTCTAGGCTGGTGGTGAATCTGTGTGCCAGCTTGCTCAGCTGTGTTTATCAGCACTATAGAGATGGTGGGTGGTGGTTTCTCTTGGGCCGAAACTGGTATTTCATTCATTCTTTCCAGTATTACCATTCCAGAAAATCAAATGGAACTGCAGGAAAGAACTTGTGTTGACTTCATCCAGCTCCCTGGCAAAATCCAAGCCAGATAAAACTATAATACAGCCAAACCTGCAAGATTTTAATTTTAAGTACTCTCGTTGTCAGTTAATGGAAGTCATAGGCTGAAATTTGAGAAGGCTGAATACTAGCAAGAAGAAAAATGTGTAGGGGTGAAATGAGTTGCAATCCTGAAATGCTTGCAAAACCTGTTGTGACAGTTGTTAGCAGGCAGATAAGAATATGAAGAAGTCTTGAAAACTGCTCTCTGGTGTGTAGATCAGTAAGCATTGGACAGCACATGGCAAAAGTTGTCATTAGCCAATCATGGTTGCTTGTATGTCTTCCTGTTGGCAATTTAAGGGGACATTTTGTCTTGATAGCAGCAGCAAGAGAAAAACTGAAATCAGAATGATTTTGCTTTCTGTTTTGTTTTAGTGGGAAGCTAGTGTCTCCAAAATGGAAAAACTTTAAAGGCTTGAAACTTCAGTGGAGAGATAAAATCCGTCTCAATAACGCCATCTGGAGGGCATGGTACATGCAGTGTAAGTATTAAACTGGGCTGTCAGTTGCTATAAAATATTTTCTGAGCTACACATGCAAGAAGCAAGAAAGATCTGAAATTACTGCTTAATGAAAAGCTCAGAAATCTGCTGGGGGCTGCGATGTGTGGATACCTGTTGTGGCTGCATCTTTAGATCAGCGCTCTTAGAGTTTTTCATGCAGGGGAAGCACTGCCTGAAATTTCTTCATTTCCTGTTGGCTGTCGGGGAGAGACCTGGCAATATATATATTTTTTTCCCCACACGTTTCTGTTGTGGTAACAGGGCTACCTGTAGAGCCCACACTTCTTGAGTGCTCGGATTTTCATTCCTGTTTCAGACCTTGAGAAGCGCAAGAATCCAGTGTGCCATTTTGTGACTCCCCTGGATGGTTCTGTTGATGTAGATGAACATCGTCGGCCAGAGGTATGTATCAGCTGAGGAAAAGACTAATGAGCTCTAGAGATTATACTGTTTTTTAGTCCACTAGATAGGAAAGCAGCTTAGTACTTCTGTGCTCCATAGTCTTTATTTATTTAGAAGGAACCATTAACGTGAAGAAAGTGTGTTGTTGAACCCATGTTTTCATAGTTTCGTCCTGTTGAGGTGATCAGGGAACAGCCAAAAGTCTCTGTTATGTCTGTGTTCTAGTTTGGTGAAGTGCAGTTTGAATGGTTAAGATTTTGACAGCCACTGCTCTCTTCAGGCTATTCAGTGATAGCTATTTTTGGATCTGAATTAATGTGATCCTACGAGAGTTTTCTGTATCTTCAATTGATGAAGTGTAATTTCAAGACATGAGAAAACTTGTTTTAATCAGGGTAACTTCACAAAAAAAGTGAATGTGTGTTTGTGTACTTCCATTGTCATGCTTCTGCACAAAATGGAAACAAACAGTTGCCCTTTGGCTCCTTGTAGAAGATTAGTGGGGCCATTGATGTGGCAGTAGATGTAGCTCTCTGTACTGTAAAACTTTCGTATAATTTACAAATGCTATACCCTTGTCTGGTTTCATCTTCCTCACAATAAACTGTCAGATATACTCTGGGACAACTGGGCTACTGATACATGAGCTCAAACAGAATTAACGGGATTTCTTTCATGTTTTTTCTTCCTGAATACTTGCTTGGAAACTTATTAAACATTCAACCATTATATGATTCTGCGTAATTCATGGTATGTTTGTATCTGTGTTCTCAGGCCATTGCAACAGAAGGAAAGTACTGGAAACGAAGGATTGAAATCGTCATCAGGGAATACCACAAGTGGAGAACATACTTCAAGAAAAGGGTCTGTTCATTTGCACTGTTAATGTAGCTTAGTTAACCAGTATGTTGTTGCTTTTTGAGTTTTGATATCCCTAACATGCAGTAATACTTAAAACAGAGATTATGCGAGTACTTTAAGGTAATACTAAGGTTTACTCTACTGAATAGTCCCACTAAATAAAAAAATGATTGTGCAGTGACTAATTGGGTACGACTGGATATTGTAAGTTTTGCAGTTGGGTCTTCTACTGGTATATATAGAATGTATTCTGACTTTAAGATCTGTTTTGTTCTCCATTTGCAGTTACAGAAACATAAAGATGAAGATCTGTCGAGTTTGGTCAGGGTAAGTGATTCCAGAGAAAAGTGGCTGCACTTATGTTTGTAGAAGCTGCAATAAGTAACAAAGCTGTAACATGCAGTAGCTTGCACAGATTAAAATCTAAAGACAAGCATCCTGCTGAAGTCTTAATTAAGGTTAGACAGCTTAATGCTTCTATACCATGAAAAGCAATGTAAGATTTCTAGTTTAAATTGGATAGAGGAGAGGTTGAATCTAAAGTGCTGTGACAGAACAAATGAGAAGCAGTTTTGGATGTGCAGAGGGATCAATCTCCTGGAGAACTGGCATGCTATTTCATCTTGTTACTGAGTCATAACTGGCACTATTTCCTTGCTTGTGTAACTGGATATGAGAGGATGTGTGCAGTACACATTGTTGATCTTCCTGCTGTCACAACACTGGCAAATAACATGCCAGGATCCTAAAAATGGCAAGATATTTAGAAGAACAACAGTGCTATAAATTAGCATGAAAACAAAAAATTTTATAAAGCCATCAAATCTGTTCTGGGCATATAAAATGATCAGAAGTATTATTCTGATTTTTTTTTTTTCCCTCTTTTTGGAGTTGAACATAAATCTGGATCTGTCCCAGCTTCACAAAACTGTCAGGTGTTTTGGCAGTGAGCTCCATTGTACCACCATGGTATTTTGGTGTGGTTAATGCTGCATGCTGACTCAGCCACAAGAAGCAGACTATACTTCTAGTCTGCAGCAAAAAAAAAAATAGTTGGCCTTAGTCTGTAATGAAGGAAGAGTAAGCAAAGTCATGTTATATTGTATTTTTCACAAGAAAAATGCCCACAAGTTTATACAGATACTTTACATGAAGCTAGATTAAGTAAATTTCAGATTCAGTTATGCTTCAAGATAGGAATTGTTGGCTTTGAGTTTTTGCTGTGTGTGTTATTTTAAATCTTTATCCAAGGTGTAGCTGCAAATACATACGTATGCTCAATGAAATTAGAAAATGTTGCTGCAGTTATTTGATCTGTTATGTATTACTAGTCTGCACCTGTTTTTTTGGGCAAAAATTTCTCCCATGCTGTTCTAGCACGCGGGCTAACTTCTTTAGAAGTGTTTTGTTTTTCAAATCTGTGAGCTGAAGTATAATTAGAAGTACCACTGATCTGTTTCAGTCCATTTGAATGGCCCTTAGAAATTTGAAAAGTGACAATCGTTCTTGTATTTCTGGAGCTGGATGCTTTAGCATTGTCTAGGCAGCTTTTCTTTTCCTTTCGCAGGATGATGATGTGGTTCTCTGGCAAAAAAGAAGATATAGTAGAGAAACCCCTGTCCCTATGGAGGAGGGCAGCCTCTTGGATGCGGACATGCTTATGTCTGAGTTCACCGACACCCTGTTCTCCACGCTGTCTTCACATC
The DNA here is from genome assembly GCF_987193195.1 of Phasianus colchicus. NCBI lineage: Eukaryota > Metazoa > Chordata > Aves > Galliformes > Phasianidae > Phasianus > Phasianus colchicus. The sequence continues at coordinate 7,668,680 of NC_143453.1, read as the reverse complement.
AGTTGGTTTCCTGGCCAAATCCCAGGGAGATAGGTATTTGTTGGCTGTTAGCTGTGTTGATTTTGCAGTGGGAACCTCTAGGAGAAATCTTGTTTGTTGCTTTTCTAGTCTTGCTTAAGAAATTGTATATTACTTTGATGACAGATTAAAATAAGTCAGAGAATGTAGCTATTGAATAGTTTGTAGGTTACTGAATCCCAGTTAATCATCCAAATTTCATTTCTTAGTGTTTTTTTTTCACTTTTCCTAGTGTTGTCCTCTAATGTTGCTCTGAATAAATCCCTAAAGAGTAGTATTTAATTTCTGTGATGAATAAGGCGTTGTTATTTAAAGCAGTTGTGTGTACTTTTAAGGGAATACTTTTTTTCTAGCTTCCAAATCCTTTCATATGTCCTTCAGAAAAAGTGAGAGTCACATCTCCTGTAAAAACAATCCCAAGAGCAGTGTGTTTCTGTTGACCGCTTGCTAACTGAAGGCTCTGAATCACTAATAAGACAGCAGATGTCCATGGTGCATTGTCCTTGCTGTGTAGGTGTTTGAGCTGTCTGAGAGCGACTCCAGAGCCACCGTAGTTTACATGAAATGTACTTGAAGCAAAATGGATAATGGCTTATTTTGAGATGACATTGTTCAAGTTGTGATTCCCGGTGAGTTTGTGTGTTGTGCAGCAGGGCCAGGGTAGGAGGTCTGGGAGCAACAAGCCTGTGAGGTGTCCATGCTAGCCAGTCCTCAGCTGTTAGTGAGAACCTTGAGAGTTTCACTTCTCCTTTTTACTAATTGAGAGTTTAATTCCCTGATTGTCCATTATCAGAGCTGTCATTTTGAAAGAAGGCAGATGCTCCATTTGTTATGCAGTGTTTTTTTTCTGTAAAATTCCTGACCAAGTCTGGCTGTGGAGTGTATCTTGGTGTTCTAGCTAAGTGCCATATTCCTACTGTGCGAGTTACTGTTCAAGTGATACAAAGCTGATCTCTCTCTTTCTTGAATTTTCCAGCGCACTTAGGAAATGCTGACATGATTCAACCAGGGCTTATTCCCCTCCAGCCAAATTTTGATTTCATGGACACTTTTGAGACTTTTCAGGGTAAGAATTTGATAGTCAATTAATTTCTTAAAAATTGCAGTGATTTAAGAACTAGTGTTTAATTAATTTAAGAACTAGTGTTAAACAGAAGCTAAATGTTGCAGATATCTACTCTCTTTAGAAATAAGGGATTTAAATGAAAGGTAAACAAAACATGGAAGTCAAGTGACATCTGTTTGCTGGGCCTCTGTTCAGTCTGCATCAGATCACTGAGTTTTGTGGGACTGCACTGAGAATCAGCTCTTGAGTATCTGCATACAGGTGAACTATGAACAGTATGTTAATTTTTCTTGCCTTATCCTCAGCTTGCATGAGAGGTCTGCCCTAAAGAGATGAGTTTTTCTAGCAGACAACAATGTATTGCTCAGTTAGCTTGATAAAGTAAAAATCTCCTGGTTTCATTCCTTGCTAAATAATATTGCTGTTCCTGGAAATTCTGATATTTCATGGTGTGGTGCCAGACCATAAATATTAGAAGAAAAAAAGTAATAGGTGATTTCTTATATTTCAGATTTATTCACACCTAGTCGTTCCAGTGCTTATTTCCCTTCTGTGTCTGCTGTCAGTTCAGCTACAACAGACAGCAGCAGTCATTCTTCTCAGGTAAGGGAGAACCTCAGCATTTAAAACAGCCTCATTGCGGACATGTATGGCTTAAACATGAGCAAAAAGATTTTTAGCTTGAGGGGGTCACATCTGAATCTGTTCCTTTTTTTCTTTTCTGTCAGTCTCCTGTCCTGCCATCGGGTTCACTGCCCAACACACTTCCATCTGGGAACATCAGCGATGGACTGATTGCTTCCTCAGTACCTTCTCCTGTCATTCCTGATGTTGGCACTGACCAGTGTTCCAGCATTAGAAGTGGGGGATCTTTCATCCAGCCAGCAGACTTTGCTCCTGACTCGTCTCTGAGTGGGCCACAGACTTTTTTGCCAGTGTTTCAGACACCTTTGCCACTGCTTCAACCTGCAACACAACAGCACCAGTCCCCGTTGCCAGCAGTGCCTCTGAATACTAGCTTAAACTCTCCACCATCTGCTTTTGCAGCACCAGAAACCCAAAAGTTTGGCCTCTGTGAATCTACGGTTATCACCCACACAGCTTCTGCAACGCTGACGCACAATGCCCCTGCCACCACCTTCAGCCAGAGCCAGAACCTCGTCCTGGCAACACAGCAGCCAGGAGCAGGAGTGCCTTGTAACCTGGCTTTCCAGACTACTGTCCTGCAGGGACAGCCTCGACCCCAGCTGCAGTCCCAACTGACGTTTGCACTCCCCAAACCTGTTCCCCTGGCTAGTGCTGGGACAAGGCCCAAACAGTCACAAAAAATAGCATCTGCTCCAAAGCCTGAAACAGTGTCCTTAGTGCTAAAGAATGCCTTCATCACCCCAGGTGAGAAAAAATGGTGGGTGATGTTATTTTTTGAGTGGAACTAGCAGGAGGGGAACACATTCTTGTTTTTCTTGGTTTACATAATGATTAAAAATACAGCTTCCTGAGGGTGTGCAAGGGATCGTCCAAACTACTGGCATGTGGCTATACTACAGTGGGATGCTCTGGACTGAGAGAATTAGATGCAGTTTGGTTGTGTGTGCAGAGCTGACTTGTCAAAAAGGTCATGCATGGGGAGGTTTTCAGCACTGAGATTGTGTCTGCTTTGTAAAATTTCTGCTGGGTTGTGTAGGTGCATCAGCACATGGGTTGACCAGAGCTCTGCATAACTCTTATGCTACTGAAACCTTGTTTTTGATGTTTAATACTGTTCTTAGCTTTCCTTCAAAACATTCAGCCACACAGTGGTGTGGCAGGGAGACTCTGTGAGATGGGGAATGGCAGGTCTGTCACAGGCTCAGCTGGTTGCCCTGGACAAGTCACTGTGCCTGTTTTTGCGCCATCATGCCCTGTAACACTAGGGTGCTGATATATATACGTTAGTAACACTTTGAATGTATTCAGATGCTCATCTCGGCCTGCCTGAAACTCTTTGAGGCAGTTCAGCTAGCGAGCAGTTGTTGAAGTGGACCACAATGTTGGTTCAGATGGAAGCATGGATACGTGCCTACAAATCATTCCATAAATCATCAGTGTTTAGCAGGACGGGGGTGAGGAGAACCGATTCACCTTGGGTGTGATTTGAAGACATTAGAATTTCACAAGGGCCAGAATAGCATGTGTGAGCAGAGAGTTTGTGGTTCTTCTTGTGAGAAAGTTCAAGAGTAGAGCAGGACAGGCAACAAACTTTGTCTTGGAATTACTGTGCTCTGTTTTCAAACTTGTGCTGGCTGGGATCCAAGTGACCTCAACTGCGTGGAATGTGCAACAACAATCCAAGAAAAACCCTCCTATGGAGGAGTATCCTTAAATAGGCTTTACAAAGTGGTAGGTATGTCAGCCAGGGCTTGTCACTGAGCAGGTGTTCCTGGCAACATTTCTGTCTGTCGTGCTTATTAAGCACAAGTCCATGTGTTTACAGCAGCCAAGATGTTACTTGCATAGTAAAGCATTGTGAACAACTCTAGCAGTCAGAAAGCCTTTGTTCCTAGCATACACAGCGCATCTTAGTTCCTCACCCCTTGTATGCTTTCCCAATACTACTTCACTTTCTTCTGGACAACCACAACTAACAGTTTGGTTTCTCTTGTAGTTTTAAAGCCATTGGTGTTCTTTATTCCTAGCAGTGATGTGTGTTCAGAGATCACAATGCTCCTAAATTGCTGGGACACCAAGCTCAGAGGTCAAAGTCAAAACTTTTTGTAAAGACTGAAGCTTTATTTTTGACAGCGGTGTAAACATCAGTACTTATAACTGAAGTGTCAGAGTGTTCAGGACAAACAAATAATCTCATGACTGCAAAGTGAACTGCATTATAATCTCCCTAGAAAGGGATGTATTTTGCTTACTGTCTTGTGAAATAATGACTCAAAAATAAGATTATCTCATCAGGCAAACAGTTTTGCATGGGAAAGAATTCTGCTGTCTCCACTTCAACGTAAAGACTCTGAGCAAGCGAGTTGAAACAAATACGCAGGCTAGAGGGAGTTTGGCTCGAGTTTTCTCAAAAAGCATGCAGAAGCACTGTTTTTGCATGATTCTTCCCTTAGTGATAATATAGGATAGTTAGTTATGTTCTCTCTAAAATCTATGCAAAACCAATGTTGGCATTAACGTACATCTGGTTAAACTGGTTAAACTGAGCCCCTAATTGCTAGAAAGGAAAAAAACAAACAAAAACCAACCCACCTTATCTAGGGTGAGGATTCTAATTCCTGTCATAGGTGCAAGCTTCCTATAGTGATGATGATCTTTGAGATTTTTTTTAAACTTTCATTGTGGAGACAGATGCTGCTATTTACAATTAGCTCTAGCTTTATAACCACGTAGAATTCTTGGAAATTTCTGTGGAAATTTGATGATTTGCAGTCACATTTGGTTGTCTCATATAAAGCAGCAGTAAAACCAGGTGGTGAAACATGTTAGTAGACTGAAGTGGTGAGAAAGAGAATTTAATATACGGACAAAGAAGAACTGGACTCATGGAACTGAGATTATCAAAAAACTGATGGCACTTTCTAAGGTAGTGAAATAGTACAGCATGGATGCCCATTCCCCCTGTTCAGTGCCCAGTATTTTCATAATTTCATACATAATAATCTTCACCTTCCTTTTTTTTTTTGTCTTGTTAACTATTCTACCTTAATTGTGTTCTTCAGCTGCCTTTCAGGGACAGTCCAGAGCTGTGATTGTAACTCCCACACCTTTAAAAAGAGAGGGGATTTTGACGCCTGCCATGTCTCAGTCTAATGTTGCAATTGCACCAGCTGGAATTGCCAGAGTAAGGAGAATTTTAAAAATGTTTGGTTTTCTTAAGGTCAGTTTTTGTAAGCTGTTAGAGCCATAGTGAGCTCAAGGGGGCAACTAATCCACCAATTCTCAACTGTTACCAGCATGTGTGTGCAGTCTCTATTATGTTTGCTTATTTTTATTTGAAGTTCTTTGTGGGCCTGAAAGTACTATCTAATTTTCACAGCCTCTGTCTCACAATATGATTACAAATTGAAACTCCTACACTGTACTCCTAGTGGGGCAGTTTTTTGCTTTTTATTAATCATGCAGAAGGTAGAAAGAACCTGGGGTACTCGCCTTTCTATTTTCAAGTTGGAAAGTATGCCTAGAGTTTATGAGTGGGTTTTCCAGTATGTCGTATACAGAAAGATGGAACTATATTTTATTGTGTTGTGCTGTTGCTGTGTTGTAATACTGCATTAAGTTCTGAAGGGATGCTGGTTTCCTGCCAGAAGTCTGGCTTCGGTGCCTGACAGTACCCTAAGTATCAGTTTCGTGTCATCAGACTGTTAGTGGTGTTTTAATTTGTTACTTTTAGCCAAAGACAAGGTAATAAATACTACTTTTTTCCTTCTCATTTTCTCCTTCTTTCTCTCCCTTTTTCTTTTTTTTTTCTTCTTTTTTTTCCCTCCGTGCTGCTCCCAGGCTCCTGGGGTGGCAGAGTTCCGCAGTAACATTCTGGTTGGTCCAGCACAGCAAGCGTCAAGTAGTCAACAAAGCCAGTCCACGGTCTCACACCTCTTCTCTACTAATGTAGTCCAGGATGTGCTGGTGAAAGGAGAGCAAATCCCTTCCCACAGTAGCAGTTCACAAGTTCCCTCACCTACACCTAGTAAGAAAGAAATTTGTAAGCTTCCTCTCTCCTTTGCATGTGCTGGTGTGTTTCCATTGATTAGGTAAGGTGGAAATGGGCCTTGAAGATTCCAGGATGTTTCTTGAAGGAAAAGCTTTTTGGGCCCTCATACCCTCCTGCTTCAGTTGCATCCAACTGTTGACAGTTTTTTCTTAAACTAATATGCAGTGTTCCCATAAACTGACTTTGTGGTTTCTGTAAATGGTTCCTTTCTGAAATTATGTTCCATTGTATTCACAAAGGACTAATTAAACTCATTTGAAAGGCATTGGTGTAGAAAGTGCTGAATAGGTTTATTGTTCAGTATCCTAACTATAATTTTGATTGGATACTCTCAGACACAATCATTAATGGTAGGTAAGCATAAGGACTCCTCTTGCGTGTATGTTGATGGAGCAGTATTTGGGCCAGTTTTAGACAGGTGTGCTGGTTTTGCTGCTAGATGGCTTAAGTATTATTCTTGTGTCCCTGGCCATTATGGCTTCAAATGGGGGAGTCTAGCATCATAGTGGAATTAGATCCTGTGTGCTTTTGATTGTGTGTGTATTTGTGTGGATTTAAAAGGAGTACGATGTATTGCTATTCAGGATGTCATTAGCCTTGAGCTCTGGAATACTAAGCTTTTGCAGAAATCTTGACATTTTCTATCATGCATAGCATTTGGTTGCTGTATCAATGAACAAAACTTAGATGTCCGCTGCATTTTAGTTGTGTTCCAAATAGAATCTTCACAGCAGTTGTATTTGCTACAGAATATTGTTTGTTAATGACTTGTCTTTCTTCTTTTATGAAGGCCGAGACTGTCAGAATTCTGGCCAGGCTTCCCCTTGCACCTCAGAGCAGAGCCCCAGTCCACAGTCTCCTCAAAACAGCTGCTCAGGAAAACTTGCCTCTGATTCTCCAATGACTGCACTTAAGGTGTGTGTTCTTTCCTTTCAGGTGCTTTTCTTTGCTTTTAGTCACTTTTTTCCCCGGTATCTGAGTGTGAACTGAAGCTGTGCTTCAGGAAAGTGGAATACTTGTGCTTGAGGACTTAGCTTGTGCTCCATCTATGCTGATCTGTTCAATTTAAGATCTTGAACTTTAATCTACTCCTTGGATTCCTTGGAGATGCCTCAACAGAGAGGCCAGGCTTAACTGTACCTCTGCAGGTCCTTATGGACGTGACAGCAGGTTCCTGCTCTGCCTCACAGAAGTCTTATGCTGGAACTCATTTTATTTGGTCAGAGGTGTCATGTTTAGTTTTATAAACTGTGTCTTTTTGCCGTTGTCTGTTGGAGTTCTTTGGGTGCAGAACTTTAGCCATTGCTGAAGGATGAGTTCTTGACCTGTTGAGTGAGTTAACATGTCTCCAGTGATGCTTCTGCAGCTCTACAGAGAAGCAGCTACAAAAACTCTAGAGTTAGAGCTGTGAAATACTTCAGGAATAAAATTCATTTTTTTTCTTTTTCTGGGGAACAGGTTGTTAGGACAGGCCAGTAGTGGGGAAAGTGACCGCTAGATGGAGCAGTTCTCTTGAAAGAAAAGGCGCTGCGGTGTGACGGGTGTTAGGGCTGCTCATGGCTATTTGAAGACACTCACGTGAGCAGGAATTGCTTTGCATGTGTATTGACAGTAATTCCTCTCAAAGATGAGAGAGGAAGTGTTGTTTCCTTGTCTCTAGATGTACTCTCCTTGCTCCTCAGCATTCTTAGTTAAACTAAACAGTTCTGTATTGCTTGGTAACATTTTTTTCAGGTTGGCAAAACTTGGAGGGCATTGGAAATCTATGCTGTATTTTCTTGCACTTTCTGTGGTTTTGAGCAGTGACTTAACTACTTCACTACACTGTTTTCCTTAGTTGTGAATTGGGGTGATGATGGGCTGTCCTTGGAAAGCCTCGTTCTGCAGAAAACACATTCTCAAGGAGAAAACTCGTTATTTTTTCTTAAGGGTTTTGCTGGAAGCAACTTCAAGATTACTGATGCTACAAAGGAAAATGTTAATTCCTGACAGTCTTTATCCTTAGGGGTATTCTATATATATGTCCTCAGCCAGAATTGTGAATTTTTCTTATTTTTTTAATCAGAAAACCTGTTGATGTTAATTGACATTCTGTGCATGCATTAGGTAAAAAAAAATATTTGGATTGTTCTAAACTTAAATACTTCAACAAAATCCTAACTAACTATGTGCCTAAAATATAGAATTTGACATCAGGGAAAAAAAGCATTTCAGAGTCTTAAGAAATCTTTATTTTGAAGGAAATTCTACAAGGTTCAGAATTGAATTTAATACTCTGCTTGTTTCTTTTTAATCACTTAAACCACTTGCAAGTTTACAATCCTATGGCTTTGGAAAGACAATGAATACTGTAGTTCAACAAAAATGACACTGTGGACTTGAATAGCAGAAGTAATTGTAGCAGTAGAACAGTAAAGGAAAACAGCATAATTTTATTTACACAGACTCAAAGAATGAAGCGTATTTCATCAGAACAGAAACGAAGGTTTAATATCAGGATTGGCTGCAGTACCTTGAACACCTTGGTTTCAGCAAACTCCAAGTCGGTAAGTAACTTGGCAGCTTTAATGGCTTAATAGGGAGCTTAAGAAAGCCATTCTGAAAAAGAATTCTCTCTCCACTGTTGACTGACTATGCCAGTTAGTCAGTGAAGATGGTTAAAATGAGATGCTTGGGAAGGGAAGGATGATAAATTCATGCCTTACGGTCGATGTGTGAGAGCCCTTTAGATGTTGCATGTGTTGATGCAGCTTCAAATGTTGATCAAGTCCTCTCTGATGGGAGACTGCAGCTTTAAAGCCAACAGGGAAAGAATAAAACTGATTTTTATAGTTCTTGTTGCTAGAACCCCTGAAATGAAGATTTTGTCAAATTTGCAGCACAGAATAACTACATTTACTGTTAGGATACCTTTACTTCTGATGTACTGCCTTTTTATACCCATTCTGGAGGGATTCTGGTTTCCAGAGCTGGACTCAAAAAGCTGTGTCCAATCAGTACTGTGAACTTGTTCTGCCTGAATGATGAGCCAGCCAGAAGGCAGGTGTAGATGCTGTTGGTAAGATGTTGAGCCTGACACAATATACCTTGACATTTGACCTGAGCTAATAAACACACCTTTGAGCAGTTTGTTAGCAGAGGCTTTGTGCTGTGTTAACTATAGCTAAGAGTATGGCAGAGCAGTGTTGTACAACTGCAATTACCATTCACAAGTGTCTAGAAATGAAATTTCTAGAACTTACTACACGTATTAGTCTTTTACTTCCTGAGTGCAGTTAGGAGTCTGACCATTTTAGGCTATTTTGAAAACCCCTATTGGACTCCTGACATCACCCAACTGCTTTCAGGAATTTGCCCTTGTACCTCATAGCCTTTCACATGTTCTCAGTTTTTCCCTGTCGTTTGTTTTTTGTGCATAGATTTACAGAGGAAAAAAATCCCTTCTCGTTGTCAAGCTTAAGAACTTACTCTGATGATGCTGGTTAATCTTAATTCGCTAAATTGAAACTAAAGTCATTAAAACACAGGTTTCTCTGCAATGCAGCTTTCTAAACATCCTTAAATACCACTGCCTCATGAAACGTGGAGAGTATGAAAGCTTACTGTCATTGCGTGGATGTGTTTACATTGTTTTTTTTTAATTTCTATGTTTAGGCTATAAATAATCAGAATCTCACTGCTTGTTTTTATAGCCTATTTGAAAGGTAGTGATTTTTTTGGATAATTTGACTTCAGTGAAATGTTTATTTCTGAAGTGCAGGTTTTTAATTGTTTCCTCAGAACTGAAAGTGCATTTTAAAAAGATCTGTGACCTTGTTTGTCTCCTTTGGTGATAGCTAGGCCGTTTTACCTTCTGTTTGAACAACTTCAGGCTTTCCAGACTAAGTTGTCAGCCAACGCATTCTAACAGCACAAAAAATTTTTCAGCAGGTGCAGCACATCCTTCAGTACTGCCAGCATTTCTAGAAGATTGATAATGAAATAAATGGTTTGAATATATTGCTTTCAACAGAATAGAAAAGATGTGATTTGGGGAAGAAAACAACCTCTGCAGCCATTTTCTCTGTATTAGTGTGCAGATGGGAGTCGGATAAATGAGGAGTTCAGTATTAAGTGTTCCTGTACCTATGTGTGCTTTGGCAGGACGAAGGAAATTAAAAGGTGCTGAAGTGCTTTTCTGGGTATTACCGCAGGTTAGAAGCAAACTCTTCATCCATCTAGCTTTGTTCCAGAAAGTGAGCTCTATGTTTGTGTTTGGTCTAGATCAGCCATGCAATCACTCTCCAGAAAACAGTAGAATATATCGCTAAACTACAGCAGGAAAGAACACAGATGCAAGAGGAAACCAGGCGCCTTCGGGAAGAAATCGAGGAGCTAAACGCTGCCATCATGTGAGATTTTGGGAGATTTCTGTCATGGAGCAGAGCAGCTTGAATGTTGCTTTGGCTAACAACAGGGGATGTTTGCCTCAGATGTCATGCCAAACAACAGATGGGTATTGAACAGAAGTGCTGCCAACTTCCAAACAAAAAGCAAAGTTGTTCTGGGATGGGCATTGGTAGCAAATCTTGTGGATTTTCAGCAAGCTCTGAGTGTGAATGCACAACAGTGGCAGCATCAGAAAAGATGCGTTAGATCAGTTAGAAGAATTCTCAGAAGCCAGTGATGATTCTTTAAAAAAAAAACTTAGGCTCACTGGGGGGTGAAACGCTCCTATTCTTCATGATGGCTTTGCTGCAGTTTTCTTTCCCCATGCACTCAGTTTATACTGGAAGCGATGTGGTTGGTTATGTAGGACTTGGAATCATGGAGCATGCCACTGACTGAACGTAACTGATAAATCAATTCACCCTCCTGGTGTCCCTGTTTCTTCTGTGGGTTTACGATAGTTAAGTGCTATTGAAAAGCATGTTGAGAACCCCAGTGAGTTTTCTTCCACATACAAAAGTGTTAGGCTTAGGCATTACATTAGACTTATCAGCAAATCAAAATCTTTCTTTTTCTTAAAAAAGAAAAAAAAAAAGAAAAAGAAAAAAAGAGTATGATAACTTATGTTTGGTTTTATTTTAAATTGATCTGTTTCTTAAGAATCTTTGTAACGATTTATTCTGTAACACTGGTAAGGAGTTAGTTTGTAAATTTTAACTTGACTCCTAATGTGCCTTTTTCTGAATGGATCCCAAAAACTACTTTGTTCTGTTATACTCTGCTTTCAATTATGTTGCTTGTAAAAAGGAGTTTGTAGCAGCTTGAAAAATTGCTTTGCTGCATGACTATAAACACAATTGATTGGAAAACTGCGTATCTCTGGCTGTAACAAATAAACTCAGGGTAGGGGTCGTGCAGAGGGAAGCCACCTCAGTTTGAGATACTGGGGTTGCACACATTTCTGTTGCTATAATTTAGACTGTAAAAAAAAAGTTTGTCATTCCTGGTGGAGATTCTGATCTCAGAATATTTTCTTTTCAGTTCTTGCCAACAGCGACTCCCTGCTACTGGTGTTCCAGTAACACGACAGAGGTTTGACCACATAAGGAGTATGTTTGATGAGTACGTGAGAAATAATACCCTTCAGAACTGGAAGTTCTGGATTGTATCCTTTCATATTGACTGCTGAACTTGAGGTTTGGTACTAATGTATTTTGAAGCAATAACTTGGATTCTAATGCTGTGATTTCAGCCAAGTTGTTTAAAGTAATGCATGTCTAGAGCTTTCATTCACATCTGTGTATGGAAATACTTCATATGTTGTTGTGAGGCAGAATTTGTTCACTTTGTGGGGGTAATTTGAAAGAAATGTGGTACAAAGGCATTAGGTAGTTATACTCCAAGAAATGTGCAATTAAATGTTTCTCTAACTGTAGTTTTTTCTCACTTTTTGCAAAGAATTATTGAGAACTGCAAAAATCATTTAAAAAAAGAAAAAAATGACTATAGACAGTTACTGAAACTGTTGTGGCAGTTTTGAAAACTTGCGCATTTTTCCCTTTTTCCCCCCCAGATTTCTTTGTCTTTCATTATGACAGTGAATCAACTTAGTTTCTCTTTACTTCTCCAGTGCCAGCAGCTCATTTACAGAGGAATGATAATGCAAGAGGTGGATTTCCACAAGCAGGGAACAGAACCAGGTTAGCTAATCCAAATGTACTAGTTTGGATCAAATACGATTAGCTTGAGTCAGTTCAGGGATGTTAGTAATTAGCAGAGTGGAAGTGTAGTTATTAATGAGCAGAAGCATGAACCTTCCTTTTTCTCATTAAGCCTTTGTATGTTTGTATTTATGTGTATTCTATGTTTTTGTACTCGGTTGTCCTTCCTGGCAACTTAGATTATCGGAGTGTATAAGACCATGCTTTGTGCATGCATGAAGAACAGCACTGTTAATACTTTCAGTATGTGAAAATGCTTTATTTTTTCATGTTTGGTTTATGTTAGTCCTAGAAAGCCAAATTCTCCCTTTTAGCATCCTTTTAGGTAACAATTCTTAGCAAGATCTCACTGCAGTCACTTGGTGCAGTAATAGCACTAACTCTGAAACAGTTTCAGGTGAGTTATAAAAGTTCACTTTATTGAAAAATCAGCAGAATTTTAATGTAACAACAAAACCTGTAGTTGAGCTTGTAGTATCAAATGCTATTGTGGTTGGTAAAATGGAAGGTTGACAGGCTAAGTAGTCTTTCCCAGCTTTTCCTTGTAGCTGTGAGGGGACAGTTGTCCAGCAACTGGATAGACCTCAGCCACTGCTGACATATTTCTGAATGTCACGCACTAAAGTTAGAAGATTGAGAGGTGAGTGGTGGTAATTTTTTTTTAAATCTCCTTGTGAAATGACTGTAGGAGAGAGAAGGACAGTTTCTTTACAAATATGAGAATACTATGGTTTCTGTTGGGAAATGTATGGTTTCTGAGAGGGAAATGAGTTATCTGTTCTTGGGCTACTGGAGATAACCCAAGGGTAAAGTACTTACGAATAGTAGACTATCAGCAGAAGAGTACACAGTCACTCTGTTCGAGTCCATAACCACATGTAAATCCCCAGAGTATTCCAGGCAATTGCTGGACCTACCTTGATTGTTAGCCACAGTGACGAAGATAGGAGTGTGTGACAAAGTGGAGATCAGTTTGGCTATGTTTTCACACGTTGCTGACTGTAGTCTGAAAATCCCTTCTGGGATAACAGGGTAAAACCACAGATTCTGAGCCTTCAGACGAGTTTTTAAGAAGCCAGTTGTATGATAATCGTTTCTAAACTATAGATATATTTACTTGGTGAGTTAGCATGTCAATGTTATAGTGAACTGTTTTGAGTTCAATATAATGGTGATCATTCTAGGAAACCTCACATGAAAGCCTGAGAAACACAGCCAACGAAGGCTTTTGGTGATGCTCTGTACATGTTAATGCAATACAAGGTGAGAATTCTGCGTGCTCTTTTACTGCCAGGAATGTTATTGGCAGCTCGTGGCCCATCCTTGCAAGCAGTAACTACAGAAAGCTAAAGGAAGAACCTGATAGTTCTTAGCATACAGCTGGTTTGCAGGAGATAAGGTCAATCTCAGATACAGGAATTTTGCAAAAAATTAATCAATGTTGGTAGAACTAGCAACTGAAGTTCGAATTTTTCCCTGCAGTTTGAGCTGTGTTATTTTTTCCCTTATAATGTTTTGAACTCCTCCTTTGCTGTCTCCCTTAACGTTTGATGATTTGCAGTTCAGCATTATTATTAAGCCATTGTTTGAGTCCTTCAATGGAATGGTTTCGACAACAAGCTTTAAAGATCTGAATCAAACTGCAATAGCCTGGTTGGATCAGCACTGTTCCCTCCCTGTTCTGAGGCCAAGTAAGTGAATTTCTATCAAGCAGTAATTCAAGATCATAGTGAATGAGTCCATATGTAGTACCTTTCCTAAGAGACAGAAGCATATAATGATCAATATGACTTTCAATCTCTTTTTACTGTTGCAGTGAACAGTGAAAAAAAACTTTTGACTATAAGGTATTTAATTGCCTGCTTAATACTGAACAGAAAAAATAATTATTGCTGAATACAGATTCCAGAATTTAAACAGTCTCAGTCTGCATTTAGAGTTCAAATATTCAACTTCAGTTGGAGTAAAGTTTGACAGTGTGATTTGTCTCATGAAGGAAAAGACTTCAGAGTTTGTATTTCCCATTAAAATGAACATTGGTTTGGGCCTCATTTCTTTACCGTTTGCCCTTTAAAAATCAACAATTGTTTATGTTCTGATTCAGAATTGCCAAAAAGTGTTCTTTTCAGTAGAAAGAAATAGGTAGATCTTTATTTCTTGTTCTCTGGGCACAGTTCTTACACACCTTACTTGTTGTTACTATATGTGCAAGTATGCATGTTTCTTAGAAGTATTTTTGTAATTCTGTCATTGTAACAGCCTTATAGTATTTGCATGATGTCCTGCATGGAACTGTTTGCAGTAAGTCTGGCTTTTTCATACTTCTCTGGCTTTTTTTTTTTAATAGTGGTGTTGAGCAGCCTTCGGCAGCTAAGTGTAAGCACCTCAGTTCTGTCAGATCCATCACGCCTGCCAGAGCAAGCCACTGAGGCAGTCAGCAGGACAAATGAAACAGCTGGTGAAACCTAACAACCAAAGACAAGGAGTTACTTGTACAAAGGGTGGAGAACATGCCAGTCTAGCAGCCTGGTGAGTCTCCTTTCAGTTGGTGCACTTTAGAAAGAATTCTCTCCATCATCAAGATGTTGTTTGGAGCATCTGGCTCTGCCTTCAGGATTTGTTGAAGTATGGTGCAACGTTGTTTGTAACATCTTGATTCCTCTTCAGTGCTGTGCTCTACTCCATTAAGTGAGAACACCAAGCTCAGGTAAATAATAGCAGGATTCAATCCTGCAGGCAGCAATATATCTCCATCAATGCAGCATGCATCTGTATGCAACGAACATCTTTCTGGAAAACAGCTTCCAGTGCTAAGTTCTCTTAAATGTAAATCTTGTACATCAAAGAACGTTCCCTCGGAGGGGAAAAGTACTTTTAGTTTTGGTAAACAAAATATGCTTTTTATTTTGTTTTCTGGTGTTCAGTTCCATTTGTTTTACTTGAAAGGTAAAAATTAAAATTGAACAAGATCACTTTAAAAACCAAAGGAGAAGAATAATCTGTCAGTGATGTCAACTTGTGGAAAATACTAGAATTAAAATCTCAGGCTGTGTTTTGTGTATTTTAATTTTAATGAGTGTACCGTTACATATGATCAGCTTCAAAACATGCTTTATTCTCTAGAAATAAGGTAGTTCATTTTTATTATTTTTCCTGATACAGCCATTGCAATAAATTGATGTGCAGTAAGTGCAAGAAAGCAGTTTTAGCTTGCAGATTCTACAGTCAGGATAGACACATGAATTTCATATTCATTTAATCTGTTTTCTTGCACTCTGAGGAGTTCATCTGCCTTCCTCATAAAATGTGCACGTGTAAAACACATCCATAGATCAATGTCATAGTGCTTCAAAGACAAAACTTCAGTTCTGAGAATTAAGTAGTTGGCTTTTATGTTATCTCAGAAACTGTAGCAAACCATGCTAGCTTATAGTCAGTTCTTAGTTTCTTTTGTCTTCTTCGCCTACTCTTTTTGCCTTCTATTTAAAAAACCTGAAGGACTTAGCCAAGTGTGGTCTGTTTGGGACAGTTACGTTCAACATAAATTTTAAAACTTATAAAGATATACAGTATTTCTAATTTTAAACATAATATTTTTCTGTTGGAGACTCTGCAAGTACTGTCCTTTGCTGTAGATAAGCTGAGTCTTGTTACAGTTGATAGTCTGTCCATTCTTAGACAAAACTGGAATATTCATTCTGGCCAGTTGTTCATATTTGGCCTGGAACGATCCTGTGACCCACGTATTTCCACTTCTTACTTGATTCTGATATTTTGGAACTATGCAAAGTTTCCCTGGTACTCCTCCAAGTAGTTTTCTGACAATTTGAAAAACAGGCTGTCTGCAGGTGTTGGGCAGGCTATCACAGTGCAAACATGAAGAGTAGCTACAAAATTTGGATATTACACATTCAGAAATGGAGTCAGTAATACTGTGTTGAGCTCAATCCTTCCGACTTAGTGAGACGAACTTTAAAAAACAGCAGTAGGGCATCAGCACTAGGCACAGAGAGCACTGGGTTTTTTTCCTTCTTGTCCTGAGTTATTGAAGCTACTGGCTTTCATTGCAGAGTTTTCTTACATGTGAGCAGGACTGTAACAAGAAGAATACATCAACAGACCCCAGGGTCTGTTCCCGGAGCAGAGATACTGTGAGTTGTGGAGTGGGGGAGCTGGAAGGAACTTCCAGGGCTGGTGATTTAATAAAACAGTGTATAAAGACTGTCATAGCAATTAGTGAATAGTTTTTCTAGGGAGGGCCCATATCCAGGTCTTTCATAGATTTTATTTTATCAAATAAGTAATATTATTTTGGATGCATCTGGATAAAATATATTGGAACTAGATGATCTTTAACACAAGCCATTCAATGATTCTATGAGTTATTGTAGGATAATTTTTTAATCGATACTTCAGTTCTCCTATTTTTATCACTGTCTGTGAACTTGATTCCAGTGAAGTCACTTAACACTGTGATTTGCTGGGGAGTGTGCCTCAAGTTCTTTACTGGGCTATCTCACTGATATGCCTAGATATCTACATGCATATTTGCATATTAAAAATATGTATCCAGTTTTCTAGAAACACTTCATTAGACAAATAGTCCAGGAATAGATCCACTTGTGTTTTTGCTATACTCAGATGAGCATGTTCTGAGTGACTCCCTTGCATTATTCTCCTGCTTGTCAGGCAGTGATTGTGCCTGATTTTTACCGTGTTTTTAACCACATCTTGGAGTTGTGGTTGCAGTTGTATCAATGATGTCTCAACAAGCAAAGTGTGCAGTGCAGCCATGCCTCAAAGCCCAGGCAAATATGATGACTTCTAAACTTAGATCTTACTGATTGGAATCTCACTGACTGAATTGGAAGTCAAAAGGGACCTTAAAGGAGTAGGAAGGGTGGGAAGTATGAGTGAACTGCTGCAACTTTTACCCATTAATGGTTTTGATGCGGATGGAAAAAACCATCACATTGTACTGAGTTGGTTACAATTGGAGGGGAAAGTGCTTATTTTAATAATTTCTGGTGGAGAAAAAAAGCTCATGTCACTTTGAAAAGACCACAAATCTTAATGAAGTGTAAAGGGAGAAAATCAAGTCAGAGATTGCTTACTTAGGCAAGAGTGTAGGAGGGAGGGAAGGAATAGTGAAAAGAGATAGTTTCCACGTAGTGCAATTACCAGAAATGATGTGGTAACTCTTTGAAGCAGTGATTCAGTGTATTTTCATCACCCAGTTGTTGCAAATCAGAATTTTTTTCTCTTATCCGTTAGCTTTGTGAGGGTTGTGATTTCTCTTCATATGGAAACACAGGAGGATAAAGCTATCATATATCTCATCTCTGCACATAGAAGTTCTGAGGATTGGTATGAAAAGGAATAGACTATGTATGTATTAATTCTTGCCTAGATTCCTAATTGCTTATATATTTAAGCCGCTTAGTCTTTCTGCCTTTCCTGATTGAGGACTCTAAATAATATATTTCAGCTTTAACAACAACAACAAAAAAAAAAACAGCACAAAAAGCCAGAACAGCTCAGTACCACTTTCTTCTCTGACTTAAGCAGTCTAACTTCCTGTGTCTCACCAAAGTACATTAAGCGAGCAAAACACACTGTGCCTATAGTCTACAGAGTTACAGATGATGCATATCTGTCTTCAGGTGGTTGGTTCTGGACTTACAAAGAATTCCTGTATGAGCAAATATGACTCATTCAGTCAAATCCAACATATTTTGCTTAACAGGGGCATGGCTAGATAAAATATTTCTTGCCTGTGATACATGCAAGGTCAAATTGAGGTTGTCTAGTGGTGCCTTCTGACCTTGAATTATTTTAATTAGTACATTGTAGAGGGTCCCCTCCCTATACACAAGTTCTATAGAACTTGTTATCTGATAAACTTAGAAGGAAGTATATAAATCTATTTACAGGAGGGATAAGCAGGAAAAGTCCAGGAGCAAACTATAAGGAAGAAATTGGTAGTAAAGATGAAGACAAGTCCTTGCTTCATCTGGACAGACTAATCTCTGCACAGAAACTGGATTCGCAATTAATACCAGTTGATCCAATTGCTGTATTTTTCCATGCTTTTCTAGACCACCAGGAAAGCCTTTCTTCAAGGCAAGCTTACTAGAATGCTACCACCTGTGCCTTAATATCTTGGGGTCCTGTATTCATTTGATGTCTTACATTCTTACCCCTGATTTGATGCTACGTGGAAAATTTGGTGAAATGGCAGAACAAGGATTTCCTTGTTTTTAAGAGAGTGTTGTCTGCGTGGCATTTCGGAGGTTGTGTGCTGAAACTGAGGTTGTTTTCCTATTTCTCTTCCAAGTTATATACCTCCATTTCAGAGATCATTTACTTTTGAAGGCTTTCTTGTATGGGACCCCAGTACTGTTTCCACAATAGCTAAGGCCTCAGCTTTCCTTTGGTTTCATTCTTGGATGGATTTCACGTTTATTTTTGGTGTTAGAGCAGAAGTGGTAGCACCAAGTTGTAGATTGATCTGTAAAATTTGATTCAATTGCAAGGAAATAACACCCAGGTATATAAAAGACTTTCTAGCCATTGTCTGATTTGCTTTTATATCTGAACATTCCCAACATGAATAGAATTTTGAATCAAAATATATCAGTTAGGAATAATCCTCTTAATTAACAACATGATGAACAAATTGCTTATTTTCTTCTAATCTTGTATTTAAATGTATTTAAGTGAATGGAGTCCATTCTTGTTCAAAAAAAAAAAAGCTTGGAGGTTTGAGGACTTCAGGTTGTACTTTTGCTTTGCCTAGGTTTCCTGTTCTGTTGCATGACACAACATCTGTTGTGCTGTTGATATGTAGCACTTTTCAGTAGGTCTGTTATATTGTGCAATGCATTTTTTATATTTACGACAAAAACAATAAAGGTTATTTTTTGGAAGAAATTAGTTGTAATGTCTTTATTTTATTTTTTTTTACCTGAACTCAGTTTGGAAGTGGGGAAATGGTAAGCAGAAGTCTTCCTGGACCAGGACCTTAGCATCTCTTTTGCAACTCTGAACGGTGACAAAGGCTCATTTCAACATTAGCTGTGCTGAAGTCACCCCTTTGGGATCCCTCTGTTTGTCTTTCCCTTTGCAAGACTTGTATCTGCTGGTGATCTTTTGAAGCTAGGAGTCTTTTTAAGATTTGTGCCCCTTGGGCCCTTTTTGGATGTAAGAATCGGCTCACTCTGATGGGCACAAGTTACCATTAAAGCACAAATGATTTGTCTTTCCTAACACATTGGTCGTCAGGCTGTATTTGCTCTGTGCTGCGTATTCCTTGTCTCACCAAAGCAACACCCAGATGAACAAAACCTGAAAATTATCCTCTGTAGTCAACTGTGCTCACAAAGGTTAGAAATCACAGAAGAGCAAGGCTTCAGTACCACTTCCCCAAATCTGTCTGCAGGGCATACGTTTCTTCACCTTGTGAGTCTGTTCTTCCACATTTTGCATGACATTATTCTCCAAATTTATTGAGGTTCTGGTGCGTTCTGAGAATGAACTGACCCTGATCTTGATTGCTGCTGATTATATTAAGTAGAATAGTGAGAATGGGCTCTCATGATAAAATTAAGCAGACAGAAATCGTCTTGGTTATGTATCTGCTTTTAACTTAGAGGTTGATCATTCAAAAGTAGCCTCGGTGTTTCTCTACGAAAAGTAAAACTCTTAAGTCTGTAGGTACTGTACCAACACCTTGAGCCCTCAAGCTCTTATTTTCTTGCAGGGTTGGATTTGGGACTCTTGACTGACTTAATGCCTGGACAGTGGACTTTACTGAGCAGTGCTGAGGTTGGACATGGTATTCCCGTGCCACTGATGTCAGTGTTAGGCATTAAGCTGCTTAAGTCCATTTAAAAACAAACAAAAAAGAGAAATAATATTTCACCATTTCCCTTAAAGACTGTATTTTGTTTCTTGGATTGGTTGGTTTGTTTGTTTTCTTCCCCTGGTAGGATGCTACAGATTACTGCTTCAGTTGATTGAAAACAGGGATTTTATTTTAAAATCATTGCTGAAGGCTTGATGCTGGTTAATGTCCCTCTCAGGATTGGTCACTTTGACCTTAATATAGTTTGAGAAATTCTGATGAGTCAAGCCTGTGATTTCAGGAGAATATATTGTGGCTTTCTTACTGTGTTCACATTTACTTTTTTAATATCTTTAAATTGATCTCGCACAAAGCATTTTAGTAGCAGGCAGTGAAGAACAGTGCTATTTAAGCAGTGATAAAACCACACTTCAGCCTGACTTCGCTCTCGGCCAAGCATAGCAATGCCAGTGGTACTGCAGCGATGCTATCAGACCTCTCTGGGAGGAAGCTGTGGCTGCAGAGCACTGTTTCTTTACTACTGATTTTGTGGTGATTTCAGTGAGGCCGCTATTAGAAGTAGCTGATATGCCAAAAGTAATGGTTACTGAAATAGCTTATTTCTGTGGCTGATTTTGCTATTTCTTGAACAGCACGAAAAAGTAGACTTATATCTGCTTTAAGCAAATTATTCTGAAAGAAATTGCTGCTATAAGGGAATTGGCACTTCAGAGGGAAGGCAGCATAGGTCTCTCTTCACGTGTACTTAACCCCAAATGCTTTCCTAAACATCCCTTGTAATGCATCTCTGGCAAACTTTGTTTTCTCCTAGCACTAGTTGATTGAATCTTGGCAAAAGAAACAGAAGCCAGTGCTCACTAGAATTAATAATTTTTTTTAAAATCAATTTTTTTTTAGCTCACTTCTTAACACTGGATGCTGAGAGCAGAATTTGGAATGCTGTGGAGCAGTCAGTGCTGGGTTGGGTCACTGGCAGTGTGGGATGGTGAGAGAAGTGATCCTTTTATTTGGGTTTTAAATAGTTGAGTTTCAAGTCAATGAAATGTGTACACATATATAAAAGTAATGTTAGTTTTGAACTGATTCTAATGCTTAGACTGGCTTGAAATTTTTGTGGTAATTTGAACTTCAATCACCACATGATTAACCTCCCCGTTATTGCCAATGATTAGGAGTTGATATGACCTAAAGGCAAAACTAGGCTCTGACAAGTCTTGCTGCTCCCAGGACATCAGAGTGTCCCTGTTCCAGTGCCAGGAGCAGTAATTAGCTCAGGCACGTTTTGGTGCAGCACTCGTGTCTGAGCTGCCCCACAGTGTGTTTCCATGGGCTCCATGCTTTTCCAGCACTGCTGCTGCAAACCTACACTGGTATGCAGTAGGCTCAACAATTCAGCCTTCAACAGTGAGAGCTGAATTTACCTGCTACTGGATCCAAATTAGGAAACCAATTGGGAGCTTAGGGAGAAAAGCTGCTGTGATCTTCATATCTATCAACAAGAAGCAGGTGGGGAAGGAGGAGATATGCTATTTCTAAAGTTTATAACCAGAAGCAACTACTTCAGTTTGCTATTTAATAAAACCTTGGGTTTTCAATGTTCAAAAGACTGGAAAAAGAAAAGAATTGTGTAATAAAGAATTAGCAATATAAGTTTTATTTAATCTCATTTTAATTCAATGCCAGGTTTTATCCAAACATATAGAAAATGAGTAAAAGTGTTCACCTAAGTTGTAAGTATCTCATTCAACCCTTCCAAGCATTAAAGTATAAACATTAAAAATCTGAATAAATAAAAACTATAAAAATGCTTAAATAAATTTATATGAAAATGTATTCCATATATTCATAAATACTTGCTAGTAATGAGAAGTACAGAAATCTGCTGGTAATAATTTCCATCTCTTGGAAATAATTACAATATAAAAATATAAATAACATTAAAATCACTGAAATCATGCTTCCCTGTTTGCTTATTTATACAATAACCAGTTAATTAAATCACTCTGGCTTATGTCAGTGCACCCTTTTTACATGACATGTTGCAAATACAACAGTATAAATAGTTTTATAATAAATCAATAACTTAAGACATTCATCTTTTAAATATTAAACTAGATCATATAGCTATGAATAGGAGAGCAGTACATTATTAACATTTTTCCTGGCATCAAACTGATCATAAATGATGGACGGTCAGATACAGGCAAAGCTCTAAGATCCTGCAGTTATTTTTTCATCCTGACATATTACATTTCTCCTGAACTGTACGTTTTTGTTGTGTTTTGCATAAATTGCTCATATTTCTCCAAAACCCGCCAGATGTATATCTTCTTCTGTGCTGTTCTCATTGCCTGGATGTCATCCTGAATATTCAGCAGAAGGTCCTTGTTCTTGCAGCTGTGAAGCGCATCTCTCTCAAGCAGCGTCATGTTTAACTGGATGGTGTTTACATTCACAAAGTCAGTGAAATTCTTACCACAAATCATTTCTATATCACTTTTTAGGGTTTCTAAAACATTGCAAAACATGTGCATGCAGCAGTCTGCTTCCGCAGCTGGGCATTTGGATATTTTCTTCATCATTTCATTGACTTGGGCATCAGCAGTTAGCCAGTTTTTGGTTGTTTCTGTTATAGGACTACATCCATTCTGCAGAGGAGGAAGAGAGACTGTTATTCTTTTGGTTTCCATCTTTCCCACTAGTTTCCGTGTTAGGCTGTCTAGGAGTATTCAGTTGTGTCTGCTTGAGATTTTGTTATTATTGTTCAATAGCTGTATTAACACCTACTGTCCTTTATCAAGTAAGTCTTGCACAGTGTCTGTGGCTGTGACTGTGCAGCACTGTTTATCTTAATAATCTACTTGTCATTGTTTTTGACACTTCTAAGTTTTTTTGTAGTTGTTGCCGTATAGGTAAAATTTCCTTGTGCTTTGACCATGTTTTTATCTGTTTTAGCAGAGATGGTTTAGATTTCAAGAATGAATTCAGGAGAAATGTTCTACACTGATTTTTTTTATCAATACATTCCTGGGAACGTGTTCTCAGGAATTGAAATTTACCTTCAGCACTGATCCTTTGATTCAGTGCATGTTTTTTGTCATCTCCAAGGAAAGGCTGGGCAGGATTTTTTTCAGAAGCGCACCTGGCTGCCCTAGCATTATGGTCAAACTGAAGAGTAAGGCAATTCTCTCTGTCTTCCCAGTGATCTGACTGTGAACTGACTGGTTTCATCCAAGAAACTGCCTGCTTCAAGCTCAGCATGAATTAGGAGATGACAAAAAATGTGTGAATCTGGAAGACCAGAGCTGCCTAACCATTCTAGACAGTGCTCCAACTTGATCATAAGATAACGCAGTATAATTGCTTTCCTTATATGGGCTATTGAGAGGTGCCTCTTTCAGGTTCTAACCCAAATATTTATTTTCTGATGGTCTTTCTATTACTATTTTAGAATAATTCAAGGGATTCCTCCCCAGTCATAGGCCCAGAAAATGCAAAATAGTACACTTACGTAGTTTTTGAACAAGGTAGTTGCTCGCTTTTCAAGGACTAGAAGGGGCTTTATGCTGGTAGTATATTGCTTCTGCCTCTGTCCTATAGTAGTTTTCCCTTCTTCTCTTGGTGCCATTGAGACCAAAGGAGCCAGTGAACAGAAGAAGAAGATCGCAAACGTGATTTCTGCATTCAATTGAAGAAGAGGAAAGAAAAAATACAGTGAGTACAGTCTCAAACCTCTACACCGTTTTTGCAAAACTCACTGGTTTTGTGCAGCACACGAGCATCCTAGAGCATACGGACTTGAAGCACCAGAGTTAATGACGAGCATCACCCGTTGTAGCCGCGCAGCAAGGCTAAGTTGCACCCACCTGCTCGGCGTTCCATGGTGGCTCAGGCAGCAGGAGACTTGCGAGATGCTGGTGTTCAAGCTGCTTGTTGGCTGGAGAGCTGTGGATGGGGACAGCTCGGTGGTGTTTAAGTACCATGACTTTTGCGTCAGTGGTTCTCCTCTGGTTTTTTGCGGATGCTGGTGTGGGTTTTTTTCTTTTCTTGAAAGATTGCATCAAAAGTTGGTTCAAATGCGTCGTCACTGATTGTGATCTAGAATGCAGTTTCGAGCTGACACGGATGGTGTCCTGTATCATCAATTTGACTAGGAGTTCAGGATGCTTGGCTTAACTATCCCATCTAAATCCTTGGGATCTTCAAATGGTACAATTTAGAGCATGAATTCTGTTGTTTTCTTCCTCAAACATGATGAAGTGTGCAAGTACACAACTGGGTTGCTGAAGGCAGCAACAGTCTCCTGCAGGGGCCAGTGCAACAGTGGGCCAATGCTGGAAGTGAAAGAACCACGAGGGACTCGTATGCAAGGCAGATCAGGCTTGGATGAGTGTGCATATCCCTTGCTGGATCTCCATAACACCTTGTGTACCAGATGTAAGCCTCTGAGGCATGCCAGCAGAGGATGCCCAGGAACCACCTCTCAACTTTTCACCTTCTCTCTGACTCTGCTGAGGCTGTTTTCTCTGTGCCCAGTTACTAAAGGCAGGAGAACCTCATATGCAGCAAAACAGAAAGTCTGTCCTTAGAACTCAGAAACGTGAGCCTGTGATGAGAAGAGGCCTTGTAGATGTGCTGATGTTTTAGGACAGAAATCAAAGTAGAGGAAACTCTTATGAATACACCTTTGTGAAAAGGTACAGTGACAAGCTTTCACTTGTACTACTGTGACTAGAGAAAGGCTAGAGAGTAGTGAGAGATTCAAAGACAATGGCATGCCAGGTCAAGAAAACTTTCAAGGAGTGACATTTTGGGCGTCAAAGTGTTTTCTGTGTGAAATTATCCATCTGAGAATGAAAGGCCTGATGTGCATAAGTTCCTATGGTCTCAGGAACTGCTTTCCAGGAATGAACTGATTCCAAAGGGAAAGGCATTTCCCCTGTACCATGTTGCAATCACGTCCAACTGGGCTGTAACTTCAGCCTCACTGGTTGGACCATATTAGTGGGCTTCTACTACTGGCCTATTATTAAGGCCGTGTTACTGAGCTTCACAAACCCAACAAGGTTGTTTCACTGTTGCCAGCGAGCCTGGGACTGAAGAAGAGGGATGCAGCCAACCCATGGTGTTGAGCTGGTCTGTCTGGGAATGGGACAGTGTTGTTGCACAACCCATGTTCCTGGTGCTAAACAGAACAAACAGAATATGTTATCATGGCCTGAGATGTGATGCACGAGTACTGCAGAGTGCTGGAGAAGAACCAGGAGAGCACAGTTCTGGCAGAGACTTATTTTATTTGGAGTTTCGTGTTATTTGGAGATACATATTTCTTTGCAGGTTTCCTTTAGAAACATCTCGACAAAGACACTGATGAGTATAGGTGGCTCCTTTCAGGTAGGAGGATTGCATCTTGGAGAGATACTTGTTTGGAAGCACCGAAAAGCAGAAATGCAGCTGGTGAGATCCTCATCTGCATTGTACAAGCAGGAGGCCACCAGGCATCAGCCACTGCCAGTCCCTTCCAGGGGCCGCAGATGGGTACCACAGGGAGGACGGATGAGGAACTGCAGCGGTGTTCCTCCTTGAGCTGGGAGAAGCACCGATGCAGCAATTAGGAACCAGTTCTAGATTATCCCTGACACAACTGCAACACAAATAAGGGAAGTTTTCGGTTTGGCTTTTCCACAGAATAAAATGCAGCCACTGGCAATGCTCTTTCAAAGAACTATAGAAAGTTTGACTTCATTTTCCAATGGACTGAGGTTTGCCTGGTTATTCTACTCCATGCCATGCCACAGTCTCTTGGCGCATGCATGCTCCGCTTGTCCTTTCCTATCTATGCAGCTGTGATAAGCTGCTAAGATGATAAGGGAGCAGATTGATATCTGCTGTATCGTCCTGTAAAACCCAGCATGAGTGGAAGTTCAGCTTTCCACCACGTAACTGCCAGGCGCTGCAGAGCATCTGCAATTCATTTGGTAAAATTTTGCTGACATGGGTCTGCACACTCCCCAAAATGGAATCTGTAGCCGTCACCTCCACATCTATCACTGGAAAAAACAAAGAACCCTCTTGAGTGCAGAGACCTGAATCTGACCTCAGACAGAGCTGGGGCTTTTGTCCCTGGTGGCAGCTACTTTTTCCAGGTAGTACTTTTAGCTGTGAACTCGGTTTTCCGATGGCCTTGTGCTGCGGTGGCATCAGTGCCCTCCACACAAATAAGGTGCTTTTACAGCTTGCAGCTCACAGAGAACACGACTGCTTCCTCCCTGAAACTCGAGTGACACTCAGGATGTAGATAAGTGAAATGGCAAATGCCATGTCTCAGGTCCTCGGTCGGGGAACAGGGTGATGCTGCACCCCACACATGCCTCCTGTTCTTTCCCCCTGCGGCCTCCAGAGCCTGGGGGAGACCCTCAAAGCCTGGGATTTCTACCAGCTTGCAGCCCAGCCCGCAGTTCCCAGGACATCCGCGTCTGTGTTATTTCCTAGCGACAGGGACGCGTTGCCAAGAGCCAGAGAATTCCTGCATGGCAGCGCCCAGCCCTCACAGCCTCTCGGCTGCTTTTCAGAAACACCTGCGGCGCCTGGGCCTGCGGGACTTCCCCTGCGGCCTGGGCAGCTGGGTAGGGGCCGGGGGGCACGGCTGTAGGATGGGGAGGGTGCAGAGAGGGTCTGCAAGGTGCTAACTGTTTCTCCACTCCCTGCAGAACAAGTCCCGCTTTGTCACATATGCAGGCTCTTCAGGGCAGGAGGAGGAGAGGCCGCCGGGTGAGGAGAGCCCTGAGGCGCTGCTGGAGCTGCTGCACGACCCACGCAGCCCCTGGGCCCTGCCTCCAGGCTGCAGCCCCCAGGACCAGCGCCTGCGGGACGTGGCGGTGCTGGCTCCCCAGCTCACCCGCGGCACCCGTGTCCTCCAGCTCTTCAGGTCCCTGCGGATCGTTGGCAAGGATGTAAGCACAGCGGGATGGCAGGTGGGGATGGGCTGGTGCTCATAGCACTGCCTGTCTCTAGGCCAGAAAGCCGTGTCTTCCTACTGAAAGGGAAACCATACTGGGAAAAACACAGTTTCCCCAACCCGGAGTCTCCCCAGATTCTTCTACTGCAGCTGGAGTCGAGCTTCTGGCTCCTTGCTCAGTTTGTTATGCACTAATCTGTGTTACACACTTGTTGTGTGGATCAGCACTACGTATCTGTCAGTTCAGCTTATGTGACATGAGGTGTCTTCGGGACACTGTGACCAAACCTAGCTCTTTGCAGGTGGAGGAAGTCGATGAGGATCTGTTGCAGTTACAGCACCTGGAAGAGCTCATACTCTGTGCCAACCAGATCAGCAGGATCACCTCAGCCAACCTGCCCCGGACACTGAAGGTGAGCAAGCAGTGCCTTGTGATGATGGGATGGGGAGAAGGATCCCATCTGGGAATGCCACGCAAGTTGAGCAGCTCAAGACAGCTCGTTGCAAAGGGTGTTTGTTGTTCAATCTGTCCTGGGCAGGTCCTGGAGCTCTGCTGCAACGCCGTGTCTGATCTGCAGGGCCTGTGTGCTCAGCCTCCTCCAGAGCTGCAGCACTTGGGGCTGGGATACAACAGGCTGCATGGCCCTTTGCAGGACAAGCACCTCACTGCAGACTTCTGGTAATGCCACAGCCAGATGTGTGCTCCTGAAGGCATGTGAGCAGATGTGAACAGATGACCTTCAGCCACCCAGGGGCCTGCATTTAGAAATTACAGCCCTTCAGCACCCTGTTCAGCACAGTTCCCATATTTCTATGCATTTCCTTTTTCCCGTGCTCTTCCCAAAGCCCCTGCTGGGAGTCCTCCCTGAGGAAAGGCCTAAAGCTTAGGCTGTATCACTGACTGATGTGGTGGGGTGGTTAATGGATGCTAGAGTAAAAAGAGGTTCAGTTATGGGGCAGACTGGCAGTGGATTGTGTGGCTTAGGAATTTGGAATTGGCTGCTGGTGCATTCTTCAGTTTGAATCAGTTTGTGCTGCTGCAGGTTTTTATGCAGAGGAATCACGATTTCTGTTTCTTTTCTTCACTCAGAGCAGCAGTGCTGTATCCTCAGAGGGGTGTTGTTTGCCTACCCTCATTAATGAATTTTCTCCTTTAGGCCAAATCTCATCTCACTTGACCTGAGCTTTAATAATCTAACGGATCTGTTTGGGCTGGTCTCCCAGCTGTCCAGTCTGAAGAAGCTCCGCACCCTGGTGCTCCAAGGGAACCCACTGGCTCTCATTCCCGCTTACAGAGGCTTCGTTGTGGACAGCCTGCCCAAGCTTTCCTTCCTTGATGACATCCACATAGGGCTTGACGAGAGGTACCAGTTCTGTGGCTTATCAAAGCAGCCAGGTGAGCCTCTGTCTTAATCCTACTGGTGCTGAACCCGACATTCAGGAGGTGGTTTCATCATGGTGGAGCTAGGAGTCCTCAGGGCTTACTGCATCCAGGATTGAATTCCTTCTTGCCTGTCTTCAAAAGATCTTTCTCTGAGTCTTTTTTTACCCCAACAGTGCAATGAAGGCAGCAATGCTGCAAATGTAGCAAGGCTCAGTGAGAATCAGTTATCTGCTGTCTGAAATGTACAAAGTACCAGATTAAAGAAGTTTTCATGATAATTGTGTGACAGGAAGATGAGTGTTGTGTGATCCATTGCTACGTTGGATCAAAATCTGCCTTGGCTCATGCAACCAGGATCCTCTCAATCCAGGAATTGAGCATGCGTGTCTCATTGCGGAAAACTCAGCAACAGGGGGATGGCTGTGGACAGGGTCTCTATTGCAGCTGATTCCCTCTGGTTCTTTTGGCCCTGCAGAGAAGAGGCAGGAAGGCTATCAAAAGGAAGTGCTCACCCAAGGCTGGTCTGGAGCAGGGTGTGAACAATCCAATCTGGTTTCTGTAGCACGGGCTCAGTGTCATTGCCTGCCCCTGTCTTTGCTTTCTAGACCTGTCTGGTTTCACACTGTGTGTTTCCTTCTTGAGCTACTGAAAGAACATCTTCATGTGGGAACGTGCTCTCGTGTGGCGCTGCTGGCACAAATCGGTGCCACCTTTGCATGCAGCAAATCCCAGTCAGGGGCAACAGCAGGGGCTTCAGTGGGTGGGAAGGCCTTGATGGCCCCCACTTAATGATGTTATGCACTGGTAGTGTTTTATTGTGTCAAAAGTTTTAACCAAGAGGCAAAGCAACTGAGCCAGATGTTGTGCATGGCTTTGGAGTGACCTCATGTGGCTGTGGCTTGTCACAGCGTTTGTAAAGGATGGCAGGGAGTTATGCTAGGCAGTAGAATTTGACATCCTGGGTGTTTCTGTTTGTTCTGTGCTTTTCTTCCTCATAAGCAGGGTTGTTTTCCCTTTAGAGCTGATAAAAAATGAAGCACGAGTGGTTGTGAGCATTGGGAAAATCAAGGGAGTTCCTGATCCTAGCACACTCCAGGAGCTGGAGGTTGGGTCTGAGGCACCAGTGATCACCTACAGCTACTGTGTGGCCTACGAGTTTGCGGCAGAGGAGACTGAGGATGGTGGCACTGAGGTTGGTGCTTAACTGAGCTCCTGAAAGCAATAGACGCTGGCAGGCCACAGTGGTGGGGACATCTCCAGAATGCAGAGCGAGGCCATTCATAATGAACCTGCCATGGGCAACAGTAGCACTAAGGACAGAATTCACAAGTGGCCACATCCAGCAGCACCAGTCTGTGCTGACCACGTTCCCTGTCCTTCCTGGGGAGCACTGTTCTGCACATGGAAGAGTATTTACAGCTCTCCTAATGCTGGGTGCTGCAGACCACTCCCTGATGCTGGTGCCACTGTGCAGCTCACCTTGCTCTGCCCTTTCTCCTGATGGCTGGAATGGGCTGGGAAATGAAATTTCAGAGGCATGCTGTCCTTGAGCCTGATGCAAGCACAACCAGACAAGCTCTGCCAAGAGGGAACGTCTCTGTTCCAGGTAAAAATTCATCAGAGTCCTGTGGTGGCCACTGTGGACGTGGACAACTCTGCATGGGACTTGAGGGAAATGAAGGGCCAGCAGGAGTGTGCAGCTGTGGAGGACCCCGCACAAACTGGTAATGAGGAATTACAAATCCTACATCCCCTGGTCAGGGTAGTTTATGGCTTTTCTAGAAATGTGGTGGCATCAGTGCATCCCTTGTGGCATCAGCCACAGCTAGGCTGTTACTGAGATTGATGGATAATGAATTGGCATTGGTGTCCTGGAGCCATTCCTGTCCTCAGGAAGTAAAGGTCTCTCTTCAAAAATTTTTGTCTTTGCACAGCAAAGGTGTGTGTCACCCCTGGAGAGCCCTGGGCAGACATAATTGACTGCAGCTACAGAAAAGAACACACTGTCAAGGATTTAGTGGGGCTGAAGGACTACCTGCGAGCTGGAACGATTGTCTCGGTAGTGGAGGAGAAGGTGAGCACGTGGCAGGTCTGGTTGAGGGACATGGACGGGAAACTGCTGCCGGGGGAACTGGCAGTGGCATTAAACTCCCTCTAGGAGGCAGCATTGTGCAGTCCCTGCAGTACCTCTCCCTCTCTCCTGCAGGTGCTCTCGTGGCCCGTCAGTGCAGACTCCGAGGAAAATGCAGTGAAAAGTGGGAAGGAAAGACGAGGGGTAAAGAAGGACAGCACCAAGGTAGGATGCTGGGAGGGAGCAATGTCCAACTACCATCTGAGCTGCAGTAATAGTGATGGGGGAAGGACAGACCTTCTCCTGTGTCAGTTTTGGGTGTTTTCTCCATCCTATACTTCTAGCCAAGGTTTCTCATGCTGTGGGAAGAAGGCAGCAACTATTAACGTGCATCTTGGTTTGGATGCAGATATGTGGGCAACGGGCTAATTGCTTTCTGTCTGATAAAGGGACCCCATGCTCAGCTGACACTTGTGTCTGTACTCGTGCCCTGCAGGGTCCTGGGCCCAGAGACAAGCAGAAGAAAAAGAAGAAGAAGGAAAAGCCGCGTGAGCTTCGCAGTGACCCACCCATTCAGAGGATCCTGGGTTCTGAGAGGGTGGCCCTGGATGCCTTGCTGGCCACTGAGACACTGGTGGCAACTGTGTGTGACTTTGGGATCCTCATCACTGAGCAGCTGCTGCAGTCACCAAGTCAGGAGGAGAAGCTGGTAAGGAGCTGTACGAGGGGGCAGGGCGATGTGGCTGGGGAAGGGACCCAGCACAGCCTGCCCTGCAGCATCCTCACATCCATGCCTCAACTCCCTTCTCCATGCAGTGCACCTAAAATAATCTTGCTGGAGAAACACCTATCCATGCAGGTATTGCTATTTAATGTTATGTTAGCAGTAAGTACTATTATTTTTCATGGGCCCATGTTAAGAAAACAGATGACTCTATTTTTCCATCCAAAATGCTTCTTCTGATGCTCATTCTCTCAAAACAGCAATACACACCAGCTGTTCTGACACTTTCCGTTTCCTGGAGTCCCTTCTCTTCTCCAAGCATCTCTTCTGCTATGTTCCTGCTTCACATCATGCCTTTCTTCAGCCGTTTGAACGCCGGTGACAGAACCCAAGCAGCAATGGCTATCACAAGATTGAATGAGGGCAGTGAATTTCGACACCACCTGACTGTGGAAATGTCTGTCTCCACAGGATAAGAAAAAAGGCAAAGACAAGAGCAAAAAAACAAAGGCAAAGAAGGAAAGCCAGAAAGCCACAGCGCCTGCCAAAGGTGACTGAGGGCTGGCTGGGCAGAGCAGTATGTGTGAGCAAACAGCAGCAGTGCCCAGTCCTGCTGCCAGCTCTGCGGAGCTGGGCACTAACTCACGTCCTGAGCCTTGGCTGTGAATGCTGCCATTGATGTTGTGGGACAGGAGGGTTAGGCACACACACTTGTTGTGTCTGGGCATGCACTGAGGGTGGGCTGTTGGCATGCGTCCTGGGAGCAATGAACACTCACGGCTCCGTGAGCCAGGGGAGAGGGCAAGGCAGGTTGTGGGATGAGATATTTGCTGCCTGTTATTTCGGTTGCCAAAAGCAGCCTGGAGTGGGGCGGGCCGCTGGAGGGGTGATGTCTGGGATGCACAATAAGGTCCTCATCCATTCCCAACTCATGTCTCAGAACACTTTGCAGAGAGGATTACTGTTCTTTCTAGTTGAGAGACGAAATGCACAGAGAGCCCTGGGTGCCCTGGCCTACCCAGGAATAGACTCCACTCTGCTGTCACCCTCAAAGAGGCAACCCAATCCTTGTTCCTTGGTGCAGAGCTCATGGTTGCTCTGTCACCAACATTGCTTGAGCTGCTGGATATAGACCTTGCTCTGCCTCTTGCAGGGATTTTTTTTTTTTTTTTTTTTTTTGGCTACAGAAACAGCAGCACCAGCACACCTGTGCAGGAGGAATTTTGAGAAGGATGAGATGGCTGAGAGCGATGCTGAGAAGTCATTTGTGGGTTAAGGAGAGCTACCTAAAAGAAGATTAAACCCCTTGAATCATCACTGTGCTGATTCCCCATCACGCAGTACTCATTTGCAATATGTGCTCAAATTGCAGCTGAAGTAGTGACATGCTGTCATGCGACCGATGCTTTTTTCTTCTGTTCCACATGAGTGCCTGTGTTCAGTGTGCATGCAGCAGCCCTTCCTTCTAGCTTGAGGAACAAACCCTGTCTGTTGGGGGTTGCATGGCCAGCACAGAGAGCAGCTGCTGATCCAGGAAACACCGAGTGGTCAGAGACTTCAGGTTAATTTGGAGTCTCAGTTCCCTGGTGCAGGCTGGGGATGGCCACTGAGTGCATTTTTCAGAGTGCATCAAAATCTGTTGAACCCACAGCTCAGTACCCCAGTGCTGAGCTTTGCTGTGACTCATGCATCATAGGCACACTCCAACCACAAGGCTGTGGGGGCAGGTGGGCTGCTCGGTGTGTACGTGACTCACCAAACTGCACCGTGTCCTGTGGTTCCTTTGGTGCTCACTCCCCACCAAACTGCTGTGGATTAATCCCCCTGGAACTGCAGCAGCGGGGCACTGGGCAGCCTCCCAACCTGGAGCTGAGGCTGATTTGCATCCCTCCGCCGGCACATGCACACAAATAATAAATCCTCTTAGGGACATTGGGATCTCTTCCAGGCAGCTCAAAGAGGGAAGGCAGCGAGCTTTGTCTCAAGCAAACTATTTGCCCGGGCATTGAAGGATGTCTTCGGAAGTAGTCTCACGTAGGTCTCACTTTAACCCCATGGATTCATTTAGTCCCATCTTTCTTTTTTCTTAGAAATTACAGAGCGATTTTTGCAACAAAAAGCAAAATTGCACGCAAATTGATTGCCTTCTTAAAGATGCTTATTATGCTAAGTCGTATTCAAATAGCTTTTCCCTTGGGGCCCCGCCGTGAGTGCTAACGCGGTGGGCATACCCCCATGGACACAGCTGCTTTTCAGGCTATTTATTCTACAAAGACAGAGACTGATTTACTGCTTTCCACAGGAAAAAGAAAAAAAAGACGTTCTGCTGAGCAGGAGGAGGGATGTGGGCTGCAGCCGGTGCCGCTGACGGTTGAATTCCAGATGCAGCTGCTTCGGTGGCCCACGGCCGGCGCCCAGAACGGGGAGAGCAAGACCGAGGCTGCAGGGAAAGCTCAGTGATGCGTCCGTAGCCAAAGAGTGAGCAGCAGAGATCAGTGAAATAAAACCCGCAGGGATGCTGCCATGTTGCTGGTTTGGCTGAATCAATGGGGTCGGGGGATGGCGTGGGGGCTCCTGCGGGAGCTGCAGGCGGTGGGCGGGGTGGGACGTGGGTGTGATGTGAGGCTGTGGGGAGATTGGGGAGCAATCTGCCTTGTGTGGTTGGAGACTTGAGATGCAGCGTTGTGTGCTGTGTGTGTGTGCGAGGATCGGGGTACGGCGTGTGCGTTGATTTGGGGTGCAGCGTGCTGTATGTGCGGGGATTGGGGCGGAGACGTTGGATACCGGGGCGGGACGGGAGGCGGATCCCAGGACGGACCGGAGCTCCTGGGCTGCTCTGCGCGACTGTGAGCGGAACGCGGCTCCGTGCGGTTGCCGGTGAGTGTCGGTGCTGCTGCGGGACGGAAAGGGGCCGGGCCGAGCAGAGCCAAGGGCGGGCAGCGCACCGCGGCTCCCGGCCGAGCTGTGCTCTCCCTGACCCACGGCTCCGGAGCCCGGCGCCCCGCTCATGTCCTGGCCGGCAGCGCCTTGCTCCTGCAGCCCCTGCTCCGAATTCGCAATAAGACCCAGAAAATTCGGGATGGGAACTGTGGGGAGTGGTCCGTGCGGCGCCGGCTGCGGCATTTCAGCGTTTCGCTGTCTTCTGCTGGGATCGTGTGCTCCGCTCTGCCTGCGGAGGGCTGCGGCTGCAGGCATGGGTGCTCTAGGATGGGAAATGGAAAGTGTAAGTTGGCTCGGTTTCACTGTTAAATGCTTCTCTCTCCTCACTCGGACAGGGCCTGCATTCTGCACCAGAGGTTGCAATGTATCCCAGGATTAAAAGCCTTGCACTTTATGCCTTTTCAGTCACGCTGCTGGCATCTCTTTTTTACATCAGAAGAGAAACGAAGCTGCTAACGTCACCAGTGGATCAGAAGGTGGATGTAGCAGATCCCAAACCTTTGGTTCTGGGCAACGCTGAACCCAGCA
Organism: Phasianus colchicus; assembly: GCF_987193195.1. Taxonomy (NCBI): domain Eukaryota; kingdom Metazoa; phylum Chordata; class Aves; order Galliformes; family Phasianidae; genus Phasianus; species Phasianus colchicus. The sequence continues at coordinate 7,634,276 of NC_143453.1, read as the reverse complement.
AATGTTTGCCTGACTTGGCCGTTGCCAATTCTTCTCTCTCCCTCCCAGCGCTTCACCGCATCTTCCTGACTTACAGGCACTGCCGAAACTTCTCCATCCTGCTCAGGCCTTCCAGGTGTAGCAAAGAGACCTTCCTCCTGCTGGCCATCAAGTCTGCCCCAGTCAATATAGAACGGCGGGTGGCAATCAGGAACACGTGGGGCAAGGAGGTCTCCATCGGCGGCAGGCGCATCAGGTTGGTGTTCCTTCTGGGGCGCTCGGAGGCCAAAAACCAGGTGCAGCCACTGCACCAGCTGCTGGCTTATGAGAGCCAAGAGTTCGATGACATCGTGCAGTGGGATTTTGTTGACAACTTCTTCAATTTGACCCTCAAAGAGCTGCATTTCCTCCGCTGGTTCATGGAGGACTGTCTGAACGCCAGGTTTGTGCTGAAGGGTGATGATGATGTCTTTGTCAACACTTACAATATTGTTGAGTTTCTCTGGGATTTGAAGCCTGAACAGGACCTCTTTGTTGGAGATGTGATCGCTAATGCCCGGCCCATCAGGAACACAAAAGTCAAGTACTTTGTTCCTGAGTCTATGTACCGAGCTTCCTTCTACCCTCTGTATGCAGGTGGAGGGGGCTACGTGATGTCCAGAACGACAGTACAACGTCTCCAGAGCACCGCAGAGGGCATGGAGCTCTTCCCCATAGATGATGTCTTTGTGGGAATGTGTCTGGCAAAGATGGCAGTGGCCCCAAAGAACCACGCTGGCTTTAAGACTTTTGGGATCCAGAGACCTTTTAATTCTTTCGATCCATGCTTTTACAAGGAACTGATGGTTGTGCACAAACTAAACCCAACCGAGATGTGGATCATGTGGACGCTGGTGAAGGATGACAGCATTAGGTGTGCGGTGTCAGTAACACACACCCACAGAAGGGGCTGGAAGTGAAGCTACTGCTGAGCACAGCGGCAGCTGGCTGTTGACAGATACAGGGTACTTAAACTAAAAATCAGGTGGTAGAAATGTTTTCTACTAACAGGTTATACTTGAGCCATGGGGTTTTGTTTTGCAGTCGGTCTTTTTCTGTCAGTGGGTTATTGAGGTGGTTGAATTGTCATGGGAAGGGCTAACAGCTTGGAGATGCAGCACAGGAACTTGGCTTGCTTCCTCCTGGCCGTGCTGGAACCTGGGTGAGCCACAGCTGTCACAGGTGACGTGAATGAAGTGCCACCTCCACTGGAGGCTCGCAACACTGAGACTGGTGTCTAATTTGTTCTCTTTAGGGAAGCTCGTGATGACTAATGAGTGACTATACTTGAAATTAATCTTTTGAAATCAAGGCAAGGGTAGAACAGAGGCCAGCGTATGCTGCTGTGTGCACAAATCTACTGTCCCAGATCAGCAATCCTGCAGGTCCTACAGGACAGCAGGAGAAAGGAAAAGGAGTGGGAAAAGGAAAGCAAGGCTTGGAAACATATTGCCTTAACACAGCACAGTGATCACCCAGTGATGTGAGGGACTGGGCTCCAACTCGAGCCGTTTGATTTTACAGAAGGTTATTACAGGCTGACTTGCACTGGAAGCTTTTGCACACTTTCTGATTGGGTGTCAGAGGAAAAGTATGTCCTGAGTGGTAGTAAAGCACAGTGGCTGCAGCTTTTCAGGCTGTGTAGGAGGTGTTTGGGACTTATTTGGTTTGTTTGGTTCTGTAATGTTGAGTATAAATAAAATACAGTTTTGAAAATGTTTTTCATGGAAATATTCGTGTGTCTCCTGAAAGCTAAAAGAACTACAAGTAAAAAGAGGCTGATATGTGACACTGGGTATGTGCACAAAGGAGCCACTGATATTAAAGAGGATGGGGTTATGTGGAAATAGAAACTTGCCACATCCTCTTCTGTTCTCATCCCCCCAGTCCAGACATGATGTACTAATATGGAATCAGCAATTCAGCTGACAGTTCTGAGTAACTAATCTGAGAAATGATTAAATTGAAGCTAAGTCTTGCTTATACTTCTATGAAGCTTCTCAGCTCCAAGGTGTCCTGCAGCTACATGTGCTGTGTGTGAGCTGGCAGTGACCTGGAAGCTTTAGAAAATATCTAAGGAAAAAGAGGAAGTGTACAATTACAGAAATCAGAGTGTTTTGTGTTGTGCTGCTCATAGCTGTCTTGTGTTCACCGTCACCAGATTTGAGCTGGAATTTTCAGAGGTGCCTGGGTTGTCCTACAAGGAGGAATTCCTTGTTTATGCTCCTTAGAGACTTGAAGACATCCCTAGCCCAGAGATGTGACATGCATCCTGTGGAGGCTGGCTGCCAGTGTGGGGTGCAATACTGTCAGTTCTTGCTTAATATTGTATTTTCTTTGCTGCCTTAGCTTCTTAAAGCACCAGGTGTAGTTTTAATTTAGCTCTGTTGTGTGACCCAGGCTCTTATAGCATGAGTTGCAACCCCCGTGTAAGCTTTTTCTGCTAGATATGAGTAGGTGTGTCTGAGGAAATTAAGGGTGATCTGTGTTCATCCTCAGCAAGCTCTTGAACAAGCTGCTAGCATATTTCTCACTGCAGCCTTAGCAGTATTGTCTGAGATACTGTCTACAAATAGCTTCAGATTAATTGGCTTTGTAAACAAGGTTGAGTATCAGGCAGCACTTGGTTTCCCGGCGCTGTTCTCTGTGTACTACTGCTTGTTCCGGAGAAGGGATGTGACAGAGCAGTTTGGTATGACGTGAACTGCTGTGGCAGCTTTTTTCTGTTCCCCTAAATGATTCCAAACGCAAACTCAGTAACATCATGCAGTGAGTGCTGTTGTGGCTCTTCTGGGCTTAATTGTGTTAGTTAATTTCTGACGTGCAACTCACTTCTCAGTGAAGGGTTGGGGCTTCTTTCCACTCCATTTTGGAGGTAATGTCAAGCCACTCATGAATCTGTTTCCCTTTTTGATTTGAGCTGACTTGCTACTTCCACATCTGCAAGTCTGATGTGAGTAAAGTTTGGGTCATACTGTAAAACAAGAAGTGGGCAAGCGGGAGTGGGGCAGACTCTGCAAGGGGAGGAATTGGTGGGAATATTCCCAGCTCCTGGGTTGATGTTCATCTCCTTTAAGGCATACCCCTATGCAAGTATCAGAGTTATTGCAGCATCTTGACTGCTACACAACCTGCACACGCCTTTCAGGCAGTGGTTTGGCAGGAGTTCCTAAACTACTGCACAGAGCAAATAAGTGCAGCTGTGGTTAGAAGCCTGACCTGAAGTTGCAGTTAGCTCTTAAGGATGTGGTTGTGTCACATTTACAACTTTGGGACCCTCTGACCTACTGGCACAGCAGACATTAGCATTTTCCTAGGAGCTTTGATTCCAAACTCTACCATTCTCCTTAGATACAGCAGTATCCAGTCAGGAACAGGAGCAAAGAAAGGGTGGTTGTTTTGTTTGTTTGTTTTTAAAAACTCTTTTACCTTTTAATTTGTAAGTGTACAATGGTGTGCAGCTGAGATTGCAGTTGTTCAAAGGCAGACAAAATGAGACAGACAAAGGCTCATGTTACAGCTGAAAAAATACCTTGTCAAGCAGAACTCAGTTTAGTAACAGCAACCTCAACACAGATGTAGTGCATCTGATGTTAATGTGCAATGCAAAATCTTACGATGGTGTGCCTTCTTAGAAAAACTGATGAATGGGGATTAACTGAGTCAAATCAACACTGATAAAGCTCTATCTCGTCAACGCTATTCTACAAAGCAATCTCAGCTGAAGTTTTATTGCTTATACAGTTAACACTGCAAATTTCAAATTAAGCTGTTAAGTTAGAAAATGAACACAACGGAAGATACCTGTGGTTTTGAAATCAGTAGTTAAACATTAAGATTACACAAAGAGAGAATGAAGATTATTTTCTTGAAACTTTTCCTAGAAAGCGCTCAAAATCGTAAACCTCACTTTTGTTGACCGCTTTATATAATCTGCAGCAGTTTCCACAACTGCTTTGCAACACAGTACCTTGAAAATCAAATCTTTTCCTTCCTGGGGAAGGCAGATACCAAGCACTGGCTCTTGGGTGAAAGAGGCTGTCATACTGAATTGTGCAAAACATCTCTAAGAGGAACGTGGTTAACTCCATAGCAGGTTTTCAGCTCTACCAGCAAACAATTCCCTTGACTGCAATTAAGTGCAATTCAATATAGCTATCAGACTCAACTCTGTTACAAGCTTTTAAGTCAAAACAGAAAACAGCACTTTTATCTATGGTATAGATGTATATTATCTTTTATCTATGGTAACAGTTGGAATGAAATGAATTTGCCCAATCTAATAAAGATATCTACTAACAGACATCATTTACTACACAGGTTAAAAATAATAACTTTTAAATACACTTCTTTGGTTGATACCTACTTAGCCTCTATGTAAGAGAGCTCTCACAAACATACCAAACCACTGCTAGGATCTTCCCAGCAGACAAAATTAACAAGCTATCGTTGATAGCAATTTACACATTTGCATAGTTAAACACTTAAATAACTGAATCCATAATTATAAACACAGTCAAGGCCTTTCAGATTCTTGGAATTGACTTGATCTGTAAAGCAAGCCTATCTGGGGGTAAGGGGTGGAAATGGAATCACAGGCTTATTTCAGAGGTTTCCCACTATCTAACCCTTAAAAGTTTGGGACCCTTCAATTTCTGATTGATTCTCACATATTCTAAAATGACACCTAAATTCATGTCAGTCTTCCCGAAGATAAGGGTCCTCACCTGCATCTGTACTTCCTAAAATACCCTGAGGCAACGAAGATTCCTCTCCTTGAGCTTTTAGGAGCTCCTCTGTTTGAGCTTCAGCTAACTTGGTCTCTGCCTTCTGGGACAGCTGCCGCACTTCTTGCACCTGTGATTTGATGAGCTGAATGTGGCTACGAGCTGTCACCGAGGCTTGATCTGCACCTGAAAAGCAGTCATTTAAATATACAGGGTTAGACATGAACTCAGCAAACCTTCAACTCAGAAAGGAAATGTCTATAATTATCACCTGCTTTGCTAAGTGTTTTGATGGTTCTTGGGCTATATTAATGCTAAACGCATTTGCTGTTGATTTACCTTAAGCAATATGCCTACGTGAAGATTTCTGTGCCCTCCTAATTCTTCCCACCCAGCCAGATTTCAACCAGGATCCAATCAGACTGATCAGCTTGGGCTGCTGGGCTTGAAAACGAAGCCCTGCCCACTCACTGCCACAGGCACTTTCGGTTCTTGTGCGGTAGTCGAACTTACCATCATCTGGGACACTGCTGAATGTAGAAACTCTATGCTCCTACAGATTCTACGTCTTTTTCAACAGTTTCATCAGGAAATCCCTCCTACACAGGTAGCCTGCCCCTATGTATTTACTGTTTTTCCTTCTCTTCTTTCTCTGCCCCAATATTTTCTCTGATCTGCCCTAAGTCAGTCCATAACTCAACCTCAGAGCTATCAAGTCTCTGCACGCTCTGTGAAAGCGTTTATGCAGGGAGAAAACAAAATTTGTATCAGTGAATGAAAGGTAAATATTCTCACTCTTTAGTAGAAGAGAATCCAGCTAGGGGCACCAGCTAGGCTCTAGGCATTGTTATTTTAGTGGGTCCCCGAACAACATTTGAACACTGCGTTTGAAAATAACACTTTGTCAAATATTTTCTGGCATGGTTCCTATCAATATAAACAGTATATGAAGTTTCCAGCCCAGTTCCTAGTTCCAGTACTAGAGCTGTGGCCAATAAAATAAGTTCTTAGCACTGGTAAAAACCAGCATTAATTCTAAACTGGTACATTATTGGAATTTATATTCCCTGTCTTTCCCAACTCCATTCTCATAGAATAAATGCTGCCTAAATATTACGTGAAAGATTCTCAGTATTTCTGCTTGAGCATACCTGATTGATATGCAGCTTCTGCTGCCATCTCTGAAAGACGTAATGCTGTCATCCAGCTGGATTCTAGCTTTAGGTATTCTTGCTGTTTTGTTGTCATCTAGGAGTAAAATGATTATTCAATTTGATATGAGAATATCTGAATGCTGTTCCAAACAGTACCTCTTGAAAAGGTGAGCAAGTGATACTACAGCTTTCTGAGAAAAGCTGAAGAGGCAAATTGCTGACTGTGATACAAGTTGCAGCTAGTTAAGTTCCTTAAAGGACAACCTTGTAATTTGTTTAGAAAATGGGAAGGGTCTGTGTCTTTGTATGGAAACAGATAAGGCATATGCCAGGAGACTTTGGAATAGTTAAGGGAGGTTCCACCAGATACTGTATTTGAACAGATAAGGTTCCAGGACTCTTTGTATGCAATATGGATGTACCTCCAAGAAGACCTCTGAAGATTTATCAACTGAAGGCCCTTTTATGCAAGATATGTGTGATAGGAGGGGAGTATCCGCCATGCATCCAGCACTGATGTAAAGAATTCCTACTTTCTAACACTCCAACTCGAGACTTAGAGAGTTTCCTGACTGCCTGCTTTGTGGTAACAACTGAAGGGAGATGAAGGCTTACATCAACTCTGGCTCCTATTACCACCTGCCAGACTGCATCCACTTCGTCTGAGTTCATCTTCCCAAGAAGATTTGTGTATTGCTTGTAGAGAGACACCAACGTATAAACTGCCTGCAAAGGGATCGTTTCACACAGTTACATGAAAATCTATAGATGTTGGCTCACTGTTAACTGGTGTTAATGAGTCATAGAAAGCAAAAGAACTAACCTGTCTGTACTTAATCTCCAGTATATGCAGTGGGTAACAAAATCGTTGAATACTTCCCAAGGTGCTTTGTTCTTAAGTTTGCTGGTAAACATGTTGAAAAAAGGAAGGAGTATACTCTGACTCGAGCACCAGAACTTTGATGCTCCAAGACTGCACATCATTATGGGCTTCTCAAGATTCAGAGCATGCAACCACTCTGATTTCCTACTCTGAAAGCCCACTGCTTTCTACCTGTGCTAGAACAGTTCCTTGCAGTACCACAGAAATACATTTGTACTGCACAGGAAAAGTAGAAATATGTAAAAGTACATTAGCCCATGGAAAATTTGGAGATACCGATACAATTTGCTGTCTGCCTACCACAGGGCCACAGTAGTCTCCTTCATATACTTGCCATAGCAATGAGGCAATAATGCTTGTCAAAGTGATAAGGAAGGACTGCAAATACTCCATTCAAATCAGCACTTCTTTCTAAAATTAAAATTGTATCTTGTTATTTCAAATTTAAATATGGCTTATTCCATTCTTCTGATGAAACTTATGGAACTTCTAATCAAATTTATGGACTTAGAAATAGGCACAGAAAGTAAATAAAAACATAGGGCAGCATATCCTATGTACTCAATGTGCAGAAATCTGATAGCTGCCCTTCAGTTCTGCTCTGAGTAACCGGTCTGAGTTTCTTCAGCCCCAGTTCTGAAACACAAGTCCTTTCAACTTAAGTTCAAGATCAGAGGAAAGGTCTAACAAACCTAAAAATAACTTCGACATTTAGTGTAGTAAGATAACAGTGAGTCCTAATCCGTAATTTCCCAGGGACCTGAAGCAAAGTGCATAATCTCTCATCTTACCTTTGTATACTCTGTCAGTGCTTCAATCAGTGCATATGTTGTTTGAGAGAGGAGAGTGGAAGTACTGTCTGTTACCAAAGAAACGGCTCTTTTAATCAAGGCGTCATTACTGAGAGGAGCTGAGTTCTGTTTCTGGAATACAACAAGTTTGCATTATCGTTACACTGACTTCCATTCATATATTATTGGTAACTAATAATGATAAGTGAGCTAATCACAAGGCTGGGCAGCCTACAGCAAGATACTAGTACGAATTTGTCTCTAAAACAAGGCCATTTTTTTTCCCTACAGTTTGTTGCAGGGAAATGTTTACCTGCAATGAAGGTAAACATTGCCTTTCTCATTTCTTTAACAACTGCATGGCATCAACACCTGTGATCCCTAAGGCAGAATCAAGGCGGCACAAAGGAAAGTACCAGCTTACAAAAGGCTAAGCACGGGTTTCTGAGTACCCGGAACGTACAAGGAAGGCTTTCTAACACGCTGTACGTCCACCACCGGAGCTCCCTTACCTCCACGACCGGGACAGCACACAGCGCAGCTCCCAGCCCTGCGCCCACCGCGCGGTGCCACCGCCCGGCCCCACCAGGAAGGCAGCGCCTGCTGCTGCTGGGCAGCGCGGGGAGGCCGTGCCTGGACGTGTGAGAAACAGAGTGAGCGATAACAGCAATAACAGAGCAGGGGTGATCTACGGCAGCTGGGGTACGTGACGCACAACGGTGCTGTAATCACGGCACGCCGGTTATCGTCACGATGCTGAGGGATGAAGGCAACAATCAACAGCTGGGCACAGCGGCTGGAAAACTGAGGGCGCGAGTTTTGTCTCACCCGCATCGCTACCGCTGGGTAACGCTGACAATCGAGGTCTAAAGCGGAATTATTTCCCTTTATTTTCTGAAAATAACCGGTCGGTTTTCCTCCCGAGCTGCATGCTCCTACCCAGGTGGGCACCGCCGCCCCAGCCCGGCCTCCCGTAACCGCGGTACCTCAGGAGAGACCGCCAACCCCGCAGCCAGAAGGACCACGCCGCCATCTTGGGAGTGGGCGGCACGCCGGAAGTGACGTCACGCCGCGTGTGGTGGTCCGGAACGGTGCGTGCGCGGAGGGCGGGCAAGTGGGATGGCGCGCGGCGCGGTCGTTGGGTAACGGTCGCTGTGTGGCGGCCAACGGCTGTCGGCGCCGCGCGGGAATTCTCCCGCCGCGCTCAGCCCTCAGCCTCGCGGCTCGCACGCGCTCGGCTCCCTCCCGCTCTGGTCCGTTTCATCTTTATTTTTCCAGAGTATGTGGGACTGCTTTGTTTCTGTCTAGCTGTATAGCTGTGGTAATCCCCAGTGTTTCCAGTTAGGTTTCCTACACAGTCGTACGTAGAAGGTCTGATAAGATGAAATAATTGTGTTTGCACTGCATATACCAGAAATTCCCATCTGTTCTCCGTGAGACTCAGCTGCCATAGTCCAGTTTTAGCAAGGCAGGGCTGTAGCTCTGCCACAACCTGATGCTTCCCCAAGTATTTACTGAAAATCACTGAGCTTGAGCATGCCAAATGGCAGCACTGCAGATACGTGGTTTTGCTGCTCTCCCTGAGTGTATCTCACAGAACTGCAGGCAGCCTTGTGCAGGATTGCTGCATCCCTCCCTTCGTCCCCTGTGGGTCCCTGGGGTGGGAAGGGAATCCCTGGGCAAAGCTGCTGGGAGGGCAATGGCTGGGAGGCAGCAAAAGAGCCACAGAGAACGGAGCATGCACGCAGATAGTATTTCTTTTAATCTTTCTTTTTTACATAAGAAAATAAGATTGTGATGAGGTGGTAATGGAACAAAATGCTTGCAGAGTTGGTGCAGGAGGAAGGGGCTGCCATCCTGTGCGCTGAGCAGATGTGTGGGATGAGCTGTGCGGTGCAACCAGGTGCTTCTGGCCAGCCAAGGACTACAGGAGCAGGGAACGAATTGTCATTTGAGCACCAAGAAATACGTCGTCCAGCCAGCCAGCAGCAGCGCCCCCACCAGCACGGTGTAGCTGAACAGCACAAACGCCAGCAGCTCCCGCAGCACCTTGAGGAAGTGGATGGCAAAGGAGTCCGGCATCGTTCCCCACAGCACCGTGCTGCAGGTAGGGTGTCTGGGGATGGCTGCAGCCGTGCTCCTCCCTGCTCTGTACAAAGGGAAACCAGAAGGATAGAATGAGTCTTTCCCAGCAGGATGGTGGAGCTTTAGGGAGAAGTGGTTGTGTTCCGGAGAGTTAAAGGCCACTCATCCTTCTTAGTTGTTAATTACTGAAGTGTCACGTTGGACTTGTGCAAGCTTGTTTGGGTCTTTGCAGGGTTACCAAGCTGTGCATTGTTGACAAGGAGTTAGGGATCTGATCAAAGTCTCTAAACCAAGACTGGTTTCTAAGTCCTGATTTGCAATAGATGCACATATAGTGTGCAGGCACGGAGCAGTGGCCCCAGTTCAGCTCGATCCCGGTATCTTTCCCCCATGCCAGTGGCTGTGCATCCAGTAAGTTTCACATGCCAAGTATTCACTGATGACTTATTACCAACAGTGTGTTCTGATCAAAGTGGTCAATGCCTTCAAGGAAGCCACCATTAATATTTAATGATATAATTGCGTCTTAATGGAGATACTGGCACAAACAGAGCCTTTTGTTTAAGAGAGAAGAAAACTGGGGCTTAAATGCAACTTCGCACAGGCAAATATTTCTATCCATCTCAGCTTAAAAATAACCTTCACATGGGAGACATAGGGTAAGATGTTACAGAATTCATCTTCTATCTGTACTTTAAAGTTATAGTACATGCTGATTTAGAAGTTGCTTGTTTGTTACTTTAATATAAAATCTGAACATTTCATGAAAGTTGTTGACTCCTTAGATTTAATGCTGTGCAAACTTGTCTAAAAAATTCTCCTGTATCGCTGAGAATAGAGACATGTGAGAATACAGACCAATTTGGTCAGAGCCGTGCCTGATCTAAAGTATCCACACTCTTGGTCAAGCACATAAATGGAATTTAGAACCAGATTTCAGATAAAGCTAACCTAAAAAGATTCTCATCTTCTTAACAGTCTACAGCCAGCAAAAGCAAATTGAATTCTTGCCCTGCCAATTTCATATATATTTTTAAGAAGCACTTGTGATGAAAAATCCACCTTTTGATTAAAATTAAGTCGCTCTTTTAGTCTTATTGAAGACTATCAGGTGTTTCCTTCTAATCTCAGGTGCATGCATATTATAGGAATGCTTACATTTTAAAACCAGCTGTGGCTTCCCAGTTGTTCAAAGTTCCATATTTATAGGCTTTACATGACTTTTAATTGTCTAAAGAAATACTGACAAAGACATAAACTGCTTACCCGGGTAGATGATGGGATCTGCTTCGCCAAGTTCCTATTTCTCTCCGGTTTTGTTGTGCCGCTGTCCCTTGAATTTCTGGCTTCTGGTTTGTGCTGTAGTTTGATCCCCTTCTGATCTGCTCATCCAGGAGCCAGAGTAATGAGGTTGTATTTGCAGCCCACACGAGGACTAATGCACTAGGTGTGGTCAGGACCAATTATTATATGACAGAGCGCCTTTGCGCTGTGCGGCACAGCAGCACGGAGCTCTCCGAATAGCCCCCCTTCCCCAGAGAGCTTTTGTCGGCAGCTTTTTGTGAGTTGAAGCACCACGGCTTTCCCAGTGTTACCAGTCAGAGCCTCCATTTGTTTATATGCCTTTTTTTTTTCTTTTTTTCTGTAATGAAGTATTATGTCATCTAATGCTTCTTATGCTGCAGCTCGGTTATCTGGAAGGCTCCTGTTCTCTGAGGGCCCTGCAGGAGCAGGATGCTTGCACATAGCTGGGGCTTGCCCAAGGTCAGCAACACAGGTTAGAACTGTGCACACTGAATTGCACTGTTATCTAAAGAAAGTGAGTGCTGAAAACCGTGTGATCTATATGTGATCACTGCCTCACAGCCTTATCTTCACCCTTGCACACACAAAAAGCCCTCGCTGCCTTTGAGAGCAAGATCTACAACTCATTTGTGGTAAGGGGTGGGGGTGGGGGGGGTGAAGAGTAAGGTAAGATGTACATTTATTTTTAGCAAAGCTGATTTTTGATAATGCTGTATGAAATGTGAAAGTCTTTTTGAGTGGAGGTTGGGTAATGTTTTCTTTTTTTGCTTGTAAACCAGACAAATGCAGACAGCAGAGAGAAGGAAGGGTATGTACTGCAAATCAAATCTCTTACCTACAAAGATATTATGATGTAGAAAATGGCCCCTTAATTTAATTAAGCTCTCTTGTTATCAAATTATTACCCGCATGGTCAGCAAGGCCTTGGACAGAAGCAGAACATAATCAAGCTGCTCAGGAAGCCTGTTAAGTAGTAATTGCTCCTCCAGAGAATCGATCAGCGTCAGGATGGCTTCTTGTTGTTGAATAGTTGCAGGAAGAGACTTTGTCTAGTTTGTGTAGCCACGTGGCTCTTGCTTGGTGGTGGGGCAGGCAAGAGCCTGCAAAAAATATGCAGTAGTGTCATTGGTAAGTTAAAGTTTACCAAGTATTTGGCATAAAGTGTTTTTTTTTTTAAATGTAAGTATGTTTTGCTTCTAGTGTTGCTAATGCATTTACGAGTCCAAGTGAAAAGGTAAGCAAGCTGTTGAATTTGTGCTTTGTGTTCTTTTATTCACTTGTGTTGGGTCACAAAACAGCCTGAGCAGTGCTAGTCATTGCAGTGTGATTAATTTTTGACTGAAATGAGGAAAAAGTGAAGTTGTTTTTTTTGCAACACATTACACATCAGGCAGGATAACAGAGCAGAAGTGTTTGCTAAGAGAGTGATTTAATGTGATTTTTTTATAACTGTGTAAGAATGAAATTCAGTGTGAAACAGAGTCCTCAGTGTTTGCTGTGGAGAGCGTGAGTACAGCGTCAGCAGCCAAAGGGAAGGGCAGACAGCAGGGCCTGCTCCGCCTTCACAGCCACCAGCCATAGCAAAGCACACTCCTGGAGCCAGAAGCTGCTGCTTGTGTACATTGGCTCAGCAGTCCCAGCCCCCAAGACCATGGAAAATTCCGTTGTGTAATTTCGGGCTCTGCAACAGCAAGTACCACAATTTATAAACTGAACACAGGAAAACAAAAAAGATGTCTGTTTTAAACCTGTTGCTTACTGGTTTACTGACAGCTATTTTTGGTCTGCATCCCATGTGAGAAGTGTCTGTGTATGTGTACCTTCAAACATAAGCGTGTGGCACAATGATTTAATTCATACTCAGCAGTTGCTTTACAGCCAGGTGGGGTATACTTGGGACAAACATTTCACCTCCCACTGAGCCCTTCCCAGAATGGCTGAAGTAAAAGACCGACATTTCCCTAGCAACCTGGGTGCAGTCAGTTGTGTCCAGTCAGTGCTGCTGATGTGCATGTGTGTAGTTCAAGATTTAGCTGTTGCTGCCTGTGCTAGAGGAAGTCCAGTGAATGTCTTGGCCCAGCAGCGTACAAGACAGTGGATTGAATGTGGCCTAGAAGTAGCTAACCCTAAGAAACAACACATTACAGGTCCCTCAGCATCACCAGCTGCTTGAGGGGCACTGAGGATATGCAGCAGCTGAATAGTAGAGAACCTTCTTGAGCAGCTGGGTCCAAAAGGAGCCTGTTACCTAATGCTTTCTGTTTCATTTTGCTAGTTTGTGAATTATGCATCATTGCTTTTTTTGTCCTCAAACTCTACTTGAAGGTAAAAAAAAGTCAATGCTTCCTCTTTACTACAGTTATCTTTCCCTAGTACAATCAGTGTTTAAGGAGAACACTGTGAGAAAACTCATCTGCTGTGACCTGCAAGCCAAAGAGGCTAGTGATATGAAATCAGGAACAGATGAGGCACTGCTTTCTGAGCCTGTTAGGAAGAACAAAACTGAAAGAAAAATGGAAGTGGTTTGAGCAGGGCAAATTCCCCTGCCCCAGCACTTGACTGTTGATTCATACTGCAAGCAGATACATCTCTTTCTCCCATTGTTTATTTCATGGTTAACGTCTTTCAGCACCGCTGGGCTACTACAAGTTCCACAAACAAACAGTGGGAATACAAGTGCAGAGAGGGAGGTGGGAAGCTGCATCATGGACTGGTCTCAGGAGCATGCCATTCTTACAGGGGCATCATTCCTTCCTAGTCAAGAGCTCCGCCAGCGGGTGATGTACCTGCGTCACACAGGGCTGCTCAGTTTCACTCTCTCTTGCCGTAGATTCTAGAAAGGGGCAGGCTCTAATTTTTCCATCAAGGATTTGATCCAGGTTGTTCCATTAATCAGTTTTGTGGTGGCAATGACGTACTCTGTGCCTCCATCTTCCATTTGAGATAGAAATCTCAGTGCAGCTATTTCTGCGTATGTCACACCTCCCAGGAAGAACACCAGCGTGACTCGGTTCTCACCGTGCTGACCTGCATAAACAGAGAAAGACAGAGGTTGCCTTTCTTTTATTTTATTATCTCCTATCCATCAACTGTCAGTCCAACTCAGACTGTCCCTCAACCTAAAGTAAATTTAGGAGCTGATTTAGAAGAGAAGCCTATTGGGCACAGTAGCAGACAGCAGATGCAGACTTCGCTGCCAGCTCTGCAGTCTCTTTATAGAATATGCCTCTGTTTGGCCAGGCTTAGTACTAACAGAATGATGCTGACCTTTTTTGTACTTATTTAAATCACAGTGCAATAGAAGGGTTTAATACACTGATGAAAAGTCAAACAATGTACAACCATATAGTATTTTCAATAGGCATGGTGCTGTTGGTTAATAGCAGGCTGAGTATGTGAGTGGAAGCTTTAAAGAGGCCAAAAAGCTATCCAAAACAAATAGATAAAGTAGAGTGAGACAGGAAGAGGACACAGATGCCTGGACTCTCCCAGCCTTGCTTTCCATTTGCCTCATTCCAGACTGACAGAGATGCATATGCCTTTAAGAAGTGTGAAAACAAAACAGAACTTACGCTTTTTCTGAAGGCCAGTGGGCAACTGCTGCCGCTCCTCAAAGTGGGGACCTGGCAGCATTTTTAATACCTCCTCTATGCTCCGCCAGCCCGGCCTTGCCAGCAGCTGTGCCAGGCGCACGCTCAGCGGTGCGTAGCCACTGTACACATAGGAGATGTCATTGGGGTTCTGCAGGGGAGAGCAGAGAGTGAGCAGCACGTGACTGCTACGTCATGCCTGGAAAACCGCACCATAAATGTGCAAGTTTTCCTTTTGCATACAATCCTGTAGTGTTAGATACAGCTGTCACTGCGGAAGCATCTGTTTACCTGCTCATTAACATCATCCATCCATAAGCGCAGGGTTTTTCGGATTGTTGGGTAGTTATTCCTACCGCCTGTCTGCAGCTTCAGGAGCCCAGCCTTTTCTAAGTTGTTTAAGGTCAATATATGTTCATAGCCGTAAGTCTGTAACATGAAGTTGTTTTTAATGCCATGCCAATAATCTCTGAGCACAGTGTTTGACATTTTTGACTTTGACTTTTTTTTTTTTTAAATCTAAAAAATGTTTAAGGTTTCCCTAGTGCGTATCCCACTTACAGCGTTTAAATCATGATTGCAAAACACTTAATGATATAACCCTCTCTGTACATACATATTGTGTAACAGATTTAAGCACCTCCTGCATCATAGCTGCCAGCCCAACAAGCCTCAGCCTCTGCCTGTACACACCTCAAGTCATAATACTGCCCTTCTACAAGATGCATCTGTCTATAGTACACAAGCTGTAGAGTGGAGGCTTTAAGGTAGATTTTCTTAGAAATTTATCAATGCAAAAGTTACAGCCCAACCTGGAGAATCTCTCTTTTATAATGGTCCAGAACTTTCTGCTTCAGTCCATTATTGCATACAGATTGCAAGCAAACGAGACGTAGGATCTTGATTAATGAATGTTTTTGAGCAATGCAGTCTTCAATATAGTTGTTAACCTATTAAAACAAAATAAAATATAAGCTGTTAGTCAAAGCCCTAAAAGCACCCAGTAGACCTGGAAAAGATCTAGTTTTGACTAGTGTCTGCAGAAGGGCAAGACAGGAAATGTAGCTCTCTCTCCAGGCAGCTCAGAACCACCTGTATAACAGTGATCAGCACTGATTCTACTGAGCATCTTCCTCCCAGCACACGGTGCCCTGTACAAAGAGCTCCAACTGAGAACCTGCGCTGCGGGCAGAGGGAGGGCAGCAGAGCCTGGCAGAGCACACAGTGCAGGAGTGTCTCTAAGTAGGACCAGTGATATGCATCACTTGGAATAGTCTGCTGCAAACACACAAGGATACACACATGGGTGGAGCCAGACATTATCCAGATCAAATGTTTTCTCTCTAAGAAACAACAACAAAAAAGGAACGAACAAAGAAAAATATATAGATACATTTTTTTGAAGAGTTACCAGCTGTCATCATCTGCTTACCTTATCTGTGTCTATTCCAGACATGAACTCCTGTTCTACTGTTAAATTATCAAAAAAATCTTCAGATGCTGTGGGAAAAGAATAAAAACCAATGCAATAGCAACTGACAGCCTATTTTCTACATTTAACATTAGCAGAGATGCACTGAGTGAAACAAACACAATTTTTGTCAAGTAAGTGTCTTACATCTTCCTACACTCCAATTAGTCAGACTATTCAACAAATGAATACTCACTGGTGATGTCTTTGATGAGTTCTGCAATGGAGGTGTGGTTTGCCAAAGAACTCCTTGCTGCCTGCATGTGTGGCAGCTGTGAGACAAACTGCTTAATCTCTCCAACAGTTTTTGCGTGGTGTCTTTCCTAAAGAAATAAATCCATCCCTAAGGTTAGGTGTTGTTCAGATCAATTAACCACACACTAACTTGACCAGTCTTTTATGGAACACAGTGCAAGAGCAGGTACCGTTAGACATGTATTTTGTCAGAAAAGTTGCACATTTACACTAAAATCACAGCATAACCTGTAACAGTGCTTTGATAGAAGAAGCAGTTCATAATACAACAGGAACAGGGGCTGTTTTTTTCTATTATACCAATGCTGCCAATCACCTTTCTCAGACCAGCTGTCACCATCTGCTCCTCAGGTTCCCTTCCAGTAAGAATTACCTTTTTTTGTGCAGACAGTTTTCTTTACTAGCTGCCAGCAGGCAGGGAGCTCTAGGCAAATGCAGTTAGAGATGGGGGACATTTTCCCACAAGGAGAAGCCTGCCTTTCATTGTGCTTGCCTGTAACAGTGTCCTTGGTTTGGGGCGATGGTCAGATGAAGCACAATGCAGACTTCAGCTCTCAGAGCAGCCCAGAGGTCTGTATTTCATGTGGGCTACGTGCCTCTTGCTGCAACTTAGAATATAAATAAATTGACACGTGAAGAATTTAAGTAAGTGGGCAAGTGCAGGCATGAGAGTGATAATGAGAAGCCTGCAATTTAAGAAGTCTTCTCCTGCCAATATGGTGCTGTTTCATTATCACCTATTACCTCTGACAATTTTCTTTCCTCTTGTTAAAATTAATAAGTAAATTAAAAGGCAACAGTACAAATAATCCATCTTTAGCACCATCAGCACTAATACTGCAGTAACAGACATCTTCTAGGCTAAGCACACACTAGTTCAGTTAAGGTACCATTACCTCTTCTTAAATGTGGCAGAAATGAAGAAGCAAAGTCAAAATACCAGTGTTCTCTGGCTGGGGATTAGTCATGGCAGCAGCTCAAGCTGCGACTCACAGCCCTGCTTAGCACAGACTGTGTCTGTATCTGATGTCAGGAACGCCTGAGGGATGCATCGTTGGATACAGGCCTCACCTCAAAGGCTGCTGAGATTATCTTGGCCTTCTTGCTCAGCACTGACCCCACAGCATTGAAGTTCTTGTCTCGGATTTCAGCATACAGCTCCTCAGCTGAGTTCAGCTGGAGTTTCTTGGGCTCTGTGGGGAGATCTTTGCCACCCTCGCCTTGCTTCTTTGGGGCAAACTTCTCAGGAGGGAGTTTCACGTACGCTACCAAATGCAGAGAAATAACTCTGATAAGGACTTCACCAATGTAAGTTAAGCAAAGCACTCTGTGAAACCTGTATCCTGAGCTGAAAAGAGTTCTTGTCAGCAAAGCTATTATAAATGCCAAAACTACTTAATACATACGTGTTAATTAAAAGAGAGCCTCTTGGTACTCACATAGGCACCAAGAGACATATACATTTATCAAAAGCCAAGCACTAGGTACCCTGCTTCTAAAGAGGCTTGGAGGCAACCTTCCAGTCAGTCATCAGGCCAGCATAAAACCTATAAATGCCTTTGGAGTTATTCTGCCTACTGCCCAAAGAGAAGGGGAACACCTTGACTGACCTTTCACAAACTACGTCCCTTTCCCTCAGTGTGCACTGAGGGAGCCCCCCAGGCTGGACGGTGAAGGCATGCACTATAATTGTTGCTGACCAGAGGCCCCTTGACCTGCAGTACTCACTATTCTGAATTCCATAGATTTCATCAATCAGCCCTTCGTATGTCAGCTGTGTTGCTAACGGTGTCAGCAGATCAACATTGCGGTCCAGCAACAAGAGGGTATCAAAGACTGGAAATATTGAGTTCTGGCTTCCAGGGAACTCACGCTTCATTCTGATCATCATGTTAGCCACATGCTGAAAGGAAAACACATTGGTCTGGTTGTGGTGCAAGCCACAGCAGATGGATTTGACTTCTAAGCTGTATAGGCATGTGCAAATATAAGGGCACAATCCTGTATGAAGAGAGAGAACAACAGGTATAAACTGGCTATCAGGTGGGGGCAGGACAAGACAAGAAAATCAGTGCCCTTTGCTGCTCGCTCTGCAGCTTAGCAGGGCAGCAACTCTGGCCAAAGCACTGGCGTCCTCTCAAGCTGCTCCCTCATTACAAAAGGTACCAATTAAACTATAGGTTAATCAGAGAGGAGGAAAAAAAAAGTGTGGCAGTGAAAGGGCGAGAGGGAAAAGACAGTGCATGAGCAGTAGACTGCGCATTTCCAGCTTTATTTAGCCCTTCTGATAACAGAGTAGCTAAGTGTTAAACTCCATAGAAGGAACTGCTGAAAGCACAAAGGAAGCACACTGAAGAGCAAAACCTAAAATCAGATAACCCTTCCTGACAGGAAGCCTTACGAAACAGCAATAATTATCCTTGGTGGCTGTGATCCCGAAATGACAACTTGGTGACTGTGATCCTGAAATTCCAATATTACAAGAATACATATCTGGATTCAAAAACAAACTCCACAGATAGCATTTAACCAAATGCCTGTTCCAAAGGATGAGATGTATTAAGCAGCAGTGTTCACCTTACCCGGGCACAGTCACCCTTCCCAAAAATCTGGGGGATGGTTCCATAGAGAGCCTGCAGAGTCATCAGCCCCTTCGCCGCGTGGTACAGGCTTGTCTGGTCATTCTCCAGGTAACATTCCTAAACAACAAGGAGGATTCTCGATGGAAGCCAATTCTGCAGCAGCACACCGCCCATGTGCACGGATCAGGAGACACAGGCCAGGGAAAAATCTAAGGCCATTGGCAAATACAGACCTTATCTGTGCTGTTAGGTAAATCACTTGATACCAATCACTGTAAAATGTGCTACTCCTGGTTAGACAGAAAGAAGGAAGAGAGCCAGACTAGAACTGCAGCGAGCCTCTACCAAGGCCCATCTGAGAACACAGTAGCTCAGCACAGCATTTGAGAAGCAGCTGCAGGCCCTCCTGGCTATGTTTAATAAAGCCACGACAGCAAAGAATATCTCTTGAAAGTTTCTGTCCTAAGATGCAGTGTTCTTAGAAAACACACATAATTTGTAACACACAGCACTGCACACAGCTTTTCTGCTGCACGTTGACATGAACTGTGTTGGTTCTTTGTAATGACTGATTATTTTAAGCCTTGTGAATGAATGCTCGATATGTGAAAACAGCACTGGTGGTTAACAGCTAGAGGGATGGGATGCAGCTTGGTGTAGCGACTGTTCCTGCAGTGTTTAGTAAGACAGCAAATGTTCAGGCTCAGTTCAGCTCTCAGAACTAAGATGCATTTGCTCTGCAGGGCATTCTGCTGTTTGAGGGCCTCTGAACCTGACTCCAGGAGCCAGCACAAAGCAGCTGCCTTAAAGCCGAGCCGAGCTCTTACCTTGAAGGCGCTCTCAGACTCCATGGACAGCAGGTCCCCATCGAAGGGTATCAGGTCCAGGCTGTACTGCTCCCGGTGGATGAAGGACCCCAGCACGCCCTGCTCCTTCAGCCACTGCTCGCACAGCAGGCTGCGGCGCGGCACGAAAAGGATGTGGAAGTCCCTCTGGGGAGAACGGCCTCTGTCTTCCCTGGAAGAATCACGGCAGGGGCACAGCAAACAGTCACAACATTGCTCAGCAGCACAGACAGCCGGCACAGCGCGGGCTGAGGGCACTGAGCTGAAGAAACCTGCATTCATAACCTTCTATTTCTGAGCATTCGAAATGTTGTTACCCAGCCTTTTGGACGCTGAGCGCCGCTCTGGGCGCAGGGCAGGGCAGGGCAGGGCACCCCGCGGCCGTACCTGCGCACGTTGTCCGTGATGATGTCCATCAGCTCCAGCCTGGGCCTCACGAAGAAGATGATGTTCCTGACGTCAGCCTGGGGCAGGCGGCCCGGCTTCAGGGTGAACATCTTCTCCACCTCATGCTCCTGCCGGGAGACGAAGCGTCAGCCTCAGCCGCCGCCTCCGTTTCGGAAACCACTCGTGATTAAAAGAAAGACGCTCACCTTGAGCAGCGAGTACTGCGCGATCAGCCCGAACGGCCCGGTCAGGTACTCGTCCCACACGATGGCCTGCGGAGGGACAGAGAGGCGCTGGGCCGCGCCCTGCCGGCTCGGCTCCCCTCCCCACCGCCGCGCCCCGCACCTTGGAGCCCGCGCACTTGTCGAGGAACTCGCGCAGCTCCCTGCGCCCCGCCTCGCGCAGAGCCGTCAGGTTCACGCGCCCCGAGCTCAGGTGAGCCGCCATCGCTCCCGCCCGGCGGCGGCGGTCAGCTGACGCGTCACGTGACAGCCGGGGCGGTGCCGGGCCCTGCGGGGGCCGCCCGGCCGCGTAGCGCCCCCTGGTGGGCGCCAGGGGAGACGCAGCGGGACGCGGCCGGCACCGCGTGTGCCGCTAGGGGAACCGAACAGAAGAGAGCAAACGCTTGTTTTTCTCAAAATATAACTTTAATATATATATGTATATACACACACACACACGCTCACTGTATAGAAGGTGAAAGAATGCCGAAAAAAAAAAAAAAAAAAAGGCATGCCTCAAACTGTTTCACGTGCACGCAGCAGATGGGTTTCTAAAAAGCCCACAGCAGCGCCTTACCCCGAGGTTTGTACTGCACACCCAAGGCATTGTACTGCAGCCCTCCGGGCCAGAGGCAGAGCTGGAGGCCAGGGGCACAAACTGCAAGCAAACGAGGAAATGAAAATTAACACAACATAGTTCTCAACCCAGTCCAGTGTCAAAAAAAGCTTAAAAATCTAAATGTACAAATGCAGCCTTAAAATGGTTTAGTGCAAATATGAAAATTAACAGCATAATTTTAAGGTATTTAAATAAGCTTTAATATAACTATAGTGCTTTGTTCCTATACATGTTTTCCCACCAACAGATCCAACAGCACAGGGGCACGACGTGTTAGAGCTGAAACAAACCCAGAGCCTGGGAAGAAACAGCATAAAGTCATCCATTAAATCATTTATTTATACCTCACTTAAGTTTAATAAAGGGAAACGGGGTACTTATTAGTGGAGGAGGAAAATATTTATCCATTTACTGACTCTAAAGTGGATGGGCAAAGGGAAAGGGAGCGAGGGGGTCAAGAAACACCATCCCTTGTCCTGACATTCAGCACACAGAAATGCTGGTTGTGTAAAGTGTCCGATGGGCACGCAGACAGGCCGGCCCTGGCCGCGTGCTGTGTCAGAAGGTCTCATCATCATTGCAGTCAGCTGTCCAGTGCCCAAACATCTCGCAGGTGTCGCAGTAGGGCCGCTCCTCCCGCCTGCTGCCGTGGTACGTGGAGTGTGGAGGCTCCTCCAGCATCTGCGCCTGGGTCGGGCAGTCCTCGGTGTCGTGGAGATCAAAGCAGCCGCAGATGTCGCAGAAGAGGCGAGGCGTCTTCTTGGATAGGCCTTCTTCCTCACTGCAAGGTCAGCACCAGCGTGTGTTAAACAGAGCAATTCTCTCTCCTAATTCTTTAGGTAGTTCTGCTTCCCTCCCAGTAAGCTGTCTCATAATTACTGAATCTAAGAAATACCACAGCGGTCAATAAAGTATTGTTACAAAAACTCTCCTGAAGATCACAGTACCCCATATTCCCTTACACTACACTGGTCACAAATTGCTCTGTGTAAACATGCACACATAGAGGCATTATCTGAAAAGAAACACAGCAAAGCTAGTTTCCATTCTTCATAGAAGAGATCAGATCTCACAATTTATGAAATAGGTTTTCATTCTGTTTCTTTGACTGGATCTCCCCATCTCAGTATAAATAATGGCACCTTAAGGGCAAAGACCCTTCTATGAAACTTGGAAAGAGCTGACCTCAACCAAGACTGACAACAGATACGTTACAAGACGCCAGCGCTTGTGGCAGGTAAGTACTGGGGATCATTTTGCACCACCCAGCACACTGCAGTAATAGACCTAAATAGATTCAGTCTACCTAAACTCAGGAGGAAATTATGCATTTGTTGTAGCAGCTGAAACCAGGCTGATGTGTTGTGCAGCTGACAGAACTGACTCCTACAAGCACCTCCTAGAACACAAGCCGAGATTTCCCATTAGAGTTTATACCTGTCATAGTTGATTGTCTCCTCTTCATTGCCATTGAGGGCTGCTTCACACATTCTTTGTATTTTCAAGTTCAATTCTTCATTTCTCCTTTGCAGATCTACTATCACTGAATTCAGGAAGTCAATCTGTGATATTAAAGAACAAGAACAGTCAGAAGGTTGAGGACTGCATGTCTACAGAAAGCAAACACCACAGGAATGGCCCTCAAAATAACAGACATGTCTCAACCCACCACCAACAGATCAAGATCTTATTCTAACATTACTGTTTCAGCATGAGAGCCAGCAGTATAATTCTGATCAGAAGTGCATCTCTGTTCCTCTGGACCTGTTGTTCAAGTGGATGCACCAGGGGCTGCCAGGTCACTCCCTGAGCTACCCCAGTGGTGGCAGTGAGGCAGCACAGTGCACCCACATGGCATTTCCTGAAGTGGTCCGAGCCACTCAGAGATCAGCAGACAGCACTACAAAAGCACTGCTGGCAGTAATCAAGTAATGCTTGGCAAATTGTCATTGTAAATAAAATAAAAGTAAGGCAAGAAGTGGAACAAACCTCTTGCTGATCAGCAGAAAGCATTGTCATCAGCAGGTGAATTCAGGGAGGGAAAAAAAAAAGAAATTGGTGGTTACTTAATTGGTTAATTGCACTGCTTCTGACCTCTGTACAGACTGTGTCACTAGTAAAGACTTTTAATCAGTATGACCAACTCCAGTGACTTAACAGCACTGCTATTCCAATCACGCATCCTAGGCCTTTGTTGTCACAGGCAGCCTGTTGCACTGCTTTCTTTCATGTGTCCATTATGATTACTGTATCCTTTCATACACATTTTTCCTAAATCTGTTAGAATCATATGGTAACAGCAGCTAGTTTCTACCTCTAGTTCTCCTGCTTGCTTCCTCATGTTATGCCAGCCATTGACATTTCCCCTCACAAGCAAAAGGTGAAAACAAAAAGCCGTCTATTATAGTCCTGGTTTCCAAAATCTGCTAAGAACTGTATTTGGAAGGATTTCACTGTGCCTACAGACACACTGCTGTCACTGATGTGTCAGATCAAATACCTGTTTATCTTCTGCACTTTCATCTTGAAGTAGATTAGCAGCAATATCACCTTTAAAGAGAAACAAAAAAGCAAGGCATAAACAACCAGTAATTTAAAGCATGAAACATCCATGGCTTAGTCAGAGACTGAAAATAGTGGGCTATCTCATTTTAACTATGCATCTAACAGCTGCAAAATCTGCAAGATTAAAGCTGACAGCACAGAGAAATAAAGAAGCTCTCTCTTTTACCTGAGGGACTAGTTACAGTTAATGGCTGTTCGCTTTTTGCCTTGAGTTTTTGCTCCAAATTCTTCACCTTTTCCTCAAGTTTCAACTTATCAGACTCCAGTGACTTAACCACTGACTGTAAGGTTTTTGCAGAAGCATTTTCTCCACGGAGCACCGTGATCTGTAACAGTTATTAGAGAATGTTTAGGTCCTCCAGAATGAAATGAAAGCACAAAGGCAACATGCTAAGTGCTAAACTGCCACCACAAACACAGGCAGCACTCACCTAATTGGGCATACATAGACATCTAAAGATTTAATTCTAAGGTTTAACTATGCTAAGTTAATACAGTAAAATAAATCAGCCAACTCTTCAGCTACAAGTCAGACACTGCTAGCCATGGGCTTTTCTATAGGATTTTCCCTGCTTTTTCTCATTTACCTCATTTCTGAGTTTTTCCAGTTCTTCATCTTTCTGTGTGATCAAGGCACTAGTATCACTGATGGATTTTTGTAAAGATGCTCTCTCTTCATCAATTTCTTTTTTTAATGTTGATTCTCTAGAAGAAAACCAAACACAACCAGGAATCACCTCAAGAATAAGTTAATGTTGTTGCCTAGAGAATTTTAATGTCAAGTATTAGGATACCACAAAAAGTTGTTCTTAAAAAAAGATCAGTTCTGTACATAACTAAGGTTTTGTATCTGCATAAACATGTCAGATGTCACAACTCTGGAAACAAAGCAAGAAGTTTACCTAGGTAGCACATGCCAGAATCTGCATATCATCATATCCGTTTGAATTTAAAGAAACAAGTTAATAGACTGAGGAGATACAGGATAAACAAACATGTTGCACAATGTTCCACCAAACCTAACATCAGAGTTTTGTTACTTCTTGAAAATTATTAACAAGCAACAAAACATGCATGCAAAGCTCATTGTACAAGCTGTCATGCAAAGCATTGATGATGCTGGAAATATCAAATGGTCCTCACTAATTTCAATAATTTCCTGAAACAGATACTTAGAGTGTTTCTAGGCTTTTAACAACTCCTGTTTCACAGAAATCCACGTGGGATTTGTTTTACTTCATGAAAGGTTTTAAAAAGAAATCCTCCCAAGCAGACACAAACCCTTCCTGTGTACGTATGTCCTGGCTTCCCAGCCTTTTCAGTTATCTAATGAAAAAGAGAGATGACTTCTGCTCACGCTCCCTACCCTGGCTAGTGTCCTTAAGGCACCTCCACAGTGACGTTCTGACACTACCACTAGCAGGTCTCCCTGGAAGTCACAGGATACACCCTGAAGAGCAGCTGTCCTCTGATGGAAGGACCTTTGCTGCAGAAGTTCTGTACAAACAGGTTTTTGTTTAAAAGAATAAAACCAAAACAAAAAAGGCCACAAAATAAAAACAAAAATAAAAATCTCGCTACTTCATGGTCTGTATTTACTTATTTAAAGGAGAAATCTGCTTTTGAAAGCACCACCAGTGCCTGGCAGCTGACTGTCATCTCTCCAGGCCCCTGAAGATGAAGCCACTTCTCCGTGTGACTGCAGACATTTCCGTTCAGATGATCGTGGTCTCACTGCTCAGAAGTTAGCTATTTTTCTTCTTCCAGGCTCTGAGAGAGCTGATGAGAGCTAAGCTGTCAGACTGTGTACCCACAGAGACCAAACAACACAGAGATTTCATTTCAGTAAGTATATAAAACTATGCTCTCTGTGCTGAAGGGACAAAGTGCAGAACGCATCCTTGTGGGACACTATGCTACAGGTAGGGAATAGCTGAGAGTCCAAACTGAAATTTGTTATATCCACAGTATCTACAGTTAGTGAGAGCCATGATACCCAGAGCGTGCAATACAGTAAATCTCACCGACTCGATAAATGGGAAACTCAACAAGGAGAGCACAGTTAATGTAATTCTTTCATTGTTAAGGTTATACTCAGAAAAGAAGCAGCAAGTGGAGAATCTGGGGTTTAGAAAAGCTGGTGCAGCTACCAAAAAAGAACCCAAAGGTTGATTTTGGTGTATTTTTACAAAATGAGAGAATTGATATAAAGAGAAATGCAACAAGCTGCAGATTGCACGATCTTGCCTTGAATACAAGTTATACTCCTGTTAACAAAAAGGGCAGTGGCATTTAGCAGACCTCCTCATTATCCTTTATCACATCTGATTCAACAGAACACTAAAAGCATGACAATCTCAGTGTTCTTCAGTAGCATTACTCACACACTCTAGTCTAACCCATGTTTTTAAATGCCAGGGGTGTGGGAAAGTAACATCCTGCAAATGTCCAGGACACTGCTGCCCTCTGCAATCCACAGAGCTGCACTGGGAAAGAACATCTGCAGGAGGCTCCTCACAAGCTCTCTCCTACCTGACACTTTGCCCAGGTTTTCCTTTTGCTCTGCACACTGCATTAAAAGGCAGATGGAAACCCCAGTGACTCATCTCATGCTCAGGAACTTGCTATTAAGCCACTGTTTGAGCTGTTTGGTCAGATCCTCATCTTAGAGATAAAGGCCACACAGACACTTTCTACACCTACAAATATGGATTGCCATTTGCTGGCCTTGTAAAAAGGAAGCACAAGAATTCAGGTGGTTGGGAGAGGTAAACAGTTTGTAAGCATATAAATATATATCTATATATAGGAGTTGAGAATACTGTAACACAAAGGTTAAGAAATAAGAGAGGGACAGAGGAAAGAAAACAAGAGGTGGGAAAACAAGAGGGGGAAAAGGTACTTGTATTACAGCATTGTTTTTTTCCTTTACAGAGCAGTGTTTGCAGAAACAATCCTTTACAGCTCTGGTTAGAGGCCCTCTAAAATGCACAGACTGGATAACCTACAAATACAGTAGGTAGATCTCACTAATTACTTATACTTAAGTGGGGATCACAGTTCACTTCCAGCATCAGCAGAGAGCCTGCCCCACTGATACCCTCAGCTTTGGCACCGTTTGCACTGCGATTCATATGAGAGGCAATACGTTCTATAAAAGGAAAATGGAGGCAATGAACTTAAATTTCTTCCCTGGAAGCCCATATTCAAAATATCTGCTTGCCAGTAGGGATTTCAAAAAAAACCTGTCACTTCACGTGCCAATTTAACATTTCACTTTCAAGAGGAGGTTAAAATGCACTTTGAGCAGTGTGTAGAAGTCATTGGAGACAGACAGGTTTTTTTTGTTTGTTTGTTTGTTGTTTTTATTGGAAAAAAGCCCATCACCCAGATTCTTCCCTTACTACAAAAATCAGACATTCTAAGAATGAAGCAGGTACCTTAAAGTGATACTGGGCAAGCTTTAAAAATGCAAGATAACAAGAACCAAACGTTAGAAACATGGAATAGAAATGCCAAGTACTGCAAGGAAGAACTAAATTTGCACACACCCATGGGCTTTTTTTTTTTTTTGTAAAAAATATAGACTTTATATATATTTATATGTATATATATATATAGCTAAGTATTTTACAAAACAAAAGCAAGACACCAAGGGACAAAGGCAGCCAAAATATGTACAACAGCTATACTTAAAAAAAAAAGTTATTTATTATAACGTGGATAGACTTTCTTGAGTCTTACCATTAAAGACACACAGATATAGCAAAGGAAGCAAGGGTAGGAAAGGGAAGAGAGAGGAATGAAATGAGTATCGATAAATAGCGCAAGCTCAAAGACAGTAAGACAGTTAGCAACCCACAACGACCCTAATGAACTGAAGTAACACAGAACCCCAGCAGATCCAGAGCTACTGATCTCCTGTCACTGCTAGCTGAACTATTTCATAGGCAGTTGTTAAATTCCTGTGGATGGAATGGAAGGAAGATCTGCTGGAGATCTGACCTGACTGAGATAAGCAGATGTCTCTGTTTCGTATTTCAGATTCTTAACACAAAAGGAAGAAATCACTGCTCAACACCAGCTTCAGTAGAATTCAGGCACTTAGAGACAAGCTTTTTTTGTTTCATTAGTTCTTCATTCAGTCTGCTTTTGTTGGCAAATAAGATCATATGCTTCCATTTAACCCCTCATGCTCTACAGTTTGTTCCAATGATTCTGACTTGCTTCTTGTTTTATCTTTTGTATTGGAGTTTATTCAACACCAAAAAGAAATGTCATTAAAGTCAGTCAGAAACTTGGGCATCCCATTGTAACCAAAGGTGAGTGAAGGTAGACGGACCTGACAACCCTGAAAGTACTGTTAATGTTCACTGTAAGGATTTCATATTCATGTTGGCTATTTCAGTTCACACGGAGTAAAAACAGGAACAAAACTGACTGCTGAGTATATGTGTGGTGCAGACACGACAGATCTAACTCAGAAGGAAAATCAGAGCCTTCTTGTTCTTTATAGCTTACTCTAGAATTTGTATTCTAACATGTATAAATGGCACTTATTCTACTATACACAGCTAAAAACCCTATGATCCAATTCATGAGGCTGCTTAAAGCTGAAACTTCAGCTGCTGACTTGTCCATCCACTAGCATAATGACTAATAGAACTGTTGCATTCTCTAAGAAGGCTTTAGCTTGTGTAACATCCTATGTGCATACTGTCCTTTAAAAGAAGGGTGAGATGTAACAGCGTATGAATCACCTTCCACCAAATAACAGATTATTAGGGAATAAAACCAGGCTGTATATATACTGAGTAGCCAAGGATGTAATTGAATGCTGGAGTGTTGTTAGCACAGGAATTATAACAGTCTTGTTTGTTTTTCTTGGAACACACTTGGTGTCACAGAGATCTGCCCCTTTCTCTAAGAATTTGTATAATTACTTTTGAAAAGGCAACATTTTTCTAAACACATTCTGGTGCACAGCCAATTAGCTTTCCCTATTAACAGCAGGAAGATGGTACGTTTTGTAACTTGGGACATTTACTGAGCAGCAGTTTACAAATGGGTGCCCCAGACAACCAGGACAAATCTCCTGGTATTAAATAGCAGTGCTGAATGAACTGCAATAACTACAGATAGTGAGATTCATATCTCAAAACAATCCAACAAAGGCTGAGTAACAGCCTTTATTTAGTTATTTTAATATCAATCCTTATCATTTCTGTATTTTTCTTCCTTCAGAACCTGACCAGTGAGGATCTGTACCCGTGATATTTATCAGACTGATGAACAATCTAGAGGACTAAAGATGAACAAACTAAAGAGGAAATGGTAACTTCTGCTTGTTTTCTTATGTTTTCTTATAATTACATTTTCATGTCCTTTTTAATAAAGAAATGTGGAAGACATGATCTGTAAGCCCAGGCTGCACAAAAACCTCAATACTTTTAAATACGACAAAGTAGAGAAGAAATGCTTTTTCTTGGCTTTTTTTTTTGTATAATGTTTTGCCAAGCTTTCTGTACGACTGTATAGTTACAAGTATCAGAAAAAAAACCTTACCTCTTTTTCATCTCTAGTAACTGGTTATTGAGTACTGATCTCTCCTCTTCCAGCTACAACACAAACACAAAAAGCCCACAGTTAATACATGAAGAATTATTTCCTTATTATATCAGAATATCATGTTCATAAAACAATATGGGAGAGGCTACAGAGTACACACATCCTTACAGTGATTGATTTTCTTCTAGGACAAACCAGGCACAGACACAGATCATTTAGTGATCAGTGTTAGCTGGTGAGGGGCTGTCACAGCTTTAAGAGGTGTGAAGCACAGCAGCAGAACACCTCTTGCCCCACGCACACCACAGAGAACTGTAAGTGTCTGCATTCCCAGCTGTCAAGTTTCATTCTGTATTGATGAATTACTGGATTTGCTTTTGACCTGGATAATTGTACTATTGAATCCCTGGATTTGCTATTGTAACAGCCTGGATACCAGTACTAATCTGTACTGGTTTCTGTACCACTGTATAGACATGAATTATTTATCCCTAGAGCTGTTATCTGGTGTCTGTTACTGCATCCCAAACCTGTGACTCTGCAGGGCCCTCAGAACCAGGAACAACTTCCACTTTTCAGTGTCCCTGGGGCAGGGTCCAAACAGACGGGCACACACAACAAGCAAATCAACAAAATCCACCAACCAGATGTAGCAATCACATCAAAACCACAAAGCCCCAACACAGAAGACACACTGAAGTAACTGAGAATGTTAGAATTAAGTATTTTTAAGGTCATTCTTTTTTCCCCACCACTCCATCTCTTTTCTCTCCTTTCTGCTTGCTCAGTGCCCATTCACTCCTGAATAGCCTTCAGTGCTTGTGAGATGCCCCACAACTCAGAGCACAAATCTTGCATCCCTCATCCTTTTTGTTTTCCTGGTTGGCTGTGGAGAGATGATAGATTTTTGTGTAGAACAAGACAGAAGTGGATGTCAGAGACAAGTAAAGAACAGCAACTTGTTAAGTCTGCTCTCTCTCTTGCCCTGGAGCAGGCTCCTCATGTACCTTTAACAAAAGATGGTGCAGCACAGCTGATAGATGTTTCTATAGTTTTCCAGTGAAGTTAAAATGCCTGGGCAAGTCTGAAGCTCTGAAATGCCACAGCAAATACTCTGAAGCCAGCAAAGCTTCCCGAGCTCAGTATCTATCTGACTAGGAATCTTTAACTAATTACACACAGCTAATTATTTATGAATCGATATAAAAAACCACCCCTAGCATCTTTAGGCACTTTAACCTTTAGATGTCAGGATAAATCATTCATGAAAGAGTATTCATTAATTTTGCAAAGTGTGTCACATGCAGCCACAGATTCACTAACCCAATTGACTAGCAGCACACTTAGAATTTATAGTTACCATAGTGACTGCTCAAAATACTTAAAACATATGCTTGCTATCTTTCTTACTGCATTTTAATAGACATACACAGAAACTCAGACTGAAGCAATGCTACATTCTGTGCTTTCTTCCCTATTGTCCAGTTTTTCAGCATCAGCTGTATGAAATACAGCTCCACAAGCAATACTGGTCTAAGACATCTTCTTTCTCAGCATCAGCACTCATTCTCTTAAACCCAAATGAGCAGTTTTCATAGCAACATTCTTCAGTTCCATAGTCAGCCTGAAGCAATGAAGTCCAAACAGTGCTGAAACTCAGTGCCTAAATACAGAGTGTGTTCAGAATAAAAGAGTTGTAGAATCAGTGTGAATGTGCTAACCTGAGAAAGGGCTAGCAGTGCCAGAACCTGGTTGAATCAAAGGCTGAACAAGTTGATTTTAAGTTTAGGTTTAATGCAGATCCAGAGGAAACATGAAAAAAGTTGCATTCTGAAGGATAAGAGCAGGTCTCCATCAGACTGAAAAGGATGATTAGCACTGGTCAGCACTTTATTTGCTCCACAGAATGCTCTCTAGGAGGATATCCGTTTTCCACTCAAGGAACCAAGAGATCTAACAGTTCTGGGCATACACTGCACATCTCATCAATAAGAATTGAACAGTACTGAGCTCATTGTGTAACACCTGGAAGGGAACCTGCATTCTACATGACACTATTTTGCCTTTGCTCCTTCTGCCAAGGCAAAATTCCCTGGAACAACCAAGGCCTCTCCCAGGCTGTTAAGAGGCCATACAGTTCAATGGATCAAATATGACATTTAAGAAATGCAATAGCACTCCCACATACCCAAAGTTCACACTGGAAATTGGAAGGTAAACAGGCTGTTTCTCAAGCTCTAGCAGACCTTCCAAATCTTAGTTATGGGAGCCATCCTGCTATGGACAGAAAAGGTCATGGTGAAAGTGAACTGAGAATGTTCCTGTTTGCCAGGTGATCGGCTCTTTGAGCTTCACAGACCTGGCACTGAGATTGGATCCCTGCTGACAGAATCCACAGGCAGGTAGGATGGAGACACCAAGACTGCTCTGCGAGTTCATCTAGAAACTACCTGAGGCCACAGTGAGACTGCATTCACCTCTGCCAGCCTCCGTGGGCTGAAGGGCCCCTTCCTTCAAGGACTTTCTGACTGGCTACTTAGGATAGGCAGAAAGATTTGAGCGATGTCGCTGA
The DNA here is from genome assembly GCF_987193195.1 of Phasianus colchicus. Taxonomy (NCBI): domain Eukaryota; kingdom Metazoa; phylum Chordata; class Aves; order Galliformes; family Phasianidae; genus Phasianus; species Phasianus colchicus. The sequence continues at coordinate 7,602,638 of NC_143453.1, read as the reverse complement.
TTCCTTTTCAAGTTACAACTCTTTCAAAAAAATAACAGGTTGCCTCAAAGATTCTGAAATAATTTAAGAAAATATGTGGGAGTGGGGAGCAGAGCTCCCACTGGCTGTTTAGGATGACAGCATTCTGTTATCACATCACTACTCAGATGCATCATGACTCAGTGGCTGAGCCCACACGTCTGGGACTCAGGCTAATCATCTCCAAAGGCTCTTCAGGATGAAGAAGCTCATGCATTACTCCTAGCAGCAGCCAAAAGGATTTAGAAACTTGCTAGATCTGTAGTTACTCATCCTCAGTATTTCAAAGCAGGTTAGGTTCCTTAGGGGGAAAAGCCAGCCTCTTGGCCTCAAAAGTGTTAGCCTGTGTTACAGGATGGAAGACATCTGTTCCACTGCCACTGAGAGCAAGACACCCATTTCTGCAGAAGAGCTCTCTCAGCCAGTACACAAAGCCATGCTCCACTCTTGCCTTTAATCTAGATGTTCCTTAGATGCCTTCATGGTGTTATCATGAGAAATGCTCCACAAGAAATGAAACCACCATATGTAATGGCTGTAAATCTAATATCTCTCTAGCAAATACCAGTCTTGTAAGCTGTATAACTAAGCACACACTTTAAGATTCCAATGTGTCCAAGTGTAATATTAAAAAAAAAAAAGTGTTTTTTCCTATAAACTGTAACAAAAAAAAACAACAACCTCACATAAATTCTAGTCCTCCAGTAGCCAATACCTGACTGCAGCACTGTTCATGTACATGCACAGTATCAGGTCTAAGTAAGCATATACATGCACAGTGCTTTTTATAGACTCTAAACAAGTAGTTTTAAATAGTATTCTGAAAGACATTCTAAATATTCTTTCTTTTCATGGGAACAGAGAGCAGGAATAAGGAGAAGAATTAAATAGATTTCTTTAGTACTGCTTAGATGGAGATTTCATAGTTGTATAATAAAAGTATTCCTGACAGAAATAGAAAGTGTCTGCTAATACATTTGGCTAAATCATATTTAACTTATGCTTATTTCCAAGCCTCCTAAGTATCCTTTGTAGGTTACACAACCTTCTGTTAGCCTGCAGTACTAACCTCCCAGTGCAGGTGGTTTCCAAATTTATTTTAAAACATTCTCAGAACAACTCATCTTTCAATCACAAGCATGCAGTGCAACGTCACCCAGACATCAATGGAAACAGCACGTACCACACTTTCACCACACATCAGGAAACGTTCCAGCCACTCTACCTTCTGATGACTTGTGACTTCGTCCCTGCTTCTGCCCAGCTCCTCGGCAAGTTTCACGTTCTCCTCTTGCAAAGCTGCAAGCTGCTGGGACTTCTGAGCAGCTGCCAGCTTCAGCGCTTCGCTGTGAGGACAGAGAGTGCATTGTTACCATAGGAACGAGGGAGGCAAGAAAAAACTGTGGGAGAGAATCAGCTTCACAGCTTGGAAAAATACATCTAGGTCACGTGCCTGGTGGGACTGATAATAAAGGTGACGAGCCATACCTCGCTGCACACGGATAGGTTTAACCCCAAAAAGAGACAGCAGCACAAAATTACTCCCTTCTCCTTTAAACGCATCAGAACTCAGGGAAATGCAGGGAAAACTCAGTCTGCTGGTTCTGCACATTTCCAGTGGTTATCGAGCACTTGGATTTAGGAATATCCCTCACAGGAGCTGCTGCTGAGCTGCACAGCCCAGACACGCTCAGAAATGAACGTGGCTGAGTACTCTGCAGTTAAAGCATGAGAACTGGTTTTAAAAACAAAAAAAGCTCACAGTCTCTCAGCACTCCCTGCAAGGTTTGCCACCCAAATAACCAAGAACGTGTGAGATTGTGGGGTCAGCTGCTCTGTTCTTGTTATTTTTCACGTACAAAACCAAACAACAAAACAAAAGCTGAAGTATGTCTGCAGGTTTCATTTTGCTATTAATATATGTTGTTTCCTTAAAGTAAGTTATTTTTAATTTGTTTTTGCCTGCCTGGGGGACAAGTGACTAACCTAAGTTCTTACAATATTTGAGTATATCTTAAAAAAAATGAAAAAAGTTTGCTTAACTTCAATAAATGGGAACTTTTATGACTGGGTTTTGTTTTCATAAAAAGGAGTCTCAGTGCTCCTATGTGCCAATATTACATAGAGTTAAACCCTGACTAGAATATTAAAAATACTTGTTTAGCTGTGGGAGGCAGGGGAACCCAGGAGTCAGAAACCTACTCAAGTGCTTCAAAACAGAGGAACTCTATGGGCTGTTACTGAACACAGTTAAACAAAAGGAAGTCTGATTTACCTTTAGAATGTAGCATGTAACACGACTTAAGATTTTCCAACCATTTCTCCAACCCCTGATCTCCAGCTACACCACTAGAGTAGCTAGTTTTCTACTTCTTGACCAGTTCTCAAGCCACCTAGATTTGGATGAAGCTGGCTGGCTCTCCTCACTGGATGCTGATTCAAGTGACCTTGGTATGCATATACCTGCTGACACAGGCACATGCCCGTCTGTAACCATGACTGTTTGTTCAAACTAGTCTGCTCTTGAAAAAATTACAGTCTAATATATTTTTTCCATGAAATCAGTCTGCTAGCCCCATGCAGCCCCAGCATTACAGCAGCTGGTCTAGAAATGATTGTTTTGCTTTGGCATTTCCCACGAGCTTGGAGGCAGGCAGAAACTGCAGAATGAAATCCCACCTTTCTTCTGTGGGGTTGCTCTCTATTCAGGCAGCTTTTTAAAAGCAAGTTAAGAATGGTCACACATAAAGAAACTAAGTATTCATTCTGCCTGCTGATTTCCTTTGTGTCCTGCCTTGACCTCAGAGCAGTGGTGAGAACTGTCACACAATGACTTATGGAACTAATAATAATTAATCATAGATGCTCTTATCTATCAGTCCAAATTCTACATTCCAGCTCTCAGTGTGCAGGCAGGCAGGAATGCAGATTTGTGATTTCATGCGTAACATCTCAGAGCTGTGGGACCTGCAGCTCCTGGACAGCAGTAACAACATGGCTGGGCTTTTGTTCATAGCAGCACACAGCTTTGGTACAACAATACTGCACATACAGATTACTCTGTGCCAGATGCTTTGCAGTTACTCTATGTGCAATGCTACACATTACAGTACATAAGCAACAGTTTCTCAAATGATAAGTGATCAACTCTGATTTTACATATTTATATACGTGGCATTTGTATGGTACCAGTTAGAAAACAAGAGCACAGTGTGGCAAGTGGAGTAAACTGGATATTGTCATCATGAGAAATAAAAACAGAGCCCAATTTTCTATGAACAGTATCTCTTAAAACTACTTGATGCTCCAAGTATACTTACAAGGAAATACTGTTTGGATGTGATAACAATTAAGCTTTTAAAACAATTTAGTGCCCTCAGGTGGCAGAGTTAGATACTTCTTCCAACAAACAAATTATTTCAAAGCTCGAATGAAGGATTTGTTCATAACATTTAGAAACTCAGGAGCAATATTCCAATTTCAAACTATATGCCTGCCAAGACAGTATCTGATTTTGATTAAATATCTGCTTTCTAAATAAGGATACCAGAGCAGTACTGAATTACTTCTTTTTTTTTTTTTTTAAGAAAGGTAAATGTAACTACAAAATAATGGTTTAACAAACATACACTGAAATACTTACAATTCTTTTTTAAGTTCTTCCACTTTCCTGTTCTCCAGGTTCAGGAGCTCCTTTGATTTAGTGAGTTCCTCTTCATTTTTCAAGTTGTTTTGCTTAAGCATGTCCAACTTGAAGAGAAAAAAATACCAATTACACAAAAGAACTATGCTGTCTTCAGGTGCATCACTTAGAAAAGTATTCAGGAAGACAGAGGCTGGAGCTGAGCTGTTCCTTTTTGTCATTTTTGTTCATTAAATTAATTCAGACCATTTGTACTGAGAAGCGTTTGTCCAACAGAAAAGGTTGAGCCCTTCTGAATTCGAGTTCAGAGCACAAAGAATTCAATCTCCTCTTCAGAGCAGCTTACAGTAATCTGATGTATGGACACTGGTATAAAAGGTAAAGCTCCAAAGCACCTCCATTTTAAATGCTATGCATCTCAAAGCTTTTTTTTTTTTTTTTTTTTTTGTTAATAACTCAATACTGCATGTTGAAATTAGCTCTTCCCTTTGATATTTAGTCCTCTAAAACAACTGATAAGAAGTTCTCCTTTACCATACCTTAATTTCTGAGAAACAGAAGGCTGAATGTTCTGCTTGCAACCATAAGAAATCAATTCCTTCCAGAGGTCCTGTTGCACAGGTCAGATTGTTGTTTATCTATTTACTGAGCTTGCATTTACCAGTGAAATCCCACAGGCTTGTGAACCTTATTTGTTTGCATTCACTGACACATTATATTACATAACAGATAATCTTCAGCCACTCTCATGGCATTACAGGACCCTGTGCTTGATTTTCTTTTTTTTTTTTAATCCCAAAAGGAACTCCTGCCATTACTAACGTCATTGCTTTTAATTCTCGAGCCATCAGATCTCCTTGGAAAACATTACTGTTTCTGAACAAGCTGTGGCACTTAGGTTAGCCCAGCTGTCCACTACCATTAGGAGAGCTGCACAAGACAAAATGATGATCAAAAAGAGGCAACAGAGTGCTCCACATCTGCAGAAATGCTGCCAGCTGGACGTCAGATGAAGATATTCTGGGGCCCAAGAGTGCAGAGGAGATTGGTGAGGACATTCTCCCTTCAAACCCTGATGGATGACAAAGTGGCAGGGCACAGACTGAACAACAGGTGCTTAGAGGAATGCTGTACTTGTTGGAGTGCGAGTTCTTTGGGACAGCTGTGCTCGTGCTTTTGTGCAGCACACTTCACTGCAGTGTGAGGCTGCACCCAACACAACGTCAGGGAACCAAAGCATCAGTTTGAGTTGTATTTCATACCAGAAAGTGACCAAAGCCTAGAACATAGATTTCACACACTACATAGACACTGCGAGAAAGGTCCAAATCACTCACAAGCTAGGCAATACTTTTCATATAAAAGCATTTAAATATGATTACTTCATTCTGCAGCTTCTCGTTTGTCTGTCTCGAGTTCTCCAAAGATGCCAAAGTTTCAATCTTTTCTTGGTGAATGGCATCCTTCTCTTTGGTCACCTTCTCCATGGTCTGTAAAACTTCTTCTGCTCTTTTGTCAGCCTGTGGATAAAGGGGGATGGAATGAAAGAAAGTATTACCAGTGGGACATCTGAAAGCAAAAGAGGAACCACAATACTTTATGCACAGCTCTATTGTTTGCCAGCTGCTTTCCAATTAAACACGGACTTCAACAGGAATGTACTTGCATTCTGAAGCTGCATAAAGTATAAAAAGAAGTGGTCATCAGTAGATTCACTTCCATGCAGAAATTGATTGGAATCTCATACTTGTGTCACCACTGAGGAATAGCATCTCTTCTTTTTAATTACCTGGGTTTCTATTTACCGCCGCTGTGATGGCTCTTAGATTTCTGAACACTTTAGAGAGTAGTAGCTCAGTAGATATTCACTTCCAACAGACCGCTCCATTTTCAGAAAATGTGAAATTATAAAAAATGCTACAGATGTGAGAACAAGTTAAAAACTAAATAGCAAATAAAGCCAATCACATTGTTTTAGTGTTCTTCATTATGCCCTCATAAAATGAAATAATTCCTACGTATATTTTAGCATCTAGGCAGGCATAATGCATTCCTGTAGGATATCTTGATTCCATTTTGCATTAAAAATGATTTTATGGCCTTCAAGCCAAAGTAAAATTCAAATTTCTGTTCAGAATTTGTTGGTGGTGAATACAAAACACTTTTGTGAATAAAAAGAACACAATGGTTGCCAATATCTAAAAGTCCTACATTGCAAATTTAAATGGTTCTCCTGCATTGTTTTCTTAATCCAATGACATTTACAGCAGCAGGAGATTGTTTTATACTTTTGGAGTAACTCAGATTTGTATTTTGTTGCAATTCCTCTCCAGCTCTTAAGCTGCAAAGTACTTTGACAGAGGAACTGCCCAGCTTTCCCAACAGATTCAGAAAACAAAACTTCCTTTTATTCACAGTTTATGTTGTTTTCTTGCAACATTCAGCAACAACATAGGCTCCGATATTTAGGAATTATTTAAAAATAAATGTTATAATTGAAGTGTCTTTCAGATTCACAACCTGAAAAAAATCCAAGCTAATGACATCAAAATTCCAGTCTGTTCATACCGAGGTGAAGTGCTGATTGTGCAATGAAGTGCAGAGAGAAAACCATTGAGTTAGTGCTCAGTATTAGTATAACCATACTTGATTGTTTATGTATTTCAATACCTCAATTTTTTGCATAAATGTTTGGGCCTGGAGAGTCTCTATTTCTCTTAGTTTCAAAGCCAGATTGCTCATCTCCTCCAGCAGCAGCTTATGTTTTTCCTCAGAGTACAGCAGTCTGCAGGAGAAGTCTGCATCAGTTTGCTCTAGAAGTTCCACTACTTTCTCACGCAGTTTGCAATATTCCTTGGACAATTTCTCCTTCTCTTTTATTATTTCTTCATTAATGATGACCAGGCTCTTCCACTCAGCATGCAGACTTTCATTTTCCTGAACTAACTCCATTTTCTCCTTCTCTGTTGCCTCATATTTGTGCTGAAGTTCATCTAGCATCACAGAGACAAAGCTGTGCATGTCCTCAAGCTCTGCTTTTGATACAGACAGGGAAGTAAAGTCACTCTTCAGTTGCTCAATTTTGGACGCCAGCTGCTCTGTTTCTGTACAGAGAACCTTTTTTTCTTTAATTACTTCCTCCAGTTTAGCTTCAGATTTTTCTTTTTCCTGAACCAAAAGCTCTTTCTCAGTCAGAAATTCTTTATTTTTCTCTCTCATCACTTCCATCTCCTTCTCTAAGAAACTGATGTTGTTTTGTAGCTCCGCACATTCCAACAAAAAGGATTCCTTATCCAATATTCTAGCTTTCTTTTCTACGGTTAAGTTTTCTTTCATATTCTCAACCTCATCAGTTAATTTCTGGCATTTATCTTGTAATTCCGTCCTCTCTCTGTTCAGTATTTCTATATCAGAGGAACTGAATGAAGATGACAGGACCTGCTTGGCAAGTGATACAGCAGCCAGTTCGTTTTCCAATGTTCTTCTGGCATCCTGGGCCTCCTTCAGAAGATCTGAAAGGTCACTTTTACAGGCTATCAGCTCTTGATTTTCTAGATTCTTCTCCTTTAGTTCTTCCTCGAGAGCTTCAATGGAAACCTTGAGTGTGGTATTCTCTTGGACCAGAACACTGTTGGCTGAGAAATCCAGCTCCTGTTCTCTCTTCATACCAGAAACAGCATTTTCAAGAGACTTCTTCTCATCAACAAGCTCAAAGTATTTTCTCTCCAACTCATCCTTCTCTCGCAGAAGAGCTTCATTGTGCTTTTCAAATTGCAGTGACTTAGAAAAAACAGATTCCTTTTCCAAGTTCAATTCATTTATCTTCTCGGTGAAGGCTCTCTCAGCAAGCACAGCATCTGCTGTGGCCTTAGCGAGCTTTTCAGTAACTGCCTTATTTTCATTTAGAAGTTTCTCCCTTTCAGCCAGGAGCCTTTGTTCTGATGCAGAAAGAGCCTCTTGAAGCAAATGAATACGTTCAGAGTTAGATGTCTCTCTTGAGGATTTCATTTCCTCAAGAAAACTAGAGAGCTTAGAAAGGGAAGCCTTCAGCTCCATATTGTCTTTTGTCATCTTTTCAAGTTTCTCATGTTCAGTCTCTAGTTCTGTTTGCATCTCATCTCTTCTCACTTTTATTGCCTGTTTTTCACTAACAGTATTGGCCAAACTCACACACAGCTCTTCTCTGCTTTTAAGGAGCATCTCCTTCTCAGACTGCAGACTCTGGTTTGTCTGCAGCAGGCAGTCAATTTGGGTTTTTAAGGCTGTGTGTGTACTTTTAAGATCCCAGTATTTTTCTTGGGCTGAATCTCTCTCTGCAGTCAGAGTTGACACTTCTTGTAGTAGCTCTTTTTGATTTCTAGCCAAGTCATCATAAGAACTTTGCAGTTTCTGAATTACATCATCTTTGTCTTTAATGACTGCATCATTCTCTTCCAAAAGCTTCTTCTGATAACGCTGCAGTTCCTCCTGTTCCTTGATATGTTTCTGACATGCCACATCCATAGAATCTTTGTTGGCCTGTAGTTCTTTCAACTGCTGGAGCAAGGCTGACTCTGAAGACCGGAGAGCATCATTTTCTTGAGTTACCTTTAGAAGATCTGTCTGTGCAGTCTCTATTTCAGAGAGCAATCTGCTTTTCTCAGAAATCAGTGCTACCTTTTCTGTGCTTTCCTGACGACTTTTGGCCTCAGCTTCTTCTTTCTGCTTTAGAATTTTTTTATTTTCTGAATTAAGCTCTTCATTTTTTGTCCAAAGCTCTTCTCCGTCTTTCTCAACTAACAAAATCTTTGACTCCATCTCTAGATGCTGTGATAACAATGACTCTTTCTCTAATTTTAGAGTATTCCTCTCCTGTGCCAGTGTCTCTTTTTCTGATATTAAATCCCTCATCTTGTCTGACATTAGTTCAATCTCTTTTCTGGCTGATGCTAACACAGAGCTCAAGGACTAAAGAAATAAAGTCAGGGAGAAGGGAAAACAAAAATGAAGTCAAGCAGACAAATGAGAAATGTGGATTAAGGGCAAACAGTGCTATTGTGACTTAAGTTTTCTACAAAACTGTATATATTCTGGCACACAGCCCCTCTGCAGACTAAACTGTTGACAACCCACCAATGATATTTCATTATAAAACATCCACAAGAAAATATTTTGGTGGTTACATTAAAAATATCATAGTTTGAAGGCTACTCTATACAAAACCTCATCATGTTTTTTAAACTGCTCTCAGTGACTTTTCTGAATGAAAATTGCTCACAAAGAAGAGCTACAGAATGTTTTCATCAGAATCTAAGTTAAAATGTACATTACATGCTACCTTCAATTCCCAAAGTAACCTTCTGTAATTAATTCTCCTCAAGATTCTGCCCAAGAAATATTGCCAAAACACCACATAAGTGATGTACCTAAAAGTTGACTTATTTGCCAATTAATATACTGAACATTTTGCTGAAACATAAAACATTATAGCCACTAGCTAATCTGGGATGAAAGCAGTAATGTCAAAGAAACAGGAGACAAAATGTAAATTATTCAAGTCAATATTCATACCAAATAGCTGTACATAACACAGGATCATACTACAGAGCAAAATTTCAAGTGTGTAACACCTTTAAATGAAGTATTTCACAACATATTTTAATTAAAATTCATGCGTTTGTAACACCGAGAATAATATCTGGCTCTAACCTACTGTACTGAATCAAGTATCTACAAACATAAAGTGGCAATGTCAAAGAATCATACTTCATCTAGAGACAATAACCAGCTGATTGTGTGTGCTTCATTTCCCTAATCAACATTAACCTACCGTGGAAAAATTCAAACACTGCAAATAAACTACTAGAAAATGGTGAAGCCAGGAAAAAAAACGAATCAATGAGTCACTGAAATCAAAGATTTGAATTTGAAATTACTTGCAAAGTAAGAAAGTATACATACTTTAGCCTGTTCTGCTTGCTTTTTCAGCTCCTCAGCCTGTGTTTCCAACTCATCATTTTTCTTTTGTGCAGTTTTCAGTGCCTCTTCTGCATCCAACAAGTTCTGCTTAAACCCTTTGATATCTGCATCGTGTTTGGTGATCATCTCAGAAGTTTCTTTTTCATACTTTGCCTGAAGATCCTTATACTGATTTTCACTGGTCTCCATTTGCTTTTTCTAATAGAAAATAAAACAGTTGGAACACAGACGCAGTGGTACATCACAGTAAGTATTCTCAATATAGTTAGCTAGTGCTTTTTAAACTTCTTACCATGTCCATTAGTTGATCCTGCATTTTTTTCAGCTCTTCTTGATGAGTCTTGAGAGTTTCTTGCTGACTCTGCTCAGCTTTCTGTGCTGTCTGTTCCACATTTTTCTGAAGCTGAACAGCCTTTTCATTTGCTTTTGTAAGCTCAAGTTGTATTTGCTCCAACTGCCTAAAAAGACCAAATAAAAGAACATTACTTTTAGCTGACAGCATGACAAACTCTGAGGTAAAAGACTCTAAATTATGTTGAAGTCCTATATTCTGTCCAAATGTTTAGAAAGAGATTTTATTATTTACATAATTGGAAAGTTCTGCTAAATTAAATGTATGCATGCAGGAGTGAGCATTTGCTTGTGTGCACAGCAACACTTCTGCCACTTAACTCGAGCCCAGCCTGGGGTTCTGTAAAAACAGATTGTACATTGAATAGTTTTTATTTGAAAGAAACTATATTTTCTCTTGCTGGTCAAAAAAGAAACCAAAGAGTCTCTTCTGTATTCAAATAAAATAAGTTTTTTGGGTAACTAGTTATAAAGCAGAATCATGAGACAGTATACTCTTAAAGTATTCATTTATTCTGAGCTGTTAAAAGTGTATGTCACATAGAATTGTAGAAACTAAAAAACACCAAGACTCTCTTCAAGTAAATGTGAGGAGACTATTTTGATGAATTAAGTCTGATAGACTAAATTCACTTGTCATATCAATGTGACATCCAAGTGACTATCTTGCTCAGCTATTTGCAAAGAGAAAATGAACAGGGAATGCAGGAGTGAAGAATTAACATGAAAATATCTTGAAATGATGGAATACCTTTCTTTTAACCGTAGCTCATCGTTCATTTTCATAAGCTGGGCAGAGCTGTCTCCTGATGACTTCATGATCTCTGCAATATCATTTTCTAGTTTGGCTTTAGCTTCAGTCAGTTGCTGTTCTTTCTCTTCTCTCTCCTTCAGTTTAGTCTCCATCACTGAGCAAGACAGAAGTTAGTAGTCTAGTAAGCTTAAGAGAAAGGGTATGCAGAGATTAGCTAGAAGACCATAAAGAACAATAAGCAAAATTATATTGATACTACAGACCATCTGAATTATCTTTCTGAAACTAAAAATTATAATTGGTTTGAACTTTGCACTGTTAGCTGTAGCAGAAGGTTAAGAACGCTTTAGAAATAGTGGTAAAGCAACTAGTTAAAAGATCTTTGTTTCAGAAGTGATTCACTTAGCTTCAGGACACAAGAAGTTATGCTATATGTATCAGATAGAAATGAGGCAATATAACAGTAGAGACATGCACACCTCACCAACAGCATAGCAGGGAGAAACAATGCAAGCACTGTGAAGTTACAGTCATGAAATCACAGAATGGTCTGGGTTGGAAGGGACCTTACAGATAATCAAGGTTCCAACCCCAGTGCCATGAGCAGGACTGCCAGCCAACAGATCACGTTGCCCACAGCCCCATCCATCCTAGCCTTGAGCACCTCCAGGGATGGGGCACCCACAGCTTCTCTGGACAACCTGTTACAGTGCCTCCCCACCCTCACAGTGAAGAAATTTTTTCCTAATGTCTAATCTAAACCTATCCTCTTTTAGTTTAAAGCTGTTACTTCTTGTCCTATCACTATACTCTCTAAAAAATTGCTCCCCAAATTTCCTATAGGCCCCCTGTGCGTACTGGAAAGCTGCTATAAGGTCTTCTGAAGCTTCCTCTCTCTTCAGAGCAGAGCTGCTCCAGCATTTGGATCATCCTTGTGGCCCTCCCCCACACCCAACCTGTCCACACCTCTCCCAGCACAATGACTCGGTATGGGGCAGGTACTGTCCCTTGCTTACAGGGTATACGGTCATTAATTTCTTTCTAAATCAGTTTTAAATTAAGATATACAACTAGAAGGGCAGAGCAAGCCTCCAACCTGTGAGAGATAGGAAGCAGAAGATGATCAGACTAATATGCAGTCATTATGACGTCCTTATAAAGGAGAATATTAATTATGCTTCTGTTTGGTCACCAAGTCTTTGTTGGGTACCTGACCATCATCACACGATTTTGTAGCAATTTTAAAGCAGGAATTTAACTACTGATTTGGAATACACTCAGCTGGGAAATCTTTTGCCTTACTGCACTATTTCCTTAATTCAACGGTCATCTTGCTGTGTCATTATACGCAATGCCACAAAAGGCTTTCTTTTGATGGTGTATGCATTTGTGAAAGCACTGCATACTATATAAGATATGGGAAGCTGAGCAGGAGGCGTAAGAAAGCACAAAGCTGATGCATATTTCAAAATATTCCATTTCATTTCTTCCTTACCAGTCAAATTAGACTTCAGTTGTTCCAGTTCTGAAGACATGAGTGCAAACTGTTCTTCTTTTTGGTTTAGTTTTTCTATTGTTTCTAAGCAAGTAAAATTTTAAAGACAAAGTTAGTAACTACTTAGATGCAAACAATTCCACCTACTTGCAAGATATGCTGCTCTCGAGAGGACAGACTGCAAGTAACCCTGTCATTTCCCTAGCTTTTGAAACCACTGTGTTGCCAAGTTTAAATTTGAAAGAACATGAAAACTTTATTTTGCAGTATAATTTTCTGCAGCTTTTTAGTTTTCTCTTATTTCACAGCAGACATACCTTGCATAGCGCGTTGAGCGTTTTCTGCTCCATCAGCTGCACTAGTAAATTTTTCTTTCTGAAAAATGGACAAAAACCTGAGGTAAGATTTGATGTTAATAGTATAATTCAGCCACTGAACTTATATTAGGTATTCTACATGTAGAAAACAAACCATATCTATGATAGGAGTGAAAACTGAAGTTTTTGAATTACAGCTTAGCACTGATATATTCAGCAACGTAATGCAAGACTGATCCCTTGCTTCTGTTACAAGCAAGTCCCTAAGCTTTCAGAATAAGCTTTCCATCAGCTTGCATAGCAAAAGAACTGCAGACACAGCCCAGCATAAGAAACATGAGTTCTGGGCTTCTCATTTTAGGAAGCTACCCACGTTATTCAAAGGCTGCACAGTGGACATCTGCAATCCTGTGATCAATCTCATACCAGTGTCTTCCAGCTCTACCAGCAGGAAGAGAGCTAGACAGTGGAAAACAAGGAAAGATACTGAAGAAGACATTAAGTGAGACTCTGACATCTGTCAAATACTACGGCCATGGAAACATTTTATGACAAGGACAGTAAAACTAAAGGAGCACGGCTTCTGTTGCTAACTATGGTGTAGTTTTCAGGAGAATTGCACCATCCACAGAATACTTAAAAATGGGATCAGGTGAAAAATGTCTTCAAAAAACATTTGCAAGATGTTCCTATAGCGAGTATTAATTTATATAACAGGTCACACATTCCTTAATTAATAGCCTAACTTATGCTGCATGACACTTTTCATGTGGCTTAATATTTTACCTGTGATTTCTTAACAGATAATTTCTATCCAGACAAAACAGCTGATAAACACAAGTCAAGTGAGATCTTCTTTTCATTTTGAGAAGGATCCTATTTGTCATGAATCAACGCCTTTTCTTTTTGTAATAGCTTTGGAAGACTTTCCTCACTCGGAACTGATCCTCAGAATTTAATTATGCTCTCACCACAACAACCAAAATCCGAAGGAAAAAGCCAAAATTTTTGAGTATTACTCACCAAAAGTTGAAGTTCCTTTTCCAAAGAATCTTTAACTTGATTTACTGCACTCAAGTTTTTCTCAAGGTCAAGAAGCTTTTGCTCTTTGCCCTGCAGTTCTTTGGCCAGATTACTAGCCTAACAAAGATGGTTAGATGGAGTAAAATAAAATTACAAACATGAATGATAAAAACAGAGAAATTAAAAGTTGAATTTGAAGAAAATAACTATAATATTAAAATCATTGTAAGATGAATAAAATTAAAATAAAAAAAAAAGAAAAAAAGAAGAAAAAAAATGTAATGTGTTAACTGAGTGAAGCTGATTTCCACTGATGACTACATCACAGTACTGATTGGATCTTGGAACATGATTGAAATAATTGAAATGTAGTTATCTTAGATAAAACAGTTGATGGTAGACATTCTGGAGCACACTGAAACATTTCCAAACAGTTACAGAATCAGTTAAATTGGTAGTTTTGGTTCTTTACTGTTTTAATTTTTTTAACATTTAGCACTGTATGTTTCAACTGGCTGTTCACACCAATACACACACAGGGATGCCATTTTCCAAAAGATTCTGTACCTCACCCAGGATAGTGCAGAAATTCAGTGTGAGCTAAAAATATGGTGCCAACAGTCCACAAAAATCAAGTATCTTGGAACCATCTGTGAAGAGTTTAGGAGAGCAACTTCCAGCTACCTTCCCACTGCTCTTATAATTGGAGTTCTTGCTTGTCAGGTTATGTATCGATAGGGGGTTTGCCCAAAGCCCCAGAATGAAATTAAATCTCACCACTTTTATTTCTAGCTGCAGTGGCAGAACAAATTCCTAGTACTGAACAGCATCCTATCAGCCTTAAAGATACATCCAAAACACCAATGAAAAATCTTGGTAAGATATATCAAACTGCAATTTGTGCTTCAAAAATACAATGAGAAGGTCCCTGACAACACTGCTGCATACCTTTATTTTAAAGAAAAGTTCCTCCAGGATCTTTGTTTTGATTTTCATAGCACTCTGCCTCTTCCATCATCATCTTTGATGACAACAAAGGTAGTAAAGATACTGCTGGCACAAACTGAGAACACAGAATCTCTCTACAATTCAGTGTAATCATCAGAGGAAGAAAACCCACTGAACCCCACGTCACTGTGCCAATAGTTCTTGCACCAACAGTGAAAAACTTGTATATTAAGATGTAGGGTTCTTCTCCCAAATAAGCCAAAAAAGTAACCTTCTGTAACACAAAGCTTTCCACAGAGGCATGTTTTCCTTTTGCTGAGTGGTACAGACCAAGCAATACAACCTGTTCAGAGATCTGACCCAATCAACACTTTCTCTAAACCTCCTCAGATGGTACAAAGATACACTGCTAATAAAAAGTTTTTGGTTTTTTCTGTGATGAGTTTGCTACAGCAGTTTAGAGCAGTAAAAATGTAAAAACAAAAACAAAGTAAAAATAAAAGGATGGATGTTGATACAAACCTTGCTACTTCCATCAACCTTTTCAGTCTCTAAATTCTGTATCTGTTTCTCAGCTGCCTCAAGCTGCTCGCTAAGTTTCTGGATTTCCAATTTACCTTCAGAATTGGCTTTCTGAAGTGCAGCAAGGTCCAAAAGCTTTTCTTCAGAAGCTTTGATCTGTTGTGTAAGACTACCAATAAGTTTGGTTTGTTCATTGCACTTGGCTTGCAGTACATCTAGCTCCTTTACCTTTATTTCAGCTTCCTGTAATTTGTTTAAAGTGTCTTCCATTTCTACCAGATGCTGATCTTCCACACTTTCCAGTTTGGTCTTCAGGTTTTCCAGGGTTTGTTCTTTCTCCTCTGTGACCGCCTGCAATTTTGCCTTCAGAGCTTCAATCTCCTTTAAATGATGAGATTTTTCATTTTCCTGCTTCAGTTTTAAATTCGACATTTCATTTTCGTAGTCTAATTTAAGCTTCTCCATCTGAGTTTTTAACTCTGCAAATTCTGCTGTCTGAGCCCCTACACCTTTGCTGAATGAAACTTTCAGTTCTTCCATTGCTTGCTGATGGGAAGCAATTGCAGATTCCAGCTTCGATTTCCACAGTTCTATTACATCTGAATTCTCTTTGTTGGCATGATCAAGCTTAGTTTTCAATGACTCATTTTCTTTTCCCATTCTCTCATTTGAAGCTGAAAGTGTTTTGATCTCTTTTCGCAGCGCTTCTTCACTGCTTTCAAACTTCTCTTTCAGAGAGCTCATCTCGCGCTGATGCTCTTTGCCAGCTGCTGCCATTTTTTCTTGCAAAGTACTTATTTCTTGTAACAATGAAAGAGAAGTATCCACATCATCAATGTGTTTACTAGACTCTAATCTCCCTCGAAGCTCAGCTACTTCCTTCACCCGCAATGCTAGATCTCTTTCTAGTTCCATGATGCGAGATTTTTCTGATACTGTAGCCACCTATGATTAACAGCATTTTAAGAAAAGAAGAAAGAATTATAAAAGTCATAAGTTTAATACATGGAGACACTCAGACCACAGTGAAAAGAAATCACCTAGTGTAGCAAACCAACATCATTAGCCTCCTCTTACCAGCGGTTTGGATTATGATACCTCTGAGCTTCACTGCCAACTCCTATTTCTAAGGAAATGCTAAAGAATGCTTAAGAAAATACTGCTTTTATTTGGAAGGCTGTGAAACAAGACCAACTGTTAATTCATTTATGCATAAATTATCACTTAAAGAAAGAAAATGTACAGATGCCCACATCTTCCTATTATGTGCATATTATGTTCTCCTTAAAGATGGAGTTCATTTAAACTCATTTTTCTGAAGTTATTAGTAAATAATAACTTGCTAAAGAAAAGCTTGCGAAGTTGCTTATGTACATTATCAACATTTAACAAAATGTTTCTTAGAACCAATTTAAAGCAGATGGAAAAAAGATAGAACGTCCAGTTCTCTAACTGCTGCAATAATTGCTTCCAAATTCATCTTAAGTCAACTATGAGACTGTCAGAAAAACACACAACTGCCTGTTTAGCATATGGATCCTCTGAAACTCCTTCCATATTCACTCCAATGTTCTCTCGAAAAACCTTCCTCACTTCATCTGAGCTTTTCAACAAATATTATAGAAATTTCTGATATGAAAATCACACAAAACCAGAACAATGACTTCTAATTAGGAAATCAGTGCTTCAGCCTTCTTATTATCCCAGCAGCCTGAAAGAGACACTACTGTCTGCAGCTGCTCCGTAACAGTGCTTATTGGAGGAGACGTTCGTGGACATTTCTAATATTCATCCCTACCTTAACTTCAAGAAGAGCTGTGTGTATGCATGAATATATATATGCTTTCAAGAAGGGAATCAATTATACATATTATGACACATACTCAGCTTTCTATCCCTATCTATCCAGAAGAGTTAATGTTCTTCATCTCCCTGATTAAAGAAAGTGGTTGGAAGGGACAAAGAAGTGTAGGAAGCATTATCTGAAGTGAGCAGTGGATAAACCACTATAAAAAGCAATGAGATTATTAAAAATGTGCAGATATTTATAAAGGCAAATAAATGAATTTTGAGCATGATACAAAAACTGTCAAGTGCTCAGCAGCCTATTCTGCTGTGGGCAGAATAGAAGAAAAATATTTATGACTTTTTCATCCTCTTTACTGATGAAATAAAGGGGAATAGGTAAAAAAAAAAATATATATATACGATCCTGCAGAAAAAAAATGAGTCACTGTAGAAAACTATACCATTTCTTTCCAGTTGACATTGTACTTTATAAGTTTTAAAGATCTGTGATGACTTTTTGGGTTTTTTCAGAGTGAGATAACAATATTTGCTTTTTTACTTCTAACACAAAGAAAAAATGTGTTATCTAGAGGAAGTTCACACCTTGTCCTGCAGGGAACTCATCAGTCTGAGAAAAAGGCAGAATTAAATTCATTGCTTCATTACATCAAGTGACTGTGAAAGATTCACACTGTAAGATATAAAAGAACTGGCACTCATGGTTTATTTCCATTTCATTGCTCTAAACTGAAAATGTATCTGATTCCTCATCTCTAGAAGCATATTTACAGGTTTTCTGTAATAAAAACACCTAACAGTAGAGCCTGAATGGTGCACTGTTATCTGTTACTCATTATAAAGATGCCACATTCCAGAAACAATCAACAGCAGCATCTTAATGGATACGTACGTATCTGTAAAGAATTTAGGACAAAGGGCACTTAGCAACAGTGGCTTATCATGAGGTATGACCAAGATCACCCAGGTTCACTGCTTCAGATCTGGCCAGAGCCACAGCAACTGATCAGAAGGTACAGGGGGGTTTTGGTCGGTTCCTTCATCCAGGGAACCCCGAGATAACAGAGCAGATCGCTTCTCGGCGTCCTGGTTAAGAGCAAGTGTAGAACTGCACTATTCACAATTATTCAGAGTTGATTTTGATCAGAGCATTAGTTGGAACCGTGGACATTTCAGATTTCCTGTATTTGAGATTTTATGAATTATTCATCAAATATTAAATTGAAAAGGAAAAAAAAAAAAAAGAAATACACCAAAACCTGTCATGACTTTCCAGGTGCAGGGACACCCAGATGTAAATCTATGAAGCACAGCTTTTCATTCTTCTTGGATCTTCACTTTTAAATAAGCACAGATACACAATAAAACGTGATAGCACAACAGACTTTGCTAACAGACACATGTTGAACTGCTGAAGTCAACTACATCAGTCCTCTGAGCCTTGCTCCAAATACAACTGAACAGTTAGCACCTTCCTAATGAGAAAAGCCTCTGTTCTCAGAAACGTGCTGAAAATCCCAGGAATCAACATCTGCTGCACATCTGTCCTGGGCCCAATGCTGAGGAATATTTTGACAACGCTGTTGTTACTAATGCTACTGAGATACCCAGGAAAATATTGTGTCCTTGGTAGAAAAAAAAAGAATTAAGAAGTCCTTGACGTAGCAAAGCAAGTAGCACAACCAGCATTTCTGAGTTAAAAGCACTGGCACAGTGGAATTATTTCTCTTGGATATAATGAACTTTGCTACTTCTAAAAATGAACCACTGAACATTCCTTTATGGCTACTCACAGTCCCACTTGCCACTTTTGACACGGATTCAAGTACTAATTTTGCACTTTGACGTCATCTTACCTGAATTGTCCTGAAGAAATGAGTACACGTATACAGCTATACACACACAGCACCGACACTCAAAAGCAATGCTCATTTTTACAAGTGTTCCAGCTACATGAGGTTCGTGGCAGGTGCAAGATCTCTTTCAGCATGTGTTACACCCGGCAGACCGCGTCACCAGAAATCTTCCACAATACAAATCAGTCTTGTTATTTAAATAGTGAAAACCATTACCCTAGTGTCTTCTAACTCCCTCTGGAGTTTGTCAGCTTTGGTCTTTTCAAAGAGCAGGCTCTGTTCAAGCTCCTTAATGCGGGCATGCTCCAGTTTGGTCTGCGTCTGTTAGTAAAAAGGGAAAGGAAGAGAACACAACGGTGCCACCATCACATGCCAGCACACAAGGAGGGAGCCACATGCAGGCCGTGCTGCCAGAATCTTCTATCAATGATGAGCAGAGAAGATGCAGTGGATAAAATGAACAGGGAAATACTATGGATGAGAAAGATGGGCTGAAAGTGTAAATGGACGGATGTGTAAAAAAAATTAAAAAAAAATCACAAAGAAATATGGACAAAAGTTTCATGCAGCCAAGTAGAAGTTATTTATCAGTACATGAAGTTTTCAGCACAAATTAGAATAGTTATGAAAAAGTACATAAAATATAAATGTGTACCTACACCTGTTCTAAGAGGACGACACATCCCTTTCCTTGTCATGTCACTAACTTTTTTCTTTAGTGCATTGGTTGTATTTTTCACATGATGTATTGTGAACCAGGGGATGAAAATTCACCACTAAAGCTCACGTGATAAATCAAACTTTTTTTTTTTTTTTTTTAATGGGATATTAATTAGCTGCATTTCAAGCCTCAGTCATAAAAATGCTTTTGGTCAAGATCTGGGAATACTAAGGTTCATTTGTCACCAGAGTATGAAATATATGAACAGAAAGAGCATGGTTGTCTGAATGGTAACTGCAGAACCCTCCTATTTTATCCCTCTCCTCCTCCAGAAAGTAAGCAAGCAACAAGTAAGATTCTCCAAAACCAGGGACACAGGGAAATAGACTGGTTGCTTTGTAATTGTTGAGGACTGTGTGCATGGAACAAGATATAGAACTGGTAAGACTGAAAAAAACGAACAACAGAACAACAGAAAAACCCAACTTTGTCGTTCTTT
The DNA here is from genome assembly GCF_987193195.1 of Phasianus colchicus. NCBI lineage: Eukaryota > Metazoa > Chordata > Aves > Galliformes > Phasianidae > Phasianus > Phasianus colchicus. Next base: position 7,582,787 of record NC_143453.1, on the reverse strand, counting down.
TAAGTTCCTCAAGGGAAGCAGGAAGTACATGAAGCTAACTAAGCTGTCACCTCCTGCCTTTTGTTTACAAAGGGGTAGAATTTTTTTGGCAAGCACACAGAAAACTCAGTACTTGGGCTCCAAGAAACTCCAAGCAGTGTGCATGAGAACTTGAAATTTGAGAAATGCGGTGAAGTTCAGCAGTCAGTTCAAACCTGACCTCTTTACTGATGTGAGGAAAGGAAAAAAAATAATACAGAGTTAAGAACCTCAGTGCTGTGCCACTTCTGAAATGCAGAGAGCTGATTTGTTTGCAAGTGTGAAACAATCCAAATTAAAAGGACTATGGAAGTGCACTGTTTCCTATGTCTTTAAAAAAAAAAAAAGGGCAGTTTCTCAGAGCTTGCCCACATCAAGAGTAAGGTGGATCTCCAGAAGTGAATGAAGTTCTGTCTGGGTGTGCTAAGACATGTCTTGGAGCTCAAGAAATTGTACCCATTAGACTTGATGAAAGTTCTCTATCACAGTTTAGCTGCAGCAGTGACTTTACTACAGAACAAAATCAGACAGTATCCCCCACACCTTATGACTGCCTTTAAGAGAGGAGAGGTCCAGCAGCCCGGTGAGATAACTGAACTGGATTGAAAGAAACCCAAAGGAAGAGCATGCATAACTCCAAAGCCACACTGCTGCCAAACCCACAGCAGTGGCAGGACACACACACAGCTGGCAGGACACTGCTGCTTCTCTCGTCTTCGTAATACGATATTTAAAAATCCCTGCAGAACTGTGTTATTTATAGAGGGACAAGATGATTAGCACTGCCTTCAAACCAGCCACGGCAGTTTCAGATTGTGTGCAGTCCCTGCAAAGAGAGACAGGCAGGGATGACACTTGTTTTGCTTCAGGCCTGTTCTCCTTCAATCACAGTATTCCTTCAGACAGCATCAATTTATTATCATCTTCTACCAAAGCATGCTGACATCTGGTGGTTTCAAATGTCCTTTTAAATGTTTTTCCAGCTGAATGGAGTTGGCTAGTTTACTGTGAACTTAGTTAGAAGGTCTGAAATACTAAAATCCATAAATACTAAACTTACTTCTTAGATTTGTTTTGTTTGATATTCCATAGCAGATTAATTTGTCCATCAGTGGAAGATAATTCAGTGTAGATGAAAGAAAAAACCATGAGAACGTGGCTTATCAGTTTTGCCTCCCATTGGCTTTGGAAACAGAAACATTCTAAGGTAAATGGCAGTATTTTTTGAAATGGCTGTAATCAGTTCCCTCTCTGAGGCTGACTGGCATTACTTCTAAGTCTGAAAACTAAGCTATTTTAAAAAATTGACTATTCATGTCTTTCCTGCTCTAATTCCCAAAAGGGATTCATTAGAAAACAAGCCTCAAACCTGACAGTTGCAGAATTCTCCTTTCATCACTGCAGGATACATTATCTGAAGATTTTCTATACTATGTAAAAACCAGAATACTTTCATCATTAATTTTACAGACATCACGTTAGTACTGCAAAGATCTGATATACCACCACTGATTACCAGCTTTTTAAATCCCATCTCTTATATATCTCAAAGAAGAAATTAAAATACTACCAGGATGAAAATAAAAACTGAAAGAAAAACTCAGCAAAACAAAACTACTCCAGAGATCTTTGCTGGACACTTTCTCCCCATTTAGTAGATGGAGGATTATTCTTTTAACAAATGTGATTTCTGAGTTTGCCTCCAGTTTCCCTGAGGCAACAATCACTGCAAAATTTTTAATCAAAGTACTGATCATCTGAAGAGCAACGTCTGAAGAAATATGGTCCTCTGTGAGGAAACTGAGTGCACAGTAAACTGACAAGAGCCGAGTACTACAAAAAGAAGAATCTGATTGCAAACCTTAAATTGAATGGAAAAGAAAAACAGAAGAAAAAAAAAAAACAACAATAAATGAAGCATCTTCCCTTTCTCCAAAGTTTCACAGTTAGATTAAGACAGAGAGGGAAATGGGACAAGCCTTACTCTGGCTTAAACCCTAAAGAATTCTACTCAAACCAAATGTCAGAAAGCAGTCATCAGCTATTTTCAGCATTTGTGTATTCTAGCTACTTTCACATCAAAATAAACCTTTGGTTACGTTCTCCATCAAAAAGTCCAATTGTGAAATTGTGCTGAAGCCATAAATGCTGATAACCAATTCTAGGATAGGGGCAAGAAGACCTTCAGTCCCTTCGTGCTGGGATAACAATCACAGAACATGACTGAGATTATGAAGCATTAGCCTGGAAACAAAGTGACCAGCCATCCTCTCCTTCAGAGAGTGAAGATGTCCATTTTTATGGAAAAAATCAGAATAGGGAAATCAGGAGTAAAGATAGGATTAAACAAGGAGTGCACAAAATGAGAAAAAGGAAGGGCACATGCAGATTTACTTCTAACACACCGTGAGCCTGATTGGAAGAATAGAGGAGACCCGGATCGCTGAAGTAGCTTCACAAAAGGAACACCTAAGAATGCACAGCAGGAAACCAGTTTTAGTCTTGAGAACTTCCTATCTTGGCTGGGGATGCAGCAAAGGAGGCAGCCTGTGATAGTTCTTCCTAAATCCAATCAGAGAAGGCATTTAAATTCCACTATTCTGAGCTACGGAAGGAAGAGGGCTGCTTTAATGTCTTGTAAAGTAATTCCTGTTATCTAGTTGCATACATTTGTCTTGCATAATTCACAGGGAAGGTACATGAGGATACATTAAAATAGACAGCTTTGCACACTAATTTTTAAGATGTTTTTAATTATCACTCCCCTGAGCATTTTATGCCAAAAAAGCAAGGAGAAAAGAAAAAAGAAACAAATGAGGGGAGCTAGGGAACATTCAATTTTTTTCTTCCTCAGAAAAAAGAACTGGATCATTGCTTACTGTTGAACAGCAGTAGGAGCTTGTAGGAAAACAAGCAGGATTTCGTGAAGCAGCTAAAATCCTACATTTAAATGAAAGACATTTCAAGATCTCAGACAGCCTTTTTCTACAAGCTCCTATACACTCCAATCAGCTGCAAAGGTTTTGACCCCAGAGAACTCTGACTTTATTTGCCCTCTCTCCAGTCAATGGGGATTACAACGTTTAGTCATTACACACATTCTTTTTGATAAATGTTGTAATTGCTCTGAAAGCAACATGCACACAAATACTAGAGTCAATGTTTCAATAACAGATTATGCAGTTAGTGAATAAGTATAAGCATTTTCTGCACACAATCTGTTAACATGGGATGTCTCTGCACATTTAAGTGCCTTCTTACATTTTCTGGATCTTCCGAAATCTGCCTCTTTCGCTATTAGTAAAATTAAAACACAAATAAACAAAAAATATTTCACCTGCAGACTTAGCACTTGATCATTCCAACATAAACAACAGGATACATTTCATTATCTTGAATTCAGCTTAAATTCTTGAAGTTATGCAGCTTGACAAACCAGTCTTTACAATGGTTTGCCACGACCAACAAAAAATAAAAAACTGAAAGTTTTCATGGACTAAATAATAAAAGAGCATTCTATGAAGAATCTAGATAGGTATCTTAAAATGAATGGAAGACTAAAATAAAAGAAATGTTATATGAAATGAATCATTTCCATAAGGCTAGCACTTTAATCATAAATGGTTCACAGGGACACAAGTCAATTAATTTGGTTATTTATGCTGTGCATGAGTCTAGTATTTTTCAGATTTAAACAGCAGTAAAGTAGAACTAAAATATCTTGCTTTTTAATTTGACATTTGGGGTTAAAATTGGCAGTGTTCAAGTAGTTGAGAGTAATGCTTCATCAGATTTTTCCTAATCTGATTGCATAATTACAAACTATTATTTATGCACACCTAAATGGCTGCTCAGATTGTGCATACAATGCATCTCCAGAGAGAATATTCTTCTTTTAATAAATCTTCCCAAAGGAAAGTACATGAATTATTCAAAAAACTTAGGCCAAGTCAAATGGGCTGCCTTGTTCTTCAATACTCATTTTCAAACATATAACTACCTAATTGTCAGTTTCATAATTTTAAGATTATATGTTTTTGGTGCTTACTTTTAAGCAATCGAAGAAACATCAGTAAGGAATAATATATGATAATAAAAATATTTTAAAAATTGAGTTTTCTGTGAATTGAATTATTCTAAACAAATATGGCCATTCCATAGTAAAATCCTTGCTATAGCTGAATTATGGTCGTGATTGTGCAGTTTCAGGAATGTTAGCTTAATCAAGGACTGCAGAAATGGGAAGCACTTCCATGTGCTTTGCATACATTTGTACCAGTACTGCATCAATTAATCATTCCTGCCTTTGTCTTCTGAAGAGCAGTATAATTAAGAGGAACTGATTGCATTTCTCTGTCTTACTACATATCCTGTTTACAAAGCTGGAGATATTTTACCTCTAGGTCTCCTTTGGTAATGGATTCTTCTTCCACTCGGAACTGAAGATCTTCAACCTTCCTGTAGGGACAGTTGATTAAAATTGAGATAACTTTGAAGGAAAATGCATTCCAGCTCACTTTTCCATGGACAGTGGACAGCAAAGCACCAGAAACATTACAACAGCAGAATTATTTTACAAAGAACAGTGAAGAGGAGGAAAACCATTATCATTAAAGCACAACACTTTAAAGCAGCAGTATTCCTACAGCTCTGTGAAAAAGGTATTTTATTGCAGTTTCTGATAAGTTAGAAAGAAAACCTCTACATCAGCACTATTTCTTTCACTCCTTCACCCTTCTGCACACATTCCACATGTTCTATCAGATAAGAAAACAGAAAGTTAGGAAACATCCAAGATTACTGAGAGCCTTCTGGAAGTGTGCTGGACAACTGCAACAAAACTATCATAGACAAACATGTGCTGGTTGTCAGGATGAACTGCAAGATGCAGGCTGGGAGTACCTGCAAAAGCAAGATACAGTTTGCCTTGCCCATACAGGAGTTTTAGAATGAGAATCACACCATCAACATCACACCAACAAAAGTAGTGCTAAGCTGGTACTTGAACTAAAATAAATGTTTTTTAAAGTTACTTCTTCCTTCTCCAAGTATGGCAATGAACAAGGGACCAGACCTCCTCCTTTAAACTCAGTAAAACGGGGCAAAGGAATAGACAAAGATGCTTTCTTTCCTTTGAACTGTGCACACTGCTGGTGCATGGAGCGTGGCTGACAGATGTAGAAATCATTGGATCAACGTGTGATACAAGGGACAGATGACTAAAATAAAAGGACAATTAGAACTTATTGTATTCGTGGAAGTGGGTATCGCCCCTGTGCTATGGGAAACAGGATTCAAGATTGTTTGACTAAAAGGTACTGCTGAGACTGACTTGAATGCACATTACAGAGCTTTCAAAGTAAACACACCTAGAGTGACTAGGAGGAAGGAGAAATATTGCACTGCTGAAGCCATGAACTGTTTTCCTGGCTGTAAAACGTCACTTCAGCTAATGGGTCGCAGGCATACACAGCAGCACTGTTATGCTGCCTAGCAACACACTGAAGGTGAGCTCAAGGCCATGGAGGAATGCAGAAAAACGGATCCCCCCCAACCTGGCATCCAGTGAGAAGAGGTTCACAGCCAAGCTAATGGAAGTGCTGCAAAGCTTTTTAAAATTATTATTATTTAAAATTAAATATTAGGAAAAAAATCCACAAAATAAAACAACGAAAAATCCACACTGCATTATTGTGTGGAGATCATAAAAGTAATTCCATACCCAATTCTACTATTTCGAAAATTCAGTGCAAGCAGGTCCAACAAAAAGGAAGCATGCAAACTGCAAGGGAATTGCCCAGGTTTAACACTGTATGTTCTCCTCTGTGTGTCCTAGTTTTAGGGAGGCCTTTCAGAGGGGCTGACATTACAGGGCAGAACACCAGTCTACAGAGCAGGTTCACAACGGGTTTGGTTTCTAAATGGAGTTTAGCTTTTCAAAAGCACTCAGAATGCATCAAAACAATGTACCAGATCATTTCCTCAACCAGGTTTGTACATCTATTTGATAATCTCAATTCTTTTCCTCAAATCGTAATATCAGTTAGAAAAGACACTAAAATTGGGGGCTTTGATGATTTCCTGTAAGTTACAGATTCAGTGTGGAAGCACATGACAAGTTGTAAATTATTCACAAGAGCACTAAACTGTAAATTCCTAATCCAGCACTGGCAGGAAACGGGATTATGAAAATTTTCACTTTGAAGTAGAAGTGTTTCAGAAGGTGAGGCTTGATCCATTTGTACCTTCATAAAAGCAGGAATAAAATCCATTGCAACTCAAGGCCATACTAGAAGGAGTAAGCTCCATGAAATCTATTTTTCAACAATAGTTACAGCCTCTGAACAAGTCCACTTGGCTTTTTACACAAGCAATCCCAGCTACTAAACCTCAGTGGGTATTCAGTCACCAAAAAAATCCCCTCTACCAGCTGTAATTCATCACAGTATAATTTAAGAATTTATTTTTAATATTAACTTCAATGAACAGAAATATTGTTTTACACTATAACTTCTCCTATCTGCATTATTTAAGATTTGTTTCATGTTTATAAGTCACAAAGCATTTACTTTTAATGCAAAGTTTTTTTTTAACAGCTACAGTAATGAAGACAGTTTTGGGTTACCTTTTCTCTTCCTCGAGCTGATTGAGAAGCTCCACTTTCTCCCTATCAGCAGCCTCCACCATAGCTCGCAGCTGGTCCATTTTTGCTTCCATCTCCAGTACATGCTATTCACCAGGAATAAGAACAAAATCTAAGACAAACAGCACATGATCTGTTTTTTCAAGTTATGTATTTATACCTCAGTAATCACAAAGTGGTAAAGTGATGAACGAAGAGGCAGGAATGTGATACTCAAAATACACACATAACAAAAGAAAACTTCATACACTGAGATGTGTAGAAAGGTTTAACCAGCATTTGTTAAAAGGTACAGGTTGGCTCATATCAAGCCAAAGGTCCCACACAAAAGATGTCACAGGTTTAGAACACTAGTTCTTACCCCCAGACCTTTTCAATTAGAAAATGCGATTTTGGGAATTAAGTCAATTGTTTTACAGTCTCTGTTTTAAGAACAGCAGCACTGCTCTTACCCGGTCGTGTCCATCTCGAACAAGTGCTAATTCCTGCTCTATTTCCCCCACGTGACTGGTTGCTTTTGCAACTTCTGCCCTCTCCAGGTCCCTTTCTGCCAGGAGCTGTTCAATATGTTGCTGCTTCTCCTTCAGTGCCTCCTGCAGGGCTGTGGTACCAGAAATCTTTCTTGCATACCGGGAGGATGTTTCTGTCAACTTCACAAAGCAAGCACATTAAAAACTGTTCTTTATCAAGTGAAAACCAGGGATATCTCCAAGACTCTACAAACATTAGGTTAGAGAAGCAACTGTTTTCTGTAACCTATCGTAATTTCTCCTTTAAGTATTTTATTAGAATTTTGTTTTGGTTTTTGTGTTTTTTTTTGCTTTACCTTAAATTACTTAGTTTGAGAATTTAACAATAGCCACATCTATGGAGTAAGTTTGTTTTGTAGCAATCAGCAGGCAGCACATAGGAGACAGAAGGACTGAAGCGAAAACCAAAGGCTGGCCTCAGTCTGGGGCAGGTTTGGTAGACTCACACAGAGACAAGTCCATTAGCTTTCTATGAAGTTTTTTTGCATTAAAAAAAGAAAGGCATCTTTACAGCAAGTAAATAACATTGCCCTTCTCGTTACCAAGTCATTATCTTGGGTCACCAGCAACAGTATAACATTTCCAAATGCTCTATTAAAAGCTTTTGGAAATCCAACTAGCATTTTGTGCCTCTACTATGGCAACAAGACATTCAGGGTCAAAGGCGTTTACCTTGACTTAAAAAGCTAGCTTCACAGCTAATACCTCCTGAAGTACATTGGTATCTGATTAAAACATTCGTTTATATCCTTGTAATTAAGGTTCTTCTGGAAAAGCAAAACAGAACAAAACTGAAGGATTAAATGTTAAAAGTATAGCTATAAATGAATCAATCTGTAGAACTAGAGCTAAAATGAACCTGAATGGCCCCAAACACGCAAGAGACTGAGGGCACAACACAGCATAAAATAAGTATACTGAAGACATTCACAAAGTGTAACTGTCCTCTTGCTGCTGCCACAATCAGCACAGTATGCTGATATCACAGCATAGTGAATAAAATGTGAAGGTCCATGTTAAGGCTTCACTGTCAGCCCACAAACTGTCACAAGCAGCCATACTAAGTTCAACAGGTTCAAACTAGGGGGCACTATGTAGCTAGGACTACAATTTCCAGACTGGATTAAGTTATAAAGTCCCTCCATTTGTGCCAAATAAAAATCAGTGTGCTTTCTGTGATGAGGTATTAAGCCCACTGCCCTGACCAACTGCTGACCTCTGTTCACTCATGAGCTGCTTAAGTTTGGAAGGACTGTGGTACATCACCTCTGTCCTGCACCTGCTTGTCAGTGGAGCAGTATGCCAGATAATCAGTTATAGACCACTGAGAGACAGTGATCTCCTTCCAATCATGTATTTATGCACACTGATTTAGGGAAAAAAAAAATATATCTAGGGTGACTGTAGAAAAAAAAACACACAATTATTTCTATGCTTTTAATTGCTTTGAAAGAGAGGCTTAAATTCAGCTTTCCCAGAACATCTCCATTTTATTGCTGTAACCCAAGATTAGGACATTTATGTAACAGTAACTTAAAAAGAACCCATAGTAAGTGTATTAGGTGGAATTAGTGTGTTAGAATTCACCCAAGCCACTGAACTTTGCAACATCTCGTCTAGATGAATTCAAGGGATTAAAAACCAAATCAAAAAGAAAGAGGCTTCTTGTCAGCAAAGACTTGATAATTGCTACTTCTGTATTTCTCAGCTGATTCATCTCTTTAGCAGCAAAAGAAGGCCTTTTACATTTTGAAAATTTGAAGATTTCTGCTTAATGAAACAAGTTATGCTATGGGAGCTTTTGTGCGTAGCAGATCCTCAAACACAAACCCCATATGACAGAGATAGTGCTAGGAAAAATGAATTGCTAAATGCAGATTTCAGTCGTAGAACGCTGATGCCTTGTTGGCATCACAAGCCCCTTTCTTATTGTAATAACTCAGTTAGCCCAAATTAACTGTGTAAGCTTGAATATTCAAATACTCAGCTACTCTTCAGGGCTAGCTAAGATTTTCTTCCTTCATGCATGCTTCGAATGAAAAAGAGAGCACAATTAAATGCATACTGTACTCTCCCCAAGATGTTCTATCCTCAATTTATGCAAGACCACAGGCCAAGTGCCACGTGGATTCCTGCTTGGGAATGTAAAGCATGCAATAGAAAAAGAAGCTTACTAGTCCTGTACGGCTTGGCTTGCTGCTTACTGAAGATGCAACAGAACTGAGAGAGCTCAGGGAAGATGCACTTGGGCTTCGTTTCAGGGCTGCAGGAGTCGCAACCACTTTTCGCACCGTTGTCTTTGCTTTTGCTGGTGTAGTAGATGGGAATCCAATCTTTGTAACTTTGTGGACAGGAGCAAACAAACCATATTTTGGCTGACACTGAAAGTACCTTTAAAAAATAAAGCAAACAGGTCAGAGTACTAATTTAACTTCTGTGTTTTCATGTACACAATCTGGCTTCACAAAGACTTCTGGATCAGTAGTGTATCAGTAGTAAAGGAAAAGCTGATGACAGCTTCATCTATATTAGGTTGCAAATTTTTTTTTTTTTTTTTTTTAGCAAAACAAAAAACCAATGGAATTGGTAAAGGGCTCTGATAGGTTGCAACAACACTATCACAGTGCATTTCAGAAATGCAACAGAAGAACCCCTTTCGAGCTACAGCTCAGTTTCCTACAAATCCCATTCAGATTTGAACTTTAACATGCACATCCCTTCTCTCTGAACTGCCAGCAAAGAAGGTGAGAACAGAGTTAAAAATAAAATCAGGTTATAATTAGATCAATAAGTTATGTATTTCATTGAATATATGCATTTTTGATTATACAGAACACGTATCTTTGGTTACATACAAAAAAAAGACACCTAAAATTTGAAGCTGTGATCATCACATGCTTGTGGTAGCAGTGGTACTGTGAAGACAGTTGGACTAGATGATCTTATAGGTCATTTCCAACCTTGTGATTCTATGAACCTGTCCTTATTAAGGGCAGCTCCTTGTACCAAGTGAGAAATAAAGGTCACTTGTGATGAGAATTAATGCTTTCTGAAAGCATCTGTGTGGTCTCCAGTCTTTAAAATGAGGCTGTGGGAGCTTTCAGTTCATGTAATGCATGACAGTTTCCCTTAAATTCAGCTTTTAGACATCTAGAGGTATTTTCTTAATTGAGAATTCTTTCCAAGATGAAGAACCAAGCAGAAGTTCAAAAAGCAGGAAACTGTGATTTCCATTACCAATCTGTGAATAAAACTCATGTGGGTATTAGGAGAGATCAACTAATCCTGTAAATGTGGGGTTGATGCAGACTTTCAGAGAGGTGCAGTTGTCATAAAACTTAAATCAGTGTGTAAGGGTCCCCCTCCTACCACTACAGTCAGGTTTCACAGCCTAACTACTCCTGATGGAAAGTTTCATGTAAAACATTACAAAAAGAATATGATGAAACACAGAAACATGAGATCTTTGAGGTGGCTGCTATCTGATGATAAACTAACCTTGTTCCAGCAACAGCTCCATCATTCTTTCCCAGAGGTTCATCCAGCTCTACTCCACACCATTCTCCTTTAGCAAAGTCGGTTTCCCCCAAGAAACGCACAACTCCAGCTTTTGTTCCACCCACCTGAAACAGTAAGGCAAACAATCATTTTTAATGCATTCCAAATGAAACACACAATCCAGTGGAAAAAACAATCCCTATAGCCACATTCACAAAGCACATTAATGATGTGACCACTTTTAGTTCAAGCTGCATATTCCTTGGCTATGGATTTTGTGTTAATACATTGAAGAAATGTTCACAACTAAATTGTCTGGGAAGAAAAAATGAATAGCTCAGAACCTACACAGTGTAACTCCCTTGCATTAAGGAGAATTTAAACAGAGCGTATTGCACAGCACTACAAAATTGTAGGTGTAGATTTAAACAGCTATCTGAGTTCTCAGGGAGCAGTGGGTTTTTTCCTCTTTTTTTCTTGTTTTAAATCATTTTAAATAGAAGATTAGAAATAATTTGTTTTCAAACCTAAAAAACTACATCTTTATAGCCACTGTGATCGTGTTCCACTTACAATGTCTGAAAGATACAGCTTTTTATAACTCCCAAGGAAAAGAGGAATTAGATTAGGTGAAGAAGGGAATTAAACTAGGTGTGACTGCCACTTGCCAAGAAAGGCAACAAGCCAGACCTGCAGGATACTTGCAGGTCAGAATGCCAATATGCTGTGCCCCATTTGTGAGCAAATCTGTTCAGCCTGTATCTAGCATTATGAAAACAGGCAAATGTTGATGAAAACTCTCTCTTCAAGAGAGTCTGGATTCAACATGGATGTTTTCAGGGTCATTGGTTTTTTTTTTCACTTCTATTTTGCAGCACATGTTATGTGATGAGGAATATATATTGCAGCTTTGACAGAAAGCTTGCATGTAACCTGCTAGCACAAAGACTGCATTTTTCCTTTCTTTATGCATTAAAAAGTATGTTAGGATTTTGACACTGTATTTCTTTGGGGGAGCTTCCCAGTGTACCTAGAGAACTGCATGCTTCTTGTATCATAAATTAAGATGCACAGTCACAGTAACTAGATAAGTCATATTAATACATTTGGGAAGTGTTCACACAAGAGGTTAACTGTGAGGAAACTGGAAATGGAGTACATTATCTTGCCTGAAAGCACCAAGTGTCCTCAAAGCACCACATCAGTGCCCAGCACATGACACATTTGTGCTCTAGCTTCTAATTCATCAGCTTCCCAGAGCTGACAGCTCTGGTGGCAACTCAAGGCTTCAGCTGATGAGTAGAAAATCCTAATCCACACACTTAAAACCTCAGAAAACCAAGGAAGAACAATTAACCCTTTTGATATTACTAAAAGGGGAAAAGCAGATAGATTTCCTTCATCCCTGTATAATGCGGCAGTTCCCTTTTCCTGTCACATCAGAAAGAGTCTTGAAACAAGGTTTAATCTGCAGGTCACCTTTACATTTTACTGGAACAAATTATTCTTTCTGAGAGAGTAAAAACACACAGTTTACAGTTACTGTGACTCAGCCTAATACAGTAACTAGTAGAATGTTTGGTATTTGGTGTTCTTGGCGAAGAACGGACAAACTTCCCCTCTAAGGGGGAAAAAAAAAGGAGTACCGCTTTAGTGAGAGAGGATCACAACAACCAGAACAGTCCCATGGAATCCAGACCTCTGGGTCTCTGTGGCACAGTACAGGAGAGAAGATGCAATATCATTAACAGTACTTTCCTGGAAGAACTACTCCTGAAATCCACAAATATTTATCCGCTCTTATACATAAGTTTTTCTAGAGGTTAAATAACACAAGCAGAAGTACAAAATACACAACAAATAAATATAAAACATCAAAATAAAATTTAACGGAGCAGCAAGAGGGAAAAATTTGCACGTGTCTGTGCTTTCAGTGCTGTATCAGTGATCAGTGCCTGTGCTACCAGTCCCAACAGTCTCCAAGTTGTCTTTTACATATTCCTTTTCTAGAAACTTCCGGTGTTTTTGTGTTTTTAAGATACATCTGGATGACATCTTCAGATGAAAATGAAGAAAAAGGAAGACTGGCATGCTGTGTGTGTGGTATTTCCCTTGTCAAACCTGCACTGTTTTCTGCCTGAATAAAGCGAGTTAAATCAACAGAGGCAGTAAAGAACCCATTAAAGAAAGGAGGCAGGAAAACCAAAACAATAGCCCAGATAAGAAGTGTCCCCTGGAAGAACAGGCAGGTCACACAGAAGGACTCCTCAGGAACTGTTTAGCTGGCCAAGGAATCCTACTGGGGTCTTGTGGGAGGTCAGCTACAAAAATAAATACGAACCCACCACCTTCCCATAGGTACAAAACACTGGTTTGCCCTCAATGTAGAATATGCATTCCTTTCTGTTCCATACCTTAGTCCTGCTCATTTGCCACTCTCAATAAAAAAATGCACGGTATTTCTGTCAGTTGCAAAGCATCCAAGTCACTAACCAGGAGATGCTCTCAAGACAAAGCTCCGGTCTCATCCCATCCTATCCCATCCCATCCCTGCCTCGCAGTGTGTGCCTGGGACCACAGCCCAGTGCCCAGTGGGAGGGAGAAAACAGAGGAATTCACAACCCAGGAACATATGGGGACACACAACGTGAGATCCCAGGAGAAACAGCAATGTGACTAAGCTTGTAACCATGGCACCGGGCTTATTTTTAAACAAGATGTAAGGAAGAATGCCAAAGAATTTGTTTTTTTCCCAAACCCAGTCAAGCTTCCCCGAATAACCAGCTACTACATTTCTGGCTTCTGCAAGTACTGAAGTGCTTATCTTTACCAACAGCAGCAGGCACAGCACGCTGTGGCAGTATGGAGCTAATAGCATTGATGACACTCTAGATCTGCAGTTCTGCTCAGTTCTAAAAGCTCTGTTTTTAGATACAAGGTCAGCTCCCCTCGCTGCAGCCTGGGTCTGCTGAAGACTTCCAGCCACTCACAGACCTCTGCCTCAAACAACAGATTTACCTCCAGCTGCAATTAAGCACTCTGCATGTAATGCCACAACTGCTTAGAAAGCATCTCAGAGGACCATCTTGGCAGAACAATGTGAGATGCTACAGTAAGATACAAGAAGGTAAAGGCTTTCTGTGCTTAAAATTTGCTGTACACACACAGACTTATATACAGTGCTCTATATACCAATATGGAAAAAGAGAACTGTTATTTACATGATTCAAAGAAAAGCTGCTAAAGATCATAGCAAAAAATAGAAAAAAATATATAAGATGTTGCAGTTGCCAGTGGATCTACTGCTAAGTATTGCATGAAGGACTGAAAAAGGCCCCCACCAACAGGTTCTAAAAGTTATATGGAAAAATGAGGCACCATTACCATGAAGACAGTTTTCCATGACCTTCATTCATGCCAAGGTGGGTCACTAAATAATACTCCTTTTAAAAAATATATTTGTTTAGATCAGTTTTCACACCCAAGATAGTCAAGTCATGAAATGTGAAGCAGTAACACCTGAGAGTACCTAGGTTAGGCTAGTGGTCATTGTGAGGTGAAGAAATTTGGTTGGAATTCACTTTTATTATGCCAAACACATGGGAAAAGTGATTAAGTTCCATTTATCACTTTGTAACTAGGCTCACATTAATTTGCTGCAAATGCAAAGTGAAGTAATAGAACAGGTTTGTAAACTTGAGGCTGCTAATAACTTCAAAAACTCTGATGAAAGCATGTTGGGACCAGCAAGTCAGACTTTGCGAGAGCGTCTGAAGAGCTGCATTTCCAAAGATAAGGAAAAGAGAGTGAGACTGATACTAAAACTGTTCATTTAAGACATACAAATCACTTTGAAGAAAGGATATCTTCTGCCTGAAACTTGGCCCATAAAATGGTACCACTTACTTGTGCCTAAGGACTGATCCATGGTGCCCCCTGAAGAATCACTTTGAAGCAACATCTCTGTTGTGACCTAGCCTGGGCATTTCCAGAACCACTCAAACCACAGCATCTGTGTAGCATGGAATACATCCTGACAAACAATCAGCATATTTGAAAAAAACCTAGATCTGCTGATCAGAATCTTCTTTCTTCTGTTTCTCTGAACTCGGAGGAACCAGTTCCAGCTGGCAGAAGAAACTGCATTTAACTGATCCTTTCGCCCACTCAAGGGCAGAGGAAACAATCAGGTCATCTCCTCTGGCTCTCCTGATCCAGGTCTTTACATTTTACCCACTCACCTCTGTAATTACTGAACTAAGCTGTACGTGTTGATGTTTTTAGATCAGAGCTGATAACCATAAGAAAGGTTCAACTGACAGTCTATTTTCATAGTTAATCACTCCATTATTATAAACGTATTTAGATTTGAAATAAAACAAATCTGACTGTGGCTTCTAGCTGTTGGGTCACACTATAGTTTTATTTGAGATTATAGAGCTCTTCTGCAACTGGCACTCACCCTGCAGGAGCTTGTGTTCTAAGCAAGTCACTTCCAGCCTTGCCTTCATAAATGGAGTCCTTCATACCCGTAAGACCTTGTTCACATGGGTTCTCTGACATGCAAAAGATCTGTGAAGGCACAGTGCAGCTCCAAAGCCTGTGGTACACATTATCTGCCTTCTACTTAGTTATCTGTTTGCATGTCATTTAAAAGAAGTTACCTTTGAAACCTCTACTTTTCTATCAAATTTAGCCACAGCCGGCCAACAAGTTCAAAATCAAGGCCAAGGCAGACAGAGTTAATGTGCAATAAGACACAGAGACGTGGTGTCATCACACAACCTTCACTGCCAGAAGAAACTAATTCAGTAATTAAATCCGATCTGCTGTTGAGGTTCCTGCAGTCAGTTTATTCACAAAGGAAGCAATATAAAAACCTAACAGCAACCACACACTCCAAAAGTCACATGTGAATTTGCCATCGCAAAAAAGCAAAGGCCAAGACTAAGTAAGTAAATAAACTGACTGTCCCCTCGCCCATCCTGTGCTGAAATGAGCAAGGACAACGTGTTCCTGGCTATCACTCCATCTGGGGAGGCTGAGGGCGGGGGAGGGAGACAAGGTCCACACACAGAAAGATTGCACGAACAAACCATTGACAAAGAGGGTGGGAAATCACCTATTGCAGCCATTTTATCACAATACCTCACGTCCAATGTAATGCTAAAAAGGAGCTGCCAAAACAACGTGACTTATAATTAGCCACAGATTGCACTTCGCTGCAACAAAACAAATTTAACATCTCACTTACCTGTAAGCAGGCAGATATGTCCTGAAAAATGCTTAAGTGTAACACTAAAAGAAAGGTGGAGATTGTACAGAGAAAAATCACCAGGACAATGACATAGAAATTCTTTGAATATCCTCTATCCCACAGCCATGTTCTCAAAAATGTATTTTACTCAGCAGCAACCACTCCACAAATCTACATTGTACTTTACAGTCTCTAAAATACCCTGCCTAAATGTACATACACAAATATGAGGATCACTTCTATTCTTACCATAACAAAGCCATCAGAATAGCTCAGAGTCAGCTCAAGGATAAAGGGAAAGCTGACAGAGCAGTCAGGCACTGCGATGCATTTGCAATTACAATGCATTGTGATACCTTTGCAATTACAACAAATGAGGCTCAGGAGGGGACCAGCCACAGCACAGCACACAGCCACTGCACGTACTTCACTTCCAAACTTTTCTATCCCTATTTGCATTTCAGAACATTACAGAAACTAGAAAACTGAGAACTTAAAAATACCACATTGACAATGCAGGATGTTTTTCTAAAGGGAGAAACCTCTCTCCCCATGAGAAATTCCCTTCACTCTTGAAAGAGTGGTTTTAAGTGCTGCAATTTAATCACTTGACAGACTTACGTCATGTTTACTTGAAGATAAATTACATGGGTTGAAACAAATCTGACAATAATCTGCTTCAGTCTCCGCCTATTGCAGCACTGAAGAACTTGGTAAAAAAAAAATAACACAAGTAATTTACACCACACGGTGCAAAACAGACACAATAAAAATAAATTAGGCATTATTCATGCACAGATAGTAACTTAGCAAAAAGGCCACATCAGCATACGCCTGTAAATCTGGTTTGCAACCTTTTGTGAACATATGGATGGAGGCCCAAGTTACAGCTTTTCAGCTCAGCTCAGAAGCATCAGATTGGCAGAGCACGATGAAGCTGTAACTGGTTAAATGAATGAAAGCACTTTAATCCCTTGAGAAGGCTAAGGCCCCTTAGGTTGATAAGATTTTTATTTATTTATTTATAAATACAGCATCTGGTCCCTCCAGGAAAAAGCCTAAGATGCTCTCAAAGCTTCTTTAACAGGCGCAACAACTGTCACACAAAGCAGGTTCCCCTATTTTCTTTCAACAAATTGGGTTTTGGTTTTATCTGTTTGTTTGTTTAAACCAACTTTGCATTGGGCTGGTAAATAGCAAGTGCTCGCAGCGCCTGGGCAAACAGTTTCTCTGGCTGCAACTCAAAGAGGAAACAGAAACCAGCTTAGCCTGGCAGTAATTAGTTTTCTGAATTAGGCTTCAGCCAGACCTACTCCTTCCCTACCTGCTTTACTACCTGGTGACAAGAATTCTTCCGCTGCACAAGGGAAGAGAAGGAAGACAAGAGAGATCACTTTCTGCATAAGAACTGTTATTTATATTAGCTTTACAATGCTGAAACTGTATCCTAACTTTCAGTAGGCAAATGGGCTACAGTTATGTTAAACTTTGCACTCTTTTGTCATGAACCAAGAAAGGCCCAACGTGCACAGTGAAGGAAGCACAGACTTCCCACCAACGTTTCCTACTTTACAGCAAACCCCAAATATGGGATTGGGCTGCTCAAAGTCAATGTTCTCTCTCTAACCACTAAATCATATCCAGATTCTAGAGTGTACTTCAGCTATTAAAAATGGAAATTATGGTTAAGACAGAGCTATTTGATTACTCTCTGCATTAATGACTTTTCCTTTGGTTCAGCTATTTTTTCAGGAGAAGTTATACATCAGTGAGAAGTTGAATAACAAGTTTCATATCAGAATGCACAATTCTTTTAAGCACGTACCTCATCTCCCTGTATTTTCGAAACTCCTACATGTTAATGTGAAGTATTTCATAAAACTTATTAGAGAAAGGAAAATTACTGCTCAGCTTTGAGTCAGCCAAGCAATTAAGTACGAGCTTGGTAATTTGGCTCAGAGATACTGGGATGTGAGGAACAGACTTATCAGAGATTCCCAAGACAGTTGGGACTTGCGTGCTCTTTTCACCTAGTTGTCTTTGAGGAGTAAATTATAGCTGAAATAAGGCTCTTTCTGCTTTGGAATATCCATGTAGAGGTATACTGCTTCAGCTTGTGTGTTCACTACACTTTGATTTGCTTTTGCTTTCCTTTGACTCTTCTAGAATCTCGTGGAAGAGAACTAGAAAATTACAACTACGTGAATTGCTCCACCATTTTCAAGTTTTCCTTACAAAAAAAAATTATGCCTATGAAGAACTACACTGATTTAATGGCCTGGAACACGTTCTCTTCAAATTGAGGGGAACCAAAAAAAGGAGAGCTGTAGCTGACTTGCAGCAAATCTAATGCAAGCACTCTCCTGCAGCCACCTGCTCAGTTGACTTACCATACACCTTTAAGCACTGCCTGTTCTGATATTAAACTTTTTTAAAGTGTCAGATATCTGAGGAAAAGAAAGCCTGCACAGCAATGCACCTTTTCATCTCCACATCCGCTGCATTGCTCAATGCAGCCTAACATGGAATACTCTCAGGCATTTGAGAATATGCAGGTGATCATCTCTAAACTCCGTGTGCCTTCTCCTGTGGAATTTCTTTTCTCAGAGCAGCATCTGAATGAGCATCCCATATTGTTTGTGTCACCACTATTTTTCCTACAGGCAATGGAATTAAAGAAAGATCTTTCAGGATTCTTTCTTCGTACCTAAATAATCAGGAATAGAAATGTAACACCAGAAACCTTGTTTATTACTGAATCTATATCACTTTCCCATAGAGCTGGGGACTGCACATGTGGGACCACATAGGTAATCCTAATTTTCAATGCACGCTGTGACACAGTGCAAAAACAACCCTGACAATTTGAACTGAAAAATGTTCCAATAAAGCGTAACTGTTGGGAAATGCCAATTTGTCAAGCCTGAAATGCTTTGAACACAGTATTCACAGGATCAACAAACCTCAGTCAACTTTATGTTTTTGTAATACAGAAAAGAAGCGATTGTGAGATACATGAATTGGTAAACATGCTTCTTTGGCATGTCAGCATTTCTTAGAATATCCTCTTGCTTCTTGATAAGCCAGACTGGGCAGAAAAACAAATACTGTATGACTTAGCTTTGGTTGCTGAAAGTATCATCAAAAACCAACCAGCTGCTAAGAAAAAAATCTGAACTGATCAATTCAAGATAAGTCTGATTAAAAACATTCTAAAAATCAAAGTTGAAGACAAAAAACCCCACAGACTGAAATACTCCAGTGCAACACTCCACACCCTAAGATCACACACAAAGATCAACAAAGTTGAGCCACATCTGAAGTCCATTCTAGAATATAATCTTAGCTAATGAGCTGTGTCTTACCCATACATGAATTTGCCCTTGAGGACATACTTTTCCAGTTAAGCATTTTAATAAGACTCCCAAACGAGCTCTTGTCTGTCATGAATTCATTGTTCTGCTGAACTGCAATCCTACTCTGCTGGAGGCTCACTGTTTTCGAGATGCAATTCCCAGCAGTTGTTTTCCTCATATCTGTAATCAGCACAGCACAGCAAAGAACTTTCACTAAGTATTCAATAGCAGTCAGTCCGAGCTGCAAGAAAGATGAATGTGGGCAGCATTTATTCGTTAGAGATTAGCAACAGCACAGTCAGGCGGCAGCGTGTCTCAGAGCCAGGATACTTGGAGGGGAAGTCCTGTGCTGAGTACAAACACCAGCAAGCCTCTCGTCTTCTTGTGTAATGTGTTACCTAAAGTTACTGCTGTCAGTATAAATGTGAAACAAGTGACTGTGCTGCAGTTCATCTGACGAGCTACAAAAAAACAGGAAGGGTTAAAAACCAGTAGACCCAAACCCTGTCCATTTAACACTCAGATTCCTGTGCACTAACACAGGCATGTAAATTATAGATATGCATCACTGTCACGCTGTGCTAGGAATTGCCCCAAACCTCAAACTACTATTTGATGATTCAACAGGAAGACTTAAGGCTAACAGGAAGCAGGGAGGAAGAAATACTAAGTTTGATCTTTTCTGTTTAAAAACCAGAATTTGGGACTTAACTAAAATCAAACTGTGGTATGAATGGTGTATCTTCATTCCCATTGCCATTACAAGAAAACACATGCCAGTCCATATAACATTCATACAAACTGAAAAGGTATACGTCACAATTACTTAAAAAAAATGCTTAAAGCAACAAAACTTAGCACTCTTTGCAAAGAATAAAAATGATACATCAGCAAAGGCATTTATGGTTCTGAATTTAGGAACAGCAGCCAAGTAACATAACACATCACCAACAGAACACGTAAATCCTGGGTGATCAGTGGCATTATATGACTGCTCCTGTTGCTGCCTATCACTACTCGAGAGAACAATCAATTATTGAACTGTTAGCTTTCTAAAGACACAGCCCTGAATAGGGCAGGAGAACTGCACAGAAATCTCTTACAGCTCAGCTTTTAATTAGCATGTTTGTAATTCTTGCAGTTATGGAAAGGACAAACTACATTCAAGCTAATAAAACCATTTGGTCTTCAACAAAACACTGGCAAAACATGATAGAATAAACACTGCCAGATTAACCATTTTGTACTGGTACTGTAAAGATCTCTCTAGAATATGCAAAACTGCACAGGAAGAGATTGCCTAGAGGTTTTTTACAAGACTAACCTTGAAAAGACAGAGCATAAATTTACATTACCTGAACCAAGGAAACAGAGAAGCTCTGAGCATTAGCAGAAGTTACAACTCCTTAATCAAAAAGCAGACACAGAAGCAGCAGGGAAATCTTACCAGAACTCGATCTCCAATTTTGAGCTCCCTTTCTCCTTTCTTTAGAGATCCAGCTTCAGACAGATTTGACACAGATCCACTTGCAGTTTTTGAAAGATTGCTAAACTGAGAAGGAGTAGAATGTTCTTTAGCAGCAAGTGGTGATGTTTTGTGTGGAATTCCTGTTGGGGGAAGTGCAGCAGGGGACGCGGACACCGCACTGGCAGTTGATGTGGAGGTTGGTGATGTAGCTCTAGATGCATGAGCTGTCTGAGTACCATTGGCTTCATCTTCTGTCAGCACTTTTCTTGACAATTTTGATGGTCTTGTAAATATTCCCCTCAAGGGTTCACACTGGAAATAGCGAACTCCAGCCACAGAGCCATCGTTTTTACCGATTGGTTCGTCTAGAACAATCCCTGCCCACTGTCCTGGAGCAAACTGTGTTTCACCAAGGAACTGAATAAAGCCAGGTTTATTTCCATTGACCCAAACACGCTCTCCAACTCTGAAATCATCCACAAAGTCGTCGTGTGCGTCTGCAGTGGTTGTGCTTGAGGACTTCTCACTGGAAGGTGCCTTTTCTGCTGGAGCTGGAATTGAGAACAATGAGAAAGCAACAAGAATCAAACACTCACAATTCAGAAAAGTTGTATCTCAAGACTTTCTGCAATTTGCAACCATGTTTTAAAGTAGTAAAAGTATTTTAGATATTTAACCAATTCAAAGAATTATCAAATATTATGTGCAATTATGTTATCTGAACAGCATAGTGCATACTTTTAAACACAGTTATTTTAGGGAAAATGTTCAACAGCAACAACAAAGGTAGGTTTGCTGTACTGGTAGAAGTGTGGTTATCTCAGATAACAACACTGCTAATGTACTTAATACTCACAGCAGATACTTTCCCTCTACCTGTAACATGCTGAAATCTTTTCAGTTAGAGGAAGCAGGGATATGCCAGATCAAAATGTTTTTTTTTGTTTGTTTTTTGTTTTGTTTTTTTACCCCTATGCTTTCAACAGTGCAGCATTTTAAGAAGTTTGTTTTGAACCAAGATTGCATTCAACTATTAATTTTTTTTGCATGTTTAATTGTCGTTTTTGTTAGATCAGAAATACAAGCAGAAGTGTTTTAGCATAAATACAAGGAATGTTACGGGCTCGTAGATTTCACCATATTCCTTGCTGGAAGATGAATAAGGGGAAAGTTAAGATATGAAATATTCTTTACCAGTTGCAACAGATGCAGGTGCTTTCGGTAACGTACTTCCATGCTTGATGGTCTTTGATGGAGCCTTAAGTCCACTCGGTTTTAACATACTCATTTTTCTGTGATACCAGTGTTAACCCTCTTTGACTACAGCAACTACCTCTTTCCCAACATGGATACAATATAATTGTTTCTGTCTTCCAATTCTAGGGTAAACCTGTATAGAAAAATATTAGACATGAAAGAAAATCGTATTTTAACTCCTGTAGAATACAGAAGTTAATATATAACTCAGTTTAATGAGCGCTGCTGTGTTCATCTTGAGCTTTAAACTAAGAGGCTATTTTAAGAAAGAAAAACAAAGTCCTTAACAGCATTACTAACAACATTACGTAGAGATATAACTGCTCTGTGCACCCTACCGTTTTCAGTCACATTTTTCAAGCGTTGCAATATCCCAGCAAAAATAACCTGAGACTAGAAAACTAACTGCGAGAGGGAATAGGGAATGTCAAACAGAGAATGCTAAGCTAAAAGGAATAACATTTTTAAGAGCTGGAACCAAAAAGCTAAGGCTGATCAGCAGCGTGAGGCAGTGGGAATCGCATGTCTGAGATCACAAGGTATGTTGGCTCACAGTCCCAGCTACACTCTGGGAAGAGGAGGAGGGACGGTTCCCTGCGCGGCCGACTGGGACACCAGCTGTAAGGTTTGCAGGGAACAGTGCCACGAGGTTTTTGCCACAGAAGGCATCTTCCTTCTGACACAAAA
This sequence comes from Phasianus colchicus, assembly GCF_987193195.1. Taxonomy (NCBI): domain Eukaryota; kingdom Metazoa; phylum Chordata; class Aves; order Galliformes; family Phasianidae; genus Phasianus; species Phasianus colchicus. The sequence goes on along the minus strand of NC_143453.1, from coordinate 7,560,073 downwards.
GCTTTAGCAAAGCTTTTTCCTCTGTACTGTGAATTCAAATGGCACGAATCTAAACAAAAACCTGGACGAAAAAGAAAACACAGGCATGGGGCAGTGAACTGTTTGCTCAACTGTTTGCTCGGGACATGACAAAGATGAACCACAAAGCAGCTCCCAGCCCTGCCATGCACTCAGCAGTTTGGCAGCCACCCCAGAGCTTCCCAGTTGCAGACTGCCCAGAGGCACCACCAGCAGTGTACACACAGCACACACCATGCATTTCAGGACAAGAGAAACACCACTCAGAGAAGGGACTGCTGGAAGGCAGCCATACTGACTAAAGAAACAAGCCGTCCATGTCTTCGATCAGGATAAATTCTCTCTCTCCTCTATTATTAATCACCAGTACATTAGTGCTCCTAAAAATCAATTCACTGTGAAAAAGTGTCAGTCACACTGCCTTGTGAATCTAAACAGCAAAGTGAAACACTGCTATGGCTATTTCAAGATTGGCTGTGCCAAATTCAAGTCATTTCTTAACAAGTCTAAAAAAACACTATACTTTAATTAGTATTAATTACCACCTTAGCTGCATGATTTGTCTACGATTTAAGTTATACTCCACAAAAACTCTAAGTAGCACAGGGCAGATTGCTAAACACTTTTTCTAGCAGTGCCAGAAGTATGTCACACACCCATCTGCAGAGTTATGGCTACCAAAGAGGCATTTCTTCCTTGGTTTTGCAAGACACATAGCAGTTTACTATTAGCATTTAAGTGAGAGCTCTCACGTTCACAAACATGAAAACAAAGAGTTGCCTATCCAAAATCAAAGCAGAGGGACAGACCATACATGTGAGTAAGCTGCAGAAGAACTGATGCACACTGTTACACAGAAGAACAGCAGAGGACCACATAAGGTGCCACTCTGGATACAGCACAAGCATTTAGTCTTTTCCTTGTTTTACACACCTTCCTTCTCTGATAAATTGGAGTGCATTGTATTTTTCTGTATTCTCATCTTTTCTCTATCCCACACACATGCAGTTCTTCCTTGTGCTGAAGGCCCCATTCCCTCCCTACTGATGCTAGGCTCTCCATGTATGCCCCTGTTTTTTTCCCTCTACCCATCAAAACCCACAGAACAGGACAAGCCCACACAACAAGGAAGGACAGAAATGCAAGAAATATCAGGGTTAGTTCTTTTCAGTTCAAATACTCCTTTTTTGTTGTCAGTGCAGCACTTACATTTATCCCCCATTTCCTGACACAGCATTCAGCATTGCTCAGTTAGTAACCATTTATATTGTGCATGGAAAAGAATATTAAACAAAAAGAAAAACCAACCACACTCAAACACCCCCCAAAACAACATCTTTCGGTGTCAAGTAAATATTTATTAATACATGTATAACAAGCCTTCGGGCAACAGAAAGCCAAAGCATTCTAATACTGCATTTCCTGGCTCAAGGTACTAATTCATATTTTAATCCCACTCTCCACATCACGGGTTATGTATCTGCTGTGTCATTTGCCTTTTTCAATACACAAGCCTTCAACTGGGCCAGAAGTAACACAACCCTCTGCACTGTCATACCCTGATTTCAGGGTTAGTGAAACTGTAGCTCAGTGCAATAAACTGCTAAAATGCAGCACAGTTTGATAAACTGCTGCCTTATCGCAATAGTGAAAATGCAACTTTCCATCTTTGAAAGAGGTAGGACCTTGACAGGAGCATCTCTAAACAAAATTCACCAAACAGCACATAAGTTTCCATCAAGGGATTTTAGGCATGATACACTTGAGTGTTTCCAAGAGGCTCCAGATGTCAATTACCTCAATGTCAATTACCTCATCTGAATGCTTATAAGAGAGGACAGCTAGCTACTTGTCTCAATTTGTTTGCATTGCTCCTCTGAACCTTTCTCAGCTCTCCTGAAAAAGAATTCTACCCCAGAATATGAAAAAAAAAACAAAGCATGTTTTCATTCAGACCTTATATGGATCGCTAATGAAACACACATGTGAAATGCAAATAAACACGTGGATTTCTGGCCAAGCTTTCCCAATCAGCTCAGCAAAAGCAGATTTGGTACCAAAAAGCAGCGTTCCTGCTCTTAGCTCTGCAGCAAAGCAGAACACTTTCTGAAGAAGAAATGGCCATCCACCAGTGTTTCTTTCAAGACCGCATTTTAACAACTAGGCACTACAAAAGAACTACATGCATAATTACAAGCAAAAAAAAGGAAAACAAGGTTCAAGTCTCAGCTCACTCCACTTCAGAACCGGACAGTCACTACAAGAATGTAACAGCACCAACTGTTCTTGTAACAGAGCTGACATCTGACGGCATGCTGCCATCAGAGCACTCCTTCCTCAGCTCAGGTGAAGCACAACGCTTCGCTGGACAAAACATTTGGAACTGTGACTCAATCAGTTGAGGAGGAAACACTTGCTAACATCACTACTTGCAGGCACTGTGTTTCCATGGAGAGAAGCAAGCTGTCTGTCCATTTGGTGAGGAAACAAAGAGGACTTTCTAGCCCAGAGTTGTGATGTTTGAATGGACTCAGGATGGACTGCAGAACCCCGGTCCTCTGCACACAGACACACGCGGTCTGACTCTGAGGCTGGAATGCTATTCTCTTGTGGTCTATTTGTGTAATAAAGTGAAACAATTACTTTAATCAATGATCATCCAGTACGGGCCACACATGGCTTCTACAAAACATTTCAAATTAAAATATTAACTCAGTTGATATCACTAAATGACTGATTCTGTTGGCAAATGCCTTTCAAAGCCAAAACATTGCTAAGCTCAAAAAAGAGACGGCTGCAAACTGTTAGTTCTGATCAGAATACCAATTCTTTGCAAAATACTTACAGGAGTAAGACTAAGAAATATGTAATAAATATTCTATAGGGGCTGTGTAGAATAGTCAGTACTGCTGAGCAACTCCAAGGGAGATGTAGCCAGAGAAGATCCCTGCAGCAGTCAAGTACTAGGTGACTCAAAGACAAATTCTTATCATACCATGTAATGTACAAAATAAACTGGAAAATGCATTCTGTAGGAAAATGACACAGAAAATAGATTTCAAATACCTCCACTGTTCAGAAACATGTCTTGCCTAATAGAAAAAATACAATAACAACTGAGTAAGAAAGATAAAAATGAAGTGCTGTCTCTGAAAAGACAGCCTGAACAGCATTTCTGTAATACCCATTTCACACTCCTGATGCTCATACCACTATTGCCAAGCTTGCAAAAGCTTATGAATCATTTCTCAAAAATCCTGACAATGGTTCAGAGAAAGTAGCTTGGAATTTTGGAACCCTTCACAGTTACAAACACAACTCCTAAAATTACTGCATTCTTTAAGCAGAGTGCCAAAGCCAAATAATTTGCAGTACAAGCATTTTAGCTATGATTCAGATCTAATTTTTAATCACAGCTCTAAAAGTTGTGTTTGTGGTCTCCTAGGCTTGCATTACACTTCTGGAAAAAAAAAAAGAAAAAAAAAAGAGTGCATATATTTCCAAAAGTATTTAAAATAATGTTTTCAGATTAGAGGCTTTTGGAAATCAAACACACTAAGAATGCAACCATATTTTGGCTCTGAAGAAAACGAATCCCTTCACATCGCACCGCCATTTGCTTCTTGTTATCTCTTGAGGAATGCTTCTCTCTCTGCAAGAATGTGCCACATCACAGAGGCCAACTCCTGACAGGTTCAAACAGGAATGTGCCAAATTCATCCATATCATGTCTGCTGCCCAGAGTGGGACATATCCACCAGCACCCTCACTGCAACACACGGGATATTTGGACAGAGCAGAGGGATGAACTGCAGGAAGCAGCTGGGCTCACACGCTCTCCCTGAGCAGCATTTCCCATCGCCACCATCTTGCTCCATTTCCAAGAAGGAATGTGAAGTCCTCTAGGACCACATATTATGCAGCCAAATGCCTCATTTTTTGTAAAACTGTAGTGGCAGCACACCCAGGGCTGGGGAGCTTAACCTGATCCCACAACAATTACCTTCTCCTGCTCACAATGCCTTCTCCACCAAGCTTAGGTCTGTTGGAGGTAGCTCATACTGCCCTACCAAATGCACTGAATCACCATCATGAATTTTCCCAAGTGCTGAATTACATTTACAGCAAAGTAATTCCACAGCACACATTATAAACGTCATGCTAAGCTTCAAAGCCAGTTCTGAAACAACAACTACAAGCAGTTAAATCAAAAAGTTGGATTTTGAAGCCTTTGTGCCTTAACTCCTCAGAACTTCTCCCTCTTGCAGTGATGCAGCACACTTCATAAACAGAGCCATTTACAACTTAAAACCCTTTTAAGACATAAACACAGCCATGCTGGAGCTATCAACTACAACTAGGTCTCTTTGCATCAAGCCACTGAAGCCAGTTACTGAAACTCCAAGCAAACTCTCCAAACCCAATGTTCAAGACTGTGCAAACCCAACATGTACTGCCAGCTCCATTTACTGAACGAGCAGCAACTTCAGACTAAAACAAACCAGAAAGAGCACTGCAGGCCTTTGATAACTAACAAAACAAGTCACAAACAGCAAACAATGACAGAACTGATGTAAGCGCCTCTGTACAGTCACTTTTAAATCAAACTGACACTCAACTGCTGCTTAACAATTTAACTGTACTGCTCAGTGACCAGACTGCAGGGTGACAGAAGCATCTTCAGGTATCATCTAAATAGCAAATAGAAGACAAGCACGATGTCAGAATTTGAGATTTCAATAGAACAAGAGTTGGCATTTTAGAGTGTACATTTGATTCCTCATTCAACACACAGCAATTAGAAGGAAGGGAGCATTTAAGCATTACTGAGACTTCAAAAATGTGACTTCAGTTTTATTTTGTCTCTTAGAAACCATGGATTTTGATGTCAATTAAGCAAGTAATATGACGACCTGAGTATATACAAGTACATTATTACAATAAAAAAGACACCAAAATAACATAAACGTTTCATTAAATGCTGCATTATGCTAAGTGCAACTAGATCATATTTGGCTTAGTAGATGCTCCACTTACTGCGAGCACCAAAACACAAGGGCTGGTACATGCTTATCAAACCACTGCTTTATGCCTTAACTCTAAGGGCAGGAAAAAAAGTCAGCAGCACAAGTAAGCAAGAAAAAAAAGGAGCCCATACCTTTCTTTTAGGTCTGTTACTTACAGATACCGGTATAAGAATTTAATAATAAATAAAAGATTTAGCAAGAAAATAGGCAAGAACATCCCTTAGTTCACATGTGATCATCCTTCTTATAACACAAATATACTCTACTTCTGCTCCTTCCAGCCCTACCCAACAGAACCCTCATCTGAATTCTAGACAGGTATACCCTTGAAAAAGGCAAACACTCATCCAATGGGAATCACAAACGCTGTTAAAATTCTTCGTATTCATTTGAATATTATAAATGACATACTCTTGAAGAAGAATAAATTATCTCTGATAATTTATTAGTTATGCCTAATTAAAATAAAGAGAACAAAATCAATCCTTTGCACTTCTGAAGTGTCTTCAAAGATGCTACCAGGATGACTCCAGGAAGCTTCTGCTGCATGCAGCGTTTTAGGGCATGTGCAGCTCAACTCAGAATACAGCTTACTTTGGCCTCCAAAACAACACTTTCAGCAGTATCACTGATTTGATGAACATAACTTGAAACAAAGAGTGGCTGACAAATTACTCACCTGGAATTGCATCTATATGACCACCAGCAGAGATCCTGAGGAACACCTTTCAACTCTGTTTTGGAGAGCACCAGTACAAAGAAGCATCACTTAGTCTGCAGCACCCAGCATGTTCAGTAAAACATAGACAACCAGAGGATATTTGAAACAAGCCCAACACCGTAACATAAGCACAGTGCCTTGTCATCACTCATCCCACTATCAGGCAGCCATCACACCAAGGTGTAAGGACATCCCCCTAAATACCTTCTGATTTTCACTGACTTCAAGGAGGGAATCTCCATTCCTTTAGTAACTCAGAAGAAACTCTCTTTTCTTGTATCCTTAGGAGGAGGGGGGAAAAACACACTTTGCTGTTTGGGAATCCATCCAAAATTGTATTCTTAGCGGTTTCACAGAAGTAGGCCAACATTACAGCAATGCTATGAGAAGCCTTTCATTCAAGCTTCCATGCAGCTCACAGACTTTAATTCTGCATCAAGGACATTCTAAGTCACTTCACCTCATCTGTAACTTGCTCTGGTTATTCAGATCCCCAAGTGCCTTGAGATCCTCAAGGACTCAAGGATGAAGACTTTGGCTGTTGAATATGAAGCACAAATATGAGAGGATGTCTGCAACAGTCAAACATTATTTTTGGCCAGCAGTATGGTAAATAATTCTTTCTCAATCTATGCTGCTATTTCTAAGCACAGTCTGTTCAATTTTTTAGGAAGATTCCCATTTTTAATTAACAAAGGAACAGCTAATAACTATTTAAAAGCTTAAAAAAAAAAAACAACACAAAATACAATGCAAATCCTACCACTTCTCAGTTGCCACTGTACACATTCATGACAAAAACATCACTGCTATGGTCTATTATAAGACCAGAAAGCATGTGATCCTTCCAAGCACACATCATTCTCTACAGAATGAGCCAAGGATTAAGAAGAAGAGGAAGTTTTCACCTGGGAAAGTAAATAATTACCTCTACTGATAAGCCTGCTATCTGCACTTACTGCCTTTCCTACATTTTTCCAAGGAAATTCCTCACTGCCTTTCTTCAAACTGCCATTTTGAGAACAAGAAGAGTAATTTGCTCAGCTGTCTGCCTTCTCCTGATACCACATCTTAACCAACTTAGTAAGTGAGTTCAGTCCACAATGACAATATTTGTCAATAGTAGAGCATAAAGTTTACGTTATTTGAGATCTAAAGTTTAAGCAAAAGTTTGAGAAGGAAAACATTATCTCCTGTCAGCCTCGAACCAAATGTGTATAACTGATAACTTCTAACTGATACAACAAAGGTGCTTCTTTTTATAGTAAGAATTTAGTTTCCATAGACTGGGGTGAAACTGTAACTGTTTCACACTCCTCACAAACATCAAGTCAGCACTCCCTTTTTAGCTCTTCGCATTCTGAGCCTTTTAAATTAGCACCATGACTGCTATACGGCTGGTGTATAATAAATACAAGTCCAAATACAGAACTTAGATAAACACTGCTCTGAATCAGGGGATGTCAAGCGGAGCAGCAGACTAAGTCAGATAAGCTAACTCTATCAATACTGAGTTTGCTTCCCCACCTTGCAATTTTCTTTCAAAATAAACTAAAAATATGGATAGTGGGATTATAAAGATCAGGAAAACTGAACAGCTTTTAACGGTGTTTCTCCTAGAAACAGGAGAATGAAGATGATCCTCAACTTGAAGGAATGGTCAGCAGGCATTATTCCTGAAGCATATGGGTTTGTACAAAGAGTTGTCCAGGTGGAAAACTGCCAAAGAGGTGCTAGGGTAGAAATGTGCACATTTTATATGTATCTTAGATACATCTTTAAACTCTTTTAGTCTTTCTGAGGCCAGGATCCAAGACACCAGATCTGTGGGTATTTCTAAGAGTCAGAGGTGCTATTCAAAGTCATGCAATTGCAATATCGTGCTGCAAAAATAAACACATACACAGAGCAGCCATACTAATGGATGTTCAGAATCATCGGGGACACTGTGCAGTGATAGAACTGGCTCCAGTTCTTCTGGTTGAGAAGAATGAAATGGTTGCTCCAGCAGAAACTGGCATCTGGCTGAGGGCAGCTGAGATTACAGCTAATGCAGTATATAATTGCCTTTCATTAAATAACAAAACACCATCCATCCGAGGCATTTCTAAACATGCCAGTCCAATAAGGATTCCAGCATGTTACTTTTTAGATGTGCCAGCAGAGCCAGTAGTCCCTAAGGAATGCCAACAGATCAAACAAGAGCTGCATTCACACATGGTCACCATGTTCAAACATCAGAAAACTCGCATTTAACATACAGAGTTAACATCTGACCCGAATGTTTTAGAGAGAGAAAGAAAAGCAGTTCTGAAAAACTACGCTGGCAAGACAGATAGCTATTTCTTTAGAGAGAAGCTCTGTTTTGAAATATTCAGTCACTCCTCCAAAACAACTTCAGCAGGGCTGAAAGAATAAACAAAGGAACACTGTGGGAATTATCCAAGCTAAGTAAATAAAAGCTGTCCTGGGTACTCGCATTCAGAAGATGATAACAGATAGGAAATACACAGGAGCTCAGGAAAGCCACAGTAACCAGCACACGGACACTGCTCTTTCTTACAGTATTTTCATGGAAGGGAAGAGATGATTTCCTACAGGACACCTCTGCGATGTTGACACAAAGCACACTAGAAAGCTGAAAAGCTCTCCTTAAAAGAAACCATACAAATAAATTACGTAAACCTACTTCAATCTCCCTCCCTACGGACACAGATGCTTCAGGTCACATTTCTCAGGTTTTCGGCCTCAGCCAACACAGCCCTGTCCCTTCATCACACTTCAGCACATGCAGGAAATCTGCTGCAGGTGGGAAGAGAACCCGACACACCGCGGCTTCAAACCCAGCCAAACCTCCGCCCGCTCCCCTGTCATTCCGCATTCCGTACGCGATGAAGGACTTCTGTCAGCACCTGAACAGTTCTGCGCTCCTCAGAACAAAACACTCTGCAGTAAAACATTGGGAAAAAGCAGCTCACCTTTCCTCCCCTGCCTGCCATTTGCACAGCAGCAGGTGCGCTGCCACAGGCCCCAGGAGCACGGCTGTGACGCTGCCACGCGTCCCGCTGCGCTTCGAACTCGTCCTTGCACAGCAGGAAGCACAAAGCTCCTTCCTTTCCCGCATTTCTTCCCTCTCCCTACACGCTCGCAGGCTGGGAGCCCAGCGATGTGAAGCAGCTCCGAACTTCCCCAACTCCCCACCAGACGCTGCGTGCGTTCTGCCTGACTGAGCGCGGGGGGGGGGGGGGGGGGGGGGGGGAGGGAGGAACTTCACTTTACAGTCATATTTCTAAGCGTGACACAAACCCAGACCAAATATTCCGCCTCGTGCTATTCCAGAGGAGGTACGCACAGAGACTTTCGGCCTTTTTTTAACGATTATTCTTAAGGCGAGGAGGTCGCAAGGAACGCAAAAGGCGGCGGGCACGGGGCAGGTGAGGCGCGCAGCCACCCGCGGCGCCGCGCCGAGGCGCTGCCGGCCGTGACACAGCGGGAAGCAGACGGGGCACGGCCACACGTCCCCCCGCCCGCAGAGCCGTGAGCCCGAGCGCCGCCGGCCCCGCGAGGGCCGCGGAGGAGCGGGGTGAGCCCGGCAAGCCCCGGCACACAGCCCGGGAACCGGCCGAACCGGCCGCCGCCGCCCGCGGCCCTGCCAGGGGAGCGCCGGGCACGTGCGGACGGGGCTCGCGGCAGCCGCAGCCCACGGCCGCTTCACGCCGTCCCCTCGCCGCCTCGCGGACCTTCCCCCCTCCTCCCTCAGCGCGGCGCGGGCCCGAAGCGGAGGCCCCGAGGCGCGCCCCCCTCCCGTCCCCTCAGGCGCGGCCGCCGCCGCCGCCCTCCGCACGCGGGCCCCAACGGCGGCCTCACCTCTGCCTCCGCGCCGCCGCCTCCGCTTCCCCTCCGCCGCCTCCTCTGCCCCTCTGCGGCGCCGCTCCCGGCTCAGCTCGGCGGGCGGGAGGCGGGGCGGGGCGGGCGGACAACGTCTGCCGGGCCCGAGGCTCCGCGAGGCGGGGACTGCAGCAGCAGCGGGAACCGCTCCCCCTGCCGCGCTCCGGCGCCGCTTTTCCCCTCCTCTCTCGGTCCCCGTCCTCTCCTCCCGCCGCCTTTGTCTCTGCCCCCGCTTTGTTCGCCCCGGGGCAGTGCCCTTCCCTTGGGGCAGAGAGTCGATGGACGAGGGGAGGAAAAAGGGTGGGGAGAGCAGACGCGATCCCTCGGCTTCACACAGCTCTATGGACGAGCAACTTCAACGTGTGCCGCTTTTCTCCATTTTCCTTTTGTCCTCAGGCCCAGAAGTGTTATAATTCCTGTTATAATGCCTTCTCTCTCTCCGTCTGAGTCGGCACTGCGCTTGTGGAACACCGTTCTCCCGTTGGTGATGCTGAAATGGCTGAGGAGCGGCTCCACCCCATCGGCAAGGATTTAATAGCAGTTCTCGAGGCTGAATCAAAGAGCTCTGCTCCACTTCCCTGCTCTCGCACACAGCGTTGGCTCTGCTGAATTCATCACAAAGCAAACCTGTTCCAGTCCCGTACGTTTGGTTCTTGTGCGATCCTGTTTAAACAAAAGGGTGATGAGAAAGCAATTCCAGCACTGGAGCCCAATTGCAGTTTGTGATTCAACGTGGCATCATTCTCTGGCATTCATCCAGCATGGTAAAGCACAAAACGGTGTGACGCAGGGCCCAGAATAATAGCTTGCAACTAGACCAGCATTTAGCAATGTGTGTTGGTATTTCACTTCCTAAGTGTTAAGTGGAAGCTCTTACTGTGGCCATTAGATGTTGAAACTGATACTTAAAACCCCTGCACAGAGCCACTCTTCTTCCCCTCTGCAAAATTTGTTAAAAGTTCCACTGAACAAGAAACTTCAAGATTTAAATATGAGATTGTATTTAGAAGCACAGAGCCAGCAATTTACTGCTTACAGCAAGGAACAGACCCCACAGCCCCTAGCTATGGGAATAAACCCTTAACACATACAATGTAATTCAGTTTAAAACTGAAAAAATAACTTTACAGAACGCTTGTACAAAATACCTATTGTCCTCTCAAGCTCTCAGCCACAGTTGAGGATCTTTGCACTTGTGTTCTGGTATCACAGATTTGAGCTCTCTGTATTGATGTGATGTTTTCCATCATCCTTTGTTAATTTGGTTTTTGTTTCAGATAATTTAATACCAGGTAAGTAGATTTCAGGAGTGCAATGCAGTGTAATGCACAACATTTTGTTAAGCAATACTAGACAGCTGTAATTAGTATAAAGCACAGCAACTAGAAGTCAATTTACTATCAAAGATAGAAAACTAAGGTGCAGCTTTGTGCTGCCCTTTCAGAACTTTATTGAAGTACAAGCAGAATGTAACAATGCTAAAATTATAAATGAAATACATTTCAAACATGTAAGTATCTTTCTTCACCTCCTGAGAAAACTAAAGCTAAAAAAGGTCCCATTTCTACAGCAGGAACTTAGAATCAAGTTGCACAGGTCAAAAGTTTCTATCTATAAATTGAATATACCATAGTCAGTGAGACATATTCAAGTATGAAGATTTTGAGTACAGGACTTTCTTCTTCCTCTGAATGATCTCTTCACCATTTACATTTGGCAATTCCTACACTGAAACCTAGTTCACACCTTTTAGAAAAAAGTGCAGCACTTTGACTGATGTATTCATGTAGTTTTATCCCTAAGAAGCGAGATCTAAAAAATTGTTGCAGACTAGGAATTATTTTCACAGCTTAATGGGCTGAAAGGCTACAAAATTGTTTTTATTCCCAACATACTTACCGCTTTCCTTTCCTAGGATAGCAGTCACAAAAAAGCCGTGCAAGTCTATGTTCTTTGTTGGTGTTCTACACAGGACAAATATGCATCCAGTTCCAGTTCTACATTATTTGTTTTACCCATGTTTGGTAGAACAACAGAAAACAGTATTTTAAGAACTTTTTCTGCATGCTTATCCAAGGTCCTTAAGTTGATTTGACAACAGTAAGAGTCACCTCGACTATAAATGTTTCGTTTTACAGATAATTTGAGAAACCATTTCCTATTAAAGAAGATACCACATACATTAAGAACAAAAGATGAAGCAAATCAGAAAGTTTTATCCCTATTGAGAGTGCAGAGTTTCTAAACAAAGGGTGAATCAACTTCTGTTCAGTCACTGGATGACAGATAAATATTACGTTGCGAAAACCTTCTATCTGCTGCTAGTAGCTAAGTAAACTTTAGGAAGTGTCAATTGTCACTTACATATTAATTACCATGTTATTAAATTCATCCTGTTTGTACCCTTCTTCAAGGACTGAGACTAATTCCTCATTTGTCCTCTCCCACCACTTTAAATATGACTTTCAGAGCTACAATATGTTCTTAAAAAGAACAGCAAGATTCAGTGGCATTTAATTACCAGAAGCAATACAACTGTGGTACAAAATGAGGATACTACAGACTTCCATAGCAATTACAAATACTTGTGAGAAAAATATAGTAGAGCTTTTTCATCCTCTTATTTTTTCAGCTATCCTGCCTTTCTGAGCGTGCAGCAAACAATTTTTCTTAGCACCTACCATGTCTTTCAGTTATCTTCTAGATTCTCAGCCACTGCTCTTTTAATGACATTTTAAGCACTATCAATTAGATTATAAAAATATAAGTTAGAAATGTAAACCTCCTTAAGATGCTAACCACAGAATTTTGCAGAGATTCTTCCCCCCCCCCAATGTAAATTAGCATTTCTGAATACTTTTGCTGTTCCCAATCCTGTAAGCAAACATGAGCATCATGCCAGCAGGAATCTGTGGGAAAATTTGAATGGTGACTGCTCACACAATACCCACCCCATTACAAATTTTATTATTCATTTTAGTAAGCTCTAATCTAGGCTATTATGCCACACCAATCACCATGGGAACCTGACTTACAAATTCCAGAAATGCTTTTGCTGTTCAGCTTCCCTCAGATCTTGTAGTGTCATCTGACTGCAGTTTCAATATACAAAAGTAATTTGAATAGTTATATTCGGCAGAGTAAAGAAATCCAATAAATGCAAATATTTTTAGTGCAGAGACAGTGTATAGTACTTGATAAAAACAGGGAAAGCATGGATGAATACTATGATGAGATTGAGATCAAGATGACCTCATTCCTTATTATGAGAGAAATCACGGAGATAACTGCATGTCTTCTAGCAGAGGTAGATACAGTAGGGGTTTTATGCATTGGTTCTGCTTGATTTTCTCAGAGCATTATCCATTCTAACCACAACATCCCCAGGAAGGAGGATTTTAAAGATAGCTATGAGTACTTAGTATTTCATATTGTCACCTTTATTTAAGAACAGTGACTACATGAGTTAAAAAGAGAAATTAGATAGATCCTGCTACAGGATGTTCACTTTTCTGAGACCAAATATAAGCATTTCAACAGTTCTCTTATAAAAGTTCCTATTTCTTTTCCTTAAAATAAGTTTTATAATTTGAAAGGCAAAGGAAATAAAATGAGAAAGGGCATTCTATTTCCAACCATGTTTTGCTTTACCAGCTTAGTAAAGAAATTTTTAGGCTAAAAGTTTTTATTTTAATATATGGGTTATACATATTATTACAGAAAAAGGGTTTAGATTTTGGCCGCCTTAGATTTGAAACAAAACTAAACATCTACGGATATCTTTTTAAAATCAGATAGAATAGGAAAAAAATGGAAGAAAAGCTCTCAATAATATGATACAGGTGGCCTAGGTCAGCAATAGTTCATGCTCTAAACCATAACAGGATTAAGGGATAGTCTCTAAACACCAAGATACAGACAGGCCAAATGCCAGGCAAAGCCAGGTAACCCAAACACTTTCCATTCACTAGCTCTGTGCAGCTCCCCACTCAGCATTTCATTAGTTCCCAGCGAGCCATCTATTCAACTGTCTGCTTTTGTCTAATTAATGACCAACTAACTCATCTCACAGGTGTTGACTACATAGGAAAACATTCACACCACCTATTTATCAATTATATTGATCTAATTAGAAAAGAAGAAGCATTGGTATCAAATGACTTACCACCTTAAACATATTTGAGTGACAGTCCTGGTGTTTGTTATCCCTAACAGGAAGGAGTCTAGGCACCTGCTATCACCAGTTTGGGTTAGAAAAATAAAGAAGGCATCATAGAAAATAATTCCAAACACACAAACAGCTTGCAAAAACCTGTTTTCCAATAATTTAAAATACAAACAAAACCAAACCACACACAGCGAATCTAAAGAAACAAACAGATGAGAACTAAATTAAATGGGAATATCCGAATTCCCAACTATAGGAACTAAAATTCAGATGTATATGCTGTCTGTATATTTCCAATTGTATCAGGCTGCATGTGGAGAACACAAACATTTGCTGACTTGAACAACCAGTCAATCCAGTCACCTTGCACAAAAATTCTAATGGATATGTTGCCCCAAACACAGAGCATCCCTGCCCCCAAGCCTCCCAAAAACACCTGCTTTAGAAACCAGGAGATAAAATCTTCCCATATTGAAAAAGACCTCTATCCCCAAGCAGTTTTTGTCCAACAATTACAAGAGTCCCCAGAGCAAAGTTCCATGCCTTACAAAATTAAGAATTTAACATATTTAAGCCAGTATTTAGCATTGCATTTAAAGCTTGATTGTGGATATGTCTTCACTTTATTCTTATTCCTATTTTTTTTCAACATAAATCTCGGAAGCAATGAATTAACAACTAGTTTAGTAAGTCTGATAACTTGTAGAAACATCTAAGACTTATCTATTCCAATCAGTTAAAAGGAAGGGCAATTTATTATGAATTTATTGTGAACATGCAGAGCTAAGTATAGCACTAGAGAGTACTAAGTATGTAATATAAAATGATTTTAATATTGTGTCTGCAAGCAAAGCATAAGCATACAAGTATGCCAATAAAGTCTGTATGCCCTACTAAAGAAGGAATATTTCATAAGGGCTACTAAAAAAAAAAACTAAGGCGTGGAGAGAGAACAGCATGTTCAAGTTATGAGCACCTCAACACACCCAAAAGGTGTATACACTTGAAATGATTACATCACACTGTCATCCGCATGCGAATGATGCACTGCATGTAATAGCTTGGGTAAATGGTGATGACTAGCTTTTAACTTAATGGGAGGAAGAAGCATGGAGGAAGCACAAAATGTCTAGGTTATTTCCATTAGAGTTTTCTTTGTCAAGTGCATAGGAACGGGAAGTCCCTGGCTTGAAAGCAGTACTCTTACTTTTTCCTAGAAAAGATTAGCTAGAAAAAGCTTATTGTTACAGTTCATATGATGAACGTTTACTTGGAGCTCTATGTCCCACATGTGAACAGATAAACTGAAGCGATCCATGCTGCAAATAGAGCCTCTTCAGCCTCTCCGAAGTCATGCCATTCACATGTAAAGACTCTTTGGTTTTCCATTCCTGTAAAGTTTAGAGCAATAAAAGGAAAAAAATATAAGCACTCAATCTGAAAAAAACTTGTTTTTCTAAAGCATTCGAATGCAGAGTACACTAATTCTGCACATTATAAGAATCTTTGGGAAATATCTACAATCTGTAAAGCTGAAGTTGTTGAAGAACAGGTTCAGTTTCTGAAGTTATCAAATACAACCTTAGACATCCCATTTAATGAAAAAACTATGAAGCAACCTTAGACTGAAGTGTTTTCTTCAGTACTTAAAAATCCTTTATTTTACTGCGCATCTCACGTGGTAGAAACACTTTTTTTCCTGCATTTAAGGACAAACAAATGCTTTACCAGCTTTAAAGAACACTGGTTAAACCAAACCAGTACTCCCTCTGCTGGCAACGCAGATGTGTAGTCGTCCCACTTACCAGTCACTTTGAAGAGAGGTGAGAGGAGGGGGAAAAAAACCAAAAGCATTAGAACAGTTAGTTAGCAGAATTGTAACATTACTAAGCTTTGGCCTTTCAAAAATGAGCAGTTCTTTAGATAATGAAATTGAGTGTCATGGTTCTATTTAAGTAGCTGAAGTAATTTTAACATCTTAATTATAAAAACATGACCCCAATTGTTATGACCTTTCCTAAAATAATCAACTCGCTTCACCCTCATTTTAATCAGCTTGTTTTTCCTAATTATCCTCAGCAGCTAATTTCAAGAAATCAGCAGTCTAATGGCTTAGGACTCCAATTAAAAAAAAAATATTTAGAAAAACTCATTTATTAAACCTCTGTACATAAAAATGAACATGTATGTACAGCAAGTTTACATGAAGAAGGATGTTACAAAAGATACAGTGGTAATTAAAACTGACCCACATAAATAAAATTTTATAAAAATACTTGAAGTGGTGAAGATAATGCTGGTAATCCCCAATCATTTTCATCCAATTTCCAAGACTTTGACGTGAGAAGCCTTAATTCTCGATCTTTTAAAAAACATTATGAATATATTAAACTTATCTACAGGATAATTAGCAAAATCTATAAAGTATCCATTATTGTACAAAGGATATTAAAAAAAAATATCACCAATCCACCTGAAATTTAAGGACAACACAACTCTTAACCAAAGTAATGAACAATAAGACAAGTCTCTTTTTAGAGCGAAGAACAATTTACTTGCCAATGCAAATCAACAGTCCCATTACTCTTTGGGAAGTCTCATTACTCTAGTGGAAGAATGCAATTTGGGAAAATTCTTCTGTGTTTTCTGGCTGGATTGGTTCTGGTCAAGGTGGAAGCCCTGCATTGACTTCAGTTTTGAGGAAGAACAAGGGCAGAGCCGTAATCTTCAGAGATTTTCTCCTTCCTACAAAAGGATGAGGAAGGTTATGAGTTTGTAAAACTGAAGGAGAGAAGGGTGCAGGAATTTGAACATAAAGAAACAAAGGAAGACCAGTTAAAAGTCAAGTCTTTTTCTTTTGCTGGTTTCTTGGGGAATTCTTCAGCACGCTTCTTATTCGAAGGTAAGTGCCCGTTGATTCTGTCATATTTTCAAATTCAAAAGGTGCTATTCCTACAGCAAACTTGCTCATATCAGGAACAGGATTTGAGTTCTTTGCAGATGACTCAGTGCTTATCACCACTTTATTATCAACTGTACTTTCTCTATCGTTAACCTCATGATTGGGAGCAGGTACGGTGTTATCAAGGAGGCCTTCAGAATCTGAATTATCAGGATTTTCCTTTAAATTAAGTGAACTATTATCTGGATTAGGACTAGTTAAAGGATGTTCATTTTCTGGTACCTGTTCACTGATACTGGAAAACTTAGTTTCCAATGTTACCATCTTATCAGATGATCTCACTTCTGCAACCAGATCTACTTCGTTCCTGGATGGTGATGATGTAACAGAATTTCCAGTTAAAGGTGTATCAACAGGGATATCAGAGTCACTGTTTGTGCTTTCTGCTTGCTCTAATGCTGCCCAAATTAATCGCTGCTGCTCCTCCAGTTCTTCCAAGGTCAAAGTATCCTCATCCATGGTTGAGTCCACTATTTTTGGCTGAGAAACATCACAGGAAGGATTCAATGATGGAACAGTGTTAGGAAGAGGAGGATGGGTGGGTGTTGAAGGTTGAGTTGGTGTAAGACTTTGTGGAGTAAGTGGAGGTGTGCCTTGTGGTAAAGGAGGAGGAGTTGAAATCACTGGAGGTCCAGGTGGCAGTGGAGGTTGGAACTGAAAACTGTTAGTTGTTTGAGATCTTTGTGACACTTCCACATCTAGAAACAGATAACAGGCTTCTATTAGAATCTGAAGTCTGACTACGACAACATTCATTGCCAATGCTTTAGGAGATTAACTGTCAGATATGTGTCTCCTCATGCCTGGTTTTCAGCTGAGATAGAACAAGCTTTCTTAAAGTTTCAACATCCATTGAAATTACCTGTTTGGGGATTTTCACTCTCCTGGCCATTTAATGAAAAAACGATGAAGCAAACAAATAAATCTCTTGAATGTACTGAACAGACTTTTCTTCCAGACTTAGACAAACTAAGGTACCCTCTCTTATAAGAAATCCAAAAGCAAAGATACAAGCTTCTCCATCTATTCTAACATTAAAACAACACCAAGATTCCCTGTTAGTTTGACTCATGTTTAAAGAAGCTGTGAGTTTGTAACATCCTCAAATATTTAATCCAAGTATTTTAGGATTTGGAGGTCTTTGTAACAGAATTTTCTTTAAGATACATCTAAAATAAAGAGACTGGAATGGATAACCCAGCATTCCAATTTACCTTGAGCACAGCTGGAACTTCTTGCTTACCTTAAGCATTATCATAGTGAATACTAAAGCACTGGTTTCTCTTTGTCTACACTAACATTTCAATCCAAAGAAGTTACTTTGGAAATAAAAATTAAAACTAGGGAAAAAAAATGAAAAGCAGAATAGCTATACCAGAATCTATGTCCATGTCAGCTACTGCTACCTCCAAGTTGTCTTTTGGTCGTTTTGAATGATGAGAGCTTGGCTGTGGTGCAGTCCTCTTATTGCTAGATTTCGAACTTGGCTGAAAGGAAGTCAACCAGGAAAACAAAATAAGTTAGAATTAGATTATTTAATGTAACATTTCCAGCTTTAAGAACACATGTAAAACAATTTTGTAATTATACAGTTATTTGATGACCGAGTTTGTAAATTTAAGTTTGAGACATTTAATGTAACTGAACAGAACTGTAGTTTGGTTAGGTTGAAGTGGCAAAGGAGCACTATTAAACAGTGGAGACTGAGTGCAGAACATCTATCTTCCCCTCTTTAATGGAAATATTCTACATCGGACAATACTAGGTGAGAGTCAGAGAAGAACTGGGAATCATACACAATGGTGTTTTCTCAAGTCACTGTATTAAGATTACTGTAAATCATGTCTAGAGCAAGTAAGTTTTTCACTCATTAGGGAAGTCTGGAAACAAGATCGGTTTTAGGCTGAAGAATTTATAGATACCTTTTCTTCTAAACATGAAACTTTTCCGTTAGAACAGGTAAGCCAAGTTACAGACTACCTTACTGGTTCACTGGACTGAAAAAAATCACTACAGAGTTAACTGCTTACTGTAAAACTAATAAAAGCATCAGGACTTCAGAACTGGTAGTGTCAATGAGATGGTCTAAATGAAGACATAAACAAGAGACCATTGTCTCCACTAACTACATGACAACTTTTCTTTTCTGAGAGTAAAACTGAGATATATTCACCGCATGAAAATTAGAAAGGTAGTGAGCAAAAACATCCTTCTGTTGAGATGGCTGCATGGGAATGGAACCAAATATCTGCCATTCCTACAACAAAAAAAAAAGAGAGAGAAAATGCTGAACATTGTGTATGTTTGGCTTAATAATACAACAGTAGAACTAAAGAGAAATGCTGAGAGATTAACAAGCAAGATGAATTCATCCTCTCATCAGAAACCTTATTTATCAGAGGTAAATAGATCTTAAGTAGGAACTTAGGAAGGCAAACCAAAAGTACTGCAAGCTGTGAATACAAAGAACTAATGGAATGTACTATTATTATTATTATTTGGTAATTTCTTATTATTGTTATTACTTGATAGTACTCGTAATAATAAAAAAGCTTCACAAGAACATGCAGAAAATGCAGATGGGCAGAAAGAACAGGCACTCCTATGTAACATTTTGTGTCTTTAAAGGAAACCCAATTAACCTAGACTCCTGTTGGCCTTATAATGGAAATAAACACCACAGAAGCACTGTCAGACCCTGCCCAGATATATCAGATGTCACCTGAACAGCCCCCACCTCCAAAGCAAGCACTTAAATAGGCTGTTGAAAGTAAACCGCCAGATGGATGATGCAGAACATTAAACTTGGCTAACAGCAATAAGCATTACTTAACAGGCTGTTCAGAAAGCAGAGACAGCCACTTACATCTGGGATCCCACTCGGAGTGGAGATATTAAAGCCTGGATAGTTAATCAACTTAGAGACATCGTAAGTGACATGTTTTGGTGGAAGATATCCTTCATCTTCTGTTTCATTATCATCTATAAATAAAAAACATAATTATTACCTATGCTAATTAATGTTACTGAATAAATCCACAGGATTACGAACATAATTTTGGTTTTTGGAATGTAAGTATTGATAGACAGCAACAGCAGCGCCCAGATCTAACACACACATACCTTTACCATCATAAAGCGCAAGTCCCGAGTGCTCCATTTCAGCCTCTTTGAGCCAACCTGGAGGATAACCAAGCTGGCGCATGCGATATATAAATGGGGGAAGGCTCTTAGCTGTGACACCAAGCGCATCCTGAAGTTCCCCACTGAGTTGAGAAAACAAGAAGTCCATAACTGAGGTTTTTTTAAAGGAAGTCATTAACACGCTGTTGCATTTTAAATGATCAAGCTAAAATAATTTAGCTCAAACCATGTTGCTAATCAATTCCAGAAATAACAAATTTAGGGCAAAACCAACTCTGATACTAAAGAAAATCTGTAACATATTTCTCCACACAAATGTACATATGGTTAGACATTCTATGGGAATTCTACTCTGAGAACAACTCACTCCATGACTTGTTACTTCTTGTTCGTGCCCTTAACTGTAGCTATCAGGACAGGAAGGATGGAACTTAACAAAACAGAAAATTTACTGATGATTTCTGTAGAGACTGATACCATCATATTACAATTTTTAAAATATATTTGGAATAGAGAGAAGACATCAAGGAACGCTCCAAGCTCAATATTTTCAGATTCCTGCATGCATTTTAGTTTATCAGGAACCGAACGTACTTCCAGTTCTCCCTGTGAAAGGAATCTGAAAAGCAACAGAATGAAATAGTTCTCCCTACGTTAAGGAAAGGGTCATGGGGAAAGGCGATGAGATGTGGTTTGAAAAACGCTCAATTTATTAAAATTTGGCAAACAAATTCAAGCATAATACACCCATAATTAAGAGTAGCAGATGGACTTATAAGATTTTGGATAGCAACACCTGGCATTTCAAAGGCAGAAAAGTCATTCCAGAAAAACATTGTAACAGCTAATGAAAGGAAAAGAGATACCTAATCACTCCTGGTTTAAATTTTCCAAACCTCTCTTCTACTTCCTCTGCATGATAACGCTGCTGAAAATTCTGATTGCTTGCTTCACCACAAGCTTCCATAAACTCCTTTCTCTTCTCACTTATACGAGCTGCATTTCGTGGCTTGAAGATAATACAATTGGGAAGTTTAAGTTTGGACAATTTACAGTTCATGCATGTCATCACCAAATGTAAAACTTGTATTCCCTGCACGCAAGATTATTTCGCATGGCAGAGGTATAGCTACAACTGTAATGAACACTACATACTGAAAAAACAGAGTATTTGCATGTTATCTTGTGGCAAACAGGAGACATATCTAGGGACATTCTGCAGTTTGAACAAAGGAGACATTCAAAATGCTATGCTATGAAAATGATTTACATTCTGATTTAGAGTTAGAACTAACAGTATGACTTAATCAAAAGAGAAGAATAACTGTACATCCTGACTAGTGCATTTATTTTTTATTTTTATTTTTTAAATAGTGTAGATCCAATGAAACATTTCTTGAAGAGAGGCAGTCTCTTAAATACTAATGTAGAGTTTACCTTTGGACAGTCCTTTATTTGATGCTCTTCAGAGCCACAATTAAAACAGTGCGATTTTGGCCTGCTTAAAAAAATACAGAAAAAAAAATATTAAAGCTGAAAATCACTTTGCAACATTAAATGCATGTAATTATTTTAAACCTAAGATTTTACTAGACTTAGAAAAACACATAAGCACTGTCTGCTGACTCCTGCCTTTCTTAAGTTGGCTGTTTAATATTAATCTTCAAAAGTGAGCAACAGAATTTTGTATAATGTTCATAGGATAAAAAAAACTGAGAAGAAACAGACAGAGCATAATAATAAATTATAAAAAAACACGACAGCATGTGGAGAGGAAAACAAAACAAAACAAAACATAACCCCTAAGGTTACAGCAGAAAAGCAGTACTTCCAGGAAGAAACCCGTATAATATTTTATAACCCGTATAACAGAAATAAGAGAGAATAAGATTCCGCGTGAGAGGGAATAAAATAGTAACAGAATAATTCAGGTTGGACCTCAGGATCTCTACAATCCAGCTCCCTGCTCAAAGCTAGGTCAGCTATGAGATCAGGTTGTTCAAGGCTTTATGCAGTAAGTCTTGAAAATTTCCAAGGAAGAAGACTGTGTAACTTCCCTGGGCACACAATGCAGTATTTTACTGTCCTAATGGTGAAAAAGCTTCTCCTTATATCCTGTTACAGACAGAATTCTCTGAAGGATTTCTGCTTCTGATTAAATATGCAAACATTGCATTTATTGGTACTGTATGAACAAAACAAAACCTACACACTAAAGCTGATGCCATGTCCTGAGGGAGAAAAGTAAGGATGTTAACACAAGACTTTAAACACAGAATACAGATATAGAACCCTCAACTGTATACTGTAGTACAGTAACATCTTTATTTCTCTTTTGATGTTTGTATCATCAAAGCTCTGACAGATCTTACAATACCAAGAAACAGCATTGTAGAAATAAGTAGGAGCATGATTATTACTTTGGAAAGTCCTGGCCCAGAGTTTGAAGAAGTTACACAGACTGTATGCTGAACTGAAACTGCCTTCAAATTTAGTTTTCCCTGTAAATTCTCATCATGGCACACATTTTCAACGTTATAGGAGGGAACATCCTGATCTCTAACAAGTCTTTAAACACCGTTTCCTGAAGATTTATCAAATTAGGATGGGAAACAGGCAGAGACAAAAGGGTGGCACAAGAATGAGTGTCCAAAATGATATCTGCCCACCCACTCTAAATCCAATCTGTTGAATTCTCTAATTAGATAAAACAAAGCACATACTTTGCTTCACCTTTGCCTGTTATTTAAATACAAACATTCACAGTGATTCAAGTATTTTATCACCACTCCATACAATAAGAATGACCCCTCAATCTGGCTTTCCCTTCAGATGGCATATTTCTAATCAAAACATAGTTTAATTCATTATTTCCCTTCATTTTGTAATTCCTGATAAAAGCTGAGATGGTATTCATTACAAATGAAATCAGAGATTTCAGATGCTATGAAAACCACACAGATGTTCAAGTGTAAACCCATATAACTTTACTTCTTACCTCCCATAAAAGCTATGCTATCAACTCTTAAATCATCTGTCTTAATAATAACATAAGCCGTATGGAAATTGCTCTAGAAAACAGTAAGAATGACAACAGTACACGAGTGCAAGGATGATAAAGCAATCACTAAAAAGAAGCCACAGAAGAACAGAGCGTAAACAACATCAGAAAGCTTTTGCACACTGAATATAAGCCCTTCCTAAATTCAGCAAACCACAGAGATCCACTGACTGCAGAGGCTGGTTTTCTTCAACTCAGCACGCAAGTACATACAAGGGTTCAGTATATATGGGAATAATCACAGTATACATCTGAACTTTGCAGCTCAAAACTTTATATTTAAGAGTAATACAAACCTTTTTGGTTTTACTTGTATTTCTTGTCCATCTAGGGAGAGAATCTGGCTGAAAACTTGCTGATATCTTTAGATTTCAATAAGGAACTGCTACTGGATGAAGCAAAATTTCAATCTTGTTTAAAATATCAATGAAAACCTACTAGGGCTTTGCATAAAATATTGACTTTTCTGGACTGAAGATACATGGTGCTTAATGTGAAGTCAGCACTTCAGAATTATAAACTATAAAACTACATCCATTATATTTGCTAGGATGGGCTTGTATTGTTTTCTAGTACCCAATTTCTATCCAATAAGCTATTGTGTTCTTTACAAGCACTTGCTAGAACGGGAGCCCTCTTGCTCATAGGCAGAAGTTTCACACTACTTATTCTGACATACTTTATATCAATCTTATTAATAATACATTTTGGTAGAGTTTCAAAACTGTAACTCACATCTCAACTAAGCATAGACAGATCATATCATTAGCCGTTCTGCCTATCTGTCTAGAAAAGTATGAGAAGAGAAGAGGGCCACAGGTGAATCAGCATGGAAGAGACTTAAGAGGTAAAGTTCAGAAGCACAGTACTTTCCAGAATCTAACAGTTGCTTTTAAAAAGAAAAGCAGATGTCAGATACTAGTTTGACACATTGTTTGGTACTTCAGTCATTTAGAACCATGGTATTTCATACACCATTTAACTCACTATTAAGTGCTATTTTAGGCTCAGTGACTACAGGAGCTCTAAAGAAAGATGAGGTAATTTTGAACAGTAAAACCTTTGCTTTGGCAAAGCTGACAAACATAAAAGTTTAGCCAGGGTTAACTTTACATTTCAGGAGAAATTCTCCAGTTGCTCATCCACTTCTTTATCTGAAGGTTGGGAATATCATTTGGAGAGGACTGACTTAATACATTACAACAGGCAGCTTCCAAATGTAAAATTACAGCACAGTCCATACACAGTTCAAAGGCAGCCACAAGAAAAGCCAGATTAGCTGGCTTTTTAATTTACAATTTCTTTTCAGATACAAGTCATTTTCTAACACTAGGGAGTTACTTTTATGACAAGTTTGTTAACTAGATAGTGCAGAAACGAACTGTGAAACTGTTTCTCTTGACTCTTCCTGTTGCCAAAGTAATGTAAGGAAACTGGGGAGATGGGATTATTTAAAGGGAAAAAGAAGAGAAATATCTTGTTCAATTTCTTTTTGTCATCAAGGACTCTAATATTAAAAAACGTTTTCTCACATTTCCCTCAATCCTACTTTCTAAATATTGGCTTTAGTACAGAGCATAGAACCACCTTTAAAATGGACGCAGAGTAAGAACATCACATAATTAAATTTTATTAAAAGATTTTCTCCCAGATCCCAGATTTGGAAAAAATTATTTTAGAGAATATTTGAGTTTGCTGAGCCCTTTTCTTCTCCCATATTAGAGATTTCACAGAGGGAAACCACTTACTTGTATCTGGAATGGACTTTCTTTCCAAATCTAACTGCAGACTGACCCAGGAAAGCCCTACATTCACAAGATATATTTACAGGAGCACAACATTCACTCTTCTCAAAATCAGTCAGCCAATCATACCCAAACACTTGTATCTTCTGAGAACAAAATCCACCAATTTCCCATTAAAACTTTTCATCTATAACAACTGATGGGGTTTTAATAGTAATGTACAATCTACTGAAATGAATCTGAGCTCAATTTACCAAACTGGCACTCTTTGGATTTGGCAAACAGATAAAGACCCTTGTTTTAGCAAACAGGATACTTAGGTATTTCCCATCCTTCTGTCAGCTGTGGATTCTCATTTAATATAGGCTGTCCCAGTTTATCAAGACAAAAATTGGTAAAATACAGAACACTTCCTACAACCTGTAGAAAAAAAGTCAGAAAATTGTCAGAAAGGTGTCAGTATTTAGGTCAGATTATCGGTAGCATTTCTAGAAATTTACACCACTTGGAATTCTTCCAGGTTTTTCACCCACTCTGTAGATATTTACAAATAATACACACCCATGCCTGTACAAATCAGCACTTTTTTTCCACTGAAGTGGCCAAAACATGCTGAACTTTACTGCTATTACACTGATACAAGAAATTTAATGAGATTTTATCTTAATGCTAGTGTGTATTAAATATGTAGAACGAAGAGTCAGACCTACCGTTCAAGACCATATAGTCAAAAACTTACACTAAAAGCTTCCTTAATTTTTTTAACAGAATTCGAGCTTGCTGTTTTACAGTCCTCTTCTAAAAGAACACTGGAGGGCTGAGATGAAAAGTAAAAACAGAAGTCCACGATTAAAAATAGCAGACAGTATAAAAAAGAGCTCCAAAATTACCAAAGTACATAAAAGGCACAAAACATAGAGTACAACTTCTTTTTCTTGTCACATTAGTTAAATAGAGATATCTATGTTAATAATAATGATTTTCACAGTCCAAAATATCACACAGATCACTTCTCTTTTTTTCTTTTTTTTTGTTATGGTCCTCTTTTTTTTTTTTTTTTTTTTACCCTGGAATAAACAGCTTCATAGCATTTATTTGATAGCTACCTGATTTGCAGTTATAGAAAAAAAAAACGTCTAGAATTTAGCAACTTAACAGTGTAAAATTTCAGTATTACCACTCAAAGTACCTGAGGCTTAAGACTGAAGTGTGTTTTTTCTTGTTCATCTCTCTGTTGCTCTTCGTATTTGTGAACTAAATTAAAAACAAAATCTTCAATTTCTTGATGATACTGCCTGCAACAGAGTAAAGCATAAAAAGGTGAAGAAAAGAGCAAGACTGAAATACACAGAAAGCATCTTTTGAAGCATCTGTTATTTACTACTTCAGGATTAACACAAAGGGCAGACAACTCTCAGCTGAGAAGCAGGGAGCAATTAACGCACTATATTTACCAACAACACTTCAGAAACTCTTATTCAAGACTTCCAACAAGTCACACTTCATTTTACAATAAATACAGACATTGCTACTGAACACAGGAGAGCTCTCGTCTTTTGCTAATTCCTACCCTTTGTCCTCTGCACACTAACAAGTGTATGTTACTAAATATGACATATATTCTTTGGGCAAACATACCTAAACAAAAACTAATGTCTGGCCTCCTACCGGGATTTTTTTATTGAAAAGCTAAAGTACTTACTTAGAAATTACATTGTTCATAAATAAAATCTGCAACAGAGGCCCGTCAATTTTTGAGTTGTCCACTGAAATTCCACTACAAGAACAGAACAAATATATAAATGGTTATTACATCAGTTTTATTGTAAATGCACCCTATTCAGTTGTCACAGCGAAGAGTCTGCATTCCAGAGAGGAATGTTTGGCCAATGCAAGTTCCATTATTTTAGGAAGTTCCTATTACCTTAAACAAAAATCCTTCTCCTCTGAGCAAAGTATTTTGTGGCTCATCGTGAGACGAGAAGAACAGAAAACAGAACACAAAAGTTTTCTTCTAAGAGCACATAATACAATGCAGTAAACAGCATTAAGATCCATCTCACAGTGCCATCAAATGACTAGATACTACTTGGAGAACAACAAAATAGTTCTCTTACTTATGTAACTATTCTAACATGCTTGCTCTTGCTGCCAAACTTTACAAAAAGTACAGGAGCCTTTCCTTAAAGGCCACATCACAAACAAATGAACATTAATATGCATATACATACGTATACGCATACATAAATAGAGTAATTGAAATGAAATTCTTGACTCTGAAGTCTAACAGACTTTATGAGAATGGTGTTGGACAGAAGCACTGAAAACCAGTAGTAACATACCTAGGGCGAGTCAGAATATTCAGCTTTCTTTTAAGTTCTTGATGTTACCTTCTCGTTAAGGAACATTGCTTTCTTCAGAAGACACAACAGCACCTTAACCAATTGCAGGGCTAAATAAGAAAACACCTAACAAAAAGTGCACAGAACATTGCTTGAATTGTCAGTGTCTTTTTGTATTTAAAAGACCAAAATACATCACAAAAGGGTGAGTGGTGAGACGTCTGTATATAGAGAACTAACTGTAAAGAGGACATCTCAGATGTGAAGCTGCTGGTGTCCATCCCAGCAGCTCCTCAAGGAACCATTTGGCAGTTTAAAATTTTTTCTAGCACTGTTAAAAACGGATTCCTTTTCTTCACGAAAGCAGAAAGGATGAGTGCAACGTTAGGTGTTTTAACTTGTTCCAGCACTCAAGACCTCAACAGCCCCGCAGCCAAGAGGAGAAGGGCACACTGAGGCTGCACTGAGAGAAAACCGTCCCCCGAGCGGCGGGAGCAGCGCCCGTGGGCTGAACCCGAGGCGAACCGCGGGCAGCGGCCCCTCACAGACCCGCGCCCGGCCTCACGGGCTGCGCGGGAGCAGCGCAGGGCGCGGAGCCTGGCCCGGAAGGGATCCGGCGGCGGGAGGCAGCCCCCCGTCCCCGCCCGCCGCAGGCCCCGCCAATCCCGTCAGGATATTCTCCGCCCGCAGCCGCCGCACCGTCTCCTCGCAGCCCCGCAGCCGCTCCCGCAGCTCTGAGAAAGCTTCCTCGCGGTCCTCTTCTTCCTCGTCCACGTTGAGGCGAGGCGGCGGCGGCCCGTCCTCCTCCTCGAGCTGCTCGAAGAGCTCGCGATCCCCGAAATCCACCTCGGCCGCCATCTTAAGCCGCAGCAGGAAGGGCGGGGCGCGGGGAGCGCCGGAAGGCCGCCGAGGGGCGAAGGGCGCCGCGCGCCCTATTGGGAGCCGCGGGACCGCGGCCCCCAGCATGCACTGCGGCCAAGGCGCCACCGCCGCGCCGGGCTGCGCCCGCTGTGCATGCTGGGAGCTGTAGTCGAGCGAAGGACGAGTTCCGCCGGCACGGGAGGCGCAGCCTGCAGGAACCACCTGCGGTGCCATCTGCCTTCCCGCCTTTTTTCTTTTTCTGCAGAGAGCAGAAATAGCAGCACCAGCAGGGCGCAGCACCGCGCCACTTCTTTCAGTAGATCGCCCGCACTAAGACTGCATCCAAACCGTCCCCAGATTAAGGTATCCTTCCAAAACACGTTTATATAACATTAAAGCAGTTTAGGTTTTTTTCTTTTCTTTTTTAATACATTCCATAAAAAAGAAACCTAACACTTGCCAGCACTTCAAGAACTCTGAATAGTGGAAAAAAAATTAGCCCAACTCACAAAGGGAGGCATGAGTTCAGTATTCTTCAGCAAATTCCTTATTTTAGGAAAACTGTACTTCCAAATAGGCAAAGCAAAACAAATGCTCTATTTCTGACTTCCTCTGAGCCCTTCCTGAGTTTCCTCTGAGTTCTGCCCTAAAGACAACTTGATTAACATATAGTAAGACCTTAGAGAAAAAACTTCTTTATTATTAACCAGGTTTTTGTGCTGGATTATGTGCCTAGTGGCCCAGACTGCTAAATAACATCTACACAATGTTTCTTTCATGTTTCAAGAATCGAAAATAACTGTACAAGGTTAAAGTACAAAAGTACACAAGACAGTGGACACCAAATATCCATGTATGAGTTCATCCCATCTGTTGCTTGGTTTGAAAAGTAGAACTTTAACTAAAAAATACTGTCCTTCTATAGTTCTGTCAAGTTTAATGGAAGTGGGTATAACCTGATTACAACACTAACACCAGTATCACTGATCTGATATTTACAAAAAAAATTGTATTTATCAATAAATTAAAGTCAATGCAACACCCATGCAAGCTAGAATGCTAGCTTTTTGGTGAACAAGGACCCAACATTTGAACAAGAACCTTCCAAAGTCCCAAACTTTAAAGTTGTTTGTATTCAAACCGCATCCATTCCTCGCATTGAAGATGTAAACCCCAACCCCATTCCTCTCTGTGTATGCGTCTGTGATCTTGCCATTTCATACTGTGCATCTAGATTTCTGAAAACCTCTTCCTGTTGTTTCAGCGTTTTGTAGCTCTCTTCATCAACTGAACTACAGCCAGCTTCATCCTCACTCTGGAAAGCAGAAGAAAGCAAAGCATTAGCTTTGTAGGAAATGGTATTTTCATATGCTACAGCTAGCCTAAACTCCCTGTAATTCTGAATTCTTAAGAGCTTTTTAAAACAACAGGCACCTGCTTTTGCTGCTGTAACAAGTCCAGTATAGCTTTTGCTCTCACTGCTAAGAAATGCTTAAAGCCTTCAAATTCCTCTTTTGAATTCATTCAAATTAACACCTCCATTTAATCATCTATACAGAGCTATCACGTCTGAACATTCATTAGATGATGAATATTGGTTACAGTTAGGACTGTTCTCACAGAGCATAACAGATGCAAGAAATATCATGAAATTCTAGACTCTGAATTTAGTTTAGGACCTTGTGTGATCTTTAATGAGAAATAATTTGTTTTTAATTAGATCACACAGTAACCAGTTAACCTATCCTTACTGGTTTAGGCACCCCTTAAAGTTAAAAACCAAATCCACTATAATAAATTTAACTACACATTCAGAACTCTTTACCTTAATGCCCATCAGTTTTCTGAATTTGACATTTTGGTCCTTGTTTCCAAAATTTAATTTTTCCCATATTTCTGCAGACTGTGATTTATCCTGTGCAAATTACAAAAGAAAAAAAAAGATTTATCACCTTTTTATATGTATTTCTGTTAATATCACAATATAGTAACAAGCAAAGAAAAGCTGTATTAAAAATCAGACTGTTGTATAGCTGTAGCAAAGCCAAAGGCAAAATATTTCCAGTGGCATTCTTGTAGCATCTCCACAGAAATTTTTTTGTGAGGGAAGTGTGTGCTTAACTACACAGGTTTCAAAATGAGGTATATACTTTACTTGAGTAGACTGTACTCATTATGTCAGAAATCATGCCTAAAATTATGGAAAAGAAAATACATATGACTTTATAACATTACCAGCATTTCTCAATAAAAGAGAGATCATCCACATCCGATATTTAGTGGCAAGTTTTGTTTACTAACAAAAATCAACATAAGGATACAATTATACTTCCTAAAATTTACACAGGCATAATTCTAGGGCTTATGTCACTAGCATTTATCACTGAACATCTAAGCAGTTCAGAAATGCAAGATGTTTTCCAGCAAGTTTTACGAAAGTAAGAAAAGACATTACCCCTTCCTTTTTGCCTTGCCAAAGCATCTTTCGTTTTTTCTCTTGCTCAGCAAATTTCATTGGATTCACTGCTGCTGGGTTGTAATAGCTAGGTACAGCTATTCCAGTCTCTGCTAGTGCTTTTGCTTGTAGTGCTGCCATTTGAGCTGCCATTGCTATTTGAGGAGTTACTTGTGTTCCCGATGCCAGAAGAGCGGCAACATTAATAACAGAACCTCCAGTGGCTGCAGCTGCTAAAGAAAGCAATGGTAAATTGTTAGTAAGTTCAGTCATTTTTTCTTCCCCAAAAAACCCACTTCCATTCACAGCAGTAAGTTGAAAACAAAACAAAATATGATATTTATAAATTAAGAAACAAGTCTCCAATACATTTTAGTAAGCCAGAAGAATCATAACTCATGCTTTTAAATACCCTTGTGTGGGTAACAGCTTTCAAACTCTTGCTTAATGATGTATATGGGGAAGGTCCAACGACCATGAGAGCCAGCCTAACAGGCAACATTTTGGTTGGATTTTTTTTGTGTGATATCTTTCCACCCTTCCATTTCCTTGTTCCACTTGCATTTCTTACATATGACAAATCTTCACATGAAACACGTTCTTACAAATGAACAACCTGACAACCTGTACATCAATTGGACAGGACTGTAACACTGTACATTATTGTCCCTGGAGGTGTTCAAGCAATTTTCAGATGTGGTACTAAGGGATATTGTTTAGTGGGGAAATACCAGTGGTAGGTGGATAGATAGATTTGATTACCTTTGAGGCCTTTTCCAACCCTAGTAATTCTATGATTGCTTCAAACACTCAACATTGTGTTATCTTCCACCCACATTATTCTTCAGAAATTAATATACATAGATTACCTGCAGCCATTTCCTGTTGCTTCTGTTTTTCAACCATTTCTTTCTCTCTCTGTTCTTGCAATTTCTTTGCTCTTTCCAACCTACAAAAAACATGAGAATGAAAGTATTGAAACATGCAAAATCAAAGAGGAACAGATTATTCATATTACATACCACTAAAATAGTAACAATTTCTGACCTTCTGGCTAATGCTTCTTGTGCATCCATAGCTGTATTTCGACCTCGAAAAGGTGGTGGACTTGGACTCCGGCTATGACTCCTGCTGAATCTGCGGGGCTTTTCAATTCTTTTCTTTCGTTCTCTGTAACCAAATTTAAGACAGTTGCTAAAACAATGAATCTACATATAATAGAGCATCAATCATGACTCAAAAAGTAACTTGAGAGTTTTCAAGAACAGCTGTCCCACAGATTATACTACAATAGTGTAATGGTCACACTTGCACAGTAACAAGACAAAGTTAAAACTGAGTTTTTTTAACTGCAAGCTCTAACAATATGTAATTCCAAGTATTTATTTACCCTTTCACTTGGTATAAGAGATTTTTATTCTAACTCCTGGCGAGAAAAAACATGACATAACTTTTTGCATGTCAACTGCAAGAAAACTAAAATAGATCAAGGCACAAGAAGGCTTTAAAACAAAAGATACAACAGCATTATAATTATGCTGGAGGTGAATACTGTAAATTGCCCTGAGTTAAGAACTCTAATAATACTCAGGGGAATTGCTATTCTTCTCCTTTCTGTATATTTGTCACTAGATGTTCTCTGAGCTATTTGAATGAAGATATTAAACTAGACAGGAGAGCTGATTTTTCTTGTAAGTTCTGGAAAAGGACACTACCTGTGCAGAGGACTATAATACATGCCTTAACTGAAGGCTGACAAACGATTGCTTAAAAGTATGTTTAAACAAAACACCAAAATATTCAATGCATCTATCGTTTAAAAACCTTCTCTCAAGTAAAAGCTGCCCTTTTGACACATACATCAAGTTTCTTTTAAGCAACAGCCACTTAAAATACATAGAAGTATCATTAGCAGTTGTTATGGTTGTTTTCTTTTTTTCCTGCTAAGATCATTAAGAACAACTTTACAAGAGAAAAACTTTTACTGCTTTTAAGCCTCTGAGTGATGTTCTGAACAAAAAAGTCACCAATTCTGGATGCAAAGTTGAAATTACAAGAGAATTGCCAGATTTGCCATCAATACTAAGTTAAAAATGCACAAAGGATATTTCTGCCATTTTATACTTTAAAGTTATGAACCATCTGTGATAGCAACTAACTTGAGTAAAGTCACTTTAAATGGCATTCATCTATTCCATTTCTTCTGTTTGCAACTTGTGCAGCATCCACAAACATGAAACGCAGTCTGAAGTTACAAAAGAGATCCTTGTTTACATGACAAATCTGGTAGAATACAAAAGAAGTGAGACTTATCTTTTAATAGAAGACGACAAGATGCAGAATCAGGCACTGGGAAGTGACAGATCTGCATTCCTGAGATAAGATGTAATGCATGTTTCAAAGATACCTTCATTTTTGCCGTGAGGACTATTGTAGTTTGGTCTTGTCTTTGGTCTGATGCTTTACTGCACTGGTAAACATCAAGGAAATAAATATTTGAGCTTTTCTATTTAAGTACTTTCATTTGAAACAAGCAGATGTCGTCACGTTTTCCATCTTGTATTCAATCAATGCAACAAAATAACTACCAGAAGGGTCTATGGGCTCAGAGAACAAAAGATTACTTTAAACACTAGTGAAGACAGATGACTTGAAAATGCAAGCTTGAAGTTGCACAAAGAACCTCCAAGGTAAGATCAAACTACTATTCAGAAATGCCACTGTCACAGCCTGTGAACTGCAACACAGGAAATACTGCATTTCATGAATGAAGGAATTCATTTCACGGTTTTGTTTCTGCAAGCTTCATTTCTAGAACACATTTATCTTGCTTGTGAAGAGCTTTCCTAGATCTATAACTACTGCTCCAAAGACACCACCTGAGTCCAGAGCTTGATGTAGTGGTTCTGGCTACTGTTCAGGAATCATACCTTGCTTATTTTCCCTCTCTAATACCTGTCAGACAAAACAATACTCAAATGGATTCCTGCAGTGTATTTATTTAACACTAGCCATTAATGCACAGTCCCAGTTGAAGAAACTCCTATGCTATGACTATCCCTTACTACTTCCTGCAACTGTTGCTCTTTTTCAGGTTAATTTGAATTCTACTGCAGAAGTAAAAAATAATAATTCTGAGAAGTGAAATTTTCACTGAGCCAATAAATAAAGAGTTTAAAGTGACATTTTAAAACTTTAAATGTACATAATATAATAACCAGAAATAATAGGAAACCGAAGCCTTACAAATCATGCTAAAGGTAGCTCAGATACCAGTAAGCATAAATAATGTGTTTATACCAGGCTACTCACCCCAGCTGAAAGTTTGGTAGAAAGTGCATGGCAAAATAAAATCTGACACAAACCATGTAATTCAATATGTTCCTCCAAAAGATAAGTCTTCTTAACAGTTTCTCAAGTGTTGTTGTAGCATTACATTCTTAAGTCTCCAATGGTCCACTGTAATATTGAGTGGTCATACCTAATGTCTTTAATTTAAATGCAATTTGAAATATACTGGTAAGAATGTTACTAATTAAACTGGAACACTGGCAACACATTCTTGGGAGCTTTGAAAGGGCACCAATTTGCATCCAAGATACTTTTTTTAATTTTAGACCAACAGAATCAAAAAACCCTGTCCTCAAATAATATCATTAAGTCATATTTCAACTTATTAAGAAAATCCTTCAGGGCATTAAGAATGCAGAGGTGACACATGCAAATAGACTGCAAACTCTACAACAAAACAATGAATCACCATCTAAAAAACATTCATTCTTGTGCAGGGAAGAAAACTTCAACTACAGCATACAGACACTGAACAAACTAATAAGAATCTACTGAGCTGGGTTCAACCCGTGCTTCTAGAACTTAAGATTAAGGAAGAAATGAAAGCATCCAAAAGAGCAAGAAAAATGAAGACAACAAGCAATCTCATGATGAACTTAACAAAAAAGTTTGTAATCACCAACAGAATAGAACATAGATCAAATTAGTCCATCTGACTCTCAGTTCACCCACGTACTACACTACCTACACTAGCTCTACAGAAAAAAACCCACAAATTTCTAAATTAAATTTGTTGAGCTGGTCAGGATTAGCAAATACACTGATCAGATGCTCCACCAGCTAGTTGTTCTCAGTTAAACTCTCGTAACATATAAACACACAGAAAAAGTGATAATTAAAATAGAATTCTGCCAACCACACTACTCTCATACAAAACATCTGAAAGTATTAACTGCATTTTATTCTATTTTTTTCCTACTTAAATATCATTTCTATTTAAGATAGTAAAGTCAGCTGCAATATAGGAAACTAAAAGAACTTTAACTGTTGTATTTATACTACTCCAAATGATGTTTTCCTCTTAAATTATACTTCTAAATAACGAATTCAGCATTTCTAATTGCTAACATGAAAATAAGCTATAAAAATCTGAGACACATAAGCTGTTTAATATACCTGTTTCTGTAACCAAATATGCACCACCCTGTGTTTCACCCCATGTTAATATAGCTGAGAAAAAGTAAACACAGCCACACAAAACCCCAGCATTATTTTATACTCGACAGAGCATTCAACCCATTGCCACCAAGCATTTATGGAAGTTAACACTTACCTGCTTCTGCTCCTAGTTCTGCTTCTACTTCTGCTTCTGTGTCTGTGCCTAGATCTTGATCTAGAACGAGATCTCACACGGCGCTTTCTCTCTCTGCTGCGAGATCGGGATTTTTTCCTATCACGACTTCTACTGCGATGGCGTCTGAAACACAGGTCCAAAATTCCTCTTGTTTAAATTCATATTTTACCTGAAAACTTACGTTCAGGTTTGTCACAGGCCAGGATGCATTAAGCAAGGTAGAGGGGACTGTAAACATTTAATAGCCCATGCCTGGAACAGCTTGGAACTAGGAGTAATAGCACACTACCATCAGCCACAAGTGATTTATGAAGAGTTTAAGTAAATAATCATACTCATGAATACAGCTATTTTTGTTTGTTCATTAAAGTGTGTATCTAGAAACAAACGTATGGCCAAAATAATCTGTTAAAGCTTAAAATGCAATGCAAGATAACTTCCCTCCTCCCTATGGTATTCTAGTACCTTAGAGAAGAGATGCCCAGATTTCAGCTCGTGAGTCACACAGAGCCCCTCAATACATTATCAGCTAAAGCCTGTTCCTTGCTGTCATGTTTGTTACAGATCACCCCAGTATGAGCAGAATTGACTGAGAAGTTCTTCTGGCAACACAGCTTGTCCCAAACACCTCTATGACCTTGAGTGTGTGTTGGGTGGCCTACTGTGCAAGGAAGCATAGACAGCGTTGTCTCTGGGTAAACAACTGATTTAGGAGGCAAAAAGCAATGACAGCTAAGTTTTTAGTGTCTTTCCCACCAATGCCAATAGGGAACATCTAATATACTCTATCTTACAGATTTTCCAAACTCTGTTACTAAGTTATAAACCTGAGTTAACATTGAGGCATAACCTATAAAAAAAACCTTATGTGTACTCAGTAACTTTACTCAGAATCAATATGGAAAAAGGACAACTAGCAGCAAAAACACTGTCATACAAAAATACAATATACAATATTAACTGATGCTTTAGAGTTAAATTAGGTCAGCAACATTGCTCAGTTGTATTTCACAGCTCACCCAAACTTTTCAACACTTTTTGTGAATGTATTTTAAAAAAACAACCGAAGATTAATCATATAAAACAACCTACCTTTCGCGAGACCTGGATCTTGAATGACTCCTTCCTCTTGATGACTTTCTCTCTTTGCGTTTATGTCTATCCTCACCATTTTCGGATGAGTTTAGGCTCTCTCTTCCCTTGTCAGAAGAATGTTCTTTGTCATTGTGGTCTTCAGATTTGTGCTTCTTGGAGGACTTCTCTTTGGATTCATGTCTTCTTGCCTGTTTTAAGAAGAAGTTGGTTCTTTCAGGAAAATAGTGCAACAAAGAGAGTTAGTATGGGTATCAGAAGATAAAAAATGATAAGCTGTGATGCAACATTAGTAACCTTAGGAGTGTGACTCAATCATGAGTGATGGCTATATTACCTAATGCCACCACCTACCAAATGTTGCAAATGTATGCTATTATTTGTTCCCCTCTTCCCTCCTCCCCACTAAAGGATTTTTAAAAGCATCCATCTTTACAGCACTTCCATGAGAGTTCACAACATTATAATAAAAACAACTAGATCACTGTTTTCATTTCAATAGGTATACTCTTTCCTATCTTTAAGTATCTGACAATTTACAAATATATATATACATATATAGATACACAAGCACACCTGTAATTATTTGTCTAAATCTACCATGTAGAAATTATTAGAATCCATACAGATAGTTGCAGACATATAGTATATTGCTTTTGCAACTAAAACATTCTTCTATCGGCAGATAATTGGTTTTTTAGAACAAAACTCTCTTCAGTCAGTAACTTCCAACAGTTTGTAAAAAGCAAAGCAGTAAGTTACGCAGTTGACATCCTATTTACAGTATTTAAGTCTAAGTCTAACATGCATCACTCCAAAACCTCCCACAGTAGATTTAACTTAAAGATATGCTGCTCCACCATACTGCAATTTCTTCCTGCAGTGTCTCAAAAAAAAAAATTTTCTTTTTATAGCTGCAATACCAAAAATACTTAGCAAGGTCAGGCCTGATTTTTGCCAGTGTTTTCCTTAAAGACTAAGTCATGACATCAACACCTCTTCTTAATATACCCAGTTTATTTTCAGCTCTTTCTAGCATAGCCCACTTAAGTCTGACATTTAATGTTTTTCTTTCAGGTCACACTTTCACGATGATGTATAAATTTTAGACTAAAGCTTGATTCTTTTCCATTTTCTTGCTCATCTAGATCTGTTTTACATTAAATACTTGTAAAATCTTTCTGTAGTCTGAAGAAGATGCTGTAACTAGCTCATATCCACATAGATCAATTCCTTATTAAGATATTTCAAATTCCCCATATATTCAATTATTACTCACATCTAGATGTGCTATGTTAAGATATCTTTTCCTGCTTCTAGAGTATTTTACTGCAACTCCCTGAGGAACTACTTGCTACAGAAAAACATGTGAATAGTGCAGGATGTTACTTGTATCTTAGTATCTATTCATCTAAGTAGCTGCTCTGTTACATACACTGAAAAGAACCACTGATTAGTCTACACACAACCAGCTTCATCTTGCAAATAATGAAAACAACAAATCTACCCTGGGACACAGTTAATATCCTCAAAGTGTAATTTAGAAAGCGTTAAATAAATTGTTTAAGATTAGATCTAACAGAATGCTAAAAACACTGGACAATTTTAAACAAGGACATTTTTTTCAGAACATTAAAATAAGCTTGTTTTTTTTGATGATTTTTTTTTTAAACCAGTCTTCCAGGCACACACTTAGTAATAAACACCATTATATCCCATAACGGATTTAAGATACTTTTAAGGGAAATATGAGTTTGAATGACTAATAGTTACCTTATCATGAAGTAGGCTTATAATTTTGCTATCTGAGTCTGCAGCGTCTTCAGTTCAGTCTCTTCGCGCATTAGCACGCTGAGTATGATTTATTATAGAAATGTTATCATGTGAGCTAAACAATATATTCATTTTCACAAAAACTCTCCTAGATTATTTTTCCTTCTTTTTAATTTTTATTTTTTTAAAAAACAAAACAGAGCTTCCATTGGAATCGGGGAAGGAGAAGTTCCTGACCCAGGTTAAAGTTTGAAGTCCCTCGTCTGACCCAGCCTGCTACTGCCCCACAAGGCTTGAGCTTCCTTTCTATTCTGATGGTCCTGGTTCATTCATTTCATCTCTTCTCTGATGCGTAAGCCAGTTATCTCCAAAGCATTACTGCATCCCTGTATATACATATTTAATAATTGTGCACATATATTTTTCTTTTCAAAAAGAAAGAGACAGCCTTCTGAAATTTTTGCTGCTACTGTCATGTTTCCAGCTGACCAGCTTGTTTGTCAGGCTATGACAGTCTTTATAGTTAAAGGATGCAATAAACAGACCTCAGTCAGGTGGATAATTGCTTTTAATATTCTTAAGTAAACTGGTACATATTATTCAAAGTCCAGAACACTAGACAGGAATAAAGCCACCCAAGGCTTTTGGTTAATGGAAGCTCTGTGAAAGTTATCAAGAACACCATTCTACTTCTCCATATGAACTCTTTCAATTGGCTGTTTCCACCAAAAAAAAAAAAAAAAGAAAAGAATTTAAGTTACTAGTTTCTGAAAGCGATTTGCTATAAAACTATTACCTTGTCAACATGACGGCTGCAATCATGCTTCACTATGAAAGGATCTCCATATCCATTTTAAGCTTAAAGTTTCCAATTTATTGTACTTACCATAAAAGTCACTTATATAGGTTTACATATGTGCATTACTACAAGATACTTCATACATGTACTGTACATTTACCTAATCACTACAAAGTGTTAATTACCTCTTTGCTTCTGCTCCGGCTTCTGTGTTTTCTTCCTTCAGCATCTGGAGAAGAAGGTATTTTTTGTCATTTACAACATTAAAGAAATGATCAGCTGACTATAATCTCTCAAGTTCCTTTCAGATACTTCACCACGCTAAGCCAAAAAGAGACTCACAACACCAACAGTACTATTTGATCACCTACTGCAGAAATTGAATTCTAATCATTACAGTACTTTCTTTGCATCTAAGCTCTAACAACAATAAATAAATCCATGTCATACTTAAGTCACATTCTACTTTTTTGGCCAGTTAATCTCATTCCTGTCTAACCAAACATAATTAAAACAAAGAGAGTAGAATGGTTTTCTGGGTTTGTTTTGTTTCCTGGAACCACTTTATTATTAGCCACCTCACCATATCTTCTGAATACTAATAAGACCTTCTTCCTCAAGACTTCATTATTTAAACTTTTAACATAATGCATTTAAGATGCAAAATCAAAATTAACAGCTTTATTTTTCTTTCAATTTCATAAAGTTAATAGAACAGTTAATATTTTGTTTTTCAAAATGTACTTAAAGAAATTTTGAATTCCGCAAGCATACAATAATCAACTGTATGAAAGCAAAAAACAAACCGCAAAAAAAACAAAACACCAGAACAGTACTAAGCAACTTTACTTATTTGAAGACCATACCTGACTTCCGCCTTCTTTCCCTTGACCGTGAACGCGATCTTGAATAGTGATGCTTTGATGTTCTGGGAGAACTGGAAGCATCTGATTGTTCCTTTTTCTTCTCCCCTTCTGGAGAGGACTTTTCTGGGACTACTCCATCTCGTTCGGTATCACTACCCTACACACAAGGACAGAATGTTTAAGAATCAAAACTTTAGAATTTTAAAACAAGAAAATTATTTATTTAGTACTTTCTCTGATGACTTTTTTTTTTCATCTATGGAGTCAACTCCATGAGTTGCCATCTCATTATCAGTTAGGCAATAATTGGACAGATGGGCACTGAACTAAATAATGGCGATTATTTTTCAAAACTTCATTAAGAACTGATACATAATAAACATTTTGCTCTCCCACTCCATTAAACTGCACCTCACTTGTTTTCCATGAGAATTTTAGGGCTTAAAATGGAATTCAACACTGATCACTACTTTTTTTTTTCTTCTAAACAATGTTGTTTATAGTTATCCTCTAGGCTCTCTTTTTCCCTTCCTACTCAATCCCTTCCCTTTATTTCATCTAAGGTTTTCAAAAAACTCTGCTAGTTTAAGTTTTAAAGGAATTTTGAGAATTCCATGAAACGACATTTGATGTTACTTGAGAAGGATAAAGGAAAATACCAGCCAACAGTCTATCTTAACTGGGTTTTGAAAGTACTCTCCAGCTGCCACCTTTCCGTAGATTACTGCTCTTGCTTTCTGTACACACTGCTGCTTATTAATGCTCTTGTGCTCTTTCAGCTCTTGAAAAATAGAACAACAACAACAAAAAAAGCTGACAGGCTTCAATGAGACTATTCTCAGTTCCTCAAGAACTGGCAGAACGGCCACAGGACTTCACTGGATCAGCACCTCACCCAGTACTTGGACAAACCTAAAAGTACTTGTAATTTAGGTGCAAAGCGAGAAGCCCATAGTTGTTCTTCAAGACTTTTTTTACAGGGAAAAAAAAAGCCAGGTTAGGTGATTATGTAAACAGAAAAGGTATCTTTTTCCAGGGGAGAAAAAGGGTGAGCTTTCTCCAGAAGTTTTTGTTGTTGTTATTCTTATCCTAAAAATCTTACCAATAGCAAAACAGAACAAGAAATATCACATTTGATGCAAAAGAAAACTACTTAAAAGTTAACTGGAAAGAGCTTTATCATGCTAGCACTTCTGTTTTCCCTGCGCTTCTAAGGCAAATAAATAGCTTCAGAAAAAAACAAATCGTGTTGGTTTTTGATCTACTCTCACTGATTCAACCCAGCGATGGGGCAAACACCCTTACACCAGGCCACAAAAACGTGAAATAGGAGCAAAGCCACACTCCGCCTATATATGAAACGCTACCTCATTTGTAGATCCTAAGCAGACAACTACAGCAGAGAAGTTTCACAAAGAAGTTAACCATAAAAAGGGGGACAAGGAGACAACAATAAACAAAGCAGACGCTAAAACACGAGATGTGAAGAAATATAATAAGTTGCGTGACCCAGAAGCGAGGAGGGCCCGACCGCTCCCCCACCCCCTGCCCCCAGAGCCTGAGCCCCACGATTCTCTGGAGCAAAGCCCTCCGCCACAGCCACTGCGCTCCTCTCCCAGACCAAGAAACGATGAAGTCGAAGCCACAAAACCCCCGCAACTTTCCCCAAACCCGTAAAGACGACGAAGAAACTTCTGGAAGCAGGAAGAGAAGTACTGCTCGAAGCGCGGCCACCCCCTCCCCGAGGCCCATCATGGCGGCGGCGAGCGAAGGAGCGGCGGGCGCCATTTTGTCTCTCCGCGCACAGAGCTCCAGACCCGCTCCTTCCCACACCGCACTCCTCCCTCCCTGCGTGCCGCACTCCACGCTTCGGCTCCCTCCAAAAATCACCGCTTACCGCCATGACCGAACGCCCGGGCTGCCGCTCTCCTCAACAGCCCTCTCGCAGCGACGCAGTCACCTCAACAGCGGCACGCACCAACCGAAGCAACGCGCCCCACCCTCCCTCTATCCGTCAGGTGCCCGGATGTAACAGCGGGAGGGGCAGGCGGAGGAACGAGGGGCCGCAGCGCATGCTGGGAAGCTAGAAGAGCCAGGCGGTGTCTTAGCAACGCGTGTGCGCTCGCGCACTTGGAGGAAGTTTGGCCCAAGCCGCGACCCGTAGTGGCTGCCGCGCTCCCGCCAATTTGAAAGTCTAAGGCGGCTGAGTGTGCTGGTATGTTGGCAGCTTCTGCGCTGTGGTGACGGGAGTGGGGGGGTAGATTGCGGTCCAGGGGGTGTCTGTGAGGCGAGGAGGGGTACGTACCCAGCGTACGGCACAAAACCCCTCCTCCCTCACTTGTATTCATCTCGGCCTGCCCTAGCGATCAGCTGGGCAGCCCTTCAATTGCTCTTGAGATATAAATGTTGTCTTTTTTCAACGTGCCTTTAAGAACTGTATTTCCTCCTAGAGGCAGAACCACAACAGAGCCAATGATTTATAGGCAGTCTTCTAATTTTCTTAAAGCTCTCTTGCTTATGTGATTATCGTAGGTGAGAATGTGGAATGATATTGAAATTCTGGTGAACGACGACACAAGAAGAGAGCAGCTCTCTGTGTGCTTAGGCCAGGAATGTGGCAGTGCCTTGTACCAAGTGGACTCACTGCTTCAAATAACATCTTCAGAAAAGGTAGAATTCCTCAGGGCTGTGTTTTTGTTTCTCATATATGTGAGGAACATTGTCGTATATCTGAAGTGTTTCAGTTATTATGTGTAACAATCTTTTTATTCTCAGATCTCAGTTAATCCTCAGCTGTATGCATGCAGCTCAAAGGATGGCAGCATTATTGTTGTTGACAGATCGGTGGTACTTCTTGACAGCACAGGGCAGGCTCTGCAGCTGCACATTCAGTTTGGTAAGTTCACTATTTTAGAATTCAGCTCGAACTCAAAACAAATTTAAAAAGTGCTCTTCTTGAAAGCATGTCAGTTATCTGGAATATCTGCCCTGCAAGATAAACCGTTACAACAAATAACTAAATAATGAAATGGGATTCTGTATGTCGTTAACCAAGTGTTCCTGTACAACTTAATTAGAATGCTTGTTAACTTTTCACGGCAGTGGGAATCATGGAGAGCAAAGCCACTCATTCTGTGCCCTTGTACTTAGTTTTATCAAAGTAAATACTGTTGTAGAAATCTGGAATGCTGTATTGCCCACATTCTGTGTTACAAATATGCATGTCTGCTAATAAAAAAATCTTAATAGCTGACATCACGCCATGGAACTTTTCAGATACTAATGTGGATGTGGTTGGTATGTGTCAAGAAAAACAATTCCTTGTGGTTGGTGAGAGAAGTGGCAATATCCATCTTATTCATATTCCATCAAAAAAAACCTTGCTGACTAAGGTACAGTAACTGTTCTATCCTAACTTTATTCCAAATCTTTTGTTCTCAGGACTTCTTGTTATTTTTTGTTTGTTTGTTTTGTTATTGTTTCTTTCTCCCATATACCTATATAGAAATATTCTTGTATTTTGAACAAGTCTTTTAGTTTGAGCAAACAACCAGATTAAAGGGACTTTTTTTTGGCTATAAATAACAAGTTATACACAAGAAAAATTGTGTATAAGTTATTTAGAATATGTTCTGTGCAGGTATACAACAAGGAATGTTACCTATAAACCATGAGTTCTTTGTGAAAGAAAAAAGATTAAAATTTAAACTGGTGAACCGTATTTCAAATGAAGATTTTTTTTTCAAATGAAACACACAAATATTGATTCATTGATTCCATCTTAGATTTTGGTTGAAACATCTTCAAGTGAAAAGACCTACTTAAATCTCTTTCTCGAAAAAGATGCAGCAGTTGCAGGTAAGTATTTTGATAACTTTTCTTGCCTCATTATTTGCGATCTTGTTCCCTTTTTAACATCTCTAAAGAGGAGGCTACAAAAAAGATAAGCAGATACAGTTTACTCTTTGCATTGCAAATGTTAGATGTACTTTTTGAT
Source organism: Phasianus colchicus (assembly GCF_987193195.1). NCBI lineage: Eukaryota > Metazoa > Chordata > Aves > Galliformes > Phasianidae > Phasianus > Phasianus colchicus. Next base: position 7,516,509 of record NC_143453.1, on the reverse strand, counting down.
CAGTGGACCTTATCTGAAGGTCTTTGAAAATTTTGGAAAGACTTTCAGAAAGATGTAAAATCATATCACTTTTTCACAATGTGGGTTTTTTGTCTAGCTGTTTCTTAACTGATCATGAAATCCAAACTATTTGAAATAATATTTTATTGATATGAGGGAGTTACTTTCCTATGATATTTAGCTATTTTAGACTGGCATAAAAAACAACAGACAGTCAAAAGTCAACACCTCCTTCTCTTGAGGTTGAGTAAAAAGTAAGAGAAAGATTGAATCTTTCTTATCAATTATTTCAGTTTCCTATTTTTAAGCAAGTAGTCCCTTTACAGTTAGTGAATATTCCGTTCAAAATATGTGTTGTATTGTGTTGATGGTTTGTTGTTTTCTTTGTTGCTTTTTTAGGTGTTTATCATACGTTTGTTCTCACGAGCAAGGGTTTCTTTTGCATTATGCACCTCCCACTTGCTAAAACACAAGAAGGTAAGATAATCTACAAACCAACTGGGATTTCAGTTTGAGCAGGTAGAGAGGTATTGAAGATCTTTTACATGCATCTTTCTATTGGGGTTAAGATGTTGATTTGGGGTTGTTTATGTAGCCTTAGTTTGGTTGTAAAGAGAAACCGGTGTATAGTTAAGTTTATAAAAAAGTATTTTTAAATTCATCCAGTAATTTCTTCAGCTTGTGTTCTCATTATTTACTGCTTTAGAGAAAAGTAATGAACATTATGGAAGCAGAATTTCATATCATAATATCAGTTTGAACTGCACTGAGGAATACTGATAACAAGTTTAATTTTTACAGCTGTGTAAGCACAGTTACGATTTTCTGAAACTACATATTGTGATCAGTAGAAATAGATCTTGTCAAGGTTAGTGGCTCACCTTTCTTTCAGAATAGTCAGGCTAGGATTATACTATCCTATATGATGTTCAGTGGCTTTTTTGAATTTTATTTTTCAAAAGCTTCTTTAACATTGATGTGTTTTTTATATTATTTTAACATAGCAATTGATAAGATGGATATGACTGCAGCAACAAAGGTAAGAAACATAACTTTAACATCCGTGTTAAAGTGCAAAGTTTGTAACAAGAGTTTATTTTGTGTTCCATTGGAAACTTACCAGTTTATTATTACAGTTCATAAAAAAGAAAAAGTAATTCATGTTCACAGAGAAGTGAGAGGTTCAGAATGTATCTACTGTTTTTATAGGTAACTTTTTCTTTTCTGTTGTTTGCTTTCCCTCCATCCTCTGCCCCAATAGTTACAAGGACAGATAAAGACAGCTTTCATTGCCACAGAGGAATATCACAGCCTTGGCTGTCAGAATTCTGTGATAAGTAATTTGGCAAATAAAATCCACATGGTAATTGGGGTAAGTAGTAATAACATATTTGTAAGAATTGTTTGATCAATGATCATGGATCAGTGATAGCATTTGTTAATCTACAAAAAAATTTATGTCTAGCTGGTTTAAAAAGAACAGATTTCTTCCACTATCTTTAATTTCCTTCATTGTAAATTTAAAAGTTATCAATTTTGCAGTCTTTTTTAGTAAGGAAACTACTGTTATTTCAGAACTCTCTGGTATGAGGGAAAATATTTTCACCCTGGCTGTATGACCTTAGTAAATCACTGTGGTTCCTAACTTGTACAGGGGTAGACTATTTGTAGTCATGCTTTAGGGCTTGGAAGACCAAAGCTAGGAAAAATCTTCCAACACTCAACTAAGGCTGCAAAACAGTAGTATATAGTTGCACAAAACACTTTAACATCAAGAATAGAAATTAATAAAAATTATAAATGAGCAATTTTGAAATATTATTTTGGACTGGAAATAAGTTTCTAGAGTTCATTAACTTTGTCCAACACCTGATGACTTCAATGCAACACTCCTCAGTGTGCTCAGAGTACATATAAGTTTTATATTCTGAAGGAATGAAAAACTGAGGTTTTGAAATGCAGACTGAGACGATTACTATAGTAAAGAACATTGTTGAAAAGAGGCTAAATTAAAAAGCATTTTTCTGCACATCAATATCAACTGAAAATGAAGTTTAAGTTAGTCTTGCAATTTTTCAAGTGTTTTGTAAGTTAAAGGTCAATTGGAGAGGTAAATCTGGTCACATGTATAATATGTAAGCCCATAAATTCTACATCACTTTACTTTTACTAATAGGGTAAAGGAGGTTATGTACTCTCCAAATGGGAGGTAGACACTACCAACAACCTTGTGTCTGTTCGAAGCTTTGCTGATTCAAGTCTGATCAAAGGTAAAGACATTTTTTTAGTTGTTTTTACAGACAAGTGTGGAATTTATATGTAGCTGCAGTAAATAAGATGTTTTCAAGTATCTTGCTGGTTTTAGTAAAAATGCTAATGGAACTTCTCAGGTCTGTGAAGATAAACGTCTGCTTCCAATGCTTGGTGGTACATGGAAATTGTTTTTGCTTCAAATACACTTTAAGAAAAATAATAAATTGTTATGATTATGTATAATTTCTTTTAGATGCAGTGAAACTTCAAGTTCTTGACAATCTGCTGTTTGTTTTAGATACAGAGGTAGGTGCAACAGTTTGGTTTAGTCTTCATTTTACAGTGCTCTTGAAAGAGCCTCTTTCTTAAAATGACTTTTAGAATATGTTTCTATTAAATAAAGATGCTTATTTTGAGGATCTTGATCTTACTGTTTGAGGGGTTTTTTTGTCCTTACTTAAGCTTTAATATTCTGCTCAATAAAGACCAAAAATATCCTCAATGAAAAAAAAGAGGAAACCCATATCTGTTGTGTTTTTTCTTTCCTAGAATATCTTAAGCATATGGGATGTTTATTCTCTTACTTTAATTTGGGATTGGCCTTTAATACATATTGAAGAATTTCTTCTAACCACAGAGTCTGATTCTTCTTCAGTCATGCAGTAAGTAAAAATACTATAGCATCAGTTCTGAAAAGTAGTCTATTGTCTAATGTGCTACAAATACTTGATTTTCTATAGTAATTAATTTTTAGAAATCTTTGTCAAAACCTCCCTAGACAGCAGGGCAAAATATTGGACTTCTAAGCATTGTTAGCTCTACGCTGGAGACAAGAAAACCTTGGCACTTACTGCTTTTTTTCTTGGCTTATCTATTTTTACTGCTAAGTGAGCTTGCATGTAACATACATCACCTTAGAAATGCTCATCTAGAATAAGGTGAGATAAGCTGTATGGTGTTGCTTACAAGTCTGAATTTTAGTTTGAACTTCACCTGTAGTTGGGACAGATAAGCAGTAAGACGGAGAAGGCAAAAGACATACAGTATTTTTTTTCTCCTTTCTTCTGTTCTACAGGCAAGGGCTTGCAGATGTTAAACTCATAGTCATGACAACACCCACTAATAAACAGGTCTGTTTCCTTATCTGTACTCTGTTTTTTAGTTGTTAAACAGAAATGTGCACTGGTGTCTTACTATGATGACCTGCTGTTTGATTTTTCCATTTCAGCAGTTTATTCAGGGTTTTAACTCTATCAGAATCCTGAAATGATTCTGCAAACATCAATCTCACTAGCATATCTAAATCATTTATATCTGATTTGTTTCTCTCTCTCTTTTTTTTTTAATAGATGAGAAGTTTAATTGTTTTTGCACTACCTACTATGCAACAGCTCTATTCTTTGGAAGTATCCATTGTTTCTTCACTCGTCCTAAGTGGGATTGGCACAGTACGTTTAGATTTGTTGTTGTTCAAAGAAATATAATTGTTTTAATGGATTTAATTGTTAAAGGGGATACTGTGTTATTCTTATAGATTAGAACCACTTTTTGAGAAACCATACAAAGAAAAATTAAATGATATCTCTAAAGGGTGATAACAGAGATAGATAACAGAGCTAGACTGTTCAGTATGCTATGTCCTAGTCTATTACAATATTTAATGCTAGTGCCAAATTTTCTTGCTGCTGTTACACAGTGAAATGCTGTATGAAGTCTATTCTCTCAGAAAGAAAAACACAGAGTTTATCTGGGATTTACTTAAACTTAGATGAGAGAACTACTTTGTTTCTTTTTAAAGTGCTTCTAGGTAAGAATTTTAACAAAAAATGTCTGAAATAAGACAGTAAGAATTTTATGAATTAGGAATATTGGAAAGACTGATGGAGTGGGTACATGAGAGAATAACAATGTTCAATAAAAATAAAAGCTGATGAAATTGCTTGTCTTGTATGAAGCATGTGGCAGAAAAGTGCAACAAAATATGGAACAGTCAAGGTCAGAAATGTAATATATACCTTGACATCTGTGGAACATAGCAAAGATGCCTACTTCACATAGTTTGTAATGTGGTTCCAGTGTGACATGCCTATGGCTTAAACAAAATGAAAGAGTGAAGAGTAATTTTAGGATGATTCACTTGTGTGGAGGGTGTATTGATGGTAACTGTACCAGGATAGCAGAGTGGTTTCAGCGTGAAGCATCCTCTTAATAGCCTCAGGAATTTTAGATGGTGGAAACCATCCAAGAATTAACATAATAAGCAAAAAGGAAAAGTACTTATCTGAGAGAAAAACAAGAGTTTGTTTCCATATTAAGAAACACCTAATGCATTACTGTTTTGTTCTTTTATGACTGATTTACTCCACCACCTAATGATTTCTGTTATTATATGCTGCAGGATACAATATACTTCTTGGAAGGAATTCATGAAAATCATCAGATGTAAGATAGTGTTTTGCATATTACTTGATCACTGTTACCTTAAAATGCAGATAACTTCAGCAATATAGTTATTTTAGAATTGATAAACTCATGTAGTTTTTTTTTCCACCTTCAGGTGTACTGAAGGATCAGTTTCTGTTGTTGTGATGAGAAGTTTAACTGAAGCCTTACCAGAAAATAGGTATGCTTTCCCTTGAAGCTTGATAACGTCATCTATGGTTTGAGTTTTTAATGTTACAGTAGTATAACTTTATCTCACCCCTAGACTGAGTCGCTTACTTCACAAACACAGATTCACTGAGGCAGAGAGTTTTGCTATACAATTTGGACTCGATGTTGAGGTAAGTTGACTCTTCTTGATAAAGACATTTGAAAATTAATTAGCACAACTAAATATGCTTAAAGCTGAAGTACATCAAATTTAAAACTGAGTCCTTTTTTTTTATTTTTTAAACAGCTTGTATACAAAGTAAAAGCAAACATGATTTTAGAGAAGCTAGCTTCAGCCTCCATTGGAAGCTATGGTCAAGAAGTCTTGCTGGATTATGTGAATGAAGCCAAAGAAAATCTGCATAAAATTCAGGTCTTTTTTCTTTCTTGCCCTCTTTCTCTAATAGATAAAATTGAATTATAAAGGAACTTGGAATTAATTCCAGTTGTTTCCTTTCTTAAACAGGATAGCCAGTTTGTTTTGGATTACTGCATAAATGCTCCATGGCCACTATATGAAACTGCTCAAGAAATGTTAAACTATGCTAAAGTCAGGGTAAGTTTGGTTTTTTTTTTTTATTGCATACTGTTACCTATTCATATTACTCATATTATGCTTCTGTACAACTTGAGAGGGAGGACACCTTCAAACCAGTTACAGTCATTCAAAAAGTTGCAATATGAAAAATGATCAGAAATCAAGACTTGTTGCAACTTTGTTCTTGCTATTGCTTAAGGGCTAAAGAGGAGTTAGTTTTAAAATCTAAAAGTATGTCACTGTTTTGTTTTCATTATTTTAGTTTTTTTTTTTTTTTTACCTTGTCAAACAGAATCAGAGAGATACATGTCTGCTGTCACATATATGTAAAAATCCAATCAAAGACTAAAACTGTAGAATAGACTCCAGTTTGTAGAGTCCATTAAGTTTTTGCTAGCACCTTCATTAAACTCAAAGAACAACTTGTGGCATGTTTTGCATCAGAGTTGTCATCCAAGCTATTTCATGTGTTTGTTCCAGATCCTGAAGAAAGATGATAGAGCCATTGTTTCACCATCTGATGAGGCTCTGGTATCCCTAACCGAGGTGAGGACAAACTTCTAGGCCTTATGCTATCATATGGTAAACAATTATGATGTACAATTTTATACAATAAAAGTTTAAATGTTTTAAGTCCAAGTTTGACTACATTTTAAAATATTAAATGAGAACCATGATATTGATAATTTTCAGAGTTAAGTGATTCCTTCAGTCTTGAATTAAAAGATTCATTTTGAGTGCTATAGAAATAGAAAGAAACATCTTAAGTACTTTCAAGTATTTGTTTTACTTCTTAATTAGGCCTATTTCATATTGCACAGCACTCATACACCTTCAAAAAGAATTAATGTAAACTACTCCTAGAATTGAAATTTGAGTAATTCTTTATTAAACAATCTTGCATATGTTACAGGGGTAATACTGTTGTTTTGTAAGCCAGAGTTTGACCTTAAATCCCTTGTCTGCATTCAGCAGGTATTGAGAGCTCAGGCAAGGCTTACCACTTTCTATGGAGCTTTTGGACCAGAGAAGTTCAGGTTTGTTTTTGTTTATTACTTAAGATTTAAAGATAATTTAATTATAATAGTTCAATATTTGCCATTTAAATTAAATTTAGTTTATTTTAAATTTAGGCTTCTGGTCTTTCACTGCAGAGAAGGATAACACAGAGAGGTTGAGTCAATCTAAGTACTGAAAATATATATTGTGTGCGATAGATAATATCTTGTATAGGTTTTTTTGTATTTTTTTGTATTTTTTATTGTTGTTTTTTTTTTTTGATAGGTGTGGTTTTATATACGCACACACAATCTAATGCTCCAATTATGTCTTACAGCATATAATAGAAGCTAGAAAAGGTTTGAGATTCTCTTCTATACCTTCTTTTATATTGCCATATAATAAACAGAATGGTTTGAATTAGAAGAAACCTTAAGTCTCATCTGACTCCAATCCCCTCATCCTGGATAGGGTTGCTACCCACTATGTCAGGTTGCCCAGGACCCCATCCAAACTGCCTTTGAACCCCTGCAGGGTTTGGATGTAATAACAGTGTTTCTTTTCCTCTCTTGTTTCTAGTGGCATTTCTTGGACAGAATTCTTGAATAATGAAGACGTTTTAAAGAATATCCTTTTTCAGCTAGAAGAAGGAAATTTGTCTTGTGCACAGTACCTCTGGCTTAGGCATCAGGTGAAACAGCATAAACGTATCTTTTATACTTATGGAGGATGTTAAGTCTCTTAAATTTTCCAGCCTTAATACTGTTACAAAATAGTAAAAGCTTTCTCAAAGAAGCAAAAGCAGAATCTCATCTATTGTCACAGCATTTCAATTTTTATCTCATTCCTTAAAAGGTGGAACTTCCTATTGATTTAAGAATAAACTGGAATCTCTGATATAAGAATGAATATTTCTAGATCAGTTGTTTTCTTAAGACAGAATTATAAAGCAAGCCCAGAGGTAAAGGGATGTGGTCCATCCACCATAACTTGCAAAAAAGAAATTGCTTCAGCTACATCTTTTAAACAGTAGCCTTGTTTTTGGGAGCAGGGTTTTTATTATTATTACTATTCTATTTTTTAATTCCTAGATTTTTCTCTTTGTGTCTGTGAACTCTATTGCTTCTTCCCATTAGTGAAGTAACATTTACAAGTTATCTGATAAATATATACTCCATAAACTTATAATTGTTCTGTTTTAAAATTTTAGGCAGATTTTGAAAACACCTTTGATGAGAAAATGGTGGAGAGCTTGCTTAATGCCATCCATGTCACTGTTCCTCTGAAGGAACTGTGTTTGTGGCTGAAAAATGTTGTGATTCCCTTCTTAAGAAGAGTTGTGCCAAAGGGACAGGTAAAACTGATTCAATAAGTATAAGACACAGCTTTCTGAAACTAAGGTAATTTCATAGTCAGACCTACTTTTTTGAATTTCAGAACCTTTTTCTACTCTGTTTGTAAATGAATTCCTTTCCCTACAACTTATATTTTAAATTATTTCCTTTTAAACAAATTTCTAATAGCAAATTCCACTTTGATAGGCAGCATAACTCTCCTGATAATTGTTTCTATTGCAGAAAACATTAGCCAAATGGCTGGAACAAAGTGCTCGCAACCTTGAATTAACTGATAAGGTAAATTATAGTGTAGAAATTTTGCTCGTCTTGTATTTTTATACATACAGCACTGTTTGCTGATATCAGTTTCTTCTGGACAGGCAAATTGGCCAGAGAATGGGCTGCAAATGGCAGAGATTTTTTTTACAAGTAAAAATCAAGATGAAATGCATCTGACAAGTTTTGGCCAGTGGACTCCTTTGGTAAGAAACACAAGAAATAAAAAGGATTTGCTATTCTCAGACTGTCAAACATATGTTCTTTGCTAGTGTAGGAACAAGCTGTTATTAGTTCACTACTGCTTTTGATGGGAAATGAATTACTCCCCTGAAAGGAAGGAACTTAATTTGAATCATCTTGGGTTTAAAGACTGGATTTAAAAAGAAAAGACAATATCAGTGCAACATTTATACCCTTTGACACAGGAATTAATAGTCTAAATACAAATAATAATTGAGTATTCTGTAATACATATTTCTGCACTATGAAACATTTCAATAAAGATATTTCTTATGAACTTCAATTAGAAACATCTCATTTCTGTCAAAATTTTTGGAAACAGATTGCAGTTCATTAAATATCTTTCTCCAAGCTCTGGCATGGAGAAAATGGGTAATAAAAATCAGCTAGCTGTAAGGATATGAATGCTGAATTTGCATAAATGGAATAAATAAAATAGAAGTTCAATATGTTGTATATCCTGAATATACTAGTAACTGTAATGGTGGAACTATGATAGTGAAGAAAGATTAACTTAAAGCTATCCAGGTTTGCATTTTTTAAATTGAAAACACTGACATTCTGCATTTAGATCTACTGTCTTAATCTTGTGAATCTCAGGTTTGAAGTGTGTAATGGAAACTGGGGAAATTAACATGTACTTGATTTGCTTTGCTGTATGAAGGTTCAACATGTAGATTCATAGAATCTCCAAGATTACAAGGCATCAAAAGTAGAAGATTGCAGCAAGTCTTCTAATGTTTCATTTCTAAATACTGTTTCAGAGATGCAGCGACTGTGAGGAAGTACGTAGGTTGAAGAAACTGGTAAATGATTTACAAGAACTAATAGATCTCTACAGAAAATACAACTGCAGGCTGGCACTCTGTGATTTTGAAAAGGTAATTCTGATTAGTTGCACTTGTGTTCATAAGCTACCAAGACTGTTTGATACATTGTGTTTATAATAAACTTTTGTTTCAACAGGGGGTATAGACACATAATTATGAAAAGATACCTACTATTAAAAACCATGACTTAAACCCCATGATTTGCAGTATAGTACAGGTAATAGAGGCTGAGTTGCAGACCAAGCATTAGCAACAGTGAAATTATAAGTACAGCTGAACAATGGTTTTGTAAAAGAGAGACGCTGGGTGTTCCCTTTCACCTGGTGTAAAGGAATGATGAACTAGTACCTTGATTACCTTCAGTGGGCACTGGATGTTGAATTAGTCACTTGAAATGTGAAGGATCATGGACTAAAATATGTGGTGTTCTAAAACTGCATTGTTTTACTCTGCTGCCCAGGAGAACACAACTACTATCGTGTTCCGTATGTTTGATAAAATTTTGGCACCAGAGCTTGTCCCGTCTATTCTGGATAAGTTTATAAAACCTTACCTCTGTGAACATAATCTCCAAAAGGATGAACTTCTTCTGCAGTATATAAAGGTACACATTTTATTCATTTTGAATAAACCTACTTAAACTTGGATAAGCAGAGAACAAATCTGATAATCATTTTATTTACACATGAATTTTAGAATAAGCTTTCAGGTTTGTTTACTTCTTACAACAAACTTACTGAAAATTACTATTTCAGCAATAAACAGATATGAGGGAAAAATCTGTCCCTTAATATCCAAAAACATTCTGTCATTTGTAATATTTTAGAGTATATTCTATTGTAAATATATTCCTACCTTTTCCATTAAAATATCCTATTCATTTTTATCAAAATATGCAGGATTTGCTAGAACGTTGTCGTACACGGTCTGCTTCTGTATTTGAAACTGCATGGGAGGCAAAGGCAATAGCTGTCATTGGTTGCATCTCTGATACAGACGTAAGTATGTTTAATAAAATAGCTCTAATACATCAATTCAGAATGGAACACCTAATTTTTATGTAAGTGCATGAGTACATGTTTATAGAAGTGGTAAGACAAGAAAAATATCATGCTGTCCTTTTATTCTAATATTCTTTGCTTGAGAATCTAATTGTAATTTTGATATCATCACAAGGAGAACTCACCAATTTTACCATGTCTGAAGCTGAAGCTCTGTGGTGTCATAAATCACTTCTATCATTTTCTAATCTAGTTTGATACATTAAGATAATGAATGCCTGTTACACAATGGAAGCTGGGCTAAGAAGTAGTGATAGCCTAAAAATCACAGGTAAACAATACTTCAAAGAATATCTTGCAACTTATTTTGATGAGTAAGCTTTTCATGTTCTTTTTCTAGCTGAAATTTGATGCAGTTCTGCAGATAATGCATGGTGCTGTGGTACCGTGGAGCGGAGCGGTAGAGCAGCTGGTAAAGCAGCATTTGGAAATGAATCATGTCAAGTAAGATCATCCTACAGACTATACCTCAGTTTTATGTTTACTTTTCAGTTAGAATTTTTAATTTTTTTTTTTTTAATTATAGCTACATGATTTGATCATCTCTGCATCAGATACATGTGTAATAAATGAATTAATAGTAGTCTAATTTGTCCACAGAGTAAAGTTATTGCAGGAAAGTTACCGACTGATGGAAATGAAGAAGCTTTTGCGGGCCTATGGGATAAGAGACACTAATCTCTTAAAGGACAAGCAGATGATAATGGTAAAACAGCACTTATATTCTGTTAAACAAACAAAAAATCCTAAATTTGCCCAATAAAAATGCATGCAATTAATTAAAGCCAGATTTTGCAAAGGAGCATTTCTATGTGTAGCTCCTATTTGTTATCCCCTTTTTTTTTTTTGTCCTGTTCAGATTTCATAACTTACTTTTTCATTCTTACATTCTTATCAACTGTATAGTTTCTTCCCCAAGCCCATTTTTCTCCTACATACATTTAATGAATTTTTATCTACAGACAGAGCTTCTAAACTTGTGGATAACTTGCTTGGTATAAGCTGTACAATTACAGTACAGAAGTAAAGTTTATAAATGACTTCCCTTATTGTCTGATAAATGAATAAACTAAATTCCATATCTGTTTTCTTCTCACAGAGGCTAGTGAAATACATTCTTAAACAAGATACTCCTACTTCTTTGGAGGATGCTTTGAAAATGGTAGAAGCGTATATGTTACCCACCATGGAAGTCTACATTCTGAGGATGATAGACCTCATTGACAAAGAAAGGGTACTAAAATACTTCATGTCAGTTGATCTGGATATTTAGACACTGTGGACTATTTTCAAAACAGCAACATGAAACCTTATATACAGCTTATATACTGGTATTTTAAAACAGTTTTATTAATTGTACACGTAACTGCCTGTACTTAACACTGAAGATATGACCAGTGTCATTGTGACCCATCCTTCATTGCAAAAAAGTACAAAAATAATGCCCTATATGTAGAATACAGGAATAAAATTTTACTCTACATATATTCACATGTCTTTAATGGACCTTATTTGGGGCAAGTTGCATATTTACCACCAAATTTCTTTTTCCTGCGATTTTTGATGCAACGTGATACCTTGCATTGGTACATACCTGCCTCTCTAGTGTTGTACATAAATATCCAAATAAAACAGTTTCTGCAGGGCTTTTTTGCCTCAAAAATTTCAAGTTAAGGTTTTGCTAAGGGAAAAAAAAAAATGTTACCTTTACATTACTCAGATGCCCTGACTTGAAAATTTTAACTTTGCTTGCTACATTTAGTAGGTGAGAATACATTTATACACTGCGGTCATCTGCTTTTGTTACTGAGACATAAAAAGGTTTGTTTTGTTTTTATTAAGGAATCAATTTGACTTCCTTGCAAAGAGTTTTCCACGCTACCACTTGTTCTGTCTTATTAGGTCATGGTATTATTATTATCGATAATCAAAGCACGTTTTAAAAACACTGCATAATTGCCAATGAGCAAAACTGTGTTTTAATTTGCTTATTGGAGCCCTTCACAAGTAAGCACATATATTTTACTGAAAGCCTCAAAACTTTAATTGAAACCACTCAGAGTGAAATCATTAAAGTAAATGTATTTTTTGAAGAAATTTGAAGTTTGTCAGTAGAAAAATAATCAAAGTAAGGAGGTGTATAGCTTTCCTATAAATAAATGATCTTCTATTTTGATTATTTCTGTTATTTTTTAATTTTTTTTTCCCCTCTTTCTCTCCAGAGAGAGGAATCGCTCACTTTGTTGAAATCTCTGACTATTACTGAAGCTGAGAAAGTCGCAGAGAGATTGACTGTGTGGGGAACACTGGTGTTAAAGAAGAAAGCGGATAATTCTGAAGAGGTACCAAGTCATTAAACACTAAATTGTGTGCATTATTTTACATGTTATTATCTCCTATCTTCCAACAAGAAAGGATGATGAACTGGTCTTTCTTTGAGCAGGACGTTTTACTAGGGAACCTCTTAAAGTCTCAACTGGAGTTTATTCTGATTTCTGTGCACTATACAATTATGTTATTTTTCAAGTCATTCCCACACACTGTCTTAGCTGACTGAATTCAATTATTCACAAATCCTGCTTTACTGTTACACCTCTTGTCTTATGTATTTTTGTATTTTTTTTTCCCCTCTAATTGCTTGGAAAAATATCTATTTAAAAGTTGTTGGTGTGGCTTTGCCACCAAAGTCATACAAAGCTGCACAGCTGACAGTACACATCACTTTCTTGTAACCACAGAAAAATAATTATTGTTAGCAGTTGTTTTAGGGAGTGATTCTGGTAAGGAGAAAGAAGAACAGGGGGGAGAGGCAGGATTTTTGCTAACTTACTTGATACCTAAAACACTGAGTGGAATACATACATATATATAGCTATTAAATATTTGCTATTTCCATAAAGAATGCATATTTACAGTAGAATTCTATTCTCTTGTTTCTAACTAATAGTTTTTTAGAGCTTTAAACTGTAGATTAAGACAGTTGTAGAGCATTGAATAGTATTTCAGTAGAGTGGTAGCCTAATGTTCACTATCTTATATTGGCAATATTCTGACCAAACCAATTGTTAACCTCTCCCTTCTCTGCAGCAAAAAACACAAATGTTTATGACAAAAACACTCGTAGAAATCCTCAAGTTCCTGTACAAAATTCAAAAAGGTGAGTTCTAGGTTGTAGCATCTTACATTTTGTTTGTCAGTGGAGTCAGAAAGTAAATTTTTTTTCCCCCCCAACAGACAATCCTCTGAAGAAAGATGAATGCGAAGCAAACCTAAAAACATTTGAAACACTTGCTACCCTACAGGTAGGTATCTCTGTAGTTTGAAACTACTTTTCATTTACTGTAGTTATTGCACTTGTTCTTATGATATTGAAAATTAATTATATTCATAATTTATCTGCATGGGTTGGTTTGTTGGTTTTTTTTTTATCCCTAAGATCTCTATATTTTCAATAGGCTTTAAAATTATTATATAGCTAATCTAGAAAACTAATTCTAAAGGAAGTTACATGAATACATTTAACCAATCTTATTTTTTGTTGCAGGAAGACTTTAATATCTTTCTTTCAGTTGAAGACTTTGGGAATCCTACACTGATGTCTACACTTCTCGAGAAGCACATAAATGCTTATGAAACTGACAAATATCCATCAAAGTCTAGAAAAGAGCAAATGACAAATTGTAAAACAAAAGATGGTAAATTAAAGAACTATTCTACTGAGTCAAGGTTGTACAGAATGGCTTTGCTTCTGCAAAGATCAGAGCAAGAGCTGGGAACAACATTGGCCTTGAGAGCATTAGATGCTGGAAAAGTTGAAGATGCTGTAAAAATATGCAGGTATCTGTAGAGATTTTCGAAAGTTTAACTCTTGATGCTCTTTTCAGTAGTATTTCAGATATTTTGCAAAAGGAAGCGGATGTGTAGAAAAAAGATGAGGATTTTTTTATTTTTTCTAAAAATGAGTGTTTTAAAAGTATGCTTAAATTGCTTTTATGCAACTTGAATGTGAAGTTGTCATCTCTGAAAACTGACTTTCTTTTTTTGGCCATAGCATGATTGCTAAGTAAAAGATTTCCTGTGGCTTATTTGGTAAGAGAGAAGCAAGACAGAATATTAATTATTATGAGAGCTGCACAGCTTACACAGATAGAAGAAAACCACTGTATGTTGACTATGTGTACCACTCCATGGTTTCTATCTGGTCTCTTCCTCATGGTTAGGTTGTCAGATAGTTTAATCTTACTACTAGCTCCCCAGAGAGAGATCAGATGAAAACATTAAATGTATTTCTTGTTATTATTTATCTATACATATATGCATTTTAAATTCATTTTTTAATAGGGACTTCTATAAAAATCACTGTAATAAAGAAACAGGGAAGCTACTGTTCTCAACTTGTCAAAAGCTTTGTCATATGTTGGGTGGTGATGTTCTATCAGTCACTCCTGAAGACACAAACCTTCCTGCAGTGATCTATGAAATGGCTTGTCAGGCAGCTACAATATGTAGTCCAGGTAATTACTCTTATCATTTTCTTGTATTACCAGAGGAAAACCAACCACAAGTGAATTTCTATACATGCCTCTGCAAAAATGGATTCTGCAAAATGATGTTAACCTTTTAAACAGGGCATATGAACCATCCATTCATATTATACTAATGATCTTAATATTTTCATAGATTTGCTACTAGATTCTCTGGAACTATGTAAATATACTTTAGCTGCCAAGGAAATTTACAGACAGTGCCAAATAGAAAACTATGGGTTTACAGCAAAGGTAATTTCTACTAACTCAAATATATTTTTGAATATATGTAATGTCCTGTATAAATAGAGTTCACTGTGTGTATGTATATATTTCCTATTCCTCCAGCAATACTGAATCAGTTGTTTAAAAAAGAAACAAAACAAAGCCCATAGATCTACAGACTAAAATCTCCCTGAACATGTGTGTATTTCAGTGTAAAGTGTAGACTGAAAGCAATGCATCAGTGGTACAAACAAGAAGCACAAGCAGCAATTCTCAGCTTTCATTTTAGTGTAATAAATCTTACTAATGTCACTGAAAATAGCAGGGCTTTTATTGAATGACTGCTGCCAACACTGCCAGAAAGCATAGAAATCTGACTTCAAAAATGGTTTTTCAAAAAAAAAAGAAAAGAAAAAATGTTAGAATGTAATGAGGGAGATGGGACAGTTTTTTTTTAATTAAGTGCCTCTTATGTGAGGGCATTCGCAACTGTTTTATATGACTTACAAAGTGGATCAAGTTCTTGAATACCATCGTTGTTTTTTGCTCAGATCAAGTAATGCTTTGAGCTGCTTGCAGTGAATGGACTCTTACAGTTTGAGTAGAATAGATTGAAGTAGCTAGGGAAGCATACTTATGCATTGAAGATTATTTTTCTAAAAACAAATCATGTTTGAAAAATGTTTAATTATACTATTTGGCTAAGAAGGTTTATGAAAGCCTACAATAAATTAAGATTGATTTTTGGCTGTACAACTACATTAACACAACATGAAAAAGAAAAGTCATTGTTACATAAGTGGGAAATGTATTTAACACTACTGGACATTTACTAGAAGTAGTGTGATAGAAGCCATTTACAAATAGAGGATCATTTACTATTTCTTTACTTGAAAAGTATAACCTTTTATATAGTTGGTTTGCTAGTAGACATACTCATTAACTGTTCTTTCTATTTAGACAACATGTTTTGGTGGAGATAAAGATCCTTATGAAGAATGGACTTACAACGATTTCTTTAATGAAGATGGGATAGTTCTTGATCCACAGATTGTTCTTCCAGTCATATATGAAACTATTTCTTCTCTTCTACCTATTTCTGGTAAATTTACTTTCCTGAATATTGAGTGTACTATCTGTATTTCATATTGATTTCTAGGACAATTTGACACCTGTGTCTGAGGGGAAACAGACACCTCAAAAATTTCAGACAAGCTCCTGGAAGCAATATTCATTTGAGGGGTGGATATAGAATATAAATATGCAGCACAGATTTAAAAAAAAAAAATAGTAACAGCAGTCCTGGCTCTTAGAATTCACGTGCCTTCTGTTCTATTGGATTTCTATTTTGTGAACTGCCCCTGAAGTACAGTAATTTTAAGTCACTTTGAGGCTTTATATTGATGCTGAGATCAATTGTGAATTTGTATTTGTCTGTCTTTCAGAGAACAAGCTGTATCCTTTGGACTCTACCAGCCTGGCAAACTGCACATTCATTAAAGGTATCACGATGGCAGATTCACCACTTCAAAAGTATAAACAAGACAACAAAGAAATGTCAGGTTTAAATTAGACCTATGCAAGAGAGACTAATTTGTAGATTTTAAATAGGAGTCTGGGTGTTCCACTTAAAGCCACGTGGTCGGGGAACAGTTTAGTTCTGCACAGAAGTCTCTCAACTAGAGAGTAAATTGCTGCTATTCACTCCCGTAATTTTGGGTATGTTGTCCAAGTGTATACCTCAGTATAGAAGTTCTACCACTATGAGCTTTTTTTTTTTTTTTAAAACTGAAATGTTTAGCTCTTACTAAGCTAGAAACACTGAAAATTCAAAATTTCAAAAGGAGGCTGGGGCTCATCTTTTGGCATCAATTTGGTGAAGAAAAGGAAAAAGCATTCTAATAATTCAGAACAATATGCTCATTCAGATAACATTCAAGAACAATATGCTTAATACAATGGTTCTAATAGTTTTCTGAATTTGTTTCTGAAATATATTATAGGACAGAACCTTCTACTGCCAGCTAGAACTCCCATCTGTGCAGTGCTACAAAACCTCATGGAGTGCAGTCAGTGTGAGTTAGCTCTGCGGCTAATAGTCTGCTCATTTGGATCCTGTCTTCAGCATGGTATCTCAAACAACATGGATTTATCTCTGGGTGAGAAGGTATGACAAGGACTATATGCTGAATTTTGCTGAGAGTAAGTTTTCCAGCTTTAAGATGCTTAGAGTTGTGTATTTGATGGTTTAGGGAGAGGCTACCTCCACAACCTCATTATAATTACTACTATCTGATCAGATGTTCACTCATTTTGTGAAAGGATTTGGTAGTTTCATCTCTCTCATGGTCTTCCATTTCTCTTTGCAAAATAAACTAAACTTCTAGGGTCTGAAGAGAGACCAAGAGTAAAACAATTGTCAGTAGTCAGTCGTTATACTCTTTCACATTGTGTCATCATTGATCAGATTGTACAATGTCCAAGTAGACTATTCAAGTAAAGCTCCTCTTTCCAAAACAGTAGGGAAATGATTTTTATTTTTATTTTTTAAACTAGAAGAGATCTGTTTAAGACCATAATTACATATGAAAATAGAGCATCTCCTAGCATTCTGTAAATGACAAATTGAAGGCTTGGAATTTACCTTTATGGGTGCTGATTGTCTCTTTTTGTATTAGCTACACGATGGCAATACACTAGCTGAAATCAAAGGTTTTCTCATTGCTATGAAACAGACAACTGCATCAATAATCACAACCACTATCATGACCTTGCTACACAAGGTAAGAATTCTCTGAAAGGGCTAAGAAAAAGCTTTCTCTTCCCTTTCAAGGAGGGGGCTGCCCTTCCTATTGCAGAATCTCTTCCTGAAATTGTCATGTGGCTAAATGCCACAAAATGCATTCACTGTGGGAAAAATCATACACCATGGAAACCATAAAGAAGATAAGGGGATGCACCAACAGTAATGAAATGTTAGAAGGGGACTGGGTTCCACAGCTTCATGTTTCAATGGGGCAGGGGTTGGCTGGATTGCCTGACATCATTTGCCTCTTCATTCCCTGCTTCCTTCCACAGCTGGGGGATGTATTACAGAACAGACTTTGAACTGATACCTCCTTGCTGGCAGGAACACGTTGTAAAGTGTTACTAGTGTAAACTGTAGCTTTTGGACTGTATGCTTGTTGCTCTGCTTGAAAGGTTATATATAGGGGGAGCATGACCTCTTTGGGAGCCTTTAAAGTGCCCTACATTATAATAAAAGCTATTTTTAATCTTAGTTTCAATTTTAGGTCTTTAGACTTTTAATTGAAGGGAGGTTGTTGGTTTTTTTTTTTTTAAACAGTCTGTAAAACCTAGATTGCACTGTCTTCTAAGGAAGTTCTGACAAAGAGCAGTAACTTTTAGACTAGCCTTCAGTGTTTTTAGATCTAAAACTCCTAAAAGAACTCTTTTTTTTTTTTATCCTAACACTCAAGGCACCTTTAATTTGGTGTTATACTTCAACAGCTGTGTAATAACGTGTAACACAAATTTGTTGTTATTTTATTGAAACGGACCAATTTAAACAAAATCTTAAGATTTAACTTTTTTTTCCAAAACACAGGTGTTCAACTGTCGTCTCATAGATCAGGACCTGGCACTGGGGTATTGTGCTATTTTGCCCAGGGAAGACACGTTTAATAAGCTCTGGGGTGTCATAAACAACACGTGGCAAAATTACAGAAAAGTTCTGGTAAATTCTCAAGACAATATATTTCCTTAGTATATACAGAATGTTTAAGAGATTCCTCAAGATGTTAGCAATATTGCATAGAAACAGGTATGGCTGTTAGAACTGGTTGCTCTCTCTCAGTGACAATCTGTTTGCCACATGGTAAAACTGCTCAGAGAGTTGCTGTGAACAGTAGCACAATGCAAGTCCAGGCATTAGGTTAGCTAACCATGACTTATTCCAAAGCTTGGAAAAAAAAAAAAAAAAATCTCTTTTGTTGTTTTTTTTTTTTTTTTTTCCTAAGCCACTATAACTCAAACCTCCAGTGTTTTGGAGGAATTGTTCTCCAACCACAATTTTCACAAATAAATTAAAACAGAAGGGAAGATAAATGCATTCATTGCACTTAGAGTAGCACAGTACTAGCATAATATTTTTGAGATAAAACCTGAATTTTAAAGTAATTTTCAACTGCCAACTTGGGAGGTGAGGGAATCCTATCATTATGTTCTGTAAGGATTGTTTCTATCTTGCAGTTGTGTAATCATCTGTAAATTATTTTAAGCCTCTAAGAATTTAGATCTTATAATTCCCAGCTTTCAGATTATTTACTGTACCTCTATTTCCCTTCCCATTCCTTTAAGTCAGTAGCTCTGGTTGGAGCACAGCTTGCTGTCCAATATGGTGAAGCAGCAGAAGAAAAAAAATTCCAAGAGCTGATTACTGATGCAGAATGGGGTATCCAGCTTGGTAAATTTGGTGTGAGTTTGATTTTTTTATTTATTACTTTAAAATCTTAATAACTGATGAAAAGTCAAGACATTCTGATATATAGTGCTTGTTGCTTTTAGATGATTTGCTATTAAAAAGTAAGGAAAGTTGGGTTTTATTTTGTTTTTATTTTATTTATTCTGCCTGCTTCTTTAAGTAAAGCTCAGAAAATGAGAAATGTAGTAATTGAATATGCTTAAAGGAATGTTAAGTGATTGAAGATTATTGGGCACAGAGCACAGTCAACAAATGTACTGTTTTTCCCTGCTCTAAAAAATCTCTGGCTTGAAACTAAAGAAAAACAAAAAGGTTAACTATATAAGGAATTAGTCTTGATATTGTATGATTGTATTGATTTGGGAAGATGATAACATTTTTTCCTTATCTGTAGATTTCTTTTGAGACTGTATTTAGACAACCACCAATAAGGAAGAAGGAACTCATAAGAACTCTTGTACAAAATCCAGAAGTAGGCACAGATCTCATATTGAATTACTGCAGGTAATATTTGAGTCAAGTCTATTCTGTTTAATTGCTGCTGTAATAACAACCATGCCTACAGAAATCTATTATAGTTTAAGCAGTTATGGATGTATGTAATATCTAAATAGTCCTCAAAAAATTAGTATGAATCAGGATGCATACTGGTCTCTGGTGAATTTGGTTGTGAGGAAATACTGATGACATCAGAGGTCACAGAAAAAAATAACATTGTCCTCTCCTAGAACTTTCATGCTGGACAGTGATGCCGCACTGCAGCTTTGCATTGAAACACTTCTTCTCAAGAATGCTAATAGAAATCACGTTGAAGATGACTCTGCAGAATACAGTGAGAAGCAATCTCATTACACTTTACTGGCTAGAGTGCTAGAAATAATTCCTCTGCTGAAGAGCACAAATGACCTGGTCACTAGCCTCAGTGGAATATTGTACAAGGTAAAAAAAACAAACCAACAAAAAACTACAAAAAACAAAACAAAAAAGCCAAGCTCCTTCTGAAAAAAATAAATACTGTAACTACTTACTACTACTACTGTAACTAATACTGTAACTATGCCAAAGCCCTACATTAGAAGTAGACAAGGGCAAAAAAAAAAAGTGTATCTGCACAGTTTTTTCTTTTCATCACAATGTTTGGTCTTTCTGAGTAATACCTTGACAGTTCTTTTAGGATTTAGTATTCTGAAGTGGAGATTTTTTTGTTTTAGAGAAGTGTGCTGTGATGCTTGTATTCTTTTTTTCAATGTTATATCAATATATTTTGTATTAAAATTGAAAAGAATTAACTCAGTTTTATGTTTTGTAAGACAAATCATGTAAGATCTTATAAAATAGGTCATTATTTTGAACAGCTTGATCCTTATGACTATGAAACTATTGAAGTTGTCTTGAAAGTGATACAGAATGCTGATGAAAGGAATACCAGTATTCAGCTCAATCAGGTATGTCCAAATATGTTGCTGCTACCTTGATAATGGCTTCATTATTCTGGTCTTTTGTTTTTCCCTATTTATTAGTGTAGTTATTCAAGAGTCTGTTGAAATTAATGGAATTATGCTATCTGTGCAGCTGTCATTCATCAAATAAACTACTGATCTCTAGCAGTTTCTCAACAATAATTCGTAGCAGAGACAGAAACTCTACAGACACACAGCAACTCTTTATGTATACATATATATTTATTACATATATCTTCTATCTTAGACATTTTACTCAGGAGAGGGAAGAGGGAATAGAGTGGTTTTATGGCTTTTTTTTTTCCTTTTCTTTACTTTTTTTTTTTGTCCTCAATAGGCTTTGAGCCTTCTCAAGCATCTGGAGTCATATAAAAGAATTTCCCCACCTGTGGACCTAGAACACCAATATGTTTCAGAGCACATGATTCCTTTATCTCCAGCTTCTGAAACCAGACTACCCTTTCATTTGATATTCTTCAGAACTGCACAGTGCTTTTGGAACATTATATGTACGTTCAGTGTTCTTGCTGGCTTTATATATTTTATTTATAAAGATTGTTTTTCTCTGAAGTTTTACTTCAAGCTCATATTTATATTAACTGTATTTCCTTACTAATACAGTTACTTTCCCAAGTACTTTTGAATGCAGTTGTGCTCCCAGGTAGCTGGCTCGAGCCAAGATAATATACCCAATGCAGAATGCAGTCTTCATATGATTTCCTCAGGACCTCAAAACCAAAGTAATCCCTGTATCCTAAACGCCAGACCAGCATGCCTAATTAGGTTTGCATTCCTTCTCTCAGTGAAGGCCTGCACTTAACAACACTGCAAGTGCTTAATTTCATAGAGAAATGCCATAAGCATCTGTCTTTTTCCTTGCAGCTGCAGAGCTCAGTGAGGAATCTTTTCCAACACTTCTGTTAATTTCCAAACTAATGAAGGTAAAGTTGAATCTTAAAAAGGATTTGTTTCTAAATTCTCCTTTTTTGCCTCTATATGGAAAAAGTACAAAATTTTCTTCTGTCTTTTGTGTGAATTTGGTCTCACTGTAGACATTTTGACAACAGTCTTCTTTCATGCTTTTCTAGGTTTCACTGGATACCTTGCACATGTCTGCAGCTCAGCATGTCTTTCAAAAAAAGTTGAAACCAAAAATATTTGAAATGAGAAACATAGGGTATACATCAGTTGTTAACAAGGAAACAACTAAAACCGTGCAGACAATTCAGTCATATCTACTGTCTATAATTAATCCAGAGTGGGCTGTAGCTATGGCCCATAAGATTGCACAAGAATTTCCCACAGGTAAGATGCATATCTGATGACTTGATGGGTGAAGTAATAATAGGAGGAGAATAGATTTAGGAAAAGAAAAGCTAGTATTTGGTGTTTGATTACAGCCTATTCTTGGATACTTCCTGGGGAAGCTGGTGAACAAAGCCACGTTTTTCTCCTACATCAGATTTTGAAAAGACTAGAATGACACCCATGGTACAATCCAGTATCACTATCAAATACTTTCTTTTCTCTTAAGTTACGCTGTCTTGCTTAAAGTTCTTTTAATATTTAGCTTTCCACAACATATCATGTTCTGCCAGACAAGTTTGCCTGCAGAAGCAAATATTTCAGCCAAGTTTGAGCTAGCTTCTCCCTTCTCAGAATCTGAACAGATAATTTTGTTGCTCTTAAGGAACAAGAGCTCTCCTAATCTTTTTAATAGCTTAAAAGAAACAAACAAGAGATTAAAATAGGTATTCTGTAATCTGTAAAGGAGATTCATGAAACTAATTTCACTTATTTTGCCTTTTTTTTTTTTTTTTAAAAAAAAAAAAAGGTCCTGACCAGATTCAGGCATTGAAATTCTGTCTCCGTCTAGCTGAGAAATGGCTTAAGAATACTACAGCTAAGGTAACAGCAAACTTCCTGCAAAGATTTTTTTTTCATAGAACGATATTTATGTTCACTTTGTCTCTTGGTGCTTCGAATAGTGATATACAAATTGTATCATAACAAGCTCTCTTATGAAAGGTACTGTATTTCTGGGGAATTCCTGCTTAAGGAACTCCTCAGGGGAACCTCATTCTTTTGTTCACAACCTGGCAAAAATTAAGCTTGCAATTCCTGGAGGCTAGACCAACAAATATGCAACTTTAAAAAAAAATAAGTTTCTCCCCTTATGTTTCTCCCATTACAAGCATTTGCTGCAGGACAATCAGAGTGAATCTATTCCAACTGTGAGATCAGTAGCATGTTTAGTTTATGTGTTCCAAGACACTTTAGCTGTTTGTAGGTGTGTACATATATAAATCTGCATTGGCTCTTCATCCTTGAGCTGGTATTTCATTATTGGTAGAATAGGGTAAATGAGAACCTCATCCTTGCTTATAAATATTAAACTCTGTATAGAATTGTTGAGAAGCAATTAAAAAAAAAAAAAAGATTGTTTTATAAAAAACTATGGTGTTTTCCTAAAGGATGAATCACACGAAAAAGCAGAAGTCTTACAGAAGAAGTTATATATGCAGTATAAGCGATCAGCAACAGAAAACGTTCTAATAACCTACAAGCTGAACACTGCAGAGTATTTAAAGTCTATTGCAAAACCAGCAAACCTTATTGTTTTACTATATGACCACCACAGTATAGACCAAAGAATCCAAAATCCAACAGGTCGAGATTATCCAGGTAAGCATGTGCATCATCTAGTTTCAAAAGATGCAAATAATTGTTGTTTATAAAGAACACTAGGCTAAGTCATACTAGTCTGTTAACATATTGTCTCTGTTTATGTAGATATCCATATGGCAGCTAAGGAGATAGCTGAAATTAACAACTTGGATATGAACAAAATTTTGAATAAACTGCTGAATAAATGGCTGTGTCCAAATACATTGCCCTCAGAAGTAAGTCATCACTGAAGGTTTGGTTTTGAAGATAAACATCTAGCTACATGTCTGTTTATTCACTTGTGCAAAAACCTTAGGTTTTTTTTTTCTTAATGATTCACACTTAGTACACATTAATCTGTTTAAGCTGCACCTGACTTCAGAATTCTATCAAGTTTAATACCGTTTTTATATTGTTGCAAGTCAGCCTCTCTAGAGAGAGCTGGAAATGCTAAATGTTGAAGTGCTTTCTTTTTTCCTCAGTCTAGAGATTAAAATCTCATTTTTGATGCTACACTAATGTAGTGTCACCAGTCAAAAGAAGTAAAGGATGTTTAGTCATTGAGATGAAGAATCCTATCCCATTGCAACTCTGCAAACAGAGTTGATTGCTGCCTTTGCAACATACAGCTTTGTGAGAAGAACAGGGAACAAACATTGCTTCAAAACGCCAGTTAGCAGCAGGGGGAGGGACTGAAGAATTGTGTTGACAGCCAAGCACACTGTTAAATACATAAATAATAAAACCAAAATTCCCTCACTTGGCTACATTACAGGGGTGCCCAGCTTGCTTAAACCCTGTCATAAAAGGATAACCCAGCTATTTACAGGTCACAATTCAGATAATTCTCAAAACTATTTTCTAATGTCTTTTTAAAGAAAACTCAAGAAATCTTTGGAGATGCACAGGAAGATGAAGAACTCCGAAGGTACAGACTTTGTTTTGTATGTAACAGTGAATTATTCTTAACTTGAAAGTTATCTGGCTTTTTCAAGAAACCTAACATAGCATGTGATTCAGAATTTATTCTGCACCCTCTGGTAAGACAGAATTCTTATTAGGTGTGGTAATTAAACAAATTTGGGGCAGAAACACTGACATTCTAAAATGCAAGTGCTTTTTCCTACTATATAAATGGAATTTTCTTTGTTGATTAGTAAACACTAAGAGCTGCAGAGGAAGTGTAGCTACCCCCAAACACTTCCAGTTCTGCTACTTTGTTAGTGCAAGAGCTACTTTTTAAGGCAAACTGAAAAATAACTACTTCCAGGTGTTACAAGAAGCATAGCTTCTTTTGTTCTCTGGAAGGTTATATTGTGTGTGTCATCTTTTTGTTTTCTGGTGACATCAGTACTGATTGTGTAGTGAAGTGTGATTTGCAGTAACTTACAGATACAGTTATTTTAAGAGTAGTTTTAAGAGTTATTTGGAAGTTTTCTTCTCATGTTCCTTGGAATCTCTTATCCTCAAACTTTTTTTGGCAGTGAGATATATTTAAATTTGAATGAAAACTGATTCATTGCATTTCAGTAGCTATGCTGTATTAAAAACAATTCATTTTTGCAGAGTTATATATCTACTTCAGTCACACCCAATGGATTATAGCTCAAGAATGCTTTTTGCAATTACAACATCTGCCACATCTGTAAGTTTTTAAATTCTAGTTTTAGCTTGCTACTTATTTGATTTTAATTACAGATATAAATCTAATGTCATCTGCCAAACTGCATTAGTTCATCCTGAAAGGTGTGGATGATTTATGTGAGCTCTATGATTCTCTACCTCCATATGTCACCTCTGGAGTAAAGCTGTGGTGTTCCTTGAATGTTGCTATTGGCTGCCAACAGCAGCCCTTGTACTCTGGGTTTTCTAAATTTATTGTTAATATTAATCTGAATATAGCTTCATTAAACGTTTTCTAGAATGCACTTTAAGCCAATATAATAATATTTTAGTTCACTTTGTGTGGAATTCGAACAGAGGGAAAATCATTCTAGCACAAATTTAACCTTTTATCCTTAATAAAGATATTTATGATACTATAAGTCACAAATATTTTTTCTTGCCTGCATTAATAGCCTTACATCTAGAAGAGAACTGGTCTAGCAGTGTTCTTGGAAGGTGACAATCTATCTTAGCTAGGTAGTATAAACATTGAACGTGAACATGTCTGTTACTTAGTGTGCATTTCTGCTAAACACATTTCTGCCAGTAATCTTAAGAAATTCTACAACACAAGCTGCTTTCTTGTTCAGCCACTCACTGTTACCTTCTCACTCTGTTTTTTGCATCCCCCCAGCCCATTGGTGTTAATCAGCTGACATTTGCTCACAGGAGCAGAGCACTTAAATGTCTTCTCTACCTGGCAGATACCAGCACTGTGGAATCACTCTTCAAGAAACCCATTAAGAAAGTAAAGTAAGATGAATTTTCCCTTAGGTCTTCCTTAATAATGATGTATTATTAGTCTTTATGGACTTTGGAAAGAAATAATATATATTTGAAGAATCTGTTTGTTTTTTTTTTTTTTCTCCTTTGAGCTCTCAAAGCATATTGTTGATGAGCATGATTATGTATTTAAACTTCACTATAATTCAGTCCAGTATATCAGATGCCTAATTTGTAAACCTGATATTATGCAGAAATCATTTTGTTCCATTTTCATAAACTGCAGCTATTTCTGTGGCAATTTAAATATTTTCCTTATATATTTAGGACTCTGTTCAGATTCTGCTCTTGAATAGCTCATTTTGAGAATAAATTATCCTTTTAAAGTTCAAAATTGGTCACACAAAGACACTTCTCTGCAAAGTTAGACCAAAATCCCCCAAGAATGTTATTTCTTTGAAAATATACATATACAGCTAACTTCCATAGAAAATATCTAGAATACAGATTCCATGTTGGCAATTTGAAGTTAAGAGCTTCTACTGGAAAGTGATACTTATCATTAGCTTGTTCTTTTTGTGACTTTTTACAGGTATTTTCTAAAATGCTTCATTTACCTGGCAGAGTTTGAAGTTTTGAATATTCCATATACCTATGAATCATTTCATAAGAGTCCTAAGGAAGGAATGATTAAGGGGCTATGGAAGAATCACAGCCATGAACCCACGGTATTCTTTTTAAATCCTTTGCAATTTAAAAAGGGCAGGGAAATGAGATTTCCAGGTAGATGATAGTACATGACAAAAGAATACATATATATCAAGTATAGATGTACTTTTGTTGTTGTTGCTGTTCTTATTTAATTCTATTCATATATGTAAAATAATTTTCAGCATGGCTTGGTTGAAATCTCCTGACAGTGAAAGGTCCCTATAATGCCAGCAGAATCTAAAATTACACTGAAAACAGTAAAGATTTGAAGATCATGAAAGTAAGTATTTATTAGAACACACTGTGTCCTTGTTCTCTTTAGGCTGTCAGGCTGGTGACTGAACTTAGCCTAGAATATAAAGTATATGATTTCCAGCTGTGGAATGGCCTACTACAGAAACTTCTTGGTTTCAATATGGTAAGGAATTTTTAAGCATGGAGTTCTGCAGCGAGGTGAGCCTTTTTTTAGCCACTGATTTCTAAGGAATGTGAGAGTTGCTCACAGCAAGTTTACAATTCACGTATCTATAATTTAGAGCTGAGGTTGTTTGGCACTAGACCAATGAAGCTTTGAGAAATTTGTCTTTTAAAGTATTTTGATCTTTAGTTGTTCTCATTTTTTTTGTTTGGTTCAATTTGTTTTTTCTGAAGGCAGAAGGCCTTTCAGATGGCAAGAATAAGTTCTATGATGATAACTTTTCGTATCATTATAATTCTACAATGCAATATGCTTATTTTTCTTTGCATGTACATATTTTCACGTAAATACACACCACCTATGCTCAAAAAAAAATTACCCCTATAATTAATTACGATAATAATCCTGATTTTTGTCATTCACAATCTTACTGAACTACAGATTGACAATCAGAGGTAGTGCTACTACAACCTAATAAGTAATAGTGAGATACCTGGCAATATTGGTATATCAACAGCAGATGTTCAAGCTAGCTTTGGTCTAATAAGAGTTTTGCACTTAATAGCAAAGATGAAATCCTAATGTTTTCAACACCAGTGGGTGCTAAAGTTGTAGGTATTCACTGAGACAACATATGCCATTGCTGCTAGTCATAGCTTAATTAAGGCATGTCACTTCTCCCACAGGAGCAAAAGTGCCCTGAGGAACTCTAAGCTGACATCCTGTAGACAATGAGCATAACACAGTTCTGTACATTATTCACAAATCTTTAAAAAAAGAAAAAACACTGTAGCGTTTTATGATGGATTATTTTTGTTTCAGATTCATTATCTTAGGAAAGTTCTGATAGCAATCACTGGGATTCACTCACTATGGCAGGTAAGCAAGTATTCTGTGGCTCCTACTCTTCTTCCCCGAGCAGGAGTTTAACTTCACATTTGCACATGGAAGTGAATGGTAACTATCTCCCAAAAGGGGTGTTGTGCATGAAGAGATTCCTTTTGAATTATTATTTTATGACACTGCAATATGCAGATGAGTATAGTTATTAATTACTGATTAACACAGTGTATTTCATGCTGTGATCAGTAAACACTTATTCTGAGGTTTTTTAAAGTTAGACAGAATAACTTAAATATCAGTCAAAATATAGCAAGATCTTAGACTACAAAGTGAGGAAAGCAATGCTAGGCAATAGTTCATCCAGTGTAAAAACAAAATTCATCAGTTCCTTCCACCTGTAGTGGGTCAAGATGTCTGTGTTCATAAGTATAGTAAATAAATAAGCAACATTGTAATTTTAGAATTTTGCTGTCTATAGATTCCCAGCTTCAGTCGAGCTTGGCGAAGTGTGGTTTTATCACCATTTCTCACAGGTAGGATTATTAGCTATCATACTTGTATAGCAACTTAAATAATTTACTTTATCATGGCTTCTTTATCTCTTAGCTTCATGTCCACCAAGTCCTAAACAGATAGAGGAATGCTGTGAGTGTTTTGTGATTCTGCTCAAGTAAGTGTTTTATCCAGCCCAAAATTCTCAAAGTGGTTTTATTGACAATATTGAGCCATCTACTTAAACATAGCATGATTGAGAACTTCCTTCCTCATCTTCTACTGAAGGTGTCCTGTACTGGCTGATTTGGATGTCATTGGAATAGCTAAACAATACGCACAGTTGGACCTTCCAGCATTTGCCTTGGGATGTCTGATGCTGATTCCTCAGTCTGAGAAGCGGGAGCAGCAAATTCAGGTAAAGAAGTTTTATATTGCAACAAGAGAAATGCCTTTTACATGTGTTATGTTTAACAGAGACTGGAAGATGAGAGTTTTAGACTAGCAGCAGTTTATCACTGCCAACAGCTGTTAGACATCTCTCACCCACAGAGGCCTCAAACTTCTCCTTCTGAAAGAGATCATGTGAACACTTACTCATTTTTTAAGCTTCAAGTCATTCTCAGCAGTTTTGCCAAATGACTGCCTTTTTTGAGTTAGAGAGTACCTTCTGAGAGGGTTCAGCAGAAAGGTTTTAGTGGCTGACTTACACATCTGCATCCTGAAAACATGCACCTAAGTTTTAGGTTCCCTAACATCAAATATTTGCTTAAGGTAAATAGTCAGTGCATATGGAAGAAAAAACAAACAGAAATGTAACAAGACATATGCCAAAGCAGTATACAAAGCTACTGACAACCCACGTAATTGCTAAGGGCTAGTTCAACAACAGATTGTATCTATTGAATCCTGCTAATAAAAATCCTTGATACACAAGTTCTCTTAAAAATGGTGAGGGATATACTTTATAGAGCAAAGGAAAGCAATGAAATTGCTTTCTACCAGGATACAAACATGCTCATAAATGCATTCATCAAGATACAATTCAGAAGACAATACAAGGAGAAGCAACTTACCCTTTCAGCCAAGTCTCTAGAAGGGGAGAGCTCCAAATAGATATCCTGCTCCTTCTGCTGCAAGCACTTAAATGAGAGTGAGGAGAGGTGGACCCTGGGTGCATTGCTTACAGCTGTGTGCCCTGGGTTAGCCACGCCTTCTCACCTGGTACTCAATCACTGGTTCAGGCCGTGACCTATCAATCCCCATACATCTATTTAGTTTCCTTTCTGTTCTTTCTTTCCGTTAACTTATGCTCTGCATTATTCTTCCAGATAAAGGCTGTTCATGTATCTTTCATGAGCAAACTGGCACTAGTAAAGGTATCTTAAGTTCTTAGATTTTCTTTCAGTAAAGTTAAGGTCAGGAAGATCTTCCCAAATCATAGTACTAGTGTAAAAAATCTATGGCAATGTGTCAAAAAACCTGTAACATCTACATGAAAATAACTTTTGAAAGTTATAGAATCATTGAATGGACTGGGTTGAAGAGGACCACAATGATCACCTAGTTTCAACCCCCTGCTATGTGCAGGGTCACCAACCACCAGACCAGGCTGCCCAGAGCCATATCCAGCCTGGCCTTGAATGCCTCCAGGGAGGAGGCATCCACAGCCTCCTTGGGCAACCTGTTCCAGTGCGTCACCACCCTGAGTGAAAAAATTCATCCTAATATCTAACCTAAACCTCCCCCGTCTCAGTTTAAAACCATTCCCCCTTGTCCTAACACTATCCACCCATGTGAACATTGTTAACAGCAATAGGAATTACTACTCCTTCAGTCAGATTGCACAGATCCTGGTTTGAGATTTTCATGTTTGTGCCTTGAGTTTTAAAATATTAATTGTTCCTGAGTAAGTCAAATACTTGTTCTGAAGGGAAAACTTCTACTTCAATTATTTGCAGAATAGTAATTTTTTATTTTTATTTTTTTTTTGCAAGGCTTTCTTGTCAACATGTAATACTGAAACTGTGCTGCAACAAATAGATGAGCATATGAATGCTGGAGAAGTAGTGGCTTTTGCTTCTCAGGTAAGAAAGATTTAATTCATTTACCTTTGACTTACAGGCTTTTCTTGATGACACCTGTACACAACATTTTTCCTTTCTCCTCTGACCTTGCAAAAAATCAGTTGACATAACCTACACTTCTGAAATTTATAGCAGAATTTGCTGTTTTCTTATTGTTGTGCAACTGGATTAGTATTTTATAGATATAAATATACACCAATGTGCACACACAGTGCTTTCTTGTAGACTGTCCCTATTTGTCGGACAGCACTGTTTGCAGTAGCACTGCTTTATTTTTCTAAAAAATGTTTTAAGCAGAAACATCAAATGGTTCATGAAACTGTACCCTCTTGTCTTACTATGCATAGCCTTCTGAAAGGCAAGCTTCTAATGAATTCCATATCTGAATCTAGTCTTCAGAAAATCTGCCATTTTTCAGCACTGCAAAAGTAATAATCTAGCTCTATGGGAGGTCCAAAAAAACCCACCTGTTTTGTTTTGTTTGTTTTTTTTAATTCAAAGGTTTATTATTTTTTATGTATAAAATAATAATACTTTCCCATTGCTAAAACTTAAATCTACAGATTAGATCTTTGATTTTGGACAATATCATAAATGAGAAGCTATATGAAAAGTTCTTGAAAACGAAGTATTTCCCACTGGTGAAGCAACAACTGATGAGCACTCACCGAATGAAAGAACTGGTGGATTATTTTGCCAACAAGAACTGGTAGGTTAATAAAACAGATGATGCATTGCTTACAAAAACTGAATCTCTCCTTTACTTTAGATTTCCACCACCAGACCTATCTGACTTCAGAACTGCACAGTCATACTTTGATTTATAGTTTGTGTATGGCTTAATTCTTGGCTTTTTAGAGAATTTCTGTTGACAAAGTTAATAAACTTTCCTCCTACAGCATGGAGGATGCAGCAACCCTAATTCGAGAGTATCAAGAGAAATATGGAAACCCTACTCTGCTAGATAAATCCTCCTCTGATATTCTGAAGGTAAAATAAACCACTTTTGTACCTCATACAGCACTTTTTCCTTTTTTCTAACCTGGAACTTTCACTCAACTTCTAGCAAAAATACTTGTTAACTGATTTTTAAGTAAAATATATTCTATATACTAAAATCCCTTTATTGATTCAAACATATTTTACTTGAATCAAATCTGAGCAGTGATAAACCTGATGCTTTCAAGCACTTTCACAAGTCTTAGATTACATCCTGTTTTCTAAACCTTTCTCATATTGTCCTCTTACCCTCCAGATGTACCTGAATGGACCACAAGAGATGTGTGTACTAGAACTGTCATCTATGAAGTCTTGATTTGCCCTCAGTCTTTTCTCCCTCTGCTGCTGAGTGTTATGCATTCACAATGCACATAGTGGTTAAGTAAATGCTGAACTAAAATCTCACTGCTCTTTTACCAAAAGCTGGCCCTAGCTTTCCACATCTTTTTCTTTTTTTTCTTTAATCTGTTCTAGAGTGTTTTCATAAGCTGTCCCTTGTAAAAAAAAGCAGTTAGATTTACAGCAAGAGTCCTATTTCCATACAATAGCAACGTTCATATTCTGCACTTTGACTTTAAGAAGGATTAACTTTATTTCATTTACTTCTGTTTTATTTCTCTATGTTGAAGTCTGCTGTTAGGATCACTAAGATTTCATTCACACAGACGTAACTTGATGCAATTGTGATCAAGTTTTAAATTGGAAGCATTGTGCTTCATGTAAAATATAGTTTATAGACAGCTTCATGTAAAATATACAAACAAATTGTGATTTTAATTACAGTGAGCACAAATAAACTGACTTAACTATCAAAATTGACCTTAGAGTCTTTTAATGGCTTTGATGTACAGATAAATTTGTCAAGAAAAGTTGGTGATGTTCTTTTTCCTACTGTAAACATGCAGAATTCAAGGAGCATGTATTTCACTGCAGGAAATAGCAGTTAGCTGAAGTGTCCTGAGTTACCAAGCTCAAACACTGAGGTTTTTTGTAAGCAAAGCAGGTTTATTTCAAATAGAAGGTATTTAGCCAAAGTTACTGACACAGAACTGTAGGTTCTTTGGGTTTGAAGGATTTGTTTCACAAAAACATTCGTGACAACTACAGCACAGCCTTCTGCACAAATACTTCACTACCATTTCTTTTACTGCCAAGGACAACGTATGCAAAGGAAACAGGCCACCATTCTAAATTCTAGATGTTGTGCAGAGACAACTTTATTTATATTGGAAAATCAGCAGTCATAAGAAGTAAGAGCTGTTAAAATACATTCAGTTCCCTGCAGGTACCTGGGACTAGGAGAGACAAAAGCTCCAGTCTTCCTGAACAACCAACTTTTTACCCTTCGGCAGCAGTACAAGTGCTGTATGGAATTACATTATTTAAAACCTTTTTACACAAAGCAAAATGGGCAAATGTAATATCAAATATAAGCCATAAATAAAGGAAAGCTCATCACTGTTCACAGATTTAATGAGACAGTCATTCATTAAAGCACAGCAGTGCTCTGAGTAATAAAAAGACTCAGGTTCAGCTTTCTACAGTGAAATTACTACTCCAAGGTATGTTTTCATTCCAATTTTTTTCAAAAATATATCCAATTAAAGGACTACATTATACTGAATGAGAAATCCAAATCTCAAATGGATTTTAAAGCAAACTAAACATGCCTCCAAGGGGCCTTGCTATTTTTATTCAAGCCTTTTCCAGTCTTCTTTTTGAAAGTTCCATGCACTGTTTTGGTGACGTCTGATAAGCATTACCAAATGAAAAAACTGGCAGACATCTCAAAACCAAGTGCAACTGTTGCATTTTCTTCAACGGTTCATAAAGGCTTGTTTTCTTGTTTTTCTATGAAGGGAAATTTATGACAACATGAAAGAACTGTACTTCAACAGTTAGTGACATATTTTACAAATCAATTCATACAGAGAAAAGAAGAAAACAATGTTATAAAGTTATTACCAAGAAGTTACACTGCTAAGCTGTTAAACATTAAGTGTAGTTCTGTAAACTAGTAAGGAAGGATTGTAGTAACATGCAGTTCTGGAATGAGACAGTAAAAATACCACACGAGCAAATATCTTCTAAGATTTTTTGTACTCAATTCTTTCTACTTTCACATCATCTCCAATCAGCTGATAGACGTACGTAACTACTGTAGAAGCCTGGATATCCATCAGCACAAATGACGGAATGATGTTGCTAGAAAGAAGGAAAAAAAAAAAATCACATGAATTGAGAGTGTGTATATAATAACCTTAATGGTGTTTCACTGTCAGACTTCTTAGCAAGAATCACTCCTGAGAAAAACTGATTTGAGTTTTGTAAGCACAGTACATCAGATCTGAAGCTTTAAGGATTTCTAGTCATCTGTTTCAGTCCAGGAGCCTCAGCAAGGACAACGAGTCCTCCTCTACTATAGGTTACATTTTTAAATGTTGGGCAAATCTCAACCTTAACAACAAGTTTTCTTATCAAAAAGAAATATCCCACAGCTGTTTCTCATGCTTTACTTACTTCTCCAAGGCATGATAAGCTCCTGTAGCTGATCCTGGATTGATATAGAACTTGTTTTCGTGTTCAAATGCCTCAAATTTGTGTGTATGTCCTGAAATGAGGATGTCCACATCAAACTGCCTCTGTAACAGTGCCAGGCTGGCCATATCACCCCAAGGAATAACCTGGTGGCCATGAATCAGACCAATTTTGAACTGTCCAACAGTTACAACTTTCTGTTCAGGATAATTCAGGTTCTAAAAATCAGAAGTAAAAAAAAAAACAGAAGCAAAATAAGCTAATTAAGCCCCACAAACTGATTAGATGTACAGAATCATCCATACAAAAAAAAAAAACAAAAACACTAGATGAAACCTAAGTCAGTCTGATTGGTTCTGCTGCTTTTATCAGCACTGTCAAGAGTTTGGTAACGATGCCAGAAATTTCAGAGACACGACAACAGGAGGTCCTGGTTGTTAAGTCAGCCTTAGCTCAGTGCCCAATTCAGTTTTAATCACACTGACCACCATACTGACTGTGTAACTCACATTAATTGGAACCCCAACTCTTTTACTCAGTTTACTTTTCAGTCTTAGCACTAAATAAGTTCAGATTGCCCATTTTTTTACTTAAAAGTACAAGTAACTCAACCACTGCCTTGAACACAAGCCGAACACAAAATACCACTACCAAAAGAGGTCACTACCTCATCAAAGTCCCCTCTGACAACGTGAACATCCCCAGCGAGGGTCTTGAGGTAGTCATAAGTGTCCTTGGTGCAGAGGTTTCCCGTGCAGAGGATGTGCTGGATCTTCCCTGGAACCAGCAGCTTTTTGAACTTGGCTGGGAGGCTGTTGCATCGATGTGGAATGTGAAGATCTCCTAACACTAACACCAACTTAACAGGTGTCATGACAGGAAAGAACAACCATTACAGATACGTTAGATGAGAATTATTAAGTAACAAAAAGCACCACAATGTCTTCTTCTGTTTCCCAATTGTATTTTGATATAAAAGCTACTAAAATTAGAATTAAATAAAGGAATATTTCCATATTTCAGTGAAAACAGGGGCCCATATTAATAATGAATGTTACCAAGAGGAAAGCCTT
Source organism: Phasianus colchicus (assembly GCF_987193195.1). NCBI lineage: Eukaryota > Metazoa > Chordata > Aves > Galliformes > Phasianidae > Phasianus > Phasianus colchicus. The sequence goes on along the minus strand of NC_143453.1, from coordinate 7,481,410 downwards.
ACAAACCTCTGCAGATGTTTTGTGATTTTGTTGCTGAAAGACACTGAAAAGTATAACAGAAGAACTGCATTACTACTTGATGTGATGTACACAAAATTGGGAACTACCATAAGCTGTCCCATTTTCTTTTTCCCCTTAAACTAGAAAAGATACAGGACATCTGTACCAGATGCTCTCAAGCACAGACCTGGCTGAACTGCGGCCACATCCCTTTAAAACTCCTTTCTACTTTAGTTGATGTCAGTATTCTAATAAAAAATAAAATAGTAATAACTAATAGCAAATTTGTTACGTGTTAATAGTTAACCAGAACAGGAAGCTTGTTCTGAACACATATCATAAGACAGTGAGATTAACAAAATAAAGAGGGAAAAAAAAAAAAGCACAAAACCCCTCAGAACACTGCAGAGAAGATAACCTGGACTACTGCATCCAGTGTTTATATTACCAGGTCTATACATTCAGAGTTTCAGTTCTACAGATGCAATGAGAATGTAAATTTAATGGGGGACTTCAAAACTACACAACCAGATTAAGATGTATAATGTTAAACTATGGTCTTAAGTCTGCTAATAGAGAAAATAATTAATGCAAGCAAAGTAGCAATAAATTAATTTTGCAAGAAGGGCATGAAAAGCTCCACGCAGCATGGGGTGTATTGCTACTACGCTAAACCCACTGAATTTAGAGATGGTCTCCCCCACTGACTCGACAAAAACCTCCCTATTAACTGAGTTTATCTTCCAATTAAAAAGCTTTGTTAGTAAGCCAGTTCCTAAAAGCTTATTGTCCAGGCGTAACATCCTGGTACCAAGACAGCTCCTAAACTGACAGTCACCAGATCTGTTTGTAAATAGACACAGTCTGTATACATAGATGTATCTATGTATGCAGCAGTAACCACATTTACCTTTAATACTCGCTTTTACCTTATTTTTTTAGGCCATGCAGCTGTCGTTATGTCAGCAGCCACCCGAAGAGGCACAGAGGACTTGGGTGGCTTTGGGAGTCCTTTTCCCCTATTTTTAATTGAAAATGTCTCATTGCTGGTTAAAGTGGCACTAAACAGATGCACTCACGGATGGTTAAAGGTCTGGGCTGTGGAACAGCAGCTCTACATTTGATGTCTAATCAAACTGCTGCCACTTCCACAAAACCCCAACAAAGCTCAAAGACCTTTTCCTCTGAACAAACAGGCAGGCCCCAGATTTTCCCAAACCACATCTGAGCTCCTGCTAATTAAAAAAAACAGCTCTGTAGGCTGCATCCACAAAACCTAAATGCATCGAAGCGTGTTACATCCGGAGCTGAGGGGATGCGAGCAGCGGCCCCAGCCCCACCGCAGCCCCAGCGCCGGGACGGAACTTACTCTGTGCCCGGCCTGAGCGGGTGGAGGAGTTGATTGCAGACAGGGGAATGGGAAACAGGGCGAGGCGTGATCAATGTTAAACCAAGGAAAGCAACAGAAAAGAAAACAGAGCCAAATGAATAGGCAAATCATAATTAATGAATTGTCGATGTTATGAAAGCAGCGTCAAACGGTAAAAAAATAAAATCAAACAACAACACCACCACCACACGGCTCCCTGTGCGCGGCCCTCGCTGCTCTCCACCCACGGCACCCGCTGCTCCCTCCCCGCTCCATCTCCCTCAGTTCGGCCACAGGCGGATTTTTAGGCGCCGACCGACACAAAGCGGGGCCTCCTCCCGGCCGCCGTCGGCGCTGGGCCGCCTGGAGGTGACGCGGGAGCACCTCAAGAGCATCACAGCCCAAAGGCGAGACCCGGCGCTCCGCTCACCATCCTGCTCGGCACCGCACCGCCCGATGAAGCCGCTCCCGGAAGTCAAGAGGTCTCTCCCGGAAGTCAGGTGACTTCTCCCGGAAATCACGCCGCCCCTACCTCCCCTCCGCTACGGCTCCACCGCAAGGCCAAAAGAGCGCGAAACGCGTTTCTCCGGCGGTTACATCCGGGTCCCTTGCTTCTGAGCGGAGTTTCCCGCCCTTTCTGTTATGTGAGGAGAGAGGGCGCGGGGCGGGCGGCCATGAAGTGTGTCATTGGGGGGACGCACCTCAGAGGTATCTGCTACCTCAGGAGAGGTGGTGGCACGTCGAGATAGAGTGAAGAGCCTTCCCTAAGTGGGGCGAGGCTGCCACAGCGGGGTTTGGGGCAGAGGAGCCGTTGCCCTCGTGGCACCACGCTGTGAGCATTTATCACAGAGCTCTGAGCTTGTGGTAAAACCGAAGGCCAGGTTCTCTGTGGGCTTCTTAGGGCTGGATCTATATGTTCTGCGTGTTCAGTCTTGTGGCCATCTACAAAGTGACATTTCTGTCAAAAGCAGCATTTTGTGCCATCACTGAGATCGTTTGTGGTGATGCTGGGCTGTACACCTGCAAAGGGACACACCAAATCCACAGTGCTCCTCAGTGGGTGGAAACACAGAGGTGTTAGTGACACTAAAAAAGAGCAATGCTTTCTCCCATACCATCATTTCACTTGGAAAAGCATGAGAAACGTCTAACTTTTCCCCTTAAATTGTTCTGGAGAAAGTTACGAGGTATAACTTGTTTTTCAATTGACCTGAAATGCATCTCATGCCATTCTGTTTCCCTGGCAGTGTTTGGGAGAGCAGTGCACGCCATGGCACGGGTTAGCGATGAGTTCTGCTTTGACCCCATAGACAGAGGTGTAAGTACATTGGATTTACTGACAGTTTAAAGTCTTTGTTGGAAACAGTGTTTGTGGTTTTTCCTGCAGGTCTTCTTCAGTCTGAGCTGCATTCTGTTTCCTCCCTCCACTTTCAACATGGACAAATGCCGTGTTTTCTGTGATTGTAATTATGCAGATGGTATCACGGAAGGGTCATTCCTCTGCCCCTGATATTTCTGGGGATTTGGTTACCTGAAGCTTGTCCAGGACATCCGGGTTAATACCAAGGGTTTTATTCCCATTGTCACAAATCAGATGGTTGATGTGTTGCTCCGCATCAGAAATTGCCTTTAAATGACATGTTTTTGTCCTGGTGTGACTCAGCAGGAAGAATGCTTCCCGTTAATCAGACACCACTTCCCTCAGAATTGGGTTTTTCTCTAGAGCTTTCTTAATTAAAAGCAATGAGCTCAACATGCTGTGGAGCTGGTGCATCAGAAGTGGAAATACTGTTTGTAAATGAGATGTTGTTTAGGTGCTGGAAGTGTTTGCTTATTTGTGTATCTCATGGATTGTTTTAGAACAGGCTCCAATCTTTCAGATACCTGAAATAGGACTTCTAAGGGGCTGGGTAATCTGCATGTCAAGGTTTAACTCACACATCCCTGCGTTGGGTTCCCATGTCTGCATAACGGCTGAGACTTCTGACTGGTAATCAGAAGGGGATTAGTCTGAACACAGCAATAGAAGTGATGCATCTGGATTTGTTTGGAGATGTACACACATAAAGGTTTTGTGGCTTAGGTGTGGCATTGAAGATAGCACGCAGAAGGTACAGAGATGGCTTTTTTATTAAAGGCTCAATATGAAACAGCTCTGAGTTAATGAATTACTTTGCATTTATTTTCAGCTTGCCTTAAGATCAGTGAATTCTTCTCGGTCAGCATATGCGTATGTCTTCTTCTCATCCATGTTTTTTCAACATTACTGCTCCACAGCTGCGCCTCAGCCGTGTCAGAAAGAAAAACAGTTATCACTTGCATGTAAATTGATCATTAAGGTATATTTTAACACATTGTTACATGCAGCTTTGAAAACAGCAAGTCAGCCTGCTTTCCAAATGAAGTGGTAGGGGAGGATCATATGGGCAGGCAGGTTGCTCTAAACTGAAGGGCTCCTGAGCAGTTCTGCAGAAGGGAGCGTTACTGTTTAATTGTTTAAAAGGTGTAGTCCTGAGCTGTGCCTTGCAGAGTCCAAAGTCTGAATTAGCCTCATCTTGGGGTGAAGGAATGCTGTGTTTCTGTCTGTTGAGGGTTTCCCATATAGCCTTTGGGAACAGCATGAGCTGGAGAGCATTGACACACTGTTCTGCAAACAGGGCTGTGGGTGGGTGAGGACAGCGAAGATCAACACCAGCAGCCTGCACTCTGCTTACAGAGCAATCATAAAAGCAGGAGCTTGGGATGAACTGCATGAGAGAAATAACACTGCAAAATGTCTTAGAGAGTAACCTCTGCACTGATTGTCTGTTTTTTTTTTCAGTCAGTTCTTCCTATATTCAGATGTGTAAACGTGCTGGAAAGGCACGTGGAGAAATGCAACATTTACACAGATGATAAAGATCACCACATAACTTTTCAGCTCCTCTGCAGAAATGGTACGTTATACATAGAGTGCATTTCCACAAACAGGAGCAGTCTCTAGCAGCAGGACAAGGTGTAATTATTAACTGAGCATTATTGATGGGACGTTATGCCAAACGCTTTCAGCCTCCTCACATCGTAATTTATGTTGTGACATTGCCTTGCTAAAAAGCAGTTATAACAGCATTTCCCAGACTTGACTTTCATCTGGTCAGGAATTATGTGTACTTGTTAATTGTCTTTTGTTTTCCACCAGCATTTATATTATTGTAGCAATTAAATGTTGAAGGTTTTCGTCCTGCATCTGTTACTATTAAATCATTTGCTGTGGATTCTTAAAAATGTCAGAGACTTGAGGAAATAACGAAGAGGATGAAGGAAGGCAGAGGGCATCAGAATTTGGTTTTCTATTTGGGGGTGAGATATTGCTACACAGGTAGAGTGAGTCACTTATTTCCTTTGTTGAGATGTCTTGGAAGAGCAATTAATATTAAAAAGGTTAGAATTCTAGACCAGCATTGATTTTCATTCATATATTTTATACCTAGGTATTGTAAAAACACATAATCTGGCTTTTCAAGAATGCGACCCATTACAGGCTGTTTTTGCAAAGCACATGTGTCCAAATGTCCTCAGAGCCCACTCCAGGTAATGAACATTCACATGTTTTGTTCTGGGGAAAAAAATAATAATAACCAAGAGGACAATACTGCTCCTACAGTCATTAACATCACCAAAATCTGGGTGGGGCCCACACTCAGAAATGGTGAATTGCTGCTAAATCCCTTGTCATGATGTTGGATATTTCACATAACAGCTTCAGGAGCTGGATTTGATCTGGGATTGTTGTGCCATTAACCCTGCTGCAAGCTCGAGAAGCACATAATCCATGATTTGAATCCACACCTTTGCTATGCTACACAATGACTTGTCTCATGTAAAATCATTTTAGTGCTAAATTCATCTTCATAGGCTGCTGGCTGATATAATGGTTCACTTTCCAACGAGTCAAGAAGAAGTCACCTTATCAGTTACTCCAACAAGGGTTTGCTTCAAGAGTTACACTGAGGAAGACACTGGTAAGGAAACAGAAAACACAAAGGAACACCAGTCAGTCATACTGCCATTCTTTGGGTTTAACGTACCTCAGAAAACTTGAGGTTTAGGACACTTTCCTGGTGTCAATGGCAGAAGAGGAAGAAGGAATTAGAGGGATTTTGCTTTTGTTGTGTCGCACGCGATGCGAAGTACTGCCTGCAGCAAATGTTCTGTACACACTGAAACAAAACACGTCCTCTGAGTGCGTTATCTGGTGATGGATTGTGTTCCACATTCAGGTGTCATTTCCAAAGAGGTGGCAGCTGTTGAGACTTGTTTTCAGCTGCAGGCGGTGGCTCTGCCTCATAGAAGTTGGCAGCTCTCTTACAAGCATTTGTTTCTACAGTTTTAAGAACCTCACAAGGGTATATGTGAACATGCAGTGTGTTGGGGGCTGAGAAACAGAAATGTGGGACCCATTGGTAGTGCTGTGCAGCAGTCAGGCTGTAGAGGAAAGCCGGACAGGAGTGCAGTGCTGAGAGAGCTCTGACTGCCTCTGAGACTGTGATGCATTATGGCATTCTGATTTTCTTTCCACACACCTGATAATAATTAACAAACAGTTGAATGACAGTGAGCAACACCTGATGCTGAAGAGCTTATTGTCCATTGTCACTTACATAATACCAGGAAAAAAATTACAGTTTAGAACAAATAACTTCAGACCTCTTTTATAGTCCTCTGAAGGTTGCCAGCGATTATGACCCATCTGTTAAAGTCACACTGCTTTTGGTCTTCCCAAATGTCTTCCAGAAGCTGACAGTAGCAGTAGTGCCTGTAGGAGAGCAGATTTACAAGGCTGACAGCAGTACTGGGCTTACAGCACCTTGTGGAATATGAAATAAACTCTGTTAAAAGCCACGTAAACCCACAGAGAGCGCTGTAAATAATTTCAGGATTTTTTGTTTTACCTAACTACAAAAATAAATGTAAATAAGCTGGACATCTACTATTATTAGTCACTTATTATTAGCCAAGTACTTATTGAGATGCTGCTGATCTAAAAAATCATTATAATCGTTTTGTTGAGGTTTCACTCCAGCCTTGTTATTTCAAACAGACTTTACAAAGACAATGGTTACCGAAATACAACTGAGTCCAGATGAATTTGACTACTTTCAAGTTGGAGTCGATTCTGAAGTGACATTTTGCCTTAGAGAATTGAGGGTACGTTAAGAGTTTGGTGTTTTCAGTTATTTGACCTGGATAACACAGGAGAATGATCCCAGCCTCTGGTGTTCCCCCAGGCTGCTGGCCAGCTGTGCTATCTCACCAGCTGGCTAAGGACAGGCTTTAGAAAGGATCTTCAAAGAAACTCTTAAAACAGCAAAACCCCATCTACCCAATGCTGAGATAACATTAGCACTACTGCAGTAAGCATCGTGGCCACAGTAATTCTACCTGCACAGCTCCAGGCAGAGAAAGCAGAAACTGTGATCTAGCAGCAGTAGCCTTTTTTCCTTTAAAGTAGACTTCACTTTTTTTGCCAATAAACAACAGCTGCATTCTAACATTAATCTTCTTCCACTTTTAAAACAGTACTCAACCTCTCACCCCTTCTTTTCAGGGACTGCTGGCATTTTCAGAAGCTACCAGTGTTCCTGTCTCAATCCATTTTGACATGCCTGGGAAGTACGTTCTGGAGCTGCCTGTGGAAATTGTTGAGATATAACCACACTGTCAATTTTTATCTGCAGGTTACTCAAGCATTTAACTGTAACAGTAAGATATTCATGTCAGGCCACAAGTTATATTTCTAATTAGTCTGCAGTATGGGGTTAAGTAGTTTCTTATTGAGCACAAAGCATTTAACATAGACCCCTGTATGTGGCTGTTTGTGTTTAGACCAGTTGCTTTCAGCATTGAAGACACGGTGCTGGAAGCCAGCTTTATTTTGGCTACGCTGTCTGACATCAGAAGTGAGATGGCTTCCCAGGAGCCTGCGTGCTTCTCACAGATGCAGGAAAGGTAACAGCAGGCTGCAGAAGTGGGGGAGGGAGGCAGACTGGCATAGCAGGCTGAAACAGCTGAGTTTAAATTTTCCTACTAAGTGATGTGCAGGGTATTCATAAGCATTGTACTTATCCTGGAGCCTTTATTCATAGGAAAACTGTGCATTGGATAGATTCAGAAAAAATTGAAATAGTTTGAGATGCAAAGCATGACAACTAGACCACTCTCTTCCCATCAGTGCATCGCTGAAGCTTGCAGCTATGTCTGCTATTCGTATAGGCAGTGCCACAGCTCTGACAGCCACTTTGTGCTTGAGCACAAGTCAACTCACATCTTACCTGTCAGCACAGGAAAGGTTTGGCCAGATGGTCCCTTTTTGATCACAGATCATTTTCCTTACTTGTACTGCTGAGGAACCACTTCTGCAGCAAACGTCGAGCCAGCAGCCGAGAGTTTGGGCACTGTTTCTTGATAACAAAACAGCATGGAAACTTTCGGTGCGAGGGAGAGTGCTCCATACTCTCACAGTTTTATCTCCATGGGGCTTTGTTGCAGTGAGAGGGGTTGCTGAGAAGCTAATCTAAAGCTGTAGTGCCTTCTGTTAGCATAAAGACTTCCTAACAAAGGCACGCAGAGAGATGTTACAAATCTGACCTATTCTCTCTAATTCAGCTCAAAGACACCTGTGGACAAATGCATTGATAAGGATAGCAGTGCTGGAGCAGTTGCTTCCAAAAAGCCACGATGGAACAGACAGGCACAGAACACAGCGTCAGGAGCACCTGCAAGTCCCTTAGCAAAACAGGTTAAAAGTGTTTCCCCAGTCTCATACAGAGATACTGCAGTCACAGGAGGAACAGCTGTAACAAAGGCAGATGACCAAGCAGTGCTGGAAGCAGAGTCTCCTTATCACAAGGTAAGGACCCTCCCAATCACATTTACATTCTATGATAAAACAGTGTTATACCTTAGATGGCATTTAGAAGCTGAATACTACACACAGTCCCAATCTTCCGAAATAATTAGCCCTCAAATTCTGTTTTACATGCAGTGTCTTATTCCTGTGATTGTTGCATTTTCCAGTTTCATTCGTTGTTCTTTGGAGCAGTTTCTTTTAAGGAGAAGGATGCCATCAGTCATGCCTTCCACAGTTTAGCAACAGCTAGTGACACAGAAGAAGATTTTGGCAAGACGCAGAGCTCACAAGTTCTCCAGTAAGGTGGAATGAATGAATCTAAGACTATCGGGGTCTGCCCTGAAAGTTAAGTGTGTATTTGGCATGGTGTAGAGATGTTTCTAGCTTTAGAACTAAGTTTAATTCTATTATGAAAGTATCCTAAACTTCTTAGGCGAGTTAGAACTGAATGGAAACTAACTGTACCTGTATTCTGACCATTCTAAAATGGAGGATGCTGTCCTAACACAAAGTTAGGTCATTTAGTTTTGTATATGCTGTTGATATGCTGCTTTGTATGTCCAGCTCTTCAGTCTCACAAGAGAATTCAACAGTGTCCAAGCTTTAGACAAACAAAGCTGCTCTTGTACAGCTACAAGCACTGGAATAAACCACCCGCTCCTATATAGCCAAATTATTGCTTATATGGTTGGTATTATGACAGAAACTTGTAGAACTACTGCTTAGCTGACAAGAAAGTTGGCATAAAAATGCATTTAAAAAATAAAAATGATTCAATAACCAATTTGAAGCTTGAGTTTAAGAGTTCTGGTGTTTCAGGTTTGAATTGTTCTTTTCCCTTCCCTCATCACTTCCACTGAGTCAGCAACAGACACCAGCAGCAGGGCACAGAACAGCAAGAACACATCCACGTCCACATCCAGCAATGGTGGGTGGTACAGCAGGCACCTGACCTGTGCTTTGTACCATTAACAGAGTTTCTGCAGACAACTTTGATTAAAATAAACACATTTTAGTATAAATACTATATTTATTAAATATCTTTACAATTCATTTAAATGTATTTACAGAACTATTCCTGCATAAGTTATACCTCAGACATGAAATTCACATAATCGCCTCTTAGGTAAGCATAGATGATAGTCTCATTTAACAACAACAAAAAAAAGCATCCTCATTAGATACAGACTCAGATTTGCTTCATTATTTCAGCTACCTTTGGAAGAAACTACTTCATACAGTCCTTTTCTACACACGCAGTCTGGTTTCTCCCTAGAGAAAGGATATCCACTGCTGAGAGATGGAGATTCCTTCCCAAAATGCTTTACCTCACCTCTCCCATCTCCCTTACCCAGTCCTGTCTGGTCCCAAAATCTTTTTTTTTTTTTTTCTCCCCAGCCATACCTTCTTTATGAACACAAAGAAAGTGTAGAGAGAAACTGTACGTGTAGGTCTCCCAAAGACAGCCATCGAAGTAGCACGGAACCACAGACTTTTCCATTTCACATCTTAGCCCTTTTTTCACCCATATACCCAGTAACACAGCTGCAGAAATCCCAACTCCTGCACGCACTGCGGTACCGCAGGGTCCGGGGATCGCCCCTTCCCTTCAGATTCCTGCTCCACAGCAGCCAGCTCCTGACAGCTAACAGGAACATTCCGTGACAGCTGAAGCTGTTCCTGCATGTTCCCATGCTACAGAACACCTCTCCTGTACGCTCCTCTCACGAACACACAAGAACCTAATTCCTCAAAAGCGTTACTGCTTCATGCATCATTTCAAGTTACTTTGATAGTATGGGCCCTGTCCTTTCCTCTTCCAAAAATTTGTTGTGCGCAGACAGCTTAAGTTCATAGGAAGAAATTAGGTTTGATATGTTTAGAGTGCATATCTTAAAAAAAACAAAACAAAACAAAAACAAGCGTGTGATAAAAATATCAATTCTTTATAATACAGTATTGCTTTATAAACAGATGGAAAAGCTATCAGCTTTACTGGTCTTTGGTGTGTCCAGTGAGGGATAAACTCATGAATTGTAAATTAAAATCCAATTTTGTTCTTTATTAAAAAAAAAAAAATCAGGATGTGATGTGAGGCAGATGGCTTTATAGACACCACTCAGCTACGAACTGCTTCAACACAAACAGCAAGGCAGAGGCTCAAACCCAGCAGGCAGCACAGTTCGCTTCCGGGGAGGTGGCCGAATCTCTCCCATGGAGGATTCCAGGCCCTGGACCAGCAGAGGCAGAGCACAGAGGATGCAACACCTCACACACCTCTGCTATGCTCATCTGTCTGATCCACGTACATTTCTCAATTCATAGTTCTAAAAAGTGGAGGGGGGAAAAAAAATGAAGGCTGGAAATGAGTGTAGCGAGAGTGAGGAGTCAGAGTGCAAAACAGTCCGGGTCTACAAGGGCATCATTTTAAGGTAAGTTCAGGGGAAAAGAGTAATTGATCAAATCAGCTCTAGTGAAGAAACACGACAGTCAATACTGAAGAATAAAATGTGAAGATACCCAGATTTGAGAGGGAAACACCCCTCCCAAATACGAGAAACAAAGCCCTATACTGCAGCATGAATACATTCCTTCTAACGAGACAGCTAGAATACAGCTTGTTCAGTTTTAAAAAACAAAGACTGGCAATTTGTGCAAAGTTATCCACCACTCACTGCTCCATGTATCGCAAAACTAATTGATTTTTCTTCATTAACATAATCCTCCCCATACCCTCACCAAAATAAGATTTTGGTCAAGTTAGGGTAGTTAAGGCATTTTGACAAGTAATTACAAGGTGATTTAAAATAGGTACGTAACATTACGCCAATTTAGGAATAGCAGATAAATTACTGAAGAGCTTCCAAATTAATCACTTATTATAAATGAAATGCCTGTTACAAGCACGATGCATTGAAATAGAGTAAAATGACATGTACATGGTACATGTTAAATGATCTTAAATAAAAGCTTGACATAGTTACGCAAATATACAGTACAAGTCCACAAAAATTCTTTAAACAAGTTGAGGTAACCTCAAACTTAAACAGTTTTAATGCAATAAACCAGGTAGTAAAGATCTCCTCCTGAGAGCAGGTAAGACTGCTTACTGACCGAGTTTAACTGCACTCACCTAGACATTGACATTACCCGACTTTTTATATATAAAAACATGGCTTTAATTTATTTCTACATACTCTTCTACCGGCAAAAAAGTTAATGAAAAACTGACCAAAAATATATATATCTTTACAGCTATCAGCTATTCGTATGAACCTCGAAATAGAAAGGAAAGCTTGCTGGAACGGGGGGAACAACTGTGAGCTGCTGTGATTCCAAAGGAAATGTAATATTGCAAAGTGGCTGTTAGATAACTGTAAACATCATTAAGGTTCATTCTGAAAACCCTAAACTTTAGTTTCTGAAATGTTACGTTTTGCTGATTATTCATTGATGGTTTCCATTTCTGTACTTACTGCTGCTGCCACAGCATAAGCAAAGAGGTGCATGTGGGAGCCAGAAAAAACGAGGGTCGTCTGGCCTTCAATTGGTGCAGCACGTGCTGTTCTACACAAGAATGGCAATATTCATACAAATGATGTTTTGTTAACAACAGATTTATGTACCAAAAGTAACGATGCTCGGAGCTGAGGCTGATCTGCTCTCTGTGCAGCCTCCTGCTGCAGCATTTCCGCTGTATCACCTGTGCTGGTCAGATGGGTTAAAATGCTTTGAAGGACCTCAGCTTCGACCATCTCTGGTGGTTTTTTAGATGGATTATAGTTTCTGTTTAAAAAAAGATAGTTATCCACAGCCAAAACATCCAGATACCAGCCCCATTATGGACGAATGATCTGCAGAACTTTTTAAGATCACGGTTAAGCACCTGAAATCACAAAACACATTTGCATCCATATAACTTGACCTAAAGTATGTTTTTTGAAATTTTGAACTAGAAAAGGCTCCTAGGCTGACACCGTGTATGGCAAGAGCAGAATGTTTACAGCAGTTATAAACCTCCTGAAAACTGGAGCTTAGAAACACGAAACCTCAGCTATCACTGTAACAAGACTACGCTTATGAAACTGTGTTCTGTAACATACCCTTTAACGAACAGTGAATGTTTCTAGTAGATAGAATAATATGCCCTCTTGTAGAGGTTTTAGCTATTGAATCTAGTCTGAAAGATGATAAACCAATTCTACTCATCTGAAAGTAAGTCACATTTCAAATGCAATAACAACGTGGGATTGATCCTCCCCCTTTTATGGACAATTGCTAAGCTCTGAAAGACATGCTTCAAGCCTTGAGCTGCTTCTTCACTTCTTGCTGGCAGACAGAGACCAGTGCACTACGAGAGTGGTTCTTAACAAGGACTTCAGTTGTGTCTCAAGACAGGCAACGAGCTCACAAACTGGCTGCAGAGATCAGCTGCAAAGGAAGAAAGCCATCCTGCCAGCAGGAAACCACACGTGTGAAGCTGGGAGCTCGGGGATAATGAAAACATCGGCAGCTGGCACTGCAGGCACGTCAGTCTGTGTACTCAGCTACGATAGAAAGAAGGACGGTGATGTCATCTGGTTTTCCCCCTGTAATATAAGAATAAAAGCATGATGTCAAACCACGCTGGGTTGTCTTCTTATAACCTCTGGTGCTGCCCCATGAAAGGCTCCTTGTGAACTAGTTTAAATATTAAAAATCTGAAGCAGAGAATGCTTCCTCTACTTCCTTTGCAGAACAACTGAGGGGAGCATTTAAAAGATCAAAAACGCTCTCTCCACTTGAGCAATAGTGAGATGCTGCTAAAAGCTATGAACATTTTTAGCGATCACTTTTCAAGGCTCAGTAGACTACAGCAATGCACTGCAGTTGCACAGAAATAGCTCACAGGGGTATTTTGTTACGTAGAAGGTCACAGGAGGCCTCAGGACTTGGGAGATCTGCAGTTTCATTACTATCAACCTTTATGAAAGGCATTTAAGGTGCTGCAGGAAATCCTGCCCTCTTGATACAGGGATAATGAGGATATCTCTAATTATTATTTTTAAAAAATCGTTTGGCAGGACTCTGAACTCTGCCAGGCATTAGTACTTTTCTAGAGCATAGGAAATAGAACCAACAGAGATCAGGGCTGGGGGATTAATGGTACAAAGGTCATAAAGAAATCCAAACAGCTGGCAGAATCCTGACTAAAATGCCTCAAGACTGGAAGACCTTAAAAGAAAAATCAAAACCCACAACTAAACAATAAAAATCCACAGCCATACACAAATCCTAGGAATGGGTCAAGCACAGTTCTCCTGGGAGCCTGGACAACTTATGTCAGGCTGGATTCTTGTGGCAGGAGCGTCCATATTAAAGAAAAAAAAAAATGAGTGCACAGAGCTCTGTGCTCTCCAGCTGCTTCCCCCCTGGCTGCTGATTAGCTGGGGCCTGGGATGACCTGCGTCAGGAACCGGGGTCCTTGCCAAACTGACAGCACTACACTGATGCTCTGTTGCCAAGCACATTTCTTAATTCTCTCTTTTCCTATTGGATTTTTAAGCAGAACTTCACTTTGCTGAAGATTTCTTAAAGATAGCGAGAGTGGGAAGAAGAGAAAAGAAAATCTTACCTCTCACGTTCAAGCCATTGTCACATGCAAACTGTGCAAAGGGTGACATGTAAGTGGGATCATACGCCAGCTCGTGAGCTTGCTCAGCAATGCTTCTTGCAGTCTGCTGTATGCTCTCATAGTTGGAGTTCTAAATTAACAAGGAAAAAAGTATTCTTGTAAGGAAGCCTCTATCGCTATTTGTTAATTAACGGATCTGATAACTAACAATTCGCATTGAAAGAACCATTTTTTTTTTTTACCCTCACAAAAGAGACTCAGTTGAAGTAATTACATTTTGCACCTGGAATGGAAAGCCCTAAGTCTGAGCCTCCTGCCTGGGGGAGAAGGAGCACCTTCAAAGTAAGATGAGGAAAGCTTTAATGAGAGTGGAATTTCTATGGATAACACATACTCTTTTCTTATTACTCACTATCTCTGTTGCTTTCCTTCAGTACTTTTCTTACTCCAGATAACACGACATGACAGTCATCTCTATTATTGATAACTATTTTTAAATGTCATTTCAGAAAGTCTTCCCAGCTGTTTGGGGACTCAGCAGGCTTCTCCACGATGAACTTTTGGCCGAATTTCCTCAAGGGGAACTTCGGTGTCTTTCCCAACTATACCAATAGATGGAGCTCAACTTACTTTTTCCGGAGAAGTAAATCTCCAGCACCCACCTCTGCTGACCTCTCCTCCGTGCAACAAAAAGGTGGATGTACCACAGACAGAAGTCTGCTGCGGCACAATCAATCGGTGACTCAGGTTAGCAGCACACCACAGCCCTCCAGCCCACGACAGCATGCTGACATCTTCAGCACCGTCATTACCTTTGCTAAGCAGGTTAAAGCCCCTCTGACAGCTTGTGCTGCAGCACGATCCCACATTCCCTTTCACAGCACAGCTGCACACTTTGCTATTTCAGCTCTGATCATATCACCAGCAAGAGAAGAAATGATAGGGGGGACTGCAGAGGGGAAGCACAGGAGTCTACCTGGTGTGCAGACAGAGGCCTCCGACCTTTAGTCTGCAAGGACCCATTCTGTCTGGCACCACCTTTCAATTACATACCTGCAGGATAAGAGGAGGCACAATATTTTTAAAACCACACTGTAATTCTACACGTTCGCCTCCTCTGCATCTCATAACATCAAAATGCTTCCCTCAGGGAAGTTATACATCTTGATACCTCTTAAGCATACTTTCCTTTCTGTAAATAGCCTTAAGCCAAATGTTCTCACACAAACTAAAATAGTTTAATGTATGTTTACTGTTTAAATGGAGTGTTTGTGGTCACCAACCTGGAGAACTAGCTGAGAGGTGTTGTTTTTTTTTTTATCAGATTTTCCACACACATACAGCCCACAATTCAGACAGTCCAGATTTTTAGAACTACTGTTTTATAAGCCTTCAGAAAACTATACATTATTTTTAAATACAGAGCTTCCCTTGCCCCAAATAACTCCTAAAGAAAGCCATATTTCCACATATTTCATCTACAACTGCAAATGCAAATAAAATACAGTTAGCTAAGAGCAGAGCCTACTACAGAACTACCAGCTCTCCCCAGTCCCCCCACCGTCCCCTTGTGTTACAGCAGCCACCAACACACTGCTGGCTGCTGCTCAGCAGATCTGTGCCAAAGCTGCTGCTTCGAGATTCAGCCTGGCTGCAGATCCGAGAGAGAGCACTTCAGGGCAAATGTCCCTGCTCAAACATGGTATTAACTGGCAAATTTAAATGACAGCAGTGTATTGTGGGCCTTTTATGTATAATACAAAAGCCATAAAAGAAATGGCAGTAACTGTGAGGGGTGGCAAAAGACGTGCATGTTCCAAATCCCTCACGCTTACCTTCAGCTTTTTTAACTCCTGCAGAATCATGTAGTCAGGCATGTTGTCAAACAATCCGTCTGTTGCAGTCAAAATAATGTCTCCAAGTTGGACATCAAAAGAAGTACTATCAGCAGCATCAGGGCTGTGAAAATGACACATGTCAAAGAAATGGACTCCAGCTTTCACGAAGGTACCAAGCAACGTCAAACTAGCACACTGACAGCTTTTGTAATTCATCACTGTTACATGTTTTGCTAGAAATAAAAGAAATAATCACTAACTGGAGCTTTTGCACTGGGAAAGCTTGTCAAGAAAGCTACAACAAAAGAGCTGTGATTGCAAACAGGTGATGTTCCAGCTATTACACAAAGGATTTGCATTTACAATTCCCAGATGAACAATTCCGCAAACTAATCTGCTTCACAAGTGTATCTCCATGGAAACCATTAAGTAGAATGGCAGTTCAGGGCTTCCTTCTCACCCATCTCAAATACGTAACAGAGCTGTACTTGAAAGGACAATTCATAATGGGAATGGCCAAAGCACTTAATGACTCTGAATCATTTTCTATGGCAGTGAAATAGGAAGCATGTCTGGAAATCACTAGCAGGAGACCACAGCTGGTTGGACTATTCACATCTGATAACATCATGCAATATCAAGAGCAGAAAACACCTACTCAAGCCATGAATATTGCTGTTAGGTTCTGTTTCTCAGATGTAGCATAACAACAAAAATCTTCATTTTTAAAGATTCTTCAGTGCTCTTTAGAAGAGAGAACTGATGGCACGCCGCACTGTTTGGCTATGCAAGAAAGCAGAGGGGCCATCATCCTGCAATCCAATCCCACCATCCAAGTGGTGTGCACCTTCAGGAAGGTCAGAGTTGGGACTGCCTGCCTATCCCCATATACAGACCAAATGTAAAACATTTAAGTGGAAAAACCACCCAGACAACAAGCATGAGTACCAATTAGTGTCAAGAACAGTGCAGAACTAGCCAGAAAGCTGTAATCGTGATTCAGAACCCAAGTGTGGGAGCTGATTTATCTTGCACTTTCCTTACTGTGTGATGACTCAGATTGCTTTGCCTCCCTGACTTCCACTGGACGATATTAACTACACTTATGCTATTTTGGGGGGGTCTTTTTATAGAAGACACAGAATTTCAGAAAAAAGATTTTAATAGTTCTGGAATTTCAAACAATTGTTTAATTTTAGTCTAATAGAGAGACTAGACTATTTAAGGGCTCTGATTTCACAGCTCTACACTAGCTTCCTCTCTGCAGCCTCACAAAGTAATAAAACCATGTGCAAGAATGAAACTACTGACTAACAGCTCTCAAGCAACATTTTCAAAAGCAAAGCAAACAAACAAAAAAAAGCAATTTCAGCATCAAAAATTACAATCCTTAATGGCATCAGCCTTGAGATTTACAGCTGTGTATTCAACTCTAAGGCGCCTATTGCATTCTGTGTTTACTGCTATCTCTCTTTGAAGATGCCTTTGTCATTTGTATTTAGAAGAGAGATATCAGTTTAATGACCATATTGGATATGAGAGCTGTATTCTAATTTGTGTATGTCACAGATTGTTGTTCCCCCCCCTTCAGTTTTAGTTTACTGGTGAGGCTTCACACAGCCACAGGATTTATCAGCCTGACATTCTCAGGAGAAGACACAACTCTGCCTTTGAAACAACTCATTTCTGTGAACAGATTGTCCTTTCCTAATACTCTCATTTCCCAGCTTGGTGTTCCGCCAAACGGAGTTTTGCTCGTTTTGGTCAAATACAATATGCTGCTGGAAACACAGCCACTTGGAACCACAAGGTACAGTCACATGTCCCCCCTCTATTCTTCAAGCACTGCTAACTCACTGCCAAAATATCTAAATTAGCGTACTCCAAAGCAGTCTCAGGAGAGCACAGACAGGGGCTGGGAATGAATGCTGCTGATAAGACGAGTCACTCATGCAGGGTGATGGGCACAGCCACCAGCTGCAGTCTTCATTACAGCACCTCTATCAAGCAGTGCTCTCCCTTGGATCAGAACGTGTCCAGCACGCATTACAGATGGTAAGAACATGCTATGTTGGATGAGTAACCGTGAACCCAATGGCTTCTGACTGTGCAACAGCTTACAAAGTTTATCAAGTACACAGTGAGAAGTGTTTGCAGCACCTTAAGGACATGGAGGCTGGTAATGCCACTGGGCACATTTAAATCTCATGTGCTACTCCGCATTATACAAGGAGCACTGAAGCAGCAAAACTGTAACCTTTTGGGAGCTGGTCACTATACAGATTTAAAATGTAAGATCCTTTCCCATCTTACCTGTCACTTAAGACAACTCCTTCTGCTTCTGGTGGAGCTATTGACAGCTGGAACGGAGTGTTGAAGTAATGCTGCTGTTCATCAGATCGATGTACTACTTCTCCTCCTCTGACTACCAAAAATCCAGAATCTCCCAAGTTGGCTGTATGTAAACGATGACTTGTTCTGTCCAAAACTACTATGCAAGCTGTACTGCTTCCTGAAAGCAAGCAGAATACAGTGACAAGCTCACCTTACAGAAAGCATTTATTCCTTCTCTGCCTTTAGTCATCGCCCAGCGGCTGAAGTATTCATCAAAGCTTACAAATCAGGAAAAATGGAAGCACTAATTCATGCAAAAATAAAAGTAATACACATTAAATAAGGCAAAACGCTACAGATCTTTGCAGCAGAGGTTTCCAAGCAGATCTATGTGCAGGACAGACCACAGATGAGTTAAGTGTATGACTGTACAGCCTACACAGGAGGCCAGCTGGCCCGAGGCATCACGTGCTACAGATGTTTCACTTTCTAGTCCAAGGAGCTGCCTGGAAAACCCCACACTTCATTTGTTCTCTAGTGAATATACAGGACCTTCTCCACTGTGAGTGAAGGAAGAGTCAGAGCAGTATCTTTGGAAAGATTCATGTTTTATATACAACAGCATCCAGCACTGCTCTGCAATACAGGAGCAGCATTTAAGTAAACGTCACAATTTCCTCCCACTTCAGTTTCATTTAAAAATAATTTCCTAGACTCAATTCTGATGAACTAAGTATCGAGAGCTAAAGCGCAGCAGGAAGGAAAAGTTCAAGCCTAATGAAAATTTCCTAATGAAGTCTTCTCCCTCAGCTTGATCTGAAATGAATTCTAAATGCCCACTGCTGTGGCAGCTCCCGCTCTGGTTTAGTTCAGGCAGAAGCACTAGTTTCAAATTTTAACTGTATTAGCACAGTGTAACTAGGAGGCCACCACGGAATGCAGATCTTGTGACTCAGCATATGCCACTTTTCAAGATCCGAAAGGTCAAGCCAAGCAGGGCTGCCTCTGTCTACAAAGGAGTTGTGGGAGCTTTCACCAGCAGCCCACTCTGTGGATCGCTTACAGCTACACCTGCCTTGCACAAATAAGCACTATTGTGTGTGCAAAATCCCAATATGATTAACAACTACTGCTATTTCAGTGACACTTAAGGTCACTTCTGATGTTTGAACCTATTCTTTAGGCATATAATGCAAGAACATCTGTGCTAAACTCAGCAGACAAGCTAAATATAGCTTACACAGCACTCTCCTGGCATAGAAGTTTAAGGTCAGGTGAGAAGCATGCGTATCACACAGGGTAACGCTTTCCTGGTGCCTAAGAGGTCACACACCCTTCAGAAACATGTGCTGTTCACAAGGTTGTCAGTAGAGGTCAAATTTTGCCTTTTGATCTGTTTGCCACTCCCAAAGCAGCTAGATTGCACTATCTAAAATCAAGTTTGACAAAGAATATGCTAAGCATCTGTTTGCATTCAAAAATATTTCTAATGATTCCTTTCCAAAGAACTGTAAAATCTACAGGCTATCAGTGGTTACGTGATATAAGCCACTCTAATCAGCCTGTTAGGTTTAAAGTTCATTGGACATAAAAGGCAACAGGAACAGCAAGTCAAGGAGCGAGCAGATGCATCCAAGTATGATCAAGAAGTCTCTACTTGCACAGCTTCAGCAAAAAGCCACAATCAACAGAGAACTATTTATGCATAGCAAATGCATGCTGCAGCATATTCTACTGCAAAACTCATCTTTCAAACTCCCTGCAAACACTGGTGAAGAATCGCCCCTCACACACAAAGGCTGCTTACCATCAATATTTACTTATTTTTACATCCATATATTTAGCTACATATAAATATTTGCATGTACTTAAGTATGTGTGTAAATAACATAGGACACAGATCCAATTCACGTTTTTGCCTCTTACCAAGCAAAGGTACTTTGTTCTGCAGCAGCTCACAATAACCTGCAGTGAGAATCCCAACAGGATTACTTGGTACAAACCGTCCTTCTTTTACTAAACGTTCACATGTTCGCATTAAAGTCCCTGAGAACTGAGAAGGGTCAACCCCATAGTCCCTCCAGCCACCGACACCATCTGCTACTCCTAGAAGAAAAAACAAACAGAAAACAAGAGTTATATGAACAGAAACATTATCCAAAACGCATATCATGTTCAATAGTTGCAGGAAACAAAGCATGGCAATTTTTGTAGAAACGAATTTTCAACTTTAAAGAAGTGTTCAAAAAAGAAATAAGACCACATAAAACAGAACCCAACTCCCAAACCAAGGCAAGCCTACACAAAGTTGGGACCTGTGTCTGCAAGGACAGTTTGTTACTTACTTCAGCCAAGGAAGAGAATGAAAACTGATCATGGTTCAGTTATTTCTGTTGTTACTCAAAACAGAAAATGAGATGAATTCTGCCAAAGCTTCACAAGATTTGAGCAACTCCAGGCAAGTGTTGAAGATGCATATGTGAAAGTGGGGTGGTCAGAGAGACAAACAGTTGAATCAATCACTATGCTGATGTTGACAGCAACATGATGCTATTGTCAGTGGAAATAAGAGCAAGAAAAATGCTTTTGCTGTCTCATACACAGAAGAAAATCAGTTCTGGCATCTCCTAGACAAATAGTGTAGAAGATGAAGCTGCTGAGCTGGGTCAGAGTGACAAAGCAGATACATCAAAAAAGATCCCCAGCATTTTAACCCCCAACCAGGCCCACATCCGCACCACCTCCTTAAAACAGCAGCTGTGCTCCATTTCAACTTTTTTTGAGAGCTCTGACTGTTCCAAAGAAGGGTGACTCCAGAAAGAAGAGCACTGCTAGCAAAGGCAGGAAAATTTGACTGAGGCGATAAAAACTAAATTTGCCTCATCTACAAATGCCCTTCACTTTGGTCACCATCTGAAACTGAGACGGAAGGTTTAGAGCCGACCTTGGCACGAATTCTAATCTGACAAGAGGTTACATCCAGATTCTGAACAGCCCGTCGACATTAATCAGATTTCTCCCAAAAATAGTGCACAACCTTTTAGACACCTGCTTTGTCCACTTGCTTTCTTAGAAGAACGGTGCAGGAAGGCAGATCCCTGCCTTCCCCTCTTCGGAGCAGGCTCTGGCACAGAGCTCACATGGAAGCAGCCCTGGCACTCCCCACAACTTCTTTCCTCCTCTCTGCAGGAGAAAACTAATCCTCCCTCTCTTTGCAGGTCCCACAGCTTCAGGGTAACACTCGGCTAAACCCTCACTTTCTGCTGCCATTCAAACCATGCCAGAGTAAGAGATCAGCAAGAAAAGGGTTTCTGCTCTGATATGGAACTTGAAATAGAGGCTGAGCACCAATTTGGATGACAATGCTTGCTTTGCATTAAGTGACCCGAAGAGCAGCTTTTTTTCCCTTTAAGATGAAGTCCAGCAGTCCAGCCATAATTTTGCCAGCTGATCATAGCAAGCATTGCTTCAGTGAAAAGGTTGACACAACGAAAAGGGCAGTGTTTGACAGATACTGTCCAGATACTGCTCCTGGTTCCTAAGGTTGTTACAAAACAAGCTTGTGAGAAGTTATGGAGTATCCCTGAATGCTCAGTAAACTATTTTCGTGTTAGCCTTCTTTGGAAATACTTCAATAGAAACAGCATGGCATTAGTACACAGTGC
Organism: Phasianus colchicus; assembly: GCF_987193195.1. Taxonomy (NCBI): domain Eukaryota; kingdom Metazoa; phylum Chordata; class Aves; order Galliformes; family Phasianidae; genus Phasianus; species Phasianus colchicus. Next base: position 7,459,701 of record NC_143453.1, on the reverse strand, counting down.
AAGAAAGCAAGGCACCGCAGAAAGCACCCAATCAGGTTAATTATCAAAACCGACTCTGAAGTAAAAATAAGAGCACACCACCTGATTTTCTTTGCTCACTTCTTACTCCAGGCAAGAAATCTGAACCCACAACCGTGGCAGCACACCTTGCTCTGCTTTGTATTCCTGCCTGCTTTCTGTAAGCTATGAACAGCCACAAGGACGCTGCCGCTGCCTCCCATGCCCACAAGGTGCCCTGACCTGCAGGAGGTCCAACACACAGCCAGGCATTCCTTCTCCATCTCTGGCACAGCAGCAGACCAGACCAGCACACTCACAAGATGCCCTGCCGTGTGCTTCAACCCCCAGCGCCTCCGCATGGCTCAGCAGCTCACTGCTGTCATTGCCTCACCCAACACAGACAATGTGGGGTTTCTACAAAGTTGTTTTTTTTTTTTTTTTTTTCTCTTTAAACAGCATTTCTAAAAGGAGACAAGCCAATCCATTTAATCTAAGCTAGGTGACCTTGTCAGCTCCCAAGGCATGCTGCCCGAGCAGCCAAACACTTCCTCCTGCTCAGGCACACAGTCAGCAGGTCCTGCTGCCATCGAGATCAGCACAGCTCACAGGCAGAGCACACCCAAGGAGCCCTGCAGCACACATCAGATACCCCCTTTCCTTGCTTTTGCCTTACATCAGTGTAATCCTGGTTCTTGTTGTCTTCAGCTATCGTGTCCTGCTTTCTATATGGTTCTGAAATGAAAGCCAGTATCTTCAAATTCTCAATATAAACTCAATGATTTAATAGGAAAGGAATATACTTTTTTTAAGTTTCATACTGAAAAAGATGTAAATGTGAACAAAGATGGAGAAAACTTTGTGAGAATGACACAGCTAAGAAGAATGGGCACATGGAGGCACGAGGCAAACACGGGCGTGCCTGCAGGAACTGATTTTGCATGCAAACACTACAGACTCCGTAAGATGTTCCACTCATCAAACTGAACTTTAAGATTCTGGAGAACGTTACCCAAATTAGCCATGATTCACTAATAAAAGAACATTGAGAGGATATATTTATGGGTCTGGACTTATTTTGCATCTGACACAGAGGACGGACTAAAATGGCAACGAAGCACAATCTGTTGTGCTACATGAGTGTGAAATGCAGCACCTAATATTTGTCACCACGTCAGAATTGAGATAAACTGATAAGATTCCTAGTTTTATCAGTGACAAGATAAGCTCTGCAGTCAGGCAGCTTCTCCAGCAGTGTGACTGGCAGCAGGCAGGGGATGGGGATGCTACAGCCAAGTGGCACCCATTCCCCAGCACACTCTCCTTCAGGCTCCCTTTGGAACACACTGTGTACAATAAGACTGGTTAAATACCTTCCCCAGAAGCAGATGGGCTCAACTGGTAACTAGTTACAAAAGGAAAGATTACTTATTCACACTGTGCCTTTTAAACCTTATAGCAGTCCTCAGCTTGCATTAACTTCAAAGGTACTAGAAGAACAAATGGCTCAATGACAAGGAGGAACAAAAAGCAAGAGGCCGAAGGAGAAACAAGGAACTGAAAACACTGAATTGTGCACCTACTTCCAGGAAAAAGAAGTTCCTTATATTATTTCCCCCCCACACAACAATACACCACTGCTCAGGAAACAAGTTTTTCTCCAGGTATCTCTCCTACCCAGCTGCTCAGTGGATTTTGAAAGCTGTAAGAGGACAATAACACTTCCTGCAACATAGGTATGCAGAGTGCCTCACCTAGCACACTGTGTGCTTTGCTTATTTCCTTCTGTACCTTCTGACAGAACCTGCTTTCGCTCTGCAGTTTTCTTCCAGAAACTGTGGTAAGGAAGAATCATCAGATTGTAGCTTCATCCTCAGAAAGAAAGCCACTACATTTCAAAGAGATTACATTCAGTGCTACTTAGCAGCTCTGCTGACATTTGGATTAGCTGTACAGACAAGAATGTCAGTGAATGTGATTCTAATGGAGATGTTTCTCAACCTGTAGTTCCTCTACAAATGAAAATACTTGTTCTCATGTTAAAAAAACCTCATTTGGACTACTGTATAAAAACAGCCTGTGACATTTTTCAAGACACTGATTATTCCCTCTAGAATGCCTCCATTTCTCCCAGGAGAGGGGGGGTAAAACTGTACACCGAGCTAAGCAGACCACTTGCCTCCTTTAGCACTGGTAAGTTTTAGCAGCAATCTCTTTAATAGGTATGATACCAAATAAACAACTTAACATAGTCTTACACGACCTTCAGGCATCTGAGCAAGAATTCCTCCTCGGTAGCTGCCAGAACATCTCTGACATTTCACCTACAAATCCTTCTATGTTTTGCAGTTCACTTTTCTTGATGACAGCAAAACCAACAATCTTCTGAGGGCCTCACTACTCTCTGGGGAGTTACAGAGTTACATACCTCCTATGCATGCAGATGACAAACTTAAATCTCACACACAGCACCATTCCTATCACTGCAGAGTAGCTGCCCTACAGTTCCAAAGAAAACCACCAACATTTGCAGCAGATAGAACAGCTGCCAAACTTTAACTTTGCAGTGGACAAACAGTGCCCTGTTGCCAACCTCTTGTTTCCTACCATTGCCACCCGTCATTTCCTACCCCTTCTGCTACCACAGCAATAGTTTGGAAGGCTAGTCAAGTCACACTGGCTACACCCAAACTTCTATCCAGCAGACAGAGTAGAAGTGATGCTGTCACGGGATGCACTCTGCTTGCTGCAATGTTTCAATCATGAGTCACACAACAGTTCGGAAAATCCATTAAAAAACTGCAAAGAGAACAGGAGCTTGATAAGGCAGGAATAAGCAAGAAAAGGCAGATCCAAACAGCAGAGGAAGAGACCACCAACTTGAAACATCTCAGCACCTACAGTGTGGCGAAGCTCATTTGCTTTGTTAAGGGTAGTGCTTTTGTTTTTTACCCGTATATTAACTAGAAGGAAACAAAGGTATTAGTTTCAAAAGTTTTGTTTGTCAGCTTGGAAAAACACTTATCTTAAAAGTTACAGAGGAATGGTTTAAGACACGAACATACATGTCTACCTGCTCAAGAAGACACTTTCCAATATTTCTCATTTCTCATCACTTCGTTCTGTAATTTTCTGAGGGTCTGGACAACAGTGGCACTAACAGCAAACATACAAAATGGTACAAGCAGCAGCAGAAAGCACACGCAAGCCTGAAACATGAAGCTCCAGAAATGAATATTAGTAGTAAAGTTATTTCCTTTCCTCATTGTGATCCCAAAGGGCATGTCATGGATTTGAGATGCTTGCTCCTCCTTCTGCTCACAATGGGAAGAAAATGTGCAAATGTAAGAGGTATATATCAGCCAGAAGTCAAAATAAGAGCTAAAGAGCCAAAGCTTCGAGTACACCAGTAAGAGACCCCACCAAGCCTTCAGTGACTGTGGGAGGGTTGGAAATAAGGCACATCTTCATAAGCGTTCTCATTTTCTTCCAGGGAAAGGCTGAAGGACAGGCTAACAGACACACTGTCAACTTCTAGACTCCATAACATAAAAGAAGTGCTTGGCATTGTTGTATCTGCTGTAAACACTCTGCCTCGTTAGCCCTAGCCAACTTTTGTTTGACCTAAGAAAATGAAACCCCAAGCACTCATGCCAAGTGGCTGGGAGTAGCTCCTTCACTGTAACACCACGCCCGTATCCATCCCACACAGGCATGCTTTCCATACAGAGATTCTGGAAAGGACTGGCACGGAAGAGTTTTAAATTCCTATCTGCTATAGCTTTGTTAGCGATGACAACTAGGGCAGGCTAACTTGAAACTCACTGTTCTCTAGAAGTTTTATTGCGTGCAGCACTCACTTTCACTGAAACCACCTGAGCCTCTTCATTAAACTAATACTGAAAAATGAAGCTTTCAAAGCCACGGTTCAGCCCAGGCAGATTTCTGAGGTGCAAAGTTAGGCAGGTATTAAGTTACTACAAAATTTATGAGGCTCGTTGAAAAAGAAAAAGAAAGATAAAGAGCCTCAGATTTGCGATGAGAGTAAGAGGAATTGAGGGCAGGAAAACACTGGTGCTGAACTTCTTTTGCAGCAGTGTTGAAACGTCTGGTGAGAAAGGGAGAGCAAAGAGATGAATAATAGCAGAAATGAGGAGAAAACTACTGTGCCCTGGAGCTTAAGAACTACTAATGAAGAAAAAGCATTGAGATAGACTGCATTAGAAGCTATCCTGTGCTAATGTTTGCAGAGTATACAGCAATTTTGCTTTACTGGTTCATATTAATATTAGAAAGAGTAATAAAGAAGGTGAAAACAGCTTTACAGGGGAAAAAAAAAACAAACAACAGCTTTCCTATTTGAAGTCTCTTCTTCCTGTTAGGGACTTAAGACATCCTTGTTTGAAGCTGTCTTTGCTGTTTGATCCCTAAGTGGAGTTATAACTGTTTGTTATCAAGTTGCCATGAAAATTAATGCAAAGACAAACTTAGAAATGCAACTCTCTGTTGATTCCAGCTGGAGGGCAAGACGAGCTGGAAATCCTCATATGGTTATGACCAAAAATAGCCAAAAAACCCTAAACATCATCAGATGAGTCTAAATTTACACCATGTAAAGAATCCACTTATACAAGAAGCACATTCTGCATTTCTCTTCAAGGCAAATACAGATTACTTATTTATCAGTGCTGGCCTAGTAAGAACCTAAAGGCAGCCAGCCGTAGTCACATGTTGGAGTGTGGTTGTCCAACAGCTGATCTAAATGGAAAAAGTTTCCTTGGAACAGGCGCAAGAGAAAAGATGCAGAATGTCTAAATACACGGACAGGTTTTTCACATCTCCTTGAAAGCTGTAGCATCACCATTACAGCACGGGCTCCCTTTTAGAATAACCAGCAATACTGTTGCCTAGCACCCTGTTACAGCTTCCTGAAAAAATGTTTCAGCTATATTAACCAGCAAGCAGGCTACAGTGACAGCACTGAATTCCAGGCACTGTCACATCATAAGACACTACAGCAAGTTCTCAGCATCTTTAATTTAAAATGACAGGGAGAAAAACAAAGTTTATTTTTAATTTATTTCAATGTTAAAGTTGTGGTAAATTTACTTCTATTGCTGCAAAGCAACTTTTGCAAAGTGTCAGCCCAAATCAACCTTGACTACACAGGAGAAAGGTCAAGCACTGTCCAAAGCAACACTTCTCATAAACCAAAGATTCTATTGACTGCCTCTATGTTTTCCCACTACTTTTAAAATCCGAGCTGGGAAGATCCGTTTTGCAGGCGAGCACAAAGCAGAGCAAGCAATCGGGACACAGCACCCGCCGAAACCGAAGTTTGACATTTGAAACCGGCCTCAATGTCACTTTGCCTTTCACTTGACAAGGACAAAGCGTGCACTAAAATAAGGAAGCGTCCAATCCGGCGATCTTTTACACGGAAACGTGTCTCGGCCACCAGGTGCTCCGCCAGGTTTTAGAGGCACAAAGGGAGGAAAGCACCCAGAAAGGTGTTTCCCTGCTCCCAGACCCACCAGGCCTTAGGGGCAGCTCGGTGCGAAGCACAGGGCCCGGCCGCCGGCCTCGGCACCACCCCATCCCAGCGGCGCCCAGAAAGACGGCAGCCCCGCCGCAGGCTCGTAAGGGCGCAGAGCCGGGGGTCCGGCCCTTCGTCACCGAGGTCACCCGCACCGCCGTCACTCACCGAGCACATCCGCCGTGCGGTGCCGGGCCACGAAGCAGGCGTCATCCCCGTAGCACATGCCTTTCTTGAGGATCCCCTTGCGGAAATCTTTACCGAAGCCGCAGCTGGCCGTCACCAAGCTGTAGTCGCGGCTGTCGGTCTGCGAGAGGCCGCCCAGCACTGCCCGGGCCACCAGCCTGCCATAGGACAGCACCGAGAACATGGCGTGGGGCGCCCAGCAGCCCAAGGCCAGGAACGCGGGGAGCCACCGGCGCAGCCGCCTCCTGCAGCGAGCCAGCCTTCCTGCGGCCCGCCGGCCGGCCGCCCCGCCGCCTCCGGGCCTCAGCGCCTCGACAGCCGCGGACCTCCGGCCGAGCCCAGCAGCGCCCGGCCAAGCCCCGGCTAAGCCCGGCAGCGCGGATCCCGCCTCGCAGCCCCTCCAGCGGCTCGCTGCCTGCACACCTCGGCCCGCAGCCCCTCCTCGGCCCGGCCCCTCGCCCTCCCCCCGCCCACCTCGCTCCTCCGGGCCGGCTCCCGCCCTCACACCCCGCGCGCCGGCTCCTCGCGGCCGGCACCGCCGCCACCCCCGCGCAGGGGGGAGGGGAGGGGCTCCGCCTACTCCCGAGCCGCCCCGCGGAGGCCCTCCGCGCTCTCTACGTAGAGCCGAGGAAGACCCCGGTCAGAGCCGCCGCTCCTCGCCGCGCCGCCCCCGCTCCCCGCCGGCCGCAGCCGCCATCTTCCCCCCGCGCGTGCGGAGCTGAGGGCCTGGCGCTCGGCAGCCAGCGAGCGGTGAGGAGAGGTCAGCCCCGCCCCGGGGCAGCGCGCGTGCGCGGCGGGTGGGCCGACGCCTCCCATTGGCTGCCCGCCGCGCCTCATTTGCATGCTACGGGACAATAACAGCGCGCCGCTCCCGGCATCCCCCGCGGCGCTGGGGCGGCACCGGTTCGTTTCCGAGCCGCGCTCTGGCCGTAGCGCTGCGGTGGTCGCGGCCACGAGGCGGGCGCTCGGCTCCAGCCCCTCGCCGCCTCCTCCGGCTCTACCTGTCATTATTCCAATTATGTTTTCAACACCGGGGCTGCGCCTAACCCAGCTATGTGCCCTCCACGCCCATATCGGGCCGCGTGTCTGGCGTGCTCGAAATAACTCCGAGGGACTCGGTGGCCATTTGCGCTTTTCTGGTGATTAAGGACGGTTATGTGAGTCATGCGGCATTACGAATTATTTTTAAAGGACGACTCCTCATGTTTCCCTGGCAGCGTGCGGTTTTGTGTAATGCGAACTCACTGCGTCTGACGGTCTGTGATTTCTGGGAAAATAGGTGAAAGTAGAGACAGGATTCACCCATTATGTAGGGCAAACAGATGCCAGAGCGCTAAAGATAAGGCTGCAGAGTGCGATCATCACAGAACAGACGCTGTTATCGTTGCACATGGGACAAAGGCATGGCTGTGCGGGTGGCACGGCTTCAGGACATGGAGACCCCGAAGGATTGATCCTTCCCTGGGTGTGCAGAAAGGTTTGGTGCTGCTCGGAGCTCCTGGCAGGCAGCCCTGAACGTGCACAAACCCACTGAGTGCCTGCGTTAACGAGGCTGCTGCGCTGCGTGCCCAGAGATACGTAAACAGCAAAACAAAAGGCAGGCATAAAGCAGAGGGAGGTGTGAAAGCTGAACCCTAAGCTGGTGAAAGGAAAAGCTGTGCGGTGTACAGCGGGGACCCAGACTGCCGGGAGCATTGCTGAAGCACTGTCATTAACGGCATTAAGGCACAGCGTGCATTTGGCTGCTGTGCACCTTGACAGAGACAATATTCGTCCCCTTTGAAGTGCTAAAGGTTTAAGCAATGTGTGAAACGCTTCAGCCTGAAGCTGAAATGGTATCCAAACTTCATTAAAAATAATCTGCCTGTTTGTAATTCTGTATGAGGAGAAAGAAAGTGCAGAGACCACAAAGACCAACTTAAACCCAGCCTTGCTGAAACAGGAAACTGCTGCACAGCCCATTTTGCCAACATGCTGCCAATAAGGGAGTGCTGCTGCCATGGCCATCGGGGTTGCTGCCTCACCTCCTCTTGTACCTAGAGCAGAAAAGGGAAGTGCATATTTTCCGAGCTTCCCCAACAGTCATTCTTTCCCTTAACTCATTCGTTCTTCCTTCTTCTTGTCCAGGTTCCTTCTAGGCTAAGGCCAACCCAACCTGATTTCTTCTTTAAGGCACCAGATTTCAGTCCTGTCTATAGTGCTGGTGTGCCCTGAGACAGCTCTCACCATCACAAGGTGTTCTGTCCTACGCCGGCTGGATGCACACCGCTTCTCCATCTGTAATCCCCCACCTCACTTCCAAGTGAGCACGAGTTCTCCGTGCCCCATCACAATGCATTTCCTGAAGCAGGATGGGACACGCTCTGTAGCACTTTATCAATCGGCCATGCCTCACAGATTGAGAAACTCAGCATGAGAGCAGGGCTGTCAAAAACACTCAGCAGAGCATGACTCCGTGTTCCTGCGAGGGCATGCTGTGAGCAGTTCATAATCCCTCCATCTCTGGTCATCCACTCAGGCTGGCCCAGACGGCCAAGGAAGACAACATCGTTTACGTAATAATAATTAACCTTTGCTGAACTCTTTCACTCTGATGTGATGACAGTTCCCCCAGATGAAAACTGCTATTGGCATTCATTCAGAAGATCACTTGGCTCTTGGGAGAAAAAAATAACACCAAACCCCCATTTTAAATGAAATACAACAAGATTGGTTTTTCCTACTATTCACTATCAGTGCTGATGGATCTCTGTACGTACATTGCTGTCTCACTCAGTACTATTATCGTACCCCCAGGGCCAAGATCCTGCCAAGTGGTATTTGTTTAAAATTCTCAAATGCACAAATTTGGCACAAAAACTGGAGCAAAGGGCATTCCCCTGGTTACAGCAGCTGGGTGGAATCTTCCCACCTCAAAGTCCAAGATCCATTTACATCAGTTCATTTAAGCTGCAAAACGAAATGAACTCTTCCTGCTAGGCTTGCTCAGACAGACTAATAAGTGAGATGTGGAGCACAAAGCAGAAATGCTGTACAATGTAATCGACTGTTGAAGGCACAAGCAATTTTTCAGCTTGTATTAAGACTGATTCACTTGTAGCTGACGTCAGTACTCCCTCCCTGCTATCTTCGCCTTGGAACTGGAGTATGATAAATATTACCTGTAATGCCATCTGCTGTACAGAGGCAGCACAGGGCTCCAAGGCTTCTCACGATTTGTTTGAGTTAACGTTGTGCTAGAGCAGAATGCACTTCACTTCAGGCTTATTTAACTTTGTTTCGACTTTAATTAAAAATGCCTGTCCACTTGTATTTTTAAAGTCATCTGTCACAGAACAAAAACCATGTTTGCCTTGCAAAGAAGTTAGGACAGCATAGTTAATATCAAACAGGAAACTGCTGTGAAAATGACAGTGTTACCAGAAGTGCCCACATGGAAGATGCAGGGTCAGGAGATCGCTCTCAGGGCGAGCAACTAGAACTCCAAATAGGACCTCTGTGATACCCTGGGAGGGCTGACATTTCATGCATCAATTTCTCCATTGGTTCTTTTAGAACTTCACCGAAGTTATTCAGCTTCTCTGTAAAATACAAACTACTGCAGATTAATGATGACTGTTACTTCTGTCAGTGTTTTGAATGGATCAAACTGGAAATATCTGTTTGGAATATGCATATTTAAGTGAATACATATTTAAACTAACAATACAAAATCGTTTCCTCACAGGATTTTCTTCTAATTTTGAAGCACCAGGAATGATACCACTTCCTATAGGAGCTCTTTCACAACAGTAGGTCTGATGAGTACTTTTTGTTACAGAAAACTTCCTCACACTGAAATCTGTTCCAAGTCTGTTAAAAGCTTTGTGTATGGCATGTTCAAAGAGAGCAGCACAGGCTCAGCCAACAAACACCTTGAGCACCTCATCCACTGTAATTTATGAAGACCGTGTTTATTAAACTAATCCTACTCTGAGTTAATTTAAACGTCCAAAAATAAAATTACACTGTTTAATCAAAAGGATGTGTGCCCATAAGCAGAATGTCTGACACTTTCCCACTGATGAGAAACATATTGACTTTTCCAGTTTGTTCACCTAGATTTGAATATTTTGAAGTACATTCAGGATGGGTATTGATTGGTACATGACTCTAAAAACTCTACTGTTTTTTGTTCTGAGAACAACAATAGTTTTGTATGTATAGCAGTAATTAAGCTAAAACAATTTTAGAAGGAAAGGGCTATGATTTAAGTTGTTATATGAGTGAAAATGAATTTTACTGAATTAGTAAAATATGCTTAAATGATAGAAACTGAAATTTAGGTAATGCATTTTTTGCTTTGTTTTAGCATCTCATAAAAGACACGTGTGTTAATTCTGTTTGTGTTTATAATCAGTCACTCAATGGACTTAATCCTGCAATATTTGGATTCCAAATGGCACACTATAATGTTCAAACACATCAAAACCTTGTTGCTTAAAGTAAAATAGTAATACAGTAAGTCCCTTAACATGTTTTTTAATAGAGAGCAATCTATTGCATTTTAAACTGCTTGAATTTTCATTTCATAGGAATTCCCACATGGGTACCATAGTGCCCTTTTACATTATTAATTAATTCATGTTGATGGATAAATTAAAATATCTCTGATGGAGGACATGCATTATTTATTAACGTCCTGATCTTGTTCTACACACTGTAGGGTGCTGCTTTTTGGAACCTGCTTCAGAAGTCTAACACAATGATGGGTTTTTGGTTGTTTTTTCTTTTGGTGGCGTAGGATTTTTCAAATGATCTCTCTTATACTTGGCTTTTGCTTTGACTTTTTCTAAGTCAGAGATTTTTTTCTCCTAGTTTCTTTCAGCAATGACTTTACTTATTGCATTCTGTTTGTGCATGTATTTCTGGAAGGAATTCACAATTTTAGTGAACTATCACATCCTAGTGTTGAGGAATTCAGGATTAATCACTTAAGCATTAATAAAATGGAAAGTCAAGTAACACAACCCCCATGTTCATCCTATATCCCGTTCTTTTACAGCAAGTCCTGGGGATGTGGTTAGGTGAACTATTGGTATGAGAAAAGTCCTACGTTATTTCTGAAGAAAAACATCATGAGAAAAATAGATTAATCACTCTGTATGTTCCTACTGAACAGCCTCCCAGTTTCAGTGGTAGATGTGGTAAGAAATAATACCTCTTTACTCATCCAGCTCCTTCCCACATGTATTCAGGGTCTGCTCTGTGCTTAAGATGAGCCCAGAGATTTCAGCAAGGCTTGGATTTCCATTCATGACTCTGGTCCACTGTGTATAATCAGCTTCATAAAGTTGTTCTGTATGCAAAAGTAATGTATTAAATTCTATTTTCCCTTGTGCATTATCAGCAGCTCTTTTTACTCATTTTAAATCCATAAGAAAAGTGTAAACAAATGCGGGGTGATTCATTATTAATTATCTGATGATAACATTGTTAAACAAGTGATGATAAACAATAAAACACCAATTTCCCTCTAAAACAACAAATAAAATTCCAAGTTTCAAAAGGTAGGAGAAACACCTTTATGCTTGTTACCTGACCACTTGTGGTAGGTGGGAGCAGACCACTCGAGGAATTTCAAAGGGTTATAAGCCCCTAAATCAGACTCACCCAAAGAGATGCCTGCTCTTTAATACCTAACAGCAAAGGAGAGAGAGCAGGCATATGGTCAGACTCTCCCTGCAGGCAGGACAAGCACCACGGTAGTTAGAATTAAAGCTTCAAAATCTATTCTACTTTCTCTCAAGCAAGAGGGTGTGGAAATTTCACTCAACGAGGAAGGAAAAGAGCTTCACCTGCCTTTCAGCAGGCAGGAAAACAAGCCTCCTTTCCTTAGGGGCTACCTAAAGCCACCTGATTCTCAAAGCTACGGCTCTTTTAACTCCATTAGGTGCAAAAAGACCCTCAGCTGAATTCCACACCCTGTGCCTCCTGCTTTGTGAGGCAGGGCTCGAGAGGCTGCAGTGTTCAGAGCAGCACAGCCAGCCCTGCCCTGCACCTCGCCATGAGGCTGCCAGGCCAAGTGAGAAAGGCTGCGGGGTGGAAGCAAAGCCCGGAGCTCGGCGTTTCTGAGGAAACACCAAGGAACTACAGGCGTTTGTGTAACTCAAGCTCAGATTTTCCAACTGTCAGATCGGTACAAAATCACCCTCCTACACCACGAGATTAATTACCACAGAACGCTCAGAGCTGGAACGGACACACCGGGACCATCCTCAATACTTGCAGAGTACTGACAAGGCGAAAGAGCCGAGAAAAAAAGAAACTGATAAACTTTAAAAGCTAACGAGGTGCGTATTATTAGAAATAAAGCTGCAAAGACACGCTAAACGCGGGATTTTATAGTCCAAGAGGGGCCGTTCCCACACAACGCCTCACAACACCCCGCGCCGCTTCCCGTGATGCCCCGCGGCCGCAGGGGGGCGCTGTTTCCCATCACACTCCGCGCTCCCTGGCAACCGCGCCGTTGCTAAGGGAGGCCTTGGCCGTTGCTAGGGGAGGCCTAGGCTGTCGTTGGGGGCGGCCTAGCAGCGGCCGTCATGGCGGCGGCGCTGAGGTTTGTCCTGCTTCTTTTCTTGTCGCCGTTTCGGGCAGCCGAGCCCAGCACCGAGCTCCCATCCAGCCCAGAGGCGCCATCGAAGACCCGTGCTACCGCTTGGGAGCGGGGTCGTAGCGGGCCGGCCCCGCTCACGGACGGTGGGTGCCGGGTGGGGCGGGGGGCTGCGCGGCGCCCGGCCCGAGGGGAGGCCCTCTCAGGGCCTTGTGAGAGCCTCCGCTCACTGCCGGGCCCTTGGGCCTCCTCTATCTAGGGTGAGACTGTGAGGCATCTGCCCTGCTTCTTTCTCTTGGTGTTTATTGCCGCGGCACAACAGTTTGCCCCAGACTTCAAATCCAGTCCTGTTTCTGTGGATATACAGCGCTATCACGACACAGATCACAAATGTTTGTCATTGAGCTGTTGGAAAGTGTTTCCTGCTGTCTTCTAGTTGGCAGGTGGACTTTTATTTAACTTCTGATTTCCCAGTGTAGTTGTCACCAGCACAGTTTCTCCAAAACATGTTGTCCCAGTCCATGCCTCTTTAGGGATAAGAGCCCTAAATCCTCCATCTCAGAGAGAGGAATTCACAGTCTCGTCATCTGTGTTCAAACTGCTCTTGTGGACAAGGTGAGCTAAAGGTTCCACCAAAACTCAGATGACAGAACAGCAACACCTCAGAGCTTCCAGGAACGGTGTGGGTATTGTTCAGATGGTCAGAGAGCATCCAGGAGGCCCAGGAGAAGTGGGAAATAGTCAAATGGAAATAAAAGAGGGATAGTTTTGTAAGCAAACATTCTTTGAAGTCTTGTTTGCAGTGTCTGGGCTATCCTCAAGTTTAGATTTATTATGGAACAGCAACTCTCAACAACAGCTCAATAAAATATTAAATATTCTTTGAATATGTAAACTGGAAAACCTAAGAGCGTTTTAAGAAGTTGCCACATTTATTTAATATAAACCATTTATAGTACTGCTAGAAATTGCTTTTTGTATTATTGCAATATTTTACGATATCTAAAGACAGAGAGAAAAAACAAAGAGGTCAACTCTGGTTATGCTGGCACATCAGGGAACTGTATTTCTGCTTTCTGGGACATTCTCAATATTTGTAAATCGCTGCTCTTATAAAAATGTTGCGAGTTTTTTTTTCTTCCAAATATATTCAACAAACTGATAAACATAATTTCACTACCTTGTAACAAACAGATAAACATAGTATCACTGCCTTGTTTATATCTTTTCTTGTGCAGGACCCAGTTTCATACCTTCAAAATTCCTATAAACTCCAGTTGCTTTTTCAATTTCATAGGGAAAAAAAAAGTGTCAGATTTTGGTATGCTCTTGGTTTTGTTATTTGCTCCTACTAGATTTGCTAACTGACAGAAAAGAGCTTTTAAAAATGACTCGGAGAAAAAAAAAAAAAAAAAACAGCATGAATTTGGATATAGACTTTTGAACCATTGTCAAAATAAGGTGAAGTGAAAATTGAAAGTGTTAGGGAACATGCTGTAGCGTGCAAAGTTCCAGTTCTAATTCTAATTTAAATCTTTTCTCCAGTTGCCAAGCTGTGTGTTTGTGATCTGCTGGTGGCACAGTGTGATATAAATTGCTGTTGTGACCCTGACTGCAGTGCAGCAGATTTCAGTCTCTTTACTACATGTTCAGTTCCTATTGTCACGTAAGTGAATAAACAGCTATCTGAAATATAAAATTCAGTTTTATTTGTCACATGTATTTGTATGAGCTCAATATTCTCCTCTTACAAATTCCTAACCAGTCTCTTCCCCTGTCATTCTAACCCCTTCCTACCCTTTCACCAATCCCTAGTCCTATAAACTTTTGGCTCCCAACCAGACAGAACAGCAAATTGGCCTCCCAGCCCAGTTTCTCATTCCCTGTTTTCTAAATTTGTGCTTCTTCCTTTTTCTTCCTGTTGTACTGCCCTACCATGCGTGGGTGCTGAACTGATGAAGCCTTGCATTGAAGGAAGAAGAATATATCTTCAGACCTTCATCGATATAATGCAGTGTCTGGAATTTAAGAAAGCTGATGCCACGCGACCATCTGGCCACCTCCATAATCCAGCAGCAGCTTCTCAGTAACCTCTAATTGAGGTTTACAGTATCAACTAGAAACATGATCAATTCAGGGCTTAATGAAATAGTGTGAGTGTTGCTCTGATCCTAGTTTTACAAGTCAATGGTCCCAGCCTGCTGCCTCGCTGCCAATCTGTCACTTTTCAAACAGTAAAATGTAACTTTATATGCATAAAGTAACATCACTAGTTATTTCCTTGCTATTTACAGTTTATCTGAAAACCTATTTTTTTTTTTTTACCTAATTCCATCCTCTCAAAAAGGAGTTACGAAAGCTTACTTTATTATCTTAATGTAAAATCTCTTGGTGACTTCTCAGAACAATAAGTACAGAACTTCAACCCACCTTCTGCATAAATTATGCCAATCTGAATGCTGGGGTTTATTCTTGGTGCTTTGAAATTTGAATTAGCAGTCATCCCAGACTGCCATTTCTTATTGTTCTTGCACATAATGACTACTGCTACCCATTTATAGATATTTAGGTGTATCAGAAAGGTCTAATCAACGCCTTCCTGAATGACAGTTAAATTGCCTCAGGTGACTGTTCTGTCTTTGTCAACTAGAAATGCATAAAATGAAGTTGTACTTGTCCCCAAGAATTCTTTTCTATAAAATGTTCATTTTGCATGAAATTTCCAATGACTGCAAATATTGTGGATCTCGTTTACATTTGGATTTATATACACTTGTGTAATTGTGGTAATCATTGAACAGATTTTGCCTGATCAGAGGTGAGAGGTTATATATAGTATCTGAAACTGAGGAAAAAGGGTGTTTGATACAGGATGGGATCCTACGAACCAGTGCTTCACCTCATCGTTTAAGTTTAGCTCCGGTGCTTAAAAGGTCATTTTGAAAAGCTGTTTCACTTTCTCAGTACCTGCCATTGACTGCTTTAACTCTGCCTAATTACCCATTTGCTGCCTCAGCACACAAAGAGAACTTTAAAATATGGTCAGTAGTAAGTTCTAGTGGATCACTGATTTTTTTATTATTACTTGCAGAGGTGACAGCCGTCTTTGTAGGCAGAAAGCTGCTATATATTCACTTGATACTGAAGCAAATCCACCAGAAAGAGTTTTTAAATTAGTTGACCATATAAATCCCAGTGTTTTCTGCATTCATGCTACAAACTGTAAGTAATGTTATTGCCAATTTAAGCAATTAGACACCTGTTTTTATAAGCTCTCTAGGTACAAAAATAGACTAAAATTAACAATAACTAAACTTGTCAAAAAAACTGATTGTTCTGTGCTCATGGTCCTTATGTTGTAATACTTTTATTTGTGAAACTATCTCATACTCCAAGTCTTAGTCTTCTTTATTGGAAGTATGCTTCTGGCTCTAACAAAGCTTAATTAACAATTTTAATCTAATTTTATTTTCTGTTGGCAAATCAAGGGTTGAAAAGTGACATTTTCCTTAATAAAAATTATATGTTTTATCCTAAAAGTCATCTCATTCTTTAAAATGTTTTGGCAGATGAACAAGCACTCTCCTTTAGTTCCCCTGAAATACCTACTGCTGAAAATTTTGATCAACTACTTAGGAAGTATGGAAGTGCTACTTTCAGTGCTGAGCCCGACAACTGGAGTATGAACTCAGATGCTTCAGACCCTTCTGATGCAAACGAAAGTTACAGATATGAGGTACATGATAGTATGATTCAAGTAGTGTTAAATTGCTTTGTAAAAAAGCAAGTGGGCATTGTTTGCATTTGCTTGTAAAAAATTGCAGTACTGTAAAAGGAAAATTGTTGTTTTGGTCTTTAAACATAGAAATATAAAAAGAAATGTGTAGTGTTGTATTGGCTTTCTTCAAAAGTGAGCTAGATTTTTAAGATCTGAGGAAAGTCACTAGCTGTTCTGAACAAAGAAAGCTGTTAGTGGTGGCTTAAGAATTGACATGCAAAGTGGTATGTGGTGTTGACAGATGTAATGGAAAAAATAACTTCTGTTATACAGATTTGCTGTTCATGCAAATGCTCTAAAACTTTCCATGAACCAAAATATACCTATATATTTGAATATGTCATTTTGTTTGGCAGTATGGTGTTCCTATACAGACGGTGGATGCATTTCTCAGGCTGCCTAGTCCTGTTGTCTCCTCTTGGTGCTCTGATGCAAACCCTGCAGGTTGGAAAATGCATTTGAATTCCAGTTTATTTGCAGTAGAATATTCTGTTCTAACTTAAGCTTAATCAGTCAGTAAACCATCACACACACCAATGTAAATGCAGATAAAGATTTGTGAACAAATGTTTTACAGATATCTTCTGAGTCTGTGGAGGTTTTTTTAGACATAGGTTGGAAGTTGTATTGCAGAGATGTTAGACATTCAGAGCTAGGTATGGGAATCCTTGGTTGGTATTTCTTTTTAATGTTTTGTTTATGCAACATCGACTTAATAATTGATTTAATTGATATAGTAAAGTAGTACAAGGGTGACACTGTGAGAGTGTGTTGCATAAGTATGACCTAACTGGGCAACCTCTTTAAGACATCTTTTTAACAGAATGAGGTTTCTTTCACAGTTTGAATGCAACTGGAGTCAGACTTGCAGACTTGAACCCTACATTTTGAACTTTCAGTTTCTTGAAAATCTGTAAAGGATAACAACAACAAAAAAGAAGCTTGCATTTTCCAAGACCCGTTGTTAAATATGTTCTTCTGTAGTTTTTTATTTGTGTTTTTCATAATTAGTCTTTAATCTCCTTCAGCAATACTTTGTGACTCTCTTCCAGGGTTCTTAGTACAGCAGGCTACAAAATGCATTCGATCAATCAGCTTGGAAAAATGTGACAATGTTCAAGCAGCTAGTATGCTTTTTTATATCAACTCCAGCATTTTAGCAGTAAGTATGATCTGAAAGCATCATGTAGCTGACTGTCCATATTACATATTGTTTTGCATTTCCAGAATTAAGTAACTGCTATTGCCTACAGGATATGACGTTTCTTTTTGATATTTAAACCATGGGTTAGGAAAAATCCAGCAGACTTTTACATAGAAAACTTTTAGAAATGTTTTTACTTCATGCTGAATTAACAGAAGCATTTACCCTTGTCTGCTTAGCCAGCAAAAGTAATGGTCTAGAAGAAAGAAACTTGTGTCACTGAGCTAACTTTGCAGTGGCAGCAATTTTATGTGCTTGTGCATGTAAATCTTTTTACTTAAAGAATCTGTAAGGTTGAATACTCCTCAGTTTTTAATAATGGTGTTAATATAGAGTTATTGCACACATGTGCAATGATCTTCATTATACTCCTCAAATAATGTGATCTTTTACTCCTCTGAGAGTGAACATGTTCATATCCAGCCTACCACCAAGTCCAGTCTGTGGCTGTTTTTCAAAGCTAAGGTTACATTTTCATTCTTTTTTTGAACAAGAGGTTCATATTTATACAGAAGTCCCCTGTGCAAATGTTGAGGAATATTAGAGAGGGCCAAGTGGACAGTAAAGCTGGTTTGTAGGCAGCTCCCCTTGTGAAGATGGGACGTGAAAACAGAAAAATTATTTTGTTTTGGGATGGTCAGAGGGCAGAGCAGGAAACCCTTTCAGTGCCAGCAGGTGGAGCTACTAGCAAAAAAAAATGGCAAAATCATCAGCCCAGGAAGGCCGGGAGCCTTTGGTGAGCAGACTCGCACTACTGTTCCTTTCCATCATTACTGTTCCAACCCCATCATTAGGAGCTTATGCTCACTGCCAAGCTGGGAAACTTGAGTGATATGAAGGCCTTTCCAACAGGGTAACTGCGTGTAACCATGCACTTGTAATGACAGAGGGATACTTAACTTCTCATTTATCTGTTTAGAGACCATGAAATTATGGACTCACTATCATGAGAACGGGGCAACAAAAGCTTTTCTTTGGGTACAGTCTTGCAGATTTCCTAAATTAGCATTCTGTGAATGGTTACAAATGTTTTTGCACAGACTAGTAATAGGAAGAATGTTCTCTAACACTCCGAGTAGGACCAACAAAATGATACACAGCAGTAGTAATGCCAAACCGAGGTGCCTTCTCCTTTCTGGTGCAAATAAACTTCAGTGTTAGTTCTGAGTTGCAGTCAGCATCAGAGGGAAATACTAGATTTGTCTTGTACTTCTTGTATGCCTTGCATGTTTGTTAGGAGTGCAGACAAAGCTCAGCCTGGTGGAAAACTGCTGGTAGTCACTAAGAAACTTTCCAGTTGCTGCCAGGGGAAGAAGAGCACTGAACTGTAACATTTTGCATACTAGCCACAAATAGCAGTTATTTTCACACTACTTAGATACAGCAGGGTGTATCCAATGACTTTCACTATTCAAAAATCACTGTAATGATAGGGAGAAGGGATTAAACAGGCAAAGCAATTAAACCTTAATTGCTTTACTTAACTGCTACTTGTAATAGTTCATACCTTTGCTATTGTTTGAAATTGCTCTTTTATTCTCCTCTAGGTGCCTAAATCAAGTCAGATGGTAAGTATCTTTCTAACTTGGAACTGGGGGGGGGGGTGAACTTCTTACTCTGTTATAGTCAGCGGGAGTTTTTCACTGACTTCATCAGAACAGTGACTTCAGCCTTATTCTTTAGAGCAAAAAGTAAGGCAAAAATCCCCTGCACTGCCTTAGGACAAAAATGCTGCAGCTTTTATTCAGTAATAATATTAGCAACTCCAAGATAACATGCTACCAACAAGATAACATGCTATCTGCAGGCAACTTTAATCTGATGTAGTACCCCAGCATGAAACTATTAGCTAATTTTATTTGCTTTTTTAGTTGAACTTCATCAATATGCTTGCTTAAAGGACTATTGACTGCTGTCCCTGCAGAACAGAACTTCTGAAGAGTCACAAATATAACAATACAGAAAAAGCTAAAAATAATTATACACAACATTTAGAAATGACATGGATTATTTTTCAGGTTAATATTACTGTCCGGTCCATAGTTATCCAATCTCTGAATGGAATGCAGACTTTACTTAACAGCAGTGATGTCCTCAGGCACCCTATGGTTTTGAATGAACTGTGCACAAATATAGTTCTTGGGGTAGGTATGACATTTCCTTTTCCCTCTTTTGTTTAGTGAAAAAAGTGTGCATCAAATAATTTCTGATTCACAACTTACAAAGATGTGAGAGAGGCCTTGCCATTTCCATATATTGTGGTATCTCCAAAGCTAGTGTCACAAGAGAAACTTTAGGATAGAAAAATACATTTTGCAACAAAATAACAACAATATGCAACATAAGGTGCAGTCAAGATGAAATCTTTTTTATTATTGCTCTACATATATAACACAATGGATAATAAATGAGTTTAGAATCCAGATTATCCTTGGGAGACTTAAGGCACAGTGGTAACAGAGAGAGAGGAATATGCACTGCAGATTAACCTCTTTATCCTAAGTAGATGAACATTAGAAACACACCTAGAAGTTTATCAAGAAGTCAGTTTTGATGAGGCTCCAAACATAGATCTGTTTCTAAACATTGCTAATCAGTGGCTTGATTTGGTAACAATCATGTCCTTTACACCTAAATATGCTGATGTGGCTACTAACTTCTTTGCAAATGTTATGGTTTTGTCAGAACAAATTATAGCTTTTCTTGTAGGCTTAAAACTCCCTCTCTTGTGAGGTCAGGAACAATGGGCAAAATAGAATAAATAACAAGCACTGGAAATACTGCTTAATTTTGAGAGAGAAGCTCTTGTTCAGTTTCTTCTATTTTCTGGACCCATCCTTACTGCACCTGAGGATACAATGCATCTCTACAATGTAGCTGTGTGTTTCTTAAACAAGGAAGAAGGAAAACAATACTTACATAGGTTTAAATTCCTTTATTTTAGTTCCATACTCTTATCTACTTGTTCTAATTAATATCTAAAATGTTTCATTTTCAGGTGAGTTATCATATTACATACACAGACACAGGAGAAATAATAGAAGCAGCTGCTTCTTTTGTCTTGGGAACAGTTAACAAAGAAGCACTTTCAATACAACAGAGCTTTGAAATCAGCTTTACTCAGGTAACTGTCAGAGATGTTATGGATGACTTGTTGAAAGACATTTAATTACAAAACTTATTAAACTTGAATCAGAACAATTGTTAGCAGCAGGGTAAAAATGTAACTTGTCCTGACTACACAGATGAGGCAGCATTTCAGAACTGGACATTAAGGGCCTCTAAAGTCTGCTTTTGATGTTTAGAAGACTCATCCTGTCACTCTGTACAAGCACATCCCAGAGAAAGCAAAGCTTGTCCCAGTATCAGAGAACTGGGATATTTTTACTGTGAAGCTTTACTACTGTACAAGGCAGTTATTAACTGGAAGAACACTGAAACATTTTGCCATTTTCCAAATATTTCAGTATAAGATAAGTAATACTGTAAATTTGTGTTGCAGGTAAATACAAATCCAGTTCCTTTCAGTGGTAATCCTGGTTATGTTGTTGGACTGGCTGTAAGAGCAGGCTTCAAGCCACAAGGATATCCTTTCCCTATTGCAATTCTGCTTTCAACACTTGTTCTGCTCCAACTTAACAAAAGTTTTCTAGCTTGAACACCCTATACATTTCATTAGTTCTTTACTGAAAGTAAATGTATGATTTCTGGCTATGTTCTAGAAGTGACCAATATCTGTCCTCACTGCAATCTCCTGGAACTGTTCAGTGAGGTAGACTCAGATCTTCATTGCATTCTCTAATGCTTCTTCATGGTTTAAGAGAAGTCTTGGGTTACTACAGCATTTTAGATGAATCTTAAGGATCTGACTACAGATTCTTTCTTCATAATCCTCAAGTATTGTATTTCCCATTAACTGTGTGTTACATCAGGCATCATTCAGAATACTAACAAATACAGTCAGCTCACTATTCTGCAAAGTACAGCCAACCAGGATTGTCTCACAGCACAGGAAGCCAGAACCCCAGTGTTATTTGGTTACAACATGATATCAGGCTGTAAGTTACGGTAAGAGGACTTTTTTTTTTTCTTTCCCTTATTCAATGCTTTTAGCCCCAAAACAACTCTTTCCAGTAGGATCTATTCACACCCTGGGACATTCATACTGCTGTAAGAGTATTGGGAATAGAGTATTTAATTATAAAAAATATCATTTAATTAACAATGGTCTTTCTCTTGGAGAGATTGTTCACATTAGCAACTTTAGCCGGAAGGCTTGAACAGTGCATGACAGCAAGGAGAAATTACTTCTGTGCCAAACCAATGGATTTTGCTTTAACTTCTTTTTCTCCCCCCACTTCCCCCCGGAAGAATTACAGCAGCTATGAATTGCCAGCCCTTGGCTCAGATCCTCCTAGATTTACTGATGGGACAAAGCTTTCCTGAATATGTGGCCTCATTTGGAAATTCTCAAGCCCAGGATGTGCTTGACTGGGTGCCAATAACTCACCTTCGCACCTCAGAACAGGTGAAGATTAACTCTCCCCTCACTATCACCCTTTCTATCTCCTGTTCTAGGATCTGAACCTTTCTCAGCTTAGGTTTTTCAGACCTACAGGAAAAAAAGTGCAAAAAAAAAAAAATATTGGAGGACAGTTCCTCTGGAATATTCAGAAACAAGAAATATTTCCCTCTTGCTGTAAAGAGAGCATTTGTGCTACTTTGAGTGGGTTGAATGACAGTCCATCCTCAATTACAGCTTCTATAGAGTTTTTTTGCATCTTTTTTGCAGTTAAACAGTGAATGATTTCTATAAACAGGAACATGAGAGTTAAAAAAGAAATAATCTAGAAATATTTAAGGTTATAAAATTCAAAACTCTGCCCTGGCAAAGTTAAGGGTTTTCTACTGTCCCAACAGCACTACTAAAATGCCATCACTATTAGAAAAGCCTTTTTGCTGAAAAGAGCCAGCTCAGCACTGTCATTAAGAGCCAAAGTCCTGCACTGCTCAGGTAGAACAGCCCTGCCCGAAGTTCACTTACAAGGTCAGTTTGTCACCTATGGAGAAACTTCAGAGACACCCCCAAGCTGTGGCTGTGCTGTCTGTGCAGGCAGCAGTCCAGGGCACAGGCACTGCTGAGCTGCTCTGCTAACCACCTGGAGTGAGCTTTCTGGGGAGCATTATGCTCATCTGATAAGATGAATAAGTAATGCAGTTACTCCCATACAAGTCAGACAATGAGAGGATTTCTAACACTTTTCAGAGCTCCTGCCAAATACCAGTAGCACTTGAAATAGAAGTGAAGTGGACTAAATATGGATCCCTAGTCAATCCACAAGCCAGAATAGTAAACGTTACAGCAACAACCACTACTACTACATTGAAGCAGGTATGTAATTAAATTACAGGATTTCAGATAAAAAGAATGGCTTGTTTTGCTTAGGTATCAGCTGTGCAACAGTGACCTGGTTAATCTCTCTAGATAAAGATAACACTTTATATTAGAATGTATCATACGCACCAGATTTTGTTCCAACTCAAACATGACTGTGGGCAGCTTGCCAAAGCATACTTCAGTAAAATTTGTACATCAGCCATGAAAAGAAGTGTGGAACTATACATGGAAAAATCTTATTACAAATAACAGCAAAAAATATAACTCAGTTTAAACAAAGCAGTCATACAAGGAGAAGAGCAAGGCTAATGCCTCTTTGTATTTTCATTGCAGCTTCCTCTGGGAAGAGAAAGGACTATTCCTATAACAAGTTCTGTTGTTTTCACTGATATTTCTTCACCTGCAGAACCAGGCTATAAAGCTTGGCCCACCATTAATGCCAAGTTACCCCATGACTTTTTCTTCCCATTTGTCTAAGGTAAGTGCCCAAGACAAAAAAAAAAAGAAAGAATAAAAAGTGAATTTCTTTTTCTATTTTTAATCCATTTCCCAAAGAAGCAAGGTTTATCCAGTCACTATTTTGGCCCATCAGTCTCTTCCAAACTGTGGGCATGCTGAGTTAAAAACTGTCCAATAGAAAAAAAGGTGAGCCCTTGGGAGGGTTCTCAAAAGCTTTAAGGCAGGGGGAAAAAAAAAAAAAAAG
Source organism: Phasianus colchicus (assembly GCF_987193195.1). NCBI lineage: Eukaryota > Metazoa > Chordata > Aves > Galliformes > Phasianidae > Phasianus > Phasianus colchicus. The sequence goes on along the minus strand of NC_143453.1, from coordinate 7,436,307 downwards.
TATGAGTGATGAGTTGCCAATTGCACTTTTGCTGGGAGGAAAAAACATTGCAGCATGAACTTCTCAGTGGCTGCAAGCTGGCCTGTCAGCACATATCCAGCCAGCAGCTGGGCATTCTGAGCTGGCCCCAGATCAATGGGCTCACAGCAAGCAGGTAGAAAGGGAAGGAGCACAGCTCCATAGCAAACTAGGCTACATTATTCTGTGAACAGCAGAGCTAATTATTAATTAATCAAGTGGCATTAGATAAGGCCTCTGCTTTATCTATTTCTATAGATGAATGAGATACATATTTCTAGTTATTTTCCCCAGATCACTAATGTATTACATTTCTTTTTAGAAATGTGAACAGTTAAATGATGCTTTCAGAAGAGCTCAGTGACCCTCCAGCTGGCTGTGGCTGAAATCAATTGGAGAAGCCTGCTGCAGTCAACACCTATTCCTCAAGTCTCACTCTTCAACTATAATATCCCAGGGCTGCTAATACCTGAAGAAGTTGACACTGTATTCAAACACCAGCCTTTAGAATATGCTTCCTAATTTATTTATTTTTCCCAGAGTCTAACTGTTCCCAGAAGTCCACTCACCTAGATCTTGTCTTACATATTCTAATTCTTTTAATGTGTTGATTTATGAGCTGTAGAAGCAGACGACTTCTTAGCCCAGCAGCCTGCAAATGAACATTTAAATGGAAGAAAAGATGGTAGAATACAATATCAGAACTCAGATCTGCTGCTGAGAATCAAGCATTGTTTGACATAAGATGGCATGTGTTTGTCTCTATTTTGGTACTCATTTGATCGCCAACTAAAGTCAGATGTTGGTATTTTTGGATAATAACATAAATAATGAAGTGGCACAAGCAGCAACAGAAATCAACCAACAGTATGAAAAGAACTGTTGGCAAAGAAGAGATGTAGCAGTGGTGAACGGTCAGCTGTGAGAGAAGAAATGACATCTCCAGCCTGAATTCTTATATCTGCTACAGTGAGTTTCTACAAGGTGTTGCAAACAAAGAACCTTATCACTGAAAAACAAAATTCCTTGAAATGAGTGGTACTTCCTGAATGTACAGCTTGTAAAGTTGTGTCTTTATTAAATTATTTTGCACTTTTGTCTGTACAACTGTACAAGGGCCTTATGGAGTCACTGTTTACAGGGAGTACTCATTCAATTTTCCAGTAAAGCTATTTTCGCAATCCCACGATCTAATCAAAGTGTGGTCAAATAGAAAACATTTACAGACAACACTATACCAGAGAAAGGAGGCAGAGAGGAAAACCTTTCGGGTCAATCTGATACGTTTCAACACTGCACTCGCCATGGCAGACTTCCCCACCTTGGAAAACCAGCCTCCTATGTTTGCTCGCTGATGAGCCCGTGCTGTTTTAACATCCTGGTAAGCCTCTCAATTTCTTGCTCCTGTTGGAGACAAAAGTCACCTCGTTCACACAACTCTGACCTTAAAGTAGTTTCCTAGATTCCTACAGATCTTCCCATTGCTGAAACGTGTCTCACTGCAGGAAAACAGGGCAACCTGGCTAACACAAGTAGGACAGAGGTAGCTGTCATTCCTTTGAAACAGAAACAGCTCAGGGAAGCACAGGCAAGGCTGCGGTTCCTCACAGACAACTTCACAACTTGCTGATGAGGAAACCAAGCTCGCAGCAACAAGCTTGCAAAAGAATCCCAGGCCAGCTTGTCCTTGGGAGCAGCTGGTAGGTAAAGCATGTTTAATTTAAAAGTGTTTTCTTACCTTCTCCACACAGCTGTGTTGAAGTTGTTCAACCTTTGTTGCGAGTTTCAGGTTCACCTGCTTTAGCTTGGACACTTGTTGTTCAGAGCGGGTCTTCACCGATAAAATTATTCCTGTGCAACAATTCACAGTGGGTTCATTTTACAATGTAAAACAACCACTAGCAGGAGGTGAATGGTACACAGGGAGTTAACCTTGTTCCTCTCAAGCTCAGCTTCTGTCATCTTATAACCACCTTTCCCAAGTGCTTTTCTTAATGAGGAGGTTTTTAGATGAGCCACCCCAGGGACTCAGATACCGATGCTCTGCTGGGAAGAGACAGTCTGGCCTCAGAGCTGAATTAATCACTCAAACTGTCATTCAAATCTTGAATTTGAATTGGCAGAGCCAGGAGGGCTGTAACCAATGCCTCGTACAGCGAGGGGCTGCATTCTAGCAGGGCTCACATCACAGGACCTGCTGAGCAGCAGCGCACAGCTCAGCCCCAGGCACAGAGTTGCTGCCAGGACCACACAATTTTGGCTTCACCTTGTGCAACCCAGCAGTAATGGCACACAGTTTCCCTTTAGAGCAGATCTGACACTTCTCTACCAAATTATTCTTAGGTTATTACATGTGAACTCAAACCACACAGTAAAGGCAGTTTCTTCCCACCCTTTTCTGAGGGGGAAAAAAAGCCAAACAACTAACAAACAAAACCAAAAACCTGCTTGGTAAGAGCACCAAGAACAGCACGATCTCCCTACCTGACAGCTCTCCTGGCTGTTTACAGAACAACATGCACTAACTCAGCTACCAGTGCTACAGGCAGCAGGCCTGCAGTTTTGGGGTTCATTTCTCCAAAAACAAATGAGCAATGCCGCTTATTTGCGCTGATAACAACAAACAGCTCCCATCTGCTGTAACCCGGCCTCTACCAACCAGCAGGGGCTGAAGGCACCAAACCACACTTGTACACAGCAGCACCCAAAGCTGTGGTTTGGTACCAAGTACAGCACCAAGCAGGTGGGCATGGTGAGCAGCCCTGCCATGGGAACAGACCCAAAGATAAGGTTTCTTTGCAAAATGCAGTGCTGTTTTTCCACTATGAAATGGTGTATTAAGAGATACCAAGCTCCTGTGGCTTATGCATCTACACACCAGGCTGCTTTCTGTCCAACCTCCCCTCCTAAAGAGCCTCAAGTTGCTCTCATCCCCCTCTCATCCTCCAGAGAGGCTGCCCCCATCAGAATGGCACCAGAGGGGCCAGCTATGGGGGACTAAGCATCTCTATTCCTCCTACTCTGACTCACAGGACTTACACCAAGCACTCACCAGGAGTGCATTTGTAGGCACAGGGCTGTGGTCTATACTTGGGCTATGGTTTCATGCAGGAATTAAGGATAAGCTCATTGCCAGTATATTATTTAAAAAAAAAAAAAAAAATCACAAAATGACTTTTCTTCAAAAGGTAGAAAATGGTTCCAGCTATGGCAAATTTAGAAATGTCAGAACTTACGACTATTCACCACAGTTTATAGTTCCAACAGAAAGGTCTAACTTGGGAACATCTTGTATTCCTCTTTTTACAGCAAATCCTTCACCTCCCAGCGAGAAAAACCCAGCAGAAGATCAAGATGTTCCCTGCAGCACCCTGGGGGGGATGACGGAGCCGCAGCGGAGCGACAGAGCCATCAAACCCACACTGGTGCAGTTCACCTTGCTCCCTGCTAAAGCATTGCCAAGAGGATCCTGCGATGCAAACAACGCTGTGCGTCACATCCCTTCGGGAGGGAACTATGCAAGAACAGCGTTCCAGTGGCTTGCAGGGAAACGTGCTGCTTTATGCCCGTCACCGAGTCATCGCACCCACACGAGCAATGGATTGTTTTCGTTCCGGAGAGATCACAGCCTTGCAAAGGTCACACTCCAGCAAAACTTAATTTGGTGAGAGAACAGAGGACCCTGCACTCTTTCTTTGAGATGGGAAAGAACGCGCAAGGTAACTCAGGGAAGGGCAGCAGACCCAGCCTGTGCCACGTACCGTTGATGATCCTGGCCACACGCCACAGCCGCAGCAGTATCAGGAGCCCCACAGCTTCAAACTCGTGCTCCCGGAAAAGGAGGACGAGGTCGAGGATGAAAGACACGACGACAACGATGCTGTCCAGCACTTCGAACTTGTGGTGGAAGAATTCCCGGCCATAAATGAAGATTTTAAACCCCACCTCAACCAGGAAGATGGTGAGAATGGAAAGGGAGAGGTAGTGGAAAACCTGTGAAAAGAGAGTGCAGATTTCGAGCTAGGAACCCTTTCCATCTGTATGTGTGGGGCAGGCTGGGAGCCTCTGCCACTCCAGGGCTTCTCCAGTCGAGCTCTGCGGGAGACCTTGGCTGAACCAGAGCAGAGGGGTGGTGAGCACAGTGCAGCTCTGCTGAGCTCAAGGAAACACAGAGCTGCTGCACTGACCATGGGCTGCTCAGCTTTCTGAAGAGAGAGAAACAGCAGTTCCCCTTGATTCTTTCTCGTGTTTTACCTTTGGGGCTATGTGATATTTGTCTGGATGGATGATCTTCAAGTCCATCAGCAGTTCACCAAGGACCAGCAAGGCATCCACGATGACCAAGAAGACAATGACAATCTGTAGGAGAAGAACTCAGGTGAACATCTCCTAGTGCAGCAAATGGGCACGAGTCCGTAGGAAACCACTCAGCTCCCACCCTGCACCCAATCCCACATCATTTCTGCTCCCACAGGTGCCTTCAGGCCAAGCTTTGCCTTGTTTTCCTTTTGCCTATGCTTATCCTGCCTCACCTGAAACCTGCGTGAACTGAAGAGCTTCTTCATCACATCTTGGAAGGTGACGTGGCCACGGGAGGGCTCCAATTTGATCTCCGAGTCCTTCTCCCCATTGTCCTCCTCCTCTTCCTCCCATTTCTGATAATCGTTGCTCCACTGTACGGGGTCATCCCCCACCACCGTGAAGTGCTTCAGGTACCGGGACATGGCTCCGGATCAAGCGGGCATCCCCTGCCTGCGGGACCAGAGCTGAGCGTCACCTCCCCGGGGATGCGAAACCTCCCGTTTCAGCACCGTGAGCGTGACAAGAGCGCGGTGCTTCGTTCTGAGAACAAAGCCTGCGGACGGGAAATTGCTACACGGTGCTGCCGCTTGCTTTGCATCGCCGCCCACGGCACAGCGTGAGCCCCCACCGCCTCCCAGGGCTCCATGCACCGCTGAACTCTGAGGCTCTTCCTCAACAGGTTACTTCCAAACATACCAAAACTTCAGCTAGAGGGGAAAAACAGCAGCCCTTATTGAGATCGGTCCTCGCTGCGCGCCCAGAGCCTCCCTCAGCCATACAGGCAGCCTCAGCCCGGCTCCTCCCGGCCCCTCTCACCCCAAACAACAGCTGTGACTTCCCTTCCTTCGCATCACCCCCAGCTCCAGCCCAAACTCGTGGATGTGGTCTGACATCGAGCAGGGCTGCGGGAGGGGCTCTGTCTGCTCCTGTGTTCCCCTTTCACAGCCCTTCCTCTTCTGGACAACTTGGCGAGCTTGTCCAGCCCACCAACCCCACAAGAGAGAACCCTCTCTTGGTGCCAGTACATAATTGCATCCCCATCCCCATCCATTCCTGGCCAGGAGCCGAGCACGGGCCGACGCTCGAAGCAACCAAGTTGAGGGGCCGCCAGTCACAGGATCCAGAGCCGTCACTGTGGCATAGGACAACCCAACCCAACCCCAACCTCTCCACCCTGTTGACACCGAACCGGAGCCCAGACATTCCCAACACGGGGCCAAGACCCAAAGGAAGACGAGCGCCCGCCCAACACCTTCACCCCCGGCCCGGGTTGGGAAGCCGTGGCCAGGCCCCGCCGACCCACAGCCCCCCACTGCCCCCGCAGCCCCGGTACCGTGCGCGTCCCACTGCCGCCGCTTCCCTCCCGCTGCAGCGGAGCTCCCAGCCTGGCTCCGCCCATCCCGGCCGGGGGCGGCCCCACTGCCCCGGCCCGGCCCCACCGAACTCCCCCCAGCCCGGAGCCTCGCTCCCTTCTTGCTGACGTTTTCCGTTTTCGCAGCATTTTTTTTCCCCACTTTGGCCCCGACGGACGTCCACGAGCGGAAGCTGCAGGAAGAGGATACACCAAATGGATGTTAACTTTTTGTTTGTTTTCCTGAACTTTTTTGCAAAATCAGCTGCGCGCTCGTTCTGCAAGAAACAGCCACGAGGATGGGCACGGAAGGGAAGCCCGAGTGCTGAGACCAGAGCTCAGCTGCTGAGGGGTGCGGATGAGTCCCACGGAGCAGACGGAGGTCGGGATCAGGAGGATTACAACGGTGTAAACCTGAGAAACGAGGCCACAATTAACTCACCTCCATTTTTAAGGGCCCTACTTACTTTGGGAACCCACCATCTTTCAAACACAGCTGCTTTGGGAAGTGCACCGAGCAAACTCAGCTGCAAAAGCATCAGGAAGGAGTCTCCGCTACAACAAACTCAAAGTATCCTCAGTGCTCCACCAAGCAAAAGCTCTCTGTTTTTACCTGTTTCTTTTTCCTCCTAGAGAGCCTAACGCTTTTCCTGGAGCCTTAACCCAAGCACACAGCCCTCTCCCCAGCCCATTCCCCGGGGTGAAGGGGAAGCAGTGCATACAATCACACAATGCCCAGTGCAGAGTCCCAGAGCCCACCCCCAAAGCACCTACTTGCAGAGAACAGCACAGGTGTGACCCTGCAGCAGCAGGAAGGAGGAGCTTTAACCTGGGCGTTTCCGGCTCATTTAGGCATTTGGTCTCAGCTGGCCCCAAAACACCAACACAATCAGCAAATGGAAGAAGGCACCAGCTCAGCTCAGGACTGAAGCTGCAGACAGCAGCACTTCCTCGTGAGAGCCCCACAGACCCGAATCTGTTCTCGGTAAGGAGTGCAGGAATTAAGGTGAAAACACAGCCAGCTGCTGTGCTGCCTGAGGGCTGTGTCAGCCGTCGGGATGGGGAGTGCAGGTTGAGCTCTGTGGGTCACAGAAGTACCTTGTGCTCCTGGCTGCCATCAACTCCATTCTCACTGTGGAACGGGGCCTCCACCAGCTCTGATCCATGCTGGAGCAAATTGTCATTGCTCCTCAGCTTGGGAACAACTTTTCCAAGGCCAGGAATGCTAAGAGCAGCTCTGTCAGCTCACCCATGTTCTTCTGTTGCCAGAGCACACCCCCATCACAGCTGGCTGATTCTGCCAAATTAAAAGAAGGGAGATTTAGATTGGATACAAGGAAGAAGTTTTGACACTGAGGGCAGTGAGGCACTGCACAGGGTGCCCAGAGAGGTGGTGGTGCCCCATCCCTGCACACAGCCACGCTCAGGGGACCGGGCTGTGAGCACTGCTGGAGCTGTGGGTGTCCCTGTGCACTGCAGGCAGTGGGAACAGATGGCCTTTGAGGGTCCCTTCTGACTCAAACCATTCTATGATTGGTTATTTTTAATCCATTTGCTGAAGGCAGTCACTCTAGAAAATATATATGCAATGAGTGTATGTAGTGTTTTCTTTTTATAGTAACAATGCTTTTAACATTGTTAATTGCAGGATGAGCCTCCCTGCATTAGGATGGTGTGCCTGGGCTGCAGGCACTGGGACAGAGACCTCCATGCAGGAGGTCAGCAGCCTCTGGGCTGTTACACTGCTGTGGATGGAGGTGCGGTGCTGCTCAGCATCGGCCACCTGCACCCAAAGCGGAACATGCGGAGAGTGCGGGTACTGAGATGAAGGGCTTGGGCTGCATCTGACAAAGAAAAAGACATGCACTCCCCAAGGTCCCCAAAGAGAACGTGCTCAGTGTCACGTTCTGCAAGCCAATGTTTTGAATAAGAACCGCTTTGCACAACCCCGTGTGAGCCAACAGCACAAAGGAGCTCAGCCCATCTCCAGCATCTGCACTGCAGCCTTGCCTGCCCCGAAGCCTTCCCCAGCCCGTGTGCTTTTGGCTGCTTTGCAGGGCACAGGCCTGACACTGCTGCATCCAAAAGCTCTCTCCTACATCCACTTCTCATTCAACAATTAATATTGCTCAGACATTAAACTTGGATTTAAAGGATGCTGCATCCGGGACAGACATTACTGAAACTGCTGTAGCCTCCTGTATAGCCTGAGTGCCTTTAGTCCAGTCCTGCACTGCACACAAAATGAATGCTTTGTTCTTCATTTCACAGTACTGCAGCTTCACTTCACAACACAGGATCAACAAATCCTAAAGCAAACCAGGGGCAACACAGAGGGCAGGAACCTTCCCCACCACCACAGTGTGCTTTGGGACTTCCTTTAGCCCAGCAGCTGCTGCCTGGGGAATGCAGTCAGGCAGAAAACAGAGCCCAGAATAGGCATGTGTGTCACTAAAACCACATCTGAGGGCAGAGCTGCAGTCAGAGGAAAAAGGTGTGACGCACCAACGAAGGCTGCTGCAGAGATGGGTTAATGCACTCCTTCAGATACAAGTGAGAACTGGTTCTGTATGTTTCTATTAACCAGATCAGTAACAGTGCACACCACTGTTTTATGTGGTGGTAGAAAAATGATAAAGCTATCAAGAAAACCACAAATCTGATTTAAGAGGTGAAAGCACATCTGTGAGAAAGCCCTCTTCCAGCCAATCCAACACCTAATCTAATGGGGCCATGAACAGTTACAGAGGTAGTTTGATTAATTAGTTTTAGAAAGCAAAAATCTGAGTAGGAAAATGCTTTGATTTAGCTGAGCAGTGCATTTAAAAATGTGAAGATCAATAGCTCGGCCCTGCCCACTGTTCTCATCAACAAAGTTCAGCTCACTCCAGGGGAAAGGAGCAGAATCTGATCTGATTAGCAGGATACCAGACCAGAGCTGGTGGCTGACCCAGGGCAGACATTTCAGTGCCAAATGGAGCAACACCCAGACTCCATCGAGCACCTGCAGCCCTTAGCACAGCCCTGACACCAACAAACCACCCCAGTCACCTCCACGTCCTGCAGTACCCCTACAACACACACAGGAACAGGTGAGAGATGAACACAACCAGCAGGGCAGGACAGCAAGCTGCCCACGCTGCACCTTAAGTATTTCCTCCCATGGCAAACTGCTGCAGTTGGCATGCGTACCAAACCTTGGTACAGTAACAGCAGTGGTAAAGCACACTGACTTTCATCATCAAGAATCAGAGGCACAGCTCTAGTGTGTGCAGCTCAGACAAATCCAAACCAGAAGTGTGTGGGTTTCCAGAACGATTTATTTATCTAAGTCATGTCCTCTGATAGCAGTAGTGCATACGTTGTGATAAACCGACACCGAGAAGATTTAACAATTTCTTCATTTAATAAGCGATTTTCACTACATGGTATTGTACACTGTCATCTGTTCAAAAAAGAGTCTCAGTTTTTAAAAAACGAGATACCGTGAGGTATCTGTATAAACTGCTGATCAATGCCTTGGGTTGGCTCTTCAAGCTGTTTCCTGGGCATCTTCGTAGAACAAAGTCTTTAGGCCAAAATGCACAATGCCATTCAGGCAGACGTGGAACCGTTTCCATAACTTCCAGCTGTCTGACACGGCTGCCGTGGGACTGATGCAACTGTAAGAAGTCCGTTTGATAGAACATACAGAAACTGTACAAAATTGTGTTTAATTTTACTGTGAATAGAACAAACAGCACAGCATTTCTACTCGCTATTTCAAGTCCAGACTTCCTTTTCTCTCCATAAGGAAGGCATGAATGGAAAGCCCTGCCAGCTCAGTGCGGTGGGTCGTGTACATACAGATTTCTATGCAGACTTTGGCTTCAGGAAAGACACGAACACTTGAAATAATGGCTTCAGTTGTCTCTTAAAGGACAGGGATGTGTGTTTTCATTAAATATACATCATACCAGTGATGCTAGGGAGGTTGAAGGTTATTTCTAATGTTGACAGCGATAAAACCAACGTGTACAGGACAAGACATAAAAAGAAAAGCAATCCCTTTGAAACAAATTTTAACGTAAAAAAAGTTCACAGTGGTTTGTATAAACAGAATGTAATCTCCAACAGTAACAAACTCCTACTCTCACAGCACACTAGTGCCCTCTTTAGATCCTAAAGAAGAAAACAAGCATTTACACTACTCATTGTACAGATTGAGAAAGTCAGTTGTACAGTTACCCATAATGACAGGATAAATGTTGGAGTGTACAGCTGGAACACCAACAAAAGGAAAGTGTAAAACTTTTCCTAGAAGGGAGAAAAGTCCTTCATTTGCTGTTACAACCAGCAAATGCCATTCATCAAATCAAAAGGGAAACCACAAACACGTTCTATTTTGAGCAAGCTGAACAGTACACGTTACAGTTTAAAAATGAAGGTTATATATTATAATACAAGTCCCAACAAGGCAGTACCACGTGGACTATTTCTTTGCTTGCTTTGTGATCATACTCCTGGGAGGTGTTACGGGTCTGCTAGCGTTGGGCTTCTTCTTCTCTGCGGGTTTCAAAATCTGAAAGAGACAGTTCAGTCTTTAAGGAAAACTGTCAGCAGTCTTACATCCCAACAATCCATTTGCTAGCATAAGGCATTACGCAGATCATCTGGGCAGCTCAAAAGCCTCTGAAATAAATGGATTTTCTGCTCTGAGCTCTGGCGGGCCTTAGAGCAGCTGATCAGAAAGCCCATGCCAATGAAACAGGAAGACAGCTGATAGCTTTGCTCTGGTGATTTAATCCCAGGGTCAAACGGTTCATCTACTCACACCAGTAAGGGCTTATCACATTTTTAAAGCCACAAGGACAAACACAGCTCTGCCTACATTTGATATCTATGAGATCTATTGGAAGCAGGTGTTACAGTTTTGTGATGGTACAGTATAGATGGAAAAGAGGAAATTTAAAGTGTTATTGCAATAACTAGGAAGTAAAGTTGTCAGATACAATACCTGAAAAGAACACATTAAGGTTTCATCCACACTCATCATGGCACCTGCATTATCAAATTCTCCACAGTAATTTGGGGCAGAAAAGAGAGTTACCAATTGTCTTTTTGCAAAAAACTCATATCCATCTTCCACAACCTTTGGAGAGAAATGCAGAAATTACACCAGGCAATTTCTTCCAGACAAAGTACAATGCAGCTCTAGCAGAGTCAGCAGCTGAAGAAATAATTACAGCCAAGGAGCACGGGTCCTACACTTTCACCCCCAAACTGGAAAAACATAAGTTCCAGTTTAGCAACAAGGCCCATCAACAATAAAAGCCACCAGAGTTCTGCTACATTCAAAGCTATCTTGTTCAAATATCAGACCCACACTATGAATGTATTAAGAATTAATTATAAAGGTTTTTAAACAGTGGACAAGTTGCTCCAAGATGCTGGAATCTCCATCCTTATAGATATTTAAAAGTCAGCTGGATGAGATCCTGTGTGTCTGGTCTGACACTGTTTTGCTCCACTCTGAGTATACGTGTGTGGAGATGACCACCTCAGGTCCCTTCCATTTCAATTATTCTACAGTTTAATGCACAAAACTAAAATACCTGGTGAGCTCTACATATGAGATCCAAATCATGTTTATGGAGAAACTTAGCAACCACTTCAGCTCCAAAAGTAAAGGACACTCCTCTGTCATTTTCACCCCATCCTAAGACATCTTTGTCAGGATCAGACCACAGGAGATCACAAAGAAGACCCTGGTCAGGTACATCAGTGGGGCGCATAATTCGTCTGATCTGTTCCATTGACTGCAGGTCTGGTGACAAACCTGTGTGGAGTTGAGACATACACAGTAGCATTTTACTCCAACTTACAGTGTGAAATTGAGGAATCAGCTCAAGATGAAGAAAGCTTACACAGACTGATCCACCATCAACATTTGGTGTGGTCCAACGACAACGTGAACCAACATTTCAATCCAGCATTTTTCTTTAAAGCTTTTCTGACAGAAGACCAGAAGATATACTGAGAGCAAGATAAGCAGAGCCACTTCCATGTGCAAAGGATTATAACAATCCTACTTTAATAACCTGCAAGTGTCTGTTAGGAAGAGCTATTAAGAGGCATTAATACTAGAAGTCACAAGGCCTGTTTATTTTAAAGATCAGGCTGAATAACATGGAATACAGGATCAGATCTCATATTTTTTTTTTTTTTTTTTTTACTGATATTTCTCTCAAGCAACTGTTATTACTTGCAGGTGATAGTATATGTATTGCAGATTAAATGCTTCGTGCAGCTTTTCAAAGTAATTAACAAGTATCACGTAGCATAACAGGGCCAATCTGTAAAATGAAGCACTAAAACATTGCTTTCAGAATGTTTAACAACTTCTGGTCATGCAAGTCAAAAAACCATTAGAGACTCTTTATTCCAAAGGAAACAGTACTGGAGATGTCCCCTGACTAAAGATAAAGAAGGCAGAACTACCAGCTCAGCAGTTCACAACACTACCACTAATCAAGCTCTCAACACAAAGCGAGGCAGAGACAAATCCCTGAAGTTTCAAAACTTCAATAATGAGGTCCAAGATAAAAAAAAAAACCACAAAATAACTTTCCAGCAACAGAGGAGCACACATCATGAATATGAAATTGCCAATATTGCAGTATTACAGGGTACCACATTTTTTTAAAATATCAACTAAAGAACTCACCTCCATGACAGCAGAATATCTTCTCATCCACAATTGCTGCAATTGGTAAACAGTTAAAACAATCTGTGAAGGTTTTCCACAGCTTAATATTGTATCTTCTCTTACCTAGAAAAGATGGGGGGTGGGGAAGAAAAGTCAATATACTTCTTTAACACAACTACAAATAACCTAATATGGCTGCCTGTAACTAAGACTTGCAAAAAAGTGAACAAGGTTTATACACAATTATTTATCTTCTCTGAACCCACTGACATACTGCTAAGAAAGCTGCAAGGCCTTGTGTGTCAGAGACACAGCTTTGAAATGGCTCTGAGGACTGCACACTCCCATTCAAGAGAATGTTCTACTGCTGGCAGCCAGACTCCTGCTTCCACTTTGCTTTGGAAAAAAATCCCTTGGAGAATCTGATTAGTTAAAAAAAGAAAATGTCATGTGCTGCTTTTTCTTAGGGATAGATAGCACTCTCTCCAAAGCAGTTTTCCCTTCAATTTCTACTAGTACTTTACTGCAAAGTCTCTGGGCAAAGAAATAGGACTGAAAAAAAATGAAGCTGCTGCTGTTTGTCTTCCAAGTGACTCTCCCAACAGATACGAACCCTGAACATATCTGCACCATGTGACTAAACCTGTGATTAATCTCTGAGGAATCAACTCAAACACTACACAACTCCACTTCCTTGTTGAAAAAGGAGAACAAGACACAGAGAGAACATCTTGTGAGCTCCAAGCCAAGCATGTCCCCAACAGAAGCTGTGAGAATGCCTCAGTACCCAACCACCATAACAGCTTTATCTCCTCTACACGAGATTAGGTCACATCCTTTTGAAACATATGAACGTATGCATGTGTTAAGTTACAGGACTGATTGAGAACTAGATTGCAAGCACTGTCACATAATAACAATACAGAGCAGCCCCTTATCCCAGTGAGTACACCTCATAAGGTAGATGAAAAAAAAAATGAAACTGTAAAGCAAAGTAAAATCCCATAATCTCTAACCAGACAACCTTAAGAACTTTACAAATGCATACCAGTGGAAACAGTTGCTTAACTTCAATGCCAATAAATAAAATTACCACTTTGCTTGCAGTTCTGTGCTGTGAGGACCAGATGATAATAAGATGAATGCAAAGACGACTTCTTTGCTAACACAGACCATGGGGCCATCTGAACTATGCAGAGCTAACTGCAAGTTCAGAAAGCCATTTAATACTGGACGTCTAGAAGACAGCAAGCACCTCCTACCCTGATTTCCCAAACCAAAGATCCTTACATCTGTCCATATTACTTACATTCATCATAAAATCCATAAATTCTATTAATGCTGGCACATTCGTGGTTCCCTCTGAGGAGGAAGAAGTTCTCCGGATATTTAATTTTGTAGGCCAATAGAAGACAAATTGTTTCTAAAGACTGCTTTCCTCTGTCAACATAGTCACCAAGGAATAGGTAGTTGCTTTCAGGTGGAAAGCCTCCATATTCGAAGAGCCGAAGCAAGTCATAGTATTGTCCATGGATGTCACCTGTAAAATGCAGTCAGAAATGGCACATAACTGACTTTATGATATTTTACCATTTTCTTTCTAGAGAAGCAGGAAAAACCTGCAGACGAACAGGAAAAACCTGCAGACAGATACTGCCTGCAGCATTCCTGAAGATGACATAGTTTGTCTTACTGCTATCATACTCCAAAGGTTGATATCTGTGTGAGACATTGACTAAGAACACATTATGACTTCAGTATGTAGAAATACACACTCATAAAACAAATCCAAGATCCCAAGAAATCAACTCTGCATACTCACATAGAAGTGTGGCAGCCATTTAATTCCTTTATTTGACTACTGGCTGCAAGACTAGGAACGTCTACTTCATTCTTGATACAGCCACACTTCAGTAGTGACACTGATGGAAAAACTGCTTGGGGAATTTCCTTTCCTCTATACCATGCCTAGTATTCTCCTGCAACACCCAGTAACTCAAATTCTTGCAGGGAAGTCGGATTGGAAGAAATCGATATTTCTGCCTTTGGTTTAAATCATGGTTTTGTTTCTGGCAAGCAGAACAATAAATCTGTTTTTAAGACTACCACATATTATAAATATTGAACAAGCTACTCCAGAAGCAGATCCGCAGTGTTGGAGCAGGATAAAATACTGCTTCCTGGAACCTCTGCTAGCGTGCATTTATTGAGGATTTATTTTGACATCCTTCATCCTTTTAGCATACCTAGACATGCACGTGTAAAAAATGAGCAATATCACCATGTGTAAATAAGGTGAAACCAAACCAGAGGTGATACAGAAACTTAAGTTTCCAGAAAGATTTTAAAATTGTGTCAAACCACAGTTCAGCTCTGAACAGCAGCTACCATCAACTACTGTGTCTCCTTTTTTCTCCTTGTTCAGTGATGACTGATCTGAGCAATAACTGATAGAAAAATCTCTTTCCAAAACTTCTGAATCTTTTTGTCATGAGACTTGATCAAACAGGACCAGCTAGTTTCTGATTTGGGATTTTTTGGTCCCCTCTACAATTCCCATTTACCTCCTTCCCATTCCTCCACTTGAAGCACTCAGGACAGTCTTACTTTCCCTTTTGCTACAATCATTCATCAGTTTCATAAGCAAAAGCAGCATCTGGCATGCATCCTCTGCTTAAAAGAGGATATCCATCTAAATGCCCCCCACTCCCAACCACGCATCAAATCACAGCACTTACCACATATTTTCAGTGGAGCTTCAAGTTCTAGCAGAATAGGCTGACTGAGAAAAATTTCTCTGGATTTCAAGCACAGTCCTCTGATTTCATTCTCCTGAAGTTGGACATTTTTACCTGGTTTTGATCCTCTCACTGTTGGAAGCAATCAGAAGTCGGTTACCCAAGCCAAGAGTATTCCCAGGGTTATTTTAAGAGTGCCTACACACCACTAACATTGAATGAGCATGAAACAACTGCTCTTTCACAACTAAATACTTCAACAATATTTCACAATATTCTGTATTTATGCTTAGCTGCTAAACTCAGCTGTTTGCTGTCTTATTCAAACTACACTTATTTTAAGAGTTCAGAGTAAAGTAAGCCAGTATAAATGCATATGGGAACGTCAGACATATGAGCATGCTTGCCAGCCCATCACCACCACCAGCTGGAGGTTAAGCTAACTACTGACAGATTAAAGCAGTCAGACCACAGATAAAGCTGAAAAATAAACAGTTTGAGCCCCAGAATTCATAAAAACAAAACAAAATCCAAAAGCCACACAAGGTTTATAAAACACAGTTTCATTCTACTCCTAAGTCAGGTTTCGGTTACAACTAGCCTGAAGGTAGCATGCTACCTGCATTTCATCCTCAGAAAATGCCTCCACAAAACAAGACTTGTCAAAATCTAACGACCTGGTACACGCTTAATGACTGTTTTACAATCTAAATGGACCAGTCAGACAAATACAGTTGAGTTCCTAAAAACTGCCTCGAAGTTACAGAGCATGCTGCAGAAATTAGTAGTACTGAACCATCATCAATATTGCAAGACAATATTTTATCTTTTTACTACTCTTATTTCACCCTCCCATAAACTTATTCCACCAGTCCCTCAGGAGCACCAGAGCCACAGGAACAGCTGAATGCACTGAACATCTCACAACTGGAAGGAGAGGTGGGAACCCTTCAAACATAATTTCTACTCCGTATGATCGGGACTGTCAATACACTTATTTTAGAAGATTCCTGTAAATCCCATCGTCAGGCTTTCCCACTTGTTGGTTGTGCCAAGGAGAAGGAGGAACAACATGAGAAAAAGTGCAGAGCTGAAGGAAGGGCCTAGAACCAAAATAATTTCTTAAACACATTAAAATCAAAGCCACCAAACTGATGAATTCTACAACAAAGCTGAGAGGGAGCTATTAGCATCATTACTGCTTTGAAGAGTCTCTACTATGGAGAGAAACTGACCGTCTCAAACCTACAAAAGGTTTAATCAAGAGGGAAACAGCTCATGTATTTCAGAAAAGGAGATTCTAGTTCTTCAGCCATTTATGTTGAGCTATTTCATTACTCACTTAGAGCCCACACAAACTCACCTATAGTAAAGCAAGCACTGTATTTTCTGTATTTTCTCCATTGGCTCTCTCCTTACCAGACCATTTGAACACAGTGAAAGGCAACCTGGTACCAGATTCATCTCCCAGCTCAGGCTGTTTTTTCAATCCTTCATTCTTTCCACCTCCTCCAGTACAACACCTCACAGTGTTTGGTTCCCTTTATCACCTGTCAATGCTCAGACACAGAACAAGGACACCAGCTTGGCCTGAACAATTTCCTGCAGCTACCAGAAGAGTTTTTCCTCCATTTATCCAATCCACCCCTCAGTCGCAGACACCATTTTCTGCTGCCCACAAATACAAAGGAAATGTCTTTTAGCCATAATTTTTCAGCTGTAACTAAATTGCATGCAAGAGCATTTGTCATGGTTAGATTGAGTGAACGGAGTAAGTGGACCATGCTGTTACTGTCACTGCACACTTTTTGGTTTATGAAACCAAAAGTTTCATAAGAAGAGAGAATTCCAGAGTAAGGAGAAGGCCGGGGGGGGGGGGGGGGGAGGGTGGAATGCTCTGGAAGAGTAAGAGCAAGAACTGTTTTCCAGAGGGATTATGTTCTCTTATTAGTGTTTAAGTTTCCAATTTTATGCAAGTTTCTGATCACAAGCAGAAGACATTATTCAGTTAGCATGCCTTCTTTAGACAAAGAATAAAACAGTGATTGTGTTATATCCGTTCATAAAAACAACTGTCACTGGCCCAATCTCTGCTGGCACTTGGCGTTACCACCAGAACAGCTCTACCCTGCATACCAACTCCTGTCAGAGACCCTAGTCGTGCTCACAGTCTGCACTACAGAATCACTGACAACACTGTAAAGCACACAACCTTTTCCCAAACAAGCTTCAGAATCAAGCTTCAGTCCAAGTCACAACATGCAATGATAGCAACATTCAGTTAAGCGCAGGCCAAAAGTCACTGCTTTAATAACGCTATCTTTCAAGCAATACATGCTCTTCTATTACCCACTGCCTACGTACTACTGCTCACCACTGGCATTTACTCACATGGTGACACTGAAATTACCACTAAACTTCAAGTATTCCATTAAAATATTACAAGTAATGAAGCATACAAATGAGAGTTAAATCTTTGTCACAGCACTTTATCACGCATGAGGCTTCCCATCCGTGCAGTCATTTTTTCATCCATACAGTAATTTTCCTAATGCTCCCAAGCAATGAACAAGGTACTAAAAATGCCAAATATCCAGAAGCAATAATGAACAGAAATGTACAGAAAAAAAGTGATTTGCTGGTGAAACTGTAAATGCTAATTTCCCCATTCTTCTTCTTCTACTGTAGAACTCATCTTTGATTTTAGAGATGACATACATGCAAGCAAAAATTCAACTTTTCCATGATTTGCTCCTGCTAGAAATTGCTAAAAAATACATAAAATCAAAACCTGTATCTCACACACATAGATTAAGTATAAAAAAAGCACACAATGTAAGTAACACATTGAGTCACTACAGCTCATGAATAAAGCATATGCATTCATTTTTGTTGAAGATTAAATGGAAATCTGAAAACTGACTGTTTCAGATTCAAGTTTCCAAGGTTTCTGACCTATTTCCATTGGACCAGTATAATCCCCAGACAGTTTTAGTCATTTGATTGTAGGAATCCTCAGTGCGATCAGATGCTTTGTTGCAGTTTATACAAACTCACCAACACAGATGTCAAAAGGACAAAAAAAAAAAAGGAAGATTTGATTCAGTTCTGTACCGTGCTGCCTGCCAATGACAGACATTCATCCAACATAGGATCAGCACAGGAGAAATGAGCTTGTTCAATTACTTCCAACAGTAGCCTATATATCAAAAAGTTGTACAAAACATTTTTGGCTTCAGAACAATGGAAGATGTGCGTTGGTTTGAGAAATCTGTATTTTTGGTGCAAGGATTTTCTCAATCATGATGAAAGAGCTGGCAAGAAAATGCAGGATATTCAGTCTGTCTGAATTCTTAAGAGGCTTCTGCGACTGAATCCTAAATGATTTAGCCCCAGTAAGAAGGGCAAAAATAACATCCTATGAAAAATGCGGTATTCAAAGTTTCTCTTCTCTGATTTGGACCCAACCCAGGCAGCTTGCAGAGATCAGACGTACACTACTAATTGACAGCTTGGTCAAAGTCAAAAGAGCAGCTGACAGTGCTGTACTCACACATTTGTTCTTTCAATGCATAAAAAATAACCTCTCTGAAATGATAGTCTGGAACTGAGAGCGAAACAAGCTAAAGATTAATCAATTGAGGTAAAAAGCCAGGCTGCTTAAATAATATTTTATTTACACCTTGTCCCAACACACTGCTGCACTATTTCCAGACAGAAATATATTTCCTTCCTCCTTTAGGCAGAGACATTCTTGCTTTTAAAATTCATCTTGAGAGCTTGAATTTCAATGTCCAGCCTGGGCAGTTTTCTAACAAGCAAAATCTGCAATGTATGAGTGTAGGAGCTTAGGAAAAACACGTTCTCCCTTGGCTGGAAAAAAACACAGAAAAGATCACTCCCTGAGACTTGGATGCTCTCTTCTGCAGACTACTCTTCCAAGTCACAGTGACTGAACTAGAAAATACTCCAGCTTCCACAGCTATGTACAGCAAAGCCAATGCAGGAAAGTTTTGAAGGAGAGCAATACATCTGTTGTCCAAAAGTTTAAGCTCTATGAAGATATAGGCATTCTAGAGCTTTTCATTTTTCCAACACGTTAAGCAGATGCCTAGCCATAGCACTGCAGCAGTGACACCTATGTGCTCTTTTAGCCTTCTGGTATTTGCTATTCCAGACCTTATTTCTAAGAGTTACACAGGCTCCTCACAGCCTGTTCAAAACACCATTTGATAGATACCAACTACTAAACTTATTTTTGTGCTTTCCAAGACTGGAAGGAGAGCTGCTGGAAAGCAACAACAGATCACAGATCCCAACTTTAAAATGAGGACATGAGTGCAATATGACGGCTGCCCAGCAGAGGGGGAAAGGAAGGACAGGAAGAAAAGCAGGACCAAGGACATCCCTGCCACTTTGGTGCACAGGGCCAGCACAATCTTATTGCAGCTGCCAGGACCTGACATCCAGGACAACTTTTAGATGTGTCTGAAGGACAGACGGGTCAGGAACTGCAGGATCTTTAGTGTACAGCAATCAGCCAGCCATGTGTGTGCAGTGCAGCAGACTGTACACAACATCCCATCACCAGCATTTCCCAATGGTCATAATGGAGCCATACAATTCTTGAGTGAAGGGAATGGTATTACAAAAATAAATATATTACCTGTTAATAGAAAAGGGAGGGATCCTTAAGAAAGGATATTAAAGAAACTAACAAATTTCAGCATTTAGATTCATGAACAGATCTGTGCATTTCTCTGTTCTTCAGTAACACTTCACCAGAAGCCATCAACTGAAGTGCTGGGATTGAGTTCTTGTATGCAATATTTTAAAGAAAACAGTCTATCAGCAGCTCAGTTCATTTTTAGCTTATTAAACAAGTCTTTCAGTTTTGCCATATTTTACATTAAGATGCTTGAAATCTTAGAGATATTTCCAAAAATACCACAGGTTGTTTTTATCTTGTTTTTGGCAGTTCCTGATGACAGCTTCACGTTTTGTTTTGCACCACAGACACAAAGGGAATAAATAACTTGGAGGTGGTTGATTTTAAAAGATTTTAGTTTACTTCAGGCAGTATCAACTTTGATCAGATCACTGCAAAATTGAAACTGAAAAGCAACTCCACAGTGCCCAAGCCTCTAAGGAAAAGTTCTAGACTACTTTTTTTGTAGGGCAACAGTTCACAGCAGCATTATCAAACACAAGATCTTCCATGACCGCAAGGTTTCCATTTTGTAACTTACTGTCAAACTAGAGTGCTACAAAGCAACAGGTGCTCAGGCTCAAACACTCAGATGACAAACCCCTCCTTCACTGACTAGGAGATAAAATGTAGCATGTAACCAACTTATCTGAATCCACAGCAGTGACAGGAACCTAACCCCTGTCTTCCAGATGCAGAGCTCCTATCTCTGTCATCAAAAATTGCTGCAACACAGCACAAAGCAATTAACATTTAGCTACATGAGCTATTGAAAAGCACCGTTTGAGGTCAACGAGTGCTGCTTGTTTATTAGAAACTACCATGGCATCCCAGCCTACCAAGTGAAATCTGTCCCGATTTCTGATTAACATCTGTGAGAATGAGGCAGACCTAAGCTAAACAGAAAGCAATCCTTCAGACCCAATCGATGCTGGGTCTGAGCAGAAAGGCACAAAACCAGAAAAATGCACTTATAAGAAATGGCTTTCTATAGTCAGAAGAAGTTTATCCATACTCTTTGGCTTATCTATTTTGGATAATGGGATGATCATCTTTCAACATTTAAAGCAAATTAAAGAGAGCATCTCCTCAACAGCTATACAACAGGCTTTACTGGGAATAGCAATCCGTGGGTGTATAAACAGGGAAGTTAGAGGATTTAGAATATTTTTGCTGATTTTAGTTCACTAACCAAGATTTCAGCTATAAGAAAGGCTACTGCCATTCTGGCCTTGCATGACTTTATCCAAAGCAGCCTCCATTCATTACTTGCTTTCCCCTAATAGCACCTGCAGAGGCTAGAGCACAAAAAAATTTCAGCAACTTCCTTCAGCTTGGGTTCCTCTTATGCTGAAATTCTGTTCTTTTACCCTGCTATTTATTATCACCATGCTAAAACTAGGACATGTCAATCTCCTTTACTAGATTTCTTGCCATGAGCACCATTTTCAACCCAGATCCTACCCACTCTGGGTGAAGGATGAGGATAGGAGCTCTCATTATCAAACATAACGTAACACAGAAAGGAAGCCATGCTCACTCAGGGACCTCAGGATTTCTTTTCACTCATCCTTTGCCCAGAGCCAAGCAGGAACTCTACTTCCTGGGAGCCTTTCCATTGCTATGCAGATGACACTGATTTTTCACATTACTTGCAGCTTCAGTTTAGCAGGCACATAAAGCTGTAAGCTCAGAGCCATGAAGTCACTGCCTACAGTATTCCTGGAAGGAGAGTAATTTGCCCTTAAGGTTGCCCCTCATTATTCCTCAGTGATAAAAATATGAGCCTTTATCTGCTATCAAGCACACTTAGGAAACTTTTCAATAGTCACTGCAGGATACTGTCATTTAGCACACTTTAGAAGTCTTATTCTTGAGAAAACTGTTGTTAGGAAGGTTACTAAAAGCACTAAAAGTAGACAACATGTTCTCATGAAAACGTTCCTAGCAGAACACAGCCCTCATTAGTGCTTTCATTGACCTGCTCACTGAGGCTGAGCACAACGTTACTGAAAAAAGTTTTTTTGAGATGTCTCAAAGCCAAATGCCTCTGTGCCACACACATTTGGAGCAAGAAAGACTCACCAAATACTTACTTCAGAATAAGCAGCTAAATATATATTTTTTAAAGACTAATTTAATAATTAGCTAACTAGCCCATGGTACGTGAGACAGAATCAACCACTTGGAGGAGAAAAAATAATGTCATTTGATCTGCGTAATTACCTCAAATTTCATAAAGTCAGTCATGATAGAAAGCAAGTAAAAACCCAATGATGAATAAATTATTGATGCCCTACATTAGGAAAAAAAGCAAGAATAATTATGATTCACCATTTAGGCACTTTGCTTTACCTAGGCCATCAGATCCAGCACAGCTCTCAGTCTTCTGACAGCACAGTGCTAAGGTGCCTTACAGGACACAGGTACAACTGCCTGCTCACAATGATTTGAGTATTTCATCAGCTATCTCCAGAATACATTTTTTTCCCCTGACCTTTAAAAAGGAAGAAGGAATAATGCCATATCAGCTGCTTGTATCCTTTGCATTTTACTAGTACAATGATCTAATATTTATAAAAATATGTAAGTATACACTTTAAGAACAGCAACACTGAAATACTTGATTATGACTGCAACAACCTGAGTGCAGCCTTGTCTGAAAGGCTATCAGTTGAAACACATACATCAGACTTGATGGGACTAACACTACCCAGTTGCGTGCCAGCACTGCACTGAAAAGAACGCCAGGTAAGGCAGAAATGCCTCTTATATTTCCTCATTTATTCCAAATTAAATAGGAAAAGAAACCCTGCTCATACTCCAGACTTGACTTTCCCCCCTCATTTAACACCATGCAGATTTGCCCTGTAGAAGTTCAGTCCCACCACCAACCTAACTGCACCTTTGCAATTCCAGGGAAAGAATAAGTCAAATTTTAAACAAGCAAAGAGAACGATGCTCGCAGCAACTCACACAATTTATCCATCTATCCACAATGCAGCACTGCTAACCTGCACTATCATTTTGTCCTTTCTAGAAGTGAAAAAAAATAACGACTGCTACAAAGGTCAACCATCGCTGCCTGAGAAAAATGTTTACAACAGACATTTAATAAGCAATAAAAATGCACATCAGCACAGGTGAATCATTTTAAATACTGAAAAGCCATTACGGCTTCACAGAACCCAAAATCCCAACCGAAATGTCAACAAAGCCAAAACATTTCAGTTCTGGCAGCTGATGCAACCTCCAGTAATGGTATCTTTAGGTACACGTCCACCTCCTGAATGATCCTGGCAGTCAGTAAGCCTTCTGAAGCCTGATTTGCCAACTCCCATCTCCTCCAAACGTGTAATACAGGCACGAGCTGGGTAAGAACCTATCAGCACAGCATATCTTGACACTTTTTAAACTTTAAACAAGAAGAATTGTTCAAAATCAACTGCATTTCTTCCTAGGCTGCCCTATTCCCTGCTTTTAATGACCTGCACTGGAAAAATTGCAGATCAGGTAAGAATTGTAACTATTACTTGCAGTAAAACTGAGCTCTTATTAATGTCACAGAGGTAAGGCACCCAGGACCTGACACCACAAACTGTGGTGCTAGAGTTTCAGGAAAATCCTGCTCTAAATTTACGAAGGGAAGCCTTTAAATAATTTAAGCCGGGGTAGTTTAAATTGGTAACAGGCACAGCCCACAACGGATCAGAGAAAAAACCCTATTTACTTTTACTTATTCTAGCTCAGTAATCCCATAACACACCTATGGGATTTTTAGTCCCGACTCATTTCCCCACCAGCACCGCCGTCCTTTCCGCGCTGCCAGGAGGAAAAACCACGGCACGGCTGAAAGACATTTCCTCTGTTTGCTTCAGCAGCACCGCAGACGGCCGTGCCGGATGGAAACGCGTTAAACCCACCAAGCTGTTCAAGCGCCCGCCCTGAGACACAAGGCACGAGGCCGGGCAGCTCCCCCAAAAGCTCTCTTTCATTCCGCAGGGCACGCAGCCCTCTGTGAGGGGAGGACAAAGCGCAGCTCCCCCCCCCCCCAATGCCGGCCACCACACGCGGCCCGTCCCGGATCCCCCTCCCCCCCCAACGTGGCCCCTCGCCGCCCCTCACCCTCCAGCAGCCGTTGGATGATGCTGTCGATGTTCAGCTTGTCTATATCCGCCATCGCCTCTCAGCGGCCGGGCGGACCCCTCCCCGCCTCTTCCCTCCCTCCGCTGGCTGCTCGGCTGGCCCGGCTCCTCTCCTCTCGTCGGCCCGTCGTGCTTTCCCCCGTGCCCTCTACTCCTGCCCGCTCTCTTTCTTCCCTTTCGCTTTTCCCCCCGCCCCCCCCTTCGCCGCCGCTCTCAGCGCAGCCCCGGCGCGGAACAAAATGGCCGCCGTCTCCTCAGCAAGCTAGGGGGGCGGATGGATACCACGAGCGCGAGGCGGTGCGCGGGACCTTTTATAGGCGGGCGGGAAGCGCGCGGGGCGGCGAGGTGCGCACTGCGACTGTGCTCGGGATCCTTCCGCCGACGGGAGGAGAAATAGTGCCCACGAGGGGTGTGCGTTCCGCCCGCAGAACGCCGCCTCCTGGCCCCCAAACGGGGCGAACACCACGGATATCCCGCCTGCTGCCGGCAGCTCGCGCAGTGTGAGCGCTGGAGCCCGGTCCTGTGGTCCTGGCACCCTCACCCGGTGGCACTGGGTCTGCATGCCCCGTCGTGGCTCCCTCGTGCACGAGGCGAGGCGTTGCGTTGTGTTTCAAGGGAAATTCACCGCGCAGGCCGTTCAAGTTGCATCCCCTGAATGTTGTTTAATTGCTTCATTAACTCCTGCCGTAGGATCCCTCCTCCCCACGGCAGCTGCACGCACCCCACGCTGAGGCAGCTCCTTATGGTTACACAACAGCCATCGTGGCTCACTGTGCCATAGGAGCAGAGTTCACACTGTGAGGGCGATGGCACGAAGGACGCCCAGCCTCCGTGCATGGAAACGGGGCTGTGCTCAAGTGCTGCCCCAAACTGCAAAACCTTTTCTGAGAAACCTTCCCCTCCTTGTTTCCCGTGCTGAAATTGCCTTTGTCCTCCAGCTGCTGGTAGCCCTGAGCGGATCTGTGCGCTTTGGTGGGAGCTGAGAGCCTTCGGATCCATGAACGCTTTGGGAAATGGGGCAGAAGCGGAGGGCTCAGTGCCACCAGAAGACGTGCATAGGAACTGAGGCGAAACGCCAGCCTTCCGAAAGCCAGGGCCCAGCCCTTTGGGTGAGTCTGGACTCAGAGTGCACCTGGTACAACGAACCCAATCAATCACGGCCCCAAGCACCGCCAGCTCGCATCAAACCAGGCACAGCCGAGGGACAGGAGGGAAGTGACAGCTGCAGGCGAAGTGCCACGGCCCAGTCATCGCCTCCATCACCAGGGCACCTCTGTGGGGTCCTGCTCAGAGGATGCCGTGCTTTTTTGAGTTTATGTCCTTGCAATGCCAACACAAAAAATAAGGGCCCTTATTTAACAGCAGTAAACTCCGTGGTGAGGCAGAGACGTTCAGATGCCACTGCAGCTTTGTATTAAGCTGTTTTCTCCGTGCTGGATAGAACCAGCCTCGCCCCACAGTTCTCTGATTAGAAAAGGGACGCAGCCAAGGTGTTATAAATATCCTGGAACTATTTTATCCTCCAGTGTTGCTCACAACAATGATTTATTTCCAGAGGGGGAACAATCAGGAAAATGCCTTTGTCCTTAAATTCTGCACACAGTCTTGAAACATTCCCTAATTCTGAAGCTTACAGTCTTAATATTCCCACTCTCTGTGTGCTTGTCTGCAATTTGTGTTCCAGTTTGCTAAATACATGATGATGTACAATTTATCTTGCTCGCAGCTCTGAGATCTTTGTGTCCTTTCCTCCCTCCCCCCAAAAAATTCCACAAATAAATCATAGCTTGGGTGGCATTCCCTGGGAACCTCTGTAAAATATCTTTCCCTTCTGATTTATCCTCACTATCTCTTGGTTTATAGTACAGTTGCTCATAATCTGGCCACGTATAAAAATGTAGATATTATATATGTAATGCCCACCTACATTCAGTAGCGAAATAAAGAACATTTCATTGATCTGTACATGCATATACATAATATCAAAACCAAACATATACTACATGTATAATGCATGTACATACCCTGTATATACACACATACACATGTATGTATATGCAGCTAATGACAAAAAGCTCCTTATTTTATTCCTGTATGTAGGTGGATCCTAAGAAATGCGAGTCGCCCACACTTCCCTTTGCCTTGGATTACATATTTCCTAGGTCTGTGCAACTCAGTGTGTCTGTGTACATTTCAGACAAAGACCTACACGGACTCTTCAACACTGGGAAAACAAAGATGGTGTGATGTGAAGGTCAAATGTTGTTTTTCCTAACTAGACGCTCAATGTTTTCCTAACTTCTGCGTGTTTCCGAATATCAGCCTGCTACACTCCAGATCAACTTTTGATGTCTGCTTTTTGCCTCTGGTGTTCAAACTATTCTGCTGACCCCCACATTTCAGGCGTTGCAGAGTTTGTGGGTTGCAACAGTCATTTGTCAGACAGAAAAGCAGGTGGACAAAGCCACAAGGCTGATCTGGAGACGTAGGGGTAGACATCCTGTTTGGAGGGAGGTGATGACGCAGAGTCAGGTGTTTTCTTAGTGTCATGTTTTATTTACAAAACGTGCAGTGTGAGGATCAGCAAAACATACACACTGCAGGTAGGCAGCTCCCTGGAGCTCGGGGCTTTCTGCACAGCATGGGCTTTTCTCAGCAGGGGCTCTGCCGCATGCAGAAACCCAAAGAAGCCTCATCCCTGGACAAGAGCAGTCAGATGCCTTCAGAGGGCTCTCTGCACTCCCCATCACTGCTGCGTGGGAGCCTTGGTCCCCACTGAGCTGAGCGGTTCCATCTCAGCAGCTGCCTTCTGTCTGAAACCTCCCACCAAAGGAAACTGCCGGCATTGATGACAAGTCCATTGCAAGTTTGTTAAAACCACACTTTTGATAAAAAATGTTAAAAGATTCTGCTCGGAGAATCTCGAGACAGTCTATTTTGACATGAGAGAAATGTAATTTGCCATTCCTCCCCTCCGACATTTTTTTTTTTTTTTTTTTTTTTTGGTCAAAGTTGACATGCTTCACGGGTTTCTGCTGAAAGGTATTGTTGCATGGAAAAATCTACACTTGGTAAGTTTTGGAAGGTTCACACTGCCAAAAATAGTGCCAATAAAAACATCCTAAGTCACTTTGTTCTGGTGTTGCAGTGACCGCAGTAAGACTTTCCCTGCTATAGCTATTTGGATTATGAAAACACAGCAGCTTCCACCTTATCAGTGAATTTCATATATGAATCCAATCTTTAAAGCCAGATCAGGAACCAGAGCCATTTGGAGACACTGCTGATCGGTGCATCCCTCCCCTGTTGAGCATCAGCGTGGTGGAGATTTGCTTCTTTACTTAGAAAAAGGGAAGAAATGGGGCTAATGTAGACTTTGTCCTACTTTTAGAGGAGAGCAGGCACAGCAGATCAATTGACATGGCTTTGGCAAGAAGCAGCCCCGTTTGTTCTCTTTGGTCAGGAATCTCCATGCTCCGCCAAAGCCTGAGTTTTGTAACCGGATTGAAATCTTTCAGCAAGGCTCAGCTGAGCCATTCTTGGAGGGGAAAGGGAAAAATGTATGTAGTGCTCAGCAATGTTCTTTTCAGCCCTTCTTCAGATGTTTCATGGGGTGAACACCGCATGCAAGGGCAAAGGTGGTGGAACTGTGTATAGCTCTCCTGGTGCGGAGCAGATCTTGCAGAGTGGGGGCAGACAGCTGCAGTTCAGAGGGGCTAAGAGAGACAGCTTGTGTACCTTCAGCTGCATGGGGCTTAAAGAAAGTGCTGCAAGAAGCTGGGCTGGGAGCTGGCTGCTTTCTTCATGTTCTCTGGTTTTACCCTTGCAGAACTCTGCTTCATGGATAATAAATAAAACCAACGAGAAAGGAGGGCCAGGAGTACTGCCAGGGGAGCTGGAAAGTGAAAATGAGATGAAATCTGCTGATCTGCTCCTGGTCAAACAGCGACTGTGCCTCCGCAGACCCTGGTGGGAAATGCATCATCGAGCATGCAATGCAGGAGCAAGGGAGAGATGTCTTCTGCTCCATGAATACCCTGGATCCCATGGGGGTTTTGAAATGTGGATGAAATATGTGGGCTATCTGAGGTGCAGGTGCTTGCAGGCATGTGCACCAAAGTGTCCCCATGCTTGAGACAAAGGACAAGCATCCAGAAGGCAATGATTCCTCTGCTCCACTTTTTGTTCCCCTTGTTGACCTGAAAATCCTGAGCAACCCCACTGCCTGCTGTCCAGCACTGGATTTTCTGCTTACATACATTATCTGAAAAGTGGTCTGCTGTGGAGGTAGCTGCCACGTGTGCTTATTTATTTGTTTCTGTTCTCACCTCCTCCTTCCTGCTCGCTGTGTGCAAGACTGGCAGATTTTCAGGAGCTGGGCTGCTGTTATGTAAAGTTGTGCTAAAATCTGTACAAAAGGATTTGGAAGAAAGTGTGGCTGAAGCTAGCTTTTCATCCCTGGATGCCCTTCGGATCTGTCCACATGACTTGGACTTCCCAGGGCATCCACTGCTGCCAGCATGCCTTGGGAGCAGGTGGAAGGAGGGACACATTCTCGGCTGTGACATTCAATGGGTCAACTGCTAGGGTCCCTGCACAGCATCTCCTAGGTTCCCGAGAGTGTGGCTGGAGCTCAAGCCTGGGTAATTAATGGTGATTATCCGTCTGAGAGAGTAGGCATATGACTGAGTTCATTCATTTGAAATCCTCAGCCTGAGCTGTGCTGAACCACAGTCTCGTTGCACCCTTGTAGCAGGTGGCCCTGAGTGGCCCCGGATGACATGAGGGACACCAGGGACCTCCACAGCATAGGCACCCTGAGCTGAGCAGAGCCCAGGCACTCTTTGGTGAGGGGCTGTGGGCTCAGCACAGCAGGAAGGAGAAGCCCTTGCAGACAGCAGGATGGTAAATGCTTCTATACAGATGTAGGCCATGGAGCAATGACACCCAAATCAGAAAAATTAATCTGCAGAGTAAGAGGAGCCTTGGAAATTTGCCACTGTTGTTCCAGTCTCTGCTCTTCAGGAGCTCAATTTTCCCCTTCTTTCCCTCCATGTTTTATATTCTGTGTGGTTTTTCCTTTTAAAAGCAGATGCCTTGTTTGCAATGAGAGCACACTGCATGTTTGCAGAGTGGGGAAAACTCAGATCTGTGCCTATGAGCAGTGTGGAGCTGCAATGGGGTGAGGCTGAAGGGCTGACAGTCAGCTCTTGCCCCACAACAAGGGGCTGAGGGCACAGGCAGTCTTTTCTTCTTTTGGAAAACAAGAAAAAATAATACAGGAAAGTGGTCACCCCGCAGCCAGGACAGCTGTGGCTGATCAAGGATGTGTTTAGGGTTCAAATATATCACTGAATCTTGTTGTCAAATTCATATTCTTCCAGGGGATGATCTCCAGGGTTTTGGGTTTATTGTGCATGGGGTCTGTAGAATTCAATGTGCTTTTGGGGATGTTATTGAACCTCTTCTCCTATGAACCTCTCCATGGGATGCTCCCCAAGTGTATCTTCCCAGACTGAACCATGAGCACTCGGAGAAGGTGCAGAACCTCCAGAGGTGGGGAACCTTGTGGGGTCAGCTGAGCCCCATGCACCCACACCCTACACCATCCCTTCCCCAACGTAACGTGGGCATGTGGGGATGGGTTGATGGTTGGATTTGATGATCTTAAAGGTCTTTTCCAACCTTAAAGGTTCTATGATTCTATGTCCTTGGCTGTTTTGCTCCTGGTAGCATGTAGGTCGAAAGAGAGCCTCAGGGACCTGGCAGCTGACGTTCATCTTTGGGTTGGAATTCATGCGTCAGGCTTTCTGGAGGCAATAGAAGTGCTGGTGAGACTGACCGCCTTTTGTGCAGCTTCAATTGAACATCTTTCTCAGTGTGGGATAGATGCCAGAGCTTTTTTTCTTTTCCCCTCCAGAAAGAAACAGTACAGTTTTATTTAGATATATATAGAAAAATTCACACCTGGCTCTTTGGAAAGGTTTCAGCTGGATCATAGCAGCTCCCTATTCTTTTGTTAAGAGGTAATCTGTGTTCTTCAGCTGAACTTTTCGCCCCTTACAGCTGTGATCTGGCACATGGGTGGCACACTCAGCAGCAAGGTCAGTGCCTGTGGCTGAGGACCCAGCGCTGTCCCTGTGGGGCTCGGTTCATCAAGGCAAGTGGGCACCATCTCCTCTGCTGTCTTTCTTCCTGTGACCATTTACATCCTGTAAATATGGGATGCTCTGATAGGTCTACTCCCACACAGGACAGCGAAGATCTTTCCAGCTAGAAGGTCTTCACTCTGGGACACAAAGCCCTGCGTTCAGCCTTTCACCCCATGCAGTGGAACTGAGCTAAGTGCAAGGCAAAGGGATGCTTTTGAACCCACAACTCTGTTCTCACACTCCCCCATATTATTTTGCCTACTTGTGTTGGTCCATGGAGGAAGAGACACTCCTGCAGCTCTTCTCCCCTTGTTTGTTTGCTCTCATTAATGTGGCCCATTTCATGTGTGTTCTCTGCTTTTAATGGAAGAGCCATTCAGGATGTGGGATGTCCCCTGGGTGCAGCAGGAACACGAGGCTGCAGCCAGCTCCTTTCAAGCACAGACTTTAAATGCTGTGCCATTAAGCATGTGATTAATGAATGCTCTTCTGTTTCACTTGTTTGACAATGACATTTGGCAATATGACTGAAATGTAACCTCCTAGGCTGGAGGTACTCATGCACCCAAATGGGCTGGAGGTGTATTTTTAGTAAAATAGCATTCTCAGCTCCAGATCTGGAGTTTTGGGGCATTTCCTCTTCCCCCTCTGGCACTGCAGACTGTAGGAAAGCTTGAGTAAGCTCCAATTTATCTGAGATATGAAATAATGCATTGGAAAAGCATATGGTTGGGTGTAAGACCCTGGAATTTCCCTCCAGCAGGTCTGTGTTTAACTTACTGACAGCCAGAGAAAGGGGATGCGTGCAGGGACGAGTGTGTGTGACAATGGGGGACACTGTCAAGGCACAAGACTGGGCTGGAAGATCCAGAGGGGACCAGACAGGCTGTCAGCAGCACTGAGCATCAGGTACTGTGCAGCCTTAGGGTTGGATTTCTCCTGCCTGGAGCACAAAACCCCAGTTCTGATGTGGAAATCTGTGCCATGCTGTGCCTTTCCCTGGTGCCACAGCCCTTCTGCATTTGCCCATGTGAATCCACCAGGATGCAGAGCCCTGGGCTGGTATTTGCAGGGAGATGTTCTCCTGTCCAAAAGGTCATTCCCACACACAGCTTTGGGGACATTGCTTTTTCCATAGGGATAGGCAGGATGCTTTGTAGAGGGGGAGATACTCTCAACCTCCTCCTGGGGATTTCAGAACCCATTGGGCAATTTTGCAACCCAAAGAGGAATTTCCACCAGCAAGGATGCATCCAGCTTCTTCCTTCCTTTCCTATGCAGGAGCAAAAGTTCAGCAATAGAAATGGAGCTGGAGAGATGGCACACCATGTGGCTTCACCACTGCCAATGAGTGCTGGGTGAAATATTTTTCCAGCACAGAAAAAAGAGAGAGAAGGCTCTGTGCAGAGCTGGGGAGCACGGGCGGGTTTCTAGAAGCAGTGCAAGTGAAGCTGGTAAATTATAAAATGCCACACTTGAGGGCTGTTATATAACATCCCTTTACAGAACCCAGCAGCTAAATATAAAGCCGAGTTACATTTTGGGCTGGTACGAAATGATGCTACCGAATGCGTTGTGTGGGAAGGACTGCTCAGCAGCACGGTGAGGAAGGGAGAAGGATTCTGGGGCCCCGGGGCTCACTCTAAGCCTCTGTCGCCTGTTTTCTCCTGTTTCATGTTTACGTCCCATGTCTCAGTGTCCCTGTCTGTAAACCAGGCAAAATAAAACCCCCATTTCCTTGCAGCTGCGTTGTCAAGATTAATTCATGTTCACAAAGTGACCTAAGAAACTGTAGAAACCTGCACAGCCTATCATTATCCCAATCTGAGCTTGGCATCAAGTATCAGCAGGCCTGATCCCCTCCTGCCCTAAAGGAGAACAGCTTGTGTCAGTGTCACCAAGAGGAAATTTCCAGCCACTGTTCCTAACAAAAAAATCCTGGAGAACAAAGCTTTGTCAGGCTGAGCTGTTTCATTTTCCGTGAGGAATGTCACCCCCTCGTTAGCTCTGAGCAGAGCTATCTGCTCCCACACAGTCAGCTCAGTGCTGGAGTGCAGGCGGTTGGATGGCTCCTCCTGTCCCACTGGTGGTGGTGACACTGGACTGTGTCTCTCCATGCTCCCACTGTGCTGGAAGGATGCTCCCTCCTGTGTCTGTACTCATAAAATACCAGGAATCATATGGACTCATCTTCCTCTCTCAGAGCAGAAGCAGGAATAAATTCTGGTTCTTCATGGTTCTACACCAGAACTGGTACAACACTCCAAGCTCAGCACAAGAAAGGGCAGCTTCTGACTCAGCACCTCCTTGGGTCCGGAGCATGGCAATAAAATGCTGACATGGGCCACACTGGGGCTTTTTGGGAAGTGGAAGTCCAGAGGTGAAGAAGCAAGTTGAATATTAGGAAAAAGTTCTTCTCCAGAAGGGTGTTAATGCAGTGGCACAGGCTGCCCAGGGAGATGGTCACCATCCCTGGAGGTATTCAAGAGCAGTGGAGATGTGGCACTGAGGGACATGCTTGGTGGTGTGGTGGAGGTGGGTTGGGGTTGGACTTGGTGATCTCAACAGTCTTTTCCAGCCTTCATCATTCTATGATTCTATTATTCTACAAACGACAGGTTGGGGTTCTTATGTTTGATGGGAGATGGGAGTGGACAAGATTTGCCACGAAGCAGTAGCATAGCAAACATACTGTCTTCCAACCCAGCTCCAAGCCATGCAGCTTGCTTTGAACTCATCCCATCGAGTGAGCTAACTCAGAGCTCAACACCCTGCAGGAATCACTACAACTCCACTTTGATAAGTGTCACCTCTACATTTCCTTGGGAGTCACACCAGATTTGAACTGTGAAAAGAAATATACAGCCTGAACTCTTGGGATTTTCTTTTTAAAGCTTTCTCTTAATTAAACTCTTGAGTAACAACTGTCTGTTACCAAAATGGTGTCCTTCGTACTGCCTTGGATGTTCGGCATGGGGCATGGAGCAGCGGAGAGGAGACAGCCAATGGCTTCAAGCTTGTAAAAGATCATTGCTGAGTGAGTGGCAATAAACAGCAAAACCAGCCAGCTTGTACAAATGGCAAAGGGACCAGCGTGTTCAGAACAATCTGTTCCTGCTTCAGGGAAGGGCCGAGGAGCCAGAAGGAGGCTGGGAAAGTGGCTATTCTCGGCATGCACCACTCTGAGACTCTGCTCAGAAAAATGGAAGAGCCAGGAGTGAATAATTACTGGGAGACATGTCCTAAATCTGCGCAGTGCACTTACTGCCTTGTCTCCTCTTAAAAGAGATTTCATATCGCCGAGTCAGAAGTAGAGCCAGTGCACATACACAGTTTCCTCCCTCATGCTGAAGTTGCCATTGGGTTTGCCCAGGGTCCCTACACTTCTACCATAAAGCCACGATCTGGGACACAGAAAGATCTCCCAGAGGTCTGATTCTGTCCATAAAAGCACTGTGTGAGCATGAGCAGGGTGCAGATCCTCGAGGCAGAATCCCTCTGTCTGTCCTGCACTCCTTGGTGCCCCCAGGGCCATTTCCTCCCACACCCACTCCATACTCAGCAATAAAGTGGCCTTCATTTAATTTGGGAAGAAAAAGTGAAATAAGATAGACTATGTGCAGATGGTGCAGAACAATCATACAGCAGTTTAATTAATTGCCTTTAAATGTTATTTCAAACTAGTTTCCCTGGGTGATGTTACGTAGACAAATTCTGAGTTGCCCAGAGCCACTTCCTGAGCGTGCTCAACTAATGAGGTGTTCTCAGTCCTTATCACAAACACTGCATGGGACAGCAATCAGCAATGATTAATTGGAAATGGATCTTCTAAAGCAGAGTTTCAGGGCTATTGTACTGGGCGTTCCATCCCTGAGCAAGTCTGCATCCTGTTTGGTTTGAGGTTGTAAAATGGCTGTAAAATGGCTAAAATCCCTCTGAAACGGTTCAGTGTGATGCAGGTTTGATTTAAGCCAGTGAAATTTTCAGAGGCCTTTCGTTGCTTTCAGACAGAGCAGGTTCTGGCAGTGTGTCCACAGCTATTTCAATTCCATGTTTCCCCCCTCGCAGCCGTGGAGCAGTAATTCAGCACGATGAACCCACTGCAACCAGAGACATCAGTAAGCCAGAAGAGATGAGGGAGCAAATCTCTGATATTAGGCTCTGCTGAGGGGCTAAACATGCAGTAGAGTTTTGCTTTCCCAAAGTTAAGTCTCAGGGAACACAACCCTGTAACAACCCTTTAAAAAAACACTAAGTAGTGCCACAAAGGAGCCAATTCGCTGCTGGAAGCCACATTTCACTCGATGTCAGCAATTCAGAAGAAACCCATCTGCAGGAAATGATGATGACTGTTTCCTTGGAGTGATGAGCAATTCCAGCTGTGCAGCCAGCAGCCAGCTCTCCCCTCGCTTAACAGCAATTACCCTTCAAATCTGGAGTCATATGCCCATGCAGAGACATCTCCATCCCATCCTGCTGCCATTGCAGCCTGGAAAAACCTCCTGAGACGTGAAAGCCGCTGCACTGTTTTGTCATCTCTAACGATGGAGAAGTGCTCATTATTTTTACACTGTAAACTATCAGCATGAAAAATGCACTTTTAGAGTGCCTGGCATATTTGGTTCTTGCTTTTTTTTTCTGTTTTGAGCGTTAAGTAAGGAAAATAATATCAGATGTTTGTGCCATTTTTTCAGATGCTCAAACAATACCTTGAACACCTCCAAGGATGGTGACTCCACCTCTTCCCCAGGCAGCCCTGTCAGTGCCTGTTTGGCAATGATGCACCATATGTGACTGAATTCAGAGCCTGTTCTGTCTAGTTTTGTCCTCAGACCATGGGCTGAGCTGACAGTTCCCTATCACTGCTTCTCACCAGTGTCATCCCAGTCCTTCCAGTAGTGCTGCTGGAGCCAATGGGAGTTTAGTTATGATTTAATCCAGGCTTTTAGAGGGGAGAAAAGAGAAAGTTTTGACAGTTCCATATATAGCCCTCTGACTCACAGATTTCATGTGTCAAACACCGAAGACGGGTTAAGTAGAATTAACTTCTGGATTTGTTATAAATAGGGATTAAATAACATGAATATATTACATTTGCATGAAAATGTGGGCCTGATTCTTCAGCTTACCCCAGAGATTTTCACTGATGTTTGGGGGACGTTTGCAGGTGGGTGAGGCCAGATGAGACCCATCCTGGTCTGGCTGTTCCTGCAGCCACTTTTTAACTGGCCCAGGTGAAATAAAGAAATCTGTGTAAATATTGCTGAACTCGGGGAGGATTTACACTGACTGCACAACTCAGAATATGGCTGCTAGAATAGTTCAAGCAGCTTTAATTAGACCCCGAATCTTCAGCTGAAGAAATAATTTCTCCATGTCAGTCAGTGTTAAATGTGTCTATTGAGTCAGGAAAGGTGGGTTAAAGTGAAAATTGCTCCAAAACTTACTTTTTTCCTATCTCTTCTAGGAGATTACTGGATTCAGTTGTTACAGATGATCCTATCCTGCTCTGATTGCCATTCTGCTCAGCCCCAGCTGGAGGTCCATCAGACAATGAAGCCACGCTCACTCAAACCAGTCTGACAGTGGAGCATTGTTTGGGTGGAAACAGTTCCCTTTAGTAAAATAAACGCTTCTACAATGAGTGTGACAGACACGGACTCTACCAGATTCTTCCTCAAAAGTTTAATTTACTCACTTGTTCATAGCTGAACAATTGGTGCATGGAAAAGGAACACAAAGATGAATGATATGGGGTGTGTTTTGAGGCTGGACTACTCCAAGCCTAGGGAAACCAGCCACAATCTGCTCTCTTCCATGAAAGTCATTCCCACATGAATCTCTGCATCCACAGATCCTATCTGGAAGTAGCCTGGGACTCAGTAGCTGGCTTGTTAGCTCATCAGAGTCTCCAGGATAATGAGGAGGCACAATCTCAAGAGCCATGAGCAACTTAGGGATTTTGCTTGTTGCCTTGAACTATCCTCATGGATGCAGTTGTGCAAAGCGGGATGCAGACACCCTTTGCTCATCCTCAACCCAGAGCTGAGTGAGCTACACCAGGGCTGCAGGACCCAGAATTGTGCTGCAACCTTCAACATTATCTTGTGCTTCTGCCCCTGGGGATCTCAGGATAGAATCAAACTCTGCAGACAGAAATGGGAATGGGTACCATGAGGGTTTATGCCTGTTGTGCACACACCATCAGGAGGATGTCACAGCACAGGCTTTGGTGATGTTTTCAGGGGTGGTTTCCAAATCATAAGACCTGGTGTGGTTCCCATATGATCCCCATCCATGTTGTGGTACAGAGATGCTGCCATAGCAACCAGCCCAGCACCAGTTT
The DNA here is from genome assembly GCF_987193195.1 of Phasianus colchicus. NCBI lineage: Eukaryota > Metazoa > Chordata > Aves > Galliformes > Phasianidae > Phasianus > Phasianus colchicus. The sequence goes on along the minus strand of NC_143453.1, from coordinate 7,399,859 downwards.
TTTGATGCCCAGGGCCAGGTTCCAGGAGGCCAAGGACGAGCCGTTGGCCCTCCCTGCTCCATTTTGGGTCTCATCCTTCCTACGCTTCCCACCGGAAACGAGATTTTCCTTAGGAAAACAGCAGCCCCATTGCCTTGCCAGAGAGGAGTGGCAGCATCCTGCAGCAGGGTAGGCAGTGACAGCAGTATCAGGGGGACAGAGGGACAACCATGGATGCTGGGGGCTGCAGGCTTCAGGATCAGCCTTTGTGCTCTCCTCAACTGGAGCCCGGTGGGGTGAAGCACTCCCTGCAGAAGTGATGCCTACATACGATTGTTCCAGTGCACTCCCCTGGGGCTCTGCCTGCTGGCATGAGGGGGCCTGGCCTTGCTGGGATTTCTATGGAAACCCAGGTACCAAGCAGGATGGAAGAGCTGGAACCATCTGTTCTCCCCCTACTTATAAACTCAGGGAGAGGAGAGCGTTTGGTGATGACATCACAACAAATGCTCTCCTTTTATTCATCATGCTGCCATCTGTGACAGATACTTCATGTGCCAAGCACGCAAATAGGTGCTTGGAGCAGGGCAGGATGGTGCAGCCTCAACCTCTGTGCCAGCACCACCGCAACTTTGTCACCAGACTTCATTTCTCCCTTTTGAAAACAGGTGGTCCCCAGGAAGGCTTCCTCCTCTCACCCTGAGATCTCTGCAGAGTGAACAGTGAAGCTAGACAGGAAAAATGAAGGGCTCAAAGGTAAAAACTGAATCAATATTCCAGCCTAGACTTCTCAGTGGAGACAGAAACCCAACCTGCAGAGCTAAATGCTATGGTGTGATCTGGACAGGACCAGATTTCTTGCCTCTGCCTCTTAGAAAGGTGCTGGGTGACTGTAGGGGCTGATCTCATCCTCTGCATCAGGCATGGGGCCATATCCTGAGATTTGGATGCTGTGGGAGACTAATACATCAGTTGTTGGCACTGCTCAAGGCCAAGACTTTGCTTTGTGGTGTTGCAAGGAGAGAACTCATGGCTTGTTTGCCTGGCTCAGTGTTTGGCATGCTGATGGGTACTTATGTGGTGGTGAAGGGTTGGAGATTGTGATGAGTAGCTGGGTATATGTTAAAAAAACTGAAGGTGGGGATGGCTTTAACCCTGAGTCCAAATGAATCATTGCTTGTGTTTTCTAAAGTGACCAAACTTTCCCTTTCTGTGGCAGCTAAGAGGGTCCAGTTCAATGCATACACCCTCAGACTTCCCTGTGACAGAAAGGCAGGCACAGGTGGAGTTCTACAGGCTGCAGAAACAGCTCCAGATAGCTGTGGAGAAGAGAAAAACTTTTGGTGCCAGCATGAGGCAACAGATGCAAACTCAGGAGTGAGTACAGCTTCACTGGGCTCCATGGGCTTGGAAAGTCCCTCCATACCAAAACCTCTTGGGGACCTCAGCAGTGAGGTGGGACAAGGACATATCCCAGCCCTGCAGGAGGGATGTGCTTTATGTCATCTGTTATTCTACCTCTGCAGAAAAGAAATCCAGTCACTGAAGCAAGAACACCAAGAGATGTCATTATTGCTGAGCAAGATCAGCTCCCTGAGAAACATGATTCACGATGACAGAAACTGCAAGGAGCTGAAATGCCTTCTGCAGACCAAGGATCAGTATGATTGCTTGATTAGAGACAGAAAAGCCCTGGTGTCTGAGCTGGACAATGAGGTGAGAACATCTGAACCACTCCCTGGCTCGGCATGGTACGGAGAGCAGAGCCACGTGTGACTGGCAAATGGGAGCCCCATAGCTGGGTTGACTTTCAGTTAGGATCTCAGAATCTCCTGGTATCATAGCACTTCCACCAGCCTTAGAGTTCTCTAACTACTTCATGCTTCTTGTGGATTTACTTCCACTGTCAGCTGCTCTGTTCTGCCAAACATTTTCTTTCACTCATTTATAGAGCCTGTGTGAGGACTGCTATGAAAAAAAAAAAATCCATCCTCATTGCCTGTTCCACCCTACAGAGTGCTGCTGAGTTCAACACCTACTGAATTTCCCTCCAGATGCAGCTGCTTTTCCTTGGTGATGTGGAAATAAAGCAATTTCTCGTTACAGTTTATGTATTTGAGTCTGCAGAATGGGATCCTTTTGGATCAAAGATGCTTCAATAGCCGTGAGATCATTAAGGACATGGTTGCTGTAGTACAGGTCAACAGAGGGTATTTTCTTTGGCTGAGTGTTCTGACAAAAATCCAGATTGTAAGGGTGGAGATTATACTTTGTTTTTCTTTCTTTCTTTTTTAATTCCCTCTGTGCAGATCCTAGAGCTGCAAAAGAAGGTTGAGAGGCAAAACGTGATAACAAAGAAGGTGAAGCAAGCAAACTGCAGCAAATGGCTGCAAAACCAGACTCAGACACTGGAATTGCATCTGAACAATGTAAGCAAACATTTTGCAGAGTTTCAGGGCCAAGCTGCGGCCCGTACAAAATGCTTTTTGATCAGTACTAAGGGTAACAGTGCATTTGATTTTTACAAGCTGCACAGAGGATGCAGCTTGTCCCCTCTCTGCTCCCAGAGCACCTCAAAAACTCCTTCAAGCTTGGTGACCCAAATGCAGCACTTGTTCCATGCCAAGAAGCCTGAAGGTGTGCACCTGTTTTGTGATAAAACCGAGCTGCCCAGAGCCACTTTACATTGGGCAATGCCAACATCAGCTTTCTGTGATGATAACCCTGGCTCACTGGTGCCTTACATGATTTGCAATGAGAACAGGGCAGGTCCTATATCTCATCTCTTTCTGTGTTGGTCCTAGCCCTGGTCAATGTCTTTCAGCAGGGATTCTGTACAAGCCAGAGCCCTTTTACTTCCTTCTCCCCAGGTCACTGTGCGTTTTGATACCATCCTGACCACCAATTATAAGCTCCAAGAAGAGATTGAAAACCTTCGAATTCAGAAAGCCACTTTGGACAACTTCTACTCAAAGCTCTATAAGCACCTGGCCCAGCAGAAAAGGAAGATGGACACTGCCATAGAGCAGGCCACGCAGGCACACAAGCAGAGGTATGTGGCTCCCTGAATCTTCAGCAGTTCAGCACTGAGGGCAATTTTAGTGATTGCTGTCAGTGTAAAGAGAAACCAATCATAACTCCCGAGAGAGGATTCACTGCTTCTGCCAAGGGTTGGGTGCTGTCTAAGGGTTGGATGTCTGATCCCTGAACAGTCTGGTACTTCCAGAGAGTCGCTTATTTCACCCATCCCAGATGTTGCTCAGGATGGGGTGAATTGCTCCATGGAGCTGTCTCTGCTCTGAGTTCCACCTGACCTTACACAAGAACTTGGAGCAGAGGCCAGCTCTGGTCCTATATAGCCTGGTTACAAGCATACAAATCCCTCTATCTGCACTTCTTTCCATCTATGCATGATGCAACTCTCTGTGTGCAGGGTAGAGTATCTGGCAAGGATTACAGCCATGAAAGAGAGGCACAGACAAAACACTGCCCGGTACAACATCGAGCTGCAGGAACGAGAACGGATCCGTGACCAGGAGAACAAACTGAAAACCTTTGTGCTTGCCAAATATACAGATCGCTCTGAATTGGAGGAACAGGCCAAAAAGAAGGAAGGTATCACATACAAGAAATCACCTGCAGCTGAGGCTGCAAAATGGGAGTCTGCAAGATCAGCAAGGAGGCTACTTGCAGCAGTTTGGAGCACTGCAGCCCAAAGACACAGCCTGTGGTTAGGAGCACTGTTTGTCTTGGAGTGCCCTTGCTGCAGAATGAGGGAAAGGGAAGCAGGGATGTGGTTCCTATGTGCACCCATGTCTCCTCCAGTCCTGCTGTGTTTGCCCATTCCCATGCAGACTATGGCCCCCTTGCCTAATCTCTAGGCAGTACTGTATTTGTTCTATCCAAGTTCTCCATCTCCCCATTCATAGGCAGAGGCTCTTTCAGCAGAGATACGCATGGCTCAGCCTCTCTGTCTTCCCCTCCAGCCTTGAAGGCAGCCCAGCGGAGGAAGCGGAGCCAAGGGGAAAGCTTTGAGAGCCGGGAGGTGACATACAAGAGACTGCTGGAGCTGGCAGAGGATGGGAATATCAACCAGCTTGTGGATGGCTTCATTGAAAAGGAGGGGAAGAATTTTGCCTACTTCAGCTACGCCACAGAGCTGAACAGTGAGATGGAGAAGCTGCAGCAGAGGATCAAGAACCTCCAGGTCTGTTGCAGTCCTGCTCCCAGGCTCTCCATACCTACTGCAGAAAACACATCAGGGTCGGGGTTGTTTTTTCCTCCTCCATTGCCCAGCATTGCTGCCTACACCAGGTTCTGACTTACAGACCATCTTAGATGAAAGTGAAGGGCAGCCAAAAGTACAGCTCCCAGACGCAGAAAAGTGCCTCCTCAAAGCTAAAAGTGTCCCAATGCTGCCACCGTGTTTCCAGCAAAAATATTGCACAAGAAGGAGCTCAGGGAGACTTAAGAGCTGCCTCAGCTCTGTGCGGAGCTGGCTGGAATAAGAAATGCTGCCTGTTGAGGAGTGGTCCCCAGGGGGGTCAGTTGGGGTGCCCCTGCTCCCAGGGCACGAGGATGGTCCCTGGTCTCTGCTCTGCACATCTGTTGGACAGGCAGCCACCGTCCCCTTCATGTGCTTCTGTTTGCACAGAATGAAATCACTCTCTTCACAACTGACCAGGAGAACGCAGAGAGCAGCAGCCTTCATGTCCTGAAGGAGTTAGAGGTAGGATGGCTGGGATTTCCACCTGCAGAGATAGTGGGTGCAGATCTATCATAGAATTACAGTACGGTTGGGGTTGGAAGGGACCTCAAATCCCAAAACCCCAACCCAGCCGTGTGCTGGTTGCCCCCTACCAGATGAGGCTGCCCAGGGTCCATCCATGCCTTGGAGACCTCCAGGGATGGAGCATCCACAGCTCCTCACTGCCCTGTCAGCAAAAGTCTGGTCCTGACAATGCTGCTCTGGCAAGTGACTGAAAAGCATGGGCAGAAATGGGCTCTGTCTCAGATTTTGATGGCAGCAGATCTCCTGCCAGCCCTGGTTTTTCAAAGCCTGGGGGTCTTCTCTGTAACACAGAGAGCATGAGATCTCCTTCATAGATTATTTTTCCCCCCACACCTGCTCCTGGGATGTTTCCAGTTTCTAAACTGGAAATGGCCTGCACTGGGGTGGGAGGAAAGAGCAGAGAGCAGTTGTGACACCTCTCAGAACCTTTGCTGATAGGAAGAGCTCAGTCAAAACACCGAGAAAGCCAATGACTATGAAGACAGATGCAAAGAAAGCAGCAAAGTCCTTGGCCAGCTCAAATCTGCCATTGAGGTCCTGTTCAAAGAGAACAACTGTGATGCTACAAAGATCAGAGAGCAGCTTGGAGACAAGGGGCAGATCACAGACCTGAATCTGATGCAGTATTTAGGTGAGTTCTGGTTGTCCTATGTGATCTGTGCCTCTCTGTCTCCCTTCACCTCGCTCTTTTTCATTTTCATCCTTTTTGTCTCCCTGACCCATTGCACCCTTGAGGAGGGTGAATTTGGGATGTCACATTCCACACAAACACATGAGCTAACCTGGTTATAAACACATCTCCAGGCCCCATCTTGGCTTTGGGCACAGGGCCGAACCTGGGGACCTGGTCCTTGAGGAGAACATTCATCTGATGGCACCACCTGAGGGAAACCTTACTGGGGAATGTTTGTGGGCACTGTGCTCCTTCTCACTCAGGTCTGGTGGAGAAGAAGACCAACGAGCTGCTGCTGATGGAGTCGATCCTGCTCTACATGGAGGCTGATGGCTCACTGACAGCCCAGTCCTTTGACAACCCTCTGCTGGGTGGCACCAAGCTCCTGCATGGCATGGATCGGACCCACCTCTGCCCACCACCTCCCGCTCTGCTAGGTGCCATTGATGCTGCTGATGCCTGTGAGTGTGTAGCAATCGGACAGATCGATATGATGGGGAAAGGTGTTTCACCACAGGTGTAGTGGTGGAAAGATCAGCATGATAGAAAGGTGCTATAAAGGAAGGGAAGAAGACTGCTTACTTGTATCAGAAGATTCCAGGTTTGCAGGGCAAAGCTTCACCAAGGAGAGATCTCCAGAAAGAGATCCTTCCCCAGTGGCAGTCAGCCCTTAAATAAGGCCCAAGAGAGGTGCAGCCAGGCTGCACCCTTTCCAATTATACAGGTGAATTACCTTCATCTGTGCTCCCAGGGCTGGCCAGGTCCTTTCCCCAGGTTCTCAATCAGTGGTTCAGGCTGTGACTCAACAGTTCCCATACAGAATGTATGAGGGGGGAAGGAGGGACCGTGCCTTTACCATCAGCCCATTTGCAATGTTCTCCTGGCTCCCTGCTGGGTATGGCAGCCATGTGGTGAGGTGTGTGAGGGGGTGGCCATTTTGTTGTGCAGTTGAGGCACCGCTGGACCATGCTCAGCTGCGTGAGCTGCTTCTCCCAAAATACCAGAAGGAGCCAGGCAGTGCTGTCAGAGCGGACAAGAAGGGGAGGAACGACATCAAGGCATGACAGCCTGGTGGTACTGAGTTAAATAAACAGACCTGTCCTCAAACCTCTGTGCCTCTGCAGTGCCCAACCCAACCGTTGTTCCATCTCCTGGAAGGAGCTCAATGCTTCAAGAGCTTTGCAGGTCATATTTTGGCATGGCTTTGCCCTGGGATGGCACAGTATCCTTCCAGCTGTCGATACGTCACACCACACCACATCAATGCATCCAGCCAACCCCGAGCACTGCTCACGCACAGCAGTTGGATTTCCTCTCACCAAAAAGCACTTTATTGTGTGTGGCTGCTGTTCTGGGTTGTTATCCCCATCAAGAACAGCTCTGCAGCTCCAGGGAGAGGGACAAAGGGACCTGCAGTGTGACCCACACGGAGGTGATCCCACAGTGCCAACCCCAGTGTTGAGTCCATGGGTTAGTCCTTCTCCTCTCCATGTGTGATGACGTGGACGAGGTTTTTGTAGTCGAGGTTGCCAGAGACGTCCGGAGGGAAGGCAGCAAACATCTGATCGATCTGCAGGAAAGAGCCGTGGTGAGAAGGGGGCACAGGAAGGGTTTGGGGCTTGGCCAGGAGCTAGGGCTCAGGGCTCAGCCTGGTTTGCACAAGCTTTAGAGCACCTGCCCCCATCCTGCAGCCGTTCAGATCCAAGGGAATAAAGAGGGGCAAAGAATCACAGAATATCCCAAGTTGGAAGGGACCCATAAGGTTCACCCAGTCCAATCCAGGCCCCATCTCTCTTGTGCCCTGCTCAGCAAAACTGCTGTGAGGTGAGAGGCAGCCAATGGGGATATACCATTTCTTGGAAATACATCTTTGCTTGCTCTGCCATTCCCTTTTAAATAGGAAACTGAGACCCCAAGCTAAGCACTGTGAGAGGCAAGAGGACCCAGTACCAAAGCAGCAGGTTCAACCCGTGGGAATGGGCAGGAATGGAGAGTGGGGGCAGGAGCACATACCTCTTCCTGGGAAAACCTCTCACCCTGCGTCATCAGCATTTCTTTGATGCTGCAAATGAGAGAGTGTGGTGGGTACTGGGGAAGCCTCAACACAAACCCTCCCTCCCCTCAAACTCCCCTGCACTCACTAGGCAGATTTCAGCCCTTTGCCCTCTGGATCAAACACCTTGAACGCATTCAGGATCGTCTCCTCTGGATCAGCGCCTGTGGGCAGCACATCCAAGACCATTGGAAGAAGCAGCCAGGAGGAGCCTCCTGCTTCCCACAACCCCCTTACAAAATACAGTGGGATTTAGAGGGTCAGGGTATTCTGCCTGAGTGCTGATCCCCCTCATCCCCCCCCCATTTTGGCCACCCATGTGTGTTGACATGGAAAGGAGCAGATGTAGGGTTGTGGTGTGCCCACAGAGCAGGCTGTGTCACCTCCTCCCTGGCATCCAGTGCATATCTAATCTTTTGTGTGTATTTATAGAGCTCCAGGCAGAGGCCCCTGGGGCTGTGAGGCCTCCAGGAGATCTGTGGGGAGGCTGCATGCCTCAGCTTGCATAAGTGATAAGGGATGCAGCTGGGTCACAGCCACACAGGGCACTGCAGGATCTCCTGTCCCCTCTTTTGGTGGGGACAGCAGTATCATGGCAGGATGCTTGTCTTGAATGGCTGGGGCCACAGAGATTTGTTCCTACCCAGCTTTGCTTAGACACCCTCTATTCCATTCCTGGGCCCTGCACACCATGATCAGCACTACCTGCATTTCCTCTGCTCCCACCTGACATCTGCAGACCCTTGGGGTCTCACCCTTAGGAATTGGAAGCCCCAGGAGCTGAGTGGCTTCCCCATATAGGACAGGACACAGTGGTGGTGTGAGGTGAGCACCTGCCAAGCCCACCCCTGCTCCCCGGGTTCCCTCTTACCCTTGAGTTTCTCTCCAAACATGGTGAGGAACACAGTGAAGTTGATTGGGCCAGGTGCCTCCTTGATCATCTCATCAATCTCCTCGTTTTTCACATTCAGGCGCCCTAAGAAAGAGCAGTGTTGGGTGAATGTCACAGCCAGCTGCAAACTTGAGAGACTGAGCTGCGCTGCTTCATTCCTCTGTCCCACTGTCCTAGGTTAGCCTGATCTTTAGAAGATATTCTGGGGCAAAAATAGCAGTACTATGGGCTCTCCTTGACCTCCGTGACAAGGTCTTTGCTGTAATGATGAGGACAGTGGGAACTGTACCTGAACCTGGCTATATATGGGTGAAATGAACAGGTCTGAAAGCCTGCATCCTTTTACCTGAGTTTGGGTGATCTCCAGGGCAGGTCCATCACCAGTTTGTGGTGGCCTCAGTGATGAGAGAGCCCAGCTGTGGCTTCACAGCTTCCTATGATCCCCATAAATCCTCCCAGTGCCCATAAACTCAGGGATGCTGCAGGATGGGAACATCCAGGTGCTTATTAAAGAGAGAACAAAGGGAGTACTTGGCTCTGGGTAATCCAGGTGCAGATTTTGTCTAGTATCTACAGATACTAGAGCAACTGCTCTCCGAGTTGCTCTGGTTCACCACACTAACAAAAATGGTTTGGGGTCAGGTTTTCAGCAAAACACACATGAGATGCAGTTAACCACTGGGGCTTGGCTAAACGAAAACTCACAGCTGGTTTTGCACTTAGTTGGTCTAATATGGTCAGAGCTGCTTGGAAGGAGAGGCTCCTAAACAGGGACTCACCGAGTGCAGCAAATGTATCTCTCAGGTCTGCCTTGTCGATGAAGCCGTCTCGGTTCTGATCCATGATGGTGAATGCCTGGAAGCAGAGGAGGAGGGCAGGGAGCGCAGGGAGAGCCAACAGCCTTTGCAAAAGCTTCTGTACCCCTCACCCATGCTGTGGGGTGATGGCTTCCTATGGCAGCCCAACCCCAAAGCTGTGCCTTGCCCAAAGCCCTCTCACATCAAGATGAGATCAAACTGGGAGGATAACTCGAGCCTCCAACCATAGGAGCAAGCTCACAGGATGCTTTGAGTCAGCTCCGTATTTAACAATGTCACTGAGCTGTTATTCTCGCTTTTAAAATAAAACAACTCAAAAAATGGGCACTCTGCCTCTTACTGCAAGCCAGCTGTCATCGTTCTCAAAGCACGGAGGAAAGAGCTGAAGGTCACATTGCATCAAGGGCCCCCGGTTGTTTCTATGCAATCCACCTACCTCTTTGAATTCCTGGATCTGGGCCTGCTCGAACATGGAGAAGACATTGGAATTCGCACCTTCAATCCTCTTCTTGGCTTTCTTGGGTGCCTGCGGGGTTCAAATATGTAGCACTCACTCACTGTCTTTTTATGGTGTGGAATACAAGCATTGAACCACCCTGTGCTTAGTCATAAGTCCTTCATGGCAGTGCTTAGCAATAAGTCCTTCGTGGCAGCGTGGGGCTGGTGCCTGGTGATTCCCCACGTGTTGCTCAGGGCTGTGGGCACGTGTAGCACTCTGAGCATTAAGATTTCTGCTCTGAGTACAGATCTGTCTTCGCTTTCCTGATGAATCTGGCCAAATAATCGGAGCAGAAAGGAGCTGGATTTCCAATTTCTGCTTTCTCAGCTGTGGAGGATAAAGCAGTCGAGCCCAGGCTGTGATCTGCTCAGCCTCAGGAGCACGCTGCTGGGATTACACATAGGGCTGTGGTCATTGGATATCTCCTTATTGCTCTGAGCCTCTCGCTGAGAGCAAAGCGCTAATTAATGTATTTGCATATTTTAAAAAAATGCCATCTCCTTGCACTGAGGTTTGAATCAACCAGAAACGCCCTCACTTTTGGTCACACGCATCCATGCAGCATTTTCCCTTCCAAAAATTAGGATTCTACCAAGAGAAAACACAGCAGGAAGGCTTCAGGGGCAGAACTGCCCTTGCCTTAGCTGCGTGGGGGAAGGGAAAAGAAAAAGACAGCATTTGCCCCCAAACAGCCTCTCTCTGTCAGGAAGTTCTGCAGAGTGCTACCAACATAAGAGACACCTCTCTGCCCTCACCGGTCCTTGCAGGATGTTTTGCATCTGCTTACTCCAATGTAGGGCTTATCCACGCTTACCCCTTGGCCATCAGACCCCGCAGCTTCCCTCACTCTCTGCCCACTGACACCATCCCAATTAGAACACAGTGCCACAGACTCTGCCAGTTCCCATTGTGGCTCCCAGCACTCACCATGGCTTCGCAGAGGTGCTGGTGGTGCTGCAGGAGGAATCTCAGAGGCAGTCCCTCTTCTCCCCTGGGCTGAAACAATAAATACACCCCATTCCAAGCTAAAAATAACCCCATGCCCACTTTTGGCTGTAATAGGTAAACCAGCCACCCCCAACCCTCTTGTCTCTGACTTTCTCCTCCTCTAATCTGCAGTTAAGCTTGCTGTTGTCACTGGCGGATGTGACATGTGAGACACAGAGGCTTTCAAGGTTAGCAGCACACCAGGAGGCCCTGCAGCTCCCACGAGCTGCCACTTGAGCGGGCAGAGGCTGTGCTCTTCCCCTCTGCTGGGCTGCTGTGGGGTTATCCGTGTGGCCCAGCACTGTGCCCCCAAACCCTTTTGCTTCTGGGTGGAAATGCCCCTTCGTTCTTCATAATGAAGGAGCTGCCCTACAGTCCCCCACACCCGAGGGACAGGGATGTTTTGCCAAGCATCTCTAGGAGCCTTCATGACCCACTGCATCTTCTGCATGGGAAAACTGGGCTCTGCTTAGCTGCTAGAGAAGGAGGAGCCCTGGATACAATGAGGACCCATCACTTGTGATGCTCCGAGAGCCAGAACCCATCCGAAAGGGGCTGGATGAAGCTGGGGGTGGATGCTGAGCTCCCACAGCAAGGAGATCCTCTGTATCATCCCCCACTGGGGCAGCTGTCACTTAAGCTCAGCCCTGGCTCTGCCATTAACTCTCCCTATCCCAGCTGCAGGTGGGTTGGATCTGTGTGTGTTTTGCCCTTGGTATTTTTAGGCATGGTGAGGCAGATAGGAGAGCGGGGAGGGTTGGGACATGGCTGGGAACAAAAGGGCCTTGAAAGTGGATCCCAGAGCTCAGGGCTGTGTCTGGATGCTGTCCTTGTTCTTCCAGAGGACACAGATGCCGCAGTTGATCCCTGGCACTCGCACCTCCACCCTGCTCCAGCAGCCATAGACTGAATGAGGCTTACGCTAAGGCTGAGCTGGATTCTGGGATGTTTTTTGGGGTCTGTCTGAGCCAGAAGACAGAGGAAACAGTAGAGATGGGCAGAGCAGGGTGAGCAGCAGTCCAGGGCACGCGGGCACGGCTGGGATCAATCACAGCACAGGCCCTCGTCTGCCAACTCCAGCTGAATCCATCGGCCAGCCAAGCCCAATTACCTTAATTTGTGGCATTAAGGAAAAATCCATAAGCATCAGGGAAGTGATGTGCAGTGGTTTAACGGGACCGGTCGCCCGTGGAGCCGCCGGCGCCGCTTGGGCGCTGCCCATTGCTGGCTGTGCATCCGTACTGGGGCAGTACAGGAGGCAGCCCTGGGGTTGGGGAGAATTCCCAAATTATATTGTTTTGGGGAGCCTGGAAGAGGTTAGATTTTGGCTTGTCCCTCCTAAATGCCCATCTCTGAGTGGGGGGCTTCGAAAGGACTTCTGCGTGCAAAAAGGCTGAGCACAGCCCCAGCACTCCGGCTGGGGGTGAGATGCAGATGGCTGTGAGTGTTCTGCTGTCATCTGTAAGACGGTGCATCTGCTCTGCTGTGCACTTCTCACTGGCAGACATCCTCTGTGCTTCATGGGCCAGATCCTGCCCTGCAGTGAGGAGTGGGGTCTGATCTGGGTGCTTGTTGGTCCCTTCCCTGCTGTGGTTGCTGGGGACATAGGGACACACAAGACAAAATATCTATATGGGTATGTATATATAGAGAGAGAGAGCTCTGTAGTGAACAAAAGAGCCATTGGAAAGTGGCTGCAGCCTGTGAATGAATGGATGTCAGGGAATAATGCACCTATCTGTGCAATGGCAAAATCAAGGATCGTCCCTGCTTATCCACCCAAGAGCCTGTGTTGGACATGAAAAAGCCTTTCTAATTAATAGGACAGCCCCTCTTGAGCTCGATAAAAATGGAGTCAAAAGCATTTGATTAACCCCAGCTCTCTGCAATGCTCCTGAGCCCTATGTGTGCCCGCAGCCAATAATGGGGACACCCAGCACCAGAACTGCTCATTTAGGGGATCTCAGAGCCAGCCCTGCCCTGCCAACCTGCTTTCCTTCTGCACACCTTTACCTCTAACCAGCATTTTGTTTCTGCCATCAGATCCATTTGACTAACCTAATACATATGTATACACGCTGGTGCATTCCCATTCAAACCAATGTAAATTACCTTTGACCAATACATTTTCCCAGGAAATCAATGCATTTTAACACTGGATAATATTTATGAAATTGAATTTTTTATTGAAGCTAATGCAATTCGCCTCTATATTATGCATTTTTATTAAACTAATGCATTTTAAATTAAACTGTTGTATATTAACTACAATGGCTGTTGGTACTTACAGTAAAATAATATATGTTTGCTGAAATCAATACATATTCCAAACCCAGGGTTTTCCAGTTAACAAGGCTGTATCAAATATAACAAATGCTTGTAGCTGCTTAATGTGATGCTTATATACGCTGGCTGCTGCATTTGTTTATTGGTAATGATTACTTTTCAAGGGAGAGAGCTTATTAAAGGTAGAAAGACGGATTTCCACGCAGCTGGTGGTGACCACCGCTTGTCCAGCGTTAGCCACAGGAGGAGGCAGTGAAGATGACCTGGATGCCACCTCCCTGTGCTTCCCATGGCGTAGGGAGGTGACAGGGACGAGGACGATGCCACTGTCCCCACGGTGGGGCTGTGCCCATGCTGCACACAGGATGCGGCAACAGCAGTGGCATTGATGGCGGAAAGCCACGAACAGCAGCGTGTTCCTCGACCCTCCCCGTGTCCCTGTGCGTCCCTCCCCGTGTCCCTGTGCGTCTCTCCCCGTGTCCCCTCCCGTCCCTCCGTGTCACCTCGTGCTCCCCGCAGCGTCACCCGGCGGGACGCGCTGCAGAGCCCGAGATGGCCGCCAGGTGGCGCCATTGCAGCGGGCGCGGGGCGGGCACGGCCCGGTGCTGGCGGGGACGCAGGAGAGGGCAGGGAGAGGAAAAGGAGAGGGAGGGGAGGGAGAGCAGGGAGAGGAAAGAGAGAGGAAAGGGGAAGGGGAGAGGGGAGAGAGAGAGAAAGGAGAGGGAAGGGAGAGGGTAGAGAAGAAAGGGAGAGGGGAGAGACTGGGGAGGGAGAAGGAAGAGACAGGGAAGAGAGAGAGAAAGAGAGGGGAAGAGAGAAGACAATAACACACTTACACAGCTGCACAGCCTGCAGTGGGGTTGATTTCTGCTTTCCCAGACCAGAGGAGGCCCAGAACACTGCAGAAGGGCATGAGGCAGATGGGGGGGCAATGGGGGGTGGGACGCCTTCCAGGATTTCCCAGAGCCCAGGACTCAGTTCTTGTGGTGCTGCCTTCCCTGAGCAAGGGATGGGGACTCAGCAGCTGTGTGGGTGTCTGCAAGGTCCACTGGCTGAGTAACAGAGCCCTGAGCTGGGGGCTGCCTCAGCCTCATGGCCTGCCGTGTCTCCACTCATCACAATGGCACTGGTTTGGCTCAGCGTGGGTCCTCCTGTCCTCCTGCCCACCCTTGGGACAAAGCATCCGCTGCTGGGAGGAGGCTGGCACGTGGCACTCACTGCCCACGCTGCCTAATGGGGTCAGATCACCGCACAAAGGACTTATCGGCCGGATCACAAGCGACAGGAAGGCGAGAATAAATTAACGCCTGAAATGGGAGCGTGCTGAAATCCAACATTTTTTTTTTTTTCCCCTCAAGTATGCAGAAAATCCCCTTCCATATTTTAATTAAAAGCCTTTCAGAAGAGGAGGTGAGGGGCTGCCATTTACAGCGGGCTATTGTCAGGCACACAAAGCGAAGCCATTCTGGAGACAAACTGATTTATTAACCTGCATCCCGCAGTGCTGCCAGGGCTGGGGGGACCTGATGGCCCCGCTGCCCCTGAGGTGGCCAGGGACATGGCTTAGGTGTGGGGCACAGTGTGACACTGTCCTCTTCCTCCTGGCTCCCACTGAGTTAGGAACGATTTGGCCAAAGTGAGGCATTCCTCCCAAGCCCACAATTTGATTTGCTCACCGGGGATGCCACGTTAGTTTTTACTTCTGATTTATGAGCCAGCTCTTCTGTAATTGATGGGTATGAGATCAGCCATGAGCAGCATGAGCCATCCCAGGCCACCAGCAAGGTGGTCACAGAGAGGACACCAGCAGGCACTGGCACCAAAGAAACTCAAGTTCCTCCAAAGAGGTAAACGTGGATACTCAACCTGGTCTCATAGAATCTTTAAGACTGGAAAGGATCACCAGGTCCAACCCCAACCCACCCCCACCATGCCCATTAACCACGTCCCTCAGTGCCACATCTATATGAGGGGCACAGGATGGGCTCAGGGCTGTGGGCTCTCCCAAACACAGAGTACTGCAAATCCTTTTGTTGAACTCTGATGTCCTGTTTGCTTGTTCTCCTACCCAAGGTGTTTTGTGATGTTGGGATTGCAGGCAGCTCTGTGCGTCTCTGAGTGAGGGTGAAGGGTGAGAAGGGTGAGGTAGGGGCTGTAAGAAAGAAGAGGACCCTTTTGCAGGTTCTGTGTGATAGGACAAGGGGGAATGGTTTAAAACTAAAAGAAGGGAGATTTTTAATGGATATACAAGGAAGAAGTTTTTACACTGAAGCTGCCCAGAGAGGTGGTGGTGCCCCATCCCTGCACACAGCCACGCTCAGGGGAAGGGGTTGTGAGCACTGATGGAGCTGTGGGTGTCCCTGTGCACTGCAGGCAGTGGGAACAGACAGCTCTTGCGCCTGTCCCCATGGCTGGATGAGAGCCGAGCTCCAACCTGTGCATGAGGTGCGTCACATCCTACCGCCTGCTCCCTGCTGGGGACACTCAGATGCCGGGCTGGTCTGCTCAACCACCTACCTACAAACCCCAGCAGGGCTGGGAGAGCAATAGCAGGTACTGGCGGGCAGATTTTATGCTTGCTTTGCTGCAGTAGCTGCCCGATGCCCACCCCAAGCCGTGTATAGCATTTTTCTTTCTTTTTTTATTTATTTTCCCCCAAATCCCGCAAATCACCGGGAAAACTTCCCCCCGGGGAGGGCCGCCCGGGTCTGCGCTAACAAAAGAGCGGAGCGCTGCGGGGCGGTGGCAGCAGCTGTGCCCGCGGCTCCGGGCCGCCCTCCGCCCGCCCCGTCGGGACCGGCGCGGCGCGGGGCGGGTCCGGGCGGGCGGCGGGGCCGGCGCTGGGCCGGGCGCTGGGGGCAGCGTGCCCCCCCCCCTTATTCCTCCTCCCCCCCCCCCCCCAAAGATGGCGGCGGACGTGGGATCGATGCTCCGGTATCGGACGCGGTTTGATGTCCGCCGGCTCCAGGTTGGTGGCGCGGCGGTCCCCCAGAGCCCCAACCCCGGCGGGGGTTCGGCGGAGGGGGGGCCCTCCTCCAGCCCTCCCCCCCCCCCGCTGCTCGCCGTCCCCTCCCTCCTCCCGCCCTTCGCCATCGATAGGTATCAGAAATTGATCCCCGGTACTCCGCCGTTCCGTTCCTCCGCCGCTCTTTGTTCGCACGGAGCAGCGCATGGAGCCGCCCGAGGTGACAGCCCCGGGGGTGGGCGGGGGGGAGGGAGGGGAGGAAGGCTGAAGTTGCGGGGAGCGGCGGGGTTCGCTGCCCGCCCCGTCGTTAAGTTTGGGGGATCCCCTCCCCAGCCCCCTCGCGATGCCGGTGTTCAGCCGGTAATTGTCACTGCCAGTTGTCGGGGAGCGATGCGGCGGTGGTAGTGGAGATGGAGAGAGGGAACGGAGCGGGAGGAGGATGCGATGCGTTCGGGGTTGGCTGGAGCCCTCCTGCGCTCCCATTGTTATTGGGGTCGGGAGGATCGGAGCGCGCACATTTGCAGCCCCGCATGTCGCTGAACCCAATTGGCGGTGGGAGGTTGAGTCCGGTCCTGAGAGCTCTCTCGGAGCTCCGGTTGTCACCTTATGATGGATACAGCACCAACAGAGAGATCCTTTGTGGTCCCGCTCGGGTCACCCGTACCGTCCCCATCGGGCTGTGAAATTAACGGTGAGTCCTTTGTTAACATTGATGACCTGAGAACAAACCGGCGGTGTTGACAGTGTGCGACTTCCATGGGCACGCAGCTCGTGGAGAGCCGGGCAGCGACACAATGGCTCTGCGAACGCCGCGGAATGGGATGAAACCCAACCTGGAGCCGCCACAAAAGCCGAAATGCTCATTTACATGGATATTAAAAGGGTTTATCCCTCCTGGAGATCACGGAGTTGAAAAACGCGGTGTGCTTCATGGGGGAGTCAACAAATTTAAATGTGCTTTTGTAAGGCTTCGGTGCTGTATCAACAGTTCCAGCATTTAATACATTTTGGCTTTTAAACAGATTATGCACTACAGCCTCGATTGCCAGCCCCAAAAGTACTGCAGGTAGCACGGCCACCTCTGCTCATTTATGGCATTGTGGTCAGAAGGGGATTAGGGGGATGAGAGCTCAGGATACAAAAGCATTCCCGGGTGCATCACGCTAATGACTTTTCCTGGGTGCGTGCAGAACCTTGATTTAATAATAAATATTGGCAGTGACTTTTCTGCAGGGTGGAGGGTATGTGGCTGGCAGCCCCCGGGAGCGGTGGCGATGGGAACGATGGCCATGGGGACGAGTGGCCATGGGAGCGATGGCATTGGGTGATGGTGGCACTGGGGAGCGGTGGTGGCACGGAGTCGTGGGCAGGCAGCAGTGCTGCGGGATCACAGTGGGAAAGGTGACCTTGTGCCAGCTTGGCCTGGTGCCCTCTATTAAAAAAAAAAAAAAAAGAAAAAAAAAAACCAGAAGGGAAACAATCCGTTTATTCTTTTTCTGAGAGCTTTTTTTTTTTTTTTTTTTTCCGTTGTCTTTATTTCTTGGGCTTTAATGCGTGGGGCTGAGCTGGCCTAGGGCTTGCTGGGAACGGCGGAGTTTGAGCAGCCCTGATGAATGGTGGGCATATGTAAAACACGCAGATAATGTGCTGCACGGCGGCACTTTGATCGAAGCGGCATCGAGCCCTTTTACAGCAAATAGGCTCGGAAATGAGGAGAGATAAAATTCTATCAAAGATAATACCTGGCATATTTCACTGGGTTATGAGATTGTTTTATTGTGTACATTACTAATGCAGTATTTTTTTACAGCTTTCTTGTGTATAATAGTCATAACGGGATTCATACCTTTATTTTGCTCTGTGCTTTAATTTGCTTCTGCTTTACGACGTTGGGTTTAGGGCTGTGTGGATTACATGCACCGTTCTGCTCTCACTCATTCCGTGCTAAACCAGCAAAAAAAAACGGGAAGAGTTGAGAGCTGCTGATTTGGGCTAAAAAATACACGAGTGAGGGGAGAGAAACCGATTAGAGCCATCTTTTATCAACGGCTCCGCATCGCATCGTGCAGATTAGCACTGGGGCTGTGTTCCCCAATACGAGGATGCTGACCCCATGCAGACTTGGGCAGAAAGTTGGGCGCCCGACGTTGCGTTTGCGGAGTTTGGGGAGGAGGGAAAAGAATGTGGATGTGATTAAAATATTATAACCTTATGATATTCTGAAGTGCATAAATTTTACATATCAGCTACAGAGGGAGTTTAGACATCCATTAAATGATATGACAGCTTGACTTATCTAAATGTGCTATCATTTAACAATGTGTCAAAATTCTTCTTTATATAGATGACAGCAGTAAATAAGCTATCAGTCCTCTTGGTTGAAGCTTAATTCCTGCAGCCTGGACGAGGAAACTTGCAGTGCTGTTGCGGAACAGCCCCCAGCAGGGTCGCCCCAGGGGAGTCGGGGAGGTTTTTGGGGTCTTCCCCTCCTCAGTATGTAATTTGGGGCTCTGAAGGTGGGCTGGAGAATCATAGAACCATAGAATATCCTGTATTGGAAGGGACCTGCTAGGATCGTAGGAGCCCCACCTTCCCTGCCATCCTACAGTTGTGGCGGTGGTCAGCTGCACTGGATGAGTCATGGAGTTCCATGGTGGGAACGGAGATGATGCTGCCCATCCCCTATAAGTGTTGGTATTTCTCCTGGGCAGTCTGAGAGCTCTCAGGGCCGCCCTGCTCCATCACTGAGCTGTGAATGTGGTTTGGGCTTTTCAGTGGCTCTGGCTTCTACCCAAGAGTCCAGGTGGGACATGGGCAGTGTTGAGGAAACTAATGCAAATTTTGGAGCAGTAGAAGTGACAAAGGTTCTCTTCAGGTGTCTGCCTTGTGGCTGTGTTATGTGGTGTCTAAGAGGTGTGTACTCCTCGGGACATGTTTCCAATGAGCACGGGATTTATAAACAGTTCTCTTTCATGTGGATTCTCTGCTGTCTAATATTGCAGCTGTGCTTTGTATCCATGTATCTGTAGGGATGGCGGTGGTGTTTCTTTCTCTGTTTTCATATTGATCAAGGTCTACAATAACCAGCAGTTCTGTCCCTTCCAATGCCATGGAGTCTCAACTGAATCATAGACTCACAAAGTTTGGAAAAGACCTCAAAGACCACCAAGTCCAACCCCAACCCATCACCCCGTGCCCACTGACCATGTCCCTCAGTGCCACATCCCCACGTTTCCTGAACACCTTCAGGGAAAGTCACTCCACCACCTCCCTGGGCAGCTGTGCCAGTGCATGGAATGCTCCCACCACTGCCAGTGGGCAGCTGGAGCTCAGTGCGGCCTGTGGAAACCTTGGTGGCTGGAGGCCCCGTGGTCTGTCACTGTAATTTCATTCTGCAATACCTGCTGCTTGGTTTTATGATCGGCTGAAAGTCAGACCCTGAAGTTCCCGAAGTGTAATGTGGGTTTTTTCCTGTGGCTGAATAATTGAGATGCTGCCAGACAAGAAGAGAGCTGCAGAAAATGAGAGTTTATCTTTAGCTCTGCAGCTCTCACTTTAGAAACTGGTGACCCCAATTCCAGCTCGAAGAGTGACTTCTTCCCTAATTAATAAATCCATTAATTAATTGTGTGCGTGCTGCAGCCCATTAGAGATATACGCGCTGGCCTCCTGATCCAGTTTAGTGGATTGTCTCTGTGGCCTCAGAGGGGGGAATAAAAAAAAAAGAGATTGTGACCAAGAGGCAAATAGGGACGGGGATGAAAATATAATTTGATCTCATGGGATGGGAGCAAAGGTTTGCAGCCCCGTGACCTCCTGCTTATGGAGCCAGGATGCCCAGGAGAGCTTTGAGGTTTGCCATGCCCCCAGTATGTGGGGCTGCTGGGTGGGTGTTGTGGCTGTGAGCCCGCATGCAGGTGGAGCTGAATGTTAAAGCGCTCAGCGATCCGAATTATTATTTATGACCAGATTAAGCAAACAGCACGCTCCCAGCCTGCGAGTCCTTTAGGAGGTGCTTGCTTAACTAGATAACCTCAGCGGAGCATGGAGAACCAGCTATTCATCTCCCTCCATATGTTGGCACAGGAGCTGCTCCCTTCAGTTAATTTTTCTTGCTGTCTGCAGAGACTTCAAATAAAAATGCAGGCATAATTGTTGTGTGCTCTGGTCCCACTGCTCCTGTTTTCTCTGCTGAACGTAAACTTAGCGGTTGGCAAGAGAAACAGCAGCGCTGAATGCAGAAGCCGTGGCTCAGCTGGGAAAGGAGTTTGTGGCTTTGGGTTTGACACATTCTATGCTTTTCCCCTTTTTTGCCA
Source organism: Phasianus colchicus (assembly GCF_987193195.1). Lineage (NCBI taxonomy): Eukaryota > Metazoa > Chordata > Aves > Galliformes > Phasianidae > Phasianus > Phasianus colchicus. Next base: position 7,379,599 of record NC_143453.1, on the reverse strand, counting down.
GCAAGAGGAAAGCAGTATTCCTGGGATCACAGTGCTGCCACATGTGCCAGTCCCGTTGCTCTTAGGGCATCACCATGGGACAGCCCGACCATCCTGCTCCTTGCTCTGAATGAAACTCATTTGGGGTCAGCACAACGCAGTGTTACAGGCAAACATTGCTTTCCTGGAGATGGAGAGCGATGGGCAGCACAGTGCAGGCTGCCTCTACCTGGAACAGTTGCACTGAGCTCATTCATCCCCCCAAAAGGCTTCGGGAAGGTGGTTGGAACATTTTGTACCATCCTGCTCCTATTATAGAAAGATGTAATTCCCCAACTTGGGAGATAATAAGCAGGTATTGACTTCTGCTGAGGTCATTATCAAGATTTATTCAGTCAATATGGCTTCTCAGGTCAATAAATCTTGAGGTTGATAAAGGAGGAATATATACTTGCAGACTTTATTAAAAAGTTTTCCCCTTCTGTAACAATTCCTAGTGTTTGTGGTGTTAGCATCCACCACTGAGTGCTCTTTAATCACCCTTTTTTTGCAGTTCCCAGCACATTTTGCAACAACAGCAAAACCATAGAGGGAGGAATCAAACCCTGTTGGCATCAACGTGCCATTCTCCATTGCCAGCCTGCACCCTTGTGCCTCAGTTTCTCTGCTCATGGGCAGAGAACTGAGGTTTTGGGGTCACGCAGTGGGAACGCAGCCATATATGGAGGATGCGTGGGCATTTTAAGTTGAGTTTCCCAGTTCCATGCACACGAGTGCATAGATGCACGCACTGGGGATGTCTTTCAGAGCTTTTTAATATGGCCTCACTGTGTAATTTTTAATTTTTTTTTACTAGTTTGGTGCAACATTTTAATGATTTCCCCAAAGCTCCAACGGGACCCCAGAGAATTGATGGAGCTGCGGTTTCAGTGACTTGCTGCTAACACACGGCTGTTTTCGTATTAATTGATGGGTGTGCTCGTGCTGGTGACTTCTTCTGCAACACGGGTTTCTAAAAAAGTAAATAACCCACTGGAACCCCATGTAAATATGACTCCGGTGGGAGCCACGCCGTGCGTCAGCCGCTCCGAGCGTGCTGCGGTTGCCTTGGGTAACGCTGGTGCAGTTGTACGCTGAAGTCAGGACCTCAGGCTTCCTTTGTTTTCCTCCGTCAGGAGAACATCGTGCAGCATTGCCTGGTGCTGGTGATGTGCTGTGTAAGCACGGCTGCTCGGCTCAGCGGGGTCTGGGGAGCACCGCGACCTGGCTGTGCGTTAGTGCTGCACAGAGCGGTTCTTCGTTATTAATCACGGGGCGCTTTGCAAACATTGCTTCATTCCTGGGAGCCGGGTAATCATTACCCTGTTTGTCCCCTGGCTTCTTGGCTAACAGATGGATGGAGGCGGGTGGGGGCAAGCTGGGGACTTTTCAGCCATGGAGACCAGAAACTGGGAACTTTCTGCCCACGGATCAAGCAGGGTTGAAAGAAAAAACATTGCTAAAACCCAACGTGAAGCATGTTGGCCAGCTAGGGTTTAAAGAAAGAACATTGCTCAAATCCCCATTGGTACATTCCCTGTTGGTACGGGTGCTGGTGGTGCCAGGATGCAGGTGCCATGCAGAGGAATGCTCTTGGTGACCACCCACCTACAGCCCCTGTGGCTCTGCTGTCTCCCCAAGGGCCTCGAGTTCACCAAAACACCACTTTTTGACCCCAAAATGTTGTGTCTGTCCAGGGGCCACATGCCATTCTGCACTGTGTGAGCACGGCGCGTGCTGCAGAAGCGACGGAGCTGGGGCCGCTGTGCCTCCCGCTACCGCAGCACTCCTTCAAATAGAAGCAGCTAATTAACATTATTCTTTAATTATTGCCTTTATCAACAAGGGGTCTGGTTTATACCAGCAGGATAGTCGCTTTCCCTTCCACTACCCAAGTGAATGCTTCAGTTCCTGTTGCTTTTGAAATGAATTTGATGTCATCTGCCCATTGTCACTTAATGGGGACACTTGGGTAATGATTGCGCGCTCCAGCCCTGTTAGCAGCACTGCGAGCGTGTAATTTAGCCCCTTAGGCAACGGTACTTTTGAAATCTCTGGATAGTTTTGAACTCTCTGTTCTTAATTAAATATGCAATTTTTCACGGTAACCAGGTTAATTCTTTTGTGTTGTGTTGTAATACTGTTAGGAATTTTCATAGTTCTTATTAAACATTATTCAGGCATTGTGAATTCCATAATTAAAAAAAATGAAAAGAACAAAGCTTGATTCACTTCTTTCTTTTCCCTGGTTAATTTATCAAATGAATTTTGCAAATTTTTCTTTTTGTCCCCAGACAGTGTGCCAAGTGTTTTAAAGGGGAAGGATTTAATTGCTCTGTAGGGATTGGTTGGTTATGAAGGATTTGGCTGTTTGATTAGTAAACCCTACTGGGAATGGTTTAATGCTCCATGATCTTAAAAATTGTCTGATTGTTGGGCTCTCCAAGGATGCTTTCTCTTTTCGTTATGTACGGCAACAGCTTCGTACAAGTGTGATTATGGGGTGGTGAGGAGGGAGCTGATCTGCCTGCCCCAATGTAGGGAAATGATATTGGGAACAGCAGTGGAGGGACAACATAACTGGGGGATGCAGAACTGCAAATGCAGCTTTGTAGCATCTCCTATTGAGATGGGATTGGAATTCCCATGTCCAGCAGGCGTGGAGGTGTTCAAGAACCATGTGGATGTGGCACTTGGGGATGTGGTTTGTGGGCATGGCGGGGATGGGTTGGGGTTGGACTTGGTGCTGTTAGTGCTCTTGTCCAACCTTCACGTTCTGTGATTCTGCAGGCAGTATTGGAGCTTGGGTCATGGAAGTACGGGATCTGGGGTTTTCTTGTGGGATTTGGGATTTCCCATGGGGCAGGATGGGTTCTGTGTCCTGCTCGAGGCACAGGGCAGCCCTGGGTGATGCTGGCTGTGAGTCGGCTGCCAGACGGGATCAATAGTGGCAGCTCCGAGGGGCTCCCCAGGGTTATTTGGGCTTTAAGGAGAGGTCAAAGAACCATTGAACTTATAAATATATTAGTATTTAAGGGAAGAATTGCTGTCTTCCAGCTTGGTTTACATGACTTTTTCCTGTTCTGGTTAAAGTTGAGGGTTGGGACCTTGGTGGTTTGGGAGTGGAAAACAAAATGTGCAGCAGTGCTGCAGGAGGGGTCTTTGCTCCAGAAAACATCACAGGAGGTGTGCAGGCAGACAAGAGGCATTGCCAGCCTGAAAAGCAGAACAGGGATGCAAAATATCTTTGTTATTTCTCGAAATTTTGCTTAAATGCAAAGATTTGTGCCAAGTCCCAACTGTGTGTGCGCCTCAGCAGAGCTTGGGCTTGCAGCTCCGTGTAGCACTGCTGCAAGACCCTTCCAGCACCTCCAGTTCCATGCAGATCCCAAAAGTCATTTTACACCAAAAAAAAAAAAAAAGAAAAGAAAAAAAAAGAAGGCAAAGAAGCAGACATTTGAAAGGTGAAGCCAAGCAGACGCTGGTAATGTATTCACAGGCATGACACAGAATGGCAGCGTGTCGTGAACCGTGTCCCCGGAGACCAAGGGGTGGGATATTGGCTTTAACCCACAAAGGCTCCAGTCGGGGTGTAAATTCATCAGGCTTACGGGATTGCTCTTGGACTACTGAATAATTTACGGTTCCAGAGCCCAGCCAGGTTCAGGTCATTGGGGTTCATGGGTTAATAACAGGTTTGGTTTTTGTTGTCAGCAGCTGCCTTGATAACATATGAAAGAATCCTATTCTGTTGATTAGATTTTGAAATGGATCAATTTTTAATCAGCAGAACATCTGACTCACTCAATAAGAGTAGCATTGTGGAGACAGAGTGGAGGTGCTCTTTATTTACAGGATTGTTTGTTTTTACCCATACGCAAATCCTTGGCCCCCTGGCCCCATTTCCCCCAGGAGAAATTGCTCGTGGTTCCTCAGCATTGCGATGGGTGCCGGATCCAGCCCCGCACCTCTGTAAATCCATAGGTGCTTATGGGATACCTGGACTTAGCAATCTGTTGTTATTGATGGAAGAACACTTCCTTACCAATGGGTTTCCCATGGGCTGCTGGTTGCCCACCCCAAGCCCTCAGCCAAAGCAGGAAGGTCTCCAGCCAAAAAAACGAGCAAAGCTTCAAAGTGAGTAACTTGGCCAATTTCACCATTACCTTTAATTCTAAAAGAGCTGAATTCCCACTCCAGGTTAATGTCTGAGTGGGGATGATGTTTTTGTCATTTTTTTTCAGTGCTCAAGGCACAAAAGGCATCCCAGGCCCAATGTGCTGCATTATATCCTAATACCTACACACATTTCTTCTTGTAAAAGCACGCGTAAAATAAATTTCCCCATAAGCAGGAGCTGGCGTGTCAGAATTTCGGCCTGAAGCAATCTCTAACAACAGGCAGAGTGGGACTCCCTGAAAATCCAGCTCCCACCTCCTTCCTTCCCTCACTCTTTTTTAATAACAGAAAGGGTGAAAGTCTCATAAATAGAACTTTGTGAACGGTGTCACCGGATTAAAGATTGCTTTGCGGTTGTTGGGCGGGCGCTGATGGATCGCTCGTGGAGCCCTGTTGCTGGCAGGTATTGATGCAGATAAGTTGGCTCTAGTGGTAATTTGCATGGTTTGCCCTGGGTGCTCTGCAATTTTACTTTTAAAACTCATGCCTTCTGGCAGTCTCCTTCACCTAAATAAATATTTTCCCTCTTGCCAAGGATCAATTAAGATCACAGTTCCATGGGGGCTTGTGGCAGCACTTCTTTTGCTTTTCTTTTTTTTTTTTTTCTTCTTTTTTTTGCTTTTCTTGCTTGCAAGAGTTGCCTCATGGGCAGGGCGGCCTCAGGTCCCATCCTGGTGCCAATGAGGCGGGTGATGGATGGGCGCCTGCTAAAAACATGAGCAACATCAGAAGGTTAAATATGCATTTTGCATCATCCCTGGCAGTTTTATTTTCAGGAGAGCAATGAGTGTCACGAGGTCATGACTTCCAAATTAAGTTTATTTTAGTGATGGAGAACGTGCTCATCTGTTGAGCATCCACTGGTTATTTTCTGAAGAGAATTTAAAGAAAAATTATAGAGTTATAAAACCAACTGAGTCGGAAGAGACCCCCAAAGGTTGTCTGTTCCCACTGCCTGCAGTGCACAGGGACACCCACAGCTCCATCAGTGCTCACAGCCCTGTTTCCTGAGCGTGGCTGTGTGCAGGGATGGGGCACCACCACCTCTCTGTGCAGTGCCTCACTGCCCTTAGTGTAAAAAACTTATATTCAATCTAAATCTCCTCTCTTTTAGTTTGAAACCAGTGCTTTCACAAAGAGTACGGGGTCAGCTGAGCTGGGTTCTGTTTCTAAGGGCTGGTGCTCGAGGGCTCAGAGGTGATCCCATGTGTCAAGTAATGGGGACAGCCCTGGGTTGATGCCCAAGGGAGGCATCGGCTCCTCTGGTAACTCATTAACTCTCCAAATTGCTGTTGCATTTCACGGCAGAGGAAGTGAATGAACAGTGGATCAGAGCCTGGCTTTGGGTGCTGCTCGGCCTGGGGTCACTCCACCAATGCAGTGCTGGGATCCTCCTGGGAACAGAAGCGATGAGGAAAAAAATGTTGCCTTGCCTCTTCAGTTGGGATTTAAGAGAATAACAGGTGAATTTGGGTCTGTGAACCCATGCCCAGGACAACCCCAGGCCAACAGGCAGCAGGTGGAGGCACTGGGAGCGGCGTGTCATCTGATCTCCTTCTCCTGGGATTTTTAAGGCATTCTTCCAGGTATGAGGCTCCTATGGTTTGAGTGTGTTAAGATGACACAGGTTGCATTTTGGCAGAACTCATCTTTTCCTTCTCTATCCCTTCCACACACCATACGTAACCTCAGTCTAAAAGGGTTGCTGTATTTTTCTTTCGCGTTCAGCTGATAATTAAACAACAGAGCCCAGCATCCCTCCAGTACAGAGCAGATGGGGCAGCCTGAGTCCTAGCACTCTGCTGGCTCCGACAGTGCTGAGTCCCTGGGATGATATGGGGCACGTGTGGCACAGCCGCGTCCCACTGTGGGATATGGGATGGGGTGTGGGATGGGATGTGGGATGCAGGACAGGATGCAGGATGGGATGCAGGAAGAACGCAAAATGTGGGATGCAGGGCAGGGTGCGAGATGCTGTGCTCCTGCCTCCTGCCTTCCCGCTGAGCTGCTTTGCTGTTACAGCTGACGTGGAGGTTTTTTTGGTAACAAATACCTTTTTAGTGGATAATCCCAGCCTGCTACTTGAAGAAGCCATTAAGGAGCACAGTGCGGGCTGCCTGCTGCATGTACCTGCAGTGTGCTGAGTGCCTCCCGCTGCACGGCTGTGCCACGCAGCACCGAAAAGTTTGGGGCTGCAGATTCCTTTGCAGAGGGACGAGAGCAATTTGCAGAGCAAATCACCACCTTTCCCCGTTTTGTCTCTGAGCTGTTTAGAAACGACGTTGTTTGCTTCCCATCGCCTGCGCTGGTTTCTCGTTGCAATGCCCTATTTTATTTTATTTTTAAGCAGCTACAATTGATAATTTAGTTTCGGATAAAGCAACCTTAGAGCTTTTATTTCTCAGAGGCCAAACATTGATGTTGTGTGAAATGGGAGCTTTGCAAAGCCTTTGTATGGAACTTAGCTTCCTGAAAAATTTATTTACTGCGACTGTGATCCGCAGGAGCGAATTGATGTTTATCTACGGTGGTTCTTGCCAGAAAAAAAAAAAAAAAAAAAAAAAAAAGCATAACTGCACTTTCTTCAGAAGCCTTGAAAGGCCTTTTAAATAAGTGTCTAATAGTAGGCTCTCAATAGCAAACAGCCAGCTTGACAGACAGTGTACAGTATATTATTAACTATAAGCAGGCTTAATCTTTTTCTCATGTTTTAGAGAATGCTTTATAACCCCATGGCCAAAGGATTCATGATCGCCGGGTACGTGAAGCTGAGCAGTATGATGTTACTGCGGGGAGATCGATGCGCCGGGCTGCTCCCTGCTCCCTCCTTGCCTAAGTTCTGCGTGGTTGAGCCTGAGGAATACATGTTGCTGGTTCTGGGTGTGAGCCAAAAAGTTGGAGAAAATCGGCAATGAGCGTGCTGGAAGGAGATGTGCAATTAGTCAATTAAACAGGCGGTGTTTGCTTGGTGTGTAACTCGCAGCCAGCTTGGGGTTGGTGGCCCTGGTGGCATTGTGGTGGCAGCAGTGACACGGGGACGTTGTCCCACAAGGTTCCTCCTGCACAGCTGGGACCAGGCAGGCTTCTCCTCATCTCTTCCATGTGTGGCATCTGCATCCAGCTCTGCTTCCCCATGGACAAGCACATCCCTCGAGAAGATTCCTTGTCCTGGATGTACTGAGCTCAGTGGGACAGCAATAGATGGGGACAGTGGCACTGCCTCTGGGCATCCCTGGTGCTTTGTCCCTATTCCCTGTTCCACATCACCTGGTCTTATGTCTCCATCCCATCTCTGACCTCCAAAGCTCTTCCATGGTCTCGTCAGTGGGAGATGGAGCTGATGGCACGTAAGATCTTCCTTTCTAATCCAATTTTGCAAATAATTTGTGTCCGCTCCAAGTGAAAAAGTGCTATATGTGTGTGCTGAACCTCTCAGGACGTGAGCCCAGTTTGCTGCAGGCTCCTTTGCTACTTCCCAGGGATCCCCTGGGGCTTTGCCAATCTCCTTCTGGCTCCATGAGTGGCTTCTCATCCTCTTGGCTGTCCCCAAGCCTTCCAAATTCTGTTTTCCTGGCTTTTACCTATGTGCCATCCCTCATTACTACTCTGCTTCATTGCACATCCGCACCTACAACACTCTGCAGCCCTGTTGGAAGCTCCACCCAAAACCAGCTTATTATTTAATGTTTTTAATCATAATGGGAGGCTGCTTCTGGATGCTGATTGATCCAGGCATCTCCTGTCATCCAAGTGTCTCCGGCTGAGGCTGTAATGAAATAGTTTGATGCTTTAACACAAGTGTCAAACACTTCCCCGACAGCACGAGCAGCACAGGCTTTGGTTGAGGTGTCACACCAGTTCCATTTCCACAGTCATTCCTTTGATCCATAAAAGGAGATAAGGAGTTTCAACTCAGGGTAGGTAGCAGCTGCTCTTGAAGATTTTAAAAATAAGAAAATATGCAATAATAGAAGTGTTAAGCTTTCATGTCATGTTATGAAGTAGTCCTAGTGCTGTGAAATAATGTAGGTGCAATAACAGTGGTAGAAATGATGAACACGAGTTAATCCTAAACTAGAAAAGAAACTGAATGATTTTCTTTTTGGAAATGCTCAAAGTTGGTTTTCCTGATATTTCAGGTGAGAACATCTTCAGAAAAGCCTTTTCTAAAGGAAACAAGTGCTGGTTTTCCTGGCTGTGGCATTCCCAGCACACAGTTTTGAATATTGGTGGGTCCAATTCCTCCCTAGCATGGTGTGGTGGCACTGGGCTGTCATCAAGATATGGGAGTCTGGGCTGAGGATGTCCAGTTGTAATGTTGAAGCACTTTTTGGAACATTGGGTTCATAAGGAAATGCTGTGTGAGCAGCTGAAGAAAATTTCTATGACATGCTGAAACGAGCAGGTTTCAATAATTGGATATCTGCACTGCTTTCCCTTCACTCTCCTCCATATGGACACCGTGTGTGTTGGTCTTCTCACTTCAGAAGATTTGCTTTTAGTGGTTTATTTTGAAAATATTTTCCATACAGACATCCTCCCTCTCCCAGTGTTGGTGCAGCCAACCTAGGGCACGGAACGTGACTGGGAAGCGGTGGCAGTATAGTGTCATGTTCCTGTCCATCAGTCCTGCACAGGATGCCGGGGATGCAGCAGACACACAGCCTTATCCATCCACCCATCCGCCCATCCATCCGCCCATCCATCCACACATCCATCCACACATCCATCCATCCATCCATCCATCCACCCACCCAGCCACCCAGCCACCCACCCACCCATCCATCCCCTTCTATCCATCCATGCATCCATCCATTCCCATCCATCCACCCATTCCAATGCTGGAATTACTGCATTGGGAAAAAAACAGGGGATTGCTCTTGGCTTTGTCCAGGGCACATGGCTTGCTTTGTACCTGTTTCTCAAGACAAATTGTGGTGCCTTTTTCAGCCAAGGAAAGCAAAACCCAAAAAGCTGGGAAGGCAGCGCGTGCGAGATGCTATCTCTAGGCAGAGCGAGTTACAACATTTAATACAAGGAAGCTTTGAGGGCTGCACAGTTTGCATCAGAGCGCAGCGTTCCTGCGCTGGAGATTAAACCTCACATTTCATTTTTATACACTGTGCTTAATCCAATAATGATTCCATGTTACAAACGGCAATAATATCTTTCAGCATAGTTAATCAGAATAGACTTAATGCTGTCACTATTTATTAACCTTTGTTGAAAAGCAAGAAGTTTTCTTCCTAATCTGTGATTGTTGCTCTTGTCAGGCTCTATCAAGTGCAAACCAGCTTTGGCATTCATTAAGGCAGGAGGATGCTGCCTTGCCAGCTGGGATGCCTGCAGTGGATGGAAATTCTGGGTGGGGAGCTCTGAAAATCCTTCCCAAGCCCCCCTGTGTCCCATTGCTGGGTGGTGGTTGCAAGCAGGAATTTTGCCCTTCGATCTTCTCGCGTTGGTCTCTCACTGCAGAACAGCCTGCACTGGAATTGGCTTGTAGGAGCACCTGGAATTAATGAGCCAGCTTGGTGCTGGGCAGAAATCGATGCTTCCTGCGTTAATTGTGCCGTGTTCCAGCTTTGTCTTTTTATTCTGAGTTATGTAGTTGCAGGCAGAGATGTCTCTCTTTGGCAGTAACCCAGGGGTCTTGCTCTCATGCCTGTGCTCAAATGTTGTTGGTGACACAGCACAGGAGAGCTCATTTTGGCCATGTTTTTGCACAGTTTGCTGCTTTTGCAGCAAGCAGGGTGCCCACTCCAGAGGAGCAGCAGCTTCATGGTGAATGCTTGGGGACCCAGCACAGCCACCTGGGTTAGGACAGTAACCTCTCATCCCAACATCCCCATAGAACAAGAAGCCCAAAAACTCAATGCAAGCAACCCCCAAACCCTCTTATTTCTGCCTGTTTCCATCACCCCATGTCCCCAGGATATCCCTTACAAAGCACCCATGGGATGCTGTTGGTGGCACAGGTTTTGGCAGCACTGAGTTCTGTCTTCTGAACTAGAATGGTGGGTTCTGAACTAGAAGGAGGTGGGTTTTGGTACCAATAACAATAATTTAGAACCCTCTTAAACCTCCTCTGCAGGAGGCTGGCATCTCTTTCAATTTGGATATTAGAGCAATTTGTTCTTCCAAAGAGCAGGCAGGCATCAGCACAGACTGTGCAGGGTGGTAGTGGGGTCACTGTCCCTGGAGGTATTCAGGAAATGTGGCACTGAGGGATGTGGTCAGTGGGCATAGAGACACAAGAATCCCATTTTGCTAACATCACTGAAGCCTAAACATAGTATTTATATTTTTAACCAATTGTTCTTTATGGCATCGATTTACATGTAATATAGTCCTTGCATGAATAACCACTGTAAATCTGGAAACATTTATCATCTGAAGTAGCTGTGAACTCAGTCAGATTCTTTATTTTTTAGATATGGATGTGGACCTTGAAACTCAAGGTAGAGAATAAAATGTAAGCCAGAGTTTCTGTTCAGAGTTTCTCCCAGCAAGATGATTGACCGTTGAGAAGAGGGAAGGGTTAAGATAAGTTAAGATAATCTGGCTATATGAATAGGTATGGAGTAAATCACGATGAATGGAGACTTTGATCTGGGCTATCAATGTTAGCAATGGTTCTTCCCAGCTGGAGAAATGAACTTTGGAACAGAGTGGCCACAACCTTTTACCCCATCCTTGGAGGTATTCAGGGCAGGTTGGATGGGGTCCTGGTCTCCTTGGTCTTGTGCCTGATTTAGTTGGCAATCCTGTCCATGGCAGGAGGGTTAGACTTCGATCTTCGAGGTCCCTTCCAACCCAAGCCACTCTGTGCTTCTATTCTATGACTCTTCTCCACACATCCTGTTAGCAATTTGCAGGACTGTGGGCTGTGTGTACCCAGGGCTCTCTGCTTCCAGACTTCTTCAGTTCTTGTGAAGCAGTGATCTTGAGAAAAAAGAAAAAAAGCCAAGAAAAGGAAAAATCCCAAGCCTGCATCCCCGTCATGCATGGAGGTCTGGAGTGCTCTGCTGCTAAATTTAGCCATTTAAAGAAGATTATGGCCTATCCACTTGGGACTTTTAAAAAGGCTTTCACAATAACTCTTGAGAGCCTGATGCCTCTAATCCTTAACTTTAATTTAAAATAAAGAAATCTTTTCAACTTGCCCTGCTGCCCTCCCCCTGCCCCATTATTCAGGCTGAGATTCTTTGCCACTTGCTTATGGAGCAGAGATGTGCTAAGCTGGTTTAATTTCTTAGGAAGACATTTTTTTTTTAATAGAAGGAAAATCAAGCCAACACTCGAGAGCATACACAGCAGTTTACCACCATAGGAGGAATTAATCAGTCTATAAAGTTCAAAATGTACAAAGAGGGAAAAAAAAAAACCCACCCTGAGTGATCAAACACAAGGCTCTTCGCTGCGATGCAGAGATAAAAGCCTCTTCCTCCACACGCTTCCCTGCTATTGGCAGCCAGTGGGGTCAAGATTTCTTTTTTTGTTGTTGTTATGGAAAGCCAGAGATAATTAATGTTGTTGAAAGAGGGCTCTGGGCTCGGCGTCTGGCAGGCGAGCCCCCAAGTCTGGGCTGCGGCGAGGCAGCGGCAAGCAGGGAAAGTTCCCCGCAGAGGAGCTGCCAGCAGAGTGAAGCCATAAATAATAGCAGGAGATATAAAGGAGGCTTGGAAGCAGCACAGTGCCGCTGCTCCATGGGGTTGGCGTCCTGTCCCTCCCTCGGGTCCCGCATCACCGATCCCTTTGTGTTCTTGGGATGCCCCAAGGATGCTCGGTGCCCCGTTAGCTGTGTGCTTGGTGTAGCTCATTTGGATGTGTCCTGTTATAGGGTTTGCGCTCAACCTGCCTGTGTTGGTAATCAATAGATGTATGGTCACCCAAGCTGGCTGTGCATCTCTTCTATCAAAGCTGTGACAACAAAAGATCAAGATGCGAGCGGGCAGACTCATGCATCGAACGCTATTTAAAAAGCAGGATGAATTAATTACCACCGTTAATGACAGACTTTGGGAGGCTTCAGTTAGCCTCGAATGTGGAGAAAACCACATTGATGGCATCCCAGTGCCATGCCCCAAGATGGGTCTGGTCCCTGAGCATCCCAAGCTGTCCCCATTGCACAGCGCTGGGTTTGCCCATCCAGCTGCTTGCTCAGATCCTGTTAATTAGGATTATTTTTTAATTGCTTGGAGGCATCACTGTCCTTTCTCAGCCCTGCTGAAGGAGCAGTGCAGAAGACCATCAGCCCCTTTTCTGTGCTGGTTAGTTGTAATGCAGCAGCACCAGAGCTGCAACCAGACAGGACTTGTCAGCTGTAAAAGACACTGGCAGATTTTATTAGTTGACAGAAGGGGTATTTTTTTCCTCGTGAAAATATTAAAAAGTCATTTTAGTTTAGAAACCTAATTTTAATTTAGTTAGGTTTTAATTTAATTTAGGTTTTAAATTCATTTTCCGTCAGAACTCAATTTTTCAAGTGTAATTTGATGCCGTCAGTGGCTATAATGTTTAATGTCCTGCCTATAAATTGCAGGGACGGCTCAGAGATGATTTACAGAATCCAGGCTGATGTGGCCACTGGATGAGGCCATGCCTGGATCTGCACATCACCCAGCATGGGAGGAGGTTGGCATGAGAAAATGACCCAAAGGGCTGCACTATCAGAAAGCCCCACTTGCAGTCACCTGCATCTACAGAGAATTTGTATTTTTTTCCTCTTTTTCAAGCCAGGCCCCTGTAAAACACAGCACCATTGCATAAAATACCATCTTGATTTAATCCATCCCTCTGAGTGCTCCATCTAATTACAGTATTAGAGAAGTCTTCAGAGCATGTATTGAGCATTATAAATGGGGATAAGATGATTCTAGTAATGGCTTAATGATACAGGTGAGACAGTTGGTGTCTGCCTGCATCCCTGGGCTGTGGCCAGACTGATTTGGCAGACAACAACCCCAGGGTGCTCATGTCCATTAGCAGGCTTTGATTTTCCTCTTGCTTTTGGCTTCTGAGTAGCATTTCATTACCTGCAGGGCACACTGCATCCATGGGAATTCTTGTACAATGACATTTGTTTGTCTTTTTTCTTGGCCAGCATGTGCATTTCAGGTGTTGCATGAATCCCATGGCTGCCTGAAGGCTGCCCAGAGCATCTCCATGATATTCACTTCCTGTGATGTTTAGCCACATGTAGCAATTGGACAGATCAATACAATGGGAAAGGCATTACAACAAAGGTGTGATAAAAGAAGGACCAGCACGACAGAAAGGTGCTATAAAGGAAGAGAAAAAGATTGCTCACCTGTATCAGCAGGTTTGCAGGGGAAAACTTCACCAAAGAGGGATCTCCAGAAATAGATCCTTCCCCACTGGCAGTCAGCCCTTAAATGAGATCTGAGAGAGGTGCAGCCAGGCTCCACCCCTCCTGATCACACCCATGAATTGCCTTCACCTGTGCTCCCAGGGCTGACTGGATCCCTTCCCCAGTGCTCAATCTATGGTTCAGGCTGTGACTGAGCAGTTCCCATACAGTCATGTGTCGATCTCATCCCATATCTCATCCCTTATCTATCTCACCCTGTATCTCATCTCATCTCCCTTCAAATCATGGTGCAGCTGTGGTTGTGCACGTGGGACACATGGCAGCATCCTGGCACAGTGCTGGAGAAGTGCTGGGGCTTCAGAATTCCAGACTGGCTGAGATTGTAAGGAACCTCTGGGTCCATTTGGTCCATCACCCAGAGGGTCACAACCCATCAGGGACACTCAGAGCAGGGTGCCCAGCACCATGTCTATCTGACTTCTGAAGATCTTGAGGAGAAGACCCCACAGCCTGTCTGGAGCCTATTCTCATCCATCCGTTTCCAGAACTCACTGTGGCCCCAAATGGCCTGGTCCAGCTTGGTGTCTCAGTTTGGTCCCTCCTGACCTGTGTTTTTACTTAAATTCGTGAGCTGAAAGACATTCATCCCCACCAGCCCCACCACTTCCAATCTGGTTCTTGCAGAGCTGAGGCTCCCAGCTTGTGCTATCTCTCCCAAAACATTCGATGCCTTCGGTCAATTGTAACACGATTACTGCAGATGTGCACGTTTCAGAGAGATTAACTTCTGAAAACTTCCCTGAAGAACGGCTGTCAGGCTGCCAGGGTAGAAACTCCAAGATTATCACCCTTTGTGGAGAGCAAAAAGTGCAAGGGTTGTGAGCACGGCCATGCTATGAGACACAGGAGAATCTGCAGCTGCTGCAGAGCTGGGATTCCCACAGGCTCTGGGTGCTCCCTGGTTGGGTGCAGGGTGCCCATCCCCACCGGCACGATGCCACTGGCATCCCCCAGGTTGTCATGGCTACTGACGCATGGGACCCCAGGGACTGGGCTGGGAATTAATGGCAGCCCTGGATAAAGGATTCCTGTCTTGGCCGAGTTGATGGATTACATTGATGTGCCATTTGTCATACTGTAATTGTTCTGGCAAATGTAATACCCACTAGTATAAACATTGTGCTGCTTTGCTAATAAAACCGAAAATAGGAAGAGAAAGGATGATGCAGTGTTATGTGAGCTTAAAGAGACGCGGCCTCCTTGCTGTGCTCTTCCATTCTGCCTCCTCCTCCTCACCACCAATGGCACAGTCCCTGGCAGCATGCTCATGGGTGGTGGGAACAGACTGGGTCCCTCCATGGCTTGGGGTGCTCAATTCCTCGACCCCAAAACCACGTCTTGGGGTGCTGACATCCATTGGTGGAGCAGAGCCCCAAAACCTTAATCCATTTGGATCTTCTCCAGTTTTGCTGGGCCATGAGCATAAGGAAAACATGAAACCCAGGAAGGATGAGGACGGTGAGGGTAAGAATGAGAATGGTGAGGGCGAGGAGGAGGATGGTGAGGATGAGGAGGGAAATGAGGATAAAGATGAAGATGATGAGGATAAGGATGAGGATGATGAAGATGAGGAGGATGATGAGGATAAGGATGGGTATGAGGACAAGGATGAGGATTGTGAGGATGAGGAGGAGGAGCAGGAGCCCCCCAGTACCTCTGCAAGCCCCCACAAAGTCTGAGCTCTTTCAAAGGCATCCTACTTTGTATGTTTGTATCTCCAAATGTTTTTAAAGTTTATGGTTGACCTGATTCATAGAAAAGAAAGATAAACACCCTTTCTGTGTTTGCAGTCATATGTAATTTTTATCTCTTGACCTTTAAACGTAAGCAGCAGTAAAATGAAGAACTATGGCAGTCATTTAACACCCTGCCTGTACTAACTGGTTTCTGCCTGTGAGCCGTGGTTTTAAATTGGCTAATGCAGAATACTTGCAGAGCTAATAATAATTCAGATTACTCCTGTCAGCTATTCCGGTTTCATGGGTAATTTAGTAGTTGAATAAATTTTTAAAAAAATTCATTCGTTCCCATGCACTGTTATGAATCAGTAGATGGTTTACCATTGGCAGCAGTAACTGTAAGAAGATTTAAATTGCTACTGAAAAGGATTTGAGTGAAGGTAATGTTTTATAATGTTCTAAGCCATATGCACTACTTTCAGGCCTCATCAGTTTTACATTGATTCCTAGTGAAGTGTTTAATTGCATCATGAATGCAATATAATTCAGTTCTTTTTGCTAATATGGTATATATCTCAAAGTGATATACAGCACTGACAGTGAAGGCTCGGGATTTGCGTTGGGTTTCCGAGTGCATGGGGGCATGTTTCAGCATCTCCATGTGTTCCAGGAGCTCTTCGTTCCAGGAAACTTCCTGGGGTCGGGGTCAGGATGGTGTGAGGGGCTCTGCAGGATTCAGCAGCGAGGGTGTCATATACATACATGTATGTAGCATGCCTGTTGTGCAACACAGCTTCTGACCAAGGCATGAGAACTCATGTGGTGCCACTACCAGTTTTTGGTGCATGGTTTTCTTATAGGATTTTCTTTCTTGTGCTTGTTGCAACTTAGAATCATACAATCATTATGGTTGGAGAAGACCTTTAAGATCATGAAGTCCAACTCCAACCCACCTCCACCATGCTTACTAAGCATGTCCCTCAGTGCCACATCTCTGTGGTTCTCAAACACCTCCAAGGACGATGACTGGAGCAGCCCATGCCTCCCTAGGCAGCCCATGCTAAACTTCTTTGGCTAATTCTTAATTCCAGAAGGGGTCAGGGATTTCTCAAAGCAGAATATTCATATTTGGGTGCTTAAAATCAATAGACATACATTATAGACATACATACAACAGGCAAGCTTATGCATGCTGGGGATGATTCTCCTTCGGCTCGTTTGGGTGCAAACGTGAGACATTTTCTCATAGGGAACCTGGTGCTGACTCTGAGCAGAGCCACCTCCTCAATAATTCAGACCTGTTTGGTTTCCAAAGCCCAAGCCAAGGTGAAATCTCCTCCTGCTCCCCTGTGCAAGCTTCTGGAGCAGAGCTGTATGCCCATTGCGGAACCCAATGTGGTATCAGAGCCACTAACGTGATTATGCCTATACATCATATTAGGGAAAATGAATACTAATTCAATACAAACTACTAATTCAGTAGAACAGAAAATTGCTGAGAGAATAGAAAATTGCTGAGCGTGCCAAAGCTTGGCACCGCTGGAAGGAAATGCTTTGGATGCTCTTCTCCATGGCTAGGGAGGTGCGGGTGCTGTCAGAACCATGTCCACCCCTTTTTGCCCTTGGGGAAATCCCTCTGCCTTCTGCTTTCCAGCCCAGAGTTTGTAGGGCTGGAGATTGGAGGTGGAACTGTCAGGAAAATGAAGCAGAAAAGCAGGAAAATTGTTCCAGGTATGGAAAATATAGCTCACATGGATGTCTGAGCCTCCTGCCATTCTCAGCTTCGTGGTGGGGCAAGGATTTTGGGATGTGTTGGGCATCATTCCTCATTCCTCCAGTGCCCATTGGATACAGAGCACGGAGCTGTTTTTAGGAATAGCAGGTATGTGCCTGGTTCAGGGTGAGCTGGAACTGGGGCTCGTGTGGTTTCTGCACTGGAATGTAGAGGAGTCTTATTGTATTAGCAATTTCCCGTCAGATCATGTCATATTAGTATTATATTGTATTAGTATTTGTTTTCACTAATGTGATGTGAAAGTTGCTAATATGATAAGACTCCTGCATTGTATTAGTGAAAACAAATATTAATATGATAGGATGGAAAATAGCTAATAAGAAACTAAGTTGCTAATCCGACATGATGGATCTCCTGCAGGAATTGGCTGCTGTGCTCCTGTACTTTTCCAGGAGCACCTTCAGCCTGGCTCGGAGTGAGTGGGGAAGGGGATGCTCATGTTGGGGACAAAGGGATGTGCTTTAAGGGGATGAAGGGATACTCTTGTTGCGGATGACTATTTTTTTGTAGGGGATGAGGGGTTGCCCTCGTTGGGGTCAAAGGGATGCTCTTGTAGGGGATGAGGGGATGCTTGCAGGGAACAAGGAGATGCTCCTGTGGCTGTAAGGGGATGCTCTTGTAGGGGACAGGGTTATGGTGGCAGATGCTGCTGGAGCAAATTTGAATTCATGGAGAGTGGAGGCCGTGGTGCACACACACCAATTCCTGCAGCATGTTCAACTCTGAGGATACATAAACCATTTCCTAATTATTTTTTTTCTAGCCACCTGAACCAAATATCAATTTCTGACATCAGGAAGACAGGGTAGGTGAGCCAGAGCTAAATACAAATAAACATTAAACAATTATTGGAATTTAGGTTTATTTTAAAAAATCAGCGGGGTTGAGGGAATGAGCCACCTATTAGCTGGGAAAAGCTATTGGGCTTTTTAACAACATGCTGTTTCTTGGCGGAGGCTGGGATTTGGGCTGTGTGAGTGGTGGCAGCCCTGGATGCTATTGATTAAAGATGATGGAGCAACAGCACAATTAGATCACAGTTTGTGCTCGCCGTGGTGCTACCGCCGGCCTCTCATTTGTCTGTGTGGAGGCCAGGATGTTTGCTTTGCTGCCCTTGGTTTTGTTCATGGTTCTACTGCGTCTTCTCCTGGGCAGGGTGCTTGGGGGAATGGGAACTTGACTTGATCCTGGCACCAGCCCTGGGGTGCTGGTGGTGATGATGATGTTTTTATTTGCTTTTTCGTATGTAATAGTAATTCAAGAAGTGACGACATTGGAAAACGGTAATCAAAGAATCACAGAATGGTTTGAGTTGGAAGGAAGCCCCGAAGGCCGTCTGCTCCCGCTGCCTGCAGTGCGCAGGGACACCCACAGCTCCATCAGTGCTCACAGCCCCATCCCCTGAGCGTGGCTGTGTGCAGGGATGGGGCAGCACCACCTCTCTGGGCACCCTGTGCAGTGCCTCACTGCCCTCAGAGTAAAAACTTCTACAGACCCTTGTAAACAGAAACATGCCATGTCCTCATGCTGAGGTGCAGCACTTCCCTGGGCTCGGTGCCCTGCAGCACCGTGGACCAAACCACAGGGATTGGTGTTTTTATGACACTTCCAGAAAATTCTGGACCAGTGCTTGGGGTACACATGGAGGAGCAGGGCTGGGCCATGCTGTGCACAGAAGCAAGCAGGTGGCTTGCGAGAGTGTGCATCTTTGAATCAGTCTATAATGCAATCAATTCTGTATATCCCTAGTGAAACAGCAACATTTATTTAACGTCTTTTATAGAGCAGCTGAGTTTTATCACAAATCACATTCCATTTCTATTCATCAGGGACCCCTTGAAGGCTAAAATGCACTTACTTTCCTCTGAGGAAGTTTACCAATTCTTCAATAAAGACCCATTTGCCTCCGTATGTAAAATTGACACATTTATTGAATATTAAACATTTGTTGGGTTCTTGTGCGCTCCGTTCGACTTTATCTGCTGCCCTTAAAAGTCGTTAGGGGAAGGATCCGCCGAAGTTGCAATGAAGGCTCATTTATGGCCAGGAAGGAGAGATGATGGGGCTGCTTTTTCCCATTGGTTGGAAATTGCTGGGGTTTTGATGTTGGGGAGTACGGGTGATAACGCCTAGAGCAGCCTGTTGTCCTTGGCAAACATTTGTCTCCTATTATTACAAAGGATTTTTTGTGTATGAAAGCTGCTTCTGGCTGCGTGAAGGTCGGGGTTGTGCCGTGAGTGCAACATCCCCTACCAGAGTCAGTGCAGCTAATTAGCAGACAGGCCAATAAAACAAGTTTTTCTTTTATCACTGTTACTAAGTGCTGTTGTAAATCAATTAAAATGTATTCTAGTAATTCTATTTTTCCTTGGCTACCCAGGGCTGTTGTTTAAAGAAGCCTCGAATACACATTGGATGCGGCCATGCACTGACCTGTTGCGTTAGAGGGATTTGGGGAAAGGCACGCAGCTTTGGAAGGATTTTCCTTGAAAGATACAGATTTATACAAACGAGAGTCCTGATGGCCAGGATTGGTGTTGCTGGGGTTGGAGCTGTGTCCTTCATGCACATTCCTGAAGGTGTTTTTGGGGTAGAATTGACTCAGGAGGATGGCTTTTTTGTTGGTTTGCCTTTGTGTGCGTGTGTTTACACAGGAAATTACCAACAGGAATGAGTGTTAAATTTGAGATTTGAGGTTGCTTGCTTGATTTTAAGTATTTACGTTGTCTCTTGGATGCCGTTCTATGGGATGTGTGTGTTTTCTGCAGGATGGGGTCTGCCCCACTGGGCCATGCTTGCAGCTTGGTCTCTACGGGCTATGGGTTATGATGCCAGCTTGGAAAATCAGACTGAAAGTCCCCAGATTGCCCCCAAGAGGGTGTGCAGAGATGCCAGGCACCCCCAGCCTTCCCCCCAGACCCTTTTTGCAGCAGAGAGCCAGATGATGCCGGCTAATTTTAGGGTCCCTTGTCCATGTTAATTTATAAAACAAGCCAGCATAATAAATGTCACCTAAATAGAGCTGCAGGAATCATAGCTCATCTTGAGTGCACAATAAATGTAATATACGGCTGCCTCTCGGAGCAGGCACCCGGCTGGTGCGGGGCTGCCTCACATGGTGCTCAGTTCTGCACTGCTCTTTCACTCTCCTTTATTTTTCCTTTCTTGCTTTTGCAAGAAACGGTAGGGAAATGGCTTCTCCTTCTCTTTCCATGCGGTAGGCACTCAGGATGCCCTGCAGCTGACATGGGCATTACAAAATAAAGGTGCTGATGTCTCAAGGGGTGTGTGTGTTTGGGGGGGTGGTTTTGCCCCAGGTAGGTGAATTTGGTCACTGGGTGCATTTTGGAGTAGCACACAGGCACTGTGCCCCCAGCAGTGGGTGTCACCTCGCGGTGATGCTCAGGATGCCCTCGGCCACCCAAGGAGGAAATGCCAGAAAATGGCTTTTTTTGTAAAAAAACAGCAAACAAACAACAACAAAAAACCCTTCCTGGTGCATTGGGAGGCTCTGCTTTATGGGTGAGGGAAAGTGCTTAAAATGCTTAGAGGGAATAAACAGCTTTTAATGAAGTTACATTGCCACATAATGGGTATCATAAAATTGCCTTCATAGTACAGGGTCCCAGGATGGCTTTTATTATTGACTGAGCTGGAATCCTGTCTGTAAAGCTCCAGCAGCTGCGGAGAGGCGAATGCAAAGTCTTCTTAAATTACCTGATTGAAATAACTGGCAAATATTCTGCTTTGCTGCTTTGTGGAAGGCAAAGCTGCCTTTGGGGTGGTCTGTCAGACCTGGTTTGCAGATCCCGAAGAACACAGGAGTTTCATTGCAGCAAAACAGATGTTCATCTTGTTTCTCTATCGGCTGTTTGATGAGAAATTTATTGCTCTTCTGCTGGGCTGGAGCTCCTCTGCTGCGGAGTCTATTAGGCAGCCTGGGAGCTGGCGGGGAGCCAGGCAGGCAGTGTTTTGATGAAACCCATGAAAGCCCTGGTTCGAAGGCGCCAGTAATAATGCATCGGCTAGACTCTTCTGATTGGGCAATTGATTGCTCTGATTTGATTTATTGATCAATACCCTCAAATTTGGCGTCTGAGAAGCTGAACTAATCTTTAACTGCTGCGAACATCTCTGCCTGGTGGAGAATTAGAGCTGATAAGGAATGTATGAAAGGAATCTGAGCTTATCTTAATCACACAGTGCCCCGGCGCTGCCTGCGCTGAGAGGGAGTAGATGTGTGCAGAACACAATCACCAGGCAGAACAGAGCAGATCTATAAATTGATGGAATTCAAAGCCTCCAGCATCGATTACCATTATAACAAACAGTGGCACGCTGAATGTCTGATTATTTTTAGACAAAGATTCTGTGCTCTCAGCAGCAATTTTGCTGATGCTGTCACTGTGTCAGATGTCTGTTGTTGATTGCAATTAGATGCAATACAAAAAAAAAAAATTAAAACTATCTCTGCCTATAGTTTTATTTCCTCTTATTAAATCTCCTCCTTTGTTTGCCTCTCCTAATGTCTGCAGCTGGATGAAATATTGCATTACCAGAAGAGATCTCTTATATTCAGTTGGGTATAATCACTTTACAGATCATTGGATTATATCTGATATGGTTCAGATAATCCTGGGGAAATGTGGGACATTGAATCTGCCTTGTTTGAATGCGCCCTGCTTTAGGCTTTGGACTACAAATCTGCACAATTTGGGGGTTTGGAAAACGGCTCTACAAACCCCTGAATGATCTAATTCTATTAAAACACTGATCAATTCCCCGTGACGTCATTCATCCTCGCTGCCAGTGCTGGATTCTCAGCATTGTGCTGCTTGCTGGGGCCTTTCTTTGTGGTATGGCAGCCAGGCTGCCCACGGGGCATCGCACTGGTGATCCATGGTGAAATTTTGGGACCATGCAGTGCCACTGCAGTGGCTCCACTGAGCAGATACAGCTTGCAAGGGACAGGACCCAAAATGTCTCTCCTCCATCCTGGGCTCTGTGCCTATCCCATGGCCTTGTCCTTTGGGGCACAAGTCTATCCCTGGCTCTACATTGCAGGACACAGGTCTATGCCTTGGACTTGTCCTGCAGGGCACAGGTCTATCCCCTGGCTCTGCCCTGTAGAGCACAGGGCTGTCCCCTGGCATTTCCCTGCAGGGAGGCTGTGCGGGATATCTGCGGGGTTCCTGGCTTTATCTCAGCCCACCAGAGCTCAGGGGACCCCACCACAAAGCCCAGCCATGGCCCTGGCCTGACCCCGTGAGCGCCAGGCCTCCTCTTGAACCTGACCCCGACCCTGGCGGCCCTGGCCTTGATGGAGAGCCGCGGCGCGGCCGAGGAGCCGTGCGCTGCTGGCAGCTGGTGTTTTCTTTCTTTGGGAAATCTAATATATTGATTAGCTTTCTTCAGAACAGCATCAATAAAGCGTATAATGGGCTGGCTGGTGCCTGCGGCGTCTCCTCCCCTGCTCCGGGCCCCCACGGAGCCAAGAGGCCTCCGGCAGCGGGACTGGTTCTCTGCCCATGGCCCCTTCCCTTCCCGGCAGCCATGAGCCATATTCTGCCCCAAAAACATGTCGTGTCGTGTGCCCTGTTCTCTTGGAGCCTTTCTGCTCTTCCTCCTCCTCTCCTCTGTTCTCAGCTTGTTCCCTGTCCTGGAGATCACTGCTCTGAAGCAATGGAACGAGATCTATTTTCCATTAGAGCATCTAAGAGTGTTTAGAGGGTTTTTTATCATTGTTTTTGCTTTTTTTTTTTTTTTTTTTTTTTGGTAAGCTGATTGATTGCCGTAATGAATGGATCCCAGAAATAGGCTGGAGTGGCGACATGGGGCCGGTGGCTGGATTTAAAGTCCTTGTTGGCTTTGAACCCTCTTAACTATTTCTGTCAGGCTGGAACAGCTTTCATCTGTAAAATATGCAGGAGGAAAGCAGGATCTTATTTAGCACCCTCCTAAGCACCGCACTGACCTCGGATGCCAGTGTCTTTAGGAACGGATGTCTTGCACTTGTCAGGAGCCACATTATATACTGCTGGTTTATTTATTTCTCCGTGGTTCACTGGACACCGAATCCTTCCCAGGAAAACGGCCCCAGCCACCACGCCGTGCTTGTCAAGATGGATCATGCTTTAAGACAGCACGGTCCCAGCCTGATCAATCTCATGGCTGCTTTCAGTTTGCCTTCCGTCTCCCTTAGTTTGCTTTTCCTGGCTCTTTTCCAGACCGTGGGGAGTTTTTGGGGTCGTGTGAGCAGGGGCAATGAGGACAAGGTGGTTGGGGTGCCTGTTTCTGTGCTTCCCTCCCTTTTAACGCCCTTCAGTGAGAGAGATTTGGGGAGAAATTGACAGCTGATGAGTATGGGAAGATGTTTTCAAAAGGAGAAACAATTTGCAATAATTAGAAATTTATAAAATGTCTTTAAACATGGTGGTAATAGGGATAAGAAAACACTTGCTGCAATGTAATCAGTTATTAGCAGCTGATCATTTATCTCGATGGATAGTTGCTGCTGGTACACGAGACACGTAATAAAAGGACTCTTGATTAACTAATTTGAATATCTTTTGAGAATAAATTCTGAGTTCTCTTTTTTCTCCATTGTAACAGATCCGTACATCTGCAAGATAAACACTGAATGAATATGGTAATGAATGAATGTTCTGCTGGAAACGGGGCCCTCCAGTGCTGCCGGTAGGGCTGCCCCTGGCTGGGGATGGGGTTGAGAGGTGGGGATGGCACCAGGCTCCTTGCAGCCCCACTGCCATGCATCAGCATCAAGGTGGAGGGCAGGCAGCAGAACATCCGCCAGCAGCCCCCAGTTATACCCCATGAGATAGCAGCCCTTGATATATGTTTCCTTTTTTTTTTTTTTTTTTTTTTTTAACACAGCTTTTTCATATCTCCTTGGGAATGGAAATCTACCGCGTGTCTCCAATCTCTGCCCTTTCCGAGATCCCATTACAGCGCTTTGATAAAGTGCTGTAGAGCCCGATTCCATTTCAGATGGCTGGAGCCGGCGGCGCAGCCGCTTGCTTTGTGCCTGGGTTGCAGAGTTCAGGATTTGGCCGCACGCCTGCACACTTCATGGCACCGTGCTGAAGTTCCTGGCCATATGGGAAAGCCTGTAGCCAGCACTATTGATACGTATTTCCCTTTTTGGGGAGCTTGAGAGGAGTCTGTCTGAACCCAGCTGATACTCTCCCTCAGCTCCAGCCAGGCGTGAATTTGCAGCTCCTGCCCCTGGTCCTGACTCATCATCTCAGGCACTAATGGACTCAATTCAAATTCTTCCTATGCAAGCATTGTGATTCACATAGCATCTGACAGCAGGTACCTTTTGGCAGCCAGAGCCCCAGATATTTTATATTTGTGAACCAATTTCTATCCAGGATCCTGATTTTCCCATTCTTTCCTCTCTCCCGCATGCCCTCCTTATTTCTCCTATAGGCTCCATCCCTGCCCATGTCATGGGGAGGTGGCTCTGGCTCAGCGCCTGTGTACCCACCCCACATGGCTGTAGGTGACAGCAGAGGACCTGGGATGGGGACACTGGGGGCTGTGGGCTCTGCTCCTCCTTGGGTCATACCCTGCAGCAAAGTGCTGTGGCTGGGGATGCAGTTTACAGGTGATTAAACTCAGCTCGGCGAGGATTTAACCATTAATATTGATGTGAAATTTTTTAATAAAATATAGGTAGATGGAGAAAGAGGGATCGATTCCTGTAAGTTTTTTAATTTTATTTTATTTTTTTATTTTCTCCCACTTTATGGTTACAGGGTTGGGTTGACCTACTGGATACTGGGGAAGGAATGGTGGACATGGAGCCGTGTTGGCTGGTGGCACCATCCCCACCAGTGCCACAGTCAAGCCCAGTGGCCCCACTGTGATGTTCTTGGTGCTGATAATTGCACTGTGACCAGCAGCCCATCCACAGTTCACCAATTGCCCTCCACTGCTGTAGGGATGCACTGGGGGGGACTTTTCTGCTCACTCTGCTCCCCCTGTCCTCAACCTGCTCATAAACTCCATGTTCCCGTACCGCACTGCGAGGCTGTTAGAAAGATGCTGACGGCCGTTTTTCACTCCCTGCTTCTCTGTATACACACAGGACCTGGTTTTATCTGCTTTCTCTCCAATATTTTTTTATATAACAGTGAAATATTTATATTGTCCAATAAAAGGCAGTAAGCTTGCAATCTCTCACAAATTCATTTGAGACCAAGAGCTTCATTGTATGAATTTTACACCCAGCAGTGACCCCTGATAATTGACTCCATACATCTTTAGCATTGCAGATTTACATAATACGTAGGGGATGATGGATGGCTTGGGTACCCCTGCCTGCCAGCGCGGCCCCATGTCCTCCATGCTGGATGGGCACGTGGGAGCAATGGGGTTTGAAGAATAGCAAGACGGATGCTCTGTCCCCATGGAAAAGGGCTGAGACGGAGGGTTTCTCCAGTAACATCCCTCCTCTCCCCATAGCTCCTTATCCAGAAGGTTCCAAAGGTTGATCCCTGTACCCAACACTGTCAGCTGTTAGCTCAGCCAAAAGCAGCATCCTCATTCCCCCACCCAAGCATCCCTGCCTGCCGCGTTCCACCTTAGCCCTGCTGCAAACCCACTTTGCCCCAAACGCTCCCTTTATGGGTACCCAGCATCCAGGCAGGGATGCTTGGGATTTGCCCACACCAGCACCTCCTGACCCCCTGCCACCCAATTCATCAAAAAGCAATTAATAGTGTCCCCCTCTTTGCATTTTATGGTTTCCGTCTTTTCCCGCAGACTGCAGGGCAGTAATTAGAGTCTGGCTAATGAGCTTCTCGTGGCGGGGCTGCGAGCTCCCGACGGATCTTCCCATCAGACAAAGGCCCCTCTGCTTCACCATGGCTCACGGCCTTAAAGCTCTGTGTGATCCTGATGTGAGCAGGGGATGGTGGGGATGAGCTGGGAATCTTGGTGGCCTGGTGGTGACTGTCCCATGTCAGCCTCGGTGGTGGCACCGCTGGCCAGAGCCAGGGCTGTGATTTACACTGAGGGTCAGTTTACTTCCTATCAGCCCCACCATTTTGTTTCAAATTCTGCCTAAATTAAAAAGCCATACATATCCTGAAATTCTTATTTATGAACACTTAAGTGTAAGTAAGTCACAGTTGGACTGCTTCCCTCCCCGCTGATGTATGTAAGCTGGCAGCAGAGTGGACTCCGAATCAAATCTGGCAATACAATATGCTGTACTTGACTATTTTGACACTCAGAGTGCGATGTTTTTTTACAGTTACTGATGAGCTTATGTCACTGCTCCTTTTGGAAAAGAAAGGAGGAGGGTGGGCTGGGGAACGGAGCATATTGATCAGCTTCTGATTATCGCAGCCACCCGCTTGCCTTTGCTTTGCTGTTGTGTTTCATACCCGTTTCCTTCAATTATTCATACACACCCCCCCCGTCAATATTGCCAACATGCGTTGGAATCATTCCAGGGGAATTACAGTCATAAAAAAAAAGTGCTCCTAAAACACTTTTTTTTTTTTTCCTTCCTTTCCCCCCCCCCTTCTTTCTTTTTTTCACCCCCCCCCCCCCTTTTGTTTTTGTTTTGTTCCAGAAGGAGCTGAATTCTGCTGCTCCTGAGTTGGCGGCACGGCGGGGGGAACGCGAACAGCCTCATAAACATTTAATTGAACTCAGCCGGGAATTTAAGAAAAATGTACCTGAAGTACAGTACATTTGCTGTCATAGAATTAACTCGGCAGGACGGCACATTTCCCTCTGTTGCAACCAGAGTTTGAAAACTGGAGATGTAAGTGGCTAACAAGGAAGAGAGCTGATTAGCCATGGGGATGGATGGCAGCCCCCAAACTGTGGCTGTGTCTCTCGCGGGTGCTGGGGTGCCAGGGTTTGGGCTTTGCATCTCGTGGTGCTCCCAGTAAGCAAGCGCTGGGTGTTTGGTGCCAAGATCACAGCCCAGATGGGAGAGATACAGGGTGTTTTGTTTTGTTTTTTTTTTTTAAAAAAAGTTTTTTAAAAAAAAAAGAGGAGAGGGAAAAAAAAGAGCAACTCCAAAATAGATGTTAGCGGGGGCTGTTTGCTGGACTGGAGGCAGATGGGATGAAAAAATGGAAAACCAAGAGCATCGCAGGGATGCTCAGTGAGAATGCATCATCCCAACCACAGCTTCTCCTGACAATGCGATCCCTATGCTGGGATGCTCTGGGATTGATCTAGCAGTTGACAACCAACCTGCACATGGCAAGAGATTGGAACTGGGTGATCTGTGAGGTCTCCTCCAACCCAAACCATCCTATGATTCTATGATCCATGCGGTCCTTGGGGTCTCAAATGGTGATGAGACTCATGTGCGTGGGTTCTGGTCCAGCGTTGGATGGGCCAAGGTGATGCATCCCAGTGGGATCTGTGGCTGTCTCCCTGGGTCTGTGATGCTCCTCACCAGGGGCTGCTTGCTGCACTCCTCTGCTGTGCTCAGATGGAAAACCCTGGGGAGATGTCGGCACGCTGCGCTTGCCGGCAGCGACATATTAGGATCTGTCATCTGCTGAGCATTACCTTATTTTAAATCTGTCTCTTTGGAGCTACGTAACTGCATAAGAAAATATTAAAGTAAACAATAACTGGATTTACACAAATGCGGCTGATTTCCATATTTTTCATCACTTCATTTTATTACTCAGTTTACTGATATGCTCATTTATTTATAGGGCAATCCAGTATTGATTCATTCCAATGCACTATGCATAAACACATAAAAGAGAGTGATAACAATAGGAATACATTTCCAGTCTTTTAAATACTGCATTTTTTCCAATAGCCTTCATTAGATGCGTGGCGCACGGATGAGCTCCGTCCTGCGGGGCCCAACCTGTCCCTCTACCAAGTGCCCCTGGATTTATGGTGGCAGAGATGACACTGGGATGCAATCTCTGGCTTGGTGGTGGCTTCTTTACCAGTGTGGCTGCCCTCCTTCCCTCCAGGTGTGCTTCAGAGCAGATTTGGGGGGAATTTATCCCAAAGGGTGGATTGGGATAAACACAACTTCCTTGAGTTTGTAGTGTTCCTTTTCCATGTAGGAAAGGAAGGGCACCAAAGTGTTGAGAAATATGTAGATGTATCGCTGAGGAACATGGTTAGTGGTGATGGGTTGATGGCTGAACCTGACGATCTTTTCCAGCCAGAACGATTCCATGATTCTATGAAGTGCTGCTTCATCTCCCCATTCATCACCTGAGTCTCACCTGCCCTTGCTGGAGGCAGGAGGGGTTATTTCAGCTCGTACCCATGGGGTGAATGTTGCCCCTCTATTACCTGCTGGATCAGTGCAGATAACCCTGGATGGGGCCAAATGGTGATGCTCGCTCATTGCACATAGTCCTCATGTTGGCATCTCTGTGATTGCACATGGAGATATGAGCCCGCCTAGAGGACTTTTCTTCCACCTTTTTTTCTCTAGGGGAGCTTTTTTTCCTTCTTTTTCTCCTTCTTAAATTTTTGGGTTTTCTTTTTGTTCTGCAAACTGCACTTCTCTTTGTGCTCTCCATGAATATTTACAGGGAGAGCAGGACGCTACATCATCTGCGTCATGGGAAGGAGCCCATAAAAATGCAGTGATGAATGGCACGAGTTCCCTCTCTAGTCCTTCTTGTAAATGGGCATAAAAAAATAATTCTAAAATATTAACCTGTGCTGTGGTGGATGGGCTCCTTTGCCATTTCCCTGCCATTTCAGAATGCAGCTCATATACATTTAGGCTCCTGCATCCTTCCTATGTAATTTCTTTCTCGAGGAAGGAGAAATGGGGGCCAGGAGGGAGATTGAAGGAAGGAATAAATCGTCCCTGCCGAGAGAAAACCTGACTTTTGTTTTTTGTCCTGATTAGATAAAGGCCAGTTTATTTCTCTGTCAGAGAATCACAAAAAGCTGCCCATGATGGCAGCTTAATGGCAACAGCTTGAAACGGACCAAGTTTGAATATCCTTGCAATGGAGAAAAGAGCAAAGCGAAAGCCCTGCTAATTACAAAAGTTGCTTTATGAAAGATAATTCAAAGCAATAATTTAGCAAACATAATCAAGTAGCGCAGATGGGGATTTTGATGAATAGTTTGCAACATGCAATTAGCAGCTCTTGCAGTTACATATCATTAACCCTCAGAGCACAAAAATTATTTTCTCATTATTAGATGAAAAGGTAAAATTAAGCTGACTAGACAGTAAAGGAACAAACTACAATTAATTACCTTCATTTATTACAGTCATTATTTTAAACTTACTTTTTTTTTTTTTTTTTTTATTCTGATAGATGGATGAAAACATCTAAATTAAAAGTTTTGTTCTGCTAAATTGGAGGTGAAACTTTGTGCACCCGTGTCACCGTCCCGCGGGATGGACACCACATCCTCAGCCCGAGCAGTATGAGGCTGGCAGTGCCAAAATCCACCCAGCTGTGAGCAGGGATCTCATATCACTGCATTTCCATCCCCACTGTGCTGCATTAAACCTAATAATGCATCGTGCTGTGATCTTAAGTCCCTCTTACCACCACCTCTTTCACTGACATGGGCCTTGCGGTGATTTTTGGTTTTTGGCAGAGGCAGCTCCTCACCCCGAACTTGCAAGTTTTGCATATTTTTGCAAGAAAATATTTCTTGTAAATGTGGGAATAAACCCACCCGGTGGGGTGTTTCTGGTCCCCACTGCCTGGCATCCTTCGCTTCGCGCTGCAGCCTCGCGCTCCGACGCGCACACGGGTAGCAGATGGTTGACAGTCGCCAACTGTCAGCAAACGCACTGAAAAAATAAATTTGGGGAAAAAAGTCTAAACTTGGCAGTGTAAAAAAAAAAAAAAAAAAAAAGATACGTAGAGAGAATTGTGTTGGTGAAATTCTTGAGATGGTTTTGCTGCGCTGGGAATCGAGGTTGGGCCTCAACGGGGATGGCTTGGGCACTCCACGCAGCATCGTCGGAGCCAAAGAAATGATGATGGAAATGCAGGAAATGAAGGCCAAGGGAAACTTCTCCCAGTGGTGCCAGCTGGCACCTCCAAAACAGCACCAATGGGAGATGCCACCACTGCTAGCGCAGGACAAGGGACAAAACCAATCCCATTGAGATTGGTGTCCTCTGCCTCCGCTCTCAGGAACTTTGCCAAAGTGTCATTGAACTTGTCAGGAAGTATTACAACAAAATTAAGAACCAGCAGCAATTTTCTTTCATTTCATAGC
The DNA here is from genome assembly GCF_987193195.1 of Phasianus colchicus. NCBI lineage: Eukaryota > Metazoa > Chordata > Aves > Galliformes > Phasianidae > Phasianus > Phasianus colchicus. The sequence goes on along the minus strand of NC_143453.1, from coordinate 7,349,301 downwards.
CTACACATTATAAAGTAAATTATTAATGCTTTTTTTTTTTTTTTTTTCTCGGTTAAGCAGTTATTTGCAGCAGTGTCGGTATATTTCTCATTAGAAATAACATCATCTGAAGAACTTATATTGATTCATTTTTTTTTTTTTTTAATCTGCGAATCATGAACGTGAACAACATATTTATATGGCGTTCCCTTTAACTAGAATTCTCAGGCTTTATTTTTATATTATTGATCTTTTTGACGCGAATTGCTTTTTGGCCTTGTGAAAGCGATGTAAGCTTTCTGCCTTTGGAGGAATGAGTTGGAGCGGAACGAAGGGTTGGGTGTGCATGCAGTGGGACTGTTCTCATCCCTCCCACTTTTCTCCCTGACTTCTTTATCCATCAGCAAAAAAAAAAAAAAAAAAAAAGGAAAATGTATTGAATGTATTTTTTCATCAGTTTTCTTCAACGTTTGGGGTCTCTGCTGCTGCTTTCTCCCCCGACAGCTGTTCCTCCTTGCGTAGAAAGAGCTCATTTGTGTTTCACTGCCACAAGTATTTAGATGGAAATAACTGATACTTATCCCACACTTGATATGAGGATGCAGGGAGGAGCGTGTGCTGGATCCCACGCAGTATGGATGCGGGCACGCGGCTGGGCTGGGGAGTTTCACTGCTTTGTCAGTCAATTATAATAATATTTCTGCTTCCAAATGTTTAAAAAGTTGGCTTCGTAAGGTATAATCATGGCACAGAGGCCAGCCTGACAATAGTAATTAATTAGGCTATTACGCATTCTACAGTGATAATTGCTTTGCTGGAAAGTCACCAGCCATGAAAAAGAGCCGGCGCGGGAATGTCATCCATCACACGCCCCGCTCCCGCGCCGCGCTCACCTTGAGCCTGTGCTGCAGGAGAAACGGGGGGGAAGAGTGAAATTAATGAGGATTTGGCTTTTCTGCCAAACCTGCTTCCTAGAAGCTTGGTTTGGGGCTGATGCCCCGAGGGCTGCTTTTGAGGAGGATTTATTCGGCTTGGAGGGCTTCAGTCATGCTGCTAAAAGCCCCACCTACTGCCTATTTTGGGAATTGTCCCAAATTATCCCAAAGGCCATGGGAAGTTTTTACCGATCGTTGTTGCTGACATTTCCTGAAGTTTAGTGGGATGCTGAAAGAGCAGAGCTGGCTCAAAATCCGTCTGCTGTGATTGGTTCACTGTTAACACATAACCCTGAGGCTGAGAGATGCCATCAGCAACCCAAAGCCATGGGATGGACGCTGAGAGATACCACATCCATGGGATGGGTTGGTTTTGGGGGCAAAAAGTGTAATTTTGGGGCTGATGAACTGGAATCCTCAGCATCTGCTGTGGTTCATGAGAGGCTGCAGCCCAAGTAGGGGATATGCCTGGAAAAAGTCCATATGTTTCACTTTGATGAAAGTGTTTTCAAACATTTTGGGCAGCTCTGAGGTCCCAAAATGATGTTTTGCTTGGCCGTTTGCCTCCGCACAGTAGTAGTTTTCAGGAGAAAACCAAACCCGAAATGAAACAAAATGCTGTGACTCAAGATGAGCAAAATCCTTGAGAGCTGTTCCGAGCTCCTCGTTCCTGCAGTTCCCACTGAGGTGCTTGGCCCTCTGCGGGGATGCCAGGGAAGTGGCAAGGTCCCATATCTTCCCCTTCTCCAATGCTGAACTGAGGGACTTGGTTAATGGGCACAGAGCTGATGGGTTGATGGATGATCTCAGTGGTCTTTTCCAACCTTAATGATTCTATGATTGCTGTGTGTCTGTAAGGTGACATCAGGAATTAAACCCATAGGAACAGACTGTTTGGGGCCCTGGCCCATCTGAACGGGCCCATCTCAGTGCTGGATCAATGGGACACAGTGTGCTTGACACGATGTTCTCCCATCTCCTTCCATTCAATGCCTCCCACTCTAAACTTTATTATTAGAATTTCAATGTGCCCCAAAGCCAGTGCTGAAACTGCAAACAGGAAATTCCTCTTCAGCTGCAAAGAGGAAAGTCCGTTTGTATATTAGATGCTTACAAAAGCACAACTTATATAATTTTAACAACAGAAAAATGATCTTCGTGCTCCAGTGCCCATGAGCTGGGAAGGAGAAGGCAGCTTTGCTCAGGTGGCTGCTGAATTACAAATGAGCAGTTTGCTTTTGTTTTGAATGACAAGCAATTTGCATCCAGGCTGGTGCAGCATGTTGCAAGCTCCATGAGAGAGGGGAAGAGTGGAAGAACTGATGTGCTATGCCTTGGCTGCTTTGGGGTTGAGTTTGGGGCTTGGTGGCTTTTTGAGATGGGAGCATTCCTATGGGTTCACCCCAAGACCTGGCTCTTGGGGACAGTGGGACATTCATGGAGGTCTCCTTGTTCCATTGGAGTCCTGTCCTGGACATCATGCATGGAGTAGGGCTGGAGGAACTCATCCAATGGGCAGTGGCACATAGAGAAATGGAACAGGAGAAAATGGTTCCCACCAATGAATGTTGGATGGGGCAGATGAAGGCACCATTGGTCTGGTAGCATGGTGGTGTGCCACCTCCCCACCAGCAGCAGACACAGCACAGAGGGGACAAGGGGACTGAGCTGAGAACTGTCTGAGTTCTGGTCCTATTGTATAGGACCCCGCGAGCACCCTCCCTTAGGGTGAGCATCGTCACACCAGCACAATACCAGGCAGAAATCTTATTTCTTATTTAAGCCCCGGCATTAAATTATAATTTTCATTTACTCAGAGTGCATCAATGATTCAGAGTGGCGTGACATTACAGCAGTGCGAAGAGTTCTGCCCAAGGCAGTGCACAGGATGCGAGCGGGGACACCATCCCGTGCCCCCATCCTTCCCCGTGAGCCCTTCCCTCCTCCAGCCCCATCCCTCACCGCCCTTTTCCCATCTCCCCGCAGGTGATTGCACTTAGTAAGAGGAGCAAGGAGGCTGAGACGGCTTTCCTGAGTGTTTGCAAGCAATTGATCGAGGCTCCAGGTAAGGACCGTGGCGGTGACCTGGCTGCATAGCAAGGAGGCAGCGCCGAGCAGCGGGGGCACAGCACCCAGCCCTGGCCCTGCAGACGTCCGCTCTTTGCATGTTGCTTTGAAAATCCCAACCGAAGAGACAAGTGGAAACAGCTTTTGCCATCGCTGTGTTTCAGCCCCTGAGCCAAATGCATCTTGACATTAGAAAAGGAATACATTTGCTCAGCCCTTGTAATAACACTGCGGCTATCCCCAGTTGTCTTTTTGACGGTAAGTTGGGTGAAATGACACAGCCCCGGCTCCTGGCAGCAGACTGTGGGGGCTGGGACCCCCCCGGGGGCTCCTCACGCAGCTCTGAGGGGAAACTGAGGCACGGTGCTGTGCAGCAGCCCTGGGGCTATGCCCGTCCCTGAGGACAGAGAGCTCCAAAGGGCTGAGGATGCACGGAAGGGCTCCTGCAGGGCCGCTAATTCATTTTCCAGACATTTAAGAATAACAAAATGTTTTAATGATTTCTTAGGGGAATTAGGGAGACATATTTTTGTCCTCATTAAATTTTATCCTGTGCTACAAGAACCAAATGTCAGCTCGCTTTGCAGAATCCAGTTATCTTCCCGGCCTCCTCACCTCCTCAGCACCCTCCCTGCACACCCTGTCACCTGCACAGAGAACACACATGCAGTCACATGCACACCACTGCAAACGCGTGCAATCACACGCACACCCATGCAAACACATGCACGCATTTGCATATTCCAACACTTCTTCCTGTGCTTGTGCAATCACATGCACACCTGTGCAATCACATGCAATTGCATGCACACACATGTGCGCACCCATGTGTCTGTCCCTGTCTGTCCCCGTCCATGTGTCTCTCTGCAGCCGAACACTTCCCAAGCACACTATAAGTCCTGATTCGACACTTTTTGCTCTGAATGGCTGCTGTCAACACAAATCTCTGGCAGCGACTGTAACGGAGCCTGATTGCTCAGCAAGAATTGTGATAAGTGAGCTGCTGTGTGTCTGTAATTACGGGAGAAAACCGTAAATCTTTGGGATATTGTTCACACAGATGTGGCGTGAAGGGAAGGGGGAGAAGCAGTAAAATGTGTTAAAAGCATAATTAATGTCATTGTTGTTGGGGATGATTTGATTTAAGCCCAGCTTTGATGTGTGGAGGGTTTCGTAGGGCTCTGGTGGATGGGGTGGAGCAGGTTGAGATGAGGCAGCATGAGGGGTTGTCAGCACAGTGTAAGGGCTGCTGGTGCCGGGATGCAGCATGGGCACATGTGGGTACAGCTTGGATGCATGATGGATTCATGTGGGTGCACCATGGGTGCATGCAGATGCACCATGGATGCCCTGTGAATTAGTGTGGATGCACTGTGCATTCATGTGGATGCACCATGGATGCACTATGGATTAGTGTGGATGCACTATGGATGCACCATGGATTCATGTGCATACACCACACATGCATCACAAATGCACTCTGGATGCACATGAATTCACCTGGATGCACTGTGGATGCTCTGTGGATGCCCTCTGCTCTTCTTTGTCCTCCAGCACAGAAGGCACAGGGATGGGCTGCAGCTCCCTGGGGACATTTGGTGCTGTGGGGTGCTGTAGGGGTGCTGTGAGAAAGGCCCCCATGGTGCCAGAGCTGGGGACACAGCAGAAATTGGAGTTCCTGCTGCAGCACTGCTGCTGTGAAATGACATCCAATAACGCCAGCTAGTGGCGGGACTTATTATATAGACAGAAATATTAAAATATATAGAGAGAGAGACTATAGGACAGCAGCTCTGGGGTGATTTCTCATTATGGGGATGAGCGGAGCTGCCAGCACGCATCGCATTGGGCACTGCCCCAGCATTTATTGACTGTGCCCTGGCTCCGGGGGGAGCACAAGGGGGGTCCCCAACCCCTCTGCCATGGGTGTAATTACCCGCATCGTTAGCTTGCCTGCTTATAGGCATTATTAATGGCCAGGAGGGCATCCAGCCCTCATCGGGGCTGTGCTACGCATTTTCACCCTCCATCCCCTTTGGCTCTGTATGGTGGAGGGGCCAATTCCCAAAATTCTTGGGTGGGTTTCCACAGCATGCTCACAGCAGGATGGACACTGAGCTGTGATGCCAGCTCCCATAAAGCATTCCAGGAGGGGTGGCACCAATGGCTTTTGCACTATAGTATTCAGTGGTATCCTGGGGGGACCCCAGACCCATTTTGCTGCTCACATCCATGCTAGGTGCTAGAAGGGAGAACCACAGGCCAACCCCTCTGCATTTGGGGCAGATAACCCAAAACCACCCACACTTCCCACAGAGGCAGTCTTACATTGGGGTTTTTCCATCTCCATTATGCTTCTTTCCCCTTGGATACCTGCCACTGCGCAGCTCCATCCCACTTCCCTGTTTGTCTAACTTTTTGACCCTGGAGAATTCCATTCTATTTCCTCTCTTTTCCATGAAGGGAAAAAAAATAAAGCACCCCAAACCTATATTAACCTGGCTCAATAGGAGGCATTTTCTTGAACTTATTAAAAAATCCAGACTTGTAAATTAATTTGTTCATGTTGTACAATGGCAGTGCAGATGGACTCATTAGCATGCACACAACAAATAATTATAGATGAATTTTTAGCTGGCCTGCTTAATGGGCTTGCTGGGTTAATTATGTCAATGTATAATTACATCAGCCCTGGGAGACATAATGGCACACCCTGCTGAGCAGACACTAGCTAATGATGGTGTAATGCTGACAGAGGGAAGACATACGGCTCTGAAAGCACCTGCTTACCTCGGCACAAACTGCCATTGTCTGCACCCAGACTGGGGAGACCAGGGCCAGTGGTGCCTCCACGCTTAGGGATGAGATTCTGCATGCGACCTTAGCAGTGCTTGGTTCTTGGGGGCTTTGGAAGGGTGACGGTGGCACATGGTGATGGCACATGGAGTAGCACATGGGATAACACCAAGGGTTCTGTTCCATCCATTGGGATGGCAATGGTGGCACACGGTGGTGACACATGGGATGGCATTAAGGGTTCCATCCATTGCGACTGCAGTGGTGTCACATGATGGCAACACAGGGAATGGCATCAAGGGTTCCATCCATTGGGATGGCTATGGTGACACATGGTGGTGGAACATGGGGTAGCATTGAGAGTTCCATCCCTGGTTTTAAGCAGGTTGCAGCTGGCTGCTGCCCTTGGCGTGAAGGGTGCAGGAATGAGGATTGTGGCACTCGTGCTTGGGAAGGTGGGATGGGACTGTTGGGTCCATGATTGTCCCCTGCCCCTGACATACAAAGTGCTGTTGCCCGCAGACCCTGCTCCAGTGCTGCTCCAGCGCCTTGAGCCTGAAAATCCACCCCTGAAAGATCTCAGCTGCCCCTGGAAGAAGTACCCGGAGCTCCTCGGCACCAAAGGTACCCAAAGTGCTGATGGTGCATGGGTGGCATCAGTGCTCCCCATCCACGTCCTCATGTGCTTCCAAGCACACAACCGTGTGACACATGTTCCTCCCGCAGAGCAGAGAGAAGGACCGTTGCCAGCAGCAGGACTCACGGCGGCTGAGACCACGCTCCCTGACATCGACAGCAAAGTGCTTTTGGCCGAAACCTTGCTGCAGAAAAATGAGGCAGAGAAACAAAAGTACGTGAATCTAGGAAAGGACCCCCATGGCATCACCTGCCTGGTGGTGTCCGTCTGTCTGCCCTTCTCCCAGCAGTTTCTGGGTGTGCCACGTGGTGTTGCTTGAGCAAATCGCTTAAATCGAGGCTGGCGGACGAAGCTCATTAAGCAGCCTTTTAATTGTGAGGCTCCCGGCTTTCCCAGCGGCGCGCTTAGCGGCGCTTCATTGCTATTCCTTAACGCACCGCACCCGTAACAAACGAGGAATCTTTAAACCCTAAATTGCAGAGCTCTCCGAGTAAGTTCCTGGCAAGTAAGGGCTATAAATAATGCAGAATAACTTTTCCCTGATTGCTTCCCCCCTCTAATTAATGACAGGAGGGGTTGCATTTTGGTGCATTTGGTATTTCTACTTTCCTTTCTTGGCTCCTTGTTTGGGGACACCAAGCAGGGACGGTGCTAGGACAACACCCCAGGGTACCATGGGGTCAGCAGGGTCTGGGGGACACCACTCTTGGGGACAGAGGATTGTCAGGGGACTGTAGAGTGTGGGGCTGTGCTAGCGACGTGCATTGCCATTTCCTCTTCCATTTCCCTAGTGATGTGTGTTGCCATCCCCTTTTCCGTAAAATCACAGAATAATTGATATTTGGGAAAGACCACTAAGTTCATCAAGTCCAACGACCATCCCATCACTGCCATGTCCACTCACAGAATCATAGGATCATAGAATCATTAATGTTGGGAAAGACCTCTAGGGTCATGAAGTCCAACCCCAACCCATTAGCTCATGCACACTAACCACATCCTTCAGTGCCACATCCCCATAGTTCTTGAACACCTTGTCCCCACCACCTCCCTGGGCAGCCTGTGCCAGTGCCTCACCACTCTTTGGGAGAATAAATTATTTCTAATATCCAACCTGAATGCAGCTTGGTGCAACTTAAGGCCAACACCACTTGTCCTTGCGATATGCATTGCCATCACTTTTTTTGTTTCTCTAGTGATGTGCATTGGCACTCGCTTTTCCATTTCTCTAGCAATGTGTATTGCCATTTTCCACCCAAAGTGATTTTTTACCACCGGGACCATAAACTATATAAATACGACCCTCACAGCTGATGCACTTCTCTCCACAGAGGGCTGCAAGAAGCCCAGCTCACTCTGGCCATGCGGCTGGGGGAAGCCGAAGAGAAGATCAAGGTGCTCCATTCAGGTAGGAAGGATGGAATGTGGGAGCCACAGTGTGCTGAACCCCCCAGCCCACTTCCCACCCATCTTCTCTCTTTTTCCCTGCTGCCAGCGCTGAAGGCGACACAAACAGAGCTGCTGGAGCTACGGTGTAAATACGATGAGGAGGCTGCCTCCAAGTGAGTCCCAGAGCGTATGAAGAGACTCAAAGTTGTGGTCACTCCCTAAATCTAAGATGTGTGTCTATGCTGCTGTCCTAGAAGGACTTCTGCCAACCACTGACTTTGTCCCTTGCCTCTGGGTTGGCCTCTGTGTGATACCATCTGATGCCTCTTGCTTCTTCTTTCAGGGCAGATGAAGTGGCCATGATCATGACCAATCTTGAAAAAGCCAACCAGGTGAGCTGAGAATTTCCAGTAGGGGATGGGAGCTGGATACTCAGGAGAGGCAGGCATGGTGCTGGGATTTGGTTCTGCCCCAGGCACGGGGTTGCCCATTCTGATGCACTTTCTGGTCTCTTGCAGCGTGCCGAGGCTGCACAGCGGGAGGTGGAGAGCTTGAGGGAGCAGCTGGCAGCTGTCAACAGCTCCCTGCGTCTGGCCTGCTGCTCCCCTCAGGGTGCTGCTGGGGTGAGCAGCTCCTATAGCATTGGGGAACATCCATCCTGTAGTGGTTGGGGACATCCCAAGTGGCTGGAAGCAGTCATTGCAGCTGTGAGCATCCCAGAGTGGTTGGGAGCATCCCATCACAGTTCATAGCATCCCACCGTGGCTGGGAGCACCCATAGCAACGGGGAACGTCCCATTGCATCCCAGAGCACAACATAGAGGTTAGGAGCACCCATCATGATCAGGAGCATCCCATAATGGCCAGAAGCATCCCATATAGCCAGGAGCATCCCATGCATGCAGCCAGAAGCATTCTTGGGAGCACCATTTTGCATTCAGCAGTATCCATCACATTTGGGAGGAGCCCAGAAGCAAAGCAGGAAGGATCCAGGCATTTTTTCACTGCTCTGGGGTCATAACATTGCTCATGCAACATTATGGGGAGCAGTCTCCCATAAGGTGGGGGATTTGCACTTCTATAGCATTCCACTGAACATGGAAGACCTCTGAGGACAGAGGAAGAGTCCATCCCACCCCATGCCAATGACAGCCCCCATGTCCCTGCATTGGGTGGCCAGGAGCTAATGCTGTACCCTCTCCCAGCAGGACAAAGTGAACTATTCCATGTGCTCAGGGTCAAGGCTGGAGGCCGCTCTGGCTGCCAAGGACCGGGAGATCCTACGGCTCCTGAAGGACATCCAGCACCTCCAGAGCTCACTGCAGGAGCTGGAGGAATCCTCTGCCAACCAGATTGCTGAGCTAGAGGGACAGCTGGCTGCCAAGAATGAAGCCATTGAGGTGTGGGGGCTTGGGTGGGCACAGGGTGGGCGCTGATCTGACTGTGTTGGCTTCACACCATGAGTGTGTCCTCCACAGAAGCTGGAGGAGAAGCTGCAGGCGCAAGCAGACTACGAGGAGATCAAGACAGAGCTGAGGTAGGCCTGCTCCCGCGGTCGGGCGCTGCGAGGCCACATCCCCCGCCTCACCGCCCCTCGTTTCTCCCCCAGCATCCTGAAGGCCATGAAGGTGGCATCCGCCAGCTGCAGCCTGCCCCAGGCAAGTGCCGTGGCGCGGGCCCGGCGTCCTGGTGGGATGCGGGAGGTCTACTGGCCCCACCAGAGCCCCGCTGCCCCAGCCCACCACTGCTTTGCCCCTTGCAGGGCATGTCAAAGCCGGAGGAGGCCCTGCTGCTGGGGAAGGAGGCATTCTACCCACCACAGAAGTACCTGCTGGAGAAGCCCAGCCTGATGGCCAGCACTGGTAGGGTAACGGCAGACATACATTGCCTCATGTGCCGTTAATTGTAGAAGCGTTGGTTGGAAGAGACCCTCAAGGTTGTCAAATCCAACCATCAACCTAGTTCTACAAAGACCTTTGCTAAACCATGTCTGTAAGAGCCATGTCCACATATACATTGTAGAATCGTGGAATGGTTGGGTTAGAAAGGATCTTACAGCCCCCTGGCTCCAGCCCTGCCGTGTGCTGGCTGCCCCCAGCTCAGGCTGCCCAGAGCCCATCCATGGCCTCAGGCACCTCCAGGGATGGGGCACCTCTGGGCAGCACTGCCAGGGCCTCACTGCCCTCTGAGTGAAGAAATCCCTCCTAACATCAGATCTAAATCTTCCCTCTTTTATTTTAAAACCATTCCCCTTTTTCTATTGCTATCAGACTGTATATATATAGTTTTATAGTCAATCTGTGCCCAATCACTTGGTTGCTTCTCCACATGTACTCTGTTGTGGGCAAAGGTCCAAGCCTGGAGCTTGACCACCATGGTCAAAGTTATGATGTTCACCATAGCTCACTCAGAAAGATGCTCAGAAAGAGCCTGGAGATGGGACTGGGGATTCCCAGCTAGGGAAGCTGAGGCAGGAGCATCTAGCCAGCAGGACTATAGTGCATGTCTGTCTCTCTCATTCATTTCTAGAGGAGGATCCCTCTGAAGACGAGTCAGGGAAGGACCCACTGGGCATGGAGCAGGCGTTCCCATCCCCCCAGCAGCTCCCGCACCCGCCGGCCGATGAGCCAGCCTCTCCCACTCCTCTCCCAGCTGTACCTGGCCCCAGCCTGGCTTCTGAAGGCCCCCGGACGTTCCCACTGTCCCCCTTCCCAGGAGGAGAGCGGCTCCCAGGGGACGCACTACTCCCCAAGGGCCCTCCACTACAGGGACCCCCGTACAAGAGTGAGGGTGCTGGAGGGGGACTGTCCTTCCCCACTGCTTTTTTCGGAGCCAAAAGCAGCTCTGTGCCCCCCAGCACTGTTCCACCCACCACCAGCCCACCTGATGAGCCTGCTGAGAGCAGCGGGGGCAGCTCAGCTGATGAGGAGCAGCTGGATACGGCTGACATCGCCTTCCAAGTGAAGGAACAGCTGCTGAAGCACAACATTGGGCAGAGGGTCTTTGGGCACTATGTGCTGGGGCTGTCACAGGGCTCTGTCAGTGAGATTCTGGCCCGACCCAAGCCCTGGCGCAAGCTGACGGTGAAGGGCAAGGAGCCGTTCATCAAGATGAAGCAGTTTCTGTCCGATGAGCAGAATGTACTGGCCCTGAGGACTATCCAGGTGCGCCAGAGAGGTGAGTGGTGGGGTGGCCCCAATGCCAGGTGCTGCCCTGAACTGCCCCTCTGCCACCACTGCACTCACATCTGAGCCCCATGGTGATGGACGGGGACACTATGGAGTCACCCATGGCATTCAAGGGTTGTCCCTAGTGGCCCCAGGTACTGCGGTCCATGGGGCACAAATGCCACAAACCATAACAGAAATGTGTCCCTGGATGAGTTTCATTCATTTAGTCTTCCATTGGGCTGTTCTGTGGTATACAAATCAACATTTTGGAATATATTGTTAAAATAATCAAGTTTTAGTGCTGCAGGACCGTGGTACGGTGTTGTCACCATCATGAAATAACTCCTGGCTCTGGGAACAGTGGCTCCTCATCAGTGTTTTGATTTGCCGTGGTATCATGGCATCTGATCCCATGTGTCCTCAGCTGTGTTGGAGGCAAGAACTGTCAGTAGGGGCTGGCAACTAATGAATAGTGGTGTTTTCCTTAAATCTAGCATCCCTAAAAATAACTAAACATGAGCAACAGTAAATACTTCCTGACGTACAAGTGGAGCTTGTAGAAGCAACGCTGGTGACAAATCTGTTGTCATGCTTCTTTGATCAGGTAGCATCACGCCGCGAATCAGAACGCCGGAAACTGGCTCCGACGATGCCATCAAAAACATCTTGGAGCAGGCAAAGAAGGAGATCGAGTCACAGAAGGGAGGTGTGTTCTGTCTGTAGGTGTTTGGAGACTGCAGGTTACATATCCTTGGGCCATCCCATCCAGAAATAAGGCTGAGACCTCAGGGTGGTTGTGAGGGGTTGGCAGTGCTTCCTAGCTTCTCCCATCCATATGCATGGCACTGGCCAAAATGGGTCTTTTGGCTATTTCTCCCATTGCTATCCATAGAGATTTGGGAGATTGGGGAAAGAACTGCTGGTAAATATTGCTGGAAACAAAACACTCAGGCACAAGTGCACATTGCCCTGTACCTAAGCTTTTGGAAACTTTGGACTTAACTTTTCCATCCTGCCTTTCCCAGAACAGATAATTAAATGAGAGCACACGATCCACATGGTGTGAGGAATCATTAAAGCAGTTCTGCTCACAGTCAATGACAAGAAATGAAATACATTAAAACGGGTAGTCTGCTGAGAAGGCAGAATCCTGGAGGATTACATTAGACAGGAATGGTGGAAAAACAGAGAAAACAAACACGGTTATTGCCATCGTTGGTAATGGGATTTATTCTGCAGTTGTCAAAATGTAATCACGCTTAGGTGCAGGAATGTCATGGCTGCTTTCCAGCCTCTTTGGCCAGCTGCCCCCAGTTTTGTTGTTCTGAATGGTGCTAATATGGTATCAGACATCCCTTTGGCCAGTTTGGGTCAGCTGTGCTGGCTCCCACCTCCTTGTGCAACCCCAGCTCCTCATTGCAGGGCAGCTTGAGGAGCTGAAAAGTCCTTGACTAAGTGTAAGCTCTGAACAGCTACAGCCAAAACATATGTGTGTTATCAGTATTACTCCCACCCTAAATCCAAAATACACCACCATATTATCCACTAGATATAAAATTAACTCCATCCCAACCAAAAGCAGGCAGGAACAAAACTCAAAATGCCAAAGCCTTCCCTCCCTCCTAGCCAGTACCTCTACGATTTCTGCACCCAGCGGTTCCCCTCATTGCCCTTCTTTGCAGGTGAGCCCAAAAACCCATCAACATCTCAAGCAGTGACCAATGGGACAGGTGGCAGCAGCTCAGAGGACGCCATCAAGAGCATCTTGGAGCAGGCGCGGCGGGAGATGCAGGCGCAGCAGCAGGCACTGCTGGAGATGGAGGCAGGGAGCAGTGGGCGGCCAGGGGGCACACCGCCCACTGAGCGTTCCACATTGGCCACCGTCAGCCAGAACATCGTCCCAGCCTACGTCAAGCAGGAGGAGGGCAGCGGGGCCAGCCCTGGTCCCCCACAGACGCCCCTTGCTGTCCTCTCGCCTGCTGCCTTTGTGCAGAGCATCATCCGCAAGGTGAAGTCGGAGATCGGTGATGCTGGTTCTTACTTCGACCAGCATTGGGCGTCAGAACGCAGCCTGCTCAACCGACCCTACACCTCTGTTTCGCCTTCGCTCTCCTCCTCTTCCTCGAGCTACTCCGGCATGGCCAATGGACGAGGCTGGCCAAGGGGTGAGCCTGCTGAGAGTGGAGCCAATGAGGATGAGCTGCCAGCAGCTGAGGATGAGCCACACCGATTGGCAGAGATGAAGGTGGAGGGTACTGGCATGGAGCCGGCAACCGGTGGCCGGCTGTCCTACTACCCTGCCTATGTACCACGCACCCTGAAGCCCACCGTCCCTCCACTGACACCAGAGCAGTATGAAATGTACATGTACAGGGAGGTGGACACACTGGAGCTGACCCGGCAGGTCAAGGAGAAGTTGGCCAAGAATGGCATCTGCCAGAGGATCTTTGGAGAGAAGGTACCGGCCTGGGGAATGGAGTCTGGTGTTCCCTCGGTGGGGTGGGAGCTGTCCATCCCAGCACCCAGGGCTGGTTGATGTCCTCCAGCACCTCCTGCCAGGGTCCTCATTGTGCCCCAGGGGTCCCCTCAGAGCCCTCAATGTCCAACCCAACCCAACCCAATTGGTTGGTGGCACTGCCCACAGGGAATGTGCTGTCCCCACAACCCATACCCAGTGGGTAGCCCTGAGGGTGATCCCAGCACCTGCACCAAGCACTGGAACCAAGGGATTTGGGCATACCATGGGGTGTGAGTGCAAGCCCTGTCCCCTCCACCCATCCTGCTCCTTGCCCCAGCGCGGCCGGGCTCGCGTCCTGTTCAGCAGGGACAATGGCCAAGGAGCAGCCCAGCACATAACGCCTGCACCGTACCCAGGTACTGGGCCTGTCCCAGGGCAGTGTGAGTGACATGCTGTCGCGGCCCAAGCCTTGGAGTAAGCTGACGCAGAAGGGACGGGAGCCCTTCATCCGCATGCAGCTCTGGCTGACGGACCAGCTGGGGCAAGGCATCAGCCAGCAGCCGACCCCATCCCAGGGTAAGTGCTGCTGCCGCCACATCCTTGCTCCGTAAACATCCCAATACCGTTCCCCTCCATCTCCTGCATCCTAATACAGGAGGATTTGGTCATGTCCTCATCCTATACAGCATCACTTCAGCACCAGCAGCTGCCCCAGGCTACTTGACATCACCCATTCTTCCTTCAGTCCAAAGCCTCCACTCCAATACATCCAGCTCATTTCAACCCCCCTTCATTAGTATGTTAGACAAGATAGGGCTGTGGCACAGCTCCTTCTAATGTTATTTTGTCAGAAATGGGTTTTGAAAGTCATCTAGTTAAAAAAAGAAAAGGAAAAACACAACAAAAATCCTTGGCTTTGTGCCTGGAATAAAGAAGTAGTTGGGTTTTTATGTTAATATTGTGTTTTCTCTCTTTAATTATTCCACTGTTGCCTCCTGCTCAGCCACAGATGCCGGAGAGGCTCTGCTGACTTTCTTCCTTTCAGGAATAATAAATAATAATAAATAACAGATGAATAATAAAAATAACCTTCACATCCCTGCTGCCATCCCCTCCCTTGACCCATTCCATCCTTGCGGCCCATTATTGGGTTTGGGCAGTGACCTCCCACCAGTGCCACTGACCTGTCCTCTCCCTGGTGCCACACAGCTAGCCCTGCTGAGCCACAGCCATCCCCCTCGCCGCCCCCCAGCCCCACAGAGCATGAGAAGGGCTCACAAGAGCCCCTTACCCTCGCCCTGGAGAGCAGCAAGGAAAACCAGCAGCCCGAGAGCAGAGTGGTGGCAGGCAAGGCACACCCCAACAGCCAAGGCCCTGTGGGCATCCAGGAGATCGTTGCCATGTCCCCTGAGCTGGACACCTACTCCATCACAAAGAAGGTCAAGGAGGTGTTGACAGACAACAATTTAGGTGCGAGCGCCATTTTGGGAGATGCTGGTGAGGCGAGTGGGTTCCCGGTTGACTGGCTGTTGGCAGGGTGTTGGGTGATGATGCGATGGGGTGGTGGAGTGATGGGTTGAGACATGAGGTGACCCAGGTGTTGAGGTAAAAGGGTGGTGGGGTGATAGAGTGATGGGGTGGTGGGTTGACATGCAGATGGAGTGACATGGTAACAGGGTGGCAGGGTGATTGGGACGTGGCTGGCTGGACACTGGTGCGACTTGTCCCTCTCTAACCACCTCTGCTTCTCCTCTGCCAGGCCAGCGGCTGTTTGGGGAGAGCATCCTGGGCCTGACGCAGGGCTCGGTGTCCGATCTCCTCTCCAGGCCCAAGCCATGGCACAAGCTGAGCCTGAAGGGGAGGGAGCCCTTTGTCCGCATGCAACTTTGGCTCAACGACCCTCACAATGTCGAAAAACTGCGTGACATGAAGAAGCTGGAGAAAAAAGGTGAGCACGGGGGTTGGGTGGCAGTGGATGAGCGGGGCGGAGGGGGCTGAGCGGCGCGCAGCTCTGTCTCCTCTCCTGCAGCCTACCTGAAGCGCCGGTATGGGCTGATGAGTGCCGGCTCAGACAGCGAGTCCCCTGGTGCCCGCTCCGAGTGTGCCAGTCCCGGCCTGCAGCCCCAGGACCTCAGCCTTCTGCAGATCAAGAAGCCACGGGTGGTGCTGGCTCCTGAGGAGAAGGAAGCCTTGAAAAAAGCCTACCAGCTGGAACCCTACCCCTCCCAGCAGACCATCGAGCTGCTCTCCTTCCAGCTCAACCTCAAGACCAACACCGTCATCAACTGGTTCCACAACTATAGGTATGGATGCTGCTGAAACAGCACAAAACAACCCTGAAATATGTCTTTAAATACTGATATCTAAAATAAACAAAAAAGTAGTAGGGGAAAATATGTACAAAAGTATTTGAGTTTGGAAGACTGCAAGCTGGAAAGAGCCCAAACGATGAGGGGTAATGGTCTCAAGTTGCACCAGGAGTTCAGGTTAGATAGTCAGAAAAATTTCTTCTACAAAAGAGTGGTCACGTGCTGGAATGGTCTGCCCAGAGAGATGGATGAGTCACTCTCCCTAGAGGTGTTCAAGAAACATTTAGATGTGGTACTAAGGGACATGATTTAGTGGGGAAATATTGGTGGTAGATGGGCAGTTGGACTGGATGATCTTGGTCTTTTCCAGCATTGGTGAATCTGTAATTTCTGTGATTCAAGGTGGGAGTGGGTTGGGTTTGGGTGTGATAATCTTAGGGCTCTTTACCAACATTAACGATTCTATGATTCTATCATTCTGTGAAAGACAAGTTGGGGTTTTTATGTTTGAAGCCTTCAATACAATTCCTGCCTGTTGATGTCTTTCCAAACTGCTATGATCACTCACACCCCGTGTTTGTGCCCCACAGGTCACGGATGCGACGGGAGATGCTGGTGGAAGGCACGCAAGACAACGACACGGACCCAGAGCAGAGCGGTGGGGCAGCCGGCCCAAGGCCTAGGGCCCCACACAGCCCTGACTCAGATACTGAGGACCGAAAACCCCTTTTCGGTGGGGGCGAGCACCCTTGCACTGGCGAGGTGAAGGTGAAAGAGGAGCAGGGAGAGGCGGGCAGCTGGAGCCGCCGGCGGGACTCGCGCAGCCCAGCCGGGACAGCAGAAAGCACTGGGCCCCCACAGGAGGAGCGAGGAGGAGCCCCTCGTGCCGCTGCCCCCAGCACCGGCGGCCTCCCGCGGCGGGGAGGCCGAGCCAGGGCCTCCGGAGGTCCTCCACCACCACCACCACCACTCCATCCTGACCCTGGTGGCTCGCAGTCATCGGCCAACTCATCCCGCTGTAGCCTGGAGGTTTCCCCCAGCTCGCCTTCCGCTGCCTCCTCACCTGGCCTTGCTGGTTCAGCTTCACCAGGGCCATCCTCTGCCGGGCCGGTGTCACCGGCACTGCCACCAGCCCCGTGTCCCCGGCTCAGCACCAGCGTCCAGCGACGTCACGAGAAGATGGCCAACCTCAACAACATCATCCACCGCCTGGAGCGGGCTGCCAACCGCGAGGAGGTCCTCGAGTGGGAGTTCTGAGCTGCCTTCCAGACACACACATCTCTATATTTTGTTAAACTCAGTGCGCACCGAGAGGTGGACCCTGCAAAGGCGTCCACGAAGCCGCCCCAGCTTTGTTTTCAATGTGAAAAACTGGGAACGATTTTAAAAAAGAAAAAGAAAAATATTTATAGACCTCTTTTAGATATTTTAATAAAAGGATACTTTGGAATTTATTAACAGCTTAAGCTGCTTTGATATTAAAGATAGCTATAAAATCAAGATGATGTAGCAGTCGTGTCATTAAATGTACACTGAAGTCTTGTAGTTTGCCACTGGATGAGATTAAAAACAAACAAACAAAAAAACCCACAGAAAAGACTTACTGAGCAAAGCCATCAAGAAGCACTATGAGACTGACCAAATTTAATAAACTTTTGCATAGCAGTTTTCCACATCTGTCTGTAAGACACTGCATCGCTTCTGCCCCATCCAGAGACTGTGTTATAGTCCATGAAGACTCTAAATCAGAAACCTTGACGCCATCGAGTATGTACTTAGTTCTGGTGGTATGTTTTTGAAACCTTTGTAACACAGAATGTCACGTGCAGTTGTATATGTTGTAGAAATGTCTGCAATAGCCTTCTGGAACAAGACGTAGCATGGTACAAATGCAGTCCCTCGCACTCCCTCGAGTCAGCAGCTGGTGCTGGCCCTGAGCAATGACAGCACCTGGAAAAGGGGGGGAAAGGCAAAACAGACCCAAATGAAGCAAGCTGTCTCTGATTGTGGTGGTGATGGGAAGAGGTACCTGGTTTTGACACCTGGGGCAGCTCCAGCTGGCTGGGGATGGCATTCGTGGTCCCCATGCTCTACTGTCATATGGAAAATGAAATCACTGGTGCCTAGGGACTCCAAAAAGCCAGGACGTGCCCTGCTCGGGGTTCTCCCTGCACCATGTGCAGCTTGGGAGGCTGAAGCACTTTTTTGGTTTGGAGGCTTTGGGATGTGGGCAGGGGGAGCATCCCCTTGACATGGCCATGCTCTCTTTCTGCGGCCGTGTCCCATTGTCATGGCCATGTCCCCTGCCATGACCACACCCGATTGTCATGGCTGTGTCCCCAAGCAGTGGCTACTACAGCATGTCTCAGTAAGCTGGGACATGGAGTGTCAAGCCATGCTCCTGCCCTACACTGTGCTTGGGGCTAAGTTGGGCAAAGCACAGTGCTGCCTTGCTACTGACCTAGTGCAAAGCCACAGCAGTGGTGTGGTGGCACTCCAACACCCAAATCACGTCCCTGGGGTGTTCCCATCTCACTGCCCCAACAACAAAATGCCTTTAGAAGAGGAGGGTGGATTGTGTCCTGTTCTGTTTCCTGTCCATTCCGTTTCTCAGTGCATTTTGCAAGCGCCAAGAATGCGGCGTGCCGCGCTCTGGCCATCCCCTCCACCATCTGTCACCTGATGAGAGGCACCACGGGGCTGTGGGGGAGAGCTCGATGCCAGCTCCGAGGCTATGCATTGACTTGTTTTCCACTGTAGACATTTTTATCAGAATAGAAGGTATTTTTATATTCTGGTGGTAGTCAGGGAGCAATTTCAAAAGCAAAGCTATTGGGCTCTCCAAAAGCAAGCTCGGCTCTGCACTGGCACGAGCTCCCTGAGGTCACCCTGCTGCCACCGCGCTGCCGAAGGTCGAGGCGTACCCATTGCCGACTGTTCTCCGTAGTGTGCTTGTGTTAGCTTTAGTGGAACGGGATTTGATGAAGCACTTAGGGTAGTCTTTGGAACATGGAAATCCTGTTGTACTAAAAGCTAGTGGGACATACTGATCACGTTTTGTTATAGGCTCATGTACTGTACTTCAAGAGTTTCTATGAGATCGATGAACTTTGTTAACAATTTTGGAAGGAACAAGTTCTGTAAAGAGCCACTAAATACAGAAGTTGGATAAGACTCCTGGTGTCGCGGTGTGTTTCTTCGCAGGAACTGAGACTTGCGGCGGTGGTTCACATCGAGTTTCATCCTTGCATTGGGTTTTAGGGCTCTTGCAGCCATCAACGTCACTCCATTGGGAAAAAGAGGGGTGTTCATGGGGTCGGTCCAGCTCAGGGTGCAGGCTTGCCCCATGGCAGCACATTCCCTGGTGCTTGGTTTCAGGTTGTGTCCACTTTGGCTTCCATTGGGAGCCTCCTGAGCATACAGAGCTCGGCATCGCCCAGTGATTTTGTAGCTACCACCACGAGGCAGGGAAGTTGGTGTGTGATGAATTAATAAATCCATATGTTGCGTATCTGTTTAAGCTTGTTTGTCGACTAACATGTTGGGAAGGATTTATTTTTAATGAATATCTGAACACCTTGAAAAGCTCGGCCAGCTGCCATGGAAACTGCAGCGGCTTCATTCTCCATCTGGATGCAGGGAGACGTCACCTCAGCTGCCCTCTGCAAGCCAGAATGCCGTGCAGGATGGCAGTGCCACCTATGTGACAGCAGGGCCCCCATCCCTGTGTCAGACTACCACCAGCCCCAGCGAGGGAATGGGTATAACTGTCCTGCCTCAGTGACTCACAGCCTTGGCAGAAGAATGGGGACCAAGGGGCACCACGGGGTGCTGCCCATGAGTCAGGTTTTAGTAGTGGTGTGCTCTAATGAGGATGGGAGCTAATGAAATATTTGGCTCAGATTACTGGGGAAAAGATGATTCTGCAGCTTGTTTGCAGACCATCTGACTTCCATCCGATGACACTTCTGCTCTTAGCAATGCTACAGTCATTTATGTACTCGTGGATAGCAGTGAGGACTGCTCACTGCTTCATCCCTGTCCTCCCCAGAACAGCTTCCAAGGCACAACCACACAGATCTGGCCTTCTGGACTCTGCTTTGTGATTTCTGCCACTCCAAAAGCAATCGCTATGCTGTCCCTACATAGGACCAGCACAGTGCCCTGATGCACCCTGAGTAAAACATACCATCCCATTCCATCCCTAATTCCACCCCAAACCCCAAACTCATCCCTTAGGAGTGCTTCAGGACCTGCTTTCCCAAATGAGCCAAATGTGCAAATGAGAAGGAGGCCAGAAGGGAATTCCTGAAGCAATATTTATTGTAGAAAAAGAGCTTGAGCCAGTTCTGAGAAGTCAAATGGAGATGCGGCCACTCGGCCCAACACAGGATTCCTCCTGCTCCAAGATTTGGAGGGGAAGGATTCAACAACTTTAGTGAAGTAAGAGCTGGTGTGATGGCTGACTACAGCAGTCACTGCACCAGCTGGGATATCACACAGTGCTTGGGCCAGCAGAATGGATACGAACCAGAGAAATGTCTGCACGAGACCCCAAGACTCCAATAGCAGCAACGCTCTGCTTGTGCACATGAATCACTCTGCTCCCTCTGCTGCTGACACACACGTTCCTTTTCATTGCTGCGACACTTCCCCTTTGTGAGCCAGCCCAGGGGTGACACCAGCCCCAAAAATATCTGTCCTGGAGCCCTGGAGGATGTGGTTGGGTGGAGGCAACTCCACTGTATGGTGAACTGGAGGACCAGGATCCTGCTGGGTGCCAGCAGCACACAAACATGAGACCATGGTGGCTGCTGTGCTTGGCACTGTGCTGCTGGGGAAGTGTGTTTGTTCTACAAACCACATCCTGTTGGAGCAGAGGGATGCCATGGGGCTCAGCTGGCCTTGAGGAGGTGAAGGCAGTTCCAGCTCTCTGGCAGTGCAACACCCATCCAAACTCCCCCCAGCATCCTTGCACCTGGAGGTCTCAGCGCACCCAGCTCAGCGCTTGATCCCCAGGAGCTGTGAGTCCTGTAGAGGGGACTGAGATTGTACTGAGGACACTCTGTGCCCGCAGGGCCTCTCAGGGCCGGTGCTGGCACTGCCGGTGCTGCCAGTCCTGCCGCAGCTGGGCCACCTCCCTTCCATAACGCTTGTGCAACCGGCAGAACGTCGAGATCTCAGCCACCCCGGTGTCACTGCTGGATGCTCGCCGGCGCGGAGGCAGCGGAGGTGGCCGTGGGTTGGTGTCACCATCACAACCATCATGCAGCTGGTCCATGCTGGGCACATTGTTCCACACCGCGCAGCCGTTCTCCTTTGGAGGAACCGTGGGCAGAGCCGGCAGGGAGTGCTCCATCCCCAAAGGCCGTGCCTTGCAGCAGGCCGGGCCGTGCCGGCAGCCCCACCGCATCTCCTCCAGCTGCTTCTCCAGCTCCCGCACCACCAGCCGCATGTAGTCAAAGCTGGCTCTCGACAGCGCCTTCACCCACGCCTCCATGGCCGCCTGGCTGTCGGCTGCCAGCACGTAGGTGCGCGATTTGGTGCCGCTGAAGCGGATGGCAAAGGCAAATTCCTCAGCCGAGTCGCAGAGCTCCACGGTGCAGCCCTCCAGCACGATGACGCCCACCGGCTCACGGCTCTCACGCTCCTCGAAGTAGAAGAGCATGTTGCCCTTGAGCACGAACCAGCGGCGGTGGTACGCCGTGTGCCGCTCGCCGCGCTTGTAGAGGAATCCAGAGTTGTCGGCCGGGGAGTCGCAGGTGGCATAGAACACCAAACTGCGCTCGTTCAGCTTCATGGCTGCAGGGAGAGGTGCGGGCGGTGTGTGCGCAGTGCTGCAGCCGCCCGCCGGCTCCTTGTTCCTGGTGGCACCCAGGAAATGGAGACGGAGAACAAACACCGCGGGCGGGCTCACCCCGGCACAATGCAGTGCTGCAGGTCGGGTGCTCCCAGGGAGGGCTCCGCACCCCAGGCGGTGTTTCCCCATAGAAAAGCCCCACTTGGGGCCGGTGCCTCCCCCCCCCGCTGTCCCACATCACACAGCGCAGGTAGCCTTGCGGCGGCGCTCCTCCCCGCAGCCCGGCCCATGAGACCCTCACGGGACAGCGTCGCACAGGGTCAGGCCATCCCTCCCCGTGTCCCCACACAGCGGTGCCCTCACCGTCCCGTTCCTTCCACCCACCTGAGCTGTGGGGCACGGCTCTATCTCTGGGCTCCGGCTGTTGGTGACCTTGGGGGACACGGAAGCACTGGATGCAGGGACGGCCGCTGGCACGGGGCCGGCACCCCGCTGCCCACACTCTCTCTGCCCCGAAATGACGAATTTCAGCGCGTCACCGCTGCCTGCCCAGCACAAGACGGACACGTGCGAGGATGACCATTATGTTCCTACTGAGCCACATCGCAGGACAAAAGGAGCCAGGAGAGGGCTTCCAGCTCCGGGGCACCAATCGGGATCTCAAAGCCTTTTGGGAGGGGGACATTTGCGCGCGGGGAGAGCGCCCCAGCCCTCAGCGGGACCGCCCCGACCGAACCCCACCGCCGATTCCCCAGCACCGCACGGTCCCGCTCCGCTTCGGCCCCGCTCGAGTCCCACCCCGGTCCCGCTCGGGGCCGCCCCCGCTCCCATCCCCCGGGCACCTTTTGTCCTCGGCTTTCCGCACCCCGGCTCGGCTCGGGCCGCCCCTCGGGCGGGGCGCTGCCACCCGGCTCCTCCCCGCACGCTGCTGCCGCTGCTGCCGCCGCCGCCGCCGCCGCCGCCGCCCCTCGGAGACCCCGGCCCGACCCAGGGGTCCCAGCTGGATGGATGGATGAGTACAGACAGCTCTAGATAGGCTGAGCAGCGGGCCCAGGTGAACCTCATCAAGTTGAACAAATCCAAGCGCGAGGGCTGCACCTGGGTCGTGGCAACCGCTGCAATCAGTACGAACTGGAGGATGAAAGGATTGAACGCAGCTGTGCCCAAACGAACATGTGGGTACAGGTGGATGGCAGCTGGATGTGAGCCAGCAGCGTGCCCTCGCAGCCCTGAAACCAACATATCCTGGGCTGCTGCCCAGTGTGGGCAGCAGGGTGGGGGAGGTGCTCCTGTCCCTCTGCTCTGGCACAGGGTGCCCAGAGAGATGGCGGTGCTCCATCCCTGCAGATACCCACGCTCAGGGGAGGGGGCTGTGAGCACTGCTGGAGCTGTGGGTGTCCCTGTGCACTGCAGGCAGTGGGAGCAGACGGCCTTTGGGGGTTCTTTCCGACTCAAACAGTTTTATGATTCTTATGGATGCATGGATGGGCAAAAAAGATGAGAGCTCAGTGCTCACCACAGCTGCACAACACTGCATTTTTCTCTTGCTCTCCATTTCCTCCAGGTTCTTTGTCCTCCTCAGCGATGTGCACATTTTGTAGAAGCACTGTTGGGTTTTGCTTTGCAGAGAGCCAAGAAATCCCACTGCAGGCAACCGCTGCTGCAGGGGCAAAAGGTTTTCAGTTCACCAAAGAGTTCCTCTGTCACCTGTGGACTTTCTCTTTCGGTCTACAAAAAGGGATTGAAGCAGCACTAAAACCACTCAGGTTTTATCTTCCCCCTTTCACAGGGGGCTCTGCCCACGGCCCGGCCACGCAGTGCTCATTGGCACAGCTACATCTGGAGGAGGGAGAGCCACGGGGAGAAGGCAGAGCTTTATTAGAGTGGAGGGGAGCTGTGGGGAGCCTCGACTGCTCCCTGCAGCCTCGTTAGCAGGAGTCGTGGAGTTGTTCCTCCCCTCTCTTTTGGAGAATCGTTCCAATTCCTCAAAAACCAACAGCGAAATTCCCCGTGAGTTTTGCTTCCTGTTGGGTCTCCCTCGGGACGGCCGCTTTTTGCCGCACGCTCCGACACTTCCTCTTCTGGGCAGCCCCGTGACATTGACCCGTTGTCCTTGCGGAGTCCTCACGGCAAAGGAATCGGATCCCGTGCCTCAGTTTCCCCATCCAGATCGCACGGGACGAGCTGGGAAATGCGGGGCGAGCTGGAAGTTGGGAAAACGCAGAGGAAAAGGGGCTGAGAGGGGAGGAGGGGCTGCTGGGAACCCTTTGGGACACCGCCTCGATCCCTGCTCCCGTGGTAGCTGACGGCCGCAGGGAGCGCGCTGAGCCGGGAGCTCTGAGTCACTGGGGGGAAAGGGGGGTGCTCCGGGGGGCGGGGGGCCGGCGCTGTGCGGGGCTGCCAGGAGGGGGCGCCAGGAGTCCGCCTGTGGGGCTGCTATGGGGCTGCTATGGGGCTGCTATGGGGCTGCAATGGGGCAATGGGTCTACAGCAGGCAGCACCGAGGGGGCTGCAGGGCAGCTCTACCATCATCAGCATCACCATCACCCTCACCACTACTGCCATCACCAGCATCGCTCCCATCACCGTTCTCTCTCTTTCTCTGCCATCACCCCCATCACCTTCACCGCCTTCTCCATCCCCATCACTACCATCACAACCATGACACTCACCACGACCACCATCACCACGATCGCCACCGCCACCCTTCCCACCACCCACTCTGCCCTCTGAAGGAATAAGCAAAACCCAACCTGAAATGTTAGGACCTCCCCATCACCACACTAATTCCCCAAATGTGTGCAGTGTGAGGACCTCATCTCATCCCGCAGAGGTCACTGTGTGCCCCAGCCCTGAGAGATGCAGCTGTGCCATTCCCAAAGCACTGGGCACGTCCAGAATATGAATGAGTTAAAGAGAAAGGGAAGGCTGCTGCAGCCTTTTACCGGGGGGGAAAACTGCAAGAGTTAAAGGCTGAGCCCAGCACACAGCAGAAGGGAAGCGGCCACGGGTGCGGGTGAGCAAACAAACAGAAAAAGCAGAAGTCGGTGCACTGAATCGGTAGTCAGGGAGTACAAAAAAATCCGTACAGGAAGCAAAACAAAAGAGAAATCTCAGGCTGCAGGGGCTGAGAACGCGCAGAGGGTGCTGGTGAAATAGCTGAAGGTCACCAGGAAAAGCACAGCTGGGACGGCTGCCCGGGAAGGAGGGCAGCCCGGGGCTGTGCTCAGAGCCAGGAGTGCCATTATGCTGGGGGGAACTGCGGAACAGCTCTCAAGGTAAGATCTTGTCCTGCATCTGCCGCTGACACAGGTGGGTGGCAATGGGACAGGAGGATGGCACAGACCACAGAGCAGTCCCTCTCCTGGAAAAAAGGTGCAGTGGAAGTTTGTCGTCTTTGCAGATCCCACAGCCTGCAGGAACACAGATCTGTCACGGTGTCCCTTCTCCTGTGGGACAGGGTGGCACCGGAGTTGTGCTGGCATGGCATCAGGATGCCACTGGGATGACACCTGGCTGGCACTGGGATGGCACCAGCGCAGCAGTGGGATGGCACTGGGATGGCCAAACTTGGCAACTGCGTGCACCCACTGAAGCCCTTGGGATGAGGGACCCGAGGGCCATTTGTCCCCGCGGTGGTGACGGCTGCAGCCCTGCTGTGCCGTTCGCCGACTTCCTCGGCCGAAAGGCAGAGGGAACCGCTGGGAAACGGGCTCCGGGACAGCGTCCCACCCACTGCCACCGCCGCAGAGCTCCCATTTCTCAGATCCCCCGAACGGCCCCGTGTTGCGGAACCCCGTTCTCCCCCTGCAAAACCGCCCCGAATCCTAAGCACCCAACGCGCGCGGTTTGCGCCATCAGATGCCGGGAGGGGCGCGGAGCGCTGCGCACCCGCGGAACGGCCGCTGCGGGGCGGCGGGGCCCCGGCGGAGCTCCCGGCGGAGCTGCGGGTGCCGCTCCCGCTCCGCCCCCGCGCAGCCTCCGCCCTCGGTCCGCCGCGCGGCGCCGCTTTTACATAACGCCCCGGGGCCGGGGTCCGCGCCCCGCGGTTCCTCCGCACGGCGGAAATGCGGAGCGGTTCGCATCGGTTTCCTGCCTGAGCCGTGCCGTGCCGTGCCACCATGGGCGATCGGCCCCCGGACGCTTTCTCGTGCAGGTAATCGCGGAGCGGAGCGGGACCGGGACGGGGCGGGCGGCTCCGGGAAGCGATTGCGAAGGGAAAGTGGAGGAGGAGAGCGCGGGGCGGCCGTTTCTCTGCTGTGCCCCAGTCCGGAGCGGGGTCCCCCCGAGCCCTTCCAGCACCCCCGTCCTTATCTCGGGTCCCCTTTTCCGGAAGAATTCTTCTTGTTCGCAGTGTGTGCTCCGTATCCCAGCACCTCGTAACCTCTGGGCACCTCCTGTTCTTATCACTCAGGGTCCCAGAACCTCTTAACCCCTGGGCACTCCCCCTTCTGAGTTCTCTGTTCTCTTTGGGGGGATCCTAGCACCCCTATTCTGTGCACTGTGCTCCATCCACCGCTGGTGTGATCCTTTAGGATCAGGACCCCAAAAAGATGGTGATCCCTTACAGAGGGCTCAGGTCTGATAGTCCCTTCGGGAGGGTGCAAGACCCCAAAAGGGGTGATGCTGCCCCACAGTTAGGGGTGCCCCACTACCCACACCACTCTCCCTCTGCTCCACACACTTTGTTGGCTCGCAGTGCTGAGTGGTTTGGCACACGCGGGGCCCCCGAACACGAGGCTGATGCACTGCAAGCAGTGCTGTGCCAACGTCCTCGTGTCAGCCCCGCTGTGCCAGCTGGGGTCACCGCACAGAGCCCTGACCCATTGGCTCCGGCACTGGGAGCAATGCGGCCGCCGCTGGGATTTACTGTCAAGGAAACCGGAGAGAGCTGTCGAGCTGCGATTTCGACATTGTTGTTGCAAATGGATTCAAGATGTGCTGGGCTTGCTGGGACTTTTGGGGCTGCTGTGCTTTTGGTAGTGAAAGCAGCTGGAGGAAGCGGTGCTGCGCTGGAACCCGGCCGTGTCCCGTGTGCTATGGGACTGCGGGGTCAGGACTGGCTCAGCTCCTTGGACTTCTTTTCAGCTCATTTCGATGCATGGAGGACTTTTTACCCCCACTCCCAGTACTTTTCTTTTACTTTTTTTTTTTTTTTTTCCCCTCTCCTTCGCCGTTATGTATTTACAGTCTCTGGGAAGATCCGTGTTGGTTTTGCCATGCTTTGCTCTGGGGTGTGTGCTTTTGGGAGGCTCTGAGAACAAACCTCCTATGTGTCCTCCCCCCAGCCATGCAGTGTCCCCAGGGGAGGGATTGGGGCAAAGAGATGGCGTTTGGACAAATCCCAGCTTGAGGCACAAAGTGAAAGTGCAAGAGTTGCTGTCAGGGTTGCGGTGTGCGGCTCGAAAGGAGGAAGGGCCCCATCCTGCCCCACAGCTGCAGGGTGCAGGGGGAGAGCCCCATCCTTTCTGCACTGGGTGGTGGTCGCAGGGCTGAACCCGTGGCTGTCCCCCAGTTTTGGTGGGCTGCGGCGTTGGTTTTGCTCACATGTGGCTGCAGTGCTGCAGAACTGGTTGAAGGGCAGAGGCGGCCTTCAGTAGGGTGACTTCTGTTGTGCTGGTGGGCACATTAGCAGGACATATGGATGCATCCTTAGGAACTGGAACAAGAGAGGAAAACCAGCCTGGGAACAGCAGGGGTTGTTCAGCAGGGCTGTGTCTGTAGCAGGGGGACGGCAGCAGTGTGCCATGGGTGCTGGGACAGCAGGGGTGCAGCCATGGGGTGCAAAGGCCGGGAGGGAGCAGAGGCTCAGCCGCACGTGGGCTGAAAGGCGGCCATAAAACAGCGTGGGTTTGCCATGAGCACAGCACCAAGGCTATTTACCATGCCTGTGCCCAGGGCAAAAGTGCATCGTGTCGTGGGCCAGCTCGGAACAGGCATCGGTTCTCATGGAGTGGTGCATCTGTCTCTATAGGGTGACAAAGGGCTGCTCTCCTTCTCCACCTCCCCAGGCTGCAAAACACCAAATCTCAGTACCCAGTGCTGAGAACAGCCACTTTCTCCTTTGGGGATCACATCCAGCTGTCAGCTCCTACCACCCCAGCCCCATAGCAGTGAGATGCAGAGGAGCCTGGTCCTATGGGAAGTGGTTGCAGAGGGACTGAGCCATGCCATTGGGATGCCCACAGAGCTGCCCACCCCCCACCACCCCTGAGCCCCCCCAGCTGGTTGCAGCAGCACTGAAAAGTGCCGTTCATCACCCTGTGCTGGGCTGCGGGGCCGTGCCAAGAGCAGCGGCTGCTGCCTGGCTCAGAATAGTTCTTTTCATGGAGGACATCCTGGGAAGGAACAATGTTCCGCTCGTGGCATTGTGGGAACGCTGTGTTTGTGTGAGTCGGGAAGCGGGGAGCTGCGGGGCGTTCCCCGGCCCCTCCGGAAAATCGCCTGTAGGGTGAACTGAGAACAGCATCCTAAAACAGAAGCTGAAAGTGCACAGCTTTTCCTCTGCTCCGGGTACAGCCGTTTCTGTGCACAAATCCCATTTCCACTGCTGACTCGCAGCAAGGGGCCGGGGCCGGTTTCATTTTCAGATCGCTGCTGTTGCTCCCAAAACCCCGGGGCCAGAATGACGCTTTCTGGGTTGGG
Source organism: Phasianus colchicus (assembly GCF_987193195.1). Lineage (NCBI taxonomy): Eukaryota > Metazoa > Chordata > Aves > Galliformes > Phasianidae > Phasianus > Phasianus colchicus. The sequence continues at coordinate 7,321,116 of NC_143453.1, read as the reverse complement.
CAATAGGGTCGGTGGGAGCACTTTAATGAGATCTCCCAGGAGTGCTGGAGGCGGTGCAGCTGCAGGGCCGGATCCTGGCACAGGCTGGGGCTTGTTGTCGCCACCCGCATCAAAGCGCGACTGATTGGTCCCATCCCATCCATCTCATCCCATCCAGTCCTGTTGCATCCTGTTGTGTTCCATCCTGTCTCATCCCCCTGTTCTCCAAGAGATGGCTGCTCCTGGCCCTGCACCCCAAAACAACCCCAAAACAGCCTTGAAGCAGCACAGGCTCTGCACTTTTCCACTGCCTCCAGATGAGAGCCCTAAATTCCAAAGAGCAGGGCCGTGCCTGGGGGTGGGTGGGATTCTCCATTGGGTGCAAATGGATGCGATGTGCCATCGTGGTGACTGCTTTGGCTCGGTGGTGACCTGCAGAATGCGATGCCAAAATCCCTTTGAGTTGGATCCAGGTGGAACATTCCTCCTCCTCTATTCCAGTGCGCTGGGGGCAAAGGTGATGCTGCAAGCACTGGGACTGCATTCCCATCCTCATCCCAGCTGGAAAACGCACGTTGTGATCTCAGGCTCCTTCTCACCACGTGCCACAGATGAATCCTAGCATCCCCAAATCCAACCTCTTCCAAAGCTCCAAATCCATCCACGTGCACTGCGGCACTGTTCCTGCAGGCTCTGTGTGTGCCGGCAATCCCCGGGTGCCGGCGGAAGCGTGAGCGCAGCCATAGGGTGCTGAGTCATTGGCAGGCTGGTGGTGCTGATAGACGGCCGCGTGCGGGGCCCGCTGTGGGGCTCAGCAGGGCCGTGGGGCCGATAACATCTCCCATCACCCAGAAACTGCACGGCACGTACTCAGAAGGCCGGCGGGTGAGCAGAGATAGAGGCCGTCGTTCCCAGCGTTATCGCCGCCCTGTCTGCAAAGCTGATCTGCCGCTCTCCAAATCTCCTCGCTTGCTTCCTTTGTGCTTTTATTTTTTTTTTTTTATATTTATTATTACTATTATTATTATTATTATAACTATTCCCCGCCCCAAAGCAATGCAATCACTTTTCCTTCCCTTCTAGCAGCTGTGGGGAGGAGGTGGTGCGTGGTGCGGCAGGATACGGGCAGGCTGGAGGATGTTTCCTGCCTGAGCAGAATGCACGGCCCCGATAAATGCTGCGTGCGAGCACAAGGTACGGGGGGAACAGTGGGGCCACGCCAGCTGTGGGGAACTGCAGGGCTCAATGGGGCCGCATCAGAGCCCAGAAGGGTCCCTGGGGCCATCAGACCGATGGGCATGGTGGTAATATCTGCACTGGGGCATTCACAGTGTCCAAATGCAGCCATGGAAGGTACCCCGAATAGGGGAGCAGGTCGGTTTTAAGGTTCTTTGAGACTATCTGTGTGTTGTGTCCAGTTGGACACAACTGACATTGGAAGTGGATTTGCATTTGTTGAAAGGATGCTTTGAGCACAGAGCGAGGAGCAGCCGTGTTACTCCATGCAGCGCTGTGGGATGTGGTGGGGACATTGCATGGACACTGTGAGTGGATGGATGAATGGTGGATGGACACTGTGGGTGGACAGATGCTCCTCTTTGTCCCATGGGGATGCTTCACTCATCCCTGTGCTGTCAGCGTGGCTGCAACTCTGTCTGAATCTGCTGCACGAAGCAGCTCCCTCCCTGGATTGCAGCAGCAATTTGTTTGGTTTCCTCCCCTCCTGTCCCTCCCCCGGCAGTTTTATCAGCTCAGCTGAAATAGTTCCCAGGAGGGGAACCCATCAGCACTGTTAAGCCCTTGGCAGAATGAAAGCGGATACAGCCGGGCCGCACGTCCTGTGGGAGCCGCCAGCAGCTGTGCGGGCAGGAAGCCACGCAGACGCTGTGCAGGCAGAGAAACTGAGGCACGGAGAGCCAGGGCTATGGGGCTGGCATCTGGGACACGTGGTGCTCTGCCGGGCTGCGGGTTGTGAGCCGTTGTGGTTTCTTGCCAAGCCGAATGCAGTGCGTCCTGGGGGATGAACGGATTTGGTGCCAATGAGGGTGGCCGAGCGGGGAGGTGTTGGGGAAGGATCCATCCTGATGGCACCGCTGTGCTCTGTCTTGCAGCGCGGCCGCCTTGCTGGAGCCACGGCAATGAATGGACACGCTCTGCCAGCCGGCACGCCAGCATATCCCCGGGGCTGGCATGAGTTTTGTGAGCTGCACGCCATCAGCACCGCCAAGGAGCTGGCGCGACACTACCTGCGCTTCGCCACCGAGCACCCGCACCATGACCTGCTGGCTGCTGAGAACTTCTCGCTGCGCTTCGCTGACCTTTTCCAGCAATATTTCTGCAATGAGGTGAAGGAGGGCTTTGCCATGAGCCAGCTCCGCATCCTGCCTGCCGGCCCGGCGCGGGATTACCGGGACACTCAGCGCCAGCATGCGAGCCCTTCCGTGGGCACGGCGGCTTCCAAAGGCGAAGCAGAGCTGCCCACTCGCCCTGAGCCCCTAGCCGAGCCCCCCACAGGACTGCGCAAATCATGGAGCTCGGAGGAGCTGACGGGGCCGGCACGGAGACCCTTCTCGCTCAGCCAGCTCCGCCGCAGCTGGCGCAGCCTCTTCCGCCGTCGCTCCTCGGATGCTCTCCCCACGGAGGCTGATGGTGAAGCAACAGAGGCTGCGCTCAAATCAGGACTGAGCAAACGCATCCTGCCCTGGGGGCTGTCCCGAGAGCAGCCCCCCGAGGTGCGCAAGGAGGGAACGCTGCGGTATGGGCTGCTGGATGAGACGTCACTGGACAGTGGGACGCGCTGGCAGCGCTGCCGCCTGGTGCTGCGCAGGGCAGGGATGCCCGATGGTGAGGAGTATGTGCTAGAGCTCTTTGATCCACCCAAGGTAAGGAGATGCTTTCTGTGTGGGGTGATGTGATGGGTTTGGATGAGAGATGCTGCTCTGGGCTCCATTTGGATCACAGAATCAATCATAGAATGACTTGGGTTGGGAGGGACCTCAATGATCCCATGTCTCCATGTTAAGGGCAGTGTGAGCACAAACCTTTAGTGGTTTGTAGAATGCCATGGCTTTCAAGGGACCCCCAAGTCAAGGGGGATGGAAGCCCAAATTGCAAGCAGTTTGTAGAATGGCTCTGCGTTGGAAGGGACCTCAGTGATCCCATGCCAATGGCAATTTGCAAGAACAAATTATTGCCATGCTCTTTGCGATGCTCTTTGCATTTCTCCTCATTTTCCCAGCTGGAAGCAGAGCACCTGCCTTGTGCATGGATGCAGGGTTGGTCCTGGGAAAGGGGCTGGTGGCTTGCTGGGAGAGCCACTCATCCCCAGGGACCAGGTTGGCCAAGCCCAGACTCATGTAGGGATGGGCCTCACAGTGCTGTGGCTCCTAGGGAAATTCCAAAAGAAAACAGAGAATGAGAAGCAGCTCCAACCCTCCCCGTAGGGTCTGCAGAGAGCTCAGTTTTATTTTGCAAGCACTTCTGCGGGGCTGAGCAGCCCTGGCGGTGCTGAATCTGGGTGGCAGCAGGGTTTAGCCATGGTGTTTAATCTTTAAAAAGCCAGTTCCTGCACATGGCAGGGCTGACGCTGCTGGAACGGGATGGGCTTTTCATCGAGTGGGGGGTTGATTTTATGTTTTGTTTTGTTGTGTTTTTTTAATTGTTATTAATATATATATATATTTATTTAATTTGTACTTATTTAACTCTGAGCAAATTATGCTTCAGAGCAAAGCACCACGACTTGGAGGAGCAGGAGGAGCCGATGTCCCTGCGGTGTCCCCATGCGCCGCTGCCGCTTTCGCTTTTTGCAGCTCGGTGTCACGTGTGGCAGCGGCCGCCGCTTTCGCTTACGCAGGGCTGCAGGAGCCGGGCTGGGGCTCAGCCCTTCCCTTTGAGTCTTATGGGACACGGAGCAGCTTTGTTCCGCAGCGCAGGGCTTGGTACTGGCCAACACTGCTTTATTTTCCACTTTTGAAGTGTTGTTCTGCTCGCTGTTGCTGCTTGGGTGGCTGCGACCGGTGATGGGATGAGGGCGTGGAGAGCTGTGCCATGCCCTGAGCACGGCCCTGGGTGTGAGGCCGGTGTGGGTTCTCTGATGTCTTACATGAGGGTTGTGCTGGCCGTTCCTCCTCACTTGGGGCTTTCTGCTCTACCGCACCGTGTATCCTCGTGGATCTGGTAGCTCTGGAAGCCCTGGGCTGTCCCCTGCCCTGCTGCAGGGATGGAGCTCACCAGGCTTGGGGCCGCCCTGTCCGTCTGCTGAGCCCCACGTGCCTATTTTATGGCTGAGCCCTAAACCCTGTGAAAATTGGGATTTGCAACGGAAATGTCCCGAGCCGTTTATGTTGACCAGATGTTCTTACAGGAAGGGGAAGGGAAATGGGATTTTCATTTGTGCTGGTTTCTTGATGGCATTTTAATGAAATCCATCACATCCCGTAAAAGATTGTACTCCGAGATGAGCTGGGAAGGCTCTTTCCGGTGCAGACGGAGGTGCCTCTGTCACAGCTCTTACGTCCTCAGCCATGGGAGGAGCAGTGTTTTCAGTATTTTTATCTTTGCTCAGTGTGAGACTGCTGTGACTTCCTCTTTTTTTTTTTTTTTCTGGTGTCTTTTCCCCTTCCTTTCACCTGAAGCTCATTTCTGAGAACTGCACTCTCCTGAGCCAGCAGCTCTCATCCTGGGGGCTCCCATGCCAGACCCAGAGCCATGGGGGACGTCTTGGTGCATGGTTCCCGTGGGATTGATGGATGAGATGGGAATGGCCCAGTGTCACTGATCCCATGGGATGGCATGGGAATGTCCTGGTGCCATGGTCCCCACAGGATGAGTTGGGTTGAAAAGATCCCAGTGTTGCAGTTTCCAGTGGGATGAGATGGGATGGGATAGGATAGAGTGACTGCATTTTTGGAAGAAGCGTTGGCATGGCCATGGCAGCTGCATTGGCACCACTGTTTCAGGCAGGGACTTGAGCAAATCCTATGCCTTGTTGCACGGTGTGGCTTCAAATCTAAAATGTGTTTACTCTTCTAAGTGAGCTCTAATTATGGTTCAAGGCTGGGACACCACTCACTGATCCACAGCCACTCCATGCATCCCCACCTCTGCCCCTGGCAAACAGGGATGGGCACTGAGCAGCAAACCCCAGGCAGAGGATGGGAGCACCTCACGCTCTATCACCACCCTGAGTCCCACTCGGTGACCCATTCCACGCTACATTTTTCTCCCCCATTGCCATAAAGCCATGAAACAACCCCAAAGGCAGTGATGCAGCTCGCATCGCCCTGGGCCAGCGCTGCATCCCCTCTCACCCACAGCCTTCGTGGTGACAGCGGGTGTCAGCACGTCCCCTCGCTGCCGTTCTTCGAAGGCTGTGCTGGGCGTAGCCTGGGCTCTGTGAGATTTCGGTGGTGAATATTTTTTTTTCTTTTTCTTTTTTTCTTTTTCCCCTCTTTTTTTTTTTTTTTCTTCTTTCTTTCTCGTATTTCAGGGTGAGGGCACGCGGCGGGGAAGGGCGATGAGACAAAAGGTTATTTGTCATTTATTAACCACAGCTTTTTCCATCCTTGGTCATGTATGGGGGGGAGGGAAAAAAAAAATAAATAAATAAAGAAAGAAAGAAACCCACTTTTAGCAGCGTAACCACAGCTCCGGCATTAATTGCTGAAGAGAGGAGTTTCTTATTTTGGAAACCGTGTTGCTGGGATGGAGCCTGCCAGGGCTTGATTGGTTCACATGGGATGGGCAAAGCTGCCCCTTTCCCCGCCCTGGGGCTCTCTGGGTTCGCTTGGAGGGAAGAGCGGAGAGTTCTTTTCTTTTTGACCCAATTCTTGAAGATCTGAGGTGGTTTTGCCCTACTGCTGTGGTCTCTCTGCCCATGGGAATGGGGCCGTCTACCCTGCAGGATGCTGCAACACTGTTGGGAAGGGCCACATGCGTGCCAAGGAGTGAGAAAAACAGGGAGATAGGTGGAGAACCTCAAGAAAATGGATTGGGAAAGTGCCCCAACCCACTGCCTTTCCCTGTGCACAATCTGGGGGTCCCAGCATGTGCAGCACCTGCTGATGTAAAGTGCTTGGTGGTGCTTTTGGGTGATTGTAGCTCCTTTTTTTTTCTTTTTTTTTCTTTTCTTTTCTTTTTTTTTTATTGGTCCAGGATGTGGTTTTGTCAGGGCTGAGTGCAGCTTCTTTCGAAGGTAAATATTTATGAGATCTGTGCAGGGCTGGAGAAGCCCTGGGGCTGAGGGGGACACACTGCTCCACGCTGGTTCCCATTGCTCCAGCATCACAGGGATGGTGTTTTGGTAGTGATGATGCTAACAATTAAGCAGCGCTCAGCAGGGTGGACAGGTCAACCTGCTTTGGGGCTGAACTATGCCTAGAGTTCAGTTGTGTTCTCCATTCTTGACATTCTCATCCCATGTGATGCCAAACCCAACTCTGTTCCTGCTCATCGCCCATAGGAGCGAATGAGGAGTGAACACCCCCACAGGCACGGGGTTCTGCAGCCCTTGGGGTGACTCAGCCCCAGTGGCTCCCACCCTCTCCCTCTCCTCCTTGTTTACTTTCCAAGCTCTTTTATTTATGCCAGGAAATTATTAAAGCAGCCCACGCTGGAAGCGAGTTTGTCTGAAAATAAAACTCCAAGCGGCTGGCAAGCACTGGCTGCGTAAAGCTCTCCTTTATAGCTCTGCTTTTCCAAAATGCTGCTTTGCTCAGGATGAATGGAGCCAGGTCAGAGGGCAACTGCTCTGCATCCCCATTTTTCATAGCTGGTGGAAGGGATGCGCTCGGCTGTGAGCATTTTGGGGAGCCCAGCATCCCCGGGTTGGGGTCCAGCAGTGCTGCTGTGGCTGTGGATTTGGCCAACACAGCGCATTGCGTTTGGCTGAAGCTGAGCGTCCCACCTCGCTCCCATCCCCGATTCCCCCTGAACTGCAGTGCTGGGGCTGAATGGGAGACATTCAGCCGTGCTGGCGCGTGCAGTGCACGGGGCTTTCAGAGGGACGTTTCCTCATTCATGCCCTGCCTGCGAAGCAGCCTTTGCCTTATTTATGGGCCTTTTCATCAATGCACAAAGAGGGGCAGTCAGCCCTGAGAGCACGTGGGTTTCCAGCCCCCTGCATCCCTTCTCATGGGGCTGAGCAGCACCAATGCCTTTTTGGGGGGCACTCCCAACACCCCAGTTATTTCTCCATTAGAAACTAGCTGCTCTGGGAGCTGGGGTCTGCGCTCCCTCAAAGCACTTTGCACCAGTGCAGAGTCACCAGAGACTGGAACAGAGGGTGCTTTGTGCCCTGCGGCTGTGCCTGGGGCTGGCACAACAGGGCCCCTTGTAGCCACCCAACCCGCTGCCCTCAGGGACAGCTCCATTCCCACCACGGGCTTTGGAGATTTGTTTTCCCCTCCGGTGTTGTCCAAGTGGGGAATTTGGGGTGGGCAGTGGGATTGGAAGGAGCTTTTTTGGGGTGATGGCAAGCAGGAGGTGATGGAGGGGGTCTTGAGTTCCCCCCACCACAGCAGTGCTCACGTTTCTCTGTCCAACAGGCAGGAAAGCCCTTATATTTACAGCCCATGCCCAGAGCAGAGAAGCCATGAAGGTGCTCAGTGTTGCTGTCAGTTGGGTTCAGAGTGAACAGCCCCTACTTGCCACATGGCTCTCCCAGCCATGGGTGCCATAAGCACATGGGGAGTGGGACACAGCACCAAAACGGGGTGAGGGAAGCAGTGCCTGTGTGGGAAATCCCTTCCCCGAGTGTGGAGGAGGAAACAGGGCAGAGGAGGAAGAGGCTGTGGGAGAAGAATTAAAGGAAGAGAGGAGGGGCTGTGGGTCAGGGCCAAGCAGAGGCAGGGAGAAGCTGCGGTCAGTGGGAGAAAGGCTGCTGGGAAATGGCAAGGATGAATGGAAAAGCTCAGAAAATCCCCCAGAGCCATCACGGGGCTGCCCGCATGGAACCAGTGCCCTCAAGACCCGCTGTGATGTGAGAGGCCAAAGATGAGCATTGGGATCGTCCAAGGATGAGCACTGGGATCAGCTGCACTGCCAACCCAGAGGGCTTTGGGATCAGCTGCTGGAGGGCCAGCACTGGGGGTAACAGTGCCTTAGAACCAAAGGATGAGTGATGGGATAAGCCTTGGTGCTTGCTCCCAAGACATCTGCTGGGATTACCTCTGGTGCAGACCCTCAGAGATGAGTGTGACAAATGCCCTGAGCCCACCAACATCCCCAGGTTGCTGCTCTGCGTGGGAACAATGGGGACCTCACCCCCCATGGCTGCGTGCCACCGTCCCCCTGGGAAACTTCAGAAAACTCCCCCGGGGCCGCGGGTGCAGGATGTGGTTTGGGGCTGGCATAACGCAGCACCCGCTCTGCTGCAAATCTCAGTGCCCCGTCTGTCCCTCCATCTGTCTGTCCCTTCTCTGCGGGAACCCCAGCGGGGCTGAGCTGTGTCACTCTGCCACTGGCTGAGGTTTGTCCCCTGTGTAATGGAACAGCTGAGCCATGGCTTACCAGAAGGGACAGATCTCACCCATACACCATGGCATGGCTCAAGGTGGAAGCAAAAGAGCCAGCATGGGAAAATCCCCAGCACGTGGATCGGCCATGCTCAAAGGATTTGCTTTTGCTCTTCATGGCCTTGGCCCTGCTGCTGGAGCTGTGCCACTGCTCTCACTGCTGTGTCATCACTGTGCCACCACTATCATTGCTGTGCCACTGCTCTCATTGCCGTGCTACCATGATCATTACCATGCCATCACCATCACCATTGTGCCGCTGTCACCATTGCTGCTGTGGTCATGCCATCACCATGTCACTGCCATCATTGCTGTGCCACCACTGATATCTACATGCCATCACTGTCACAGCTGTGCTGCTGCCATCACTGCTGTGCCACTGTTGTCACTGCCACACCAAAGCTATCACCCCCTGCCACTTTACACAATGTCCCCAACATGGTAGTGGGGCTCAAAGTGTGACCCATCTCAACTCACACAGTATTTTTAAACTTTAGAAAATGGTTGGGGTTTGGCAGACCACAGATGGAAGGAAATTGTGCTCAAGCACTCATTTTAATGGTGCTGGGATCTGGCATGGTCCTCCAGTCCCCATGGAGCTGGTGCCCCAGGACATTGGTGGGTTCTCACACAGGCACTGGGATTCCCCTTCCACCCTCCAGATCCTCTGGGGAGCAGTGGGGTGAATTTAGCAGTGAAAACAGCAGCATTTGCAGTGCTCATCCCATCCCATCCCATCCCATCTCATCCTATTCCATTCTTAATGATTCTGTGATTCTATTCTATGATCCTATTCCATCCCATCCTCATGACTCCATGACTCCATTCTATGCTCCCATCTCATCCCAAACTCCCTGGGCTCCAGGTGGCTGTGGCATCTCTCTGCCCATACAAAGCCTGTGAGCATGCAGAGTGTTGAGTGTGCACTTCTGGTTACCAAGAAAGGCACTTCTCGGTAGGGCTGCCATCGCATGGGGCATCTCGCGGTCAGGTGCGGCGCGGTGCCTGCGGTAGGCACTTCTCCGAAGCCAGCGTGGTGCTGGGGCATCATATCTCTTGGCAGCATCATTTCCTTCTCCCTCGAGCTCTGCGTGCAGAGCTGAGCACAAGGCTTCGCCGAAATTCCTTTTCCTGGAATTCCCCCTCCAGGAAAGCGCGAGTAGCATGGTGACCGAGCCACGTGTGCCGATAACAGTGCCACGTTGGCACTGTGAGCTTGGGGATGTGCCAACCCAATGGGATGGGCACTGCAGCGTTCCCTCCTCGTGCTGGGCATTGCACCGCAGACTCTGCTGTCCCAGGGAGGACAAAGCCATGGGGACGTGGTGCAGCTCCGACACTGATTGCGGTGGCTCTTGGCAGGGTGCAGAGCCGCAGCCGACTTCTAAGAACTTTCTTTCAGCGCAGCGCAGAGCTGATAAGGGCTGCTCCCTCTCACGCTGCACTTCCGGCCCCAGAGTACACCGAGTCCTTGGTTGAGAGTGAGACTGAGGTGGGGGGAAGGGGAGGCAAAAAAAAAAAAAAAAAAACAGAACAAAAAACAGCACAACCGAATGTAGCAAGATTTCCAGCGCTGGAAGGAGCAGGTGTGCACTGATGGGAATGGCTTTGCAGCAGTGAGTGCAGGGCAAAGTCACGTCCCTGTCCCTGTTGCACGGCAAAGTGCAGCCTGGAAGCAGCTCAGCACTGCACAGAGGGATGGGTCTCATGGCAGCGTGCCCAGCACACACTGGCATGGGATTGACAGCATCCAGGCACTGCCAGAGCCCAGAGCGGGTGCCCCATACCGCAGCCCCCAGCAGCTCGGCAGAGAGGAACCGAAAGCTGCCGCCAGGGTATTATTAGAGTTGTTGGAAGTGCATGCTCAGCATTTTGTCATGTGCCTGGGTCAGAGTGAAAGCAGGCAGGCAGCAGTGGGCAGCTCTCAGCACGGCACCACTGGTGCACCAGGGCAGTGCCTGGGGGGTCCCATGAATGTGTTCTCACCAGCCAGGCTCTGATTTCATTCTCAGTGTGCACAATTTCCCTGGCACACACTGGGAAATGCCACCTCCCTCCTTTCCTCTGCATTATGGCACCATGGAGATGGGCTCCTTCTTGGGGTGCATTACCCAGCACAGCTCGTGCCAAACTCAGGGCAGCCCATGCAGGATGTGTCCCTGTCACATGGGGTATTTCCTTGCCAGAGGACTATTTCCCTCCAGAGAGGGCTATTTCCTCACCCTATGACCCTGCTGAGCTGTGCCACTTGCTCTCTGCAGGGCTCCAAGCCAAAGCTGCGCGCTGCCTGCTCGGCCATCCAGGAGGTGCGGAGGTGCACGCGCCTTGAGATGCCTGACAACCTGCACACCTTTGTCCTCAAGGTACGACCCCAAGGTCTTTTGGAGCCTTTTTGGGATGCACGTGGCTGCCCAATGCTCCTGTGCCAAATTTCACTTCCTCTTTGGAGGGTGGTTTATGCTGGGGGGATGCAGCCTGTAGGGTGGGGGTGCTGTGCTCTGAGCAGTCCCTACATGTGGGTGAGGGTACGATGGGGATGCACATCTCCCTCTAATGTCCCTCTGTGGTGTCCCCAGGTCACCAATGCTACTGATGTGCTGTTTGAGGCGGGGGATGAGCAGCAACTCAGCTCCTGGATGGCCGAGATCCGGCAGTGTGCGTGCAGGGGGTAAGAACTTGCCAGCCACCTGAGTCTGCATGTCCTCAAATACTGTGCCCAGCACTCATCCCATCTTCTCCCATCCTCTCAGGTTGGATGTGGGTGACCCTGAGCTCCTGTCGGGCTGGCACCCCGATCCCACAGCCACCAGCCCTGCCACCAGCTCTGACTCCCCAAACCAAGGTGAGCACCTGGAGACACCAAGAACAAAGCAGAGGTGTTGAGGACACCATCCCCAGGAGGGTTCCCATACCTCGCTGGGACTGGCTGAAGTTAATTCAGCCTCAAATGGTGCAAGGAGGACAGAGATACAGGGGAAGGGATATGGGTGATGAGTGGGGTTGGGCAGGATTGCTTCCCTGGGGCACTCACCCTTGCTGGTGTCCCTGTGTCTGGGCAGGGGCAATACCAGGGGGGCCAGCGGAGGCAGCGGGACCGAAGATGGAGCAATTCCTGTCATCCTGCCCCTGGTTCCATGGGCCCATCTCCCGCGTGAAGGCAGCGCAGCTGGTGCAGCTGGGGGGGCTGGAGGGCCACGGTGTCTTCCTGGTGCGGCAGAGCGAGACGCGCCGCGGCGAGTATGTGCTCACCTTCAACTTCCAGGGCAGAGCGAAGGTACAGGTGGGAGATGGGATGGGATACGTTGGGTTGGGATAAGTTGGGCTGGATTGAGTTGAGCTGGGTGGAAAATGTTACCCCTGTAAGAACCTCACGCCCCACCCCAGCTGATGCTCTCCTTGTCCCAGTGCTTGTAGAGGGCTGGTGTCCCCATCCCCAGTTCTTGGGAGAGGGAAAAATCCTGCAGTGAGCAGGGCTGGAGATGCATCACATGATGCATTTGTTCCCTTCCCCATCCATCCCAATTATCCCCATGTCCCCTATCCTCCACCATGGGAGCTGGTAGAAGGCTAACAGGTCTGTGCTCCTCCCTGCAGCACCTGCGGCTGTCGCTGACAGAGCGGGGCCAGTGCCGTGTCCAGCACCTGCGTTTCTCCTCCATCACAGAGATGCTGCACCACTTCCACCGGTATCCCATCCCACTGGAGTGTGGGGCCACCTGTGATGTCCGGCTCTCCAGCTATGTTGTCGTTCTCCCCCAGCCACCAGGTAGGGAGCGGCAGTCCAGGGATGGACATTCTGGGGTTTGGGAGTCCTGGGGGACAGGGATGAGGGTCCTGGCCCTAAGAGAGGGTTTTTGCCCAAAGGGAGGGTCCTGGCCTTAAAAGATGGTCTCTGGGGCAGTGGATGCAGCTGTGCCCATTTGGGGGAAGCAGAAGCATCAGGGCAGTGTCCCAAAAGGTAACACCTGAGCTCCTGGCTGTCCCACTTTGGGCAAGCAGAATCTACCCTCAATCACTGTGGGATGCACTCCAGTGCTAGCAGCAGGGCGCTAGGACAGAACCACCTCAAGCATCTGCTCTCTCTCTCTGCCTGCAGCTCCTGGCTCCAGCCCCGCACTCCCTGTCCCACTGCCCTTCTGGAGCCCGGAATTCAGCCTGACCCCCTCTGAATCCCCTCCAGAGCCCATTTTCCACCTGGTGCCACCGGTGGCTGAGCTGGCACAGGGCTCACACCCCAACGGGGCTCCCCATGGCACACGGCCCCGCGATTCGGACTACGAAGTGGAAGCCCCGGGCCGGGGCCGCGTGCGTGCTGTGGACAACCAATACACACCACTGTGATGGGCACAGGGATGCACTTTTGGTGGAGAAGTCCCGGAGATCCCTCCGGGTGGCACAGAGGAAAAAGAATGTATTTCCTTCCTTCTGGTTAGGGATTGTTATTTTTTAATCTTGCGAGGAAGGGGGTCATTGTTCACTCCAGTATGGGTGTGCTCCCTCTCCTGGGCCTGTTAAAGGGCCATTTAAATTTTTTTTTTTTTTTTGTATTATCAAAGCTTTCTCATTACTGTTTACACAACCACCATGGGGACACTGCATTGCCGTGCGCTCTCCTGCCCCATCCAGGAGGAGCCAAGGGTGTGTGGTGCATCTGCACCATTGGAGCAAATGAATGAAAAATGGATTCATAATTCTTGGCCAAGCGCTGCCCGCGAGCCGGGATGGGGCTGTGCCACGCTACTGCTCACCGAGGATTTATTTTATCTCTACAGACAAGGCAAAAACTGGCTTTTCTCCTCCTTTTTTTTCCCACAACTCGCCTGTTGCAGCCAATCCTGCAGCAGCGCTGCCCACACCGTGATGCTAACCGAGACGTGAACACTAACAGCTCCATCCCTAACAGTGCCACTGCTGAGAGCTACCGCAGAGACTGACAGCAAAGCATCCCCCACTAATGGGGGCATTTCCAGCACAAAACTCAATTTCCCCATGGTTTTGTACCTTGGCTGTGCAGCTGTGCACCCTGCTCAGCTCTTTTTTTTCTCCCCGCAAAAGAACACGTGAGGGGATGGCGGTGTTCCACACTATGCAATAATGGGCAGAGGGAGCACAAAGCCCCTCTGAGCCTGCACATCCAACGTGCCTTATGAGAGGAAGGTTTGGTGTTTCTGCAGCTGTAATAGCCATACAACAGCACTTTAACCTGCCTCCACATGTGTCCCCTCAAAGCACGGGGCCCCATTTACCTGCTGGTGCCTAGAGAGAGGATTGGCTGCTCTGTGAGGAGAAAGGAGGGAGCAGGGGCCGTTGCCACATTCAGGGCACGTTGGCAGCACTCAGCTCCCATTTATGGGATCACAGAATAATTTGAGTTGGAAGGGACCCCCAAACACCACCTGGTCCCACTCCCCTGCAATGCATAGGGATACTGACAGCTCAATCCCAAGGGTTCCTAATGCAACATTACTCTCAAACTCACATTACAGAGAATCTCTTTTCCCCCCTATTAAAATTAGAGCCTTCAAGAGCATTAATTTAGGATTTCATTTGAAAGCCAACAATACAGAACCTCAAAGCTTTTGCAAGGGTCTGAAAATGCACCGTGTGCACCATTGGCCCTGCACAGCCCACAGCACAGCTCTGCTGTGATCAGTGACTGCCATGCATAAGCAGACAGGAGAAAAGTGAAAACACATATGGAGTTTTGTGCCTCCCATCTCCTGCTCTGCTCCCATTCTCCACTTTATGCATCTGGAGCATGCAAAGCCTTTTTTTGCCCAACTTCTGTTTCCAACACCCCCAATACCTGCCCGATGGCAGCCAGACTCCAAACTGGAGCATTTCAGAGAAAACGACACTGCACATTGTCACCTCCTGGGCTGCCAAACACAGGGAGGCTGCAGGGGAACAAAGAAGCCCCTGTGCTCTCTTCCTTCCCAGAGCTGCACAAAAGCATGGTCCCCCTGCACCAAAAAGCAGCAAATCAGGAACAATGTTGCCTGAATTTGGGGCTTTAGAGGCCAATGCTTCCTTGGTGCATGGTGGTCCTAGATTGTTGTGTTTGGAGAGAAGCTGCATAGCAAAGCTCTGCAAGCCTATGGAACACTTGCACATGCCACAAGTGCCCCAGGCAGCCAGATCTGAATGATTTTTTCCCCAAAGGATGAGAGGGTCTCACCCCAGCTCCCCTACAGAGGCAGCAAAGGGATGGGAAAAGGGATCGCAGCCACACACACAGTGTTCCTAACCTGCCCTTCTACTGCGAGGGATTTGGCGTAGTTCAAAGGGGAACCATTGGGTTTGGTTAGAAAAACATACATTGAGTTCATCAGACCGTGCCCCCCTGCAAGGTTAACACAGTGCTGAAGGTACTCTATTACAAGGTAGGAAAGGCACTCCCAGGACACTGCTTTTGGCAATAAGGATGCAAAGGGAAGGGGCAGTGCCTTTGCTCTCCAGATAGGACTGCAGAGACCTGGATCTGACAATGCCTATGACACAAAGCAATAATTAACATTTTTAGTTATCTCGTCCCTCCCTGCCACGCTGCACTTCAGGCAGGTTCCCAACACTGCCACCACCACCTGGTGCTGAAGCACAACTATCCCACAGCAAAGCTTTGGGGAAGAGCTCCAGGTCCAGGTGGAGCCAAAGCAGAGGGAGTCCCTGTGAGCTGGAGCAGCACCAGCGCGCTGGGAAAGGGCCAGGGAGGGGCTTTCTACTCCTTCACCTCCGGACCACACAACACTGCTGTCACACGAGCAAGCATATAAAGCCTCCAAGTGTCTGAACACAGTATTCCAAACTTCAAGGTGAGCTTGCTGGCTCCTACCAGGGTGCAGCCTGCACCAGCAGCCACTGCGCGCCCTCACACCCAGCCTCTAGGGTGACTAAAGCCAACAGGCTCTGTTGGATGAGTTTAGTGATTTGGAAGTTCTACTTTTCACCTGCACAGAAGAGTTCTTCTTGTATAGTAGGTTTTCTATATATTGTTTCTGTATGTACTGTACAAGTAACTTATTCTTGAATAATGCAATTTTACCATAATATAAAAACTGCTCTTAATAAACTGTTTTTAGAACTCGCTTCTCATTTTTAGTATTTCACTTCATTCTCTATGGTGCTGCTATTTGAGCAGACCAAGAGCTGCTCAAAGTCACAAACCTCCCTCAGAAATGGAAGCTCCCTGCCAGCAGGAGCAAGTCTCCATCATGACTTTTGATGGTTGCATGCCCCCTGCTGCCCACCTGCGTTTACTTACATTAATTTCATGTATTTGTGAGATCTTCTGCACAGCAATCAGAGCAGCGCGAGGCTGAGGCGTTAGGGAATGGACCCGAACAGAGGAAATTCTTTTAAAACCTGCACTCACACTTCTGTTCTGAACCCTTCGACTTGTATCTGCAGTGGCCCTGCAAGTCACATACACCTGAAGGAGTTCCACAGGTCTGAAGCTGGAGAAGACATTAAAGAGAGATACTGGTAAAGCAAAACACAAACAATACGTAGGTCAGTTTTTAAAACTTTTTTTATTTTTTAATTTTTTTTTTAGTTTTTATTTTATATTATCTACAAAGTAAAAGTTTTCTTAACTTAAAAGTTACATCACTGTCTCACGATAGTGATCATCTCATCAAACGTGATTTATAAATAATAATTCATCAGTTTGACGATTAGAATTTTTTTTTTTTTACTGAACCTGTTTCAAGTTTAGTTAGAAGTAAAAGGGATCTCCAAGTCTTGATTTTTAGTGATAATAGCAGCAAGAATCACTCTTGTTACTTCTTTTGCTAGCTGATGAGTTCATAACTTTGAAGGGTCATTAAAAAATAAATAACTTCCAGTTTTCAGCAAGCAGAGTTGGGGCACTTGCAGGACTCAGATACAGTGCATGGAATTATGGAATAGCCCACAAGTTCCTAAATGCCTCTACTCAGTCCGAATCTCTCCCACTGCAAGATGAACTGTTAGCATTCCTAGTGGATGTTACAAGAAATCAATTTTTTTTTTTTAAACAAAATAAAATGAAATTCTAGTTTTCTGTGCTTCCAGTTGGCAGAAGCAGTAGAAGGAGGGTATTTGGCCTACAAAAGGTATCCAGCCTTTCAGTTATTCCAGATGAGCCTTACAACTGCTGTTGGTGGTGGGCTTGTACTGTAAAAAAAAAGTTCAAATGTAAATAATAGATTGGCAAGCCACACAACAGTTTGCTAGTAAAGTGGTCACAGGACAACTACTGAGCTCAACCTTTTTTTTTTCTTTTTCTTTTCTTTTTAAAGAACAAAACAATACCCTGCATATCGAGATGTCCTTTGGATGTTTCTCTCCTCCCTAAACCCTCACAAAGCAGCTTGTTCTGCTCACACAATCCCCAAGACATAACATCAGAGGCTGTTTGGAAACAAATAACGATAAAGACATCTAAGTAACTTTAAAGCGGAAAGAAGTCATATAGCACCTACTTTTCCCCAAAAGCAAAGCTGCAGAACATTACTCTGAATTAATAGACTTCAGTCGTCACTTTACTTCGGTCAGCAGAAGTCTAACAGCACTACCCCCAAGCAACATTGTCACTCCTGTCCTTGGGACCGATCGCTTTAAATTTAACAACCCCCCGGATCATTATGAGCAGGCTACGCAGACAGTCCGTTCCCCACAGTGAAACCATGGCAATACCTGGAAGAACACAGCCCCACCGTGTCAGTGTCTGCACAGTTATCCAGTTCTGTACTTCAGCTACACAGAAACAAGGTCTTTGCTACATTAGCTACATCTGGCATGCTTAGCTAGGCTTGTATTTGGGCTGGCAACGTACAAACGCTAAATGCACAAACAGTTTGCCATCAGCAGCCCGCCATCTAAAAGGACATCTTCCATTTGTTTTCTGTTGGTTTATTATTTTTTTTTTGTTATTCTTTTCCCCAAATCTGGTTCGTAACAGTTCTCCTCGCTACTGTGACCTGGCTCAGTTACGGTGCAGGTCTCCCGGGCACACACTCCTCACCTGAAGGGTGCGTCATATAGGGGAAATGTGTTGTTGTCGAGACTGGAATGGGCTGTAGTGCACTTTGAGCGATGGCGGCTTGGGGACCACCAGGTGGCTGTGTCGTCATTAGCATCATTGGAGCATGGGCAGTTGGGTGAGAAGGAACCATTCCTGACTGTACATGAGCCTGAAACAAAGAGCTCTTTAGTATAATGGTCACAAGGAGGCATCTCTCCTGGCCACATGACTAGAGAATTTTTTCCAGCTCTACCAGTAAATCCAGAGATTTACTCCATTTTAACTAGATTAGCTACAAAGGGATTAAAAAAGATAATAACAACTAAAGTAATAACTTTTAAAAAAGGCTCAAATCCTTACTGCTGGCTCCGAGTCACATTCTGAATTTTAGCAATAATTTGGACAGTGCACACTGGGAGAGACTGCTAGCATTAAACAGAGGGATACGTATCTTTTTTAAACCTCAGCAACAAATCTTCAAAACATTATCGTTAGTAACCAAGATCAAAGCACTTCCTATGTAGAGAACGCACTGGGTGCAGATAGGAACCTCACATGCACTGGAGCTCTGGCATCCCTTGCTCCCTTCTCATTACACAGCTCCACATTCTTTCATGGCTCCCTGCCCTAGGAATGCTCTCGAGTGACCTGTGCCCACGCTATCTTTCATCTGTGCAGTCATTCTAAGATGAGTGATTTCATCCCTTGATGCTGTTAGGTCAGCTTTGTTCTGTTTCCAGTTAAGCTCATCACAGTTAAGGTCCTCATGTAATCTAAGCAATCATAATTAAGTCTCAGCAGAAAAAAGGAGATTAATCTTCATTATGGCTGATCACCTTCTGGCAAACCAGTTCAGTAACTTGTCGGTTGACTTCTTTTGCTCAGAGTGGTTCATGACTCTAGAGATTGTCAGTTGTTTTGAAAAACGAGTAAACACTGGTTTCTTAAAAGCACAACACATTAAGGAATCCCTAGAGCTTTCGGTCACTTTGCCTCGGAAAACAAAAATTATTTGCATCTAAGGTTTGCTTTGTCCTTCTACCAGATCCCACTGTCAGGGTGCTACGGTGCAGCAATCGCAGCCTCACGACTTTCACAGGCCAGTAAAGACAGATAGCAGGTAGTAGCTACAATTTTATTTCTTAAAGACAAAAGGGTTATTTGACTCATCACAGACATTCCTCAAACTCTTTATCAGACTTGCACTGTATTAATAGCTCTCAAGAAGCCTTTAAAGGCAGGAACTGCAATTCAAATCTCACTCTTGCACTAAAAAGGGCTTAGAAGATAAGACTGTGAAACAAAAACACCTTTCAGGATGGGCACCATTTTCACTTTGACAAACATGCTATTACAGCAGCCGTAACTATAAAGCAGCTATTCATATAGCAGCTGGATTCAATGCAGACACACACCGGATAAAAAATTTTGCTGTGGCTCAAACGCTTTGCAAATTGGAAGCTGACAGTACACTGTAATGAATTTTCAAGTACTGCTTCTCAAGTGAGATATGTCTAACAGCTTGAGTAATCTGAGAACCTGAAGGGAAATTCAACTGATCCCCTGTGTTTGCCTAACTGAAACTCCTACTACATATTTCACAATGGTGTTCAGCAGTTGGAAATAGCACTGCTGAGAAACTATTAAATCCAGTGATTAGTTTCCCCACAATGGAATAATTACACACATTTAAAACTTCTTACAGAGCTGTAGTTATTCCTTCATTAGAGATTTTTTTTTTTTTTTTTGAGGGAACTACTTCATTTCAAAGTCAGTTTGTCTGGTATAAATATCTTGGATTACAGATCATAATTTTCACCCTAAAAAATTACAGCAGAAAAGACTGCGTACGTTGAAAATCAAGGGTAAAACAGGCTTTGCCTGCAATTGTTAAAAATCCTGACTAAGCAGTCAGTTCTGGCTAAAACTTGCATCTGATTTGCTTTAGCAAGGTTTGCTTATGAAGTGCTTGGCACACAAAAGGAAGACAATGGCCACATCCTGCAGCGCAGGCACAGGTCTGGCCATGATGTGTACAGCACAACTCCTGTACGGTCTCATCTTTAAGTTGCCTTTGAAACAAACGTGTTTCACATTTCAAGGCACGGCACTGAGCATGCCACTCACCCCCAAGCTTCCAAGAAGACCCTCCTAAAGAGCTGCAGGTGGTATCACGAGGCATCTCAAGAAGCTCTTAGACCTACACATTCACACCAGTGCCACCACACCAGAGCAGAGCAATAGCTCACATAAGCCAAGTATCTGTTTTTGGCAGAAATCAGCCTGGGAGGATGTGGTGCCTCAATAGCAGTAAAACTGCTATTATTAATAGCAGTAGTCACATCTGGGCATCCTCTTTATCCTCCCACAAAGAAAAAAGAAAAAAGCCTAGCAGAATTAAAAAGCTATAAACTCAACATCAGTAAAACAATTCTTAAAAAAAAAAAAACCACCTATTAATTAATTTGCTTAACTGGGTGTTCCAGAAGATTTTACCAGAATTCAGTATGGGACCAGGGTCCGACTTGACTATCCTCCCTACCTGCAGTTAGGTCATGACATCTCAACTTTTGTTAACCTGTATGAGAAGGAATAAGCCAGGCATCAAGAACTTGATCTGAAGAAGGAGTTGTGCAGGCAAATTACTGATTAACTGTCTGCTCCTCAACAAAGCTTACTAAATCCATGAGATTTAGTAAACATCAGAAAAATCTTTGCAACGCTGCTTTACGCAGAGCTCTTGATTAATCAGTCATGTGCTTCCCTTCCCCAAATCCTTTTTTTCAGTGAGTTGACCACAAGAGACCAGTTAAGAGAAGTGGGTTTCTGATCCTGTAGCAAAGACTGTCATTAAGTTGCCCAACAACCATTGGGGATCTCCTGCACACGCAGTTTACTTAGAACCAGACACACACACGCACGCAGTTTTCTCTTTTAGCAAGGATTGTCTTGCAAATCATCTGAACTAAATCTCATCAATCTCCCATTGCAGAGCAGCCTTGCTACTGCCCAGTAACCATTTGTATTATCCTTTACTGAATGTGCTTGTACAAATTTGGCTACAACACAAAGCCTACAACTGCCACCAAAAGCAGCAATTCAGCTTTCTTCCACCCAGCTCTCGTCTCCAACCTTTCTCTATGCCAGCTCTTCCTGTGATCATGCAGTGAACCCGAGTAGTGAACTGATTTGACTGAGAAATAGCCTAAAATAGGGGGAGGGGAGGCACGCTTCAGTTGAATCAAGTCCCCAGTCTGGTTTGCTGCATGGCCAAACAGTTCTGTGAGCAGAACAGGGGGGTAGGGCAGGACAAGAATGGGAATTGGGAACTGGGAAGAGAGCTCAATTTCTTTCAGTAGCAGTGCCAGCTCAAGATGTCTTTATTAAACTACAGTTGTAGATGCACTGGATATTGGAAGCTGAGGTCCAAATATCTTGTAAAATTCTAGAAGGCAATGTACAAACAGAAACCTAAGTAACACAACAGGTAGTTTGTGCTGAGAGGTGACAGAATGGAAATCACTTCAGCAGGCCCGACTGTCCTATCTTTGTGGCATTAAGACATTTAGTCTTGAAGGTTGTTAAACTGTGTTTACCTGGGGGACATGGGCCATGTGTGGCGGATTGGTATATGCAGGTTGAACATGGGAGGGATGAATGGTGAAGACTGTTTGTTGTGCTGTAGGAAAACTATTTTGTGGAGACTGCGTATTGGAGCCTGGCGTCATGGAAGGTGGGGTTGGAGCTAGACCTGCGTGGTAAATTGCCGACTGCTGCTGTGGGTTTGCCAGGTGGAGTGCCTGAGCAGCCTGGTGCTGATGATGCTGGAAAATAAAAATAAAAAATAAAAAAAGGACAGTGAGAGTTAGGTAGGTTATGGTCTAGAGATGAGAGATGTTTACATTACTTTCCAGAATAAAAAAAGTTTGCAAAACTGCTCCCCATTGTCAATCTTTTAAGTCACAAATCTAAGGATCCCCATACCTGTGGTCACCAGAAAACTCACTGCAATTGCACCAGGCTCATCTTCCCCTCACCCTACAGTTCTGTATAGAGGAGCCTGGAAAATGGATGTGCTCACTAGAACCTACACTGCCAGGCAAAACAAAGAGACCCTGCAGCCTCAGGGTTGGATGTACTTCCTAACCGCAATGAGAGCAGCTCAAAGTCATCACCAGTAGGAAGCTAAAGCATGCAGCATTATCACAAGTACTGTTTTGCTTTTAGCTGCCTGCCTTGGAGAAAAATCCTCAGCATTAATCTGGTATTTCCAACGTTAAGCTGCAACAAAATTATGAGTCTTCTTTAATCGTAACATGGAAACGAGCTACACCTCATCCCTTGCGGAGATGGAGAAATGTATGGTCAGACTCATGTTGGCATTTACAGAGGAAAAGGGATTGCTACAAGTTTTCCTCCTTGCTTATCCTAGAAATTATGAGACTACCACATTTGGCTGCTACAAGTAGAGAAGAATGAGATGATATATCTTCACTTCTAGAAAACATGGAAAGCTGGACCTGCATGAGATTTATCATATGCAGGTGGTTTGGGCAACTTCCCCCACCATTCTTCCTCTCAAGGAATCAATAGATCAGTGTAAAATCACAAATCAATGCAATTCCTTCCAGTAGAGTGTTTGAAAACAATTTAAAGACATTCATTCCCTTAAGATGTTACCTGCACGGGGCTAGGAGCAGGGTGGCTTCCAGCATGTTGGCTTTGCTGCTGGCCAGTTGGCGTAGCCGAAGGCTGAGGATGCGGAGGGTGCGGATGCAGGGTAGCATTAGGGTGGGCATACTGCTGAGCAAGTGAGCCAGTGGAAACTAGGATGAAAAAGAAAAATATTTAACAACAGATATGGAATACGCATTCCATCAAGTCACCATCTGCACTTGAAGATTTCGTTATATCTCTATCATACTGTAAAAACACTCCCTCCCCCTTCTAAAATAAATATTTATCTTGCAAATAGCTGAGTATCTTACCTTGCGTTTGTGTAGATTTTGCAGAGCAGTCTATAAATAACCATAATTAGACAGTTCATCTTCCCTAGTTTGACAATGCAACAGATACTACATATGAGAAAAGCAGTATTTCATCTTTGTTTTGTCAAATAGACTGGTTTGAGATATCAAATTTATCTATACAATTTAGTTTTTCCTGAAATGTTCTTTAAAAAGCTGTTACAAGCCATTTTTATTTCCACCATCCAAAAAATTATTTGGCCTTATACCTGGCTAACCTCACCATGCTACTCTTCTGGAAATTGCTCACAGTACAGTCCGTGTAAAGCATACACAGTGCACATATGCTTAAGAGCTACAGGGACACACAGTATAAACATCAGAGCAGAGGAATTTTTGCAAAAGTCAGCATCTTGCACTAGAATAATGTCTCTCTCCCTCCCCTCAAGGCCAATTACAGAGTTTTCTGGATCACCACCATTACGTGAGCTTTTCAACACTAGCATGAAATTCTTAATTCCTTGATACAGTAGCAAATAAGGTAAGAAACTCCAAAAAAGGGAAAAAAACATAGCAATATGAAACCCACACAAGTGGAATCACATCTGTTGCTACAGCCATACCAGTCTCCCAACAGCAAGCTAATATCAACAAGATCCTTTCCAAGGAGGCCTGCCCAGTTCTACTTCAAAAAGGGCCACACTAAGTTGCCCTCCCCTCCTCCCCTTTTTACTTTTTTTAATCTAAGGGAATCAAAGAAAGCATGGAAAACCATAATAACAGCAAGTCTTCCTACAAACAACAAGTGCACAACTGGAAAGTAAGACCTTAAAAAATGAAACTGCTGCCTGTCCCCTCTGCTGCTTTTAGATCTTGTGCCACAACCTCTCCACAGCTTACAGCTACACTTCTGCACGTGACAACGTGCACTCCTCTTTCCAGTTCTACAGCTTGTCAGGACTGTGGATAGCTTTGCTGACAACGGTGCTAGAAGAGAAACAACCAAAGCAAACAACAACCTTCTCCCGAATCCACTCCCTGCAACTGCTCCTCCTTTGTTCTGGTACCATTCTGTCTTTCTGACCAAAGCTAATCACACTGCTCACTGCTGGGTGACAGCTTCTTTCAGGGGTTTTGTATTGCGTGAGAATTTGAAGTGGTTTTGTTTATTTGTCAGGGCTTTTTTTTGCAAGGTAGAGAGTGTTGTGGTAGCACTTTCTTGCCTTAGTAAACATACCCGGAAAGCAGAGCACAAGGAGTAACTCCAAGTGCAGCTGTTGTGTTGCAACCATCTCCCCCTGATTCAGAAATACACAGGGTCTCAATTTCTGCAGGCAACTGCTTGCTGCAGCTTCTAAGGAGTTTCACTGTGCTGGGCTCTATGCTCATGAACACACAGAACTGCTTGAATATATAGAAAGGACAAAAGACAAGATGGGAGGAGAAACAACACGAAAACATAGCTGCATCTGAAGGCACAACACTATAGAACAAAAGCCCATCTCAGACAGCAACCACGCTGTGCTTGACACACAATTACCCTGGGCAAACACTCCTTTTCCTGCAGTTTGGTTTGCTATAAAGCTGCAAACACTACTCCTAGAAAACTTAGACTTAACAGAATATAAGCATACAGCATCATCTTGTCTAATGGAAACATTTCTCCCCTGTGCAGGCCATTATGGAGGTCTCTCCTTTATAAAGTAACTGCTCACCACATTTAACTTAATCTCACCCTGCTGTCCTGAAAGCTCTACTAAACCTTCCCTGAGCAAGTGGGCTCACAATGATGTGCACCACAGTGTTTCAGGCTATTAATGCAGATGAACTCCCTGTGCACTTGTTACCCTGAATTCTTCCACTGAAGTGTACTCATGCACAACACACGTAGCAAAAACCACATTATCTTCTGCCATACAGAGCACTTAGTTACACTTCCAAAAGCATCAAAAGCAAGAGTTTCTCATATCACTACTAAAATTTATTTTGCAGCAGCATCCCTACCACTTTCAGATTTGGACAGCTTTCAAATACCACTCCCCCTACAAACACTACACAAAAATGAATAACAGAAACCAAGATTATTTTTACAGTAAGAAACTAACAATTTCCTACAGCAGGAAAATTTTCTCAACCTCGTTATTATACAACACTCTGAAGAAGGCCAGATGTTATTATCTCTGTCAAAGTAATAAACTCACAGCGGGATCCACTTGTTGCCAAAGGGCAGGCTACCAAAGATCTGCCTTCCCCAGCTCTCATTCCACCACCTTGGCCGCAGAGCTGGCACGTCTTCCTTTAAGTTACCTTCTGCTCCATTCAAAAGCTTTTTGAATATACATGAAAATTCATGCCAAGTCATAAGATATTCAAGGCTTCCCACATCCTGCCACACTGCCTGTTAAGAGCCCCAAAATAACGTGGTACTCCCTGAAACCATGAGTGCAATTCATCCTTCATTTCTCTGTAGCCCAGAGAAAAATAAACAGAGTTATTCTAAAACAGATACATCACACAATCAGAGTTCACAAGAAGAAATTTCACTCACAGAAAAATAATTAAACTGAAGAATTGTGCCCCAAAAATAAGGAAGGGTGGGGAAGTGTCATACCATCAGCTTCCATAACATTCCAAGAGTCTCTTATCCATAGCTTTGCAGAATAAAAATTCTGTTATTAGAATTGTAATTTCCCCAGCTTCTCTTCTCCTGTTTTGTCTTCCCTATATCATCTCTGTAAGTTCACTTAAATTGAGCAGAGATGCTGCTGCAAATTATGTTTTAATAGCAATATTAATATTAAAAGTGCATTTCAAAAGAGGATATTTGCACACTTATCTAAATCCTGGACACAAATCAGAAGTGGTTCAGGAATAGTGGCAGCAAGTCTGAAACAAATGCACTGATCTACGTTGCCTCAAACTAGAGGTCAAATTTTAGCTTTAGGAATGTAGAAGGGTTTTCACGTGTAGCTGCTGCAATTAACAGCTTATGACAAGCCACTGAAATCTCTGAAGCAACTTAGTGAGCCTCTGGAATAAGTCTTGCAAAACGGTCTCTAGAAATTCACCTACAAAGCCACAACTAAAGCAAGTTCAACAGCTTTTTAACAAATTTCTCCCTGTTCACCACAACAGCTCACTACAAACCAGGAAAGACAGGAGGGCGAAAAAAACAACAAAACCCAACAAATAACAGATTATCCAACATTTTCCCATGTCAGAACTTTGTAGATTTTTCAATCAGCCATCTAGTAACCAAGAAAGCATCAGGAAAGCCCCAGGCAAGGACAAAACAGCTCCACAGATCCCTTTGCTGTTTCACTTCCAGCACAAACACTGCTTCTCACCTCCATGCCCTATGTTCCTCTCCCCAAGAAATGCTCCTTGAGGAAACCTGCTGCATCTTGTTGATTGTTTCTCAGCAGGAAATGCATGTAACTGAACTAACCCGGAGATACACACAGTGAAGGTAAGTTGGGCAGTTGGGAGAGCAAATATCAGATGCATTTAATCACTGAATTCAGCTATACAGAAGTGCAATCCACGTCAAAGTCAGCTACCAAACCCAGCAAAGGAGCTGAAATCAAGAGGTAGAGTAGCAGCAACCAAGCAGAACTCCCAGATGTAGAAACCATATTGCAAAATTTCTTATTCCCCTGGTAGGAATCTCAGTGCTGCCAATGGTGGCCATCATCCAAAGATGCCCGAAGCCTATTTTCAAGAACTGACCAGTGAACAAACTTCAAAACTATTGCCAGATCCAGTAAGATGGTGAGGATAACTACATTTAAAAGACCTGAATGGTAGGAAGCAAAGCAATAGCAACGTTTCGTTCAGAACATCAACATTTACAGAAGTCATTTCACATAGGCATAGTGGACTTCCTTAAAAGATTATCCACTAAAGGAACGAGCTTCTTAAAATTATTTCCATGCACCAAATCAATATGTATAAAAGAGTACAGGTCAGCATCCCACAACACTAGCTTAGGTAAAACCAGTTCTGTACAAGGGACATTCAGGATAGCTGCTCTAGAAGAGATTTTTGGAGAAAAGTGGTATTTCTCACCATCTTTCATGTATCAGGTTATCTAAAAAAAGTAAAAAAAAAAAAAAAAAAAAAAAAAGAAAGAAGAGTGCTGGCATGACCTGCAGCTGGCCACACTGCAGTACAGGAGCAAGTCTGACAGTACCTTGAAGCTGCAGTTCTCTTCCCCATGTCCCAGCTGATAGCTCCAGCCCACCCCATCCAGCCTGACTACCCCAAACATCTTCTTTGGGGCTCTGTGATGAACACCAAAACACTGCTTGTTAGATGTCAGGGGCTCTCTTACTCAATGCTTGACTGTAACAACACCTGCAAGGACAGCACAGAGATGCAAACAGTGTTCCTCATCCTGGCTGCAGCTTGAGCAAATTCCTCCCAGGGGCTCTGAGCTCGAGCTCCAGCCTTCTAAAGAGATGAGGCACTCCTCCTTTTAAGGAAGTTCATTAACTTGCAAAGTCTTACATCCCAGTTGGGCCATGGAAGAAAGGGAACAAGAAAGTTCACCTAAGGAAATGAGTGCCACGTGTGGACAGCTTTTCTGGCTGCAGATGAAGAGAGTGGGTACTGAAGTTAAAACATGTTTATCAAACAAAACAACTCAATAAAACCCACGTTCCTGTGGCATTTTAAATCTGTTTAACAGCTCTTCTGCTGAAAGGAACTTCCCTGCCTTTTCTACATACTGGTTTGGTGCAAGGAAACCTGTTCCCCTCAACACGTCCCATTCGTTTAACATCTCTTCTTTAGATAGTGCTTTTCTGTACAATCAAAATTAGTACAAAAAACCCAACTCACTGGCAAAGTAGAAAGAAGGGCCTGTCTCCTTGCTGTATGGTATTTTGGGACATGCTGAATTTGGGAAATAGAAAGGTAAATTAGCCTCTTGCCACGTGCATGCTGCCCGTCTTCTGGAAAGGTCAGTGTCTTTTTTTTTTTTTTTTTTTAAAGACCGTAGAATCATGCAGATATTTGTATTTACTTAGTTGATATTAGGGATGGATATTTAGTTTTACAACTGAGTGGAGATGAAACAACACGAGTCTCAGATAAGCCTTCCTTCTACACTGTGATACTGAGGTCTTCAGTTGTTAATTTAGTATTAACACAAATAAACTTTACATCAATTCATTATCTATTACAATCCACTGTAACAAGAAGGTTAAAACGTAATTACATTAAATCATAAATCGCCCCCCTTGTTTGTTCAACTGTTTCACTGTCATTCTTAACAGTTCCAAGACACCTTTGGTGACTGGTTCACTTAGTCCCTGGAGAATCCTTTGAAGCTTACATTATATCCACCATTGTACTATCAGGGTAATAGAATTTACTCTACTGCTGAGACAGAAACCAGATAAAGTTAGAGACAATACCAGACCAGCAAAACATATGCAGAAGGGGAAAGAGGAAGGGAGAATGGGGACAGGAATGACAGCACAAAAAACAGGAAATGCATCTGTATAAAACCAAGGTCTGGTTTTACACAAGTTTCTGTTTTGTTTCTAAACGAAAAAGTTAAGTTTTTCAGAGAATTCCAGTTATCTACAAGCATACACAGTTCAGCTACATGGTAACACAGCAATTAATTGGCACAGAAATACATCCACCCTCAGCTTAGATAACCAGATTTTCTGCCAACACCACGGGACAAGCTGTGTCTTTGGGCGACATAGGAGCAAGCTGTGAGCCATCAAACTTGACCAGAGCAGCAATATGGACCATACAGAGCCAACACTTCGTGGAAGGTGGTGTGTCCTGAAAACTACGTGCAGGGTGAGGATGGGTCAGTGTGATGGGGTGTGCGTGGGGCAGCTATCAGTGTGTGTGTGCTGCTCTGCTCCTGCAGAACTTGCATGTCAACTTCCCGTGCTAAGGGAAGCTCGTGTCTCCAGAACTTACGAGCTGAAATGTGTAAGAGCCATCTGTACAGTCTGACTGGCTGACAAGATGAAAGAGGGCTGTGTGAGCCTTCCCCATTGTGTTCTGAGGGGGAAAGCCCAAGGATTTACACATTCCTTTTGTGTGCTCAGATGGGCCTGTGGTGAGCACACAGCTGAGCTGCTTGGCTTCTCTGCTTCTCTTGTCAGCAGCATTTTGGGAACACAAGCAGGGCACTGGCAAAGAAATCCCAGAAGTGCAGAAATATCCCATTAGACAAAAATATTTTGCTTCAAAATGAAAAAGTGCAGATCAACAAGTGTAAGTCACTATGTGTATTTGGAATTGAGAACTCACTTCCTGAGACAGGAACGAAAACAAAAACCAAACTCGCGGCAGTGAGGACCAACAAGCATTCCTCCTCACTGCCAGGCAGCTGCTGCTTGCCACAGGCATTCACTTGTCCCAAACCATTGAAGAAGATGGAGTTTCAGAGCTCACCAGAAAACATTTCACACCTTAAGAACTCATAAGCAGTGCCCCAACCCCCACGGCTCAGCGCAGCTGTCCTTGTAGACATCTTCTTTCTACCACATACACAGGAAAAAAATGGAGTGAATTTTGCAAGAATTATCTCAAAGGAAGCACCAGAACCTTGAAGGATAAAAGGACACTGTAACCCACTGAATCCTGACATGAATGGGGGGTGGGGAGGGAAGTCAGAGAATAAAAATAAAAATAGATCAGACTGCTATTTTAAAGAGCCAAAGGGAAATGTGAGAACTTGCTTGAGCAAACGCTCCAAAATCAAAAGCAGCAATGGCTGTTTCTCAGGAAGTTGTTATTCTGGATTTTCAAACTGCTTCCAAAAAGAGGACCAAATTTGATTCAGAATCAGTGTGTGGTGGTATATTTCGCTCAAAGATTCCATGGGTAAGCTTAAGATCCCCAAAATACAGAACATACGTTATAAATATCTTTGTATATTACCATTCAAAACTACCTATCACTCAATCTGAAGGGAACAATTCCAGCAAGTTGCTTGTCAGCACTTCACTCCATAAGCAGTATTCATCTGCTACCTTAGGCAATTCTGCATTTCTTCCAAGCAGTCACATATTGATAAATGGAAGCCAATTATCTTATAGATGGACATGTTTTCAGGAAATATCATCAGCCTAGGCAAGGTCTTCGAGTAACACATGAAAGCCTTGCAAAAACCTGGGAATCGAGAGTGATGCACTACACCTGAAGTCAGTCCCTGGGTAACTAACTGTAAACTTTGAATCAATCCATGTTCACAAGGCAATAAACACATTTACGTATGGCAAGACCAAATAGTCTTTTTTAAAAAAAGTGTCTCATGTGGTGTTCACGATCCAACCAGGCCGAATGTTTTCTACAAACAAGAATTGTAAGTGCTTGATCATTTACTGGGAAGGTGGGAGAATGTTTGGAACAGTCACCATTCGGCACTTGGAAGAATAAAAGACATGCAACTTCTGTAAATTAGGTGGAAAAGTATTGTTTGAATTACGTGGAAGGAAATATTAAAGAATTCTCAATTTTGACTCAGCCTAGTTGTGCATACTGGTAGCTGGTCACATACCTACAACAGGTAAGCCACAAAACCAACACAAAATGAGAACTAACTGTTGTAAGTTAGAATCTCAGTGAAAAAAACTATGCAGACTTCTGATCAGAGGCAAGTGGAAAAGGCTTGTACTTCAATGCTGTAGAACCCAGTGCTTATGGAAGAGAAGGATGGTGCACAGTGGGAAATTGCTAGGAGGTAACAAGCAACCATTCTGAACGAAGCTTCTGAGATTCTCTCATGTCTAGCTTTATTTTAATCAGGGTTTGAGGGGAGAGTTTTCACCAATAAAGGTCTGAAAGCCTTTGATCGGTCACTGTATCAGAATTCTATTTAATCTAATGAGAAAGCAAACAGAAGATCTGTTTACATGGACACCTCAAGCACAAGATTTGAAAAGATCAAAGTAATACATTTAGTAAGGACCTATGAGAGAAAGACTTAAGCTCTTCACGTAGCTTCCCAGTTCAACTTTATTACAAATGAGCTGAGGTGTTCTTTCAAATAGCAAAAAAGGTTTCTCGCTATTATTTTTGTTCCTTTACTATGTTACCATATTACTGCAGAGATCTGACAGGATGTTTTCAGATGGGTAAGACACAGACTTGTTTAAATCAAAATTAATTTCACACTAAATTTCAGATTTTTAGCCTTGTTAAGTTTTCATGACACATCATGGAATTCCATTAAGTATTAGAGTAAAACTAAGCACCGGAAAACATACAAAGATGTCTAAAGGTACAGAAAATCTTTTATTAGAATCTAAGTCAATAATATACGTGACCCAATAAAAGTCTTCCTCAGATGCTGTAACAAGTATTGAAATGCCATGTTTTCAAGAGACCATCTGTCGTTTTGACAATTTATGACAATTTTCAAGCCTTCTAGCAACCTTGATTCTACCTCTTTCCATAGCATGTTTTGCAGTGAGGCTTTCCCTCCAAAAGGGGCATTGATTTTCATACATTTGTAATGCTTTAGAAGTTCTCACATTATAGTTTGTAACAAGGAAACCCACATTTTCGCCATTTCACTCTGAGTGAAATATGCTCATCTGATGATGCTGAAGACCAAAGTCAAAGCAATACATGAGTTGTTTCAAATACTTAAATCTTGACTTACCAAAAAAGAAAGGTAAGCAACACAAGTTTTATTTTGCTTAGACAGTAGTGTTCGTACTGTTAATAATGCTAGTAGTATCATAAAGACAGCATTTCACTAGTTGTCAGAACTAAAGTCAAGTTTTGAAACTGAGGTCATAGCCTTGCAATAAAACCAGTCCTACTTATAAACAAGAAACAATCAAGGGATGTTGTGTCAAGGGCATCAAGAGAACTTGAACAAACTTCTTTCAGCAGATATTCTTTAGCAGCTCCCAGCTTGAAATTTCATCTTGGTCACTGGCATCCTACTGAAATCAGCACACTCGAGTTTTCATTTTAACCAGGTGGCTCAGTTTTCAATGCTTTGCTCATCATCTTATGATATATAAACCACATTTACTGGTGTAATTTTGAGTGACACCCATATATGAAACTCGAGATTTAAATATATCCCTGCACAACATAAGAGCTTAAAAAGTTACATATAACACAAAACGTTTCCTACCATACATAGCATGCGTCTGTTCATGCGCACCATACTGTGTTGCAGAAGAAGATACTAAACCAGGCTGTGCATGAGTTGGTGGTGCCATCATTCTAGCGTTGCCCTGTATTACAGGGCTATAAACATGAGGATGCTGCATTCAAGAGAAATAAGAAAAAACAGGCAGTTAAGATAATTGCAAGAAACTAGTCTGATCTAAACAATAATTACGTATTTAGAAAGAGCAATAGCTTGGCCTTATTGAAAACACAGGGCAAACCAAGAATTTTGTACTATCACACTTATCCCAGTTGTTCTAAGAACATAAGGATGTTTTCCACAGTGGATTAGAAACTGACAAAAACCACTGGCATGCCTAATTTCTGCCACTCTAATTACGTAAGCTTATGTACATAATCACATATTCATCCAATTAAGTCTGTTTATTTAAAAGCCTTTGAATTAAGAGAACAATTTTATTTTCAGAGCCTAACTAGATGTCCTGTCTCAGACCTGAAAGGAATTGCTCAAAAAAGGTGATATCAATAACAAATGACAACTTCTAAATTGACCATAAAACTGCTGAAGGCTTTGAAGCACTTTACAATACCAAATATGCTCCAGAACAGAGAAACCCTCCAGACTGACTTCTTAAGACCAGACACAATATGGTATTTGGGACTGAATCACTTGTCTATTTGTCGTGCCATATCACATACAGCAAAAGGACTCTTACCTGAGACTGGTAGTGTGGCACATGCTGCACAAGAGGCTGATTAGGAAACTGCTGGGGACTATACGCAACATACTGTGTTGAATAAGCAGGTGGTGTAGCTACAATTGGAGGGCCTGCTGCAGAGGCAGGGTGCATCATGGTGCTCTGATGATGTTGGTCTTGCCGCTGCTGTGGCATATTTGGTACTGCAAAGCAAAAAGCACCACACATTAGAAATACAGGATGAAAAATGTTAGTTTTACTAAAAGCTTTTACATTACAGTGCCACTGTTACCAAACGGAAGCTCCTCAGCTCTCATTTTTAACCTCCTTATTACACTACTATCAGAAAGCAACAACACAAAAAGGAACATTTGTCATCACTGTCTTTTAAACATATACACAGCCACAAACTCAGACTTGTTTATTTTGTGAAGAAAGGAAGGTGAAGAGAGAAAGAGACTGACAAGAATCAACAACAAGAGAGAAGGGTTATGTTAGGACACCTACATTAATTCAGTTTGATCCTATCCCCATCAAAAGGCTTCATTTATCCTTTATGGGAACTACTCAGCAACTGCTCCATCAACTGGAAAGCTGAGTGTTAACACTGCTTGTGCTCATGGCTGAGGAGAGCAGAATAAAGGTCTCCACACGGCTGCAATTTTAGGTATTTGCATCTCTTAATCTCTGTGCTATCCTTCAGGATAGCATGAAGTAACTTTCAGGTCATGGTCTACACTGAAGGGGACAAAACAATCCATAGGAAGAAAAGGAATAGAAATAATTGGAGGGTAGAAAAGATTAAGAGAGCAGAGTGCCATTGTGTGGGACTAAGCAACAGGGCACAATAGCTCCAGATGAGCTCCAGTTTGCTGTAGTGAGGGTGTAATTAATAACTAAGCTAACTCAAGCACCTGTAAACTCCACTGCAGAGTGCAATGTTGTCAGACCTCTTAGGGAGAGGGAGAGGGAAATGTTGAAGATATGTCAGTAAATTCACTCAATAATGATTATGTTTACACCGCAAATCAGCAAATGAAAAAAGTAAATACACAATACAACTTGTAGAGGGTAAAGGCACTGAACTCATGCAGCTTCTTCAGGGCTATGTTGCACACAGAATGGATACAGAGGAAATACTGACACTTTGGAAAGGCATTCAGAACAGAGACTGGCCTTGCAGGACAGGAGTACCCATCAGTATACTTCTAATTAAAACAATCAGCATTAGCAACCGAAAGATTTCATTAGTCAGATGACTGTGAAGCTGGTGTTTTTAAAGCAGAAATACATCGCAGGTTTTTGCTTCCCTGCTTTCAAAAAGGCCACTTGTTTACTTCTAAACTACTCTTTCAAATAATTTCCTACAGCAGCAGTTGATCTGCAGCACTGGAACCTATCATCATGAACCACTGTACAATGCTGCAAGAAAGCATGCACTATGTCAAATTAGAGCAATATCTGAAACAGGGCTATAAAAACAAGACCATTGTGGGTTTTTGCTCCCTCACTGCACTGAAGGGATGAGTGCATCTCACCACACACAGCCACAGGTGTCATTTGCTAAAATAATGGCATTGTTAGTCCAGCTGTTGCAGAGGGAATGCAAAAGGACGAACTGGAACCAGGAAAAAGTTATTTGCAGATGAATAACTATACTCTTTTTTCAGAAAGAAATTTTTCTCATTGACAAAAACTCTGTTAAGGCACCACTCAGGGCTCTGCTGCAAATCAGTACAAACAATACACCAAGTTCCCTTTTAAACAAATCTGTAATATTTATGAAGGAGGAAAAACAGCTTACACAAATTTTCCAAGTAACAGAGACCTTTTCCAGTTTGTTAAATCAAATTCCTAAAGCAGAAATGCCATGCTACTCAAACTTACAATGGATACAATGGATTTGGCCAAATTACATTACCTAGAAATGCCTATTTCCATTTAACTCACCTTCATTAAGAATAGCATTTAAAATCTCAATTTGAAAACAAAAGCACATGGGTTAGAAAATACACAAACATTTGTTATTTTGTTCATGCTGCATGCAAACTAAGAACCAAACAGGCAGTATTATTCTCACCTTTACCTGCTCTATATGTCTTGGCTTGGTTCACTGGCATGGGCGTCATGGGTATAGGATACAAAGGCTGAAACAGAAGGAGGAGTTTAAGCTAAAGATTCCTTTTAAAAATGTGTATGTGTCTGTGTTGGAGTGAGCAGCTTTCAGACCTTTTACTCTGAGTCAAAAAATAAAAAAGAAATACAATGACCTCTAATAACATTAGAAACCATTTTTTCTCCTTAAAACTTTACTGACACAAGTAAACACAACAGTCATCATAGCATATCTGAACTCTCTGTAATAAGTTTCCACGATGAAATTGGTTTCAAGACCCGCAATATCCTGGTTTTCAAACTCTTCTCAGAGACTATTTATACAATGTAATGCCTTCGGTTAAACATAAGACCGAAGCCTCACAGAAGTTTCTTGCAAACTCCTTTATTCCAAACAAGAAGAGCTCTTGTGACCTTGTTGAAGCTGACAACTAAATCACTCATTAACACATTCTGAGCATACTGAGTGTTTTATGAGAGCAAAGTTAGAACAAGAACTACCAAAACCTTTAACCACATAGTTAGAACTGTTAGCCACATTTTTTTTTAATAAGCAGCAACCATTTTGAGCAAGAGGAGGAAAGAAAAAAAAATACTCCAGATTTCAAATACAGTTTAGTGAACTCTGCCTAACCTACGTTTTCTTTCACCACTGTGACTAAGTCTGCACATACAACCAACCAAGACCATATGGTTTGCAATAACCTGTCAAGTAATGCTAGTATTGTTACTGCAAGCAATGTATTAAATCAAACAACTTTACAGCAGTTAGGTCTGAAAGCCCAGTGATCTCTGCAACAACCAGAAATTAGTGGGACACAGCTGGAAGCTAAGGACAAAAAAAAAAACAGTTGCATAAAACTTAAGTTAGCAGTACTGTGCTGGGAACAAAGGGGAGGAGGTCTGTGCAGATTAACAGTAAATGCAAGTAACAGCTGTTGGAATTTACAAGTGTTTGAGACTATTATAGCTCTCAGGTTGAAAGGCCACTGGGGGAAAGTCAGTATTTACATAGCTAAAACTGAACAACAATGTGATTGTTCCCATATTTATGGGAGTAATACTTAGATGTCCTAAGTCTCCCCTCTTGGCTGACAAGCATCTGAAAAGTGTCAACAAATTTACATTACTGAACTTTACCTGCACGCCTGGACTCACTGGAACCGGGTACATCATATTTGGTGCAAAACAAACAGGCTGAGTGTACACTGGAGTTGGCTGCTGATGGCCCACCATGGAAGGGCTTGGTTGAGCTTGTGGGCGAGGGGAAGTTGGTGTAGTAGAAGGCTTCGGCTACAGACAGAATTCAGCAATGCATATGTGAGATCAGCTTGACTGTACTTCGAGAAAAAGGTTTGCCTCTAAGCAAATGTTAAACAGTATCAATTAACTTACCTGAGCAAAAGATCGAGGGTTGAATTCTTTTGCATTAGGATTCAGTGTTGATTTTCTAACTTGCCTAAACATAAAGAACAGCAAAAAATATCGCTGAGCATTATTCCATTACAGCACATATGTTGAACTCCCTAACAATTAAAAATCTACAGAGATTAAATATTTCATTTCCATCTGTGAGTCAGATTTCTGAGAACTCAAACAACACAGCATACAAAAAGGCAATCTCACTGACACTACTCATACTGCACTTCTCCACAAAGAAGGTTTCCTGCTGTTGATACTTCAGTTCACATGAGGCAGGAAAACACTTAACTCATCATCTAGACATAGAACAGGCATCAAGAGGACTAGACCTACACTTGCAGCTCTACCACTGACTCATAAGATGGTTTTCACTCAGTACAGGCATCTCATCTGCTGTTTCCTTTGCTCAATTAAGAGACAAATTACATCAGTCATATAAACATTAGGATATTACATGTTCATAATAGCTTTTGTACTAACAATTAAATGCTAATAACAGATTTGCTTATTCTAAAAGACATAGTTACTCACTCAGAAGTATCCTTCTTCTCCTCTTTATCCTCTTTATCTTGTTTGCTTCCAGGACCAGATGTCTGTACACCTTGTGAAGTTACCTCTGGCCCTCGCTTTTGCTCAGAACTATTACTTATTGATGGAGAAATACTTGGACTATTGGGTTTGCTACTGCCACCGTTAGAATTAGTATTACTGCCAGTTTCTATGATAGGTTCTTTAGGGGCTGGTTCTGTCTTTTCTTTAACTACATCTCTCGATTTTTCACCTTCTCGGGTTTTGTTTAGCAGTTGATCCACTGCATCTGAAGAGGAACTTGACTGTAACTGGAAAAGAACCCAAGGTATATGTCCATTAAATTAATACACAAAACTAGGAACAACAACCTAACACCATCACAGAGTACAGTACAGTACAGTTCCACAGACCTTAACCATTTGGAAATGACCTTTTCAAACACGTATTTCTGATAGAAAAAAAAAAGAACACTGACAACATTTTCAGCCTACACTCTGCAAGAAGCTATTCAGAGGTTTGTCTGACCTACATGTTGATTAGGAAGTGACAGGAAAGCTTAAGACCACGCCTTAGATTCAGCCCCCTCCATGTCATTTAACAGTAACTCTTGAAAAGCTGACCTGATTTTGTAAATCATTACAACCAGGAAACACGCAGTGGAACCGTAGATATTTGTCTTCAATTTTCCTCATCTAAACACTCCATTAAACTCTAAAGCAGCTTTTCCACACACAGCATAAACATGTTAATTCTTTGTACCTAGCTATCACACAGGTTTTGAGCAGCATTTTCAATGTACAGTATTTAAGCTGATATGCAAACTTGTGCATTAGGCAATCAGACAAGCAAGATTTAGCAATGAATTTTATAACATTCAGTGTGGGCTCTTATGGACATTTTCACAAATTGAGCACAAGTTTTAAGGAAATGTTTCCCCATTAACATATGCAATGTATCCAGTTCATTAAAGTAATCTGGATGCATGAGAACTACGATACCATTAAAGACAGCACACAGGGAAACTTACCCTAAAGTCATTCTTAAATTTCTTTAAATCATCAATCTGTTTTCTATGTTCTGAAACAATTGGAGATACACCTGCCAAAGACAAGACCAAAATTGTCCAAGCATCACTAATTCAGGTTTTTATCTATAACCATCTCACTCCTAAATTTGCAAAAAGATAATGCTTGCATATCTACAAATTAAATACAGCTACATCACTTTATCTGCAATTTGGTATCATCCCATGAACTGCATGTATGAGGACACAGAAATAGTCTGTAAAAGCATGGCATTATGTAACTGACACATCTATAGTTCTAACACATCACACACTAAGACAGAAGCCCTGAGGTGTAAGGACTGCAGAACCCAGACGAACACAAAGAAGCATGCAATAGAATCTTCAAAGCATAACATGCCAGCATTTCAAAAATATCAGTTAAAGCTGAAATGCTGACCAAGTTCCACAATGTAAAAAGATTTTTATGAGAAACGCAATAACAAGCAATGCTGCAGAGAAAAAGGCAACGTTAAGGCATAATGGGAAGAAGTGTAGTTATAAAAAACTGCGTGGACCACAATGACCAGAAGTATTGTGTGCACACCTTTAAGTAAAAACTCCATCCAGACCAGGAGGAAAAAGAAAAAAGGGGAAAAAAACACCAAAAAACACACTATCCACATGAATATCTTTATACTGGAAGTAGATGAAATGAGTCAAGAGCAATACTTCAAACTGTAGGTCTTTGTCATTTTAGAACTGCATGATATCATTTTCCCTATACAACACCCAAGACAGATTGCCTCAAAGTTTTCCTTAAAATGTTAACTAAACTAGTCAGTATAGCAGGTTTAGGGCTCAGAATTATATATTACTCAAGTACTTATGGAAACTTTTGATACCAACCTTTGCTTTCAGGTTTAGGAAAACTAGGAGAAGTCTCACTTGGCTTTATATTCTCCTTGTTTCCAGCTGCAGAATTTTGCCTCTGGTCCTGAAGCCTGGTATCTTTAGCTAGAAAAGAAATTGTCAAAGTTATTCTCTGATACACAACTAAAACTGAATAAAAAGAGATAAGAAGATGGGAACAAAGAAGAGATTTAACCATGTTTAGCTTATAAAGAAAAATCTCTATGTTACACATTTTCTGCTAGCTCTTTAGGGTCTGGAGAATTATCCTTCCTCTGCCCATCCTATGGTTATTAAGTCAAATGAAAGTGTCCCAGTCCATGCTCCTCCCAGTCATACACAGATCCTTAGCTAGACTGAAAAAAAACTTTAAAATGAAAGGAAAGGAAATTATTTCCCATAGAAAAGCTCTTCATATGTAATTTCACAAAGATCTGAGAGTCAGATCTTTATGACTGTGCTCTTGAAATGTTTGTTCTTTCACTATGCTTATAACATTCTAAGAAATCAGCAATTTGAGTTTCTTCAAATGAGAAAACAGCAAAAAAAAAAAAAAACCATTTGAAAAAAAAATCCTAAATTAGGTCAAACATCCATTCTTCCATACCTGATAAAGGTCAGGGGAAATTAATTATACAGTCTAACTAAATAAAAAGCCTTTTGAACCTTACTTTTAAGTCATCATCACGGGGAAAAAGGGAACTCAGGACATAGAAAAATCAAGTGCATCAGTCAGA
This sequence comes from Phasianus colchicus, assembly GCF_987193195.1. Taxonomy (NCBI): domain Eukaryota; kingdom Metazoa; phylum Chordata; class Aves; order Galliformes; family Phasianidae; genus Phasianus; species Phasianus colchicus. The sequence continues at coordinate 7,282,106 of NC_143453.1, read as the reverse complement.
ATTTTTCCCATCATTTAATACTGCAGCTTTGGTCTTGAAAAAGTGTTCTCATTTTCAGAGATGAGGCAAGAGAAGCATTTGCCAACTAGTGAGGGTTACTCACCTTCATTGGAAGGGGTAACTGCTCTGTTGGATGCAGGGCTGGCAGGTGTCGGAGAGGCAGCTGGAACAGGCATGGCAACAGATTCAGTGGGAATAGTACCAGGCTGAGGAGAAGGCAGAGCTGGTCCTGCAGGAGTGCTGCTCTGCCTTGGGGACCTAGGCCTGTGTGTTTTAGGGGATAATCTTGGAACTAGAAACAAACAGGAAAAAACAGTTATAGGATAAGTTTCCTCATTTGCTCAGCAGTTTGCTTAATTTTAAAATGACTAAGAGCATGCTTTAAAATATTCAATGGAACATTATCTAGTGACTGAAAACCTGTTTACCTTTCAGGTACATCTCCTAGTTCTTTACAATGCAGCATTTCAGATAAACGGTGCCATTTTCCTGCAGATTGTCCCCTAACATATATCACTGCTCTGCAGATCCACCAGAAACTGCAATGTGGTCTCTGGCCCCTCAGTGGTACAAGAGCTCACATTAACAAAGTTTCAGACAGAAAAGAAAAAGGTGGTTGTATCTCCATACAAACAAATACAAAACATTTTTTGAAAGGCTGGGGGGGAAAAAAAAACAACTAACAATCACCTTCCACTTTACAGCATGCCCTCCTTTGGAGGTTTGCCAGCTGAAAAAAAAAACAACCAAAAAAACCCAACAAAAACACCCCAGCATATCTCATTGAAATATTTGATGTCCACTTTTGTCCCTGCATTAAAGCAGCAAAGAAAGCTGTGTATTCTTTAAAAGGTAAGTTGTACCTCCTGCTTCCTACTCATCCCACAGTGGCTAGTTAGCTCCTTTACGTCATACATTCATACATAAACTTCAAGTGAGCAAGAAGAAAGAAAAGTAAATTGTTTAACAGTTCTACTTGCATGTCATTGATATATAAAGTTGGGGTAGGAAGGGAAGATGAATTGGAAAGAATGCCAGAACAGAAGCGTTAAAAACTTTTCTACAAGGCAACCAGTTCTGTGGGGTTGTCTATGCATTAGGCAGTAAGTCATATCTGCTTTCTAAAAAATGCCTTCCCATTGCCCTTCTCTAGAATTCTAACACCACTAAAAAGTAGCAGACTCTGAACTGCTGCTCACTTGCACCTGGAATCAAGAAAGCACTCAGCTGCTGACAACTGACCAGAACACAGTCCCAACTACAAAACCAGGGCTGCTGTCACAAGACTGAGCTTTACATTTAAAGTCAAACATGAAAAAAAAAAAAAAAGCATTAGCTGATTCAGAAAACACATTGATTCTACTTGCTACTACACTACTTATGACAAACACAACACAACCACTTAGAATCTGCATTGTTTTTTAAAGAGAAAAAGAACATCCAACTTCACTTGAGTATCATTTCATCTTTTCTTGTAATGCCAGCCTTCCTCTACCCAAATGCCTCACTCCTTTCTGAACCATAACAATCCAGCTAGGCTGTCACTAACCAAATTCTAACTTTTCCTCATCTGCTTCAATAACATGCCAGAAGGTTATTTCTTTTGACAACTCCCACATTTTTCCTTTCTTTCATACAGCAACTGACCTATCCTCTCCGCAATTCAGACAATATTACACTTTAAGGATCAACTCACCAGTTGTTTCACTAAACCACCTGATAACATCCTTCTCCAGCTACATCTAAGCAAACTAAGTTAGCAGACCAGTGTATTCAGAGCCTGGGTTGTCTAGAAACGCAGTACTCTGCTTAGCATTAAGACTCTAAGATACCCCTGGCAAGCCATCTGCAATAAGCCAAGCTTTACCTACCCCCACTGACAACTGATGACCACGTCCCACCTGAAGGGCTGCCTCGTGCCACTGCAGTAGTAGATGCTTCCCCTGGTGCATTATGAGATACAAATTCTAAGCCACTTGAAATTGTACCCCTACCAGTAGAGACTCTGTGACCTCGAGGGTGCCGTTGTGCCTTAGGAGACATCCGTGGAGGCCCTGAGAAAAAGAAGACAACCCCACACAATAAGTACTCAACATCCATCACAAAGCATACTCAAGTATACTGTCTGTTTATAAAAGTGGATTTAACCTAGTAACTCACAATAATGCAATAATACAATCACACTGGCATAGACTAGAACCAGGATCTACGAGACCAAGAAAGATCAAGCCACTGCTCCGGCCAGACTAGCAGCATCCTCATCACCTTACTAAGAAAAAGTATATTAATTGATATTTAGAAGTTTTACCAGATTTAAAAATTTGAATCCAAGCACCCAATATTGCTTACAGAAAGAAAAGACAAAAAAATTAGTGGCCCATCTCCTGCTGGATAATCACAGTTCTGGGCCATCAAACATTTTCAAGAGGTAGAAAAAAAAAAAAAAGGATTGCATTGTTTTTGTCAGGTGGTCAGTGATGCCAAACATTGATTTACAGAGCAGTTGCCAACACTGGCTGACCAACGCTGTTGGGGAATTCCAGCAGATCATTCTGCACAGAGGCTGAATTGCCTGCAGCAGGTCACAATTCATTAACAAGTCAGCAAAATTGCAACTAAACAAGTTATTGTTATCCCAAGGTTCCAGTCATGCATGTTTAACACCAGAAGCTGAAGTCATAAGAGAATACAGTAATTCTGAACAATTTATACAGCTGCCACAGAAAAGTTGTACTCAAGACTAAGCAGCCAGTCTCTACATTCTAACAACATTTTCTTTATAAGATCAGACTCAAATGTTGATACCCTAGAAGGAAAAATTGTGTATAAGCATAAGACAATCTGGCTGATTACAGTTCATTTTTCATTTAGATCAGTAACAGAAGTACAGGTAGCAATTTCCTGGTTTCATTTATATAAGGCTCTAAAATACCAAGTGCCTCTTCTGGTTATATAAAACTTTAAACATTAGCCTCTTTTTTAATCATGAATCTAAAGCACGCTTGAATCCAAATTATATACAAGCAAGTATTTTACAGAATACAATTCCCAGCAATTCTCATGTTGCAGTAAGCAGTTCACTGCATGCCTGACAAGTCAATCACAAGTGCTCAAAAAATAACTGAATTTGTACACAGATTCTTTATATCTTGCTACTTCACAGAAATCTGACACTGATAAATTTAATTGGCAGTAGAACACCGTGCAGACATGTTTCCTACTGTCCACTTTTTGGATACAGATCATGCTGAGCATTTATCAGGCAAGCTGTAGAACATGCTACTGATTCAGTGAGCACGCTTCTCTCACCTGGCTCCAGCAGAGCCTACGATAGCAGAGAGAGTGCATGTTTCCAGGGAGCTTAGGTAGCCAGCTTACATTTTTCCAGGATTGCCAGACTGTGCTGTGCAGGACAGGTTTTGGAGTTGGTTTTTTTTTTTTTTGGTTTTCTTTTGAGTGTACTTAAAAATTTAGACTTTTTTTTCCTTACTGTACCCTCACAGTACAAATACATTTAGTTCAGATTCTACTGCATACAGTTACAAAGGATCATGTGTCAAAGTTTCCCCGCATACATTTGGCTACTAGGGACTTGTCCTGCCTCAATGCAAACTTAGACCTAATGTTTTCTACGAATTTATCTTTGAAGCAGCTCATCCTATCCCATTCCACACTGCACTTGTTTAAATATAGTGTTCTTTTTTTTTTTTTTTAATAAATAAAAGGTGATTGAATCATTTTAGTTAAAATTTGAAACTGCTTTTTGTGAGACAACTGTTTTCATATATTTTTTAGATTTTTATAATTTGATATTCCTAACAGTGCTCTCTAAACTTATCAGGTCCTGCATGCTGTTGTTGGTTAAGACACTGAGCAGCGTTTACAAAGCTGAGTTTATTTCATACCAACTTGGGAAATTTCACAGCTTTATTTTGTTTTTGTAAAGCTCTTCAAATAAAAAGGTTAATAGAAATAGTCTGATAAACTAAAGTTAAACACAAATTATAGGTTAAGTAATGAAGAGGAAAAACAATTTTGTAATTAAACTCACAAAGGAGTTAAACAAAGACAAACAAAAACATGAACAAATCGTGGTATTGTACCTTCTGAAGACATGCGTTTAGGCATAGTAGAGACAGGAGCTGGAGAACCATGAGCAGAGGGGTGAGACGGGGGCCTGGAGGGCCGCGAGGGGGGCCTGGAGGGCGGCCGTGTAGGGGTGGCTGCCCGAGGTGGAAGAGAGTTGGGACCTGACTGGTAGCGAGAAGGTGGGCGAGAGGAAGGAGATGGGCAAGGCGATGGCCAGGGAACACCTGACAGAACAAATGATATGAAGGAAAGTATAAAAACTAAAGAAAAATTATGGGGAAAAAGGTCAACAGAAAAAAAAAAGTAAAATATGACAAAATGATTTCTCATGTTTAACCCTTTGGGGATAGGTTAATTTATTTCTGCAACCAATAAAATAGTCTCTGTAAGGTTCTTGACTCTGCTTCAGGTCAAATTTAATATCTGAACATCACAAACTCCCCAAAGGGTTAATTAGGATCTACAAATACTACTAAGGAATAGACAGTAAAGTTTGATCTGTTAGCCTATCATATATAAGTTCTACAGTACGCATCGGTCCTCCATCAGCTACCAGAGGCTCTCGTACAGTGGTTCACGTGTAGGACTGAACGCACAAACTGCTACTTCCAAAGCAAATGATGAGCAGTATCAATTCTAGGAACTGTATCTTTACAAAAAACAGCGGTGTTCAGTGTCTGAATCCTGACATCTATGCCTCTATCAGTTACCTGCGGTATTAATGTGCTATTTTAATCTAGGATACAGGGTTCATTGTTTTCAAACCAAATACGTTTTATTTATAAGCCATTTTGAGTATGCTAAGTGTATGATGTTGATTCAGCGAAGTAATAGGATGGCACAGACCACAAATGGTACAAATTTCAACTTGTCTGGGCAAGACTCAGTTGTACATCCTTTTTACATTTGACTCTATTTAAGAAGAAGGTTTCACTTACCTTTACATATTTCTGACTTCCTCTCCACATAGAGGCACTTGAGCATTATGCTTTTTTTTTTTTTAAACTATAATTATTTTTAACTCACAGCAATCTCATTTAATAGTACTTTTAACATATAAAAACAATGCCTCAAAGGGAAGCTGCTGCTAATGTCCATCTCTCAAAAACTGGTATTCAGTTTATAAATCACCAATTTCTGCTATTCAGTGCCTAGCAATGTCCATTCATAAATGCTACCTATGCATACAGCAGAAAATACTCAAGTAACTATCTGGAGAGAAGACTTGACTGATTTTCCTGTAATAACTTTTCCTAGTTTCCCATCAATGGTTTTTCCACCCACATGATGGTGAAGCCAGCGAGTTGCTTTCTTCTCTATAATAGGAAGCAGAACTCATCCGAGCACCAGGAAGGAAGGCACATACCTCCTCCAGTACAGCCACCACCTCCCTTTCACTAGATGTCAGTATTGCTATTCCTCAAGAGAAAACTAAGCAGTAGTATAAAAAAATACAAAAAAGCAATTTTTCATCTTTAAAGCTGCAGACTGCACCATCATGTAAGACAAAGGTAGAAAACAAGTGACACTGCTGCTCTGCAAAGCTACATACAATGCATTCAAATGAATGTTTTGTTACCAATACCTTAAACCCAGATGAAAAATCACCACCTCTGTGTTAAATGATGCATGCTAAGCAGCTTGTTAAATACACATCCTAAAACCACATCATATGCAGTTTCAATATTAATTAGGTAATTTATTGCACTTTTCTAAGGCACATTAATTTCAACTTCAGATACTTGCCTCCGTTAACTACTCTTTGATCTGCTCCAGAGTTAGGACTGAAATCTGAAGTGTGGGATCCAGACCTTGAAATTGGTGGGCCTGATCCAGACTGGCCCATCCTTGGTGAATTTTGTCTTCCACTTCCCCAAGACAGAACATCCCTGTTTCTCCCGCCAGGTGGAACGTACTTACTTTCCCTGAAACACAGCAAATTTCTATCAGTGTTGAGGAAGATCTGGAAAATAACGAGTTTAAGAACTCTTTGCAGATACTTCCTATCTTTCTCAAAACAAGCTCAAGAAAAGTTCAAAATACAATCAGACGCTGATCAAATATTCCCCCTATGAATTATCCTTTGATAGTCACTACACTTTCCACTTCTTAAGAGCCCACAGACACTGAATGCATTAGCACTAATGCCTGAAATTCTCCATGACATGCTGAAACCACTGCCTTTTCCTGTAATTTGGTATGAATTCACCACAGTGAAATATCAGAACGGAGAAGTCTGTTTCATTACAGATAATACAGGGCCAAGTAGAGGTGTACAAGTCAGCAGGAGTGCCAACACTAGCAAGTGATTGTTTACACAAGATTCCTAACCTAATCAGCCCTGCTGAAAAAGCACAGTTTCAATGAGTAAATTGCTACTGTACCAAAATATGTACATCATTTAAATAAAAATACTATTCATAGTGTATGCAAGTACCTAGTGTTCACACCATGACCTTCTCGCTCATTAGCATTTCTCTGAACAGCAGTATATTTTTCTTCTTCTGTCCTTTCATCATTTTCCAAGGCAACCCGAGCTTTGTATTGGGCACTTGATTCAATTTCCTCTGCTAATTGAGTTGCTCTGGCTTCCCGTTTCAAAAACTCTTCTGAATTATCTCTTTCTAATGGCACCCTGAAAGACAATGGAAGGCAAAGAACATCTGAAATGAATTCAGAAGTACAAAGAACCTACAAAATTATATAGCATTAATTCTAGAGGGACAAATTATGAACTAAAAAAACAAAAAGAAAGAAAATAACACACAAGCTGCTTTTAAGCCAGGAGACTTGCTATGCTTTTTCTAAGGATAGCAATATTCCTAGACTGGTTTGACATTACGTACAAAATCAGTGCCATTTACCTGCCTAGAGAACAGAGGTCAGGATGCAGAGCTTTTTCTCATGACATGCAGATTCCCCAGTCCCTAAAGCTATGCAAAGTCTCCAACTTTTAACAGGGCTGAGCACATTAGCAACAAAAAGGCCTTAGCCCATTATTTAGATAGGAAGCTAATTCAAGAGACCAAATTTGAATTTCTTTAGCAATTTACACATTCACAATAGATGGAAGAGTCCCAACACTACTGAAGTTAAGAGTTAAAAACTTAATCCTCTGATAATTCTAGTCACAGAATTTCAGTTCTCCAGTTATGAGTAACTGCAGAAAAGATGAATGCAGCAGAAAAGATGAATGCAGTACTTTAGAGCATGGGACCAGAAACCCAAGACTCATTTGCCATGTCCTGGAATCTCAAAACCATTCATTCTATGCATTATGATATTAGGTAATACCACACTACAACAAGCATACATAGCCTTTTTGGGAAAGCCACCACATAAGAACTCAGTACAGGAGCAATGAATTACTAAAATAATGAACTATGACATGACACAACTGAGCTGACACTTCCTTCTGTCCATCTGCCACTGCCGTTTTTCACCTGTTCGAATTTCTGTGTCAGGTTTTATGAAATAACTTTGTTCTTTGATTTTGATTCAAATTTTGAAGTTCTGAAGGTTGTTTCATTGACTTTACAAGCTCTATGTAGAGCTGAGACTCTGACTGTGCAATGTTTGGTATTAGATAATAGGTACTGCACTCGTTTAGGATAATACAAACAAAGAACAAAGGAAGTAGTTGGAGAAACAGCCCAAGTAAGAAATAATATGTGCAAGATTACTCAAGTGTTGGTGGCAAGGCTATGAAAGCAAGTGGCTTTGCCAAATTGTAACACATAGCTCTGCTACTGCAGCAAAGTCTCCCTCCTCACACACACTTTTGGCCAGCTGCTGCCATTATCAATGGTGGCTAAGAGGATGAAAGAGAAAGCATGGCCTCACAAATAAGATACATGTGAGCGCAGCAGCCATCAACACAGCCAAGGAGCGTGCTTGCTAGAACACAAGCTTGTGCCTTTATGCAGACTGTCAAACTATACCTGCTAATGCTAAGCTCTGGGAAGATAAAATGAACAGTATACCCTGTACAATCCTTCAACTGCACAGCTAAGCATCTAGCTGGGCCATGCTCATCGTATGCTTGGAAAATCAGAATAAGTTTCCCAACTAAAGCAACAAAATGCAAAGCAAGTTGCTTGGCTAGGAAATAATGCAATTTGTCTCCAGCAATTAAAAGCCACCTTCATGTTCTTAATTTGTGTCCATTAATACCCATAAGGCGGAAAGATCGCAGACTAAAGTTCAGAAGTACAAAGAGTACTTCAGTGTACTTCATTGCTTTAGAAACAGCTTCCCTAGGATGCTGACATAAGCCAATTAAGCTTTTGTTGAAACACATCTATAATGTGACAATAAAATGCTGAACAAGAGATGTGCAGACAAAAAAAATTAGAAAATAAAAATAACCACCACAATTCCTGGACGTTCACAACCAAGTTTTATACTTTGTGGGTAAAAAGAGTGGGAAAATAAAGACATTTCATGATGGCTGTTCAACATCTGCAACTGGTTTGTGTTGTAGTTGCAGCAAACGCTATAGCTGCAGACTACTGGGAATGGGTCCAGGCTGCCAAAATAAGCACAGCAGACTTCATACTTCTTCTATATTCAAGTTATTATACTGTAACTAAAACTTTAGGTCTGCACAAGTCTGCTAAACAAGTTATCCACAGCACAAACCCCCCTCAAAATATCAGCAGCATTTCAAGACTCCAATACCTACGTTATGAATAATCACAATAAAATTAGGATTTAATCAGACTGTTCTGCTGGGTTAAACACAAACTGTGCATATGGCAGCTACATAAAGACGCATTATAGTTTCACAATTTGGTATTTTTCACTCTACTTGTAAAAGTTTTTCTAAGAATTAAGCGTTATTGCATGTCTAAATTCAGAAAATGTTGCAACAGGAATGAACTGTGCCCATTTAAGGGAATATATACAGATTGCTACATAAACTATTCACAGAAATCTGGCAAGGTTTCTTAAGCACTATTCATTCATTATTTTTTTTTCAGTTATTTGATTCCAAACCTTAGAAAGTATATAAAATTATCTTGAGAATACGAGTTTTGTCACATCAGGGAAAACATGAAATACAAATCTAATAAGAAAATATTTTAGAACTTACGTATAAGAAGATAAACTGCTGTCATATGTTGATATTACACCATAATTTTCTTCATTGTAACGAAACATGTCATTGGGATCCCATCCATTGGACTAGAAAAAAATAATGCTTGTTTTTCAAAATGCCATTGGAAACACATTCCCTTAAAAACAAGGGCTGGTGGCAGGAGTTAAACCTTTTGCTCTTTTGTCTTGGCTTATGAATTCACTGTTCATATCAGAAAGTTAGCAGAGCCACAATTTATTTCAGGGGTCTTTGTTCATCAGCTGAAAAGCCAGATAGGTTTCTCTTTTGCTTTGTGGTTGGTTGGTTTCTGTTTTCTAAGCACCATGCCCTCTCTGTACTAGTTAATGGCTAACACATAGCATGTAGTTCTGAATGTTAGGAGCATCCCTTGCTATGACAAGCACTGATACTTCCCAAAAGCACTATTAATGCAATTATCTGAGACACGCCACAGGCAGAAGACCCCTGGTGATCAGGGCAACTTCCCCACTTTATGAAGTATGCTATTACAGCACTCAAGGCTTTAACCTTCACAAATGATTAATGTTTTGAGTGTTTCATAAAAGCACTGACAGCACTAGGTATTCCAACAAATCTCAGCTGTACAGTACATACACCAAAATTGACAGGGTAACTGTTCCAGCAAGACAAAGTTAATATTCTCCACAATAACTTGACTCCATTCTTGCCTTTAACTCAATGCAGCAGAATACCTTGCTAAGAAGAACGCATGGTTGAGTAAAAGCTGACTCTATGATATACAAAGAAGCTCCATTTAAGAACATACTCTTCATCTAACGATGCATAATCTGCTGAGATTGTACCTGTGCTTATAAAGCCATGGCTCAGACTCCTATCAATTTCCTACATCTTAGCTCCGAGACAGTTAGCTAAGCACAATTTCACCATCATTTACAAATGCAGTGATCGTCAGACAGGAATGCTCTGATTAAACATAAGTGACTTCAGTGTGTTGCTGAATGTGGAGTTCTTAATAAAAACTCCTTTTTCAGCCAGTCCTTGAATCAAACATGTTCCTTACCCCAGCAGCTGCCATTTGTCAATATTTGCCAAGAGTGGCATTTGAAATCCAGCTATTCTTATTCAAATTTTAAGAAAGTGCTGGGGCAGCCGCTAGCAAAGACTGAACATATAGGCCAGCATCTTCAGCCCCATCACTAGAATAAAATACAGGAATGTCTGTTGCAAGGCACATCCAGAGAAGCAGCCTGCTTTCTAGAGACCGCCAGAACCAATAAAAAAGCATTACTTACAACATCTGTCTCCAGTGCCTCAAGCTCCTCAGTAGCGCTGGTCTCTCCTCCATCCCACGGCTCAAGATCCTTTTCTTTGTGCTCACCATTTACTTTAGCACTGATGGCTGAGTCAGTAAAAGCATCTAAAAGGGAGCAGGAAGGGATGGAGGTGAAATCAGTTTGATTAGGCACAGGAAAACAATGAACTCACCAGTTTATTTGAGGAACAACCAAACACATCTGAATTGCAGACACATTAACATCATTCACCTCTTGTAGCTGCTATGCTCCCTGGGACTACATCAGAGTCTGCTGACGTTTAGAAAAACCAGGAAGTGCAGACTAACTACAAATAAATCTATTCACAGGATGGGATTTTTGCAACTTTAAGTATGAGACAAGGTATCAAAGAATAGCAATAATAATTTGCAATTATTTCCAAAAGTTTTACACAAACTGCACATATGGTTTCTGCTAAGAATGGGACTACCTGGGAGTGCCATTCCTACAGCAAATCCAAGATTCGTATACTATGCTTGTTGTCCAGGGAGCCTACACATACTAACAAATTATGCAAATAGCAAAAAAAAAAAAAAAAAGCATGAATGCACCCAATCCCATCCCTTAAATGAGCAGAATACAAGCTCCCCCTCAATTTCCTGAATTCCTTCTGTCTCCACAACTCACCACACCAGCATGCACGCACACAGCTGCACTCCCTTTGCAGTGTAACTCAGTGACCCATTAGCTTGGGGTACTCATTCAGTGAGACAGCAGCAGAGAAATTCTGTTTCCTGCAAGCCTTTTTCAGGTAGCAGCTTACCCACATCACACAGCAAGATTCAGAGACACTCTTTTTCTCAGCAACATATGAAAATAAACATGCCATTGATTAGCCAAGTGTGCTAAGGGTATGCAATTTTTTTAATACAAATTGTAAAAAAATTATATAAAAAATAAAGATCACGAGCTTTTATTTTTACTTGTTCGTGTTTCATCCAAGTCAGACTAAGAAAATGGCTGAAGAAATAATACTACAACATTGAAGTACTGTAAAAGGGGAAAAAAAAGTACAAAGCCGTTCATCAAAGAAGCCAAGTTTTTCTATTCTGTAAGCAACCAAGTCTTAGAGCTGTCTGCAAATTCTTAGATTACTTAAACAGAAGGAATATTTAAAAATAAAATAAGCTTTTCTGAGTGCCTTCAGCCTAGAATTTCTCATTATAATTCTAAAGAAAACTAAGAAGCAAACACTTCAGGTCTTTAAAAAAAGATGAGGTCAAACCACCAGGCAGTGCTAGATAGGAAGAGTATGGCTTAAATTAACTTTTGGCAAGATCTGAAATCCTACGAGGAGAAATGAACATGAAAGCCATCATGAAAAGAATTAACAACATCTGAAGTGATTTGTTGGCCACCACTGTTGCAGAGTTTAAACAATGACCGAAGACTTTTCTTAAGAGACTGTCAACACAGCCTATTATCCCTATTTTGCCCATTTCACAATCAAGTTCTGCCCATAGATTGCCATGATCTATCCCCACGTATTGCCATTCTATCAGAACTGTGCTTAGCTCTGTATGGTACAGGACAGGCTGTCTCATGAAATGCTCAACTCATACAAAGAGAGCAAAGAAACAACAGGGAAGCGATTCAGCATGTAAGCGTTGTTAATAAGCATATGTGAAATAAAATGTTATAGAAGATATACAGAAAGAAAGATGTTTATTAGCTGAGCATTCATTTCAAATACAAAAGAATCAGTAAAATGACGAAAAGAAAGCCAAATGAAAGCAGGCCACCCTAATGAGGGAAACCACAGTTAGGGCTCGTGTGAAGCTGCAAAAACCTGCATCAACCACCTGGTGAGACCTTGGGGCACAGTTCACCAACAGAGCTGCGATAATTCCTCCACAGCTGAAGGTTAACACTTCCAAGTGAGATCATTTCAGCTTCTCACTACATCTGATGCCTCCAGCAGGCACATTCTGGGGTTATTGGTACACTGTTCTGAAAACAGTCATGGTATTGTTGTGCTAAATAGTAGTGCTGATGCAACTTTTCAGTGGTTGCAATTCCAGCTGCTTAGAATAGGTAACAATCAGGGGTGGGAACAGAAGTCATTGACTGACTGCAAGGTATTCCAAATGATTCTGTGAAGTTACACATGCATGTTTTACAGTGCTATAAATGTGCCAGCAAAGAGATTAAGCTTCCATTATATATTATGGTAACAGAAGCGTTATGAAAGGCAAGATGCAGAGACAGAGTGACTGCCAAAAAAGTTACCTGTTTCTGAAGGAACTACAAACAAATATGGAGAGAGAAAAAAATGGAAGACATCAGATATAAACACAGGTGGATTTTTTCCACATTATAAGGCTGAGTTCAGGCACAACTACACTCTTTCAGGCCCCTTCACAGACACATTCAAGCTGATTACACATCTCTCACCTTGTAAAGATGATTTCCATGTTAAAACTTCAGCAATATTCCCCCTATTCACAATTCCCCTATTCACAAGTGTATTTCTCTACTTTGCCTTGCTAAAATCCCTCCGGACAGCCTTCAGATTTGTAAGGTATATCAATCTGACAGAAAACATCTCAGTTTCCCTTCATGCAAACAGCTTTTAAGATACATTACAAGAACAGATGTTTAAATGTAAACGGGAACTACATAATAACAAAGTGCTATCTAAATCCACAGTGAAGGAGTAATGAGAGCACACTCAACTGGAGTGCAAAAGTAAAGCATTTGTATCTGGAAGCTGTACATTCACCTTATCAACACCCCATAGCCAACACAGCCATAATCTAGACCAGCCAGTGCTGCTTCTGTGCCTAATGCCATTCATTCACTGCCTCATACCTGATCCTCCCAGAGTTGGAAGCTACCTCTGTCACTTATGTGACATTTGCTTCCACGCTGCTTCACTGGGGGAGAGGGGGACTTCCTCTAACAAAATGAGAAGACACGGACGTGAGGACTGAGGGCAGTACCTGATGGAGGCAATGTCTGTATTCTCAGAGGGTGTTTAATTAATTTCTATTAAGTAATTTCAGGAAAAAAAAACAACCTCCACACAAAATGTTCTGGCATTCCAGATACTGCAAATAAAATAGTAGCTTAATAAGACTCATACTTAACCCACTAATTTTCCTATTTAAAAAGCCACATAAGAACCATCAGCAGAGCGCTGTCAAAAATTGAGATACAGATGAACTGGTGGGACAAGGCAACACAAAAACTGCACCACCTAATGAGTGTTACAGGCCTGAGGAAGATTTGTACAAGCAATGCTAAGTTTCCCAGTAGAATCCAGTATATCACAGGGCACAGGATGCCCCTCTGCTCTTCACCTTTCTTTCATTTTAGGATACAAGTGAGATTGCAACATGAGCCTAACCTTTACAGCTCAAAAAAAGCCAGTTAGAAAGAATTCAAGCTACAAAGGCAGACTTCTAGTCACACAGCAGTCTCACGAGTAGTCTGAATGTAGCAGAAGGGTACTTCAAGGCACAGCTCACTATTATCCTGGAACAAACAGTAAGAAAGACACAGAGGGACACTAAGATTAAAAAGAAGACAAGACAAACAAGGCATGAACAAAACTGATGAGCAGCACAACTGGGAACACACAAATTCTTCAAATCATTGTTTCCAAAACAAAGATACTGCTCTTAAGATTATTAAGGAAGTAGAAGCTAAAGCAAACTGCTGCTCTGGGTGCCAACTGGCAGAGGGTTAGCACGCAAGATATCGACTGCATGCTCACACTCCCCTTAGTTGGGGCCTCATATCTCTGAGCTGTTGAAGGAGCACCTCACGTGACACCTTGACACGGCCAAATTTTTATTCACTTCATTTTGTATATGGGTAAAACTCAAATAAATGATCAAATGAGAGCTGGCCATAAAAAAGTGTGAGCTGTATGTAACCCTCCACTAGCTTCCACTGCCTCTGAACCCGCTCTGCATGTAGTCTCCTGAGCAAAGAAGTTTCCTATGTTAAGGCCTCACTTCTTGTCTCAGCCTGCTAACTGGGAAAAATAATCCTAAGGACAACTTTACACAACAGAAATTCACATGAAGCAGAAGCAAATCAAGTATATGCATTCTAAGAAAAGCCTCAGCTTGGGCAAATTCTTCAAGTGTGTGCTATTAGATGACTTAGAGAAAGGATTGCCAGAATGGAGCAATTAAGAGTGCAGGTTTGATTAAATTTGGCATTATAAAAGCTTGTTTTCTCAAACATGTTTTGTGCTCATGGGGAAGAGCACAAATATGCATTTAAGCACAGTTCAAAAGCCATTAAGCCAATGTGCATTAGGTGCCAAAGGTGTTTGTATTGCACACTGCAAACTTTGATCAAGTTCGCATGGCTCAAAGAAAATTGATGTTTCAGCTTAAATGTTACAAAACAACTAAGAGTTTACTGTTGAAACTACTTACTACTGATTTAAAACATTAAAACCAGTTACCACTAGTTCTCCAGGGCGAACATTTCCTTCCTTTGTTCACAATATGCCTCCTGCTATTCCCCTTCCAACACTTTCTCTGGAAGAATGCCCCTTTCAGTGCTAATTCAAGGAAAAACTTAAATAGCCAGTTCTCTCTTGCCTTTTTTTTATTGGATTTGTATTACTTTTCTCAGAGTGTAGTGACTGTGCCAAAAAAACAATAAAAACATTGTAGAAGCCTATTACTTTAACAGTAGTTATGATCTTGAATTTTCTTGTCTTTAAAGAGGAGCCAAGAAGACAACTCAAGCCTTACTCAAATTTGAATCATATGCAAACCAGCAGAGCTGCCTGATCAGTGTTTAGGACTACAGGAAACGCTGTTAGAAGCTTATTCTGTAGAAATGTACCCTTCTATTTCATTTGTATGGGCCTAATAATCTAACTAGCAAATCTGCTTGTACTGCAGAAAGCCCTGACTCCACTGAGTGACCCTCAGATGATACTTTTGATTCCTTTTGAAGCCTGACAAGAATCTACTCGAGCACAAAGGTCTAGATAGAACTGACAAAGTTGCAAATAAGGGCTCAGGTAGCAAGGATAGATTTATTTCTTGAAGCTTATGCTGTCAGAAAGTTCTTATCTACACAGTCCTACTTCCCTGCCCCCTCCCTCCCAACACTTCCAATTTCCACAGTCTAGGTAGGCACCACGCTTTCTCCACTGATCCAACTTAAGGTGCAATGTCATGCTTGGCATAGACAAATTTAAGGCTGTTGCTTCCAAACAGTGGTTTCACCCACCTCCAGCTTATACTGCCATTACCTTCCCTGTACTCACACCACTGATGCTGCTGCAGGATTAATTATCAGCTCGTTGCTCCAAAGCTGCACAAGTAAGATAGCAATGAAAGGTGCTTGGCAGACTACTTTGGATGGTTTTTTCAGAGATAACTGTATTTTCTACTCCTTCTGAAAGAAGAATCCATCCCATTCTCTTTCTTTCTACCTACTGCTCTTTACTACTCCTCTTCCAGTCTGCTTTTCTATTTCTGACTTTGACACAAAGGCAGAGACAATGAAGCAAACACCTCTGCTGGTCAAGTCTGAGGGTAACTCAGAAGATCAGTACTCAACATCTAAGGAGCACCATTTGGCCAAAGCTCCCCCAGCTCAACACAGAAGGAAATGCCAGAATAAAAATTCACATGACCCCAGACACAGCATAGTATCTTCTGCAAAAAGTAAGTTTACTTCAAGGGCTCCTCAGAGGTCTTGCATTTGTCTAAGCACAGGGGGGAGAAACTAAACACATACACCCCACCCCAATAAACTCTACTCTAGCAGATAATAAGCCTCTCCTGTAGCAACCAAGTGCCTGTGGAGTGCCCTTTTGTTTGATTACATTTTTAAGTGAGAGCTAGCTTTCTTTCCAATGAAGCATCTCCAAACAATATACTATCTTGTCTGAAATAGCCAAAAGACACTGATGGTTAGGCAATTTTAAAAGACTTCTTCGTGGGTTCTGTAGAAGCAAATAGCCTCTGTTTTATATGAAGCACAACACCATCAAATGGAGCTGGGCACCAGATGGTAACAACTCCCAGTGCAAACGTAGCAGGGACCACAATCCCCTTACCTAGAAGTTCAAATTCAGTTCTTACTGTGGATCACACAGACTTATCTGACCCTATCACCAAGACTTGGGTTTCTTTATAAGAACAAAACGCCCACAGTTCCTCTTTGCATGTGTGTTCATACACACTCATTCTTTTGAATCTTTGCTAACTCAACTTCCCAAGAAGCAGAAAGCCTTTCATTGCTCTCATGTGCAGGTGTGATCAGAGACTGGCTTGTGCTTTCAAGTGTGGTTTCACGATAATAAGTTGTTGAGACAAAATGGAAAGCAGATTAATTTACCCACTGCGAGTTATCAAGTTCTGCAGCCTTCCAGTTTATCTCACTCTGTCTGTACAGTTTTATTTCAGCTCTCCTCTCCAGCTACTTAAAAGATTTAGATGCAAAGACATTCCACCTCATAATGCAAACTGAGTGACTGTTCAACCTAAAGCAGTCATTTTCTTCTAGAAAACTTCCATTCAGTATTATTCCTAGAAGTAGTAGATTTTTTCATTCCATCTGTTCACTAGAAATCTAGAAAGATAGGGTAATGGAGAATCCAGTTTGCATTTACATTAAAGTGATGTTCATAGCAGATCTATTACAAAACAGCTTTTGTGTAATTCAAAGTCAAAATCCCATCCAGAACCTGGAGCATATCTGCATTTCAATGCTACTGTTGCTCTGATATTATGCATCCTTCTTCCAGAAAAAGCAAATTCCTTGAAAAAAGCATCTTATCCTTCAGCCTTAAATCAGGCAAGAACACACACATGTAGAAACACAAGGTGAAAAGAGTGAAAATCTCTCTAAATTCCTATGAATCCATACATCTTTACGTCACTGCTACCTGGGAATAAAGCATGTGTGTAACAATGAACACTTGCTGACCAACCTGAAAATCTACAGACATGCAGCTTCATTCCTTGGCATTGAAAGATATAAAAAGCATTAAAAAAAAAAAAAAACCAACACTTTTAAAATCTTGACTTATGATCTTAAGATACAAATAACTTTAAGAATCTTAAAAAATGTATACCTCTTCTCGCGTAATTGGTATCCATATCCTTAAAATGCACCATAACAAAATCTGAAGACTTGAATAAAATACTTTCTAGTATGTCTTCACGTTTTGGCCCCAAACTGGATTCTGCGGTTTTCCGATGAGCAGCATCAAGCACTAAATCACACTAGTAGAGATAAAAAGAATATCCTAATTGAATACACCATTGACTACTGGTAACTGACATACTTGGAAAAAGCACACGTTTTACAGAAGTTTGCAAAAATCAATCTGCGTCTGTAAACCTAAACATGGATGGGTCAGAACAACTGATAATAATTATTCCAATTTAATGAAGCATCAGTTATACACCTTTCAAAAGAAGGAAGAGTCAAAAAGGAAAAAAAAAATTACCTTAGGACTGTAGGTTTTAAAAACTCCTTCATATATACCACCATTTTTCACCTGTACTTCACATTTGGATCCCTAGAATGCAAGAAAAATCCAAGTGTAGCACTCTGTCAGCCTGATAAATGATATGAGTGATTTTCTCAAAAATATATATTTACAGAAACACAATGTGTAAAAACTAAGCTGAAAACTAAGCTTTCTAGCTTAGTTTTCAGTCAAATCTACTTTTTCAACATTTGCCCATTTACAAATATGTCTCTGCGTGCCACAGATACAAACACTTGGGTATGTCCCAGACTTTATTAAAGATACTCACAAAAGTATTTTCAGTACACACGAGACTTTTGATTAGCTACGCATGCATGCAAACAAGTCTTTGTGCAAAAACAAATCCATGGGCATAAGTAAGGTCAATTCTTATCCCAGATTCTAGCTGCTGGGGGACAGTCTGTTACCAAATTTTGTCATGTTCCCTTAACAATCTGAGGGGAGAAGGGCTTCTGCTCCCTGTATATAAATTCATTACTTATTCATAATGTCTCTGGAGACAGAAAATTCAAAATATGACCAATGAGCGTAAGAAATCTGCCATCCCAAATATAATTTGCAGTTTTCCCAGCCAAAAATACACAATAGCTATTACTATGACTGTTTAAATTTCAGTCTTGGAACAGGATGCCCACTGTTGAACTTTAACATTCACTCTATTATGTTACAATTAGTGTAATATTTAACAATTCACTGTCACTATAGAAACTGTTTACACGCCTTGCAAATATGAGGACTTACAACAACTGATGTAAGTATGTGAACCATTCTCATGTTTGCATAGATGCCATCGAAAGAAATCTGAAAAAAAAATAAAAAGAAGTTGTCATTTTTATGGGTAACACTCATAATTCAGAAAGGCAATGCCACAAAAACAAAGTCAGCTCTCAGCAGTACATACTAGCTGCTAGAAAGACTCCGGTCAAAAAACCTCACTTGGTCAGTATACATTGAATTTAAGTCACAGCAGATGTCCAGAGGACCCTTACCCTTTCTCTGATCAATTAAATATCAGAGCACCCTTAAAAACATGAGAAGCCTTATAGTGTGCCTCAACCCAATGTCAATCCCATTAATGGGTGATAAAACTCACATACCAAGTCTCACAACTGAGAAGCCCCGCTAGCAGCCCTCCCTGAGAACAGGGACAAGGTACCTCAACTGTTGCAGAAGGAGAAATGTACTTCAAAGATGTAGTTCAGGGAAAACAGACCTGATGACACGCATTAACAGGAGATGAAGTCATCGAGTTGTGAACTGCTGAAGAGCTACAAAGCCTATTATAAAACTAGTCAAATGCCACTCACTGCAGTTCCAGAACCCAGAAACCAACATGTTTAAGGATGTTCCTGTGCTCAACACTCAGTTAGGAACACAGAAAGCCTAACACTTCCTACTTTACATCACCTTTTTCACTGCTCTCCCTCAAAGCCTCTTTATTTTTACTGAAGAGATCCATTATCTTCAATATACACTTATAGAGGTAAACTGTAGTCCTTTCAGCCCTTCCTACTCCTGCCCCATTCCCTAGAATTAGTCATCCTTGAGAAACAGGCCACTAACAAATTAGCAAATATTTGATTAGTGCAGTTCAAAGATCCATTTTTTGAATCAAGACCCAGATCTTTACCTTTCATAAAATATTCTACAAACCAAGACGCATCTATAGTGCAACAGTGTATTAGCCTTGACAATAACTAAAGCTACACACACAAGTAACAATGGCTTAGCTACAATAACATTACATTAGCTATTTTGTAGTAAAGCTGAACACTATTGCTACTTCTATTTAACAAAGTGTTGTATCCCTGTCTTCAGTCCTCTGTTTAAAGAAGTCAGTATAGAGAGTTTCCAGAGAGGCAACGTTTTTGAATCTGTTCCCAAGTTAAAACTTATCCATGTATTTGCAACTATAATCACAAGAAAGATTTCTATTGGCATGTTTCAAATGTTTAAGAGCTCCTCCTCTCCCCGTTCTCCCAGGAGACTTAGATCATAGAAACACAGGCTTAGAAGAATGCAAGATTTTCTACATTTAAAAAAAGCATATCTCTGTCTAAAATACTCATTGAGGTATCAAAAGGAAAAAATTTTAGAGTATTCCACCATGTGCCATTTTCACATTGCTAAGAAAGGTCACCAGGGAAGCTGTTTCCTTGTATCTAAGGAGGAAACAAGGAAAAAATACTCACTGTGGGCTGAGGCGGTCCTTTGCCACTGCTGCGACCTCTGAAAGAAAACACAGACAAAAGGTACAATTAAGAAATGTTGAAAAGGATCAATTTCTTAACAAATTCAAAAACCAAACTTAATTTTGTGCTGAGAATGAGAGCAAAGAAAACTAGCTCTTCCCCAGAGCCAAACTTAGCAGTTGCAGAGCCTATAGCATCTATCCTTCAAATTACTGACCTACAAGCAAGACCAGTAAATGGGTAAAAAGATTACCTACAATAAGTGGCAAAACAAAGAAAATACCAATGCTGTGTCATTACAAAAATCCACAAATATTCTCTCTCAAGCAGAATCCTGTAGCTAAAGGAAATTCCAAAACCTATTGGCAGGCAGAACCTAAACTGCTTCACTGCACTTCCAGGCTCAGCCCCTCACAGCCACTTCTCTAGGCCTCATCTCTCCACACTGCCACCATCTTTCTGGTTGAGGGCCACCCAACCAACTACCCACAAGGCCCAGTTCTCAGTCCCTACTTAAAGCTTATGAGCTTATTTGAGAGCACCGGCCACACACAGCCCCTCAAAACCAGTAACCACATGCAAACCAGTGAACATGTAACAACCTCAACGCTTCAAAAGGCCTTTAAATTAACTCATAGACTCATAATGCTCTGCAAACTGAGATGTAACAGTCTGTGCCCTTCAACTCAGCCCTAGAAGTGCCAACAGCATCCCTGGAGCTGCAATAAAACTTCAGCCTGGCTGGTGTGCTTCATGTCCTTGTGTCCAAGCTCCCTCTGTACAAGCAGCAGCCCTAGTTCCAACAACTTTTTTTGTAGTGATTGAGGTTTGTATCACAATAGGAAGCCCTACTTTCAAATCCTTCTTGGGATGACTGAGATTTGTATCATAATGACGACTTAAGAGTGCATCCAATAAGAGCAAGGCAAAATGAACTCTTCAATTTTATTTAAGAAAAAAATCAATTTTTTGAAACTGACTCACCTTACAGATGCACATCCATTTGATTAGAGACCCAAAGAACCACGCTCATGTTTCAAAACAGTCAAACAATGCTGAAACCTAAACAGCAAATGTGTTCAATTGCTTCTGAAAACACCGTGCTGCGGTTGAAGGCAGCTGTGCTCCAAACCATGTCCTTGTGAGCAGGACTCATGAGCTGGTCAAGGAATTAAAGGGTCTTCTCATGAGCACAAATCTGGCAGAAATCAGCAAGTCCATCAAAGGAGCAGGAAAGTCCTTAGCAAGGAAAAAACGAAGATCCACTGACCGATCACCTGAGCAGTTTGAGAAAGCAAGCTTCTGAGCCCAATGTGCTGTACAGCATTGCTCCCACTGATGACATTTGCTGACTGGTAATAGAGGTGGATTTCAGATTGCAAGTATCCTGAAAATGCCAGCTTGACGAGTTCTAATCTCATACACACAAAAAAATTCTAAACCAAATAGCCCTTATTTAATTACCTATAAGCCTTGGCTTTCCAGAAGACAGAGTCACAACTTTTGGCTCACTGGTGACCAGCAAGTCTTACCATTGAGTATGCCTGCCATTTGTCAAATGGCTGCCTGCAGCACAGTGCTGGAGCCTTCAACAGTCTTAGCAACATTTGCAGTTGAACCACACTCTTCTTTTGGGATGCCGTCCCACCAGATGCAAAATGCCCCAATAAAAGGGTCAGATTCAGCTCTGATTCCTCCTCTTATCATAATCCAATGTTGCAACAAAACTGCTTTGCAGAGAACATGGAGGAAACCCAAACAATCCCATCAGTTCCCTCTGTTGGTCTCAAGAATTCAGAAGACATCCCTTTCTGCACTGGTTACAGAAAGGGCCAGAGAGCGCGGTGCCTTTGCTGCACTCCCACAGCTAGCAACACGCATCCTTAGAATTTAACTAACTGGGTTCCTAGACTGGTCAGCAAGTTCAGAGCATTCTGTTTAAGCATTCAACCTGAAGCATCCTGGATTTTCCACCTCCTACATTTCCCCAATTACCATTCCCATCACACACCTCCAAGAAGCCATCTGACCGTGCGCATCCACACTGGCAAAAGGAAAGGCTGCAGCTTCTGCATCAGAGCAAGAGAAAGGACAAATATGGAGCTTCTAGCCCTGCTCCAACCAGACATACCTCTTTACAGACCTAACCTCTTTTCCTAGCTACGACTGTTCAATACAGTCTCAAGTAAAACATTCATCACCATTTTAAACAAATCAGCCAACGTTCAATCAAAGCCATATGCAAATTCTGCTAAAACCAACACCATCAATTTGAGGTCCGTATCCCAACAGGTGAAGACGCAAACTCAGGCCAGCCTTTGACACATCTTTAATGAACTATATGAAAAATGAGCTAGGACCTTTACAAAAGCAGAAGGCAGATGGTCTTTGCCAGAAGCAATACAGCACAGTGCAAAACAGGAGAGCAAAAATGGAGTGGGAGAAATTAGAAGGGTCACCAGCAATCCTGCACTGCTACCTACAACAACATGGTGAATTAAAAATATATTTTGTATTGCAGAAATGTGGTTGAATGTAGGCCTTGGAGAAGGCAGAGCAACTTGGCAAATCAAACTTGCAACCCCATTCCAATGCTGCAGGGTAGGAAAGTCACACAGTCAGAAACTGCTGCACCAGACAAAGTAAGTCGACCAAGTAATTAATCTCAGTAGCCAACTCACTGCAGGTTAGTGCTTGTGCTTTAAGAGTGAAAGTCTACACAAGAGCTTCATCCCAAATGCTGCACAATAAACATCTTATCCCAGAAGCAATTTGCAATTTTTTTCTATTTTTCTTAACGTTTGCTATCCTATTCCTCAACATCCCACACCTCCCCTCCTGATGTTTACACGCCAAGTAGAGCGTCTGTGTAAGCAAAACAAGGTCATGCATTTATGTTTTTACAGCTAAGTGAAAACTAATGCAAGGAAGGCAAGTATCTCCAGGATGTGAAGTTCTTTCCAAGAGCATCTTCGCTTTGAGACCAAGAAACAAGAAACAGATGCAGCCACGCTGCAATTAATGTCTGCAGCAGAAGTGCAACTACAAAGCTCACTGAACTTAATAGAGCGAATGGATGTTTCTGGAGCACTGACTGCATCACCACAGCTTTGAAAACAATTCAAGGATACTCTGAAGAGCTTTCATTACAAGTGCAGAGAGCTGATAAAGCTTTCTTCTAAGGAAGAATTCAGAAGTACAAAGTTCAGACCTCATTTAAGAATAGCAATTGGTTATATAGGAGTCAAATGGACCGAAGCTGTCAAATTAAGACCACGCAAATAGTGCTGCAGTGCTGCCTTCAGTAGTTTTTCCCAGTGCTGACATCAATCACATCAACTCTTGCCTTCTTACAAGTAGATAAGTTCTGCAGCACCCCATCAGACAGGAACACCTGAGCCAAGCACGCAGGCACAGCCCACTGATGGACGTGGGCACTGAGGAACCTCCGTGTACATTGCCATGAATCAGCCACGACATTAAAACTTACTCAAAAGCAGGTATGGGGGATCACTCTGAAACACATTAACTGCTCTAAGGAAAGAGACCTGCAGGTTACCCATTCATTTTGCTCAGCAGTTTAGCACAGCTGCTCTAAACCCAACACAAAGACATTAGAACGAACTAGAAAACCTCTGACTGATGTGTGACCAAACCTCCAGAACAGTCCCTTGCATTATTTCAGAGCTCCTCGGTGCTCAATATTCCCAATTACTTCTACTGAACAGAACGGACACCTCCCTTCTACCCTGTCCTTCAGCCTTTTGTGAGGTTAGTAACAAAGGCTATCAAAAAAAAGGAAAAATAAGAGAAGGCAAAAAGCATTAAGTCTCAAAAGCAAGCTACATAACGTGGGATAATTTCAGTTTAAATTTCTTAATGGTTAAAGTCATTTATAAAAGCAGCAACAGACTATTTCTTAAAGGGCAGGTTCATTTTGGCAAGAAAGTTCCCAAACAAAAAGGATTTTCTGCCACAATTGTAACCAGAGATGTAATCCTCCAAAACCAGAACCTGGAGTGGTTTGCCTTCAGCCAAAACCCCAGTGGGGGAAAAAAAAAAAAAAAAAAAAAGATAAAAATAGTTGCAGCATTCAAAGGAAAGCTGATACAGATGTATTTTCTAATCATAGAATTGCTAACCTTGTTAGGGCTGTATTGGGGAAAAACCTGAACTAACACACAGCAATTTATAATAGTTGAGATCTTGAGGAGCATGGCAGAGCAGGTTCACACAGGGTCTACATTTTCTCCAGTTACAGCTTACCATGCTATTGGCATCCCCTTGCCTCCACACCCCTGCTTCCCACCTGTCCCATTCTACAAACAGCCACCACGTAATAAACACAGAATTTCACTTGCACTCATTTCAAAAACATTCATTAACCCTTCTTGCTAATTTTTAGACACCTTTAAGGAAACCTTCTTTTGTGATTTTCTTTCCCAGGGTAAATGGGGAAGGAACAGCAATGGAAAGCAAACACTGGGATGCCCACATCTTTCACATAAGATCTTACCTTTCCTATTACAAAATATGTTGCAAGACTATTAGGATGGATATCTTATTAAAATTTCATTTAAAGACCACGGAGACACACAAAGTTGACCCCCTCCTCTCACTACCAGATGAGGAAGGACCAGGTGCTCACTCCATTAAGAACTGCAGTAATAAGGGCACAGAAATTGAGCCCACAACTGTTGACTATCAAACAACTTTCTACTCAAATTTGAGTCACAATTGACGAGATTTGAGTCTACTCAATTTTTATGAAAATCTTCGCCATGAAATGTAACTTTTTTTTTTTGCATGTCACGACAAAAATAAAACTAGAAATGCCAGTGATGCAGAGAAATCAGTTGCAAACACGCACTATGAAGGAAGCTTTGCAAAAAACGGGGGGCATTCAACACAACACTTCCAACTGAAATCAAGACGCAGACCAGCTAAGATCAATGTGGGGTTTTTCTCAAACAAAAAAGCCACTTTGCTGTTAATTTAGAGGACAAAACTTGCAACGTGAACCATCTTTAAGTTTGTTGTCCAGAAAAGACCTGACATCTCCTTAGGAAAGCACTGGGAAAAGTTCTCTGAAGGTATCCTATGGGGACCCATCAACATGAGTGCTGAGATCTTACTGAAACATGACTCAGAATTACACTGAAGATGAATATTATTTTTTTTTTTTTTAAGAGAGAGATTGGGAACACACTGGTTGTCCAGCAGCCCCGTTACAACTTCCCAAGTTCTGAAATGGAATCTATCCAACAAAACTGAGAGGAGAAACCCAACAGTCGCGATTTTAGAGCTTGACAAAGGAATCAAAGCTCACGGGTCTTCACTTAATGAGCCCAAAGCTCGCAATAACACCGAATCCCAACAACAAAAAAAAACCCTTCCAAAATGCTGTAGGTTTTGTTGTCCTTCACGTTAACCTCCACGGTGCCGCTGTCTGTCAGCGAGGCACAGCCAACATCACTGCCATTGCAGTGCCACGCGCGGGAGCCATGAAATCACAGCACCGGGTGCTGGGCACTGCTGGCATTGGGGTTTCTTTGGGTTATTTGGGCTCTTTTTGCTGTTTCCCACCCTCCCAGTGCTGCTCCAGTCCCACAGACGGGTAACGCTGTGCTGCTGGGTTTTTTTCAGGGCTGTGTAACAATGAGGCTGCCGTGGATTCTTTTATCGCCAAACGCAGAAAAACTGGGTAAAAATACAAGGCGAGCAAAACACGGCTCCAAATGAGACTGCTCCCAGCGACCATGACCTTCAGATCCGCTCCCATCCCGCTCGGATCGCCGGGACACATAGAAAATGGGGGGGGAGGGGGAAGAAAACCTACAAAAAAAAAAAAAAAAACAGACGACCCCAAAATGGTGTTTTCTATGCGAGGATTCCCGCACCCAAAGGCCGCGATCCGCCCCGAGGCGGCGCGGGGAGGGGTGATCGGCGGTAGAAAAAGCGCGACGGAGGGGCGATAGGCGATTAAAAAAGAGCGATGGGGGATAAAACGTAAAGCCCGGGGCCGGGGGAGGGAGGGGGGGGCACGGGGCCGCGGCGCCGCGCTCTGAGGGGCGCCGTGAGGGGGCGGCGGGAGCGCCCCTGGGAGGGCGCGCGGGGAGCCCCGCGGCCGCCGCCTCAGCACCACAGCGTCTCCTCAGCGCCGGGCGGGAGGGCCTCGCCGGGCCTCGGGGCTTCCACCGCGCCGCCGCCGCCTCGGGGTACAAAATGGAGGCCCCGCCGTGCCCTCCCCTCCCCTTTTCTCCCTCCTCCTCCTCCTCCCCCCCTCCCTCCCTGAAGGGCAACCCGCGGCCTCGCCCCGGCGGCACTGCGGAACCCCCTCCGCGCGCGCGGGGCCTTGCGTCCGCGCCCCGCCCGCCGCCATGCCGGCTGCCCCCCCCGCGCCGCCCCGCTCCCAACCACCGCCCATGGGGGGGGAAGGGGGGGAACGGGATGGGGGGAGGGGGGATGGCGGCGGCGGGCGGGGGGCGATCGCGGGGAACCCACCTGCCCATGTTCTGCCTCCCGCCACCCGATGCTGACGGCAGGCCGCCGCCTCCTCCTCCTCCTCCACTTCCACCGCCGCCGGGGGGTTTGCGGTTGTTGCCGGCGGGCTGCGAGGCGGCCGCCGTCTGCTTGAGGGACATGGCTGAGGGCTGAGGGCCGAGGGCCGGGGCCTGCGCTGCGGGAGCGCCGAGCGGAGCGCTGCTCTGCGTCTCTGCGCCTCTCTCTCTCTCTCTCTCTCCCCTCTCTCGCTCTCGGCCGCGGTTGCTCCCAAACAGTGCGGGGCGGAGGGAGCGGAGCGCGGCGCGGAGGGATCCGCGCGCAGAGAGGAGGGGGGAGGAAGGAAGGAGGGGGGAGCGCGGGGCGAAGGAACGGCCGGGCGGGGAGAGCGGGCGGGGCGGGGCGGCGGGAGCCGGGCCGGGCGGAGAGCGGGAGAGCGGAGCGGGGAGCCCGGGGGGCCGCGAGGGAGAGAGGGGCGAAGCGCGGACTCTTTACGGGAAGTCGGAAGGAGCGCGGCGGCGCTACGGCGGGTGAAGGGGCGGAGGCGGGGGAGCGGCGGACACGTGAGGCGGCGGCGGACGGCGCCGGGCCCTGCGCTCTGTGTAGGGCCGCTCCCGCCCCGCTCCGCTCCCAGCGCCGCCCGCGGGAGGGCCCTGATGGGGGGAGCGGCTCCGCCCGCGCGGTGCGGCCTGAAGGATGGGGGGGGGGTTGGGGGGAGCCGCGGCTGAGGTGCGGAGATGGCACGTGCGGGGATTCGAGTGCGGAAATCCAGGCGTTGTAATGGAGAAATTGGGAAAACGCGAATCTGAAACGCAGAAATCGGAGCGGAGCGGGCGCCCGGCTCTGGCATCGCGCTGCTACCCGCTGTGCTCGAGAGGTGCTTTCAGCGCCGTGCGCCCGCAGGTATACGGCGCTGTTAAAAGGCCGTGTGCACGCTGGGTTAGTAAAGAGCGGCTGTAACCTGAAAACCGAGAGCGAAATTGATTTATGGCCATGGTTGTTCAAAATGCTCGGACTTTAATCTATTCGTAGAGATGCTCTGGAAGTCCCGCAGGATTCGGATGCAGTGAGAAGGAGCGATCCTGCTGGGCGGGCAGCGTTTGTACACCTTGCTTGCACAGCAACGGTTCTCCCATGCGGCTAAAAGCCGTGGGTGGCAGCACGGTGGTAAAAAGATAACAATATTTAACAGCTTTCTTCAATTAGCACCATCCCTGTGCTTTTGACTGTTAAATTCCTTGTTTTGCTTCATCTTCCAGGCCCGGATAACTGTGGTTAACACCTTATGAGCAAAATGACAGATGCCAGCACAAAGCATTACTCCATTGAAAATATCTGTCCAAAACTGAGTCGGCAGCTTTAGGGAAGTTTGGTGAATGTGCAAAACGTTTTGCTATTGCCCAGCCACAGAACTGGGAGAGGACAATGAGAAGTTCTGCAGGAAACAGCAGTGTGTGCAGAGGTAAAGGCAGCCAGTAACACTTCTAGAACTACTTACTGCAAAGGCAGGCGTCTGTTTCACTGCACGTATCAGGATCACTACACTACCTTAAAAAAGTGAAGAAACAACTTTTAGGAAAAAGAATACACAATGTATATGTTATATTTAATTATAACATTAAATTATATGTAGGTATAAAAGCCGACAGCACACAAAACTGCATTTCAGCAAACATCTTCTGTGTCGTTAGATTGATCCCAATGGAGCTCAAACAGAGGGCCTCAAGTTGCCACCACAGCAGCAGAGGTGCAGCAGGTGGGGAAGATGAAGGTCCCAAACACACCTTGAAATGAATCCAAGTGAGCCACAGGTAGAGAGGGCTCTGTATTTTGCCGTGTGTTTCATCTGTTTTCTTCAGTTGATAAAACAGATTTCCCAGAATGCACAAGGAAGTCTGATAGTAGGCTCTAACAAATCCACGTCCCTTAAGGTTGTTTTGGTTTTGTTTGCTTGTTTTTTAATGGAAAGGAAGTCATTACAATGCTTTTTCAGCTAAGCACATTACAGTGTGCAACAATCAGTCCCTGTGTGTTTGATGAAGGTTAGGAACCATTACAGAGCTGTGCAGCCATGCTGCAGGGTCCTGTGGGCAGACAAAGTCCCCGGTGTCCATGGATGTGATTGGTACAAGCAAGTTCCGTGGTCAGAGACGGTTTCTATGACAAGATATGAACACAGTAACTTAGATTTTGGGGTAACATTATGTCCTTTGAGAGTGATTACATGAATAAGACTCTCGTGTTGGTGTCTGCAGCAATGACTCAAGCACAGTTGCTGTTTGACTTGTTCTCTCCTTCAATGTATTCTTTGTTTTGCTAAGCTCTGGCTTCCATTGTGCCCTCCCATTTTTGCTTGTCAAGCATCTTCACTCAGAAGCAAGCACAGCAGTGACCAGGTTGAAGGGACTCCATTTCACCCACCAAGAGCTGCGTCAGGTGCTGGATCCCTCAGAGGCTGATGGTGCCATGCCAGTGCTGGTGCCACTCTGCAGCTTTCTGCTGTGAGCTGCCCCACCTGCAGTGCACTGGGATCACACTGCTGTCATTGCACACAGCATCCTTCCCTTTGGTGTTGGCTTCTCCCTGCACACAGCCCTTTGATCGCCAGCAATTCCCACTACTCCATTTTTATTATTTTATGATTTGTCTCTATTGATTTTTTTCCCTTTTTTTTTTTTTTGTTCTGATGCAGTGCTTCAGCTGTAGAAAAAAAATCAACATTCAGAATTACACGCTCCACAGCCAAGAAACAAAAGCCACTATTTCTAATAGAGAATCACATCCTATGTCACCCTTCCCGTTCACATTCCAGGTTAGAGCTGGTCTTCTTCAAGACCGCTATTTTCATTCAGTTTTGTGCCTGCATGTGCAAGCTGTGTTTGCACATGAAGATTAATGAGCCTGATAACATCACTGCTTCCCCGGAAGTGCTGCATGATGCAATGTTTCCTTGACAGAACTGCTCCAAGGCACCGCGTGCTTCCCGAGGTTCAGTGCGGTGAAACGTGTGTGCCTACGGAGGGACGGCCAGCATAAGTGCTTGACATTTATTTTATGCAAAATCAGCCGTTAGAACAGCACAGTCCTGAGTATTTCTACACGTTTTCTTTTCCCTGAAGACTTCTTCTTTTATTTATCCATTACCACAAAACCTGTTCTTAGAGGCAAAAGCTTTGCCAACAATACTTATAGGCATGGGAATCTCCAAGCGCTTGGAAAACAGATCAGGTACTCCAACAAATGAGGAGTGCTTCCCGGAGAGATACGGTATCAGCAAAGCTGCAATCAGTTGTAATTGATGAATGCACCACTGGCCAGACCAGAGTTAGGTACACACACATCAGTGAGCAAAGCCCAAGCTCCAAGCATGCAGGAGAGGCAGCCACTGCTGCTTCTGCTGGGCAGTGGCTTTGCATCGCCTGCAAGTCCCTCAAAATCACAGCTTGGCTGCAAGGAGACACCAGCTTCCAGCAAACGTATTTTTTGATCCACACTTTGCACTTTGATGGTGACTTGTTCCCAATTTCTGTCACCCCCAACACCTTCCTCCAGCTCCCTTCAGGCTACAGAGGACAGACGCTGCTGAGCCATGCGTGCAACTGCTTCCCCACAACTCATGGGAGATGAAGGAAAGTGCAGACATCCACAGTGCTTGGGTCTGAGGTGCACAAGTGCCACAACTTGTTTCATCCATAACCGACATAGAATCATAAAATCAGTATGATTGGAAAAGATCTCCAGGATCACCAAGTCCAACCCCAACCCTTCTCCACTGAACCATGTCATCAGTACTACATGTCCACAGCTCTTGAACACCTCCAAGGTCAGTGACTCCATCACTTCCCTGGGCAGCCGGACCAAAGGCTTGACCGCTTTCAGAAAAGAAATGTTTCCTATTACCCAGCCTAACCCTTCCTTGATGCAACTTGAGGCCATAACCTCTTGTCCTCATGCTGGTTACCTGGGAGAAGAGAATGACAATACAGTCCTTTCAGGAGCTGTAGAGAGCATTAACGTCAGTCCTGAGCTTCCTCTTCTCTGGACTGAACCATCCCAGTTCCTGCAGCTGCTCCCCATAAGACCTATGTTCCAGTCCCTTCACAGTTTCATTGCCCTTCTTTGGACATGCTCCAGGGCATTTTAATGAATCCTGCTCTCAGCTTCCATTGGCCACAATCACCATTTAAGGGATCTCCCTGCCCAGAGGCAGGACCTGTGCAATCACTGCAGCCCCACAGCACTGTTTTGGGAGGGAGCTTCAGACTGGGAGGTCCCAGCTGTGTCCCAGCACCATGGGCAGACTGCCTAGCTGCCCCCAGCCCTGGGCTTCGTGCCTCTATGAGTAGATTTAGCATTTTCACAAAGGGAAGGGGAGAATCACGTCTAACTCCTGCTCAGCAGCAACAGACAAAGCAATCGTTATGCCAAGACTTAGCTCTTAAATCCCTCCAGATTTGGTGTTCATGGAGCATAAACAACCTTTGCCTCACAGCTTCACCGAGCTGTGCCTCCCCACTTCCTAAGCACTGCAGTGCAGACCCTTCAATACCCATCCTCTCCCCATCCTTTTGCTGAGACAGGCGTGCCAACAAGAAAGCCAGTTGCCATGGCATTTTTTCCCCCTGCAGACAGATGTCCATTAAAAACCAAGTCAGCCTCAGGTTTGCTGCACAGAACGGCTTTCTGTTATTATTACCAGCCTGCAAGGAATTCCACTGTGCCCCTTCACCTCAGATGTTTCAATGCACTTCGGTATTAATCCCTGGTGATTAGGAGGAAACCACTACAGAGCAGGTACAGGTACGCTTAAAGGACAAATTTAGGATTACGATCTCGTTTTGCATTTTTGGCAGATGATTTGCACACAGCTGTACCTGGAAAAAGCTCAGTTTGTTACCTCTGGCATTCTCTCCTGATCTCTCAGCCTCCCCACTAAAACCATCAGACATATTGGAGGATGTTTTCCTCTCCACTGACACACTTCACCTGAGGCTCACGGTAATTTTGTCTTCAGGATGAGCCCAGAAGCCACAGCCCCAGCTGGAAGCAAAGTCAGAAGCTCCACACGTGGACTCAGCACTCGCACCCCTCTGCAGGGGCACCCCTGGCCCCAGGACTGTGCGTTTCCAGGCACGTGCATGTCCGGCAGTGCTGTCTCCTTCCTTGGTTCCAAGGCTACATTTTTGTTTAAGGTTAGAAAACGGCTCTATGGATTCCATGCCCTCCCCCAGCCCACCCAAGGGTTGCGTCCTGCCAAAACATCACATCGCAGCACCTCTGCAGGGGGCTCCTCAGGTGTTCTTATTGGGATGGACACAGCACTGAATGCATGGGAATCCGACCCCAGAGCTCAACTCCGTGTAGGAATGCAGGAAATCAGCTCCCTTTGCTGAAGTGCTGCAGTGCTAAGACGATGTGGGTAATGGCAGCAGAAGTGTTAAGGAGATCCTTGTCCTGACTCCCAGGGTGGGTCTACTTCTCATGTCTGGGGTTAACCTGGCACAGCTTCTAACACGTTCCTTGTTGGGGCTGGATGCTTGGGATACACAGACCTGCGTGGGAGCTAACATTTTGGAGATGTTACCGTGGCTCGAAGCCCCACATCCGGGCTGGCTTGCAGTAAGCGTTCCGCAGGAGCACTATTTGTGCTGTGGCCCTGCAGGAACTGCACTCACACATTGCTCTGTGAAATAGCAGCATCTGAGAACATCTCCAGCTGCAAAGTCCCGAGGGAGAATTCCCTTCCAGATCCAGAGCTTCACTTCCCAAGATGAAGCATTTGGATTCCTCCTCGCTTACAGCTAGCACAGCTGCAAACACCATCAGAGATCCCTAATCCTCTTAGCCGCTCCTGCAGCATGACTCCAAATACTGCAGAGAGAAGTGCTGCTGCCTGCATTGCCGCCCAGCTGCTTGCAAACCACAGCACCAATGCAGCACCTCAGACCTCACCACCTGTACCTCGGGACCAGTGCTGCACTGCTCCCTGTGTTGGAGCTGCTCTCTGCACTGAGGTTGCAGGAATGCAGTACTAACGGGGGGAGGCCAGAAGCCCCCAAGGCTGCTCTCAAGTCCCCGGGCACAGGCAGGATGCAGCTGGGATTTTTAATTCACTTCTATAAGGTTGAAGCATATTTGAAAGCTGGCAAGGAGAACTGCATGGGAAAAACCCTCTTTGCTTCCTGTTCACAGAGATCTGATCATGTTTTATGTACTGTACAGATTTAGTATGGTTTTGGGTTTAGAGAGCTCAGAAACAAACGTGAGTTGCTTTGGAGCCTCACCCACAACTGCACAGGGGTCTCCCCTAGAGACGAATAGACTACTGAGGTGGGTTTGTTTCATGTGCTCGGCCTTTCTGCACTACAGGGCATTTCTCCACCCGACAGCCACAAGTTAATGGACACCAGTAAATCACACGTAGGCAGAGTCAAAAGTGAAGCGTGAAGCAGAGGCACACAGACTGCTGTCAGTGGCATCACCATCTTTGCACCCAGAAAAACAGAGTGTGTTCATGCTGGCACTGTCCTCCAAGGCCACTAACAGTGCAGAGGGGCACTGAAAATAGGAGAGCAAACCAGCGAAGTCATAACCTCTGCAAGAACAACACAAAGGCAGGCAGGCTGCCTGATCAGTCCAGGGCAGACAGAGGGGTTCTGCATTTCATGTACCCTACAGCTGCCCGTGAAAAGCCCAGCACAAAGGTCCCCTCCTACCTCAGGGCCAGCACCAGCCCTGCTCTGGCCATCCAGCCAAGCCTCCAGGAGCTTTATAGGAACTATTGGCCGTGAAATGGGTTCAACTGGGACTGATTTCCTGGCAGAGAAGCACACATTGTTTTCTCCCAGGTGTTTGATGTTTCTGACCAGCATGACCCTCCAGTTCTCTGCGAGAAGGTGGAAGGAAAACACGTGAGTGTCTCAAGGTTTGTTGTCTAGCACAGTTAACCAATTACTTCCAGGTCAAGACAGGGCAAAGCTATAAATGCTGCTCACTGCTATAAATATGTTTGCTTAAGGGTGGTGCAGGAGTAGGAAGGGTTAGGTGCAGGGCTGTTACTGAGGCTTTAAAGGAAAGCAATGAGCAAGAAGTGCTTCCTGCAAAGCAGTCACTGTGTGACTGCTGCAGTGCGGCCCCTTGCAGGCTCCCAGGTGCTGCTGGAGTTGTCACTGAGCACAAAACAGCACGAGCAGTGATGCTCTCCCAGCTACCCAGAGGGGTCTGGGTCTACACGGTTCTGTTTGCTGGATTTTCCTGATCCTTGTGATTGCTCTGATGCAGTTGGTGTCAAGGGCTGAAGCACAGCAGTGTGCAAAGCTGCCTCATGCCATAGGAGATGCATGCAGAACTTCAGCCTGGAGGAGACATGAGTACTACTCCCCTGCTGCAAAACTACCTCTAAGCACTCCGGCACAGGGTGCATTTTGGATGGGTTTGCCTTTAAAACACTGTTATTAGACCAAAAGGAGGGGAAAAAAAGCATAGGAGAGATCATTGTAACTATCTCAACTCAGACGAGAATGAACACGTTGGTTGGTGCAGATCAAGGCAGGAATTTTCCACAGGGCCTTAGGGATTTCAGCTCTGATGGAAAGATAAAGGGAGTGGAGAGTAGTGCTGCTCACCCTTGAAGGGACACCAGCAGCACTGCATGTCTGTCGTGCTCAAGCGAACAGACAGACAGATCTGCTCTACAAATGCCCCTGCATGGGGCTTTCTTAGGGCACAAACCATGGAGATGCCCCCTTTATCCAGGACCTCAGCTCCTATAAGAGCAAAGCCAGCATCACTGAGGGGATTAATTGGTGTTAAGAGATGCATTCTTCCCAAAGTGCAAACGAGCCCACTGGAAAACCAGCGAGTCCCTAGAACTGCGCACAGCAAAGTGTTGGCAGTCAGGTCCATCACCCCAAAACCCATCACCCACATCCAGCTGGGCTGCACCAGGATGGGCTCTGCAGGATGCTGCCCCAAAAGCACTTATGAAGATCCACCAGCAGGGTG
This sequence comes from Phasianus colchicus, assembly GCF_987193195.1. Lineage (NCBI taxonomy): Eukaryota > Metazoa > Chordata > Aves > Galliformes > Phasianidae > Phasianus > Phasianus colchicus. The sequence goes on along the minus strand of NC_143453.1, from coordinate 7,247,420 downwards.
AGCAGAGGGCACTGCCTTTCCCAGCACATCGCTGCTTCTTCCTTGCAGTGTCAGTTCAAATGACCCAAAGCCACCATGTCATGTGCTGCATGGGAAACACAAAACATTTCAGCCTGTAGCCCACTTTGGCCCTGCACCACAAAGGGACACTGAGAAACATGCCAACTTGTCACCCCCTTGCTCTCTCAGGAACAGCTGCTGGAGTGAATCATTTCATCATCCTCCAAACGAAGGCTCTGCCAAGCTTCGTGCAACTTCCAGTTCTCACTCCTCTCCAACAGCAGCAGAGGAGATGGTATGACCCCCTCACTGTTCAGTGGTGGAGAGTTTTCCTTCATGGTTTCAGAAATACATATATAAAATCTATTTTCAGGCTCTTAATCACAGCAGGAGCACAGCCAATCTCAGCTGCTCAGTGCACCCTCTGACTGTGGTGCTACTGAATCATCAACTGCAAATCTGACCAGATGTTGGAGCTGCAGATGCCAAAACTCTACAGTAGACTGGAGAGGTGCGAGAGCCAATGCTGCCTCCTGGCACTTGGGTGTCCAGGCGATGGCTGAGGGCACAGAGCAGTCTCTTCCTCTCACCACAGCCCTGCATGCCTCACATCACATCAGCACTGCTTCTGGCCCGCAGCCAGTACACAGTCCCAATGCAGGGACCCACATCTGGCAAGATTTTAGAAGGGACTCCTCAAGGACTGGTGATGCATTAATGCACTGCAGAAATATTCAACAACCCTTGCTTTCCCTGCACAAGCTGCCCGCTGCCAAGCTGGAGGTAACAACACTGCTTTACCTGCTCCTATCAGCTCAGCTGAACCAAACTTCCTCCCAGCCCAAACGTGACAAGAAGCTTATTTGGACAGTTTTGCCTTCAAGCAGAAGGCTTCAGAAGAACAGGGCACATTTTGGCACTTTCCTGCCATCTCATCCCTCCACTTCCAGCTAACACAAACAAACGTACCGCACGCTCTTTTAATTTTCAATCACTTTTTTGAAAATGAATTCCAAGATACAGTACAGCATCTTAGTGTTCTACACAAGGCAAGCTTTCAGCAAAAGGTTGAAGGATCTTGAGATGGTGTAAAAATATATCTTAAATAAAATAGTTTCTGTAGGAGAGCAAGCTGTGTTGTACATATCTAAGTCCTTAGAATAATTTACAGAAGGCAGAGGCCTGGTTGTACAATCCACACACTAGAAAAGAGTTAGTGTACATTCATGCTACAAAGTTAGAAAAGGTCAAAGTTCCAGATGGTTGGGGCAGATCTTCAAACCAAAGCAGTGGATGCAATGAGTGCACTAACAAGCGCCGTGTATTTCAAAGTGAGGAAGCTTAACACTTCCAGTCAATAAAGTCAGGAAGCAGATTATAAAGACTCACCTTCTGAGAGTCATTCTATTTACTGTAACTCGTTCTTTCTGCTTGGCCAAGAAGAACAGCTTCTAGGACTAGGTGTCTTTCTTCTTTGTTCCAGTTTAGAGCTAGCAAGTCAGATCTTGATTTTTCAGTGTTACAGACTAAGATCAAGGTTGCTGCAGTTCTAACAACGGAAAGAGATCATACTATGGTCTGAAAGGACAACGGCATGACTCCCTCAGCTGCTTTTAACAAAGGATTAATGCTGAAACGCTCAGACTGCTGAGCACAACACAGCAACCAGGACAGTCACATCTCCAATCGTGGTAAAACCGTCCCCACCCCAGTGTCCAGTCTGGTATATATTCTAAGTGGAATTTAAAAAAAGAAAAAAATAAAACGGATTTGTCCACAGATTTCTCTTAGGGGGTTGGCTTACCTTTTGTGCAAATAACACAAAAGTTCTGCCAGCCAAAATTTTGGGCAGAGCAACATTCCAGAGCAGAAGATGCAGCGCTGAGTGATCACAGTAACCAGATACAACAGCTGCATCTAGCAGTGAGGGTCTGCTCGCAGGGCAGGTGGGCAGCACTAAGGCTGGCTGCGGGCAGGTAGGAAGTAAGGTTTCAGTAACACTGCGTTGATATTCTCACCTGACTCTGAGGACAGCACTGCAACAAATGCCAATGTAATCCTACTGAAGCTAAGAGGGAATGCACACGCACCTGGTCCAGGCGGATCATAGCACTCTGGCAGCCATTAAACACAGTGTGCATCCATCTTCACAAGGACGGCTCCATTTAATTTGTAGAAGTGCCTATGGAGTTACCATGTTAAACATTTCCCAGAATAAAGGGCCATCTTATGTTTTCTCAAAGGCAGTAAGCACTGTCCTTCCAAAGGCCATCTCTAAAACAAAGGAACGGATGGTGATAAAGTCCCTTCAAGTGTTTAATATCCTAGATTACAAGCCTGGAGGACTCATTTAGCATCTAACACAACCAAGATGGTTTATTCTCCACACCTCCCACACAGTTCCACTCCTGCACTGTTGTACAGTGCCTGGACTGCACACACAAAAAGATGTAACTTAATTTACACTATTTCTTAAATAAGAAAAATATTGAGAATACTTTCAATCCAGAAATGGGAAAAGAACTCAAGAAATCTCATACACTGTGCATAGCCTACTCCACAGTATCCCCTTAGGAAATGCAATGTTCAAACATGTGTACACCCGCCGACCCCAGAAAACTCGCCAAGAAGAAAGTCAAATGCATGACAGGAGTGGCTTTAAAAAGGTAGAAAGGCAAAACGGTCATTAAGATCTGCCTAAAAATAGCTAAACAGTGCAGTGAAATGCTTTTAAATACCACAGACACCTCCAGTGACTGGCAGCCAGTTTTATGAGAAGCTCTGAAGACAATTTCTAGCTGAGCTTTACTGAACTAGGCATTCCCAACTGGAGTCCGAGGGCTGGGCCTGGCATGACCAGGTTCAGCATGGGAGCAGCATTCCCATCTTCATTTACCCCTCTTGCCACGGCCTCTCCTGGAAGAAGGCTTGCCTGTGCCCCCCGTGGAGGAGCTGGCAGAAGAAGCCACCGCAATGTTGATCTGTCCTTCCTGAATCTCCTGCCGGGTCTCAGCTGGGAGGTGATTGATTTTCTGTTGCGTCTCTAGGTAGAACATGACATCTCGCAACTGCTCCTGGATCTCTGAGATTTGCAGGTCCTTCTGCTCACAGGTTTCCTTTAACACTCTCTCCTCTTCCTTTAGCTTGTTCTGAAGCAAGGCTTGATTTGCTCGCAAACACTTATTCAGTTCCTGCTCCTCCTTCAGCTCATTGGAAAGCTTAGCCACTTTGTTATTCAGCTGAGAACACCTTACAAAGAGGAGCACAAGTCAGGAAAGCAGTCTGTTACACCTACATCAAACATTACTGCAGCCCTTTTATTTCCAATCTTTAGGGAAATGGTCTCCACAGCTGTCTCCAGCCCCAAGACCACTCAGATCTTAGCTTGGGTCCTGGTGGGCTGGGAAGAACAGACCACACAGTCCCACCTAGGGAGCTGGAACACACTGATCCTCACACCCTCTGTGCCCGACATCCTTTAATTGACATTTCCTAACATCTACGTTTTTCTCTGTGCTGGGTGAGTTGCCTCTGTGGGGCTGCCTTTCTTCTCTCTGGACATATCTGCCAATTGCAGAACAGACTGGCATCTGCTTCTGAGCGGGCAGAGGAAGGATTGCTGAATGCTAAATATGCAGACCGTGTTAAAAGAGCCACGGGCCCCAAAGCTGCATTCCACTCAACGGCACTTCCAATGTGTGAACACCTACAGAAATTACAGCTTTTTATTAAAAAAAGCAGCATTCTCAGTATACCATTTTAAATAGCTCAAAGTTGCTCAGGAATAGCAAGACTTTTTCTTTTTAGATGTCGGCAAGCAGAGTGTTAATGGCTGCATGGAACTAAACCTGGCAGCAGTACCCACTTCCTTTCGACAGACTGCTTTTCTTTGAGCAAGTCATTCAGCCTCTGTTCCAGACTGTCACACTTCTCAATGGTCTCTTTAAATTTGGTCTTCATGTTGTTAATCTGTAAAAACAAACACACAGGCATTTCAAACAGATCAAAGTCCCGTGCACTTTCATTATGACATTCATTTTTCTGGTGTGCTTTCTAGACTTTGACCAATTATTGTATCCAGGTAAGCAAAGGTTTTGAGACCAGAAAGCTTAATTTTGTTTAAGACCCTCTGCATTACACCTTGCAGTACCCCAACATGGAACCACGTTGCCGTGGAAGCTGCTCATACAGAACAGTAACTCCATCTGCAAACCTGCGCCAGGAGCCCCATTCATAAGGAAACAAAAAAAGAGGAAAAAAGAAGAGAAGCGATACCAGATTCTCATCTTAATGAAGCATTTATATATCCATTCTCTCAGATGTTCTCTGTCTTAAATTTCCACGTGAGAGCTTTACAACGCTGAGGTCTTGCTCATTTTAAACGAAACCTCAAATAAATATGGTCAAAGTCTGACAATGAACACGCTACTTTACTCAGCACTGACTCAGCAGCGTGCTGCCGTAAGACAGTGACCTACTGACATGAATACCCTGCTCATGCACAACGCAAATAGAAACACACATACGTTCACTTCCTCTTCTCTACTTCAAAACTAGAGATCGCTGCTGCCGAAGAGAACCACCCTCCCACTCTCTAGGCACCACACAGAACACATCTAAACTCCTTTAAGCCTTACCTTAGAAGATTTATAGTTGGAAATACACTCTTCCCCTCTTTTAATGTCAAAAGTACACTTGCACGTACTGGAGATGGGAATTTGAAGGAAAAATGCTTTTCTGGAGGATCAATCTGGATCCACCTTCACTGATGCCAGAGTCAATGCAGAACAGGTTTTAAGCCTTCCGGCCTTAATCACCGAATGTTTATGCAGCTGATGGTTAATTTGGGGAAGTAGCATGAGCAGTGATAATGGAATACACTGCATTGTGGCACTGATCCAGACAAGACCTGCATGCCTTGAGTGCCACGAATAGAACTGTAAGGATCTTTAAACACGAAACCACATTCCGTATGTATAATATAGACGTTTCACTTCACAGCTGCTTTGTGGATCACGTTTCCTGGTCACGCACAAGACAATTTTTCCTATAGCTTTTTCTTTCCTCAAGAAATCCATCAGATTTCTGGGCCTGCTCTTCAGACCAAGGTCAACGATCACTATTTCAATGGTCATAACTTATGCATTTAGGATATTGTTTAACTGCAGATACTACATGGTTAATTAGAAGTTATGCAGAAAGTTCAAATAAGGACTCAGCCCTAAATCTCACTTTAAACCTAGTTGGAATTATCTACATAGAGTAAAAAGCATTAAAATATTCTCTCTGGATTTTTGCTCATGACATTTTGAAGCAGTCCTGCCTACAGAATGCTTTATAAGAGGAGACTGTGAACTTTTCCCAATGGGTGATGAGGAGAGGCAGGGGATCACAAAGAAAGGGCAAATCAATATGCATTTGGAGTAGAAAGACAGCCGAGCAAATTAAAGTCATACTGTCTCTGCTAATGCTAACCTTCCCTAGAGAAACACGCCAGGGTGAGTGATGGCATCAGCAAGCAGGGATCCTGCAGCAGCACAGACTCGTTTTCAGCACTGCTGCAGTTTCCCGAGCAGCACATTTAAATCAACCTTAAATCTAAGTGGCAATCTACCTGCTTCTGCACCACTGAGCAGCAAATTGCTAGATCTGAGCATCCAGATAAGGAATACATCTCAGAGCCAATTTTCTCAGCTGGTAGTGAAACAGGCTACGCGAGGTCACGTCACGCAGCACTCGGGCTGTGTGAGAGCAAGCAGCTCTGTCTCCCATTAAACAGTGTCCAGGGCCCCGTGCCAGCAGCGTTCCACACATGCTCAGAGAGAGCAGAGCTCACCTCTTCAGCTGTATCCTTTTCTATTCGGACAATCTTGTTTTCCCAATAGATTCTCTGTGATTCCAGCTGGCTTGTTAGCAAATATGAGTACTGTAAACACAGAAGATACACACAGAACAGTCAGCTTTTCCATAAGGGTAGCTATGCTGATTAAGAAGCCCAAAGGGCTTCAATATGAAAATCAATTTAATCAAATGAAATTAAGCATAGAGGGCAGTCTGAACATATGTGCAAATTGCAGATCCAGCAGATATGTTGCAGCAATTGGATTTCAGAATCAAACCGCTCAATTTTCTGAAATCAAGTAAAGCCTTTAGAGCACAATGGCAAGGATCAAGTCAAAGTTCCACCATCGTGCCATAAACTTTTTACAGAAACAGATTTTTCATTGTATTAACAAGGCTCCAAATCTTACACGCCATAGGAAAAAAATCATCAATAATCTCTGTCAAGAGAGCCTAAGACCCCAAGGGCTCCCAAATGGGAGTTCCCCATTTATACCCCAAAGCCCAAGGGAGGAGAGTAAATGAACAAGTCTAGCTTCACTCTAAGAAAGCCTTTGACAAAGCATCTCCAGCTGCACATAGCCCTACACAGTTACTGTTCTCCAGTAAGTATGGCCCATTCCAATGTTACACTAGCATTTGAACATGGATACATGCCTTACATCCCACCTTTTCACTCCTGGTTCTGCAAATGAGTTATGAGAAGGTTGGAAAACGTGATTATTTCTTACCATCAAGCTAAGCAGCAGCACATTAGGAATTCACCATGGAATCAAACGTGTGCAAAAAGCCCTGAATACACTAAGTAATATCAGAGAGCCAAAACACGCTGCCAAATTCATTCTCTCTGCAAACATTTAGATCTCAAAAGCCAGACAGAGAGATCTTTTACATGCTTTAAGCACTGACCTCTTGGCAAAAAGGGTTAAAAATAGATGTTTTCACATCCAAATATTACTTGTTCCATGAATTTTTCAGTGTAAACAAATATTTATTTGAGCAGCAGGCTTACAAAGTCTGGTCTCTATGGGTTTCTCTTCTACAGATATCCTTGTGTCTTGTGTGGCTGAAGTCATGCTGCAGTATATCTGCTCACTAAAACAGTAATTTGAGTTTCTCTTCCTTTAAAATAGATCACTGGTGAGGGAAAACTTGTGTGAGGCTTTCTTTCACCCTTCTCGTTAGTGTGAGAGAAGGTGGCCAACAGCCATAAAAAAAATCACTGTTGAAGGAAAGGGAGCAGAACAGGGCTGGTGTCAGACAAACGTGTCAGCTTTCCTTGATAGCCAAAGGAAGCACACAGTTACAGATTCCTACATCCTTGCTCAGTTCACAAGTAAAATTACAGTTTCATACCCATCCCAGGCTTTAAGTCAAGTCACAGGTCCTTTAGGAAGGGTCTGCCAAGTGCATCAGGACATTCAGACCCACTTCTCTTTCAGATGACCTCAACGTTTGTAGCAGCATAACCAGCTAATCATGAGTCTACTGGTGAACACAGGAGGAAACTGCAGCCAGCTCATTCTCAGCTGCATTGGCTCTGCAGAGCCAAGAGGAGACTAAAAAAAAAAAAAGTAGTAAAGATATCTTGTTTCTGCCTGAAGATGATTGCCTACATGCAGGGAGCAAGTCTGCTGCATAAGCTGATGTCACTTTCTTGTACTCATATCTGATTTGAAACATTTCCACAAGCAGCACAAAGCAGAGTTCAACAACCCAAAATATTTACCTCTAATTGTAAGGCATCAATTTTCTCTTCCTGACACATATCTCCCTCGCACTCATACTGAACTATCTTCCCATCAGTTTTACTTGCAACCAGTCGGTGGACGTAGTTATCTGAAGAGAGAAAATTCAACCAAAGGGAGTTTTTGCTTAAGAACACCCAGGTTGACACCAGTGGAAACACTTTATGCAGCACAATTAACTATGCAGACTGCTGCAACAGCGTATTAGCAAGGCAGAAAGCCAACAACAGATGTATTTGTTATTTAACAGACTTTGCATAGGCACCTTACGGGATATTTATTACAACAGCCTGCTCTCATACCTCAGGGCAAATTGATGGAAAGGGAATAACAAACACATTTCACAGAGGATACAGGACCCCTCCAATTCATCATGGAGCCTCTCATATGCTACAGACCCACAAAAACTACGATTAGAGAGCAGATGGATGTTCCCAAGAGATAAGGTTTTGGGATAGATGCAGACTGCAAGCAAACCATCACAAATACTCTTAACTACAGGGTCCCAAAAGCTGTTCTACAAACAAGGCGGGGAAGACAGAGTGCTTACCTCCAGCATAATCCCAGACTCTGTGGTTGGTCAACTGCATTGCATAGGTGTGCTGGGTCTCCTCAAAGTGCTTGTAGGCATGGCGACTCACATACCGGCCACAGCCTATGTGCCCACATATCAAACAGATCCAGAGGTTCTGTCAAAAGAAAGAGAAAGCTCTGTCCATGCAAGAGTGTCAAACAGCAGTATGATTGCTTGAGAAGACACCATCTGAAACCAACGGGCTCCAGACACTGCACACGTCCAGTCGCTTCCTTACAGAGTGAGCTGCATTTTCCTCCTCTTTGGAAGCTTTGCTCAGCTGGAATATTAAAGAGAAGGAAGCACTTGCTCATCCTTGCCAATTATGAGCTTGCAGATGCCAGGCACCTTGACAGACTACCACAAGCATAGATGGAAGAAGGGCTTTGATTAATGAACATGGCAATTTGACAGGAGCACCAAAGCATGTGCCAAAGAGAGCAGACCAGAAGGCAGCATCGTGTTACTTCAGCCTCCTGCTACCACACGCACTGATCAGCTGATGCACTGATGCTTTCTAAGAACTGGAAACATTTGTCAGGGCAGGAAACCTGGCAGGTAACATCCCTTCCAAGAACCAATTCCAACTCAAAAGGAAAGCAGATACACCACTGACTGGTAAAAACAACCTGAGAGCAGCCACAGAATTAACCTCAAAAGCAACTAGAGCAGCTATGCAGTCAGATCTAGTCTAGATCTCACTCACCATCCACCCACCTACTTACTTCTTGAACTCCACACTCAAAACATTTGTTCTCTTCCACTGGCTCTGGCGTTTGGCAGTATCTGCAGACAGGACACCTAGAGGGCAATAAGCATCAAGATTAGACACACAGAGCTCCATCTTAAGATCAGGGTAATTAAAAACTGAGCCAAAGAGCTCAAAGTGAATGCCTTATGGTGTGGGATGCTCCCTGTGTGCACGTATCTTACAGCTCCCATGTACCCCTCCTGAACTTGCTTCCATTCCCCATAAGGCTACTGTTGTTCAGCCAGTAAGTAACAGAAGAAATAACAGATCTTCCAGAGCTATTTCAATAGTCTCAGTTTTATCTGGTTTTGCTGCAGTCCAGGTGTAGAAAACATCTGCAACCAGAAGCGTCAGCTTGGCTGGCAGTGACCTCAGCTTCTGCTAGTAAGCAGAAGAGTCACAGCTGAGTTCAAAAAACAGCCCTCAGCCATAAACACTGCAAAAAGCACTTTGTTCAAACACTGCTCCTCCGGACTACTGCCAATTGACAGCATTTTCAGTTGAGAGCCGTGATCATAACAAGCACCTTAGTCTTCAAAAACAGCAGATAAGACAAGAACAGGGTTGGTGCTCTATGGAGTGGTATGCACAGAGCAACATCCAAGCCTTAGCAGGGTTCTTCCACAGCCTTCTCATTAAATGAAGGCAGTTCAATCACACAAGAAACAAACTTGACTTCCTGTTGTCACTTGATTTCCTGGATATTCTCCATTATCTGCAGCTTTATGCAGCAGCTGCACGCCATTGTGGAAGGTAACTACAGACAGAGGTGCTTACACTTCACAACACTGCTCAGTATTGAAACATTCCTAAGGAGGTGAACACTCGTGCTTCAATTTCACTATAATCCAATGCATTCAGGCTTGCCTTTCTGGGAGGAATGCCCCATAACTCTACCCGAAAGAATCTATAACAAGCACCCTATCATTTCTTTTGAAACAATACCACTGTGCTGCAAGAAACAACACTGAACACCAGAAAGAGCCTTTGCTGAGTTTCTAGTGCCTGGGGCCTGGACAAGGGAGCAGTAACTCAGACTCTGGATCCTGTTGCCAGGGCTCTTTGTATTTTTCAATAACCACTGGAAAAGCTACAGAAATATTCCAGGGAGAATATACCTGGATTGCAGTAAGCTTTCCATACAAATTCAGGCACTTACAGTCTCCAAGGCACCTAAGCAAAGTGGACAAGGATTTCCTTCTACCATTTTCGTAGGCTGTGACCACACTTAAATTGTGTATCAGATCTTTAAGTGCTATTTTGGATTTTGCTCCTATGTTGGCTGAGCTCCATCGCTTCAAATTCAAACTGGTTTCCATTTACAGGGTAAATAGCAAACAAACATGAACAGCTACAAATCTGATTAATCCCACTGAAGTTCTGTTATTTTAGCTCAGGGCTAAAATTTCCCTCACTCTCTATCAATGAATCAGGCACCAGAAACAGAGGAAAACAGCCCTCTGCTGCAGAAGCTACGACTGCCTGATGCACAGTAAAGCAGCAAACAGCATCCGGAGAAATGTTATCTGTGTACAATTGATAGCAGCGCCTGGGTGCCAGTCAGGAGTTCAAACATGCTGAAATCCCATCTATGGAGATGCAAAGGATGGAATCAGGACCAGTCCTTTTAGCCTACAATACTTGGAAATGATTTGCATTACTGTGCAGCCGCCCTGTTGTCTTAGCAGTGAGGCCCGTGGGAAACAGTGTTCAATTACTTTTGGCTAGATTTCTCCCTGCAAGTCTCTTAATAGGAAAGAAAAAGTATTAAGACTTGCAGTAATTCCTGCCCCCACACTGTGATGAGAAAAACCGGTCCTGTCAGCATATAGCCACCACACTCAGAACAGAGTTTTTGATGTGGAAATAAAGAAAAGCCTCTTACGTGGTGTCCTCCCACCGCTGCAGACACTGGCTATGAAAGCTGTGGTTACACAGAGTGGTAAGAATCCCGTTCACAGACTCATCCATCCTCTCGAGGCACACTGTGCACTTTGGGAGCTCTGTCAGATCCATCACAGGCAGGCTGGCCCCCTTCAAAAGAACAAGCAGAGACAAATTGCTCAGCACCCTCCAATCACCATAAATTAAGCACCTGCATAGAAAGTCGAACTTCTCTCTCATTACCACCAGCACTAGGGTACAGTACAAAGTAATCCTGTGAATCTATGTAGTGGTTACAAATTTACCAAGGTAAAAAGCAATCCACAGCCTTCAACAGAGCACAGCCCCATCAGAGCACAGGGTGAGGTGGCTGCTGCAGCTGCCACAGCCCCATGACATTTTTTGGATCACTGCTACTGGCAGGTTTGGGTCAGAGATGCTGCAACAATGAGGCCTAAAGCCTATAGAAGTCACCAAACAGCCTTTCCATGTAGAAACAATACTGGAACAGGAAACAGATTTCAAACTGATACAATTAAACACTTCTTGCAGTGTTCTGCTCAGAAGAAGTAATCGTGTTAGAACTCTCTGAAGTCCAGAAGAAAGAAAAACAAAATAAAAACTTACATCTTCTGATTTGAAGACTTCAGCCCTTTCCACGTACACGAGCTGGCAAACATCCTCCTCTATGGAGTTGAACTGCCGACCATTGCACGCCATGTAAAAGCTATCTGCATCAGCCTGTGCACAAAACAAGGGAAGGCTGTTGAAAGAAAAAGCCCACAGCTGACAAGACAGGGAGGAGGAGACATCTGCTGTATCCCTGCTTCTTCTCTCCACCAGGTCCCATAATAACAGAGGAGAAATTTCAGAGAACCAGCAGGCATCGCATCCTGGCACTGGGTTTAGTGCTACCACTTGAAGATGAGAAGCAAAGCTGACAGCAATGACGGTTACTCTGATATCAGAGTATTCAGCAGGAATGACAGATTTCCTTTCAGCATCTGTTTTGCTTCTTGTCAGTGATTTCAGCACATTTGCAAAGCAAATTTGGTTTCTGTGCAAAAACTTCAGAGGGTGATATTGCAGGACACTGATATTTGTGTCAGGGAAAAAAACAATTCAACTGTGGGAAAAGATCCACTGCATCAGGAACAATTCAGAACCAAAATCAAATCTAACAGATGTCACCCACTTTCACTCAGCGACCTCCCTTTCACCTGGCACAGGATCTCACCAGGCTGAGAAAAAATGAGCTGAGCACCACATTCCCCTACTCCTAATCACTCGAGCCAGGTACACAAAGGCACACAAGATTTGTTTTTGCTGCATATAGAGACAGCCATTAGGGGTCACTGGGGAACAGGGCTTCAGGAAGTTTCTGAAGTAACTGCAATTTCAGGGGGAACTGACTACGGCTTTATGCTTTGATGCAAGGCTGCTCAACACTAGGTATTTGTCCACCACATTTTGTACAACAGTATGCAAAACACATCTCTGCAACTGCTGCAAGTAGCACAGATTGCATTCAAATACTGCATCTACACAACAGGCATGGACAATGTCTCATGCAGCACTCACAGCTAGAGAAAGAGTTGACCAAAACTTCTCTGAAATCCCCATAAAGGAAAATACAGGAGAGAGTCCACGTAGAATATAATGGGGGAATACCTGTAAGCAGCACCCTGTGTTATCCATATCCATTCACTCCCACGCTGCCCATTTTGGGGCAGGCTGTCCTTTTCACACTGTACTGGCAGTGGCTAAGCCATCATCTCACTCCTCAGAAAAGTTTATTAAAATATAAAGTGCCACTGGCTGCATTCTTTCTGCTCAGCAAAGCACAACACCACTCTGTCTGCAAACACGTGCTGAGGTAGCAAAGGTGGTTTGTTTTTATGTGCTTAATAGTTTTAAGTGTCCTACCAACAAGAAATAGGGGATACAGAACATGACACACACTTGTCTGCAGGACAAGGTGTGAGATAAATCTCAGTCAGTAGCCCCAGGAAAGTGCTGGGCAACAAGAAAGGACTGCCCTCCTACACAGCAGCTGTAAGGAACTGCAGTTCTCTCTATGGCAAAGGGACTTCCAGGTCTTACCTGGGAGCTAAACTTTATCAGCACCATGTACTGGTTGGGAGTGGAGTCTCGGATGATTTTCATGTGCTCAATAACTTCATAGAAGGAAGCCACAAACTTCATCAGGTCGTGACTGGTCATCGTGGCAGGGACTGTGAGGATACACAGCATGGCACTGCGCCTCACGTCTTCTTTTAGAGAGGTCATCTTGCTGTAAGACAACAGTTACACAGCATCACATCATTCCAGAGAGGTCAAAGCTGGGTACACCACACTTCCAACAATTGCAGTTACCAGGATAACTTCATTGCCAATCCAAACCCTCTGTTGCACATTTGTAAATGCTAAGAAGAAAAGGCTGAGGTAGGAGCCTAAAATGCCCACGTAAAACCGTTACTCCTCAGCAAAGTATTAAAATGGGCAGCTTCAATCAACAATGGCTTTGTCATGTCTTCTCTAAAAAACAGCTGAACCTGGCAAGTCACAGATGCTCACAACTATTCCTTTAACAAATGAACAGCCCTTGCTACTATTTCAAATGCTCCTTTTGTGTCCGGTAGCTTTCAGGACGACCCAAAGCGGAATTTCTCATGCAATTAGAAGGGAAGAGCATAGAACTGTAATCCTTGAAATACAGAATAAAAGCTCCCACTTCAGAGAAGTCGCTCAGGCATGCAGCCAAAACCCTGGAGATAACAGTTTAACTCTGAGATGCCTCAAGAAGCTGCACTGCTAGGAACCCACGCTCACCTCATGTTCTTACAGCTCCTTGGCACACACGCTACCTGTAGAAGTGCTGCCCACAGCCAGAAGACCCAAGCCCCAGCTTTCCCCAAGGCTGGTGGCAGTGTGGGTGTAAGACACCCTTCCTGTTTGTCCCTGCACAGCCAGCTCAGGAGCCACAGCCCCAGGGTGAGCAGCTCACCCTTCCGGATGACCTCATTACTCATGAGTGCCATTCCCACTAGAGCTACAATTAGTCAAGCATTCTTACTTTGTTTTGTACAGATGCATAATGCCATGAACGATTTCAACCGATGGATTCCCACTGAAGAAGGAAATCTGGTCAGGGAGCTGTTTTGAAGGCGAGTCTGGAGCAGCCTCACGCTCTTTGTTCTGATCATCCTGTTTAGTTTTGTCCTCAGACGACGCAGCCTCTAAAGATTTTCTCGCTTCCACGGCAGCTTTTGCTTCATCTTTCCAAACAAAAGCTTTGATTACCAACCACACACGAGAAATACCTACAGCTCTCTAAGCACAGCCTGACACAACGCTGCAGACTCAGAACTCTGCCGTGCCAGACGAGATCCAATTCGCACCGCCATCAGCTTCCACACAACGACAGAACCTCGGGGGCTACAAGGGATCTCTCCAACCCCCACCCTTCCCAGCTCCTCCGACGGCAACAAGCCTTGGCACATCCGCCTTCCTGCCTTCGATCTCCCCACCCACGGGCGACTTACGGCCCGCCCGGTGCCGGTACCTGCCCGCGGCTGGATGGTCTCGATGATGATGTCGGTCATCTCCCTGCGGCCCAGGTGCTGGTGCAGGATGGCCGCCCTCTCGCCGGGGCCCTTCCCCTCCAAGCAGGCCGGGATCGCCCCGCTGCTCTCCGCGGCCATCTCCGGAGCTGCGCGGGAGGAGAAAGCGTCGAGACGGGGATCAGCGGGAGCGCGGCGCCGGCCCCCGCCCCGCCGAGGCGCTCCCGGCCCCGGGGCACCGACTCACCGGCCGCGCTGTAGGCGAAGCCGGCGGGCAGCGGGGAGAGCTCGGCCAGCTCCAGGCGGATCACGACCAGCGACACGCTCATGGGCCCGGCACCGCGGGGCCCGCCGCGCCGCGCTCCCCGCCCGACGGAGACTGAGCGCCGCTTCCGCCTCGCGCACCTCTGCCCTCTCACCCCGCCGGGGTCACGCCGCCGACGCGATGACGTAAGGGGGCGGCGGAGAGAGCCGGACGGAGCCGGAAGGAGCCGAAGGAGGGGGCTCGGAGTGGGCTCGGCACCGTTGCTCCTCGCGAGACTTAGCCGTGAGTTCTCGCGAGCCTTGGCGCCGCGCTGCCTGACGAGCGCGGGCTGCGGTCGGGGCTGGGAGCCGAGTGGCGCCCGGCGCTCCGTGCCTCGTGCCCGCAGAGGGGCGGGAGGTGACACCCCGTCACGGCCGGCTGTGGCGCAGCTGCGGGCCCTGTCAGCACAGCGGCACGCTGCACGGAGGGGCGGGCCCCGTTCCCTTCTGCGCAGGACCGCCAAAGCGTTTCCTTCCCCATTGCTTTCGTATCTCGGCGCTCGGGGCCCGCCGTGCCGGTTTCCCGTTCCCCAGAGGGCAGCACTGGCGATTCCCCGCGGCTCTCACGGCTCTCTCCTTCAGGCCCAGCATGTTCCTGAGCAGTGCTGCCTGCGCCCCTTTCCTGCGCCGGGCCGGGATCCTGCTGTCCCCGGGGCTGCGGCTGCGGTCAGGCTGGAGCCCGTATGGAGCTGTGATCTTCGATGTGAGCGGGGTGCTGCTCCCATCCCCCCGGCACACAGCCGCAGGTGTGTACGCTCACATCTCCTTTGGCCTGGGCTGCTGCACACGTGCACAAAATGCGTTTCACGCCTCCATCCGACACCTCCACGCAGCGGTGTGGTGGTGCTGCTGCCCGGCGTTCCCAGTTGCACCATTAGAAGTGCTGGCACTGATGGCTGCGTTGACACCTGTGCAGCTCAGGGCCCAACCGCAGCTGAGCCGCAGGACTCTCACAGAACTGGCTGTACACCAGAAGTAGAGATGAGGCCCATCACATCAGTTCTCACGAGTGCTGGTCTTACACATCAAATTTCAGAGCTGTCGAGGAATTTCAAGCTTGTTTCCCAGTTCTGATAGTGCCATATGTGCTCTCTCCTGGCTTTCTTACTTTTCTCCTATATAGACTGGGAGGCCCAGAATTGTATTCCAGCCGGCACCGTCCAACAAGCTCTGCACTCTGGAGGGGAAAACAGCCTCTCTCTCAAGTACACAAGAGGAGAGCTGACGACTGTGGAGTTTCTGCAGGAATTGGGACAGCAGTGCTTTGAGATTGTAAGCCACATCCCCGCCCTTCTCTTTGTGCTTCCTGACTACAGGGAAATGGGACCCTGCAACATTGGAAGCTGGTGGTTTGGTGAGGATTGTAATTTTAAAGGAAATCCTTCAATGGAAGCTTCTGGAAAGAAGCATCACTGTTCAATAGGGCTGGCAGCTCACTGCTGCTATCATTCTGCTGCCAAGGCAGGATGGTGAGCAGAATATACATTCACTTCACTTCCACCAGCTTCCTCTTCTGTTTCATAATTTTTGATACCAAGGAGCACAAATCTGAGAGCAGCTGAATGGCTTTTGCTTCTAGCTGGTGCACAAACATACTCAATGGGTGGAGACTGGTCTCAGTAGGGATTTCTTAAGACCGGTAGAAGCTCCTCCACCATAGCTTTTTTTGCCAGCTCCAGGAACATCATGTCAGAATCCTCTTTTTAATGCAGTCTTTTTGAATCAGTTGATTCAAAAATGCAGATTCTTTTCCTGCCTGTTAAATGGTACTTCAGTGTTTACCTCCAACCTGCCTTGATTCCATGACAGGCACAGTCCTAGCACATTTCTTGTTCCCAAAATCAGCCCCTTAGCTTTGCTGCTTCTATAGAATCAGTAATCTGAGAATGCCCATTTCTTTGGGCTAAGCAATTTAGGTGGGAGATTGACTGTCTGCCTCCTGCTGCCAAGGGAAGTAGGACAGCAAGATAAGACAATCAGGCAGCCTATCTACCCAGTCACTCCTATTTTCTTCCCTGCTTAAAAACTGTTTATGGCTAATTACCATTCTTGGGGGGGCTCTCTGGTTTTGCAGGCAAATATCTGTGTTCCAGTGAACTCTTTCCTCACCAACTTAATCAGAAGTGAGATGATAAAACAGCTCCCCATAATGGCAGAAGCAATACAGTGTATCCATGCAGAAGGTCTTAAGATAGCTCTTCTAAGCAACAGCTTCCAGCTGCCAAATGGAGAGAGCTTTCTGCCCCTGGACCAAAAACATTTTGATGTGGTAAGCCTGGGTGGATTGTAAAATATATTTCTGAAGCTATGTCTATAGTAAAGAACAACTGAAATTCTTTACTTATGGATACCAAAGGAAGGGCCACCCACAACACGTTAGTAGATATAAATATGGCAGTCTGTGAAGATGCATAGTTTGCTGTAGCATAGGTTGTCTATCAGTGTGGGGGGAAGTACTGCTTGAATTTGTTTTGGCTGATCCATGTACTTGGATCAGAAGATCTCATGTCAGTCTCCAAGTTTGGACAGAGGGTTTTGGCCAATGCCTCTTCTGCTGTAAATATCACTTTATCATGGTTAATAGGTGCAGTTGTCAGAACTTGTCCCTTTAGCTTAGATGGCAATGGTTAAAACAATTAGAAAGATCAACACAACAGAATTGTGATACAAGATGTATAACGACAAGGGGACAAACACCATAGAAAGATATCATAAGAAGAAAAAAAGACAGCTCACCCATCTCTGAAGATCTAGGCTCACAGACAAAAACTCCACAAAGGAGGAATCTCCAGAAAGAAATCCTTCCCCAGTGGCAGCCAGCCCTTAAATGAGGTCTAAGAGAGGTGCAATCAGGCTCCATCCCTTCTGGTCACACAGCTGAATTGCCTTCACCTGTGCTCCCAGGGCTGACTGTCCTTTCCCCAGGTGCTCAATCAGTGGTTCAGGCCGGGACTCAATAGTTCCCAGAGAGTGGTGCACTCCAAAACTTTCTCAGACAGCACTGAGTAATTGGTTCAGCACATTTGAGACATCTATTGAGTCTTCTACATCATGATACTGTGATATTGTTTCATTGGATATCTTCTGTCCAAAGACTGGCTGGTCCTGTTTAGCTTATTTGAGCTGATGGAGCCACAGCCAAGGCAGTTGGCACTCACGCAGCCACTTGAATCGTATCCTATCCAGCTCTGTCAGCCCTCTGTTCCCTGTGTCCTTTATTTCACAAATTACCGTGCCTGTCAGTCTCACTCCCACCCTCCATTTCCAGAACTGCACAGATGTTTGTGGTCACAGCAGGCTCATGCATAACCCATTGGTTGTCACCACAGATAGTTGAAGCTTATCAGGAAGGAAAGTGCAAGCCAGATCCTCGCATCTACAAGCTGTGCTTGGAACGCTTGGATGTTCAGCCTCAGGAATCCATCTTCCTCGACAACAGCAGCCAGAACCTGAAAGCAGCAGCCCAGCTTGGTATTAAAACAGTGAAGGTACAAAACAGTGCAAGCAGGCCAAGGGTATGGTTTCTCAGTCCAAAGCTTCCAAAGGAAGCTCTAAGCCTTCATGTATCTGTCATCAGGGGAATGGTTAGCTCTCAAGATTTGGAGAAAGTGAGTTCAGGCATTTTACTTTGGTGAGGAGACCGCTGGGGAAAGGATAAGTCAGAGATGGGTGGGAACTCTGCTCCCCAGGATGGCACACAGGGAATGCCAGCTCTTACCCCAGTCCAAACTGACACTCTTGGGGACAACAATCAAGGTGAGAGGCTGTGAGTATTGGTAATGGCACTGTGTGTTGGCCAGACCTGACCAGTGAATTCCACAGTGTGTCCAAATGTATCAGTGCCATTAGACTCACAGATAAATGCACCACAACTGTGTGGAGCTCTTTCTTTCCTAGGCAATTTTATCGTCTATCATTCTGTGTCTCTCCCTCCCTTCTCCTTTCAGGTTGATGATCTTGAAGTAGCATTCAAAGAGCTGGAAACCTATCTGGGTTTTCCTTTAAAAGGATTTGTTCCATATACTCGTTCAGTAAGATCTACCATGGAAATTCCAAAAGACAGTCTGCAAAAGTACCTTGAAAACGTTTTCAGTGACCAGGCAACAGGTATTGCAGCACCTTTTGCTCTTCAGCCTGAAAGCTCACATGTCTTGGAGTTACTGCTCCTTTCCATTTTATAAAAAAAAATGGATTGAAAAACAATATTAATGAAAGTCTCCTAATCTCCAAGCAAACATTGCAGTCGTACAGGCTTCAGTGGCACACCACTGTTGGACCAAAAAGCAACATTTTAAGACTTCATTATTTGTGAGGCATTGAGAAAATCTGCAGAAGAAATACCAGGAGTATTCCTGACCTGTAAGGCACAGTCACAGGAATGGAAAGTAAAACTTGGAGAAGTGGTGAGAAATATCCCACCTTACGCTTTGTCTGCTGACCCTCTGCTCTCAACTCTTCAGGTCCGCTGACGCTGCGGCAGTTTGGCTGTGGACAGTCTGCCCAGACCTATTTTGTCAAGTTTGGAGATCGTTCTCTGGTGCTGAAGAAGGAAGTCCCTGACAGCCTGCTGCCTTCAGGTCCTGCTGTTGGAAGGGAATACAGGTGAGAAGGCAGCGTGCAGGTAGGACCCTCTGCCTTTGAAACGCATCCTGTGCATTCCTACTCTGCAGATTCCTCCAAGCCACAAAGCACACCACAGCTCTCACAGCATGTCAGGGGAAGTAGGATCTTGCTATGGCAGCTGGAACCTTGAGTGGGAGAGAGGTTGCAGCTCAACAACACTGAAATTGAGCAGCAAGGAGCCTAGCTGGGGGCAAGCCCTTGCTGGTGGAGTCATGCTGCAAACTAGCTTGCTGTGCCAGAGATCTCTCCCTCAGCAGCAGAACAGCATGGCACTTGTGGGAGGGTGTTGTGTTTTCCAGAGTTTGTTGGATAGGTCTCAGGGCTCTGGGCCATACAAAGATTTTGGTGTGCTTCTTCCCCGTATCTCAAGCCATCTCATTTTAATGTATTTAAAACTGAACACTTGATTCTTTTAGATATTGTGCATCTGCCTAACAACAACACAGTTCTAGTATCGATTCTGTAATGCCTGTCTGTGCTGAAACAGCTCTCTGACTTACCCTGGCAGGGTACTGAAGGCACTCTCTGAGGCTGGTGTTCCTGTTCCTACTGTACTTGCTCTGTGTGAGGACAGAAGGTAATCGTACCCCTCAGCTTTCATTTTTGGCTTTATAGCTTCAGCCACATTCTCCCAGGAAGAAGAGAGGAGTGCTTATGCCAGGGTGGATCAGATGTGAGACCTCAGACAGCAAACAGGTGTTTTTGTGGATGTGTACCACGAAGACACAGTGACTCCAGGGATGCAAAGGCAGCTGCGAGCCTGGCAGGACCCCTGGCCTGGCTGCATGAGCAGACAGCAGGGAGGAACAGTTTTATAAAGAGGAGAGTATTTGTTCCTGCGCTGATTATGCAGCAGTGCTGTATTCTGTGGGTTTTAAACATGAGATCTTGCTGGTTTGCAACTCCTAGCAAAGTCCTGGTTTGTGGAGGTGAGATGTTTACAGTTATTCTCTCTCCTGCTTTCCCTTGGCTGTGGTAGTGTATGCTGTGGTTTAGTATCACTCAGTACTCATGGGATCTGCCACAGGAGTTGCTGTGTCTCCTGACTCAGTCTCCTAAGTCAGTACACATATGAAGTATACTGATCTAATTAGTATTTGCCCAGCCTTGGGCTAAACGAGTGCTCAGAGAGCAGTGCTCTTGAGACTGCTGCTCACCTTGCTGTGCAGGTAAGGTCTGGGGGCACGTTCAAGGTGCAGCTGAGTGGTAGGAAACAGAATTAACCTCAGACACACCAGTTCTACCTTGCTTCCCCAGCATCCTTGGCACACCATTCTACCTGATGGAGCACTGTGCTGGCCATGTCTACAGGGATGCCTCCCTGCCAACACTGCTGCCTAACCAGCGGCAGGCTATTTATGCTGCCATGAGTGAAGTTCTCTCCAAGATCCACAGCACAGACCTCAGAGCAGCCAAGCTGCAGGACTCTGGGGACCACGGTGAGAGAAGGCTATGTATCCTTTGCCCCTGTTTTCTTGTCTTGTGTCCAAGGGATAGGACTTGGGCTAAACTTAGGGGCAGTTGGGAAAGCAAAGATGTGCAGCATTTCAAGGCTTCTTGGGAGGGTGTAGAAAGCTCCTTTGGATTCTCCAGGTCAGTGTTCTGTGCCATTAGATACAGCTGTACTGCACGTGCAGAAGTAACTTGCTTGCTGCCATCTCTGACCAAACTTCCTTAGCTCCTCCAGTGTCTCTGCAGGGCCATCTCTGCTTCTTGGAGCTGGTAAATGTAAAATCCACCAAAAAAGTATGAAAAGTCCAGGATTTTTGTCCAAGGATTTGATTATTTTCACTAGAATATCAAATCCAATGCCCAATTCGGAATGTATGGGACCCCTGCAAATGACAAGCTCTTATTGCTTATCTCAGGGAACTGGACTGAGGCCTGCTTGGCTCTTTGACAGTTTCAGCATGTACCTTTTTTGTATCTTTTATGAAACCTCTTTGTGCCTGTTCTTTTCCCTGAAAGCCTCCATTCCCTTGTTACAGGTAATTACATCCAGCAGCAAGTTGATACCTGGACAAAGCAGTATCGAGCTATGGAAACTCACATTATTCCAGCCATGGAGAGACTCATTGAGTGGCTGCCTTTGCATTTTCCTGAATCTCAGAAGACAACAGTTGTGCATGGCAATTTCAGGTACTGCCCTCTCAGTTTCCTTGTCAGTAGGCTGCTGCCCTCTCCTGGGAGTCAGTCTGTTAGAAGGCTGTACTACATATAATCTACAAAACATGACAGTGGAGGGCCTCGTGTTACTTAAAATGATCAAATGATCCCCCTGCACGGTGACATGCCTGCTTCTTCTCTTTTTGGCTAGCCTGTCCTCTAACATGTTAATGATCTGAGGACCCAAATAACTTTGTTTCATTCTTCAAAGCACAGTTATGTTCATTATTAACCAGGGAGTTCACTATTGAGTAATTTCAGTCCTCTCTGACTTATGCATGGTGAAATTAATGTTTCACTTGTGCAGCCTCCCAGAGAACTCAGCCATTTTTGCACAGTGCATACTGCTTCTGAGTGCTGGGATTTTCTCCCTCGAGATCTTTCTGATTTGTTTTTTTCCCTCTGATACAGGCTGGACAACCTAATCTTTCACCCAAAAAGGCCAGAAGTCCTTGCAGTCCTTGGCTGGAAGTTTTCAATTCTAGGAGATCCCATCTCCGATTTGGCAAATAACTGTATGGCTTATTTCCTGCCACCTCAGTTCGACCCAATGAAAGGTACAGAAAGGGGCAAAGTCACATCTGACACAGAGAGAATGAGAATTCAGAAACAGATTAACTCTTGCTCTTAAAGAGCTCAGCTGACAGTTGGCTCACTGCAGTTGGGAAGGGCTACAGGTCATGTACTTTATTCCCTGTCCTGCCCTTTCTCTGAAGAACCCTCCATCCCTCCATGGCAGAAGCACTGCATGTGCAATGATCGCTGTGCCATGATCACTCCATCCCATGTCTGGTTTGGTAAGGAAGTGGTATGAACCCCACTGTGAGCTCACTGTCCTGGATGGGGCTGGTAGCCTGTCAGTCACTGTTTTCACAGTCTCACCCCATTGAAGAAAACTCTTGCATATGTATTTCACCTAAATGAATTGGTGCCAAATTGGTTCTGTGTATGGAAACAGCACAGCACAGCATTACGTGGCTGCAGGTGTCTCCACTGCTCCACAGCTTGCAGGGCTCTGCTAGAAAGCACTGAGCTTCACAGAGTCTGCTGACTCATTGTTGCCCTTTGTGTGTTCCAGGCTTGGCAAAATACGATTTGAGGCACCTGGGAGTCCCTACAGCAGAGGAGTATTGCCAGAAGTACTGTGGCCACATGGGAATGGAGCTCCCCGACAACTGGAATTTCTACATGGCCTTTGCTTTCTTCAGACTGGCTGCAATGCTGCAGAGACTCCACAAACAATCTCTGACAGGTGAGGTGAGGAGCCCAACCACACTGGCCCTGCTTTACAGAGGTCCTCAGCCAGCAGCACAGACACACAAGCCCTTCATGGAGAGCTCTCACATTGAACTAGGGAAAGTCAGACCACCAGAACGTGCTGCTAAAGGGTTTGGGCACTCCTGACTTTGCATGCTGATACCTCTGAAATTTCAGGCAGTAAAGCAAAATGAAGCACTCCTGAGAGTTAGCTGGATCAGCAGGAGAGCAAGGTGGTTTTGTGTTTTCACTGTAGTACATTTTGTGGTCAAGTTGTGTCTTGCAAATAGAAAAAAAAAGGCCAAAGGGGAACACACACACACAGCATTTCCTCAGTGCTGCTCTTTCCTGGACGCAAAGTCTGAACTGGGCTTGTTTTCTGTGCTGATTGGAGGTTGTTGTGCTCACTTCTTTATTGGGAGGGCTGAGCAGAGGCCAGAGTTCAGAGTTCCTACAGGTGGAGCTCTCAGACTTTTGAACTAAGCCTCAGAGGAATTTGGAAGCAGGGAGGTGGTGTGTACTCTCATTGCTGATTACCTGCATACATCAGGCCTGGCCTAGGAGTTTTTATCAGAGAAAAACAAGATATTATTTTGGAATTCCTTAGAAAAGAATGTCCCTGAGTCCTGCTGTGCTGGCCTGGACAAGGACACAGGGCACTGTTTGAGATGTGTACTTCACACAGCTTCTCTGAAGTTAAAGCATCTTACTTTTGTCACCAGGGAGGCCAGCCCGAGGTAGAAGCTGTCTGGAGCATGCAGAGTTTGTGGCTGATCTGGCTTGGGATTTTGCCATAAAAGAAGGATTCCGTGTGTTTGACAGCCTCTCCATTGCAAAGCCTTTTGCACAACATTACAGTACCTGGGCCAGGCAAGGGCCATTCCTCAGCAGGAGCTACAGTACCTGCACACATCCTGGGACTGTCCCTGTGCCTGAAGTCCCCCTGATCACTTCCTTCAGCAGCCTCTTGGGGGTGGCCCAAGGTCTTTACTGCAAGCTGGCAAGGATCTTGGATGTCCAGTGGAGTTTTCTGATTTCCCAGCCCAGATGCACTCCACGTCCTGTTCTAGAAAAGAAGGTGAGACCCCTTCTTTCCTAACGTAGTTTTATGTTGCTGTACCAACGCCAGGGTGGAGGATTGTGCTATGCCTCTAAGTGTCCTTGCATTCTTAATCACATCAGACTCTTAGCATTCATAAGGTCCTATGACTTGGAGAAATGGGGTCAGTTTCCTTTTGCTTGCTACATTCAGATAACAAGAGTTCATATTCTAGAAAATGGCAATTTCAGAAGCTGGCACTCCCTTCCAAGATAAGCAGATTATCACCAGGCTAGCTATAACTGCAGGTGCTGCTCCCTCAAGCTGCTACCACCAACACTGATGGACTCTCCAGAGGCTGACTAGACTGGAGCCTTTCTGCCTAGCACTGTCAGTCCAGTGCTGCTCATTCCTTTCTCCCAGCAGGGCTGTCCCTGCAGACTCTCCTGTTGGTAAACAGTGGCCAATGATAAGCTTATGATCCTGCCCTTGGCAGTGCAGGCTCTGGGATGACACCTGGACTTTAGCCCTGCCACTTTCTTGGCCTCTCCTGCACAGAGCAGGTACTGCTGCAGCCTTGAACCCTTAAAATGGAGAGACATTGATTGGTTTTGGTATGGTGGTGAGGAGGCAGAAAGCAGCTACCAAAATGACTTTCCCATAGTCATGTGGAGGGTCATGTGCAGAGAAGAGAGTTGCATCAATTCTTGAGTGGTAGAACTTCAATTTCACGTATTTATTCCGCCAGCATGAGGCATTTAGGGCCAATATGTGGATGATATGAGGACACTTGGTCTCCTGCCCAGGCTCTTCAAACTGATTTCTCTCTGCTTACACTCCCCGGTGCTACTGATGGTGTAGCTCAGTGTGCATGTGACTCTGGGCTGACTGATTTGCTGGGAGTGGTATCATAAGTAATCATTCACAGTGTGTCACAAAAGCAAACAACGCTATTCTTGAACTGCTATTGGGATTATACTCTTAACCTACTCTAGTGGCATTGTCAAATACTAGTGGGTTACTTAACTACCTTTTTACTGCCAAAAAAACCCACCCATCTGTTATTCAGCCTTTCAGAGACATTTCCTCGTGCTATGCAGAAACCAGCAAAAAACAGCATTTCAGAGTGCTCAGCAGCTGATCCCCCAAGAAGATGGAAAAGCAGGAAAAGCAGTGGCTCTAGGCAATTTAGAAATGCTGAGATGAGCATATCTTTTTGCCTGTTTCCCAGACACTCATTTTCAGACCTGGCAGAGTCAACAAGTCTCCAAAATCAGAGCTGCAGCCTGGCCATGGGGAGAACTGGCAGAGCAGACAGACCCCTCATCCTCGCCTTCCGTCCATTCCACTGCTTTTCCCAGTGTTATTGTGCTTCAACTGTCAACCTTTGCTATGGAAGCATGTTGTAAAGGGCAGGGGAGGAGTCCAGAGTGGAGTCCTGCTGCCTGCAGGGGAAACATAATGCAACAGAGTATTAAACAGCTGAGCAGTCCTGGCTGAGGGCTGTCACAGCACTGAGAAGCTGGGCAAGGGCTAAGGGAAGGGCCAGCTGGCACTGCAGAGGCAGGCTTTATCCCTGCGATTGGGATGATGTGCATTTGCTGAGACATGGAAGCCCTGGGCTGGTCCTGTCATGTCCTGCATGGGAACCTGCAAACTTTGGTCCCAAAGATTGCCCATCCCCACATCCTCTCCATGGAGAGAGCAATGTGTCTCATCCTCTTCCACCAGCACCAAAGTAGTGTCTCTGATGATGACTGTGCAGACCATGGATCAGGCTAGACAGGTGAGCAGATACATACACCTAACTACTGATCCTTCTGTGGCCCAAATGAAGCAGCAAAAGGACACCACAGGGTCAGTGACCCTAAGGAGTGGTTTGTCCTGTCTGTTGTTGCAGATCCCAGGAAAGGAGCTGAGGCATTTGATACTGTGCTTCCTTAGTCCTGCACTCCTTTACTTGCCCTTCATGGTATTAATCTTATTCTCACACAGGTCTGTGGAGCAGAACATCTCAGCAGTGCATCCTCCAGCCGGACACTTCATTCAGACCTGAGCCCCACATCTGGCTGAAGGTCCCACATGGTTCACAGGACAATGTTCTCCAAATTGGAGCTGAGCCACTGCACTGGGGAGTCTTGGAACATGTGACTAAAAGAGCCCCTCTGGCATGGGGAAGGTTGTACTATCTACAGCCTGGAAGCTTGAGAATTTCAGTGGTATTTACTGTTATCTGGGCTCAGTGCCTTTATTGCCAGGTTCAATAGATACAGGGCAAAATCCCTCTCTGGATCATGAGGCTGCAGACAGTCAACAGCCTTGCAGTGAGGAGCACTCATTAGGAACAGCAAGGCTGAGGTTGCCAAGTCTTGGTTTTGGGAGTATAGGAAACAGAGTGGTGCATCTCTCATTAGCACAACACCTCCAGCAACCTGAGGGTGCCAGGACTCCAGAGGTGAGAGGAAATGAATCACTGGCTTCAGAGCAGATCATGGAGCTGAGGCCCATGGAACTGGGAGGACTCCCTGGCCCTATGACTGCAGTGGATTTCTCTGGGTTTCTTTGGGGATCTGGGATGATGTAAACCAGATTAGTGGAGGCTTTCAGTGCTTCACAAAGATGAGCAGCGGGAAAAGACTGTGGTCTTGATTGTGGTAATTCCTGAGCTTTTTATGTGTACACTGGTGTTAATTTAATATTAAAGTGATGGATATATTTCTTTGAATTCACATGATTAACAAGTTCAACTCTTTAGTATTCCTTTGCTCCTGATGAAAATGCCATGCTGGGGACAGTGGGATGCATGCCTGCAGCTTTGGCCACTGCCGAGGCTGACCTGGCAGGGTCCTTGCACTGACTCATATCGCAGTGCCCAGTGCTGGCTCCTCCAGTGCACAACCCTACAGCCCAGTTCCACAAAGCCACATTATGCATCAGCCCAGGGTGGTCACCACATCCTTGCTGCCAGGGGCAGGAGAAGTGCTGCAGGGAAGCCCTGGGATTGCTGTGCTATTGGCTATAGAAGGCTTTGTAACCTGAGCTTTGGTTTCTCCTGGGCTGAGAGTGAAATTCAACCTCTCCCAGTGGCATTTGGCTCTGCTATGCAAGGGGGAGGGAGTCTCTGAGCCTCTACCTGCCCAGCACAAACAGACTGGGTGATTTCTGAGCAGGCATCTGGCCTTTGTACCTCCTAACATCTAATCTTGCAGCAGGTAGAATCCTCGCCAGCCACTGCAGGGCTGAAGGTTTGAGGCTGCCTTCAGCCTCATGCATGCATTTCTTCCATTGCATGGGGTTTTAGCATTGCTAGGTTTGTCTGCTAAGCCCCAGGGAAAGAAAGGGATGTGCTCAAGTTGAGCAAAAATAAAAGTATTAAGCACCACAGATGTCACTTAAGCCCCATGTCATTGGTTGTCCATCCAGGTGTCAGCAGAAGTCATGCACAGGACAGCTGAGAGCACAGTGAGAGCTTAGCCCTGTGCAAGTGTCTTTTGGAGGTTAAATACTCCTTTC
This sequence comes from Phasianus colchicus, assembly GCF_987193195.1. Lineage (NCBI taxonomy): Eukaryota > Metazoa > Chordata > Aves > Galliformes > Phasianidae > Phasianus > Phasianus colchicus. The sequence goes on along the minus strand of NC_143453.1, from coordinate 7,220,158 downwards.
TTACTGATGTTGATGGTAACTTCAGAATATTTCTGTGGCATGTTAATTTTTCTGGACCTAAGTACGATGAAATCACATGAGACATCTCAAGCAAAACAGCAGAAACCATTTTAACCATTTAACCATTGTTAGGAGCAATTTTTGCCGAGCATTCATTTGCATGCACTGAGCAACCATCCTGCTGTGAGAGTGCTACACTGGCATTGATTCATTTGCCCTATATGCAATAGGTTATTTTTTTAAGATTCCTGTGTGCCACTAAGGGCAGGCTGTCCAGGTAAGCAGAAGTCCCCGTGCCAGACGCTGATGAGATGTGCATCTGCAGTGCATGCGTGCCTTGGCTGTGCTGTCCCATCTGTGCCATGGGTCCGGCTGTGGGCTTTGCCGGCCAGAACCAAAGTGAAGCAAAACGAACTGAGTTGTGCCCACTTGAGCCACGTGGGTCCAAAATCAACTGAACCAATGTGGGCCACCCCAAACTGCGCCGAACAGCTTGAATGAAGCTGGGCCGAGGTGTCCTGAATGGAACCGAGGTCCACCGAGCCGACCGACGCAGACCGGCAGACCCGAAGCCGGGCCGAGCCGCGCCGACACGGGACGGAGCCGAGGGGGGGAGGCGTGGCGGGGCGGAGCGGGACCGGGCAGCGCCGGAGGCGGGCGGAGCAGCGCGGCGGAGCGGAGCGGGACTGGGAGCAGCGCAGCGATGTTGCGGGTGGCGGGGTTCGCTTCTCGGCTCTGCCGCGGTCCGGCCCGGCTGCTCTCGGCCGCCGCCGCTTCCCCCATCCCCGCACCCAACCCGAGCCCGGAGATCGCCTACAACAAGGTATGGCCGGGCCGCGAGCTGCGGGCTCCGCGGGGCGGCGTAGAGCTCCGAGGCCCGGGAGCGGCGCGGGGCCCGGCGCGGGCGGCCCGGCTTCGGCCCGCTTGGCGAAGCGCGGCTCCGGGGCGGAACGGCCGGACACGGGGCGGGATGGCCGAGCGCCGCGGGGAGGAGGCCCGGATCGGTGCTGCTGTGCGTGGGAAGCGAGCCCGTGTCCGTGGGGAGGAGCTGCTGCTCGGCGCCTGCTGTGTCTGAGAACTGAGTTCTCTGCTACGCGAGGTGCCTGAAACGGGCCCATCGGGGCAGTGCTGCACAGTTGTAGCGCTGCGTACAAAATGGGGTGGGCGTATGATCGCTGCCCGAAGCCTTGTCCCGCTGTTCCGAGGCTCCCCGTCTCCCCGCTCAGCTCCAGCCGATCAACAGGCTCTGGGAGAACCCAGCAGGGCAGGAACCGCTGCCAATCCACGAGCCGTTTGCTGGGATTCGGGTTCTTTTTGCCAACTCGAGGCTTCTTTTATTGCGCACTTCTAGGCTGACATATCTCCTCCCTATCAGTGCCATTTTGGAGTCCTCACAAAGCATGTCCCTTTAATTAAACAGCCTGTTAATATGCCATCTAACAAATAAAGCTCATATCAATTCCTCTGAGGCTTGGATCTAAAGTTTAAAACCGATTTGCTCACTTCATTCCAGATCTTCATAAATAACGAGTGGCATGATGCAGTCAGTAAGAAAACCTTCCCTACTATCAATCCAGCAACAGGAGAAGTTATCTGCCAGGTTGCTGAGGGCGATAAGGTAAATAAATGTTCTGCTGATGAGATCCATTCAGTTGCTAACTGAGCTCCCCCCTACAGCTCTGCCACATGCCATGTATGCAGTAATAAATGTTGGATCTACACAAATATCATATTATGCTGCTTGTGCCCTTCCTTGACTACAGCTTCCATAAAGATCCTCTGGGTTTGCCTCAGTCCAGTGGCTGGGAGGTCTGGGAGCAGTTGTGGGTGGATGTTGCTGTGGGTGCTATGGCAGAGATGTGATCCAGTCACACAGCATGGGAGGAGACAAAAGGTTTGTATTCACCTGGACTGCTCTACTGTGCTGTATGTGTGTAGTGGGAGACCATCCCCAGCCCAAGGAAACTTAAGAGAGATATAACTGTTCCATGAGTTAGGTGAGGCCCTCCTAGGAGTCCGTGGCAGAGCAAAGATTCTGCTTCCCAGCAATGTGGGGCTCATCCTACAGCCTGGATGCTTGTCTGTATTCCCCAAGGGGGAGGTGAGCAAAGGAAGCCCTGTTGTTGTTTGCTTATCCATGGTGGAGCAGATTGTCTTTCAGCAAGCCAGAACAGAAAACCAACTAGGAAAAAATGACAGTCCTGACAGGACAGAATGATGAATTTGAGGTATATGATCAAGGAAAACATACTGGTGAAATTGAATTCTAATCTAATAAAAAGTATCAAAAGCAGACTTCTAGAGCTTTTTCCTTGCCCTATGCTAGGATGTAAATATCAACCTGGCAGATGACATTGTGGAAATAACTTGACAATATTTGCACTCCACGTAGCTGAAATAACAGAGAGCATAAGCACAGGTGGTGGGTGTGCAGCTGCTGCACCCATCTGTTCAGCTCCCCCATCCCCAGGGATGCAGGCAGCAGGAAAGCTGTGCGCAGAGGCTGCACTGCTGCATGGCACTGCCTGGGCTGATGCTTGGGATGAGTGGTCCTGGGGCCGCAGCCTGTGAGCTCCACAGCACCAGAATTGATGTGTGTTGCAATGATTCATTCAGCTGTGAGGCAGAAAGTCCCTGTCCCAGAAAGGCGGTCACTAGCAGATGCTGGTGCCATGTTTTCTCCAGGAGTCCAGGAAGGGCTTTAGTTGTATTTTGGGAAGGAAGGTGGGAGACGTTTACCCTTTTCTCATGCTCTTGTCTGGACTCCTCTGCAGGCAGATGTGGACAAGGCTGTTAAGGCAGCCAGAGCAGCTTTCCAGCTGGGCTCACCTTGGAGGAGAATGGATGCTTCGCACCGGGGGAAGCTGCTGAATCGTCTTGCTGACCTGATTGAGAGAGACCGGGCGTATCTGGCGGTGTGTATTGCAACCCGGGGCAAAGGGAGGCACAGATGGGTGGTTTGTATCCATAAGGTGTGGTGAGGATTTTAGCCATAGCGAAACTGAGAGAGCTACAAAGGACAGGAAGGGAAATAGTTTGGGTAACCTGAAAGCTAATAGGCCAACATACAAAACTGATCGAAATAGCAAACTGAGAACCAAATCTGAATCTATATGTGTGATTTTCCCCATCTCATTGTATTTGTAGGCACTTGAAACTCTGGATAATGGCAAACCTTACTCTATTGCCTACTTGGTGGATCTGGACATGGTTGTCAAATGCCTCAGGTAGGTGTGGAGGCTACAGTGACAGCACAGTAACTCTTCCAGCTCCCCATTCCTGCTCAGCTGGCCTGTGGTGGTTGAACCTCTGCACACAGAGAGTAGATTTACTGACTGAGGCACTGTGGCTGGCAAGGTTGGTGCTGAGCCTTTCAGTCTGTTTCTGTTTTCCTTCCCTTTTTTTTTTTTTTTTTTTTTTTTGTAAGTAAGAATGAAACTGTAATTCTTCTAACTTCCCAAAAGGCTTTTGTTTTATGTATATACAGGATTTGCATGGATAAAGGGATCTGTAATGCAGTACACAAATGACAAAATATACACTGTGCAAACACGCAAGAGACAAATGTTTGTATTTATTGTCCACCTTTATAATCACTTTCCTGGGAAATCCTTGTGTTAGAATGTGCTTTATGAAGTGACTGAAGACAGGAGGAAACCAAATAGCTGAAAGAACATTTCTTGTTTTCTAGCGACCAGAGACTCATTTTAAATTCACTGACCAAAACTTCTTGCCAGGTACTTCGCAGGCTGGTCTGATAAATTCCATGGCAAAACCATCCCTTTAGATGGAGACTTCTTCTGTTACACCAGACATGAGCCAGTGGGAGTTTGTGGACAGATAATCCCGGTGAGTGAAATGTATCAGTAGGTCCTGTGGTAATTCAGGAATTTGGTGTTATGATGAGGAGTTGTCTTAAAATGCAGGTTAGTATCTGTTGTGCTAAACTCAGCTTCCTTCTGACAGTAAAAACAAAGTTACACTTGCACCAGCTGGGAGGGCTGTTACTTTGAAAGCACAGAGCTACTCCTTGATTTCATGGGCTATGTGTAACATTTACTTTGTATTTCCTGCTGCTGCAAATGAAAAAAGAACACAAACCTCTTTATAGGAGTTGTCCAGCTCAGAGGCACTGTTCAGACTTCTGATTCCAGTGCTAGGAAGTAGTTTGTGTGATGAGGAAATAAAGCTAGCATGCGTAATTCCGTTTTATATAACGTATCTTTTTTCTGTAACTGGTAGCAAGCACAGCAAGGTGGTTTGTCAGCAACAAGGCCAAATGGATGCCAGGTGCACAGACAGTGATATCTGCTTACAGGAGTAGCCAGACTAACTGCTGCATGCATTTTGTATTTGCATGCTTTTTGTATTTGCATTGTGCAAGAGCTGAACATGAACACCTCACGGGTCTGCAAGCCCTGCTCTGTCATTACAAAGGCTTTCTTTCAAAACACCTCAAAAGAGAAATGTAAAGGCTAAATAGACCATAAAGATTAATTACAAAAGAGTTGTGGTTTTGCAGTAGCACTGAGAGGCTTCACACTTCAGAGTATAGTTTTCCTGGACAAGCAGAAGGCAGTGCCTGAAAAGGAGCCAAACGCAGCTGAGCAGCTTGGGGAGGATCAGGGAGTGCTTCCATAGGTGCTGCACTTGCAGATCTGAATGATGCTCACTGGTTACTTACTCATTAATTAGCAACTTTCAGACTCAGACCAGACAATATTTCTGTTTTCCAGTGGAACTTCCCGCTGTTGATGCAAGCATGGAAACTTGGGCCTGCCCTGGCTACCGGGAATGTGGTTGTGATGAAAGTGGCAGAGCAAACCCCCCTGAGTGCTCTCTATGTAGCTAATCTGATCAAAGAGGTGAGAGAAGAGGCTGGGTTCTTTCGGCTGTCTCTGTTGTCACTGCTGGATTTCAGGGTAATGAGCCCAACTGATGAGCTACAGAGGACATATGACAGGGACAGAGAAATGTTGTCTGATCTGAAGGAAGAATGAATTGTCTCAGATATCCTAGCATTTGCTTTAGCAAAAAACAAATAACCAAACACCCTCATCTCCATACATGTGTGTGCAGAGAGCATCCTTGATTCAGGGAAGGACTCTGAAGTTAAAGTAAGTAACAACTGTTCGGTGATTAGGAAGCAAAAATACATTTCCAAGCTACGTCTGAGATGCAGGGTGGGGAGAGGAATTGTCCTGGTTCTCACAAACTGAACACTGAAACTGAAGACCTGGGAAATGAAAGTGAGATAGGAAATGCTGTTCTCTGTGGGAGGCATATTGGAGCTAACAGATGAGTGTATGTGTTATCTTTAATCCTGCAGGCTGGATTCCCACCAGGTGTGGTGAACATCATCCCTGGCTATGGGCCCACTGCAGGAGCTGCTATCTCTGCCCACATGGATGTAGATAAAGTGGCCTTCACTGGCTCCACAGAGGTAAAGGAAGACAAATCTTTAAGCCCTTGGGACATAAAGAGCATTTCATTGCTGTAAAACATCTTTTGGACAAAATACTGGAGGGCCATTGCCTTCTACTTCTTTTGAAAAGTACAGCTGATTTCAGGGCGTGAAGTCTTAATCTTACTTTACATAAGACTCCTTTTAGGTGCTTTCTTTAGAATGTTTACTATTGTTTTGCTTCTACTGGAGGTGAAATTCTGGGCAGATCTCAGTTGTTCCCCCAAAGCCCTAACAATGAAGGGATTACTATTAAACTGCTGATGGAAATCTAAAACCAGCTGCCCTGCCAAGTGCTGCTGTATGCTGGAGCTAATCCCTAATACCTCTTCTTCTTATGATGCAGGTTGGGCACCTGATTAAGAAAGCTGCAGCAGAGAGTAACCTAAAAAGAGTGACCCTGGAGCTCGGAGGAAAGAGTCCGAATATAATCATGTCTGATGCTGACAGTAAGCACCTGCTAACATTAATACTTGATCTGTACCTTTCACATTGGCTTGCTGCAAGCAGAACTAGAGGAAAAGAAACCCTTCCTATGTTGTGTGATACTCCAGCTCTGACACCACCTGGCTGTGCACAATAATTATTCAAACAAGTCACTTGGGTTGGTTTTATTTATTTACTTTTTTTTCTCCTCTCCTCAATTCCAGTGGACTGGGCTGTGGATCAAGCCCACTTTGCCCTCTTCTTCAACCAAGGGCAGTGCTGCTGTGCAGGATCCCGAACTTATGTCCAAGAGGATATATATAATGAGTTTGTGGAAAGGAGTGTTGAGAAGGCCAAGTCCAGGGTGGTTGGAAACCCATTTGACTTTAAAACTGAGCAGGGACCTCAGGTGAGAGCAGGAAATGTCTTGAGCCATTATCTCATGAAATAACCCAATCTCGAGTAACTCTGCATCACTAGGTTAGAATGAAAAATATCCTCCAGTCTCCTCATTAATCTCCTTTGAACTGTGTCCATTATCTCCTTGTGCAGGAAGGAGAAGTTAATTAACCGTTCTGATTATTCCAACCCTCCCACTTGAAAGAAGCATTTAAAAATTATCATCTCTCTTTGAAGCCAGCCTGGCAGTCTGTTAAAATGAGGAACTGATAGAGCACAGCTGCATACAGAGCAGATTGCAGTTACATCCCTTTTTTACCCCTGACCAAACTGATCTGCCTGTCCTGACGGCTCTTAGGTGGATGAAGAGCAGTTTAAGAAGATCCTTGGTTACATCAATACTGGGAAGCGTGAAGGAGCCAAACTGCTGTGTGGTGGCAACCCTGCTGCAGATCGTGGCTATTTCGTGCAGCCAACCGTCTTTGGTGACGTGCAGGACAACATGACAATTGCCAGAGAGGAGGTAAGGCCTGCAGCACCTGTCAGTTTCTCTCTGCTTTGTCCTTCTGCACCCTCTGATGCAAAATGATCCATGTCTACAAGCACCAGACATTCATTAACTGAGAACAGAAATGGAAATGTGGCACTTAGGAAGTTACCACAGAGAACTTCCCTCTGCATTATGACATGCTGGGTGCTTTGTAATATGGGAAGTGGCCACACAGATACTTTGAATTTAGCATCCTGTGTAACTTCTAACGTACACGTGTAACTCCAGTGTCAACAACAGAGAGATCAATTTACAGATTTCTGTCATGTGATCTGTTTGGATTATGCAGATATTTGGGCCTGTCATGCAGATTATGAAGTTCAAAACAATTGAGGAAATAATTGAGAGAGCAAATAACTCCAAGTATGGTCTAGCAGCAGCAGTCTTTACAAAGGATATTGACAAGGCAAACTACGTATCTCAGGCCCTGCGAGCTGGAACAGTCTGGTAAGCCTTATCACTTTCTTCTCCTTAAACTGCTGGAAGCTTTCTTGTGCTCTCATTTCCCATCAAGCTTGCTGTTTGATAGCCTTCCTTTGCTTTGGATCCTCACAGAATGTAATGTCAAACCTTCAGCTGCAACGCTGATTTTTGGTAAAATTTAGCTATGTTAAGCTTCTGTTCTCTCACTGTGAATTAGCAAATAAGGTGGGGGGAAAGGAAGTTCAGTGCTGCAGCTGAAATGTCAGCAGCTGCTACAGGGCTCTGGTGCCAGGAGTGATCAGACGATGGAGATGGAGCACATCTATACAACCTGGGCTGTGCCACTAATACTATTCTGTATTCTGAGGCCATGCTGAAGATTATGCCAAAGTCAGTACTTTGCCACAGTTTGCTGCTTTAGCACAGGGGATTTTGGAGACCCAGCATCTCACTATTTCGTTTATTTAAGTATATTGAGCGAACCTTGTATCATTTTTTTTTTTTAATCACACCTCCTTCAGAGTTTTGGGTAGCAACCCAGACACTTGGTTATGTGATGCAAGATGTGAGCTAATTTCATGGTGTTCTGTTTACTGGTTGATGAAGATAAGGTTCTAGAACTGAGTAACTCTGTTGACTAAGATAACTAACAAATATGGAAATTGTGCCCAGAAATTCAGCCATCCCTCTGCTGTAAACAGAGATTTGCTGTGAAAGAGCTCTTGCATTACCCCACAGGGGCAAACAAGAGGTTCTTAACTCTTGGTTTCCTTTTCAGGGTAAACTGCTATAATGTGTTTGGTGCACAAGCTCCATTTGGTGGCTACAAAGCATCTGGGAATGGGAGAGAGCTGGGAGAATATGGTCTGGAGGCATACCTGGAGGTGAAAAACGTGAGTATTCCTGTATCTGGGTACCTCCCAACCTTCTGGTGTAACACCAAATTGTCTTTGTATATATTGGTATAGGCTGGCCAGAGAGCTGCAGTTCTTTCCAGTACTTCAAACAAACTTGGAGCTGCATGTGTGCAATAATCACAAACAAAATTCTGAGTAACTGTATTTAAAACAGAAAGCCAGTCCTGTTTTATACAGCTGAAAAAAACAAGGATGTGTGACCTGACTGATAGGTTACCAGTTGCCTGCACCACTTGGCACAGTCTAGCCGTCTCTCCCTGTAAATAATGCAGATGTGTTGGCTTCCCTGCAAGCTTACTTTGTGGAGACCAGAGAGAGCCTGTGCTGGGGATGCATGTCAGTTTATGTGGGTACAAACTTGCAGTTGCACTCATCGCTTGAGAGGGGGAATTTGAGCAGTGAACACCAACCCTTAATGCCAGTATTCCAAGTTGACACACCCTTAGTTCCCCAAGGCTGGGGAAGCATTTGAAGCACTGGGCAATCCTGTTGGTGAAAAATGAGCAACTTCCCATAAGGCAAGGCAGAAGGGCTGTCCCATTGCCTGCCTCCTGCAGCTGCAAAGTCTCAATTGTGACAAGGCTCTTGGCAGATGGCAAGCATGCTGCTCACCATCAAAGCGTGTAACGGTTCAGGGCTTCCAGCATGCGACTGGCAGGGAGCTCACGTGCTGTAGGAGCTCCAGGTGACAACAAACAAACGTGCCCACTCACACCCCTCCAATGAGTCAGACAGACCCCAAAACCGAGGTGCTCCCAGGCAGCAACACACTGACCTCTGGTTCACTCCAGGGAGATGCTGCTGCCTCCCAGCCCTCAAGTGAACGTAACCAAACACACTCTGCAAGAAAGTAGCATGTGACTTTTGTGTTTTCTAGGTGACAATCAAAATTCCACAGAAGAACTCCTAAAGGACAGCAGCCTCCACGTGCTTGGAAACACCTATGCAGCTTCATGAGATACAAAGCAAGAAAACCTCTTCCTCTAACACACAAAACTTAAACAGAAAATACATAGCTCTGCATTAAGAAACTATTCCTTACGAGGTGCCTGAAGGAGCTTTTCTTAAAAATCTTACTGAGCTTTATCTTTCTAAAATACCAAATACAATTACTCGAGCACTAACGTGGTACACGGGCGTACTCCTGTTGCATCTGTAGCTGATGAACGCGTTCCCAGCCCCCCCCAAAATCATTTAGCTGGGGCTCGTAACAGTTCTGTGTAAGCCAACAGCTGCTGTCGGTGCGCTGCTGTGCGTTACCCCGCCAGACGAGGAGCGGAGCTGCGCAGCGCGGCCTGAGGGGACGTGAGGTGAACGGCTGAGGCGCGGGCTGCCTCTCAGCTGCTCGCCCCGCTCTCGTTTTGTACCTGCTCGCAATAAATACTTTTGTCTCAGTAACGCTGACCCTACCTTCTCTCGGAGCGTTTTGTAAAAGCAGTGTAAGCGGAGACTCGAGCACACGGACGATTTCTTGCCGCCGTTCCTTCCCTTCGTCCTTCGTTCCGCCCGCGCTGCTCACGCCGCGCCTCAGCAGGAGGCGCCAACAACGCGCGCTCGTCATCTCGCGAGACTTCACTCCGCTCCTGAGCTGCGCTCTTCAGACGTCACCAGGAGGCGCCCGAACCTTGGAAGGCCCGTCGGGGCTTTCATGGATCTGTCGCGCTCGTAGGGCTGTCCACCGCCCGCCTGTAAATCGCTGCGCCACCTCGGCGGAGGATCCTAAAATTGTCCGGTGGGATCCAAGAGCAAGCGGGGGGCTCGGAGCAGCCTCCCGCATCGAGTGCGGCGGCAACGAGAGCTCCGCGGCGGGCTGCGCGGCCCGGCGGGGCTGCCCGGCTCGGAGTGCCGGCGATGTCTGGCTCCCGGGCGGCGGCGGCGGCGGCTCTCGGACGGCGGCGGCGGCGGCTCCGGGGCTGAGCGGCGGCGTTGGGCCCGGCCCCGGCCTTCCTGCGGCGCTCCCCCGGCCCCCTCCGGTCCGGCCGGCCGGGGATGAGGCGCTGCGGCTCGGCCACAAAGGCTCCCCCGGGGCTGCCCGGCGCTTAGCGCGGCCCCGCGCCCGCTGCTCCTCGGGTCCTCGGCCCTTGGGCCCGCGGTGAGGACGGGCCGGCGGTTCTCGGAGCCCCGCGGGAGGATGTCGGGGGATCCCGAAATGGATAAAGCGATCAAGGTAAGGAGCGGCTCTCGGCATCCCCGCGGTGGACGCCGGTGGCCGCTTCTCGGTGCCCGTGGGGCTTCGGCTGCTGTCGTCTCCCTCGGTCACCTGGGAAGGACCGCTGACAGCCGGGAGAGCAGCGCTGAGGGATCCCCTGAGCCGATCTTCGGGGTTGGGCAGGAGACATCGGGAGGGAGCAGTGGGAAAAGTTTGAAGTAGGGCACTTTAAAAGTTGTGATTTTCCCACTCAAGGCGATTAAGAGGATGCAGAGGGTTATTTGGACAACGCCACGTGTTCAGTGAGTGATGTGCACACGGTCAGTGCAGCTTCTGCTGCAGTCACCACCTCAAAACACAGAACTTACACCAGCAAGGAGACGTTCAATCAAACCTGAATTATAACCTAGTATCTGTGTAGCAGAGAGCTCAGCAAAATGCCTGAAAGAATCGAAGAATGGTTTGAATTGGAAGAGACCTTTATGCCCCCCAGTCCCATCTCTGCCATGTGCTGGCTGCCCCCGAGCTCAGGCTGCCCAGGGCCCATCCGTGGCCTCGGGCACCTCTAGGGATGGGGCACCCACAGCTCTGGACTCTCTTTGCTCTCTGAGTGAAGAATTTCCTCCTGACATCTGACCTAAATCTCCTCTCTTTTAGTTTAAACCCATTGCCCCTTGTCCTGTCATTATCTGCCTGTGTAAAAAAATTGGTACTCCTGCTTATAAGTTTTCCTTGAGTCCTGGAAGGTCCCAGTGGGGTCTCCCTGGAGCCTTCTCTTCTCCAAGGTGGGACTGACATAAGTTCTGCATTCAGATGGGTGCTTCTAACCCAATGTACTTTCCTGATTCTGTTCTTGATCTGAACCCCTCTGAGCTGAGAGGGGCAGGAGCAGACCCAGCAGCTCTGATAAAGGTCTTTATATGAAATACTTAAAAACTCTCTGTTTTGAAAGTCTTCTGGATAGCTGCTTCAGCTGCGCTGTGCTAAGACTGAGAACAAAGCAGGGAGCCAGCATATCAGCCTGGTGCTGGATGTCATGGTTAGGTTGCAGCTTGAGCTGTCTGAACTCAGGGCTCAGAATTCTTCCCTCTTTGAGCTTGTTTTGTTCAAAATGCAAAACCCATATCTTTTAAATCAGTCTGGACCTCAGCAGTGAAGAACTGTGTTGGACTTCTCTTGCTGATAATTTTATTTATATTTTTGTATAGAATGAATCACAGAATCACAGAATGGCCTGGGTTGGAAAGGACCTTAAAGGTCACCTAGTTCCATCCCCCTGCTGTGGGCTGGTTGCCACCCACTATATCAGGTTGCCCAGGACCCGGTCCACCCCGGCCTTGGGCACTTAGAGGAATGGGGCATCCACAGCTTCTCTGTGCCAGAGCCTCACTGCCCTCATGCTGAAGAATTTCTTCCTAATGTCAAAGCTAAATCTCTCTTTTGTCAGTTTAAATCTATAACTCCATGTCCTATCACTATCAGAGCTCAGTGAGCTTTGTAAAGATAAATCCTGCAGTGGCAAGTAACAGAGAAGATTGCAAATGCCAATACAGGGGGTGTTTTTAGATAGATCCTTTTGGAATTCATTTACTAAAGGAAGCCTTTATGAAGCCATCCAGGCTTTGTGACAGATGACACTTTGCACAGAGACTGCAGAGAGTCCTCAGCATGTTATATTACCATCACTTGATCTCAGCCCGGATCCCTCAGTTCCTTCAGGTGATTGCTGGGCCATGTCACCCAGGCAGCCCTGGGGCAGCGCTGCTGAAATAGATGTTGGTATTTTCAGAGGGCAGATTTTTATCAGGGTGATTCAAATATTTCACTCTGTTTGAATGGTATGAGTCAGTGTTGATTTACAGCTTGTACAGTCTCGCTGCTGGGTTTGGAGCTTTTGTTTCTGAACTGGGAGATGGAAGCAGTGTTGTACATTAAGGAGCAGTGAAGTTCTCAAGTACTGTTTTATATCAGTAGGAAATGGTGAAGAGTGTTTCTTCATTAATGGATTATTCTTCACAAGTTTGGAAGCTACTTTTGAATGAAGATTTGAATCTAAATAAAAAGGCAGGGAAAAAAAGTTGGGTTTTTATTTAGAACAATGGTGAATGCCCAGAACGTGCAAAAGGAAACACATTTTTTCTTCATGAAAAATTGACTGAGCTGCAGTCATTGGGTTTGTTCTTCAGGAACTGAGAACTACCAGATCTTATTCTCACTTCATCTGATTCCCATTCCCAATTCCCATTCCTCCACCTTGTTCTCCTGTCTCAGCTGAAATGGGGTTTCACTCAATAACGTTCTTTTGAAATTTGTGCTTTTGCTCGGGTTATGATGCCTGTGGTTCTCTGTGTCTGAGCAGCAGGAAACTGAAGTTGGCTTTTCCCTTATGTGCTTCTCACGAGGTAGTGAAATTTGTGTTAATTGAATTGATAGAAGCACAAAGAAGTGTTGTCTGCTTTGAAAACAGTAAAGCACTGTGATCCCATGTTCCTGGGGTTTTACTTTTTCCCACTCTTTATTTTAAAACTCCACCAAAAATCTCCACTTCAAAACTACCTATCACTTTTTCCTTTCATGCTATCATTATGATCTATGCAGTGTCCACTCCAGGTTATTTTTTCTCTTTATATCTATCTTTTACACTCTCTAAGCCCTTCAGCTCTTGCCTTAAAGATCAGCTTTCCTCTGGCTTTGTTTCCAACGCACGTGGTTTGAAGTTTGGCTGCAGTGTGGTCAGTGGGGCCACAACCTGTGGGTCTGTCCATGCCTTCAGCAGCTCAGCCTCCATTTGTACCACAAATGGATGCTGAAGTGCTGCAGTTTTGAATGAAAATTAATGTAGGCAGAAAATCTGACCCCAAAAAGTTGCTTTATGTGTGGTTGACTCTTCTAAGCATTTAATTGCTTCTTTAAGCATCTCTGGAACCAGCTTTTGCTACCACCTCCTTTGCTTGGAGTTGATCAGAAAGCAGAGCTTTTTGGAAGCTGATTCTGAGCACGTGTGTGATTTGTGACCCCCAGTGTGCACACACCATTCTGCACCCAGTCTGCATTTTTCAGTGCTCCATTTGCACCCCACAAATGTTAGGACATGTTTAAACACAGCCACACCCAGGCTGTGTCATAACAAACCCCTGCCCTGGTTGTATGGATTTGGACAAAAGGATTATAAACATGAGCTTGGTTCACTCTCAGACAAGCTAAAACGAGTCATGCAGCAGTTAATTTGCAGTATAATGATTCCAAAGGTTTGCAAACCTGAAGAACAGAAAAATGATTTTCCATTACACTGTATGACCAAGAAGGATGTGATAATGCTGTAACTGGACCTTTGCAATTGATCATTTGTAGGAAGAGAGCTGGATTTAAGGGCTGGGGGGGGAGAAATACCCTTTATACGCTTACTGTGTTAGAGCAGCAAGATCCCATTTGCTGTTCTCAATAATCCTGCTTCAAAATGCCGGGGGGAGCAGCCTCAGCAGCACAGAAATCACTTTCTGCTGAGCTATATTCTGTGAGCATTTGCTCTTAGCTTTAATTTTCCTAGGTGAAGCAGAACTGCAGAACAGGCTCCGTCTGCACTCTGCTATCTGCAGATCAGCTGCTGAGCTGGGTGTTTGGGAAGGGCTGTAGTAATTTTGGTGTTGTTTTTTTTTTTTTTTTCCTCTTTCCCCTCCCCCCACTCCTTCTTGAATAGGAAACCTCCATTTTAGAGGAGTACAACATTAACTGGACTCAGAAGCTGGGAGCTGGGATCAGTGGCCCTGTTAGGTAAGGCAGTGTACCTGTGGATCTGTGCGTAATCTCAGGTGTGCAGAAGTGAGTATGTCTTTTAAGTGTGCAAAGAGCAGAAGGCATGGCGGTGTTGAAGGCTCTACAAGCAAATAAATATCTCAATACTCACAGCTGATGTGTGAGCAGGGAATTGTTGCTGGGTGTGCTGGAAGTAAAAATTCTGCTCACTGCTGCCATATTCCTGAAACCAAGCAGCCCCAGGGATCGGCTGTGACCCGGTGGCACTGGGAAGTGCAGCTCAGGCACTGATGTCCTCCTGCTGCCCCACCTCCCTGCTCCCATCCCAGTGTCAGTGCTGGGACCATCAGCACCGTGTGCTGCTTTACCAGCTGCTTTTTCAGCTCCTCACACGAGGCCCAGCAGAGTGTGCACCCAGCACCAGGCTTCGTGTGGCTTTGTGATCACTGCAGGAGCTGGAAACAAAGCGTCCTCCCCTTTGGGAGCAGGAATTTGTTTCCAGCGCCTGTGCACAAATGCGTGGGAGCCTGGTGGGCTGTTGTCCCCAGCCACCATTTATCTTTCTGTTTGAGCAATTGACTTCTCATCCATTTTCTGTCACAGCCTCCGATCTTTATTAAAATATCCCTTTGTTCTCGATGCTTTTTGCTGCCTGTTCATAGGGCCCTGCCCTCTGACGTAGTTCAATTGTTAATATTAAATGGGGGGAAGAGAGAAAAAACGTGTGCAGCACGGCTGGTGGCCCTTCAAAATCAGGATATCCGTGCAGAAACACTTGATTTATTGCAGACGCCATCCTCTATGGGAGATGCTCAGGCTGCCTCTGTGTGCTTTGGGTTTTTTCATCACAAATGGCTCTTGGGGATGAATAGAAGGAGAACATTCAGCCGTTACCACGGCTCTGAAGCACTCCTCCTGCATTGCTGAAAGCAGAGCTTTGTGTTGGGTGGTTCTGCAGAAAGTGTTTGGTTGATGTGGAAAGCCAAAAGCTGAGGCTTTCAGCTGGGATACGGTGATGGTGCGCTGTGTATCCCATGTTATGGGCATTCCTTGTAACTACACATCAATTTGCTTGAAGTGTCTCTTTAACATTCTTGCTGACAAAATAATTTTCTTGCTGTAATACCAGAGTCTGCGTGAAAAAATCCTCTCAAGAACGCTTTGCACTGAAAATCCTTCTTGATCGTCCAAAAGCTAGAAATGAGGTACAGTTTTTATTTGTTCTCTGCCATCTGACGCTCCACAAAGGCTTTCCCTTTTAAGGAACTGCTGCAGCAGTTTAATATCTGTGTTCTGCAGGTCTTGCTGTGCAGGATTCCTTTCATTTAGTCCTCCAGGCTTGTTCCTGGAGCATGGGGGTGGGGACACGGGTCTTCCCAGCCCTGGATGTTCTACGTTAGCTGTATGTGCAAGAGGACTTTTCAGAGCTCTGCCTCTGTCCCATGCAGTGTAACACGAATAGCTGAGGTGTCGTTCTGTGTCCACACATCTCACTCTTGGATGTCGCTGCTGTAAGAGCTGCCAAGAACGCCTCAAGTTGCACATGAAATCGTTTGGGTTTGTCTGTATAGGAGAAACTAAAGAAGCTGACCCATACCGTCTGTGACTTGCTGAGGGTGATGAGTGTGCCAATGCACCAAACCATCAGCCTCTTTAAAATAATGAACAGCTGTTCAAGCTTTCATGAAAGTGGGGGGGAAAAAAGTGCTAATTGTCCTCAAGGTTCAGGCAATTTCCATTTGTGGACTAAATTCTCCATTAAAGTTCCCAGAGGAAGAAGGTTTGGATATGAAGAGCATCAAGCCTTGCAGTTCAGATCATTTTAAATCAGGTGGCATTCCTTAGGTTCCTGTTTCAGAAAGTGTGAGCAGATGAGTTTCCTTCTATGTGTCGTGAGTGCTACACTCATGCTCTTGGACATAAGAGGAGTAGAATTATGAAACGTCACATTTTATTATTGAATTTCAAGATAAGTGTCAGCTTAAGTCTAATCTTCTTTACTAATTTAAAGCTAGTTCTACTGCTAAATTTCTTAAAATAAAAAAGTCTTAGCAATTAAAAACAAAGAGCAGCAAGAAAGCAGCCCTAAAGATTGGGCTTTTTCAGGAACTGCTGGATTTCATTCTGTGGTCTGTAACAAATGGATTCGCAAAGCACAAACTTTTTGTCTTAGTCTCAGTGTGTAATGGCTGCTGGTTACTTATGTGGATATTTAGGTGTTTTAGATATTTCTAGCTTTTTGAATAACTGGAGGAGAATTTTACATTGTGTGTGAGCAGTGCTGAGCAGCAGTTGAGGGGGAGAGGGGATCAGAGCAGCTTGGATACACATCATTATGTACAGTAATGTTTCTTCCCTTCTCTTTAAGGTACGTCTGCACATGATGTGTGCAACACATCCAAATATTGTTCAAATTATTGAAGTTTATGCTAACAGTGTGCAGTTCCCACATGAATCCAGCCCAAGGTAAGACTGCACAGCATGTTTCATTCCCACAGCTTGCTTTCCATATTTAGGCCAAGGTATAGTGGAGTTTGCTTGCTTTTTTTCCCCTTCCAATCAGTGTGGCCAAAATGAACACTTATTGAGGGTTCCAAACGTGATTTCTGTACGTCAGGCTAAGCAACATTTACTTTTTCCTGTTCTTGACACCCAGGCCTTTACATATTTAAAAAAAACTTGAATCCTTCATTACTGGTTTTGAGCACATCTTCATTTCTGAGGTTTTGCACTGATCCATTCTGTGACAGCTGCACTGGTTGACAGGATAAAATATAGGAGAAGTAGAAGTCAATTTCTTGAGGCTCTGCCAGTCCTCATCTCCTTGATTTCTATACTTTGTCCTTTGCAATTACGGCAGTAAAACTGTAAATTAAAATCAGGAGGTACAGCAGAGTAGATGAGTAACATTAAAGATGACCCTCGATCTCCTGCTTCTCCCATGCCACAAGCATCTCCAGCATGCAGTCAGCTAGCTAGGCAAGGATGGAGGCAAACAGGTGTAGGTGTTCTCCAAGTCAGCGCAGTTTCATGCACTCTGCCTGCATTATTACTCTTTGGAGGTGGAGTTGCACATTAGTGCATCTCAATGGCTACCAGACCCAAGCTGGTGGAAGATGTGGGTGCAGCTTGCGTGCATCTGTCTGAATGCACCCGTGCCCATGTCCATGGGATTTGTTCCAGCTGGAGGTGGGTTCTCAGCATGAAGAGCAAACTGTGGGCTCCTGGCTGGCAATCAGTGAGTCAGTGTGGTGGGAGCCAACAGATCTGCAGGTTATGTACAAAGTCACTGAAACAATGGCTTAGAACAACTGTAGAAGAAGCGAGTATGTCTCTTTTTTTTTGGCCTGCATCTGTACATATGAAGTATGCTCTACTAGCTTAGCAATTCTGTTCTTCTTTTGGTTAATTTTAATGTAACAAAATGAAATGCTTTTGAACAGGGCTCGGCTCCTAATTGTAATGGAGATGATGGAAGGGGGAGAGCTATTTCACAGAATCAGCCAGCACCGGCACTTTACTGAGAAGCAAGCAAGCCAAGTAACAAAGCAGGCAAGTTAACACCCATGTATAAGCAAATCCATGAATGCTAATGGCTAAAGTATTTAACAATTTCTTGGGGCAGGGGGGAGGTGGGAAAAAAGAAAGCTAAAATAATCCTCAGTTCTGATCAAATGATCATTGCCTGCTTTGTTATAATCTGACAATGCTTAAGTTTCAATAGAAGGAAAGAGAATTTGAAGGTGTGGGCTAGTTCTGCTGTGTTGGGACCCTATTGTCTGCTGTCCTTAGCAGTGGTTTTCCTAACATGGTTTATAGAACTTCACTAACAAGAACTCTTTCCTGCACAATCCTTGTCTGTATGTCTCACTATTGTCCTGAAAGCATTCCATCCACCACAGGCTCTCACCGGACAATGCTTGCTCCTGAGCTCCAGTTTGAGAATCATTCTTGGCTGTGACAGAGACTTAGAGTTTCTGCTCTTAAATGGGGTAGCAGACAATAACTCGTGTCCTGCATCAGTGGTTTTCCATCTGAGTTCTGTGTCTAGTTTTGTAGAAGAACCCAAGAGGACTGTCCAACTATAGCTCATGTTTTCTGTGCTGTTCTGATTTCGTCCTTCCCTCTCCATTTCTCTAGGCAGCTCATTCTTGAATGTTGTGATTTTAGAGGCTCAGTGTTTATTACTAAACATTTTAGTGTCCATGGGCTATTTGTGGCTTAGCAGTGCATCTGCTGTGACTAATTCATCCAGCTGCAGTAGGCAGGATGACAAAGCAGAAGGGTCACTGTGGGATTCAGTGTGGGGAGCCCTAGTGTCAGTTCTCAGTTCTGGGTGGGTTTGTTCCTTTAAGCCCAAGCTATTGGATGACTTGTGGCACCAAACCAGAAAGCATTATTCCATGTAGGGGATAAAGGAAAGAGAACATGAGATGAGATTATACAGCATTTAGTATAAACTGACACCACTGTTTATGAATATATCCAGTTCCTGATCACCCCCTTTCTCCTCTGTTGGGCAGATGATGTTTTTGGTACTGAGACCAAAAAAAAAAAAAAAGAGGGCTGAATAATTTCACCTTAATATTCTGTCTTGTGCTTTGAGTTATTTCTAATGAAATGCTAATAATGCTGCTACCTTTTTGGCTTCATCCAGCAAAGAGATTAGGTGTAAATACAGAATTATTCTTGACACGTTATTGTCATGTCCTTTGAGTGGATTGATTCTGGCAGTGCAAGCCAGTTAACATGTTGGAAAATTCTTTTAAAACTATACCTTTACATTGAACACAGACTTGATACACACTTGGGTTATTCATGCTCCAGGTAACTCTTTGTGTTAACATTTATAAGCATTGTTTATAAGCAGTGCTTATAAATGTACCTTGGAAGCAACATTAAAGCCTTATTCTTTAAGGTGATTCTCATCAATGTCTTGAACTGATCTTGGTTCCTTGTACCCAGTAATAGCTAAAACCTTGTCACAAGGCTCCCTCACTGCATCTGAGAATACTCATTATATTTGTTTCTGAGCTAAGTTAACACTGAACTTCTTCTGTCACAGTAATCTGCAGTTGTTTAAGGACTCAGCACTTCACCCAGAGTGCTGCTTATGGGTATAATCCTACAGGAGGAACACTTGCAAATGAGGATCATGTGCCTTTGCCTTACTTTGGTTTCTGGAATGCTGTTTAAGTATTTGTGATTTGTTTTCCTTTAAACAGGTTGCACTTTCAGATGTGTACAGTCTGTAGAGCTTTCATGACAAGGTTACAGCTTTCTAAACCACGGCAGCGTAAGAAGTTGCCTCTGAAAGAATCGAGTAATGCATTTCTGTGTAATACTATGTGAAATGAATAGGCTGCAGGCAGTATCTTCAAGAACTAAAGAATAAAGCTGCCTGAGTAGTAACTGTTAAGTTTGTTAAAATGCAGTAAAATATTTTGCTGAAGTACTGAGGCAAGAACTCGTGTTTGACTTACATAATCACTGGAGAGCATGCAAGCAAGTTCAGTCACCCCCAAGGGCTGCAACAGCATATAAAAGGACACTGTCATGACCCATTTCACTTCTGGCAGGTGTAATAATGCCTGGATTTAGTCAAACAAAAAGGGGTGTACAAGCAGAATTAAAAAGGTTGGGGCCTAGGCTATGTTTGGTAATGTCTTTTTTAAAGCTACAATAACTCTCCAGGCTGAAGGAAGAGTTCTATAACTGTAGCTGATTTGTTGTGCCCTTTTTCAGATAGCTTTGGCTTTGCAGCATTGCCACTCACTAAACATTGCACACAGAGACCTCAAGCCCGAGAATCTCCTCTTCAAGGATAACTCTTTGGTAAGATTAAAACTTGGCATTGCTTTTTGCTGCTGAATTCTATAAAAATGGCTCAGTGGTGATTTTCAGAATAGTTTAAAAACGTAAACTGATGTTAATGCAATATTTTGGTGACAAAAAGGAATGACTTTTGGCTTTATATGTTTCCATACTGCTGTGTGGTCACGGGGAAAATCCTCTCCGCCCCTCATGTCATTAGGATGTTTTATACTAGTGATGTAGCTGCTTTGACTGAAGTGTGCATACCATGCCACAAGTTTCTTCCTTCTCTTGCCCACAACCTGCACATGCAGTGACCTCCCTACCGTGCATTTGGCTCTTTCCAAAGCAGAGAAAGCAACTGCTTTGACCCAGAGTGCCCAAGAGAACAAAGATGGTTGTTGCAAAGATTGGTTTACCATCTTTTATCTGCTGGGGTGATAGGTGTAGAAATACAAAACAGGAATACATGGGGTAAAGGTAAGATGAGTAGGAAGCATTAAGGATGTAGTAGAAAAGCTGATTTTGTAATGCAACATCTCATTTTAGGATGCACCTGTTAAACTGTGTGACTTTGGTTTTGCCAAAGTAGACCAAGGTGACTTGATGACACCACAGTTCACTCCATATTACGTAGCACCTCAGGTAACAAACTATTATGGCTTTAAGTTATAGGGGGATAGTGACCTTTTGCTTGTGCCTTCAAAATAATCTAATATTAAAAGCCCTTGCTGTCTTATTAAAAGCTTCTGCATGCAGGAGTCCTGAGTAGATGTTTAGGGGCAACCTTTCAAGACTGAGTGCTGCAGTGGTACACTGATCAGAATAGGAGATCGCGATGCAGATTTCCCATATTGTGTGGTTGGTTTGAAAAAGTCCCTGCTTCACAAATCCTTGCAGCTCAGGCTCATACAAAATTACATTCCAAATGAATGTGCTGAAACAATAAAGTTCTATAAAGGCAATTGCTTAGGAGGAGGGCAGTGTCAGAGGTTTACCAATTGACTTTGACTTGGCTCCCTTGTCATTATGCACTGAGACATAATTTATAGTTGCAGACAGGCTGGTTTTTGTAGCACTACTTTCCTGCTTAGCTGAATCTTTCCCCTGTTTCAAAACATTTAGTCTTAGGAAGAACAGGCTGAGCCTGGCAGAGTGTTCAAGAGCTGTCATAAGGCCACTAGTGGAAAAGAATCCAACATCTTTGGCATGGGCATCTTGTTTCTGGTGTCTGTAAGTTGTGTGCTTTTTGCAATCTTCTCCTCTTATGACAACAGGTATTGGAGGCACAAAGGCGGCATCAGAAAGAAAAATCTGGTATTATCCCCACCTCTCCAACACCTTACACGTACAACAAGGTAAGCTATGAGACAGTCTGCATGTCAGTGTCTTCAAAACATTTTGCTGTTTTTTTTTTTTTCCCTCCACAGATTTAGATGCTGTACACATAGTCTATAAGTGCAGTTTATCACCTAAGACAATAAACTTTATCGTCCTCAAATTTCACACACTTACAGCCAGAAGCAATAAAGTTGTTCTGGTCTCTGTGACAGCCATACATCTAACTAGATAGACATGTGGCAGGGAGGTTGGAGATTCATGATCCTTGAGGTCCCTTCCAACCCGGGCCATTCTGTGATTCTGTGATCTCACACTGAGCTAAAAGCAGGATCTACAGGGAACTGGAGGGAAACATCATGTTGCTTGCTTTCTGGTATATGTATGTATCTTCAGCTATAATATCTTTGGGGCTGTACTTCTCAAATGTGTGGTTTATTTAACTGTTCTGAATGAAGGAATAGAGTGTTCACATCTACATTGGTATTTCTCCCCTTAAATGTGCTAGGGCCAGCCCAGGTTTCATTCAGTTGACTGGGAGAACTGGTACAAATAATGATCTGTGCAGGTAGCTGTCTTTCTCAGTCAGGTTAGAAGTGACAAGCGAGCAGGGGAGTGGATCTGTGTTTTTTCTGATGGAGTGAATAATGGAATTTGAATGAATTTGGTCCCAGCCTAATTAATGATCCTCCAATTAAAGGGAAAATATGCACTCATTGTTAACAGGATCACTAAACGTTAATGACATTTTTGAGAGACCAGGTGGGAAGTTCTTTAACCTCCATTCAAGTGAATCCTCTTCTCTGCTGCCAGCTGCAGTTTCTGGATGTGCAAAGCACTGTTTAGGCTATGTTGGTCAGACAGTGGTGGTGTCTCATCTGCATCAGGGCTCTTCTGACAGATAACTGATAGCACATTGAGTTGTCTGAAGCAGGAGACCATGGGCAATAACAACTGCTGCTGGAGTCTTGGCAGAGTTCTGACAGAATGTGTGCTGAAAGACTGAACTTTTTCTTGGTCGTTGCAAAACATCTTCCTCCATATCAGCATTGCTCACTTCACAAGGCAGGATCGAGTATTGCACTATTGTGGATTGAAGCAGGCTGAATCTCAGATAATAGCCCTTTCCAAGGGACCTCTCTTTCATTGTAAAAGGGTAGGTGCAGTAGAGTCACTTGGAATTGATTGCTTACTGTTCATATTAGTAAGTTTCACAGCTGTTTTCTTCGTTAATGAGCCAAATAACCTTGTCCAGTGCAACTAAAGCAAAATATGGGCCATGCTCTTGTACAAAATAGAAAAGTTTTGAAAATAGGTATCAATTAGAGTTTACATACATGCTAATAAGTGCCTTGATCACCTGGGTTTTACAGTGTGATAAGTGAATTTGTTTGCATGTGTTTCATTTAAAAAGTACTACTTGGTCACTCTGAACTGCTTTCAGTCATGGTGGCACTGACTGGAAATGAACAGCCTCATCCTTACCTTGCCAAGTGTGACTCACTGCAAAAACAACTTCTGGCATATGCCTGGTTTCCCCAAATAGACTGTGCTAAACTCTCAGGTACCCCATCCTTCCACAGCAAGTCAGAGCCTGGCAGAAAGGGCTGTGATTCACCTTCATGATCAGCAGCTCCATCCCACAGATGTAAATTGGAGGAAAAAACACATCTGTGATTTCCTGAGTATTTTTGTTAAGCTGTGTGTGCATTGGATCAGATGTGTGTGTTTGTCATAGTAGAGGAGGCTGACTCTTGAAAAATAAAATCTCAGAACCATATCCAGAAAGAATTTAGATTTAGACACCTGTTTCCAACTTGCACATCTAAAATCCTATTGGTGCCATTAGAAATTATCTCTAGTCACTGGAAAAACAGTAAAAATCACATGGCTAAATAGAAATTAAGACTTCTAGATCCATCTGACTGACACAAATACCTATGTGGAGTGACTCTGTGGCCAGAAATGAAGGCTGTGGTTTAATGTTCAGTAAGAGCTGATCCAGGTGTGCTCCCTCTGGAAGGAAACAGTCACAGCTTCGAAATCCCTTTTCTGGGTCAGTGCTGATCCAGTCAGAAACCAGCCTTGGCAGCTGGGGGTTCTGTTTGCCAAGTTTGTCCATGTGGCTTCACAACCAGAAGTGCAGAATTCGTCCCCAGGGACAATATGGTGCAGCTGCAGAGGCTTCTGGCTTTGGAACTGATTGCAGAACCTCTCCAGCCCCTCAGCTCCCCAAATGTGCCCTTAGGTAGCTTTCCACAGCCACTGCACCCAGCTGGAGCTCAGGATTCTCCTGTCTGCATATTCCTGACCCTCCTTGTATTGCTATAAGCCATCAGAATTCCCCTGATAGGGGAATGATAGGGCTGAAAACCAACCAGAAAAAAAAAAGAAGATCCCTGCACAAATGCAGGAAAGAAATATTGCAGGTGGGTGATGATGCAGAGCCAATCCTTCCAGCCCCAGCCTGCACCAAGCGATACCAGAGCTGCATCTCTAAGGATGTGCTCCCATTAAAGTCTGGGCAGTTACGATCCTCTTCCCTTCTTCAGAGTGGTTGTGAACACATGGATATCTAGATTCTCTTCTTTTTTTCCCCTCTAGTATCACATTCTTAAAAAAAACGACTGAATGATACTCTGACATTCAGAGCCAAGGGTTCAGCTATCCTGAGAGGTAATGAATACGCAGCTCGCTCCGGCCTCTGACGCACTGTAGTTTCCATGCAGGTTTCCATTGCCCAGCAGTCATAGGAGCACATTCTGTAAACAAGATGGCTCAAGTGTTGGAAGAGTTCAGCTTGGCAGCACATTTTCCAGAAAAATAATTTCAAATGCAGTTTTAAACCAAACGAGCAGGAAGAAATAGTGAGCAGGTATTATCCTCTTGAAGGAAAGAACACAACATCCAGCAGCGAAAAGGGAGAAAAATACTTAGGAAATGTTTCTGATGGAGTTATGACCTTATAAGAGAGGAAGAACAAATCCATGAGGATGCTCAGATGTTCTTTTTTTTTGGAGCTGTGCTCCTGTGTCCATAGGGAATGATGTAGAGCATTTAACACAGGTGCATTGCTGCAAATCGCACCCCAAAGTGATCATTTCCTTGCTTTCAGAGCTGTGACCTGTGGTCCCTGGGTGTCATTATTTACGTGATGCTGTGTGGATACCCTCCGTTTTACTCCAAACACCACAGTCGGACAATTCCAAAGGACATGCGGAAAAAGATCATGACAGGAAGTTTTGAATTTCCAGAGGAAGAGTGGAGCCAGATCTCAGAGATGGCGAAAGACATTGTGCGAAAGTGAGTCAGCTGAGGAGAATGTTGTGTTGCTCTGTGCTTATATTAAGAAATTGGAAAATCATTTGACAGTGCCTTATCACAAAGGGATTGTTTTTCCAGCGGTGGGGTGAATTGTCTGCAGCACACACAGCTGAAAAAATTCCTGTGTTCAGCAAAAAGAAGTTTGGTAAATACTTTCCCCTCTCCCTCCTTTTCTTTTCTCTCTGTGTACAATTTCTGATGACCCCAAAGTTGCTGGAATGCATTGTGCTTTTATTCTGTAACCAACTGCACACCTGTGGACCTCTCCAGGTGTACAGCTCCTGTGGCAATGTCCAAACTCCTGTAAAACCAAAGGGCAGTTGGGTGGCTCATAGAAAGTGGCCAGCTGAGTCCATCAATAGCTCTCCCCCTCAGAACTGTGTGCTAATATCTGGTTTCAAAAGAGTCTGAAGGGAGGTTAAGGTCTGTCACAAGGTGTCAGACTATGAGATGAGGTTTACTGTGGGTATTTTGTTTTAAATGCTGCTTGGGAGCTGGTTTTCCTGAAGCACACATCTCTTGTTTGAAGTATTTCAAACATTGTCATCCAGTGGTCCTATCTGAAAGCATGAATGTAACACTGATTATGTGCTGACTTCACTTAGTTTTTTTGAAAGCAAGAGGAACTTATTGCCTTTGTATCACCAGAGGAACTGGAAGGATAAAAGCAATAGAAATAAGAAAAAAAAATCTATTATACAGTTTTAAACTGTTGCTGTCTTTTGTGATGTATTTAAAACCTCCACGTCTTAACATAGTTTGGAAAGGGTGCTGAGTCCTGTTCATAGCAGCACAGGAGGGCCCAAATCTTTCACCAGATAAATTGCAGATTATGTTGCAGTGAAAATTCTGCTTAAACTGAGGTCAGCAGTCAGAAGGTTTCATTGTGTTTTAAAAGGCCATGAAACTCATGGAGTGCTGTCGCCTGGATTCAGTTCATTTCACTCAATTCTCTGAGTAATGTTATCAAGACTCGCTTTCCTGTCTGTCTTTTTCAGCCAAAGAGTCTGAATTTGAGCTTACAGTGCAGGAGTACATTTAGAATGTATATAATTTTGGAGCAGCTTACATTTTATTTATGTGTATGCTATTCACATGAAGGCTTCTGGAGAGCCTATTTTGCATTCAGGAGGCCATTTCCCTTCAAGCGTGTCAAATTGATTTCTGACCCCAAGCTTTACAAGCGGGACTGCTTGAGTATAGATGAGGACATTGAAAACTGATGAAAAAGGAAGGCATGTGTCTTGGATTAACACCGAACTG
The DNA here is from genome assembly GCF_987193195.1 of Phasianus colchicus. NCBI lineage: Eukaryota > Metazoa > Chordata > Aves > Galliformes > Phasianidae > Phasianus > Phasianus colchicus. The sequence continues at coordinate 7,194,338 of NC_143453.1, read as the reverse complement.
ACAGCCTATTTGGCAGCATGGCCTTGCAAGTGAAATGTTACGAGCCAGCCTGTGGTCTCGCTGACGTTTTGTAAAAGTGATTTCCACTTTCTTGGTACATTAAACAGTTCTGCTCTGCAGCCAGGAAGCTGATTTGGAGTATTGTCTGAGAAAGTGTGACAAACTGATCAACTCGTTCTGTTCCTAATTTAAACATTTGGAATACTTGTCAGCGCTCTGTGTGAAATGTTATTTTTCTATTAAACAGTAGTGATTATCATGGGAACGTGAGTTTATCTGCATAATCTCTTTCCAGGGTGTCTTTCCAGTAACGTTTAATTCAGAGGGCTTTTCAGAGATTTCAGAATAATGTTCCTTTTCATTCTGAGTCACTGTAGCTTGCCAAAGCATCCATTATTTGAGGCTTTTACAGAGGGGAAAAAAAAGCAAAGGGGTTGCCCAGTGAAAGCAGTTAATTCAGAAAACAGGTTTTGAGCTCTGAAGCTTTGCCTTATTTTACCATGCCCAGAGTCCTTGGTCTGCATATAGACTGTCATGCAGATGAGCTTTAGACACGCGTTTCTATGGTGTGTTGGCTTGGATCATTTCCAGCTTGTCTGGAAGATAATTTCCCATGAGGGAGGATGTGAATATAGAGTTCAGCTGAATGCAGGTATTACCAAAATGGCCTTTGGTGCCTTTCTTTACACTGAATTGCTGATTATGACCGAATGAGCTGTGACTGCGTTAAAATATCACCACAGCAAGGCTCAGGGAGGCTGATGGAAAGTCGGGCTGCCTTGAGGTCAGCTGAAGGTTTTGGTTTATTAGGAGCAGTTTCTTTTTTTGGTCTCTTTAATGTATAGAGATTGCTAAGTGCTCTGATCACACGGAGCCGGGCATTATACATCCCCAAAGACCTCTTTATGGACTGATGGATTCCTCTCCCAGGTTGCTGAAGGTCAAACCGGAGGAGCGGCTGACCATCGAAGGTGTGCTGGATCATCCCTGGCTCAACTCCACTGAGGCACTGGATAATATCCTACCCTCTGCCCAGCTGATGATGGACAAGGTTTAAACAACGTTTTGTTTTATCAAGAATGTTGCACAGAGGAGCTGGATAGCTTCTGGGCGGTTTGAGGGCTGTCTGTCACATCACGGCCATAGCTAACATTGTCCATTAATTCACAAAGCATAATTCTTTTCATTCCAGGCAATGGTTGCAGGGATACAACAGGCTCATGCAGAACAGCTTGCAAACATGCGAATCCAAGACCTCAAAGTCAGTCTCAAACCCCTTCACTCCGTCAACAACCCTATCCTGCGCAAAAGGAAATTACTGGGGTAACTCTCTAAAGCTGTTTTTGAAAGATCAGAGTGTAGGCAGCTGTGATGCTTGGAGAGTGACTTTAAACATGTTACGGGTTCATTCGATTGTCACTGTGCTCCTGAATTTCTGATTTGGTTGCCACACTCTTCATGCAGAAGCGGGTGGTTGGAGCAAGTCATACTTGCATGATATGGTGCCTCTTCCAAGATAGGGCAGTGAGGAAGGAGAGGGAATAGGTATTATATGATAGCAGAACAGATCCATTATGAGAAGATGAGTCAGATGTTGAGAAGGCAACATGGGAGAAAGAATTGCAATTTTTTTTTCAGATCTTATCATTTGTTTACAAAAAAAAAAAAAGGTAACCTCTCTTTGTTCTGGTTACCTATTTGAAAACCAGAATGATCAATTTTAGGATTACCTTTCAATTAATTTGAATTAACATTTATTTTTCTTCATTTTCTTCATTTAAAATGGTCTCGTAATGCAGCATGTTGTAATAATTAATGCTAAATTTGGCTCCCTTTCACAGCTTTCCAGACAGTGAAAGAGAGTTCTCTGCTGGTACAGTTATGCAATGAGTAACAGACATGAGTCGCATTCAAATTATAATTGTTCCTTCCTTGTTCTTTTGCAGCACTAAGCCAAAGGATGGTGTTTACATCCACGACCCGGAGAATGGAAGTAATGACTCCAATGTGGCTCTGGAAAAGCTCAGAGATGTGATTGCTCAGTGCATTCTACCACAGGCTGGTAAAGGTTGCCACTTTTAAGAAAGTTCCATCCCTAAATACACCAGGCACTGATTTCTTTTCCTGTGCCTCAGGATCAGTGTGTCAATACTGACAGTCTGTCTTGAGAGGATGTTTTCTGTGGACTGTAGTTTTGGTGCATGCATAACAGTGTCAACAGCAACATGTGGAGCTGTTAAAATTAACTTCCAAATAGGATGTTTGCCTTCAGGCCAGTTTCCCAGTTTGTGTGAGGCAAGGGGGAATAACTGAACATAATGTTTAGTAAGAGCTGGATGTTGCTGAAAGGCAGAATGACAAAGCTCTTGTTTATCTTTGTTCTCCTGAACAGGAGAAAATGAGGATGAGAAGCTGAATGAAGTGATGCAGGAGGCGTGGAAGTATAATCGGGAGTGTAAGTTGCTGCGAGACACTCTTCAGAGCTTCAGCTGGAATGGTGAGGAACGCCTCTTCCCTGGAGACTGGTGCTAATGCTGGTGAATGGGTGGGAGCAGGGACCTTATTACATGGAAATGAAACAAACTGGAGTTTGTGCCAGGCTGATATACGTTACAGCCCTTCTCCAGCATGAATGTTTTAGAAATTGAGGCTTGAAGCTCTGCTTTAAAATTCCTGTTTGAGGTTCAGGGTAGAGCTTTCACAGGCACCAGGTTGTTTACAAACTTAGCACAGATAGATAGATCTTTACATTAGAAACTGCTTCAGCTGGTTTCCTTCCAGCTGCTTATTAGCCCCGTTCTGTTGGAGGCTGCTGCCCTTATCTCTGTCAGCACATCTCTTCTGCTCAATTCAGGGAGGAAATGGAATTAAACTAGGCCAGCTGCTTTTGGGGCTGTTCAAATGGCTCCTTGACATAACAGAGCATAGTGTCAGCCAGGTTCACAAGGCTTGGCCATGTCTCTTCCTTAATATATTTTTTTTTCGTTTTAAGCAGAGCCAGAGATCTTAACTTATTTTGCTGGCCCTGCAAATGCTGCCCTAAATGTGCTTTGTCTCCAACCAGTGTACGATGCCAGCAGTAATGACTTTCCTCCTTGTGCCCAACACCTGCTGACTACCTGTTCTTTTCCTTTCAGGCAGAGGATTTACTGATAAAGTGGATCGACTAAAACTGGCAGAAATAGTAAAGCAAGTTATTGAAGAGCAGACAAACTCCCATGACTCTCAATAGCTGGAGCTTCTTAATCTTATATTTTTTTTTTACCATTTAAGATTTATTCTTTAACTGTAAAAAGTATTTTTATGTAAATTAATAAATCATAATTATTTCATTAAATTTCCATACTGCTTGAAAATGCTGTATAGTTGTAGATACAAAAAAAATCATTGGTACTGTAATATTTTTTTAAAACTCAGTTCCTTGAGGTATATATGATCACTTACGTACTGTTAATTGTAAGTCCCCCAAATGGGGCAAATTATATTGTTAAAAACCATTCTTTTTCTTAATAACCAGTTGCAGAAGCTGCCTTCCATCTGCTATACATACAGCCAGCTGCAGTGACTATATATATGAAAAAGACAGCCAGTTTCTCAACACCCTGCTCAGTAAGTACTTGAAGCAAGTGCTGTGAAATACAAACTTCATAGCTACCTTTTGCACCTAAATTCTGAGTATGTAGAGGCAACAAAATAGCCTTCTGTTCTGCTAGATGACCCCAGAGCCACGCTTGGCCTTGCCAAGGGCACCTGAGTCCATATGCTAGTCCATATGCTGTGTTTTTCAGTTCTGATCAGTAGCTGCCTTTCTTTCCCTTGTAACCCATCTTCCTCAGAACTTCCTAATGGCCGTTCAGCAAAAGGCTCCTCTTTGTATCATACTCTTCAACAGCAGAATCAAAGAATGTTCTAGTTACTTACGTACAAGCTGTTTTTATTTTCCTGATGGGATCTTCTACAGACAACAGTAAGTATGGGGTCCATATGTTTCATCTCCAGATCAGAAGCTGTGTGTGTTGCACCCTATTCTTTCCTCTCTAGAAGATCCAACACTTTGTTTCAGACTTATCCTCTTGTTTGAAAGAGATCATCGTGGCAAGGTTCCTAGTACTGCTGTGTGAATCCACAGTGATCCTTCTCTTGTGTCACCCTCTGGAGTCCAAGCTCCCCATCTCTTTGAGGCCTTCGAGCTCCTCCTGGTGGAGCCACAGATGCAGGGCTGCTCCTTGACACGTCCTTACGCTGCCTGGACCACGAGGGCAGATTCTTACACTAGTTTGGAACATTGGCTCCAAAAGCTGCTTTTTTATTTTAAACGAAACAGACAAATGAAAAGATTCTGTACATATTTCTAGTTTTCTACCTGCTGACACTTTTCTTTCTTTGAGACTGGTCGAAGGCTTTTTATAGAGATATTTTGGTACCAAACATGTGCAGACGTTGAATGAGTTTGGTCTGCAGACTGAAGTGCCAATTCAGGGCTATTAGTATTGACTCTTGATCATTATTGTTATATTTCATAGCTCATTAATTTTGGGTTTACATTTACCAACTTGAGCCATGAATCTCCCAGTTTCCTCTTATGGCAGTCCAGCCTCCTTTTTTGTCTCTTTTCTATAACAGACTTCCTTGTAACCTTTAGCTTGGATGGCAAACCACTGTCTGACTCTTTCTATACAATTTTGTAAGCGGTAACTCAGTTTTTCTACATGAAGGAGATATTTCATTTCCCATTCTTCATCAGCACCTTATCAGCTTTCTTTTAATCCTGTTGACAGTTTTCCAATGCCTGATTTACTGCAGATTGAGAACCACAGTCCCTAGCTAACCATCACTTTTTCTGATGGAATCGGGGAGTTTTGGCATAAGCCAGAATTGTACTTCTGACACTACATGGAATATTTGTGTACTGACATGCATCAATGACAACTGTAGGGAATTGGCAGGAGATGAGTATTTGTCATTTCTTGATCTTGCATCAGCAAGTTTGTAGGCCATATATGCATTTCTGTCCTAGTCCTAAATACCAGACCATGCCAACATCCGCACAGTCTTGAAATTTATAGATATTTCCTTTATAACTTGAAATTTGTCTTTTTTGGGGGGAGATATCTCATTGTGTGGGAACTTTTTAAGTATGGCAAATAAATAAACAAGGAAATCAACAGAGTTTGAATAGGAGCCAGAAAATTCCCCACAAAAGCACTTTGCAACCCTGCCCTCTGAGGAGGAAAACATTCTGGCACTTTGTTGGGAACCAGAACTTGCAAGCCAGAAACATGGATCAGTTTGTAGCTATGCCATGCCACAGCCTGATCAGCTCCAAGCAGCTTGGAAGCATATATGGGAGTATAACATTAGGACAGGATTGTTCTTTGACAGATTGATCTGGTGCTAAAGACAGCAAGGCTTGTGCACTGATGCTTGTAGGGATTGCTTCAGCCTGTTTTGTGCTACCAAGAGCAGTTACCAATAGGGGAGTAGATGCACCTGTGATTGTGTTTTGGTGTCTGAAGGGAAGTCACATTTTCTAAGGGCTTTGGTGATGAGGAACTGCTTTTTTTATGGGTTTGCTATTGATTTTAGTATCTGTGAGAACTGAGAGTGGTCTGATCTAAAATGGAGGCAGGGAGGGACAGATTAGGAAAATTCAAGGTCAAATAGTTTTACTTCTGGCAAAACTGATTCTTTAGCTCTTGAAAAAGTTACGTTTTAGATTTCAAAATCAAATACACTTGAATTGATCTCATTTGCGTATTTTATAGTGATATTTTATTTTCTCTTTTGTGTTTCTGTTCAGTTGACGTGAATGCAGGATACCTTATATTGATTGTGTAGCCTTTTAGTGGTAACAATCTACTGATGCTTTACAGCAGACTGTGAATATTGTAAATATCTTGAGATGGAAGGGTTGTGTGGGAACAAAGACGACATTCTTTGTAAAAACACTAAAAGGAAATGGGGAAGCTGTGTTGTTGGGTTGGTTGGTTTGTTTGTTTTCCTAGAATTTTATTTAAGAGAAAAGTCTCAAATCATTTGAATTTTTCAAAACTTTATGTATATCTGACTTCTCCTGTGACTTGATTATTTAAGGTATATATATTAAAAGGTTAGAAGAACTTGACTAGAGAAAGATTGGAAATAGCAACATGTCAAAGTTTTGCTGTCACACTTTCACATTTTTCTTATAGAAACCTGAATCTGTCCTCATCTGCCACATTCAACTCCTGTGTACGAAAACATTTGCATTTCTCCTTTTCAGTGTTACCTGTAACATGTTAGTTTATTTCTGATCAGTATTATATTGTAAATATTACGCATCAGTGTATATAAATGATTTTACTAAACTTATTAGTGGCCTCTTTTGTTTGGTCCCCAAGTCCCTTTGGCACTGAAGGGAGAGGATTGGGGGAGGGATCACCTGCTCCTAGTGCCACCCTGAGCTTCCCCACGTCCCCTCAGCCCTAATAGCAGTGCTGTGCAGCTTTGGTTTTGTATCACTGAGATGAAAGAACGAGAAGACAGGGTTTTACCCAGCCTATGAATTCACGTCTTCTGAAAAGCTTTAACCACTGCCTGCCATCAGGTGGCAGCAGGACATCCGCCGTGCTGCGGGTTAACCCCGTTGGGAGAACCGGATTTTTTTTCTGGTAGCTACAGCTTCCAGGGAAGGGAGGGATGAATTATTCTGTGCTGCTGCAGTAGCACTTGGTGCTTCTTGACATTTCCCCCCTGTTGAAGTCTAACAGCTGCATTCTGACAAAAGCATTCCCTGGGGCAGGAGCAATGCACTGCCTTACTGCAGGTGAAGCAGTGCAGGCACATCTGGCAGGGCTGGCAGCTGATGGGAACCCAGGAAGGGAGAAACTGGTGGACCCTGGTTCAGGCTGGTGGGAGGGGAGCAAGAGAACAATTCCCAAATATTCCAGGAATATTTAAAGCAGCCAAACCAGCTGCAAGAGTTCTGTGAAAGTGAGACTGTCTTCTACATATAGAAGAGTACATGACCCAAAGTATGCCTCTCCCTTTCCAGCAAAAAAACAATTAAAACATTTAGTGATGTGCCCTGCAAAGATATCTGTCAGCATGCACCACAGGCTCTCACCCTGCAGCTGAACCCATTAGCTACCAAATCCTCATTGTTTTCCTGGTAATCTGCTATTCCTTTCCACTGATGAATGCTTAATCCCCTTTTAAACAAATTGCCACAGCAGCACTGGCTCATCTCACTCTCAGCAAACAGGGTCAGCCCCAGCAGGATGCAATATTTGGGGTGTATCTAATGGGGTGCTGCTCCTACCTGTGCCGTTGCCTGTACTCCCCATGGAATGTTTGCATTCAAATAGGAGCCAGACAAACGGACACTCCCTGGGCCCTTCATTCCAGTTGACAACCATGGCTTCAAACTGGACACAACCAGGGCTTGTGCCAAGGTGTGTCCCAATGGGCAGTGGGGTTCTTATTGTACTGGGCTTATCCTTCCTCCTTGTGGGGCTCCTGCTGCTGTGTGCAGACTGCAGCCCCCAGCCCACCTGGGGCTATACAGCCTATGAGATAATAACTCCAAAGAAAGCTGGCTCTAAAGCAGGCAGAGCCAGCCAGGGCAGTATGTCCTACCTCATCAGCATTCAGGGTGTGAATTACACCATTCACCTCAGGCAGAAGAAAGACTTTGTAATAAAAAACCTCCCTATACTCACTCGTGACTCCAAAGGGCAGGTGATGATCGAGCAGCCCCGTGTGCTGGCAGATTGCTATTACCACGGCTATGTGGAAGGAATCCTGGACTCCACGGTGACTCTGACCACCTGCTCTGGGCTCAGAGGATTGCTGCAAATTGGAAACTTGAGCTACAGCATCGAGCCCCTGGCAGCTTCCTCCACATTTGAGCACCTTCTGCTGCAGAGGGAGGCGGCGGTTCCTGGGACTGTGATCTACAAAACACTCCAAGGAGGCAGGCGATTTCCAGGTCGTGGGACAGCACCCAGGCAGTTCCAGCCCTGGGGACAGACACGGTACTTGGAGCTCATGGTGGTGGTGGACAAGGAGGGGTTTGACTCCTTTGGCACAAGTATAACAGATGTCACACTAGAGGTTATTGAAATAATCAATCTGGTGGATGGACTGTTTTCTTCTGTCCGCCTTCGCGTGTTATTAACAGTACTGGAGATCTGGACAGAGAAGAACCCTATCAGTATCACCAAAAACATAACTCAGGTCCTTCACAGCTTCAATCGCTGGCGGATTCAGCATAGCCCTGCACACATCATGCATGATGTGGGGTGTCTGTTTGCCTCGCTGGACTTCAGTCAGAGTACAAGAGCATTGCACATGGGTGGTGAATCAAACTTTGCCAGTGCATGCAATAGACAACGCTCCTCTGCTGTTGTATCATTTGCAAAACAGACTTACATTGACACTGCAGTCCATGTCACTCACGAGTTAGGATACGTCCTTGGCATGGAGCACGATGATGAACACTGCAGGTGTGGAAATGCCTCTAAATGCATCATGAGCCCGAAGAGCACAGTGAGCTATGGATTCAGCAACTGCAGCACAAAGTACTATTTTAATTTTATAACATCAGGGCAAGGAAAATGTCTGAATAACATCCCATCATCTATAGTGAGATTCATGCCGCAGCGCTGCGGGAACGGTATCCTGGAGGACAGGGAGGAGTGTGACTGTGGCTCTGAAGAGCAGTGTAAGTCAGACCCTTGTTGTGACAATACCTGTCGAAAGAAGGAAGGAGCCATCTGCACTTCTGGACAGTGCTGCAAGGATTGCAAGCTTCTTCCAGAAGGAGAAGTGTGTAGGAAGAGCATCAATCCATGTGATCTGCCCGAGTACTGCAACGGGACATCTGAGCACTGCCCAGAGGATGTGGCCAAGCAGGACGGAACCACGTGTGCTGCAGATGGATACTGCTATTCAGGCAAATGCAGATCTCACACATTACAGTGTCAGGACATCTTTGGTGAGAAAGCACAACCTGCTCCACTACAATGTTTCAAGGAGCTGAACACAAAAGGGGATCGGTTTGGCAACTGCTGGGGAGATGGCACAGATACCAAATTTCAGAAATGTAAGTTAGAAAATGTTCTTTGTGGGAGGGTGCAGTGCACTAATGTTAGACACCTGCCTCAGGCAGATCACTCAACCATCATCCAAACCCCAGTGGGCGATACCTGGTGCTGGGGCACAGAGCACCACGCGGGTCTGGACACCTCAGATGCTGGAGTCATTGAGGATGGCACACAGTGCGGCAAGAAGAAGATCTGCATCAATCGGACATGCGTCCCTGAGGAGAAGTACCTGGCGTCCCACTGCTCTGCCAGCACAACCTGCAGAGGAAGAGGCATTTGCAACACTAAAGGAAACTGTCACTGTGACAATGGCTGGGCACCTCCCTTCTGCCAGTATGCTGGCTTTGGAGGAAGCATCGACAGTGGGCCTACACCAGTCACAAAAAAAGGGCTTTTTAAGTCCATTGTCAGGATTACCATACTGATTGGCACTGTTCTGATACTTGCAGCACTTGCCATTGAATACATCAGAAAGCTTATAGGAACCCGACTGTTGAGCAGACTTGCTGGACAGGGTCAGTCCAGGGAGAGGAGTCCTGAGAAGGAAGAAAATGAATCCAAATCAGCTGAGAGTCAAAACTCCTCTGTATAGAACTTGATCAGCAGCAGCTGGGCTCAGTCACTAACTCCTGACACAGCTGCAGTGGACTCATTTAAAACTAATTCTATATACGTGTGCAGTTTGGAAAGCTCAGTTTCTTTTCTGTAGGATAGCAAAATGAAGTTGTTTTGATAGACCTAAATAAGAAAAAACAAAAAGATTACTAAAATGACAGAGGGGCTCAGGTTCATTTGAAATCCTGATGGTTTGCACAGGCAGTCATTGCTGTGAGTGACACATGGAGCAGTGAGGAGCCCAGGGTGGCTGAGGCAGAATCTTTTGCTTGTACCAATGTGTAACAACCAGAAAGATCAACACAATGGAAAGGCGATACAAGATGTGTGATGACAGAGGGACAAACACAATAGAAAGGTCTTATAAGGGAAGGAAAAAATGACTGCTCACCCATCTTTGACAACATAGGCTCATAGGGGAGAGATGTCCAGAAAGAGATCCTTCCCCAGCAGCAGTCAGCCCTTAAATGAGGTCTGAGAGAGGTGCAATCAGGCTCACCCATTCAGGTCACACAGCTGAATTGCCTCCACCTGTGCTCCCAGGCCTGACCAGGTCCTTTCCCCAGGTGCTCAATCAGTGCTTCAGGCCAGGACTCAGCAGTTCCCATACACCTGGGTATGAAAAGCACGGGCTGGTTGTGCAGGGGTCACACCAACCTGTGCCCTGGGGGTGCTGTTTGCAGCATGGGTCTCCAACGCGGGGTGTTTTAGAAGTACAGCAGAGCAAGCACACAATTTACAAATAAATAAATATGCGTATGTTGGGAAGGAACTCTCAGGAAACCTGTACCGCTAGGGCTGTGTGATAAAGAGGGCTGGAGACCACAGTTTACAGACTGGCAAAGGAGCCGAGGCAATGAATTGGGCACAGAACGTCTCAGGTTGGAGGGGCCATTAGAGAGCAGTGCTGTGGGAGCAGGCTGCCACATCACAACATGGCGGCCGGGAGCGACGCGGCCTTTCCGGAACCTTCTTAAGGGAGCAGCCGGGCGCCATCTCTGAGAGCCTTAAGGGTGAGGAGATGGAGATGCTTGTGCCAGAGGTGGCCTTTGTGAGGTGCTTCACCTCCATTTTGAAGGTGGTGAGATGGCTCCAGGCCCCCAGGACAGCACTGCTCCTCAGGCTGTGGGTCTGGGTGGTGCTGGGGGCTCTTCTCCTCCCTGAGGCGGGCGGCCATCACCCGCCGCCTGGTTACGCCGTCCATGAGATCATCCGGCCGAGGAAACTGGTCCTGGCAGCAGGCAGGTCAGCACAGGGAGAGCTGTCCTACGTCATCAGGGTAGAGGGTGAAAATCGCATCGTCCGCCTCATGCGGACGCGAGGGCTGGTGGTGAACAACCTCCCGCTCATCACCTACAGCCCCCGCGGGATGAGGGTGGTGGAGCAGCCCCACGTCCCTGAGGGCTGCCACCACCTGGGCTACGTGGAGGGCAGCCCCGGCTCCATGGCAGCGCTGAGCACCTGCGCGGGGCTGAGGGGACAGCTGAGGATCGGGAACCTGAGCTATGGCATCGAGCCTGTGCCGGGCTCTCTGACCTTCCAGCACCTCCTCTATCGACGAGAGAAGAGTGGGGACAAGTCCTCAGTGTGTGGCTTGACTGACATAGCGATGCGAAAGCAACCAAGCTGGATGGGGGCAAAAAAACCCTTAGGGAAGCAAGGCTTGGATCAGTGGCTGCAGCACACCAGGTACGTGGAGATATTTGTTGTGGTGGACCACCAGCTGTTTTCCTTCCAAGGGAGCAATGAAACTTCAGTGATGTTTCTGGTTATAGATACGATCAATTTATCAGAAATACATTATTACCCTCTGAAGATCCGCATCTGCCTAATTGGGCTGGAGATCTGGACACGTGGCAACTTCATCAGGTACAGCCCAGATATAGAAGAAGTTCTTACCAATTTTAATGACTGGGGAAATAGGTATCTTTCCCGTAGGATAAAATACGACATTGCACATCTATTCACTTACACAGACTTTGGACTCACTGTTGGGCTGGCGTACGTAGGCAGCATCTGCTACCCCGGCTACCAGTCAGGTCTTGTATCTCACATACGAGAAGATTTTGAGATCTTTGCAACTATTTTTACACATGAGCTGGGTCACAACCTGGGGATGGAGCACGATAGAAAGGAGTGTGGGTGTGGAAATGCCAAGTGCTACATGACGGGAGGTTCAATCGACGGTGCCACAGCTTTCAGCAACTGCAGCATTCAAAGCTATTTAGACCTGCTCAACAGAGGGGACGGCAACTGCTTAAACAACATCCCCGAACCCAACAGATTGTTCTACTTTAAGACCTGTGGCAACAAGGTGATAGACGAGGGAGAGCAGTGTGACTGCGGGGGGCTGCAGCAGTGCCAAGGCAATCCCTGCTGCTTCCATAATTGCAGGTTCAAGCCGGGGGCTGTCTGCTCTGTTGGGCAGTGCTGTCAGAAGTGCCACTTTCACCCTTCAGGACATAAGTGCAGGTCAGAGGTAGATGAGTGTGACTTGCCTGAGTATTGCGATGGGACTTCCGAGTGGTGTCCAAAGGATTTGCACATGCAGGATGGGACACCCTGCAGCGACAATGGTTACTGCTACCGTGGGAAATGTGCGTCCCATGACAAACTATGCAGAAAAGTCTTTGGGGATGAAGCTCGGGGTGCTCCAGAAAGTTGCTTCAAAGAGCAGAACATGAAAGGGGATCGATTTGGCAACTGTGGTGGCGATGGAAATGAAGTTGCTTTTGTGGAATGTAAGCCCCAAAATGCTCTGTGTGGAAGGCTGCAGTGTGTGAATGTAAAGAAGACAGCCTTTCTGGAGAAGTCTGAAACCATCATTCAGACTCCAGGGCCTGAGGATTGGTGCTGGGGCACAGCCCACCATGCTAGCATAGATACACCTGATATCGGAGGAGGAACTGACGGCACCAAATGCGGTCCAAAGAAGATCTGCATTAACAAGACATGCACAGATGTCACCATCAGAACCAAGTGTGATGCAAAGGTTTTGTGCAGGGGGAATGGGGTTTGCAATAACCTTGAACACTGCCACTGCAAAGCTGGCTGGGCCCCACCTGACTGCCAGTTCCATGGCCTCGGGGGCAGCATGGACAGCGGCCCCCCACCAGCTCTCATGATCTCCATTGCAGAGGCTGTCCAAGATAAAGCTTTTGGGACTGCAATAGGAATCACTGTTCTCGTTGCCCTCGTTCTAATTGCTCTCCTCATTGCTGCAATCAAATACATCAATGCAATTATTACACTTTTCAGTACAAATTCATCCATAGAGACACCTGAGACTCCTGAAAATGAGGAGCAGAATATGGAAGAAGAAGAAGAAGAAGAAGAAGAAGAAGTAGTTTAAAAAACCTGAAAGCACTGGGAAACTCATCAGCTGAGCTTTGGGAAGGACTGAGGGGCTCTGTGGGTACATCCCTGAAGCCAGACTGACAGTCCCAGAATTGTACAAAGTGATTTATGTAATGTAACTGTGTAAACTGTATAAAAGTTAATTACACAAAACTTGAGTATTTCCTCTTCTTGTATAACCAACTATGTAAATAAATTTGGGTTGGGCCTTAAAAATGAAACTATGAGAAATTAAAGAGCATGAAAAATATAGGGTTATTTTCCTCTCAGTGCAGCTAAAGATACATTTATGGGACCTCAGTAATTCACTTGAGCATTTAGAGGAGCACACACAGATTCACATGCAGTCCTGCTTTCCAGGTTCATAAGAGGTGCATCGCTGGGTTGAAGAACCTTAATTTTCTGAGTGTTGTGGCCAAGCAGGAGTTGGCATGAAGGGAGATGTGAGAAAAGTCAAAGCATGGAAGTGTGTGCTGATGATTGAGTCACCAAGGTTGGAAAATGCCTCTAAGATCATCCAGTCCAACTCTGCAGTCTTGCTCCATGCAGCTGGCTAGGAGGGTGCAAGCTCTAGTTTTTATATTGAATTGAAAAATGGATTTAAAAATATTCATCTTTGCTTTAATGTTAACTTGTAATGGCAAATACCTGACAAACACTTAGAAAAGTAAAACATACTTTGACCACATGACCTCTAAGGAGCTGTACTATTCTTGGAGTTGTTACATATAATTTGTTGTATTTCTAGAGATATTTCCGTAAGGAGAAAGCCTGTGCTAAAAATTTACCAGGTTTAAAGAATCCCTTTCAAGTCCATAGAAATCTGTAAAATAAATAACTATCTTCACTAAAAGTGCTTTTCTGACAGATCTGCTTGGGCTCTCGTAGCACTTCAGTTAACTGTGCTGATGACAAAACAGTTCACACCAAGACAGCCCAACTGCTGTGCTGGCTGACATTGCTAAAATACGACGAGGCCCATTGGGATGCTGCCTACTCTCATTTTTGCTGCAGGAACTCATCAGAGCAGGGTAGATGTGGACACCTCAGTGTCCGGAGGGCTGGCAGGGAGTGTGCTGGCATAGAATTTCTTCTGAGAGCGCAGGAGAGGAGTCTGAGTGTCAACGTCGCGGCAGATGTTGCGTTTGAGGGAGAGGAAGACGTGCTGTGTCCAGCCGTACACAATGCAGTTCAGAAGTCCCTGGGAAGCTGCTGTCAGTGCCTGGGAGAGATGGCAAGGGAGATCAGGGCTGCTTTGTCAGTTGGCACTGCACAGCATTCAGCAGCTCTCTGCCAGGCTGTCAAAACTGGCATGTTACTCCAGGCCTCCCACTTCCAGCATGATTTTATCTATCTGCAACCCCCATGTGCTATAGAAATCTTACAGTTATTTTAATAATCCCTGCTAAATTCTGCCTCTGGCACATCAGACAGCTGGACAAGTGCTGGGGAGGAATTACAATCAGAGACTTTCAGAGAAAATGAAAAATGTAACTGAATTCTGAGGATCTCTTCTAGTCCTTTTTAACGAGATCTCCATGATAGTGTGATTTTGGTTACTGAGACCTTTTCAAGTCTGCAAAAAACATAGGAACCAAGAAAGAACTTCTTTGCCAACAAAAAGCAAAAGTTCAACTCAAGCATTTACATTCATTGCTAGAAAAGCTCTGTTTTGTCAAGCAGAGATTAGAAATAGACAAACACTATTTCATCTGTTCAAGCAGAGAAAGCAAATCATCAGAGGGTGCAGACTTGTACCTGCAGAATGAGAAGAGCCATGTAGATTTTGCTGCTTGTTGAAGCTGTCAGCTTCAGTATTCCAAGGAGGACAGCTGTGAGAAAGGATTGACAAAAGGGTGTTGCTTTAACCTCACTTCCTTCAACTTTCATTGCCAGGCACTGTGTCTCAGGAGAATATTGTGAGTGTAACTCAGCTCACTGCTAACCTGGGGCCCAGCAGCAGAAGAATGCGACGGGGTAAAAAACCACTCGTTGTTCCACCATCTTAATCATTGCCCACTGCTGATCTCCCAGGAATCCCGTGGAGTTTACAAACCTTTTGTACAAACCTCGGGCTTGAATGAGTACAACCTGAAAAGAATAAACACATTCTTGCTTGCATTTTGAACACATGCTCAGATCTTGCTTGCCCCTCTGCAGAACAGAGTATCTTATGTTTTTTGGTGAAATCCTCACATCAGTCTATTAAACCTCTTCACACTGTGCAATATTGTGCTTCCGAGGAGAAAGCAGATGCTTTGCATGTGATCTTCTCTGAACTGAGGACTCTTCATTGATTGGTCTCTTGCACTGAGCTGGTATGTGATCTCTGCTGCCATTCTCTAAGCCTTCTCTACCTACTGAGTCCTGTTTGAGATGGGCTGCTCCAGATGAATTTATATTTTCTCTTATCCCCCAACCATTCCAAAAGGAAAGCAGCACTGCACAATTCTTCTCCCCACACTGTCTGGCTGACAACACCATCCAAGCAAACTTGGCAGACTGAGAAACATCTCGCATGGAAAGCAATTTGTGACTCATGTAATGATGAAATGGGGTAGAACTTCTCACACTATCCAGCTTGTGCAATGGCTAGCATGCAAGGATTATGTTTCTTACCAGAATGGCTATGAAGCTGAGTAGAAAGGAAACAAGAAAGACCCCAATGCCATAGAAATGCATTGCTCGGCAAACAGAGCCGCTCAGCGTTAGTGGCTCATTGGTGGGCTCAGCCATTTCTGTGTGCATCAAGAGACACCTGTGGGGACAAAGGGAGCAGCCTAAGCTATTGCCATGACTCAGAAGTGGTGAGGCTGTTTCAGAGAGAAGCATGAGGCTTACCCATGCTTTTGACTGAAGTTCTGGTAGCAGTTACTGCTGTTGCCCAGGCAAAACACAGGCACCATTAGAAGAAAAGGGATCAGGCTAGGAGAAGAGAGGACAACAGCACAGTTACTGCATTGCAATGCACTGCTGCCAGCCAAACACTCCTCATTCTTTCTTCTGTTACTGTAGAGGACTTAGAAATTCTTTTTATTGACATTGCTCTAGAGGATTATTTTACCAACTTTGCTAATTTCCACACTTCATTCATACAGGCAATTGGCAAAGGTAGCACACTCTGAAAAAAACTACATATAGTTAATACAGCTATAACTAACTTGGCTGGAAGAAGGCCTTTACATCCAAAGACTCTTGCTCTGAACATTCAGTAAAGCTCACATCAGAGTAAGTATAAAGCAGGGATCAGTGCATTATAATTTACCAAACTCATGTCATTTTGCCAGAGGGAAATGAATCTTACCTGGACAAAATTGTTGCTATTCGGCCAATGCAACTCGCATAATCTACAGCCTGCAAAGTCCAAATAGTTTAGTTAAATGATTGTACAGCCAGTGGCTCCCAGCAACCAGCTCCTAGGGAGCGCTCCAGCAGCACCAGGTTCTAAAATGCTGATAAATCCCCAGACCAAATACAAATGTTTGTTTCCACTTCACATTGAATCAATACTGCAGGGTTCACTGTATGCTAACGTGTGATAGACACAAGCTACACTTCCACAAGCCTACTGACATGTCCTTCTTCAAAATGTGGGAATTGGAGAGGGGAACTTTGAACCAGACAAGTAGCAGACACTGTATGAGCTCCTTGGTGTAAATAGTCATTCTTTGTACTCCTTAGTCATCCAACCTGGCCCTGTTCCTCAGAAACTTCATGTTTTGATGAAGAAATGTAGGCAATTTCGATGTCCCGGTCTCAGTTCACCAGGAAATGTACTTTGCCAGCTGGCATCCAAGCACCAACTGTGAGAATACAATGTGGGCACAGCTGTAGTGCTAGGGAACTTACTGTAGGTGCTGCATTTTGAATGGGAGTTCATCAAGAAGGAAACCAATCCTACAAGCAGATCCAAACCCTACAGACAAGACCCTTTGAAATACAGACTGATCTACCCCACCTGCTGCTCCTGCACAGACAGATGGAGTACCTGAGACTTAAAGTTTGCTGTGTACAGCAAATGTCTGGGGAAGAGGAAGGGTACAGGCAGGGCTGGGGCTGATGTGTTCAATGGGAAGAGCTGTATAAAGAGTCTGCTATCCTGCAGCAGTATAACAGGAAGAATTTCAGTTACAGAGCAACTGTTTAGCCAGGTGTGAGGAATGAAACAACTGCAAGTAGAGATTTTTGATCACATGGTGTGTGAAGTGTTTGTTTAGCCTGTAACTCAAAGAGCATTTTTGAGTACTATGTCCTCGTTCCTCAGCTCCCAGTGATTACACCAGCTCCAAAATGGGCTTTTATAAAGGTCAGTGATGACGAAGTCAGGACAGCCCATTCTTCATGGAGCCAACTCACTCCTTTATCAGTAGCTCCCTTCTGTCACACCTACCTCAAACTCTCACAATACACTACTGACATTCTTGAATTCCATATGACATCTGGGGAGGACAGAAATTGCAGTTCTCTGTTCCAAACTGTTCAGGTTCCTGCTGCTCTCCTTCCCTCTAGAGAATCATTCCTCTGCCATGCACTGGCAGAAGGCAGTGAAAGCAATAAACTGTTTATTCAACTGGTGCAAATTGCTGTTCTGTGGAAGAACTCCACCAATACACAGTCCTGAGCTTCCTCTTCTCTGTGACATGCATTGACAATTGCTTTTGCCCATTTCACTCTTACAAGTTTAATCTTTCACTGAGATCCCATAGCAGACTGACCTGTATCTTTGCTGACCTAAGTGGTCCACCAAGATACAGTTCATACAATCACAGAGCAAAAGGACCTTCAAAGTCCTTCTGACAAGATAAATTGTCATATATGCACCTCATAAACCCCACACAGTTATACCTCAGTACCCAACAGCTGTTGTGTTTCTATCCTACTCACTGTGGGGGGCATCCTGTTAAGATTCTGATTGTATTTCATCTTCAGGTCCATGTACAGATGCCAGGTGTAATTGGCAGTGTATAGAAAAGAGGCCACGTAGAATACCTGAAAAATAGAAACAACCAGTATTTTAGCTCTATAATAATAGTTCCTGTAGCAGCATTAGTTCCTCAACAATGAAGCATGGACCAAAGGCAGGATATTAAGCAGTGTGGTGGACTGCCAAAGGTGAGGTCCCCAACCAGCACTGGTGTGGGACAAGTGTGCAGGGGGTCTCACCTTAGCCTGCACAAAAGCAACTTCCCTTTGGCCCTAAATCAGGGATATGAGAGCTGATGACCCAAGGACTATCTTGTACATACATATCTTTGTGATTTAGCTCATTTTTGGCTCAAATTCTGATCATATAAAAGGGGTTAAGGCACTTTGATCTTCTTTATTCTACATCCATTAGGAAATATAACACAGATGTGGCACTTAGATTTTGTAACTCACATAATGAGCTCACCATACAGTGAATTCACAGAAACAGAAAACAATAGTATTTTTAAAGAGGAAAGAGAGGGCAGAGGATACAAGGCTTTCACAGTAAGCGAACACTCACACGCTAAGAGCCCTTTTCCCTCTATGGGAAAAAGAAGGAAAGAAAAGATACAAAAAACTGTTTCCCCACAGTGAGTTTCCCAGCCCTTGACTGAAGCTTGAGATGAAACCAAATACCTGAAATTTTCTGTAAAAAGAAAAAATCTTTCTTGCACTTTTTCTGAATCCCAAGCCATGGTTTGTCCAGACAGTCAAGTGCAAACAGTGCTGCCTGACCTCGAGATATATATACGCGTGTGTTGTTTGTTACAGGAAACACATGCTTCAGTGACAAAGGCAAAGAGGAAGGGCTGGGCTATTGAATTTTCCTGTGGATTTTCTACCCTTTGCCAAAGAAGCATGAAGCACAGGTTTGTCAACCTGGTATCATCTAAGTCCAGGAATGCAGTCACTAAATAAACCCGGTCTCCTTCACTGAGGTTGCAAACACTCTTGTTTGATTCTCAAGAGGCTCAGTCCAAGGGGCTGTTACACTGCAGCAGGAATATTACAGTGACTTTCCAGCTCATTAGAGGAGATTTAATGAGGGTTCATTGCCATTCTTCAATTACTTCCAGGGAAAGTCATCAAAACAGTCCACAAAGATAATTCTCTTGCACTTCAAAATGTTTTGGAGAGCTCAAAATGTCAGCACCGCATTCTTTTTTGGAAGAAGGAGCTTGTGAAGTCTCCAGAAGGAAGAGAAGGGAGTTCTCCTTCCCTGGGCTCTACCTTGGGCTGGGGATACTCCTGCAGAGGAGATAGAGCAAGCGCTGGGAGACATGGAAGTCCCTCATTATAACATTTCTGTGGCTCCCCATTGTGCTCATCAACATAAGTGGAGCTTGCCAGGACATTATTAGGCCACTGGAACTGAACTGGAAGAATGTGGGGGAATTGTGCAATTATAACCACAATCTCTGCTCTGGACTTTACTATTGCAATGAAAGGCAAAGTAAGGAGGAGAGAAGAAGAAAGTCAAGGCATAGCAGAAGGGAGCACTATTTACATTTAATATCATGAGTTTAACGAAGAGTCTGGAGCCAAAAAAAGTCTTTGAAATAAAGCCATATCCTCCTTTACAAGATGGTAGAGATGCTAAGGGAATTCCATCAGCAGAAACTTCAGTCCTTGGTAATAAACTGAAGGTCAACAGTTTGCATAAGCCAGAATACTGTCCTGTTACTAAGGAAATGCTTCCAGACAACCAAATCGTATGCAGTATGGTGTGATTCTCTGTAAACATGAGTGCTAAGCTCCCCTGTGGCTCACTGCATTTTACAGATTCTAGGTGTCCGTGTGCAAATAAGCCACATGTATATATGAGACACCCAGGAATGCAACCCTTGGAAGATGTCTCCTCTCCACACAGGCAGGACAGGACCAGGAGACATTTATTCATATTTCATTTAGTTACAGATCACTTATACTCTGTAGAAGGCACTGGTCAAACCTGTTGCTGGCTCCTACATACGCACAAGATGTTCCCACCACACAGGAGCATAGCTGGGGTGTTGAGCAAGGAGGTGTCCTCTACTGTGTCACATGCACCATGCGGGTGCTGTTGCTATGGCAAGTGCTCCATTTGTTTTAATTTCTCACAGAGCAAACAGCAGCAAGAGCTCCTGCCAGACGCACGCTATCTCAGCTATCCTGCTGCTGAGGACCAGTAACCCTGTGGCTGAGCTTGGGATGGGGCAGGCACCCCACACACCCCAGCACTGCACCCTGAAAAGTCCTGCAAAGACTCAGTGGGAGTAAAGCTCCCTTCCTTCACTAGTGTTCCTAAAAAGGTTGGTCACAGGCTGGAAAAATAAGGGTGAAAAAGAGCCAGAAAGGCAAGAGAGCATAGCATGCTGTGTCACCACTGAGAAATGATGCTACATTGTGTGCACCCAACCTGCTTCTCCTCCAGCACTGAAATGTCTTCTCCAGGCTGTAAGAAGATCACTCCAGAACTGAACCTCAAGAACCATTCCCCAGGCAAAGCTACAAGGGAAACATCTCTGCAGCGCCTCTTTCACATCTCCGCAGGCTCTTTCTACCTTCAGGCTCTTAAAAGCCTCTCTTGAACTATTCTCACCTTTCCCTCTACCATCATCTGAAAGACATCTTTGACAATGCTCTGCCTCATTCCCAAATGGCCAATTGCACCATTGCTTCTCTTGGAATGAACATATTCCACTGCTTTCACAGCAGCACAAGGGAGCTTGAGAAAGCAGAGATGAGCCAGAAGAGGAACAGCTGCTCTCTGAGCACAGCACTCACCACGAGTAACACGATTTCACCCAAAGGCACAGCTGTTGAAAATATCCCAGGGCAGCAAACACCCATCCCCAAACACAGAGCACCGTGATTGATCTCACACCATACAATTCCCTGTCCTCTCTTTATGTACACAGAGAGCCTTGCTAGCTTTGGATGCTACAACACAGCAGAGACAGTTCCTATCTGTGTGTACCACCCTGCTCCAAGAAGCTGGACCAGCCCTCACAACACACACAAAGGCTGCCAACAGCCACTTGCTCTTCCTAGACACCTAGTTTTTGTAGGTACTTTGAAAGGAAACCGTTAAGACCAGGGACCATCGCTTGCAAACCAATGCTGTGGCCCACGCTCAGCTGTGCCCAGAAGAATTTTTCAAGAGCAGTGATATGCAGCACCTAATGTTGTAATGGGAACTTGGTGAGATGAAAGCAAACTATCAGGAAAGTGGCATTTCACTCATTCCACTCCAATTAGGCTCAGACATCCGCTTGAATGCTGGAAATGAATCGCTGGGGCATGGTGCTGAGGTTGAATGGACACAGCAGTCCCTGAGCTCCACAGGACCAAGTCAGTGAGACCAGGAAGGTCACAGCTCTTTGACTAACATGTTAAGCTTTAGCCTCTGTTCCTGCCCAGAATGGGAGAAGCACGAAGAGGAATTGAAAAGCTGCAGTATGGGAAGCACACAGATAATCTTTGGCGCTGGGCCAGTAGGAAATAGATAAAGACCCATCCACTCACTTTACAGAAGCAACCCAAACACTGTAACCACAACATCCCATGCTCTCCTTGCCTTTCTTACTGCCTCTCACAAGTCGTTTGTACTCACACCCTAGCACTGTTATATCTGTTGTACAAATGAAGAGGTCTGCTAAGCTAAGTTCACAGGGGGATCCTGTGCCAAAGCCTGTCTCAAAACAGTCCCCAGTGGCCATGCTGTGATCACTGGGGGACTAATTACAGCAATGAGCACAAAGCAACAGCACGAACTGTGATGCCAAGGCTACTTACTTGTCCCATTGCCTGCAGGTTGTAGCAGATGAGATCCTGCTTGGAGGTTGGTGTGCTATAGAGCAGTGCTCCAGCGATCCAGCACATGCCCAGAAATAGGTCAGAGAGACTCAGGTAGAAAAGAGGGCGAACCTGAAAGAAGTTAAATTGGTCAGCAGGTTTGGACAATGGTCACAGCAGCCCCATGGCCACAACCAACATCTAGATGTGTTTTTACCACCAGTTCTGTAGGCAGGGCAGATAAAAACCCTCTGATTCTTGCCCTGAGGAGCTGCTTCTGCACAGATGCCCTGTTCTAAACTCTCTGCCCCGGGATCCAAGAGCACCAACAAACCTTAACAGAAAACATTTCAAAGGTCCTTAGTGCTACACTATGGCAGAATGAGAGAGGTTTGCAGGGAGAAGTGACATTGTTTATGAGATCAACTAAAAGAACAATCAAACATCAGGTAAAGCAAACTCTTCTTCAGATGTGAAATTACTCAAAACAGACATTTTTCCTATGTTTTCATGGCATTTCAGTTGATGACTAAGACTGAATGTTGTCACACATTGCTCGCATGTGCTCCTGCATCTGCCTGGAACAGAGTCACATCTCCTCTAAGGGCAGTTTCCACCCTACTTCCAGTTTCCACTCACTGACCAAAAAGGCTGTAAACACTGCAGGAAAATATTTGTGCAAAGTTCTGGCCAACACTGACATTGTTAGTGGTAGAGCACACACTCTGGAAAAGCAGCCTAATTATCTAGATTCTTAATTGTAGTCTTTGGTACCTAATTTTCAGCAATCTGGAGAGAAAATGATGGCTTCTTTTCTTCCCTATAGGAAATTGTAATATTTAACACACCAAGGAAACATTTCAGCAGGGCTTGATTTTGAGATTTTTTTCATGGAACCGAGCCTTTGGGTGAAATTTGCCTCAGTATTGCCCTTTACATAAATGCTTGCCACCCATTGTGTTGTGTTATACTCCTCACTGTGAGTAAAAAGAAAGAGCTCAGTAAGGCTGAAAAGGACCAAGGCACAGCTGATTGAACCAGAGCTGTCCTTCTGGCAGTTTCAGGGGCAAACTGCCTGGTACTTTCTGGGCTCCCCATTATACTCAGCAGCACAGCAGACCTCTGCTTTCTGCAGGACGTGTTTCCTCAAACAGCCTTGCCTCTCTGAATTCATACTACTCAACACAGCAACACAGTAAATATAGCTCTGGAGCTAGCTTCTACATCACTACATTCACAAATGTCTTTTTTAATCAGTGGTAAATCCAGACTTTCCCTTGCTGGTGCAGAATTGAAGCACTGGCAGGCAGAGGATGGCAGGTTGGGAAGCTTTAAGGTTGTGAGCACTGCAGCTTAGAGCCAAGCAGTTCTGAAATAAGAAAAGCAGCAGCATTTGCATCCACACAGGTGAGCCCTTTCTCTAGCAACATGCATCCTTGGTGAGAAGCACCACAGATGGCTGAGGAGCTACCTTGGCAGAGACCTAAACGAAGGAGTAGGTGGCACAGTAAGCATAAAGCAACATGGTTCTTATTTGCAAAAGAGAAAAGAAAAAGAAAAAAAAAAACAAATGGTATTTATAAAATAGAGGAAGGGAATGTAAAGACGTAATGATTCAGGGGAGCTGCCAAGCTGGAGCATATGTGTTGATCTTGCTATGCCTGGCCGCTGCCCAGAGGCATCTGCCTGCAGAGAACCTGTTGACTTGACAGAGGAAATTCCACGTTCATTGCCTGCCATCATTTCTTCGGAATGATTTAGCTCACGCTGAAGTTTTATTAACTTCATAGACACACACACAAAAAAGTTTCAAGAATGCAACATTTGATTTCCTCAGCTGGGGGTTGGAGGGGGAAGTGTTTATAATATTTTTCTCCTCCCAGCCTCCAGAGCTGTTTATATTCTACTCTGGAGTCTCATGACTCAGGGAATATTCAGTTTGTGGCAAGCTTTGATATGGATTTCTTCCAGCCCCTTTGTTTGCAAATTTGCCCATAAAACCAGAAGTGTGGGGACAAGAGGATGGGGAAGTTAGTGAAGAGTTTGCTGCTTTTGAAACACCAGCAGTGAATCCCCCAGCAGCAGAAGAGCTTGGAAGCCTGATGTAAAAGGGGTCATTCTGGCTGATATCCACCCTATCCAGATTTGCAAAAATAATCTGAGCAGAAACATCTGGACTCTCTTGAGCAGCAACAGTTCATCTGTGAATTGGAGCCATGTGTAATTCACAAGCAGTGAGAGCCACAGCCACATCATATGACCAATAAATAGCACGAGAGCTCCTGAGTAATGCGGACTGGAAGTCAATGGGCTGGGGCTGCTGAGTCACTCTGGGACCCTCACCCAGCTCCACACCACACCAGAGGGGAGAATCTCAAGAGCCCCATCCAGTGCTCTCCAGGTGCAGGCAATGTGTCAGCAGCTCTTAACTCAAGGAGCTTTTGATAGGCACTAAGTGCAGCATAAAGTCAGGAAGCAACTATCCCAGCACCAAGGCAGAGATCCAGCTCTCCTTTCTCAATGGGAGTACACTGAGATCTCTGCAGCTCGTTCTGGATGTGCTGGGCACACTGTTTCTGTGAGGCTCTGGCTACCTAGGAGCAATCTGCCATGGACATACATTCTCCTCCCTACCCTGCTTCATCCAGTGGCATGTCATTTGTTGCCTGTCTGCACGCCTTCCTTCACAGAAGATAATTTACTGCATTCCCTGAAGGTCCTCAACTGTGGGCTGACGATCAAACCCATGCTGAACACAAGGGGAGTATAAAGACAGCTCTGTTACAACACAGCTGCCAACTGTACCATTCTACTGCTCTTAGCAGTAACCTGCTATCTGTACGGTCCACAGACCAGGCTGCAAATCCCTGACAAAGAACCACAGCTTCACACAGCTCTGTGCACTGCCTCAGGTCCTGGATGGACAGAGGGGGATTCACATGGACAGAAAAGTCTGGCAGGCTTGGGATGGAGTCTGTGGTGACTGGTGTATCCCAGATATGCAGGATCCCCAAATGTGATGCACTTGGGATGTGACAGGTGCTGCTCTGGCATTAGAAATACTAACTGTTCCTGTACATGGCCAAGGTGAAACCTTTCAAAGCCACACTGCGTGGCTCAGCATAACAAACTGCTGTTCAGCTCAGTCTGGTTTAGTCTGAACTCTGGAACACTTCCGAGCTGTGCCAG
Organism: Phasianus colchicus; assembly: GCF_987193195.1. NCBI lineage: Eukaryota > Metazoa > Chordata > Aves > Galliformes > Phasianidae > Phasianus > Phasianus colchicus. Next base: position 7,169,346 of record NC_143453.1, on the reverse strand, counting down.
CTTCAGCAGCACACACGCCTGTGAAAACAACTCAGAAAAACCCACAGACAAAACCCTATCCCTGCATCTCCCACAGGGGGTTCGCCAATTTACACCCCAGCAGCTCTGTGCACAGCTCCTCAACCCTCCACAGGTTTTGCCCTGTAGAGGAGAGCACGCCAACGAAATCTCATTCCCAAGAGAGGACTCACTCGGTGTTAAGGAACCCAATTCTCCCTGCACAGCACAGCTCAAGGTTAATCTCAAACCTGCACCACGGACACAGGGTCACACTCTGCAGCAGCCCTTTGCCTCCCAGCTGCCGTAAACAAGGTTTAGCCAGAAACAAACCATGATGTGCATGGTGCCAACAGCTCAGCGTGGAGAGAATAAGGGCTGCAGTCAGGAGTTGGATTCAGTGATCCTTATAGGACTCCTTCTACTGTGATTTATAGCCCTTACCTCGGGGGATCGCACCACGTTTTGAAAGATGGCGTAAGTGATGATGGAGCTGGAACCTATAACACTGACAGAACAAAGCACAGGTTGGGACGGGAACACGTTCACAGCCGGGATACACCGTCTCCCTTCTTGCTGGGGCCCATCCGTTGTACCTGAGCATGGCCATGGTGAAATGGATCCACTGGAGAGCCGAGTAGACCTGGGGGAGAAGCAGACAATGAGCCGCAAGGGAACCGCAGCACCCACAGCACCCCGGCCCCGCTCTGAGGGCGCCGTCCGAGCTCCAGCAGCTCGGGAGGAGCCCGTCCCGTGCCCCCCGCCCTCCGTGAAGAACCTTTTCCTAACGGAGAGCCACACAGAGCCCAGCAGCCCCTGCAGAACTCTCACGCAGCCCACGACAGCTGAGGAGAAGGGCCGTCCAGGCGCGCTCACCTCCTGCCAGCCCCCCTCCAGCCGGGACGCAGCCGCCTCCGGGGTGGCCATGGGCACCGCCGCCGATCCCCGCGCAGCTCTCGGGGCTCCGAGCACCGCCCGCGCTCCGCCCCGGGACCACACCGCGCCCCGCCCGGCCCCGGCCCGGCCCCCGCGTTCGGGGCCGCTTAAGAGCTGTGCAGAAGTCCGGGAATAGCGGCGCAGGGTGCTGTGCCGCGGAGCGGGGCTCGCAGGGATCCCTAACTCTTGCCGTCTCCCCTCCAGCAGCCGACCGGGGGCGACCCTGCTTAGCTTCGCCACACCGCCCCCCCTCGGAGCACATGGGCGCCGCGCGCCCCATCGCTGCCCGGCTGCGCTGATGGCGTCACGAGAGGCCGTGGGCGGGAACGCGTTCGCGAGCTGCGCGCGGGCGGCGGGAGCTGAGGGGGCGCGCGGCGGCCGTTGGCGGGAGCGCTGAGGGGGCGCGCGGGCTTCGTCGCCTCACAGGTCCTCGAGCTGAGGCAGCAGCGCCTCCTCAGGAGCCGCAGCCAGCCTTCAACTTCCCACCAACACCAGAAACCAGCAGCCGTTCCTTTAGGAAAAAAAAAGCAGTTTAAGCAGCAGCTATTTGTTGGAACCAGTTTTTATTATTATCATCGTCAGAGCAATATTAATACATTTCGTCTTGCAGCTCTTCATCCCCACCCCAGGATTCAAAAGGCAGCAAAGCTCCCACAGAAATCAATTTGCTTAGCAGAAAGCACAGTCTCAAGGTGAAACATGAAGGTGTCTGACTGTGATCCTGACAGAGCTTTTAAGGAAAAGCTTTTAGAGGAATTAATGCTTTTTCTTCCTGTCGCAAGACCTCATTTTTAAATAGTTTTAACTCTGCCAAGGGCTGCTGAAGCTTTAGTTTCACAGTGTCATTCTGAAGATCAGGCTGGAGAAAGTCTTTCTTCGTGTTAGCGACCACTTGGAACCATTTAATGTCCCTTTCTGTCTCCTGTTCTAATTCATGAGGTGAAGTCTGGACAGGAAGAACAGTCAAAAAAGCATCGGGTGCCTTCAACCATGGGAAAACTCACCTGAATTTAATCTGCCACTGAAAAAATGTTTGCACAAATGGGTGAGCCCAAGTGTAACCGCAGCTGGAGGAAACCTCAGTGCTCAGACCTGGCTCTGTCAGGTACCACAAAGGGGTTCTGCTGCAGCAGGACAAGCTGTGATGTGCAGATTGAACCCCCAGCCCAGCAGCCTCTGGAAAAGGCAGAAGGAAACGGCAGCTCTCAGTCAGCAGCAGGTAAGGACAGGACTCAGAGAAAACCCTACTGGGGACAAAGAGGGAGGGATGAGGGGTGAACAGAACAAAACACTAAAAGCAGGGACAGGTGGGCATGGCAGGGGCACCGCCTCTGTACCTTTGGAAACACGGAATGTAAAACTGAATGTTGTCATTGGTTTGCCAGGGAACAGCTGTAAAAACCACCGAGAATGTGCTCCAGGCCAATATAGTGATTTTTTGGGGGTCTATTGTAACACTGTTATTTAATAGTATTTCACAATACTGGCAGCTTGCTTTAAGGTGTTTTTCCCAACACGTAGAATACTGTTTTTGAGGCATTGCTTCCTCTTGATCTCGTAACTGAGGATACAAGGACGTCTGCTGTTCTTTTGAAGTCAGCGGGAAGTTTGCTTGCACTGGGAGAACTGGATAGGACTTGACAGTGTTTCACAGCTTGTACAAAGTTCCCCAACATATCAGAGCTCATCTTTTTCATTATTCTTCTTTAGGAAAGAAGCGAGGATATTGAGGCTTTTCTGGAGCTCCTCCTTTTTTCCATCACTCATTTTGTTCTTCTCGATCAGTTTTGTGATTCGGACAACTTCGTTAGCAGCAAACTCTTCTCCCTGCTCCAGTATCTTGCTCATAATTTTCAAGTATTGCTCAGCTGACTTCTTCTCGGTTTCCTTTGCTTTCTCTAAGCTCTGCTGCCCCTTCTTCAGGAGGGACTGGCGTTCTGACTTGTCAGTGACACTCATAAACTTGCTGGCCAGCACGTCATACTCCTTCAGACAGCCCGGCATCCCCAGGTAGATGCCATTACTTTTCAGCCAGCGCTGAATAGCTCCGGCTTTAATGTGGCCAGAGTAAGGTAAGGGATTGTCAAAGTCACCGTCCTGGAACAAATAAAAGATAGGGTACTTCTCCTTGTCCAGCTTGTACTTTTCTCCCAGCTCAGTGTTCAATTTATCACCATAATCTGTCATGAGAGAACAAAACACAGAAAAGCACAATATGTTCAAAATCAAAAGAAAAAAAATAGTTTTCTCTTGTACACAAATTGGTAAGCATTTATCTCCTAAGAACCTCTTTGCCATGAAATGCCACATGATACAACAAAAATACTCCAGGCAATGCATCCTTAGGCTTTCCAAATGAAAATCCAAAATCCTAACGATGCTCTGCTGTGGCTGCGATAGCACACATCATCACCAGCATCTCTATGTACAAACCCACTTCTCCTTATGGGAAATTTTGATTTTTTTTTTTGTTCTTGTTTTGTTCCATCCATTGATTTCATTTGATTTTACAGTTACACAGTTTTGTTTTTCCTGTCCTATGTAGAGAGCATGCCAAGCAACAAGATGTTTTCTGTTCCTACATAAATCATATTTATTCTTCAAGTTATGTTAATGAAGGGATTTCAGTCATGCTACGTAGGTAAATCCATCTGTGCTTACAGAAGTCAGCATGGGGGAAATTTAGGCTCAAATTCTCAATTCTACCCACAAAGCAAAAGCAAGTGAGGTGACTGACCCACTCCTCAGTGCTTTTCTCTTGAAGCCAATTGCAAGCTGATCAAACTGCCCTAGCTCTAAGCGCATTGACCGCTTTCTGTGCTTCGTCAGCAGAACATGGAAGGTTTGCTACAACACACTGCAGCATTTTTTATTTTCCACATCCAAGCACAGCGTGGCAATCTGCTCAGAGCTCCTCACCTGATATACCCACTTCAGCCACCAGAAGATCTTCACTGGAGCCTGAGCTCTCTGCCAGCTTTTTGAACTCATCCTGTTTCTCGCCATAAGGGTACTGTGTATCAAACTTCACAAGGACAAACTTATGCTTGGGGATCACCTAAAACAAGAAAACAGAAAATCAAAATTCAATCATTTCAGGTTTAAGCAATACACAAGTAGCTGAAGGTTGCTTTAGCATGTTCTTATCTTCCTATGCAATGAGTAGGTGCAGAGGGAAGATGGAAATTTCATAATTATGGCCTTTGGTAAATGACTCACTGCAGCGTGAAGGAAAAATGCATGTCTATATTCCTACCGCAGATGATAAAGACGGTACGTGATAGGTTTGGAGGATCTGCTAACAGCTTTATTTATACACGATCTGCTCACTGTAAATCTGATTAGCATCTTGGAAGAAAGTCAATGAAACAACTTTCAGTGGGACATTAAGAGGATAGAGGCCAAATCTAATGTCTGCATGCCCCAGCATGACAATCACAGCTCTTTGCTAACAGAGGAGCAGGCAGGAGTGGAAATGTTGTGTTGGTTCACTAAACACAGAATTACTGTTTTGACTGATTCCCCTTCCCTTGAGCCATTGCTTTTGGATTTTGCTCAGGTTATTCCCTTTCTGAATGAGTTTAGACAGAGCAAGTAAATGGCAAAGGTTTGGAAGGGACCCCCAGTCCAAGCTCCCCCCACAGCAGCTTCCCTACAGCAGGATGCACAGCAAAGTGCTCGGGCAGGTTTGAACATCTCCAGAGGAGGAGAATCCTCCACCTCCCTGGGCAGCTTGTGCCAGGGCTCTCAGCCTTTCCCCATCACGAGATGCTCCAGGCCCCGATCACCTCTGCAGCCCTCTGCTGGTCTCTCCAGCAGTTCCCTGTGTGCCTTGAGCTGGGCTCCAGCTGCGGCCTGCCCGGGGCAGAGCAGGAGGAGGATCAGGATCACCTCCCTCGCCCGCTGCCCACACAGGGTGGTAGAAGGGTTGTAGAACGCGGTATCCTTACAACACCCAAAAAGGTCTGTCATAGCACAAAACCAAGCAGGGGGCCGCCCCGTGGCAAGAACAATTTTCAGCTTGTGTAGAGCAATACTTTCCTGACTGCTGTCCCTTCAGTCCCCGCGCTGCACTACGAGGCTTTTCAACAGGCGTGCCCACGGCGGGGCCCGGCTTCGTGCAGCGGTGCCCAGGGCCGGGCAGGCCCCCGCGGCACGGCTCCACTTGGACCGTGCGGATTGGCTGCGCGCTGCGGCTGCCGCTCTTCCATTGGCTGCGCCGCGGCCGGTCCGGCGCCTCGGCCATTCCGCGAGCCCTGCGCTCTCCTCGCGGCGGAGCCCCGTGCCCGCCGCGCAGACCCCCGACTCTCGCGGCCCGCTCTGCGCGGTGCGGACAGCCGTGGTACTGCACGTGGCGGCGGCGCAGCGTTCCCGACGCGGCCGCACCCCCCCTTCCCGAGCGCCCCGTTGAGCCCGGCAGCACCCGCCGGGTGGGCGGTACCTTGTAGAAGGTGATGGTGTCGAGGGGTACGGAGCCCTTGGTGTGCAGCGCGCTGCCGGGGAGCGCCAGGCCGAACAAGCAGAGAAGCACCGAGCCGACAGCGGCCGCCGCAGCCATGTCGGAACGCGGAGGGAGTGGGGCTGGTGGGTCACGTGAGCGCCGGCCGCCGCCACCGGGGCTCGGCCCGCCCCCCTCCCGCCCCCTGCGCGGGGCTCAGGTGCGGCCCCGGGCGTACAGCGGGGCGAGTGGCTTTGGAAGCAGCTGCCTGGTCTCGGAGAGCGCGGATAGAGCGTTCCACGAGCACGTGGAGATTTTCGTGTTGGTACTTGTGCGCTTTCCTTACCCTGACAGCCCGGGTGAAGTGCGAGCGAGCAACGCACAAAGCCTCAACAGCAAAGGGAGAGAGGATAACGTTAACGGACATAACCAAACCCCCCTCCCTACACAAGCATTCACACGGGGCAAATAATGAGCACACTCCGTGCACTTTATCTTCCCTCGCTGTAGTTAACTTGTTTTTCCATTGCCATATACCAGGATACCCGGGTTGACCAAAGTTACATGAGGAGCACCTGTTACCTCAGGACCATTCAGAAATAAAAATGAAGGAGGCAGTAAAACTGATTTGTAACGAAACTGACTTTATATAAATTATAAACCCATCCAGTTTAAAGCAGATCTTTTGCAGTTCTGTCACTTATGTCTGTAGAAGGCTGAGGCATACATATCTTCTACAGTCATAAATTACAATGAATATCAAGGAAGAAAAAGTTCAGATAAGGCTGCAGAGACAAGAAGAAATCCCATTTAAGATTACTAACGGTTAAAATAAAGTCATGATTATCAATGATTGCAACATATAAATGCAATTCTTGAACAGTTAGAAGTGGTAAAAAGTACAAAAAAAGTACAAAATGATGGGGAACACAAACAGGCATTGTACATTTTCTTCTGGATGTAGACAAAGCAGGGTAAGAGACTTCTGACCTTTATCTACATCAGACACCAATTTAAAGCAAAGAGAAAAGTTGAGGAAATCTGTAAAAGGATCGTGGCTCATGATCCCAGTAGTACAAAAGCAGTATTTTGTCAGTCTGTAAACAGTAGACTTGGTAGGACTTTTTTTCCCAAGTATCCTTTTCAAATCATTACCAAAAACAAAAATCCACCCGAGTGGAAATGGGTGAACAGCAGCAATGGGTTATAGCTTGAACTTCTTACCAAGTGCCAGTGGGGCATATGCTGGAGGGGAAACACTCTTTTGTAAGAAATATATATTTAACTGTACACAATTTGTAAGAGAATTTTTCCCTCAACTAAGCCCCCAGACAGTCAGTACACAATCATTTTTGTATCCCACCATCTCCTCCCAGAGAGGATTTACAGCTTGTAAAGAGATGGCATCTGGTTTATAAAACACTGAGTAATCAAAAAATTGTATTCGACAAGTTTATCATTCACCAGTGGCCAGACCTGGAAATGGGACAGCAGGCAACTCTGAAACACAGCCAGCATTCCCCGTGCAGACTTGCAGATGGTTTGAGACCAGCCACCAGCAGACCTGAGCCATGCCAAGTGCTGACAGGAAGCGAGCCATGCTTCTATCTCCTCTCAGACTGCTTCATATGACACGTCTCCCCCAGCAGTTTCAATTCTGCTTTTAAGGGAATGGATGCAGAAAACTTTTTTTAAAGCAAGTTCTGCTTTCTGGCACACGGGATTATAAAAGCTTGACTTTATTAACATTACTTCACTTACAATGTCAGTGTTGTTTATTGAAATGACTGGTTGAGTTCAACTTGTTGCAGCAGCAGTGCAAGAAAACTCCAGCACAAGCCAGCCCTTGGCCTGTGCCCTCTGGATGAAGATGCCATGTCAACTCCGCATTCAACACTGGTGTTGCATGAAGCCCTATCTACATTTGCACTGCCGTGGGAAAGGGATGGGGCAGACAAGTATCAGCCATTGCTGATATTCCTCCCAGTGCAGATTTCTGGCTCAGTGCTTCTCCATTGATTGCATAATCTCTGCACATACCCCACGTGTTTCAAAGCATCAACATCAGTTATCAGTCTTGCTTTAATTTAAGGAACACACCCTTCTTCCCAAAATGGTATTTCTATACAATGTATAAGACAGTTCAGTTTGCTCAGGAAAAGTATTACTATAAAACAGACTTAACACATTTTGGTATTCCTCCAGCCCAGAGCACTTACCAGACATCACAGTTAAACCATTAGGATCTCCAAATTTAGACAACCTGCAGACAGCCTTCTTTCCCTTGCAGGATGGGGCAAAGCAAAACTAAATCCAGCAAGAGCAGCAATGTGGAATTTTTACACAGGGGATTTATTTTAAAAAAATACTCTCATCAACATTCTAGCATTTCTAACAAAACATATTAGAAGAGATGACAAAGGATTGTCAGCTCTCTTAAAACTTTAAATATAGACTTCAAATACTAGCTGCTTTAAATCAGAACGAATCTGTAAAAGTCTGACCTGTCCCTCGGATTGTAGGTGCAACACATACTTTTTTTGCCTACAAGTTTTAGGCTGCATTACTCATTTAAAATGAAAACAAAAACAGCAGAAATGCAGATTCAGTGGGAGCAGATGATGTGATTGCACTACGAGAATGCCTAATGAGCTCTAGTACTTGAATAATCAAAGATCAACAGCAAAAAGCAAGCATACAGTTATAAAAAGTATTCTCAGCCTCATACTACAGCGGAAGCAAAAGTTACCTCTGCCAACTTAAAACCAAAGCCAATAGGATTTAATTTCTATGAAAATATTTAAGTCTTAAAGTCTCAGTAATCTAAATACACTTCTTTAGAAGTCATGATGATTGCTGTTTTACATTAAACTGTCATGAAATTAGAACGCAGTGTCAGACATCACTGCAGCTATTATATACACGGTCTCTACTTCTGTCTTTTGCCAAAACGCTGACTCCCATCTCTCTAAAACTTAATGGCCAAGTTTGCTCCTCATCAGGCTTGAAGTGTCTCTGAACATGAAAGCAACCTGTGTGTATGCTGATGATACCTCCTTCCTCCAGCAGCTCTCTCCATGTTCAGCCCTTAGAGGAACCTGCCTCACCACTAGGCTCTACTGGAAAGCTGCACACAGAGGGTGTTCTGTCAGCACAGCCTCCCACCTCTCTGCTGGGCCAACACACTGAACTCAGTTGGACCAGGTGGCTTGTGGACAACATAGGCAGCTCCAGAACCGGCTCATTTCATTGCAGGTGGCTGAATGCGGGCATCTACAGCTTCTGCATTCCAAGGCAAGGACCATACAAAAATTATAAACACCATATAGTGATGAAAATACAACTCCTTTGAGATCTATGCTTTACACTGGATTTCTATTGCTGCTAACAACCATCTCCAGTTGTTTCTAGAGATCAGAAGGGAAGAAAGTTATTCAATTTTCTCCTGTTGTAATATGCTTATGAACATGTATAAAAAGTGGTCAAAACCCCAATACGGGTCCCTGCTTCTCGTTTATGTACAATAATTTAAGTCAGCTGAATACATCTGTAATACCTAAAAAAATCGTTTTATGATTTTAAGTCCTTCATGCATTATGAGGAAGTTCTGGATTGAAGTGATGGTATATTGGATGTTGCTTCTGTCTGGGACTCTGGTATCATTCTCCTCTGGAGTCTGTCAATGATTTCTCAAATCTTTAGTTTTTTAATAGTATCAAGTCTCTTTTTCAGCAGTTCTCCAATTTCCTGAACCGAGTGTTGGTAACTGCTCTGGACCTTCCCTTGCACAGTCTTTGTAAACTTTTTTTCTTCCTGCAAAATGCAAAAGAGAAACCATTCACTCAGTAGCAGTTGTTCAAGTTCTCCCATGAAACTTCCCCCACCACCTCACCTCAGCAGTAAGCTTTGGCTGGCTCATCAGCAGTAATACCCCATTCCTGAATCACATCAGAATTTTCACTAACACTTGAACACGAGAACTTCTTTTAAAAGCACTTTTCACTTCTGAATGCACAGGGCTGCAAACACAGCTCTGGCTCCGAGCAGAGCTGTGCAGATGGCCTATTTCTGGATTTACTGCAAGCATATCAAACAACAAATGGAATCACAAACATCACAACTAAACACAGAAAAAGATTCCCAGAGGTGTTTCTGCTCAAATCCATGTGAATGTGATGCACGGTTTTTGCAGGTCTACCTTGTGTAGCTATTTGATGTCTTTCATAATGATAGGAATATGGAGGAATCTCCTGACTCAAAGAACCAGAGCAATCACAAACATCAATAATTATCCGAAAATACCTGATGTTGAAGCTTCTTTCATATTAGGAAAATGTACTTTAACTTTTACTCAAAATCACATACATTAAGATCTAAGATTTCCTTCCTTGATTTGTTTTTAGTGGTTTTGTGTTTTGTTTTGTTTTTAAAAAGATACTTGTACATCAGCTTCATACAACTACAAGTGAAGGGAAATTTTAAGTAGTGTGCTATGAAACAGAGGACAAACTAACTGAAAAAATACAAATTGGATAACAACAGATAGGTGGATACAGTTCTGAAACAGGCGAATGCAACGTTTAAACTCTCCCCAGTTAAAAACGCCTTAGGATCTTCCCAGACAAACATGTATGCCAGTGCCCTGTAGGTCAGACTCCCTACTTCAGGACAAATGCATCAGAAATCTCTTTTTGTCCTAAGTGACAGCTCATAAGACAAGGCAAAGTCACTGTACCAGGTGAAAAATTACAAAAATACCCCAACTCACCATTCCAAAATTCAGTGTCATCCCTAACCTTAACAGGTTATCTGTCACACACAAGCACACTGATCAGTCATATAGCAATAGAAGTTCTTACCTGTAAAAGCAGAGTGTCCTTGAGGGACAACTCTTCAAGTTTTAGTGCAGTCAGAATTATTTCAAGCCCTTTGATGTGATCTATTACATTGGAAGTTAACGTCTGTAGTTCAGTAACATAATCCAGAAAGTGTGTAAATACAGGTGGCTAAAAAAAAATAAAGACATGCTTTTAATTTATAGACACATACTGTCTCTTCAGTGACAATTTTATATGACAACTAAATTCATAATACGTATTCTATTCCACACCCACATACCCCAATACTTAAGCTTAAATCAATCTATCCAGATAAAAACTACCAGTTAACTAGTTTACTGCAATGCATTCACAGCAGTGAGATCTGTGATAGTCTAACTGTATTTCCTGTTATAAAGTTGTCACACAACGTCAGAGATATGGGAGAAGGCAGAAAAGGAGTTAAAAAAAAGAAAGGTTGTAAAGTAAGCTCTAACAACACCAGATTCTACAAGGCAGAGATCATGCAAAATATTTTGTTAGCATGCCATCAATCCTGATTTTTCTTTCCATACAAATAACAGGATTGAGGGATAGAAGTGGAGGAGAAAAAGATATTATCTACCATAGCTACATTGGTTTCTTTTTTTTTCTTCTTCTTTTTTTGCAGGTTGGATTTAAAAGGTCGAAGGACACCATCACAGTAACTTGATACCCACTGAGTGATGGAGATGGTCTGGAAAGAAAGGTACAGTTATGTTACAAGCTGCATTTACAGGAGGCTTCTAAACTCATTTTAGTGTATGTACTGAAAAGATTCAGAATATGCAATAGCTCTGTTTTCATGACTGATTGAGCATGCAGCTCACTGCTTTTTAGTCTCAACATTTCCACTCTATAGTGTTCCACAACTTTCATTTTCCAGCAAAAAAAAAATACCTCAACAAAGAAGACTAAGTTTTCCAGCAGGTTTGGCTGAGTTTTCAAGGTGCCATCTCTGACTTCAATCAAGTCACCTTTACATTTATTGAACAAATCTGAAAAGAAAAAAAAGGAAAGCCTTATTCAGGACATGCAGATCAACCAACCCAAATGTTCATTTTCTGCCCAGCATGTATCTTGGTGTAGCTCTGACTGCTTTGCAGATTAGGCTGTTATTGATAAATTTAGCTAAAGATACTCAAGAAAGTCCAGTTCCAAAGTTCCCCTCTAACTTTTATTTCATTACAAATAGTATCTCCATACAACACTTGGACCAACTATCAGGAAACAACAGTTGCTAAGATTTGGCTGCAAGGTAATGAAATGATAGTACATTATGTGGATGCAACAACTTTGTGATCAGACAAGCTAGGGGCATTCTCAGCCTTGCTCTCAAGCATCTTTCAAAAGGGTCTGCAGATTCATTAATGCACTTTCCCATACGTGCAGCACACTTGGGAGCTTATAACACAAAGCACTTAATTACCAGTGTTTTTTCTTGAGTTACTACTTACCTGTTAGCCGTTCTATTAAAGACTTGAAACTATTCCCTATCCTCTCCTGGACTTCTGCTGAATCTTCTGAAAAAAAAAAAAAAAAGAAGGCAGCTATAACCTATAGACTCTGTATCTCCTGCTCCCAGAAAACTGGCAGGCATTTAAATGTAATTTAGTGCTAGCAGTGGAAAGCTAATGCAACTGCTTTCAGAGAGGATGCTGTATTACATCAACATACATCACAAAAATGAAGACATGGATAAAGCATTGCAGTGCTGTCTTCCAGGTAACAGTGTCATTCAAAAAATAAAACAAGTCATAGTTTGGTCCACATCACCCAATGTCTAGCAGTTTTCAAATTAAACGGAAACATACCGCATTCCCTCCCACCTCATAACCATCTGGTTAAGCCCCTGCCCCTCAAGCACTTACCTAAGCCATTGGTATCTAGTTCATAAATATCACTAACAAGATAAAACAAGCTAGTCTGGCATTGACAGCTGCCATTACTGAAGAAGCCAGCCATTCGGGTAGGAGGAGGGCCAAGGACAGGATACTAGGCAAGAAGCAAAGAAAAAGATAAAGGTGTTGCAGCTTTTCCTTATCCAGAATACAGTGTTTGTCTCTGGCACATCTCTCAGTCAGATTCATACACTACAAACTCAGGGTCAGTTAAGTGCATTCTGCAGCCTGCTGGACGTTACAAGATGCATTCAGTTTCTCTGCTTGCATTCACGTTCATTTAATATTTGAGGATAGCTTTTTCCTTAATGGGTACCTGAATTTTTTGTTCTAGAAACTTCTTCCCTGAATCCACTGCCGCTTCCAGCTGCTGAAGCAGTGATCGAATTGTATCAATCTTGGATGAGACGCCATTCTCTGCAGTCTTTTCAGAGTTCTTTGGTTGAATACTGTGACTAAGAGTTGGGAGTCCGCTTACTAGTCTTAAAGTTAAAGACCGGATTCGCAACCACAGGGTTTCTTCTTCCAGTGAGAGTTTCCTATGTTCTTCAGAAATGTCCCTAGAGAAAGGCACCAAATGTTTTCAGAAAAAGTTTTGCAAAGTTGCAAGCTTCACTCAGGTACAAAAGCCTACCTGAAGTTATCAAATAATGTATTAGGAGGAAAGAATGGTCAGAAATTCAGAAAACCATTAATATGTAAAAAGGCAGCACTGCTAGAAGTGATGAATGAATGTTAAGTTTGCAGTCAGCCAGTCTAGAGAACATTTCAGTTACCCTGAAAGGATTTTCCTCACCATATACTGTAGAAAAAGGTGCAAAACTCCAGTTAAGGACATTTCTACTCACCTGTCTTTTGGATCCCAATTAAACAAGACTGTCAGGTCTCTGTTGTCACGCAAATCTTTCCATGGAATGTCATCCTCTTCTGGGCTCAGACTCATGGACTTTATGCTTTCTTCTAAACTAGAAGATCTGTATATAAGATTAAATATTATTAAATCAAACATTTGATCACTGGAAACAAACATTTAAACTGCATTCTCTCCACTGTTCAATTCCTCACACGTCACCAGTGTTACACTAAGCACAAAGAAGGATGCTGAAGGAAAGAGCAACCGAGAGCAACTTTCAGGTTTTTGTCAAAGTGCTGCTTGGTCAATATTCTATGTATGCATAAATCTTAATTTTTGTCACATGAAAGTATTGCATTTGCTGCTGCTGTACTTACATATTTGCTTCAAGTAAAAGGTCTAACAACATCCGTTCTGTGCGAACTTGTGCAAAGTGAAGGGAAGAGTTCAGCCTATTTCTAAATGCAATGAATTCTGGAATCTTCTCAAATGCACCATATTTGTAGGCTTGAATGATGTATTCTGAGGTCTACAAGAAAGCACACACCAGCTTTGTATTAGTTACTTCCATAAATCCAGAATAACCAAGAGTTTAACATGGTCAATACCAAGAAATTGCTTTTCTGTGGCTTTCACTAACCCAGAGGTACAGAATCTGGCAAATACTCAAACTGTGGGAGAATCTTGCAGTTTTGCTTATCTAAGTCATCCAAGTAGTTTTGTTCCTCAAATTTAATAATGCCTAGAAGATCTACCAGGCAGTGCTGTTAAGTAACCAAGCCAACACTGAACAAAATCAGGTTGCTGTCAACACAGACTGAAAAATACTTATAGGTTGCGAGAAGTGATTTTGGAACTTTATACTTTATTTTTGTTTTTCAGATGGATTATTCAATTTGTTGTCTCATTATGAGAAGTACTTTCAGGCAAAACAGACACATCCCAGATTTTCTGGAACTGACTTGGATGTGCATCACATATCACAACATAGATAAAGAAAATTACTCACACAATTTTTTGTTTCTCTTTATTAGTTTTTTTCTTAAATACAGTATCACAAGATAATATCATGCACACATACATGTGTTACAGTACAATCTAGCCACCAAAGAAAGCTGTCAGTGTCCATAGGATAGTTTACTTCCCCTCTGATGAAGCGCAGCAATACAAGCCACATAACTAATATTTCTCATCTGTCCAAGCAATTTCCAGAAGATTTCTGTGATGAAGAAGTCCCAAACAAGCAGAATTTTTCACTGAAATATACAGTAACTGGAATGACAGAGTGAACAGCTTACGATCCCTGTCAATACAGATGGCTGTATTCTTAAATCAGTTTCTCTGCAATGGAGAAATTCTGGCAGATCAAGTATTTTCTTCATAGCATGACTACAAAATGCACTGAAGATTAGAGGCACCAGAAAGTCAGGGCAACTGAAATCTGTACTGTACTGACCAAGACAATCTGCCTGGAAGGGTTTGAGAGAAGAGGAGCTATCACTCACAGTTAAAAGCCTCTTTTATTTTCTTTCCTCCCTCCAAAATAAGAAACGCCTTCTAGGTAGTTCTACCTTTTTCCTATGCAATTTGGTTATTTACACTGTATGAAAAAAATATGCCAAATATTTAGCAACATACCCTCTGATATACAGCCTTGCAGAGGTCATTGTCAGGCTACGGGGCTGCACTATGGATGCTAATTCAACTGCATCGACGTAGTTTTAAAATCCCCTTGGTGTTCTGTTTGCCTGTGGATCTGGAGAAATTAAAGACGGACGGACACAAGAAAATTAGAGAGATTACTTGCGATTCTGCATTTTTAAAGGAGGACTATCTTGAGAAGAATGAAGTTGCCTTTTTAGTATCAGTCAAATACAGCAATACTGCCTTTTCTCTTCTCCCTGTTACTGGCATCCTTTCCCAGAGCAGAAGTATTATGTCAAGACTGCACAGTATCCTGGAGGGCTGTTGCTTATGAAACCCACTCTTAAAGAGGATTCACTTTAGATTGTTAAATTCAGCAAGTCAGGAGGACAACATCCAAAGTGGTCACCTTGAAGTAGTAGCTAAACATGTTTTTTGTTTGTTCTTAATACTAGATCACTTTCTCATACTTCACACTTCCTGCTCTAGGCAGAGTCCCACACACAGCAGAGAGCACTTGGACATGTTCCTTACACTGTAGCAAACATTCCAGCTAAAAAAATTAATCTACAGAGAAGCAGGCAGTTGCTGAAATCAGGTAAAAAGGTAACCTTGATAGGATAGTCCTCATTTAACACTGCAGTTAGATACTGTAATGGGACCTGAAAGGAAAGCTCATACCAGGATTCTGATCACAAAAGGGAAACGCCAGCAGAACCACTGCAGCATAGAAACTGGTGGCATATTCTGACCTTGTGATATCGGATACATCTTATAGTGAAGAATCATCTTTTTCCCCCCCACTCTGTTCTTGACACATCCTTAGATGAACAGCACGCTGAATTGAGCCTTCTCTTGTTTCAGTCTGCACATTATGGTTGTTTTTGCAGACTAATGTAGCTTGTGATGGGTTTCTTACTAAAACAATCTGAAGACAATAACCACTGGAACATCCAGAACCCATGAGATTTGGCTACTACTCAAGAACAACACTGGCTCACAGTTCTTTGGCTGCAGTACTCCAAGAGACATGACACGAGCAGGATTCCAAGACACATCTTTGTCTTGTAGTATGAAGCACGTAATACTGATTGCATTGTTTTTACCCCTCTGTGGCAATTTCAGCCTTTAAGGTGTGGTAGTAGGCAAGTTGAACAATTCAGGCACCATTCTTCCAGTATTTCTTGATGATGAGTTGAGTAGCATTTTCCTGGCAACAGCACTTGGAACATGATTCAGTTCACAGCCTTTACCAGTGTGTGTACACTGAGTTACTGGAGACAGTTACCTTGTGCTGTGCAAGCACGTTTATCATTCTTGACAAAGAGAATGACCATCTTCCCACTTCAGTCAGAACGCTTTCCAGGGAAAGATGCTTTCTTGCTGCTTTACAATACAGTGTTCCCAAGCAGATAAATCACATCCAGTAGTTTCTTTCAGTTCACTTTTTTTCACCTGGCACACTGCAGTGGAACATTTTGTTTAAAGAGTTGGTTCCAGGCATTGGTTCCAGGTATGCTTGTCACTGAAGTCATTCAGTACGTGTTAAAGACTGAACAAGTCACTCAAAAAATAAAAAAAGCCCGAAAACTGCCACTGCCAAAACAGACATGTAGGAGAAAGCTGTTTGGATCCAGAGCTTTACTCTAGCACAAAACATTGTACTCAGTGTACTCAAAACAAAGATTCTTAGCAAGTAGTATCAGTGCTTAAACAATAAGCAAGTGAGGGAAGCAGAGGAGAGAGAGTTTCCACCACATGACCCACATAGATCTCTGTGCATCCCCCTCCCGACAGAGAAATGTCCACATCAGGCACGGGTCACAGTAACTCAGCATCTACCTTCTAGACACAGCTAAATGGCAACTTGTACCTTGCACACAGGAATAATCTGCTGCCAACAGCACAAGGATACTCATCTGAGGAATTACTGCCTGAGCAACTTCAGAATCTTTACTACTCAGTACAGATAATTCTTGTGTTTTTACCTACTGCTGGGATGGTGGAAAAACAAATTGTATATCTGCAGAACCCCTGCAGCCAGTTTAACCAGTAACTGGAAGGGTTAAAACTGGATTGCAGCTTTCTTTCTTAAGCGTCAAGTGAAAATAATTTTCTTCCTCCACCTCTTAGCAATGAACAAACTGTAAAATATAAGAATAGAGAACATACTCCAAACTCCTCAGAATGGGACAGTCTTGCAAATCTTAGGGAGATTTTAATATTATGCATATAGCTTCCTACTACTGTTCTGGACTATTGCCCCCCTCTCCCCCCGGTTTGCCTAATGCATTTCTACCAAGATTATAAGAGTTGTTTACCATTCTCCCACTCAACCCATTTTTCATGCTTCCATGGGAAATGTGAAATGAAACTGATGTTTTCCCTATAAACGTACCTCACAGTGCTTTCCAATCAGAACTGATTTAGACAAGTACTGTTACTAATCAACAAGCTACAAGTATGATAGATGCCTAGGTCACAGTATGCATTTAGGAAGGTCCCTATGTCTTGGAAGAATTTAACTACTCTTCTCTCTCCATTCCATTCTCAAGGTTCTCATTCAAGACAACTTTCTTTTAATTCACACCATTTCATAGGGGTGAACTGAATAAAGCAGGTAGCTCCCATTAGCAGAAGACCAGACTTAGCAATTTGATCCTATCACCTGAAAATAATGCAGGAATAATGTCTTAATCATGACTTCAAGAGTTAACTTTTCCCCTCTGAAATTCTCCCACATTGTTCTTTGTACTTTCATTTTCTGATGAGCATTCCCCACCACACGTGTCATCATTAAACCACAACGCCTCAGATGACCGCAATACAAAGCTCGTACAAATGTCATCAATACCTTGACCCACCATCCCTGGCTGCTGTGTGACTTTTCAAAGTGCCAAAAGTCAGATGACACCAGGACTTACTTGCTACATTACGTCACACTTGTTCTCATAAATCATCATTCATTCATTTATAACTAATCATGGCAAATTTTTTGAGTATTCAAATTGGCTTGTATAATAATAAATAAAAAGCTACAGCAAAACTCCATCTAACAAGTTACAAACCTCTATAATGAGAAATACAGTCTGAAGCAACCTTTGCTTAAACACAAAGCTGCACGTATAATTCCTCTGTGAGACTACCTACTACAGTTCTGTAAATTCTTATGTATGGCACAGAATTCAGTATGGCATTATCAACATAACTGCCCTGCTACAAGGATGCAGAGGTTTCTTTCAACTTACATCTTTCTGGTTGGAGTGGAAAAACCTGAGTGCAAAATTGCAGGATTGGGATGCAGCAGCGTAATGGCCCAGTGACTCTGCATAGCGTGTCAGAAGATAGCTGCAACACAACACAGCACAAGTCAAACATCAGAACACGTGCTGGGGAATTCTGAATTTCAAATGCAGCTCTGAATAGAGAGCTACAGCCCAATTCAGCTCAACATTCATATTAAGATTTAAGCTTTAAACAGTAAAGGAACTACATGTGGAAGCTCAGAGTTCTCGCTCATTTAATGAGGTGGAGGAACTTTATTTTGACACTCACAAACACACTAATTGAGGCAAGGCCACTCGGTTGTGTTTGCTTTAACCACTGCTCGCAAACTCTGCTCAGCAATGACCCAGGCTGGAACACCTAGCTACAACTGGCACCAAGATATATATATTTCACAGATTTCATATTCTGTTTAATTAATATTCCTTAGGTCCAGAAATAATTAAAATCACACAGGAAAGATACCCTACTAGAAGCAGAGTACACTAGTAGATACATTTTAAATTTCCAGAACGCTTTTACAGAACATAGTGAAAAATCTGACAATCTGCTATCTTTCAGTAGCAATGACAACTGAAGATCTCAGTTACCGGAGGGTCACCACAACCAATTATTCTCAGTATATACTACCCACCCGATGGTGTCGTGCTGTATGTGTTTTGCATCAAGGCTGGAGTACAGCTCTGCAACCGGTTCAAATGCACCAAGCCTGCAGTAGATTCGAATGAGCAGCAATTTAAACTGAGCATTAGAAGGACTATGAGATAATCCTTCTTCTAAAAGGGTTAGGCACTGCCACACAGCCATCTCTTCACCTGGTGACAAAGATAAAAACAGGTGTGAACAGGGAGAGGCGTTCCACACTGACAGCACAATTCACATCAAAGCTCCCTTCCTCATTTTGCACTTTGCTCAGCACGTTCCCACACCAGCACTACAGCTGGTGGAAGAATAATTCTTCACAGGGAATATCCAGCTCACATCTGCACAGAGCACAATCCTCACTTACTGGAGAGACATTTCTGAGATTGAGACTAATAAAGCAAAGCAGATGAGAAGTACAGAATTACTAAAACCAGAGCAATGAGTCTCAACAGAAGTCTAGAAGCTAGGAATCCAGGAGACAAAATATAACAAGGAGAAAAAGAAATATTTTTCAAAACACCTCTGGTATCAGAAGGGAGTCATCAGCATTACTTGTGCAAAGGGAGAGAAAAATATCTACATGGTGAACTTGGAACAAGTTTCTAGGGATAGACAACACTGAGCTGCATGGATCAGCAGAACTCCACCAGGACTTACACAAATTATATAAAAAAATTAAATCCCTTTAGAGGTTAGCAAGATTGAGAGGCTCCAGAAATACCACACAGCAAGAAGAAACTGAAAGCTATGAGACTAACGAGCAATGCCAGATGTACAGTGGCCACCCAGGCACAATATGCCTACCCACAACCATCCCAGGTGGTATTAAGCAAATATAGAGACATACCTTCCTCTAGCCACAGGTCAAGCAGCAGGTGAACTGCAAGGAGGCAGTAATAATCTGAAAACTGCAATTCAGTTTTCAAACAAGTTTTCCCTAAAAAGAAAGACAAAATTATCCTGAATTGGAGAGTTAAAGAACTACTATGCTGTCAGCTGTTTCTCACATTGCCAGCACTATCAAGTGGCACAGACACTTGGCAGATGATAACCACTGCTTAATTTATAAGTCTCAGAAGTTTTCTTTAAAACTAAAACAACTGTACTCATGCTCCATATTTTCAGGTTTTTTCCCTCAATTCATTGTGCTTGAATTGCTAAAGCAACACATTTTGTCTAACATTATGCTTCCTTGGCTCTTCTGTTCTTGGATTCAAACTCCAGATAGAAGAACTGAAAACAAATCAATAGTTTTTGCACAAATTCAGCTTTTTTTTTTTTCTTTCTGATAACAAATGAATTCCCATTCATGATTTTGAAAAAAAGAGTCTGGCCACTTCATATGTTAATATCTGCTAGAAGAAAGAACTTTATAACTGTAAGATTTAAACACTGGTAATAATGCCTATGTTTTTGTCCCTGATAAAGCCTGCCTTGCTCAAAGGCACAGACAAGCATAAAAATGTACCAGCTGAGCTACTCAGGAATGTCTCATTTACTTCAAAGACACAAAATTGAAAAGAAAAAAAATAAGGAAACAGAATTCAGGTGCCCGAAGATGTAATAACAAAGAAGAAAACACAGTGCTATCTAGCTGCACAATGGATGTTACACATCAGTAGTGATACAGGCCATCAGTTTGTGCTGTCACACTCCCCTGGAAAAAAAACTCTGAAGCTCAAAAAAAAGCTACAATACTGGTTTCAAAGTTTGTCCTCACCAAACTCCAATCCATGGTGGTATCTTAACATTAACTCCCGGACCACAGTCAGCTTTTGCTTTTTATCCATGGCATGATAGATACCAAGCAATCTGGAGAGCTGCACCACACACAAGTGTTGTTGAAGAGCTTTGATATCAGCTGGCAGTGCTATTTCACTCTCTGTTGTTGATGATAGAGGGATTACTTCCAGCAATTGACTGATGAACTGGAAGAGAAACAGTTGTTAAATTTTGCAGGGCAGCTGGGACTACATAAACAGAAGACATCATTTCCTCTCTCAAATCAAGAAAGGCAAATGAGGTGGAAGTGTCAGTGTAAACCTTGACATCGCACTGAAATCAGTAGTTAGAGAGTTTGTTTTTTAAATTTTTAATTTTGGTGAGCACAAATTATGGCTTTGCTTAATAGCTTAGTTCATCAAACAGACAGAAAAAAAACACACAGGAAAGTTTCCAATACATTGACAAACAAGGGATTTCAAGCACTTGTTAACACTAAAAGTAATAACAGATGCGATTCAAATAATTAGTTACTGAAAGTCTACAGCACAGTTAATGGGAAATTGTGGTTTTGTGCTGGTTATTACATTTTCTTTCAGCTCCAAAGCAATGCAGCATACCGAGTGACATCATCATCTGATTAATTTCTTTTAACTTGTAAGAAGAGCAGTGTCTCACTGTTTACAGTTTTATTTAATGGGAGACAGCAGATTTTTCACAATACAATTAGGATTGGACAGTTTTTTTTTGTTGCTGCCTTAAAATTCAACAGTGTTTACAAACTTAAAAATGAGTTTAAGTTAATGAATTCAGCTTTACTACATTTGGTCTTGAAATAAAATAACTACAAATGCAAGGGAAAAAACACAAAACAAATCCATACCAGGAATAACAGCTAGGTAAGAAGAACACAGCACCATGCACAAGAATTCTAGTTTTCCTGTGGATTTTGATGAAAATCTGACAAATATTTGCAATTTGAAATTTTACCGACTTGGGCAAGAGCAACCAAATTGCTATACTGCATATATTTCAATTCCTGCCTTTAGAAATTTAAGACCGATGTTAAGATAACAATTATTTCTGGAGTATCGACATGTTTTCAGTGGCCAAGCAACATCACTATGATTTTTTTTTTTCTCTCGTCCCTGAAAATTGAGATTAAATCTGTCCAGCGATTCCAGAGTTACCTTGCAATGGGATTCCCACTTCCAAAATGAGTTAAATGTGTCACTGACCACAGCTGCTGCCAGTGGGTAAGAACACACTTTGCACTTAATATATATCAGCAGCAACCAATACACACTAAGGTCACCATTCTGCTCATTAGAAAGGCTGTAGGCTTACATTAATAAAGTTTACAAGTCAAGAAAATATTTTAATAAACTAAGAAAACAACAATACTATCTATACTTTGTTAACAAATATTTTAATGAAAAGCCTCTGGCTGATCCAGGATTCTCCATTTCGCTTACCAAGCACTAAATTGGACACAATGGCTTTGAGAAACAATGAGATGAGTGACAGGATTCCCAACTGCTGAAGTCATTCAACAAGCTCCTCATGACTCTGCACAAACAGACTTTTAAATTGAAAAGAGCTCGTTTCAAAACGATTCTGGAAAGGTTGCCATAGTTCTGTTAGTCACTGCTTGATCAGTATCAACATGTCCATTCTTCAACGTTGCAGCAGAGTATAACATGCAACAACCTACCTGGATCCATCTTTCCAACTAAACACGTAAATTTAATGAGGAAATATAAGGATGGGTAAGGTAGGAAAGGAGAAAGATGTTTTGTATAACAAAAGCTGCAGTACACAGCAAAGCATCTTCCCTGTCTGCTATTCTAAATAGATCAAGCTCCAGCTTTTTCCATCTCTTAATAGGACACAGAGGTACCTTAACAGAGAAGTACAAGAGTGCAAAGGAACACTCTAGTTCGTGCCAGCATCTCAGACTTTCCTCACCTTTGTGTATTGGCTGGATGGGAGGAGATCCACAAATACTTTGAGATCAGTGAAACAACAGGGTTTGTCCCCAAATTTTTTGAAGTACTGGAACATTAGTTCTTCTGGATCACCTAGGAAAAAGGGCCAGTTTATCTTTTTCATATGCTCCATTAAAAGCTGAAACTATAAGATCACTTTGAGAAACATTTGATAATTCATTTTTAATTTGGGATTATGCAGAGATTTACAGCCCTATTAGCTGCACTGCTGCAGACTTTAACCAATGCTCACTGTCTTTAGTAACCAAGGACACACCTTAAGAGCTTCAATCAAGCTACTTTGGCAGATAAGAGCTCAGTATAATAGGCATGCATGCACAGCCCCTGCTTATCTAACTCATTTAGGAACTGGTAATCACACATATTACTGTAATCGCATTCTCTCCTTCACTGACTCTCTGACTGCAGTTTTTAAATGCAAGTTGTCAAAAAGCAAATCCTGGTATTATTGACAAAAACAAAAAAAAACACCAAAGCAAAACAACAAAACATCCAGAGATTACAGCTAACCAGAAGGACTCTACAAAAGCAGCACATCAGGAATGCACTTTTCATCACAGTGACACTGCCCCCAAACGCAATAGATCCTTTAACCTGCTTATTTTTACAAGCCCTGCAGCAGTCTGGAACAACTTTCTTTTTTTCAAGGCTCATCTTCTAATGCTTTCAAGATTCTTTACATTACTGAAACCAGCAGATACAATGTCATAACATACTGCTGAATTAAGTACGTGCTGAATTAAATACAAAGAGATTGTTTTGTGTTCTCTCTCCAAAGTTCATGGCTCTTACCTAGTTTATATTCATCGTTACAGCCTCTGCAACGCAGTCGTCTGATCAGCTCCAGTTTAGCTAAATATGGGCCTCGAAGTGGCCGAGTGCTCTTAGATTCTTCTGTTATTCTCTCTTCTATAAATTTCACAGCTTGCTCTATAGAATAGTGTACCTCTCCTTCTAAAGAGCTGTACAATTAAAGAGAAAAAAGATTTTTATTTTTCCCCATTTCTAGGTCATTAACAACATGTGTTCAACATACTCCCAGGACGCTCTTAAGGAAATCTGGCATGATGGATTCTCTAATTCAATAACATAAAAAATATGAACTGGAAGAGCTCTATGCAGTACAATCCACTATTTATACAGCTGTTTCCAACAGACTTGCCAGCCTCCAAAACAAAGTAGGGAAGACATCATCTGGAGCCTGATGTCAGAAGTCAACCAAAGACAGAGACAGCACTGAAGGCAAAAAGTTCTCTCCACTACAAAGGAAAAATGCACAGCAGAACTGTTGACTTACTGTTCTTCTTCCAGAGGAGGTGTCCAGGATTCATCTATGAGTTGAAATACTGAATCAAAGTAGGTTATATAGAACTGCCAATCATCTGAGCTGAAACAAAAAGCAGACACAGAACAACGTTTAGGGAACTGCCAAACCAGTAACTTCTAAAACTGCAAAAACTGAATTTAAGGAATAGCAAAGATATATATTACAAAAAAAATACAAGCGTACTAGGAATCATTTCTCCTTTAATAGATCTTGTAACTACAGTTCTGACAAAGCCTCTTCCCTGTGACCCCCCCCGCACATCCTCCAGAATCCTATTTTGTTGCTTCTTCCTCAACTACTGGAGTGTAAATATTTGAAAATACTCTCAGAACCTCTGATTTCTTCTGCTTTAACCACCATTTACAAGAATTACTGAAGAAGGCAATTCATAACCAGTCAGGGATTTTTCTTCAGTCCTCAATAAGATTGCAGAAATGTCTCACTTTTTCAGCAGCAGCCTTCTTGACAGCGCATTGCACTCTGGCCACCTACACAGCTTCTTGTACATTGCCATACACTTGTTCTCACGGCTTTGGAGCTCGCTTGTCAACTTCTCTAAATTAAAAACAGAAGGGCAAATTCATTTAATCAATGCATTTCCTTCTGTTATTATAAACCATCAAAGCGTGTTATTATAGTTAAGAATGCAAAGCAGTAAGACAATAGAAGACTCTCAAAGACTGGAAAGGCCAAATTTCCTATGCAAATCTTCACATCCCAATTCCTTAAAACTGCAAGAGCATTTTAATCACCAAAAAGAAACAGTTCATGAACATCACAGCTATAGGAGAAGTATACTCTCGTAAAATTAATTGATGACAATTAACTATTGTAAGCATTTGGGTAAAATCAGTTTGTCCAAGAGAACCTCCAGAGTTTGTTTCAATGTTTGAAACTGGTGCTAAGAAGCAAGCTTGCTTACAGCTGTGTTCCCCCTCCCTGTAGCTAGTAGACCATCTGAAGCAAAAGAGCTATTGTTCCATCACATCTGTGATTATTAATTGACAGAATAAGTTACCTCCTAGTTTTCCTCTCACAACATCTAAGGCTTCCTGATATTTCTCCAAACGTTCCAGAATCATGTAGTAAAGTTCAACCTTAGAAAAAAGATTAGACTGCAATTAAACTTGCTAGTAAAACAACATACAGGTATGCCAAGAAATAAAGTGACTTGTGTTACTGTCATTAGAAGACGACGACAGCAAGGACTGCAAAGTTATCTTTAGCATCCCAAGGGTGGAGCACTCAGAATGTACGTCTTTTTTCCATTATCAGTCCTAAAATGTCTCTTGGGGCCCCTCACGGAGCAAAAACAAGTACTTCATCAAGTCAAATCAAATGCCAAAGAATTTCCTTGGCCACACTGTTTCACATCCCTCCCCACCCTCTGCTTCGTCTCCTTTTGTACCACCACATTCACATTTAATTCCAGAACACTACTGATTATGTTCTTCACAAACTTAAAATAATTAACTTCCTTTAACACCGCACTCCTTGTCTCAAAAATGTTGAAATCAAGCTGAAAAAATATCCGCAACTCTTACTTCAGCCTCAGCTTCGATCTTATCCTCTTTTACCATTTTTTCCACCATTCTCTCAGCTAGCGGCAAAAACATCGTCTTTGAGAGGTTTTCATCCTGTGCTGAAATAGACTAGAGAAAGGAAGAACTACTGTAACACATCATCAGCTTTTTTTTGTCCCACACACTGCTTTCCTCTGCGTTCCATGAGAAGAGAGCAAAATTGGATGCTTTAACCCCTCCTCCCCATATTCAGAAATAGCATCCATACACGCAGAGAGCAGCCACACTGTTAAACAGGCAGCAATAAAACTAGTGAGCTGAAACACTCTCTGAACTGCACTGCCTAGAGAATCATGCATCTAGGCACATAATAGCCACGGCAAAGAACATGTAGCAAGAACACGCTTGGATTTTCCATGGCACGGTATTTTGGAGAATGTAATTAACAAATCCATGCTTATTTGCTTGGTCAACACTTTGTCAGGTTGTTTAACTACTGCTCAACTAACACAGCACAGCTTATCTGCTGTCTATCATTGCAGATTTTCTGCAATCTGAAAGACAAGCTAAGTCCAGCACTCCTAGAGCATTTGTAGTCTAGGTACAAAGAGGCACAGTTCTGCCTAAGAGGCTACAGACAGTACCTGTCTAACTTAAGAGCCAGCAGGGTAATAGCCAAAATAGGAGAAGTTGTAAAACTGTAAGATAGACCAGTTAAGCAGCATTTAAAAAAAAAAAAAAAATACAGCATTTGTTTTGAGCCATATTAGTAATGTGGTTTCAGGAAGGTCCCACCTTCCCAGCATCATACAGAAATGGCTCTGACATTTTACTTAAGACATCTCTAATACTTTCACTCAACATATTTCTATGTTTGCAGTACACCTGCAGTAAAAGTCAGACTAATTTTCAACACTGTACAGACCTGCATAATCAGGCTCATCACGGACCAAAAATAGTAAGGATTTTTGGGTACGATCTTATAAAGTGCCATTCCAGCCTGAAAAATAAGACAGATTAATTATTCCTAAAACATCTGTTTATGAAGTCTCGTGACAGACAGTGCAAGTTAAGCAGCAATGATGGCAACAAGCAACTTGAAAACAGCAACTAGGTGGAAGAGCTTTTAATCAACCCGTAAATCCTTCCTGTACATAACACACTGCTGAAGAAGGAGGAGGGTGAAAGTTTCAAGGATGAAGTACTTTGAGCAAGTTTGACAAGGAACAGCAATGAGCATGTGCATGTATGACTGCCTGAACAGATGACAGCTTTAATTAGAAATAACTGCATCAGGAAGCAGATTTATTCGCTAAGAGCAAAGCCAGATATTTCTAGCACTGATTTTTTTTTTTTTCAGGCTGCAAAAATTAACTTGGACTTATTGGATATTCAGTGACCCAATGTAGCAAGCAAGAAGAACAGGCTTTTAGTCTTTAACATTGTATTGACACAAACACACACACACCTTTTTAGCAATAATCCTTTAACTTGCTGTTACATAATCATCAGTGGAATACCACACCCTAACAGAGGCAAGATTCAGACCTGAACACCACAGTCATGCCTTCTTATCAGGTAACTTGAATATAGGTAACACCAAAAAGCAGATCTCTATTAATCAAGATCCAAGCGTAAGGCCAGATACACAGTAATGCTATATTTTTAATCTTAATATGCTTACGTAAAGTTTGCCACCTTGGTAAATGTCATGTACATATGTACATCAATAGCTTTGCCCCCATCTACAACTTGAACTCAAACAGCTTACAAGCTGGGCTAGAATGGAAAATAACACTACAGCTTAATATTTTCCCTCAGTTATTTAAACCACGCATATAAAAATTCAAGTCACCTTAATGCAGCAGAAGCAAGGAGTTTAAGAGTCATTTACTTGACTCCTTTCTTTTTTTTATTTAAATACAGAAGAGCGAACACACATGTTTAGAAAAGAATCTTCTCCATTTATAGGCATTCTCCAGGCACCTAATTTGGAAGTGATGAAAACAAAACTAACCAGCATGACAATGCTCTGCCAACTGAGAAGATGAACTTGAAGTACTTTTAGTTTGCCTTCACTGAATCGCAACATGTTCAAGCCTAATTGTATGTTAGATTTCAAAGGTAGGAGCATGGGCAAAATCGCTTTTCCTAAAGACAACAGTAAATTAAGGAATAAATCAAGACTGAAAGCATGGAACAGAAGATCTTGCTAGACCTTCTCGTATCTATTCCCAAATTGCTTTATAATACAATGTAACTATCACAGTGTTCAAGACAGAAAAGACAAAAATCTCCTGCTCCAAAATGGCCCATCGGGGCAGATATGCACACATCCTACTCCTTTGAAGGAAAGTGAAATACCAGTCTTCATATAACCCATCCCCTAAAATAATGGTGTTTTCAGCCCTTCTGCAAAAACAGAGTATAACTTCTGCATCACCTCAGCCTACCTTTCTGGATGATTACATGCACCTTGGAGAGGTATTAACAGTTTTTTAAACAAAAAAAAAAAACCAAAAAAAAGGCTTGTGACACCTCAACATGCCCAGAACATGAACCATTGATCATACCTGTTGCATCTTCTTGTATTCTCCAACCCTGGCATAGGCCATGAAGAGATGAGAGTGATACTCTTCACTGTTGGGGACTTTCTTTACAGCTGCCTCATAAAGTTTAGTTACAAGTTCCGCTAAACCAAAACCAGATGCTTGAGTTAAGACACATTTGGGACTAAATTTAAAGTACAGCCTCCTAAAGATAGCAACAGTGATACTCTGAAGAGTAACCAAATTACACTCATTAACCACAGAAATGATACTCACTCCTCTAAGACCCCAAGTACTACAAACAATAGTCTAAGGAGGAAACTGCTTAAAAAAAAAAAAAAGAACAAAACAAACCAAGAATAGTTTAACAGCAACAATTGGACTGCTCAGAAATGTTTTTAAGTACTTTCCTTGAGCAAATTTATCTGCTTTGGACTATTAAACTGAATCAAAACCTTCTGGACCTGGCAGAATGACTCCACGTGAATTGCGCATCAAAACACAAAACATTTTCAGAGTCTGATATCAAGTTAGTTACTCTTATTGAAGGTTTGCCCAAGTGAGTTCTCACTCTTTTCTCAGTTGCACTCTTAGGAAGTGAAATACTTCACACTGTATTTCTTAGTAATAGGTCTATCATGAGAAAATAATTAGGACACTATGGCAGGCAAAAGTTCTCATCCTTCCAACATTTTTCTTCTTTAAACATACAATCCTACCTCTACTAAAAATCCTAAATACTAAAATCCAACCTCTACTAAAAAATACTAAAAGTGACGTGATGTGGCTTTCACATAGTTTACACATCACTGATATCTGTTTCTGCAGAGGTTGTTTCACATCACTGTCATTTGCTCCTGCAATTCAACAGGAAATGTTATCGCCACCAAGAAACACAAGCTGACAGAAACAACTGTAGAGCTGTAGATAGCAGCACGTGAGGTCTGGATTCTTTCACACGAGGGCATGTAATTTTACTCCGTCAATCATTCACAATTTCAAATTTTATAATACTGTATTGCTACAAGGATCTGATTTCACAAAGGTAAAATCAAATGGGAGGCCAGGATTTCCCTTCTGTTTGTTACACAGCTTATCAAGGTCTGAACCCCTTGACTACAGTCTAACAGCATAACAGATTAGTCATCTCTATTATATACAACAAATCCTCTCATTTAAACAACAAAATCAGTAAACTCATGCTGATCATGATGGACAGTTACGACATGCCATTCTTTCATAGGAACTGTGCACACAATAATGTTAACAAGAGAAGCCTATGCAAGGTTCTTTGCTTTATGGTGATCAGTAGAGCCTTAGAGATATTTATAACATGTCATTTAAATTCCCCGGCCTCTTAATAACATGCTTGAACACATTTGAACTCTGGACTTCATACACTTCCCATGAAACTGTTGGTCACGTATACTTTTGAAAGAACATAATCATGATTTCTAAAGAAGCAAAGGAGAAAGCTTACGTCTATGCATTTCCCGGTAAAGAATAGTTAGTGCTTGCAAGGAATTATCATCTGTGGGTTCAAGTGCTGCTACTTCTTGTGCCAGAGCATACGCTTCATCTTGTTTGCCAGTTCTCTGCAAGCCAATTGCCTTCAGAACCTATTGATATAACACAGAGGCAACTGTTAAAAACAAAGTTGGCAGTTACCAGTGAAAATCTTCGCATTCCTCAAGAGGAGAAGGTTTGCCCAAGCACCTAATTACTTCTAGAGAACTTAAGTTTTTAATGATGCTTCTAACCCATATGGCTGTAGTGGAAAATTTCCAAATCCAACTGCATCAAATAGCATGGCTTTTATTTCTTAATACACATGCAGGCCACTAAGGCATCATCTGCAATTGTTTTTCCTACCTGCAGGCTCAAAACTGACCAGTCCTGCCAATTTTCATTTTTTCTTTTAACAAGTGGCCAGAGAAAAGTGACATAAGTGAGATTCAGGTCAATGACACTTGCTTCAGCCTGGGAAGCTCCCAAAATGTAGAAGTAATATGAACTATAGAGGAAAATCCATACGGAAAAACAGAAAGATACTCGAGTGTTCAGAAAACTGAGGAACAAAACTCTTTTCCCTTCAGCAGGGGCATAGCAAGAAGGACAGTGAATGAGAAGCAGAAGAGCAATGCCTCAAAAAACACCTTATTATGTTTCACTAAAATTACACCTCCCAAATAAACTACTACACATAGGTACCTCAACTTAAGGTCTCAAAGAGGCATTTTTAAAGGCACAGCTCATCTGCCCTGGTTGCTCACAGTGGCTCTGATAGGGATCTAGACAATTAGCAAGGTGCAGCCACTTACACTAATCAGCAGAGGCACCTCCCTTGGAGGATCTGCAGGATTTTTCAGGCAAACAAAGAATTGCATGAATTAGAATAGTCAGATGTTCCAGAGTGTTCAGAATACACTGCAGTTTCTGGAAGCTCAGACCACAGAAAAGCACAGCAGAGCACTGCAAGTCGCAAACTAGACTCAACCACGAGGTCAGTGAACAACCACACTTACCTTTGCACAGTGAAGATCCTTGTGTTTTTTGAGCAGTTTATCTGCTTGCTGGATCGCCATTTTATTATTGCCATTATCAAGGTAATCTGCATAAGAAGAACACACACAGTATTAGAATACAAAACCATTTAGAAGGCTACCTCTAATTTTACCAAGGGCTACGTGTTGTTAGGGCAGCAGTGCATTTTCCTTGTACAATTATTCCTAAACCAAACAGTCAGAAAACGTGTCACTTCATAGACTAAGAGATCATCTTGCTGTACTAGTTCTGATCATCCAAACAAACAAGCTTCTGTAATTACTCCACGCAGGTCATCATTCCAACAAAAGAGCTGTATGACAGAGCAGGTTCTGCAGCAATAGCCCTTCACTAGAACTGAGATTTCACTCTTCACTTCAGGAAAAGAAAGAATTAAGTGGGTGTGCTGCTGGGAGATTTTCAATGACTTTTAATGGGCAGTAAGTCAGAAACAACACGCTTGCAATCTATCAAAGTATTAAGTGAGATGAATTATCCACATGCTCTGTATTTGAGGCAGAGCAAGACTGTCTCCTAATAGAATACCACTGTTGCTTAACCAGAGCAGTTCTAAAGACAAAGAAATGAAGTGGAGATATCCTGCTATCCAGTTGCACAACACTTCAGCTGTAAAAAAAAAAAGAAAAACAACAAAAAAAAAAAACCAAAAAAACTGCCTTGAGACCACTTTCTCCTTCTTTCAGCTTTGTATTTTAAATTTCAACTTCCCCTACACCACATTATCATATTTCAGACAACTACAAACAAGTACCTTTAGGTTAGAGCACGGGTCCAACACTCTTCCCCTCCCTCAAAAATTAATCCTTATTAACCTAAACCTAGCAGTAAAACCAAGCTGCAGCTCACAAGCCAACAAGGGAAGGATCTGGCCTCTCCCCTAACAAATTATGAGCAGATCTAATACTGAAATATTGAAATTACATTATACATCCTTTTCTCTTCAAGATCGCAGCTCTCATTATGAGATAGAACTCCTAATGAGTCAAGAGGTGACCTTTAGTAGTTCCTCGGTACGTTGTACAAAACGTGCACCTATACTAATGAGATCTATATTCTGCAGCTTTAACGTTTGCTTCCACGGCCAAGTGGTGCAGATTTAAAGTAGAGCTAATTGGACTCCAGAGACCATACAGACAAAACCTCAAATGAGACTGCCTGCCCGCACCAACCAAAACAAAATGTTGCTGTATCAGATATTCAGACCACTTGAAACTGTAACACAGTGCCTGGCAACCTAAGGAAACCTGTGCATCACCTTTAACCTTAAAGCTTCAGCAGAGACTTCTCAGTGAAGAGGTTTTAAATATTCTGCAACACAATATCCCAGCAATCTCTCCACGCACAGGCAGAGATTTCTTGATTTAAGGATCCATGTTATAAAGTTCCACTTGCACACAAATTACTCGCCAGGCTGCACTGCCTGCCCTGGAGTTGTTTAACAGCTAGCGGCACCGATAGCATCTCTGCTTTAGGCCTTCTAAAGTAAATCAAATAAACCACAAGCCTCTCTAAGCTGCACAATAAAAGGATTCTGTTTTGCAACAAGGAATAAGTTTGTTGGAAGCCAAAGCAGTTGGCAACTCCTAAAGAAATTCCAACTACAGGAAAAAAATGTTTAAGTCTATGCTAGCTACAAGTCCGCAGGTAGTTATGTTCAATGGCTGCAAATGCAACATGTGAACCTACAGGTGAAGACAGACAAAAAAAGACCAATGGAAAACTCATCTGTCAACGAGCCTCAACTAATCAAGGAACAAGGTGCAAAATGAATAGCACTTTTTTAAAGTAAAAGACCAAACTCTAACCTCATTCTGCACATCTCCTGCCTACAGCCTCTGTGAAGTTGTGCTTCTGCCTGTGTAAGGAGTAGAACCAAAAAGGAATTCTGACCTCACAGAGCAGAAGTAGCAGGAAGATTTTTAGATCTCTCTCATCAACAGCTGTACTCCAAAACCAGTGCAAGGAAATGCCTATCATCTGTGTTAACATCAGTTGTATTGGTTTAAGAACAGACATTACATAATATAGAGCAAAACTAACTGCATGTTAATAAATATGACAATCACAGTACATACAAAAAAAACTGTTAAACTGCATGGCTGCAACCAGTGATGCAACAAACATTAAAACACAGCTCGGCTCAATAAGAAAAGCAATCACAGATCTCCCCTTGGTTTCTCCAGAACTCAACAGATGCAAACCTGAGCCCAGCTGTTCTCCCTGCGAGAGCAGCGCCCAGGCAAAGGGCAGCCCAAGGCAGCAGCAGCTCCCCATGGCCCTGCAGGGAGAGGTTCTGAAAGGAAACGTGAGCGTGTACTGGAACTGCAATCCGTTTTGCTGTTTCAGAGCAGGAATGACACTGTAGCCTGGGGAAGCAGATTTTTCTCTTTCTCTGTATTTGCATACACACAGAAACTTGCTAACAATTTCTTAAGCAATCTCAACTGTACGCAACATCCCTGGAAACGTTTTGGGGCAGCTCACCCGAGAGCTTTCCCAACGCTACCGCTCCTCCTAACTTAGCTCATCTTCAAATTAATTTCCCTAACAAAGTCATTAGTCTGTGGCACTCTGCACGCAACTTTAAAGCATCCGTGACCGCTCGATCGTTTTCGTTACACGAACGAACCAACCCGTAACCCCAACTCCCCGCGCACAGCGATGCGCAGGGACCAAGCAGCTCCGCTAAGAAACCAAACGGACAGCAAAAGACGGAGGCGCGGGGAGCGCCGAGAACCGCACGGAACGCGGTGGGACGGAGCCCCGAGCCCGGCACACAGCCGGGAGCCCCGGCACCGCGGGGCGGGAGGCCGCAGCGCCGGGCGGAAGGGGCGGCCTGGCGGCACACACCGGGCCCGCTCGCCGCCCGCTCCCCCGCCGCGACCCCACGGGTCCGGTCAGCTCCGCGGGGCGGCGGTGCGGCACGCCGGGCCCGGCAGGGAAGGGACCGCGCGCTCCGTACCGTAGATGGGCCGCAGGCGCCGGTCGTTGGGGTCCTGCACATGGCCCCGCGCCGCCATGATGAGAGCGCAGAACCGCAGTGCGCAGCCGCCGGGCCGGGCCGCGCCGGGGGCGGGGATAAAAGGGACGGGCGCGCTGCGCTCCGCCCGCCCCGCTGCGTTGTGACATGGCTGCGGGGACACAGAGCGGGGCAGGGGTGTGTGCGGCGGCAGCGATGGCTTTGGTGCGGTGCTTGTGTTCACATAGCTCGCAGCTGTGCCGAAACGTGTTAGGTCTGAAGCTGCCGTGCCGCGTTAGTTGCTTTATGCTAAGTTAGGCTTTTATATCGCTAGGAGCGCTTGCTCCATCATCTCTGTGCGAGGGTCGTTGGGCTGGTGCGTTGATGTGGCCGCTGGTTGCTCGGTACCACCTGGTGACGTGTGAATGTTAACCTAGACAGCACCAGTATGTAACCCTGATGGGTCAGACTGATTTTATTTCGTTCATAGAATCACAGAATGGTTTGAGTTGGAAAGGGCTCTTAAAGGCCGTCTGTTCCCACTGCCTGCAGTGCACGGGGACACCCACAGCTCCATCAGTGCTCGCAGC
The DNA here is from genome assembly GCF_987193195.1 of Phasianus colchicus. NCBI lineage: Eukaryota > Metazoa > Chordata > Aves > Galliformes > Phasianidae > Phasianus > Phasianus colchicus. Next base: position 7,135,547 of record NC_143453.1, on the reverse strand, counting down.
CCCGTCCCCTGAGCGTGGCTGTGTGCAGGGATGGGGCAGCACCATCTCTCTGGGCACCCTGTGCAGTGCCTCACCACCCCCCATTGTAATCAACTTCTTATATCCAATCTAAATCTCCCTTCATTTAGTCTGGAACCATTTCCCCTTGTCCTATCACAGCAAGGTAGTGCTGAAAAGTCCATCCCTTTCTTATAACCCTACCCTGGCTGGTTCTGCTTCAGTCCCACAGTTGAGGGCTTTCTGCAGCTTATGGCTTTGAGTTTCCCCCTGCCAGGCCAAGTGTGGGTGGGACAAGCTGAGCACAAGCACACGTGTGTCCTCTGTGAGCAGCTTCTGGGCTGTGCTGTAAGAGGATTGCAGCCTGGTCTTGGCAAGAGGTCAGGAGCCGTGGTTACCTTTGTGCCAGTGCCCCTTTGTTTGCTTTTGGCTTTAGAAGAGGCAAGGTGAGGCGTTACTTAGGAAGCAGTGCCTGAGCCCAGCCGGGCCCTTACTGTGATGGCCTTGCATCTGCACATCAGTGCTGACCTTGCATTGCACCATCTGCATCTGCACACCTTTCAGTCCCAGCAGCTCTGTGCGATGGCTGCTGCCAGGCGTGTCCCGAGACCGCAGTAAATACGTGGGACCTTTTCCTGCATGAATAGGAGATCATGTTTTTGAAATCAGACAGGACAATGTGACACGGTTTCAAACTGAAAGCAGGGACATTCAGACTGGGTAGAAGAAAAATGTTGTTTGCACTGAAGGCGGCGAGGCATTGCACAGGGCGAGGTGGTGGTGCCCCATCCCTGGGGACACCCAATGCTCCGAGCACCGATGGAGCTGTGGACTGGCCCAGGTGAGGGCACTTCAGGAAGCAGCTGTTTTCCTCGGAGAAGGAAATACAAACAAACAACAGACGGAACCCCGCGCTCACAGCCCCATCCCAGGCCGGGCCGCCCCACTGCCCGGTGACGTCTGCGTCAGCCAATCGGTGCCGAGCGGGGCAGAGGGCCGTTTGACCGGTGAACGGCATCCGCCTCACCCAATCGGCTCGCGGCGCGACTCGCTGCTGGCCAATAGAAGGAGGGGGGGCGGGCGCGAAGAGGCCGGTAGGAAGCGCGGGGACGGGCCCGGTGTCGGCGGATCGAGGTGTGCGGTGAGCGGGGCCGTTTGGGCGTTAACTCCTGCCGGGCCGCTTCCCTCGCCGCTTTTTTCGCCTCCTTGCTCCGTTGAGGTGAGCGGGGCTCTCCTTGCCGTCCCCGTGAGGCGCCGACTGTCCCGGTCCGGAGCTGAAAGAATCAGTCGTTGGCCGCCGCCGAGACGCGGTGCCCCAGGACGGATCGCTGAGGGCAAAGTGTCGTACCGGGCAGAGCTCCGGGGCGGCTGCTGGGAGCGCAGCCATTGGGGGCGGCTCCGCAGCGAGCAGAAGTGAAACTGCCCGTGTTGTTGTCGCTTTCGATTCCCGGGCGGAGTGCGGCCATGGCTGCAGTCACGGAGGTGCAGACCCAGCTGTGTGGCAACTGGTAAGGGCCGGGACCTGGCGGCGGGGTGGGTGATAACATCGCCTTGGGGTGCTATGAAATGTTAGAAGCTATGAATCAACGAACAAGTCTCTCTAGAAACGGTTGGGTTTTTCTTCCCCTTCCCCTCCCCCCTCTTCTCCAAGTATTAATGGGTTATAAAGCAGTTTTCCCAACCATTACTTGAGTTCCTGAATTACCAGGCAGCTATCACAGCAGTCCAGTAAAAACAAAAGCTTGATTTGCTGTGAGGAAGACACGGAGGATGTGATTCAAAGCTTTTCTTGACACATGTTTTTAGGAGGCAGAGATGCAAAAGTAGTCAGTATGTACATGTTGATGTGGCAGTTGTGTCTCTTTGATAAGCTAGCTCTCTTCAGGAGCTCCAGCATTGGTCATATGTTTACTGATAATGGTGTAGTTCTCAGAAGTTGCGTATTAAATACAAGCAGCTGAACAAACATGCATTTTTTTCTAAGAGAGACATTGAAATCTGAACAGTTTCTTGCAGTGTTAGTCTAGGTTGTTTGCCAGAAGTACGTGCAGTTCACACACTGCTGCTGGACCACACTGCTTTGCTGGGCTGATTACTTATTGGTGCCTGACAAAGGAGAAAACTGCACACCTGCAATGTTTTTCCTTGTGATAGGGAAGGGTGCAAAGCAGTAGGCAGTGAAGGTAAAGATCTGGTATAACAGAGTTGGTTAATTAAATTTTCCAAGCAGAGCAGTGCTGGACATCTTAGAGCCAAGTTGCTTTTGGGAGGGAACTTTTATTTTTTCAGACAAGTCTGTTGAAGTTGGTGATAACTTGTATATGCTGTTATATTTTTCTTTCACACAAAGAAATGGATCAACCTTGAACTTTCATGCTGCCTTAAGATAAATTGTGACCTCTGCACAATATATATATTGCATTGTAACATAGGAACACTGGTTGGGCTTGTCTTTCTCTTTAGTTTCTTGGCTTTCTAAACAGGAAAATCATAGAAAGCTTTCCTAGGGGTTTTTCTTTGTAAATAAGTACTTAAAATTGTTGTCAAGTTGCTTTCTGAGAAATTATCTCTGTGATTTTCTCATAGCAAAAAGAATATTCCTGCTGCTAACTTCACCATTCATGAAATCCACTGTAGCAGAAATCTTGAAGTTTGCCATTACTGCAATGAATCAGTCCCAAAGGCTGAGATGAAGAACCACATTGATTCTGAACATGTGCAGGTGATGGCAACACTTCTCCCCTAAAGTTGCTGATTTCTGTGGCATCTGATCTAATGAGGTCTGTTTATTGTAGGTTACCTGCAAGTGCAGTATGAAGGTTGAAAAAAGCCTCTTGGAGGATCACGAGGTTGGTGTACCTTGTATTTACACGCACTTGGGAGATTCTGCATGGTATTTCCAAGTGCTGTTCCTAGGGTCCTTCTGTCAGCCAAAACCTGGATTCTAGCCTGCATCCCTTTTATTTAATGCTTTCTAAATTCAAGTTCTCTGAAAGAAGCTGTGGGAAACTGCTTTCTCAAGCCTTCCTATCAAAGGATTATCTATGATAATTAGTAATTTGATCCTTATTAGTGATCAAGATGAAAAATGGCAAAGGACCTCAGTTTCTTAAAAACTAACTTTCATATTTACTATGTGAATCAGCTGTTAAAGCATTACAGATGTAAAAGGAATGCTTTGGATACTGGTAGTGCTTCAGTTGACAGCTTTCTGACTACACAGGTTATACAATGGTATTGTTCTTATGTTTCTTGTATAGTATTTTATTTCAGGTTGCTCTTCAGTGTAGCTTTGTATCTAGCTAAAGAAACAATAGCAAGCTCGACTTAAGTAAAGTGAGAACCTCCATCTACCTTTGCCTCCATCTTCCATGTGTGAAGAATAATCCCTTCTTCTTTTTTTAGACATTGGCGTGCCCTTTGCGTCCTGCAGTCTGCCAGCATTGTGACATCCAGCTTACTTTCAATAAGCTTCAGGATCATGAAAATTACTGTGGAGCTAGGACTGAGATGTGTAGTGATTGCGGCCTTAACGTAATGGTAAAAGATCTAAAAGAGCATCCCCAAGTCTGTGGGAAAGAGGTGAAGCGAGTAAGCAAAACAGTGCCTCGCTTTGAGGGGGAGGATGCAGGTCTGCATTCCCTTCGAGACATTAGAAACCAGCTAAGATCGGATAACTGTGCTGGGCCTTTGTGGAGAATGCCCAGGGCACTAGAAAGGCAGATCTATAGCAACTGTGTAGGAGACAGAACACTTAAGGACATTAGCAGAAGAAATGTTTCAAGAACACAAAGAAATCAAAATCAAGGTAAGGTATACATGAAAGCAATAACTCATTTTTAATCTGATGTTTGCCGAGTGATCCAAGTAAAAGATTTATGTGAAACTAAGTAAGAAAAGCTAAGAGGCAGTGAGTGTGGCACTATGTGGAACAGAGCTGCGAAAGTATGAACCTAAATGGAGGACTTCTGAGGTAGCTGGTGTGACGAAAGCCCAGTATATTGCCTGTGCTATCACCTCAAGAAGTATCTGCCTTAAAAATGGCACTGGAATTGTTTGCTCACTTCAAATTCTTTTGATTTTTTAATTTAGCAACTCCACTCTTCCTTTAAGTAGAAGGCTAGGTAAGATCTGTATGTAGTTCACATATGTAGTGCTGAGCATTTCTGCAGTAACAGCCTGTCTGGACATAGCTGACACTATTATAAATGCCTCTGCTTGCTCATAAGCCTCTAATCTCCCACCTCTACGTGCAGAGGGTCGTGTCACATTTAAGACATGCCCTTTCCATGAGATCTCTGCTGAACGTGTGCTCTGCTTTCTGTTGGGGGCCACTTGGAGGATTTAACACTGCAAAGTACTACATTCCAGTCTTTGCCATAAAAGACTGTCTGGCTTGCAGAAATAACTTCAGGGGTTAGTTAATGAAGCTAAATGCTTGGAGAACTGTAACTTGTCCACTGGTACTGAATTCTAAAGAATGCTCATAATAAGATTTTCATACATGTGTAAGCTTTCTTTAATATTCTCATGTAATTGAGATGAAAGAAATGCTGGAGATATTTGAAATATGCCAGCATGGGGAGGAGCTTAGCCTTCCTCTAGACATCATCTGTTCAGTCTTGGGCCCTATTTTGAAACTGTGTTTTTTGTTGTTGCTGTTGTTGTTTGCTTGTTTTTTATGTATAACTCTACTACCAGGAAACATTTCATCATTTTCTTCTGTATGTGTATAATCCCCATTTGTCAAATGTAGCATCATTAAAAGGAATTAGTTTTCCCATTCATACATTAAAGAGACAAGGTTGAAATGTTCCAGCCTTCAGGAAGGAGTAGATGACAGTATTAGAATTGAACCTTGTTCACAAGGTAGGATACAGAACTTCTCTCTTTAAACTTGATAATGCTTGTAAGGGGAACAACTTTTTCTTTTCTTTTTCTCCTCTTTTTGGTTGTTACAAACAAAAATAGGATGAATGTTTTCCTTCTTCCCAGTTTGATACAGGGAATGTCCTAGGTTTTGAAATACTGAACTCCATGAGTGTCCACATGTGAAAGACTCTTGGTTGAACTAGAATAATGTGCTTAAGTAATCGTTGCAGGTTTAACATTACCTAAAATTTATATTCATCTTTTGAAGAGTATGGACTGGAGCAGCTGGAGAGAAATAAAAACACTAACTCACTTTATGAAGAGCAGAATGCCAATTTAGACCACATGTTGGCTCTTAGCCTTCAGAACGAGAATAATCCTCGCAATAATACTGCAGCAAAGACTCACAGGGACGTCTGGGAAAACCACTATGCCAAAGAGTTTGTGCCATCTTCCTGTCCCAGTGAAACAGACAACTCAAATACCTTTCCTTATGACTCCTTACTGTCTTTGAACACTTCAAACCACATGAAATGTAAGTATAAATACTGTATTTTTAAGTTTGAGAGAGAAAGAGGATTCCTGGATTCAGAGTATCAAAGATCATCTAAGTAGATCAAAGTGAAGCTCTTTGAGACTCCCTCTAAATAATTGTTAAATAATTAATAATAGCTTAGGCATGCCATTTCTTCCTTAAAATTTGTCTTCTTCTTCCTTAAAATTTGTCTTCTTCTTCCTTAAAATTTGTCTTCTATTCCCTCAAAAAAAAAAAAAAAAAAAAAAAAACAACCCAGTAATACCTCTTTGAACAGGAGTAAAGCAAGACAGCAGGGGAGGGAGGATTAAAAGGTGTAGTGGAACTTTGACCTTGATATGTTCATCCAGAAGTTCTTTTCAACTTATAACGGTTTAGAATAATACAAAGATAAGTACTGATATTATTCCAGGGATGAAAAAATGCCTTCAGTTCTGATTGAAACACTGGTGTACCTTTAGAAACAAAATAAGTGCCTGTGCCCATCAGTGGTTAGGGATTCAAAACAACAAACTTCCTTGCTGCCTCCATCATGTTTATTCAACATCTGCTAGAGACCTGAAGTGCCAATTTAATTTGAAAGGGAAAATGGTACAGAGGGATTTATCTGAGACTTTAATAGACTTTTGTACCAAACTGTTGACCCCAAAACATTGTTCTCTCTCTGATATGGATTTACTCGCAAAACTCAACAAGTGGGACTACAGTAACTATTACCTTACCATTTGCTTTGGGTGCTGTTCTGTGCTACAGAACAGGAGTTGATTGCTTAGGAATTTTGAATCTAAGTTGATCCAAATGCAGCCAGGCTCTTTATGGTAGAGGATATAACCATTATTGCTTTGCAGGTGATGAGATCATGTTGCCGTGTGAGTTTTGTGAGGAGCTCTACCCTGCTGAAGATCTGATTCTTCATCAGGTTTAGTACTTCTTTGTATTGTATCTAGGAGCTTGCAGTTAAGACTTGTTTGTTACTGTGACTGAACAAAGGTGCAGTGTTTGCTCAGTGATACAGTTAAAATCTAGTAATTTTATCTTTGCTCAGCATTAATTTTAAAACCCCTGTGTGCTAAATGACATAGCTAACTTCTCTATGTCGCTTGCTTAACAGACAGGTTGTAACCCAGCAAGTGCCTTTGCCTCCTTCAGTAAAAGAAGTTCTCTGGATCCACAAAAACATGATGATCTGCCTAATATTGGGTACAACAGCTGTAGATCTGATTATTCATCCTGGTACCCAGCTGTCCAGGAAGAAGCAAACATTATCATTCCCTGTGAATTTTGTGGCATTCAACTAGAAGAGGAGATACTTTTTCATCATCAGGTAATAAACAGACATCTGTGCTGTCACATCTACTTCAAGAAGTTTGCCAAGTTCTGTGTCCTTTTGGAGTGGAATATTTTGGGAATCTGTGTAACTGTCCTCTCTGTCAGACCTTCTTAAGTAAAGCCTATTGGTAACAGCTAAGCTGTTGTGGTATGCTGGGGCCTCTACTGGGGAAAAAAAAACAATTGCTTTGAAAGTTCTTGTGAAAACTAAAGAAAGGGCCATGAGATTACACAATATGAATGTTTGATTTACATGTGGAAGTTGCACTGAAACCAAACTGTATGAATCACAGCTGAGGGTGGGAGTGGAGCACTAACTTGTGTAGATAGAGGGAAGAGGTAGGCAATGCAGACTGCTGTCAGGGTGATACTGGGAACCTGATCAGACTTACAGTGACAGTAGTTCAGGGCTGCTTGCCACATGCTTGGGACTTGCTTTGCAGTCATCTCTAGGTGTGAGGTAGAACACTGAGGAACAGTGCTTGTTGGTTGGCTGGCAGCAATACCCTAGGTGCAGGGTGGCTGTGTTTGGCAGCTCTGGCTGGTGATGGCAGTTCCATTTTTTTTTTTTTCCTTAGGGCCTGTGATAACAAGTAACTGTTCCTAGGTTATGTGTGTAAGAGAAAGTGTGGGTGTCAGCAAGCCAGTATCTGCCTCTTCTAAAAAAACAAATCTGTAATAACCTTAATCTTCTTGAAGGGCAATGCTCTGCAATGTTTTTACAAGAATAATTTGAAAGACCTGTCATTTAAATACTCAAATTAATGATTTGCTTTAGGATCAATGTGACTTGCGCCCAGCCACAGCCAACCCAGCAGACAACTTTCCATCACAGCAGCCACCATCTCCTCGAGACAACAGAGAGAGGAGAGAATCACCAGAGCTGGCTCGGAGGCGAATCAGGCATCAAGGTGTGGGCAAAACAGACGTGGATGTGTTGCTTTCCTTTTCGCTTGCAGGGACATTGTGTTCCAAGCTGAATACACATTCTTAGCCTTTTCTGTCTCCAAAATGTAAGCATTCTACCTTCTACCATTGTTCTAGTTCTGTGCAAGAAAGATTAAATTCTGAAACACAGTATCCCGAGAAATCTCTTTTTTTGAAATCCTATACTGCTTGAATGGAAGTTAGGTGTAGTTCTGCTATCTGAATGGATGTTGCATTTACTGTTCCTATTAAGTTCCCCTTTGTTTTTTTTCCTCAGGAGATGTTTCTCCTCGGTGCATAGAAGGCTTCAGGCAGCAGAGGCTCAATTGTCCTGCTCGAGGGAACAGGGCACTGAGTAATGCAGCAAATGCCAGGAATGCACCACTGACCTCTTCTGGTACTGTGAGAACTGGTGATGCTCTAAACTCGAGAGGGAAGCCAAGGAAGGTGGCTGGTAATGAGGGAAGGCTGAAGAACAGAGATACAGGTGAACCTGCCGGTGGGGCAACACCACGTGTGAGACCTACTCAGAACCTTCATTCAGAAACCTTCACATCCAGCTTGTCCAGAACTTCTCCAGTCCAACCAAGGTAATATCTTGCTTGCTGAGGTGTTGTCTTAAGTTTCAGCTAAAGAGCAGCTGCTCTAGGCCTGCCCTAAACAGCAAGGGAACTGTGGTGCTGCAAGGGCAGAAATCATTGTGCCTTTATGGCTCAACGCTTACTTTCTTTGCTGTTTAATCTACCTTGAATTATCACTAGGCTGAATTAGATGTGGTCTTTCTTTAAAAATCTACTGTACACTTATGTTACTGAAATGCTTAAGGGCAATTGAATAGAGAGCTTAGTTCTTCGCTACAAAAATAACTGCCTTAAGATTCAGAAGAATGCAGGGCTTCTTCCTCGAGCTTCTAAACTTCCCATGTGGAGGGACTGCTTATTCAGCAGTGACAGGGCTGAACTCAGTTGACTTGCTTCATATGAAAGCATCTCTGCTTTTTTTCTACAGCATCAGAAATGAAGGAGGAAGGAATCTGGGGATGTCAGATGTTCCAGCTGGCTTCAGGAACAGGAAGGCGAAGGTAAGGCAGCCAGAACCTGATAGGAGGTTGGTGCTTTGCTCTATGTCCTGCACTGTTTCAGAGTACAACAGCTAGCTCTTCAGTCTTTTCAGTGTACAAATGTTTACAAATGTTAAACTGTTTAGGTGCTCCTGACTTGTTTGCTGCTTGCTTGGCTCATTCTGCTGAATGGGACTGCTTAGGAAGAGCAAATGTTTCCTAGCAGTTAGCCCTCAAGTCGGTGCCTAGATGAGATGGATATATTTGCCTCATTTTGTGATGAGTGTTGCTGGGATGATGAGCTACTTGCAGTCCTTCCTGCTTCAGCAAGGTTTTTATCAGTAGTTTTTTAGCTAATACCTTTTGAAAGCAGCCTTTCTTTTTTATCCCCCCTCCCTTTTAGGCAAAGCCCCAGAGCCCTGAGTCTGGCTATCCAGAGGAAGAGTGATCCACATATGAAAAACTTATCTAGCACTCTACGCGCTCCACTATGCACTATAGTACTTATTTATCTGAACGCAAGTAATTGCTATATTGCCATGTCATTGAAAACTTTATATGAATTCAAATTTTTATGGGCAGTGATCATTTTATATATGTATTTTTTAATTTGTGAGTGTATACTACAGGTTTTTACTTCTGTGATCAACACTAGCAACTTCCTAAGATACGTATTTGCTAATATGCTTCTACTGAGGGAACCATATCATCCCTGTTTCCATACTAGCTTTTTGCAGCATCCACTGAAGAGAACTACTTTTGTCATACGCATCTCTAGGCATGTTTCCTGCTTGCTCAGTGCTAGTTATTCTGAAGGCAGCAGCGCTATAAAGAAAAGCAAAGCAAGCTCTCAGCCAGGACTAGGTGGGGGACAAGGGGAAGCAGTATCTTGTCAGAGCCCTCTATGCAATGCTCTGTGCTGGCATATGGGGGAACACCTAGTGCTGTAGGGGGGCTGGTCTGTGGGCACATTGAATCTGGCTGCTTAGAGTAGTGAGCAGCTGAAAAGAGGGGGACAGGGTGCTACTGCTACCTTGCAGCTTCCTGTTGTACCTCTGGATAGACCCTGCAGCACAGAAGGCAGCTGCACATATTCCAGTTTGTTACCTGAAGGGCTGAGGGCATGGGGGATCATGACTTCTTTAGTGGATGAGCTCTAATCCCAGGATTGTGTGACAAAATGCTTTTTAATGCTGTATTAGTCAATGCTTTTTAAAACTCCTTGTAATAAATTTATCTAATGTTATAATGAAACATTGTGCACTGAAAATCTTAATTTAAGTGGTATTACACCCTCACAGAGCATTTGCAAACCCTTCTGCAGTAAGTTTTATCACTACAGGCTTAATGATGCCAATTCATCAATTTATGTTCTATGAATATTACCTGCAGGTCTTTGTCAATTTGCTTTATGAGAGCTGTTAGCATCCCTTCTGTTTGGCACAGCATAAGGGAATTGATGATGCGCAGCCTGCATAGGCAGGCCTTAGATAATAGCTTTAGACTGATGCCCAGTCATTAACTGTGCACAGCAGTTGGTATTAGCAGCAATAATTAGCTAGGTGCTGTTGTAGGGCATGACAGCAGTAGCATACAAGGGAGAAGACTAAAGGTGGCTGAAGTGGTCTCAGTTCTAAAACAAAGACACGTTAGGAATGCTTCCACCCCATCTAAGCATTCATTTATACAAGAGAATAAAGGTATTGAAAAACAGGTGGTAACCAACCTTGCACTGACATTTCTGAGGAGAACTGCTAAGATAAGGGCAGCTAGTCTGGCTATTCTGTTGTGTGAGAAAGGTTGTAGGCTGCCTTGGTTCAAACAGCATGAAAAAGATAAAAGTACAGAGCTGACACTATGGTTTACAGCACTATTTCTCATGCTTGAGAAATAATGTAAACTAGCTCAACTAAGAGAAGTATTAGCAATCATTTTACTTTACCTTTTACAAAAGTACTTAATTTGGTGAAGGTAAACACAAATTACAGAGAATTAACCTATAAAAGTGGACTTTAAAGCAGAAAGCCTACAACTTCATTTTTAGTAGTTCTAATCCTCTTCATCAAGGCAGCAACATCATTGGAGGATTACTTTAATTTCCAGCCCCCAAATAAGGACACAATACATCTAGAGGGATGTTAAGAATCTCCTTTATGCAAGTGTACACTGTATGGCCAAGAGCACTTAACAGGTTAATGCTGTGTACGGTACCAAGATGGACACACACCAAGCTAGAACTAATACCCAGCTTCAGAGTTTTTCCATTGTTTAGTATAACTTTACATTCTGAGTATATATAAAAAAATCACAAACCAATCTTTGTCTTGACAAACAAGCCTATTACAGACAATCTCAAGTTCATTTAAAGCACAAGAAAGTAATGATGATTAGAAAAGCTTTAATTAAAAGGCCATTTGTGCTACAGTCAAACCACTGCAACACTTCCCCTCCTTGTAACTTAAAAACAAACAACCTGTCCTCTTGAAGGGATTACACCATTCTTCAGAAAAAAAAAAAGTCAGTGAAGGTTATTTATTCATGTGACAATTTTCCTGTATAAGAAGCTTCATTTACACAGCAAGGTGTAAACAGCATTGACTAAGTTTGTTATTTGTATTCATAAATAATTAATTGTAATAAATATGTATCAAGTAACTTTACAGCAGACTTTTCAGGGCCAAGATGCAGATATGTTCCTTTCAAATGTGCTCTTTGGAAGGAGAAGACAGACAATAGCAGCAGTTATCTTACAGCTGTAATCAGAGCCTTGGAAACCATTGGCATACTGAGTTCTCAAACACCTGCACGTGAGGTATTTGCAAGTCCACTTGAAGTGCTGAGGGCCTGAAATGGGAGATTTAAAACCAACACAGAAATTGCAATTCAATCATCAGAAAGAAACCCCAAACATCTCATTGTCAGCAACAACAGTTCTCTCATGAAAGTCAGATGATGTCTTCACAATTCCTTGTGGCACCTGTCTGAAATACACATCTGAAATAGGAACAAAATGGCTCCAGCCATTTGTTCTGCTCAGTTTTCCCCTTGATCACTGTAAGCTCAGTGTGTGTTTGCCTTTATTCTGAATAATTTCTCAGCTACCTGTATGCTTCTACCAGGAAATGGACAAGATTCAGGAGTAAATATTCTTACATGTAACTGTTCCTTTGAAAAGGGACGTACGCCATAGAAGGGAACACAGCTTTCCTAACCACAGGAGTTGGAGACTCTGTATGCCAACAACTATCTCTACAACTGTTGCACACACATTTTTCCATTCGCTCACAGAAGAACAAGAATGTACACACTTGTTCAGGCTTTTTCTCTCTTACTCACACATTATCTTCCAAGTATCACACACTCATCATTCCCAATATTCACAGTAATATACAATAAATACAGCTTGTTCAATTCCCATTACCACTGACAAGCCAAATTAGTGTATGCTGTCTTCTAAAGAGACAAATAATACCCACCTTGAAGCACAGTTACACACACACCATCATAGACCTTTCATGTGGTTGATGTGCACAAAGCACATCGGAAGAAAAATAAATAACTTGTAGCTCAGTACTGGCACTTAACTTACATATAGCACCGAGCCGAGTAGCACAGCAGTAATTTCAGTGTGTTCTCTTCAGTTCTTCAGCACGCAGGTAATTCTCACTTGGGTCTGGCTCGAAGTGATTAACAAAGCAATGCCTTAATTTTAAATGCACCCACTACAGTGCAACACTGTTTTTACATGAGAAAAGGTAGATGTGCACGTTGATGGGCTGTTTTGAAACCACTGCAGAACACGCCTTGTGACACACCGAAGCTTTGAGAACCGTTCTCTCTCTGTAACCTACCAAGATTTGTGAATATACAATAGAAGCTCTACCTTCCAAACAAGCAACTTTGTGCCTTGCCCCTCACCTCATACTCCTTTCAAGTGTCACATTTCTAGGATAACTTGCTCTCAGAGATCAACCATTTTTGAGTACAAATGAGTTAAGAGTTTCACCCAGTGCTCGTCAGGCCACCCTGCAGTACTGTGCCCAGTTCTGGTCTCCACAGTCACAAAAGTCACATAAGATGAGGACAGACTGGAAAGGGTGCAAAGTTGGTCCACAAAGACCAGAGGGCTGAAGATCCTGCCTTAGAGGAGAGCCCGAAGGAGTCAGGTCTTCTCACTCAAGAGGAGACTCAGGCAGGATCTCACCACTATTCCAGTACTGAAAGGGTGCCTGTAGAGAGGCAGAGGCTCTCTCCTCAGAAGGAGCCACATGGAAAGGGCTGGGACAACAGGTACAAGCCGCACTGGGAGAGGTTTCATCTTGATATAAGAAAAGAATATTTTACAGCGAGAACAATCACTCAGGTACAACTTCCCCAAAGGCACGGCAGCATCCTTATCAGTGGATGGCCAGGGCACGGGACATCTCAGCCAGGCTCCCCATCCCCACAGCAGGGCAGGAGGTCCCTCCAATCTGGGCTGCTCCGAGTCTGACTGTGATTCTCCAATTATTCTGAAAGCTCGTTTGAAAAGAGGATAAAGTCACAGATTATAAGCTCATATCTTAAGCCATACAGAGAGAAGCCATTTTGTTTCTGCTAATATTTTAATTACAATGATGAAATTATTTGTTACTAAGCAAAGCAGACATTCAAGAACATCTAGGGCAAGAACGCCACTGAGTTATGTTCCTTTTCATGGTTCTTTCACTTACAAACTTTCCTAATCAGAAGAGTCAAGCTGAAACCCCACGTGAATTGTGGCAGCTACCTGTGTGCTTGCTTAAAGTTAAAAAGTTACAAGAAAATGGTGGAAATGTAAACATGCATTTTGGCAGCGTGTTTTCTGCTCTAAAACCCAAGAAGTGCAAGAAGCCCTGCGTGTCCTGCAGCTGGGAGAGAGAGGCAGTGCTGTACCCAGCTCTGGCTGGCAACCAGCAGCAATCTGCTCCCATGCTAGATTCCTTCCACTCTGTACTCAGAAATGCTTCACAGGAGAGAGATCTATGAGCCTTTACCTCAGAATTCTCTCAGCCTCAGAACATCCTCACTTTAGTTGTGTTCGCGTGGATAATATCATTCTGAATTAGAAAATTAGAAATGTACATGTTTAAAGGTTTTTCAAAATTAAATTATACACAAACTGGTCTTTACTAAACTATCCTACAAATATTCCACAAACAAGGAAGCAAAATAACCAGTCCACCACAAAATCTACAAATACAAAATGTAAGTCTTCCAGTAATTATTGTAACGGGAACAAAAGTTCACAAAATAAATTAACCTCCAGCTATCACACAGTGTTACAGGAGGTGTCTTTATGCAAATGGAAGGGTTTCCAACATTAGCAGTCATGAAAGAATCCAGAGCCACCTCGAGGCATCCCCTGTCCTGCTCAGCCACTGAGAGGATCCTCCCGGTAGTGGATGGCGTAACGGAGCTTCTCCAGCATGATGTCCAGTGATGAGTACTGAGGAAGTTTGATCATGAACATGCATGTTTCCACACGGATGTACCGAGAGTCTGGAGAACCTGAGGGGAAAGAAGTGCCAGGAGCCTGAATGCACCTGCTGCTTTTTGCCTTGTTCCCCAAAAGCATCCCTCCCTATGCTTGATACTAACAAATATCAAAAGAACAAAATTCTTCTTAATGAATCTTAATGATTCTTCTCCTGGAAGAATCTTTGTAAGAAGTACTGGAAGCTTAAGAAGTACTGTAACTCTGCACAGCTCTGAAGCTGATTTTCTGACAGTTCTATTGCTTTAAAAGGCATACAAGACAAATATCTGCCTTCTAGAGACTAAAGATGTGCGAAGCAGTTTTAATTTTCATTATAACTTCTGCAGAATTACATGTTTTAAAAACAGGTTATCTTTTCTTACAGCCACAATTATATGCGTCTTGCAGCAATTATTTGCACTTTAGATTGTTTTTTAATTAAAAAAGGAGGAATTGAGGACTACGATCATGTTGTAAGCAGAACTGATGTTGTTGTAAGAGACAGCAGACAAACCCACCTGCAGCTCCATCGGGGGGAGCTATTTTCATGGGGTAAGGCGGGACGTGGGCAGTATCAGGACCCCCATCCTTGCAAGGACACGTGAAGGGAATTCGCTCCTGGTTGCAGGCAAACTTTATGAACTTGCAGAGCTCCTCCTGAGTGAACATCTCCAGTGCGCTCCAGAAAAACTCAATGTGCTGATCAGTTTCCATCAGTCCCACCTGGTACATGGTGTGTGCCTAGCAGAGAAAAAGCATGATGTCCACTGCTGCTTTCTTCTCCCTCAATAAATCCTCACCACCTACGCTAAGACAACAGAAGTTGATGCTGTCTACACCACCCTCCCCAGGGTCTCTTCAGCCTTTTCAAAATCATTACAAAATCCAACCATGCCAGACCATTAATATAAGCGATTTCATATCTTTTCAACCCATCAGCTTTTCTAACAGGCTTATCCTAGTGTGGTGATGTACATCACTCCTGTTTCACAAGCAGGACTGGTGCAGTTCACTGCTGCTGCTGTGTGAGGAAAATAACAAACACCGCTAATACTCTTGGTTGAGAATATGTCACACTGCACGTGAATTTTAGATTTATAGAGTTTCACACCTTGAGAAACTCCAGGTTGATGTATGGAAGCCCACATGTCCTCAGCTCCATCTCAAGAGGGGTCAGTGTGGTCAGAAGCTGCAGGGGAATGATGGACCCAAGCCCAGCACGCACTGCAGTCATGCACTCCGGAGTCTGCAGCTCACGCATTCTCAAGTTCCTGATTGCAGCAGCATACACATCCTTGTTCTCCCATCTGAAAGGGCAGATTCAAGAGAAGAGTGCTTAAGAAACCCTGTTGTACAATGCTCAAACTGTATGTGCATACAGGAAGGTTTTAAGGACATTGTTTTTGAATAATTGAATTTCATCATTAATCTATTTGTGTTCTGATGCTTCCCAAGTTGTGTCTCTTCTCCCGTGCTCATGTCACCCACTTCTCACAAGCCTTATATCTGGGTGTTCACTTAAGCCAGCAAGCAGTTCATAAGTACTGCTCCTCAGCCATTTATTTCATTTCAAAAAGCAATGAACAGTGCCAGAGATTCCAAGTTTCTTTCAACCAATGTAAAGTGTTCCCAGACTGTTCCAGCCTTCAGCTGTTTACAAAAGCTTCCTAGGAGAGCTTGGCTTTTGGAAAATTATTCCAGAGATGCTTTTTCCACATGTAACCCACCACAACAGCCTGCCAAGAAAGCTGGTACTCACCCCACTGGGACATGCCTGCCCCTGGGACAAAGCTCCACCTCTTCCCCTGTCATAGTCAGGTAGGTGAATTTGCAGCATGGCTTATTAGGACAGTCAGGGCTCTCTGTTGCTAGATGCTGAGAAGCAATTTCTGCGCACAGAGCTTCCAGTTCAGTTTCATCATTTATCTGTCACAAAGCACAGATATAGTACCCAATGACCAACATGTCACAGTATCTTATCCTTGCAACTCACTCCATCTTAAGTTTTGTACACCACAGTGTACAAAGCACACTGATATACTGGCTAGAGACACCATGGATTCCAGCAGGCAGAAACTGCTTTGGTTCATAATCATTTTGTTTGGCACTGCGGAGATTCAGCCAGCACTTTACAAACTGTTACACTGTGCCTGGCAAGACGTAAGATCTAGCAGCTCTTCCAGTCATCAGGATGTAACATCCTGCACCTCTAAGCTGAGAGGCTTCATGATCCTGCCCAACTGACAAACACCTACTAGCAACCAAGTCAACCACTACCAGTCAGAAAATGTCTCTTATCAGAACAATGTACTTATGGGGGAAATTGTGGAAAAAAAAAGTAGTAAGAAAAAAAATGCTTACATTTTCAAACTTTTTAATGTAGTTGTAGGTGAGGATATCAGCTTCCTGGAGATCAACATCAGGATCCAGCGGCTCTCCTACCAGGGTCTTCCAGAATGAGGGCAGGAGGTCGAGCGGCAGGGGAACATCTGCTCGAATTGCAATACCCAAAAGCTGCCCAAAGAAATGGAAGAGCTGCTCCTCTGCATAGGTTATGGGGCTAGGTGTCAAAATGTACTTTCCCTTCAGAGAAACAGAACAGAGTACACAAACCAGATTTAGCAACAGATTTGTACAGAGTGAGTCCACAAGTTAACACTATTCTGAAAACACCTATTTGAACAAGATGAATATTACTGAAGTGGCCACAAAAAGTTCTGCTCAAGCATGGCATAGAGGCTATATATTATGCAGTGACATTTCACATTCCTTTTACAAGCTTGGTTAATCAGCATTCACACAACTTTTCAATATCTGCGTTAGCAGTTTGACAGTGAGTCTTTTGGCTGTGGGAAGTGTCTGAAGTACAGCCTGGATACATAAAGCCAATTGTATTCTGTATTGCTAACCAAATTTGTTCTATTCCTATTCAAATGCATGCAACTTCATTTCTTGCACAGACATATCCCACCTTGTTCTTGTTAACCGCAGAGCTTGGACACAACAGGAGAAGGGAGAGTGAGGAGCTCTGCAGCTCCTTACAAACTTGCCAGAGGAAGTGACGGAAAGATCCACCTGCAGGAGAGAGGGACAAAGAAAACAAAGGGCCTTGTTATTATTGCCATTTAATCCAGAATTTGCTGCTCTGCTTGAAATCATGTTTCAAGCCTTAAGTTATGTGCTTAACCACCCCAACTGCACAGACAACCTAACAGTGGTGGGTAAATGCCAGCCCTGGTACTCATGCCCACGTCCACAATTTAATTGTGTACTTGTATGCAAAGATATTCACTGAATTGCCTCCTGCTGAATTCCTAACTGCTGCTCTGTCTTCCGGCACCCTGCTCAAGACTAGCACAAACACTTGCTACACACCAGTTGATCTGCAAATGGAATTCCTAACATGATTAGAAGATGACCAACAGGGCATTATGCTGCATGCAGTGCATTTTCACACCTATAAGCAGTGAGGCAACGTACCAGAAATCATTAAAGACACTGAGCTGTGGAAACAACATCTCTTCAGAGATACTGTCAACAACAATGAAGGAGCTTAACAAGGAAAGCAGACATCAGGCAGCCCTTTGTTCAGTAATAGGTACGCATTCCCAAGAATCTTTCTTTACACAGTCTGACAGATGACACCAGCTAGCAATATGAAAAGTGCATTTTGGGCTTTTCTTCTCCTCTAATGCCACATCCCCCATGAATCTCCAAAAGGGACCTATTAAAATCAGTACATGGGGCCTGAATTAACCCAGATAGCAGTGATCAGTTTTCTTCTGACAATTGGGTAGTATTTGCCTCAATATCCTATGAATTATTCAACACATGTGCAAAGCAAGATTTTCGTGGCTCTTGAACAATTTAAGCCTGTTCCTGGACTACACACAACTCACGTAGCATCCAAGGGAGCTAACACTCCAAAAAGAAGTCAGCATGCAAACAGGTCCACGTAAAGGAGAATTTACAAAAAGAAACCCACTGATTAAAATAGCGTGAACAGATGAGAAGGCAAAATAATCTTACTTAATACCATAAGATTAACATTTAACACTTTTTGACGAAGAGTAGTACCACTATGCCTCAAAGAGTCTGTCGCCCTTCCAACTAGGTGAAGCAAGGCAGTAAAATGTCTATTCGTTTTTAGATTCATTCCTTTAACTAGTCACATAAAAATTGTTAAGATGATGACAAGAAATGCTGTTCATTTCCCTGCAAAAAATCAGTAGGATGCAGTTTTAATACCACTTACCGCAAAACCAAGGACAGATTTTAAAGCAGCAAAACCTCCTACAGTTTCCTATCACAGTCACCAGCCGTTCAGCTCAGGACAAGTTCATACATATCTATCAGCACAGCTTGAGTTTGCAATGGCTAAGCATCAACCAATCTGAAGAAAATGTTCTTATGCAATGCTCTTCCCACATTTCAAACCACTTCCTATCTCTAGTCAGCAAAATTATATGTGCAGATGCTTCCTGCTCTGTTAGCTAAAAGATGTCTGGCTTGCTTAATTCCTGGACGCTTTTTTTCCCCTCCCATGTGCATGAAAACAAACATGACAAGTAAATGCTGCTCCTTAAAGTTAACAAGCCACAACCTGGTAGAAACTTGGATTCCACCTGGAGTAAGTTCTTAAAACTGCACCCAATGTGACCCACACTGGTAACCCCAGTCCAAACTTACTTGTTCCATGGACCTCCTCCCCTGTGAAGCGGATGTTGAACGCATACGTAGGATCCCCACCACTGGCGAGTTTGACACAGAGCTGTGAGGATGGCACACAGGCTAGCTGCCTTGCTGCCTGGCAAAAGTAGGAATTTTCTGAAGAACGGATCTCCCCTATTTAGAAACAAACAGAAAGAAAACAATCCCCATATTTATGTATTCTGAGTATTTTGCATTAATGAGCATCTGAGCTTCAGTAAGACAGGTCTGATGCCTTACAATGGATTACAACGAATTTTGAAGAGGATAAACGTTTCCCTTACCTCCAACTATTTCCAAGGGATCCAAGGTGATTTCTGGGGCTGCATGATCAGCAGTCCTTTGGACAGTGGCATTCAGCACTCTGTTCATTACGGTTATTTTTGTGTCATAGAAGATTAAACCTAAATAAAAAAACACAAGTTTTGGTGCAGTTAATCTGCCCTTCTTATTTTTTGAAATTCTTTGATGGACAGTGGTCAATAATTGCATTTTCTTTAGGTAGCTAAGAGATGGATGGCTAATCCACATCTTCAATTATTAAGTATTTGCTGCCAATACATGCTAGGAGAAGAGCACTGGATTAGGATATGGCTGACCACAATTCTAACACTGTATAAATAGATCCCAGCAACTCCACCAGCAACCACATAAATCAGGAACGCTTTGCTAAATTACTTTCAGAAACCAGATGTTTCTACAGTAATGCTAGAGGAAAGATAATTCCCCTTCAGGGAATTACACTCATGCTCCCTGAGAAGCTGACCTTTGGCCTCCTGCAGCAGGGCAGCAATACTGTTACTGTACATCTCAGTCTGCCGCAGCTCCACCAGCGGTAAGAAGAACGTCTCCAACGTCGTATTGAGAGACTGAAGCAGTGCAAACCGTAGGCGGAGACTTTCAACAGGAACATCTGAGGAAGAAAAGTTCACCCAGAGTTGAAGATATTCTACTTGCTGTGAAGTCCATCCTCCCAGCGGAGCCAGTCCAGGAGCCACAGGAACTCTTGTTTATACAGACTCTCAAGGCCCTTTTGCACACCACTATGAGAGCAGATAATGGTAGCACAGCAGCGAACCATGACATCCCTTCCTGGATGCTTTATTTCTGGTAACTGAGTCCCCTGTCTTTCACCATTAGTGACCGTGCATTCATCTGGAGACATTCTCAAAAGGAACTCAGCGCTTTGAACAGGATTTAGGTGAGTGAAGTCTTCTGGGGTAAGGAATTGAAATTCAACCTTTTTTTTTTTTTAACCTCTTTCAAGCTAAACTCACCAGGTAAGTTCCCATTCCAGCCTGATCTAGAAGGTACACTTGGAGAGCACACAATGCTTGCAATACATTTTAGCAGTGCTGCCAAAGGCACTGTGGTGCCAAAGAAAAGCCAAGGCTTGGAGGACCTGGACTCAGTGCTCCCCCAGCCTACAGAGGCTCCAGTCAGCATCTCCAAAGGAACATCCCAGCTGCTTCATGACAGCCAGGGCACCACCTAGATCTGCTGTTGAGAAAAACCTCAACGCAAACATGGATGCAGGACAGTATGGTAGAAAGGACAAAAAAGAGGCAGGAGACCCAGAGAGCTTAGTGATTTCAGCAGTACCTTTTAAATCACTGTATTACTTTTCCTTACTTCTCCTGAGCTGAAGCAAAAAAGAAGCTGCACTGAA
Source organism: Phasianus colchicus (assembly GCF_987193195.1). Lineage (NCBI taxonomy): Eukaryota > Metazoa > Chordata > Aves > Galliformes > Phasianidae > Phasianus > Phasianus colchicus. The sequence continues at coordinate 7,114,951 of NC_143453.1, read as the reverse complement.
GTTCTACTACAGACAATATCAGTACTGACTGTAGGGAACAGTGCCCTGAATAAATGGAGCTAATTGAAGTCCTCCAATAAGCACCAATGCAAAGAGAGTATCCCTGTGTTCAGTCACTTCAAGCTTGGAGCAGCTCTCTACTCAGTAAATGGACCTGAGAAAACTAATCTTGTGTGAAACCAGGAGCCTGGATATCCCTGAAAACCTCTCCCCAGAAGATTCAGCAGTTCCAGCAGGTGCCTTTTCTGACATAACACACAAACAGTATGGAAGTAAGAACAAAAAACAAGAACACCACAAAGCATATTCAGTTCTGAACACTACAAAGCATACATACTCAACAGACAGGAGATTCTAGGATCTGCTGCATCGGCTGGATCCAAATATACTTCATGTGGATGGAGTCGTGCTGGCGTAATGGCGAGGTGACGACAAAGCCTGTTGATGTACTGAACAAGAGCCACGTCCATTTCCAGAGTCCATTTTCGAGATGCTTTCTGTGCATGTCTTGCATCAATGCAGGCACATCTGAAATACAAACGGCATTACACCTGCTGCAACATACATGCTGCATGGAGTAGGAACACTTGTTCAAAGTTCAGTAGTGTCATCATCTTTTAGAAGAGGTTTCTAGAACTTACCTTTCAAAGTGCAGATCATATCCACAGGATAGAATAGCTCTCCACACACTACGGATATCCTGCTTAGATCGGTCAACGACAAATCTGTGAAATCCATCCAATGTCAAATACTTCTCCTCAGGAACTGACAGTAGAGACAGAACCATCAAATAGTTAACAAAAAAACCCCTACATTAGCCTACTTAAAAACAAAGACAATCCAAACCGATCATGACATTAAGTATGGCAATCCAAAAACATATCTGCTTTCTAAGTTGCTAACACTGAAGAAGAGTCCTGTAGAGTTACTACCTTCTTGTTTCTTTGTGGGAGACTTTTCAGGGTCCTTCTCTTCAGGTTTACTCTTCTCAGGAGACTTTGGCTTTACAGTAGGTTTCTTCTCACTCAAAGCAGTTCGGCTAAGGGATGAAATGAACGTTAAAGTTTTCTTATGTCTGTTCAAAAAAGCCAAAACATCACTTAAATGTCTTGAATGTTTTCAAAATCCCTTTTTCCTCTTCTAATCAGTACAAGGAAACACAGAGGAGAAAACAATCTGGGTCCTAAAGAGAAATCAAATGTTTCCTAACTGCCAAGAGGCTGAAGACACTAACCTGACGCTGTTGAGCATGGACTTTTCTTTTGTGGGTGGTTTTGTAACTGGGCGCTTGGTGCTCACGACCTTCACCGGATGCTGTTCTTTGCCTGCTTTGTTATATTTGCTCTTGTCAAATTTTGGCTTGGGCACACCGTATTTCCTTAGAATCTTCCAACACAGAACATGAATAATTAACCAATGCTTTTGAGTTACACAAAAAAATCCCAAAAAGAGTTTTCAAAGCACTACCTGAGTAAGCTGGTCCTCCAGCACCTTCTTTGGAGGGCGAACATTTGTGAAGAACACATGAAGAAGGTTTCCAGGAGTCTGAGAATTTATCTGCTCTTTACTAAGATAGATATCAGCAACCTTAATTGGTTTTGTTGGAGTCAGGCTCAGCATTTGCTCAGAATGGACACAGCTTTTAAATATTTCTGTAAGGACCTCCCGAGCACCAGGGACCAATTTCTCACCTAAGACAAAAAAAGAAAAAAAAAAGCCATAGGGAATAAAATGCCATAAGCCTTCAGAGTTTGAAATGTGTAATAAACTCTGCATTCAGATAAGATATTCTATCATACACCAGTTGCACCAATAGAAAGTAGCCAAGAAAAGTTCTACTAGCAGATCTGGCTCCTCTGAACTCTAATACCCCATTTTCAACAGAGAATCAAACACCATCTTTTTTTTTTGGTTTAACAATAATTATTATTTGGATAATCATAGAATCTGATTCTCTGTATGTCACAATACAAGTGAGATATTTGCCAGCATGAAAAGCACATACCTTTTATTGACTTATCATTGAAGTAGTCTTCTAGTGCCGGGCTCCCTTGTGTGTCAAATAAACTCTGATTTACAGTAGAAACAGTTAAAATCTCTTCAGTTGACATTTCCATCAGTTCATCTTCACCATCCAGACTTGACAAACCAATAAGATCACTACTGTTAAACAGGCTGGCTCGGATTTTCTCTATTTTAGCTCTTGACCGTATCTGTAGAAATAACAAAATCAGATCAACTTGGATACTAAGCTTTCTCTCCTCCCCATATGGATAATCAGTACTGCATCTCTCTTATCATTCTTCTACATTGATCATTTGACAACATAATTCAGGCTCCACCTAGAAATCATCCCTTTTATGAAAATCTGGCAACTCCAACCATCACGCTGTGAGTTCATCATGCACAGCTCTGAAACAGCTGTTCCTTTTCTTAGCCTGGAGACAGCCCTTAGAAATATCAGAGAGAAAGCTGGAAGTTTCACATGAGTAACCTGTCATTATTTGCAACTCTATTGTCTTTGCTTCAATTCTCTACTTAGAAAAATAAGTACAATAGCACAAGCTCTGGAGTCTCAGCGACACAGAATTGGGAACAGGAACAATTGTTTCCTTCAATTTCAACAATAACTGTCATGCATCATTATCAGTGCAGCTACAGACTTGGAGTTGATGAATATGCTGACAGATTTCCATACACTCTTGATGGTTTATTTCAGCACTGGTGTCTTCTTGTCAGTTAATAACTTAAGAATAGCAATTGAAGGTTTTCCCTTTGAATAAGATGATTTTCTTCTAAAAGCTATAACCCCAGACTATGTAAAAACATCACTTTCAACTCACAAGCTATCAAAATGGTAGCACTTTGGCAAGCTTCTGGTAAACCTGCAGCTGGCAGTTAGTGTAACAGAGAAAGCTCTTGTGCAGAGCTGAAAACCTGGAGACATCTGACATCAATGACAGATACCTATAATGTTTTAAAATTAATTTTGAATCAGACATCAGCAAATGTCTGTCATCTCTTCTAAAGCAACTTATACAGATACATAGATGGTTTAATACATGAAAATGTAGCCATTAAACATTAAAGAATTGCCTTAATCTCAAAATTAATCACCAGCAGTAGCTGGTAGTAAGTCTCTGAAGAAAGTTACATGAAAGAGGATATGAACAGATCTTTGCCTTTACATATTCTCTCCAGAAACTGGTGGTTTAAAGATTCCCTAAGATGAAGGCTGCAGACCACTATGCTTAATATTTGATTAATTAAAAAGAAACAAAAACCCTGACTAAATAAGTGCCCCTTCCTGACTGAAAGCTATTACCTCCACAACAGCAAAACCTTTGATTGGCCGTGACAGAAGCTGCTGGTTGTCCAGAGATGTGACTGTGTACATCGACCCGACATCAGACACTGATGCTGTTTCTACATTGTCGAGCGGCTCCCCAAGGCTGCCAAGGCTGCCCAGGCTCCCAGTACTGCAGTGCGACAGATCCAAGCTCTCTTGGCTGGAAACATGTGGCTCTAGCAGTCCCGGTGGGATAGCCAGTTCCAGCCCAGCCTGGTACTGATCAACTGAGATGTCACTAACAGTCCGGGAGATACCCTGTGAGCTGCACAGGGAAGCCTGGCTCGTTGACGCTGACGCACTAACGCTCATAGCAGGTGTGACACTGCTAGAGCTGCTGATATCCAGACTGTCTGCACTACTTGAAACAGTCGGCTTTTCCAGCTCAGTTCTGCATTCTCCTCCTTCTGCTTTGTCCTTGATTTTTTTGGGATCTTCTTCCTGCAGAGGGATGTAGATTTCATCCTTGAAGACTCCACCGTGCGCGTTACACGCCTTCCTGATTGCATTTCTGACAGTACTCTCCTCCAAGTGAGTTGGTATTCCAGAAATGACAAGCAAACGGCTGTGAGCTGTGGGTCCTACTAGTGCCTGACATGCATCTGCTACAGCATCATTTGTCACACCCAACCCTTGCGGATCCTTTTTCGTCAGGTGTCTGAGAATGATAAGCAAAGTCAGTGCTCTATGAAACCATAACATATCCTCAGGCTTGCTTCCTCCTATATTGAGGATTGCAGCATCTGTTTCAGCTGCTCTGGATGAAGATCTTTTGCCTGAAGATGATGTCTTTTCTCGCTTCATTTTGACTTTTTTCCTCTTTGACAGTAAGCTTGGACTCTGGGGTGTCTGTCCTGGAGAAGATGAAGATGAGGAAGAAGAGTCACTAAGATTTGGTGCACTCGTTGAAGATATCACATTAGCTGTTACACTCATATTGATAGGTAGAGTTACTTCTGCTACAGCAAGGCAAACTTCCATCAGAGCATGAAAGTATGTTGAAAATCTTCCTTGGTCAGCTGCTCCGACACCAGAACCACCGCATGCATTTCCAGACACCCAATTTTGTGTTTCTTCATCATACAGCTTGTGGAGTTCTGACTGCAGGGCCATAAGCATAGCTAGGCAGGGATTAAGCTGAAGGGCAATAGAAGATGACAATCCTGCAGGATTTTTTTTCTGTTCCAGATTATGAATTTTGCGAAGCAATTCAGCCAAGAGATGAAATATCAATTCCTTCACAGATGCTGCCATGTCAGTTGTCCATAGAAAGTTCCCTGTGTGTGAAAGACAAGGCACTGGAGTCAGCACTGTGTCATTATTAGTAGCTTTACTGTGAGAGTTGCAACAGTAACACTGAAAAAGCAAACAACTACATGTCATTCCAAAGGATGCATGTCACTAGAGAGAGAACCAGGAAGACTGCTTCAAAACATGCATGTAAATAGCTTTTTTTTCTGTGAGTATAAGGAAAATTTTAATATAATGAAAAAGCTCAGAAATTCCATCATTTTTCTTTTATTTCTTCTCTTTCAAACCCTCAAGCTGAACCAGCACACTATTTCAGCTCATCGCTAAGTAAAAACACTGCATTCTCACCTAAAAATTCCACTACTTGCAAAAGAACTGAAGGAGGAATAGTATCCAGTTCATCTTCTGATTTCCCATCCACATCTTCCAGTTTCCAAGTTAACAGCTGTTCTGTGAATGCCATTGCCAGGGGGAACTCAAGGGGAAGAGAATGCAAGACCAGCACAGCTCCAGGAGGAGGAGACACTCCTAAGCAAAAAGGTCAGAGAAAACATGTATCATGACTCCATGCCACTTCTGATAGTACAGTTAAAAGATGTTTAAATTTTATTGCTTTTTACCTAGTTTGATGTGCACTTTGTCTGTAGGAGTGATTACTGAAGGGTACTGATTGGTTGTTGGGGGAGGTGTTAGGCCTGTGTTGGTTGGAGAGGCGTCTCGAGGGTAACACACTGCCTCAATCAGGTTTAACTGGCCATTCCTCTTAACTTTGTGCCCCAGCCCGTACACAAGCACCCGAGCCCAAGGAGCTTTATACAGGGAAGAACTAAGAAAAGAGAAAGAACAATGTGGCTTCAATATAATTAGCTACCAAAAATCTCAAGCCAGTGACAGCAACATTAAACTCCTTGCAATATTTACCCCCCAACACTCAGAAAATGAGTCTATGAGAAGAGAAACATCTGCAAAACAAGCACCTGCATACTCAGGATTCACAGAGACTCAAGCAGCACAGGCAGCAACGTCTTTCATCTTTGTCATTCTCAGACCCTCAACAACTGACTTACTCTTTGCGGAATCCAGACTGGCTTTCTTTACAGGACACAATTACAAACGCAGCCCCAGGAAAATTAACATCCATGTTGACTTTGGATTCCGAAATTGGGAATTCCTCAGCAGGAAACTGTTCTGGTGCAGTCTGTAATGCAACATTTCATAATGAAAGCCACCAGGCAGCAGCAACAAACCACCTTCCTCCTCTTTTTCAAGTAAAATATATCACTATAAGTAATGATGTAGCGTGAGGCTTCTTCATTTGAATATGATCTGCTGTACTGCTACTGCTTATGCTTTCTGTGTCCCCAGTACAACCAAAATAGTTGTACAATCCAGCTAGAGAAACAATTCAGTGTGACAGACACTATTAAGAAAGTTGTGATTCTGCGATTACAAAAGTTAGAATCACATACAAACCAAGGGCTTCTTACACAGAAGGCAGGCCCAGAGAACAACAGTGCTTTCAAGAAATTACTAAATATTTTACCTGCAAAAAGGAGCAGATCTGTTTAGTGAGATCTAACAGGCTCTCTTCTCCTTGATGCAGTGTTCGAGTGATGGCAACTGTAAGCCACTCTCTGATGGCTTGCGAATTGCCCTGGTAGAAGAGGTCTGTGGCAGCACAGTTTTGGGAATGGATGCAATGTTGCAGTGACTGGGCCAAAAGAATGGAACTTGAACTGATTGTTCCATCTGTAATAAGTAAAACAGAACAAATTTGGAGATCAAATTTTTATGCACTCTGTGAAATAGGCAATGGAAAGATAAGTTCTTAAATACTTGGACATTACAAGCTGTTACTTTCATTCCTGAGCAAGTGCAATCCTCTTTCCAAGTGTCAGCAGTAGAAACAATCCTTCCAAGACCAAACCTACTTCCTAACATAGTTGGTTCCAGATGGGCTAGCCCTCTAAATGCCAGCTGTATTTGCATCTGCCTTACAGCCACCCTTAGGGAGGCCTGTCAGACATATGCTGAGCTGTAAGAGTTCACAGCTGCTTTGTTTTGTTCCACATGTGAAAATAGACATCTTCATTTACTGCATAAATACAGCGAAGACAAATGATCAGCTTTCTTCTACACTCATTCTATATGAGGTGAAGGCAGCTTTATCTTTCCTCAAGCTGTCCCTATATACAGACAAGACAGCTTTTGAGTGGCTTTGAGTGGTACCAAGCCAACATCTCATGGTTGTCACTCCAGAGCTAATAAAAAAAATCAAAATGCAGTGCACAAAGGAGTGGGCAATTCACCAAAGTCCCAATCTGGAAATTGTATATATTAGCAGAATCTGGATTAGACTACTTTTAAACTAAAAAAAGGAAAAAGAAAAGCTTGTATAATTATTCTCAAAGCCATGCAAAGTAATGCTGTACTCTGCAAAAGGTTGTTACAATGCAGCATCTGTTAGAAGTAGCCAAGTTTCAAAAGTCATTGAAGGATTTAAGTCCACTCTCTCCAATGGCAGCTATTTGCTTTCAATTATTAACAGCCTATGTTTAGCATTTCCTCTTTCCTCCTTATGTCTCAGCCACATTATGCATCTCTTTGCATGCAGAATAGCTTTGTCACAATAAGTGCCTTTATTAACACTCACTTGAATTAGCCCAAGATCCTTTTCCATGATTCAGCACATACATTCTCTAATCAGATCTGTGATTCCAGTAGGAAAAGGACAAACCACTTTGTGAAATGAAGAATAGTTGAGTTTTGAAAACTGAGACCCAACTGGCATTTAGTTTCCTTACAGGCATCCCATACGGATACTTCCCTCACCCCCACCCCACTCCCCTCAACAGAACGCCAATGGCAACAAAGGAACAGCAGCACTCTGAATGGAATCTCAGGAGAGTCTCTGAACTTCCTCGAGCACACAAATTCAATCATTAGCAAGAATTTAACTTCAGTATCATATCACTAAGGTAATAACATCAAAGAGCCCGTTGAAACAATTAACAATTAATTAGTGTCAAACTTCAGATCTCTTCTGGCCACAGAAAACTACTGTATCAAAGAAATTGCTGTGATAAAAATCAGTGTTTACCAGGAAGAGGTGGTGCAAGAAGTTGGTTGGATAGCAACTGCAGGTGCTCCAGAGTGATATCACGGATAGCGGGGATATGAAACAGACGGGTAAACATATGTGGAGATTTGGGGGCAAAAATATTGAGGAGAGCCATGCGGCAGTACAACTTGGCCAGCGCAGCTTCACTTCTCAAAAGCTCTCTAGAGAACACAAATATCAAAACATTTGCTTCAACACGCTTAACACACAATCCAGTAAGCTGCTTTTGAATCCAAGCACAGTTTATTCCCATTAATGGTTCAAGTAAATCCAAATCTTTTTTAGTCAGCCCACCTAATTCCAGTACAAAATTAAGGCTTTTGAATTAGACGTTTCACAAAGTGAGTCCAGAATTCTTGAGCCCTCACAGATCAATTGACTGATGGGACAAGAAATAAAAGCTTCAAAGAAAATACCTGTTAGACAGATACATATAAAACCCCTTTCACATGGTTAAGTCTTACTCAGCATTTAAGAAAACATGCCTGTCCTCTCCTCTCTGATGTCATTTCAGCTTTTTTTTTGTAAATTTAAGCCCCAGGAATTGCTCAGGTTGTGTAAAACCAACTGCATGTTAGTGATGTTTAAAAACAAAGAAACAAGGTCTTTTACTGCTTCATGTCTTTAAAATCTTAGGGAGAAATATACTCATTTAAAAAACAACTGTTTTAGTAAGAGATCTTCATACAAATCAGATAATATGCTCTCATGAGTTTAAGTGCATCTTCCCTACAAAAAATCCACATACAATAACATTGTAGATTGAGTCAGTAAAAGCTCTCCAATTTTGTTTCTTTTCTTTACCTGTGAATTTGGATATTGGTGTTGTCCAGGGTAACCAATCCATTTGTTGCAGTCCTCCTATAACCGGCAGGTGGCCTTTCTAACATGTCAATAGGATACCAGTATCTTACCAGAACTCCTTCACTTCTGAGATAGGTCTCTACTTGCACCAATTCGTTCACCTGCAACACCAAAAATAACACTGTAAAACACAGAAACTGCGTGTTTTTTTTCCTTCAGAAAAGAGCACCAAATCAGTATTGTAAGCACTTCAGTACACTTCATCATGACTGCACATAAATGTGTAAATGCTGACACGTTAAATGCCCTTCCCAAGCATCTTTACTCACTGAATCAACATCCAGCACAACACCATGAAGACCAAATGTCTTCAGCATTCCCCGAATAGCAAACTTGGGTAAAGCTGTTCCAACAGCACTGCTGGTAACGTTGTTACTGTCAGGAGAGCGAGTCACAACAGTGAGACCTGGGCAGAAAATAACACAAGGCTCAGCATCTTCCTCAGACTAACAAATTACAAATGACATCCCAGGCACCAGAACTCCCTGGCTTCTTATTGCTTAATATACTCTTCTGCTGAGTTTACCTTTTCGTACTTTATCGATTGTAAACTTATTTGCTTCATCTTTGATATCCTCAATAGTAGGAAGGTAGAGATCTCTTGGGATGCCTCCGTTTTCCTCATACAGGAATTCTACAGTTTGTCGTGCAATATCAACCATTCCTGGCAGACAGAAAGGAATGCTAGTTAATCTTCCCCCTCTACTTGAAATAAATACTCTTGATGGGCTAAAAATTACTCTTCTCATTAATGTCATAAGCAGATGAGATATCTAATTCCTTAGAAAATTCTTTCAGTACATATGATAGATAGGGAGCAGAGCTTTCCTGACAGAGACTCATCAGAGCTCGAGCTTCTCGCTTCTCACTCAGCTCTTACTGTGACTTTCCCACAGATGTGTCATATTGGCAGATGTGGCATACTGGTATATTGTATTCGCTTACAAATTCTCTTTTACTAAAGCTCCTCAAAAGTTTCATGTGTAGATAATTCCTTCCCAAACCATTATTCCAAAGTATTTCTGGATCCATATATAATTTCAGGGCAGTCAGATTTTTCCACAATTTCTAAAACCATTTTCCTTGTTTAAAATAAGCAATGCAAGTAAAAAGGTTAAGCAGGCTAAATTCATGACCTCAAAACAAATTCTAAGTTCTTGGCAAAAACAGCAAGTGAAAAAATGTATTTTCCAGTCCTGAATACAGCAAGACAAACAAAACACAGATGCTACGATGTGCAGTAATGGCAAAGATAAAACAACTGCATGAAATGAAACACAGCCATACCTAACTGTAAGGCTCCTTTAATTTGATCCAGCCCAGATTTCCTTTCAGCCTCATTACGGAATCTTCTTCTAATTGTAGGGAAAACTTTAGTTTCCCAGGCTTTAACCAGCAGGGCATAGTGGTCCTCCTGCGGAGAAGAAAAACATTTAGAGTAACAAAAAGTAAGAAAAGTTATTAATTACAACTGTACTTTCCTTAAAATAGCATTGTAGCAAGAAAGTTAAAAACCTGAATTATAAAGATCCATATTTAGACTACAAGGGATAGCAAGCAGTGCTTGCCACACTGCTCACCCTGGGAATATCATCATCATCGTCATCATCGCTTTCATCATCTGCAATAGGAGGGGGATGAGGATCAGGCCCTGATGTGATGAAGTTCTCATAGCTTAGCTCCATTTTATAGTGACAAGACGTGTCACTGTCATATTCTGCAAAATACATACAAAAATCTTGAGACCACAACGTGCTAGCAGGCATGCAGAACTATTTAGTGAGATTTTTAAGATATGTTGCATCTGTGGAAAGGAAGATCAACTAAGATGATTATTTTTAATTGCCTTGTCTTAAACAAAATAAGCACATAGTTGCCAATAAGTACTGTACTGCTTTACCTAAACAGGCAGTATCTACAAACAGTCAGAATGTGCTTCAACCCTATTGAACTGATTGTAATTTTTCTCTCAGAGCTTTTTAAAAACATGTTAACCATCACTTTACGTTGTTGAGCCGTAGCAACAGCAGCAATTCTACAGGGAGGTCCATGAGTCCCAGGATCAGAAGCTATGCTGGTGCCAGCATCATTATCGCTATCAGAAGCCATAGCAAATGGCAACGCCTCAAAGTTGGCACTGATTTCTTCAGCTAGGTCAATACACAGATCAGCAGCATTCCTGTGAGCTTGGCCTTCAGCATAGGCAAATTGGCGAGATCCAAAATTAGCACGGACTTTTGTGTTCTGGAACAAAGTACAGATAAAGAATTTAGATGACCCATGGGTTTCTGAGGTCCTCCTCTTTACCATACAGCTTTCCCAGCATTACTGGCTATAAAACTGGATGCAGCTGAGAAAGTATTAAACTGTCAACCACAAACTTTGGACTTCCTTTTTCTTCTCCCCTAGCTTCAAGTCTAGCATATTTAGCCAGTACACTTTGTGGCAAGGTCACCGCTGGGAAAGAATAATAATAACAGAAGGGCTACTAGCACAGAACAATGCAGTGTCATCAAGCTAGCTGCATGTTTAGTGTTCTGTAGGGGAGGAAGTTCCAAACAGTAACAATACAAATATGCACAGTGGGAAGAAAATGAGTGCTCAGAGTAATGCAATAAAGATAAAAGCCACCACTCTACTGTTTTATAGCTAGAAATGTTACATAGAATGGATCGAGCTGGCTTTATCTAATACTTGTGAAAGAGCATTATGTGTTCAGTATGACATTTTGAGCCTTATCTCAATTCGATTACCAAAATGATACATATATCAAAAAAGATATTTATGTTAAGAACTTGCCTTTTTCTGTATGTGAACAATTGGCCACATTCCACCAGAGACATCTTCTAGGTATGGCCCAAGTCGCTGCCCACAATAAGTAAAATAAACTCTGCCTTTAGCAGGCTGCCCTGGTGGGGGAGGAGTTCCTTCTGTTCTTTCCCATCCAATTCCAGCTACATCACCTATCAAAATATATCATCAAAAGAACAGCATGGATTTACCTCGTCTCATCTACAGTTTCCCTTACATTTAAGGAATGTTTTTGATATATCAGTTAAGCTAATTAGCTGTCCTCTTACATACCAGGGGAAAGAGTGACATCCAATCGAACGCTCTTCCACTGCAGCAAGCTGGAGCCATTGTAATGCACTGCTCGCCCATTGCTAAGAATTGATACAAGAAGAAAATTAACAAGAGCTCTGAAATGATTACAGCTCAATAGCAACTGAAGTCTACACAACTAAAATACAGGCAAAATTTTAAATGTACCTGCTGCCTGCCACAACGAGCTTATAATATTCACTCTAAGGAGCATATAAGTGTACTGAACAAGACTGATTTTTGATGTGCATCTCCAACATACTTATGAAAAAGACAGGTGCCCACTGGGTTTGTCCAAGCCCCATCCCGTTTTTCTGCCTCTGTAGCAAATCCGAATGAAACTATTGGACCAGTGTCATCATCTGTATCTCCATAGGAAACTATTTCAATTTCCCAGTAGAATGATGGTGCCTAGAAATAGAAAAAAGTTATTTATAAGCTATAGGTAAAATAGAAAAGTTTTATTTCTCATGCATTACCAAAAAAAAAAAATATTAAGTGAAAGAAGCTGTTGTATGGTTGTCAATTCATACCTGCACAGGAACTGGAGAAGTGGCATAAATGAATGTGCCCCGAGGAAGTCCCCCACCCGCACTTGGATCAGCCAGAAAAGTCACAGCAGCAAGATGTGATGAAAACATGCATGCTCGTACTGGGGGAAACACTCTTGATGGGCTCCAAGTGATTTCTTTGGGCTGTTAACAGAAACAGATCACCCCGGTTTTACTGTAGAAGTCATAGAATCATAGAATCACCAAGGTTGGAAAAGACCTAAAAGATCATCCAGTCCAACCGTCCGAGTCATCTCATAAAATCCATTAATACATTCTTTTATGAAAGGTACATAAATACAGCACAAACTACTATGACTACAATCACAAGACATCACATCCCAGTACACGAACTCATATGAAATGAAACATTTCTAAAAATTCAACCAGCTTGGCTCTAACACCACAGGCAGACGTCCTGCCCTCAGTGGCTCACTCATTTGTGAGGGGCACTATGTTCATCTTTGCTTCTGTGCTCACCTGTCTTCTGTCTGCCTGGAGTGGAGGAGGTGGGGGTCGAGCACAGTCACGATACAACATCCTTAACCTTTCACACTGCATTTCTACAACAGTGAGCCTCTCTCCTGTAACAAGAAACCAAACCAAGTCACGAGGTTTCAAGCAAATCTAGTTACTCTGAATCCAATAATTCCACTTTTATAGCTGTAGTAGAAACAAATGCAGCATTTACATTTAAGATATGTAATCAAATAGTGTCTCATCTAATTATCAAAGAACAGTAAGGACAGAATCCAATTTATACAAGCAATAGTCTTCCTCACGTTTATTTTCTATTTGGTTAGCAAAGACATTATTATGCTAGTTAAGACACAGGTCATCTACAAGGCAAACTTACAGCCCAAAAAAAGCAGGAAGTCAAATTAATTTATGCTTACTGTCAAAAATCAGTATGTTCCCTTTCACACCAGAGATCATCCGCTTGGCTCCTACCCTAACATCCTCTGCCTCAACCATTTCTCCTCTACTGAGAGGCTCTGACACGTTCCTAAACTTGCCCTTGAACTAGGACTTCTGCTGGGCTCATTGCTTACCCTTAAACAAAAAGGAAATCAAGAGCTAAACAAGGAACATAGGTAACCACTGTAAAAAGCAGAAAGGAGATCATAAATAGAAAACACAAGGATAATATCAAAGAATACAGAGCAGCTTACAACAGAAGCAAGTGCAGGGAAGCCTTTGGGTGTACCAGAGTGCTAGTCATAGGACTTACGTCTTCTGTGACACAGTGTAATCATATTCTGGCCTAAACTTTATACCTAATGTCTAAATGATTTAGTCTGATTATTAGCTCTTACGTTACTTCCACAACAGCTCTACAACTATGACAAGACATACAGTGCTGTGGTAGCTTTCATAAACTAACCAGATAGAGGACAAAAAATTGAAATGATTTCAAAAGTTGTTAAGTCTCTGAACATGACAACAAAGCTGCAATGATGTGCTGTATACCTACCAGGGCTGCATTCCTGTGCTACCAAATTAAGAACCTCTACAGCAGCTGGGCACTGTTGAATGAATTCTTCACAGAATGAACTGTCTTCTAACAGCTGAGCCATCACCAGGCATGCTCTTAATAGAAAAACAGTATGTTTGATGCATTACAAAAGCATACACTGAATTCATCGCTGTATTTCCCTCTATTTAATTCTGGACTATTTTTAAAAGACAATGTTTACTGTATTTCTTTGCCTTTTTTTAGCTATCCATTGGAACTTCTACAGTGTTAGCATTCCCTCCCCTCCTAGCCTCCACCTGCATGAAGGTATCTGCTCAGTGCACTGCCAGTATTACAAGGGGCACTTCATTTCTGGTACTTTCAACAATGTCCAGGCACAGCATGTAATTAAGGAAGCATACAGGAATTTTTGTGCTGTCCCTGTCATGTCAATACCAACAGAAGAAATACAAGAACCCATGCAATTTGCTTGAACTTTTGTATGGCATCAACACAGACTGGAGTGCAGCACAAAAACAACAACTCACCTGGTTCTTATTTCAGCAAGGAGCCGGACCACTGCCATTACTGGAGTTGAGCCATCTCCTGTTGCAGGAAGTGAGGTGTGAATAGATAGACTTCCCTCCTGAGGAAGCAACATGGACTGGACTGCCTGTACTACCTTCTCAGTAATGGACAGTTTATGAAGAGGCAATGCCTGATGGTGGGGGGGCACGGTAAAAAGTTAAATTCAAGTAGTTAGTTTCTACGAAATGAGGGCGTTTTATTACCTGGAGTTAATTCTCATTTTGTACTATCACAAAACCAGCACCAAACCCCAGCCAAAGAAGGAAAAGAAACCCCACCACAGTATGCAAAGGAACATCTTTATGCACCAAAAGATGAATATTCGTATTACTTCAATGAGAACTTAAATACAGATATTGTTAAGAGATGTTTAAAATGAGGCAAACTTCAGCAAAACAGCTTTAATCAAAAATGAAACAGACTTTTCACATGCTTCAGATTAATCGCCAGTAGAATTTTTCTGTGAAGAAAAACCAGAACTGATTTTATACTTAATACTATATTTAATAAGCTACCGTACCTCAGATCTTGGAACACAGAGCCTAGATAACGGAATAGTTAAAGTGTCTGATGCTTGTGAGGTCTTTCTACTGTCTATAGTGGTAGGCGGAAATTTGACCGTTGCTATACCTTCTTGTTCATTAATAGATGCCACAACTCCAATGCTTCCTGCTATTCCTTTACCTAAAACCTACAACCAAAGAAGGTACACAAATTTCAGGATTCACAAACAAAATGCTGAGTGTTAACACCTCGCAGACTCAACACACAACTGCAGTCTCCACAAGTGTTACTGAAACTGCTTCACATTTGCAGGCAACCTGCACACTGCTTTGCAGCTATGCCAAAGCAGGCAAAACACGGTCAAAAGAATCAACTGTCATCTAAAAGTACAAGATGTGAAAGGTGGCAGATTACCTGAACTTCAGAACCGATTTTAATTGTCTCCTTAAAGCCACCTAGAGCACAAAGAGCAGCTACTGCCTGTCGAGCAATTCTTTGAAGTTTAGCAAGCTTCCTTCCACTGCTACTTCCATTCTCCAGAATACTCTCTGCATATTTCCCAAGTTGTGGAATGTACATCAGAGCCCGAGACAGAACCTGAAGACAGAAGCAGAAATACCAGATAATGACTTCAAAGCGGAATTCAAACAAAGCCCAACACCCCAAGCCTCCAGCCCACACAGTCTCAGATGAATTATTTTTGTTCTCAAAGTGAATTATGTAACTCCAAACATTCTAAGCCCTCTGAAGTGAGAATACCATCAAAGCCAGCTTTATTCCCTAATAAGTTTTAGAATCAGAGATATACATACAAATTTAGCAAAAGTTTTCCTAGAGGATTCAGCCTAAGCAACAGATCAGGTGTTACTGCTTTTAGAGGAACACAAAAGCAATGTTGGCTAGAAAGTATACAAAACACTTGAGACCTTCAGAGGTCACAGCTGAAAGGACCCAAGGAAAGGTAGAGTAACCAGACCTATGCAAACACATTCATTATCAGAGTTACAGTTGCTGACAAGTAACAACAAATTCTTTGCTACTGGATAATTTCTTACTATGTGTCTGGCATCTTTGGTGGGATAGATACAGATGACTAGAAAGGGAAGCTGCCATGCGATTACACATCTTTGTTAAAAGCATTACAAACAGCAAATTGGAAAGGAGTAGCTCCTGCAAAACACTAATAATTAAGTCCTCTTGATTACTAAATATATGTTTGATTACAATTTGATAACTGATCTTCTGTTTACTTACTTTTTCAGCAGTTGTTGTCCATATTTGAGCTGCATTTGATTCTGGTGCCATCAACAAGCTATGTAGCAAAGCAATCACTTCTGCTGCCATGCTGTTTGCAACGTGACCACTGATGAATGGTCTTACAGGGTCAGTCCTACACACAGCAAAGGGAACAACGCGCAAAACAAGAGAAGGAAAGAACCTTTAGCTGCCAGAACAATATATGGGACAAAAACAGGAAGTTCATGAATCTCCAAGCTATTTTCTAGGGCACCATAAATACCGGTGTATAAAAATGTAGAATGTCTGCTAAGTTCAGAATTGCAGTGACCTACCTGGCAAGCTCAGAATTTCTCTCTCTGCAGATAGATGTCTGTGCAGTCTTCTTTTTGTCCCCAGTGGACATCCCACTGGTTGCTTCTGGATTGACGGTTTCTATGGGTGGCCCAACACTAACTATCAGACCAGACTGAGCCCACTTAGTTGCCTTGCGAAGAGCTGCAGCAGCTTCTTCTGTGATAACTTCACAGCAGCCACTCTGAAAATACAGTTGTGAGAAGAGAAATATTAATGTTAGGTCTATTTAGCTATACTACGTTGGCATTTAACTCTCCTCCCTCTGTGTATAAGTACTGTGAACACATCAAAACGTCCTTCTGTATATATATTACGTCATGAGAATTTTTCTAATTGATCTACAAAGATTAGAGACCAATATGAATTGAGTGTTTTTAGAAATTCTAGTCTTAGCTCAACAGCACATTCCTCTTTTCTGACCAAAAATGCAAAACCAAAATGAGTAAGATCTTCTGAATATTTCTATACAAGCATTCAAAAGCATATCTGAAAATATATGCAAAAACTGAGTTTAAATAGGTGATTTAAAATTCACACCAAGAATGCACACTGAACTATTATGGAAAATGAATATTAAAGCAGCTTAAACATGACATACAGCAGCTGGAGAAAATATTAGTTGAAATTTTATTTTTGCATCTGCCACTATTTACATCAACAACTACCTACTGCTAACATGACATACAGAGCTGTCCTTCTAATGTGCTTTGCAAAATAAAAGAAAAACAGAGAACAATATACAATGAGGGATTTAATATCAGTTGAAACAAAGTACTCCAACTGGTCATCAGTTCAATAACTGTTTCTTTTCTTACTTTAGTCATATCACGATCCATTTTCACCACCTTCTCCATGTTGGCTCCAGTTCCTAGTCGGAATGGGCGACCTTCTGAGCTACTGTTAGAGTGAAAACAGAACACATTAGCTTTACTTGCATTGGTGGAAGAAGGCATCTGAACTATACAGACTAATTTAACCTCTTATCTTTAAACGATTTTAAATCAAATTCCGCAACAGAACTGATCAGCAGTAAGAGAACTACTTGATAATTAAGGATGTACCCAAGCATACTGTAATTTGTAAAAGGAATTATTATTGAATTTAGCTATTTGCTAACAATTTAGGTGCTGAGTTAATCTTCCATCTAACACTTAAAAATGCACTTTTTAGCATCATTTTAAGGCATGAATTCAAAACTGCCTCAGAGTGGGAAGAGACGTGACAAACACTGCAAAACGCAGGAGGTAATAAGGTCGACAGCTTAACATTCAGAAATCTTAATATGAAGTCATATCTGCCTGGATTTAAGAACATTGAAGAGGCTATAATAGCAAGTTATTAGCCAGTGTATGCATTAAAAACAGAGCTTTAAAGCCATTTTGTTTCAACAGTTCTGTAAATCCTACGTAGTCTGCAGTATCAATTATGACAACGCATTCACTTTTTCTGATGCAACACTATTTAAGTAGCTAACTTTTCATGTGCTTTTTTCAGACACATCAAAACGTTCACATGTTCTAAGCCAAAAAGAAAAACGTCACACTCCATCACAGCTTCCTTCTTTTATACATTTATGTACAGTCTCTTTCAGCTTTGCTGCTCTGATCAGTAGTGAAAACAAAAGAGAGAAGTTCAAGAAACATTTAGATCCCTTCTGCTACTACCTCACCAAAGATTCAGTATAGCAGTATATATTTTTATCCACGTAGGATTATGCTGAGCATATGAACAGTTCTTGTACTGCCTTATTGTTTACCAGGAAATACAACATACTGAGAAGACATCTTGCTTTCCCACTTTGAACTATGCCTACAACACATTCTTCTACAGCTGTAGTGCTTAAGAACTTAAAAAAGGAATTGGTTGTTAATTCCAAACGAATGAATGCAGATTACCTCAGTAATGGCTGAAGCACTTCATGGGATGACTGGTCTTCCCGTTTATGGATGAAAATAGAAAGTTTGCCATCCACTGCCTCACTTTCTTCTCCAGGGTCTTTATCACCTTTTATAGAACTCTTAGGGCTGCTTTTTGCTAAAGCAGTATCTGGTTCAGAAGCAGTTGGAGAAAGAACTGTCTGGCATCCTTGAAGTGAAAAGGAATGAACAAATAAACAGAGAGACAGACAGTATGAGAGTTGTCAACAAGCTTTCTTGTCCTCAAAACTAGCACTGAAAACCCTTAAGATGCATCTAAAATGTCACTGCAACACAAGAGAGTGTGACAGAAATACCATGATCTTTGAACACTGACATATCACGTACTTTTTCCTACTCAAGCCTTCTGCCAGACTTGCTTAGCAATTTCTCAAATTAGCACAACATCAAAAGATGGTGGTACCTGGTACTACATAGTCTGCCAGCTTTGCTAAGAGCAGAGATGCAATCTTGGAGGCTGGGTCGCTGGGATCATCTTGTTCACTGTTCAGGGAGGGCACAGAGTAACTCCAGGGAGGCAGTTCTACATTTCCACAGTCTTCAACACTCATGAGAGGTAGAGCAGCACGACACAACTGAAGGATTATCAGAACCAACTTTGGAGAGGGACGCTGATCCAAGAGAAGTGACAGAAGTTTGGACACACAGGCTGGCTGGCTCAGGATTGCTTTACCTATGTGACTCCTGAAAGTGGAGGGAAAAAAAGAACTGCTGTTAAAAAAAAAAAAAAGGAAAACTTGATTGCAAACTTGAAATAAAACAAATTTATTATTTAAAAGACAATTTAAAAATCCAACTGAAAAGACTACAATCGTAACACTTGATAGCACCACTTAGAAACCAAGTCCAAATAAGACTCAGTTCATACAATGATTTGAAAGTTACCTTAGTTTTGTTAAGTCAAAAATAACTGAAGAAAAAGAACACCCACCTGCTTTCATACATAGAAAAAAAAGTTTTCACAAAGGCCTAGTACCTTGACAGGTCATTAAGAAGACTGAGAACATCTTGAAGTGCATCATTTCCTGCAGCTTGATTACCACAACACTCTGTAGCTCGTGCAAGGTGATTGGTAAGGAGGCTGGAGACCTGACGAGCCAGACCAGAGTGAACAGCTTCTGTTGAACCACCTTTAACAGTAATTCAAGAGCACAAAGTTACAAATAACAAAAACAAACATATAGAACTGCAAGTTCCTTTTCCATACACTAAATACAGTAATGTATTTTGTCTAAATGTGCTGTGGCCAAACAAAAATACATCACAACTTCAAGTAAAAATAAAGCCTAATACAACAAATACAACATTTGCATCCAATGAGGAAATAGCCATATGTCTATCATGGGTGTGAATCTCAAAACAGGAGAAATACACAAACGATTGTGCAAGGTCTCCGGGCTCTGTCACACCAGGCAGAGCCAAGTGGCAGACATGAAATTACCCACAGCACACACACACTCCTACGAGCGTGGTTACAACGCAGCTCTCTTTATGCAGGAAAAATGGCTGCACCGCATAAGAAGTTTTTCTTCATGTCTGAAGCAGAAACAATTACCCAAAGAAATGAGAGCACAAAAGAACCCTCGGACTACAGAAGAATTAACAACCAAAAACAACACAAAACCCCAGAGAACACCAACAAGAATGCCAACTTATTTTTGTATCTATTTGTATAAGGAACAAAAAAGCCATTAAGTTAGCAGTAAGAGAACACTATTTTAAATCCACATTTACACCACTTCTCACACAATAAAGCACACTAACATAAGTCCAGCTGGCAGCATTCCTACCTTCTTCTTTTTCCCATTCAACACAGCGATTGGCCAGCACCTGAAAGGCAGCCCAAGCCATGGTGGCCACCTTCTGCTTCTTGGTCTGTTTTTCATTTGAACTGGATTCTGTCTGGCTGCTTAAGCTGCAGAGCCTGTCCATGAGCTGTACCAGCCCACTACGTACCAAACACTTCTCTTCACTCCTGCATGAGGAGAGAAATTTAGATTTCACCAAAGCAACTTCCCAGTTAATAACAATAGATCCAAAAAGAACCAGATGGTTTTATTTCTTCCTTCCCCTCACCACATAAAATCCTATTCTCAGAGAAAATTTAACAAAACGTTTTCAGATTTTTATTTTTATAACGACTACTATGTTTATATTATATAACATTTCCCCTTAAGGTAAAAATCTAATAAGGACAAATGCAGATCCTTCCCTTCCTACGTGAAATATTGCATACCTTGTGTAAGGTATAGTGCATAAGAGGCCAATGCTGTTTGCACAAGCAATGGGGTAGCGAGCACACAGCGAGACCACGGACGTCATAGTCTCCCCAAAAGCTTCCTGGACTTGTTCCACCATCCCACCACACGTCAGCTCTTCAATTCTGTTGGTGGTAAGACATTTGAAATAACGGTTTTTTTTAAGTTAAATAAAGCAAACTTCCAAGCATAGCTTTACAAAAGTTACGATATATTATGAATTACCCAAAGAATATTTAGAAATAAACTGCAAATCTTTTTTTTTTTTTAAATATGAGATATATGTAAACAAGATAGTATGGGAGTTTTACCTAAAATATGACTAAAGACAGATAACAAAATACTTGCAAAACATTTACCAAATATAGATGATGGAGTATTAGTACTGGCTGCATTTACTAATAGCATCTAATTAAAGTGAATTTAGTGTCAGTCAAGATAATATCCCATACCTGTAGGCATCATCTCAGCATGAAATAAAAAATCTACTGCCAAATAAACACTATTAGGAAGTTTTTCATCCCTACAAAGCCTAACACAAGTGGGCATTACAAGCTTAGTTCTGCAAACCTGATCTCTCAACCTTCGAGGCACTTCTCACAGTCTGTCTCACGCAATGCAATTTGACATTTTCTACAGAGACCAAAAATATTATTTTCAGAGCTACAAACAAACCTTGGTCCTCCTTGAAGTACCATGGTCACAGGGCCCACGAGGTGTGTCACCCCACCAACCCGCACAGCCGCAGTCAGCAGCTCTCTCATATGCACTAAGGCTTGCTTCCTCGTGTTCCCACGCCGCCACCTTGTCTGAGCAGCCAGCAGAAAACTGCTGCTGGATACCTACAACATTGGTTTGTTGGTGAGACACAAGCAAGACACACCTCTCCTCAGCAAACAGGAGTTTGAATTCAAGAATATGGCAGCTTAGCAGATTTAAAAGGGCATACCGCTTGGTCAGGGTTAGTTCCAATGAAAGCAAAGAGCTGCCCCAGTAAGACACTGTATGTAGGTTTATCTCTGCTATCCTCAATGGCCAGTGATTGCAGAAGAGTGAAAGAGCTGCTTCTGTGGCTGGTAACGTGGCGTCGCCTACAGGCATACACAATATTAGATATGAGAACAGAGAGTCAACACCATTAAAAAAAAGTGATATGCTTCCAAAGTTTATAATGTTTTTACCAACACAAGCCACGTTATTGTGAAGCAGCTTAGTTGAATAAAGCCTTGTATACCTTTGACTTGATCGAGCAAACTCAATATCTTCATTACCAATCATTTCTAAGTCAGATGGTGCTGACATACTGCGAAGGAAGACGGGCTGGCGCACTGCATGAGATATCACTTTTGTTTCAGATGCAGACTTACAGGCTGCAATATTACATAACATGAAAGCACATTACTCCGGTGTAGTAGGTTATTTACAAACTGCTTTTGAAAATCATTATAGCAACAATGAAGAAAACAAAAGTTCAACTTAATTTACTGTAGAAGAGCTTATTTAATTTGAAAAAGTAAATACAGTTCAATTTTGAGAGAAAAGAAGAATAAATTATATCTTTGAGACAGAGGAAAATAAGAAAGAAGTACAATACTAGAAGTGAAATATTTACCTGGAGTCTCTGCAGGGGTTCCAGATATACTTCTTGTGATACCAGACTGGGCTGCAATAGTGACATGCAGCAACAGCTCTGCCCTGTTCATCAAGCTTTTAACTAATGCTTTTGTTTTTGCTAGGGGGTGATAAGTCCTCTGTATCAGTGAATTCACCTCTTGAAAGAACTTCTCCCTGAGATTGTGATAAAGGAAAATAGAATTACATTGTAAATGTAATTAAAAATACAATTACATTGTAATGCCTTCTGAAATACTACAAGAAAAAATATTTTAAAGACAGCATCACAATATTATTTATGCCTACAAATCAGGAAAAAGGTAGTAACTAGACAATTTGTTACATCAGTATTCATAGCTGTAGATACTAATACTAATAATTTAGGCAGGAAAATTAAATTTAAAGTATTTGCATTTACATATGGAAGTTCATTTGAATGTTTTCGTTTCCAAAGATTGCTTTTTCCCTTTAAGCCTCCAAGCCTTTCAATGAATTTAGTAATTGTTTTGAAAACATTTAACAATGGTGTGAAAAAGCAGCCGATAAGTGTCAGAGGGCACACTGAGATTTGAAGGCCAACTTCATTAAGCATTTTATGCACAAATGCAACTTCAACCCCGCGCACTTCATTACAGAACTCACAGAAACTTTGCAACTACTTAAAATACAGTGTGCTCAGCATCCAGCTACCAACCTCAATGCCAGGACCACATTCTCAAGATCGCTTCCATCAAAAGAAACTTCCTTCATAGAACACAGAAGTTCCAGTTCTTTCATCTTGCTCTAATCAAAGTGAAGGAAAAGGATGAATGCGTATTGAAAGAGCAGTAAGAAGCATGAGCACACACAGCAGCCACAATGCTTTACCTCATTGAAGTGATAATCATAGAAGAAGGGAACATTGTTCTCCAGCTTCCCATGCATGGCGTCATCGACCTCACTCTGCCATTTCTGTTCCAGCTCAGCCACACTCTAAAGAAATAAATAACACTGCAGATGCCTATTCTTAAGGAATACAAGGGCTCTATAAGGAAAAAAGTACTTTCCGCGTTTTTTGATTTCTAAAATGCTCCTAATACATCTTTATTCTCAAACAAACTAAAAAACCCTTTTATTTGTATAGTTTTGTACCTGTAATTGTCTCTCCATGGCATTTAGCTTCTTAAAAGTCTCTCCCATAATTTTACAGAGTAAATCATATTCTTCAGCATGTTCTTCCTGATACTGGAAGTTTATCAGGGACTGGAGTGCATCAACCAAATTCAAATGTTTAATCACACATGAAACTACCATCTCCTCCATTACTTCGGGCTGAATCACTTCCCTAGGGTAGAGGTAAAGCAAGACATGATTGATTAAGCAAGAACAGACAAACTTGGACAACTCATGTTTACAGCTTGTTAGACACTGTAATCACAGACAGGTACTTACAGCATTTCAGATGCACACCACCAAGCTGACAGGCAGGCAGGTTTTTTTTTTGGTTTTTTTTTTTTTTTAATAAATACTTACTTTGGTAGCAAACATCTCAAACAAAAACCAAGTTAGAAAAATAAAGCAATGACTACTTACTTTATGCTAGGTCTAAATTGAGGCCGAGCACGTCCAGAAATTTCCCTGAGTTTTATCATGATTCCTGGAGGCAGCCTAATCCTAGGCAGATCAAAATAGTGTCCAATGGGAGGCACTAGCACATCAGAAGGATAAGTAAATTCTCTGTCCTCATCTATAGTAAGAGGCAGTGGAGAAGGACTTGGTGTAAGGGCTGGAGATATTACACCATTAGCTTCCACCTGCCACTGGCACCTGAAAACATAAGCAAACAAGAAAAGGATGTGGATTCTGGGTTTTTTTTCCCCCTCAAAGTCTTCCTCTTCATTCAGAAAGAAGTGTTAGAGGAAAAAACACTACAGAGACTTATACACAGCTTTATTTCATAACACTGTAAGTTTGATAAAAGCCACACGTCCCAGTTCTCCTCCCCTTACACTAAAGGAAACCTCTATTCTACAGAATATTTCCTCCATTTTGAGCAACACAGAACCACTGAACAAACTGCATCACACCTTAAACACGGGACTTGAGCACAGCTACACAAGTCTTCCTTCAGGAAATGCAACATCAGATAAAATTTTTGCTTGTTTACCTTTGTAATAGTTTAGATCTTAGAAGCTCTTGACAGGTTTCTTCATCTTTGGTAATTTCTGGCCCATTGTATAAAATCCGAAGCATAGAACAAGCTAACACAGAAAGGCCAAGTGCCAGGTCAACTAAGAAGGGCAGGCCTCCTGACACGTCCTCTGAAGACTCCTGCAGTAGGAACAGCGATGAGTTGCACCAAACCACAAAGTCCTTCCTCGCATATTTCAAAATAGTATATCTTATGGAGAGATATACTGAAAAAATGCCTTATTGATTAAAAGCAATATATTAAGAATAACTCAAAACAATAAATAAAAAAACAGCGAAGTTGGTTTTGGTTCAGTCAGTCCTTGGCCTGACTCTATCTCATCACACAGACCTAGTCCTAACTCCTCAGTAGCAGGATTCAAGTTCCCCCCACTCTTCTTTATAGCCTGGTATCATTATAACCATTTCTGTAGAGAAATTCTCATCTATAAGCAGCAGTGGATGTTAATGTGACTTCATCCAAGCCAGTGCCAATGACACAAGATATATCAATTTGGCAATAACTGTCTTCATAAAACATTAAGCATGCTACATGCCAAAGGGCGTCTCTAGTTAAAGATGCTAAAACTTAGATCCTATACACTTAAACATACGTCCAAAATAAGCTATTACTCTTCTAAATTTTAAAATTCAACCTCAGTTTTTAAGTACATTTCTGTTTGATCTCAAGTACGTAACAGAAGATAGATTTAAGCTGAACCTGTCATGTTTGAGTACCTGTGCTCGAACAGTGCAAGCAAAGCCCCACATAGCTTTGTCTGGAGTGTTGTGCTCACGACCACTCCTCATTTCAAAGGAGAAGGTGACTGTATCTCCTTCCACCTTAAAATTTTGATGGGGAGGAGGAAGGAAAAAAAAAGAACAAGAGATTTAATTAAGAATTGAGGCAAACAAACAAGATTTTCATAAAAGTGGCTTATTTTATGTATTAATGTTTTTAATGAACATTATTTAGGTATTTCTTTCATCTCCAGTTGCATACTCTGATTTAAAAATATATATTTCCTTTCTGTAAGAGCATCTTTTAGTGGACAATGTGATTTTAATTTTGCTGCTGGCTTAGCATAGTGAAGCAAGAAAGAAAAGTTGTTGGAATCACAAGAAGAATTTATTGGGTCAGCTTGCATTACGCAGCCTCATTTTTCATCAAAATGCTTTCTTCATTTGTCTGCAAAAATCATGCAAGGTGGGAAGACAGCCAAGCTCTTCAAGGAGGAGAATGTCAAAACATTAGAAGAAGATTTTGCTAAGAGTATCACAAAGAATCAAAGCCTGAAAATTCACCAAAATCCCATTATTATGAACAACTGTCTGGGACTGCCTTCCAGATCATTACTTCTTGTTCTTCTTTTGCCAATTCTATTTTGTTACGCATATAAGCTCAGTTCTCACATGGGACAACACAGGAGCACAAATGTGTGAGAAAAGAACCAACACATGGCATACAGTATGAGGGAATGTATTACAGAACTCTTGAAGTACTGAAGTTTTGACAAGTGATGCATTTTTTTTTTTTTACTTTAACTTTTACTGCAAAAAGTATCTGATGTAATCTTAAAACCCAACACAAATGGTTGGAAAGTTGTTATGTTTGCCACTTGTTAAAGGTGACCCAAAATCTAAAAAACAAAAACTGAAAAAAAAATAGCAATCCAAAGAAAACATGCACTGCCTCAGACCGGGCCAGAATTCAACCTACGAAGACGTACGTATGAGAACAGCAGTGTCAGAGGTTGCAGGACTGGAAGACACCTCTAATGAATTCCAGTAAGATGCAGTAAGTAAAACAAAAGCTCAAAGAGAAGCAACACACGCAACAGATGTGCAAGTTTACAGATATGTCCTTGGAAATAGCAGCCCACTTAAGAAGAGTTCTGATCATGGAAAATCATGACACTTAAAAGCTTGAACTTTATTGCTAAAAGGGTTAAAACAGAGTTGACATGATTTCCAGAGAGGATTTTTTTATGTGGAATATTGTGGGATTGTAATACTGTACCTTCACTAAGTCTTTCGGCCAACCAGTTCCTAAGACACTACGGCTGCCATATCCCAGTGTATTGCCTCCATACTCAGCAACCTTCCTACTGTTTGTGTTAGGACCAGCATAGATCACCAACTTCAAAACATAAAATACACTGTTAGACTGTAAGAGAAAAACAAGAAAATCTAATAATAATAATAATACTTAGCACTTACACCGCGCTTCATACTTTCAAAGCGCTTTATCTACATTAACAAATCCTCACAACAACCTTGTGAGGGGAGTTGGCAAGTATTATTATCCCCATTTTACAGATGGGGAAACTGAGGCAGAGAGGAAGTTCAGTGACTTGTCCCCAAGGTCACACTGCAAGTCAGCAGCACAACCAGGAAAAATCCTAACTTCCAGCCCTCATGCTGAGCCAACTAGAACATAGTGCCTCTCTTAAAACAAAGGGATTGATCTTGTTCCCATTGAAGTTTTGTTTTTTTTTTTTTTATCAGCCACTTCACTGGGAACATGATGAGGCTCAAAGTTTTCTGGAGGAACTTAACCAGTCATGAGCAACAGTGATGACTGTCAGTATTGCAGTGTTGATCTGCAATACTGAGGAATACAGGGCAACAATTAGAAAGCTGCACAAGTATCTCTGATCACTTAATGAAAAAAATGAACAGTGCTATCGATTCCTTTCTTGAAATTGAAGACACATGAATTCATGTAAACAAGCCATTTATACCAAAAAAAGTAACTATTCCAGTTCTGCCCAGTTTAAGTAACCTGTACTGATCTACAAAGTAGGCAGCTAGTTTAAATTTTAATAAGGAAACTGAACAACAGGAATAAGAAGGCACCCTGAGAATCTGAGCCATCATGAAATGCATTTAAAAAAATCTGGAAGAGTTGGTTATGAAAGGAAAAAAAAGCCTGTACCTCTGGAGTGAGTACACTCTTCAATATCTAATTACTACCATTTCTGCCATCTGTGGTGAACATTTGTCATAAACAGAGTCTAACTCCTAAAAGAAAATTCTCACTGCTAATCAACCACCATTGGTTACTGTGTTCTGAACCAATACCAGAGGAATCAGGCACATACTTTTGTTTCCACAAGAATAATAAAAATGAAATAGGAATCATTTATCTTCCATCTCAGTACCTCTTCACGTTAATGTTTTTACATTATATAACACTTAAATCTAGTCTTTGCTGTGCTAAGATGAAACTCAAGAACTCCTTTGAAAAGTTACTCACATTTGTGCAATATAGGAAATAGCCCCTCAGCATCCCTGAACTCCAGAACATAAAAGCAAGCAGACTGTAACATTACAGTGTACGTTAGTCTTCTGTCAATAAAAACCTCCTTCACTATCCTGACCACTGGCAGTAAAACACCCAGAGAGCCAAGGGGCAGAAGAGATGAAAAAGAAGTGCTGCTGACAGGAAAACACACAAAAAGAATTTGAGTTGGCATGGGCTTACCTTATCGTAATCATATTGTGAAGAACATCTGTTGTCAAATCTAAGATACAAACAGCGGGCTCCTGGTATGTGCACAGTTTCCTTAAATTTATAGTTATCCCTGACTGGATGAACTGTTTCTACAGTCTTCCCAGCAGCCCAAGGAGCAGGGATCTTCAAGCCTGTAAGAAAACCTGGCTCTTCTTTCTCCTCCAGCATTCTGAAATAACAGTGAGAAATTAGTCCTAGAATTCACACGTGGGTTTGTGCTATATATTCAAACTCCAAATTACACAATGTTTGAAAACAGCTCTCTGTATTGACACAGAGAACGTGCTCAATTTAAACAGAGTGAACTCTATATTAGAAATAACTTTGCTAACTCCAACTCATCACATCTGAACTCTTCCCTCTGGTATACTTAATTTGGATATTGGAAAGCATAAACAAACAATAAGCAAACAAAACTATATAGAGATTCTAACATATGATTGTCAATACTACAAAAAAAATCCCTCTGGACCAGCAAAGTTGTTTATACTGTTACAAAATACACTTTGTATTTCACTGAAGGTAGGAATTTGGGGGAGGGGAAAAACACTTTGGAATTTTCATGTACAATATTATATATTATCACATGTTGATACTGTACATTCTGTTATACTGCAAATAGATATGATAAGCATATTTTATTCAATTTAGCTGAATCTTTCTGTCCTAAGCAAAAATAGTATAGATTTGAGTTCAGACAAGAATTTAATGCAGAAATTAAAACTGTTATATTTCTCACAATAAATTAAACCACTTCATCCCTAAGCTGCACTTCGTGAGCTATCTTCTCACGATGGTCATCCTTTAACCTAATCTATTCTAGGAGCAGCATTTAGAATTAACTCCAAATACGTGAGACAAAAAAACAAACATCATGCAAACATCCTGAAGAGATCAACCACTGAATTCTATATGCAAGGCAATTTTAGAACAAACCACTTTTGTTTTATAAAGGCTTTTATATTTTCCAGTCTGTCTTATTGGCAGAACTGACTGACTTGTATTTACTTTTAGATCACCATTTTAATATTTATTCCACAACAGTCAAATGAGCACTACAGTTAATGGGTTATCCCATGAAAAAGACTCAAATGCAAAATCACCTCTCATCATGTAACAATTTCCCTTTCTGTTCTGACACACCACTGGGAGAACTGTTCAGTTCTGAGAAAACAGGAGACTGAGTTTTCAGCAGCAGTGCAGTCTGCAGGACAAAACATACAATGTTAGAAACATGCAAATAGTAACAAGATCTTATTAAGAATTATATCGTATGCTCTTAATGCCAATTAATGATTACTAGGTACACCAGCTTTTGGAGTTGTGGAGCAGTTTTTCAACTGTAATCTATGCATCACTTCCTGCAGAAAGTTGACAAAAATCTACAGTGTCTTAGAGCACGCATGCAACATCTTTTGTACCATGTAGACAACTGCTGATAGAAAGGCCATACCTGACTTGTATAGAGAACCAGCTGCACCAGCTGAGGCATCAAGGCATCAGCCATGGTCAGGGTTTGCAAATTTGGATGCATCAGAGATGTCAGAAGGACAGGAAGCAGATGACCAAGCATAGTAGCTTTTGTAATTTGTTCCAGGCCTTTTAATCTGAAATAATCAAGGTTACATAGTAACAACTACTTTATAACATACAGAATCACTACTATTCCAAGTAATCTGTTTAACTTTTAACAGACAGCAAGTGATTGAGAAATCAGAAAGCATCTACATTGTATTTAAACAACCAAACTCTATTGGAACCTTGATGACATTACAATTTCTCCAAAACATTAGCATCCCAATTTTGATGTCAACTATTAAACAACAAAGCAGAAGACAGTAAATCAGGAGTTTAATAATTATTCAGAAAATGATAAGCTTCCATTTGGATGGGATGAAAGTCCCCATCAACACAAATGTGTTTGTTCAGTATGTATACCAGGTTTCTAGCACACATAGCTTATGAGGATGTTGTCAGCTGAGAAATTAGATTGTTTTCAGTTATCCCACTCACAAATACCACTGCTACTGACTGAAAACTGATCAATTTGAATAGTTTTCATGATTATGTTGATTATTAGTGCTAGTAGTTCCATCATGGAGAGCCTGATTCTAAATTCTTTAAACAATTAGTGCTAAGCAAATGCTATATTAACATACAGTTCCTACACATTCAAAGCTCAAATCTGAAGTTATAGCATACAGAGTAAGTAGTGCTAATTGTGCTTGCACAATGAGCTGCAGGAAGCAACCACTCACTGTTTTCACATTTACTTGCCTTACCTTTGTTCTCTGTCAGCAATATCACTGTTTATTAGTGCTGTAGTGACTTGCTGCAGCATTTCTAAGACTTCATCACATCCTGTCAGAATTTGCGTAGCAAGAGACAAAATGCTGGTCTTCAGCTCCTGGGTACAAAAAGAGTTAAGATACTTAAATTCTTAGAGAACAAAAAAAGGCAGCAACTGAATAAAATGATGGATTTCCAAATTAAAATAATGATAATGTGACCTGGCAGGCCCGCAGCAGTAGATTCATCCAAGACTTAAATTTGATTAATGCTAAGCCCCAAAGTGCTGGGAGAAACTAGGTGCATGTTACAGGATGCACATCCAGTTTCTAGAGGAAAGGAATCCCCAAGTCCAGCACAGGAGAGAGCTGTTAGCCAGCCAAGGTACAGCACTGGTGACAGAATGTCCTAGCAGGTATGAGGATCACTGCAGAGAGAGAAACTGAACAATGAAAACATGGGTGAATAGCAAGACAGGAGATGTACTACAGTATTTAGCATTTACTCAATGAGCCTGAACAAATAACTTTCAACTGCTGTGGATTACAAGCACACAAAGTCTCAAAGAGAAGCAGACAAAGCCAGCTTAACAATCAGTATCAGAAGCTCAGAAGTCAATGCTGTTATAGAGGAAATATTGCTCTTATAAAAACTGTAAAAAGGCAGCCTGCACACTAGGACAAACACAGCTACTGTGAGTTCGTTCAAGACTATTCCAGCAGTAACATGACATAACATTTTAATAAACCTTGTTCTAGTGCTATTCATGTGATTTCACATGATGGATGATGGTTTACATGGAGACAAAGATGGTCACACATATGCTTTATAGTTAAAACTACAAAAATCCAGAAGCTTGGTAAAGTAAATGAGAAAATTCCTTTCTATGTAAGTCTGAAAAGTACTTTTTTTGGTACCATCTAGATGATAGGGAGGAAAGAGGGTGGAGGGTAATACATTCAGAAACGATTTCCAGCCACTGAGTTCTCTGACTAGCATACATCTATTAAAATACATTTTTATCCTCATGACACATATTTAGGGAAGTATTTGCTCTCACTAACATTAAAAGACTAAAGTTGAGACACTTTAGCTGAAGAACAGGGAAAAGAAGAGTCCATAGTGATGTAACCATACTGAGAGGAAAAGAACTTTCAAAACAGCTTAAAGAGTGCACTGCAGAAACAAGAGGAGTCAGAAGAACACTGACTGTAGAGAGCCATGCTGGAATAAAACTTGGTGTTTACCTGTACCTTCAATGTCTCTCCCTGTAAGGAGCTGTCACTGTCATCATTTTCATCAGGTTTAATCAAAATAGTGTTACTGAGGAGGTGGTTCTGCACAGCCATCAGATACCGCAAGCATGAAGATGCAGCCTTTAACATAAATAAGTACACTTCACATTATCTAAACACTTAAATCAAACTTGATTCAGGCAATCCTTTTACTTACAAGTATAAAAGAAAAAAGTACAGGAGAAGGACAAGCAAAAAGGAGTTCATTTTCATGTTGTCATGAAGTTCTAATGATAGACAAACTTCCTTTAAACTGAGACAGCTATCAAAGCAATGGGAAAATATATCCATTTATAAACTTATTTTAGCTTTTAGCATACACTGATTTACTTTCTCATAAGAAATTGTTAATGCATAGCATAAAAGACTTTCTTTTCCTGTATTTGCTCAGATACACTACCATGAAAGTCACACCTCTATATACTCAGTAAAGATGATGGATTTAAGGAGGAAAAGAAGTCAAGGGCAGTTTTATCAAAATACATTTTACTTACAGGCACAGTTGAAAGAAGCCTTTGAAAATCATCTTTAGATACAGTTTGGCACTTGGTGATTAAGACACAAGATTCTCGGACAACAATCTTGAGAATGTAGTGCAACAGCTCATCATTTAGTCTTTAAAATGCAGGAAAGATGCAAAAAAAGTTAATAACTTAATTAGTGTATATTTTGTACAGCCCATATCAAGTGTCTCTCAAAGCTCTCTCATAAATCACGTGAGGCCAAAACAAGAATCTGTTCCATTTGAGATTCACAGACAAAGCAAACCAAGGCCAGAACATCTAACAACAACAGACTCTTCCCAGCTTTGAACAGGTAGTTTTACTGCTGAAAAGTAACCTAACAGTGATACAGAGAGCAATGCCACAGTATTGTAATAGAGAACTATCACCTACAGTTACTATATGCATGGTAAACATCAAGGAATCCAAACTCAAGTTCACGCATGGAATTCTCTGAAGTTCCCCCTAAAACCCCAAATCACCCTCTCTCTTTGGTTCTAATGACATCCTAACCACTAACCACACAAGGATATATTTCAAGTCCCACTGCTACTAGAAATAACAAGTAACTAGCAGAATTTTATCCAAGCTTACCAAGAGCAAATAACAGAAACGTACAACACAATAAACCAGGAGAACGGAAGCACACTGTTTTCTTTACCTATAATGATCATCATCTTCACTCCCAAATCTGTTGTTCTGAAGCTGCTCTGCTAGATTTGTCAGGATGACGTCACGAAGTTGAGAGAGACCACTATTTCTCTCTCCTAAAACAGAATACAAAAATATTTTGCAAAAATAAACTCCATAAAACGTTGGTTCATTTCCTCAGGTATCTTACATCTCAGAAATAGTTACATTTACATTGCAACCCAATTGGCTGTTGATATTATTAACCTAAAACTCACTGTGCACACAGCACTGTTCTAAATTCCAATGACTGTAACACCTGAACACACTGCTATGAAGTAACAAATTACCATGCATCAGCTGCTTCTGGTACAGGCTTCCATCTTGTACTCAAGGTAGAAAGATTAATATCTTTCCTAATGAGGACTAAAACTACTTCTAGTCATTGTATAACTGCCAGGTAACAAACTTCTAAATGTTTCTAAACTATCAGCTAGATCAGAAAAAAATCATTAACACTGCCAGACAACAGATTTAGATCTTTCAAACTTCAAGCAGCAGCTTGAGTGAGACAAATTTTCTTTTGCACCCGAAACACACACAGCCATTCAGAAGGCAGCTTCAGAAACTCAAGCATCCTGTAATTTCCTAGAACAGCCTGGGTTCAAAACACACCAGTACTCCATATTCTGAACTGGTCTCCCCCAAAAGGTTGATAAGTGTTTTCATATTTTATTTTCCGTTAGAAATACAAACTCTCACACGTCAATTAAAAATTCTCACCTTCAGTTAAGACCAATTTCAATAAATTATTGATTTCTGCTTCTCCAGGATACAGGATATTTAAACCAGAGCTAAAGAAAAAAAAAAAGTATTACTCAACATACGTAAGAATGAACAAAGTCTCAATGGACTCGTGAAAAAGCAGAACAGATTTCTGGCTTAGTTCCTGATACACCATTTACAATTACCAGGCAATAGCTTCTTCCAACACAGAAAGAAATGAAGATCACAGTAACTACAGTATTTTGAGACTGTCTGAACTGTCGAAAATATAACACAGAATTCTTTCCTTCCAGAACATCCCCAACCTCCACTCCCCTTTCTAATTATTTCTCTACTGTAATGCTATAATGGTTCAGTAATAGCAGGGTGGCAGAGTCTTTGGCTACAGCAAATGAAAGTGAGCCCAAATGCAGCATCCAGGAACACCGAAATGAAAAAAAAAGGAGCTGCTTATCTTTGGAGGGCCTCAGGCATGCAGGAATCTCAACAAGAGATGCCCTCACCTCCACTGCCAACCCTTTAGTAAGGGCTGGGAACAGGTGGATCTTGGCTTCACCCCTTCTGGTCATTCAGGTACACTGCATGCACCTGAGCTCCCCTGGGTTGGCCCTGCCTTCCCACCAGGTGCTCAATCACCACTTCAGTCTGTGACTTAGCATTTCCACTACATCTGGTATGTCATTAAACTGGTATGTTCTCTATACTGAGGGAAAAGCTTATTGTGGCCTTCCTACCTCTGGCTCATGTTGATGATGTGATTCAAACACCAGGAAAAGTTACCATACATTGCAAACTAGGTTTGAGGGTTCTATTGATATCTGAATCCCAGTCAGAGACAGGAGGGAAAAAAACAAAAAGATATTACCTCCTGCCCTCCATCTCTGATTTTATACAAGTCATTGGAAGATAGCACACAAACCAAGAGAAAGGAAAGAAAGAAAAAACACAGGTTGATCGTCAGAAGACATTGTTCTCCTCAACCTTTGGAGCACTTCCCACTTGAAAGCAGATTACATTTGTGCTTAAGACATTTGAGACAGCTTTCCTTGTCCTTGAAATTTATGTTCTCTCATTTTCATAATATACAATCACACTTCTCACTACCTTTCCTACACTTAGTCATTCTACTATTTTTGACAAGTCACAGAAAGGAAATTACACAGCATGAGGCTCAAGAGATGCAGCAGCTAACATGAAGCTAAAGCAGCCATCCTGTTTAAGTGTTTGAAGTGCCAGCCCCAAAACATAATGCCATACTTCCTCTGAAACAGATTCCCATTTTCTAAGCATAAATCTGTCTCTTTGGACAGTCTTATCACTCCACCCATGTTTTAACCTGGACCTTCAATCTTACAGCATTCCTCAAGTATTACTCACTCTGCTTCCCTTAGCATTCCCTCTGTGTGGGAGAATTCCAGTGCTCTCATTTGAAATACTGCTCTAAAGCTAACAACACTGGTATTACCTTCTCCAGAGCACCAGTGAACTATATAAACTAAACATTGAAGACATTCCACTCACCACTGAAATGGAGAAAACCTTGCTGGAATTAAGCAGCTATATTATAATAAGCACTAACGAAATAACTCCAAAAGCTATTCAATAAAAAGCAACAAATGAAGCATGGCAAGAAAAGGATTACTACCTGTTATTACACTCTGATCATTTCAAACACAATTTATTTGCTTTTCTCCACAAATATAAATTAAAGTAATTATCATCACATGAAGTTGCTCCACATTTTCTTGTATTAAAATATAATTACTGAATACATCTTGAATATTCAGCTACTGTAACATTATAAAAGTATCTAAAAAGCGTTTGATGAGGCAGATGTTTACCTTATAGCCAGGCAAACTTCCTTCTGAATTTCTGCACAGATCTGGTCCCTTGGTGCCATCAACAACTGCCAAAGCAATAGGCCCGACCTTCTCACAATGTCTCTGTTTCTTTCGGTTTGTGGGCTGAAGAAAAATTTAAAAACCACCTAAGAAAAAAAATTAAACAACAACAACAATAAAACACAATGTAAACTACATCCATGTAACTTCATTTTTTGTAGTCAGCTTCACAAAACATTTGTCTAGGTTGCTAAAAAGTATCAGCCAAAAATGGAATTTGAATTTCCAAACTTTAGCATTCTGGCAGACCAACAAAGCATTTTTCTATTTCTATCCCCTGGCAGAAGAAAAAAAATGAAGTAAATAAGTAACTTCTCAGTTATTTCACCTTAATCTGTAAAGGTGGCAGTTACATTTCAATTAGCATGCTCAAGCTACGAGGAAAGATATCCTTGTACCTGGAAGACAACAAGGATGCAGCGTATTATACAAGTATCTCCATTCACCATAGCTTTCTCCATAATGTCACAGATACTGCTGAGATGATGGGCTTCGATTGGATGCTGCTTCCCCAAGAAATTTGTTATGGGAAGATTATTGCTGGCTGCAAGCAGATTGAGTTGGTGGATACACATGGCACCAACATGGTGCAGTAACTGGTTAATAACCTCATTTGTGGTTGTTGCATCCCCTAGGAGAAGAAAAACAGTTTAAACACTGTCTAAAAGAGACTACTGGGCTAGAATTTTCTTCTAAAATACATTCTATTATCATCATTATCTCTAACATCAGGGCTCCCACCCACATAATAAACAAAAGAGTTATCTGTGCTAATGTGATAAAGGTAGCAATATTCTGGAAGCTTTCAAATTTGTCTCTACTTGGTTTTCACTTACTTAAACCAAAGACTAGGCAACTCACACAAGGAACTTTTTCCAAGGCTTAACTCATGTTTTAATAGAAAGTTTCAGAAGGCAGTTTCTATGCATTTATTCTATGATATTTGTACATTTCACCATTTCACTCTTACTTGGTATGAAATGCCCATCTGTAGGTTTAGCTCACCTTTGGGCTCTGTAATGACGTGGCTCACTCCCAGCCTCTGGCAGACACAGTGGAATGCCTGGTTCCCAGGATTACACCACTGGTCAATGTAATCATTAGAGCAAGTCCATATCATGTTGTTCATAGTATCATAACAGGCACCTGAGGAAAACATTTTGCACACCAAATTTTAGACTAAAAAGAACACACAAAAACCAGACTAAAATACTTTTATAGTAGATATAAATCTAATTTATTTGCTTTTCAAAATCCTGTCACATGACACATTTAATAATAGTGCCTTGGTTAATTGGTAATAGTTTTAACCAAAACTGATAGTTCGCATGATGCAAGTTGTTGAAAGTGCAAAACCTAGAGACCCATCTCCTAATTGTGAAGGGCTTTCAAACACAAGCAGGTCTGTAACAGTAAATGTAAAGGGATAAATGGGGTATAAACACAAACGGTTCTATGACAGCATATTCTAAACGTTGTTAGAAGTAACATGTGTGCAGTTGTTTCAAATAATTAAGTCTCCAGTAGCAGTAACTAACATGACATTTCCTCAGGAAATTATGAACTTCCAAAAACATAAACTTGACAAAATTTCACTACAGATACAAAATCTCACTGTCTGCAGAACCCATCGCTGTGAATTTAAGTCCAACTAGTTTAAGGATGGGATACGTTTAATTTCTGAAACCAGATCTACCTACCAAGTCCTGGTACTAGAGCACCACGTCCAAGTGAACTTCCTGCAGCATCAATGAGATCTGCTCTGCTTGTGAACTGCCCATCCGAAATATTGAACACCAAGCTTGAAGCAAGAACTGCACAGAACAAAGTTGCCAATTAATTTCTGACAAGCTGATTGCTTATCACGAAGGACTTAACCTGCCAGAAATGTATCTGACTTACTTTTTAAAGATGACAAAGCACTTGTTCCTCCAAAGAGCGAGCGTGTTGCAGAACTGCCTGACCCACCTGGGGGTGGGACCAACATCACCAGGTATGTTCCACATGTGTATATTGGAGTCTTCCTTAACATTTTCAGTGGCAGCCCACAGCTTGTGTTAGCAGCTGAAATATTCAACAGGAATCAAATCAGCATGTGTGTCTCCACAACATTAAAACCTTAACAACAGCAGCAAACGAGAAAGAATGCTATTTGGGACTTTAAATAAATTGATACAGAAATTTATATAAGCTATATTTTGCAGTGTTTAGAAGCTGTGTGTAGGGCAGCTTCGTAATCCTACACATTCAGTGTTAATTCCCAGAACAAAATAATTTCATAGGTTATTTAGTTAAAGAGAATGACTTAAAAATTAGTACAGGTAGCAATTTCTGGTTCCAGCCTGAAAAATTATGAGGCTAAAATACAAGCACAAACAGAACTGTTTTAAGAATCATATGGTACTATGCATATTGAAGGCAGTTTTAGAGACTTCAAGAAAACATAAAAAGACCATTTGAGATTCACTAGGCATTTACTATTTTAAGTCCTCCTGCTCCACATGAAATGTATACAGTCATAACGATCTAACTCCTGCCAGAGCTGATCAACACTTTCCTGAGCACTGACTAAAGAACTGGACAAGAATAACTGCTTATTCTTCTTTAGCACTTTATTTGTAAGCTGGCAAAATACAGCATTTAAAATAGCTCTTCAAGCTAAATCTTTGCCAATTTCCCTGTAAGAATATTTATGTTCTCTATAATTTGTTTTTATGAAAATACCTCTGGTTGTTGAACATTTCAGAAAGCAAGCTCATTTCGTTTCAGATGTATGCATGAAAGAAGAGAAGCAATTGACAAATTGGATAAAATCCTAAGATTCTCTAACTTGGTCATTTCAGCAAATCCATAAGAAAATACCCCAAAATTATTTTGCAAACTACCTCAAAAAAGCAAAATTACTTCAAAATTTATAGCATTCAACTTGCTTAGGAAGCAAGAATTTCATCTTCTAAACTGCAGTCCATTTTTATATAACAATTCAAAGCCCAGTTAAACTAGCAGCATAGAAATATACTTTTCCATTCCATCACAGATAGCATAAATCCAGTCCTATAACTGCATACATAACCAAAAAGGGCACCACGTATACCAGTATTCCTCCACTTTCTTTCTTCTTAAACATTTTCCACAATCAATCACTAGCTGAGCAAAGGAACTTATAATTCAAACAAGAAACAAACACTGCACATCTCTCTCAAAGACTTTTCATGGAAAAAATGCACACAGTTTTTGACACCTGCTAAGAAATCAGTGATTACTCAAACTGATATTATGCATTAAGAAATAAAACACAAAAAATTCCTCAGTCAATAGAATCTCCTCTGACCTGCTTGGTCCTCTTTTAAAGTATTAGAGATGGTAGAGCCAGTGAGAGCAGCCAGTGTTGCTGATGGGGAGGCTCTGTACCTCGACAGCCTGCTCAGAAGCATCTCATTAATACTCTTTGCAGATTCACCTTCCTTTCGCATTAATATAATTCGTTCCTGTAGAGGATTTGCTATACATACACCATTTTCTACCTATTAAAAATGGAGAAAAGAAAAAATACTTTTAGATATTAAGTTCATAGGATACAAATAACCTAAAATGAATAAGATATATCAGGTAGGGATACAGACTTAAACCTTGGTGCCAAATTTCTTAGGGAAAAAAATGTATAGTTTCAGTTGTCAATATCAGATGCCTACCAACTGCTCCATGCTTTCCTATTTAAGTCTTTAGACTGTCAAATTAAAATACACACAAATGTATGCATGTAAGTGTGCATACACATATATA
Organism: Phasianus colchicus; assembly: GCF_987193195.1. Lineage (NCBI taxonomy): Eukaryota > Metazoa > Chordata > Aves > Galliformes > Phasianidae > Phasianus > Phasianus colchicus. The sequence goes on along the minus strand of NC_143453.1, from coordinate 7,075,890 downwards.
GATGTGTATATATATATGCATAGATGTATACATATATGAAAACAAAGGCCCTGAGAGAAAAAGGTGATTCTCCAGATTCATTTTGAAATGCATTTGGTTTTACACTAATGCTTGCCACAAATGTAAAAACATTTCAGGTTATAAAATGCAGAGCAGATAAAACAACGTATTTGTAACTTATGGGAACAGATTGGCTTTTAACACAACGAAGCAGATCCATTGTATGTAATGCTTTAAATCTTAGTACACTGTCTTAGCATAAAACTTAATTGCTAGCTATAATAAAGCATGTTTTACATTATAAGACAATTCCTACTGTGAGGATGATAGTTGTATGCCCTCTGAAGACAGAACTGAACAATACACCTTCTGTTTTGTTATTCTACAAACGCATTAAGACGACCTATTCAAATTACATCTATCAATATTATAATCCAATATTCTGTATTTGAGAACATTGGTACTTAATTGAACAGCAGTCATGCTACCAACTCACAGAAGACACCTAAATTTGCTTACTATAAGTTCAAAAACATCCATAAAGACAGAGTGGCCTTTTGGTGTTTTCTCATTCAGGCTTGCAGGAGACCAAATCCAGTAGAAATATGTACCATCTGAAGAAAGATGCACGGTGGTCATAGTACTGCCAACTGGGAAGTGATTTACTGGCATTGGGATTATTTGACACACCTACAAGACAGGGACAGCATCTTAATAGTTTTTACATATCAGCAGCTTCTTCATAAGATCAAACAAAGCCAGACCATAAAAAGCTCCTTGATGGACATAATATGACGTGCATTTGTTTTGAAGAGCAGTTGTGCAATATTTGCCAAATGGGACTACAGCATACAAACCCTTGCAGATCTAAACAGTTAACACACCTAAAAATGAAAGCATCTCTTTAATGAAAGCATACCCACATTATCAATAGGAAAATACACATGCTAAAAAATTTCACTTTCTGCAATTTCTCTGAAACACTATTGAAGCTTTGGAAGAAAAGGAGAATTCAAACATTGTTTCAAGAAACACACACAGGATGTAAACATGTGTATCCATCCTTAAAACCACAATGCAAAAAACAACAACATAAAAACCAAACCACAAAGTAAACAAAGTACTTATTTTACAAAGGATGACTAAAGAATACAATTAAATCAGAAACAATACCTGAATAAGGAGTGTTCAGGAAGCATATGTTTTGAGTTAAAGCCAAAGTCCATTTTTGCAACTGTTTGTTTTATGTGGCCGTACTACATTCTGTCTTTTACTCTACTACCATGAAGTAATACTTTATATGTCTGTAGACATAGATGCATGTGTTCATATAACATACACAACAAGAAAGAGTAAAATAGAGTAAGAGTATAACAACTTACAAGTTTCCTACAGAGCAGTTTTGTAGACTGGGGTTTCACAAAGGCAGCCTCACAAAGCAAGAAGCAGAAGCTTCACCACCACACTAATTAGAGTTAGGAGTGACTGCTATAACTTCATGTTCCCTTGCACTAACTCTGCAATGCACATACTAGCTGTTCCTTTTACCTGAAGGGTATGCTGATCCACAACCTGGAAAAGGGAGTGAGGCTTATTATCAAAAGAGACAGGCCGATGAAGAAGTTTGCTGTTGCCAAAAGCAACCCACCCAGCCTCCAGCTCCTCATTTCGGCAGTAGACAAAACCTCTGGCAAAAGGAGGAAAAAAAAATAGCAGCACATTATAATTCTTTAAAATTCTGCACTTCTTGTTTGTTCTTCTAAGAACTCACAACCACATTCTAGAACTTTGACCTTAAATTCAAGTCATTTTAAGTCATCAATTTCCGCTGTAAAGGTTTTAACCATAAGAAACCTCATGACTTCTAAGCAATAAAGAAGTAAGGCAGTACTGTTAGTTACAGCTGCACTAATCATATATACAATGAATAGCATAATTAGAAAACAAATACTTACAAAACCACTAATTGTACAGCTCTACATAAAAACTAGTCTCTGCTACATCCCTCTCAGCAAAGAAAAATCAACTATGTATATACAATATATATATATACACACACACACATATATGTCTGAAACATCAGCTACTCTGCTACTACACCTCTTTGCAGAGGAGGCTGAGCTGCTTGGTCTCCAAAGGTCCCCTACTACCAAGTTATCCTATAATTGCAGAGAAAACACTCTCAAGAGCTACAGATGAGAAGACCAAAATGCTAAAACAACGCTCAATGAAAATGCAGAACGCGCTCTAGTCCTGTTACTTCTAACATCTGAGAAAGGCTTACCAAAATAACAACTTCTTTTTTCCCCAAATGGATCTGCAGAATAGCAAATACTCATCTATGCTGTCACTTACCGCAAGGTACCGTGTAACCCAGATCCTAATTTGCTTATTCCTTTTCCCACTGAATTTGTTGTATAAAGGTAGAGGCCATCTGCTGCAAGACAACGTCCTAAGTCTGCATCTGAACCAAAAAGAACGAACAGAGCATGGATTTTCTATGTAACAAACAACACTAGAAATTCTCCATGGTTCTTGTTCTTCTGCTGAAGCTACAACAGTAACTGAAAGCCAACAGATGCTCACAACAGGCCACAGTTGACAAGTCAGAATTACTTTTTTAATACTGAATTTACTACTCAGTGTTCTAAGAGATATCGTAACAGTTAAACTTCAGTTCATCTTACTGCAACTTCTTTACCTTTCTTTCGTCCCTTAAAGAGGCATTTGGAATACACACAACGCACGCAAACAATACGAGGTTAATTTCTTAGTGATACCAAATAAACCCAACAGGAATTAGGGGCTGGTCAGCCAGCTTCTTCTTTTAGACAATAACTGACATCGGTACGGTTCTGAACACGACTCAAGTGGCCATCATCTATTTCTGGTGAATTTCCATTTCCTGCATTGTGTTCTCACATCAGCATTAAGACCACCTGTCTTCTGGTATTACTGAAATAATTTTAGTATTATTACTACTACTTTAAGCAGAAGCTTGTGCCATAGGTTTAAACTGGCTTTCTTGCACTCTATTCAAAACCATAAGTACAGTAGGAACCAGTACCCAACATCATGCTTAGAACACAGGATTAAGCAACAAAATTCATTTCAAGTGGAACATTCCCTTAAATACAAACCAACTTGGACATCCGCTATTAAACACTTTCAGAATGACCCAAAGGAGCAGAATATAATTCTCCTTTTGCAGCAGGTAATGTTCAGTACCCAGGACTGGAAGCAAGATTAATGTGCAAGTTAACATACAAGTACAAGCAAGATTAATGCCTATATAAGCCTTCCCCGCTCAGGACAAGTGCCATTACCATAACATACAGCTTGTGGGAAAGGAGCAGTATAATTTTGAGCCTTGATCTAATTCCTGGTACAATACCACACGTCTCTTCCAGGCAGCAAATTGCCCCTTCCACCTCTGAACTTTGCTAAAATTAAGACAAAATGTATTTCTGCCACAGCTCTGTCACTCAGAAAGCAGTAATTACTAACCATCAAGAAGGGACACATAGGACAAAGCCCTGTAACAGAGATGTCAATAAACCGTTTCAGTCAACCTATTTAAATTCACATAATCACCACAGTCATCCAGGGAAACAAAAAAAGGCACTGAACCTGTACTTTTAAAAATAAACATGTTCTGCCAGTGATAGCTACTGAATACAGGGATACTGCACTTGACAAATAAATTACACTTACTGAAAGATTAATGAGGGGATAATGACCAAAAATCAGTTTGACCTCCCTGAAAAATTCCCACTGAAATCAGGCAGGGTCACCATAGCTACAGCTTTTGATGGTTTGCTTCACCTAGATCATGAGACCAGTTAAAAAGGCACCTGCACTGCAGCAAGCACAAAGTAACTCTTCAGACACCTATTAGCTCGTATTTTAAAAGCTACACTAAGACTAATGCAACCTCTTTATTTTAATTCAAAACAAGATAATTTTTCTTATCTGATTCCCAAACCAATTTATAAAAAGTCACTTGCATATTCTGGTTAGATTAGCTTGGTAAGAGTTGAGATGACAAGCTAAACAGCACACACTATTTAGCTCTTCTATACAATTGGGTCAATGTTTTTTGTCTGTACATTTAAAACTTCAGCTTTGAATGTACAGACTCTGACAACAAAGTGCCCAGCCAGCTGCTGCCCTCCCACTCCTTATCTATCAGGCTTCTCTCCATTCTAAACCCCTCAGCTTTCAGTTACCTGACCCGTACTGTAGCTGCTTTTACACGACTTCCAGCAGAAAAGATGAAATCCTTTTCAACTCTACAGCCCTACATCATTTGATTTTTCAAATAATTATCACCACAAAAAGCACTTTTGTTCTCCTCTGCTAATATTGACAGACACGAAATAATTCACCTTTATTTTCACCACTGGAGCTACTGTTGGCATCAGGTGCAGGTAACATGTCTTCAAAGCCCCAGGACACGATATGCTTCCCTCCAAGCAAACAAGAAGGTGAACCAGGACCTCCCTCCAAAAGCAACAACCTTTAAGCACAAAACAAGGTAAGATGCATAGAGAACAGCCATAACAAAAGCTACCTTCATCAAAAGTTTAGATGAAGTTTTATTTATTTTAAAGCATTTTTTCCTTCTGTCACAGGACAGAAACTACTTAGAGAAATCACTAGCATGTTACCAAACAAATTACTGGATCCTTTTAGATTTGACTTTCTAATGTCTTCCTTCTTTAATTGAAGAAATTTCAATCTCTGCTACAGCTTTCAAAAACCCTAAAGCATTTTCATTACATTTAAAGACATTTATCATTTATCAGAGCCAAGATAAAACTGCTACGATTAGAAAAGTCACTACAGACCTGTATAACACATCAGCCACAGGCAAGGTTCCTAGATCTGTCTGTTTCTGTAATAGATGCACTGTATGAACAAAGGTTTTCAGCGACCCTCTAAAAGGATAAGAAAAACATGAATTAAAGATGTCTATTGAAAAAAGACTCAAAGCACACAGACAACAGCATCTACGTAAAATATAATATCCAGTACCATAAAGAAAGAGTAGCAAAGATATTTCATCAAGATTCTTTTCTAATTTGCATTTCTTTTCTGGTTGATTTTCATTCTTTTGTGGAGGAAGAGAAAAGAGGAAGAGAGGGTAACAGAAAGGAAGAAGGATGCTGGCTAACTGCCACTCTAAGTCACACTGTCTTTTTGGAAGAGGACGAAGCACCCTGCAGGTAGGGAGATCAGCAACTATGTGATAAACAACACGTTCAGTAAAAGCTATACAGGCACGTAATAAAACACCTCAGGTTTACATCTTTTATAGGCAGCTACTTTCAATATTTCTTGTTGCTGACTGAGCACTTTCAGATCTTCAAATACAATATGTGGGTCTTCCTGGGACTGAGGCACAGCATTATTAAGAGCTGCTGCAGACATAACCCAGAGATGGCTTTCTTGTGTTAAATAGAGAAGAGTAAAGTGAAGTAATGAGTTTATTATCATGAGTTCAATTACTTTACTTCTGAACACAAAGATGGAAGCTCTTTCCCTTCTGAAGTGATGGATCAAAATGTATACAAGAACCAGAGAGCTACTAGAGCAAAATTAAAGCCAAGTAAAAATTACTTCTTATCCTGCATAGAAACACATTGCTTTAAAATTTCACCATTGTATTTATAAACAGATGGAGTTCATAATTCTAATTATAGCTCTTGTTCATTTGCCTGTTGAATTGTTTTCTTTAGAGAACTCATGAAATCTGTGTTCTAACAAAGAGGAAAACTGTTTGTTGCGTTTTGTTTTGTTTTTCCCTGGCAGAAATAGAGGTGTTTAAAATATATCTAACTTACAGTTTCTGTTTTAAAGGTCAGGGTATCAGAAGAAAAGCCATCTTCTGAAAGATGTGCTGGCTTGATTTCCAGGCACAACAGCCTAGCTAAAAACAAGAATCTTGACAGTGCCTTACTATGACAGTAGCTGCTTATGAATCGATTTCTTCAGAAGCATGACTGCTGAACTGAAGAGATTCCTACCAAGCACTCTGCTGAAAGCAGCCTTCTGCTTTCTGTCACACATGGGCAGTCATGGGTCCTTAACTCTAACAGCCGCCATCTCCTCACCCACCTCCAAAACCACGTTTTCCCCACTGCCATTTTCAGCTGCATGCTCTCACAGATAAACCTCAGCTCGAAGAAAATTGATGCTGAATACTTCAAAGCACCTCAATTAATTATTTAAATCCATATTCACCCTGCTGTTTTATTCTTAGCAACTCAAAACACAAAGATTGCAACCAAGAATCTCAATAATCATCTCATTTTGAAGACTCTCTCTTTATAACAGGTACCCAATGCACAACATACATATTTAAAGGAAAAATGCAGGGCTTCCACGGGTAAACAAAGCACGTCAGATGTTGCATCTCCACAAGCAGCACAAGAGAGATTTGCAAAGGAAATACAAAATCAACTTCCATTTCAAAAGCATTATTGGAAATTTAGCTTTTACACATTCAACCAAAAACGAACATGCAATAATTCCTGAAAATGGAAATCTGGGGAAAAATATATACATACATATATATTTGTATATATTTATACATGTATGTATAATATATATGTGTACACTCTTTACAAGATCCAAACCCAACTTACTATTTTTCCAAGCACGCTGCTTTTAGATAAGGTAGTTGACAGTGCAAAATAATTTGCCACGTGAAGTAAATTTCTTCATTACAACAAGTACACCAGAAATAAAGTGTTTTCTATTTGAAGAAACACTTTTTTTTTTTTAAGCAAGCTGTGACAGTTCCTGAGAACTTCAACATCTTAAATCAGAGTTAAACTTGACAGACAAGGCTGCAATCTCAGAAACATTAAACATGAAGGCCGAGATTGCTGTGCAAGAGCTAAATGCTGTAGTCCTGTCCCCCTCCCCAAGTCCAAACCAATAAAAAAGGGAATCTGTATTAAAAGCAGTGATGGCCATTTTGTCCTAAATCACCCAGTGCTGTGCTGAGCACACACAGGACATGCGATAATCCAAACTATACTCATTGAATTCTTCAGAGGCAACCAAATGAAAAAAAAAACCTCCAGATGTTTCACAAGGCAACAGTGAAATCTGGAATGAGTTGTCCTGAATCTTATCAGCAATGATTTTTTTACAGCCAAAAGAAGAAAGATTCATAAGCTACAGGACTAACAAGGCAGTACAAAGGGCAAAGGGACACAACTTTCCTCCATGACAAAAACATTTGGAACTATTCCTAGAACAGATCGTTGCAGCAGAAGCAGCACTATGCACATTTCTAACCTAGATCCTTCTGCTTTATGTATGTTGAACACACAAAAAAATAAATACTTAGTTTGCCAGTTTCACCCTTCCCATACCAGTACTTAAGTGTTAAGAAAAGACTAAAGAAAGCAGCAAATGAATGTCAACAGCGTGAGCACATCATTTTTGATTCTTACATTTAAGTATAAATGCTATCAATATCATCTCAATCCAGTTTTCTTACCTTGCACAAGCCAAGGCAACTAGGGCAGCAGCAGCATTTTCCTTTTGCTTATATGGGATCTGATGACCTGAAGCAGAAGTCTCTTCCAACCACGAGCACAGCAAAGACTCTATCCCATTGAGACAGTCAGCTGGCTCCTTAGTCAAGCTCAAAGGCTGGCAGTCTCGAAGGCAATTCAATAGCACCTCAGCGGTTATGTTACAGAGAGAAGGGTCTGTTCTACTTTGAGACTGAATGAGGGGAAAAACCAGCAGAAGCCCCATTCGTGAAGTAAAGGGCGCCTGCTCAGGCTGCTGTAACAAGCCTTGACGTTTGAGTAAGGCCAGTGCTTCTTCATCCCCCGAGCTCTCCCGGTCGTGCTGCTCCTCCAATGCCAGCTGCCGCTGGGCATTCCAGAGTCCTCGCAAGGCGTTCAGGCGGTACTCCAGCAGTCGAGCATAAGCATTGCTCTGGTTCCCACACACAGACCGCAAGCGCTCAGCTAGCTCTGTTGGGTTCTTGGTCTCAAACGTAAGGATCTGAAAGGAAGAGAGGTGGTATTTATACAGGTTTTCTTTTTCTTAGAGAAAAACAAGGCGTGCCTGCAGAGGACAGCGGATCTGATAGCACGCTATGATGGACTGTGGGATTTTGGGGGTGTATGAATCAAGCTAAACTGGAGGCCAAAGAGCAGGGAAGTGGCATGCAGTCTGTTACTGCTGGCTCAGCACTGCCACTGAAGCCCAGGATTCAATGGTGATGCAAAAACAGTACAGATTTTAAACAAAAACATGTATGAAATATGTTAGAGCTCCACTGCGATAGAATTATTACTATTTTTCTTTTTAATTGAGGCAATTCTGCTAAGAAATTCAGGACTGAATGACGATGATGTTTAAAGCTCCTCTATGAAAAATAGCCACCAATACTGTTATAATATTCCGTAATAAGAATCTGCACATTTTAGTTCCAGGACTTTCTGAATCAAAATGCCATCAGTTCTCTAAAACATATTAACAGTTTTGTTGTGTGCTCTCCCCACCTTGTTTTCCTCCCTCCTCAGTTTTATCATATTGCAATGAGCTATCTTTTCCAAAATATTTCCAGTTGCTGCCATGGCTTAAAACCTGAAAGCCTGCTCTCCTCATCATTTCAGACAGAAGAAAGAGGCCCTCTTGGCAAAACAGGAGACAAAGCTTCAACACAAAACAAGTAAACCATGACAGAAAGAAACATATTTATGGGTTAGTACCTAGCCTGGTACTTGAGCTCACAATTCAAAGTAATTTACAGACGACTTCTCCCTTTACAACAGCTGAGATCAGCAAAGCCACTTAAGCTCTGGCAACCTCAAGGAAAGCAATGAGCTCCACGCTTCCTGATACTTTGGATTCAAGGTCCAAAGGGCTTCTGCCTGCACACCACACTGCTCTCATCCACTCTCATGCACGCTTCTCAGCCCGTTTTCAAGCTCCATCCTACTCCCATCCCACTCCCTTTAAAAAAAAAAAAATTTAAGAGATGCAATGAACAATTCCATGTCGGTTCTTTGTTTAACATTATTACTATTTTATTGTAGACAGAATCTGTATGGAATATGAAACATATTTATGACTAACTGTAGAATTTTGAACAGCTTGATAGAACACTTCAGGACAAATCACATCTGCCATTTCTACCAGCACCCCCTACTACAGTCAATGAAGGAGCTTCTCACTACAACCTAAACACTCCTCACTCCAGACAAGAAAGGTTCACTTTAAAGTGCAATTCACATAATAATTACTTCAGTAGATGTTAGGACTAAGCTTCTTAAAACCCAAGAATCTCTTTTTATTAATTTCTTCAAAGAGATTAAGAATATTAATTCCTAAATCACATACATTTAAAATAACTACCTCCCATTAATTTGTGCGTTCTATTGTCTCAAAATTAAGCTTAATTACTTTCTATTATAGATGCAATCACACTCCTAAGCAGTTTGCTTCTGACTTTCTTGAACTGTACTACGTAGGTGATGGATCCCCAACTAAGCAATAATAAACTACAGCAGTGGAGGAAAAAGGAATCAACATTTTCAGCTAGAAGAAATGCTGACAAGGTCTGTGTCTCCAGCTTTACTAGCAGCAGAGACACCACAAAAGAAAAGTTGCCATGCCTAGCTGGCTTTCCCTTTAGATTGTCCTTTTAGATTGCAATAAGCACTATGGCTATGAATTAGCAGTTTGCCTTTGTCTTCCCCCCCTTTCCACATACACAGAGGAACCCCACAATCCACGCTAGGTTGCATTTCTTAGCTTAGGTACAACATTTGAAGCCATTTCAACCCACCTTATTGGCCAGAGGTGAGTGCTTAAAACCACCCGCAAAAAGAGCTTTATGACTAAATTTTCACATTGACAGGCAGCAACAAACAATATGAGAACTTCCAGGGTTCAGATGTACTCCTTAAGATCTTGGTACACACCCACAGAACAGCCCAGTTCTCACTGGTTACCCAAACACCCCTCCTGACCTGATACTGACAGAGCTTCAGCTGGTTGGCGCTGCACACACGGCTTCCCTTTGCAGTCTGAAGGCTTCACAACAGACTCACAACCTTTGCTGAGGTTTCCTCGGCCCACTGACTACTTTTCTCACATTTCCAGGCAAAGCTTGTTATCCTGAAGTCTATTTGAAGTCAAAGCAGATTAAAGCAAAATGCAAGAAGTAAACAAATAAATGTTCATGAATTCCAAAGCAAACAACAACTACCCACTGCTTAGAAAAGAAACAGAAAATCTGTTCTAAAATAATTCACAGGAAAAGTAAGAACAGAAAAGTCTCTCCCATCCTTTTCCCAGCTGACTTACTGCAGACCTCACTGGCATGTGGTTCCATTCCAAACACCTTTAGCCCCAGGCTGTACCCACTGGAGGGTTTCTCCTGGCTATAAAAGCTGGTGTACTCTGCCAAACCTCCCTTTTTAACCCCTCCAGCAAAACTTAATCCTTCTGCCCCAAATCAGCTTATTTTCTTCCTATCCAGGAGCTGAACTTTGTTAAAATAAGCACAGTCATTCTCCTACAGACACACATCTGTTACACCTTGGACCTACATTTGCCTATACAACACTTGGGAAGACCTCAGAAGCAAACAGACCCCAAAAACTGACACAGCACAAGCAGTCACCTGGACCTGCAGATCATAGAATATGAAAATCAGGGAACAAATCACTGCTTTGCCATAGAGCAAGTTATCCAAGTACCTACTTACACCTCAAAAGATGGCCTCTAACAGAAATGGAAGGTCAACAGTAACATCACCACAATGGTATCAAAAACAAATTGAAGATTTGTACGTATGTGTAAGGGAAGGTCACAAAATAAAATCTGAACGTACAGTTTGTGATCAGTACAAGTCAAAGAAAACTTAAATAGCCACACTACAGAATAAGACATGTTAATACACTAAGAAAATAAGGGCACAGGAGGTGAAGATGCTGAGTGTAAGTTAATAATACAATGACAGTGGTAAGAAGACAGAGAATTGAAGGAAAAAAAAGTCTTAAGAACACTGGTAGAGCTAAAGTAGTTCATAGTTCAATTTCTGCTTTTAGATAAGACAATTCACATTTTGTTTAGCAACAATCAATAGCATTACACAAACAAAAGAATCAACCCCATAATAGAAATGGAAAGATAAAGAATAGCTCCCGAAGAACAACAGCAAGCAAAGTTGCAGCTTTGCAAGCTACTTTGAAAGCATTCCATAATCAAGATGCTAGAATTAGGGGAAGAAACAAAACAGCATCAATTTTTAAGCTCCCTGCCTAAACGTGATTCTGTAAGTAGGGTAAACATCACGTTGGAACCTTTTGCAAATAAGAATTCTGCTCTTCAGTCACTTTGAAAATCCAGTTCCTGCACTGTGACTGTAATCATTACCTATTTAGCAACTTAAAGTCAGCTTTCAGTCAGCAAAACTGCCTTGAAAAGTTTGTCTGATTTTCAAAGGCTGAGGTTTAATGGCCTGAAGTCACCTATCAACACTGCGTTATTACAAACTTGATTGTAGCTCCTTTAATTCTGCACTAATCTTGTTCTTGTCAATTATTAAAATTGATATAAAATATCAAATAATAAGTATTTTAAGAAGAAAATGGTCGATCCAGAACTTCAACAGTCAGTTCACTGATATCTTCTTCAACACCAAGAGGCACAGAAGGACCCACTTCAGAGGCCCAGCGATGGGTAGGACAGCCCCATTCCCACTGCACCTAATTTCTGCCCCGTTTCATCCAGGACAGAACTTCCACCAGAGACTTCTGCCCATTCTGCACTACTTTTGTTTGGAATTCACTACTGCCAGAGTAAAGTGCTTCTCCACCAACTGCAAACATGAGACATCCTACAATTAAGACATGTTAATCTACATGAAGAGCTTTAGCCTGAGGTTTTATGACCCCATTAAGTAAATTTAGAAGTGAGCTGCCGCTAAAAAGCAGCTTTTTTCTCCAGCTAAGATCCTGGTCTCCTTATGCTGCCCCTGGTGCTGGCAGCAGTGCTTGTGCTCTCACAGCCCCCAGCCCCTACTTTTTGGGTGGTTCTAAAGCCAGGCTTTTTGGCTTAGACCAGATCCAGGGGGTTTCCAACAGGCAAAACAGAAAGGAGCAGAATGGAAAAGAAAAAAATGCACAGCCTACGACAAACGTGAACAAGGACTTCTTCCAGCAGCTCTACCAGCACTTCTCACACCGAGTCTCAGGCTGAGCTGCTGCTTTCATTCTGCTGTGCATGGAACTGATGAGCAATGAAGCTGCACACACCGAGATGTCTTTTTCTCCTAAAGTCTCCTGTCACTTACAATATATACATCCAAAACAGCATTTAATTATTTCTCTGCATAATTAAACTAGCTGAATTTTGCACTCAAAGAGAGCAACTCTTTGAAGACAGAAGTATGTTTGCTGTATCAATTACACACGTAATATCCCCTGAGCATTAAATAAGCATCACCCCCATCTCATGGAAGGAACAAACATCAAAAAAAGGCAGAAACAACGTGGAAATCATAAGATATATTCAAAAGAGGCATGAGTAAAAGTTAACTGCATTACTTTCACTGCCACGTTACAGCTGTAAGGTCATTTCTCACGTGCCACAGCATTAACATAGGAAGCACTGCTTGTTTACTTGGTTCTTTTGACTCCAGAAATACAAATAAAAATCATATAGGGAAGAGCGAATTCCAAGATTTATAGATTATAAGAGAAATACCACAATTGGCAATTAAGATACTCAAAGAAATTGAGTACCACAAATCAAACTGCTCCCATAAACACCACTGGATACAAACTCCAGGCCTCCACTCTGTCACTCTGCTGCTAACAGCACTTCTGCTGACAGCAGTTTCTGCAGGCACACAGTAGGAAGCCATCTCCATGCCTTCATTTCTTTTAAAACATTTTTCCAAGCCCTCTCTAGGCTTTTTTTTTTTTTTTTTGATACGCCAAATGTTCAGAAGATATTTATATATGTAAAAACATTTTCAGCCTGGTGTTTTAGATACTGAAATGTAGTTTCCCAGGTGCTACCCCGTATTTACATCATGCAGTTGGAAACTACACCACAAAGATGCACCTTCCATTTAAAAAAACAGAAGTTCCAAGCCTGTCCCAATTATTTTTATCTTTTGCTGCAAGAAATGTTAACTGCATCACCTTGCTCAAGGATTCTATCGATCCCTCATCTTGCATATAGCAGCACAGCTCTTTCACTCAGCTAAAAGCACAAACTATTCTCCCCTGTGAAAGCACTGGAAGCCTAACTGTGCTCTGAAACAAGCACTAAGGAAACCCATCTCTTACCACATACACAACAATGCACAGAACCATCTTTTTGTTCCTTGGTATGAATCAGAGCACAGGCAAACCATAAACAAAACCTGTAAAATAAAGCAATGTTTCTTTATTTGTTCATTAAAACACTTAATGTCTCTTATTTAATTAGATTAAAGTGTCAGATAAAGAAAAATCTTCGTCATCTAAGCATCTGAGAGCACAGACCACCAAAGTACTCAGCTACAATTGGTAAGAAGCTAAATTTGAGAAAATATGTTTGCAGAATTTTCTTTCAGAGGATATTTTCTAATATTTCTCTACCAGGAAAAATAAAGCAACTCAAACAAACAAAAAGGCAGAGTGGTCTATGTTGTAGGAAGTTTGAATAAATTCATGCAGGTCATAATAACTGATAACAAAACCAGCAACTCTGCCAGAGATTAAATCACACAAAATTGGTGGTTTATACAACTATAATCTGATGAAAGTGAACTTGGAAGGAAAGTGAGCAACATTTCAGAGTCCTCTCAGGCAGTAAGCAAGAGATATACAGCAATTCCTACAAGAAAATGATTCACTCCTCCACAAAAGCAACAGCCAAGGCTCACATCTGCAGGACTATCTGCCCTTGCAGAGCTAAGTCCAAGCCCCAGCCATTGCTATCACACTGAAAGCTATGAATGCTCTCAGAGGATCACCGAAGCATTTGAAGGGGTGGCTGCCAGAGGCAGGGCTGGGAGCACAGCAGCTCCCCAGCAAGAGACCATAACCCCAAGAAGGGTCACCTCTTTGTACAAAGGCAATTGTTGATGCTGACACTGGAGGTTTTTAGCTTGTCAGAAGGGAAGCTTGTAGATGCAAGTAGGGTCACAACCAGAAAGATTTGGGAAGCACTGACCTAGATAATTACAGAGAATTACAAAGAATTACCCTCTCCTTCAGAAGTCAGAAGTGAAAACGTTTCTGCCAGCCCATGAGCAAAGTGGGCGAAAGTTCCAAGATTAGCAGATACCTCCAAGTTATCACTGTCACATCCTGTTCGAGTACTGCTGGACTTGTCCCTGCACAGCCAGCCCAGGCAGAAGAAGGAACACCACCTTTATTTTCACACTTACACGTAATTAACAATATGTATGAGCAGCGCAGGGACAACCACCCAGTGGCATTTCACATTCTGTCCTACAATAATGGAGTTGACAGGAACCAAACTATGCGATGAGGACAGAAATACACGATCCAGACAGCTACAGACACTGGAAGTGCTGCTCCTACCTCAGGTAGAACAAAGCAACAGAAACCAGATAGCCAAACGACTACTATTTATATTAGGCTGGTAAGTAAAATGGAGGATAACAGTCACAGAAGTGGAGTGGCACATTAAGGTATTCCACTTTATAGTGTGACTACGTATTAAAGATTCATCTTTCTTCCCACCTATTTCTTCGCAGAAAAAATAACTGAAGCTATCACCAGTTAAGCTGAAAAATCATCGATGCTGTATATTTAAAACTAATGGAAACACCAGACAGAAATCTGAAGATTAGGAACAAGTGTTCTTTAAATGGCAGGATGACAACGGTAATGTTTGTCAACCCAGTGAAACTGCCTAAAAACAAGTGAATGCTGTTTACTATTTTGTTATAATCTGTGCGTTCAGTGGCATTCTTATTACATTGCCAAGGGTTACAACAGCAATTTGTATTGCTGGCTTTCTCATAAGATGTAGCACATTGACTCTTGGCACAACAGCAGACTAAGCTACGTGGCTGGAAGGACCACTGCCTTCAGACAGCCCATGCTGGGGTTACTGGTTCTGAGAAAGACATTGATTGGCAATATTCCTGAAGTGCTGTAGTTTCCATTGCAGCATATGAAGGAACAGCTCACCTTCCATTAAGCTGTCCCTACTGAGCAGGGAGAGATGGGGCAAAGTGTCCTGGCAACCTCTCAGCTGTTAGTCAAGTGAGGCTGTCTCCAAGAAGCAGATCTCATGCACTTTGAAAGTAATTCCTCAGTACAAAGGGCACAAAGGCCTGCATAACTGGTAACTAATTTAGCTCTCTTCCTGACTAGATCTGATTGGAAAACCCATACCAGAAGCAGCTCTTATATGCACATCATTATAATCTATTGATATTTAAAATACATATAAAATATACTTATCCCTTTTAGTTTTGGTACTTTATCATCTTTGCAAATATGCTGATAATCTAAAAATACAGTATATTCCATTTATACTACGTAAAAATTAAAAATAAGAAATTAATGACCAAAACTGAATGGTATCCCTAGAACAAGTTACTTTCATGTTGAGGAAAAGGTTGACACTCTTGGAAAATACGTATACATACATACAAATAGATACATGCATGCACAGGTACACAGGTATTAAGAAAAAAATCATGTGGAAGTTAGAACAACAGGTCTAAATGTTCATAAAGCTTTTTTGGTAGAACACCAGCACTGTAACAAGACCTTAGAACAGAAGGACAAAGGAAACCTGTGCAAATACACTGACATTATTCACCAATATGCTCTTAGAGGGATTTTTAAGCAAAAACAGACTATAATGTGACTTTCAAAATAAAAAAAAAAGTGTTGATTTACATGTTGAATATTTTTTTTAATTAACCACTTCATATGGAAGAGTCAATCAGGGTTCTCAGTGTCACTGACAAAGCACAAAGAGTGCATTAAAGAAGTTTAGTAATCAAAGCAGCAGCTGCAGCATCTCCCACCCTCGTCCCATCACATATCCCCAGAGACTTCCAGTCACTTCATTTTCAAATATATTTATTACAAAGCAACCAGGAGTAGAAACAGTGCAAATGTGCCATTCAGTGTATCAGCTGACCGTACGACCACATTTCTTCAACAAGATGCATGCACCTATTTCCACAAAATGGCTCCTCAAAGCCATTCCAATTTACCAAGGTAGCCCTTTATTTAAAAGGCTCACACACACACACAAAGTTATGAGCAAATTAATTTACATGACTTGAAATTTCAAATCTTTTTTTAAACACCCCACCCACCCACACCGCCAAAAACCTATAACCATTTCACAAACAAGAACTGAAAATTAAGTCTCTTGTGGTCAGCTATCCTTTCAGCGAAAGGAAATAAAATGCTTAAGGCTATATATTAAAATGAAGACCACAGCAAAAAGGGATGTTTATTTTAAAGTTTCACGCTGCAAACATGGTTAACAAAACAATCAGAAATAGAAGAGATGGTGTGAATCATCGGCACTGAATTGCTGGAAGACTCATAGAAGTGTCTGAAGGACAGGACAGTCTTTTCCTCACCTGAACAAAAAACTGCCTGGTCCAAAGCGTTTGTCCAGTTCCATGGAAGAACACATTTCCAGCTTGTTAGCTCTTACAAAACTGTTTGTTTTTAATGTGTATCCTCCTTCATCACCACATGGCACTAAGAATGCTGTGAGCGCGTGTTTTCTCTCACACATTTATTGGACTTGATGGTGTTTCTAGAAATATGTAACGGAATCAAAATGCATTCTTGAATTCAAGCTGCACTGAATGCCAGAGCGGACAAGGGAGAACCATTTCACATTTATGCTCAGAGCTGTCATCCACCTTAAAAATCCAACCCTGCACCGTTCATGTGATATTTGCCAACATCCATTTCACGGGAGCAGCTCCTGCTCCCACCCCCATCTCCACATCACGCAGAGCACAAAACGCTCTCTCAGCAGGAAATCTCTCCCCCTCGATAAGGCAGTAGGAAGTTTTCATAAAGGCCTTAAAGACTCCACGTCACGGCTCCAACAATGACGCTGCCGGGACCGAACCCTCCAACCCGGTTTTGGGCTTCCTGGGAAGCAACCAAAGGGCTTGGAGGCCTCAAGGCAACCCAGCACAGCACAGAGACAGAGCTGCTGTCGAACCATCCCCTCCTGGCTCCTCTGACAAAGACCCTGTGTCATTGCGAGCCACAGTGCTGGAGAGGAGGGCGGGGTGAAAGGAGAGAAGGGAGGCACACAGGGAGCAAATGCAGCCTGCAGAAGAGATGCAGCCTACAATCCGTTGACATTCAGCCCTCCGCTGTCTCCTCGGGAGATAAAACTGCCGTATAATTCGCCACCGCCAAGGCGGAAAGCCGGGAGGAAAACGCCAGCTGCTCTCCTGCATCTCGAACAGCGATCGCTGGCAGCAGCCTAAACGCAGCCCCAGGACATCCCAGCACCATACTATTGTAAAACAGGTTAATTGCAACAGCAGAAAGACACAAAACCATCAATAAAAACCACGGAGCCAAAGGCCGCCTACAAAAACACGCGAGCACGGTTCAAACGATTTCCCCACCCAGGAGACGCTTCACCCTCCATCTTCACCGCCGCCGTCCTCCTGCCCAGCTCCGTTCCACCACCGTTCGCGATAAACCCCACAGGCCTCGGAGCCGGGCGGCCGCCAGCCCCGCAGCACGGCGCGCACCCGGCGCCCCGCCATCCCGCTCGGCCGGGAGCCCCCCCTCACCTCCAGCTCGGTGTCCCCGGGCTCCGCCACCCCGACGATCTCGCTGGGCAGCTCGGCCAGGTCGGTGACCCGGATCAGCCCGTCGTGCAGGAAGATGGTCTCCTCCTTCACCGACAGCCACTGCGCCGAGTCGCCGGCCGCCGTCGCCGCCGCCGAAGCGGCCGCCGGTGAGCCCATGGCGCGGGCGGCGCTGGGGCTCCGCAGGGCTGAGGGGAGGCGGCCGCTGCTACCCCCCCATGGCGGGGGCAGGGCGGGGGCAGGGGGATCCCCGGCGGACAGCCGGAGCGCGGTAGGGAGCAGCGAGGCGCGGCGCGTTGCCACCGCGGCGCCAGCGGGCCGGGAAGCGCCGGGAGCCGCCGTGCCCGCCCGCCGCCGCCGCCGCGTCCCGCTCCCTCCTCACACACACAGGTGACAGCGCGACGCCATGTTGGGGGCTGAGGCGGGCCCGGCATGCACCGCGCGGGGAACAATACACCCAACCCCCCTCACCCAGCCCCGCCGGGGTCCGCCCTCGGCGCCCCTCGGTGCCGCCCCGGCGCCCTGCACCCCGCCCCCGGGGGCGGCTCCCCACAGAGCCCGTCCCCGCCGCCGCCCCGGCGGCTCCGCTCAGCGCCGCGCCCCGCCCCGCCCTCAGGGCAGCGCCCCTCAGCGTCCCGTCCCGCGCCCCGCCCTCAGGGACGGCGCCTCCCCCCGTGCGCCGGTCGCCTCAGTCGCTGGGAGGGCGGTCGCCCCTCAGCCCGGCGCGTGGTGACCGCTCTTCTCACTGATTGCCGCCCCCCTCAGTGCTGTCCACTCAGAATTCCGCCCCTCAGAATTTCCCTCACTGCCCAGAGCCCCCCGAGCCCGGGGGAGCAGCCCTCAACCCGTTTATCTGTGTGGTGAACGTGGCAATGGGTGCCAAGGAAACGCCGCAGTGCATGTGGAGAATGGGAGACGCGAAGAAAAATGGACCTTTTCTTCCCTCATTTTGGCACCTTTGTGTGACCTGCCCTATTTCCATCGCTCTGATTTCATACCCTTGGGCTCAGACCCTCAGCCCAAGACAAAATGGCGTCTGGCGTGGAAGTGTGCGTGAAGCAAAGGTGTGGAACTGAATTCCTCCATGTGGAAAAAATGGTGCCCGCTGATATTCATCGACGTTTATGGAGACCCAACAGTAGATATGAGCACAGTGAGGGGTGAGCGGTGCTTTTATGGGTCACCTCTGCTGATGTAGATTTGTATGAGCACGACATTGTTCATCGTTGCCAAAAATGCACAGGTAATGGTGGTGACTATGTTAAAAAATCACGTTTTGTAGCTGAGAATGTGGCTCTACCGGTGTTATTCTGCTCTTAATTATTTCCAGAGAAATAATTAAGAGGCATTACTTTTGGAGCAACCTACGTCGCTTTGAACTGGAGAGTCTCATTTTTGAACAGGGAGATTTGGTATCAAAGGCTTTTGTAAGAGAGAGAGACTGTGGTGGGCATCTGTTCTTTTCAGTCAAGGCATGACACAGAGAACCACGACTGCAGATGGACGTACCCACAGACATGAAATCCGCCCCATCCTCCCCCAGGAGCCCTCCCAGTACTTAGAATGCTGAGGTCTGAAGATCTGATGGCAAGTGGGATGTGGCAGCTGAGTGCTGGCTGGTGAGATAAGCTGTGCTCGCAAGGTCTCCTCAAAGGAATGGGAAAGCTGCTGAGCTCAGATTAGTCACAATATTTCACCATGAGATAGTGACTGGTGGTGTTGTTTTGTTACCAGAGTAGGAGTTTTATATTGTTTTCATTCATTCGTATGAGACAAGAATAGAGAAAGAAAAAGTGTATATACATATAACTGGTACACTGGAAAAAATTCTCTCTTTAAATTTTCTAATACTATAATGGTACCACTTGGTACATCTACTGCAAAATCAATACAGACAGCAGAGCTGGGAGTAAAAGAAGATGTTCACAGGCAACACTCAGACCAGAGAGGCTTGTCAACAGGAAGGATTTGCCATGTTTTCTAGAGGTAGACAGGTTTTGGGTGCAACTGTTGTTCTGGGTAACCTCAGACTGAAAATTCTTTGTCTCCAGCTCTCACATGCTCCTTCCAGGGCTTTATGGACTGCTTTACCCTGGAGGAATAGGGTTGTCACAGCAGCTACCAGATGGAGAAGCAGTCGATTCAATCCACTAATTGCTTTGAAATACAAACCAAGGTCTTGTTTTTGAATAAAGAGCTGACTCAGAGCTACAAGAGAGGTATGGGTAACTCTGGATGCACTCATGCTGGGCTAAGTGCAGAGAGAGGTGCGTGGCTGAATTATACACCAGCCAGAGGCTGTGCTTCGTCATTGGTCTGGGGCTTGGCAAACCTCTTTGGCACTGAGGATCCTGCTCCATGTGTTTGTGTGTCAGGTCAGTAACCTGAGCTGCTCCTGAGAGACAAGCAGGCTGCTTCACTGAGAGCTGGAGATGATGTCTGCATTCCAGAAATCCCTTTTCATATTCTTTTTTTTTTTATGGGAAGACATTCCAAAGTGAACTTCTGTTTGCTGTTTCATAGATCTTTGAGGGTTTGTTTGTTTGTTTTTTCCTCCTGAATTTTAAAGTATTTGATCTGACAATTTGAAGTGAAATACCA
Organism: Phasianus colchicus; assembly: GCF_987193195.1. Taxonomy (NCBI): domain Eukaryota; kingdom Metazoa; phylum Chordata; class Aves; order Galliformes; family Phasianidae; genus Phasianus; species Phasianus colchicus. The sequence goes on along the minus strand of NC_143453.1, from coordinate 7,055,456 downwards.
GTTACTGAATTTATCTAGTGCCAGGTCTTGGGGAGGCCTGAGAGCTGCCTTTCAGTACCTGAGGGGGGTTATAAGAAAGAAGGAGACAGACTCTTTAGCAGGGTCTGTGTGAAAGGACAAGGGGAAATGGTTTCAAACTAAAAAAAAGGAAATTTAGATTGGATATAAGGAAGAAGTTTTTACAGTAAGGGTGGTGAGGCACTGGCATGCTCTATGATAATGTTGAGAATTGTGTCCTACCCTGCCTCAGCATGGTTTAGTGAAGTAATCACTGATAAATGTAAGATTTACATGCCCACCACTGTATGATGTATGAGCTTACATAGCAAGGAGTGCTGACATAGCTTTATAGATGATATGTTCAGTACTAAGGCCGTGGTTGTGTAATGAATTCCGTGAATCTAATACTGTTTGCCTGGCATCTGGTGCAGAAAATCTTGTATAATCTAGTGAAAAGAAATATTATTTTTGTTCTGCGTGTCACCAGAAAATGTCAGCCAGTGTAACTTCGATGTGGCATTCAGAGGCGTACTGCAATGACTACAAAGAAGACTTGTACTACATTACAGGAGATGATATGACTTAGAAAAAGACAAGAATAGCTTTGTGACATAAATCCTTGAGGTGAAGAAATGAAATCCTTGACTTGTAAATAGGTTTGTACAGAAAATCAGTTGTTTGCTTTAATTATTTTTCAAGCAGATGGGTCAGCAGTCTGCAGCTGGGTCTGGTTGGAGGAGCACTGGCAGGGCACTCATTTTGATACATTAGCAATGATCACTGAAGGAGACTGACTGGTGGTAAAGTAGGATTGACGAGGGAAATACAAATAGCAATATAAGTGAGGACAATTTTAATGTATGAAAAATGAGTATGACTTACCTAGCTCACAAACAGCCTGGACATGAAACAACTGTAAATCATAGAACCATAATCGTGATGCTACAAGGTTTTCTTAGAAATCATGTAACCCAGTGCTATGACCTAAGCTGTGATTACATGATTTGTGGCACATTCTTGTCCCATCCAAAGTCAAGAGTCCGACTGCAGCCTCTTCTACTGTTCAACTGTAATTACTTTTAGGGAATTTCCTGATGCTTAATTGAATTTCTGCTACTGTAATTGAAGCCTTTTTGTTTTGTTCCAGCAGCTGAAGACAGGGAGAATATTTTATTTCTGATTTTGACATCAGTAGTGCCTTATGGTGGGAAGCATTTAAATGCTGCCCATCACTGAGGAAGAGTGGCTGAGAGATGAACAGATCCCTTCGCGGTTGTCCTGAATTTCTGAATCTGTAATGTCTCAGAAGACTCATTATTAATACCCCAAAATAGGTAGGTTTTAAATACAGCTATTCGGTACTGCTTTAAAATTCAACCTCCCTCAAAACTGGTGCAATAAAATGAGGAAAAAAAGTAAGTGAAAAAAAGTCTGCCACAATATTCTGTTTAACGCTGTTAAAATACAAATGTGACAAGGTGGATTTATGTAATTCATACAAATTATTACAAGGGCCACTTTCTAAAGCATTTTTCAGTGCATGTGATGTTAAACTGTCCAAATCCTGAAGAGTTTGACTGAGATCTGGGGATTTTAACATCAGTTTTATGAATCAATTACAAAAATGCCATTTTTTTGGACCAATGCAGGTTTCAGAAGCTGTGGTGTTTTCTTCCTTTTGCAGAAGGGAGGAGAACCATTATGCTGTCATAATGCTGGAAGTGGTCTGCAGAGAGGAAGGGCTAATACTTAGACACAAAGCCAAAATACATCTTTCACTGGAAGTTTATCTAGCTTAGTATTTACTGCTTATTCTACATCAAGTTTTATATAAAACTCTTGGAACAAAAAGTGTTTCAGTTCTCAAGGAATAGAGTTTCTACATTTGTATTTCAGTCATTTTTCCATGCAAATTGCCTGAAATATTAATTCTTCAAATCTCAGTGTATGAGAATTATTCACTGACAACAAGAAAGAATTCCATTTACTGATGTAGCAACAGCTTTTATTACAAGGAGCATTTCCTTGTTACTCAAAGCTGTCCTTTGTCCCATGGCAGACATCTAAAATGTCTAACATTTTTTTTGTATGTTTAAAGACATCAGTTTTAATTTTTGCAAAATTAGTATAAGTTCCACTTGCAGTCACAGGCTGATACTGTAATTTTGAATCTTTGATAGTCAACAAATAAGAATGGAACAGTTAAAGAGAGAGCTTTAAGGTATTTAAATTCAGTAGCTTTTCCTTCTCCACATTAAGCACAAACTGTTTTACTTCACATTGTATTTTCAGGGAACTTAAAATGTAAAGACATCCTGAATGCACTGTGCAGAAAATGAGTGCATTAACCTCTGCTCTGGATCGTGCTGCTGTCACAGCACTGTGCCCCTGCTCACAAACAGGATGTCACCTCCCTGTCACTGAGTCCTGCAGGAGATGGGTGCGGCCATCTGCCAAGGTTTGTGTCTGATTCATTAGATTCCCTGAAATGTTCACTCAGCACTGATTGAAGCATGTTGTCAAACCTGCCATCAGATTTCCTGGGGGAGGAGAAGGATGTTCACATCACTAAAGTCTGATGGAAACCTGAAGCACGGGGATAGCAGCTGCATCATGAGGTGTGGAAGCACCATAGGTTGTACTTGCAGGTGCTAAGGGCGGCTCTCACTTCCTGTAGCCAGACACCCACATGCTGCCCTGGGAAGTCTCCCTCACTTGTGCTAGTGCCTCAGCAAGCTTATTGTAAAAACTTCTTCCTTATATCCAATCTAAACCTCCCGTCTTCTAGTTTGAAGCCATTTCCCCTTGTCCTATCCCAACAGATCTTGCTAAAGAGTCTGTCCCGTTCTTTCTTACAGCCCTCTTTAGACACTAAAAGGCATTTCTTGTTCATAACCATCTTCTCCTTCCTACAGGAAGTACCTTGGGAGTAAAATAAATTGTCAGTTTTCGTTCCTTGTTGGTATTCCAGAAAGTCAAACTATCTAGGAAAACATAAATATTAGGCTAGCTTAATTTCATTCATTTATCTCAATCTAAATTCATCATACAGTGAGGTCAGGAATATTTTGACACCGAGAATTTAACACAGATATAATAAATAGAGCAAAATGAAATGTATGAATTGTAAGTGGGTGGAAAGCTGAGATTACTATTACTAGCAAGAATTTATATGTAATACTTGTATCTGTACTTCTGTAGCAGCTGTAAGCTTCATTCAAAACCAAAATCTTACTGAAATGTTTTATAGGTGCAGAACAGAACCACTTAAGAACTGACCATGGAGAATTGTCTGAATGGCTGAATTTGGAATCAACCTCTGCTTTTCAAGAGGTCTGTGAATGGACTGGAGAAAGCCTTGATGAGAGCAATCATGCAACTTGAAAATACAGCTTGTGAGGAAGGCTTGAAAGGATTTGGTATGTTTAACCTGGATAAGAGAAGGCAGAGAGGAGACATTGCAATAAATATGTAGAAGACTGAAGCAAAGAGAGAAGAAATAAACTGCTGGACAGAACAGAACGTTGTGAGCTTACACCCCTGCTGAGGAGATATCAGGAAGCCTTTCTCATTGGTGTGTTCAGCATGGGACTGGATCACCTCCTGACGTGGGATCTCTGCTAGCAGAGGGTTTAGCAATGCACTAGACAAGCCAATCCTGTTGCAAAATCTATTCATCTGCCTATGACTAGACAGCAATGTTGAGAATAACATTCACAACTCATTACATTTCATTCTTCTAAAAGTAAGTTGCCTTCCATGAGCACACCTGCAAATAAGGTACAACTTGCAAGGATGTTAGAAAATAGTGACTAGAGAGTCTACAACAACAGGGCACAAAAGAAAGAGCCAAAACAGGATTTTAAATGAGGAGTTTAAATGAGATGATTTTTGTACATTTGTCTTCTATTTGAAATTCACAGATCAGTTCCAAAATCCTGTGAAGTCTTAATTAGCAGGTTTTTACAGACACTGCAGCTCTAACTACCCTTTTTCCTAAGAATAGGAACCCAGGTCAGTGAATCCCTGGTCTGAGAAAATGCTGTTCACTGTACTAATTTTCTCTTCAATGGTGACAGGCATTCAAAACAAACTAAAATTGAAAGCCACTAATTGAGAACTGAATCCACACAGTGCAAATTGGAATGCCTTCTCTGGGGAGAGCAATTTTGCTCTCTGCGTGGTGTTGTTTTGCAGCTGTAAGTGCCCAGAACTCCAAAGATGCTCTTCCATTGGTGTCTGCCTCCCCTTCCTTTCTTTCTGTTATTTTCAGTATCTCTTTCCTATATTTTCCAGCCAATAATCTACTTTTAAAAGAAGAGTAAGAACTGTTATGCAGCAAAGTCACAGCAGTGAGCAACTTGATGGGATATAAATGAGGGAAACGATCAAAAAAAGGTATAGATTTCTATTGTGTTTTTTTCTTTTTTTTTTTTTTAGTGAGGGGATATTGCTGATTTCTGAGAGGTGCAAGCCTTGCTCTGCTCACTATGACTCACCTGTTTTTCCCTCTGTTCCTTACAGCCAGATGGCATAAGCCAGTAAAGGCCAAATAATTCATCATTCCACAGACTTGCAATGGACTGGCCCCCAGATGAGGCCTGGAATGTTGGAAATCTTTTCATGCCGCTACAGGCAAGACAGTTTCTCTGTATTATTGTAGAGTTGAGTTTATAAATGCTGCAGTGGAACATCAAGCACTACTAAAATCCTGATTTTGATGGGTAATATCAGTCTTTTCTGGAATGCCTTTATGAATCCTTGACTTTAACAACATAGCTGTATTTCTTTAAAAAGAGCATCACAAGTGGCCTGCAGATAAACAGTGAAGAATGGTTAATTGCCCTTCAAGTAAAATAACTCTATGAGCAGAGTCAATGGAAGAATTGAGAGCAGCACTCTGTCAGTCATCAAAGCCAACCAACTATTTGGAGGGCTATACAGCATCACTGCCTTCATCAGATTACTGGTTCACAGACAGACAACATCAGCCCAACCTTTTGTATCCAAAACAGTGACCATGTTATATGTGTATTGTGCTCAGTGCTCCATTCTTCCAGGCTGTTACCAAATGACTATGGATTGTGCATGACACACACAAAAAAGCAATTCCTTGGGCTTGATTATCTAGTCTAGCCAGGCATAGAGTGCTAGCCAGTGGAATGGCATGAAAAGTTGTAGCTCAAGATGACAGGATGGAAAGAATGATAGAAATTGTAATGGTTGTTCTTATAAATCCCCAGGAGACAGCCTGGCTCATGCTGAGACACCCTATGCAGGTACTTGTGAAATCAGGTGTCATTTCAGGTAAGCCCAACTACATAATTTTTGACGTTGTTTGTATTATTTCTATTTTTGGATTCAAGCTGTTAACCAGTTTGGAGATTAGTAGGTTGCGTGTGTTAGAAGACAATTATGTGATGATGCGAGGCATTGCCTCAATGAAGCTTACTTACAAAGTATGGAAAAATATTCTTTCCAAAAGTATTGGATTAAATGAACCACAGATTTTTGTGCACAGTACTTAGACCAAAGCCAGTATTTTCACAAAAAAGCTTTCTCAAATGCAGTTTTCGTTTTTCACCCTTTGTGTCCCTACTGTATGTATGTTTGCTTCTTTTCTCTCAGACAAATGCAAAGCTCTCCATTTCAAATGCCCTTTTTGCACTTTCTGCATTAGTCCAGAGGGAAACCATGTGGATAATGTGCAATGTACAGAAGTTTTGCCGTGTGTCTGTCATTTGAGTTGCTGTTGTTTCAGCTCTCTGATTCCAGAGGGGTGTTTATTTTTCATGCTTATTTTAAGGAGAACAGTCACGATTACCCACCAGCTTCTACAAAATTCCATGAAGCAGATCTTCATGTCAGCTTAGCAGGACATTTACACCAGTAATTTGAATATTGGTTTTAACAAAACATCTGTCATGAAATACATGCATTCTTTTTAGAGCCTTCATATTAGTTTGTTCTGAAAAATAATCATCCTTCCTTGCATATAAAAGACATAGACTTATTCTTTAGGACTATTTTTGTACATTTCATCTTTGTATTTTATTTTCTCATATGAAAGTGAGCCTTCTGAACAGTAGGATACCATGTACAGCCCTTGGTGATATCTGAAAGCCTTGATTTTAAAAACAATTGCATCCCAAGTGCATCTGTCAAGTAAGTGAAAAACCTTTAGATCACACAGGACTGACAAAATGGATGAAGATGTAATTGCTTCTGGTTTAGTCAGCAAGGAAATGGAGTCTCAACACCTGGCCAAAAGACTGCAGACAGCAGTCCTGTAAAAGCACTCCAGCCATAGCAGCATATCTTAAGGTTGAAAACAAGCATGTCAAACCTGAAATACCAAAAGGTAGCATTCTTCACAAACCTTCCACTTGAAAGTACTTTACCTTGCAATTAAGCTTCAGTTTACACTAACTTCCAGAAGTGAAGCTTTTTAAACTGCCAGCCAGCACAGCAGCAGGAAGACTCTGTGGACTGGACTTAACTCACCATGCCATTTCACTGCCATTAGAGGCAGCTAACAGGTAAAAACAGGTGCTCATAGATTGTAAGGCATCACAATGTATTACCAATTCTCTGAGAAACCCAATATCCCTCTCTCTTTCCTCTCATAAGGATGCTTTATTATAATTACATATCACTTTATTAGGCAGCTGAAGCAAAGAGCACATTTGATGCTAATGAAGTGCTGCTGTGGTTGAGTCTGTCACTATTTTTGGACCTGCACATCTCCAGCACTTTTGATTGGGTGACTGAGGCTTTGGATGTCTCTAGCTTCTTCTGTGGCAGATGCTCAGTGAAAAGCAATGACTCAGCTAGCCAGGAACGCAGAACTGTTTACATGCTCAGAATGAGAAAAGCTGTGGGACAGCAAGAATGCACACAAAAGCTCTTTATTTGGTGGATGTACTTTTCAGGTAGCAGATGATATTATCTAGATTGAAAAAAATCCTTCTAATACTGACACTGCTTCTCACTTGGATATCTGTACAGTTGTCATTAATTCCTCTTTTCCATCCCCCACCTTAAATCACCTCAAAAAAATGGCTGATTTCACAGAACTCAGGGAAAATATTTTGGAGGTTAAGTGCAAAACAAATCACAGCTATTCACTGGCTATTTTTCCTTAGGAAAAATGAGGGTTTTGCTGTTCCCCTTTTTCTGATTTGAAGCCTGAGTTGCTTGGCACAGTAAGAGCATGATTTGGTATTAACAGCTAGTGCCTCTGCTCCCACACCCCTTTGTGCTAGTTTATATCCCCAAAGGAAATACTCATTCCCTCATTCCTCCCTCTCCCCCCCCACCCCCCACCTTGCAAAAACTCTTACAAGCTTGTTTAGCTCCTGGTTCACCCCCCAGACAAGTGAGAGTACTGGGACAAAGGAGGCAGGAGTACCTGAGACCATTTCTCTGTACGTAAGACGACAATTACATTACCAACTCACATCCTGACAGTACATTGAGAATCAAGAGCCTCCCTACTCAATAAACAAGATTAATGGGTCTAATAGAAATTTCATGTTGATTGATACACATGTGAGGAATGTGTCAAAGTAAATCATAATTATAGAAAAGACTATTGTATCTAAATGATTTGTTTCCTTAGACTAACCCACATAGCTATTTCCTTACTACAGCTTCCCCATTCCAAAAGGGGGATGAGTGAAGCAGGAACACCTCTTAACTTCTTCCTTAGAGTGCAACTGTATGTTGGTTTGCATACTTTGCAACATCACATGGAGCTACAGACTTTATTGATCAAGGTCTGCTTTGTTTTTACCCTTTTCCCATTTAAGTACCCCTGTGTACAATCTTTCTTTAAGCAAGATTTGTAAGCATATTGCTTTGCTTCCTTCAGTAGTACCAGCTAACTTACTTTAGCACTAGCAGTGAGATGCATGCAACACTTCCATGTCTTTCTAGTTGATTTATACTAACAGAGCCAGCCCCATCAGTGCTGTAAAATCTCACATCAATTTAAAAGCCTCTAACTATGACCATCATCCACCAAACCACATACAACAGAAGATGCGACTCATCACAAACATTGCTTTGATGACAGTGAAAAATAAAGACCATCTTCCAGGAGCAGCACGGGGCAGAACCTGGCACAGATAATCATGAAACAGCCAGCCAGCAGCACAAGAGTGCATGCTGCATTTGGACAAAGCTTGCTCATTGGCTCCCTCTGCTGAAGCACACTGAAATTAAATTTAATTAAAGAGGAAGATGGTGGAAGGACAATCAGTGCCTCTGTATTCTAACACCAGCCAGCATTAGCTATAGAAAGAATTACAGTCTCTGATCTATGAGAATCCAGAGACAGGTATTGTCCACAAATCTAGACCCTGTTCTTCCCCTCAATGCATTTGAGACTACTATGTGACATGCTGCAGCCTTGCACCTCAGTGAAGGCTGTCTCACTCCCTTTTCTAGCCTCTTTTCATGAAGCTTGTATGAATTTCATGAAATCTTGACTCCCTGTCAAGTTTGACCCCACTGGCTACTTTCCTCTAGGAATTAATGGGAAAACAGATGGCGCAGTTATATAAGCCTCATTTCCTGTAAAAGTCTGGCTAAGAAAGATCTCAAGCATGCCAGATTTGTTAATATGTACATCCTCACTTTTTGTAAGAACAGACCTATTACTATCTAAGCATTTTTTTCCAGGTATTTGGTAACTGACCTCAACAGAGAAAGCAGACAGGATGAACTTTCTCTAGCTCTTTCTGCCAGTTGCTAAGATTGGGAAGTTCACTGAAACTCTAAGCTGCCCAGGAGAGAAACACACTTGCCTTTCACTGAAGCTTTTTAATTTATTTCTGAGATTACAGAATTAAAAAACATACTTTTACTCCCTGATCTAAGCAGGTACTGCAGTGGCAAGGATTCTTGCTTCACAACTAAGGATGTTAGAGCCTACAAATAAAGAACAAGCAAGCATTGGGTAATTAAACCCTACAAAACTCACTTTAGAATACTCTGGTGTTCCTACTTAAGAAAAGCAAGGCATAGCTCCAGAAAGGCCTCTAAGAAGTTGCTGTATTTGTCAAGGTTTATGTAGTGATTGATGGATCAAAGCAGTTCACCAGAAATGCCATTTGAACAAAGCTGCATCCAAACTTTAAAATGCTAATAAGTTACCTAGCAGTGGGGTGCTGCTACAACCTAGTTCTTCACAGACTCAGAAAATTTCAGCAATTAAGACACAGAGAACTACACCAGCAGAGGCATTGAGCTGGATGTTTATTTTCAAATGTGTCCTGAAGGGTTAAGTAAACCCAGCGTTTATATTGTTTCCCAAAACGTTTTTCCCCCCTGCAACTCATTTATGGTTAAAACTATTTGAAATTCAAGTGCTTGTTTAAATAAACACACTATTGGTATTAACAGAAGGGAACATCTCCATCCCCAAAAAACCCTTACAAAAAGAAATCCCACAAAATAAAGCACCACAAAGCCCCAGACGTATGCACTTGTTCAATTCTAGACATCTGCATGTAGTCTCTCAATTTCCTACCACAAGCTGTACTCCAATCCTTTAAATAATTTGCACTGCCAGATTAATGCAACACATCCAATTATGGAATGCAATGAAGACACCAGAAATCCTTGCTATTTTCCTCTCAAATTTAATGTGGTGCTTTCAGAACACTTAGAACACCAATTTGTGAGGATAGACTCCATTTGAGAGAGAGAATGTGGAGCGCAGGTACCCACGGAGCTGAGGCACCTTCTTGATTCGTGCAAGGATCTGGGAATCCACTGCTTTCTGGTCTGTCTTACGTTGCTCCGTTATTTCATATTTCTAGAAAGTACAAAGAACAGCATTAAAATCCTACAGAGTAACTTCAGATTCTTCTAGAGACAATGCAGGGCAAACCCTGAGTTCTGGCATTTTCAGGAAATCTTTCCTCAACTTGTTCTAAATATGGGACAGGCAGTAGGAGACCGGAGGTGGCAGAGAGAACTGAAGCCACTGTTTGGCTTATGTTGCAGATAGCTGGAGCCAGCAGCATGCTGTTGGCAGTATCAAAACAGCAAAGGTGTTTCTTGGTCAAGAAAGGCATTCAACTAGAATAATCACTGCTGTTGTCCAGCTAAGGGAGAAGTAGAAAACAATCCCCAAGTTTAAAAGGAGCTTATCTCAATGCTACTGCATATGCTCATTTTAATTGCATTCTCTTTCTCTATTATGGACCACTGTCAATTTGTTTCATGGGATTTCCCCTTCCAGCCTGGCTTTAAATAACAAGGACATTCACAAAGAATAAGCAGTCATGTTCCTTACTTCTTTTTCAGTATCAAAGATCTCGCCTTCCTGGTGCTTGGGCTTACGCAGCTTCTTCTTCTTAAAGTATGCATCAGTGAGATGTTTGGGAATTTTCACTCCGGAGATATCAACCTTTGTAGATGTAGCAATAACAAATTTCTGGTGGGCCCTACGCAGAGGAACACGGTTGACAACCAGAGGTCCTAAAGGCAGAGGAAAGACAGGCAACAGTCACCATTTTTAAGTGGCATTTTTGAGGTCTATGTGTGCTTACAGCTGAAGATCAGAACAACCAACAAAACCTTTCCTCACTGCCTCTTCATAAGTAAAAAAATACTTCCTGATCTCTTCCAGGGATGCAGATACTGAAGCTTAACTAACTCCCACTCACCTCCCTGAAAAATCTCAAAACATAATTAAACACAGTTACACAAACACATAGCATGCTAAATCCTAATACAGGTCAGCACAACTAATTCCAGGCACAAATTCAGACTAAAAAATAAATATTTTTGTTTTCTTACCTGTAACAAGCAACAGGCCAGTACCAAGCTGCTTCAGAAAGACAACACGCTGAAAAGAGATAGATGTGACATTAGTCCTCAGGTTTCAGCATTACACCTCCTCTGACATTTCAGAAATACTGCAGCCAAACTGAAACCATGTCTACATTCAGTCTGTGCTGTTGGTACATACATGAAGAAGCAGGCAAGCATGGATGCAGCTGTGCTACATAAGAAACAAACACCACAGGAGCAGGGCTACCAACATTTGTCAGAGTATAGCTTTGACAGAGCTACCACAGAATGAAAGTGATGAATTCAAGAAAATGCATAATTCTTTCTCTGTAACAGCAAGCCAAAGTTCTGGCCTTGTTGCAAGAGTAATACAGGCACCAGCCCTGCTATTCTGCAGTGCAAAATTGACATGACAAGCACCTGTAGTTTTTTGAGTTGCAGCAAGTCTCCTTTAGCATTGTATAATCAGCTGGATCAGCCTGTTTTAACTTCCAGCTCTGTACAGAAGGCTTTCCCTTAAAGACAGGATGAAAAAACCATCTAGAAAGATTGCAATTGCACTTGCAGATCTGCATCCAGTGGCTGAGCAGCATCCCATGAAATCAGCTAGAAATTCAAGATAATCCTACACAGTCAAAACATTTCCTGCACAGAAGTGCTGCAAAGTCACTATGTAAGCCAAGGTGGACAAGAGCACCAGAAGTTCCCAGTTACCTTGCCTCTGTGACGTCCAGTCAGGAGGATCAGAACAGTTCCTGGAGTAATAGAAGCCCGCAGCCTCCTCTTGTGTTGAGAAAATGGCTTTTTGCCATGACTCAAAAGCTTGCGAGGAACATCCTCAGTCGGATAGTAGCGAGGCTAGAAAGAAGAGGAACAAAGTGTAGCACCCTGTAATCCACAAGATAAAATGTTTTCACTGCAGACTCCTTTTCTAAGAGATAACTTGTTCTTTAAAGATGATCTCTCTAGAAAGAAGCTTCAGCAGCAACCAGTACTTCAGGAAAACACTGAAACACTGTTTTCTAAACAACTAATTGCCCTGCTAAGAAACACAGCATCTACTAACACATTACATGCTACAGCTTTACACTGTGAGCATTTCAACTCTTTTCCTTACCATTTTGCGGACTTTAACCACACGGCTGCCTCCATTCTTGTCTCCGCCAACTGGCTTGATGACAGTTGCACGTGGCTTCTCTTTCTTTTTCTTTTCTATCTGTAAACAAAGGAAAGGGAAAAATAAATGAAACTTCAAACTAGTCACCACAAGAAGTGGCCAAACAGCACAATTACATAAACTTGGTATTTATCATCCATACCTTTGTTTCTGGAGCAGTGTATTTGCGTTTGTACAATGCTTTTCTGGCATACATGGCTGACCGGGAGTATTTCCCAATACCCCGGGCCAGAACTGGGTTGCGGCTGGCATGATACTTTTTAGGCTTCTTTATCTTCTCACGCGCTTTCTTCTGGCCTGCCTTCTTCTCAACTGGCTTCTTGTCAGCAGGTTTCTTCTCTCCTACCTTCTTCTGGGCCGGCTTCTTCTCACCTGCCTTCTTTTCGCCTGCCTTCTTCTCACCCGCCATCTGCAGACATAAACAAACCAGAAACTGCAGAGAAATGATTACAAAGCATGCAAAGAAGCACCTGAGATACCAAACCCAGAAAACCGTAAGATTATCCTTCATACCATTCTGAGAGCTCTTAGCACCTTTAATAGTTATTAGAAAAGGAGACACCACAGAGCTAAAAGCCATGCAGAGCACTACAATGTGAAAATCATTAACATTTCAGTTGCCCTCTAATGCTGTTATTAAGTTCAACGACTGCACTCAACCCCCTAGCAGGCAGCCTGTGGTGCAAACATTCAAGAAGGCTGCAGTCACCCTCCTGTCCCTGAGAGCCACGTTATACTCTGCTCCCTCAGCTCCTCCAGCGCCGCACAGCAGCCCAACCCCGGCTACAGCTCTACGCAAGGCCCCGGCTGCGGCCCAGCCCAGACTCAGCGCTTCGCCACGGCTCAGCAGGAGACACCCAACCCTCCCCAACAGCCGCCCGGCCCGACCTACAGGCACCAGGCCGGGACCACGAGCCCAGCGCAGCTTCCCAGGAGCGGATGGAGGCGGATAGCACCCACTCGAGCCACAGCCCTGCGCTCCATGGCTCCGCCATTCTTACCTTCCGGGGAGGGAAAGAGACCTACATCCGGCCACCCGCGGCCTAAAGAGAGCGTGGCGCCTGACGTCATCGCACCAGTCGCGGGGCACGCTGGGAATTAAAGTCCGGGAGTGCAAGGATCCCTTCTGTAAGGCGGAGTGGCGCGCAGTGATGACGTAAGCGCTGACGTAGGGCGGGTCGCGCCGCGCTCCGTGCGCTCCGGGGCTCTGAGGCCGTAGTTGTTCGCGCTCCTCTCAGGGCGCCCGTAGGCCGCGAGCACCGCGCCGCGCTGCGCTGAGGAGGGCTGGGGGCCACATGTGAACCGGCAGCTGGCTGCGGGGCGGTGGGGGGCACCGCGACCCGCCGGGCAAAATGACATCGCGGAGGTGAGGCGGCTGCGAGCCCGGCGTTGGGGTTTGTGGGGAGGGGGAGGGGTGAAGGGGGGCTTGATTTTCTTCATGTTGCTCTCAGTATGCGGTGTTTGTCTGCTTTCTGCTGTCCTCTGTGGGTTAAGGTAAATGTGGCTCTTAAAGAGAATTGTTGTAATAAGGTGAATGTTGTGCTCCTTTTTATTGTCTAACCTGCCTGCTCTTAAAGTTGATGCCTCTCTTCAAGTAGAGGAGCTGCAATGGAGCGAGGCTGCTGTGAGCTTGTAAGGCCACACCTGGAGTGCTGTGCCCAGGCCTGGGGCCCCCAGCACAGCAGTGATGTGGAGCTGTTGGAGTGGGTCTAGAGGAGGGCTGTGAGGTGCTCAGAGGGCTGGAGCACCTCAACTACAAAGGAAGGCTGAGGGTTGTTCGTCTAGAAAAGAGAAGGTGCTAGGGAGATCTCGTTGCAGCTTTCTAGTGCTTGAGGGGTGTTATAAGCAGGGGGAGTGGATTTTTACACTGTGTAATAGTGATAGGACAAAAGGGAATCGGTTTAAACTGAATAGTTTAGGAAGAAATTCTCTATGGGGTGGTGAGGCTGTGGCAGTGCTGCCCAGATCTGTGGGTGCCCCATTCCTGAAGGTGCCTAAAGCCACAGATGGGCCCTGGGAGCCTGAGCTGGGGGTGGGAGCATGTAGCCCGTGGCAGGGGCTGCAACTTGATGGACTTTAAGGTCCCCTCCAACCTAAGCCATTCTCTATTTCCATGAAGTTTTTCAACACCAAGTTATCCTCTCTCTTGTTCTGTTTACCTTGATGCAGTGAGGTTGGTTGATTCTCAGTTGGGCTGTAGCTGAACCCAGCTTTTGTATCTCAGGTGTGTGTGGGATCTGCAGAGCATGTTGGGTTTTGTGCCTGCTCCCACCTACACATTGGGACTGGTGTGCAGTGCCTTTCAGAAACACTTGTCGGCCTTCCTGCTGTCAGGGAAGTTTGTATTTTAATTTGAGACTGAAAAATATAAGCTGATGGGCCTATAAATAGGAATAACTAAGCTCCCAGTCACCACCTCCACAGATGCTGAGACCCAAAGCTGATTTTTATCTCTCATGCACTTGAAAAGATGATTGGAAAAGCTCAGTCACTGTGTGGAAAAACGTATTGATTTTTTTTCTTTCCTCTGTCTCTTCAATTTGATAAAAGTCTGCTGGCACTGTTGGACTTGTGAAGCACAGATTCTGCTGACTTTTTTCTTCACTGTGCAAAATGCAACTGTATGCTTATTTAAAAAATGATAAAATAGCAGTGCTGTGTTTTCTGCCATGTCACAGTTTTCAGCAAAAGGTTTCTTGTTTAGCTAATATCCCTCGCTTTTGTAAATGAGACTCCAACTGTTCTACTGGCTGCTTTTCTGCTGATGTTTTTGCCTTTCTGTAAGCTGACAAGTGACTTGGGTCTGCTGCTGAACCCCCAAAGTGGAATTGCTGTATGGAGTATTCTGTGCATAGTGGCACAGTTGGTTTAATTAGAGTGTGGGTTTACATGTACGTGTGTTGGTTTTCTTGGTTGTACTTCTTGGCCGTGATGCCCTTCACTTGGGATAGCTTCTGCACCTGCTCATAATAGAGGTTGGAAAAGGAAAGAAGAAAATAAGTCTAAAATGCATTCCATCCCTATAAAAGGAAGCATAGGAGAAAGTCCTCCATGGGGGTTATGTTACTGATAGCTGTGCCTGCAGCCCCCTTTGCTCTCTCCCCCAGTTTTGGAAGGGATGCAGCCACAAGGTTCAAAAGCACACATGTGATGGCAGCACTTCAAATGAAGAGATCTCAATCACCGGTCCGGAACCGTTTAACCGAGATCACTAACACCCCCATTTTTCTATTTGGGGTGACTGACAAATGCATCTTCCTACACAAAGCCAAAAATACAAGGATGAGAGAGCAGGAGAACGAGTTACTGCTAGAACAAAAGTTACATAAAGTGCAATAAAGCCTCAGTCTCCCAGATGTAGCTTTTCTTCTGCTATACTTTGTAACTTTCTGCCATCTTGAGTATGAGTGTACCTGTGCTTATTTCATAATTTGAACAGCTTGTATACAGTTACTTCCAGGTGCATTGAGGTTTAGGGTGAAATATAGAAGGTATTACATTAATTGAACTTCATGAAATGAAGAAGTATAATAAATCCGTACAATTGGTCCCAATAATTTCTCCTTTTTTATGTTTATAGGCATAAATTTAGAGACAAAGTATCTTTTGAATCCCACATGTATTGAAATTTCTTATTAGCTGTTCACAATGTTGCTCTGCTATTGCTGTTGCTTTCCCCCTAATGGAAGTAACAATGTTGAGGGTGGAAGTGTGGTAAATATATTGCCATCTCCTTTAGTTGTTATTTAGTGATCAATTAATCCCAGGTACTGATGCTTGTGCAACATTTCTTGTGATAACCGCATTGAAAGAGAACTGTTCTTGACCTTCAGTTGGCTGTTAGATAAGTGCAGGATTTATTGATTCTTATCCATTTGCTGTAATAGCTTGAAAGTATTTTTTAATGTGTTCTTTTCAAGCCCCGTGGTGCATAGGTTTGTTTTTCTTTATCTCCACTTAGAGATACAGCAGTGTTCACTAGGTTTTCTTGGTGCAAGCAGGATATTCTTGATTAGTTAAAGAGCAAGATTAACAAGAGGAATCATTTACTTCTGAAATGGAGTTGAGCACAGGTAGTCCTGATTCCCATTTGGATATTCTGGAATCTCTAAAACTCCCAGAATGTTTGCATGAGATGCTGTGTCTGAACGGAACAGGCTGGGTAAGGGCTTGGTAGGAATGTTGTCTGCTTTTCATAGATAGAAGGAATTGCTGAACCAATCAAAGCAATGAAGTTATAGCCCTAAAATTAGATAAATGCTCTATTTGCTGTTAGAGCAATTTACTGTGAAATTTTGAATATCAGAAGTGCTATGTAATTTTTTTAGACATAGCATTTTTACAGCTGCAGTGAGACTGGTTGCAGGCTTCTTGCCCTAATGCTTTGCTTTGGAAGCAGCTGAGAACCCTCTGTGCAGGGGAGCAGCTCATGTTCTTCCTGCAGATGTGGATGTGCCTTTTTGCTGTGCCCTGCCCAGTGCCTGATTCACAGCAGAGCTGCAGAACGAAGAAGATCATTGAATCACTAAACAAAAGTCCAACCAAAACACTGAAGCAGTTCTGAGTTGCTCTGTTTGCATCTCTGTCCCTGGCCCGTGTAGTGTTTTTTAAAGTTATTTTTGTTCTACAGTTTGTTGCCTGAAATCATGCCTTGCTCCGCAACCATTCCATGGCAGGGGGTTGGAAGTAGATGATCTTTCAAGTTTTCTCCAACCTAAGCCATTCTATCATTCTCATCAAGAAGTCCTCTCATCTACAACAGAGGTGTAGCTTGCAGTTTATTGCGCTCTTACAGTTCTGTAGGAGAGCAATAAAATCCCTCAATTACAGATAAGAGGAATCGCAGCAGCATTAACTGAATTGCTAAGAATAAGTCAATGCCATAGGTGGGGACACTGAGCTTCTTAGATGTAGACCATATACAGCTTTCCTTTGGCAGGGCACTATATTAGTCACTCATTAGGCCACTTGTGGGTGGTGAATATCAATATGGGGTTCCTTGATGTTTGTATTTAAGCGTGGTACATTTGAGTGAGAAACTGCCAATGGTATTCAGAAGGCAGAGTGGCAATCTGGAGTCTGGCAGCAGTCAGCACCCCGTGCCCTTGGGGGTGGAAGGAGCCTGGGTAGCTGAGCAGGTTGTCCTCAAGTGGAGACCCTTCTTGGCTGGTGGTCAACCTGTGTGCTAAAGGATGAGGTTCAGTTTAAATTTCAACCTTTAAAATGTTGTCTGGTATCACTTTGGATGGTTTGTTTTAAGTATTTTTCTTGATTGTCTTTCAGTGTCTTTGTCTTGTCTTCTAGTGTATGGAAAATGCACGATTCCATCTGTTTCTGTTGTGTGCCTTTCTTTGATAGCACTGTAATGTACACAGTCTGAATATGTATAGGTGTAACTCTTTGACTTGCAAAGAATCTCTTACCAATATAGAAAATAGCAATGCAATATAAAAAGTAATTTATATATTTCACTTAGATAGAAATTCTTATTGATTTTTAGAGCAAAATTCAGCACTGCTTTTGAAGCAGCAGTGTAGTTCTGTTTCGTTTTGTCACATAGATTAACTTTGAAAACGAGACTCTTCTATTTACTTGTTTGTTCTCTTTATTTTTAACCTCATGTAGATGGTTTCATCCAAATATTACTGGGGTGGAGGCAGAAAATCTGCTGTTAACAAGAGGAGTTGATGGCAGCTTTCTGGCACGGCCCAGCAAAAGTAACCCAGGAGACTTCACGCTCTCTGTTAGGTACGTTTAAATGTTCTGTCTTTCTTCCCAAAGTGCTCATTTGGTGCTGTCCTTTGGAGAAAGAGTCATAAATAAACTATTTGTAAGAGATGAAATAATGCACGGATCTCTTCCCTTCCCTCTGTTTCCCCTGAAGTTCTCAAGTATATTCATCCAACTTGGGGAATCTGCAGTTTGGAGATATTGTAGAGATGGAAAAGTTATGGAGGAGCAGAAGTAAATTAATAATTGTATTACTTTATGCCCTCTCAAAATCTATTTGATAACCATTTGAAAGTAGCAGAGATTATCTGAATTGCTGATCAAACACCTGCAAGGAAATGCTATCCTGTCTTTTTTTCTTATAGGAAAAGTCAGCAAGTCTTTAAGGTCAGCTGTGGTGTTGTTCCAAACCAGACCTTTTGTAACACTTATCCCACTGTTGGTGTGTGTAGTGGTAGGGACAAGGAAAGGAGAGCAAGAGGAAGTAGATAAAGGAAAAAGGAAAAGTGGGTTTGGTGATAAGAATGGTACTACTGGGATACCTTTGAGATAATGGGCCCTGTTTAACAGATGGGGCCTCTTTCAGGGAGCTATACTGTGTTAATACAAGAAACTCCACGTCTAAATGGTTTACATTTTATTAAAAGAGAGATCCTGGAAATTAGTGTGAAAGTCTAGCAAAAAGCAGCAAACAAGCTCTGATGGGTGTCCTGTGAAAGCTGAGTTCTTTCCTCACCCTTCTACCCCTTGTGCTTGTGAGTGCAATTCTGGGAGGTCCAGGGAATTTCTGTTGCAGACTTCAGGACCCTGGAGCTTACTCTGGCTTAGGGAATCCCTTTGCCACAGAATTGCTATTTTTTTCTTATTCTTTCTAACTGTTGGGCAGTTCCTTCCCCTTCTTGCAAGCCACCAAGATGTGGCTGAAATATATTTCAGAAATAGGCACTAGATCAACTGTTCTGCCATATTTCATTTGGAAAGTGATACAAAAGTAAGTCTGGATTTCTCCAAATGTGAAAACAGAACTCTGAGTATAAGAGTGGTTTATTGGAAGTCAGCTGACTTACATGGCTTCTTCCTTTGTTTCAAACATTAGGCGAACTGGAGCTGTCACCCACATCAAGATCCAGAACACAGGAGATTACTATGACCTCTATGGAGGAGAGAAGTTTGCTACATTGGCTGAGTTAGTCCAGTATTACATGGAACATCATGGGCAGCTCAAAGAAAAGAATGGAGATGTGATAGAGTTGAAATATCCACTGAATTGTGCTGATCCTACTTCAGAAAGGTCAGAAATGGTGGTAAAAACCTCAGTATCCACGTGCTTCTTAATAAGTGCATGCTGTCCCCATAGGATCTGCTTCTATTTGGTGGGAGGGTAGTCACTGGTATACTAAAGTTAATCTTCCTGAATTCAGTGGGATTACTTGCAAAGTTGACTAAATAGTTGTGGTTAAAGGTAAAATAATTTGTGCTGAACAAAATAGATCTTGAAGCTTTCTTCCTGGCATGATAAAATACTGGAAAAGAGGGCAGAGTTCCCTTGATTTTTACTGGGAGAAAGATTTATAGAATTTCTCTTAGTGTTCTCTGAAGCTGTTGTGCCTTGGAATTCCTGGCAGTAATATTTCTGTGCATAACTTTATACATGTTTTTTTCCCCACAATGGACATATATTTAAGAAAGGAAATGGCATGCAAATCCTTAAGTTGCTCAAACTGATAGTTTTATGAGCATGGCTAATAAGGAGCATCTGAAACTTTTGCCATGCTGAGGATGTCTGTGCAAGGCAGAAATGAACGTCTATGGCCAGTAGATGTCAGTTTATTTTCAGAATATGGGGGAGAGGTTAAAAAAAAAAAAAAAGATGATATTAAACAAGCTCTCTCATGCCTCAGTATGCCTTGTATTTAATGGCTGTGGGGAGAATTATTGCATTTGTGATTTATCCTACTCAATTCCTAATGTGATGGAAGAGTAGGATCTTACAGGTACTAAGTTCCCAGGGCACTATCTGGAAACCCTCATGAAGCTAACAGACCAAGAGTAAATGCCTCTGCTGAGGAGAAAGTTGCTGTATGAACTTGTATTTATTGGACTTCAGGGAATTCATTTGTACTGCAGGATCCAAATGAAAGCTTTGTTTGAAGCTTGCATAAAATGCAAATTTCAGGGCTTGTGGAAGTGCCTGCTTTGAAGTGTTCCTACAATTGCTCGTGTTCATGTACACGTACACTTCCAACAGTTTATTATAAACTATGAACCTTTCTATAGTCTGGGACTCATTCAGTGTCCAGTTTAGTGTTTTTCTTTGTAATAACTTTTTATACCAAGCGGATTCAACCATGGCTGGAATGATTATTAGCGTGCTGTCTTCATTTAAAGGTGGTTTCATGGGCATCTTTCTGGAAGAGAAGCTGAAAAACTATTAACAGAAAAAGGAAAACATGGAAGCTTTCTTGTGCGTGAGAGTCAGAGCCACCCTGGGGACTTTGTTCTTTCTGTCCGGACAGGAGATGATAAAGGAGAGAGTAATGATGGGAAATCTAAAGTGACACATGTCATGATTCACTGCCAGGTATGATGAAGCAGGAGCTTCTTTAACAGTACTGCTTCTGTGGGCAGAGGGCCTTTCTGCACTTCATTAAAGACATGAATGTATTTGCACTTTTTCCTGTGGTAATGTATGTGTGATATATATCTGGTTGATCAAATGGGCTCATTTGATAGCTTTAAAATTCTGTTAGTGACTGCTTGTCTGACTGACATCCTATACTGTGCTGTCGAGTGCCTTTTAATAGATTTGCTTCTGATTGCATCAGAAGTCTGTCTTAAAGCCTTTTGCTGATGGAGCTTTTAATGTTTGTGAACCTTAAGTGAGATGCTGTCTCCTGTATAGATGATATCAAGACAGGAGTAATTGGACAAATAGAGATTTATCCACATATGCTTATTGCTGCTGTTATTTCATGAAGTCTCACCTGAGAGTGATCAACAGAGTGTAAACAAGCCTGAGTATTTAATCAAAAGGACACTTTAAATATTAATATAGAGTGGTCCATCATTTCAATATTTATGTACTTAAGTTATAGTCTTAAATATTTTTGTGCATAACAATGGCTTGCTCAATACTCCAATCTGTTAAATACTCAAATACTTGTTAAATACTCAAATCTGTGACTTTTGTTTTAATTATGTAAAATTTTAATTGCTACAGTTGTGTAAAAACTAAAATGCAGTAAGAGAAACAGTTTGGAGATAGAAAAGAGGATTTTGTCCTCCATAATGTGTGTTTCTTGTTGTCTATCATCTACTAGCAGAAGAGTTTTACTGGATTTTTCTACGTGTAGTTTGAAAGAATTTCTCTTATGTTATAAAGCCTAAATATTATATCAGTGCAGACTTGATGAAGTTTGTTTTGATGACTGACAATCTGTTTTTAAGGATCTAAAATATGATGTTGGTGGAGGGGAGAAGTTTGACTCTCTGACAGATCTAGTGGAGCATTATAAGAAGAACCCTATGGTAGAAACTTTGGGCACAGTACTGCAACTGAAGCAGGTGAGTGAATGGAGAAAACACCACTAAATTTTATTAATTTCAATGTGTATTGTTGGGGAAAAGTGGGCTTTTCCTTGTGTTCTGTGTGACATCATAACTTTCCTTTTGAAATGTGAAAATGAAGGAGACTTCATGAAACGCTGATAAAGTCAAGTAAGTCTAAACTGGGATAATTTTGTGCTGCTGGTAAAGAATAGACTTTGTAATGCATGTAGAATTTCTTGTAACTTCATTATGATCCATAGGGATTGCAAGACTAGTTCACAAATGAAACAAGTTATTAAGAACAACTGTGAAACTGTGAATCCAAAAGCATTCATTCCTTACTCCCTTCCTTTCTTCCCTCACTGCCCCTAGAATGTATAAATGGTGAAGTCCTGGATCTTAGAATTGCCTATGTAATGTATACTTAGTGTAGGGAATTTGTGTTTTTAACTGTCTTTTTAGTTGTCACCTTTATTTTGTTTTTCCTAGCCTCTGAATACCACCCGTATTAATGCTGCAGAGATTGAAAGCAGAGTGCGAGAGCTAAGCAAGCTAGCAGAGACTACAGATAAAGTCAAGCAGGGCTTCTGGGAAGAATTTGAGGTACCTCATTGTATTTCCAATGTTATGGTATGGTATTGAATCTCTGTAGTACTTCTAAGAGGTTTGTTACTGCCTTCCTGACAATAGCTTGGCTCTACTTCCATCACTTCAGATCCCAGCTTGTGTTCCCTTCTCCTGTGTCAGGTACATAATGTGTTAAAACAGTTCCATTCCTGTGTCTGTTAATAAAATGATTCAAATATTTGCCCTTTTTCTTAACTGAGAGGTAATTATATTCTTTGTTGTTCATTCTGACCTAAGTGCATTTCCTCCTGTTATCCTTCCCATCATGAGGGAGCCTTCCTACAACTGGCACCATATCTGCCCCACCAGGACAATCAGTTGGACTCAGTCCTGGGTCCCTTTTCTCTATGAGTGCAGCTGTAGGCTGGATTTTTATTTCTGGAGGCAAAGGCCTGATCCCTAGCCTCTGTTGACTATGTTAACTATTTGTAACCTGTGGTGACTGGGAAGCAGTGCAATAGCAGTATCTGATGCAGTTGGAACATGGAAGTGTGCTTTGCATATGAAGGGAATTAGGCCATGCTTTCTGTTGCTTCACCCAGTGCAGTGGGATGTTCTGAGTTTACTCTGTTGTGATTAGGAGGCTGGGTGCCATGGCTGCAAGGAAGCTTCAGTGGGATTTCTCAGTCAATATGTGCTATTGCTCTTGAGTTTGCAGCTCCTTTGGTAACCACTTCTGGGGAGTCTTAAAGAAAACTGTCGTGAAGAGACAGTCCTCAGACTAGTTGAGTCTAGTGTAGTAGAAATGCAAGTCATGGCTTGAACTGGTGATTGAGCACCTGGTGGGAGAGCAGGGCCAACCCAGGGGAGCTCAGGTGTATGCAGTGCACCTGAGTGACCAGAAGGGGTGAAGCCAGGATCCACTCCTGCCCAGACCTTATATAAGGGTTGGCAGTGGAGGCAAGGGAATCTTGCTGGAGATCGCTGCATATTTGAGGCCTTCCAAGGGTAAGCAGATTCTTTTCTTTGTTTCTGTTTCTATGACTGCTGCATCCTAATATTTTTCTGACAATTGGATTGACTTAAAAACTGCGTGCATGTGATGATCATAACCAAAAGTTTTGGTCATTACTATAATGAAGAAACTTGTATCTCTCCATAGTGAATTGTAGAACTTTACCAGCAGATGGCAACAGGAAACTGGAAAGTCTTGTGATCCCAGATCTTTGACAAAGAGGCTGATTTTGGCTGTGTGATGCTATTTTGAGGAACTTCTTGATAAGTGATAGATTTGCAAAGCACCATTCTTGAAGAAACTCATTTATGGTCAGACATGCTCATTAACTCTGCAGTCTGTTCTGAGACTGTTAGTGGGAGTTGAATAATAAAACCATGAAAAATTATTGAGTTTTACAAAGATGTAACAAATCTCTGTTTGAATTTGGTAGAATGTAGGATAGTGAGATCACAGCTGGTAGGGGTGGTAATCGTAAACAGAGTATTAAACTTCCTCTTCTTTCTCACCTTATTATCTGGCCTTGACAAGGACTGCAGAGTTGTTCTTAGCCTGAACACTGCAGTTTTAATGCCATGTTTTCTTATTCGTCTCAGGTAAGCTACGGCTGCCAGTCCTGGTGGGAGGAGGCAGGGGGCAATCTCCAGTCTGTCTGTGGAGCTCTTCATGCCCTGTTGTGCTTTGGCAGTCCAGATGGTAGCTGTAAATTACTTGTCTTTAGGCATATTGAAGAATGCCTCTTGTCCTGTTAAGTGTCAGACAGAAATGTTGACAGTCTTTGTAACACTTCTGCTTCTGGAAAGTGACTGGGGAGCTTTGTCTTTGAATGGTGCAGAGAAATTGAGGACTCTGTACCTGATTTATTGTTGCATCGTGTACCTCTTGTAACAAGCTTGTTAGAAGTCTTTGCTACTCTTGGATCTTTCCTCAGAGATGCTCAAAGCAGTAACCATTAACTGTGTGAAGTAAAGATGCCTGAAGTTAGTTTCAACACAATTATTTCCATTTTTTTCAACCTGCTAGCAAAGTTTAGCTTTTGGTTCTTTTTTGCTTGGCGTTTCACATTGCAGAGACTCAAAAGTGTTAATATTATACAGAGGTACTCTGTGATAATGGCAGTCAAAAGACTTTTGCATTATGACAAGAGTTGAGCTTACTGCAAACAAATGCTTTATGGGTGTATGCTTTCTGTGCATTGTGTATGTGAAACCTCACAGTTCTGTGCTGCTTTTGTTCTTTGGATTCCCTGTCTTTAGGATGAGCTTAACTGTCCAAGGTCACTAAGTGAGGTGGTAATGATAACACAGACTGAAATAGAAGTGAGCAAATGTGTCTGACATGCCTGAGCTTTAAAGTAAAAGTAATCTGTGAAGGAATATTAAGGTGGTGTTAGTGAAGAGAGCAGCTTACAAAGCCAGAGTGTTTCTTTTAGACTAATACTGCTTTTGAGATTAAAACTTGGAGCAAAATCATTGAGATTCTGCTCCCCTTGGCTTCATTGCAAGTACGTGATTTTGCTACTAAACATTGCTGCTATGAGGTATGGAATTACTGTTGTCCCTGTCATTATTAATTGGGAACCAGACACTGAGAAATTAGGGCCTTGCCAATGGGAGAAATCCCTATGCAGATTTATTGCTTCTGCACTAGGATGATTTATGGATAACCATGTAGGTAGTTACCTAACACCTTCCCAATCCACCAGCGTGGTAATGTGAGAAATCTAAGCAAAATATGTTTGGGTGTACTGGTTTAGTGAAATGGCATTGTGTCAACAGGAGAAAGGGAGTCATGTTTTGCTCCCAGGTGTACTGGTCTATCCTTATTTGTCAGCCAGCTTCTTAGCAGCTGTGTCTCTGGAAAGGATTCACTTAGAGGGTTAGCTACCTTTTCTATGAAGAGTAAAGCACAAATTACAAAGTACTGTTGTTGCACTCAGTGCTAATTGGCTTTCTAGCTTTCTAATGCCATCTGTGTGTTTTGAATATTCTCATCCTATTGCGGTTTTAAGGGAATAGAAAAGAATATCTTAATATTCTGCTTCTAACAGCTGAAGGACTTTTCACTTTCCTTGAAACTGAGACAGCTGTTTGTGTTGGTGTGCTTTGGTGGGTTTTCTGTAAGCTCCTTTCTCCCCTTTGACTGCCTAGCGATGATCTGGCTGCAGCCTGCAAGGATTTCAGGGATGTGGTTTTGGGGCTTTCCAGCAGCACTGCTATGGATTTGTAATAGCTGAAGGAGGGGAATAAAGCTAGTAAGACTTGGAGGAATCCAGTACAGCTCAGGTAGAGAATCCTGTCACTTGTGTTCCTGTGTTGTGTCAGTACCTTTTCATACCTTGAAAGCAATGCTGTATTGTAGTCTGAGTGGAGCAACCCAGGAACACTCTCTGTCTGCTGATTAGTATTATCATCAAGTGTCACTATTTTAATGAGGGAAGGATCA
This sequence comes from Phasianus colchicus, assembly GCF_987193195.1. Classification (NCBI taxonomy): domain Eukaryota; kingdom Metazoa; phylum Chordata; class Aves; order Galliformes; family Phasianidae; genus Phasianus; species Phasianus colchicus. The sequence continues at coordinate 7,030,167 of NC_143453.1, read as the reverse complement.
TGATAATGATGATGAAACAGTCTCTTTTTTGTGCTCTTACTGACACCAGTTATTTGTGCTGTTTTTGTGCAGACTTTACAGCAGCAAGAATGCAAACTTCTCTATAGCCGTAAAGAAGGTCAGCGTCAAGAAAACAAAAACAAAAATAGATACAAAAACATTTTACCCTGTAAGTACTGATTTCTTACGTAAGCCCATTACTTTTCTGTGCTTTATTATTTTAGCTGGTAAAGACAGGGTTAATTAACAGTATGCTTTTTCTTCTCTGTAGTGGTAAGTCCTTCTTTTATGTTGTCAATATTAATCCATACAGCTTCCAGTCTGTTCAAACATTTACCCATTATAGATGCAGATATTTGGATTCTGTAATATTTATCTTCAGCTTTCACTTAACAGTTTAGGGATATGATGCTTTTATTTGGCAAACTAGAATGCTTACACTTAAGAGGATTAATTTGTGGTACAAAACTGCATAGTGCAAATCCAGCAGTGTTTGAGACCATTTGTGTTGATTTAGATAAACACTTGCTTTGTGATCTGTGTTGTTTTGAATTGGAAACTTGTTTTAAGAAACAGAAACAGAAGGAGAAAGGGTTGAGTGTTCTAGCAGTGATTTGCAGAGTTTCACAGTGTAGCAGTTTCTGGTAGCAGTAAGAATATACCTGTTGGTTGAATATTTAAAGATAGCTGTATGCTTACAATTTGTAGCATGCAGCAGCTTAACATATGAATATATTCTTCCAGTTGATCATACCAGGGTTGTTCTGCATGATGGTGATCCAAATGAACCTGTTTCAGACTATATCAATGCTAATATTATTATGGTAAGTATGCCCAACCTAAATGAGTCTTGTAGGCACAACCTTTTGCCTACTTTTTAACTTTTAAACCCAAGACAGTCTTCTAAAAATGAGCATTTGTTACCACTTCTTAAATTGTTTTTGTCTCTAGCCTGAGTTTGAAACCAAGTGCAACAACTCAAAGCCAAAAAAAAGCTACATTGCTACTCAAGGTTGCCTGCAGAATACAGTGAATGATTTTTGGAGGATGGTGTTCCAGGAGAATTCTCGAGTTATTGTTATGACAACAAAAGAAGTTGAAAGAGGAAAGGTAAAAATAAACTTAAGCTGGTCTCTGGAGAAGTCGTGACATTTGTGTGTGTGTATGGTCTGTACTTGGTTATATTGACTCCCTGCTGAAATGCTGTGTGTCGTCGTGGTCTTAGGAAACTCGCTGCTTAATTCTGTAAGGTGCTGAATGTTCTTTCTTAATTGATGCCTGTGGGAATTGAGGATGCACTCTTATTGTATCACAAGGCCTCCCTTTTGTAAGGATTGTCTGATTAAATTCTAGCTACTGAATGTGAATCATTGCATTATGAGAATACCCAGGGAATGAGACACTGGAAAGCTAGGTGCTGCAGTCAAATATTCTGCCTACTGGAAGGGATAAATTCCTTGTTCATGAAGCAACAGTATAGCCATTTTATTTTTGTTCACTGAGTTTGTGTGGACTTTATAAAAAAAAAAAAACAAAAAAACCAAAAAAAAAAAACCAACAAAAAAAACCAAATTATGGGATTTTATTAGTATGAGAACGAATTCAGAGGATATTGCTGCTTAAGTAAAAACTGCAAGTCTATATGAATATGTCCACATGGAAACCCGTTTTCCAGTGACCTTTCTCTTAGATCTTTTTTTCTTGGAACTGACAGAAATTATAGAGTTCCTTTGGAAGAGTTGAATACTTTTTCTGGTGTGTGCTCTGGCTATGTAGAATGCTTCAATATCTGAAAGCTTAATCAGCAATAAGGAAAGAAGGGCGAAAGTAACTACAGCAAAACATCTCATACTGAATCTTTTGTTGGCAGAAGAAACTTCCCTTGTTCCTGTATTTTCTTGTAAATCTGCAGTAGGCACTGCAAATAAGAAATATTTTTCTACAGTATTTGGTGTTTGGTCTGTTTGCTATTGCTGGAAGCTACATCTATCTACCCATTACATTTCTCATCTGATCCTGTGTGGACTTGCATTCACAAGGCTAACAAGAGCTGCTGTTGCAGGAACCAAATGAAAGTAGTAATAGGTTAACCCGTCCTTCAGTGCATAGAATATATCCCTGGACAAAAATAAGCTTGAGAGAGAAGCAGCATGCTGAAAGCTCTAAATATCAAAGCCTGCAGACACATCAGGCCCCTGTCACAGAGTGCAGTTCTGTGTTGCTTTGGTGGTTGTATTAGAGCTATGTTAGCCCTTTCTTCTCTGATTCTAAGCAATGAAAAAACAAATATCCAAGGTGCATTCCTGTTAAAAATGACTTATATCTTCCACTTGCATTTGTTTTGCAGCCCATTAGGTATTGATTGTAGAACAGCACATAAAGCTGGAACATTCTCCTGAAAATTTTTCATATTTTGAAACAGTAGTTGGGTGGAGATATAGGTAACTGCATTTTAATTCCAGGGCTTTGAAACTATTGAGGCAAAACTGGTATGAAAATCCTATAAGCTGCTGAATGGAGAGTTTGCATATACCTCTTTTTCTGAAATAATTCTCCGTTTGATATAGGGAAAATAAACTTTCCCTTCACATGTACTTTAATGTGTCATTTGATGCTGTCCAGTTGGTGCTGGTAGTTGTCTTCAGTGTACTCAGAAATGAAAACTTCAGAAAAGCGTTCACCAGTTCACGAAGCAGCCTTCTTGTGGATTACTCTTTAAAATCTTGTTTGTTTTGAATCTTGCAGAGTAAGTGTGTCAAGTACTGGCCTGATGAATATTCCCTAAAGGAGTATGGTGTTATGCGTGTGAGGAATGTTAAGGAGAGTGCAGCACATGACTACACACTAAGAGAACTTAAGCTTTCTAAAGTTGGGCAAGTAAGTATGTTAGTAACTCTGTCCTTTTAATCTAGGTTGCAAATAAAAAAAAAAAAGCAGAAAGGCTCTCTGAAGAATCGATAAGAGCACTAAGAGATTAATAAATTGAGCCTTGACTCTTTCTTTGAAGTTCCAGCTTTAGCTGCATACATCTTTCTGTTTGTCCTTGGGCTAATTGAAGATTCTTATACCTGAACACTTTTTTGGCTGAAGATGCATGACTACAGAGCTTTGAGGAAGTTTGGAAAGAAGCATGAAAGTGCTTTTAAGTAATCATACTTTAGTCTAGCTAAGCACTTATCTGCCCTTTCATGGAGGTGGTTGTATTAGAAGGAACTGGTTGTATGGGAGTCCAGAATCTAGAAAGAGCTCTTAAGTGAAGACATGTAAGATGAGGATGGAAGCAGTGAATTAGTGTGGGAACAGCACTTTGTTGTTAAGAAACAAAGCTTCTCCCTAGCTTCTAAAGGTGAAGATGGAAATACTGGAAACAGCTAAACGAGAAAGAGGGAACAGTGGGAGCAGGTAGTGTGATTGACTTGTCAGGCCAAGAAGAACTCTTTCCTTCTTTAAATGAGTTGTAGTGCCGTGGGTACTGAGCAGAAGATTGAATATGCTGCCTTCTGAACTGACTCAACTTTGCTGAAGTAATGCTCTTAAGTGGATTTTGATCAGAAGCATTTTTTCATGTGTTGATATCTTCCTTCTAGGGGAACACAGAGAGAACAGTTTGGCAATATCATTTCAGAACTTGGCCTGATCATGGAGTTCCAAGTGACCCTGGTGGTGTACTGGACTTTCTCGAGGAGGTGCACCATAAGCAAGAAAGCATTTCTGACGCAGGACCAGTTGTGGTCCACTGCAGGTACAGCAATGCACTATGCCTCTGCTTCTGTGCAGTTCTGTTGGATTCTTCTTTTTACATCTATTGATGATGTATTGCGTGGGATCATGCTTGGATCATTGCTTGGAATCACAGTCTACCATCCCACCTCCTGTGAATGAGATATCACTCCTTTTAATGTATGAATTTTTGTTTTTGTTTTGAATAAGGCAAGGAAACATTTGATCTTTTAGTTGTCTGATCCAAGGTTGTTAATAAACACTAAGAAGCAGAAAATACTGTTAAAACTTCTTCTGTCTCTGTGAAAATTTAGGCCTCCATTTTCTGTTGTCTGTGTAGTTCAGTTTGTCTTTAGCTGTAGTCTGGAAATCTAATGTTGCTTAGTGTTGGACTCCTAGCTTGGTGTTCTAATGCCTACTCAGAGCAAAATGATTCTTTTCACAGTGCTGGGATTGGACGAACAGGAACTTTCATTGTGATTGATATTCTTATTGACATAATCAGAGAAAAAGGTAGGTTTCTTCAACCTTTTGTTTTCTGCTGGGGCATTGACATAGATCACAGGAGCATCAGAGTAGAAACAATAGTAATGTTGACAAGGGATTCTAGCATTGTTTCAGAGTGAGTACTTCTTTGGTATAAGAGGGACTCAGTCATTCCTCTTGACTTAGTTAGAATCAAAGTGCTGAAATCCTGCTCTGTATCAGGACTTTCAGCTGAGGATTAGCCAGGAATCTGACTGCGTTATTTTTATTAATATTTGTATTTAATTATTTGTTTAAATCTTTTATGAATTTGTGGCTGTCAGTCTGCTCATTGTATGTTGAAGAGACAAATCTCTCCAATAGCATAGTTTACTTTATTGTTTCCAATCTCATGGTGTTTTTTTTATTTTATAGGTGTGGACTGTGATATTGATGTTCCAAAAACCATTCAGATGGTGAGATCACAGCGGTCAGGAATGGTTCAAACAGAAGCACAGTACAGATTTATTTACATGGCAGTACAGCACTACATTGAAACGCTACAGCGCAGAATTGAAGAGGAACAGGTATGTTCAGCTGAAGTATAAATTATGTAGGAACATGTCATCACTGGAACAGGGAGCAGAGTTGCTCATTGCTGCTTGTTACTTGGAGACTTGGCTGCAAGTATGGTAATCAAATTTGAGTGTTAGATACTCTGTTGTGGATTCTTAAATTATGTGGAACAAGGTATATTGATCTGAAGGATTGTAAAGCATGTAGTGATCCTACAGACATTGTCCAACACAAACCACCTAGCGGAGTGATTTATGTGATGAGAAAACTTTTGGAACATGGGGACAATCACAAGACACCCCCCCACACCTCATTCTTTCTGTTCAAATATTCCCTTGCACTCAAATTCTGCAGTCTTTCACAAAAGTTGCATAGTTTTGTGATAAGAGCTAACTTTCTGTCCACTATTGCTTTCGTTCTCTGCCCTAACTTCTGGTCATCTGGGACTTACCTTTTTTCGGAATTTCAGTATCTTCTGCTGCCTTGCTGCTCAGGAGATAAACCCACACAGTTCATCAGACAGATGTGGGGAGCCATATGTTCATGGTTAGTTCAGTGCCTGGTGTGAGATTTAAGCCCTGTTTTAGAGGTAGGGTGTGCCAGCTCAGCCTTGGCACTCTTGTGTGGCTTCTGGCTTCTTTGGAGTGTGACAGAACTTGTTTTATATTTGCCAGCATAATGTGGATGCGCTGTTAACAGAGGATAGAGTCTTTATTCTTTTCCCCAGGATGGCTGTTGTGTGCTCTGATGCTGATTAGACACAAAATGAAGAACATGAAATCCCTCAGGTGTACTTTTTTTTTCCTGGCTTTGTTGTTTCACTTCACTTTAGAGCTCCCTCACATCTATGTGATTGCACAAACCTCGTATCCTCAGCTTTTGAATATGGTCTCTTTCTGCTGCCACCATTTATAAAGCAGATCTGTAATTTCTTGAATGCTGTAATGTGGTTTTGAATGGTATTTTGATATTCAGTAGAGCAGTGCATTTCTCTTACAGTGATCAGTAGAGTTGTTTCATCCTCTATTGTATTATAGCTCAGGAGGCATGAGAAGTTTCCTAAACTGGAAATAGAGCATTGCTTTACATCGTAAAGTCTTGACCTATAAGGGCTAGTGGCAGACACAGGAATAAAGCAGAATAATACTTCTCATATAAAAGCAATGCTTTGTGTTGAGTATAGGAAGTAACATCCTGGAGAAAAAAAGTAAAGATGTGATGTCATGCAACACTTACAGCTGTGCTGAAGCAGTGGGTATGTATACACAGCTGCATCCATTTGCATAGGGATGAGTTCTTTATAATCAGAAAAAAAAAATTCCTAGCTTCTCTGCTAACATTTCCTTCAGTGCTGAGAACTTCAAGAGTTCCTAGACTTAAATGTTGTGTTGGATATTGCCTGTCATCCTACAAGTGTGGGAAAAGGAAAATTAGATTTGTTTTGCTTTGTCTTTCCTGCAGAGATGTGTATGGTCTTTTACATCTAAGAAACAAGTTGTTTCTGCTGCATTTCTATTATTATGAATTAGAGAGGATAATTACAGTGAATTAAACTGAGGGAAGGCAGGAAGGTACTTAATCTTGGCTTTTCTATTCCAATCAGCTTAAGTGTTAGAAGAACTGATTGATTTCTTTTAATTTTACTGTATGGAATATCTGCACCTCAAACTGCTATTCATTATGCAATTAAAAAAAATCAAAAATAATTTAAAAAAACACCTCTGATTTGGTGCTTCAGAATATTATTGGCAGGAGAGGGGTTTGTATTCATAATGCTGTTAAATGCACTGGTCAGAACCTTTGCATTTTGTTTAAATCTTTTTAGCTTCAGCCTTCCAGGTAGCGGATCTGGACTCGTGGTTGAAGGGGTTTGTAAGGAATAGGTGAGAGGTTGAGAGAGGAAGAAGTTTTGCAGAAGAATAGAAAAAGTTGTGGTCTCAGAAGACCGCTTTGAAAAACTGCAACTTAAAATGCAGTGCAGAGCTTTGTTAATGGAAACTCAGCAGCCAGATCTCCTCAGGGATTCTGCCAATCTCTGCTGTGAGATTGACTCAGGTCTCTTATATAGCACTTGTTGGAGCGTTTAAAAAACAAAATGAAACAAAAACCCTATGTTCTGTAAAATTTTTTAAAGTGAAGCTTTGATTTAAATGTAGGTTGCAGTGTGTGTATGTGTTGTGAATGTTTGTCCTGGAAACAAAGAAAAGCCATATCTCTCTTTCCTAGTGTAGCTTTGTTTGCTGGAGCCTTCAGTATCTTTAGATGAATGCCAGCAAAATTGGCTGCAGCTTGTAACATATGTTGCAGAATACAAATGACAGCTTGGGTTCTTTTTATATCAAATCGAGTGGCCTAAGATGATATTTTATTAGAGATCTTGCAAACAGGATTGTTACTCATTTGGCCACATCTCTGAGATGGAAATAAGGTCAGTGGGAGGCGCACTGGCTGCTGCTGTCTGTTAAAGAATGAAGTCTGGTTTCTTCTGCCAAGTAAGACGAAGGTTGTGTATGAGTGCTGGTTCTTTAGGTTGGTGGTGGTGGGAAGGGGAGCACTGAAAAAAGAGGCTTTTCGGGTCTTGGAACAAATAAAGCCAAGCTTTAGGTCCTATCCATATTGTGTGTTATCTATGGAATTGAGTTCTTTGGAGTTCATAGCTAAACCCTTCTGAAAACTAATCTGGTTAGTTGTGTAATTTCCATATTCCTTCAATGATTTTTTCCTATTTTTTGCTCAAACCTGGCTTTTCCCTGTGTTTTGCTTCACAGAAAAGTAAGAGGAAAGGTCATGAATACACAAACATTAAATATTCTTTATCGGACCAGACAAGCGGGGATCAGAGCCCTCTTCCACCCTGTACCCCAACCCCAACGTGTCCAGAGTAAGTTGGTTTTTCTGTTGCTAGTGTGCAAGTTTTGAATGGTGCTAATGTTCAGTGGTCTTGAATGAGTTACCACAGAGCTTGTGCTCGGACTTTTGCCATGTACTTTGCCTTTAAACTATTACTGTTAAGTGTACAGACATGGTTTTCTCAGACTGCAAATACTTGCTTCATTTCAGAATGAGAGAAGATAGTGCTAGAGTATATGAAAATGTGGGGCTGATGCAACAGCAGAAGAGTTTCAGATGAGATGATGTACAGACTTCAGTGCAAAGGCAGGTAAGTATTTTATGTGACTGTGCATATGCAACCTGGAGTTATGGGGTTTGAATAAAATAGAATAAAACCAGACTATAACAACATCTTCTAATGCCTGAAATGCATGTAATCCATCCACCCTTTAGGAATTTAAATTTCAGAAGCTAATTTTGATTGAGTTACATCCATATTTACCCTCTCAAAACAATATAGAATACTAGCTTGGTGGTGGTAGTTTGTTCTCTTCTGCTGACTCAGCAGTGGCATAGGTTGGAGGCCTTTATTACTCAGGAGACTGGTGTTCTATATGATGAGTGGCAGCTGCAGCCTGAACTCCGTGTCTTTAAATGATCTTTGCTCCTGGTCCATGCTAAGGATTTGTGTTCATCTAAAGAGATTAAAAGAGCACTTAATCTGATGCTCAGCCTCAGTAAAGATGTATTGAGTGAGATTACTGCTGTGCCTGTATGGTGTGAGCAGAAGAAAACAGTGAAACTGATCTAATATGATAGCCTTTTACTAAAGATTTTAAACTATTGTCAGACAGAAATAAAGTCTTCAAAGTTAGTGTCCTATTTTGTTCATATTAGTAAAATTAAATCCTTGCTTTTGCTGAAAGAGAAAACAATGATTCTCTTTATATTTTAAATAGCCATTATGGATTGATTTATGCAGTCAATTGAGTAGATATTGGTTATTGGCTGATAAGTTTATTAACCGTGGTTAATGGGCTGTGAATGCAGCAAAAGAAAAGCTTCAAATTTAAGGTGTCCTTTAGTCACTTACTTCTCCTGGATTCTAGCCTAAAGCCTTTCATCACCTTTTGCCCCTGTGCTTTTAATGACCTCAGGCATCCTATTTTCCCCTTCCCTCTTAGTAGCTGTATGTATGCTTCATCCATTCAGTCCACAATCCACAGTTTTATGTACGTAGGCATATCTCACGTAGTCCACAATCTCAAATACATGTTCTCATCTTCTAATGCCAAAGTACCGTGCAGCTTATAATCAAGATTTGAGATTTTCAGCTGAGTTTATGGCTTTCTTGAGTCATTATACGCTTCTGTATAATGTCAGAACAAGAACAAACTGTCAGCTTATTTTTGTGTTGTTTTATTTTGTACTAAATAGCTTTTATCTCTTTTCCAGAAATGAATATGGTTTTTAAAAAGGTCAAGAAAGAGATGGAAGAAGCTTCACATGAATGGTGAACTCTGAAGGCTTGGTACCTTTTTAATTTACGGTTTTAATCCTTCAACAGTAGGCAAAACTTAAGACCATCTAAAGATTGTTTATATCTCTTCTCTCCAATGCCTGATTTACAATTGCTCATTTTCCAAATAAAAGGAAATCCTATCTACAATGTAGACAACTACTTTGTAGAGTCAGTTTTGAATCCAGCAAACTGTTGGACTGTCATCCATGTGTTTTTTTTTAAATAGTATTTTTGTTTCATAATATGGCTATTAGTTGGTTTTGGTGTTTTGTGGATTTTTTTTTCATTTGAGCCATTGTGGGGTTTTTTGTCATGGGTGGTGGGAGAACAATGACATGGATATAAATCTGTTAGACTAATGTAAAATAATGATGGGAACAATACTTGATTGAAAACTGTGGATCACCAGTGTGAGTAGAATCAGCTACATGGTAAAATTAGTCCTAATACATTTCAAACTCAGACTGAGTTCTGTAAGGGTGAGCAGTATATGAAGGTGCTTTTTGTGGTAACTGATAGCTTTGATTACTACTTAGCTGAGTGGCTGACTGAGCTATTTTTGAATAATTATGTAAGATAGCCTTTATCAAAGGAAATTTCTTTTACATGTTCTCTACCCAAAATAGAAATTTACTGTATCTCTCCAAAGGCGTGGTGGCCTAATGTCTTGTGAGGATACTATCTCTGTTCATTTGTCTGTGTTCATCTATTAAGCAAGAGATTGGATGTGCTGAGTTCGAGTAATTTTAAAATTTGCATGCTGACACCTTAACAGCATACTGAAAACAGAGTGAAACAAGTAACCCACTATGCAGGCTCTTAACTCACTATAAGGTAAGCCTCTTCTCCCTTCCCCTGGGGAGATGGAAGCTGCTGGGCCTTCTAGTTTTTAGTAAGACCTTATGACAGTATAAGTGGCTAAATTAAAGTTTTGTGGGGGAAAGCAGCGCATGGAAGCTGGTTATCCACTGAAATTGCCTTGGTTGAAAAGGGCAGAATGGACAGCAAGGCCAGCAGGCTCGTTCTGGTTTGTTTCATCAGACAGGAGTTTATTACCATTCCACCTGAAGTGCCTTTCAGAGCTGCGTTGAAATTGCTGTTCCTATTAGATTAAAAATCATGTTCATCTGAAACCACTTCTGATTGTTGTCAATGAAATGGAGCCCTCTGCTAGAGAGAGACTACAGAACGACGAGCTGCTGTTGAGCTGCCAGGTAACTGGGTTCCTTCACTTGGTTTGCTCTGTCCTGTTTTCTGGACCAGAAGCTCCCCTTAAAGCTGTGTGCACTAGTGACAAAACCAGTCCCTAACAGTAGGTACTGGTGGTGTCTTACCAACATCTTCCCCTGTGTTCCTGGGGAAGTTCTGTGACTTCATGGTTAAGGATTTATTGCCATTTCTGAACAGTGCATACAAATGGTGAGCACTGCATCAACTTGCTGTAGGCATGGTGCAGGGCCAATGAAATTGTATTATTGGCCTTACTAGTGAAATTATGCTAAAGCTTGGAATGTAATTAATGCAGCTTTGTGAAAGGTTAAGTGGGAGATTACATTACCTTTTCCTGAGAGTGCTTAGCAAAATCAAATATTTGAACACTTTGTTTGAACTGAATGAAGGTGCTTCTTTAATGTTAAGCAGAATTTTGTTACTTTGCCTATTGTCCTTTTTGTCTTCTGAGGCTTTGGGTTTTCTTTTCTCTTTTTTTTTTTTTTTTCCTTTTTGGAACTCCTGTCACCAGCATACCATAATGCATTTTAATGTCATAGCCTTATAGTCTAATCATAATATTTACTCCCCTTCTCCATCTGAAATTTTGTCGTGATGAGGGAGAAATCTATTCCTTTGGTAGTGAGATTTGTTCTGCATTGCCTGCTTCCTTCCCTGTCCCTGCATACAGCTTCATCCTGCTGAACAGAGATCAGCTCGAGGTGTTGGTATTTGCATAGAGCAATTGACAGCAATCTCAATATTTATTTAAAACTTGGTGTGGAGTTAGATAAATTCTACACTTCATATATTAGAGCAAGGTGGAATGCATGTTCTGTACCAAACCGAAGTCATGGTGAAAGTCAAGAGAAACCAGAGAAGGATCCTGAATGATTCTGAACTCTGTTTTGAACTCTGTTAATGTGATGTCTTAAAAGATTGACCTCCATAAGCAGCAATCAGTTATGTGGCCAACATAAGGTTGCCTCTTTTAACCTCATTTTAGCTGTTTAGAAGCTGCCACTGTAGGATTTCTTTTTTCCTTGGAGCCAAGGAATTCTTACTCCAAAACGTGTATTAATCCTGAGGAGTAAATGGTGGAAGAACGTTGATGAGAAGAAACAGAATCTAAAAGGTTGTGAATAAATACTGTGCTTCTAACTGGAGTGTTGGACCATGCTGGATGCCAAAGGGGAAACCTTGCAAGAGAAAACCTGCCTGCCCTTCGTGCAAAATCAAGAGAGGGATCATTCTTGGAGCATTAAAAAAAATTGTTTTACACAATGTGTGGATTTTTATTATGGATGAAGCAAGAAAGAGATATGTCCTTTGGTTTAGGGGAGATAAGTGAGTATGTGGGTTTCATGTATTTCTAGTGAGTTTTTTTAGAGAAATCTTGTGCATTGATCTACAAGCTGTGGCTGAATCTGAAATGGAAAAGGGATGCAGTTCTGTAGCATTCTGTTAGGGAAGACTTCATACCACAAGGGAAACTTTAACCCAATCCTAAGGCACAACGATTTATGCCAGCATGAATTTGCTGCAGACTTCATTTTACTGAATGTTTCATAGCATACACTTTAATTTCAGCTAGCTGTTGTTAGGACTGATTGGTTCTCCTATTAATCCTGACCAAATTGTTACTTTTTCCTCTTAAGATACGTGTCTGAAACACAATTAACCAGGATACAGCTAATGAAATTCTAAAACCCATTTCCTTTTTCATTGTAACGATGGAGAAAATCACAGCTGGTACTAGGATGTGTTGTCAGGTTTTGGTTTGTCATTATTTCAAATTTTTTTTAATTTTTCCCTTTTAAATAGTGAAACATGTAATTAATAATTTCAAGCCTGTTTATTTATGACATTATTGTGATTTTTTTTTATTACAGTACTAAAAACTAATGAAAAAGGATCTTATTAGGTGGAGTAGACCTTGCATTTTTTTTTTCCTGCAGTGTATGAAGTATTGTACCAGAGTATTAAATGAAATTGTAATATTTTATTGAAAAAATCTCTATCCTTTAAAAGGAATACATTTAGGATGTCATCAATTTGATGTGAATCATGTAAATGTTGATAATGCGCTGTTTATCATACATCTAGTGTTCTGAAATTCTTGCTTCTTGCCTTTTGCCCACATACATTCTGTAGACCATTTACAATTGTCAAAATGTGACATTAAAATAATAGTTCATGTATAGAAATATTGGTGGTTGTCCATTGTTTTCTGTGCTGGTATTTATGGGTCTTAGTTCAGCTGCTCTGCTGTTGCATTGTGATTTTTATTGCTGCGAAGCTATATTATCAGAAATAAAAGCATATCTGTAAACAACAGAACTTAAAAGAAAAAGGGAAAAAAAAAAAGAAATAAACATAATTTTCTTAAGATGACTTGTCAGTTACTCTGTTCTCCAGCTCCCAGGCAATATTGATGGTGTGTGGGCACTCATCTTCAAGCTTAGATGATAGTTTGTGAGTTGTGGTCATGAGATTTGTTGAAGAGAGCAGCTGTCCTTCCTGAGAGCCAGTGGAGCACAGCTTCTAGTAAGCATGATGTATGTGAGTATGTGTCCTCATGTTCCTAGCATTGGCCAGAGGTCCTTGTGCTGCCTGTGCTGCTACCTCTGGCTCTGTGCGTGAACTTGGGCAGGGCTTGTCTGTTCTGCTCCAGCCTGCCTTCCCATCTAGAAAGCTGCCCCTTGTTATTTCGTGGCTGATTTTTGAACTTGATGTGGAACATTCACAAAGCTGAGGTGGAAATCAGCCTTTCTTTTTTTGCTGAATATTGGTGCTAATCAGTCAGATTGATTTTGCAGGAAAGGAATGACAATCCTGCTCTCTCTTGGCTACAAGCTATTCTGCCAGGGACGAGGGGGAAGGAAGCTGTTGCTCTCCTGCTGCTCCTTCTGTCCCAGTCTTTCATGTTGAGCACATTTGTCTTTGGGGCTGTACTGTATGCTGAGATCCTTGTATGCCAGCACCATGCAGCGACTTAAAAGAGGGACTGGTGCCTTGCAAAGGAGCTGTGCTGTGCCTCAGGCTCCTTGCTGCCAGCTGCTGCTCCCATACTTCACAAGCTGTCAGTGTTTCTGATCCTGTAACACTTGGAGCTAGACGCTTCCAAAAATGTAATGTTCTACCTGTTCTCTGGTCAGGAGCAGAGGAATGTACATGTGCCCCTAAGTTATTGTGTTTTATGTCTAATTTTAGGTCCAGTAATACTGCTTTTTCTTCCTTAAAGCTATTGGAAACGTTCCCACTAGGCATGTCACTGCTGTCACCGATTCCCAGAAACCAGACAGCCTGAGCAGTCAGTCAGCTCTGCTCAGATATGAAGGGTTTTGATTCAGTGAAATTTCCACTGAGCATTAGTGCTCCCCTTGATCCTACTTACGAGGGCTGAGTGGTAAAAAGGCAGATAAGCCATTCTGCAACTTTTTAGGAAATAAATGCTGTGTTGTAACAGGGACAACGTGGGCAATGCTGGTTGAACACAGAGCAAATATCAGCTGAATTTGTAGTGAAACAAGCTTAATCTCAAGGCGATGGCAAAGCAAAGAGATAATCTACTGAAATGCCAAGAAGGAGGCAAAGCCCTGTGGTCAAGGCCTCTGCAGCATCAAATACAAACAGAATTCAAATGAGGCCAGTAGCTATGTAGAACAGCTTGGCTTTAAGGCGATTATCTTGCAGAGTGAGACTTTTTTATGAATGTGTCTAACAGTTTGCATCCATCTCTGAATATAGCAATGGTTTTATAATCTCTTTCAGAGGGGGAACTTTGACAAATACCAAAAGTGATGTGGTGAAATGTAGCACCTCCTACTTCCTTCCAAGCCGCTGCAATGCATTTTCGCTCTCCCATTGCAGGTAAGTGTCAGTGGAGATGGTTATGGAGTACTTAAGGTTCACATCCCTCCTGAACTGGATGTTATCCTGTTTGCAGGCTGTTCTCTGGTTACCCACTGGCAGTGTGTGCTGCCCAGATGTGCTGGCACTGGTGTGTGGGGAAATTCTTTATGGAGAGAGTGGTGAGGTGCTGGAACAGCTGCCCAGGGAGGCTGTGGATGCCCCATCCCTGGAGGTGTTCAAGGCCAGATTGGATGGGGCCCTGGGCAGTCTGGTCTAGCATTAGGTGGAATGGTTGGTGGCCCTGCATGTGGCAGGGGGGTTGGAGATTCATGATCCTTGAGGTCCCTTCCAACCCTGGCAATTCTGTGATTCTGTGTTATGTCTAGCAAAGACTGACAAAAACAGTTGTAAGGTTATCATGGTGCTGGAAGCGTGTCCTGACATTGCTGTTGTTTACAGGTGGCTCTTAGCACTTGATATTCATTCAAGCCTTGATGGCTGGCTATTGTTCAAGGGCAAGTTTATCTCTGTAAAACCTTGAAATGTTGGCTGACTTTTTCAGGATAAATTCCAGGGCAGCTAGTGGTTGGTTTAGGCGAATCTGAAACATGCCTGCTGTTGTAAGGGGCGATTCATCATGCTGCTCTTCTCATCCTGTAACAAGAAGAGCTGAGTGGGTCATGAAATTCTGCCACAGAGGAAAAATGAAGGTGTCCTTCAATCAACCTATGGGCTGTTTTCAAAGCAAATGTTTTTTTCCAGTGCATCTCTGACACAGTCAATGCAAGTCAGAGCTCCGTTTTCAGGGTGGCAGTTCTCCTTTCATGTCCCTGTGTAGCTTTTTGTTTTAGTCCCTTCACTTGAAATCACCTCTGTGCCCATTGCACAGCATTTGTGCTTCAAGTCTGAAATCTGCCTTTGCCCTGAATTGTTGCCAGAGGATCAAAATGTGGATCTTTCCTTTTTTTCTTCCTTTTTCTTTTGTGATGCTTAGGAAAGATACCTTCAAAGGATTCTTAATATGCTGATTGCTTCCTGTTTTCCCCTTGGAGGAAGACTTGGAATAACAATTCACAGATCAAAACACTTGATTTGAAAAGCGCCCAGATCTCCCAATGAGTGCCTCGAAGTACTGGAGGGGCTGCTGTATTTTTAGTGTGCATCATCTTGACAGCTTGCTGTCCTTCTTGACTATGTGCGTGTTTGCTACTAATGGAGGAAGCAGCCTTGGATTCTTATGCTGGTGCTTTTCTCAGTTTCCTTATTTGTGTCATCGTGTGTGAAACAGGAGGGGGAGGAACACTCCAGTCTCTCTTCTGCAGGAAATCAGGCTGGAAGATTGCTGCAATTCCTTCTGGCCTTTTTATTTAATAGTGCTGTGTCTGAGCTTAGTTTATGGTTGTTTATTCTGGCTGTAATCTTCAATTTTATAGATCTGTGGAAGTTCCATGTGTGTTTACGATCATGAATGATAGCTTTAGGGATATGAAGTGCCATATAGCAAACAGCAGAGAGAAATAGCATGTAAGTGGTGGCTTTTTCAAACTGCTTGATCTCATTTCATCTTCTGTGATTAAGATTTCATAGCTGTAGAGTGGATGAGTGGCCTTTCAAAAAGGGAATGGCTCTGTCCTTCCAGGTGGTTTGGCATGCAGAGCAGGTCTGGGGCTTGCACATAGATCTTGAGGTTGATATCCCACCATAGGCAGGGCTTTCCTTGCCTCTGCTGCTCTTCAAAAGCCTGTTTGTTTCAGTGGCAGCAAATGAGGGAAGATTTGTGCTACCACGAGAGAAGCATCAAGCTCTCCTGCATGGCTGGTCTGGATGCAAGTGTCCATTCTGGCCTTTTCCATGGGAAGTCTCTTGGGAGTCTGCAGTGGATCCAGCCCTGCACATGGCCACGTCTTCCCATTGCTTTCATATTCTTCTAGACCCCTTTGGCAGCAATTGTCCTAATTCCACATAGCAGAAAACTGCTTTAATTGGAATGTTTTTCCTGTAGACTTTTGTGCAAACAGCAAACTGGGACTTTTTGTCTGCACTTTGCACACCTTTTCCCCAACAGTGTCAAGCCCTGAGTTTCTACCTTCACCCATCTCCATTGCAGCACTTGGTGTGTTGGCTCAGATTGTGATCTACTTATGTGCCTTCAGCCTCCTGGAGTCCTCTTGTTAATCACAAATGCTTGCAGCGACTGCTGGTATTGTAATTAACAGCCTTTCTGCACGTTGCAGTCAGTCTGTGTTTCTCATGGCTCATGAGCTTGGGAAAATGCAGTACCTCCAGAGCACCTCTGCTCAATTGCTGTGTGCTGTTGTTCCAGGTGCCCTGCACTGACCTCCTGTTCCCCATGCGGCCTTCAGCCATCTCTCATGTGTGATGCTGAGACTACTGTTGGTCTGTAATAAAGAGATTTGTCTGGATATTGTATGAAATTGGAGATCAATCTCTAAGGACTCTCCCTCAGGGACCTGCCTGAGTGTGTTAACCTTTTGATTCATAGCAGTTTGTAACTATACAGAGCATCAGTGCTGGTACTGAGTTTCTATTAACTTTATTCCATTTCCCAGGCCTAGATCTGCATAGTAATGTCAGTAATTTGAGCAATCTACTCCCCAATCCAATTGAATTGATCAGAAGGCTTTGAGGGGTGACTTTCATCGCTATGATGTGTTTCTGCAGAGTGCAGTTGTTCAGGGGAAAAGCAATATATTCTGATACACAAATTGCCCTTCTCAGGCATGGGTCACTGGGTGGACTCAGACTGTGATGCTTTCATGAGGGCTGTAAGAAAAATTCAAAGCTTCTTTCCCAAATAGTGCCAGCTGTGGATGAGAACCAAAAGGAAGAACCCAGTGTATTGTCATCAGCCTACAAACAAGTGTCCTCTGTGCTTAGGTGTGACAGTGTGCTCTTTTCCCAAGGGATTCCATTCCCTGCGGCTGCCTCCTGCCCTTGAAGCGTGAAGGTCTTTTGGATGAAAGGTCTGAAAATTGAATGTTGAGGGAAGGAAGACTGGTGTTTGGAGCTTTTTTTGCTTGTTTCACGAGGGTTGCAGGAAGAATGGACAGACATGCTGGTGGTGGGCTTCCATCTGCAAGGCTTGCTGTCATTCCCTTGCCCCTTTGCTCAGTGTTTTGGACACACAGCATGCTCAGTGCCCTGGCATTGCCTCGGAAACACCAGGCAAAGGCTTTGTTCCCCTCTGTGCTGCAAGGGGCTGAGTGCTGATGCGTGAGCTCCTGCCTGGGAGCTCAGCAGTGGCTCCCCTGTGCTTAACACACACAGCTCCGCAGCGCTTGGGGCTGAGTTAAACGTGTTCCCCAGCAAGCTGCAACCCCACTGTGCTCAACTCTTGGAGACACAGAGAATAATAGACAGTCCTGCTTTGTCAGGTAGGTTGTGAAATTAAACACAGCAGAGATCTCCAGCTTCTCAAATATTACCCCAGCGGGCACCATAAGGGCCTAGCATGGGACATTTATGCACGGTTCACCTGGCTGCACGGCCAGCATTGCTCCTGAAAGCCCCACGGCTGCAGAGCTGCATGTATCTGTGCTTTCCATCACTCGGCCTCACTGCTGGAAACCGTGGTTTATTTGCCTCATCCTCTGCAATTGCTGTGGTGAGTGGGCACTGAGCAGCTCGCAGAGCTCTGGACAGGGGCTGCTTCATCACTATGAATAGTTATTTCCTCACTGAGGGGTTTTTATGGCTACATGCTTAGGGGAAGGGTTGCTTTCAGCTTCTTTTCCTATCACTCAGATAAATGGTATGTCAGCTCCGGGATAAATAGGAGAGATGGGGAAGGTGTTGCCATGGTAACACAGGGATTTCAGTGATTGGTATCCATGGAGATTGTTGCTAAATTCTGAGCGATTTAAAAGTGCTTTATTTAAAACATAATGAGCGTGCCACTGCCTCTAGTGTGGTGGGAATTGTGTGTGTATACACACGTGCACGCACGGGTGCTTTCAGCTGGCAGCCCTGCGGTGCATCAGAAAGGAAGAGAAGTTATTCTGGGCCATTCAGATGCTGTGAGAAATGGCAGTGGGACACCGTGAGCCCTCCTGCCCAAAGCTGCCTCCTTAAAGCACCCTGATGGGTGACAGCTGCCCTGCAGTGGGTGGGCACTGCTTTGCAGCCCTTTCTCAGCACTTTGCTGCTGCACCCCCTGTCCTAATGGGGTAAGAGCTCATCAAACACCTCTCTGAAATGGTCCTGTGCCAGTCAGGAATTATCTTTTATTGTATCACTAGAGGGGATGGAAAGCACTGGAAACCTCTGTTTTGGGCAACCTTAATGATTCTATGGTTCTGTGAGTGAATGTGATGATGTGTTGGAGTTGGAGTGGATGATCTTAGAGGCCCTTTCTAATGATTCTCTGGTGTGGCTGGCAGCAGCTTGGTTTTTCCTTCTTTACTCTCCAGGATGCAGACCTCAGACCTGTCCAGTTGGAGAAGTTCTGTGTGACGCTGCTTCCCTGTGCAGGAGGTACTAAGGACACTTTGCTCATTTTTAGTGAAAATAATTGTTATTTCGTGCACAGAGCTGGTGAGATTGCTGAGTGCTAGCGGCTGTTTTGGTTTAAAGCTGGATTTTTTCAGTGCCTTGGAGTCCTGTTAGCCCTGCATGCTGCACTATGCATGGCAAGCCTAAGTACTTGGAGACGTCTCACATTGCAGACTGACCTGGGTGCTTTTTGCTGATGCCTGGTGAGACAACAGCAGTAAACATCGTGCATAAACAGAAACATTCAGCTACATTAGCTCTGCTTCCTCCGCTGCTGCGGCTCTGCCGCTGAACCACAGCACCTGCTGTAATCTGGGGGGGCAGTCACCACCAAGGGCAATGTTTTGTACCTAGTTGAGATATTAAATTATTTCAGAGTTCTGATGGAAATGCAACCCTTTCACGTCCCAGTGCCCAAAGCGAGCGGTGCTGAAGCATGGCAGCTTGGGAAGGAAAAGATGCACAGCACTTCGGGACGAGAGCCTGCGTGCTGCCTGGGCTCTGGGGCATGGGATAAGGCACCCACCCTGGCAGAGATGCTTTTTTGGGAATGTCTCAATGCTGGCACGTTCTGGGGTTTCTTTCTTTTGTATTTAGTGCTGAAAAATGAAGTGCATGTGGGCAATCATTACAGCATCCGAGTTTGTTAAAAGATCTTTTTATTCGCCAATTTGCACAGCTCCCTTTCCAGGCTGCTGGGCATGATAAAATACAGCCATTCGGCCTGTCAGGGAGATAATTGGTTGGCATTATGAATCATAAAAGTATGTTCCCCCCTGGAATTTTATCCTGACACTTGATTTAATTTTTCTTGACATCACATCCATTATATTGCATCGTCTCGCTCTCGATAGTTAAATTTGCGGGCTCGCAGTAAGGACCAACAGGTTACTTAAGGAACAAAGCTGCTGTTAGTGAGAGGGTTGGCTCTGTGCTGAGGAAGCCCTTTCTCCTCTTTTGAGGAAAATCATCACCAAAAAAAACCCATTACAGAAGTGCCGGTGGGAAGGTAGGATCCCCAGTTCTGCCAGCGTCCCACAGACTGCATTGCTTGGGGATGGGTGGTGGGAAGGGCTGCACTGACCTTCATTACAACATCACTTTTGGGGGTAACAGATCATCATAGAATAGCTTGGGTTGGAAGGGACCTCAAAGATGATCCGTTTCCAACCCTCCTGCTGTGGGGCAGGGCTGTCAACCACTGCATCAGGCATGAGGTCAGGCTGCCCAGGGCCCCATCCAACCTGGCTTTGAACACCTCTGGGGTGGGGCATCCCAGGAGCTCCATTGGAAGGATAAAGGAAAGGGTAGGTTTTTGTTTTACCCAGCCTTCATATTGCTGTGCTCTCAGCACTCCAAGCACAAGGTGACAGTGGGTGTTCTCCCAAGAAATGGGACAGCAGCATTGTCCTTTGTGCAGAGTGCACCCCAGGGCCCTCCTTGTTTGTGTGAGACCCTTCCCATGGCCATGGTTCAGCCCTAAAGGTGCAGGGGTGGGATGAGGAGCTGGGATCGGCTGTGTCCCCAGGGCCCCCCCACAGCTCCCTCCCTCCTGGCGCATCCGCCTCTCACGCAGCCTGCTAATTAGTGCGAGTGTAGCATCCTATTAATTGCAGCGATTGTGATGTTTAGATTTCTGGGTTAATTGGTAATATCTGGCGTAGCATTTTTTCCCTCCGGGTATTTCTGATCGCAGTAATTAACCTCCCCCACTCGACAGAGCAGGCTTTCAGTGCTGAGCTCTCCAGCCGCCTGCAGTGAGGATGCTGGGGGGGACTTTTCTGGTGGGACCATGCTATGGGATGTGGTTTTTAATCCTAGAATCATAGAATGACTTGGGTTGGATAATCCTCCAGGATAACTCGTTCTGATGTCTCACAGAGGGTCTGTGTGCTGTGAGCATCTCCTCACCCAGGGGGCTGCAGAGAGAGGGCTCCTATGGATGGCATCCCAACTGCATGGAACTGAGAGGCAGATGCATCCCCTTGGAGGTCCCAGCTTGCCTCTGGATGGCTGGGAAATGGGCACAGCATTAGTCCTGCAGAGAGCAAGGGGACTTGGTGAAATCTGTCCCCTCTGCGTGTTTATTTGGATTGTCCTCAGGAAGCACAGCAAAGCAGAGGCCATGCTGACTTGCCTTTATGCTTGCAACATTAAAGCTGCTGCCGTGCTGCGTGTCTTTAGGCAGAAGCTGGATCGTTACAGCTTTGCTTCCGTATCATTTCTGCAGTGACAAATGGGAGGTGGAGATGGGACAAGGAGTGCCAAGCTCGCCAGTGTAATTACAGCTCCCTTCCATTTTCCCATCCCCTCCTGCAGCCTGGTGGTAAATGATGATGGATGCTTTGCTCTGGCTACTGGCCGGGTCTGGAGGTTGGGAGATGGGATGGAAGCAGATCTGTAAAGGTCAGCATGTCGTTTTCACTCTTCTTTCCTTCTACCCTATGGCTCCAGCCATAAGGGGGATCTGTAAAAACCTTGCCCTTTGTGTGCTGCTGGGATCCTGATTGCTTTTTCATTGATTGCACAAGCAGCATCTGGGGGTGGCAGGTGGATTGCAATGGGGCAGCCCCTGTGCTGGGTATCTTTGTACCATTCCAAAAAGGCAAGAGGGACAAAAAACAGGGCCCAGCCTGTGCTCAACCAACAGATATTCCAAAAATTCCTTAATATTCCAAGTGGATATTCCCCAATTTTTTTTTAGGAATTTCCCACCCTTTAAAGCTGCCCTCCTTCCAGCTGTGAGATCTTTAGCCAACAGGTCTACCTGCAGCATTCTTTTTGCTGCCAATAAGTGTTTGATATTTAAGATACGTTTCCTGCTGAGCATAAGCTGTGAGCTGCACCCTGAGGGGGAGGAAGGGGTGATTGACAAGCCTGGAGCTGTAGAGTTAAAGCCTCTGTCTGTGGTCCTTGTGCTTGCAGCAAAACCCCAGACAAAAGGCTGGGATTTCAAAGGCACTGAGCAGAGACTGCTGCAGAGCTTTAGAGGCATTGCTCTTGATTTCCACCAGCCTGAGGAACCATCCTTTGAAAATGCCGGCTTAGTCCAAGCCACACCACAGCTTGCTTTATTTTTTAATTGGCGTTTTATTCATTTTCTATTTTAAATTGCAGGAAAAGTGGAGGCATGAGGCGCAGAAGGGCTGCTGGCCCTGCGTGTTCCGAGGCAAGCTGAGGACAGAATGCTTTCTCTCAACCTGGAGCACACCCTCGGCTTGCTTTCGGCAGGATAAGTGATTATGAAGTGAGTGGAAGTAATTCTCGACTGTCTCAGAGTTATTGACTTTGCAATGATCCTGTGATTATTATTATTTTCTAGTCAGAGCAGAGAGGTGAGCGCTGAGCTGACTGCAGATGTCTGTCTCAGGGCTGGCACACCAAGCTGCCTTCCATCGTCCCCATCGTTATCCTCTCCTCTTACTTTTCTATTTTTATTTTATTTTACAGGATATTTGCCTCCCCCACCCCTCCAACTGAGCTAAAGCAGTGTTTCAGGGGACCTGGTTGTTGGGCATGGTGGTGATGGGTTGGCCTTGGCCTTGGTGATCTTAGAGGTCTTTTCCAGTCTTAATGACTATAATTCAAATTGAATTAGCAAAAGTGTAGTTAATGGCACAGCTTAATGCAGTGGGTGGAGGAAGCTTTGTGCGTGGAGGACAAGTGGGAGGTTTGCACTGTTGGTGACAGTTTTGTTGTTGGGTTGATGAACCTCTCATATCCCCCCCCAAGGCTCAGAGCCAGTCACTGCTGTAGGCTTTGCCCTCGTGTTGTGGAGCTGGGGTGTCTGTGAGCATCTGGGCAGTGACTAACACAGTGAACGTGTCCTTGGTGTTCTTTCCTCCTGCCTCTGCCTAGAGGAGGATGACAGGAGAAGTGTGGGAGGACAGGATGGCCGCAGCCCTGAGGACAGCCATCAGATCTGAGCTTGGGGCTGCTGGTGGCTGAGCAGCATATATATGTCCTGGCCGTGCTTTGTCCCTGTCCTGCTGGTTTTCATAGGATCATAAAGGTTGGAAAAGACCACTAAGATCAACTCCAACTGCTGTAGGCTGTACTGGCCCCATAGGTCTTCAGTTGTTGCGTCTCCAGAGGTGGTGATGTGCTTGCAGCCCTCCGTTGTGTTCATCTGGCTTTCAGCGTGCAGCCGAATTTCCAGTGCTTTCCTCTTCTGACTGTGCTAATTTCTGGTTGCCTGTTGCAGAGTTTGCTACTGATTTCCCTGGAGGGGAATAAAAACTCAGGCAGAAATACGGCGTGGAAAATAACTGTCACTGAGCCCATGCATTGCAGAGGCTGGAGCCCCACTGGAACACAGCAGTGTGTGCATGCCTCCAGGTACAGCGAGGAGAGAGAACCCCTAAATTACTTCCACTAGACATCTCCTCTTTCCCCAGCCCTCCATATTGATGGATTTTGAGGCCAGAAGGGATCTTTTTATCTGAGTCCTGATATTACCCTGCAATAAATCACAGCCCCAACTGGAGCAGATCAGCGAGAGGAAAAAGGTATCGAACGTGGCTTTGAGGAATTGGCTTCTTATTTAACTATTAGGAAGAAATTCTTAGAGGGTGCTGAGGCCCTGGCATTGCTGTTAGAGCTATGGGTACCCGAGGCCATGGATGGGCCATGGGCAGCCCTGAGCTGGGGGGGGGGCAGCCAGCCCATGGCAGGGGGATGGAATTGGGGGATCTTTAAGGTCCCCTCCAACCTCAGCCATTCTATGATTGTATGAACCATTCCCAGGGCAGGTGAATGCACCCCAGTGCTCACAGGGTGGCTGCTGAGGCTCTTAGGGGTGCTCCTGCACTCCTCACCACCCCCTGCTAATTAATGGCTGCACAGTGGCTGCCCTGTTGGTGGGCTCTGCTTCCCTCTCTGACATTTGGGCAGCTGTGTAGAAGCCTATCAGGGCTTGATTTTTATATTGTTCCACTTCTTCATCACAATGTCATCTGCAGCTGCATGCAACGCCTGGTTGTGTTGGTAAACTAATTTTGGTGTCTCATAAAAGGATCAGGTTGATTTAATGAAATCTGCTTTTCATAAACCCGTGATGATTGGCACTAATTAAATCTCCCCTCTTCATTCAGTGGGGCCTGTTTCAGCTATGCTGTTGTTTTGCCTGGCTTCAATGTCAGACCAACAGGTTGGAAGATGACATAGGGTTGTTTCAACACTGGAAAATCATTCATTTGTCACAGAGGCGATGGTGCCCCATCCCTGCAGACACCCAAGGTCAGGGGATGGGGCTGTGAGCACTGATGGAGCTGTGGGTGTCCCTGTGCACTGCAGGCAGTGGGAACAGATGGCCTTCGGGGATCCCTTCAACTCAGGAGTTGCTGCTCCTGGTTCCTTTCTTTTTATTTTTTCTTCCCTGGGTTTAAATCTGTTTTATGGTCCTCTCTGTCTGTACCTGGCTGCAGGGAGAAACCCAAATCCCTGTTCCTGAAATGAAATGGAAGGGGAAAAGAGAAAGAGGGAGGAAAATAAGGGAAGCGGAAAGAAAAGGGCTAAAGAAAAAAGGAGACCTGTAGGCAGGGGCTGAATTGGGGATTTAGGGGAAATGCAGGCAGAATTAAGAAGAGAGAATAGCACGGAAATGTGAACTTATGCCATAGACTCATGTCTGGATGCTTCAGGGAGGCACGTACAGCCCCAGCATGGTGCAGGGGGTCGGGATGCGGAGCGCTGTGTGAGCGCATGCAGGCACAGCAGGGGACTTGTTGACAAAAGCATCCTACAGAATCTGCCTCTGGCAAGCTTTTTTATGCCTTTGGATTATGCTCCTGTGGTGCATTTGGGAAGCAGTTAGTGGATCGTTTTATGGGGGGGGGGGGGGGAATCCATCTCCTTTGAGAGGATGTGTTATGTTTCTTAAACTGCGCTGCAAGAGTTGTGAGTGCTTTCAAAGTGATGTGCTCTGAATTACTGCATTGGGTTTGTTCCCCTCTGCAGCCTGGGGCAGAGAGATGAGAGGACAAGGGCTTGGAAATGGCTTTTCCTGCAGGAAATGTGCACCCAATGGCTCAGCTGAGAGGAGGTGCTGCTCAGCAGGGCTGGGAGGTTGGAGCGTCGCCTTCTGCTGCTGCCTTGTGATATGGAGCCGAGCTCTGGGGAAGGCACTGCAACATCCCTCCTGCACCAGGCCCACAATTCCCACGTTCAATCCCTTTGGATGTACTATCCCATCTTTTTTAGCTTTTGGTTTATTTAGCAGTTTATCCTGGATCGTGTTTTTGGACTCACAGGGGAAAGGAAAGAAAAGAGCATCTCTCCTCCCATTGCATGCTCTAACCAAAGCCAGGGCAGCCCTTTGGGTGCACCTGCTATTGCCCAGTGAGCTCAAAGCCGATGCAGAGCAGAGTGGGCCAAGAGGGTTTGATTGCAATAAAGCATCTGAATAGATGAATGATAAAAGCAGTAGTGCAGGAAGAAAACAGCACCATGATTTGCTGCACTGGGATTTATTTCCAAAAGTTCCTTTTAAACCCGAAAGCATAGTCTTCCACTGCTTTCCATTCCTTGCCACGATGCTGGGGATGAGCTGTCTGGCAGCACCCTTTGGAAGCTCAGACGATGCTCTGACCTCCCTTGCATCCCTGCCTCTAACCCAGGGCAGCACCAGCTGCTGCCCCTGGCCCTATTTTGGAATCTGCAGTGGTGGGGCAGCCTGGGGTCCCCCTGCTCCTTGGGATGGCTCCTGGTGCCAGCCGGAGCCCTGGAGGGATTGCTGTGTCACCACATCCTGAGTGACACAGCTCTGCTCCCCTGCACTGCGGAGCAGATGGAAACGTGCTGTCCTTCTGTCTCCGGCTCTTGTACAATTCCACCAACAAGCTTTATTCTTGTTTTAAATCCTTCTGAGTGGGGAAGCTTCAATGAATTTTAAATAAGCTCTCGGAGCTGTGCATTAAAACCTAATGAGGCAGAGTACCATTGATGCACCTGAGGAGTAACTATGGGAATGCAAAGGATGGCTTTGGGATGAGGCTGGTGGTGCAAACCCATCCCTGCTGGGCTCCTTGCTTTGTCCTCCCTGCCCTGGGGCCAGCATGCTTTTATTTTCCCTCTTCTAACTACTCAATGGCGTGCCATACCAAGCTGTCACCTGGGCAGACATCCTCCCAATGTGCAGTTCTTCTCCTGGGTGCCCAATTTGGCTGTCTCAGGGCTGGAGTTTAACTTCATGATGCAACACCAAGGAGCATGGAGAATCCCTTCTGTTGATTGAGATCTGCTGCTCAGTGTTGTCAGGTTGGTGGTATGTCTCATCACGGTTATCCACTCCTTGGCACAAGAGTTGGGTGGCTATAGTACTGTAGAATCACAGAATCGTTAAGGTGGAAAAAGACCTCTAAGATCTCCAGCCCCAACTCAGCACTCCATGTTGCCAAGTCCCTCATCTCCTCATTTCTTGAACATCTCAAAGGATGGTGACCCCACCGCTTCCCTGAGCAGCCCCTTCCAACGCCTTGTAATCTGTTGGGATGTGGGGAAAATGTGTGTCCTGTGATTTGCTGTGGTTTGAGACATCAGCACCTGTGGGCATAGCAATGGGATGCCCAAACCTTTTGATCCACAGAGCATCTCTTCCCAGCCTGCCTGTTTCTCCCCCCCCAAAAAAAAAACAGCTCTGCATGGCTGCTCTGCCACCTTGTTGAAGCATTAACAAGGGTTTCAAAGGTAATTAAAGCTCCTCGAGCAGTGATGCAAGCACGTGCCAGCTGCAGCTGGAAGGAGAGAAAGGCAAAGTGTGAATTTGGAGACAAAAATGAAGCTGAGTTGCTGCAAGGATTGCATTGAGGTGGGGGAGTGTGATGGTGGGTGGGAGGGGGTCGGTGCTCCTCTGTTTCCACCATGTCCCCAACTTTTGTGTTGTTAATTTAGTGGCCGACTCTGCAGCAGATAAATCCAGGGCAGGTTTGTAAATGCTGCATTGCTGGCAGCCAAAACACAAATATGCCCTGAACTGCTGCCAAGCAGCCAAAAAAAAAAAAAAAAAAAAAAAGGCAGAAAAGCTCAGTGGCGGGATTTACAGCCTTGGAAAAGAGCAGGCTGCAGTGGGCTCTTGGGCATTGCTCTTAGAGCACGGGGAGGAAAAACCCAGAGCTGTCCCAGCACCAGGGGATCCTCAAAGGGAAACCCCAGCCCTCATCCTGTGTTATTGTAGGGTCTTTTTCCTTCCCAGAGGAGAGGCCTGGCAGTGGGCTCAGGCTTGCAACTATGCTGCCTGAGCTCCTCCTGTGACCACAGAAAAGAGGAGAAAAGAGGTGGCCACGTCCATCCATGGCCATGGAGCACGAGCAAATATGGCACACAGAGATTCCCATGTAGCTGCTCTCCCCCAGCCCGTGGTGCTGAGGGCACGATGCTCAGCCACAATGGGACTGCTGCTTGGTGGAGGTGTGTTGGTCCCAATGGGGATGGGGAGCTGTGGCAGCTGCTCGTCCTTTGTGCTGAGATTTTAGATTATTTTTTTAAAAGCACTGATTTTTAGCAACATGTTAATTCTTGTTTTAGCTTTAGCCATCCAAGTTCCTGCTTGTCATTCCTTCCAGCACCGCTCCGGTGCCATCAGGGGAACTTCCCCATAGGGCCCCTTGTGGGTTTTAACCATGATTGCTTCTTCCCTCTGGAAGCAAGGCACTTTCTGCCTGGCTTGACGCAGGAAGGAAAGAGCTGAGCAATACAGCATAAAAAGAGAAGATGACTTTAAAAAGGCAGAAAAAGGCTTAGGAGCCCCCCCAAGCCCAAAGAGAAATAAGAGAGAAACTCAGGAGGGCAAAACCCCTAGGATGGGACCAGCTTTGGGTCAGAGGGCCCCTTGGTGTGCCCATGCGCTCCAGGATCCCATCATTTCAGAGCGCAGCATCACCCTGCCCAGCCCACAGCACACATTGCTGGGATCGGGGTGGATCTGGTTGGCAGCCCATCACCCTGCACCCCTTTTCCCTTGGCTGGCGGCTGCAGCAGCCGTAGCATCACAACCCACGGCCGCGGGGAACAGGCAAGGGAGAGGCTCTATTTTAATGCACCGCTGTGGGTTGGTGACCTAGAAAAGCAGCTCGCAGAGCAAGAGTGTGAAGTCCAACCTCCCCCGCTGCCAGCGTTGCTGCTGAGCGTGGGGTGACCTATATAAAGCAGTGCAGGAGGCATCGAGGGGTCCTGGGCACTATGGAGGGGACAGGAGATGGATAAGATGCACAATAAGACACAACAGCCCTGTGTTGGCTGGGATGCATCTCCGTCGCGGCGTATCGCGGCAACGCATCGTATCGGAAACGTCTTGGCACTGCTGTAGGAAATGCCACCAGTTCATGGATTGGAGGGGAGATGGAGCTCCTTTGCTTCCTCTGCTCAACGAGCCCCATCAGAAATGATGTCAATGTTATAAAGCTCACAGCCGTGCACGTCTGCAGCCCCTAAAAGAGAACGAAGCGCGGTTATTCCCATAGCAGTCAGTCTCTGAGCTGCTGCACCCAGCCGAGCGGAAGATACGCCAATTAATTAAATCAGTAAATAAGTTATACTAATCCCATTAACAAAAGAGGAGTTGGAGATTAAATCTTTTATGGTACTGACTGAAAAAATTAATGTCGCCCATCTTTTAGGAAATATATTCTTTCCCTCACCTCGCCAAGGATAATTGTGCTGTTATATAGGACAGAATGTTATCTGGAATGAAAAATGAATGTAAAACTAGCACATCTCTTATTAAAAGATTGTAATGGAGTGGTTGCGATGATGTGGGGCTGGCTGAGCCTGGGGCTGTGCAGTGCTGCCAGGGAGCGTATCAGGGCTGCCTGCAGGATTTGGAGTCTTTATGGGTGTCACTGTGCCATGGTGCTGGGGTGAAAAATGTTTGCAAAGCCTCCGCTCCTCCTCTCCCTGCTGCAATAGTTGACTTTTGGCTTTTGCACACACATCCATCTCCTTGGTGCCCCAAACTGGGGTCTGATTTATGTTTATGGACATGGGTTGTGGGCGTGGTGGTGGACGTGGTCTTTTCCAACCTTCATCATTCAGTGGTGCCATGGGGCACCCAGTGGTGCCAAAGACTCCAGGTCATGCCACAGGATGCCCAATGGTGCCACACGACTCCCAGTGATGCCATGGGGCACCTAGTGGTGCCATGGAACTCTCAATTGTGCCATGGGGCACCCAGTGGTGCCAAAGGACTCCTGATCATGCCATAGGACTCCCAATGGTGCCATGAGACTCCCAGGGGTGCCAAAGAACTCCTGATCATGCCATAGGACACAGAGTGGTGCCGTAGGACTCCACGGGATGGAGACAGCCTCCCTCCATGCAGTGATGGCTGAGCCAGTCCCATGGCATGTGCCACACGCTCACTGTGGGATATAACGAACCCGTGACAATTAGGGGTCCCACAGCCACGAAAACAAACCTGAGAGGAAATAAACCCCTACCACTCCCTGGCTTTGATCAGCTGCATGAGACACCAGACTGCCAACATGTATTTATAATTCAACAAAATCCAAGGCGGCTCCTTTATTTTTAGAGCAGGGGCTGTCTCGGCTGCACGGGGAATGGAAGTGCCAGGCTCTCAGAACAGATAATTGCAGGTGTTCCTCTCTGCCTTGCTGGAGAGCACGTTTTAGAGCTGCTTTTCACATTTCTGCAGACGCTTTTTCTTTTCTGACTCCCCGAGGAGGTGTCAGGGCACATCAGCTTTACAGCACTGCGCTCGTCTCTCGCGCTGCTTTGCATAAGCACCATAAATAAAAATCCATGGGTGTGTGGGAGCAGAAGGAGATGTCCGTCAAGCATCAGTGAGAATGCCAATCAAAACCCAACCCTGAGTGGAGGAACCCTTCCCATAATGAAGGCAGGAGTGTGCTCCATCCTTCTGCTGTTCTCTATCTTCCAGGATTCCTTTTTTTCTTTCTTTCTTTTTTTTTTTTTTTTTTTTTGGTGAAAAAACCCCAGAATTTTCTTGAAAGATTTGCAGCTGGGTCCCGTGTTCTGGGATTTGCAGGAGGTGTGAACTCATGCATGGGGCTCAAGTTGCTCCAGGAGAATGCTCCCAGGTTGTGCTGCTTAAACCTCAATGCACAGAGCTGAGACCTGATGGGATGCAGCTGGGTTGGGAACAATGGAAGTGGTGTGCGGGGGAAGTCCCTGTGTGTGTGTGTGTGTGTGTGTGTGTGTAGGTGGGGCAGCTTGGGACTGAGTGTGGCCTGTGGGGTAGAAAGATGCTGGAACAACCCTAGGGATGGGATGGGAGCGGAGCGGAGCGGGGTGCGGTGAGAGATGAAGATGGGGATGGAAAACAGGAATAACGTGAGAGATGAGGATGGGAACGGGGATGGAAGACGGGAATAATGTGGTAGATGGGGATGGGATGAGGACAGGAGGTAGGGAAGGGGTGGGAGAAGGGAAGGCTGGGAGCCGCTGGCTCTGCCCCGGGGCGGGCAGCGTTGCGGGGCCGCCCCGGTCGTGTCCCCTCCCCGCGCCGCCTTCGCGCTGCTCCGCAGTGCTGCCGGGGAGCCGCGCTGCGCGGAGCCGGGACGGACCAGGTAAGGGGCTGAACGTTGGACCAGCCGGGGTCTGCGTTGCCCTGCTCGGGGCTGAGGGTCTGAGACAGCTGCGGGGTGGGGGGACCCGGCTGTCCCCGAGCATCGATGTTCCAAGTCGGGCAGAAGTGCTGCCGACGGGGTTAAAGGAGGCAGTCTGCGAGCGAGGAACGCTTCTTCATTTTACCGCTCCGAGTGGGCACGGGGTGAGCTCTGCTCCGGGCTCGGTCCGTGCCACGTCGCTCCCGGGATGTGACACAGCGTGGGGGGTCGCGGTGGTCCCCTCCGGGGGGAACGCGATGGGAAAGGATGAACGAAAGGGATCAGAACGCAGGGAGCTGCCTGCGGGGATGCAAAGCTGATAACAGATGAACCATTTGCTTTAATTACTGGTATCAAAAGCCCAGGCTGCAGCTTAGCCTGAAAATAAATATTGTTAATGTCGTGATACCGGGGTTTATTTGATGATGCATTGTTCATCTGGCGGGGATTTAGCGAGCTGCTCTCTTTGAGTGTAGGGGAGATCGGTGCTCAGCCTTTCCTCGGGGAGCGGCGGGGCTGCGGGGAGGGATTCTAGCAAAGCTCCCCCCAGCCCCATTGGGAACGAGCATCCACGCATCCCTGCTGTGCAAAGCCTCCTTCAGCCCTTCCTCCTCCTCCTCCTTTGCGCCGTGAAGGAAAGCGGAGTGCTGGGTGATTTGTGGGTGTACCCAGCGTTTGGTGCCCGAGTATCGGGCTACTGTGGGATCCGAGAGGAGGGGACGTAGCTCGTGGTGGTGGTGGTGGCACCGTCCTCCTGCCGCAGACCGGGAGGCAGTGTCACCGCAGTGGCTGCCAATTAGTGGTGGCAGCTGATGAACCACTCAGGGCACGGGCAGCTGGTTAATTGCTCATTCCCGTTAAGCTGGGTGGGGTGCGGTTGGGGTCGGTGCCCTTGGTGGGGCTGTGGGGGCTGCTGGCTGGAAGCTGTTTTAATTGATACCCACGTGTTGGAGCTGCACCACTTTCCTCCTGCTCTCTGGGTGCGTTTGGGCTCTGCTGGATGGGATGAGGGCACAGTGATATTAATGAGGTGTGGGGCCTGCAACCTGCATGCATGGTTTTGCAGCTGTGAGCATCCCATGATGGGACGTGCATCCACCCCAGTCCTTCCTCCTGTTTAGGAGCTGCAGTGCAGACCCCGGTACTCAGCCCCTGCAGGGCAGCTTTAGGGTCTGTTCCTCACTTCCCAGCAGCAAGCAGGACCTGCCATCTCTGAGCACTCTTTGCATTGCTGCATTTGCAGGCAGTTCTTGGAGCTTTTGCTGAACTTCTTTGGTTGCCTCCACCAATGCATGGGGCGTCCATGTGCTGGGATCTGTTCTGATCAAAATGGTGGGCACTGCCTGGGTGGGAGCTTGGGATAACTGTACAGAACCAAAAAGCTGTTTTCCCCTTGATGTGCTTCCCTGCCATTAATCAGGGGGACTAATCCTGGTGACAGCTCCATGACGGCTTTGGGTTCACAGGGGAGCAATGTGAACAGATGTCATTCTGCTGCCTAACCCCATCCCTGGAGGTGCCCTGCTGGATGGGCCCTGGGCAGCCTAACCTGGTGGGAGGCAGCCAGCCCATGGCATGGGGTTGGAAAAGGGTGATTTTTGAGGTCCCCTTCAACATAAGCCGTTCTATGATTCTCTGATTAACCCAAATTGACTGCATGCTGCTGGGATGGATCTCTGCCTGGAGAATAGCAGGAAGCTGGGAACTGGGGCTGGAGGGATGCCATGGGGCTGGGAGGGTGGGCTCAGTGTGTGCCACGTGCTTGGTGGCCAGGACACACAGTGCTTTGCATTCACTGTGTACCCATCATCTGAGCATTGCTGCACCTGCAGACTGCAGGCACTGCCGCCATTCATTCACCTGCTGGCCACGTTTAGCCTTAATTAACCAAATGGTGCCAAGCTGCAGGATGAGCTTCCCTCTTCCCTGCCATGCCTGGCAGGGGCCGGAGGATGGCATGGCCCCAGGGTCAGGGCTTGCTGCTTCTGGCTCTTTCTCCAAAGCTGAATTTCAAGGGCTCCTGGGCCATTGCTCGTGCTGCAATGCGACCGGAGGACTTTGCACAGGATCCCACCTCTCTGCCTTGTGTTGTCTCACACCAGAGCTGCAGTTATAGCATTTATGAGTGCTCATGGTGCAGGTCCCTGCAGGAACAGCTTTGCATGCTCAGTGCTGTTGGGAACAGATGGGTGCAAGCTGTGCCACTCCAGGAGCTGATGCAGGAACCCTGTCCCCAGGTGGGACTGAGCAGTATCTGCCCATGCACGGTGCAGGATGCATGCACACAGGGAGCTCTGCTCCTTCTGGTCCTGTTTTCATCCTCCCATCCCTCCATCTCTCTTTTCAACCATCATCCCATCCATCCCTCCTTCCACCTATGCACCCTTTCTGCCTGTTACTGGTGCCTGGTGCTTCCAGGTCAGGTTACCACTTCTACACAATTCTGCCTGCTGAGATCTGCATCTCATTTTTCTTTCTGTTGAAGGAAAGTCCTTAACATAGGCAGTTTCCCAAAGTGTGAGCAATGAAGCTTGTTTGGTTTTACCCAAACATCCTCCAATGATTTGTGCTGGGATGAGCAAAAAGTACATGATCTCATTGCCCTGTAGGTGAAGTTTGGAGTTTGCCCCATCCCTGGAGGTGCACGAAGCCATGGACGGTGCTCTGGGCAGCCTGAGCTGATGGCTGGCAACCAGCCCACAGCACAGTTTGAAACTGGATGGGCTTTAAGGTCCCCTCCAACCTAAATCAGTATTCGGAGCAGCGTGGTGAGCTCGGTGCCTGCACCAAATTTGTGCTCTGGGTCCCCCATGGTGCACTCAGCTCTGCTGGGGCACAGGGGCTGTAGGATCCCATGGAAGCAGCTGCTAGCAGGGAGCAATTCAGCAGTGAAGGTGTTTTGGGGATGCACGCGTGTGCGCTGAAAAACTGAGGTGCTCCAGGTTCTGCAGCACAGCACCCGCATCTGCTCTTCTATTGCTCAGACGATGGTCAGTGTGTCACCGTTCCCTAAATTCCCACCCATGGTCCCATGGGCATGGCACTGGGGAGCCCGTCGGGCCACCAACCACTCATTTTCCCAGCTGGGTGTGAATCACAAAAGCCCTGAAGGACAGTGCCTGGCTCCACTCGAGCTCAGCCCAGCTTGGCACTGCTGCCCTGGGAGCGCTCAGCCTTGGCACCGCGTTGGCTTTTTGCTCGGGGTCTGGCTGCTGGTGGGGAACCTGGAGCTGCACCTTTCACCGGGTGAACGGACAGCCCTGAAATCCTCCTCTTTCAAACCAGATTAATTGCATTAGGGCTTTGTCAATGCAAAAATTACCTCATCATTGGCACTGGCAGGTGGTGTAGAGCGGCAGACTTATTCAATATTTAAGAAAGCTGCATTGCAGAGCTGAGAAGGCTGGAGAAATAGGTTGCCTGTGTCAGTGTCTTTGCTGGTGGAAACATCTCTGCAGGCACCGTGAAGTGAGAAATGTTGAGCTCACCGTAACAGCCTGATTATTGCACTGAGAGTCTTTAAAATACTGAATTTTTTGTTTTCTACAGCAGATATCTGTAGGGCTTTGGGTCACCCATACCATGGGGACCCTCTCTGCAGCTGGCAGATTAATGGTGGTGACTCCAGGTCCCTCATGCCACCCCCATGGCTGAAGTGATGTGGGGTGGGGTGGGCACGTGCTATGAGTCTCACTGTGGGGCTGCCCATGCTGGGTGCTCTGCTGCCTTGCGGGCACCATGCAGAGCAATGCTGGGAAGTGGTTCCATCCCTTTTCATTTAGGCATGGCCAAACGCATGGGCTCCGTCATACAGAAGTAATGGAGCATCATGCAGCTCTTCATCAAGGCCAGGAATTAAAACCCCGCTGCTGTTCCTGGCAGTGCTGGGGTGCACCAGGAGCGTGGGACTGAATGGTGCCGGGGATGCTCCAAGGTTGGGTTTTGGCTTGGTTTGAAGGATCTGTCAGGACCATGGTTTCTGCTCTGTCTGTGGTGCCTGCATGTGATGTTAACAGGGATCACGTTGCTTTGGATGGCCCTGGGACTGGGTACCTTAGGGTGGAAAATTTCCATTTCGTTAATGTCACCCAGCTCACGGCTCGGACTGCCACAGCCTCTTGCTTCTTGCAGAGATCTGGGGCAGGGAAAGCCACGGCCAGCTGATTTTGTTCTTTGCCGTGTGCTAAAAACGCACAACCAAGCATTAGGGCCAAGCAAGAGTAGTTGCTGGAAGTAATGCAAAGTAGAGCTTCCAAATCTATTATTTATAGGCAAAGGGAAGGGCTCCTGCACTCCTCCATCTCCGGGCTCCTCTTCATCCTCACTGTGGTCTCTCTTCTGTTTGAAAGCTCCAGTGGGGGAAGTTTTCCTCCCGACATCTCTCTGCCTTTTGCTGGGAAAACCCAGGGATGTTCCTCAGTCCCTGCTAAGGCTCTGCTGGGAACATCCCAGCCAACCTCGGGCACATCCCAGAGCATGACAGGACAAGCAACACAGGGGAGAAATCAGAGTCATAGAATGGCTTGGGTTGGAATGGGCCTTAAAGATCACTGGGTTCCAACTCCCTGCTGTGGGCAGCGATGCCAACCACAGGATCAGAGGTGTGGGGTTGAGTTCCCAGTGTTGGCCATAAATTGTGCTGGGAGCTTTGGTGCTGCAGTGCAGGTGCCGGCGGTGGCTGCGGGATGGAAATGAGCAATTTGCTTATTGAACCGACCTTGTCAATCAGCCTCCTGTTTTGGCAAAAAGCAAAGGCACCGCACGAAGCCAGCAGAGCACTAATTACCCCATGGAATTCTCATAGATATCATCATGAGGTTTTTGGGGAAACAGAGGTGATCCTCCACCCTCTGCCAACCCTATAGGGACAGATGCAAAACCCCTGCAACACTGCAGGGCAGGAAGCAGAGCATGGGGATATATTTTCCCCTTTCTGGGCACAGTGCACACTTTCTCATTGCTCAGAATTTGGGATTCCAGCTCCCAGCCTTCCCACAGCCCCAGTGTGAGATTGGCCTCCTACCTTACCAAGGTCCTATGCTTGTGCTTGGGTTGTCCTCTGGACCTGCCTTCATCCCTGGTGCTACCATCCTCCTCCTCCTCCCCAACACGATGGGTTTGGCCCTGTGACAAGGTTTAGCCTCACCTGCATGGAGCTGCCCAGGGGAAACATCACCAGTCTGCTTTCCCTGCTCAGCTTGGGATGTGGAAATGGCACCAGAAATAGCACCTCTTTATTTATTGATTCAGCCTAACCCGGTGTCCTCATGCTGGGAGGTAAAACCAGGACCAGCTATTGTGATCCAGGGTTGGTGGCTGCTGAAATCAGTAAGGATGTCCAAAATCAATGAAATCCATTTTTGGGGGGTCAATATCTCCATTTTTCTGGGTCTCGTTTGCAAACAGGCATCAGCGTTCCCCCATCTGCTGGAACCAATGGGGCTGGGATTTGCTGGTGTTTTCTGCACCAAGGGAAAACTCTGCAGCCCTGTCACAACGGGCCGGGCTCTGCAGAGGGGTTTGGGATTTATTGTTATTTTTTTCCCCAGCAATGCTGCAGGTAGGAAGGAGCAATTCAAATGCAAGTGTTGCGAGCAATGCAGGCAATGCTGCACTGCCCCTCACCCTGCAATGGAGAGGTGGGGGAGACCCGTGGGTTTATGTGGACAGACACATGGATATATGGATGGACCCATGGGCACCCTCATAGGGCACCCACCTATGGGGCCGGCATCGGGCTGGGCTTTGCCATCTGGAGCCTCCTCCAGCACTGCGCGATGTTGCGTTTTGCAGAGACTTCAAGATGCCAAAATACCTAAGAGGGAGTTTTGTACCCCAGGAGAGGAGATGTGCTGGATTTTGGGGGAAAGTTTCCCAGTTTGTATACGTATATTTTTCTCTTTGGAAGGGAAAACTCCTCTTACCTCCCAGCTCTGAAGCGTTGTAATTAATGCGAGGTCGGGCATCTCGTTAATTACATCCGCGCCGAGGGGAGGGCTGTGGGCTCCGTGCGCGGTGCCGGCAGTGATCGGCAGTTCCGTCCCCATCCCTGCAGCTCTCAGGCAGTGGGATCGGGGCCAGGCGGGGTTATCCAACCCCTGTGCCACCCCCTCGCCACCGGCAGCTGTCTGCACCGGCTGCCAGCAGGAGGGTGACAAAAAACTCCTCTGTATCCCGGTGGGGAAAATGATGGATGCGTCTCGTTGTGCCAAAATCCAGCGAAGCGATTTGACTGCCCGACGCGATGAGTCAGCGCTCGCCGGATGCTAAATAGCGCTGCTCCATGCCCCGCGTCCCCAACCCGTCCGTGTCCCCGCAGGTCCCCTCGGCGATGACCGACGCGGTGGTGGGTGGCAGTGCTGACCGCTGGATGTGCCCCGGTGACAGAACCATGTCCCTCAGAGCCAGGTAAGGGGGGGTCCTCCATGAGGACAGCGGGCAGGGCGATGTCACTTTGCTGGGTGCTGGTGGGCATCACACAGCAGTTCTCTGTTCTGGTGGGATCGATGGGCATGGGCTGGGTTGGGGATGCCAGGGCTGGTTTGGGGATTTGGAGACTGGTTTGGGGATAGGGAGAGTGGTTTTGGATGTGGGGCCTGCTTTTGGGACATGGGGTCTCTTTTTGAGATACGGGATCTGCTTTTGGGATATGGGGTCTGTTTTTGGGATGTTTCAGGACATGGAGATTGGTTTTGGGTCATGAAGAATGATTTTGGGACATGGGATCTTGGGGATTGGGATACGCAGTGGCCAAGCATGGGCTGAGCCACCCGCATCCCGTTCCTCCCCTCATCCTTGTCCCCTCTCTTTCCCTGTGCCTCCAGCAGTGAGAAGGAGCAGTGAGTATCCCACTTGCTTTTTGTTTGTTTGTTTTTGCCCCATTGCACTTTAGTTGTGTTATAACATTCTGAACAAGACAGGGAGGACCTCACCTGGCTACAGGTAAAGTAATAATCTTTAGGAAGCGCTGCCTTAATGAATTTATGGTCTTTTTACCCCAACAAACTCTGTAGCTCCGGTGGGAACAGGGTGCCTGTGGAGATGCTCAGAGCAGCTCAGGGAGCACAAAAAGACCATTTTAACCCTGAAGGTGTCTCTCTCCAGCACTGCACATCTC
Source organism: Phasianus colchicus (assembly GCF_987193195.1). Lineage (NCBI taxonomy): Eukaryota > Metazoa > Chordata > Aves > Galliformes > Phasianidae > Phasianus > Phasianus colchicus. The sequence goes on along the minus strand of NC_143453.1, from coordinate 6,992,777 downwards.
TGCCATGATTCCTCCAAATCCTCACCATCCCCTCGCTTGCATTCTGAGTCCCCGTTGGTGTCCTCACTCTGCTGCCAGCTGTGCAGTGTGGGCATTGGGGTTATGCTACCTGGTACCCAGGTTGGGGCTGCTTTTCATGGGAACTTTTTGGGGAGGATGGTAACAGGGAAGCTCCCAGGTTTGGCTGTGGGTATTCCTGCTGCAGGTACCCCATCGCCATGAACAGAGTAGCTGTGGGAAGAGGTAGGATGGGAAGAGCAACTGAATGCAGCCCTGGCTGAACATGGGGATAATGGCAGTGATTTTGAGAAGGAAATGTGTCTCTCCACTTGAAACAAGCCTCTTGTTTTGTGTTTTGATGTTTTCCTGGAGTTTCCCAAAGGGAGACAGTGATGCTTGGGGGTTTGCTGCTATAAGAGGTGTCCATAAAGCAGGGACATGGGATCCATGAATGTGCTCAGAGCCAGGTCCCCAAGTCTCAGTTTTCCACGGAGCTGGTTTGGAAACACCACCAAAAGGGACAGAACCAGGAGTGCCACCTCCAGCATCTATCTCACACCTTTTGGGATCGTTAATGGATGGCAGCCAGATGGGCTTTAATTAGCAGCAGCAGTCTCAGCTACGGGTTAATTATAATTAGTGTCTCCGTGGGTTGCACGGAGTCCGGTGAGAGACTGTGCTGGGAATAGAGGCATTCAAGGACAGGTGTGGCCATGCCACGTGCACAGCCAACAGGACGTGGCCATGGGGAGCTGAGCACATGGGGTTGGGAATTAGGGTGAAAAAATGCACAGAGCACACCCTGCGAAAATGGGAAATGGGAACATCAGCTTCCAGCCAGGAGGAAGTATGGACAATAGGGAGGGTTTGCACGATTTTTTCCCCTTTTTGGGGAACGTGGTGCCTGGCTGCCCCCTGCTCTCTCCCTGCAGATGGGCAGCTCGGGGTGGGCAGCCCGAGAGGCAGCGCAAGGGAGAGGAGCTGACGGATGAGGAGAAGGAGATCATCAACCGCGTCATCGCCCGTGCTGAGAAGATGGAGGAGATGGAGCAGGAGCGCATCGGGTGAGTGGGCGCGGCGGTGGGACGCGGTTTGGGGGCAATGGGTGCCTTCAGTGTTCCACTCAGAGTGATGCTAGAGAGTTTCTGGGCTGAGAATGGACGGTCTTGTAGGTTTTTGGTCACCAAAAGACCTTGGCACGTGCTCGTGTGCTGGTGAATGGCACCCAGACGTGTATATTCACAGTGCTCCGCTGTTGCAAACTGCCCTATCTGCAGGCTGCAGCCTGTTGCCTCTTGACAACGCCAGGTTTGCTTTATTTCCCCTAATACTCACTTTGGAGCAGCTCTGAGCAGCTCCAGGACCCAAAGTTTGCTTACATCCAGCACCAAAACGTGCCAAGCTTTCCTCTGCTGCTTGTAGAAACCAGCTCCAAGTGCCTATGAATGGAAAGAGAGCTCGCTGCTGATTCATTCTGCAAAAGAGCTTACGAGCAGCATTTCCCCAGCTTTGCACATTTCCAGCCTGCTAAGAATTACTCTCAGCAGTGATGCTTTTTTGGATTACGTTCCCAGGAATGTTAGCAGTGAGGGAGATATCTTTTTTTTCCCCTCATTGTGCATTGCAGCAGATGTTTGCAGACAGTGTGCGGGCTGGAGGGGGGGATATCCTACTCCATCCCAAGGAAATGGGCAAGGGATGGTACCCTACACCCTATGGCCAGTTCTCCCTTCCAAGCAGGCAGGAAGAGCCCTGCCAGCTGCTTCATGCTGTTGGCTCCAGCATGAGCAGGAGGATGTGCAGTGATGGAAATAGGGGATAGTGCCTATTGAGCATCACCCTGGAAGTTATCCAGGAGAGCTCTGTGTGTTGTGGAAGATGATGCCTGTGGGGATGCAGCTGTTGAGCTCTGCGTCCTTTGGGAGAATGCTCCCAGAAAACCAGATTGTATGGGATCACGATGGGTTTTACGTTCCCCAAGTGGAAAAGGGGTCGCCCATTAAAAATAATAATAAAAATAAGCAGGATTGGTAACTATAAAGAATAACTTACAGGCTGCAGGGGGGTTGTCTTGCTCCCAGAGTCCTCAGACCAAACCCCCTTCACCCAGCAGCGGGTCGATGCGTTCGTTGGGAGATGTCTGTGGGGTCACTCGTGTCAAACACAGCTGGGATTAATCCACAGCCAAAGCTTATTTTTAGCAGCAGGGCGGCCGGCGGGAGACGTGGGCTGGGTGCTGATTGGGGCTGTAGGACAGGGACACTTTGGTGTTGTTTTCTTATGGCTGGGTCATTGTCTCATGGCAGGGAGAGATCTGGAAGGAGAGCAGGAGCTGAATCACCTTCAGCAGTGATGCAGTGGGCTGATGGAGGGCTTGTTATAAGGGATATCTTTCCCTCAAATCCTCCTACGTGTGGCTCTGCCTCCATCCTGTCCCTGCTGTTCCTGCAGCTCCCCCATCCTTGCCCCACACAGGGTTACCCACTGCACCAAATGCCCCTCCGTGTCACTGCCACCCCATTAAACACATCCTGTGCTATTCCTTCCTGCATGGTGGCAAGGAATCTTGCCAGTCCTGGACCATTGCTTGCTGCAGGTGCTCTCCCAAGGCATATTTATGGGGCCAGGCAGATGTTTTATTACCAGGGAAGTGTTTTACTGCTCTTATCTCAGGTGCATGCGAAGCATCCCAGATAGGCAGCATTGCTTGCTGCCATCAGCCACGAGCACAGCCTTTTGGTGATGGATGGGATGCACTCCCTCCCTGCATGCAGCCTTCAGGAACCCCAACTGTGGGACTTAACTCAGTGCCACCACTTTCTTTTCTTCCTCTGCTTATTTTATTTTATTTATTTATTCCCTGTTTTAACCATTTGTTATTAGTGTTATCTCCTGCTCTTTGACTCAGAGGGATGGGTGCTTTGAAGGGCACACGGTGATAAGGGAAACGTTGCTGTGGTCCTAGGGACATGCAGAGGAATGGGATGGGGATGTGATGGTTGTTTGACATGTGCCATAAAAATTAGTGCTTCCAAGGGAAGCAATTAAAAGGGATGGAGAGGGAGGAAAAGTCCACGGGAAGGCAAAGATGAGTGGAAACAGCCAGAGCAGGAGCACCACAAGATGCAGTGGAGAAAGCAAACCAAATTTGCTTTGAAATGCTGTAAATCCTGCTGCTGTTGGCAGCAGGAGAGCAGCTCATGCCTAGCACGAGAACACCTCTCTGTGCCCAGTGATCTCCTCCATCAGGTCCCAGCTTGCCTCCTTCTGCCAGCTTCGCCCCAGGACTTCGATTTTAATCTTTCATACCCTCCTCTCATGGCAGCATTTGAATCAGGAAAAAAGAAATGCCCAATTTCTCTGGCTTGAATGGATGTTTTAATTAGGCAAATGGGCTTCGTTTTAAATGAGTGCCACAGGTGTGTTTGCTGCCAGCTGAAGCACTTCCACTGGTTAAAAAACCTCTTAAGGAGCTTCTTCTGCTAAATGAGAGACAGGGAAAGATTTTGCAGCTAAATAATGAATCTCTTGAAATGTTAAAGCTTTTTTTTCTCTCTCTTTTTTTTTTTTCCTGCTTTGATTGTGCCATTTGTTCTAGTTTCTATAATAAGTTTGTTTGGGCTTGCAGATTTCCAACGGGAAGCTGCCTCTCTTTGGAGCTGAGCTGTTGCAGCACGGGGGAAAGAAATGCAGATAAATGTGCTTTGCTGCTGAGAAAATGAAGGGTTTTGCTTCAGAAATATTTTCCCTGGCCAAGTGGGGACAAAGTGCTCATGTTGCACACGGTCAGATATGGGGTAGAAAACCACCATGGCATTGACATGCAGCAAAAAGCCATCCTGCCATGGGCTTAATTAAAGTAAGAAGTAGCTTGGGAACAATCAGTTTCTGGGTTTTAATGAGCATGATGCTTGTTTATGGGATAATCCAGCTCTGCTGAAGTCAAGGGGTGTAAAATGACCCTACGCCAATGGCTCTGGCACCCAACTGGTTGCGTAGGAGGGAATCACGTAGGATGATCTGCAGAGCATTAAACAGATGCTCAGAGGCAGGGACAGACATCACAGCTCTTGGAAATAAAGCTGTAACAAAGAACAGCCTGCTGCCTCTGTGTGCAGGGAGATGATCCCACTGCATGGGAACCAGCGGGGAACCCATGAATAGGAAATCCACCATCAGGAGCCCATCAATGGGAACCATTGGGAAACCACCAGTGTGAAATAACTGGTGGGAAACCAACGAGTGGGAAACCCACCAGTAGGGTTAAGCACATCATCCACCCAAAGAAGCCATTGCAGCCACACCGAAGGGGCTGATAACCTCTGCTTCATCATGGAGCAATGAGTCCGTGCTTTGGGTTTGGTTCAGTGGCTGATGAAGAGCTCCCAGAGGCTCACGGTGATCCCAACCAGCTACTGATGAGGCATTTGATGAGTTGTAATAAAACGCCTTGGAGCATGCAATCTGTTTTTCCCCTCTTGCTGCTTTTCCTCTCCAAGGAATGACATGAGTGCAAAGTGGGATGTGACATGCAGGATACTGACCAGGGTTGGGACACTGATTGTGAGCAACTGCAAAGTGCTGGCAGCAGCAGAGCCATCATCAATCTGCAGGTGCCATCAGATGTGGAAAAACGTCTCTTAAATGCCTTATTTTTCAAATGCATGTTGCATTAGCATCTTTGTCAGATTTGGGTCATGCTGTGATGGGAGTGGAGATAGACCCTGCGGGTAAGGATTGTGCCGTTTGCTCTGGTGGACTCTGTTTTCCTCCCCTCTTCCTTTTTTTTCTCCCTGAGTGCTATCAATGATGCATTATTTTCCCCTTCCAGCACTATCTGTAGGTCTTGGATTCAGGGCTGGCACCTGCTCTCCTGTGGATGAGCTTTACAAATCCCCTTTGTGCTGCTGGGGGCAGCTGAGCTGTTGAGTTTTGAGTTTGAGCTGCTCAACTGTTGGGTTTTGTTGGTTTGTTTGTTGTACATTTGCAGTTAACAGATGTGTTTTTGCAGGCTGTTCTCTGGTGGGTTTTTGGCGTTTTACTCAAAGGGCTGCAAATTATGGTAAACTCTATGCAATATTTTCAGTAGAAAATGAGAAAAACAATTAATTCGTTCAACCTTCTCATAGAACCATTCCAATACTCTTTTCAATAGCAGGACGGATTTTTTTTTTTTTTACCCATTTGGGCAAAAGCTGCTTGGCTGACGTCAAACTGCTTTGCAAGAAGATGCTGACATTTGGCATTTTTCTGCACGTGTAGCAGTCGACATCAGCAGGAAAGTCAATAGGAGTGCAAATTATAGTAATTCCACGGGGGATTATAATATTGCAGCGTGCTCCTTGGGGCGTGTTCCCCACTGTTGCATTCCCTATGGCTACAACATGCTGCTGAAAAGTAGAAGCTGCCCCAAGGCCCCCCTGAGGCAGGGCTGCAATGTTCATGGTGACAATGTGTTTCCTCCAGGCGCCTGATGACCCGGCTGGAGGACATGCGCCGCAGTGTGCTGGGGGATGGCGTGAACCGCTGCATCCTCTGCGGGGAGCAGCTGGGGCCACGTGGCTCTGCCTGCGTTGTCTGCGAGGACTGCAAGAAGGTGAGGATCCTGTTATCCCTCCTCTTGTTTTTCCATCTCTCATTAGTCCATCTCCAGTTGTTCCATCTCCCGTTGTCCATCCCTCACTGTCCCATCCCTCGTTACCCCCATCCTTTGTTGTCCGTCTCCCGTTATCCCATCTTCCATTGGCCCAGGCCTAACATCCCCATCTGACATCCTTCTGCCCCACGGCACTTTTCTCTCTCTGCAGAATGTCTGCACCAAGTGTGGCGTTGAGACAACCAACAGCCGTCCCCACCCCATCTGGCTGTGCAAGATCTGCAGTGAGCAGCGGGAGGTGAGCGCGACCACGTTCCTTAACTGGGAGCAGCGCTGCTGTACCTTATCCATCTCCTTCAGCACGGTTTTTATAGGATGCTCTGGGATAAAATGCCTCATTCTTCTCTTGCAAATAATCTCAGGGGCTCCCGGTTGTCACAGCAAGAACTGGGTGAAAGAAATCAAAGAGTTGAATAAATAGCAAGAGGGGCTGTGGGGGTGGGGATAAGGGGTAGTGTGCCTTCAGCCTGTCTTTTTCCCCTCAGGTGTGGAAGCGGTCTGGCGCTTGGTTTTTCAAGGGATTGCCCAAGCAGATGCTGCCCCAGCCAATGCCTGTCAGCAAGAGCAAGGTGCCCCCGGCCCCCAGTGAGCCCAGTCCAGCTGAGCCACCAGCCCCGGACACAAAGCTGCCATCCCGCACACCTGGTTGGGGTAAGTGGCATTGCCCAGGGGTCCCCATCATGCTGAGCCCTAAAAACAAGTGTTCTGACAGTTGTGGAGGATGCTATTGGTATTTTTAAGGTCCCAGAAATTGCCCTGATATCCTCACTGTCTCTTGAAGGGTTTTTCTGGGGAGGGGGGTGGTTCTTTTGGTTTGTGGGATCCCTCACTGCTTCTCACTCTGTTTGTGCTCCCAAGGCCAGGCAGATGAACAGGACCACTGTGGTAAGCACCATGTGTGCCCTGTGCCCTCTCCCAGTGCCTTCCCCTGTGTAGATGCTGCCCAGTGAGGTTTCTCCTTCCCACTGGTGCTGAGCTCTTTGGGACCTTCCCACACACTGCAACTGAATGCGCTGAGCAGAGCTGCTGTCTCCTTATAGATGCTGCTGCTCTCCTGCCATGCGGGGAGGATTTGTCCCAGCTGCTCCAAGCCCCCAGCATGCTTGCACCCTGCCCCTCATTTTCCTAAAGCTCTGTTGGAAAATGACTCCTTGCCTCGCCGTTTCCTCACCCGCACCCCCTCGCCTCCCTCCGCAATCTGTTGCGTTTCACTTCTCCTTGCGCGCAGCCAAGGATAAACAGCCCATTTGTGTCACAGCAAAGATTTATACCCACGAGCCGGGTGAGTGCCGGGACCTTTTGCATCCCATCTGCGGGCTGCGATTCATCAAGGAGCAGCGGTGCGGGCACCCCGGTGTGCACAGTGGTGATTTATCCACTCAGATGGCTGCTGGGGGGCGCGCAAATGAGACACGGGCAGCTGTCGCTGACGTCTTGCTAATAAATAGCAGATGATTGGCAAAAAGAAAATATGATCTCCCTGTCCTGTAAGGTCATTAAGGGGTTGATGGGCACTGATGGATGTCATTGTTTTCTGCCTCCTGGTGTCCCTATGATGCGTTGTGTCCTTTGGATGTTTCCAAGCGCTACGTGCAGGCTGAGCGTGGCTCTTCCTTCTTCTCCTCTTCCTTCTGTTCCCCCAGGGATGGGTGGGATGAACCTCACCGCCCTGTTTCTCGCTCCTACAGGCAGTGAGGTGACGATGGCTGCCCGGGTCCGCAAGCCGGCTGAGGGCAGGATGGGGCCATGTGGCAGTGAGGACACGGAGAGCCGCAACCCCACCACCGAGAGCGGGGTCAGCAGGAGCCCTGGTGAGAGCCATGCATTGCACATGGGTGTGCTCGTGCACACTGGAGGCACCAATCCATTTCACTTTGCTGAGTGGTGCAATAGGATGAGCCCACTTGTCACTCAAGGGCTGAGCTTGCAGAGGTTGATAAGGCTGGGAACATGTGTGCTGGGTGCTGCTTTGAGGACGGATGCTTACCTGTTCCTTACAGCCAGCAGGGGTGAGGACATGCCCCATAAGACCTGTAGCTCCTGCCTGGCATGAGGGTGGAGTTATGCTCAATGTTGTTTAGATTCAAAAGCAGAAAAGGAAAAATAGTGATCTATTGGTGAACTGTAAGGAGGCAAAAAGGAGCAGGGATTCTCTGTGAGGCTGGAGGCTGTCAGCCCCACATCAGGGCAATGCTCAGCTCCCAGCCAAAATTGCATTGCTCCATCCCAATGCCAATGCTGATCCTGCTTCCACCTGCAGGTGTGAAGAGAGCCAACTCCATGCAAACCAACTCCACGCCACCCCCGCGGCCACCTGCTGCCACTGTCGGGCCAGCAGCACCTGCAGGTAAGGTGCTGTGGGGCTGGGGTGGACACCCCAATGTTGGACTGGGAAGGGCATCACCATGGTCATCCCATTAACCATGTATCTACCCCCAGTGGCAAGACCAGGTCCTGCAGCAGCTGGCCGCGTGCTGGAAACACAAGGTAAAAGGTTGGGTTCCTGCTGAGGGCCTGGGGACAGCACACCCTGGGGGCTAATGGGGTCTCTCCTGCAGCAAGCCCACCGCCGGGACCCCCAGAACCAGCCCGTGCAGCCCCCAAGGAGGAGCGGGCCGGGGGCTACGCTGCACCCCCAGCTCGGGATGAGAGGCCAGCCCGGCCCCCTGGAGCCCCACAGCCCCCAGCCCCATTGCGACAGCCACCCCCAGAGGAGGAGGAAGAGGACGCCAACAGTTATGACTCTGATGAAGGCAGTGCGTACCCAGGGGTTGGGGGACATGTGGGTTTCTGTGGGAAAGCCAACTAGAAAGTGAAAAGTACTCTCCAAAACTTCAGCCTGCGATGCTTTGGGTACTTCCAAATGTAGGAAGGACCACAGAGCCTTAGGGGTGTCTTTGTGCTTTGGTTTTAACTCTTGACATCTGGGTTGGGTGAGGGATGGAGGATGGAGCTGCAGCTGAGCCCACTCCCATCCTCACTTTTGCACCAAGTTACTCAGCTCTAATCTGTGCTATTGTCTGTGCTAATGTGGCCTTCCCATTTCAAGATGCCCAAATTTGGCTGTTTGTCCATCCACCTGTAGGAAAGGCATGGTGGCTTTATACCTTAATGCCACGAGATCTCAGTGTTTGGCCATTTACTCCCCTAACATGTGACTTTACTGCCTGAGGGTGAGCATCCTTGGAGGGACACAGCTTCACCTTCCCAGCCTGCTCCTACCGAGGAAGGGTTTCTGCATCCTCATCTCGTGCTGGGTGGTGATGTCCATAAGAAGCTTTTGCATCTAAGCGGCAAATCTTTCTCATTATTGCTAATCGGGGTTGCTTAAGCAGAGGTATTGGCTGGGGTTCTTACGAGGTGCCATTCCCACGCAGCCACGCTGGGAGCGCTGGAGTTCAGCCTGCTGTACGACCAGGAGAACAGCGCCCTGCACTGCACGCTCATCCGTGCCAAGGTGAGCCCTTCCCGGCCCCTGCCGCGACAGCATCCCATCACCTTGTGTGTGCGGTGCCACCCGATGGCGCTTTCTTTCTCTGCCTTTCTTTCATGGATGTGAATCTGTGCCCAACGCCCTGGTGCTGGGAGGGATGGAGTTGGATTATTTTTTTCTGCCTCTGGGCATCCCAGATGTTCAGAGCTGCTCCCCTCTGCCCCCTTCCCTCTCTCTCCCCTTTTCCCCTTCCCTTTCCCCTTCCTCTTTTTTCCCTCTCTCCTTTCCCTTCTCTTCTCTTGTTTCATGGATAGATATCATCATTTCCCTACTCTGCTTAACAAGGATTCATTCCGTGTGTCTCCTTTATTATATTTCAGGGCTTGAAACCGATGGACTCGAACGGCCTGGCAGATCCTTATGTAAAGCTTCACCTCTTGCCTGGGGCCAGCAAGGTGTGTCTTATCCTGGGCTGGGTGTGCTGGCCATGGCCTGGGGAGTGAGTGGAAGTTTTCTAAGCCTCCCAGACCCCTGGCTTGCAGCAGACCTCCTCCCCTTGAAGTCTTGGTGTGGCTTCTCCCCGACACAAAACCTAATTACTACCAGAGTTTGAAAGTTTGGTTTGCTTTGCTTTGAAGTCATGGCATGTTCTAATTAGAGCTGTGAAGGAGGAACAATTAAGAGAGTGAACTCTAACTTCTTTTTCCTTCCCATCGCATCAAAGCAAGCTCTGGAAATCTCCCTCCCCAGCCCAGCTGGATCCGGCTCAGTGGGGAAATCATTTGGGAATGCAGGAGCACGGTTGGCTTGGGGCTGCTGGCATGGCTCTGTGCTCAGGGTGCAGAGCTCAGTCCTACAGCTGAGCTCTGCCCAGGGGAACCGTGAGCAAAATGAGAGAGAAACTGAGAGCAAAAACCTTGAATTGGCATTTGCAGTTTAACTTTGTGCACAGAAATGTGCTGGCTGCCTTGTCTCATGCAGAGTAAATCCAAGTGTCATCATCAGGAAAGAGTTTAAGTCTTTGATGCCGCAGCCCAGTTGCCTCCCATAAGATACAGGTGCCCAAAGCCCTGGCTCAGGTGCTGTGTTGTCTTTTGGTGCTGTAGTCAAATAAGCTGAGAACAAAGACCCTACGCAACACCCGCAACCCGGTGTGGAATGAGACCCTGGTGTATCACGGCATCACGGATGAGGACATGACACGGAAAACACTCAGGCAAGTAGAGCAGCTGGGGAATTGGTTGGTGCTTGGCAGGATGATGCTGGGAGAGGGTATGGGCAGAGCACCTGGAAATGAAGAATTTGGGGTCCACATCTGGGCTTCGTACTCTTAATCTTATGGTATACAGGTCAACAAAATGATTAGAAGTTCCTTAAAATGTTTGATGTTTCCTTTATAAAGGAAACTTCTTCCTTTTGTCTTCTTGCCTCTGCACACTCAAACATCCCGACTGAAGAGAAGTTCTGTTTTCTGGCCATTTTGGCCAGAGGAAGGCAGATGTTTGCCTCTGCCCACCCTGGTCACCTTGCAGGAGGGTTTTCGTGTGGTTTTGTACTCCAGGTGTTGCTGTAACCTGCCTGTCTGATGCTCACTTTGCCCTTCCCTTTCCTCCAGGATCTCCGTGTGCGATGAAGACAAATTTGGCCACAATGAGTTTATTGGAGAAACTAGAGTTTCCTTGAAAAAACTCAAGGCCAATCAGAAAAAGAACTTCAACATCTGCTTGGAGAGAGTAATACCAGTGAGCTTCTATGAAATTTCTGCTACTGTTACTTTTGAGGTTGTTAACAACCGCTGTGTGAGGGAGTTCATGGTCAACTCAAAAGTGTAGATACTGGATATCGTTGAGTCTTTAGGGGTGGGTTCCAAGCTACACCCAAAGCCTGGACTCCAGGGAACGTTTTAGCCTTTCCCATGTGTGGTCACTCATGGCAGCCTCTTTTCTTCCCTTCCCCATCCCAGATGAAGCGTGCTGGAACAACAGGCTCATCTCGTGGGATGGCTCTGTACGAGGAGGAGGTAAGGACCCTCAGCACTTTTCACCCCATCTCTCTCACTGTAACCCTTTATTGAACCAACAAGGGGTTGGTGCACGGCTACAAGTCTCCTTCATGTCCGTTTTGTCTCTTCTTTGCCATTGCCAGGCTTCTCCTCCCTGCTTGTGTCCTTACCTCCAGTTGTTTCCTCTTGCAGGTGGATCGCGGTGGGGACGTGGAGGAGCGTGGCAAGATCCTGGTGTCCCTCATGTACAGCACCCAGCAGGGAGGCCTGATTGTGGGCATCGTGCGCTGCGTGCACCTGGCAGCCATGGATGCCAATGGGTACTCAGACCCCTTCGTTAAACTGTAAGTGAGCACCCAGTGTCCATGACACACAGCCATGAGTTTACTGACTGCCCGTGACACGTGGCACTGACCCCATGACATGGGGTCACCAGGAGAACACCCTCTGTTCTCCCTAAAAGCCATGCAATAGCACCTGTGTTGTGCATCTTGCACATCTTGAGTGGAACTAAGCGGTCTTCCTTCTCAGTCTCTCTCTTTTCCCTGATATTTTCCATTTTCGCAAACAGAAAATGATGGCTTTCCATTTTTAAACCAAATTCCAGCACAGATCTAACAAGGGCCAACCATGCAATTTAATTTGGGATCTGCAGCCCAACGTAGAGCGTGAACTGCTGACAAATTCCACATTCTCTGGATGAAACCACCTTGGCTGAGAGTGCTGGTCTGCACTTTGTTAAACACTGAGGGCTATTTTTAGCTTTTTAAAATATAAATCTGGCCACCAATGTATGCGTTGACACATTCCTGGCAACATTTTCCATCAGCAGTTTTCTTTGGGAAAAGAAGACTTGGGACCCATTGCATTTTTTTTGAGGGTCAGTGAGGGACTGAGGGCACGGCCCCAGGTCAGCTTTCTGGTTTGAAAGTGGCACTGGTTGCTGTGAGCAAGGGAAACACTCCCTGCAGACAGGTTTCTGCTGAGCTCAGCTCCCTGCAAAACAGGGCTGTGTGGTTTCCCATGTGTAATCTGGCAATACGAGGAAAAAAAAAAAAAAAGAGTATTTAAGATTTTACTCATTTTACATTTATTTGAGATAATTTTAGAAGGTGGGAAGGGAGACTGGCTAAGCCTTAAATATCTCTGGTTGCTTTCTTCGAGTCCAAAAATCACTTTTTTTTGGTAGCATATAAACTCACGCTCTTCTCTCACTTGAATTTTGTGCTATTTTCTATTGCCCCCAGTTGGCTGAAACCTGACATGGGAAAAAAGGCCAAGCATAAGACCCAGATTAAAAAGAAAACATTGAATCCTGAGTTTAATGAGGTAAGGACGTATTTAATTTTCCTACTGTTAAACCAGCCTTAATGGTAGTTGCAGACCATGGGCAACCTAGAATTGCTAAGGGTGGGATGGGCACCCTGACCCACTATGTTGATACATCTCTCTGGCTTTGGCCACCAACCCAATAGGGAATTCTTGCCAGGCTCCTCCTGCATCTCCTAAGGAAGTGTTGTGGCTGGAGGTTTTGGGGTTTTTGTGATGGGGAAACATGCAGAACACTCAGATGCAAGGAGTGAACCATACAGTTGGACTGGATGATCTCAGTGGTCTTTTCCAACCTTAATGATTCAATGATTCTGACTTGGCTCGTGGACTACGCTGCCATTCAGGGGGAAGAGCATCTCCTCTTCATTACTGCCCTTTAAATATCCTCTCCTTGTTTCTGAATTCAGGAATTCAGGATATTGTCAATTCCTTACAGCAGTTTACCAGGCACGTTTTCCTTGCAAACATGGGGTGATGTGGGTGTTCTCCCATTGCAGGAGTTTTTCTATGATATCAAACACAGTGACCTGGCCAAGAAGTCCCTGGACATTTCTGTCTGGGATTACGATATCGGCAAATCTAACGATTACATCGGTGAGTGGAGGAGGTCTCTGTGTGGTTGGGTGCCCCATACAGGGCTGGCTCTATGGGTGGATGGAAGTGGTTTGCAATGGAATATCAGCATCAACTCTGAACATTCCCTCCTCCCCTTCCTGTAGGTGGCTGTCAGCTCGGCATTACGGCGAAGGGGGAGCGCTTGAAACACTGGTACGAGTGTCTGAAGAACAAGGACAAGAAGATTGAGCGCTGGCACACCCTCCAGAATGAGAACCACGTTGCCAGTGATTAAAGGCAGCCGCAGCTCAGTCCTGCACCCCTCCTGTAGGTCTGTCTGTCTTCCAGTGCAGCCATGCCTTGCTACGCGCCCTGGGCAGCACCGCTGCTCTGCCTCCTCCAAGCATCTCCTGTGCCCCGGTCTCACCTCTGTGTGAAAACAAACCCAGATCTTTTATATTCACTTCCTTTTCTTTTGGGTCATCGAATTATCCCGGTGTGCAGTTTTGTCGAGCAATAGTTACAGTGCCCCATCCCTTTGCCTCTTTCTCAGTAGTCTCACGCGTGCTGCCGTAGTGTTGGTGTGTGTGACAGCATGTGTCCCATTGCCCCAGCTCACTGCTCCGTCCCAGTGCAGGATGCGTGGCCTCTGAATCCTCTGCACTTGGAGCACGGATATGGCAACAATGGATTGTTCTGCTTGCTGGGTGCTGATACCAAAAAATTTGGCTTGATGTGGGTTGTAACCATCATTCAGTATCCAGAGCCTGTGTCACAGATGCCTGTGAGCACAGCTTGAGCTTTTGATTCGCTCCACGTGGGCAATATTGCAGTGTGTCTGTCTGAATTTCTGCTGGGAAGATCCACCAGTTGTACAACACTGGTAGAAACGTACAGGGATCCATGCTGTGCTTGCAGGAAAGCACAGGCTGGGGCTGGTTAGAGTGAGCTGAGGGCAGCGTGGGGCTTTGCTGCTGTCCTGTTGTCCAATGCAGTCGGGCTGCCCCAACATTGGCTGCACCGTGCAGGAGGGAAGCCAAAGGAGAAGAAATTTCCCACCAACTAGCTGTTATGTTCATAGATTGTTGCTTTAAAATACCACAAACACTGACAGTAGCTGCAACAGGTAGAGGTCTTCCAACTTTTTGGTTTTTGGATGTATATATTTTTTTGGTTATAGTTTTTGCAAGTCTGCACAAGACCTGTTGTCTTCAAGATCTGTTGTCTACAAGCTGTGCTTTAACGATGTCTGGAGGTGTTCTCTTTGCTGCCTCTAGCAGGGAGTCGCAGCGCTCTCAGACTGATGCCCTTCACTTCTGTTCCCATCCTGCTTCCCCTGCTGTCTCCAGACAACCTCAAGCATAGCAGCATCACTGAGCAGTGCTGGGCTGTCCTTTTGGTCAACCATAACCCACGCATGCTGTGCAAAACCCAGCTCCAGCCCCTCTGGCTGTGCTGCTACCCCATGCAACTCGCTGCTGTGTCCCGCTGTGCTCTGATCCAGCTGTACCGCAGAGCTTCCTTGTCACTGAGATGAATTATTTTCCTATTCTTGAGATATATATATATATATTTAAAATATTTTTATTTCCATAACCCCCTAGGAATGGGGGAATGCTGGGGAAACGTCTGAAGTTACCTTTAAAAAAGAACAAATGAAATCAAATCTAAGCAATTCCTTTATTCCAGCCATGCAGCAGCCCACCCTCCTTTGTGCGTGCAGAGCTATTAAATTAAGGTTGCTTTTACTGAGGTAGCTCCCTCCTGTGTCCTGTATCAATGTGCCCCGCTCCCCCTTCAGACAACCAGTGCTCAACTCACCTCTTGGCACCCATGAAAATAAATAAAGTGCAACTTGCTGGTCCCACTCTGGGTATTTGTGCAAACCACAGTCCTTGTCTCCATTTGCCACCCTCCTCTGAGTTTTTCTGATGGTACTTTCTGCCCTGAATGACTTTCTTTTCGTTGTAAATAAAGCATGCACGTATGGATGGGGAATGGTACAACAACAACAACAAAAGAACAAAACAAAAGAAAAAGCCTCTTCTACTGCTGTTTGCATTCCAACTTGCATGCAGTGATTTTACAGCAAAATATCAGTTTACAAATATTAACAGAAAGAGAAAATGTTACACAGGAACTAGAAATACTCCAGTCTTCCGCTGCATGCAGCACAACATCCTCTCTTGGTGTGGTATCTAATAAAGTGAGACTATTGGAAAAGAAAAAAAAAAAACAACAAAAAATGGATGGTTCTTGGCTTCTTTCATTCCCTATGAGAATAGGAACACACGTGGGAGGCATGGGTGGGATGGTCATGCTTGTACACCATCCCTGCAGAACAAAGAGCTCCCTCCCAGTGCTGTGGAGCTTGGTTTTGCCCTGCTGTGCAATGGGCTTGGTGTGGATTTTGGTGAAAGATGGGGATTCCCCATGGGAAGGGCTCCCAAAGTGCCCATGGGCTCTCAGCATGCCTTGTCTCAGGAGGAACACAAATCTCACAGTGCATCTGGGGCAGCCACAGATTTGCTGTGACACTGTTGTAGAGTAACCCAACCACTCAGAACCAACATCCCAGTGCCCTGTGTCATGCTCGGGTTGGAGCTATCCCCATGCAGTGCAGCTGCCATCTGTTCCCACTGCCTGCAGTGCACAGGGACACCCACAGCTCCAGCAGTGCTCACCCCCTGAGCGTGGCTGTGTGCAGGGATGGGGCAGCACCACCTCTCTGGGCACCCTGTGCCTCATCACATTCAGTGCAAACAACTTTTTGTCTTCTATCCAATCTAAATCTCTCAGTTTGAAACCATTTCCTCTTGCCCTCTCACAGCAGACCCTGCTAAAGAGTTTGTCCCCTGGGATGGTGTTCCATCCCTTGGATCATTTTTGTGGCCCTCCTCTGGATGCATTCCAACAGGTCCGTATCTCTCTTGTGCCAGGCACCCATAACCTCTGCATCCCCGAAGGACACCCAGGCCGTGCAGAATTGCTGGGTGCAATGCAGAGATGCAGCAGCAGAGGCCACTGCTGCTCCATTAATAACAAGGAATGCCAGGAGGGGGTGCAGAGCATTCCCCCCCCAGCACCACCTGGTTTAATTGCCACCAGGTTTAATTGCTGCCCCACATAATTACGGACAAGGTAGCTCAGCTGTGGTTGGGTGTGAGGTCCTGATTGGAAGGGCTTCTAAAGAGAGAGGGGATAAAAGAGGGTCATTAGGCCCCAGCTGATACTTCTGCTCCTGTTTTCTTCTCAGCCTCTCTAACAGGAAGCCTTTGGACTGCAAACTTTGTTTGACCAGGACTGTTGTTTGTACGTTCTGCTTTTGTAGGTGTTATGTTTTATTATGCCTTATGTTTTTAATTACATCTCAGAGCATCTGAATTGTTCTGCTATTCCAACAAGTTTCCTTGAGTCCTAATTAGATTAAAACCTTCAGTGCAATCAATAGATTCTCATCTCGGTACTGACCAAGCCAGTCCCAAACAGTAATTTACAGCCCTGGTTGTTATGAAATCAATACAGATTTGCTTTTCAATGAGAGAACTGCAAAGCATGGGTTGGCGCAGTAAAGCAGCTGGTGTGGAAGTGGATCTCTTGCTGGTGCTGGAGAGAGGAAGAGAAGCTTTGGGAGCAGAGCTGCACCTCTTCACCCACTGGGCTGAAGATGATGACCAAGTGCTGGGTTCCTGCCCTTCTTCTGAGCAAAAGGTGAGTGTTTGTCCCAGGGAAGAGGGCTCAGCAGCTTTGTTGGATCTGTGATGCCAACGTGGTGAGCTTCCCAAGAATGGTGGAGCAGGAGATCCCTACAGGCACTGCTTGCCTCTCTCCTGTCTTCTCCCAAGATGTGCTTTCCTGTGAAGCTTGTGGCAGTGCCCAGGGGCACGGTGCATGTTATCATTCTTTCAGTATCTAAATGGAGGCTGTAAGAAAGTATGGGATGGACTCTGAAACAGGGTCTGTTGTGATAGGACGAGGGGAAATGGCTTTAAACTCAGAGAGAGGAGATTTAGACAGGATATAAGAAGTTTTTACACTGAGGCACTGCACAGGGTGCCCAGAGGTGGTGCTGCCCCATCCCTGCACACAGCCACGCTCAGGGGATGGGGCTGTGAGCACTGATGGAGCTGTGGGTGTCCCTGTGCACTGCAGCCTGTGGGACCAGCTGGCTTTTAGGGGTCCCTTCTGACTCAAATGATTCCATGACCCTAGAGTGCCCACTGTTAACCTCTCTTCTTAGGGTGTAATTCATTAAAAAGGACTTCTACAGAGCTGTCATCCTTCCTTTGCACCACAGAGAGCCTTTTTGTGCCTTAGCATTATTTTCTCAATAAGGAAGAAGTGGTGGGAGCTGTACAAGGATGTAGGGTGCCTTCATGGCTTCTCTGGAGATGGGAGCAGTTCATGGAGGGACACCCTGGGGCTCCTCCCAAATCTGGCTCCAGGATAGCTGCTGCCATCCCAAAAGGCAGTGCTGCAGGTCCCTTCTTATCCCATGTCTCTGGCCTTCCTACAGGAGACACTTCTGTCTTCTGGGATCAAAAATAAATAAATAAAGGATGGCAAATTTTCACTGTTAAATATTTCACTTAAAAAATAGAGAAGCTCAAAGAAATACATCTACTTTCAAGCGTGGCTTTTCAAAAAGCCTTCAGCTAGAAATCTCTTTATCTCATAGGGCACAGATAACGATGCAATTATGAGCTCAGATCAATGACTTTCATGCTAAAGCCTAAAAATAAACCATTACTCAGATCTGTGGTGCTGGGTCCAGCATCTCCTCTGGGCTGCTGGCCCAATGTAGAACGATTTTGAATCAGCCATGGGGCTTCAGAAGATTTGGAGAGCCCAGGAAGCTGCTCTTTGCATGGGGATTGATGCTGATGGTTTCATTTGTTCTCATTTCCTAAGGTTGCACTGGATCCTGAGCCACCCCATGTCCTCCTGTAGGGCAGCACCTGTGGTGCTGAGTTACCTCATGGCAGCTGTGAGTGTTTTGAGTATTTTGGGGAAAGAAAACATCCCCAGAATAAATATCAGTCCTTTATATTGCATGCTGCATAATGGGAGTGTAACTTATTGCCATTGGAGAGCAGAGTGTTTGGCAGCCACCATCAATCCTCGATTCCAATTGACTCTGCTCACGCTTAAACAAAAATAAAGGATGTGCAGGCAAACAGTGAGCATAATTAGAACAACAAGAGGAGTATTTTGATTAATCACAGTTTGAGTATTAACTGGGTGTAATGCAGGTTTTCTTGTACAGACAGAGGCCCCACCATGTGCGCCTGTCTCGCATTTGCAGCAGCTGAATAACAGATGTGTGGAGCATCACGGTGTGTTTGCCAGCCTGCAGTGGGATTTTGGGTGGTGGTTTCCCCCCACGTGTTGGAATGGTGCTACCAACATCAACAAAGTGGCACTGAGGAACGTGGTTTGGTGGGCATAGGGGTGATGGGTTGGTGGTTGGATTGGATGATTGTAGTGGTCTTCTGCAACTTTAATGATTCTGTGATTCTATAAATTGCTGGGACAAAGTGGCATCTAATTAGAAACATGCATGAATGTGGGTCTGGTCTTCATTTCTGCACTGGAGAGGAAACATTGGAAAGGAAAATCAGGTATCAGCATTTGTTCTTGGTGACGCCTCCAAGGACACTTGGTCCATTTTCAGCTCCAAAATAAAAAACCTCTCAAACTTGGAGCCAGACCTGGATAAAAATGTCCAGCTGCAAGTGGGCTGGCTTGTCACAAAGGGAAAATTTGGACAGAGAAATCTTTGCAAAGGTGAAATTGAGCTGGGAACAGAGGCTGGTGCAAAGCTGCCTTTGTCTGCTTGCCCAAGGTGCAGGCATTGTGCAGAGGGCATCTCCTGGTGCTTTAGGAGACGAATGGAGGCTCTCAGTGGGGCTGACGTGCCTGATGGGAGCGATGCAAAGCCGTGGCAATGCATGGAGCATAAGCTGAGTGGGTTTTCTGGCTCCATTGGGGTTATGTGGATAAATGGTTCCTTGTTTTCTTCTGGCAGTGTTGTGACAAATCCCAGCAAGCAATCTCCTTCCAGAAACCGTCGAAGCAAAAAGGATGTCATCTTGATTACACTGAACCTAGAGAAAAAAAGCTTGGGGCAGTGGAAAGCCAAAAAGAGGAATTGTTGTTGGGTCAAAGGGAAGCTCCACTGAGCAAAGTGTTCAGGTTTATGGGTGGGGAGGGCTGAAACTGAGAGCCTCAGCTTCAGAGGAGCCTCAGAAACTCGTGGGTGTCTCTGTTGCTCGCTTTGTCCCTGGGGTGAGGGTCAGAGTGATTAATTAACAGCAGGGCTGAACAGCGGATCACTATCTGCCTGATAAGAGCCTGGCCATAGAAACCCTGATTGTTGCAGGAGAGGTCTCAATAGCCTCAGTGAATCGCTTTGGGGCTGTTTGTCCTGCCAGTAAGAGAGAGGATTTCCTTTTTAAAATCCAAATCAGAGATACCGAAAGGCTCCTGTATGGCTACAGGAGGCAGGTAGGACTTTGGGGACACAATGCCACCTGCAGAACCATGGGCTTGGCCCATAGATGGACTTGAAGCAGTTCTGCTACCTGGAGTCCTTACTGTTGCCCACCCTCAGTGCCCACTAGGATAATAATGAGTTCCTTGGGACCAAGCTAAGAAATATCATGGGCTGCCCGGGGATGGTGATCCCTGAAATTGTTCAAGGAATGTCAGGATGTGGCACTGATGGACATGGTCAGTGGGCACGGGGTGGGTGGGTTGGGGTTGGAAATGGTGTTCTTAGGCTTTTCCAACCTTAATGATTCCATGAGTGGGTGTGGTGGTGATGGGCTGATGGCTGGACTTGATGGCCTTAGTGGTCTTTTTCAAGCTTAATGATTCCGTGATGCTTGAGGGCTGCTGCGAGGAGACAGCATGCAGGGCATGTCCTCATGTACATCCCTTGTGCTGTCCTCTGTGTGTCCTGCACAAGGGATACATACCAGGGGAAGGAGCTCTGCTCCTGTCCTCTCCCTCCTCCTCTCCCCATCTGGCCATGCAGCTCCATGAAAGAAAACAACCACCCCAGTGCGTCAGATTGTTCTTTGGTGAATGGTTTAAGCCGAATCGTCTGGAACAACGTCTGGAAAAAAGGGAACGGCATTTCCCACAGCAGCAGCTTTTAAATATTAGTGAATATGGAGCCAAGTGTGAATAATTCATTCAAAGAGAGACATGAGCTCAGTTTTCTTATGCAACGGGCGAACGAAGAGTTGGATTTGATTCAGGGCAGTAAGAAATGACAACAGGGAGGTGACAGCACCCACATAGCAGCTCGTTCTCCTGCACCTTCCTGCTGGGTTATGTCAACCCCTGAGAACTGGTGCTGCCCCATCACTTACTGTTTTAGATATGGGCTCCCTGGACCGAAGTGAAAGCAGAGGAAAAAGGAAAACAACACCCTATGAGATGGTCCTAATCCAGGGTGCACAGCTGGATGCTGCTGGATGTGGGCTGCTGTGCTTCTTCACTGCTCAGCACTGGAGCCTCTCTCTTATTGATTGCTTCCGTTTTCCAGCCCGCGTTGACATGATAATATTTGGCAGTAACATTAATGCTGAAATATGAGCCGCGCTTGGGCCTTTTTATTTTTAATCGCTTGAAAAATGACCCTGGGAAGGCACTTGTGCCCTCGCAATCTCTGTAATTGGCTGGTGGTGCTGCGTGGGGAATGATGCTTCGACCACCCCGTGACCCATCCCATAGCCACAGGGTGACCCAGGGCACTGCAGAGCTTCCTGTGCCTGCAGCAGATGGGGACTGGAAGGCTGGCCAGCATCCTCCCTGGGGACAATGGGAGCGTGAAGGACAGGGCTTGAGCGCTCTTGGCACTGGGCTCATTTAATCTCCAAATGGCAGGGGAGAGGGATGCAGCCGTCACCTTGGCCACCTGCCATATAGCTGTCCTTTGCACCCAGGGTGACCCAATTAAACCCATCTTCCTTGTACCCATCACCCTGTGCTGCCTCCTGCCCTGACAGTTCTCCTCGCCAGCAGAGCAGCACTTTCCATCCACTTCGTGGGGGATGTCAATGGATGAGACCAGTCTTGGTGCAGCCTTCCTCCCCTTCCCATGTACTTCAGTGGCATCACCCTGCCTATCTTCAGCATCCATGCCTATATTGGAGCAACACATGGCCAGCACTTAGGCAATTTGGTCAATGAGCGACTCAGACTGGACCCTAGATGCTTGTCTAGATTGATTGCCAGCCCTTTTGTACCATCCATCATGACAGCATCCCAATAAAGACCAGTGGATCCCTTCTGTGCCAACCATCGTGGCAGCATCCCAGTAAATATGTAGCTGGGACCACAGGACTGGTGGTGTGGTACATGCTGAGATGCCACAAAGGCCACCTGATGGCTGCCACCTGTGATATCCCCATGGTGGTTTTTCTCTTCCACAGGTCCTGCTGCAGGGCTGAGGCTCTTTGGTGTGGGTTTTTTTTCCCCAGCTTTTAACTTATTATTTTTTAGGCAGATGCCTATCAGGGTGAGGTGCAGCAGCTGCTGCCCTGGATTTGTCACTTCTGGAATTGGGACACAGCTCTGGGAGCTCCAAAAACCTCCGGTTCGGTCCTTCCTCTGGCTGTGCTCAGAGCCCTCACTGGCTCCATCAGCTCACAGCCCTGCTGCGGCTGAATAATTCAGTGTTCTGCAGCAGCTCTGGGCCTGCTGAGCCTGCAGCACTGCTGGAGAATGCCAACAAGCCGGGTGCTGCAGAGCAGCAGCAGCCAGCCACCGTTTGGGCTCAGAAAGCTGAAAATTGAATTCTTCCCCCTGTAGCCAAGCAATGGAGTGCGGTGCTGGCACAGCAAATCTGCTCTGGAGAGACATGGGGACACATGGTGATGTCAGGGCAAGGAGCATCCTGAGGGCTGGCAGGTCCCTGGCTACTGTTCACTGCAGTTCAGTATGTGCCGTGATGCTGGAGGAGAACTGCAGGCATCCTGGGTGCTCCCTGCAGCATCCTTTGCCTCCCCTCGTCTTCTGCTGGGTGGTTGATTTGTCATCCCATGAGGACAAGGGAAAACTGGGGATGTCCCTGAAGGTGGGATGGTTTTGATAAGTTGCTTAGCTAGGGTGTGGGGCACCAGGACATCATTCCAGTGCTAGTTAAGGGGCCATTGAGGCCAGAAGGGAAATGAGGATGTGGCTTTGGGACTGAAAATATAGGAGTGTGGAGAGGATTTACTGCCAAGGAACACACTGAGGCTGTTTTTGGCTGAACTTAGTTTTTCCCAGACAGGTTTTACCTTGTCCTGAGTGCAAGGCTTTCATGCAAACGGAATGGAAGAAAAGAGCTGAATCATCCCCAAAATGTATGCTAGGGCCCCCCAGCCCTGGCCATGCCCCCAGGATGAGGGACACATCAGTGACAACAGCAGCATCCTTTCCCCAGAGTGCCCTCACCATCTTCCATACCAGGAGCCAGCAGTCCCCAAATGGAGACCCAGGCTGAGGCAGCACCTTGGCCATCATCTTGACCACTGTTTGACCATTGTCTGGGGCATCAATTTGTGATTGTCTTGACCATCACCTTGTCCATCACTGTGACCCACAGCTGCGGCATTGACCCTGCTGCCTGCTTTCCATCACTGACATTTCCTCATTTCAATTATTGTCCAGGCTGCTTCTGATGGGGTGCAGATGCTCTCAGCTTGCTGCTTGCCTCCCCACCAAGCCCCCAGCCTGCTGCAGCCTCCTCACAAGGCTGCAGGAAGCGTGACGGTGCTGCAAGGAATTCAGAACACTTTGCTGTGCAAATCAACATCCAGCAGAAGTAAGGCTGGGGGAGAAGTATTCCCATTTATGTACAGAAATTGTGCTAACCAAGCAGGTTTTGACAAGGAGCTATGAACATGAAGAGGAAAGAGAAATGCAGACAGCATTAATGTTTGTGTCTTCTTACAACTTTTATGTCTGACTTAGAATTAACTTTTGAGCTGGAGAAGCACTAACTTCAGATAATTAAGCCCAAAATACTTTGGTCTCAACGTTAGGTGTCACCCACACACACATGTTCAGTCCCCAGCCCTATTATTTTAAATTGATGCAATTATTCATCTTGCAGAGTAATATATTTCTTGTTCTCTGGTGCCCAGTAGAGCTTAAAGCAGAACAAATGCTTTAATAAAATCGAGATGGTGCTTCCTGGAAGCCAGAGTGCTGGGTTATTAAGGACTGTAGTGAGAGGAGCAGGTTTGGGAATCTTTAATAACTTATTGCCTAATATTTCTTCCTTGCAACGTATTTATACGATTAGTAAACGTTTTCTGTTCACTGATTAACTTTGTTTATTTCTTAATTAGGTTTAGCACTGTCTGTCTTGTGGTTGCAAAATAATTGTTTGATTAATGTGCCCGAATTTACATTTTCATTAAGCCCCTGCATCGGTTCTGTACCAATTAGCTGTGCTGTAATATGCAGATCTGGGACATTAGAATTACAGTTTTAGCCCATTAGGTAATAACTGTTATATTGATTGGTGATAATGGAGCGCAGACACTGAATACACAGCTGAGCTGTGGCTCAGGGTGGGGGCATGGTGGTGGCAGGAAGGGGGAAGGTGCTGGGGGGTTGTCCCCATGTGCACAAGTGGCACGATGCTCCTCCAGCTCCCTTCTGGCAGCAGCTAGTGATTAAATGGCTTTAATTGCTTCTTTTAATTTGGGAGCCTACGTTTGGCTGCTGTGGTACAGATTTGGTTCCAGCTGGGGTGGGCGATCCAGGTGAGATGTGCCAGAATGGGAACGCAGCCTTCCCATGGGGAGAGCCTCTGCTTCCAGTGATTTAGGACTTTTAATTAGTAATTAGTAATGTGATTGAAATTAATGCCTTTACTTTGACAGGAATGAGCTGCCTGAGATGGCAAGGTGACTTCTGCTGTGGTGGCTCCCACTGCTCTGCGGGGATGGGATGGGAATAGGTTAAGGATGGGATAAGAGTGAGATGGGGAATAGGAAAGTGATAGAGATGGGAATGGGGATGGCAACGGAAATGGCATAAGATGAGGGTGGGTATAGGATAGGAATGGGGTAAGGATGGGAATGGGAATGGCATAAGGTGAGGATGGAGATGATATGGGGATAGTATGGGAGTGGTGATAAGGTGGGAGTGGGAATGAGGATGGGAATAGAATGGGGATGGGATAAGGATGAGATGGAGAATAAAGATAGGGTTGAGATGGGGATAGGAACAAGGACAGCAGGAGGATTGTGAATGGGGACAAGGCCAAGGACAGACACAGGAGCAGAGATGAGGACAGGGACAGGATCTGCCAGGTGTCTCCTCCTGGCGCTGGCAGGTGGATCAGCTGCTGACCCCGAGGGAGCTGATATGACCGTGTTGGACAGCTGGCAGTGCTGCTGGAGGTGATTTTCTATCAAGAAGGAGGGAGAGGTGGGGGACAAAGAGCCCCTTTTTCATTTTCCTTGGTGACCCTGGAAAGGCTTTCCAGCTAGTAACACTGGAAAAGCCAATGTGAGAGCAAGTTACTATATTTGCTCTCACTGCTAATGTGGCTTTTTTATGCTGGATTCTGCTCACAAAAACTAGGACACGGCCATTACACGTGTCTGCTCTAAAGCTGCAGTAATCTCCTGCTCTCAGCCCAGGGACAGCAGGGCTGGTCCATAGAGTCCAGCCTGTCCCATGCATTGCAGAGTCCCTGGGGCCACCAGGACTGCCAAAATACACTCTCCCTTTCTCTCAGTCCTCTTTTTTTTATGAAACTGGTGATGAATTCCCTCTTGCCAGAGGGGGGAAAAAGAGTCCAGATGATTGCGTGCTCTCAGCTCATCTGTAACACGCAAACGAGGAAATGGAAACAGCAGAAAGAAATAATAAAGGCAGATTATGCTGCAGTGGGGAACGCTGGCTTCCATGGGCACTGAAATACAGTTGTCACATGGATAATATTCTTAGGTGAGGGCTGCGGGCAGTGGACCTGTCCCTGGAGACTTCCCATCCCCTGTGGGAATGTCCTGCTGCAATGGGCTGGGAGATGTGCAGGACTAGGAATAGGACCAGGAGGAGGATCAGGACCAAGACGAGGAATAGATAAGGATCTGGGCCAGGATCAGAACCAAGACCAGAGCCGAGTCCAGGACCAAGACTAAGATTAGGACCAGGACAAGAATAAGGTCCAAGGATAAGGACCACATCTGGGATAAGGATCAAGACCAGAACTAGAATCAAGACCAAGTCCTAGACCAGAACCAGGATAGGACCAGAAGCAGGGCTGTGGCTGTGACAATTATGAGGCAGGCCCAAACAGTTTGCAACAGACAGCCCTGGGGCATTGCTGATTTGGGAAAAGGACAGCACCATCAGAGGCAGATGGTGGCTCTGTAAGCAGGCGGGGAGCCGGGGGCTGGAGCTGCTCTCCTTCAGGAGATGGTTTTACAGCTTCCATTGAAAAACAGCTCCTTCATCTTTTTACCAGCCAGAATTTTACTGGCAGTTAATTTGTGATGTACCACCCCCGTTCATCACACCAGGGAATGGCTGAAAAAGCCATTCCTTCAGTACAGGAACGAGCAGACCCAGACTTTATGGGCTATATTCTCCCTTCAGTATCTTAACATTATCAGGAATTAGCTGCAGCAATCTTCATGGCATCGTTCGGTGGAGGGCAGCTCTCAGCCAAGAGCAGGATAATAATAATAAAAATACTGTACTCATCTCCAAGGTAAAGGGAATGGCTCCAGATGGCATTGGCCAGGCTGGATTCTTTTGCAGGAAATAAAGAGAGGAGGTCTCAACCCATAGGGGTAACATCTGTGGAGGTTATGTCACCCGTGAGCTGCCCCATGTGGTTCCCTTTACTCTGAGGCTTTATCCCTAGCTGTGGGTAGGGCTTTTGCACGACGCATTATGCACAACCCTGATCCACCCCCTCCTGCCCCAGCTGTCCCCTCCTGCTGTCCCACCCTTGCAGAGCTGTAATTTATCCATAGGGGAGATGACGTGTGTCCTCCTCCCCCGGGACCCTGACAAATGAGATGTTTTATTCCAGGACTTTATCCCAGGGAGGAAATAAATAAACAGAGAAACAGAAACCTCATGAATTTTTTAAAGCGCTTATCAAAATCTTTTCTTTCTTCCCCTTTTGTTTCCTAAGGCAGAGCAGGGAGCTCTCCCTTCCATCTACATCCTCTGCACTTCTTTTCCCTTCAATCCCTTAATCGTCTTCCTTCCAGCTTTAATCCACGCGCTTCCCTCTTTCTTCTTGTTTGTTTGTTTTGTGTTTTAGTTCCCTGAGCTCCAAACAGTCACAAAAACAATGCCAACACGTGGGAGGCCACATCCTCCCCAAATGAGCCATGCGTACACGTGCAAACCTATCTTATCATACATCCCTCCTCTTCCTCTTTCTTTCCTGAAATGCTTTTGATGTTCAGTCCCTGATTCCATTCTGTGCCTGCAGAACTCTCCCCTGAGGCTTGCATCGCCATCGCTGCCGTCCTAATGAGTTAATTAAGAAAAAGCAGAGTGGGAGAGGTGTGAGCTCCTGAGGATGGCACCTGGGAGGCACAGTCCCTGGGGGAGATGCTTGCTGCTTCCATGGGCCAGGAACGCAGCGGTGGGGATGGTCCCTAATGGATGTGATGCAACAGTGCAAAATGGAAAAGAAGAGGATGGGCAACCACCTGCACTGCTTGTGGAGGCTCATTGGTTTGCAGCACTTGTGTTTTTGCAGGCTCTCTCCTTTCTGGCTCCTGTCACTTTGTTGGCCAAAGTGGAGACAAGCACTGAGAACATGGGATCTGCTGGGTGTTGACTTTTCATCAGCTGCTCCCTGATAACGTACGTAGCCCTGCTGCCCCTGGAATTTTGGCATGGACATCACAATGATGATTTTCCAACCCCCTGGCAAGGATATAAGCAATGAATGACCCATCTCCTCATCCCATTGGTTTTCACTTAGCACAATGTCTGTGAGCTCTGGACTCATCCTCTAGTCACAGAGTCATTAAGATTGGAAAAGATCATTGAGCTCACCAAGTCCAACCCCTCCCCTCCACTAAACCACATCCCTCAGTGCCACATCTCCACATTCCCTGAACACCTCTAGGGATGGTGACCCCACCACCTCCTTGGGAAGGCAGGAAGGCAGCTCCAGCCCCACCACCACCCATTTACAACATCCCAACCCCACTGCCTCCAGCACCCCCAGGCAGCGTGTGCTGCTCAAAAAGCTGACATTTCTGATCACAAAAGGACTCAGAGCGGTGGCTTCAAGAACAAACTTGTTTTTTTGCATCATGGCTCATTAGTGGCACAGAGCAAGAAAGCAACAGCGAGCCATTTAAATTGTAGATTCTGACCTTTATGCTTAAGATCTTTTCAGACATCCTGTTTACAGCTTTCTTCTTTTTTTTTGGTGTGTGTGTGTTCTGGCACTTCATAATCCTCAAAATGAGATTTTATTCTGTCGTCTTCTTCTTCTTTTTTTTTTTTTTTACTACTATAATGCACCACATCCTCCTACTTTTCCCCACTGAGGAGCCACCCAGAGACAGCCCCAGGGAATTAGAAATATCTGAGAGCCCATACGTCAGCACTGCCACCTCCCTTCAGTGGTGGCCCTCTGGACACAATCCCATATACATGTATGTACCCAACAAACGTCACCCCAGTGCTGCTTCCCCTGATAAGGATGTTTAAAGAAACATTGACATTGGCTTTTGGCTCCGAGCCCAACATCCTTGACATAGAGGGGTGGCACTGGCACTTGAGGACACTTCAGAACAATGTTAAATGTCCCCTGGCAACGGGTTAAGGATGGAAAATGCCACTCAATGCCTATAGAACATGGCCAAACTGAGGCTCTGGAGTCCTTGATCCAGAATGATTTCCAGTTACGCCCATAGGGAAGGTCCATGGGAAGCATTCCCCCAGCCCAGCATCCCCCAATGGCTCCTAGATCTCCCTCCCCCCCCAAAAAAACCCCACAACTCTCAGTTATTTTTTTGCAAATTCTAATTTTAGCCATCATCTCTCTGTTTTCTCACACATACAGCCACACTCAGAGCTGGCTTAATTCTTCTGCAAGCTGCAAAACCCACACGTTTGCATCTCTCACGGACATTTCCTCACTGCTCTCCCAGCTGTGAGATGCAGAGAGAAACCAACGAGGTCTTTGCAAGCAGCAAACTTCCCTCTGGCTGATGCCCGTCCGGAGAACGCAGCGCATCCCAGTAGGATTTGCAATTTGGGATTGCAATAGCTCACCGGGGAGCTGCAGGAATGGCAGCCCGGGTGGGAGGGAGGGCAGAAGGGAGGGAGGCCACACCGAGAAACCCAACACGATAAAAATAGCGCCAAGCAGAGACAGCACTCCCCATCTCGGTTTCCTATGGAAACGTCGCCGCCGTCCCTGCGTGCGTCCGCCCGGGGCAGCTTCGGATGCTCCGTCGCACATGGATGCTCCGGCAGCCAGCAAGGACGGCGCTGAGGCTGCAGTTTCCCTCTGCGGGAGCGTTCCCAGCCGCCGTCCTTCTCTCACAGCTCAAGGCCGACTAACGAGAGCCGGGAGGCTGCCCCGAACGCCGTGACCCGACTGCTTTGAGGCCATCGGGAGGACAAACCTCCCCCTCCCTCCCCCCGTCCAGCCCTCGTACCCCCGCCTGAAACAAAGGCGCCGGGTGGGCTGCAGAAGGGGCCATGGCACGGAGGGTTCCTGCCTTCATCACACCAACACAGAGGTATTCCTCCAGATTTGATCATTCTGGACGTGGGGAGGCTGTGGGGTGGCACTGGGTGGGCTCAGAGGGGCTGCCCTCCAAACTCTCCCCCACCCCCCCTCCCCCCCGCGCTAAAGTTGCTGAGAGAAGCACAGGTTCAACCCCTCTCTCACCGTGTTTTACCATCCCAATTTTTGCTGCTCCGGGGGAAGTTTCTAATTGATTTTTTTTTTTTTTTAATTAATTGCTCTGGCTTCAGATAAAGGGGCAAACCTTATTTTTCATTCCCGGCTGGAAAATCCTGGGCTGAACCTGAGCAAGTGGGAGGTTTGCAGGGGTCGGAGTGTGGGTTTAGTGGGATCGGGTGGGTGCTGCATCCCGGCATCAGCCAGAGGGACAGTGCACCGAAAAAGACGTATCTATAAAATAAAGAACCGAAGGGCACAAAGCAGCCGGTAGGGAAGGAGTTAAGCGCACGCAGCGCTGTAGGACCGAATCGCAGCAGCTCCGGGCTGCGCGCAGCTCTGCGACCGAACCGAGCGGAACCCAGCGGTGGGGGATGGCCTGGGGGGGTCGAACCACTGTCTGCTGCCCTCCAGCCCCGCTGCCCCCCCGGCTCCGAGGGGATGGAGCGGCGGCGGCGCAGGGACGGCGATATCGGAGAGCGCTGGGTGCAGGTAGGGGGGGTGATGGGGATGGGGGATGTAAGCGAGAGGGTGGTTTGGGGAGGGTGGGGGTTGGGAAAAAAAAGAAAGAAAGAAAGATATAACATCCCCCAAAAATGTGGCTATGGGGTTTTGCACTGCCTTCTTCTACCAAATGGGTTTGGGTTTGGGTTCGGAGAGGCACAGAGACTCTCCTCTTGCCTGCAATCTGCAGGAGACTGGAGGATGGCAATCTCCTGCCGTGAGCCTCCCCTGTTTATTTGATCCTTTCGGCATCTTAGTGGAAGATTTTAATATGAAGCTAAAAAAATTAAGGCACAAAGAAGCGGGAGGCAGAGGAGAAGTGTGTGAAGGTTACCTTGAGCTGAGCACCGCTCTCCATTCCTCCATAGGACAGGGTTAAATAAAGTTTCCCAGTGGTGTGGAGCTGGGGAGCACTCTCTGGTAATGGGGTCCAGCCCTGGGATGCCCCTACTCATCCCCTGCTCCTTCCCCCTCTGACTCTGCCATAACTCCTGCACAGGTTGTGCCCAATTTCTCCTTCCCATGGGCTCATTCCCTTTCCCTATGTGTCTGGGACCTCAGCCATGCACAGGGCAATGGGAGCAGCAGGGCTCTAGCTGTGGATGTGCAGTGACCCCATTGTGTCACCCCACACACAACTGTCAGGCAGTGGGATGTGGTGGCCCTGGGGCTTTTCTGTCCCCCAGACATTTCGATTTGGGAAGCACAGCAGAATTGGACTGAATGGAGGAAGCCCCAGATGCAGTGCAACCTTTTGCCATTGCATGTTGGGATCTGCTTCAAATTCTCTTGCTGATGTGGGGCTATAAAAGCACCAGGATACCATAGGGATGGGTATGCAGAATAAGAAAAAAATCAGCCCCTCTGGGAAGGAGCTCTAAAACAAGAGCTGCAAGAACAAATCTTTTGTACTGTATTCATTTAAATAGGCTGCAGAAGGCATTGTCTGCTGCTCCAAAAGCTCATTTTCCTAATTGCCCCTGTGCTGTGAGTAATCCCAGATTACTGAGGGTGGAGCAAAGCCCCCATAGCAGAGGGTGAAGCACGGGCTCTATGGGCAAATTATGTGAAATTTGGGGCAGTGTGGGGGGGTACAGCTGCCAGCCCTTGGCTGAGGCCCCATGGACCTCCCCTGGGCTTTGTGGGGTTTATGCCAATATACGCAGCATGCGGTTGGTCCTCTTGGTAGTGCTTATCCCCTCTGGTGCACATCTTGGCTCACTAAGGCGTATTGAAACCCATAACTGGATTTTGAAGACTGGGCATAAAATACCTAGAACATAATATGTATTAAGACTCATTAGGTTAAGCCAATTCCCAGCTACACGGAGTCATTTGAATGGAGTTAAATCACCTTTTTCACTGAGCTTAAGTGTCGAAAGGGTGCCAACGTTGGGGATGGCTCCTTCTGCAGCTCTGGAACTGAGGGAATGGGAGGGAGCCAGGAGCATTGAGTAACGTGGCTGAGATGGAGGCAGTGTGCCCAAATTGCTGCTGGATGACATAGGACCAGCCTGGTCCTATTTGCATCCAGATGTGCAGGAAAAGGTGTGCAGATCGGAGAGGCGAAATGGTTGGGAGGGATGCATCAGGAAAGGATGCTCCTTCCACCAACCCTCTCAGGTTGTGCTGGAGGATACCTGAGTGCTAAGGAGAAGACAACACTACTGCAAAGTGCCAGACCTGGGTGGTATGGGGTGACTGCATGCTGCTGTCACAGCGTGGGGTGGGTGCAGAGAGGACACCATGCATAGCAGCGGGGACATGGGAACACCCTGTAAATGAGCACCGTGCACTGACTCATGCACAACACGCAGTAGATTTTCCATGCTGTGCCATGGATTCTCTACACCATGGATCCTGCATGAAACACACAGGATCCTGTGCATCACGTATTCGATCTTCCATGCTGTGCTTCAGATCCTGCACAGCACGAACGGGATCTTGCATGCCTTGCACTGGCTCCTGCAAAAGCTGCGTTGCATTCTGTGGAACATGCATTCTATTTCACACACTGTGCACGTTTCCTAAACCCAACAGTGCTGGTATGGTGCAGGACTGTGCTGGGGAGGGGGGGGGTCCTTGCCCACATCCCACCACCTCCAGCCCACCACTTGCTATTTTAAAGCCCTATTCTTTCCCTGTCTCTCCGATAAGAAATGCTAATGATGCGATGAAATTGGATAGTTCAATCGCCTTCTTCTCCTAATGGAACTCTTGTGTTAGTTAATTTGCTGTTTTTAATGGGCTGATTGTTCTCCTGCGCTGGGGGAACCACGTGAGCACTTCAGTGTGTTTTGCAGTGGTCAGATGTGAGGTGGTGCTTGAAGGCAGCTGAACCTTGTTGCTCACTAATTGTGGAGCAATTTGAAGAGGAGGGCCAGATGTATAAATTATCGGTGCTGCATTCCTTCAGATCATGAGCAACTGCTGAGTTCTGCTGGGACTTCTGCCCACCATCCCTGGGTGCTAAGGGGATGAACCTTGGGAATTAAGGAGGTAGGCAAGGATCTGGCCCTGAGGATGGGGGTATTTTGGGTGCTTCTAGGGGTGAGCTCCATAGCTCTCCCTAGGCTAGTATCCTAGAGAGCATTGCTGGGAGTATTTGAACACTGGGGATAATGAAGTGAGGAGGGCTGTGGAATAAAAGAATCATCATGGGGTGGTTTTATAACTGTGTTATTGTATGTTGTTGGTCCCAGTGATGCCCTGAGCTCCTGCTGGGTCAGGATGTGGCTCTGCTTGCTGTTTGTAATCCTTAGCCAGCGAGAGAGCGGTAAGGCATTATCTCCTCCAGACAATTAGCAGAGGCATTAATGGAATATATGCAAATGTCAGTAATTGACCTGCAACTCTGCAGTTCATGATGGAGAAGGATGAGCTCCAGATGGCTTAATGAGAGTAATTGAAGCCCCTTCTTTGTATGCAGCACTGCCTTGCTGTAGCCGAGCAGGAATGGGGCTGGGGGGAGGTGAATGGGGACAGGAACATGGAAAGGGACAGCAGAGCTTGGAGGTGCCCACGGATGCAGAAGCTCAAATAGCATGCAGTCTCCTTGTTTGGCTGCTACTCTGTCTTTACTCTGCCTTTATTCCACCTTTACTCGCTTGCTGGGGCTGGGGAGAGGTCAGTGTGTGGGGACCGTGGGTTGTGGATCCCAACAAATGGGTTCTTTGTGGGCTGTGCATAATTCATTCAAGAGGTGATTGAGTAGCTAGTCTGGGAACCCAAATTAAAATATTTATGTATAATTCATGCCATATGTTCCACCAATATTTTTTATTTAATCAACTGAAGACAGATGGCAGGAACATAGAGGCCATTAAACTAATGGCACTTTGTTTTTCCATTTATTTTCCTCTCCTTTCCTAAAATAAGATGAACAAGTGACAGGCAGCAGAGCCATAGGTCATGGGAATGTTGGGGCCCACAGTGCCTGTGACATGTCCCACTAACAAATGTCTTCTCCTTGGCTTGCAGATGGAACTTTCTCACCCTGAGACTGAAATGAATGGAGAACCTCAGGGCTGGTGATGCACCCAGGGACTTCTCACTGCTCATCTGCAGGGTGCACAGCCCTGATCACGATAGAGATGCCTGTGGGATCATCTGCTGCTGAGAGCTGCTGCACCCACTGATCTGCTCCAAAGCTCCATCTGTTCCCCATGGTCCTCCATGCTGCTACGTCCCTCCGGGGGGCTCATCCAGGAGGGGAATAATGCAGAATCCCCCACAGAGGAGAGCATCTCCCTGGCTCTCCAGGAGGGATGAAGATGCTATGGCCAAGCTATGGGTAAAATTCCAGCGCTCCTTTCGCCGGAGACCTGTACGCTTCTTCACGCTTCTGGCTCTCTACTTGGCAGCTGGCAGCTTGGTTTTCCTGCACGCTGGCTTCACTGGGGAGCCCCGGGTGGCAGGGAGCCAGCGCAGCCCTGGGGCAGGCGAGGGGCTGGGACTGCCTTACCTGGGGGGCACAAGGCTGAGCCGAGGTTTCCCAGAGGTGGCAGTGGGCCGACGGCGTGGGCACTGGTTCAAGGGCATGGCCAAGGAACCAGCAGAGAGGAGCAGAGCGGGTGAATACGGCGCGGTGCGGAGCCGGGCACCCAAGGGCCGGGGCGGCCGTGAGAAAGAGGAGGACAGAGGTAAGGGCTGACCGGGTACATCTGGGGTGGCCTTGTGCTGAAATCCAAGGAATTTTGGTCTTGCATCACGTTGGTGAAATGTTTCTGAGCACGTGGCACTAGTACATGGGTATTTATTGATGAGCTATGTGGATGGCATGATGAAACTGGGCTGTTTTCCTTCACAGTGAGCTGTCGTGCACACTTGAGGGTGCACGTGCCTTGCTTTGGAAACTATTGGTCCAGAGGATGCTCTGGGGAGGATTATCTTCTTCATCCCTCCCTTCCCAAATATCAGTCATCCAGTGCACTTACTCCATTTTTACTCTGTGCATTATTGAGCTCGAGGTTGCAGCTTGCAGTGAGGGGCACTTTAGGACTGCCTGATGGGAGGGATGCACGAGGGCTGTGCTGACAGGTGGAAGCATGGAGATGTGGCTTTTGGGGATGTAGTTTACTGGGGATGGATTGACAGCTGGACTCAATGATCTTGGAGGTCTTTTCCAACATTGATGATTCTATGGTGCGTTGATGGTTGGACTTGATGATCCTGGAGGTCTTTTCCAATCGTCTGATGATTCTGTGACATCTCAGCCCCAAGAACTCCCATCCTTTGAAAATTCAGGATCAATCTCATTGGCTCCAATGAACACTGAAGCCTGACGTGCGTGCTGGGCTTGGCCAGGAGCTCCCTGCCTGTGGTGTGGTGTTGAGCAGGAGCGTTATTAATGAACAAGCATAAGTGAATGCAGTAGTTCTCATTGATTTTTAAAATGTCATCTATTTATCCCGAAGGCAGCTAAAGGCAGAGTTCCATGCTTGCTGACACGCTCTGAGGCCGCATGGTGATCTGAGACAGCATTGCACATCTGGTGCTGGCACCCAGTGCCTGCGAAACCCAAAGAAACACAGAGGAAAGCCTCTACTGTGACTCTGCCTTGGGGTTTGCCAGGCAAACCCCCTCCCTGCTGGCTTTGCGACCCCTTGGCAAGACAGCAGCTCACCTTTTTTTGGTTCAATGGGAGAGCTGTTAGGATTTGTTGTCAGTAATAAAGTGGGCTGGTGAGAAGCAGCAATACAGCTTGCCACAGTACAGTGCACCTGTGACAGCAGTGTAATGGATCACCATGGTATTTAGGGCAATCGCTGCAGTATTATCCATTACAGGAAACACAGAATGAAGTCAGCAGCAGAGTGGTAACTACTGGAAAGGTGTTTGGGTGTTGTTGAGTTCTCTGCTGCCTTCTTGTGTCCTCTGAGCCCCACAGGATGCATCATGCTTGCAGAACAGCATGAGAGCCAAGGATGTCCCCATTGTCCCTGCCATCCTTCTGCAAGGTTGTTCCCATGCTCTGGTGCCAGGAGTGTCCCATTTGTATGAGCACCTGCAGATTTCTGGCTGCCTGCAGATGGAGGCTGAGCGAGGCTGCTTTAAGTGATGGGGCTTTTAATGCAAAGGTAAAACTGCTTGTGGTGTTTAAGGCAATTTCTCATGTTAAAATGAGACTGAGAGAAGGCTCCCTATGGATGACATGCCTGCCCTGATGCTTGCATCCCATCGTGTTCATGTGGTGCACAGTGGCCATGGAACACTCTGTGCTGTGTGCAGCCATGATGTCCTGTTAATGCCAACTGACACATCCAAGACCTTGCCAGATGGTTAGCGAGAAGGAGCTGTCAGTCACCATGAAAACCTGTTGTGCCTGTATGCATTGCAGCTTCCTACAATCAGTCTTTGCTGGGCTCCTCCAGCTGTGGTGCACGAGCAAGCAGTGGCACAGAGAGGGGAAGCAGCCACGTGGGCACTCAGCCAGGGATGTCCCCACACCTCCCCATGCCAGAGGGGGGTTGCAACATGGAGCACCAGGCTTGATTTGATGCATCCATATAAAATCCTTGCCTGTTGCTGGAGGTTTCCTGGTGGTGGGCACCATCTGTGATGGTGCTGTGCACGGTGATTTTTGGGAAAGCATCTGCAGAGGAGCTTCGTGGGGCTGGGGAATGGCTCAGCCTTTGATCCACGAGCTGGAAAATCAGGGGCAGGTATTTGTTTCAAGCATCACTGCAGCACAGCCCTGAGAAAACACCTTGGTTCTGTATTTAGCTCACTAAACAGCTTGAGCAGGGGAGAAAAGAGGGTGGACAGATGGACAGTGGTGCTGCCTAGCCTGGAGTCCACCCAGCAGCCAGCCCCTCGCTCCTCCATTGTCCTTTCATCTCCCTCATTTTTCCAGTTGCCTTCCTAATAAGTTGCAGCGCACATATGTCAAGAGCGATGGATTGAACGTAATGCACATCAGTCACTGGTGCTGTGAAAATTGCCAGAGCAATCCTGTGCTGGTTAGATCTGTCATGAATTAAATTAGCTGACCTGCCGAAACCTGCTCAGCGCTGCAGAAATGCCAAGTTATGCTGAGAGCAATTGGGAGTAACGAACGATGACTGCGTGCTGGTTTATTAGGAATGTTGCTTTCTGCCTTCCTCCATCCCATGCCTGGGCTGGTTTGGATAACTGGATTGCAGCGTGGATGGGGCTGTGCACAAGGGCATGGCAGCAATGGGGGGTGTGCAGGATGCGGGGCTGCTGCAGGACCCTCAGCAGATGCACAATGCAGGCAGGAGGTGGGAAATGGTGACATTTTGGTTGAGAGGGGATGCTATGTTAAGGCATCTCACTGTTGGTTTGGTGTAGGGGTGGAGAGGCACAGCTGGGTGGGTGTTGTCCACAGTGGGCACAGCTGTGAGGAAGGAATGCAGTGAGGACATAACTGTTTGTTCTCAGATTATTGAAAAGGCTAGATTTATCAAATGAATGATTTCATTGTAACTATTTATTCAGCTCTATTCCCTGTCTGCCGGCATCCTCATTTGCTCTCAGCACAGCCATCACTCTTTACTTTGCCAACTGTTAGTGCTGGGCAAATATTGTCTGTGTCGATGTCTTGGGGGAAAAAATGAGTTCCTGGCTGAAAGAAATTTGGTTCACCCTGCATTTCTCCTTAACCCAATAGCTCTGTTCCCATTTATGTCCTCCTGAGGACCCTTTGGTTCCTCCCTGTCCTGAGTTGCCAGGGTGCCATGACACATCCCTATCAGAAATAATAATAACAACAAAAATCATCGTCACCTGCAGCCTCTGACCCTCTCCTCTCCCTCCCCAGCAAGGTACATTGGTTGCTACGAGGACAACACTCGGAGCCGCACGCTGCGTGGTGTGTCCTTCTTTGACTACAAGAAGATGACAGTCTTCCGTTGCCAGGACAACTGTGCTGAACGGTAGGGTTGGGAGCAAGCACCACACCTTCATTAATTTCCATGCATCCATCAGACTTCTCTGCTGCCACTGCTCCCTGCCCCAGCTGCTCCACTCCCCTTCTCCCCCCCACCCTTCTTTATTTTCCTTTAGACATGTGCCATTTTGATTTGATATTTTTTTTTGCTGGGAATGTGAGAAACTAGTTTTACTCCTCAAGAAAAGGATCAGGGGTTGATGGGCTCCGTTCAGTGCTATTTCTCTACGGGCAGGGGGCTGTAAGTGCCCAAAGGTAGTGGTGGCCTCGCCATCCATCCACCCCCTCCACCACCACCCCCAGACCCAAGGACTGTCCTTAGCACAGATCTTACCCCAGTGCCAACCCCTGTTCTGTGCCCAGCACTTACCCCTCTCCCCCCCACCCCAGGGGCTACCTGTATGCAGGGCTGGAGTTCGGTGCCGAGTGCTACTGTGGCCATAAGGTTCAGGCACCCAATGCCAGTGAATCTGAGTGCAACATGGAGTGCAAAGGTGAACGGAGCAGCACCTGCGGCGGGGCCAACCGTCTCTCCATCTACCGCCTGGAACTGGCCCAGGAATCTGCCCGACGCTGTGAGTCCACACTCCCTGAAAACGGGGATCCCACTCAGGGGTCAAATCCTGGTGTCCCCACTGGTGGGCATGTTACTGGGGGTTGTAAGGCTCTATGAGCCAAATTAGCTAGGAAACGTATTGCATTGATAGGGGATGAGAGTGGTTCAATAATGGTAAGGACTAAAGCTGGTCCTTACAGCTGGCCAAGCTGGCTGATGGCACTGAGATTAGCTCCATCTGGATTTGGGTTTTTTTGGGTTCCATCATGTGCTGTAGCAGCCCATGGGCAAAGCACACCTCACTGCGGGGGCATTTTGGTTCTTCCGCATTGAAGGATGCATTCCTGGGTAGTTTTCCTTTCCAAACACCTCCCAGAGAGAAGCTAGCTAAAATCCAATTAGAAAAAAAGTTAACGAACTCAACCTGATGGGTTTGCTCTCCCTGCAGATGGCAGTGCGATATTCCGGGGTTGCTTCCGCCAGCCAGACAATGTCACCATCGCTCTGCCTGCCAGCCAGCCCATGCCCAACATGTCTGTGGATAAGTGTGTGGACTTCTGCACTGAGAAGGTACTGAGGTTTGCACACAAAGCTGAGCCAGCAGATGCATTGTGCTAGATAGATCTGCATCCCATTTAGTGTGATGCTGTTGTTTACGAATGGTGAAATTTGTTGTCTTGCGGCTCATCAAAGGGTGTCACCTTGGGGGAAGGAGATTTCCCTCCTGCCCAAATGCTTTGCCTGAGATCAGCAGCCCTGGCTCTGCCCATGGGCTTGCAGTAGGCCTCCAGCAAGATCTCATAGCATCATTAAGGTTAGAAAAGACTACCAATGATTGGATCATAAAGTCCAATGATCCACCTATCCCCACCATGCCTGCTCATAGAGTCATAGAGTTGTTGAGGTTGGACAAGACCTCCAAGATGATCAAGCCCAACCGCCGATCCATCACCACCATGCCCAATAACCCTTGGCCCTAAGTGCCACATAAATTACCTGAATGGGGCTCTGAGGGTGGCTCTGTCCATGTGCCCATCTCTGCAGGAGTTCCCTCTGTCGGTGCTGGCTGGCACTGTCTGCCGCTGTGGCTTCCCCACCACGCTTTTCCCCCTGCATGAGCGTGAGGATGAGCAGCTCTGTGCCCAACGCTGTGCTGGAGAGGAGTTTGAGAGCTGTGGCACCACCGAGTTCCTGCTTGTCTACCAGACCCAGGTGCAAGGTGGGCACGGGATGGGGGCACTGGGTGGCCGTTGCTTCATCCATCCCACAGGCAGCTGCTCTGTAATAGCTATTTGCCATTCATTAGAAATCACGATTTATTTTAATTTCCCAGGAAATAAATCGTCCCCTGAACAAACACTTTTAATTACTGCTTAAATCAGATGCAGGAAATCGCAGTTTGCCATCTGCCTCCAACGAGATCCCTCCTTGCTTGGGTTTTTTCTCCTGTCACCGAGCTGTGGTGTGCAGCCAGCAGGTGAACCCACCAGTAAGGGGGAATGAACCCACCAGTATGTTGGAAATAACAGGGCGGGGGGGGGGGAGGAGGGAGGACTGGCAGCAAGCACAGAGCACCCAGAGCAGCTCCTACCCCGTACAGAAGAAAGGGATGGAAATAAAAGTGCAATATTGGCTGGAATGGAGGGAGATGCTGCAGGCTGACCCCATTCTACCCTCACAGACAATCGCTGCATGGACCGCCGGTTCCTGCCCACCCGCTCCAAGCAGCTTGTTGCCCTGGCCAGCTTTCCTGGGGCTGGGAACACGTGGGCACGACACCTGATTGAGCTCGCCACTGGCTTCTACACTGGCAGCTACTACTTTGATGGGTCCCTCTACAACAAAGGTGAGTGGGGGGGGGGGTGTAATGTGATGGAGCTGGGTACCCGTATATGAGCATGAGCTCTACCTGTCACCTCCCCGTGCTGTGTTTTAGTCTTTGCAAAGTACAACTTGGCCACAGCTGATACGTCTGCGTTGCTTGAGTGCGTTTCAACCTGTGATGGGTGTTGGAACTTTGGGGTGGTGTTTCTGACTTCATTGCAGCAGTGATGGGAGCTGGCCTCCCATGGAAAGGCTCCAGGGAAGCTGCTGCGTGCAGGATTAAACAGCAAAGAGAAATTTTAAAAGAAAAAAATCTTGAGGCATGCACGAAGCATTTTCAGGCAGAAGCCAGCTCCTCTAATAGCACAAGCTGTTGCAATGGAGGAGAAAACATCAATTCCCCCATTTTACAGCCACTTGCCACAGTTTTGTCTGAACTTCTTGCAGTGCCAGCATGCACGTGAAATGCCATCACTGTGTTTTGGGCTTTTTCCCCTCTTAGTTCATCGTGAGACCTTAGAAATGGCAGTGGCAGCAATGATAGCTATAGAACTGTTGTATGTACTCTGACAGGGTTCAAGGGCGAGCGGGACCACTGGCGGAGCGGGCGGACGATCTGCATCAAAACCCATGAGAGTGGCCAGAAGGAGATCGAAGCCTTTGATGCTGCCATCTTACTGATCCGCAACCCCTACAAGGCACTGATGGCAGAGTTCAACCGCAAATACGGGGGGCACATTGGCTTTGCTGCACACGCCCACTGGAGGGGCAAAGGTAGGAATGTGCTGATCCATGTGTAGCCAACCCGTGGTGCCACCATGTTGGGTCTCCTGGGGTGAGGAGCATCCTGTAGGCTTGCAACCAGTAGGGTTATTGTGTAATTGTATAATCATAAAGGTTGGAAAAGACCTCTAGGACCCTCGAGCCCCACCATCAACCCATCAGTGCTATCTCCCCATGTAGAATCATTAAGATTGAAGACCTCCAAGATCACCGAGCCCAACCTGCCCTCACCATGCCCATTGTGTCTCCCAGTGCCAGATCTTCACTGTTCCAGGGGATGGTGAGCCTACCTCCCTGGGCAGGCTGATGAACTCTTTCTGAGAAGATATTTTTTCTAACTTCCAACCTGACTCTCCCCTGGCCACACTTCAGTGCTTCAATGTAGTGAGGAGGTTGGTTGGGAGGGAAGGAAAAAATTCTGCCTCTCACAAGCAGCTCTACAAGGCAGTGAGCCTCAATGCAGACGTCTCGGTGCACAGAGGAAGAAGAGATGAAAAATTAATGGCATTGGTGAAATATTTCCATGTGTCCCCACAGGGCTGGGACAGTCAGTGCTGTGCTACCACCAGCACGAGGACACCCTCCTCGGGGCAGAATTATGGCAAATTCCATCCCCCTTCCCTTGGGCCATGCCAGCGGGTTTGGCATGCCTGGCTGCTCGCGGAGAGCCACCTTCCCATGCACAGACAGCTTGCAGAGGCTTGTTAATTATAGCAATTTGTAAATTGCTGTTGTGGAATTGACTTCATTGGAAAGAGTTAAAATATTTAGCTTGATTGAACATCTGCTACCCTTAATTCAGAGTTTATTTAAGGGGATCTTTTTCTGTTGTTGCAGTGATGTGCCTGGATTTCGTTATTACCATGTGCTTGATGCTGGCAAAGGCATTTTGGTTATGAACTGAGCCCTCCCCTAGCATCCACAGGGAAGCCCCCTGGGCTCCAGCCCCATGCAGCTGGGTACAGCATGTCCCATTGTCACTTCTCTCATTTGTACCCATGGCTGTGGGGTGCAAGGATTGCTCCTGGTTCATCCCCAACCCAAAGAGGATGCAAGTTTTAATGTGTCTTTACCTCCTGGGTCAATTGTCAGGTTGGTTAAGCTTTGGCTCAGCTTGCTTAGAAAGGTGGAGGTTTGCCATCACTTGAGGTTTTTAGCTGAGTTGAGGTTTGCTGAGAAGCATAGGTCACCATGGCCCATGAGCCCAAGTTTCTCCTGCAGAAAGCCCTGATCTCCTCAACATCCTACTCTATTTCTCTGATTTCTAGGGAAATTCAATAGATGTTGGAAAATGCTGGATGTGGCCATGGGCAGCCAGGGTTTTCCTTCCCTTGGCTACAAGCAAGCAGAGGCTGGAGGCTCAGCAAAATCCCTATTTTGTTCCATGACATTAATTTTACGATGTCCCTGGAGCAGTTCCAAAGCAAAGTTTTATGTGATATGATTACACAAGGTGAATTGTCCTGTATCTGTTTAATGAAAGAGATACTGTGTTTAATGATTCTTTGGGGAATTAAATACAGTTCAGCTATTAATCAGGCATTGGTTTCTTGGGGAAGAGAGGAAGAGGCAGATGCCCAGAGCTTCATGCATCATGAGCCACGTGCAGAGTTCATTTCCAGGAGAGTCGCTGCTTGTTATCGATGTTTCATTATCCTTTTTATCCCAATTTTTATGCGAAGATCAATTAGCCAAGAAACTGGGGCTAAGTGAGA
This sequence comes from Phasianus colchicus, assembly GCF_987193195.1. Lineage (NCBI taxonomy): Eukaryota > Metazoa > Chordata > Aves > Galliformes > Phasianidae > Phasianus > Phasianus colchicus. The sequence goes on along the minus strand of NC_143453.1, from coordinate 6,951,093 downwards.
CATCTCAGTGTCCCAGGAGATGTCTTGCCTTGTGAAATCCCTATAGACCAAGCCACCAGAGCAGGGAGGTAGTGACACAAGGGATCCCAGGGCTGTCTAATGCTCACCCTTCCTGTTCCCGTGCTCCTTGCAGAGTGGCCGGAGTTCGTGGCCAACTACGCACCGTGGTGGGCGACCCACACGCTGGATTGGCTGCGCTTTGGCAGGAAGGTGCTGGTGGTGCACTTTGAGGACCTCAAGCAGAACCTCTTCAAGCAGCTGAAGCGCATGGTGGGGCTGCTGGGCATCGCCGCCTGCGAGGACCGCCTGCTTTGTGTCGAGGGGCAGAAGGATGGCAACTTCAAGCGCTCGGGTTTGAGGAAGCTGGAATATGACCCCTACACCCCTGAGATGAGGAAGATGATCAGTGGATACATCCGAACGGTGGATGCAGCACTGAAGCTCCGCAATCTATCAGGGGTGCCGGATGATTACTACCCGAGGTGATGGTCGAGGGATCTGCCCCTCCCTGGGGAGGAAAGGATTGATTTCCTCTGCCTGCTTCCACCCAGTGGGTGGCTTTCTTGTAATTCTCCATCTGCTGCTATGAGCTGTTAATCAACCCCCTGCATGAGAAGTGCTCGCTCCCCAGCCATTGCTCAGCTTGCTTGGTTGATACCTCCACAGAGCTGGGTGCCAAGGGGACGCATGGTGCCCTGCCACCGCTGCTGGTCCCCGTCCCCATCCTGCAGGTGGGCCTCTGCCCTGCTGGACATTGTGGGAGTAGGTAAAGCGGGTGGTGTGGGGCTGAGCAGCTCCATCCCACTCCCGCAGTGGCTGCTGCAGCATTCTTAGCAATGCAAGCAGCTATTTGCTTGCATGGATGCTGCAATGTAGGGGCCCTGCCCCCCTGGGGCATGAGTTGGCTTTGGTGGCTGTCCCTATGCTTTGTGCACTCCCAGAACAGCTCCTCTGGGTCTTCAGTAGAGGTGGAGATAATTCCAACAAGGAGGAACACAGTGTGGGGGGCAGCACTACAGGATGCACTGAGGCGAGGTGGTCGCGATGCACTGGTTGGGATGTCTCTGGGTTCTTTGGGAGCAACCAACCTCTGTGTGTGGTGATGGGAGCACTGACACGGGCTAGAGCAGCATGCAGCACCTGTGGGAGCATCCTTCCTCATTGCAAAAGCTCCCAAGCCAGGAAAAAGAAACCTAGGAAGATATTTTGGGGAAGGGTGACGGGGTGGTGGTCTGGATAAGATGTGGACCAGCTCCAAGCCATGACTGTGATACTGAGGGCCTGGGCATGGAGCACAGCTTCTGCTTCTGCCCTGGCCATGGGGAAGGAGGAAACCAAAGGAGCTCTGTGTCTGGAAAGCATCTGCAAAGCTGGCTCTGCGCAGGGCTGCATGCTGCCCCAGACACCCCAACACAGCTGGGTCCCTACCCTCCCCCAGATCGATGGAGGTGCAAAAGCCATATCTTGTCTGCAGCCTTTTCTAGAGTTAGTTACTCAACAATTGGCTTTTAACTCTCGATGGTTATAGACATGTGTGCACAGATCCAAAATCTCCAGTTAACCTATACTCAAAGAAAAAGAAGAAAACTCCACTGGATAAGGAGATTTTCAATAAAATATATTTTTCTAACATGCGTGCGGAGCTGACAGCGCCTAAGGGACAGGATGGGGGGGGTTTCTGTGCATGGGGAGCCGCTCACCCATGAATGTATTTTGCAAAGAGTGTGCTGGTGTTCCCTGTCCTGCACTGCAGGCCGGTGGCTGCCTACCTCTGTCAGAACAAATCCTCAGGTCAACCCAGCTATTAAAGAGTTTTGTTGCTACCCTGCCTCCCCGTGTGTTTGTGAGGCTGTGACCTCAAAGCTGGCTGGTGGCACTCGGTCCCAGCGTTAATTGCATTAATGACATCCCTGTATTTGGAGCACTGATGAGGCAGCATGGTCCTGGCAGCTTTATTACCTTGCTGGTGTCCTTAAAGGAAGGTTTATTTGGGTGCGTCGTGTGAGCAGAGAGATTTACTGCCAACTTTATTTCCATTGCCTCTTATCATGCCTCAGGTTCTATAAAAAGAATGGTTTTGGTGGAATTTATGCTGTTTCTCCTGGCCAGCTGCCCTCAGGGCTGCAGTTTCTGCAAGCATCCTTATTTTTGGTCATGTGCTGGCAGCAAGGAGATCATGTGTGGGGCAGCATTGGCTCTGCCCAGCATCAGCTATGAGAGGCACAGCAATCCCAAGTAGTAAAAATCTCTTTTCTGCAACGTCTGCTAGCTCTGTCGGCAGCTATAGGCTGGATGGGTTGCCCTGGTAACAGTGCCTGCACCAAAACTGCCTGCATTTCCCCCAATTCTGCGTGGGTTTGGTGCACAGCCAGCAGCAGTGGGAGGGGATAGGGATCTGATAGCATGGGACAAGGATGGGGATGGAGATGGGGATAGGAATCTGAAAGTATGAGTATGGGGATGGAACAAGGATGGGGATGAGAATGGGAAGGGATAGGCTAGGGAATATTTCCCTTCCCAGCCATGCCAACAACCTTTTCTTGGGATGAACTGAGCCCTCAAGCAGGGCTCCTCTTCCTCCTAAATTAAATTGCACACTAAGCTCATGCTGCTCCTTAAATAGGGGGGAAGAAACCACCTTAGCAGCATAACACAGAAGCTGCGACAGCACTTTTACAAAAGCTATAAAATGTATGGGAGATGAGGGTTATAAATCTGAGCAGCAGTAATATTCACCTCCTACAAAAGAAGCATGTTTATTTATCGTTTTTACTATTTTCTGTAAAATTTACAGTTGATGATCTGCCTGAATGCAGTGGGGGATAATTTAAACATGGCTCCGGCCTGCCTGAACTGGGGAAAGGGAGATGATAGCATGTTTATTCTTTTTCTTTTTTTTTTTTCTTTCCTAAAATCCATTTCCAAATAAAGGGTGAGATTTATTGGAGAAGTAAAGCACAGCTTTATTTTGAGGCTGTGAGAGCTAATTGAAAAAGAACAGTCATTAAAGGATGGTAATGTGTTCTACAGAAATGATTTTGGTATATTCTGGAGTAATTTCCCAAATGGTTGTGTGAAATGAAACCCAGCCCTGAAGTTGTGGGGAGATGGGAGGAAGTGGGGGAGGGAGCACCAGGGTCCTGGAGGTGGTGAGTGAAGGTCCCAGAGATGGGAACTGGCAACACAGGGATGGAGATGGGTGTCCTCAGGATCGAGAACCCCAAGGGAGAGAGATTGTGGGTTCAATGGATGTATAGGGTGGTCCAGGAATGATGATGAGAGTCCCAGGTCTGGGGTTTGAGGTCCCAGCTCCTAGATCTCTCCTGTCCAGCTGTGTGCTGCTATAAAACCTTCACTCCTAAATGCACCCAGTGCGTGTGTGCCAGATCCCATCTCCAACACACAGAGCTGCAGTGGGAGTTGGGTGGGATGCTCAGCACTCCCAGTCCATTGCTGAGCCTGCTGCTGTGGTTAATGACTCCTATTTTAATCAGCAGAACAGAGTGTTCATCAGATTCCATCTGACAGAAAACACGTTGGGATGACACAAGGATGGGGGAGGACTCTGTCAGCTTTATCTTTTCCTTTCCTAAAGAGCCATTTGAGTCCTCTGTGTGACCAAGTTAAAGAGGTAACAATGATAATGGGATGCTGCTGGGGCTGTCACAGCCCAAAGGCAGGAAGTGACTCCAGCCTGACCCCACTGCTTCCCTGTCTCCCCCCATTCAGCACAGAGAATCATTAATGTGCTCTGGGAAGAAACTGAAAAGCTTGTGCTCCTTCCCTGCTTCAACACATAGAGGGGTATTTGTATGTAAAACATGTTTTCCATTAAATAGGCAAACACCTATGAAGATGAATGCAAATATTAGGTTTCCAAAGCTGTCTGTAATGATCATTTAACCCAAGGTTATGTACCGTTATGTACCAAGTCATCAAGGTTTGGGAAAGCTGTTTGCAGGGATAACAGATGAACTTGCAAAAGCCAGCCACCAAACCACAGTGGGAGCATTCCCATTCCTGGTGGGGGCAGGAATGGGGATATGGCTGTTTCCCCCATCCTGTACCCAGTGCTTGCTCTTTTTTCATTTTTGTTTTTAATTAATATCTCAGTTTTTGTGCATACCTGTGAGCAGAATAAGTGCTGGGATCCCCAGGGACACCCAACCTGTCACCCCAACCATGAGGACATGGCCCTTCCTCCTCCTCCTGGGAACTGCAGGCACTGTGGGTGACACGAAGAAATCAGCCCATAAATAAGGGCAACACCAGTGTCCACCTCCTTGTCTCAGCCAAGAAGCCCAACTCGTGAATTACCTCCCAAATTAACTGTGCATGAAATTGGATAGAGACACTGGTTCGACCGGCCATTACCAGAGCACTCTGCAAGGATCCTCCAGGACATCTCGCTCTCTTTTTGCTGCCAGCTTTCCACTTGGTTGAGCCCACGAACCATCCCACATCCCCGTGGCACTGCTCTGCTGGGCAGAATGAGGGCACAGAAAGCAGCTCTGCAATGGCGCTGAGCCCTTGGGTGAGCATTGTGTTTATTGCAGTGTTCTCTGCTGGGTACACAGTGCTCACATCACAGTTAAAAATATTGCTCTAGTACCAATACATGTCAGGATTTAAAATAAGTGGCTATATGCATACATAAGGCACAGTGTCATTGCCATGGTGGGTGGCATCCACCCACCTGGGAAGCCAAGGTGCCCCCTCAGACACAACCCATAATAAGAAATTCACCTGTTTTCCCTTATTGCTTTTTTGTTTGTCTTTATCACAAGACTGTCCAGCACATACTGTCCTCACACTGCACCCCATAACCCAGCTCTTGTCACCTCCAGCTGGGACAGGGTGTCTATCCCTGGGCACCTCCAGGCAGCAGAGACTGATGCTTACATCTCCTCCAAGCTGCAGCTGTCTCTGGAAAATAAAGGAGTGCCCTGGCCAAGGAGCACAGGCCACACACCCAGAGGTCTCCATGCCTAGGCAGTGTGATCAGTCCAAGTGTGCACTGTTTGCATGAGACCATGCCCATTCCACCATCATGGTGCTGGACATAGGTGGCCCTGGAGGACTGTGGCCATCCCGTGAGCATCCAGACTCAGAGGACGGTTGTCTCCTTTTCAGTCATTGAAGACATCTTGGAGAAGCTCCTGTGCACGATGCTGGAGTGGCCCGTCTCCTCACTGAGTGCATTCACCAACCTGGAAAGGATGGTCACCTTGAACTTCTTGAAGTCCTGGCCCATGAAGACGTAGAGGACGGGGTTCATGCAGCTGTTGGAGGCAGCGAGCGCCGTGGTGATGGGGATGCCAATCTCAAATACAGAGCGCGGGGTCAGGTCAGGTTTTGTTTCCAGGATGTTCAACAGGTGGTAGGGGCTCCAGCACAGGAAGAAGGTGACGATGATGGTGACGATGATCTTGAAGGGCTTCCTGGACTTGGCAAGGCGGTTTCGACGCAGGTTGAAGGCAATGGAAGCGTAGCAGAAGGTGATGATGGTAATGGGCAGGAGGAACCCAGCAAAGAGCCTGGTGATGTTCACTGTTCGGTGTCTCACTAGTGCCAGTGCTTGGTAAGACCTATTTCTGGACAGGGAGAAATTGCTGAAACAAATGATAGAGTTGCGAGCTTGTGCTGTATCTCGGAAGACAAGAGAAGGGCAGCTCATGATGATACCAACCATCCAGATGATCAGGCAAACCATGTATGCCAGGTTGGTCGACCGATGGTTTTGAGACCAGACAGGAAAAACCACCGACACATAGCGATCAAAGCTGATGGTGGTGAGCAGAAGAACACTGGTGTACATGTTGAGGATGAGGAGGAAGGAGTTCAGCTTGCACATGACTGTCCCAAAGATCCAGTTGTAGCGCATGGCTGTGTACGCAATGTTTATGGGTAGGAAGATGTTGAAGAGGAAGTCAGCGACAGCCAGGTTGAGGAACCATATGGCATTGACCGACTTCTTCATCTTCAGAATGATGATGGCTATGACGAGGCCATTCCCCAGGATGCCCAGCACGCAGGACACACTGTAGATGACAACAGAGAGGATTCTTGCAACGTCCTTCGGGTCATAGGATGGGCCTGTCCATACGCTGCCTGGCTCTTCATAGGTATAATCCGAGTAGTCATAGATATCAGAGTCATCAGAGTAATCAGATAAATTGGAAAGTGCCATGGTTGGTGCACAAATCAGTGCCCAGTCTCAGCCTCTCCAGATGGCAATGCCCTGCTAAGAAAACAGTGTTAGATCAGAAGCATGGCTAGAATGGCCCTGGGGATGCTGGGGAATCCCTCGGGTCCAGCTCAGCTTCTGAGGCTTGTCTGGAATGTTTATGCCCTGATCAGGAGCAGCACCAGCTCTGGGAGCTGCTGAGCTCCTCTTGGTTGTGCTCACCAAGACATGGCTGCAGCCTTATTCACAAAATTGCCTACTTAATTCGAAGGAAACAATTAGTATTAGGCTTACTAACAGCTTTGAGATTTTCCAAACTGCAAAGTACTACAGCTTTTCTCTTTCTCCCAGATACTGAGCAAAATGCTAACTGTGAGCACTATATTTGCCATTAGGCAAAGCTGGGCTCCCCCAGCCACTCTGAGCCCCCATTAAGCATGTTCCACTGCTCCCTGCTAATAGCTCTGGGGTTCTCCACCACCTCAAACCCATCCAGGCTGTGCAGTGCTGAACTGAGCATCATCCTCCTGCCAGCACCACTCCCAAGCCCCCGTCTGTTTACACAATAAGCTATTGTTTCTCCATGGGCTTTTCCTCAAGTTCCTTCCCAAGCAGCCCCACCACCCTCTGCCCTTTCCTGCCCTCACTGACACTCCCATTGGGATGCAGAGATTTGAGGGTGAACAAATCCTCAAGCAAACAGCTGGTGGGCATCCTATCCATGTCACAATCCATGGATTTCACAGCCAAAAGGGTGCTCAATGCATCCCCATACACAGTGCATCCTAGTCCCCTCATGGAGCCCCAGGAGAGGTACCTATGGGACGACACACCAACTACAGCCCTGAGCTGGCCCTGGCCCTGCACACCCTTAGCACATGGCTTCACCTCCCCAGAAGCAAAGCTGTGGATTACAGAATGCTGTTCTATCCCCATTTCCCACAGGGATCCCATTTCCCTACCCCTAGCATTCCTCCCTCCTCACGTTGTATCCACTCACCCATTTTCCACGGAAAAATCTCTCTCCTGTACCATCACTTACCAATGCAGTGACATTCAGCTCAACATTTCAAAGCTGTGCTTTATGGACCGTTGATTGGAATTGCCTGTTTGTTTTGCTCTCCCTCCCCTTTCGCTCTCATCAGGTTTTTTAACACTGATGTGCAGGACATTCCCCAGTCCCTGCTGAGAGCAGTGCTACAGGACATGCTCTGCATGGTTGTGCTGCAGCCATGAGCATCAGTGCCAAGACAGCAAGGGGCACCTGGCCCCATTCCTACCAGACTGGGCTTGGAGAAACCCCAACTCCATTTCTCCTTCCTTTTGCAAATATCCCATAAAGTGTGTCTGAAAAAGCAAAACAGCAACAACAACAAAACCAAACCAACAAACTAAACCCACATATCATCACGTTTCAATGTTCCTTCTGGGCTGCAAATGCTTAGCATGAGCCAAAACCACGTTACGCGCTGTTCTCTATTCATCTCTGTCCTCCTACCTCCGCAAAAACGAGCTCAGGATCTGCCCCAAATAGTCCAAAAGCTGTGATTCACACAGCTGTGCTCAACCAGGGACCCCCATAGGGCTGAGCTCAGGGCAGCCCCGCATACGGCCAGGATGAGGTCAGGGCTGTTGTTCTTGGGACATTAACAGGAAGCAGAGAGAACAGCAGAAACCTTCAAATGCAGCTTTTCTGGGCAGAAAAAAAAAAAAAAAAAGGCTTCCGTGGCTGGGAGGACGGATGTGAGTGGGGAAACGGGGGAGTGCAGCCAGAAGAAAAAATAATATATGGGTCTGCCTTATCCTTGCATTTGGCCACAGGGATGCTTAGGAATCAGCATCTCCTTCTTTGTGTATCCACGGCCCCACTGAGCACAGGACGTCCTCATACCCTGCAGGAGCCAGACTCTTGTGTTCACCCAAGCTGTGAGGTGAAGCAGTGGTTCTATGTCTCCCTGTGGCTGCCCCACACCAAAGCCCTGAGTCCCAAGTTTCCTCCCCACACCAGTATGGGTGTGTGGGAATGGAGGGGAAAGGGAAGAGAACATACGACAACCAGCTCCAGTTCTCACTTATTTCAGGTGGCAGCTGCCATGCAATGACATCCCAGCTTGATGTTCCCAGTCCTGAGTGCAAGTTGGGCACTATCAAAATGCCCATAACAAGAGCTCAGCCCTCACTGCTGCTAAGTGCCCAGAGAAGTCTGCTGGGAACTGCACACCCAAGCCCTATTTTTAGGTTACATGTATGCAGAAACGCTTCCTGGCATCTCAGTAGGTCATCTTTGACCTCTCCAAGATTGCCCCTCTTGGATGCACGGTGATACCATGGGAGAGAACAGCTTGTGGGGAGTCCCACACTGCTGCCACCCCCTGCACCTCCCATCTCCCAAATCCAGACACCTGCAAATCCCCAGAAACAGCCCCACAATCTGCAGCCCTATTGGCAGAGGGAGGAGACAAAGCCTGTTCCTAGAGGGGAAACTGAGGCACAGAGCCCTACCTGCATCCACGGTGCTTGGGTGCCGGGACCTTGAGAGAGGCTGCGTTGCACACAGGCAGATAAAAAAGGAATAACTGGAAAAGGCAGCCTTAAAAAGCCGGCTGTGCCCAGGGTGGGACAGAATAACAGCATGAGTCAGTGTTTTTCTAGGCAGCACTGCACACGTCTGGTTGGGATGGGACGGTCCATGGAAGCAGTGCAGGGACACAGCAATGTGGGGTCACAGCTTGCACACTCTGCTCTGCCCAGAAACAGTGCTGGACCTCTAAACACAATGCTCATCACCAGGCTAAGCAAAAGGAAAATCACCAGCCCCACGCCACACAGCACCCGTCGTTGGGTATAGGACAAGGGTTGAGTGTTGCAATGAGCACTATGTGATAAGCATCTCTCCTGGGGATGTATCCCAATTCCCTGCACGTCGCAGGGAGCCAGCTGCACGGCATGGTGCCAGCGAGCCAGCTGCATGGCATGGCTGGAAACACAACAGCTCCATGGTGGGAGCTATTCCTGCTCCAAACCAGGAGGATTTGCAGCCCATCTGAGGGTGTCACCTGGGGTGCTCTGTGCATCACCGTGGCTGCTTGGGGACAAAGCCAGCATTTGGCTGGGGACACCATTGGGAGGTTCATGTGGCACACGCAGAGCCACTCTCAGCAGATCAGGGTTTAGAGGGTGTAAAGAGGAAGGAAACCAAGAGAAGGAAATGGATCTGTCCCTGCTGCCAGACAGAGGGACACGATTGTGCTGGGGAATGGGGGGGGACACTGGGATCAGGCAAAAGAAACTAAGTAAATGAGAGTGGTGATGACCTACAGAGCCCCAGTGCATGGCCCCGTAGGTCACCACCATCCCCAATCCAAACCCAAAACCCACTTTGTAATAACAGGGAGGAGAAAACCCTCAGCTGGCTGCATCCCCATGGGGAAAGCAAAGAATTCCTGTGGCTGCAGCCAACTCCTCCCTGAGCCCCAAATATCACTTCGCTCCCAACCCAGGTGCAACCCCATGAACACCAAAACCCAGAGGTGTTTACCTCTCAGCTGGATAACTCCCTGCCCTTCCGTGCACGTAGAGATTCCATCCCCACTGCTGTCACCCCGTTAGGATTGTGTTGGCTGCCGTAGGGTTTGGTCACTTCTCCACCAGTGGCCGTGGCTATTGCTGAGCTCTCTCATCCCGCAGAGGATGTGCACGCGTTGCCGATGGGAAGATGAGCAAAACCACAGCCTGTGGCACACACAAACACAAAAAAAATGCAACCAGACATCAGCTTGGCCCATGCCTGGGAAGGAGGAAGCGATGTTGCGAGGCAGGATGTGGGGATGGGGACCTTGATTTTGAGGCTCTGTGCAGAGGACAGCTCTTTGTACCACACATATCCCGTTGTGCTCATGCTCAGCCCCAAACCCTTTGGAGTTCAGCATTCCACACTGGTGTAGGGCCAGGCACATGCTGTCCCCGGTGTTCCCAGGGTGCACAGTGGAAGGGAACACATTCCTGCCTCGTTACTCCCAGCTGTTGGTGCAGCTGTGACCCACACACTAAGGTGGGGATGGATCCAGCAGTGCATCCCCATCCTGGATCACATGGGGACACAAGTGGAGGTGGTAGTCACTATGCTTGAGAAAATTGGGTTTTGCCTAACCATAGCTGGGTTCCCCAATAGCATCACCGATGTGGGGGGTACATGGAGCCATCCAGAAATGGCTGTGAAAGTACAAAACCACCACCACAAACCACATCATGTGGCATCAGCAATGCCCAAGGAGAAGTGACCCCTCCAGGGACATGCAACGTCCTGCACAGGTGGTGACACTGGTCCCCCCCCCAGGAGCCGTGAAAGAGGAATCAGCCCCAGCTGTGATCCCTGCTTTGCATAGTGTTGGGTTACAAAACTGCTGTCCTGGGGCTGAATCAGGAGAAAAGTTGCTGATGCTCTCAGATTGGAGAAAGGAGAAGAGAGAAGAGTCCCCGGGAGGTTGCATGATCCCCCCCCCCCCAATACCCACAGATGGGGATTTGCCAACAGCTCATGACCGTCACACTGCTGCACTGGGGGCAGGGGGGACCTGTGCATGGGGTGAGAGCAGTGACACACAGCAAAGCACAACCCTTTTGTCATCCTAATGCATTTGTGCAGTGCAGTTCCCATTGCAGCAGCTCCCAAAAGTATTTCAAAGAGCCCAAAGTATATATTTTTTAAATGAAACACAGTCTTGCTGCAGTGCAGCCTGGTGCTGCCCCACTCCCCATTGCTCTGTCAGTGGGACCAATCCAAACCCCTCCCACGGCCAGACACCCCACTTCCCCCTCCTTGGGGACTCCTCCAACACCACCTAGAGCTGATGCTCGCAGCTTAGTGGGACCTCTGCCATCACCCCTGCAGTGGGCAGCAGCTCTGCATGGGGTCCCTAGGAGTCAGCAGGGGAGGGGGCTCAGCGTGAATGCTCCTCTCTTCCCCCTCCATTCCCAGTACCCAATACCTGGAGTTCTGCCACAGCCCTCTCTGCTTTGGGATGAAGGCAGCGAGGAAGAGGAGCTGAGCCCGGTGAGGATGCTGCAGGCAGCGGCGTAGGGCACAGACTGCTTTTAAGGAGAAGGGGAGGGGGAAGGAACAGCAGCAGCATCCTCAGGGTGGTTTTGGCTCCGCAAGCAACAGCTGGGAGAGGGTGGGAAAGCTGGCGGGGATCCTGCAGTACATCGCTTCCCGTGGGGATGCCTTTCCTGGCCCCCAGCCGGGCCCTATAGGGCTGTGGGGCAATGCTGGGCAACACCAGGGGGACACCACAGAGCCAGGTGGCTGCCAGCTGCCCCCAGCCCACTCTGCAGCCCCCCCTCACCCTCCTGTCCTCCCACCACCCCCAACTCCTTCCAAGACGTTGAGTCACTTCCCTTTGGTGAAATCTGGCTCCCAAACGCTGCTGCTGCATTTGGGTCTGGGTTCTCCCATGGTTTTTATTACCATCGGGGTTCAGCCGTTCCCAAGCAGCACCCCCAGGCTCAGCTATAGCACCTCCAGCCTTGTGCATCTTTCACAGGGGCTGCAAAGCAAACGGAAGGGGCTCCACCTGCTCGTGGTCAGCCCAGCCCAGCCCCAATCCCAGCCAGGCGGTTTTCCGGGGCTGTCCCATCCTCAGTGAGGACTGAGCAGCTCCGCATCCGCCCCCACAGAACAGGAGGTTCCAATCACCCCGTGCTTGATGTGGCACCAAGCAAATCGCTCTTCCTGCCCTTCAGCCTCCACGGCACTCAACCCCTGTTTTGGGCTCCAATACACAGCACAGCCACGGGTGTGCAGCAGGTTTGGGGGAATGACCCTATTTTTCACACACACAATAATGACACCTTTTGGACAAACCCACACCAGCACCCTGACCCTTCCCAGGGGGACACTCAGCACCAAAGGAGTGGATGCTCTCCTTGCACGCCCATCTCTGAATTCACCAACAGCAGTTCCCCCATCAAGCAGTCAATTCCCAAAAAAGCACCAGGCTTATCAGACCACACTGAGGACACACATCAGGAGCAGCGTGTTCACAGAAGATGATGAACAGCCCATACCCCAGGGCACACCTTTATCCTACACACCTGAGCCACGCAGACTTTGGGGCAGGAGCACAGCGATGTGCCCTGCTGGGATCTGCCTATCCCCAAGTCCTTTCCAGGACGTCTCTAGGGCAGGATGCAGGATGGGATTGTTCTCACACACCCTTATCCCTGTGCTCAGCAAGATGTGAAGGTAAAAACCACACTGACATGGGATAAAGCACACCCCAAGTGTCAGCTCTGCAGTTTGGGTTTTCCCTCCCAGGAACACTGTGATGCCACGGTCTTGGGAACCCCTCCTAGCCCTCAGCACCTCCCAGATGGTGGGAACCAGCCTGATTCACCCCAGCAGCTGTCACAGTAATAAGCAAAGAGAAGGCAGAGCAGACACCCCCCACCTCTCCCTGTGTTTCCCACGTGGGCTGCGTGTTGCTCATCGCTCCTTCCATGACCTGCTGTGACAACACGCCCTGCTCCGCATCCCATCCGAGTGGAAACGAAAGCTCACTGCAAAAATAAAGAAGCCCACATATACAGGATGTCAAAGAGACAGCTCCGCTTTCCATGTTTCACTGATTCGGTACAATCACGGAAAAAACAGTCCCAGGCTTGTGCAACTCACAGCTTATAAATAGCAGCACGGAGCCCAGCAGGGCTGCTGGCAGGCATGGCTGTGCACACTGACTGCCCCATGCTGCTGCGAGTTGAGCTGCAGGAGTCACCATTCATTGCATCCCACCGCAACCCCCATTCACTGAATCCCCCTGCAGCTCCATTCATTTCACCTTCCATTCATTGCGCCCCATTGCTGGGGTGAGGATGGCATCCTGTACCCCTGTGAGCCTGAGGGGGGACCCTTTTAACCCCAAAGCCACCCACCCCTTCCCCTCAGCGCTGGCTAGGTGCAATTAGTTAATTACTCATAGAGGTAATTGACCCAGCTCATGAAAAGAGGTGATGAAGGCACAAGCAGGGCCTTGCAAAGCTAAATCCTTGTGCATTTATCCACAGCCTAGTGATTTGGAAACCCTCCTTCAGACTACACCACACAGAAGATGGACCTTTACCATACCTTCACATGCAGCTCCTTTCACAGCTCAAGCATCCCGCTGGGCACAAGAGGTGCTCAGAATCACAAGCAGCAGATGCAGGAGAGCAATGCATCCAAATCCCTTTTGGCATCCAAATCCCATTGATGCTGTGGGCTGTAGATGCTCTGTGGGGCCATCACTGGGGAATCACATAGCAGTGATGGATGTGCCCACACTGAGCAATTCATTGGCAGCTCCATGTTTGTGTCAAGAGCTACGTACAGCTCCCAGCACAGAGATGAGGGATTACAGGGCATAGACAGTTTGTTTTTCTTTTTAAGCCCCAACACAGGGCATCCTTTTCTACATTATCCTTGTTCCTCACTTTCAAATCCCTCCTGCAGCTGATAGACAGGACACCAACAGCAGGGACTTACAGGCAAAGACAGCTCCTTACACCAGATCCCCTTTGAGGATTTGAGTCCTGCAGAAGCAATACAGCCCCCACTCTCACCAAAAGAGCTTTTAGAGCACTAAAAGCCACGGAAGAGAGAATGAGTGCCTCTGGAATCGAGGATGAGGAGCAGCACCAGGCTCCTGCATGTGGCACTTCTGTTCCTGGGGCTCATTAAGCTTCAGCAAGAACTGCAGGGTGCTTCAGCCAAGACAAGCAGCAAAGGATGAAACATCCTGAGCCCCGATTGCCCATAGTCCTGACACACTGCTCCATACCACCCATCATCAACTACTTTAGGAGGTCTTTCAGCCTGCCCACCCTGCTCCACTCTTGCCCCTTCTCTACCCAGGCTCACAGCTTTGCCACTCACCCACAGACATTAAATAGAGCCCCAAATCTTCCTCCCTTTCAGTTTTGTTTCACAGAAGACATTCAGTAAGAAACCCTCTCACCTAACTTGGGCCAATCCCACTGGAGGGAGCGTGCTCTTCACTTAATGAGGTGTGGGGTTAATAAGCAACAGCTGGGACTTCCAAGGAAATCATTGACCCTGGGATACCCAATGGTTCCTCATCAGGCTGCAGCTGAGCAGAATTTGGCTTCAACCAGCCCTGCTTTAAATGATAGCTCAGAGTAAGCCTTCAGCAGAGGGGTGCCCTCCTGATACTTATAGGTGGTGTCTATGGTTGTTATCAGCCCATCATTGGCATCATCCCATAGGGAAGCATACAGTGCCTTGTTATACCCACCTTCAGGAGAAGATTTAGGGGAAGGATGAATTAAAAACATGAAAGTCTGCATGTGAGTTCCTTTAATTTCACTTCAAAGTTTCTATTTTACAGCCCAGGCAAAATTAAGAAAATGCGTGGTTAAAGCTCCTAGCAGCAGAAAGTGAGCATCTGTGCCAGAGACTGAGGTCAGTTCTGGTTGGATTTTGTTAATAAAGGAAAGCTGTTTGATGCCTTTCCCATCGAGGTGATGGAATACGATGGAGTAAATAGTGGCAGTTCCCTGGGGGGACACAGTGAGACCAGTTTTAGGAAACCATTAGATGGTTTTGGAGTCATCTCATCCCATCCTGTTGTATCCTATCCCAATCCATCTCATCCCCAACCCAATCCAACCCATTCTCATCTCATTCCCTACCACCAGTTGCTGGGAAGTGGTACAGCTGCTGTTTTACTTTGGGAAGACCCAGTGCAAGGTCATTTTTGGTCTCGTTTCTGCCCTAAGTTCTGGGTGCAGATCTCAGCATGGTACAACCCTGAAGCCATGAGCCTGCTCCTGAAAATTATTTAAGAAATAATAAATGTCAGAATATTTAGAAAGGGATTAATTAGTGTTGTTGATGGAAGCCAGATCTAGAATTTGCCTTGGAAAGAAAACAAATCAGAGCCCAAAAGGGAGCACGGGGAGCAAAAGCTGTGCCAGAGAGCTGCACGCAAATGTTCCGTGTCACATTATACAGAATTAATGCTTCGGATTGTCTGCGCAAATGAAAAGTCTTTAACCTAAAGAATCAATTAAGTTTCCTTGCAGACAGCCTAATCTAACCCATGGGGGACTTTGGAGGGAGTGCAGCCCCTCGCCTCTCCTGCAGGCAGCTGTAAATCTCTGCCTCATTACCCAGCAGTGAGAGCACCCCGGAGTGAGCTTGGCTACAGCATCACCACCATCATCCACTGACAGAGAGGTGGTGGTGCCCCATCCCTGCAGACACCCAAGGTCAGGGGATGGGGCTGTGAGCACTGATGGAGCTGTGGGTGTCTCTGTGCACTGCAGGCAGTGGGAACAAACGGCCTTTGGGGGTTCCTTCCAACTCAAAACCACTCTATGGTTCTGTGATCACCTGTTTGGCACAAAGTCTCCATAAACTCCATGGCAGGATTGGCACCAGGAGTCAGTGGGGACCGATTCCTGGCAGCTGCGTGCCCAGCACAGGGGGGAATGCTTCCCATTTCCCCAGCTCTTGTTGCAGTGGGAGTGGGATCTGCTGGCAGGGGGCAAGGGAAGGGAGGAGGCCCCTTGTGCTGACCCCATCCCTGCAGCAGCACAGGACAAGGTGGGATAAACAAACCCAAGCCCCAGCTCCCATTCAATCCCTTCCCATCAGGAGCAGTGAGCCCAGCAGTGAGAAGCAGCCTTTGCTGCAGGGGCCGCCAATTCCATCCCCGTTAATTGAATCAGCTTTGCCTCTGCTTTATGTCCTGTGACAAGGAGACATAATGAAATTTTAAAATGCCATCATTTTACACCAAAAGATTATTAATAATCCAGCAACAACAACAACAAAACGCAATCAGGGGAAGCGGCCTGAAATCCAAGTGAATTTCAGAGATTCATGGTGCTGGCACAGAGATATCATGCCCCAGTGGGTGCAGATGTGGGACAAAGGGGTTGGTGGCACCCAGTTCCCCTCAGTGCCAAAAGCCACTGTGCCCAGCCTGGAGCTACGACTGCATCATTCTTTCACCCCCAGCTCTCTTGGAAATCACCCAGCTGTGCTCATGCCATAAAAAGAGAAGGAAATGCAATCAGATTTCAGATTGCCTTCTCCTGCATCCAAATTGCTTCATAGATCACATCCATGATAACTGCCACACTTCCTATTTTGCTCCACTCTTTTCTTCATATGAGATACGTCCTCGTGCAAATGGACTCCAGGGTTTTATTTACTATATGGTGCATGGGCAAAACTCATTGCTTGCACCTTCCTCAGCCCCAGGCAGGAGCAAAATGCAGGGGAAGCAAAGGAGCAAAGTGCAGAAGATGCGAAGAGGGAAACTTTCAGAACTATCTGTTCAAATGAATCTCTTATCAACTGAATGTACTACTTTGGCAGGCAAATTAGAACCCGTGCTCTAGCTTAACAGCTACAATAGGACAGCTTTTTATTTGACATATTAGGGACAGTCTTGATGAGCTAATTTGTTAATTAATGGCAGCCTCGAGGCTTTTATCTTAGTAGATGTTGGCAAACCCTTTAATCTGAGGAGCTGCTCATCCTTTGGGCCCCATCCCCAGCAGTGCCTCCTCCTTCCTGGGCAGCATCTGGGGCTCACCATACCCCAAACAGCCCCACAGCTCCTCTCCTTGTCCTCACCCCCCAGCTGAGTCTCTGTTCAGCACCAGCTCAGTTCCCCTTCCCCTTTTTGCAGGAGGATTCACAGCTGTTGTTGAGGCAGAGCAGGAATTGTCCACAGCTGAGCTGCTTCTGCCCAGTAAAGTTCGGACCTAAAGGGAAAAAGAGAGAGGAAAAATAAAAAAGAAGAGCTACTGGCTCAGATCAGAGTGAGAATTTTACTTTTCTTTCCCCCTCCATTGATTAATGAGCTAATTTACTTTAATAAGTGGTTATTTTCCAGGGTCTGTGTGCTGACAGCAGGGCAAGCTATGCTCTCATGTGCAATGGGGCACCAACCAGTGTGGCAGTACCACTTCCCCCAGCTCTCTGTTTTATTCCTGGATATGGTGCAGCCATGGCCTTACTAAGAAATATGCAGCAGGGAGACACCAGAGCCTCACTTATCTCTGCTGCATTGCTGTCAGGTGGGAAGAAAACCTGCAGGAATATTTGCAAGCTAATCAGGCAGAGGACTTGATCAGACCTCAGTATAACAGCAGGGAAGGCATGGGGTGGGGAGATGCCTGCATGGATGGATGGGAGGGAGCATGATGTGCAGACCCAGCGTTGCCCCATTAATACAGGCAAGCAGCTGGCCCCAAATTAAGTCAATCAGCACCAAATTAAGTTGGCACAAAACTAAGCTGGAATCAAATGAAGCCATCCTGAAGCACAGCTATCCTCTGGGCTGAGGGCAGGACTGTTCCAGGAGGGACTGAGAATAAAAGTGGGTGCTGCAGTGGGGAAATCTGAGTCCCTGCCCACCATTAGCAGCCCCACTGGGACCACTCCAGTTATCTCTAGTTCTGTAAAATGACTGCTGAGAGAGGAGGGGCGAAGAGCATCTTCTCTCCCTACCATAAAACCACCCCCAGGGTTTGAATTTCTGTGCCAGAGGATTAGAGAAAAATGAGAGCTATGCTCACGAGGAAGAACAATGGCCTCCTATTTATATTTAGCAGCACTCCTTGTAAGAGCCGTGGCCAAAATGCAATTTACAGGAACACAGCAAATTTCACAGTAATAAGGGACGCGCCAGGGCTCATCCACCCCCCCAGTTTCCATCAGCTCAATTCAGAGCTGCAGTCTGGTCCCTGGGGAGCCCAAGGGGAGGTGATGCTGCATGTGGAGTAGCTTTGCAGAGCCTCCCAGCTTCAGGTTTGGATTTATGCAAGAACCTGGATGAGAAGCACACTGCAAACAAATGGGGAGCAGGTAAAGAGGTTTGGTTTTGGAGAAGGGAAAGCACAGGGTCAGCAGACAGAGCGATGTACAGCTCTCTGCTGCAGGCTTTCACCCCCATATTGAGCTCCCACTCAATGCATTTTAATTGAATTGATTTCTCTGGATTAGCCTGAGCCAGGAGACTTACTTATGTGGGATCTTCGGGGTAAACACCATAAAGCAGAGGTGTGCATAAGTCCACCGGAGCCTTGGTGCAACTCCTGCTAAGACTTGCTCCTCTCTCCAAGACATGAGGGTCTATGGGGTCTTCAGTTCCCCACGCTTCTACCTCTCCATCCCTGCCTGGCTCCTCATCCAGCCTCTAAATGGCTTGTCTGTTAATTAAAAGGCACTTCAAAGAACGAATAACAACAACAACAACTCCAATCCCAAATTCTATTCCAGCCAGTCTGGAGGAAAACTCACATCCTTTGCCAAAGTGTGAGGGTTTTGCTTTCTTGGTCCTGGATTTCATGCTCAGAAAGGTCAGACCTCCCATACAGACTTGTTTCTCACTGCCGGATTCACAATGCTTGTGATCCCACAGCCCTGCACAAAGCATCAGACCCGCTCCCACCCTCTTATCTCAAGCAAGGACCATGCACATGGAATGCAGAGGCTGTGGGCACTGGGGCTTGCTGTTGGGTTATTCCCACTTCTTCCCCAGGACTCTCACCATGGCCTCAGCCCTGGTGATCTTATAGAATCATTAAGATTAAACAAGACTACTGAGTTCACCAAATCCAACAGCCAACCCATCCCCACCATACCACTAAGCACATCTCTCAAAGACTTCCAGATCCATAAAGTCATCTGAGTTGGAAGGGACTCCCAAAGGCTGTCTGTTCCCACTGCCTGCAGTGCACGGGGACACCCACAGATCCATCAGTGCTCACAGCCCCGTCCCCCGACTGTGGGTGTCTGTAGGGACAGGAAAGATTGCAGAGATCCACTCCCATTGCTCTTCCTGGCAAGGTACAGAGAAAGACAACTTTTAGAAATCAAAGGGCAATGCATGAAGCAGATGTGGCATCAGTGATAAGGCAAAGCAAAGCTTTTAGCAACCAAATTTGCGCTTTGCACAGATTAGACATTAAAACAAACTCACTTAATTTCATGCCATATGCAAATCTTTACCAGCTGTCAGTTCTGTATTCACTGGAGACTAAATGTAATAGCTGAACAAGAGCACAAATGCAGCAAAGACTCCCGCAGAATCCCATCAGCAGTTCTGGGAAGCCAGGAGCTGCCTGGCCTCCTGCTCAGGCGCAGAACCCAAATGTCAGCAGGAGCCTCCATAAAACGTCTGCAAATGAAGTAACTAAAAAAGATGAGGCTATGACTTGCTCCTGGCACTGAAGCGTTCCCAGACGAGCTGCAATTACAGCTCTCTGCAGCATCCAGCGCTTGTTAATTTGGGCTGAGGAAGCAGCCAGACCTCCAGAGGAGAGACCAACCTCCAGTCATAGGCATGACACATGCAAGAAGGAACCCGTGAATGATGCAGCACAAGGAGAAATGCCCCAGATGTTGCTCCCCACCCATTCAGGGAGCTCAATGTGAGCTGCAGGAAGTAGGCACGGTTGGGGCATGCCAGAGACAGGGATGGGCTGCAAGGCAAGAAGTAGAAATGAAGACAACATTTCAGCAGCCATAAAAGCACAGATTTACCATCCCGTCTGCCCCGTAATTAAATGCAGCCGCATAAAGCGAGATGTTTCACAACTCCTGATTTCTGCAGAGTGCTGGAGGAACCTGATAAAGGTGCAGTCACGCTGCTGAGGATAACAGGGGCTGCACTGCTGCTGGCAGGGAGAGGCGAGCCTGGATTTTAATTTGGAAGAATTTCAGAGGACATTTTATTTAGCAGCATACAGGAAAATTAAGAGCATGACAAAAAACATGGACTACACTTGCTCCCTCCCCGTATTTCCAAGCTCAGCAGTGCTGAGGTCCAAGAACAGCACAGACTGCTTTGCAAATCCATTTATTCTGAGTTCTGCCTCGCTTGTTTCTGAGTACAGCTGCTGAGAAAAGTGGTGCACAGCTCCTGAAATCACAATGAGAATACCTGGAGACCCAACTGCTGCTGCTGGGAGAGCCCCACTGTCCCCAGGGCCAAGCTGTGCCCTGCATCCTGGTGGCACAGTGGGGGACCCCAGCCCTCACCCAGGCACAAGAAGGGCATTGAGCAGCCCAGGAGCCTCTGCCAGCACAGTCACTGCCTCCCGAGCATCCCTGCAGCTGCTGCGGTTGCCACGGTAACCGAGCATCTCTCTCTCTCTCTCTCTCTCTCTCTCTCTCTCTCTCTCTCTCTCTCTCTCTCTCTCTCTCTCTCTCTCTCTCTCTCTCTCTCTCTCTCTCTCTCTCTCTCTCTCTCTCTCTCTCTCTCTCTCTCTCTCTCCAGGCACCTTTAAGGAAAAATGTCCCTGTTCTGCAGCCACCACTCCATGGCACACAGCTGTCCCTGGACCTTCCACTCTTGGTTTCTGCCTCTATGCTCCCCAAGGCTGTGGGGCTCAGGTCCTGGTTCCCCAGAACGAAGCAGGCAGGACAGGGATGGTTGGCTCTGTTGCTTCTTTCTGCTGCTGCCAAAAGGTTCCTCCAGCTGAAAAAAAAACAAATAAACAAACAAACAACAACCAAAAGCAAGAGCAATGAGGCTCTAGTCATCTCTAGACCTAGGCAGTGTAGGTTTTGGGGGTTTGTTCTTAAAGCACTGTTTCCAGGCTGATGGCAGAAGCACCTTCAAGCTCAGCCAGCCACTGTCTCGCCACGCAGGGTCCCCTCCCCAAGCTCTGACAGCTGTCACAACCCTTGCAGAGGGTGAGCTGACAATCTCACAGAGGAAAGCAGCTCCTTTTGTAATCCACTCCTACAAACCACCTACCCTCCTGCCTGTTTTAGCCCTCCTTGTCCTAAATTACAAGCCCAGGAGACTGTGAGCATGCAGGAGTTGTAAGTATGGGATGATGTATCCTGCAAACAAGTCCCCAGCCAGCAGCTCTGCAGGAACACAGAATTCCTCCTTGCTCCTGCAGCAGCTGGGAAGGACCAGGAGGTGGCTTTTACCCCTATTAGAAGCATCCATCCACGTGCCATGACCTAGGGTTTCCTTGCCCCCCAGTATTCTGAGATCAGTGAAGCTCTGCACAGTGTGCCAGAGCGATGGGCAGCTTAAGAAGCACCGCTCCCACGTATTTCTAGCTGAACAAGCCCTTCACTCAGCCAGGGAGCAGGAAAGTAAAAGCAAGAAATAAGCTGAACACGCCCCAGAAGCTCTCATTATTCCCGGAGGGCTTGGCTGCATGCGGGAAGCAACTGAATGGCCACAGAGCTGGGGGTACCTGGCACTGAAAGCTCAGAGAGGAGGCAGGGGGAGGCGATTTCCCTTCTGTTATTGACATGCAAATCACCCCCGCAGTAACTCCCAGGTTTAATATATTTCCAGATTGCCTGGTGTGGAGTCACATTAGTCAAGTCTATGTGGCAGTTAAGTCCAAAAGGACTCTGATTAGAGTCAGCATTTCCACAGCAGCTTCAAGGACAGGCTGGAAATAAGTGCATAGCACCCACCTTGCTGACCCCCTGCAGCAGGAAACCCATGGCCATAGCAGGAGAGTCCCTCATTGGCAGAGAGGTCTGCGGGGCTCAGGGGCACATCCAGCCTAAGGGAAATGCATGGCTGCACCCCAGTTCCTGCCTGGGGACAGGACCAGAAGCATTCCTGCTACATTTGGATAAAGATTTCTGTGCCCCAAAGCCTTCCTCACTTCCAGACCAGAGATATTGCACAGCTGATTGGAAAGTGGCACTGACCACAAGTGCAATAATGAAAAAGATTTTCCTCCGCACAGATGGGATTCACAGAATCACAGAATCACAGAATGACCTGGGTTGGAGGGGACCTCAAGGATCATGTAGTTCCAACCCCCCTGCCTAGCAGGGCCACCAAACATACACCTTTACTAGATCAGGTTGCCCAGAGCCTCGTCCAACCTGGTCTTGAACACCTCCAAGGACGGGGCATCCACAACATCCCTGGGCAGCCTGTTCCAGGACCTAACCACCCTCCTAGTAAAAAACTTCCCCCTAACATCCAACCTAAATCTTCCCTCTTTTAACTTAAAACCATTTCCCCGTGTCCTGCTATTATCAGCCCTTATGAAGAGTTTACTCCCCTCCTGGGAGTAAGTTCCCTTCAGATATTGAAAGGCTGCAATGAGGTCGCCCCGCAACCTTCTCTTCTCCAGGCTGAACAAACCCAACTCCCTCAGCCTGTCCTCATAGGGGAGGTGCTCCAGCCCCCTGATCATCTTCGTGGCCCTCCTCTGGACCCTTTCCAAAATCTCCATGTCTTTTTTGTACTGAGGGCTCCACACCTGAACACAGTACTCCAGATGGGGCCTCACAAGAGCAGAGTAGAGAGGGACAATCACCTCCCTATCCCTGCTGACCACCCCTCTCCTGATGGAGCCCAGGATCCCATTTGCTTTCCGGGCTGCCAGAGCGCACTGCTGGCTCATGTTAAGTTTCTCATCTATCAGGACCCCTAGGTCTTTCTCTGCCGAGCTGCTCTCAAGGACAACTCCCCCCAGCCTGTACAGGTGCCTGGGGTTCTTCCGGCCCAAGTGCAAAACCTTGCACTTTGCCTTATTGAACCTCATTAGGTTCACCCGAGCCCAGCTTTCAAGCCTGTCAAGGTCCCTCTGAATGGCCTCCATTCCCTCCACCGTATCGACTGCACCACTCAGCTTGGTGTCATCAGCAAACTTGCTGAGGGTGCACTCCATTCCCTCATCGATGTCATTAATAAAGATGTTAAAGAGCACCGGTCCCAAGACAGACCCTTGAGGGACACCGCTCGTTACCGGCCTCCACCTGGACATAGAGCCATTGACCACCACCCTCTGTCTGCGGCCTTTCAACCAATTGCTTATCCATCTAGTTGTCCACCCGTCAAATCCACTTCCCTCCAGTTTGGAGATGAGGATGTGATGGGGGACCATGTCAAAGGCCTTGCTCAGGTCCAGGTAAATGACATCAGTTGCCTTCCCTTCGTCCACCAATGCCGTCACTCCATCATAGAAGGCCACAAGATTAGTTAAGCATGACCTTCCCCTGGTGAAGCCATGCTGGCTATCTAGGATCACGTGCTCGTTCTTTATGTGATCAAGCATATTGTCCAGGAGGATCTGTTCCATAATCTTCCCAGGCACGGAGGTGAGACTCACCGGCCTGTAGTTACCCGGGTCCTCCCTGCTCCCCTTCTTGTAAATGGGACTGACGTGACCCTTCCTCCAATCGTCCGGGACCTCACCTGACAGCCACGACTTCTCAAATATGATGGAGAGCGGCTCAGCAACCACCTCAGCCAGCTCCTTCAGGACCCTGGGATGCACGCCATCTGGCCCCATAGACTTATACTCATTCAGTCTAAGGAGGCACTCTCGGACTTGCTCAACCCTTACAGTGGGGAGGGATTTACCTCCTTGGTCCCCACATAGAGGTATGGGGGTGCAAGACTTAGGGACATGAAAAAGACTAGAATCCTGGCCACCAGTGAAGACCGAGGTGAAGAACTCATTCAGCACCTCAGCTTTCTCTTCATCTGTTGAAGCCATTTCTCCTTTTAAATTTACCAAAGTAGGTACGCCCGTTTTGGCCTGTCTCTTCTGGCCAATGTACCTGTAGAAGGTTTTCTTATTGTTTTTCACGTCCCTGGCCAAGTTCAGTTCTGCCTGCGCCTTGGCTTTCCTTATTCCTTCCTCTCTCTGAACTGCATCTCTCATTATACCCACACATTGCCTCGCCTGGGCCCTCCCTGTTCTGCACAGCTCCATCCCAGCTTTGCTAAAAATCCCACTGAGCTCAGCTGCCAGATCGCTTTGAAAGTTTTCCTTTTGTCCATTCATTCCCATTGCTGCAAACCAATCTGTCTGAGAAGCTCATTCCTTGTTATTCATTAGGAGCGCCAACAAAGCCCTCTGTTCCTGCACTCTCTCAGAGCTTTGTTTTCAGCTCTCCATTCAGCCTTGCGTTTGTGCTCCTTGGATGCTCGCACTAAAAGCTTAAATCACTCACAGCCCTGAGCCCTCTCGCTCAGTGTCTTTAGTTTGCAGCTAGAGTATTCTCGCTTTAGCTTTCTGCTCACCCTTCTATCTCCTCTTTAATTAAAAACCCCTTTGGTCTCTGAGCTGCTCGCTAGCACTTGAGCTGGGATGTGGTTTCTCTCTGCCATGCGAGCAGAGCAGCTGAGAATGTCACAACCGTTTTTCACAACAACCTTGCTTTGACCCGGGTTTGACAGCTTTACCACCAAGCATTTCATCTCTTACTTGCCCATCTGTTCATTGATTAAAATCCCACACTCCAATATGCAGCTCTGCCTCCACAGCCAGGAATTCCTCCCAACACCACGGCTCTCAGACAATGCCCTTTCCCCAGCAAAAGAAGAAAAAAAAAGCCAGCAGGAAGCCACGCTAACTGCCTAATGGAAACTGGGGGGATGCAGGATTGCTGCAAGGATCAGCCTTGCAGCTAACTGTGCAAGCTCCAGAAATAGGAGAGATCTGCACTGCCAGCATCAGGAGCAGATCACCCCCACACCTCCTTCGTGCACACAGTGGCAATTTTATCCTGGGACACACAGTGCCAAAAGGAAGCAAGAGCCGCGCTCTGTCTTAGAACATGAATTTTAATGATTGCTGCCTCTAAACGCTGCAGGTGTCAGGGTTCAGGAAGAAGGCTGCAACGCTGGGAGGCTTCTGTTGAGCAGCGAAATGAGTCAGTGCCACCTACCGGCTACGGGGATCTCACCTCTCCCGCATTCACCCAATTCGGCCTCAAGTTTTGTTATAAAAACTATCTTGGGTGGCATTTCCCATCACACCACGGCAGTGCTTCCAGCATCCACCTGCAATGGGCACAACCAGCGGCACCTCCTGGAGTGCCAGTTCCTCCTGGAGGTTCTCAAGTCCCCATCAGAGCCCCCCAGCTCCTGATAGGGCTGTGCTCAACCATATCAAGAGCTTTGAGGATGCTCCAGTGGCCAAACCTTTGCTCTGGGGCTATGGCTTCATCAGCTCCGTGCCCTTGCCCTTTCCTACAATCTTCTTTGGAACGTCCCTTTACTATCTCTGAAATAACCATAGATAATTGCAGTGCACTGTGTACACAGCAACCCAACAGCTCTAAGGCTGCTGAGAGGTGTCACAGCCTGGATGAGATGCCAGGCATTTCTGGCTAGCAGCACCACTCTCTTCTACAGCATCACATTTAACTGGTCGTCAGCTTCTAAATGCACTTCACAACCACTTGAAAAGGAAAATGCATCATCGCTCTGTAGTTAATTCTGTAATTAGGCTCCGGTGCCCTGGCACTGAAGAAAACACACATTTCTGTCACACCTTTCTCCTGAAGGGCTGCTGCGTTTGCTCAGCCCGCAGATACTAATTATCCCCCCCGTTTATCCTCCAGCACTAACAGGCTGCAGCAGTCGGAGGACACAGCAGTTGTGCTGCAGGAATTGCCCCGGGCTCCATTTGCTGCTGAGGGTCTCAGAGCCGAGCTGCTGTTGGTCTCTTTGCAGGAACGCTGGCTGAAATAAAATCACCAAGCTGCTTCTGTCAGTCCTGCTAAAAAACGACGAGCTCTTCAAAGAGCACAAAAAGGGCGGATTCTGCCTTTCTGAAAGCAAGGAAAGGCAGAAAGGCTGCTTGTAGCTCCTGCTCTGAGCTGCTTGTCCTCACACACTGCCCTGCCCCAGCATGGGCTGCAGCCGGCATCGCCCAGCCTCACAGTCCCAGCATCCTCCCCAAAGCACCAGGAGCTTCGGAGGGCACCCGGAGCCTGAGGAAAGCAAGCAGTGCCGCAGACCAAGGCCTGAAGAAGGCGATGGAGGCCGCAGTCCAGTCAATCCGCAGCCGTTGCCTAGCAACGCTAGAGCGGGCCACGCAGTTCTTAAATAGCAGGTGTCCCGCACCCTTGTCCGATGCCCGCTTTTCATTGGACAGCTCTCTTAAGATTGACGTGATCTCTATCCAATCGTCACCCTCCACGAGCCTCTCCCGTCCTGTAGGCGTGGCGCTACCCGGAAGACACCGCCGGAAGCGGTGCGCAGGAAGTGGGCGGAACGCGGTGGAGAAGGAAAGGCCGTCAGCACCAATGAGAAGCGAGAAGCCGCGAGGCTCATCCAATGGCAGAGCGCGGAGGGCGGGGACGCGAGGAGGCGGGGCAACCTGGATAGAACCGGCAAGAGGAGGCAGCCAAGGTGGGCAGGGGGCTGAGGGAGGGGAGATGGGGCCTGGGGGAAAAGTAGAGCAGGCAGTTGCGGGGAGATGGGGCCTGAGGGAAAAGTGGGGTCTGCGGGGAGATGGGGCCTGGGAGAGGCTAAGGCTTCGTGGGGGTGAAGCCTGAGGGCAGACTTGGGGAGATAGAGGCCTGAGGGGAGGCTGAGGACTGGGGTTCATGGAGATGGGGCCTGAGGGGAGGATAAAGGAATGGGGAGATAAGGAGAAGGGAAGGTACCTGCGCTGTGGGTTCTGGCTTCAGCTGTTCCTGTTTGCAGGCGGAGGCAGTACAAAAGGAGATGTCCCTCGCGTCCCCGCTGGAAGCAGGATGAATCTCATATCTATGGCGGCAGAGCCCGAGCTGAAATGGGTGGCCCTGTGGGTCCGCGTCAGGTGGGCAGCTGTACTTGTGCTGCTGCTGGGCTCCCTCCTGCTGCTGCTGCTGCCGCTGCCTGCTGTGGAGGAGAAGTGCCACGCGGTGCTCAGGGGGCTCTCCTTCCTGAGGAGTAGGCTGGGCACCGGCTATACGGGTGTCACCAGGTACACGGGACAAAGTACCGGGCTGAGCGTCACCTCACAGGGGCTGGAGCTGCTGGTGCTGAAGGGCAAGGCGTCCCCAGGTGAGTGTGTGCCCCACTGCTGTGCGACTCTTGGACTCTGTGATCTTAGAGGTCCTGAATGATGCTGTGATTCTAACCCCTTTGTGTCTGGGGGATGTGCATCCCTGCCAGAGCATGTCCTTGTATCTCCAATGGTAATGAACTCTCACTACCCCTCTCTGAGCTGTAAATTACCAAGAGGTCACTGTTGCCATCGCCAGGCAGCAGCCAGGCTGCATTCCATGGCTGGGTGCTGTGCAGGTGTTTCTGTAGTGCTGTGTCATCTCAGCTTATCCAGGTGCTTTGTGTGGTGAGATGTGATGAGGTAACTGGAACACTAGCAACCAACAGGCTGCAGTCACTGGCTTTAGTGGACAGGACATTCAATTGGAAAATATTCAGAGGAGTCATTATGATTCCAGCAGGGTATCATTCACATTACAGCTATTATTGCTGGGAAGATGTGCTATTAGCAGCTGTGGAGTCTGCTCTCAGCAAGGGAACTGGCATTACAGCAGAACGTACTCACAACTCTGTGTCCTCCCACACACAGCAGCCTGATAGCCAAAGCAAGCTTTGCTAGGATCAGAATCCTGCACCTGTACCTTGCTGCTTGCAGGCCCTGCCTGGCCCAGTTCCTGTCAGGAGCAGTTCTGCTGTGAGTGTGGCCTAAAGCCCTTGTGCTTGCAGCAGGAGTACAAGTTCTTTGCTGCAGGTCTTACAGAGAAGTTTTATTTAATTTCATCTCAGAGAACAGTGATAAGTCTCCAGAAGCTGTCGGTAGAATCCTGTGATCTGACTGCTCTTATTGTTGCATTTCAGAAGTGAAGTTAGAAGCCAAAGCAGCTCTGAACCAAGCCCTTGAAATGAAGCGCCAAGGAAAGCGAGAAAAAGCGCACAAACTCTTTGTATACGCCCTCAAAATGGATCCTGATTATGTGGATGCCCTGAATGAATTTGGCATTTTTTCTGAAGAGGAAAAAGACATTCTTCAAGCAGACTATTTGTACTCCAAAGCACTAACCCTCTCTCCCTGCAACGAAAAGGCTTTGATCAATCGGGACCGGACGTTGCCTTTAGTTGAAGAAATTGATCAGAGGTATTTTAGCATTATTGACAGCAAGGTTAAAAAAGTGATGGCGATCCCCAAAGGCAATTCTGCCCTGCGCCGAGTGATGGAGGAGTCCTACTATCACCACATCTACCACACGGTTGCTATTGAAGGGAACACTCTGACACTGTCAGAAATACGACACATCATCGAGACCAGATATGCTGTTCCTGGAAAAAGTTTAGTGGAGCAGAATGAGGTGATTGGCATGCATGCAGCTTTGAAATATGTCAATACCACACTGGTATCACGAATAGGATCCGTTACCATCACTGACATCCTGGAGATACACCGGAGAGTGCTGGGCTATGCTGACCCCGTAGAGGCGGGGCGGTTCAGGACTACGCAGGTGTTTGTAGGGCATCACATACCCCCCCACCCCCAGGAAGTTGGGAAACAGATGCAGGAGTTTGTGCAGTGGATTAACTCTGAAGATGCCATGAGTTTGCACCCTGTGGAATTTGCTGCGTTAGCCCATTACAAATTGGTTTACGTCCATCCTTTTACAGATGGCAACGGGAGGACCTCACGTTTGCTAATGAACCTCATCCTGATGCAGGCAGGCTACCCACCCATCACCATCCGCAAGGAGCAACGGGCAGAGTATTATCATGTCTTAGAAGTGGCCAACGAGGGTGATGTGAGGCCTTTCATACGATTTATAGCTAAGTGCACTGAGACAACGCTGGACATGTTGCTCATTGCCACCACGGAGTACTCTGTGGGCTTACCTGAAGCTGATGGCAGCAGTGCTGGATGCAAACAAACCATCCCTGTCAAGACCTGAAGGTTGTGGGCGTTGAGAAGGCAGGGAATACATGGGTGAACAGGAAGCCATGCTGCTCAGTATTTCTGCTGGGAAGAGACTTGACAGGAGGTGTCACTCTTTAGCATTTCATTTATTTAAAGTCTGTTACATTTGATTAAATTAATATAATTTATTTACATATATTATGCCAAGCTAAATTGTTGATGTTGACTGTGTGCTGTAACTTGCCTGTGCTACAGTAAGA
The DNA here is from genome assembly GCF_987193195.1 of Phasianus colchicus. Taxonomy (NCBI): domain Eukaryota; kingdom Metazoa; phylum Chordata; class Aves; order Galliformes; family Phasianidae; genus Phasianus; species Phasianus colchicus. Next base: position 6,922,005 of record NC_143453.1, on the reverse strand, counting down.
GGTGGGGAAAAACATCAGATGGGCTGAACAAACTGAAGTAGAAATAATTTCATTTTTCCATAAAATTAAGCATTGAGAAGCTGCTTCCATCACAGCCCTACACTAAGTCAGCAGCCTTGTCTTACCTTGTCATGGAGCTGCTAAGTGGGACAAAGCTTTAAAAGAGTTGTTGCTCTCATACTACCCCTTCATTCTTGTTCAGAACCCAAAGCCTTTGTAGTAACAGCATGCTCCCAGCTGCATTAAGCTGGCTTCCTCCTTCACTATGACACATTCAGCCTGAAAAGATGAGGAAGAAGGCTAGCTGCAGGGTGGCAGTCGCATTTCTCCCCTTCCATTTCTGCTTTCATAGTACTCTGCATATTTACTTTCAAGTTGCCTTTCCTAGGGTAATGTATGTGAAACGAATGGGAAGTGTTTGGTTTATGATTACAGTCCATGTGACAAACAAAACAAGAAATGCTCTCTGACTTGCTTCACGGAATAGCAAGGTGCTCTTGCTATGTCTTCACCAGGACAATTTTGTGCTGCTTCAGATTGTCCCCCCCCAGAAGGCAGGTCCCCTGGAAAACTGCAGCTGTCTGCAGGTTTCTGTTCAAGGTCTGAAAAGAGCTTGTTTCTGCTAAGCTGCAGGCAGAAGAGGTCATTCTGCATAGCCACAAGACTGCCTCTTATCTGCTGGGCTGTTTTGGTAAGAATTCATATAAGTGAGTTTGCCAGAAACTTAAGTTTCCTTCACGTACACAAGAGAACTTTTCGTAAGAGGTTTATTAACTACCAGGTCATGCTATTCCTGTGATAAATGCATAAAGAACCACCTAAGGCCTCTCCTTACAGCAGTCTGTTTGCACAGCACCTGGAAGCTGCCACCCAATTCAAAGCCTTTTTAAGGTAAAAGCAGTTGCAGTTAAACATTAAAAGGAGTTGCTCCCTATGCCCTACCTGCCAGTTGTATAAGTGCATAATTCCAGGTATCATAGATCCCAACACCTTCAAGCTCAGAAGACACAGAAGGAATGAAATCCTGTACTGTCCCAGGCCTATTTTTCTCCCCTCTAGCTCTTTTACCTTCAAGGTAGTTAGGATACATTTTATACAGCAAATAGACACCAAGACAAGACCAGGAATTACCTATACACTGTAGCACCAGCCTCTCCTCGTGTATTGATTACTGCTGACAGGGAATGTGAACAAGTGTTCTATTTTTACAAAGCATGCTTATTTTTGTAGTGCAATGTGAGTATAAAAGTATTCTGCACTTTAGAGCTCTGGAAAAAAAGATGTTCATTTTAGTAACAGATTAATAAAGTATTTTAATATTAAATCTGCAGTAAAATCAGAACTGCTCACAGCTCAGTTCCTGGAGTAGCAAGTTATTACAGCAAGTTCAATATTAGCAACTCAAGGAAACTCCATTAATCACTCCTGCTTTGTGCCTGCCTGACGTCAGGGTGAGGTAAGCATCTGGATATACCAGCCCCCCCCAAATTAAAGCTCCATATTAGATTGTTATTATATGCCACAAAGCAGACTGAGATCTCATGTTGCTGCTTCATACTGAGTGGTCAGCCCAAGCTCGTAGCACAGAAGCAGATGCACACTGTACTACAAACAAGCTCCACAGGAGGATTCAAGCCCTTGCTCTGTTACCCACACAACTATTTTACACAGCAAAAAACCTACAAAGCAAATCAAGTAAAGCCAAGTCAAACGAGCACAGAAAGTAAGCACTGAAAATAGTGTTTATTTGCAGCAGTGCTTATGTTGTACAAGTGAACTCGGTGCTGCTCTCCCCCTCACATTCAAACCCCACACGTGTTGACTTCCAGTTAGCAGCATTTTTAGATAAGCAGTAATATTTCTATCCAAGATCACGTACCAGGTTATTTTCAAGTCTGAGGTGATTACTGAAGTGGTTTCAAGATACTCATACTAAATGGAATGAACTACTTAAAGGTATGCAAGTGACACTGTATCTCAGCGCACCTGAGAGGTGAGGTACATCAGTATTAACTAGCTGCCATAGGATAAGTGCAATTCCAACACCCACATTTCAACAAAAGCAACGGTATTTATAGAAAACCTTTGAGAACTTGAGTTTAATAAACTGTGAAACTTCAGCGTGCACTTCACATTTGTACAAAACCATACAGAAACCACCTGCAAAAGATAGATGAACTAGCTAGCAAAAAAACTAACAAAAAAAATGGTCCTCAGCAAGAGCATGTACAGCTTTCATGGGGAAAAAATACCAGGTCAAAGTATTATCTCATGACACTTAAAAATAATCTGAATGTCTTTTACAAATACACAATATAAAAAACGGGTCAACTTGAACAGAACATTAACTGAATACATATGTATGTATATTGTGTATATACATATACACAGAAATGTATAGAAACTCTCCCAATACTAAAATAGGCCATTGTGGTGAAGTTACTAGCATTTGCCATCTAACTCTTAATGGAAGGAGATCAATGTGTGAACATGTTTCGGTGTAAAATGGGTCTGTCGTCAGAGAGAATGACTGCAATCACAATCTGAGCTTCTGACCAGTGGATCTCAACCAGGTTATGGCTAGGCCTTCACATTGCATCTCATTCATTAATGAAAGAGAAATATCTGTAAAGTATTCAGAAAACGGTGTGGCATCCAACCTGTACAGGAAATGTTTCCCCTCTCATTACCCTCAATATGAGGAATCACATAACGCCATTTTACCAGAACATAGTATAACTCTTTGCTCTTAAAAAACAGAGGAAAATGGATTTGTTCCATCCTACACTGATCTTAATGAATGCAGTAGTCCAGAACAGTATTTACATGTGATTGTGACTGGCGTTCTCTCCTTGCTAGCATAAGGACACAACATGGCTTCCATAAAGGCATTTCACATTTTACCAGCTCAGCTGATTGCTGACCATTTGCTCACTTGTTCAGTAGCATCTTGGCAAAATCAGCATTGGACATCTTTTTAGGCTCCTCAGTGCGTTCAGATGAAGTTGCTGGTGAATTCTGGACCATCCCATTCTCAGCCTTAGCCACAGGATTACTCTGGCGTTGCAATGCTCGAGGCATCATTGAAAGCTGTGTCCTTCCCTTTCCTCGCCTGGAAAGCAAAAAATGGCACTTAAAAACATCTTAATGCTCTATGAACATACTGTTTTAGCCTAGGGAAACAGAAAGGGCTTTGTTTGCTACAGGGAACACTCCTTAAATATTATTCTTGCCATTTGTTTCAGTAGTAAGCAGTGCAAAGCTTACACTGGATGCCCTTTGAAACAACATTCCTAAGTACTGACAGAAAAAACTGCCCAGCAGTTTCCAGAAGCTGAAGCTCCAAGTTTTATCTACAGGGCATATACAGTACAACAGCAATTGCAAGCAGCAAGAGCACTTGGGAGGAAGAAAGAGCAGCCTCAGAACTCATTGTGAACAGTCAGCTCTTTGGAACAAGAGGCTGTGGAAGTTAAAAGGGCTCAGGTATAAACATTAGACCACAGGATGTCCAACTCTTGGTCACTACAGTCCTATTTCTATTGCTAATGTAAAGAAGAAAAATCTGCTTTTCCAACAATCAATTATTATTATTATTATTTAGTACCTTTTAGATGTTCCCTCACATTCTAGAGGGAACTCCTATGTTTTTGCCTACAAAGAAACCCAATGTTTGCTTTCTAAGCACCACCAAGCTGTTTCCCTTGCCAGCACTCACGCTCCATAAATCTGCCGTGGTACTGCAAACTGGGAGGCTCTGCCTGCCTCAGCCTTGTCTGGCAGCTTTCGGAGAGGTGGGTTACTGATTGCCACCTTGATGACGTGTTCCTTAATTGTCAGGCCATCCATTTTCAGCACGGCTTGCGAGGCCTGGGCTTCATTTTCAAATTCCACATAGGCCAGGCCCTAAATTAGGAAAAAGGTAACCCACGTTAGTTTGAGTGCTTCTTCCTCTGTGTGACAGCTGGAATGGAAACCACTGTACAGAAAGTGGAGCTAAACACGGCCACAAATCCTAGTATTCTTTAAGACTAACTGAAGAGAAGTTCTTACCTATGCAAATCTATAACCTGCATTCTTTCTTCACATATAATTTGTGGAAAAGATATTTAAAAACAAGATCCCAATAAAATGTAATGAAGTACTGCCTCAGCAATAAGGCTTTTCTTCTAAATATACATTATACATACATCCAGGATAGATCTGATATTGGACAGATTTGCATCCACAGAGGGTGAAAACAACACACAAATCCATGCAGCCAGAACAGAAAGATCCACAAAAACTCTTCTGTGATTTTCCACTACCCTACAGTTTGCATCTACAGAAGGAAGCCCACTAACATAGGCCCACCTTAGTTTCACGGGGAGTAAAACCCACTCCAAGCAGCAAAAACACCACAAAGGCACTGCTTTTAAGAGACTGAAACTGCTGCCTCCAGAACGGAGACCGATGACAAAAGCCTTCTTTGCAGGAAACGAATCTGTGTTGCTTTCACAAGGTAACAGCTGCTAACCACCTGCTGCTGGTACACCTTAAGTAATGGTGTCTTGTTTCCAGCAGAGCAAAGGAAAAGGCCTCCCCTTGGCATCTGCTGTGCCAGGCTGCTACCAGGGAGTGCACTATAGCTGGGAGGCATCACCTTCCAGTTCTCTTATTGCTATTCTGAAGTTTCACTCAAACCCATATGCTGTGTTTTTGGATTACCCAGCTTCACAGGACTGGAAATACACCAGGATTCATATGCATTCAATTCTACAATATTTACTTGTGGTTTAAATAAAATCACAGCTCTCACAGCAGAGAACATGGACTACACAAGGCTTGGGATACCAAAAAAGAACTCTTTAGAAGATATGCACCAACAGGAACTGTCCTTCAAATATTAACAGAAGTTAAAAATCCAATTTAAAATACATGCACATCACCATCACCAGGATGGCACCTGTTGGAAGCCTGATATTCAGACAGGGCAGAGCTTTCAGGTGGAATTTTGGCAGAACAACCACTGCTTTAGTTCTTAGTTAACAAACCCCCATTTATTCCAGCATGGAAATAACACCTGTCAGAAAGGTGTCTCATTTCTCACTGAGAAATCTATTATTGCAGCAGGTGCTCTGAACAATCGCATCAAGAAACTGAAGATAGAGGAGGAAGGGAATCAGTTACAACAAGTGAACTCTATCCAGCCAATTACTTCAGAAACATGTTCTTTGCATGTCTACTAATGCCTCTTTTTTACTAAACTGAAAATGCTGTAGATAATTTTCCCCCCTCCCCATTTACATCACACACTTTTCTTAAGCAACTGAATAAGTATTTCAGAAAAAAAATCTCACTGTCCTCTTTTTCTTATCTGTTGGCATAAAACCACATTGCGTTGTATGAAGGTTGACAACAATAATTATTCAAGGCATTTGCATTAAGCTATAAGACCTACTTTTTGTATCCAGATCTTATGAAAAGTTTCTTTTTGAAGGATTTCATTGAAATTAAAAGTGCATTAATGATGCCCACCTTGGGTTTTCCAGCTCGGTTGGTGACCAGCCTAATGTCTTTCACATTCCCATGGGCTTTACATATATCTTCCAGCTCTTCCTTAGTGCAGGAAAATGGCAAACCAGATATAAACAGCTTGTGTTTCTCCAGTGTGGTACTATACCGGAACACCTGAAGAAATTAAAAGGCTGTTAGTCCTCAAATCAGTTAGAAACAAAGGGAATTTCAACCTATTATAAAATACTCAAGCGTTTGAGGTTATATTTCTGTGATTAAAAATAACAACAACCCATTAAAGCCATGAGCAGCACCTTGACAGATTGACAGTGATGCTCACTTAGGAAGCTGGTACATGGTACATCACACCATTAAGGTGCTCAGATTATTCAAAGAGTCACAGGAATCTGCTAACATCAATCCTAGTTTATGGCAAAATCACACAGTATACAAGAACTCCTAGAAAACGCTGAGACATTGCCATTCCCAATTAATACAAGATGAATTCACTAGATGCAAGAAGTCTGCAAGCAGAATGTTCTGCTAGCTTTCCAATGCGGTCCCACTGTTCAATTTATTCCTTATTCCAACATACTCAACATTGAAAGAATAAAAAGTTTACCTTGAAGTCTGGATTCTTGTTCTTGTCAACACAAGGAGAAACAAACATGGGTCTTCCCTCCACAACTTTACGATCCAGCCCAAGAGCCTGGAGAGCAGACTTCTCATCCTTGAACTCTACATAGCAGTAGCCCCGGAAAGTCCCCTTGTTGCTGAAAACTGGACGGATTTGTGCTACCTCCCCACAGCTCTCGAAGAGCTCTTTCAGTTTTACTTCAGGATCTGTCATGTTGTAGGAAAGGTTGCTGACAAAGACGGTAATGTTATCCTTACTGCTGTCATGCAGAACTTTTGGGACGTCTTTTCGGCTGGTGGATGGCTTTTCCTTCTGGTTTGTGGAATGATCTGGTTTCTCAGGCCCACTTCTTCCAAACAGCCCAGTTTCTAACTCCATGTCTTCTTCAAGAAGCAAACCATCACCATCTCCCTTATGTCTCTTGCTGGGTTGCTCTGCAGATGAATGGAATTGAAAGACTAAATAGAAAAGTTAACACCATTTCACTTCCCGCTCAAATTAATTTGTCCTCCATTACCCACATGGAATCTGGAAATAGCAAATATGAATGAAATCAAGAACATAATGACAGATCCCACAGACAAAACAGAAACCTCCCTCTGGTTCTTATTAATCGCTGATTACTTGACCAAGACAGCAAGGACTTAAGTGGAAGCACTTTTTCTATTTTTCAATCAGTTATGACGACTGACTCATGTTCTGTCTAAGAGGTTCTTTATTAAAAAAAATTGAGTATCTTAAAATCTCATTATCACCTTCCAAAAGACTGCTACACAACTGAGCAACCCAATTTAGACTGATGACTCTGCGTCATTTGATGAGTTGAATCGTTAAAAAAAATAAAAATCAACACATTATTTATCTGAAATAATAAACATCTTTTAAAATGTGTAATAGTTTTTTTTTAAACATTCACTTCTGGCCAAAAAAAACATTTAGTCTTTCTTTCACTTCATGACATAATGAAGATTTCCTTGGAAAAAGAGCACCTCCATCTTTAGGGCAGTGGTGACACCTCCCCATCTGCCTTTAACTGCAGGCAGACACCTGGTAACACCTGTGACCAAAAGATTGAAACTCATTTTTTTTTCTTTTACCTTCTTCCTCTTCTTGTCCCCATTCACCCTCATCATCATCATCTGCTTTGCGCTTTTCTCCAACCCTATTTTTTTTAGCCTTCTTGGAAGCTTTCTTTTCTGCTCGAGATTGTTTTCGTTGCTCAGCTTTCTCCTCCTCCTGCCTCGCCAGAGCAGCTTCTTTCTCAGCAGCCTAAGAACATGCAAGATTTTTTTAGGTGATTGCAGATTGCAGAACATTCTCATATGCTATTTTTTTCTGTTTGTTTTTTTTTTTCCTCACTCAACTTGGAAGGTTTTCCCCTAAGCTACATTACACAAACTAATAGGATTATCACTGAAAGCACATCTCAATTGTCTGCTCTTATAGCTTTCCTGGAGTGCTCACGTTATTCTTGTATTCATCCAAGTGCCAAAAGGTGAAATATAAAAAAACAGCATCAAAAAGAAGTTAATCACATTTTAAAATGAAAATCAATAGTTCTGAAGCTTTAAGACAATTTGGGCTTATCTATGTGAACCAACGTTAGAAATCTGACATTCATGGTTGATCAGCAGGTATTTCCAATAAACTGCTTATGTAGTTCACAGAGTTCTCACCTTTGCTCTCTGTTCATTAACACGAGCTAATCTGTTTTCTGTTTTCTGAACAGCTGCATCCCAGTCTTCCAACGTTCCTAAAAGATTAAAAAAAAAAAAAAAGCCTTGTACTCAGCCTTCCGATAAATTGGAAACACAATTCTAGAAAAATATGAATCACTGAGTTCTGCTATTATTCTATTATTCGTGACAATTCTAAATATAAATGAATAGCCTTCAAAGAAAACAAGATCTAAGCAGAGCAGAAACCTCCCATTTGTCATGCAACACTTCAGAAATGCATGGAAAAATCCAACCAATTTCAGCTGGCTCTCAATCGGTCTAGAGAAGGAAAAGAAGTTCTCTGTCTGTACACTGACTACACTGTAGAATGAAATGATGTGCAGTTTGTTACCTTCTATCCTTTCCAGTGTGAGCAGCACCTCGCAGACATGCTCTGGATAATCACTTGTGCACTGCACTGCTCGATGCAAAGCCTTCCTGCAGTGCTGGGTGTCACCATGAGCTCTACAGCGTAAAAAACACAGCAGTAAGGAGCCAATCCTCTACATGGTGATTGCAAAGCAGGACTGTTAACCACATTCTATGTAAATCCTTCCCCTCCATAACCAGCTAGCTCACACTATGCTTTGTTGCTGCAATGTTTCTAAAGTATACTCCATAGACATTCTCTGATATCCTCAAAAGCGTATCATAAACCTTTACGAAGTACATCTTTGCTGAGCACACCAGACTTATTTCAAACAGATGAGCAAATTAACAAAAGGTTACACACACACACACACACACACACACAATTCCCTTCAGCCAAGCTCTCACCTTTCCAGGTTATAATATTCCAGCCACATGTTAGCATATTTGGCATTCCCTTTAGTCATAATGTTGTCCCAGAGCTCTCTGGCCTTCTGCATGTTGTTACATAAGCGGGCCTGAAAAGCAGAACTCAACATGTTCAGTGCAGTTTAGGATTATTTGTTCAACACCACATCCCCCCCTGCCATCCCCATCATCTCCTCACCAAACAAACCAAAGAACCCCAAGAAACCCCAAAAACCCATGAACATAAAAACTAAACCCACCTAACTAAGCACACAAACCCAGCAAATAGAATTAAACACCTAAGGTCATCCTATCACTGAGTAACACCTTCTGTGTCCACCTGCTGTATCAGTCTCAGTTTCTGGATCCCACATAGAACTTCGTTTTGGTCATTATAAAGCATTGGATATAATTGTTTCTGAACTTTTCCTTCTGTCTTTATTCACTATTGTACCTAATACAGCATGCTGATACCAGTACTAGTTTGAAACTAGCTTATGTAGGCAGCACTAAATTAGGGAGAATTCAAGGCAATTTTCTGAGTTAAGTATTCAGCTCCAAGTCACCATGGCTAGCCTGCTGACCAAGGTACTTTCATGTCTGTACTGCAGCACAACCACAGCAGTATAGACATTCTAAAAGCCCTGGTGACTTTCTCTAATAGACTGCTGTCCTCCCCGGGACGTCCTGCCTCAAACCAGAGGCTATATTACGTGCAGGAATGGCAGAAGAAAGATTTACTCACTGAAGTTACAGAGACAAAATGAAAAGTACAAGAAGATTGCCTGCAATAGCTGGAATGCTTAAGGAGAAATTCCCTCTGGTCTAACAATTAAAATAGAACAGATAAAAGCATCACCTCAACCCTTGCCCAGTTCTGCATGATGGTGCAGGATGGATCTCCGCTTTCACTGAAGCCTGGAAAGAAAAATAGTGTTTGTGAATGGCTCCTGAAAAAACTATTCTGAACAAAGCAGGTGATACATTGGATGACTGAACTTACGCTCTTCTACTTCTTGTTTCAAATACTCCACAGCACGTGCAAATGCAGATCTCAGCTCTTCAAGTTCTTTACTTGAGTCTTTAGAGAAGAGAAGGAAATGCCTTAATATTACCATTTTCATTTCTCACCCCCTAAAACCTCTTCACTAACACCCATGCATGACTTTATCTTGTCAGGAAACGAAACAGGTACAAAACTCACTACTTCAGTAAAACTCACTACGTTCAAACTAAAGAAAAACAGCAACAGAATTTAACACAAGCAACAAAGCACATCAAGTAGCTAAAATATAAATCAGGGCATTTTTGTGACAGCACAATCTATTCTTTCAGCAAGGAACTGCTCTAAAATAGTTGATATTTTATAGACAGTAACTGGGGGAGAAAGTAGTTTTTGTGAGAGATACAAAGCTTGTGATTTTCTGTATGCTTGTTTTTAATAGAAGTTCTGTGCATCTGAAATAGTGGCAGTAAACAAATGTATATTCAAACATATTGTATATACCTTGTGTAAAATCCACCCTTCTTCTTAGGTAGTCAAGATACGCCTGCCAGATTTCTACATAGTCTGTTGCCTGAATAAAGCCTGCATTCAGAGCCTTTTCAAACATGTCTGAAAGAAATGGAGGGAAAAAGACCCACACAAACATGTATTTCCTTTTCCATTGTATTTCAAAGTATAGGACAAAGAAAATACAAGAAGTCCTGCACACAGTGAATTAGTTAAGAAATTCAATGTAAAGCCAGTTTAATTCAGCAGTGTTCAAAGTTAAAATGAAGCACTCGTTCAGAAGTGAAGCTGCTCTACCAACACAGCTGTGCCTTAGAAGCACACTACTGTAAATTTCATCAGTTTTAAGACTGCTACAGAAGGGTTGCAACGAATTCCACAGGTCACACATCATTTAGAGCATAGCAAGCAGTTCTGCGCTGTAAAGAAATTTTGTTGACATCATCTTTCCTTACCAGAAATAATGCAGTGATCAACTCCATGCCTCTCCATTGCCAAAAGATACTGAATCCAGAGCCCAACTGTCCAAGGGCAGTTCCTGACAGCACGGTCATGAGCAGACAAAACCAATTCTTTCACTTTCAGCTGCCGGTCCTGAGATAATCAAACACCAAAGGTTTAAGGTCCTCTTAGCCAAAAAGCCCACCCAAGATAAATATCAGCTTAAAAAACTAACACCTTAAAAAAATATATTTTATATTTGAAATTCTGAAGACAGGATTGGTATTTTAGATTCTATACACATAAGATCTCAGTGAATGTCCTCAAAACAGAAAGGAGAAGCAGAACAAACAATAACTCTGTGCCATGTTAAGTCTGGGGAAGACAAACAAAAACGCACAAGGAAAATAAACATCAAGATTTTTTTTTCCTTCCTTACCAAATACTGATTGTAGCGTGCCCAGAGGTCTGGTACAAGGCAGTTCTCAGCCAAAGCCCTCTCGTAGATCAACTGAATGCGAGCTGGATCACCAGCTTTCAGTTCAAAATCAATGTAAGCTTGGTATTCTGCTAGCTTCGGTGTTTCAGCACCTAGCTATAGGACATGAAAAATAAAAATCTTCTAAACAAAGCATGATTCAAACAGCTCAACTGACTCAGTAGGTCCTGCACAACATTTCAAACCTGAACTTGGCCTCTAAATATCAACAGCTCCATCAGTTTTAGTGCTAGGAACTACACTCCAGCTTTTGATTTAATTCTTAATTTTAAAGGAACGTATAAGTAACAACGTTACCAGCGCCTCTTCGTATGGTTTACACTTCTCCAATTGCTGTAGAGCTTTTTTGTAGTTCTTTATTGTTGTTTCTGGTATTGGATCTTCGGACCATTCCTCATACTCAGCATATGAAGCCTCCATATCTGTTAAAACAGACGCGAAATCCCATCACTAATGCACTCAACAGACTAAATAATCATAATTCAACCTCTGCTTGATTCTAGTGTGCTCATATTTCTGTTCAGTTTTATACCTTAACTGTCAGACTACCACATGATTAAAGGGTTCAGACACTTCAGCTTATAGGTGTAATATGAACAAAAACTCGGGACAAGTTGTTCAAAATCATTAGCTTTTACTTTACAAAACCAAAGTTGCAAGATTTTCCCAGGGCTTTAAAGAAGAAACAAACCTAGATTCTTTCAACGGGCAAATAAAGAAGTTTAAGACTTACACAACCTTTCTCCTGTATGCAGACAAAGAAGCAAGAAAAGGGATTTGAGGAGTTTCAAGTATGAAACTGATACAGGAGGACTATCAATCCAGCTGTCAGCATGTATTATTTACAAATCAGCCAACATTCTTACACAGTGAGCTTCTCAGCTGAATTCCTAGTTCCTAAGGGTCATGCTTTGTGCTAATTACTTGTACTTTAAGCAGACTGAATGACCTCAAACTATGCACCACAGAAACAGATAAACGAACAAACAGGAAATGTGCATCATTCCGGGGGCCCCAAAGACAGGCAAACATAACTGATTCATGAATACCCAAATACCACAGCTGCGATTTGTGTGGCTCTACTAAAAGAATAATCACAATTAATACCTACTTTGCCATAATACAGTTTCTCCATGCCAACTCCCCAAGCAACAGGCTCTCACCTAACAGTGGGATTCCCAGCTGGCGCCTGAACAGCGTGTGGATCCTCTCAAGCTGGCTGCAGAGCATCTGCTGCTGCTCAGGCGATGGAACGCTGCCAGGAGCTGGCTGCAAACAAAAGGATTGAAATTGAATCAGCTCCCTCAAGACTGAGCTGATGTACATGAGGGGGTATTGTTTATGGGTTGGGGATCTGGGCTCCAAATGACTACTACACGATCCTTGAAGAACATACATGGCCAACTTGCTGCTGTGAAAGCTAAAACTGAAAACTGCTAGAGTCAGAAGCTGATGAAAGTACAAAGCATTCCCCAGTGAAAGCAGACACACTGGGAAATGATAACCTGGAGAACAACAAACAGTGTGTGATCATGCCAATTCACAAACCTACAGATAGATTTTCAATAAATCCCTGCTTGCAGAGATGATTTAAGACTCCAGATTATTTTCTGTTTACAAGCAGAAGAGTATTCTGCCATTGCTCTTTTGCTTGGGCATTTTATTACTGATCAACTTCCACATCTTATGTAGCAAGCTACAGGGAAATAGAAATATTCACATTCTGGTCATCTCACAAAGTCTGATGTTTCAAAAAAGAGTGAAACAGTGAATAAATTCAACACTGAGATGCAAGACAGCCTAGAAAAGCAAACATGATTAATTACGGGCAAAAGCATTCACTGGAAAGAATAATAATGCTTAATAATGAAGCTACTTGTTCTTGTCAGTTCAAGCTACAGAAGCAGAGTAGTTTTGCATCTGGATATGAGATTTGATGAACATATTTTAACACACCTCCACTCTAACACCAAGTAAACACACAGAACATTTTTCCTAAACCAAACAGTCAGTCTCTACAGCCGAAAAGAAACAACTGAGTGACACCACAGCCTCTTTTCTCCAAGGAGACTGATGATGGAGCAGCATAAGACTTCAGAAGCTCCACCACAACTTCGTACTGACAGCAGCCCACCAGACCAGCCTTACCTGTGCTGTCTCCAGGATGGCATTCTCAAACTCACGGTATGCTTCCCACAGAGCTGTTCCTTTTGTCACGTGCAGTCCAACTGCTGTCAGTGCTCTCTCAAATATTGAGCGAACTTTCTCAATCCCTCCTTCCTGACCAATGCCACCGATTGAATACTGGGCATATTCCAGCCAAATTTCAGGACCTAAACAAAGTTATGAGAAAGAGGTGAGCTAACGTCCTTGAAAATAAAAAGCCATCTCAAATACTTATTAAAGACATAATCGTTTCCTTTGCTATTCAGTGTAGATCTTTAAACGGTTTTTAACTCCCATGCTTCAGAAAAAAAACACTCCATTCTAATATCCCTGTTACTGGGAGAAGAGACAATTCTAATATTTCTGCATTATGACATAATGAAAGAACTTTCCTCAAAAAAGAAAATCATAACCTGAAGGCAGCAAATTTTATAGCACATATTAACACATATTAAGAACTTACAGATGTAGTCTTTCACAGCTCTCTCAAACAGTTCATAAACTTTCTCTCGCTCTGAGATTTCAGAAGCCATTTTTATCTCATCCTTCAACCAATCCAGCCAAATTTCTGAAACCAAGAAGTTTAGAAGTCACCAATGCTTGGAAAAAAAACAAAAAACAACAACAAAAAAATCCCTCATTTTCAATTTTCTTTTTACATTTTTGGTTAGTTTTTAATAACAGGCTTAAAAATGGGGACAGAGACAATGGGGAGAAAAGAGCAATTTTAAGTCCCCACATCTACACACAATTAATTTAAATGAAAAGTTTGGTACTGATCTCTGGTGATCTCCATCATCACACTGGTGATGCTTACTCAGTGTCAGCTGCAAGGAGAAGCAGTTCTGTACCTTCAGTAAGTGGGAAGAGTTCACTCATTTTCTGCCGAGCTCTTCTGAGCTTCACCAGCTCTCCCTCCTGGCGGAGCAGCTTTATCAGATCCAAGTGGCAGTTGTAGTCAAAAGCATTGATGGAAAGCTTTAAAAATAAATAAAGTTTTTTAAAGGCACGCAGAAGTCAGAAAATATTTAGCAGAGCAGAACTTCACACTCTGTTTTGTGGCATGCAAATCCCCTCAGCAGTTCATAGCATCACTAAGGCTGGAAAAGATCAGTATGACCACCAAACCCCATCCCAGCCCACCCCCACCACACTCACTAACCATATCTCCAAGTGTCACATCTCCATGGTTCTTGAACACCTCCAGGGACGGTGATCCCACCAGCTCCTTGGGCAGCCTGTCTCAATGCCTGACTGCTCTTTCAGAGAAGCAATCTTTCCTAATACTCGACCAGAACCTCCCCTAGCACAACTTAAGGCCTTCACCTTTTGTCCCATGACTGTTACTGGGAGAAGAGACCAACCCTCATTCTGCTACAACCTCTTTTCAGGGGGTTGTGGAGAGCCGTCAGGTCTCCTCTGAGCATCCCCAGCTCCAGACTAAGCAATCCCAGCTCTTTCAGCCTCTCCCCAGAGAACTTGTACTCCAGATCCTTCACAGCTCTACTGCCATTCTCTGGACACACTCCAGGGCCTCGATGCCTTTCTTGTACCAAGTGACCCAGAACTGAACACAGCACTTGAGGTGCTTGGCCCTCACCAGGGCCGAGTACAGAGGGACAATCACCTCCCTGCTCAGATACACAGAATCACAGAACTGCAGGGGTCAGAAAAGACCTCTCAGGATCCCTCAGTGCAACCACCTCACAGCAGGTCACACAAAAAAAGTGTCCTGGTGGATTTTGAGCATCTTTAGGGAAAGAGACTGTACCACCTCCCTGGGCAGCTCATGTCAGGGCTCTGCCAACTTCACAGTGAAGAAGTTCTTTCTCATGCTCAGATGGAACTTCCTGGGTTCCAGTTTGTGCCCACTGCCCCTCGTCCTGTCGCTGGGCACGGCTGAGAAGAGCCTGGCCCCATCCTCCTGACTCCCATCCTGACAAGTGCTGCTCCCTCATCAGCCTTCCCTCCTGCAGGGCTCACCAGAGAGATGCTGCAGGCTCCAACCACCTCTGCAGCCCTCCCTGCGAGATCCCTTTTATAAAAGCCGAGCTTTAAAGTTCTGCACAAAGCCGAACTCACAGCCTCAAGAGCCCCCGGCTGCAGACAGCGCTGAGCAACACCCACAGAGCCCTCCTCAGCAAACGCGTTGTAACTCCTTCAAAACCAAGAAAGAGACCACCATCGGAGTTTATTTTCAACGTGTAAGAGCTGCTCACTGAGGCTCTCTCGCCCTCAAGCGAGGAATAAAAAGCGAATTAAAAGGATCAGCTCGCACTGCCGGCGCCCAAAGGTGACCGCATCACCTCCGGAGGCGTTTCCAGGGCTTCACGACCAAAGCAGGGCACGGCCGGGCCCCACCTGCTCCTCCAGCCGTTGGATCTCCGCCTCGTTCTCCTTCTCCTCATCCTCGCCGTCGCCCGACGAATCTGAGTCGCCCTCGTCCTCCGAATCGCCCCCTGACTCGGGGTCGCCCTCTGCCATGCGCTTCTCCTCCTCCGCCGCCGCCGCCGCCTCGGCTCCCGCCGCCGCCATCTTGTTGCAGCTCGCCTCGCTGCAGGCCGCGCTCCGCCAGCCGTCGGGGTTGGCCACAGCGCGCCTGTTCCAATACCGCACACTCCCCACAGCCGAGAGCGGTGAGAAGAAGAAAGAGAAACTCTCTCGGCAAGGCTCGGCGCTTCTCTGTGCCTCGCAGCTACGAAGAGCCGAGCAGCTCCGCGCGCTGCCCTTTGTAGTCTCGGCTGCGGCGCAGGCGGCGCCGCGGACACCTCAGGGCCTTGGCCGCCAGGGGTCCTTCGGGAGGGTTGGGGGTGCGCGCCGCTGCCAGGTGCGGGCAGACGCAAGATGGCGGCGCTGAGGGTGGCGGGGGCGGCGCTGCTGAGGCCCGGGCGGGGGGCGGCGGCGGGGGTGGGCTACCATAAGAAGGTGAGGGGCGGCGGGGAGGGCTGTGAGGAGCCGATAGTGGCCGTCGGAGACTCTTAGTGATGCGTTCATCTCGCAGGTGGTGGATCACTACGAGAACCCGCGCAACGTGGGCTCTCTCGATCGCAACGCAAAGAACGTGGGCACGGGCCTGGTAGGCGCCCCGGCCTGCGGCGACGTCATGAAGCTGCAGGTGAGGGGAGCCCGGGGTCCTGCTGCAAGGCCCCAACTCGCAGCTGTCTCCCATCCTATGGCTGTGACATAATTTCCCCGTCACGCCCCCTCGGACCATAAAGTCCCTCCCCAGGCCTTAAAATCCAAAGACCCCCTGCCCTAAAATCAGTCTCCTATCCCTGACTTTGTGGGTGGTTCCTGTGCTTTGTGGAGCTGAGCACCCCTCTGACGTTCCCACAGGTGGAAGTGGATGAGAACGGCCGCATCGTTGATGCTCGCTTCAAAACCTTTGGCTGTGGCTCTGCCATTGCCTCCAGCTCACTGGCAACAGAGTGGGTGAAAGGGAAAACGGTAAGGGCTTGGCTTGAGGGGTATGGTGGGGAGCAGTTACATATTCATACCTAGCCCTGGGATCAGGGAATGAAATGGGTCTAGGGAGGAACACTCAAGTGTTACGCATGCATAGAAGCTCAGAATGCAGTTTCATCCTTCCTGGCCTAACTTCTCAAGCAGCATTTGCCTTTTCTGGGAACCTCCAGTAAGCTGTGGAGGTTTCTGTGCTACCCGGCAATCAAAAATAGGTGATGAGCACTGATTCTGAAAGCACTTACATAGTGGAATGTCTTTCAATGACCTCCATGTTTTTGGCATTTTAACAAGTAGAATGCTTCTGTATTACAGTGGAAGGTAAACAGACCTAGAACGATCAGTGACAGTAGTGTGCTTTGGTTTATTAATAACTACTGCGTGCTGTGAGACACTCCTTATATTTCACAGAATCATAGAGGTTGAAAGGGACTTCTGAGTATCATCTAGTCCTCTGCTAAATGATGTTCCCTACAGCAGGTTGCATATTTGTTGCTTGGCAGGAGCAAAATAAAACAGGTATTGTCAGAAGGCTTTTATCATGCTAGAATGCTATCAGCATCCTTTACTGCCTTCTCAGAGTGTCAGTTTGGTTGGTTCCAGAGCTTTGAAGCACACTGGTAGCAAATGCCTTTAGCAGATGTGTGCATCATATGTATGTGTGTATGCAGAGTGACTGATGACTGTACCCTACCCATACATTTCAGGTTGATGAAGCATTGAAAATCAAGAACACAGATATTGCAAAAGAACTTTGCCTTCCTCCAGTCAAACTGCACTGCTCTAGTAAGTAAAGAACCAAACAAGTTTTTATTTGAGAGCACAGATGCTTTTGTGTGTTTTCCAAATAAAGTTTCTGCACACATAGCAGCTAAGGCTGACCCACAGTGGTGGGCATTGCTGGCTGCTTCTGCTTGTGCTGCATTCTTTGTTCTCAGTGACTTGTCATTGTTCTTGAAATGTCTGTAAATGACTGGTCTTGTAAAAGACATTGTTTTGTGCTTTTTTTTCCCCTAGTGCTGGCTGAGGATGCAATCAAGGCTGCCTTGGCTGACTACAAGTTGAAACAGGATCCAAAGAAAGGAGAGTCGGAGCAGAAAGCAAACTAATTCCTAAATGGACTGTAGAGGTTGTCCTCATTCCAGTTAAATTTGCAGTGCAATTATTCTAGCTATTAATAGAATCCTGTGCACTACTCAAGAAGCTGTAAAATACGCACAACTCAACGCACAATGTGTCACTGCTCATGTGTGTATAGCCACCCTGGTAGTGCTTAAATGACTGGAATGTGGGTATTTCAGCAGCCTTTGTCCTGTTGGGACTGGTTTTGAAATATTAGGAGTGAAAAACTGCTCCACTGCAGGGCTCCCCAGTAGCTTCTCAAGAGAGAGAGAATCCTGTTCCAGCATTGGAAGGGCTGCACTTTTTTCTTCTGGAAATGTATAGTTTTGCCTAATGTTTTACCGAGTTTGGTGGGAAACATTGCCTTGTTCTTTATGTAAGATCTGCAGGTCACTTTGTAAATCATTACAGTATAAATTTCGGGTGGTTTGGTCTGCAGCTGTGCTGGAGTTTGGTTTCACAATCTGTGACCTCTCACATGCTGTCTATCCCCTGCGTCATGCTACTCTCTGGGAGGAGCTGGGATGCTTCAGCAGGCACTAGAGGGCACTGACTGTGTGACTGTGGGAGATGAGCAAATAGCAGCTGCGGTTGGGTGCCAGGAAGCACAGACCCAGCAGCGTTGGCAGGTCTTGTTTGTGCTCATGTCCTCCAATAGCAAGAGAGTTAACGTTGGAGCATTTTTTAAAAGCGTTCAACCCTTCAATTTGCCAAATACTGTTAGAAGAGATTAAATGCACGCTGAGGATTCAAACCCAGAATGCAAATAGCTTAACTGGGATGTAATGCTGAGGGGAATCTCCCTGGAAGAGCAGGAGTCTGTACCGTCTGGGGGTGTCTTCTGATCTTCCCCCCTCCCCTCCAAAGCAGAGCTAGCAGTCACTGTTCTTGTTACTAAGCCAGGGACAGAAGGGATTCTTACCTGCTGCAGGAGCTGATTTTGGATGCTATTTCTGACAGCCTCTGTTGCCTTTAGTAGTTTTAGGGCTGGATTCTCTTCAGCTGTGGAAGGAAATTCAGAAACACAGCCTGGCAGATGTCTCACCTGAGCATCTTTCTGTGCACAGCTAAAGCTGCTTAAACTGCTTTGCTGGAGAGGTGAGTTGTGGAGAGAGCAGGGGTAATGCTCACCAAGTGGAGGATTTGCACACCCACTGCATGGACTGGGAGTGCGGGGCACAGCATCATTTCAAAACATAGGCGTTTTATGGCCGCACAGCATGGCTTACCCTCTGTTCTTCAGGCCACTGTGCTCCCCTGTGCCTCACACTGATGGCTATTTTCCGCAGGATATCACCACAGATCTTCAAATCAAAAGATAATACACTTGAAAAACATTCCCTGCTCTTACAGATTTAAAACATCCTCACCCCACACCCTGCCCTATCTTCCTTTCCAGTTCTCATACCTATGATGTTTCACAGCTGCATTAAAAACAATGTGTTTGAAAAATAAGTGGCTCGTTCTGGTTTCTGTCTGCAATGCAATGATTTTTTCAGTCCCCTAATCTGCCAAGCAGGACATGTGTTGTTGCTGCTGTGGTTTGTGGTCCCTCAGCTCAGCACCGCCCTGTGCCCATTGCCCATTCCTCCACATACTGCTGAGCTGCAGGCTGGATTCCAGCCCTCAGCGTTGCCCCTCCTGTAAGAAGGAATGTGCATCGTTCCCTAGGAGCAGCTGAGTGGTTTGCCAGTCTAAAAAAAAAAATAAAAAAAAAAATCAGGGAAACTTCAGCCACCCACGTGCACTTCGGGACAGAATGGGCTCCTTGTGCTCACAAGAGCCCCTCAGGCAAAAAGCAGGAGGGAGATAAAAAGCCAGCACTCGCTTTGTGCTGGGAAAGCATCTGGATGGCTGTGTTCCCACTTGCCTTGTGGTTGTTGCAGGGATCTGGTGGGGCTCTGCTGACCTCTCCACTGCCCCACAGAGCACTGAGGAATGAGGTGGGAATCTCAGCAGGTTGCTGTCACACCCCTGTTTGGGGGAATCCTTTGGTTTCCCTGCAAAATGCAGTCAGCTGGAGTCATGGGGATGCATAAGCATGGGGTTACATTGGTAGAAGGATGTAGGGATGCTGAGATGTGAATATAAAGACACACAGGGATGTGAGGTGTAAGGATAGGTGACAGCAGATATAGTTGCTTTAAACCAAGAAAGACAGTGGTCATAATCCAGTAATAAAGAAAAAATTGCTTACCCCTTTCCAAGAATCAGGGCTCATCAAACACGACAAAGGAGGCAATCTCCAGGTAGAGACGCTTTCCTTGTGGCTGCCAGCCCTTAAATGAGGTTAACCACGGGTGGACCCAGGGTTACACAGGTGAATTGCTTCCACCTGTGCTCCCAGGGCTGGCTACACCCTTTCACCAGGTGCTCAACCACTGTTTCAGCCCATGACCTAATACTTCCCATACATGAGGATACAGGAACGTGCTGCCTTCCTGGTACAGCAGACTTGCCTTCCATCAGCACTTCCTGCTGGAGGACAAAGCACATGGCTGAATTCTCAAAGCAAACCACGGTGAGATCAGGAAACAAGCCTGTGTACATCTCTCCAGAGAGGATCTCAGGCCAGAGCTCTGCACCCTGGCAAGGCAGCTCCATGCCCTCCCCACTCACACTGCTGTGTGACTGTAGATAACGGTTTCTGAGAATTGCACGCAGATTGTGCAAGTGATAACTGCGTCCCCTGGCTCTGAGGGTGTCACCAGCAGCAAGCATGCAGCTGTAGGGAGCGTAACTCTGGGAAGGATGTTGTTGTTATTTTCTAAACAAAATATTTTGCTGCCTGCTGCAGTGCAGAGCCTCCCCTGCCCATCCTGATGTCCCCAAGTACTGCCAGGGAAGGATGGCACTGAGCCCATGGCTTGCCTATCCTGACAGCTCAAGAAACACACATGAGAGGAAGAAATGTGCATAGTAAATGTCTTTATTCGTAGCAAAGGGGGTTAAGAAAATAAGGCAAAACTCCAGCTCCTCTCTGAGCTCCGTTCACTGTGCTTTCCGACGGGTCTGTGACATTCAGGGCATACAAACAAAAGGATGGGGGCATTGTCACTGCATCCTCTTCCCTCCTGCTAAGGTTGGCTAAGGTTTTCCCTTCTTTTTCTCACCAAAACAAGTCCAAAATGCCTCCAGTCTCCACAAAGCACTGCGGGGGAATGGGGGGGAGGAGGAGGGAAGGGGGAGTGTTGGAAGAGTGGGATGGGAGCAGCAAATCCCCCTCCCTGATCCAAGGGGTCTGCAATGTTTCCAGGCCACCATAGAAGGTCTGAACTACCAGTAGGTCATGAAGTCATGGGTCATGGCTCCTCCACGTCCCGTTGCCTGGGTGGGGGCCAGGATGCGATAATGAGCAAAAATAACATCTGCGAGAAAGCTGTGCAAGGACGGTGGGGAGACCCAGCCTGGGTTTTTCTCTTTATTTTTTGGGGAGATCCAAGGAAAGCACCCATGGAGAGAGCACAAGCGATGGGTTTAGCTGCACTGAGCTCCACAACAGCCCGAAGTGCAGCTCAAAAATGGCCTCTCGTGGCTGCGTGGGGTCAGGGGGAGGTAAAGGAAGGGGAGTGGGGCTTCATCGGGGCTTCCTCGAGCCTCCACGTTCAGGTGGGAGGTGAGCAGGGCCGCCAGGAGCCCGGCTCCTAGTCCATGGTTGGCACTAGGTGCTGGGAGAGCCATCTTGGGCCTCCTTGCCCTCTGCGCTCGTTGCCTCTGACCCCACTCCTTCAGCATCTTGATTCAGGGGATGGGGCTCAATGGGATGCTCGCTGCCTTCTTCCACCCCACCCTCGTGCTCTCCCTGGGCACCGGCCCCGTTGGTCAACGGCACTTTATTGGGAGATTTGAGGTTCTGGGCTGCAGCCAAGATGTCAGCCTGCAGCTGTCGGCCACAGTCCAGGGGCTCCTCAGCGTCGGGGTCTGGAGCTTTCTCAGGCACCTCGCTGAAGTCCCGAGGCCCTCCGGTCTTATCCCGTTGGTCCACGTACTTCTTTTTGGGGAAGGAGGACGGATAGTAGGCTGAGGCCTTGTGCTTCTGCCGCACGATGACGGCGGCGCAGATGATGAAGAGCAAGACGAAGGCCAACGAACCCACCACCACCACCAGCAGCATGTACTCCTTGAAGAAATCCACCAACCCATCCAAGACGTTGCCCGGCGCCAAGCTGTTGGTGATGGCTGTCCCCACTGCGTCCCCCACTGTGGGGCCGCTTCCCGGCGTCACGGGTTGGGCGGGGGGCACGGCAGAGGCTTCCTCTCCATCCCCACTGCCAACACTGGGCTCGTGGAACACAGCCACGTGCCGTGGGGCTGCCGAGTGCACTAGGGCCACCAGAAACACCAACAGAAGGCACGCGGGCAGCTGCACCGCCATCGCCCTGCAGAGAGCAGGGGGACAGCAAAATGTTAGGGCTTACTGGGGGAAAAACCCAAACCCTAAGCAAAGACTGCGTCACGTTGACCCCAACCCAAGCAGTGCATCGACCCCCAGCCACACGCAGCTAAAATTCTTCAAGAAAAGCAAAAATGGGCTTTGGTTTGCTCGCTGCAATGGTGGTGAGGATAAGCAAAGTTTGTGTTTGTTTTGCAAAGAGGCGCTGTAAAAATAGATGGAAAGCAGCCCAACGCGATTGCTCAAGTCATGGGGACGCTGCGTGCGCGACGAGGTGACCAGGGTGAGAGCCAAGAGCTGGCTGCAGGCTGCCTTCGTCTGGTTTGAAAATTCCTGAAAATTGAGGTTTCCAAGTGGAAACTCTGACACAGATGGAGCCGCCGCATTTCCCAACGCTCGTCCCGGCGCTGAACACTCCAAACGGTTCCCAGTCTGAGCTCAGCTATAAATAGGCTGGCAGGAGCTCAACTGGTACCGGACACAGCACATCCCCCCAGGCCCATCTCCCATCCTTACACCCCCAAATCCCAATCAGCTTGGGGTTTTCTCCCCCAGCCTCAGCCTCCAGCCGGAGCTCTTGGCGCTCCAGCTCTCTCTGGCTGCAGAAATCTGGTTTGCATTAAAGCAGCGCGTGCACAGGGTGGGAGGTGGCCCTGCAATCCCTGCTGGGAGTTTGGGGGATGCAGTTTCAGGATTGGGGCACGCTCCCATGTCCCAGGAATGTGACTTTGTTTGCAAAAGTAGCCAGCAGTTGTAGAGTCAATACACGAAACCCAAATGGGTGACCATTGCCATCCCATTGTCCCCATCCCCACCATGTGGCCCCATTCCTGGCTTTGCCACACCAACGCAGACACAACTCTGCTTTTCTGCAGCTCAAGAATTTGGAGATTTCGGTGCTGTGCAGACATGCTATCCTCCAAAGCATACAGACAGCTGCGGCCCCATCCTGCACCCCAAAAGCCATCAAGCCACCCAAAAATTGGAGTTTGAGCAGAAAAGAGAGCACAAAGCATTAGAAAGTGGGAGCTTTGGGGAGAGCAGACTCCATGCAACAGACTCGGGGTTCAGTTGCTCACCTCACCGGCACTGCGTGTCTGTCCCGCGCTCCTCTGCCTGTCTGCACCGAGCCCTGGTCCTGTTCCCTCCTCCTCCTCCTCCTTCTCTTCCTCCTCCTCCTTCACCCGCTGTAGCCCTGAGCTCACTGGCTGTGTGCGCAGCAGACCAGCTTGTTCTCATTAGGGCCGTGTTGGGGAGGGAGCAGGGGGAGGCTGGAGAGGGACAGGCGGCCCCCAGCCCACTATGGCTCCCTCCCAGTGGGGCGGCCCCGGGCTGGGGGCTGCTCAATGAAGGGGGTCACCTTCCCCACACTCCTTTTTGGGATGCAAGTGGGGAAAGGGGGTGTGAGGAGGGGGTTGTAGCAAGGGATGGAGGAAACAGTGTGGTTCCTTCAGGGCTTTGTGCAGCCCCAAGATGTGAGCTTTGCCCCCACGCAGTTCCCTTTGGCTGCAACCCAACCTGGGGCTGGATCCCATCCCTGTAAACCTAAGCCTTGCCATGATGTGGGCTCAGGACACATGATCCTGTAAAGCATGATCATGCATCTGCCCTGGGACAAAGGGGATCAAAACTATATACAGGGCACTGCTCACATGCCCCATCCATCCTATCCATCCCATCCACCCCATCAGTCCCATCCCATTCATCCCCCCATCCCATCCACCTCATTCACCCCCTCCATCACCTCCAGCCCATTCACCCATCCACCCCATCCACCCTGTCTGCCACCAGGCACACCAAAGATGTCCTTTCTGCCACCCCCTTTCAGCTTTGGTCTTTTCCTGGAGGCCAGACTCACAAAGTTCCCATCATCCCATGGCAGAGCAATGTCCCCAGCGTAGGGAGAGCTGGGTGGTGTCACCCTGAGATCCATAGGGGTAAGGATGGGGATGGGGACCAAGACAGGGACAGGGATGGGGAGGGTTTGGGGCTTAATTCCCTGACACTTTTGGTGTCTCTCAGTGTGGCCTTGAGGTGCAGAAACAGCTCCAGAATGAGGGCATCACCCATCCCACCCTCTCAGCCCCTCATCCCCTCCGTTGCAGCCCAAGGAACTCAAGCAGTGACCTCATCCCCTTGCTATTTGCATCCCGCCTCCCTGGGGACCCTGCCAGAATCCCCCTAAGAAGCCACTGCTTTGGGACCGCAGGGTGGGGGATGAGGGTGGGCGTCTCTGTTTCTGTCCCTGTCCCCATTTCCATCCCCGACAGTTCAGGTTTCACCCGGCGTCACCCCCCTGCTCCCAGAAATAACGCATCAGTCCGTCTGCCTGCAGCCCGCCGGCTGCTCACAGCTGCTGCTTATCCCGACCTTAAATTATCTGAAAATCCTAAAAGGGAGCGGAGAGCCTGGGATGGAGCCAGGGCCCCGCATACGTGCCATGTGTCCCCATTCCTTGTCTCAAAGACCATGGGGCCGTGATGAGATTTCGAATAAAGCAGCACTGGGGAGCACTGAACCACTGTTCCTGTCTGCAAAGAACACAATTTGGGGTGGCCCCTCTGCCAGCATCCACCGACCATTACGATGCTGTTTTTGGGGACTGGGCAGGGCAGCACCGCCTGGGCTGTGCTGTGTAATTTGGGGCAGATGAAAGGTGGGGGCCCACAGGGCTCGGCTCAGCACAGCCCCGAGCCCAACCAGCAATTTGGGAAATTTTGGCCTTGCTCTGCTTGTAATTTGCTCCGTTGGGTTTGCTCTTTGCTGTGGCAGCAAAATAGCTGGGGGGGGGGGGGAACCTCGTCCTGCAGGGCTGCACCACAGCGTGCGTGGCCGTGTGGGCAGCACAGCAGTGAGCCACATAGCAGCCTGCACAGCACAGCACTGTGTTCTGCCCAGCATTGTGCACAGCCGCTGCATCCCAAGCACGGATCTGCCCTTAGAGCCAACCTGGCCACTGCCCTGTTTTGTGGCTCAAGGCACGGGGACATCCCATCCTATACCGTGTCCCTAGGAAGGAGCGTGGCACCACATCCATCTGTTGGCAGACAGCTGTCATTATGGAAGAGCAGCTGTGGGGTGGCCCCACCACGCCATCCCTGCTGCACCGGCCCTGCAGCCTCACCGTAAACATTTACATTGAGCGAGGTGGAAAATATTCAAAGCAGAGCGTGAATGTAAACACATTCGGAGGCCAGGGCGGGAGTGGGATGGCCACTCCTCTGCTTTCGAGGCATGGATGCATTGGGGCACAGCACTTGGGGAGGGGCTTCGCTGCCCAAATGCAGCTGCAAACGGTGATGTGAGCAGGGTGCTGGGGACATGGGGACACAGAGGGGGAAGAGGGCTGGGGATGGTGGGGGCAGGATGCTGAGCTGGGACAGGGATGGGGAGATTGGGGATGGAGACATTGGGGATGGTGATGTTGAGACTGGAGGAGCAGGGATGGCGATGCTGTGCCCAAATGGCACATGGATGGGGACGCAAGGATGTGCCCATGGAGGACCAGGATGGTGACATAGGGACACAGCCCTGTGGTGGGACAGGGACGTAAGCTATTCCTGCTCCCTTGAGTGGCTCCTCCAAGGCAGAGCACAGAGAAGAGGTTGGGTTGGTGACTCTAGGGATGGCCGACACCTCCCCACTGGGACAAGGTGGGACCAGCATGGTCCCAGAGTCTTCTTCTCCCCCTGGACAGAAGGCCAAGAGCCCACAGCCACCACCTATGAGTGTGAGACATCGGCCAGCAGCACCCCACCAGCCCCACTGCCATCCCCTGGCCCCATTGCATTTGACCACAGGCAGGAACATGTTAAGCCACAAACACACCCGCTGCAGCACCACCACCCTTTCCACCCTCAGCATGAGCTTGGGAACCCTGGGGTCACCATCTCCATACGCTCTGCACCCTGAGAAGGTTTCGTTTCTGCTGCTGCCATCAGAGGAGGATGGAGAAGCGAAATTTCGGGATGGGGATGTGGGTAGGTACCAAGAGATCACCGCATCTGTGTAGCAGAGGCATTTTAATGGAGTGGATGAGTCTTTTCCATACAGTTCCAAGGGGGACACGGGTGGCACCAGGGATGGACCCCACGCCGTTCCATCACCACGATGCTTCAGGAATGCTCCGGTAGAAAGCTGCTGAGCGTCAGGTTGTCACCATCAGCTTCAGAGCTGGCATCGACCAGCAGCCTGTGACGCACGGGGATGCCACGCCGAGGACCATTGTTGGCAGCACATTCACTGTCAGGCAGCAGGGAGGAAATACAAATCATCTCGGTGGGGCCGAGCTGCCGACGAGCCGTCCTCACCCGCCGCCAAAGCAAGGTGCCCAGCACTGCTGTGCACACCATGAAGAGCCCAGCCACCAGTGCCAGCAGCAGGATGGCCAGCAGGCACTTGTTCATCAGCGAGCTGCTGTCCCACAGGTCATCAGAGGTGTCCGATGTTGTGGTCCCCCGTGGTTTCGTGGACAAAGGTGTTGTGTTCATCTCCCATGGAGGGTGAGAGGCAGATTTTTTGGAAAATGTGGTGGTGGGGAGAAGAGTTGAGCCTGGCTCCGTGGAGATGTCCATGTCACTAGTCATGGTCCCATCCGTGCCGTGCCCTGTGGATTCCATGAGCTGGTTGGGCACAACGGTGCTGCCACTCTGGGGTGCTGTGTCGGGTGCTGTCTCAGGAGAGTCGGTCTCATCCGAAGGATCCACTGTGGTGACCACCAAGGCTTTGGCTTGGCTGGTGCTGTCATTCACCTTTGGTGGCAGCTCCGTGCCCAAAGGCACAGTGACCTCAGGGGTGTTGGTCTCAGTCAATGGATTCGCTGTGGTGACCGGCGAAGCCTTGGCTTGCCTGGGAGTGTTGCCTGGCTGTTGTGGTGGCTTTGTGCCCAACAGCTGGGTCTGGGGGGAATCGGTCTTATCTAAGGAATCGACCGTGGTCAGCACCAAGGCCTGGCTGGAGGTGTTGTCCGCCTCCATGTCCAGCAGTGCACGAGGCTCAGGGGAATCATCCATCTGACCTGTTGTGGTGACCACCAAAAGTTTGGGCTGCCCAGTGGTGTTGCCCAGCTCCACGCCCATCAGCACGTTATGCCCAGGGGATGCAGTCTCATTGCTAACAGGCGTCACAGTGGTGCTATGGGGTCCAGCATCAGCTCTTCTTCTGCGGGAGGGCAGTGGGGGCTCAGCCGGGATCTGCTCTGCTGCCCCCCAGACCCACTGCAGGCTCTGCTCCGTGGGCCGTGGCCTGCAGTCCTGCAGGGTGCTGAGCAGCAATGCCAGCAGCATGGTGTAGCCCAGTGCCATGGGACCTGGGGAGGACAGAGGGGGTGGGTGAAACGAGGCCCCTCCATCTGAGCAAAGAGAGTTTGCAAAGGGAAGTGGAGAGGCTGGAAATGGGAAACGAGCCGTGATGGAGACGGCCGTTGTGAGAAGAGTGGGTGCAGGAGGGCTGCCTGAGTGGAAATGAAAGCATGGGGATGGTACAGGCTGCAGATTGAGAACCCCCCAGTGCCTTCCTCCCCCTCCGTGCTGCCAACATAATGCCAGGGCCATCCACTCAGAGCAGGATTAAAGTCATCCAAGCCCACCGAGCACTCAGCAGTCCCCAAACAGCTCACACATCCAGCCCCAGAACTGCCCCACATCCGCCCTCCTCACACCCCAGTTAGCAGCATGGGGAAGAGGTTGGCAGCCCCTGCGGACCACACCAAGCATCCCCTGGGCACCCTGCTCCATCCCCATGGATTTTGAGGCTCACCTGTGCCGGGGGATGCTGCAGGACCCCGAGCTGCAGCACTGGTGGCTGTCGCTGCTGAGGTCCCAACCCCAGGGGCGTCGTGGGCTGCGCTCCGCCTGCAACTCCCCAGTGAGGCAGGCAGGAAATGTGGCTGCGGTTTTGGAGCCCTGCAAGAGGAGGACGTGACGCTGACACCGGAGGCCAGGGGGCTGCGTGCACCCAGAAATCGGCCTCCGGCTCCTCTACCAGGATGATGATCCCGTGGCTATTCCACTACCCTGCATCTCCAAGCCTGCACGCTGGGGCTTGTGCTGAAAGCACAAGTGAAAGCAGAAGTGATGGGAAAGGCAGTCCTAAAGCTGGCAGCACCCATGGTACGGTGCAGGCACAGATCCCTGAGAGCTGACTTGATGGGATGACACAGGGGACCCCAGCGGGGAAAGGAGGAGGGCAGGGGCTTGGCTCTATGCATTCACAGAGCCCCCACACCTAAACGCTTCTCCTTGCACCCACCCAGGGCAGCACTCAGGCTCTCAGAGCACAGGGATGCTGAGGAGGAACCCGCCCTGACCGCAAGCACCGGCACAGCAGCGCGCAGGAGCTGCACCCGCAGGAAGGGTGCTGCAAGAGCACATCCGCAGCACACACCCTGCATCCATAAACAACCCCACTGCAGCCCTCTGTCCCAACACAGGGTGCAGTGCTCAGCTGCACCCACACCAAAGCTTCTGGGGAACCCATGGGACAGAGGTAGAGCATCACTGGGACAAGGTCAGGGCATGCACAGGCTGCAAGGGAACATCTGCAGACAGCATCCCCATCTTGCCTTCTCAGCAGCCCGCAGCTGTGCTTGCAGGGGAACCACCATCCCTTGCGGCCAGAATGGGCAGAATGCAGAGTCCCAGAAGAGGGGTGGCTCAGCCCACCATTGGGTTTCCATTGCTGCGGTTACCCCGTGCTGCCATCATTCATCAGAACCCCAACCCTGCAGCCCCCACACCTGCCTGGGACCAGCTTCAAGAGGGGAACTGGGCACGGCTGATGACATTCCCCACCCCCACACCTTCCTGAGCACCCAGGCCTGGCAAGAACACGGTCAAAGAACAAACCAAGAGAAGGAAGTTTGTAATCAATGACTTTTTATCTCTTGAAAATGGAAGCAAATATTTGGACAGATAACTATGGCCGCTCTATAAGAGCGCATCTTTCAGGACGTCGCTGGTTCTCTTCTGGGATATCGCGGCTACAAAAAGCTTCAGGCACTGACTCTGGCTGAGCCTGGCGAGGCATCATCAGTTCATTTAAATAAAGCACAAGCTATAAGCTCACAGCCACGGCGGCCATTCCTCAAACCTCCACGGCACACCAACCCCATCTGGGCACCTCCATCCAGCGGTTTGGAAACTTATTTCCCTCCAATTAGAAAAAGAAAAATAAAACAAAAGTTCTCCCCAAGCACACAACCACCCTGAAGTCACACAAATCAACACAGAGATCACCGTTTCGGGGGGAGCGGAACGTTTGGTTTTGACTTCCCAAAAGTAAAGACATATCAGCTCAGCCATATACTGCGGCACAGAAACGTCACCAAACGGCCCCAGGAGGGCTGTGACACGGCCCCAGCGGTCACCCACACCCCCACCTAAAAACACTTTGAGGAAGCTTTCATGCTATGGGATCGTAACACATTCTCTGCCTCTCGCATCCCATCCTTGTGCTTCTCTGCTATTTCTCCTAGCTGTCCCCATTCTCACCAACACAGACATCCCTCCAGCACAGAGAATCCTTAACAGGTAAGGAGTGAACATGCAAACACTGGAAAAAGGAAAAACCCCAAAAACCAACCTCATGGGGGATTTGAGGCTTTCTAGCTAACCTAATGGAAAAAGGGATCAGCCTGGATGAAGGGATGCACCCTGCTGCTGCTCTGAGCACACACACAGGCACGCACACATGCTGCAGCCGTGCTGGATGAAGGACTAGAGCACAGCTGGGAAGGGACTGGGGGCTCATCAGCTGCTGACTGCTTCCCATATGTCACTCTGACCCCAACAGGTTTGCTCACGTTGGGTTTGATAAAGGATGCTGGGCACTGCATGTGGGCTGCACCAATACAGCAAAGCCTGAGGGCTGGCAGAGTTTGGCTGGGCAGCATCATCCTGGGCACATCTATGGGAATTCCTATGGCCAGATACAGAGCCAAGAACACCCCTATCCCATGCCCAGGCATCCTGCTGGCAGTGCAGACCTCATGTGAGCAGCAGAAACCCAGCAAGGAGCTTGGCATGTCTTGCACCTTTCAGCTGAGGACCTCAAAGAGGAGGAAGGTTGCTGATCTCATCCAGGAAGAAACCATTTCCTGCAAAGTTTTAAGGCAGGGATGATAGAGGGGAGGAAAAAAGATCAACAACAGTCAGAGGCGTTTTGTTTCTGAGATCCATCATGAAAGTTGCCCAGCTGCTCCTAACATTGCTTTGGAAGCAGAGTCCAAATTTCTATCATCAGCACTACAGTTTGGGACAAAGAATTGCAAAGTCACAGCTTTTAAAGGCTTCTGAAAGCAATTAATGTGCAGGCATACATTTACAGCCATGCACACAGCACAGGAGCTGGCTGCACGTGTAGCCTGCAGGCTGCTGACACCTTAAGCTTTGTGCCCCATCAACACAACACCACTGCCTGCACGGAGGTCACTTCTGCCTTAAAACAAAACCTGGCAATGAGCACACGTCCATTTGGACACAGCTGGGATGGTCCCAAACTCTTTTCCAAGGGCAGCACGGCGCTGGTTCAGAAGTCCTGCAGGGTGTACAAAGGAGAAGAGGCATTGTGGCACGGATCACTTCGTTCAGAACGATATATATATTTTTCAACCATGATCAGAAGGCATTAGGAAGGCATGAAAGTCACCTCTGAGGGGCTCAGCAGCAGCCACACCGTGAGGGAAGCCGATCTGATTGTTCAACATTGAAGATTTATACAAAATAGCTTCAGTTCCGATCTCTAAACAGTATAAACACCCCCATACACGCACGCGCACACACACACAGTGCTGTCCCTTTAAATTTAGAACACAAATACTGCAAAGTGGCAAATAAAATTTTAAAAAAAAAGCGACTTTTTTTTTTTCTCTTTTCTCTTTTTCTTTTTTTTTTTTTTGGCAACTTTAAAAAAAAAAAAAAATGGTTACGAACAATGTGGCATTGGTCCCTACATCTAGAAAAGATATTTGGGCACAACATTGAAAGAGTCAGAATGGGTTTCTTTTCAAGAATTCATAACATCTGTGAAAAAAAAAAAAATAAAGACTGTAAAAGTAGCACTTATTCTCGTTGAATTGTTTGACACAGTCACATAAATTCATTAAAACATCAGGAAAAAAAAAATTCTTTCACTAAAAAGCTTGGCTTTAATCATCGGCTCTCGTTGACGTGAATTTGGGAGAACAGGAAAGCTCGTACTGGAATGCTGCACGCTGCTGCTGGCCAAACTGGGGAACTGGAATGTGTTGGGCTGGCAGCGCCCGCCAGCCCCGCTCAGTCTGCAATCTTCGCCATCTGCTGTTCCAGCTTGGAAATGCGCTCGTCTTGGTTGGTGATGGT
The DNA here is from genome assembly GCF_987193195.1 of Phasianus colchicus. NCBI lineage: Eukaryota > Metazoa > Chordata > Aves > Galliformes > Phasianidae > Phasianus > Phasianus colchicus. The sequence goes on along the minus strand of NC_143453.1, from coordinate 6,890,443 downwards.
GTCTTTTATGGATTTCAGCTCTTTCAAAATCTCATCCAATTTGGCTTCGTTTTGCTGGAAGGAAAGACACAGCATACATTCATTACGAGATGGCAGGATTCGGTCCTGCAGAATTAAGTTGTTAAAGCAAAGGGACTTCTCTGGATGGGAGCCCTGCAAGGCTCAAGCATGCTGAACTCCCATCATGGAATCGTTAAGGTTGGAAAAGACCTCTGAGATCATCGAGTCCAACCATCAGCCCACTCATGCTGCTCACCACATCCCTAATGCAAACCCTCCTTGCAGACAGCAGCCTGACCCATTCCCAGTGTGCTGGAATTGCACGCACCAGCTTTGTTAGACCCGTTCCTGAGGATGGCAAACAATTTCAGGCCAGCACCCCCAAAAGCTTGTGGATTTTACTCACAGTGTCTGAGGCATCAGCTGCTTTCTTTGGAGCACTTATGAGATCACTTTTCTTGTTTGCAGCAGGCTTATTGTCCAGTATATTCTTCTTGACCACCTTGAGATCCCTGTTCTTGCCAGGAATGTACCCATGCTTCAAGGAAATGAGAAGTGGATCAGCATTCTTCCCCTCAAACCACTCTTCTGCTTCCAGCGCTGCCTCTGGGCCGGCTGTATCAGGGTACAGGTCATCCTGGAAGAGGTCCGACTGCAAGGAGAAATCAGTGGGTCAGGAGCTTTGGGGCTGGAAGGCAGCAGTGGCCTGCACACCGTGCCAGCAGCATCCTGGGCTCACCTTTCGAGGGACCGTCATGATGATGGGCTCACATTTCCGCTCATGAAGCTTGAAGAACCTTTCAAAAATAATAATAATGAAGAAGAGGTGTGACTTGGAGGCGAGGACAACTGACATGCCATGCAGAGGAAGCCTCTGTTCTGCTGCTCATGCATAGCAGTGTACTGAGAGGCAGAGGCAATCCTAAAGAGTCACAGCAGGGCTGCGCTAGAGCAGAGCCCTTGTAAGGCCCAGAGAAAGCTACCTGTGTGTGTGCAGAACTCCCTCCTAGGCACTGCGTGACTTCAGAGAGCACTTTGGCCAGAAGGGCCATCAGAATGGCACAGCCCGCTGCTTGGGCTGTTGAGACAAGCACCACACAAGTGATTTCCAGGTATCACAGCAGCAGCAGCATCCTGCTCACTACACAGTCTTACTCTGAGCCAGTTACACAAACTCCAATTCCTCAGCTCAGCCACTGGGGCACTGCTACTGGAAAATTCATATGCTGCAGACAATTTGTTTGAAGGCTTTGCTTCCTTTCTGGCTCTCCTGCTTTCATTAATAACAAGAGGAGGACCAAGGAGCTTCAGAAACCACCTCTAGCACATTCCCTACCAGCAGTATGCCAGGAGGCACTGCAGACATCAGCCTGCATCCCTGAGGTGCTTTCCTTTGCCTTACTTTCCTTGGTGATACCAAACCACATCTGCACACACTGCTGCTCAAAATAAATTCTTGAGATAGCTTCCAACCTGCTTGCTGCATACAAGCTGGAGATTGGGATCAGCCTTTCTCCTTACCTGGCAATCTCGCACTTGTTCACATCAAGGCCCCTCTTTGGCATGAACCCCATCCCCCTCTGCGGCTCTTTGCTGCTGAAGGTGTTGAGGTAGTGAACGTAGGGGGATTCATCCGTGATCTCAAAGTAGCGAATGCTGCTGTCGCCCTGCAGGACACAAAAAGATCATTCCAGAGCGAATCCTGCTATGTGAGCGTGTCTGAACAGGAGAGGCAGCAGGCATATGGAACAAGTGCTTCCCACTAGCGGCCTACAAAGACATTGGATTTACTTGTATGGATTCTCCTTTTTAATTACTTGTTCACTCCTTCTTGTTTTTAGCTCCTTTTCATAGGAAGTCCAAAACTGCAGCACTCAGAAGTAGGCACTCCAGAGCACTTACTGCCAACAGATTGCTTTTAGAAAGGAGCACAGGTGATCCCAGTTTTCTATTATCTAACCCCACAAAATTAGCATGAGCATTGCTGCTCTATCACCTTCAAGTGTGAGGATAACACAATCTAAAATGCACTTTCCTCCCATACCAACGCACAAACATTCAGGTCAACAAAATACCAACAAAAGATGTTTGAATGAAAGCATCTGACTTGTTGCACAAAGAGCAGCTTTACCCATATAAATTCATCTCATAGAAACATCCAATTACACACCAGAACTTCACAGTGCAGACCTCACAGGCTCTGTGTAGCCCTGCAGAGTGAGGATCAAAGCAGCCTGGAATTTTTCAGATTTGTTTACAGCTTCATCAGCATCCCTCATCCAATCAGTCTACCTCTAAACAAGCCTGGTTATTAAGAGCTTCTCCTCACCTTGCCACACAAGTAAATAATGTTGGTATCTGGGTCATAGAATGGCAGCAGGACCCCATTGCTGGTGTCCATCTCGTGAAGGGCTATTGGCTCCTCCATGTTTTTCTGGAAATTTGAAAAAGAAAATTCTGGTTGTTACCAAAGAATGGAAAAGTTGATATTAACATGAGATCTACATCATTAACAGTTCTTTGGAGCTAGAGAACACTCAGCTTCCCCACACTGAAGGCTCTACATGTTAGAGTAACAAACGGTGATGTCTTGCAAGCTCATCCATTCCCTCAGGATGTTTTAATCACAAGACACAGTCAGAGCAAGACCCCGGGCAAGGGGGTCAAGTCGAGGGGAAAGATGTGATGCAGTCATGTTAATGAGAGCCCTGTGCCAGTGTGACAGATTTGCTGCTGTCTCGCTCTGTACACCTCATGTACTCTCCCTGCACTTCAGACGTGCAGCTGCCAGCTTCACTTCTGCTCTCGGTGAGGCAGGGGCTGACAGAAGAAAACCCACTTCCTCTCCTGAGCGAGCATCGAGTCCAAATAACATCAACACGCTCTGGCACAGGAAGTCTGAGCAGGATCAGAGAGAAGGAAGAAGCTCAAGTAGATCAACCAAACACAAACTGTAGGTCCTGGTTACCAGCTCAGCTGGGCACTACAACAGCACAGCAGTACTGGGACAAGAACCTACTGGATTCCAGAGGGCCAGCTGCCGTTCGCTCATGCGGCTGAAGCCGGTTGTGAAGATGTTTCCATCAGCGAGGAAAATGGCTCGCATGGGCCGGGCTCCCTCATGGGTTTTCTCTTTCTCCTGAAATAGATGTAAAGAACAGCCTTTAGCAAGGAGCAGAATGGCCCACTGGTGGTGACTTCTCTTCTGACTGCACAGAATGCCAGCAGGACATGCTGCTCCTTCACGCAAGATGCTGACCATATGGAGCAACATCCAGCCACCCCTGCCTGATGCTTGAGGGAAGAAAGCCATTACTAAGCTACAAAAGAAGTGGTCACAGCCAACTTGTTTCAGCTTTGCCTATCCAATTCTTACAAGGCTGAAGGAAGGTTTCTTCCCGAGCTACAATGCATACAAGGCTGCTAAATCTTTATTCTGCATACACAACTTTGAAACTGTAATTATGCAAAAGGATTAGATGTGGAATTACACTCCAGCAGGTTTTAAAACTGAGCCCTCAAATCCCAGTTCAAACATTAATTCCAATAAACCCAGACAAATCCTCCAAGCACTGCTATCCCTCTTGTAATTTCTTTCTCACTTTGAAAAAGATGACTGAACATGGTGTGCACTGGGAAAAAAAGGTACTTCCTTTATATGCTCTCTCTGCTGAAGTGAAACGACTGCACAAACTTACAGCAATGATTTCTTGTTTCCTGGGGTCAATGATTCGAACTTTTTTGTCTTTGGAAGCTGTACAGATTAGGCTGCCATTGCGATTCCAGCTCACATTGTAGATCACATCCACGTGCATGTCATCCAAGTTGATGAGGGCTTCACCCGTCCCCACGTTCCAGATGATAATTGCATTATCACAACCTGAAAGAGAAAATAAAAGCTAAAAAAATCACAGCCGTGATGTGAACTGAAGAAGGCCAGCAGCAGAGAACAAGGAATAAGACCTGCTGCAGCTGCAGTGCCTCGGGCACTGCCTCTTAAGTGTGCTCTGTGTGCAGCGCCCCAGGCAGCACCACCTCACTTGAATACAGGGTGAGAGAGGGGACGAAGTGGACAGAGAAGGCAAAGAGGTGATGTTCTTACAGCTCTGCACATGACAGCACTGGCTGACAGTCGCTGCCCTCTCAGGTTATAGAGATTTGCAGCAGAAAGAGTGGCGTGGATGGAAAATTAGGCAAGTGACAGTAGAAGAAACAGCAGAACATAGCGGGGGAAAAAACAGCAGGCATCAAAAGCTGAGGTCAGCTGTTTCATGAGGATCATTAGGCAGGTGGTTTTGTTCAAGGACCAAACAGCAAGAAGACAAAGAATAAAGCCTTGAACAAGATGACAGCAAAATAAAGAACAGGACTGCAGCCATAAGATCCCAGAAAAGAGAACAAAAGCACAACTTGCAAATTAGCAATGCTTCCTAATGCTTAAGGAGGGGTGAAAACATCCTGAGGGGAAGATAACGATCCCTCTGCACTCCTAAACAGTCCAATAGGCATCCAACATCAGTTTGGTGCCACTAAGAGGAAGCCTGGAGGCTGCAGTGACCTGATGGTATCCTCCTGGCCAAGCTGGCTGGACACACACAGCAGCAGTCTGAGCAAGCTGCCTTCTCCTTTTGTGCATTCCCACACTGAGCTTTGTTAATTCAACTGCCACAAAGTCTGCATCAAAGCATTTCTGGGGAAACCAGATTCAAACCAAATGAGCACCTCAGAGAACCTTTACATCTACCAAAAACACACAGCTCATCTGACAGCCCAGCTGAAACCATTTGCTGCTTTTATTACGCTCCAAGCTAAAGGTCATGCTATGAAAGCTGCAGAGTGAGCTAATGGATAACGACTTTCCATTTTATTTCCATAACGATTTGACTGTTTTTCAGTGGCCAAAAGAATCTCATTGCATAAACTGTACCAGTCGAGGAGGCCATTTGGAAAATACTGAAAGTTTGTGGAATGAAGAGCCAGGCACTGGGACAGCTGACAGCGAAATGGAGGAACAGTTAGGCCTTTTATAAGAAGTACAAGAAAACAGGGATGAGGAGAGTGCATATAAACGCCTATCAGCTGGTGAAACTAGCAGATCAAAGAAAAGTCTAACAGCTGTAATCCTGTAATTCATACCTCCAATTTCCTGCTTCTTGTCCCTGTAAACTGAGGGCAATAAAAGGCTAAGATAAGGAAGGGACTGTGAGCCACATGTCACAGTGTTCCTAGAAACTGTCACAGGTCTTTCAATTCCCTGAAGCAGCTGGGAGAGGACAGGAGGAGCCATCAGCTCCCTCTCCTCCAAAACACTCAACTGGGATGCCACAGGGATGGCTGCTGCCCACACAGCACTGCCACATACCTGCACTGAGCAGCACGTTGCGCGCTGTCGGATGCCAAGCCACGATGCCCACTCGCTTCGAATGGCCTTCTAGAACTACCACTGGCTCTGTCAAGGACAGCGTGAGCCCATTCTCAGGAATCTGCCATACCTGGAAAGGGAAAAAGGAAAGATGGTGAGCCAAAGGGCATCCTTCTGAAGAGCACATTAGTCATTCGCTTCACGCATCCTGTGCCAAGCCACAGCAGAAGCCTAGGTTCCAGTCACTTCTCCACATAAATGGGGAAACAGAGGGAGGAGACTTTTGTCAAGGCTGAGTGTAACATCCTTCCAGCACAGCACCTGACTGATGGCTGGTCACACCATGAATCCCTCCCACCACCACATCCCAGAGCCATACATGTCAGCTGCTGCCTGCGAAGGACTCAGAAAACATTGCCTTGCTGCTCGATTCCACCTGAATCAGCAGCTGTCCTTTCAAGTTATGCTTGGCCCTCATAAAGAAGAAGTTGCAGCTACATTGGGGGTTGACTTCTTTAGAAATGCTGGCTGTTTTCTGTCTCACCTACATGGCTCCACATCCTTCCGCTGGTCAGAACAGTGCCAGCAGGGAGAGGAGCAGTCCCAGGGCTCTGATCGCACCTCTGCAGTCCCAGCTCTGGGGCCAGAACAGCTGAACTGAGCTCAGGTGGTGCCCTCTGTGATGGGCAATGACAGGAGAGAAGATCCATCCCTGTGGCCCAGGGAAGGAGCAGCCCACCAAAGCTATTGCTGCAGTTCAGCACTGGACAACCATATTTGAACTGAGTTTGACCTACATCCGGCATGTTAAAGAAAATTAAAGCCTTCAACTGAGCACTTATAGCTACTGGAGGTAGGTGGCAGCAGCAGAGCATGTTTGCTTCCTTTCTATTGTTTGCTTTTTCTGGAGGAGAAGAGGGATTGCCAAGCCCTGCCCGCAGTGCCCAGCGAGCTATCAGAGGTAGCAGGATGACTCCAAGAGGATTTCAGAACCAGGGCAGCTCACCTCCAAACAACCCCAAATGACTTCAGCAGCACAGCTGCACCCCCGTCTGCACCCTCCAGGGTTTCAAAGCCCTCCTTCTCCTCCTGCCCAGCCATACCAGCAGCACCCATAGCACCAGGATGGCATGTGCTGGATTTCACCAGCAATCACCTTTTTCATCACGTTACAAAAGAGCACGGCAGCATCAGCAACTGCAGACTCCATCTGAAAGCAAAATACACCTTGCACACTGCAACAAGTCAGTGCACCTGCCCATGACAAGGTAACTCCAGGTTAGAGAGCTGTCAGCTCTTATAGGAGCAGCTTTGTTCGTGCCAGCCAGGGAATAAAAGCCTGACAGCAGCAACAGTTAACGCATGCCTGCTGACAGCAGCTCAGAGCTTCACAGTCAGTCTGCTAAAACTGGCAGTGGCACTTAATGTAATTATTTTACGTAGGTCTCACAGGAACCACCTCCAAAGCCTTAATGATTCTGAGTGCGAATGGAACACTGCAGGAAATAGCTGCTGCCTGAGGCAGACAGCAGGGAGGAGTGGGAGTGCTGGGGAGGGGGCTGTGCAAGAACAACAGGGACTATCAGTGCAACCTGGGGCACAGGTGGGAGATGACCAGGAACAAAGATGACCTAGAAGCCACCCAAAACGCTTCTCCTCTAGATGAAAAGGCCAGGACAGTTAGGTCTGCCAGAGGCAGGCTGATGTTGCACTGAGGATGAGGCAGGGAACAAGAGCTCTGCTCACCCCAAAGTTTGGGAAGCCCTTGGAAATGGCAAACCTTGATGAGCACAGCATTTTTTTCCCCTCGGAGAGACAAAGTTGTTCTTCCACACTGCTCTGCCCCAAATTCATGTGGCCTCACCCCAAGTAGATGGCTGTCCTGAGCCAGGGTAGCTTTCAGAGCCAGCTGTGGAGGAGAGGAGAGGAGAGGAGAGGAGAGGAGAGGAGAGGAGAGGAGAGGAGAGGAGAGGAGAGGAGAGGAGAGGAGAGGAGAGGAGAGGAGAGGAGAGGAGAGGAGAGGAGAGGAGAGGAGAGGAGAGGAGAGGAGAGGAGAGGAGAGGAGAGGAGAGGAGAGGAGAGGAGAGGAGAGGAGAGGAGAGGAGAGGAGAGGAGAGGAGAGGAGAGGAGAGGAGAGGAGAGGAGAGGAGAGAACTGCAAGGCAGAAGCCAACAGAAGGGATTTTTAAGAAGCCTCTGGAGGACAGATAAATATTTTTTTCCTTCAAGGGAAAGAGGGAAAGCCCCTATAGCTTACAGCAGCTGCAGGCCAGTGTAATCCCCTGCAGATTACACAAACTATTGACCTAATAATCCTGCTTGGTATTGCAAAAAAGCCAAGAGTGTAAAAGGTCGGGGTGTGCTCCCGAGCGACCCGGCCCAGCATTCCTGCGTAGGGAGGGAACCTCCCTGTGTGGGATGGAATGGGCACAGCACAGCTTCCCACGTGGAGGCCTTCACATTGCATGATGAAGTGAATGAGCCCCAGCTTTCACCTGCATCCCTGCAGGAGCAGGCACTGGGAGCAGCCATTCTCACCACTGCAAGGGCTCTCCTTTCATTTGAAACCAATTTGCTCCATGGAATGAACTCTTCTCTGATTGTTAACAAGAAGATCATTAGTGTTCACCTTCTGATGAAGCAAATTTTCCCTATCTGAGAAGGACCATCTGATACCATTTACGAGCCTTTCCAGAATCAAACGTTTTCCAGCTGAATTAAAAAGCCTTCAGTACATTACAGTCATTCAGCAGAGCACCAAGCATGAATATTTAAATAATTCCTGATTTGTTGGCACAAGAGAATCCTTCTTCAAAGAGAAGCCACAGAAGGTATCCGCATGCCTCTGCGTTTTCAAGGAAGTCTTTCTGAGAACAGTGTGGAGCAGAGAAGATGGGGACGCCCCACTGGTATCAAAAAAAAAGATGCCTGCTTTCCCAGTGCCCTAATGAGCCCAAATAATTACCTGCTCAGATGCAGCTCCCAGGCTATTTTCACCTTACAGATTGACTTTTCTCATTGCTTGGCTGGATAGATTCTCAGAGCCACGTTTTCCCCCTTACCATGAGCCTAGCTGATGCTGATGGATCCTGCTGTGGCACCGGGTCAGATCCTAAATCCTTACGTGTCAACATACAGATGGCCTCTGACAATTTAAGTTACTTTTTAAAAGCAGCTGGTGCTTCTGCAGAAAGCCACATCATTTCCCTCCACTGCATCACTGTTTTTTCGCATTTTCTGTTGGCTGATGAGCAGTTTAGAGTTGAAGAAGTGCTACATATCTCCCAAAGGAATTAAGATGAGTTTATTCAGCGCCAGACTGCTCAGGAAGCAGGACTCCAAAACCTCTGCTGAAGAAAAGCAAGGAAAACAGGATGCGGAACAACTTGTGCCAAGCCAGACAAGCAATTAAAGCTGGGACAGCTCAGCTCACCGGCTCATCCAGTTCCTCTCCCAGACAATCCAGGCCAGCCGTGTCCTTTACAATCTCCAGCTCTCTGTCCAGCCCACTTCATACGTGTCCCAGACGACTTGCCCACCAGAAACTACACAAGACCTAACAAGAGACTCAGCTGAGCCTTCAGCCAGCCCTCCTTGCTTTCACCTCCACTGCTTTCAATGAAATTCACAGCCACCATTTCCCAGACCCATGCATACGGGGTGTGGGGACAGGATGGGCAGTGACCCTGGAACAGACAAAGCCCTGCAGAGCTGTTTGCACAGCAGTGGGCTCTGATACAGCGCTGTCTGCTCATCAGGAGAGTTTGGACAACTCATAATTGAATACTGTCAGTTTTTCTCCATAATTCAGTCCCTCTGGAGCCTTGCAACATACTTGTCATTGCACTTGGATTAGTGACTTATCTTGCCTCCCAAAGCAGCTATGGACTATAGCTTCGTCTGCTTCTGTTGGTGCTCATGTTTCAGAAAGCATTCGTTCTGACTCACAGCCCTTTTGGATTCTGGTTTCTAGAGGAACAAAACAGCATCCTTCAAAGCTCAGTTCTAGGCCAGTAGCGACTGTTACAAACACAGAAGCTTGTTGTTTTGTTTAATATTAAATATAGTAAGCTTTGTTAACATGCTTCAGCTTCCAAGACAGAGAGATCACAGACAAGAGCTGTCCCAGCATAAGCCACTGGGGATGAATCCCCTCCCAAACATTTTAACGATGAACAGAAGCAAAGGAATTTATCTGACATGATCTATAATAAGATTTCAATATAACATTCAGCCTACAGCATTTCTAAATATGGCCAAAGATCACTGAAGTTATTTGGCATTATTTCATCTTACAAGCATTTTCTTTCACTTATTCTGCTGTGTTTGCATACACAGGATTCCACATCCATCACTGAGCAAGGTCGTCTATTGTTCAGTGGGTAAAACAGGACTGGGGACCAAGGCTGGCAGGTGTAAAAATTGGATCACTGTTAATATACTTAAAAAAAAATAAAAATAAATTTTAAGAAATCCCAAACTTTTGACATCTACTCACAACCTTTGACTAGGAAAAGATGTAAGTTTCAACTTTAAACCAAGGGCTGAAGCAATTACAAAAGCAGATGGGCTTGTTTCTCCCTCTAATCTCCACGGCTTTCCAGCACACACCACCACGTCCATTTGGATACCTGAGATTGGGAACCTCCTCCACCTTCTGTAAAGCACTGCAAACCAAACCAAGCCACTGCTGAGTGGCACACTGCCTTCCTTCTCTTCCCAAACATCAGATCCCCAGAGGAAGAACTGCTAACCCAAGAGAAAACCAGAAAGTTGGATGCCAAGGTAGAAGGCACCATCATTTCTCAAGCAGAACCAAAACCCACTACACAAAATGCCCATAAGCACTCCTCCAGCAGCAAGGACTCTACCTGTGGTATCAGGACAGGAGACGGCCACGTGCATTCAGAAACATAAGCACCATTTGCAGCATGACTCTCAGCATGAAAGCAGGTCCACTCACCATGACAGTGCAGTCCTCAGAACCGCTGGCGATGACCTGGTCATTGTGGGGACACCAGTCTATGTCCAGCACTGGTCCTGTGTGCCCACACACCGTTGGGTAAGACTTGTCAATTCGGCCCGTCTGGAGGAGAAAAGCAAAGAGGAGAGCTGTGATACGTTGACAACACAGAGCACATCTCAAACAATAGAGGAAGACTCCTCCTGATGCTTCACTGAGGCTTTTAGTATTCAGTTTTATGGAATTTGGATTATCTTGTGCACCAGCAGAGGAAACGAGCCGGCGACTTTCTTCTTGGAGGCATCCCGTGGTGCAAACCAGCTCTGCTTGTGCTTCGTGACAGTGGGCAGCCACAGCTAAAGATAACCAGGCTGCAGCTCTAATTGCAGGGTGCTGCGGCGCTTTGAATTCACTAAGCCTGCTCGCTTTCATCCCAAAGGCATTTTGCTGAGATGGAAAGCATTTAAGGCGCAGTTAAGTGAAGCAAAACACTGTGTTACAGGACTAAATGATAAAAGTGATCCACCGACTGCCGCAGCAACGCCCTGACTGATCCCCACCTGCTCCTATGGCACACCCCATAGGAGCCACTATGTGCCACTAAAATCAGCTCCCCAGCAGAACAAGCCAACAAAATACCCCACGTGAGATGGATCCAGCAATGCCAACGCAGCACCCCTTTCACATCCTGAAGCCAGAGCAAGATTCCCATGGCTGCAGGGCCAGGAACTGCAGCCCCTCCCCTAAAGGATTTTGCTGCCCACATGGATGCATCAGCAAAACACGGCTGATGGAAGGCAGGGAGGGAACGTTTTGGGACAGATTCTTCACTTTTTGTGTTTAAATATGTGGAAGAAATAGTTGCCATTTCAATTCTGCCACTTGGTGGTGACAGCCTCAGCCATGGAGGGTCCTCCTGCTGACTTCTGTGCAGAAGGCTCTCCCTGTTCAAAGCTGGAGGGTCAGAATCAAGCTGGATGTGGGCTTTGGAGGACTGCTGACCTCCAGACCTCTCCTGCTGAGAAAACAAGACAGAGATCTGATGGATTCAGAGTTAAATCACAGGAACACCACAACACACATTTCCTGAATGGCCAAAATCAGGTTAAAAATAATAAAAGCTACAGTGAGCAGCAGCACACATCCATCACTTGTACTGCACACCTCTCCTATCTGCATGTGGACTGAGCTACGGAAAAAGATTCTTAATAAGGGAATAAAGAAAAGAAATGGATGGCCCCATCCCCTGCACAACCACCATGTAGAAAAAGGCTTTATTTGGAGGGAGGGGTTGGTTAAAAATTGAATTCTTATACTATAAGTGCTACTGCAGTCCTCCCAGGTTCGAGGGTTTGGTTTTGTTTCCTTTTTTTTTTTTTTTAATGTAATCTTTAATTAGTTAAGGATTTAAAATAAACCTCAAGCGCTGATACACAGCTTAAAATTAACTCAGTATGACTTCAAGAAATTAAATCCTTCTCAAAATCCATTACTGCTCTGCTTGAGCGACACTTCACCGTAACAGCTTTTGATGCTCTAAAAGCTGTGTTTTGAGAAGAGTTATAAAAGCCATAGAAAGTGAATCTGAGGACCAGTACCAGTGTGCTGGATGGTGCTGAGCAGGAGCACGCTCAAAGTTCAGGTCCTTTGGCAAGGGTGGGCTGCCCTTAAGAACTGACAGATAAGAACAAAAAGATCTGTTATTAAATCCAGAGAGGTCAGATAAGCAGCACGGGAAAACCATTCCCAGCAATGGCAGTTTTATCAATTAATGTGATTGTCTCCCAATGGCTTCTACGCCAGAAAAGGGTGACTGGCTGCAGGAAACAGCCCCCAGATGGTGGTAAAAATATCAGTGGGAACAGCTGCTTCCCCCAGGCCAGGCTATGCTCACCACCACCAAGAGGGAAGTGGCACTGAGTTGCACAAGGAGCAGCGATTTCACCACCTTCACTTTGCAGAAGTCTGAAGAAAGAAATCAGGTTGCAAGCACCAAGCCTGAAAGACAAACTGACCGCTACCTGTCCTCTTCCCTGAGCTGTGTGACAATCTCCAATTCTGCAAAATTGGATGGAGTGAAGCACGATGCACTCTGGGCACTGATCTTCCACCTCTGGTTGCAGCAGCTGGCCACGCACGTGGCACCCAGGAAAAATAATATGGGATGCAATGGGAGTGCATTGCTCTCTCGTGACCATGACAAATAGCCATTAGTCACTGCTAAACCAATCACAGTATCCACAGCTAATGTGGAAGATGATGAAGAGAGATGCTGATGGCTCAGTGCAGCGATCCCTTCCATCACTGCCTGCAGCCACTGAGCACAGCTTCCTCCCTCAGCATTGCACAAGGCTTGAGGAGCTGCAGCAGCCTTGCCTTGCACCAAGCACTACCTAAGCAGAAAGCATAGAGGGAACAATGCTTACCCCTCAATTTCCTACAGAAATAAGATTTCTGTAGCTCTAGTGCCTGCCTGCTCTTCCTTAGTGCATCAAGAACCTGATGATCCACTGCAAACAAGCTGATGGTAATAAATGAAAGCCATTAATATATTGCTTTTTTAAATCTAGTTGTTGCACACTTGTCTTGAATTCTCATCTTCCCCACTCAACATACACTACTGCTCGGGGCTGTGTGAGAATCTGAGCAAAATTTAGAGGAAAAAAAATCCTTTGTGGTCTTCAGAGGGACAGAAGGAGTCCACAGCCACATGGTAGAAAGGCAGCACTTCCCCTTCCGGAGGCTTTATGTAACGGCTCACACTCTGCCACCACAACTGAGAACTCCCTGCAGCAGCACTTTCTTCTTTGCAAGCTGCAAAGATTTTGCAAAGAGGGGGAAACAAATTGTCCCCAGTCCCCACATAGCACAGCCCCAGCACCACGGTGTTTGTGAGCAGCTTTCCCCAGCACGTCAGGAAACTCCCAGCAATCAGCCCCATGGAGCTGCTGTGTGCAGCATGCAGGAGAGGCTCCAAAGGAGCTGTGTGGAGCTTGCTTGTGGGGACTGGTGCACACCTCCTCACCAGGCTCCCTCCCTGTACATTCCCCGGGCCAAGGATCCCAGATCAGCTCTGCAGTCCAGCTCTGCACCGCTCTGCTCAGTGCCCATCACACACAATCTGCAGCAAATGCACTGTTTCCACTCTTCTTCCCCGACGCGCACAGCTCACTCCAATTAGCCTATTATCTGTGCTCCATAATGGATACAGATTAAAGCACTTTATCTACGGCTCGTCCCGCAGAGCAGCAGCTAACCCGCGGGAATTGCAATTCCCAGCAAGTCTGAAGGCTCCTGCTGGCGCACGGGGACGGTGAATCCCGGAAGGTCCACGCACAGGGCGGGAGGACAAAGCAGCCCGGCGGCACCGAACTCCGCTGACCGCAGCCCCGGCCACGCAAGGGTTAACCGGCTCGCACTTGCCGCGCCGCGGCTCCGCCCCCGCCAATCAGCGCGGCGGCTGCCGGCGGCCCCGAGCGCTGTCATGACCATATAAGGCAAAAAGCCGCGGTCGCCGCAGTGCCGCTGCGGCGGGCGCGGGAACGCGCGCGCGCGGCGCGGGAAAGGGCGGGGGAGTGACACGTGCGCGGCCCGGAACCGGCAGCGCCCGCAAAGCACAGCGGGCCCCGGAGGGATGAAGTGCTGGGGAACCAGCCGCAGAGTGGGGTATGGAGCCGGTGTTACGCGGGGGTTCCTGCGGCCTTTGCCGTGCTGACAGCTCCCGGAGGTCAGACTGTGAGAGTGATGCCCCAGGAGGTGGAAGGGTGCTGCTTTCCCGGTGGCTGGAGCTGCATCAGGTGTTAAACATTAAAAGCATACCAAAGGCAAGGTGTAAAAGTGACTGCTTTCATCTCCAGAACATAACAGCAAGCACTATGCTGTGGGAACTCTAACACCTGTGCTAAATGGACTCAATCAGAAGTCAAAATGGGTGGGGGAGGAGGGGGAGATGTTCAGGGAGCTGAAGGAGCAAGTGTCATCACTCACAGAGGCAGAAATAAAAGAGGAACACAGGAAGTGATAGAGCACGGCCTGCAGCGTGCTGTTCTGCAAAAGAAATCATCAGGCTGAGGGATTTAAGAGCAGCCGTCCTCAGCAACCAGCTACGCCTCAAACCTTGTCACATGGGAACACTGGGGAAATGGAAAACAGGGTGGGAATGTGGCTGAGGACACAGAAGTGAAGCCAAAGGATGGCAGGAGGAATCATTGACTAAATGAAAAAAAAATATATAAAAAAAACAACCCACCAAAAAATAACACATAGCAAGGGGAAAATAGGAGCCTGTCCTGGCAGAGCTGTGCTGCAAGGCATGCAGTGTCACAGCAACTGAGCAAGGGGTTTCCAACCCAGATCTGTGCTATGGGACCAGGCTTGGGCAGAAGCAGGACATGCAGCTTAAGGGCAGCCACATCCCAGAATGCTTGCAAAGAGCTGCTGAGGAGATGAGCAAAATGCAGAGCTATATAAGAGCCTGGGGGCTGGCTTGCTTCGTTAGAGCTAGCAAGGCAGAAGTGAAAACTTGCCACGTCTGCTCCTGTGATGCACTCCCCATCAGAATGCTATATTCATTTCTGGTCACCTCTGCTATTTATAACAGGATAGATCTGCACAGAGAGCTAGGAAAAAGGGCTGATAACAGACAGAACATTTGGAGACTACGGCTAAGAGAGGCATGAGTGTCACAAAGACAAAATGATACTAAAGAGGAATACTAGCTTTTCTTTTTTCCTGATTCACACAAATACAAAATGCCATCTCAAACAAAAAATAGGAAGGATTTGAAAGAATGAGGAAACACCAGGCGATGCTGGAACACACCACAGAGCACGCTTCCTGATCTGGTGCTCCTCTGCTGGAAAGAACCGTTTTTCTAAAGGGTTATGAACCCAAATCTAACTGCTTCTGTAAAGCAACACCATTCAGCTCTAAGTTTGTATTAAAATCAGTTTGTATCAGTACTGGACTACTGATTCTACCTAACATGGCAAGAATTTACACTAAATGCATAAATAAAGCCAGGCATGCAATTTTAGAAGCATCAAACATGCAGAATTGAGGAGAGCAAGAAAAATTCTCAATATGATCCCCTATCATTCTCAAGGACATTTATTTCCCTTCTATCTCATCAAGCTATCCATCTTACATATTGTAAATTTTCAAAGGAGAAAAAATTCCTGTGGAAAGAGATTACTAAGATGAAGTAATGCATTTAGGTTTGATGTTTCTTGCTTTTGTATTTAACCACGAACACATGAAGGGACTGGGGTGGCCAAGAGCCTGTCAAAGATTTTCAGGTTAGCATTCTTGTAATCTGACTGTGGTAAAAGCCAGCACATCAGAAAAGGAGAGGAGAGCAGCACTCTCCTGCAAGGATGAAAGATGCACTGTGGTTTTTTCCACGTGATACCTGGGGGGCAGAACAAATTTATAAGAATTTATTTCAGTCTGAGACACTGCTCCTGCTCATTTGTACACTTACATACCATAAAATTATGAGACTGGCAAAGAGATTTCCATGCCAATCTTTACAGCTTCCTCCAGCTATTTGATGCAGCCATTCTTGTAGCTGGTGGGCAGCAACCTATCCTTTGCTTTACAAAGGATAGGCCTGAGGAGCTACAAAATATTCAAAGGAAAGAGAAGTAAATTGTACATATAGCCTCATTGTGAGATTATTTCTGGAGACTGAGCAGCATTTGGCACAGAAAAAGTAAGGGACAGGCTAAGACGAAGCACTGCTTCTCTCTGTGTCAGGTACTAAGGGCTAGCAAGCCCTGGCTGCAGTGTCAGAACCCAGACATAGCCATACAGGCTGGGAGAGCTGCAGGAGAGGTGTGACAGCCCTGGAGCTGTTGTCTCACTGAACTAGTTCTTGTCTCACACCATACAACAGAAGTGTAAGGACAGGACAAGCAGCAGCCAGACCAGCTGTGCCATGGTCACAAGGGCTGTGCACATGCACTGCAGGGAGCAGCACCCAGCTGTGCCACCCACTCCATCCTGGTTTGCAAGAAACATTCCTGAATTTAGTGATTCTCATGAAGTTCAAGAAGCCAAATCCTGATGGCCAAAAAACCTGACTGCAGCGAGCACAAACGGAGAGGCTTTAGGAAAAGCACGAGTTCTACTCAGAAACCTCTGACATAAAGATTTGTTTTAGATCAGTCAAGCAAACTACTTATTTACTGTGTTTAATGCACGGGAAGCGTTACTCTCATTCCAGCAGCATTACATGTGCTCTTACATGGCACAACCAAGCAATGTTTGTCACAACACAGCAGAGACTTCACAGGCGTAGCGCCGCTCACAAACAAGCACTGACAAGGGAAAGCTGAGCACCTTAACAGCAAGAAACTCAGCAGCACTCACCTTGTGCAAAGGCAGCACCAGGAAGGCCCCGCCGCCGCTCGCATCCACGATGATTGCAACGAACCTGGGGTTCACAGCACAGAAGGAACTGTCCCAAGTGACGCGGGAGACGCGGATGTCATCGTAGCACTGGTCGTTCTTCACTGCCTGGCCGAACACATGCCGGAATTTGCTCTGTCGTACCACTCGCCTCATTGTGTCTGTAGAAAAAAGGAATGGCAGAGGGTGGTCAGCCACATGCAGGGATGTGCTGCTTGTCAGAAGGCAAGTCAAGGGCTTGTCACCTCGCTGTCACCCAGCCCCACTGATACACAATGCAGTTTCACACACTGCTGCATTCACAGGGAGCTTCCTGTAGACCTGCTAAGTTCTCAAGTTGTTTTACATTTAAAAAACAACACAGGTTGCCTCATCCCTGACACAACCAAACCGCACGTTCGAGGCTGTTTCACAGAAAGAGCTTGCTGGTTAAGTGTCAGTACTGCTATTGTAGACGCTCTTTCTGCAGCAAAGGAAGTCCCTAATCCTAAAAGCAGTTTTTAGACAAGTCTCCGCATATTTTCAGGGATAAATCTGGGCTTGGATTGAACTTGTTTACTTTCAAGTCAGACAGGGTCCAGAAGATGTAAATAAAAATGCAAGCTCTCAAAATCCGGTGTTCCTGTGAAGTGGTTCCACATGTCAGCCAGCTTCCACTTCTTTCTTCTCACTCCAAAATCTCACTAAAAAAATAATAAAATTAAGTTTCCTAGGCAGAAAGGAGTAATGGAAACAACCTAATGACTCAAATTAACTTAGCGTGTCTGTAGCACTTCTCTTGAGACAAGTATTTTCAAGAAGACTTGAGTTAAAATAGAGGGAAACTGACCAGCATGGAAAATTCCAGTGCTGGATGAAGATTCAGGTAGGGGACCTCGTGTGAATCCCAGCCCTGGAAGCAAGCATCCACCTCCTGTCTTGCTTCCCAGAAACTCCCCACGTGGAAACAGCGCTGGGAAAGCCACAGTGCTTTGCAAGGCTGCTCCATGCAGACCCAGGCTGATGCCCAAGTGAGAGGCTGAGCAGGGTGTGAGTGCATCTCTGCTTTTTGATGATGAAAGGCTGTGCATCCATCTGACTGCAGCACCTTTGCGTGAGAGCACTGAAAGAGACTGCAGAATGAGCAGCGTTTGTAGTCGTGAGGTTACAAAGAGCTGCAAAACTGGAGCAAAGCACTCATCAGAGCTGGGAAATCAGCAGTCACACGGTGTTTGAAGAGAAGAAAAACGTTACAATTAGTGTCACAGGCAGCTACAGAGCAAAACGCTCCACTCCAGGTGTTTGTAAGAAAAAAAGCACTCTGCCTGCTTCCCACTAGATCCCCCTGAGCACCAAGCAGCCCCACCGTCCCCTGCCATCACAAGGTTCTGCCCAGGTGAGGGCATGACAAGGATGGTTTCTGATGGTCTGTTCAATCTCCCAAATGAATTCCATCATTTTGAAGATACAGAAGTGCCTTAAACACCATTTTGTAATCACAGAGTTGGAATGGACCCCCAAAGGCTGTCTGTTCCCACTGCCTGCAGTGCACGGGGACACCCACAGCTCCATCAGTGCTCACAGCCCCATCTCCTGACCGTGGGTGTCTGCGGGGATGGGGCACCAACACCTCCCTGGGCACCCTGTGCCAGTGCAGCTTATAGGAAAAAAAAAAAAAAAAGCAACTGTGATTTTTAAATGCAAAACACTGCAAACTATTCCAATTCCCAGATGAAAAAAAGCTAGATGCAACTTATTCATGATTACTGTCACCTTACAGATGAACTTAGGCTTCCTCTGTCAGTTAGTGGAATTGCACAACGCACGTTCTGCCACACATTGCACTTAAAACCACGGAGCTGCTCTGGGCTGGGCACACCCAGCAACAGCACAGCGCAATGGAAGCCACCAAGCAGCAGCAATACGAGCACGAAGCACGGCCCGCCGGCGCCATTTTGTGCTCTCAGCAGGCCTCAGCAAAGCCTGACCCAAGAAACACTTCAGCTCAAGATGCCTGAAAGAAACAAAACGTGTCGTCCTGTTGCTGCTTGAGGACTGGCAGAGACGTTGCATGCAAGAAACACAGCTCCACACCCAGTTGCTAATCTATTGCATAGATGCAAAGAGGCTGGGCCTACTCCCAGTGAGCCATTAGTGCTGCATGGCTGTGGGACACAGAGCTTTGGGTCCACTGCTGCGAGTCCTGTCCTTGGCACTGGTTCTGAGGGCTTCCAGTGCTGTTCCCATCCCCAGTACCAGCCACACACTGCCTTGCTGGTCACACTGGCTCCCTGGTGGGAATACAGCCTGTTCTCATCCCACTGATGTTTCAGAAGAAGGTAGAAAGATGGCTTAGGCTGTCTCGTGAAGTTAACGTGCAGCAAACTGCCCACCATCAACATATGGTACGTGCAGGGGTTTTGTGATTCGTCTGCTTTAGTGCTGAGATCATGGACAGGGTGGTTAATAAAAGGGTTTTTGTATAGCTTGGATAATTATATCTCTCCCTCAGTCCATCAATACCTGAACACCATCAGGAAGTCCCTCTCAAGCATTCTATTTTCTCCAGTAATAAAATCCTACTATGGTATTTCCCTCATTTTTACCATTTCCCAGGATTTTTACCATTTGACGGGGTAAATTTCTTGTTTTCCACAACTGACATTTAAAATCACAGAGAGCCAGATGTATCCCAAAATACCCCTATTTGTTCCAAACCGATTTGTTTGAGCACACCTTCACTGCCCTCTTCCCCCACCTACAGCTCATCATTCTTAGCAGGAGCTCTCCATGATGAACACATGGTGAACAGCCTCTGAGTCCTCATTTCCATAGCAAAGGGAGTGATTCTTGGCTTTGGATCACAGCCATTTTGATCTGGCTGCTCTCCAAAGAGAAGTGGAGAAAAAAATAAATGTGCAGGCTCCAGCTATAAAGAGCAGCAAGTATGGATCTTCCCGCACAGCACAGAAAGTGGGCAGGTGGAAAACAACACGAGGTTAGCTCAATCCTGAGCACCAAGAAGAGTCATCTTCTCCCTCTGCCAGCCTCTTGTGAAAATGCAAAGAGCGTTTATTCAGTATCCTAATTTGTCTCTCAGTACTGAAGTGTGAAGGATCGCTCTTCCACCACTCACAAAATGAGCAGAATTTGAAGCTCCATCCCTGGGGACACCCAAGGTCAGGGGATGGGGCTCTGAGCACCTGATGGAGCTGTGGGTGTCCCTGTGCACTGCAGTGGAGTTGGATCAGATGTCTTTTAAGGACCCCTTCCAATTGAAGAGATTCTATGAATCTAATTTGCTAACTGGGCTGGGACAGGTCCTCCTGGTCATCAGCAGAGGTAGGATGAAGGTAGGGCAGCACTCAGCCTGCTCGCTCACAGGATCACACAGTGAAATGCCAAAATTTATGCCGATCTGATGTCTGGAAAGAGTGATGCAGCCTTCGGTATCTGCAAAACCCTGCAAGGCTTCTGGTATCCAGAGCAAATCCATAGCCAAACAGGGCCGGGCTTGGGCAACAAACTCAGCATTAAGCTTTCAAAAGGGAAGGATAATTAGATCGTGGTCGCTGCCGCTAAATCTGAGCTGAGGAGCTGGAACAATCTTCGTACACTTGCTAGACAGGAAATGCTTTTTTTTTTTTTTTTTTTTGGTAAAGTACAACTTTGGAGGATTTAAAGCCTCACTGCTGCGAGTTGAAAGGAGTTTGAATTTTGCCAGAGTTACAGC
Source organism: Phasianus colchicus (assembly GCF_987193195.1). NCBI lineage: Eukaryota > Metazoa > Chordata > Aves > Galliformes > Phasianidae > Phasianus > Phasianus colchicus. The sequence goes on along the minus strand of NC_143453.1, from coordinate 6,869,996 downwards.
CCTCAGCAAAACGAGAACAGAAGCGCTCGACGCCCTGCAAAGACAGTGACAATAGAAGTGCTGACAGCTCTGTGCCTGAACTGATCTCCTGGACCCGCTCGGGGGCACCGACATCTTGCATGTCCTGTGCAGAACACAGACTTCCACTTCCAGCCTTTTCTTTCCTCCCCAAATGTCAAGTGACGTTCAGCTGAATTTTACCTCGCATTCAGCTCCGTCTCCCACTGCCATATGGTTCAGGCTCTGGCCTTTGTTCCAGTCTTTAAAAGGATCTCAGAAATGCAGAATGCCATCAGCCATACTTGCACAGTGATACTTTTCATCCCATTTCTTTCTGATCTCCCATCACGATGTATCACAAGAGTTACCATGAGTTTGCCCATTTTCCTGTTTATAAAGGATTTATCTGTCTAGAGAAGCCAACAGATGTATTTCTGTGGCTTCGGAGGGTTTTCAGGCTGCTTATGCAAGAGGAAACGCATCCTGCTAGGGAACACTTACAGGAAAACCCCCCACTAATGGCAAAATCCTGCTCAGCCCATGTGATTGTGATCCCTTCTGGAAAGAGCGACATTTGAAAGAAAGGGCTGGATTCAGGCACAGCCAGCCGGAGGCTATGGCTAAGGGAGGGGGGTACAAAGTAACCAGCCTGGGAGAACGGCGCTTCCTTATAAAACGCTGCTTCTTTTGGGGCTGGAAAGGAGCATGGCTTTCCCTTAAATGGGAAACTTGAAGATAAGCAAGAGTTGCATCTGTTTATGGTAAGCCCCAAACTCCATTCAGCACCAGCTTTATTGAAGGGATTCCATGCGCTGCAACGGCGGCTTTGAAATAAATTCAGTCTCAGATAACGATCAACAAATGCAAAGCAGATAAGGAGAAAGACCAAGGCACTGTAGGCAACGTTACCAGAGCAAATCACTATTGATGCCCACCATGAGGGGACACCTGCCTTGCTGCTGACATGGAGAGTCCCTTGTCTCCCTGCCATGATTCTATCACTCCACATACGACTCTCCCCCAGCAAGGGGGTGGTGGGTGTGTGACTGCTCCATCCCAACACACGTGAGGAAGGGAGCAGCTGAGCACTGCCCAGGTATTTCCTAATCACTGCATGCTGGCATTTCTTCATCTTGGAGTGCTGGGTTGTGCAACCTCAGCACATCCTCCGCGAGCCACGCATGTGCTCCGTGTGCAGTGCAAACACACATCTGCCTGCAGACATATGCTTCACAGCCTTACCATACTGCACAGGACAGCACCTTAAGAACATCTCAGAGGAAACATCCAGCAAAAAGAAAAGCTTGCCAGATCATTTTAAGGGCATGGATCACTAAGCCCAAAGCAGCATGCCAACCTGCAGGGGTCACCCAGGCAAGCAGTGCTGGGCAGGCTATGATGGGTTGCACAGGCTGCAGTGTACAATGGCAGTCAGAGTGCAGAACCAGCACAGCACCAGTAAGGCTGCAGAAGCGCATCTCCCTTCCTGAGCAAAATCAATGGGCACAGCCTCATAACGTCTTGCCATATTTAGGCAGGGGGAAGCAGAAGGGAAAAAATAAAATAAGAAATCACATGACCACAAAAACTGCAGCTCGCCCTACCACGCTGCATGAAAGCTCTGGTAGAAAAGGGAAGCGCTTGACTCAGTCCTACTCTGTTCAACTTCACACTATCACCTCTATGGTGTCCCATTTCAAATCAATTCATACTAAGCCCACTGCTGACAGAACTTTTGTTTTCAGATGTTCAGAGTTATTTAAACCCAGGGTGTACACTACTACAGATGGTCACAATCCCAAAATACATCATATTTGCGCACAGATTATTTTCAGTCTTTGGTTACTTTAGTCTAGGTTGAGCAAGACTCTGCCATCTGATTTCACTTCACTCTAAAGACAAAAAGCTGCAATCTGAACTCAATGCTGAAATTTCCAGCTGTTATACTACTGGCAAGATTCTATTTTGGGATGGGAACCTAAGCCACAAACTACCAGGGAATTTGATTATATCTCAACTGGGGAGCACAGCACACTCAAAAATGTAATGCAACCCAAACTTGAAATAAGCTGGAATTGCAGTCCTGGACAAAGTGCAAGGTGCTAGTTCTAACCTGTGAAATACTTGATACCACTGTTTTTCAGAGGTGTACCAACGCTCCCATCTCACACACACTGTTGGGAAGCACTGCCCCATGCTGGGGCTAATGTTCCTCATAAGGGCATGTAGGGATGCAGCAGATATTTTCACTTGAATTGCATACCTGGAAACCTTCATCTTCTTGGGTGCACAACCTTATTATTCACATTGTTTTGTTAGACAGTAAAGGTTAAAGCTACATTACATCATTTACTGTAATTTGCAGTGGATGCTCTCCTGCTGCCCTATCCCAACAGCAGTCTCCAGCTAAACCTCCTTCCTAGCCTGCATCTTTTGTAACATCTTCTGTCATGCCACAGGTATCACTGATATGTGATGTGTTTGGGAGATATGTGGATGATGGCAATTTCATACAGACTGGACAAGAAGGGTCAATAAAAATGAAAAACGTGTAATAACCAAAGACGAGGGAGAACAAAGCAAAGAAGCAAGCATTAAAACCCAGGACAAGATCTCACAATGGCACATAACACATGCCTTCCCCATGCTCTCCTGCTAATGCCTTTCTTCTACACTTTCTCCACTGGAGTAAACACCACAGATTGCTTCCTTGCACACTGTACAACATCTACTGCCAAGAGACAGCAGTAGACTTCCAGCGTTGAACAACAGCCCTATGAACTTCAGCCAGAGACATTACACCAGCGTGATGGAAGATGCTACTTACACCCCTGGGGACTGACTGCATCACCTCAACAGTAAGAGCAGCATAACCCACAAAGTAGAGAGCAACAGGGCTTCAGACCATGCTCTGACCCTGAGGAAAACACGAGACAGAGAGCACAGCCCTTGTGCAGAGCTGCAAGTCAGCCAGCCTGTTCTGACAGCCAAGCTCCAGGATGCCTGTTAAGAGAAGTATGCAGATAAAAATGCTTGCTCCATACAGCTGACCTAGTTCTCTTATCAGTGCAGCAGAGCTAACGGGGAAGTACCAGTCTGTTTGAGGCTGCTACTCCGATTTGCTGAATTCTTCTGCTCTCTTGAAGGTTACATGAAGCTTCTTCTGAGAACATTTGTATTCCTGAGTGACGTATCACAAGGCTTTTCTTCTCCCTTCTTTTAACCTGGGAGATGAGCTTTGCGTGAAAGCACAGGAGCAGCTAAGGGTGGTGGTTAAGAATGCTGAAAGGGCTCTTCCCCACCAGACCTTCATTAATTTCTTACCAAACCATTAGTCTCATAATCCATCCCACCACATCCCACCATTCCTAATTCCACTAATTTTCCAAGGCACAAGTGCTTTTCTCTAGCACAACCAAGCCCTACCAGCAGGAAAGGACTGTATTTTCTCCTGAAGCTTCAATCATAGGTCCTCAAATGAAGTAAACTGCAAACCTAAGCCTCTGTGCAACAGGAGCTCATCAGTATCCACTGGACCCAAAATAGCTCCTGATGCAGGAACGCATCATCTTCAGTGATGAACCTAACCTGGAGGCCAAACAGAAGCAGCATCCAGGAACTGGGAGCCCAACATAACGAATAACAGATGCAGGATTTCCCATTCCACACAAGTCAAGAGAAAGTGCAGTCATGAAGGTAATTTGATTAACATGGTGTTTTCTAAGGTAAGCATGTTTCCTGTCGAACCTCAGTAGCCTTAAGACATTAGTGGAAACATGCTGTTTCTCCTTGCTTATAGCTACGTGGATCACACCTTAAAACCCCAAAAGATTTATCGAAAGGAGAAATCTCCAAAGGATTTGATGAACCATTTTCTGTTCCTCCTAAATTCCAACACATCACAGTGCCCAGATGTACCACAGAACTACAAACACTGAAGATGCTTTGAAGAAAACCTATCTCATGGATGAAGTGTTCTCCAAGCACCCTGCAGCACCTCAGCCTGAGCCCCACAGGGAAACCCAGACCCACGGAAAGTGTTTTGCTATAAACACGAAGGCAGCTGGGATGCAAATTCCTCACCACTTTGAAATAAAGCAGAAACGTCAGCTCAGCACAGCCAGGACAGCAGAGCTGCCAAGTGTGACTCAGACTGACCGAGCTCTGCAAACGGCCCAGCCATTGAACTAGATGATCTTGGAGGTCCCTTCCAACCCAAGCCAATCTACGATAGTTGTCAAAGGCAAGACAGTATCCTCAGCAGAGGGGACATAGAAGGTTCAGGTTGGACAAACGTGAACACATTTCAGATTTTAATGCCGGACGAATAAGCTGCAGAATGAATCTCACTTCCCACAGTTGGAACTGGCATGTCCTTCTCCAGATTTCCATTTGCTGTCCTGCCAGCAATTCTGGCCAAGCAGCCTGTAATTCAGCGAGCACCATTGTCATCCTGTCCTGTTTCCATAATGAGTAACTGGAAATCAGGGTTGGGCTAGATCATAGTATCATTAACGCTGGAAAAGACCACCAATATCATCTAGTCCAACCCCATACACCCACCAAGCCCAGTAGCTGTTCCCTCAGTGCCACATCTCCATGTTTCTTGAACACCTCCAGGGACACTGACCACACCACTTCCCCAGGCAGCCTGTGCCAGTGCCTGAGCGTCTTCTGGAGCAGAAATTGTTCCTACTGTCCAACAAAAACCTGCCCTCGTGCTACTTAAGGCCATCACCTCTTGTCCTACAGCTGTTACCTGTGAGAAGAGGCTGACCACCACCTACCTGTAGAGAGTGATAAGGTCAATCTGCTAACTCAATTTTAGATCCCTGTCCCACAGTATCAACTACAGCCATTCCAATCTTTGCTTTAACAGAGGGCTGAGTTTAAGCATCTCTGTCCAACAGCTGCTCTGCTCACGGACCCAATGTCTGGCACAGGCAGCAGAGACATGGGCACAGCCTGGCCTCAGGCAAGGCAGGAAGAATCACAGCCCCTGGTGACCTTTAAGCTTTACCTACCTGCTGTCTCGACAGTCACGTTACTGCATGCACAGCCTCAGCTTTCAACCCTCCAACAGAGCTCCTGTGGCATTTACAGCACTGCGGGAGGAACAGCCAAAACAACAGGCAGCATCGCGTCGAGATAAGCCCCAGCTGCTTTTCGTGTGATCCTTCGTAGTGCCTCAGAGCTCCCCTTGTAGACCAATGTGGCAAGCACTACATAAAAGGAACTGAGAGATAACCTTTGCCCCCAGAGAAACATCAGGGAGCGAAGCGAGGAGTGCACAGATAACACACGAGCATCCAAAGCATGGTGAAACAGGAGGCAGAATCCAGGCTGCATTGAGAGAAGCTGTGCAGAACCTGAACGAATCGCTCCAGAGATGGCTGGGGCCAGGAAAAGAAATGCTGAAGGCACAACATGCAGCTCAGAGCAAGGACAGCTGTGCCTCCAAGCCACGCTGCACCAAGGCAGGGCTGTGTCTGGCAGCTGGCTCCCCATTTCTTCCTGCCTTGCAAACTGACCTCAGCAGATCAAAAATGAAAATTACTCTCCCCTCCCCCCCACCCCAGGACCATTGAAAACTCAAAAAAAAAAAAAATTCAATTAATCCTCCTCCTGTTCTGAACAAGGCAGCTTTGTGGCCACTGACTCCATTCTTCACTGCAGTGCTTCCATCAGTCACACGGTACGAAATCAGCTGAGCAGTTCAGGGTGTGAATGGCCATCTACGTGCACACGCTGTGACCTGTGCTGGTGCAACAGCAGAGCTGCCCACAGAATCACAGAATGGCCAGGGTTGGAAGGAACCTCAAGGATCATGAATCTCCAACCCCCCTGCCACATGCAGGGCCACCAACCTCCCCATTTAATGCTAGACCAGGCTGCCCAGGGCCCCATCCAGTCTGGCCTTGAACACCTCCAGGGACGGGGCATCCACAGCCTCTCCAGGCAGCACCTCACCACTCCCTCTGTAAAGAATTTCCCAACCTAAATCTCCCTCCCTCAACTTAAAACCAACCCTACACCTGAGGAGCCCAGCACAATGCATGACCTCCCGTTTCCCACTCGGAAACAAGAAACATTTGCAACGCTGCCTGGCCTCAGTGCAATGAAAACCACAACCCAATGCCAAGCATACACCCCAAACCACCGTGTGTTCAGGATACCAGCATGCACTGAGCGACTGTGAGAGGCTTGAGTACTTCAAGTGAGTGGAAAAACCGTATCTAAAAGTATCTCTGAGACACCAGAACTGCTGCCCTTGCCACGTGTGTGCCCATGGCCATCTCTGTGCTGAGCAACTGGCCAGCTCCTAGGGGGCAGAGCGATTACTGCAGCTTCGTTATTGCCTGCTAATCCCTGGTGGTGCTAATTATCTCCATTATCAGTCTGGCTGACTGTGCCTGAAACACACCCAATATCCAAATTTGCAGGACCAGAGGATGTCAAATCCCTGCCAGATCCGCACAGAAAGAGAATCCTGCCAGATGCAGCATTACAAGGTGGCACTTGATGCATTTACGTGAGATAAACAAGAGCTTCCCAGGGACTGGAGAGCACAGTCACTATGGCAACTACATGCAGAACAGGGACCAAGTTCCCACATCGCAGAGCACTCGGACGACCCAAAATCCCAGATCCTGGAGCTGCAGGTGGAATGCAGCACTGGAGCACATATGGAATGTAGGCAAAGATGCTCCAAGCCATATCCAGCCAAGATTTGGGGATAATTTTCACTTATTCTCGAGAGCCATGAGAAGAAAAAAACAAGAACCTTCTAAAAGAGAACTGACTTCAACACAAATGGCTGAAGCTGCAGAAGAGAGCTGCTAGCACATCTCGGCACAGCAACCCCATCAGGCTCAACGTAATCACTTTAAGTCAGATCCCACCACTACTCTAATGTTATTTCCACTGCTTTTCCAAATCAAATTATTAAAATGGAAACCAAGGAAAACCCAATTAAGACGAATCAGGAGGCCCAGCTCAGTGCCAAGTGGCAGTGCTGTAACTGAGCCAACCACCTCCGGCTTCCCCCTCTGAGCCCAGACCTCAGCACAGCCATCACACGTTGATAGTGAGAAACCTATCATCTATTGCTTGTTATCAGCAAAAAAAGAAAAAAAGAGAAAGCAACACTGATGAAGAAACAAAGTGATAACGCTGAAGGAATCATCCTTTCTCCTATGCAGACAATTCCTCCTTGGTATCTAAACCATAAACAACGTTGTGTTTTGTCACCTCTGAAGCAGGGAGACCTCTTCTATCGCAGGGCACCAGGCAGACAGGCTCTGACAGAACTGATGGTTTCCTCCCCTCCAGAAACAGACACCATTTTTCTGAATTCTGTTGAGTTCCTTGCTAGCTCCTGCCCTGCAGAGCTGGATTTTAGAGCTGTTATGGTATTCCATCACAGGTCCGCCCCAATTCAGGAGCACTTGGTGACCTCTTAGAAGGATGACCACTGTTAAGAGATTACATCTGTCTTATTAGCATGAAGGATCGCGTGGCAAAAGCGTAAAGAAAAATCATCGATTTGAACAAGCACACAGCAGTGCCTAAACATCACCTTCCATTTCATGCCAAATCACTACCTCCAGCCATATCCTGCTGCTCGTTCCGACCATTTCTTATTCACTACATAAAACTACAAGGCTAATTTACAGCAGAATGAATGCCATGATGCTGCAACCAGGAAGAATTTCACTATGCCTATTGCGGAGGAGCACCCTTCACACTGGGTGAGCCGACCCCAGCATCACCCTGAAGTGATGTGAAGTCGCCTGTTGAGCAGCCAGACCTCAGAACAACTCAAAGAATCAATTTTTATGTTATTACTCAGATGGGAAAAACAGAATGAGAGAATCCTATCAGCAGATCAAGAGCACTGAAAGCCATCCCTACCTACATGTGCACAGCTGGAACCATCAGCACTCACCTCCACCTGTCCTGAGACACAGCTCTCAGCCCAAAGCCTTTCTAACCCAAAGTTCTAGGTGGGGGAGGCTGCAGGGAGAGAACTAAAAGAGAGCACAGACATATAATTCTTATGCCTGTGCCCTGTAATGCCGAAAACTGGGGCGCTTCAAATCCTCAGCGAGTTCTGCTCCGACGCATCCTTACAGGAGGGCTGAGATTATCACCAAAGCCCTCAGGAAAACAAAACCAAAACAAACAAAACCACGTTTTAAAAGCCAAGAGAAAATGTGCCTGCAAGCTCGCAGAAAAGGACATTCCTGGCCCTGGGAGTGGTGCAGCGATGACCTCACCGAGGCGAAAACCCAGGCCAGGAAGTGTTTTGCTCACGTCTTCCAACTAGGAAGCTGGCATCCGAGCTAATTATATTTCCCGGCAATCAATAACCAAATTAAAAACATTAACATAAATTCTCCTACTACCGACACTCAACTTTATGCTGTAATGAGCCATTTTATGACACAGTCGTTAAAGTCTCTACCATTAAAGTTCAGTGTGATGCATGAAGCAGTCACCGAGTGCGGATCTCTCCCAGCCCTCCGCCGTATCTCAGAAGAAGGCTGATATTTTACCCTTCTGTGCATTCCATCCCATTGCCATTACACTGAATCTGCCTTTCGCTTGGAGTGCATCCCAGAAGTGACAGATGCAATAAGCATGAAGATTTAGCTTGAAAAATGCAATGATGTTTGAAAGGCAGCTCACTAGAAGACACGGCGGTGCCAACAGTGCACATAAAAGAGACACAGAGTGCTGATTAAAGCGATCTCTATACAAGGCTACAAGTGACCACTGAAAAATTACTGCCAAACACGCACCGACTTCATCACAACACCACTTCACCTGCTACCTTTGCTTGCACAGTTTGCAGCAAACACAGCTATCAGCTGCAAACACAGCATTGTCAATGAGTGCACAGGAATCTGCTCTTCCCCTGGAGCACGGGGTGATTGAATGGGGTCGAACTCAGCCCTGTGTGCTTATAAAGGCACGAGGCGGGGGGAGTAAGCAACACAACGAGCAATTTGGGTATAGCCCAGCTTGAAATGAAAGCAGAGCTGCTACTGGCAAAGTGGAAAGCGCGCTGCAGAGTGCTGCATTGCAAATGTCACTCCTCCACATCGCTGCCATCCTTCTTGCTGGGTCTAATCCACGGCACAGCTGCATGAATGGGCTGAATGGGCATGCTCCGACACACAGCCTGCAACTACAGCTGGGAACAAAAAACCCACACCGATGCACAGCACTCACCCTCCACAATAGAACTGCATCAATCAGTTGTACTTTTGTTTCTAGATAGATTGGAGAGAAACAAAAAAAAAAAACACCACCAACAACGAAAAAACAACAGAGCGAAAGCTGTCTCCTGCAGCACATTGTCTGGACGAAGGTACAACAGAGGGATGCTTATGCATGTCAGAAGGCTTTCCGTGCAGCACAGCAGAGCGGCAGCTGACGGCGGAGGCGCGGACAAGCAGCGTTCCGGCCCTCGGCGTGCTGCTGCCCGTGCTCAACAACAAAGCCCGGCGGCAGGGCACAGCCCGGGGCAGCCGGCATCGGGACAAAGGGCGGCTGTGCCGAGCCGAGCCGAGCCGAGCCGAGCCGGGCGGCACAGCGGGCGCTGCCGGCACCCAGCGGGCGGCCCCAGCCCGGCAGCGCTCCGCCGGATGCCGGAACCGCGGCGGTGCCGGAGCGTTTCGCTACCTAATAAGGAGGCGAGCGGCGAGAAACCGCGGTTTGCAGCCGCCCGCGCTCCCAGGGCGCTTCCCCCGCAGGCCCCGGGCGCTGACAGCCGCCTCTGAGGGAAGGGCCCAAGAAGGAAGGGCCCCGCCCGAGCATCCCCCGCGGCCACCGGCTGCTCCCTCTGGGCGGCCCCGCCTGCACTCGCCGCCCGGCTCGGCCCGGGCCCGGCCCTGCCGCCTGGCTGAAAGCACGGCCGCCCCAATTCCACCACCTCCACCCTACCGGGCGGCCCACCGCGGTCCCCGATTCCCCTCCCGCCGCCCCCGCGCACCGCGATCCTTCAGCCGCCTCCCCGCGTCCGCTCCTCAGCCCGGCGGATCCCCCTCCGCCACTGCCGCCTCCGCCGCCGCCACCGCCCGACTGACCGCGGAGCAGCGGGCGTAGGCTCCGCCCCCTCGTGGCCACGCCTCCCGGCTGCGTAGCCACGCCCCTTTCCCGCTGCTCGGATGAGTGGCAGTAATCTCGGCCAATGGCGGCGCGGCGTTCGCATCCACGCGTGGTCGCGCGCTCTGTCTCTCCCACCCGCCTGCTGACGGACGCCGCTAAAAGCCGCGGGGCTGCGGGGAGCGGCGGGCGGTTGTGTGTCAGGGATGGGTGAGGGTCTGGTTGTTCCCTTAATGGTTCTGGCAGTGCCAGAAGCAGCGCTGCTTCCCTCAGGCTCTCGGTCCCTTCCATCAGTGCCAGCTCTCCCACTAGGACGGTACCCACAGCGGTCCTCGCTGCTCCCCAGGCTGCCCCCAGGCTGCCCTCGGCCTCTTCCCTCACAGACAGCCCTGCTCTGTCACACGCAGCTCCTTGATGTGGTGACAACAAACCCTGCCCTGTGCTTTAAGCTAAAACACACTGCAGGTGGAGGTGCACAGAGCGTGTTTTTGGGGCTCCCCATGTTAGCAGAGCATGGCCAGAGCCAACAGCTCCTCACAAACCCCAGGCTGGTCTGTTCTCAACAAAAACACCGAACGGACCCAATGATTCTGGATTGAAATCAAGCCGTCGCCTCGTTGGGTCGCGCAGGTTCATCAGTGGGCACCCAGCTGCTGTAAAACCAGAGATGGAAGCTGGAAGCGAAGCCCTTCTGGGGATGCTGGTGTGGGGCTGCCCACAGCCGTGCTCCTATGGGGACATCAGGCTGTGCCGTGTTTACCATACATGGCCAAAACCCGAGGCTGCACGGCTTCCTCGTGTGTTTCAGCCAATATTGGCGAATCTGTTTGCATGTGGTTAAGGGGCCTGGCTGTGCAGGGGAGCGGCACGCCCATGGTTTCCTCTCTGTGTGGTGCAGAGCTGGGTGAGGTGGCTGTGGGGAGATGAGAGCCTCCTGTTCCCACGTGAAGGGCCTGCAGAAAGCCTCCGAGCTGCCTGTGTGTGAAGGGAGGAAGAAGCGACGTGTGCCTCGGCTCCAAATTCAACCATCAAACGCCATTGAATGTTTGGCTAAACTTCTACACAAGTCCAACAGCCAACCAGCAGGAAAATCTCCATTTCGTACCCCAGCAACACCTTGGGATGAAACGATACACCTCGAGATGAGAGCTGCATCCCAGCCAGCACCTGCCCTTGGCAGCAGTTAACATGAAATTAATGTCTTCCTCCCCAGAGCTCAGCCCTCGTCACACAAATGATCTCTTGGAATCTTAAAAAAAGTGGAAAACAAAAGCAACGTGGCAGCCCTACAGGGGGGGGGGGCAGACATGTAGGTAATCTGCAGTTTAATGGGTTTGGATGGTGATTCATGTTTTCCATCCAGGTACGTGACTCAGTGAAGGTCATGCAATGAGTCAGTGACAGCGCCGGTCCCGCTGCCATCGCTCTGCTGCGCTTATTGAGCATCTGGGGTAAAAGTTGATTGAAGCTACTCATGCAAAGGGATAATGGTACTGATAATAACATGATCTTGCATGTGTATAGCTCCTTTTAGCTCACGATGTGGTGTTTTAATCATTACTCTGGTCTGAAACGCAACAGGCAAGGTGGAACTACCCATCACTACACACAGCTTAGAACAGAAACCAGGTGAGTGTTGGCATCTACCTACAGTTTGAAACTAAAAGAGGGGAGATATAAGGAAGTTTTGACGCTGAGGGCAGTGAGGCACTGCACAGGGTGCCCAGAGAGGTGGTGCTGCCCCATCCCTGCACACAGCCACACTCAGGGGACGGGGCTGTGAGCACTGCTGGAGCTGCGGGTGTCCCTGTGCACTGCAGGCAGTGGGAACAGATGGCCTTCGGGGGTCCTTTCCAACTCCAACCATTCTATGATTCAAAGATGAGTGATATATAGAGGGGACGAAGTGAAATTTGCCCTGAGAAATCCAACCAGAGCACAGCCCTTGCAATAACCGCCCTGACCGACGTGTTCTGCTTTCCCTCTGCAGGGCAGCTCACTCGACACATCATTGGAAGAGTCACTGGGGCTGACTCAGAAGGAAGCGATACCTGTTGGATTTTCACTGGTGCTACATTAAGAGTCTGGTGGAAACGCTCCAAAGATCACTCAGCCCCTGACCTGCGTTAATGAGCCATGTCAATCCCAACAGACTACCATAGAAGGCGATAAAGAAATGACAGAAATTTCAGGCTGAAGTCTTCAGCAACAGAAAAGGATGGCCAAGGTTCTACAGACGCTCTCTGGTTCCTCTGTAAACACTAATCTTCATCACTTCAGCTGAATGAAATCACTCTAACGAACGGTACACAAATTATAGCCGAGCCTAACAGCTTGTCAAAATATGTCACAAATTCTAAGTTTTCTTAAGGAAAATATCCTATTACCAAATTCTTGCAGCTACGACGGATCCGACAACAAAGTTTGTCCCTCTGTTTTAGAAGCTCTAACACACCCAGCAATTCAATTTTGCAGGAAAAATTCAGAATTAATTCAGAAGCACGTTCTGCTGCTTTCAGCCATCTCACCTACCCTGCCCTCTGCTACATGGATGCACAGTTGCTGCCGAGTCTGTCTCGCAGCCTTTATACGGAAACAGCACCGTGTCTCCAGACTCCATCTCTGGAACTTAGGTCAGCAGCTAAATTTAGCTTGCTTGCAAATATGCATCAATTCCATCGGTGCAATAAATCACCGCGGCGATCCCGACACGCCTTATAAGTAACACATTCAATACACCCTACAACGTTCCTCGCCGGCGCAGCGATGTTCGTTTTAGTTCAGAAAAGGTGAAGAAAGCAACACCAAGGGGCACACGGGGCTATTTGCAAAGTTCTGAAGCATTGCTCCTTATTGTCTGCCCAGAGCTGTGGCTCTCGGTGCTGCTGGAAAATTGCTTTGCTCGCAGCACAGCGCGAATCAGCTGCAGCATCAGAAGCAAACCTCAGGAGTGCATCTCCCCCGGGCATCCCACTAAAAGAATAAGCGCTTAAGACAGCTATAAATGAGACATTAGAACATGGAAAATAGGGTGGCACAGACTGCCTGCTGCCTCCACGGGGGCCTGAGCTGCTCCTAAGGGCAGAGCAGAGCCATCCCCGATGGACGCGGCCCGGCCAAGCAGACTCTAGGAAGTCACCCGGGGGATGCATTTGTTACAAACATTTCAATTTGCCAAAATCCTCGTGGCTAAATATATTCTGAATGAAGAAAAACCGGCTTACGGAGGTTTTAGAGAGATCAGCAATTTAAAGTCTCATTTTTGCAGCTTAACTGCTAAGTCACACAAAATACTCCAGGCAGGAGAGTTTGGGACTGTGGGCGTCCCAACTGCACAACTTTTCCAGGACATTTGTGTCCACCATATTTCTTGAAGCCTTTGGACTTCCCAGTGACCACTGGGCATGCGTTGGCAAGAGCAGCTCTAGCCATTGCACAAGTTTTATTTTTAAGGGATGCCTCAATGTCCACCCAAAGCAGGGCATAGTGGTTCTAAGGCTGCTGCTGGCTCACCCATCCCAGCTCAGCCTTCAGACCTCGGGAGCATGCAAGCAAATCCCTTTTATTCAGTCCTCGGCCAGAAAGGGGAGCTGTGGAATCACAGAGCAAAGCTTACATGAACAGTGTGTCCTGTTAGGTCTGTAGAATAACAGCTGGGAAAGGGAGAAATGTGAGAGCACATCAGTGATGCAGACAGAAGGAAAGGTGAATGCATGAGTTAAAGTAGGGGTGAGGAGCCCCCCAGTTTCAACACAGCTCTGCCCACTTCTGCATGGCCCCATCCCTGCATGTGAGTATTAGGCCACGGCATTATCCATAATTCATACTGCCTCTATGAATGATTTAACACACATTTCATAAAGCACATCTATTACTACGTACGCACACTCTCATGCATGTTATGTGTAGCATACAGATGTCACAGCCATCCGTTCCAACAGCTCCCTAGGAAAGGCACAGAATACCTGCTGCCCAGCTTTACACCCAGAGCTGATCTTTATATTAAATCCAAGCTCGGCTTTTTCCTCCTATATTTTTCTTCTCCATCCGGGATCTTTCAAGGGCCTGGACCTGCAGACACCCAAGGTGAGGGCGTGGGGCTGTGAGCACTGATGGAGCTGTGGGTGTCCCTATGCACTGCAGCCAATGGGACCGAATGGCTTTAGGGGTCCTCTCCAACTCAAACCATTCTATGATCACATAATATATTTTCCTTTTTCCTCATTACTTTTGCAATAAAAGACTGGTGGTCCCCACACCTAACCAAACTGTTGGGACACCAAATAACCACAAAGCAATTAGTTGCAACAGATGGGATTTTTCTTTGTTGCTATCTCCGCTACGCCAGATGACTGACTATGGGAGAGAGACAAGAAAGCAGAACACACACACACACAAAAAATAGCAATAATGAAAAAAGCAAGCTGTATTTTATTTACAACGCGGATATCCCAGGTCTGACACTTCCTATCATTCTGAATAGCAGGAAAAAAATCAGGCAGGCAGCAGGGAGTGAGCGGGGCTGTGAGCGTGGCCGCGTGCGGGGCTGGGCGCTGCGGGTCTCCGTGTCACACATCCCACAGCCCAGTCTTGTCCTCATTAGTCAACCAGTTTGGAAGCCTTTTGCCATCTCGTTCTGTTTCTCTCCCTGCTGTCTAGGATCAAGTTGGGCCAAAGGTGCTGGAAAAATCAGAGGTATAAGAAAGGCATCACACAGCGGTACACAGAAGCGAGATGTCCTTGCGCAGCGCGAGGCGTGGGATGATGTGGGCTCAGCAGCAGGTTTGCTCAATGGGCTGCAGGAACAGAACTCTCCCCCCTGTTCTGTACCACCCCAGGAGGGATCTCCTCTCAGTGTGATTGCCCTCATAGAGCATCTGGCCCTGTGGGATAACTGCCCCTTGTTTTTAAGTAACAGCATTACTCCGTTCCAAACCAGCACAGATTTCCTGTGCCCTGACATTTATTTTCCTTTATAAGGAAATCCCCAATTGCAGACTCTCAATACACCGAAGGTGCAGCTTCACCATCACGGTCCGACACGTCCTCAAGCACACTCATTTCTAACCTCTCCCTGTTTCTGTTTCACTGCTAAAATCCCAGCAGAGCTCACTTATTCACAGCTTTGCAGGTGGACGGCTTCCAACTGATGTCATTTCTCCTGTAATCACCCAGCCAAGTCCCAGCACAGGAAAGAAGAACCCAAGGACAACAATACCTGCTAGTTACACCATAATTAAACTGATACCGGATCACCCAGTGTGCAGAGAGGCAAAGAAGGACAGGTGAAAGCATGAAAAAGTACCATGCAGTCGCTCCTATGTTAGATCTGTTCATGAAAAGCATCTAAACTAGACGTGGCACTCATTTACTAATTGCACCAAGGGCTCCAGGAGAGCCATGACATAGCAAAGCCCCATCTCACACAGCAGTTCCACTGGCACCCGTCGGAATTCCGTCCCTGATACAACCACAGCTCTGCAGGATGGAGCCTTGCCCTGCAGCCCCCATCCCACTGACCCCTTTCCTCCCATTTTGTGCCCCCCCCATTGTCCCCCTCACCTTTCCGGGCACTGCTAGCCACTGCCTTCCCCTCTGCTTTCGTCTTCTCAAAGGTTTTCTTCGCATCGGCAACTTTGAGCACTTTCTCCTCCTCCTCTTCCTCCTCCTCCTCGCTCTTCCTCCCCTGCTCCTTCGGGCCCCCTCCTGTTGGCTCCTTCCCCCCCTGGCGGGCCGCAGGGCTGCAGGGCTCCAGCAGTGCCTCGCTCAGTGCTACGGTCTTGCTCATGCTCAGTGCCAGGCTCTCCTTACTGTGTGACCTGGCCGGTGGGGCTGGAGGTGACTTTTTCTGGCTGTACGACTCCAGCATCTCCATATCCACATCTGCTCCAAGCCATTCCTTGCTCTCTGGCACCTGGGTGCTATTCTGCCTTGTAAGCTTCCCAGCATCTCTCGTCGCCCGGCTCTTTGTGAGCTGCCCATCCTCTCCGTTCTGGCACGGTGCAAAGCCCAACACCTGCATGAATCCATCTCGGGGGCTGTGGGACAGCGGTGCCCCCGCCTCCTGCCTGCTCTGCAGGATGTAATCCATCAGCTCAAAGCTGTCTGATCTGGCGGGGACGCGGGGTTTGCCACCCTCCGTGGGGCAGCCCGGCGCTTTGCTCGCCACCCGCAGCTCCACGCTGCCCTCGGAGTACGAGCGGATCAGTGGGGCTCCCCGCAGCACATCAATCCGATGGAGCCTGGGGCTCGCCGTCACCCCATTCCCTGGGCAGCCCTCCTGTGATCCAAGCCCCTCATTCTCAGGTTCCCAGTCCTCCTCGGGGCCTTCTTCTGCCTCCTTCAGCAGCCGCCGATACTCGCTCTCCTCCAGCCTGTACACCACCGGCCTCACCGTGCGCCCGCTGCCGGCCCACCGCTGCCCCACCTGCATCTCATACACCTTCGGAGGGCTTTCTCCTTCCATCCCCACAGAGCTCATGGTGGGGCAGCGTGCCCGGATCGTGGCACCCAGGCCCTGCTGGAGAGGCTGTAGGCTGCACTCCTGGCTTGCTACTGCCGAACCTCCCCGGGACGTGGCGCAGTCTGTGCCTCGTGCCTGGCTTGTGTCATCCCGTAAATATCCACAGGACTGCCAGGTGGAGGCTGCCATGCTCAGCGCCTCGCTTCCACCAGGGCTCACTGCCTTCTCCTTGCTCAGTGCTGGTGTTGGGGGGGCTTCTCAACCTCGTGGCTGTCCGCTGGCATGGCACAGCTCCTAGCGCCGGGCCTGGGGTCGCTCCCTGCGCAGTGCCCATCACCGCACCACGTGCTGCCCCATGGTGCTTTATGGGCAGCGCTCCTTTTGCATCCTCCTCCAGGCTCTCTCCTCCTTTCCCCAGCAGTCACAGCTCCTTGCTCCCCTCTGCTCTCAGTGATTCAGGGTCAGGCCCAACGTCAGGGCAGGGTCACCCTTTAGCAGGAGCGCTGGGCTCACCCTGTAGCTGCCGCCAGCCTGCCGCTTGCTGGGACGCAGCAGTGCTGGCACAGGGCCCCCAGGAGGGCCGGGCCGGCTGCAGTGAACGCAGGGACGGCTCAGTGCTAAGGGAGTTTCTGTGGCATCACTAACGGCAGCCACGCTCAGAAACAAGTTTCCTATAGGAGACTCCAAGGCATAACTTAGCAAAAATCCCTACGGATGTGCTGGGTGCTTCTCTAAACAGTGCTGTGAGCTCAAAAGTTCTTCCCTTCAGATGTGGCCACCGTTGCCAAGCGGGCTCCAGGAGCTCGGCCACGGGGGGAGCGGGTGCCTGGCACTGGGCTCCATCCCAGCGCTTCCCCAGCGCTTTGCCTTTTATGGTGCACTGCTGCCCTGGGGCGGGATCCCAACGCGGGATGCAGAAAAACTCCCAAATTGGCCCAAAGGGCATTGAGCCGGTGCTGCGCTCCCACTCCTTACAACCCTTCACAGGGATATGGCAGAGCATGTTTCCCCCCACCATGTCAAAACCAAACTCATTATTTTCTCTCTCCTGCAGATAAGAGTCCTCTCCCTGAGCTTTAGGCTCACCTCCAGCCCATGGGAGATGCTCAATGGAGGCACAGCACTGCTACCCAGCTCCTCCTGCAGAGGCAGGGGAAGAGGCTAGAAATCTCAGGTCCCACATAAGGATGCGCTGGGGCAGAACACACTGAGAAGTCTCAGCCTCGTGACCGCCGAGTCCTCACGTCACTGCAGATGTGGCTTTGCCATAGCAACATCCCAACAGGATGCAGCACTGACCACACGAGCATGGCGCTGCCAAAAGTGACGCTTAATCAGAAGAGGAACAAACCTCACCTCCACTCCCAGTGCCTCCACAGTGCACAACTTTGTGCGTGCAAAGGACTGCCGTGGAGATGCCACGAGCCCAGGGCTTTCTTCCCCCCCCCCCCCCCCCCAGTGAGCTCTGTGACACACATCAGCACCTCACCCAGCACGCAACTTCCAGCCTGCAGCAAACGTGATGCAGAAAACCTCCCCAAAGCACCCATTTCTGGTGGGGGTTAAAGACTTATTGAGGCACTCAGCACAGTGCACCAAAGTCAGAGAGCATCTCCAGCCCTGTGCTTTGCTTCCCTGCCAAGGTAAACACTGACATGTTCCTCCTGATGCAGCTCCCAGAGCGAGAACAGCACCCGGCTCCTCGCAGGCGTGCGGCACCGCTCTCTGTTTGCCTTTAAAGGCAAAAACGCAGTGGGTGCTGGGGAAGGACTGCTGGCGTGGAGCGGGGTGGAGGTTTTCCTCTTGGGGGGACCTCAGGGCAGCTCCTCGCACCCGGCCCAGCAGCTCTGAAAAGAGAAATTCCTACCTTTCATCCCTTTTTTCTCCTTAAAAACCCACAGTCGTGCCCATGCCACGGCTCAGGTGTGCTCATAACACTGCACCCTCGCAGCAGGGCAGGGAGAACGCACCCAGCACAGTGAGGATACAGCCCAACCCATCCTTTCTCCACCTCCAAAAACGCCGCAAAGCTTATTTGTAAAAGGAAAAAAAAAAAAGAGTTTATTTTTCTCACAAGAAGGACATACAATATACAGTACATTTGTACAAACAAAAGTAAAAAAAAAAAGTGCATTATGCATCCCCTACCGTCAACGCACAGTACAAAAGATACGGCTGATTTAAATATAAAACCAGACTTCAGAAATACTATGGAATAAAAAGAACGTTGTTATGAGAGAGGACAGCGATGCACTGGACACAGCACAGCGCCCACCCCTCCCACAGCTGCTGAGCCAACCCAATGGGGATCAGGTGGGAGAACGGGGCCCCATTTGGGGTCTTCCATTGGGATGGGGTTGGGTTGCTGCAAGAGTTGGCTGAGCACCCCCTGGGCAGCAATGAAATGGGGAAGGGGTGAGCGGGGCTGGAGGAAGGAAGTGGCAGCCTCCTCTGCCACCAGATACACCAAAAGCACCAAGAAATGAACAGCAAACAGCAGAGTTGAACAGCTCAGCGTAAATACACAGTATTTGTAAACTAGTCTTAAGGCACTCCATTGTAAAAGAACGATTACGATACGTGGAAAACAAAAGCAAACCATCTATCTTCTCATGCAAATACATCCAAGCCTGTGAGCATCACGGATTTGGCTACAAACCCCCCCCCAGGATGGCACACCGCACCTGTTCTGATGGCAGTGCCATTGGTGGCACCACCAAGCTCTTGGTGATGGCAGTGGGCATCAGCATCTGTATGAGCCCCGTGTTCTCCCAAGCCCCAAAGGAGGCAGAGCCTCATGCGTCTCCCTCCAGGGCCCCACGTGTAGGAGCTCTGCTTCAAATGATGGTTTGTGGGAGAAATAGAAAAAATGCCCTTAAAATGCATAGGGAATTTAAGACCCTTTAAAAAGGGATATTTATTTACTGATTCCCAGTCCCTACAACTCACACTGCTGGTATAAATAAGTACAGTTTTGAAAAAAGGTAATTCTGGGCATGTAGGAAAGCAAAGCACACAGCTTCCTTTCTCAAGCCATTGAGGTTTTGATGAACGTGGGCTGAGAATGACAGTTCACAGTCCTGCTTTTCCCTCACCTCAAGGAGAGGATCGTTAAGAATGGCTTTGATAGGGCTCTATAGGGATTTTAGAGGCTTGGGGCTCACTCTCAACATGGGAGTTCCAAGAGCATCTGTTTGCCATCTCTGCCCTGTGAGCTCTGGTCTGACCCCAGCCTGCTCCACACTGTGAAGGGAATGCAGGCAGCCAGGCTGGCAGGAGCTGCCCTTCCCCGCCAGGTAGGGAATAACTTCATTGTCCTGTGTGCCACCAGCAGCCCAAAAAGGGTCCCCACAACACCAACACAGCATCACACATTGAGACTCACTACGGTGCACGGCCACTCACTGGTTGGTCATCATCACTGGGACATCACAAACCAAGACAACAGCAAAAAACACCCAAAGGGCACAGCACCTCTCCACCTGAGCACGATGAACCTTCCACAGCAACACAACCTGGATGCACTCCATCACCAACAGGAGACAACGACGATTCACGTGGTCATGCAGCAAAGGTCAACGCCAATGGATCACAGTCGGTACGAACACAGCTTCACACTCCTTCACTTGACGTTACAGCAAGAGCACACAGTGCAGGACAGCCCAGCACTGCTCCTCCAGGAGATCACAGCTAACAGTAAGGGAACACCTTCAGATAACAGTCAATATGGTGGGAAAAGCCTTCAAAAACCCAAACAAACCACAATTAAAAGTCGGCAGGAACAGAGGTAGTGTTCGTGTCACCGCTTTAAAGGTTTTCCCACAATTGCTTGTTTTAGCAGGAGACATTTCAGTAAAAAAAAGTCATGACTAATTGTTTTGCTGAGACTCTCAATTCAGCATTTTATATATATAGATAGACAAATAGATGGAAGCATCTATCCATATACAAACATTATACTTGGCAAACAGTATGAGAGACAGCATCCTGCAGGACAACAGGCGATTCACACACACGGTCCTCTTCTAAGCCATGCAAAACATTTTATTTTCCCTTGTGCCATCCATGACCCATTACTTTTCTTTTTTCTCCCCACTTAAGAGTACAAGGAGGGGAAGAAGAGGTGGCATCAGATGATGGTGCAAGTCAGATGATTGGTGCAATGAATAAATGCCTTAGAAAAATAACAAAGAAAAAAAACCCAAAACAAATATCCAGCCCCCTATACCCCTAACAGAAGGCATCAACTTTTGCCAAGCCAAAGTGGAGTCTTCATGTTCCCAAGTGCCGGCTTGGCTGACATCTTGGAGCCAACATCTGCACCCCTTGGGGCAGAGGGTGGCTCACAGAGCCCGGAAGACTCGCTGGAAACGGCCTCCTTGGAGCCCGTGATGGTCGACACATCCATGTCACTGGACAGGTCCTCGGAAGACAGGTTAAGACACCCCAGCTTGGCAAGAGAATTGGACCTCTTCAAAGGGGAAGAGACAGTCAAGCCGGCCAGCCGCAGCCGGGTCTCGATCTCCTGAGTCCGCTGCTTCACCAGGCCAGGTTTGCCACGCACACTGTGGATGCTGTCACTGCTGGAGCTGCGCGTCAGATTGGAGCTACGGGAGGATGAGGGGGTGTAACAGATGGTCTTCAGGAAGTCCTTGGTGAAGCTGCTGGTGTGTTCCAGCCTGCACACCATGGGGGTGGAGGTTTTCTGAGAGGTCCCTCCCTCCAGCACGCGTTTGACCTCCAGCTTCTCCAGGTCGCTTTCAGCATCTCCAGGTACGGGTGGTGAAGGCCTCAGGAGGGGCACGAGGCCAGGATGTGGAACCAGCTCCTCACCTTCCTCTGCAATGCTGGGCTCTGCCCTGCCCAGGGCGCTCTCTCGGAGCAGCACTGAGGTGTCTGAGGGCAGGCTCCTCAGCCGCTCCAGTTCTTTGGTGTGCTTCCTGACCAAGCCCGCCTTCTGCAACTGAATAAGGGACTCCTGATGCTGCATCAAGTAACTGTTAGCACTTGGCTTTTCTAAGTCTTTACTGAACAACAAGTACTTCAGGTCCTTGGTAGGTTTGCTATCTTTTCTGATCAGAGACTCTTCTTTCACCACTTCCGTGCTAAGCAGGCTCTTGTCACAGTGTGAGTTTCTCCTAGGCTGCAGTGTTCTGACAGGAATTTCTGGTGCATCTTTTCCTTTCTCTGAAAAGCCACACTGATGAGCAACCATTGATTTACAAGCACCAGCTTCCAAAACACCACCTCCAGGTGACAGAGGAAGCAGTGCCTCACTATTTCTAGTCCCAATTCCCTCCTCCATGCGTGTCCTGCTGGGCAGGTGCTCCCCCAACGGGGGGAGGTGGGAGAGGAGGGCTGGCTGCGTACAGATAGTGGAGCTGCGGTGTGCAGAGCTGGAGTTCAGCTTTTCACACTGTTCCCCAAAGGAGTCCGGAGCCAGGCTGCCCGAGGAGTACATGCAGTCAGCACAGGACTGGTAGGAAGGCTTGACTTTACTGAGGATCCCAAACACAGCGTCATGCTGCAAGAAAGAAAACAAGGACAAATCAATGGGCACAGAACAGTGAGAGGCAAAGGTCATGAGATCTATGCAGCTTTGGAAGGCAGCCCACTGCCCTGTCTCTTCATGCCCTGCAGCAGGAACAATAACTCCCAGTGGAAGGACACCTACCGTCTCAAGTGATGGTCATGCAAGCAAGCTGCCCAGAGCAGTTTATAGTGCACTCATGTGTGTGCTCTCTCTGTCTGGCATCTATATCCATAGCTTAGGCAAGCAAAGCCATGTTCAGAAGCACTTTGAAAAGGAAGAAGCTCATCATGGAATGGAAGGCTTTATCCAAGTCAAATGAAACTGTGCTATGAAGATGAGTAGTCCGCTTGCAGTAGTCAGCCATGCTAATCACCTACACATCAGATCCATACGCACCTCAAAATCCTCTGGGCAACTCCTTTTGCTGTTGTTGTTATTCAAGTTCTCCCTATTAAGCCTGCTCTCCTCCTTGTGCATAGACAACCGCCGCTTCCACTTCTCCACTGGGTTTTCCTCCCTGATACCATCCTCCCCTGGATCCACGGCACCCAGCACCATCCTCGCCTTCCGAGGGCTGAAGTCTCGTTTCTTCTTCACCTCCTTCTCACAGAAGCTGCTCAGCTCTGCCAGTGGCTCTGCTGGCTCCAGGCCTTTGGCCATCTCCAGAGGCACAGTTGGAGGCTGCCTCGCCAGCGAGGCCGCACGCTCTGTGAGTGCATCCCGTTCCAGCTGCTCCACGTGGCAAAAGCTCCCCCTGTCCCCAGGCACCTTGTTCTCCAGCAGTGTGTCCGAGAGGCGGCGGAAGCAGTAATTGAAGCCAATGGGCAGCTCTGTGCCAGCTCGGTTGTCCAGGTATGCTGACTGTGATGGCGTGTCCAGGTCAGCCAGCCGATTTTCAAGGTCGATGTCCAAGCTCTCAAGTAAGAAGTCACCTGACCCTGCAGTACCATCTGTGCTCTGGGGGAGGTTGCTCTCTGCCTGCTGCTTCCACAGCTTGTTGTGACGTTGCTTGCTGGAGGAAGGACAGAGATACAAGTGAGCAGAGTGGAGCAGCTGATGATGGCTGCAGCACAAGCTGAAAGTGCTCAGCTCCAGGAGCATCCCTCCCTCTCTATGCACGTAGCAGATTCACAACTCAGAACAGACTGATTGGCAGGTCCAGCCCCATGCTCCACCTAAGCAAAGCCATCCTGAGCAGAAGAGTTTGCCCACCGCACTTCCACCAGCATCTCTTTGGCCCAGCAGACTCATAGCAGGGCCCTGCACTGCAAACGTGATGAGAACAGAGATTTCTGCCAGCATAAAACGCTCTGAACCAACATCTCTGCACGTTTCATGGCACAGCTTCTTCTGAAACAGAGTGGAAAATTTTCCCTCTCTACCTCAGCTACAGCAGAGGCCAAGTGGAGTGTGAAGCATGCAGAAACCCTTATTAGACACTACAGCCTTTGCAACGACAAAGCCTCATGATTGGCATGGTCACCCAGAACGCCTCCAACACTGCCCAACCTCAGTTCTGCCTCATAAAACAAGAACAATGTTTTGCTGAACAGTTTGGCTGCTGAGAAACACCAACACAAGCACAGTGAAACCCTCAATGAATTACTCCAGAACTGAAGACAGCTAATTTCCATCTGGGGTGGGCTGGCAGAGAAAAAGTTTAGAAAAGTGCAGTTAGCCCAGGCTCCTGCTTCTGCCTTTCCAAAGAGCCCCTTTGCATGGCGGTGCGGCCTTCAGACTGCAGCACCACACATGCTGTCACTGTCTTTGCCTTGTTCATTGGCAGAAGGGTTGATTGCCTGAACAGAAATCCTTGAAACTCAGTATTTTGTGATAAACTGAAATTCTAAACGCGTTGCCTACAATGAGGTCCTTTGATTTCCCGCACATCACCTTTCCATTCATTCTGTCACCTTACCTTGCATCTAAAATGCCTTCATACTCCAGAAGCTGTCTCATGAAGCCTGCATTTGGCCTTGCAATGCTGCGTTTCTGCTTCACGTAATTATAGGCCTTTTCCAGTGACCAGCCAAACTCCTTCATTGCATAAGCTATCACAGTGGACGCAGACCGGCTCACGCCCATCTTGCAGTGCACCAGGCACTTGGAGTGATTCTTCCTGCAGAAAGATCAAGAAAACAGCTCTCTAATCTTTCTGCTTATCATATATGTTGTTAACATTATAAATGGTGGAAGGGCAGTATTTTGTCCTGCTAACCACTCTAACACCACAGCGTAGGTCATTAATGTTTAGTTAATGTTGACTAAGGTGCCCACGAGAAGAATTCTTCTCCAGAAAAGGCAGGAGGTGGGAAGGCCAGCCTCAGCCATGCTGTCACATCAGAGGCCATGAAGCCTCCCACCCACTTGCCCAATGCTTTGGGCACAGGGATAAGCAGGAGCAACCTGCGTGTGACAGCAGCAGGGTGTGATGGGCTCCGTGACCATCTCTTGGGTTCATCCAACAAGGACACACATTGGAATATTTCCAGAACATCTCAAGTAGAGGAAATGTTCTCGTTTCCTTTTAGAAGCAAAACAAAATAATTACTATTATTTTAAAAAACCCATGGGTTAGAAATGGGTTAAAACCAGCACAGGAAGACACAAAGTACACGGAAGCTCCAGGGACACAGAACTCCTGGCAGAAGATGTAAAGCAAAGCCCAGCTGCCACCTCCAGCCGCAGAGCTGGCTGGAGCACGTGGGGCAGTGTCACCTCCTCCAGACATCAGGCAGATTCTGCTGTGGCTTGGATTGGATGCACTCTGCTTAGATGCACTCTCACGTCAAGCCACGTCCCCCAGCCCACTTACTTGGCCTTGTTTATGAAATGATATGCCTCATTCCAGTGAGCCAGGAGGTCAGTCGTCTCCTCGTCATACACCCGGATGTTGTGATAAGCAAACAAGCCAGGAAAAAAGTTATCTATTTCCCTGGTCACGTTCAAAATGTAGTCAATGCTGTGGAGAATGAAAAGAAAAATAAGAGTTGAAATGCCATGGTCATGAAAAGGAAACTGATGCACATTGTGAATCTCCTGATTCCTGCCAAACATTACAGCAGGGTTTACAGTGTACCTAGGGAGAATGAAGGCCCATATCGATTTACTACTTCATATCATTCAGATAAATCAAGGCTGCAGGATATTTGTTTCAGTTCGCCCAACTTTGACTTCTATGCACTGCATGTCAAGATGCCTTCATCATAGATCAGAAGCATTGACATGCTGGTTGATCCACTTGCTCAAAGATGTTCAGATATCTGTTCCCAAGGACTCCAAATTAAACATTTTTAGTCATGCTGTTGAGCAATAATTTTCAGTTTCTCACATCAGAGGAGGTTCATGCCTTGGGAAAACAGCAAATGTTATATGTAAAATTCCCACTCATCTAAAAAGCCTGAAAATAAATCAAGCCAAGAAGTGGTGTGGTGATGACAGTGTGGTGAAAGACAGCCCTGCAGCTGCCTGTCTGGGCAGGTGAGGTGGGGATTGCTCATCCACAGGAAATTCTGCTCCATTTAGATGGAGTTTTTCCTGAACACTGCACTGTAATATTTGCTCTTCTGCAGACTGCAGGAATTTACACCTGACACAACAGCATATATGTCTGCTTCATGCTTGGCTGTTACACACCAGGAGGGTGGTTAAGAGGTCTTGAAGTTTTGTTATTTCCACTTTGTATGTGAATATGTGATGGAAACAAGATAGGAAAGCTTTCCTGACCAAAGCCTTCATGATCAGTTACCCACATTGCTGGGAACTCTTCCCTACCATCTACAAATGCCACATGGCATCTCAAGAGACCTCAGTGTAAAAGTCAAATGACTCAGAGCCTGGAAGGTACAGTACTCACCCCGAGCCCTGCAGCTCCTCCAGGTTAGAAGCGTTCCACTCTGACCCCTGCAACAGTCACATAGATAAAAACATCTTTCAAAGGAGCTTCCCCATTTCTAAGATTCTGAACTGCCCCAGTCTCAGCACTACTCCTCAGCTGCCAACTGAAACGTTGCTAATGGTTTCTAAAGGGCACAATTAGTACCACTAGCTTCAGAGTGTTACGAAGAACTACAAGATGCTGCCTGAATCATTCTAGCAGCCAGACCAGGCTCATCCTAACAGCCTCAGATTCAGGAATAAGGAAGTTCATAGTCTCTCTGAAATCAGAGGAAGCATGGACAAAAAAGACATGAGGGCTGTACAGGAAGAAATCCTGTAGGATGCAAGAGTCAGGGGTAAGTTCAATCCCAAATCACTGTGCTCTGGCCATTCTGGATTTTTAACCACTGTGATTAGCAGTATATGTATACATGGGAAGTGCGAGGCAAATCCTGCAAGTTCTAGAGGTGGCTACACTGGATCTCACTGTATCCACATAACAGAAAGCTAAATAGGGTTTAAAAAGCAGGATTTGCCCTCAGACATCAACACTTCCTCTGACTCTCTCCAGGAAAAAAAAACTAAAAGTGACCCCAGCATAACAGGCACAAATGTGCTCATCTCAAGCAAGTCTTTGTTCCAGATGGCAGCGTCTGGTTTTGCCTGGAGTTCCATCTAGTGGCAAAATATTACATAGAACACACATCCTTCTTTGCTTCTGCTTAAAGTTGAAGGGCACAGCACCTTCAGCCTTCTTCTTCATACAGCTTTGGCCACGCTCACAAAACTTGATACCAAATACAGATCCCCCACAGCCCAGTGACCCATCAGGTTGCTCCCACTGAGCCGTCAGCTCTGCTAGAGCTCCTAACAGGGCAACTCACCAGATACAAGTGATCAAAAATCAGAGAGGGTTTGTCCATCTGACCCAGGATAAGCAGCATTTCATTGTCTATGAATTCCTTGAATTCTTTCAAGTTGCAATTCATGTGTTTTTCCAGCTCATTCCGGATCTGCAGAGCAGAAAACAAAGGATGCCACCTAGAATCATCTCTGTTCAATAGAAACATTTACTGGCACTCTTTCACAAAACACTTTTTATGTACTTCATTAAAGACAGCAGGAGGGATTCAGCCTTTTGGAGACAAAGAATCTCACTACGTGGCATCTTAGGCCCCCATATTTGAGATCTGTGAAGAAGACTTCAGATAACATCCAAGTAAAACACACATATATCATGCACATCCTTCCAAAAAATAACTTGAGATGAACAAGACCCGGGAGAGCAACTAACAAACATGAAACTCAAAACCCAAACCTACACAGAACTATTATCATTTGCTCTGAGTACATCTGCACAGTGTCCCTGTGGGACAGATCCAAACTAGTTTTAGCCTTGACTTGTGACTCTTCATCCATAGACACACCAGCAAGGTCTCGCCAGTAAGCCTCTCTGACATTGTTCAGGAACAAAGAAAACAAAATCTTAAAGTGAAGCCAACAAGGAGAAAGGAAAACACTGCTTCTTAGCACACTCTGTGTCCAAGAACAAGTGAAGATCAGCATGGTCCTCTAAAACAGCCGTGTATACTCACAGCTGGGAGTATACTAACTGCATCTTTTGAGAGAGCTATCTTTGCTTATACAACTGTGAGGAATAAGTGGCTCCAAATTCACTGCTTGGACATGCCCACAAGTGCTGCAAGTTGTAATGAAGTATCACCTCTGATGCCACTCTTGCTTGTTACTAAGGTCTTGAAAAATGCGCTCTAATATTGGTATTACTTTGTTTTATAACTAGAGAAACAGACCTGCAGCAAAGCCAAAGAGGAGAACCTTTGAGGATCAGTTAGCAGTACACTCAAAAGTCAGCGGCACCTCATCATACAATGTCTCTTTGTCAGTATAACATTGTCTGGAAAAGGAGTTCAGCAGGAAGAATAAAGGAACAGAAGTTTTTCTATTTACCTCCTTTGAAGTCACATTTTCCAGGTCTTTGCTCATCATGATGCTCCGGAGCTTGGCTTTAATCAGGCGTTCTGTCCGTTCCCTTTCAGTTGGCCTGAAAAGGAAAAGGGAGAGGATGTCTCCAAACCAGCAGTAAACACTCCTGAGACAACGCAAATTGGACAGCACAGAGCGCTGGTGGGAAGGACTTGCATTGAAAGCATCTTGACCAGGAAAACAGAAGAAAAACATTTGAAGGCATTTTAAGTAGAGAAAGGAAATTAACTGCCAGAGGAACAAAAGAAACAAAAAAGGGGATTTCTCTTGTGAACCAAGTCAACTTTTCATAATAAAACTGAGAACTGACTTGTCAACAAACAGAGCTGGAGAGTCGGGGCGGGTGGACTCCAGGTCCTGCATGGCATTCCACTCATTGATGCAGCTCTGGTCAGAGCTGATGCAGCTTTCATAGTACGTGGCCCAGACCAAGGCCATCCCACCTGGGAAGTAGTTGTACCTTCTTGCAACCTCACAGGCTTTATGGAGGATTTGTAGAGCAGACCTGCAGGATTGGGATCAAAATTGTGCAGGCATAAGTACACGTAAATCGGGATTAAGAGATTTTCATAGAAGACTTTTGGCACTGTGTTACAGTCACTTTTTGAGAGCTGCAGCTTTATCGTATCAGAGTTCAGAGGAGCATCTTGGAAGCTTTCTCAAGAGCCCATCAGAGATGGAAGCTCAGATCTTCTCCTCATCAACTGGCAAGCACGAGGCACAGCCACTCCAGGACCTAATCATTAGCTAACTTGTAAAGCCAGACCAAAGAAAAACAAAGAACATGGACAATTTTCAAACCACCTTCAGCAAGGAGTCAAATACATATTTACAGCATTCTTGGCCCCAACATGCTCCAGGGACAGGACCCAGATTGGGTCATTTGTTTTTGTAAATCTTAGCATTACTTTTTCTTTCCTCCCTTCCCTCCTCCATTTTTTCTTTTTTTTTCTTTTTATTTTTTTAAGGCCCTACTCTGCTCTGAAGATGTCATTGTAGTGAACATATTAACCACATCTAAGGCTGCCAACAGGAGGGGCTGAATTCAAAAAAATGACAGGACCAAATTTTGTTTGTTTCTGTACCAAACCATCCCTAACACATTACCATTCTCGACACCTTTATCTTGTCTCTACCAACTATCACAAGCACAGGAGTTTCCTGAAGCTCCACAAAAAACTCAGTGAGAAGCATTTGCTCTGTTTGGGGCAGGATAAAGCCTCTTCAAGAAGGCATTTGCTGGCACAGCTGCTGCTGATTCAATCATCTCTGCTTCAGCATTTTGGAATCCCTGCACATGGGAGGGGTGACAGGAGCTGAAAGGTGAGCATGATTGCAGAGTGGCGCAGAAAGTTTCCATGCAGGAGGAGCCCCAGCCTGGCCCCAGGAATGGGGCAGAGTTGGAAATGCCATCAGTTTGGCAACGGGTCATAAGACTCCCTCGTACTAGGGAGGTTATGCATGGAGAGGAAAGACCGGGTTTGCACCCTGATGAATTCACACTGGGCTTTCATGTCTATACATCTCATCAGTGCAATTTCCCATTGCCCTCATGTCCCAGAGCACACAGCTGCAGCAGAAGATGCTGGTTTTGGATCAGTGCTCCCAGAGCCCCTTTATAGCACTGCTATCAGCTGACACAGGGAAGCGACATCTCTGCTGCAGCTCGCTAAATATCAGTTATGGAAAATGCTAAAATGCAGTTTGTTTGTTGTTAATTTATTCACAGAAATTACAGCCTCTTTCTCAATAAAGCTAATTGGTACACATACCACATGGCTTGCACTGACACTGGCTTGAAGATGTGCATTCTCCCAGCAGTGCTCACACTGAAGCCACTAAGAGAGAGGGGAAAAAAACAGTCACAAACTGCTCTTCTCTGCACCTCAGGCTGCTGCAAAGTAGCTCTAGGAGCACCCACAATCAAAAGGAATAAGGGATGAGATTTTCCATCACCAATTTTCCATTATCCTCCCAAAAAAAAGCAACAAGTGGACACCTGCCATACAGCACCAGGAATGGGAGTTCCACCCCTGGAGCTCCCTGAATTAAAGGACTGCAGCCATGAATCTGAAATTGGGACTTAATTTGTATGGTGACAGCATCTCTTCCACAACAGCCCCAGAAGGGAAGGCCATTCATCTATCCTTTCAATGGGGTTTCTTACCCATCGCCATCAAGATGGATCTTAGTATCACTCCACAGACGAAGAACCATTCCTATGGTGCAGCTTTTACTGGAAGAGAAACGTTCTGGATATTAAATATAGGCCACAATGCAGTCATACCAATATCCTCAATTATTAATAGTCTTTGATTTTTAAAATTCTCTAGCCTTGCTTTAGTAATTCCTCAGATCATCTTCAGCTATTTAATGTGCAGCACATAAGGAGATGGACAACTGAAGTGGAAAGGTCTTCTCTGATACCAACTGGAGAACCAACAGCACAGAATCAAGAGTCAGAACCACCACAGCTGCCAGAATGCACTGTAGTATTTGTCTCACCACCTCTCCTCCTCTCATCCTCATAAGCTCAGTGCAAGGAAGAACCCTAACAGGACAGAAGAGCAGGATATAATCTCTGAAAGCAGAGATTCAGATTCAGCTTTCAGCAAGTGCTGGAAGGTGCTTTCCTTTCTGCCCTTTGCAGAGAGGATCCAGGGAGCCTTTCAAAAGTTTGTGTGCTTGGTTCTCACTTCATCACTTTGGCTGATAGAAAAGAAAAAAAGCATTTTATGGGTGTACCTAACCCAGAAGAACACTTCCATTTCAAAGATGCAATTTGGCAAGAAAACTGTACTATAATGGAGGGCCAGCAACTTTCAACCACTAAATAATTCAATTGCTGAGATATTAAAGTTTTAAAGGAAATCAGGATGCATGCAACAACCAGTAGCAAAGAATTCAGGATTTTTTTTTATTCTATTATTTTTAAAGCCTTCAGCCACTGTCTACAGTGAATCAAAGACTCTTACAAAGGCCAGTTTGAACTCACACATAGACAGACAATGTACACTCTAGAGCTCTGTGAGAAAAAAAAAAAGTTTCTTATTAAACACACATACAAGGAATAAAGCCCACAGAAGCCCAACTCTCAGCAGCCAGCACACTCACAGCTGAGAAGTGCCATTTCAGCCCCAACATGGAGCCTTGGAGTCCCTCAATGAGTCATTAACAGCCAACAGACTTCTTTATGCATGACACTTTTCCTTAATTAATAAATCCCTCAGTTTTCAGAGGCAACTGAATGAACCAGCAGAACCTTGCAGTTAGGATGGATTTTCCATCTCTCCTCTTGTTTCACACCAATCACCTCCAGGAGGAAGTCATTGGATGGTCACATTAGATTTGGAGAGGACAAGACCAATGCTCCCTGCTGTTGCAAATGTACCAGGAGGGAATGTAACACTCAAATTTCTTCCCTAACTCTAACAGTGGTAATTAAGAGCAGACACAAAAGCAGCACCAAAGTCAATAATCTCCTTAGGAAGGCACTGTAGGAGTTCACCAACAGGACTCAGAGCAGTGCAAAAGCTCTCCCTTCCCACTTCAATCCACAGAGGTTTAACCAGACAAAAACATAAAGCCCCATCAGCCGTATCAGCTCAGCATGGCAGCATGCTCAATCTACCAGGGAACAGAAACAAGTCTGGAAGTCTGCCTTCTAAGTCTAACTCTGCCAAAGCAGCCTCACCTCTGCCAGCCAAGAGCTGTTCTTAGTTTCCTCACCTATAACTGGAATTATGTGAGAAGGTCTACAGCAATGTTTTATTTTCATTTCAAAACATTCTGCGCTCTTATCAGTTAGACAAAAGGAACAGCTCATTACTAACACATTTGTTTGTTGGTTTTGGAGGTACTTTTGCACTATTGTTGTTGATGCTATTTGGCAACTAACCTACCTGAAACAGCTCCATTGCATCACACCACGAACAGACTTGAAGTCTGATGGAGCAAATAAGTTCCAGTTTAGGAAACATTTCCACAGAAGCATTTTGTTGTGAGGAGACAGCAAGCTACCACAAATGAGGTAGATACCACAGCCCTCCAAATGGATTACAAGTGAATGCTTTGCCCACAGCTGCATAGAGTGCCTAGAGATTCTAGGGAGACTGAAAGTTCTCTGGAACAAAAAGCGCTCTCACAACGGTCAGAAGAATTAACAACTATGTCTCTTCTTTTGCTAGAGTACATGAAAATTAACTGCTTGGGGACAGTTGTTGACAAGCTTTCCAGAGAACCCAGCCTGCCTGATCTCCAAGCCTAGCTTTGCCCTAGACATACCTCTCCTTGCTGGAAAAATCCACACCCAGCAAAATATTCTCTTCCGTGTCCTGCCTCCCGTTGCTGTACACAACCACCATGTACCGGACTCTGTCTGTCCATACGCTTTCCAAACGGACAGCCTAGGAACAACAACAACAAAAAAAGACATCAAGCTCTGCAAAACAGCTTTTGGATAATCTGTACTTCCATTGCTGACTAATATTTTAGAGGTGTAATTGTGCCTCAAAGCTTTATTTAGCTGCAGGATGAAAGACACTGGGAGAGGTAGTCCCTCTTGCAAGCAAGGCCAGTTGCCAGTTTGACTTGGAATCAGGAGAGGATTAGAAATAAGAGCAGTCCAGATGACCCGTCCCACACTGCAGAAGCATTAACAAATACAATCTGAAGGTTTCCTCTAAAGATGTTCAACTTGAAAGCAAGTAGAAGTATCCATTGTGCACTAAGCTGGAGAAGCTCAGAGGGTTCTTCCACACTGACAAGCCTTCACTGAAGTATTAAATCTAGCCTTTCTAGAGGGAGTAATTAACACAGACCCAACTCATAACTTGGATGTAAGGATCAGCCCCAAAGTTGCATACAGGGAAGCATGGTGGGGCTGGCAACCAAACGCAGCAGTCTGGAGCTAACCATGAATTTGCCAACGCTTTCTGTGACCCTGTAAAGATCTGGTTCAAACTACTCTCAACAGAAAGAAGGGCAGGAAAATGCACCTGTTCTTACCAGTTTGATTCTATCCTCACAGCGAAGGAGGTTGATCATCACCTGGAGGTGCTGAGGCAAATCACCTGCAGTGAGAGCAGAGAAATCATCAGAACAGGTCATCTGACCATAAGCAGCTTCTGAAGAGGAAGGGCTGCAGGAATGGCTCTATTCAGGTGATGCACCCCTTCTGCAGCAAATAAAGGTCTGCTCACGCAACTACTCCAAAGTGGTGGGTATATTTCTGCTCAGTGAAAGCAAACAAAAGGAACAAAGAATCTACAAGAAAACAAACCAAGTTCACATCTAATAACTTTGTATAACACACATAACTTTCCATAAAAGATAAAATTCCTTCCGTAGGATGTTTGCTGGGTATATGAAATTGCTGACAATTGAAGAAACCCAAAGCCACGCTTGGCATTCAAACAGCCTCTTTGTGCTTGGAGTGTTTACTAAGCAGCAGGCACACAGTACCACACTGTGCCTTTCCCACATGCTTCTGCACTCAAAATGCCCTGATGAGCTTATTTCTTCTTGCCCCTTAACCACTTATTACAAAACCATCAATGACAGAAGGCATAAAAATACAGGATGAGTGGGATCCAACTTCCTTAAACCCTGTCAGCTTATCAGTCCTTACAGACATTCACCACACAACTCTCCTCCCACCATTTTGGAACACTGGAGTGTGCCTGGAGGAAGGACAAGCTGTTCTCAAACCATGAGAAATGCCTGCAGGCCAGATTTAGATTGGTTAACTGAAAAGGGAATTTCCTGAAACCAGAGAAGGGGGCGTAAGGAGATAAGAAAGGGGGGTTTGTCCAGAGGCTCAAATCCTTCTGAAAGTATACCTCACTTTTGAGAAGTAGCATTGAACAAAACCAGCAACAGGTGGTTTAAAAATAATAATAATAAAAAGAAAGATGCTGTCATATGAAGTCCCAAGCTTCAGACAGCGGGAGGCTGGGAGAGCACTCAGGAGAAACGTCCCTGACACATTGAATCAGGAGCTCAGTAACCACAGAAGGGGTGCTGGAGCCATATGACTCATTTTCCTCCCCACAGGCCAAAGGAGAAGGCAAAGATCAAACTACTGAAGCAGAAACAAGAGACATTTCTTCATTGCAGGCTGCAGAAAACAGGGATACACATACAGCACAGACTCTGGCTTAGAGAGGAGTGGGGAAGAAAAAGGGAATGGAGCATCTGGCCATGCTTTAATCCATACCTGCATGTTTGTGAGGATGCTGGAGACTTCGCTGACCCTGGGAACTGTTTCCTTGTTGCAAGAAGAGGGCTGCTCCCTTCACCATGAAAAAGCTCTCGCTTAAGCTGGAAAACAAAGGACACAGGAAGTCAGCTCAAAGGAAACAGCAGCAAAACGTGTGCTCCAGTCAGTGCCTGGGGAAGGAAGGACTTCTACTCATTAAAACACAGCAAGATTTGCCACAAGAAGCTGCTCTCAAAGGTTGATTCTGCCACTTGCAAGGCATGGCTCCAGGATTATTCATGAAGAATGTTGTCATTTTCCACCAACATTTTACTGCTTGGCCATAGCAGGAGATGCTTGCCTGAGCTGTCATGGACTGAAAATGACTTTATCACTTGATTATCAAATTCTGTAACTTAAAAACAGTAGAGGGTAAGAATTCCTACAGGCATAGACCTGTAAATAACTGCGGATCAGCTCTTGAGTCAATCAGTCCCTATTAATTTCAGTTCCTGAGATTTCTTTGGAATGCAGAAACAAGAACACAGAGCTATAAATCATAGATTTACAGGGCAGGGAGGGAAGGTGAAAAACCTGCACATCACAGCAGAATGAAATGAAACTTCAGGGTGAAAAGCAACAGGCACAGCAGCAAAAGCATTTCTCTGCTCTGCTGAGATACAACTGACCTGAGAAACAGTGCTGATAAGAAAGGAGGTCACAGCGTAAGCACACACAAAGCTGAATTCCCAGATCAAATGAAACATGGCTAAGGAGAAAGCCAATCAAAACCAGCAGTTAGAGCAAGGAGCAGCACAAGCCTAATTACACAGTCCTGTAACGCACTGCGAGCATTTCAGAAACAGACATGGACATAAGTGGTAAAGTTGGCATTTCCCACAGGGCTGGAAATGAACATCTCCTAAGCTACGTTTTAGTTGCCTAAGTAACTGCTTACCTTGCACTTCCTACCCCACTCCAAACATCAGGCAGGGAGCATCACAAGAGACATTCCTTGCTACAGAGCCCAACTTTCTGCCCTCCCACACTTCCCAACATAGACAGCCGTTCATTACTGGCTGCTATCAGCTAAATATAAAAGCTCCACAATGAGACTGTGCTCCACCAGAGTTACTTATGCTACAGAAAATGATTCCATAGGAGCTGCTGCTCCCAGTGCTCATCTGTTCTGTGCTCTGCCTCTGAGGTCTGTGCCTCTGGCTAGCAATGAGCACCAGCAGTGTGGTAAAGAGCCATCAATTCAAGCCTTCCCAGCTCCTGCTCCAAGTTAGGTCTTCCCTCCTCCAAGGACAGAGCCAAGGTTTCCAGTTAGTTGCCTGAATTTACAGCTTTCTTCAAGGCGCAAAGCTCCCAGAAAAGCTGAATCGGGTTTAAATTTGAGACTTCAGTCCCCCCTAAAAAGCAACCTAAAATCACAGCACAAGCTTCAGGCTCCCTCAGCCCTATCTCAGACCAACAAGCTGTCGGCAGGACAATTGCACTGCAATGAGAACAAAGCTTTCCCCATTTCTGCTCCTGCAGCACTCACCCCTGGCTCACCGGGAGCTCTCAGTGATGGCCCCGCAGCCCTCACACCACCAGCACCCACCAACAGCAAGAATTCCTGCAGGCAGGCACTTGGTCCATCCCATAAGCAAGGCAGGAAGAGCCCTGTTTCCTTCTTACTCCAGATCTAACAGGAAAGCATTAAAAAAAAAGACAGAAGTGACATCAAAGCTGCGACATCAACACAATGTATAGGATGTTCACTAGATTACAGCCTCGTGCATACCCAGCTGGTTTATCAGCAAGAGGAAAGGAATGGTTAGATAACATGCAGCTCCTAACACTCTCGTTCACTGCAGGCAGGAAACCTTCACAATAAGGCAGAACATTCCTAGTCAGAAGCTGTGCTGGGGGAGCAGAAGTGCTCGCAGGCAGAGGTTGACCCCCACAGTGCACGTTTTGCCACTGGGTATTTATCTGCATGGCAATGAACTGAAAAGCAAAACTGAAGAAGTGATTGAGAGCAAGATTTCTGTTCTAGCTTAAAGCGTTCTAGCTTAAACGCTTGCGTCTCCACCTGCACAAAGCACAGTGCTGAGTAAGTCAGCTCATGCTCCCCAGCACTGAGATTTCCCCCCCAGCTGCTGTTGGATGCCACCGGCGCAGTGCTGCACAACAGCCACTGTGAGTTCTCCTGCAACACTGCACCAAAACAGTGAGGTTACCCAACGCTGACCCTTAACTCTGCTCCAGGAACACTTCGCCCTCAGCCACTCCATACGAATCCTCTAATAGCTAACAAAATAAAAGTGAGAAAAAGGCACGACGTGATATCCCAACCCAGCATTCCAACGCTCTGAAATCCTGCAGTCCCAGTAAACATCCAAATTCCAGCTTTTTTTTTTTTTTTTTAAATTTCCCAAAGAACCAAAACCAAATCCCATCGTTACAGAGCCCCCCCAGCTCCCTCCCCAGCAGCAGTGCTAAATGCCTTAGCAAGCAGCGTTTGTTAGCGACATAAACACAAGTGGTTTATACATACTAATTTGGACTGGTTTTCTTTGAACAGCAGAAGCATTGTGCTGGCCCAAGAGTCAGGCAG
Organism: Phasianus colchicus; assembly: GCF_987193195.1. Taxonomy (NCBI): domain Eukaryota; kingdom Metazoa; phylum Chordata; class Aves; order Galliformes; family Phasianidae; genus Phasianus; species Phasianus colchicus. Next base: position 6,833,197 of record NC_143453.1, on the reverse strand, counting down.
AAGTCAGTAAATTCAAAAAGATTCATAACTAGCTATAAAACTCACATCCTTTTGCTTCTAAACCCATACAAAAAGAAAAAGAAAAGAAGAAAAAGAAAAGGTCGGTCGTATATTCTGTGCAGAGCAATCGCATCTGTTGATGCTACCCAGGAACTGGATGACTTCTACAGAACACTGTGTCTTCCACTGATATCCTGGCTTGAAAAAGCACTTGTCCTAACATATTCTGATGAAAGAAGGCCTTTCAGGAGGGGGAAAAAAACAGCTGAAGCTCGTCTAATCACTTCCCTCCTACAGACTGGTGCGAGCTGTTTGTTTCCTCCCCATGCTCACAGAGCAATGCAGGGCAGGACGAGGTGAAAAGCATTGCACTGATGCTTACTTTCCATATTGCCCAGTGCCTTATGATTTTTACAATTAAAGCCCTGTAACAGAATGTCTGTGTGGCAAAGGCATCGCAGTCAGATCAAGATACTTCCTCGCTTATGGTGCAACCATGTGCTGGCGTGCTGCTGCTGAACAAGAACCTCTTTCAGGTGGCTTGGAATTCCTCTGTCAGAGACTGCCTATAACCAAATTCAATGAAGACTGATTTCTTACTGATCCCTGATTAATTCCTTCACCACAGCAGCACCAGTCCCCCCAGAGGAAGAAGCAGCTTTCTGTTCCTTTTTCGCCCTGCCCCATTGGCACACACAGCACAACCCACCAATTTGCTGGATGCCCTCCCAGAAATCCCAACCAGCATCACTGCTTTCCAGCAGCCCCTTTTAGCTCTCAAAGAAACATTGAGCCCAAGGGTTTTGCTGTGACATGGGATCTGGGTGCTCCAGAAGGGCTGCAGAGCATCCCTTTATCAAATGATCTCAATGGGAGCACATCAGCCCCTTAAGAGGGGTAAAAGCTACACTTACAGGCACCTGGGAGCACCAAGTGTCAGCAGGAGGGTGCTGAAAGAACAGCTGTGTTTCTTTGCTGGCCATAAACCAGAGGCCCTGCTGTGCCTGGAGCTCTGCAAGGAGAGGATGGTTCTTGACTACGACACCTCCTTGCTCTGTCTGCTGGCTCCACGCTGCTCAGCTTTAAAAGGAAATATTTCTTCCCCTTTGGGAAAGCTCCAGAAGAACGTGGCTGTAACACACATCAATTACATTTCAACTTGCTTTAGAACACAATAGGCAGCGGCTCATAATCATTTCAAAACACCGTTCCCTGTGTCTGCAAAGGCAAACAAGCAGTCTGCAGTCATCCTCCATCCTCAGCAGTGCCCACACGGCGTGCCCTGCAGGGTGCTGTGCTCCAGCAAAGCTCTGCAATGGAGCCTTGCTAGGCACAGGGCTGTGCCATGCTATCCTGTCACTAAATGTTTGTCAAATTAAATCTCTTAATTTCTCCCTCGTTAACAGAATGACACACACAAGTGGCATGAGGGCAGAGGAAGGCATCAGCCCACTGGCGACTGGAGCTCTCTGGGGACAAGGGCAGCTTCCAGACTTCAGCAACCACACCAAAATAACACCAGCTACACCGCAGAGGTATATCAAACAGAAAGGAAAATTTGGGGAGGAGAAGCAGCAGGAAAAATCCCAACCCCAACACAGCAAAGGTTGTCCTACAACAAAGAGGAGTTTTGTGACACGTTGATCAACTGACCTGAGATGGGAAGTGCAGGTATCTAACCACCTCCTGACACTGCACTGCTTGAGATTGCAGTGCTCTGCCAAAATCCCTCCAGTGCACCTTGAGCTGAGGCAGCTGCCTATAGGGTAACTAGGGAAAACGTTTGCCTTCTCAAATAGTATTTTATTACCAAAAAATGTGAGGCAGGAAGGTTCTTTCCATATTTGTGGCTACATTAGGGTGTGGCTCTGATGGGTTATAAGAAGTCATCACTCTCAGTTGAAGACATAGAGTTGACCAAATAACAGACAAGTACTCCAAGAAACCCAAAACATCAGAACCAAAAACAACAGCTGCGAATCACAGCACAGCCTGGAGCTCATCCCCATCATCCTCACAGAGCCAGGGCATCCCACATCGATCCCATCCAAGGAACAGTAAGGAGGGCAGAAGACTCAGCAGGGCTCGTGTTTTTAGGGCTGTGGAGACACAAGGAGTCTGAGCATGCATTGTTTGGCTGAAGGCGTGGGCCACATTCACAGCACAAGAATGCTGAGAAGGGCTGGAGACACTGCAGGCCATTCACAGCACCAGATACTAACTCTCCTCCGGCACAAAGAGGAAAAAGAAAAATGAAATCAATCATGGAGCCCACAGAAGCTGATTTCCTAAGATAAATAGATTGCTTCCAGCCACTTCTGCTCACTCCATGCAGCCTTTTAGCTCCGTTCTGTGCAGACAGTGGGGACAGGAGGGGACATGGCAGCTCCGTCCCCATTCCATAGCTTTGTGCAACTCCTGCCCAGCTCCATCCCAGCACCATACTGGCATGGAGCAAGACCCAGATAACAGCTGGAGCCCTGCCTGAGAGGTGCAGGAAGAGGAAAGTGAACATAGCTCCCCATTTCAGCAGAGACTTGCGCAAAATAAGTTAGCAGAACAGCTCCCAATGGCCTGGGGAGAGAAAATTCCAGGAATCCCTGGTACGTGATGGTGAAAGGCCAAATAAAACAGAGATTGTTTCACAAGGGAAAATAAAAAAAAAAAAAAAGATGAAATCCTTTTTGCACATCCCATTAATTGCAGAGTTCGGAAAGGCAAGGGGTTGAGTGCAGCATCCCCAGCTATGCAACATGCTCAGAGCTAAGACTTCGAATGGCAGCGGGCATTTCTGAGATTCCCACTGGAAAATGAGGTCACTGCTGTAACAGCCGTAGGGCCAAACCCCCCACAGACCTCAGCCCATCCAGCAGCTGCTTATTGCCCAAATGCTGGCTCCCTTCCCTTGCAATGACAAATCCCAAAGCCCTGTGATGTCCTACCCGTTCCTTTCTGCTCTTGTTCCTTACAGTTCTGTTCTTCTTTCCATCCTAAAGCCATAGCTCTTCCAACCTAAGCCATTCTTAGGCCCTCCAGGAGCAGCTCTTGCCCTATCCCGATCCCATTCCCCACGTGAGCTGGTGGAAATGGCCCCATCCTCCTGCATACTTCCCCATCAGCTTAAGGGGTGAAAACAATGAGCTGTGTCATTAAGTCACCCCAGTTTACCCACTGGCAGCGTTTCCCAGAGACAAGGAACAAGTGGGAACTCTCCAGCCACGCTGCTGGAAAAGAAAAGGAAGGTGAAGAATGGTTCCATGGCTGGAGAACGCAGCTCCCAAGCAAAGGTCAGCCAGGACACAGCCAGCAGCATGGGAAGCAGCAGTGGCACAGCAACCCACAAAACAGCTCCGCTGCTGCATTTCAGAATGACTCCAAAAAAGGCAGCGGAGACCAAGGAGTACTTGACACATTGGTAACGCGTCAAAAGAAAAGAAAATAAATCTTGATGGATCACGCAGGGCAAAAGAAGGGCAGGAAAAGTTCTAACCCAACACAGGCACCCCCTCTAGTGTTTGCTGCAGGCTGCCTTACCCACGGAAGCCCAAGGACAGGAGTGAGCAGCGCAGCTTTGGCAGGGAAAGATGAGCACACAGGGGCTGAGTGGAGCCCTCAGCCCTTCCATTTGCCCTCCTCATGGGGCAGAGAGGCAAAGCAAGCTCTGCAGAGGGGTCCTTTTGATCCCACTTACGAGCACAGGATGTGCTTTGCACTGCAAACCATTTATTTGAGGCTGCACTTATGCCTGCCTTACTTTGTTTTCCCAGTGTGCCATTAGAGTGCTTCCACATCACAGATCTGAGCACTGTGTGAATGTTGATGAAATAAAAACCTTCGTGCTTTTCACTGAAAGTGAAGCCATGCCTCTAAAGGTGTCGTGACCATTTCACATCCTCCACAACCTCTCAAGGGCATTTGTCAGGCTGGCCACAAGCCCATTTGTATGAGAAATCCCTGACTTGCAGATCTTGGCAGCTGATTATCAAAGATTAAGGTATTTAAAAAAAAATCAGGAGGCATTTGGAACCAAAATATTTTTCTGACCCGGCTCTTTGTGCCTAAACAAACAGTAACCACATTGGCCTTTACAGGAAAAAAAAAGCGTTCAGCACGCAGTCGGTTCCTTTGATAACAGGGCCAGAGGGTTTTTGCCAAATTGCTGAGGTTCTGGGGGGAGGAAAAAAAAAAAAAGAAAAAAAAAGGGAAAAAGATTTATATATAATTCCTAAATGGTCTGATCACTGCATCTTCAAACCAGCAGCCTCCTGCTGTCCAAACAAACTCATCCTACTGCTCAGCATCAAGCCTGCAGCAGTTTCCTGGAAAGGCCAAATCCCAAAGAAGTGGGAGAGAAGTACAAGTTTCCCCATCTCACCCAGATATCTTCACAAACCAGCATGGCAAGGCCCAGTGATATCCCCACGGGCTCACATGGCCACAACTCAAGCCAGAAGCACCAGCAGGTCATCAGCCTGTCACTTTGCTGCTCCATTGTACAGAACACGCCAGGGCAGGATGCTGCAGCCCGGCCAGGATGTGATTCAGCGTCCTGTTTTGAACAGTGCACAAAGTCAGCAGCTTCTGCCCCAAGACCTCCCCTCAAACACACAGCTGCCCCAGCCCCAGGTACCCCCAGCACCAAAGCACGGCTGCTCAGAGCCGTCCACACTGTGCTGCCACCAGCTGAGCATGCACAGAAATCCCTGCAGAAGTTAAAGGTCAAAGCATTAATAAAAAACTGTTGTGCATTAAAATCCAAGATACAACAAAGCACAATAAGATCCTCCCAGTGAAGCACGTGGCTCAGAGTTTCCCTAACCAAAGTGGCCACAGCACGAATTTAACCTAGTGAGCTCCTCCTAACAAGGCTGTTGGTGGATGCCAGCAGGACCATGCTCTGCAAGGAGCCTGCCTGTGGTGATCTTCATCTTGCTGGACTGCAGAGGCTTGGGGTTAGGGCTCATAAACCTGTAGGTTCCGCCTAATTCCCCACTGAAAATGAGCTAATGCACACTCCTGTGTGCTTGATGTAACCTCACCTTGGTTGAGATTTCTCAAGATCATGTGGGTGCTCTGCAAGAGAAAAAAGAATCAAGGCACAGCATCCCACGGCTGGGCAGCATTTGGGAAGGAGGATTGCAGCAGATGATGCAAAGAAAGAGATGAGGCTGCTGGAATGCCTTTGGGAGGTTTCGTAAGCACAGTAATGTCTCTAAAAATGCAGATAGTGACATCTTTGAAGGAAAAGCTGAACATGTTCCTTCTCTCTGTTTTAGGGTAAAAACTTTTTCAGGGAGAAAACAGAAAGAAAGGCATTTTGGAATGACACAAACCATTCAGGAACTCAGAGCAAAGAGAAGTAAAACGCATGGTCAGTTCTAAATCTGGGACACAGATCACTTCCTCCAAGAGTCAGAAAGAAAAAGTCTGATAGCTCACATCACCAGATCCAACTGCACAGCCTAGAATGAAAATCTCAAGTTTTTTGTACAGAATGAAAATCCTCTGTTCGTGTGGATGAAAAAGCTATGTCATAACTGAGTAAGAGCACATTCATTCTGTATCCATGAAATCCAGTCTGAGCTGGCAACAGGTTGGGCTCTTCTTTCCAACAACTCTTCCTTCTATCTATCAGTGCCTCTGAGGTCTGCAAAGCTGTGTGCTGGAATGCTGACCCTGTGCTCAGGGCAGATGTGACAAAGCACAGCTGACACCCAAGACTCCAGCAAGGCTGCTCCAGGATTTAAAATCCACTAGAATCATCCCAGACCACTCCTAGGCTTATTTCAGAGGACCTGTTCTTTCTGCTGCTGCAGAAGCAGCATGATGAAGTTGAGCAATTCTGCCACCCTATGGGCACCAGGCAAAGTCTCAGGGAACTGATCCAGAGCAGCTGTAGCAGAAGGGGGTGGGATTCATCCAACCCCTGCACAGAGGAGTGTCATCTATCACCAAAGCTGTGTCTGCATCAATGCCACAGATTTTCCCCATGGCCTCAGTGCTGTTCCCCTGAGCACAGCAAAGGCTCAGCACAAGAGCCGTCCCATTCTCCAGGTCTGTTTCACAACCTGGTTACCAGATTCTTAACCTGAAAACTTTATAAGAAAGAGTAGCCCCAAGAGGCTGAAGGAAAGGAGAAGCTGTTGGGATCTCAGTTTAACATCACTTCTCAACGGTGTGCAGAAAAGCATTTGGATTTTAAGCTCAGCTCAGTGCTGTCCATTCTCACAGGATCACTCTGGTCAAAGATGGATGCACACTTCTGGCTTGCAAAGTGGTCAGTCAAAGGTGGCCCTCAAACTCAGTCACCTCCCAGCCATCCCTCTGTGCTTTGCCATCAAGCTGACTTGCAATGTGAAGGAATAAAGCTGTTTTTCTTCGTTTGGTACAAATACCATTCACACAAAGTATCAGCCTGCTATTGGTAGACTGTTACTATTCAATACAACACAGAAGAAAGCACAAGGAGGACAAGGATGTGTTGCTGCTCATGTCAGTGGGTTCCTGCTTAAGCTCCTGTGTAATGAGCCCATAATCAAGCTGGGAACAAAACCAGGAATCCTGAATTTTGCTTTAACATCAGTTGCACCCATGTCACATCACCTCCTACCTTCCTCTCTGGTTTCCCTTGCTGGATAATCATATTTGTGCTCTAACATCCACACACTGCACAACCCTGATGGGTGTCACAGGATCCAACCCCAGCCAGCTCTGTCCTCATTGCAGCCAATCCACCAGGCTGCAGTAGAAAGCTGCCACCAGAGTCCAGCTTTTACATCTCCGCTGCAATACATCTCAAACCACACACAATGGAATGGAAAGAAGAAGAACAGACTCAAAGCAGCAGCATTTGTGGCTTTGCTTTCCTCTGAAGTAGGAAGTCATAACGAGAAGCAAAGGCACTGTTGTGTTTTTACATTTTGTCTCTCAGATTGTGGTTTACAGGTTAGAGGGTTATCTACAGCAGCTGGTTTTGGAGTGAGCAACCCACATCATTACTCAGAGCCCCATCAGGTTGGTGTCCCACCAAATTATCTGTGTTGTTACTGCTCCTCGTGCCTGCACAGTGTCATCAAGGGAAGCCTTGCCTTTTCCAGCAGGGCATCTCAGCCTTCCCTTCCTCCTCCTATGAGCAAAATTGGTACAACCCCCAGAACCCAGGAAGCAAAATTCCCTTATGGGATGGCTCTATAGCCAGGAAAGTTCAGAGCTCTGCTCCCTTTCCCTCTCTACTCAGAGCCCCAGAGCAGCAGCAAAGAGAGCTGCTGAGATAACAGCTAAGTGTTGTGACCAGAATTGATGAGCAATTTTCCAGTTTCTTCCCATCAGGAACAAAACAAACTCTCTTTTATGCTTTCAGTTCATTAAGCCCTTGTCTCAAACCCAAGCCGATAAGGTGAAGGCTGTCCCTAATGCAGAGCTCCCTCAGGGCTGGCCATGAAAGGGGAGCAAGAAGCCAGAACTTTGGGTGGGACTGGGACTCCAATGCATGGCACACAATTAACAAGAGCAAAAACAATGCTTACAGCCAAACAGCTCTGCTTACCTCACATTTAATTTGCGCTCCTCATCGCTGCCAGCCTCCAGCTGAGGGGAGAAAAGGAGGAGACAGAGAAAGTTACACGCTGGTTGTTTCCATAGGACTAATAGGAAAAGCATACATTCTTTAAAACCATCCTAACAGTGGGTGGTTGCACCCCATGTTTTTGCAGTGCTGGGGATAAAGGAGATGCTCTGGCAATACATGCCTGCTGACAAAGGGGCTCATGGGGGCTTTAAGGCTATTAGGCCCTAATCCTGCAAGCTGGTCCTGCAGCATGCATCACTCTGAAGCACATCGACCTGCCTTGTGCACACAGGAGTGCTGCTGCTGTCCTGAATGAGTGCTGGGAAGGGCTGGGCCTGCTTCCACCTCCCCACCAGCTCACAGACCAAATTCCACATTAAAGGAAAACACAGTTTTGGTTAATCGCATCCAGAGCTGACTGGAAGAAAAAAGCTCAAAGATCACTCCTTTCCTTTGCATGACCAGAATGAGGGCCAGAAGCATCCCTCTGAAGGGCTGGCTGGCTGTGCTGGGGATCCAAGACCTTGTGGATTGTGTTGCAACAGGGAAACTTCTCAGACCTGCAGCACATGGGACACCAGAGCCTGGATAACTCAGAGCATGCTCTCCTGAAGGTCTGTGCCTCCCCATTAGCCCCAGCAACATTTTCTTATTTACTAACATCGCTTAAAACCCACATCAAACAGGGTCCTGGGAAGGGTTAGTTGTTTTCAGGTGGTTTCTCACAACTCAAAAACAAGTAGTTTCATGTCACACATTTAAGCTTAAAATTTTGAGTGTGCACATAGGGACCAGGTTGTTCTGCATCCTCCTCCCATTATGACTCAGGGGTCAGAGTCTGCAACCTGCAAGAACCACACAACCACTCAGTCTGGGTACTGAAGTACAGCCATGGGGAGGAAGAAAAAGGCACAGATCCCATCTCAAACAACCACAACGGACGACGATCTGGAGGAAAGCATACCAGCTCTATTTTTAGTTTGTTTACATGGCGTGGCCAGAAGCAGAGCCAGAGGCAGCCGCAGTGCTCACAGCACCCTGAGCCCCTTGCCCACAGCCCTGGGAGAGCTGCAGGGTCCAGTGAGGTCACTGCTGTGTTTGTTTGGGTCAGTCACATAGCAACAGGACAGAGAGCAACGTTTTTTAAACAAGCAGGACTGCAAAATCCCACATGGGGTTCAGCAGCAGAGCTGGGCCCTGGAGCTGCTTTGGGCTCAGCTTTTGCAGCCACTGACTTGGTTTCAAGTCCACTTTCCTTGCTGCAGGAAAGAAACAAAGGAAGAGAGAAGCAGCCCACAGTATAGGCACAGCACCTGTCCACATTCTGAGGCATTATCCACAAGGGATATGAAGTGAGCAAGCGGGGCCAGGACACACATTGTGACACCATCACTCCTCTGATGGATAACCCCTATGGATTTATGGTGTGTTACAACAGCGAGTCTCATGAAAGCAGCAGTATCCATTTCCTACATTCCTTCAGGCTGAGGAGTTAGGAGAAGCTGCAGCAGCTTACTCACAATTAGCAAGAACATTCGGTCATCATTTCCCATTTTAAAAAGGTCTATCTTCTGGTAATTATTCGCCATAGGCTAAAAATCCTGCAAACCCATCCTTGGAAGAAATAAGGCACTTTGGGGGGTGGATTCTCCTTTGAAATCTGCTACCAGGTTGAATTCTGATGGTTTGTAGCTCTGCAGGACTGCATGCCAGGAGGGAGCATTCACATGTGAGAGGGGACTCCTCCAAGGGCCACCGAAGCACAGCCAGGAGAAAAGTTTGGTGAAAAACTGGGGGCTGAATGGTTACCCCACCAGGAAACCACTGGTGGGCAATGAGCTGCACAGCACAAAACCTAACCAGGTGTGCACGGGCAGGGAGTGAGCAGCCCACCTGGACCTTCCCTCCCAGTTAAACCCAGCCCAATTGCATCAGCTGCACCTGGTGGTGGCCATCTGGAGAGAAGGAATGGTTGTCAGGTTTTCATAGAATCATGAAGGCTGGAAAAGGCCTCTAAGACCACCAAGCCCAGCCTCAACCTACCCTTGCCAGGCCCACTAACCGTGACCCTCAGTGCAACATCTCCACATTCCTTTAGCAGCTCCAGGGACAGTGACACCACCATTCCCCTGAGCAGCCCGTGCCACTTCATCACTACTCTTTTGGAGAATTTTCTCCCAGCATCCATCCCGACCCTCCCCTGGTGCAAACTGAGGCCATTGCCTCTCATCCTACTGCTGTTACCTGGGAGTAGAGGCGGACCCCTCCCCACAACCTGCTGTGAGGAGTTGTAGGGAGCCATCAACTCTCCTCCCCTGAGCCTCTTCTCCTTCAGACCACACCGCTTTGTCCCGTTCCGCAGCTCTGAGCTGCAGGATCCGTGCCAGAACCCAACACGCTCCTTCTGCAGGGCACAAGCACCATCCCCACATCCCTCAGAGCCAGGGTAGGGCTGCTCCGGGCCCCAACCACCGCACGGAGCTCATCCCCGCACAGCTAATCGGGGGCCAGCGGGCCCTGACAGGTGACAAATAGGATTGCGCACCTGCGGGGCCAAGGGCAGGGAGGAGAAGGATGGGGTGGGGGGGCGGGGAGGGAAAAAACAGCTTTTTGGGGTCACCAAAGAGACAGACAGGAGAAGGGGAGCGGCGGGTGCGGCAGCGGGGGGCTGCGGTGATGGGAGCGGAGCCGGCGGAGCGAACCGCCGCACAGCGGGACCGGGTGAACCCCCAGGGACGGCCGGGCCCCACGGAGGCCTCGTCCGAGGCCCACCCCACCCCTCCCCGCCTCACCTCGCTGGTGCTGGCCGAGGAGGCGGCGCTGGGGGTCGGCGAGCGCTGTAGCGTGACCAGCGCCATGGCGGGGGGAGGGAGGGGGGAAACCGCGGCGACGAGGGCCCGGCTACAACGGCGGCTGCGGGGTTCCGGCCGCCTTCATCCCGCCAGGCGGCTGCGCAGCACCGGGCCCCGCCGGCGGCCGCCGCGCTGCGGGGAGGAGCGAGGGCTGAGGGGCGGGGAGAGAGGGCCAGGCAGGGCGGGGCCTAGCGGGCCGGGAGCGGGGCAGACCTGGGGCCGGGCGGGGCCTAGCGGGCGTAGGCCGCGGGCAGGGCGGGGCCTAGCGGGGGTAGGCCGCGGGTAGGCCGCGGGCAGGGCGGGGCCTTGCAGGCCCGGAGTGGGGGCGGGCCTGAGCTGGGCGGGCCTAGAGGCACAGTGGGGCCTAGCAGGGACGGAGTTGAGGGCAGGGCTTGTGGGTTCAGAGCCTTTGAGGAGATGGGGCTGCTGGGTGCTCGGGGGATGGGGGAGCAATGCGATAGGGACGGGCTGAGAGATTGGGGGAGGGAAGGCTCTGCAGTGCTTCTGTTTGTGGTGGGAGAAGGCTGTAGCCTGGCAGAGGGTGGGTTTAGGTGAGATGTGAGGAGGAAAATCTTCGGTGTGAGGGTGTGGAGGTCATTCTGAGAAGCTGTGGGTGCTCCGTCCGTGGAGGTGCCTAAGGTCAGGCTGAGTGTGCCTGGTGTTGTTCAATCTGGGTGAACTCGCTGCTCCCTACAGCTCCCTGAAGGGACAGCATAGCGAGGGGGGGTCCCTGCTCCCAGCTAACAGCGACAGGACATGAGGTGATGGCCTCACGTTGCACCAGGGGAAGGTCGGGTTGGGTATTAGGAACAATTCCTTCTCAGAAGGAGCAGTGATGCAGTGGCACAGCTGCCCAGCGAGGTGGTGGGGTCACCATCCCCAAAGGTGTTCAAGGGATGTAGAGATGTGGCACTGAGGGATGTGGTCAGTGGGCATGGAGGGGGTGGGTTGGGGTTGCACTTGGTGATCTTAGTAGTCTTTTCCAAACCTTAATGATTCTGTGATTCTATGCAAAGTGTTCCATGGCAGAGAGTAGACTTGAATGAGTTTTAAGGCCCCTTCCAACTCAAACCATTCCATGGTTCCTTGATTCTATGAAAAACCAGTTGGCTGCTGCATCCACGTGCCCCGGACGTCCTGAGGAGATGCCATGGGGATGAAAGGGCATCCACAGAGCATCTGCAGAGCCTCCATTTCCAGGTACAGCATCAAGGAACCATACTAGAACCAGGCTAAAGACAGCGTGAAGGGTCAGCAGTGCCAAAAACAAGAAGCAGGCAAGTAATAGGGTAATTAATTTAAGAGGCTTTGCTGATTATATGTAAAGCCTTTAATAATTTAGGCCTTTGAATAAGTCTTTTTCCCCTTTTTGTCAGCAGAGTGCCTGCCTGTCCCCACCTTCCTCCTTCCTCCTGTGGGACTATATTTCTGCTGCTGGGGACTTTGGCATGAACTGCAGTGACCCTATGGACTTCCAGAGGATGGACCATGGGGCACCAGAGACTCCACCTCCCAGATCCAGAGCAAAGACTTTGACCCCATTGCCCAGCACAGGGTGCAGCTGCAAGCCCTGGACCCTCAGACCTTGGACCGTGGGGCTCCAAACAGGCTACACTGCACCAGGGGCTCTGCTGAAGCCTCCAAAACCCATAGAGGCTACCTGGAGAACTCTGCAGGTAGGTCAGTGGAAGGTTGTGTTTCTGTTATTTATTGACCAGCTGAAGGCTCACGGGGCAGATGGATTCCTCCTCAAGGCTGCATTTGGCAGAGGTAGCCCTGATTTCTGCTGGCTCTGACCTGTGAGTGGCAGCAGATGGGAAGCAGCATGGCCCTGTCCTGCTGCCCATCGTCTCCGTGACTCATCCTGCAGCCCAAGCAGACGTCAGTCCTGCTGTGAGCTGAGCAGTGCTGCAGGGGTGCTGCGCTTCACCTAATCCAAATAAAACTGGTGTTTTTTATTTATAAAATTTATAAATAAATTATTTATAAAATTTATAATCTTGCCCCAGACAAGGTCTGGCATGCTTCTGGGAGCCTAGTGCCCATGGCTGTACCCAGTGCTTTAAAATATGAGTGAGATGATCTTAGTAGTCTTTTCCAATCTTAATGATTCTATGAAATGTGGAAATGTAACACTTAGGGATGTGGTTGCAATTGGTGATTTTAGAAGTCTTTTCCAGCTTTAATGATTCTACGATGACTTCATGATGATCTTGATGGAGGCCAACCCCAGGTCCGTGGACAGAGCCAGGGCTGTTGGCAAGAGCTCAGGGGCTGCAAGCAATGCTTGAAAACCCTTCCTGCCACAATGGCACACTGCAACCCTACATTCATGATTTCAGTGCCCACACAGTGCAGGCAGGTGTTGAAGAGCACTTTGGAGACTCTGTGGGGAAAATGTTTACATGTGAAGTTGCCCCAACACAGCTCAGCCCCTGTGCAATCCTCCTGTGCTCTAGCAGCCAAACTGGAATCGTGTTGGGTTGATAGCAGGAAGCCCCATGCCACCCTGGCCCCAGTGCCTTCTTCCAAGCCTTTTTCTCACCATGCAGAGCCCAGAGCCATGCGCATCGCTGTCATCGGGGCTGGAGTGATCGGCCTGTCCACTGCCCTGTGCATCCATGACCGCTTCCATGCACTGGTGCCCCAGCTGCAGCTGGAGGTCTATGCCGACCGCTTCACACCGCACACCACCAGCGATGGGGCTGTGGGCCTGTGGCAGCCCTACCTGAGTGACCACGGCAATCTGCAGGAGACGTGAGTTGGGGGATCTTCCATGGTCCCTTTCAACCCATTCTGTGATAACTATGCAGATTAGGGGCTAGGCTGCTAGAGAGGAACTCTGCGGAGAGTGACCTGGTTGTCCTGGTTAATCATGAGCCAGAAGTGTGTCTTCGTGGCTAAGAAGGTTGATGGTACCCTGGGCTGCATTACAAAGAGCACAGAAAGCAGGGTGAGGGAGGTTCTTCTCCCCTCTGCTCTGCCCTGGGGAGGCCATATCTGGAGCACTGGGCCCATTGCTGAGCTTCCTATCTATCTTGAGCTGGGGAGCCATTGGAGAGAGTCCACTGGAGGGCTGCAAAGATGGTCGGGGCCTGGAATGTCTTCTGATGGGGTTTTTCCACACAGGCTGTGGAACAAGGAGACTTTTGAACACCTCCTGGGGTACCTCAACTCACCAGAAGCAAAGGAAATGGGACTGTTCCTGATTTCTGGATACAACCTGTTTAAGCAGCCTGTACCGGTAAGGAGCAGAGCACAGGGGAGGCAGGAAGGGCTCCAGCTCTGGGCAGTGTGCAGGCTTGAGTTTCTGGCCTGGAGCTGGGAAGCAGGGACGTCTCTGTCACTCCTGTCTCTACAGTTGATTACTGTCATTTGAGTGACATCAGACCTTCTCCCCTTTGCAGGATCCATCTTGGAAGAACATTGTCCTTGGCTTCAGGAACTTGACACCGAAAGAGCTTGAACTCTTCCCTGGCTACAGGTACTTTCAGGCCCTTTTTCTGAGAGTTTCTGGGCTCCATCAAAGTTACTTCCCTTAAGAGTAGTACGAATCACCTCAAAGAAAGCAGTAACAATGCATGAAAACCATTCCAGCTCCTTCTCTCATTCCAGTATATACCGTTGAACTCGAGAAGAAAATAGCTATGCAGTAAATGGGAAAAAATAAAGCCCTGGCTGTGCCCGTGCATGAGGCAGGCTGCAACCACTCCTGGGCAGCTGTTCAGGTCCTTACTACCTTCTATCCTCATGTCTTTCAGCTATGGCTGGTTCAACACGGCACTGATGCTGGAGTGCAGGAACTATTTGCCCTGGCTGACCAACAGGTGAGTACTGAGCCCTGCTGCTGCTCTTCCCTGGTTGACCTGGAGGGCTCAGCAGGGCCTTTGGCCATTAGGAAAATGAACTAATAATGGCTGGAGAGTATTTAAGAACTGCTGAGAAGACCATGGATGTTTATTACAAGGAGCAACAAGCCATACTTACTCTGTGCATCAATTACAGGCATTAATTTGAATGGTACATTAGCTTTTATGTGCCGGTAACAGATGAACTTGCTCTTCCAGGCTGGCACAGAGAGGCGTGAAGTTCTTCCACAGGAAGGTCGAGTCCTTCAAGGAGGTGAGATGGGGATGTGGGGAGCACGAGGCTGGAATTTCTGCTGCAGAAGGTTCTGTGAGGCCATCCACCCCAAAGCACTATGCTGCAGTAGAACTTAGGACTGGTGGGGAGCCAGGATGCAGTCAGGAATCAGCAGTGCAGTTTTGCCTTAAGCTGCAAACACTTTCTTTGCTTGTACATTTGGGAGCTATGCTGAGGAAGTATGGCCTGGGTCTGGCCCTTCTGTTTTATTCTTTACCAGAGTGCTGGACCAAATGCTTGGCTTGGTGTTGATGCAGGAGTCTCGTGCTCACTAGGGTAGCATCACTGTCTGCATGCTGCACACTGCAACACCTCTGTCTCTTGGCAGATGTTTTCCCAGGGAATTGATGTTGTCATAAACTGCACTGGGGTCCGTGCTGGGGAGCTGCAGCCAGACCCAGCTCTGCAGCCTGCCCGTGGGCAAGTCATCAAGGTGAGGCTGCAAACCTGCCCCATATGCATCCTATGTCCTGCCTGTCACCCGCTGTCACCCTCCTGCTTTCTTCCCCCAGGTCCTGGCCCCATGGGTGAAGCACTTCATTATCACTCATGACACGGAATCGTGGATCTACAGCTCACCCTACGTCATACCAGGGTAGGTAGCAGCGATCCTGGAGCTAGCAATGATGTGCACTCAGAGCAACCCCCAGCACTGCTCCCTGCTGACATCTGCACACAAGCTCTGCCTTCCCTGCCCATCTTTTACTGTGGAGCAGAGCTCAAGGAGCAGCAGTGCCAGGCAGAGCCCAGCTTCCAGCACTTCTCTAGCATCTGCTTCCCTCTGGGAGCTTTCTTAGAGATGCTGGGATCTATCTCAGATGGCAGCAGATGCATGTACCCAGGGAGCTAAGTAAATAAATCCATGTCTGCTGTGCATCCCCCGGTGACCCCCTGAGAGCAGCCATCCACTGCACTTTGGCAATGGAGAGGTTTTTTAAGCTGTAACCTGAATGCTACACGTCTGGCACTTCCCATTGTGCTAATATCTCAGGATCAGGCAAGAAGCCATGATGTAAATAGGAACTTTGAATACTCACAGCTCCCAAGTGAAGTGCTCCAACTGATCTCTTATCACAGTCCCAACCCCACAGAAATTCCTCTCTCTGTGTGTTTATTTTTGCTAGCTGTTCCATAGCCGGGTATAAGGCTGGCTATGAGGGGAGCAGAAAATGGTGGGAATCTGAGCTCCTTGCCAGGAGCATTCCATTCCCTCACCCTGTTGATAGGAGATGAAATCAGCCCTTTTCCTTGCCAAGGCCTTTCGGGTGCTGATAGTGTTTAATGAACAACTTTCCCATGAGCAGACACTCAGGCAGCACTTTCCTGCCTGCTTGGCTCACAAGGGTGCCTCAGGCGGGAGCATGCTGTGGGCATGGCAGGACCCACACTGAGTGCCTCCATCTGATGGCACCAGGACCATTTACTGCCCTTTGCTCTTGGTGCAGGAGTGAGTTCACAGTTTTGGGAGGCATCTACCAGCAAGGCAACTGGAATGAAGAGAACAGTGCTCAGGACCACAAGTCCATCTGGGAGAGGTGCTGCAGGCTGCTGCCCACACTGCAGGTGAGTAACCCCAGCCCAGCACCAAACCCCAAAATCAGCAGCACGTGGTGACTGCCTTCAGCAAACCCTGAGAGCTGGAGGGTTTTCTGTGCACCCCCTCATTGCTTGCACCTTCCTGGTGTGATTGCTGGGAGGATTTTAGCTGCTGTGAGTCAGAGCAATGCCGGGCTGATGGGATTCTGGTTTCAGAAAGCAGAGATTGTGCAGGAGTGGAGTGGCCTGAGACCAGCACGTCCCAGTGTCCGCCTGGAGCGGGAGAGCATTGGCCATGGGCATTCAAGGACAGAGGTACTGTGCTCATTAACTGTGATGCTAATTGGGTGCTGATGGCTACAAACTTGGCTGCTGTTCTACAGCCACACTGCCAGAGCTCAGCTGTCCTCGCTCCATCTCCCCTCTCCTAATGGCAAACCCTCGATTCAGTTTCAGCCCAGATCAGAGATAAGTGTCAAAAACATTGTGATGGATTTTATGGGGAGAACATTCCTGCCAAAGGAAAACTTGTAATTGGAGCTTTGTCCTTCACGGACAGAGAAAAATTCTGAGGCACCAAGCCCTGCCTATTTCTCTTTTAAGAGAAAGGAATTGGGAATGGTTCCAGCTGCTGTGTGCCACTGTCCTTGGAGCCTCAGCATAACACCGTCCATGTAGGAGCACATTACTCCTCAGCTCTTCATCCTGAAGCTCATCTGCAGTCCTACAAAGGAAACTGTGGTTCGGGTTTGTGCCTCTGTGCAGCTCTGAAGAAAAGATCAGAGCTCCAAAGGGGATGGTGACTGCAAAATGTAATTAAGTGTAATGAAAATAGATTCAATTTTTAGCTGGAAAGCTTTGGAAAAAGCTCAGTGTATTTAGATAAAGCCCAGAACATGGTTCAAAGTGAGGCTGTGTTTGAATTGCTGTATGGATCGTTCCATTCCTTTATCAGCATGTCATATCTGTGCAGCTTTGGCACAGGAGCGGTGCAGCAATCGATCCCAGCAGCAAGTCAGGCTCCAGCTGAAGCAAAGCCATTTACCTTGTCAGGAGCAAACCCTGCATGCTCTGAGGAGCAGGGTGGTGAGCTGCTGCATTCTGACTCCCTCTCTCCCCAGCAGGTCATACACAACTACGGCCATAGTGGCTTTGGGATCACCATCCACTGGGGCTGTGCTATGGCCGCAGCCCGGCTGCTCGGGAACATCCTGCAAGAGAAGCACTCCCAGTCCCGCCTGTGAGTTGCCTGCTCAGCTGGGATTATTGCAATAGCAGTAGCTTAGAAATCACAGCAAAAAGATGCAAATAACAGTGGTGCACGTGGGCTGTTGACACTCGTGCTGGCTTCGCTGACGCTTCCTCCTGTCTTGTTTTCGGGTTGCTGCCAGTTCTGTTGCTGCCATTTGCCAGACGGCTGAATTTCCTCCATCGTGGCCTCGCACAACCTACCCAAAGGAAGTGCTTTAAAACATGGACTAATTATCTGTGACAAAGTGTGATTTGCGGAATCAAACTCCATAACCCAGAGTTAGGTTATAAAGCAGGTATGTTTTATTCAGCATTTGGCGCCAAGCTGGGTGCAAGGGGGATAGCTCCTCCAAACTTGCACACCGTAAGGAAGAAGCTTGGTACAGATATAGGCCGAACGAATACACAATCAGTGGAATTCACATGCATATTCATTACATTCCTGACGTATCAACATATGGTCCCGCCATGAGCAGTGGGGGTCTCCTTTGCATGGGAGAAGACCCATTGTCTCTTGTGGTAGTGAGGGTCTGGCGCCCGGAAGATATCGCGTTGTACGGGAAGACAGGGTCCCCCTCCCGACAGCCAATAGCATTCAGTGCCGTTTTTCCCGCCAATAAACGCCATTTGCCGTCCACCACATTGGTGTCAGCGAGCCGATGGACCGAGCGACCTGGGATTGGTCGCCGTGCCGTTCCCGAACCAGGTCGCCACGCCTACGATAGGCAACAAGTGGTGCCGAAACCCGGGATTCGCCTGGACGGGTGAACGGCGGCCGGAGCGGCAGGACCAGCCCGGCGGGGAGGACGCTCCCGGACCAACAAGGAGGATGGAAGTCCTTGTGAAGGTCGTATCGCAGTTAGATAAGCAGTGGGGCATCGATTGTAAGCCCAAAGATTTTACTCTCGCTATTGCGAGGCTTTTGCGAATCGGCGTCATTGACCAGCCGGTGGATATTCTCCACCTTGAAGTGTGGGATAAATGCATTAAAGCGTTAACTGAGGAGACGATGTCCTCGGGCTGTGGGAGAAGCCTAGAGTCGTGGGGGAGAGTCGCGCGGGCCCTGCGCAGGGCCATGCGGGAGCGGGAGAGCTGGAGGGCGGCAGAGAGCCGTTTGTTGGCCACCCCGGGACTGGGAGTCGGGGCGGCCACGCGGAGTTTGCACCCCTCTGACGATGACGATTACATGTCCTCTCAATCGAACCCCGACCCGCCCACGGAGGGACAGAAACGTGCTAAATCCTTCTGGGGTGGGTTAATCGAGGAGGCCAGGGCTGCCACGGAGAAATCGGAGCCCGAGGAAATTTGGGCTCGACCGCCCCACTATGCGCCCCAAGATGGCGCCGAGCCAGGAGAGGGAGGGCGGGGGGAGGACGCCCTTGGCGGGAACATCGAGGAGGTGTTAGATAAAGGCGGTGGGAGCGACCGGGAAGGTGAGGGGAGTGTGAGTGAAGGGTGGAAAGCCAATCAGAGCGGCCGTCTGAAGAAATGCCGCTGTGGGGCGAACATCCCGCCGAGCAGAGGGCGGGACGAACCAAGAGGGAGGGAGCGGCCTGCCCGCAAGGGAGGCGGGCGGGGCCGGAGCCTAACAAAAATGTACAGGAAACCGGAAGTGGCCGCTCAGTCGGGCTCTGACTCCGGATCAGAGACTGGCTGCGACGAGTGGTTCGCAATTGACTTAAACTCGGAGGAGGAGGGAACGAATACGAACAGAGTTAAGAGCCGAAATATTCCCATCCAAATTAAAGAGAAACCGCGAGGGGGAGAAATCCCTCTTACAGACTGGAGGAAAATAAAGATTGCATGTGCTGACTGGGCCCCATCGGCCACACTAGCGTTCCCGGTCCGGGTGATGGATGGGGGACAGAGGGTCCACTCGCCGATAAACCCTAGGGATATACAAGCAATTGTTAAGGCAATTGCAGATAAAGGGCTTAACTCAGCTATGGTCTCCACCCTTATAGATGGTGTTTTTGGGGGAGACGATATGCTCCCATTTGACATAAAACAAACCTGTAGACTAATTTTTGACGGAGCAGGGATGATTGTTTTTAAACAAGAATGGGAAGATAACTGTGCAAGACAACTAGCTCAAGTAACTGGGGCAGATCACCCACTACATGGTTCCAGCCTGCAGCAGCTGATGGGTACAGACCCAACAATGATTACCCCCCAAGCGCAGGCCCTGGGCCTGCGGGCCCATGAAGTTATGACGACTACTTGTGCGGCCAGAGACGCTATTCGCACAGCCTCTAAAGTTATCGTTAAGCCATCGCCATGGTCCACCATAAGACAAAATGAAAGTGAGAGCTTTACACAATTTGTGGATCGCCTCCAGGCAGCAGTCGACTCCTCGACCCTGCCCGCGGAAGCGAAAGGCCCAGTTCTTGCAGACTGCTTACGTCAGCAGTGTAATTCGGCAACCAAAGAGGTCCTACGGTCACTGCCAGTAGGGTCAAGTATTGCGGACATGATTAAGCATGTCGTAAAGGAAGAGCATCTAGCTCCCATTCAGATGGCCGTTCGCACCGCAATAGCTAATGTGATGGCATGTTTTAAATGTGGCCAGGCGGGCCACGTTGTGGCAAACTGCCCTCAGTTGGGGGATCCACCAGCAGCGCTCCCCCCGCACAAAAATCAACCCAGAGGTCCATGTTGGGTCTGTGGAAAGAAAGGACATTTCGCCAAGGAATGCAGATCTAGAAACCAGGGAAACGGGAGGGGGAGAGGGCACCCAGGCCGCGCACAGCCCTCTCCCAATTGGGACACGAGGCGGCCCAGTTACGTCAACCCCAGATGGGGCAAGACGCCCCCGAACCCACTGCTCCCTCGAGAAGCAGCCAATTTTATGGTTCAACCAGCGACCCAGTCAAACCTGTCCCTACCTCAGGGACAGCAAGAACCACCTCCTGGGGGCGAGACCCCAGGGTGGCCCTGGCAGTAAGGTGTGACAACCCGCCGGTGGTGTGGGGGATTTGTTCACTCTATAATACCTTAAATAGCACCATCATTAGCGTCCCTTTTCTGATTGATACCGGAGCAGATGTCACAGTTATTCCTGAGACAGATTGGCCCCCACATTGGAAATTGGAAGACGCCCCCATGGTGGGCGGAGTTGGGGGATTAACCTGAGCTCGGAGGAGTGCTCATCTGGTAGCGATCGCGCTCCACACTGAAAAGGGACCGGAGAAAGTTATTACCCTTTTCCCGTATGTCATGCCAGGAGTCCCACCCCTGTTGGGGAGGGACGCTCTAGCCCTATTGAAAGCCAGGGTGACAAATTTACCGTAAGGGCCACTGCTGCATACCCACTCCCGCCAATTAGACTGACGTGGAAATCGTCCGACCCAGTGTGAGTCGAGCAGTGGCCCCTGTCAAAGCCTCGAATGGACGCCCTTCTTGAACTAGTCGACCGCGAACTACAGCGAGGTCATATTGAGCCTTCCATTAGCCCATGGAACACCCCAGTTTTTGTAATATCCAAACGAACTGGCGAGGGGTTTCGCCTCCTCCATGACCTACGTGAAGTAAATAAAAGAATCCAACCAATGGGTCCTGTTCAAACATTGCTGCCCATGAACTCTATGATACCAAAAGGACTACCCTGTGCTGTCCTTGATATTAAGGACTGTTTTTTCTCGATACCTCTGCATGAGGGGGACAAGGAACGGTTTGCTTTTTCTATCGTGTTCCCAAACAGCCAACACCCCAACCTACGTTTCCAGTGGAAAGTGCTGCCTCAAGGAATGGTCAACTCGCCTACTATCTGCCAGATTACAGTGGATCGGGCATTGGCACCGGTTCGACACAGTAACCCGACTGCAACCATCATTCAATACATGGATGATATCTTAATTGCTGCACCGTCAGGGAGCCAGGTGGACCAGTTGGTGTCAATGGTCTCAGAAATTCTGAAAACAAATGGGTTCGAAATTGCAAGCGCGAAAATTAAAAGAGGACCATGTGTGACTTTTTTGGGAGTGGGGATCACAAGTTCTTACGTGACCCCCCCCCAGATAAAAATCCATCGAGACGTCAAGACACTCCATGATGTGCAACAGCTAGTAGGGTCCTTGCAATGGCTCTGCAACACTGTCCTGATCCCTCCCGAAATCATGGCCCCCCTGTACGATCTTCTAAAAGGAAAAAACCCATGGGAGCAAAAAACTCTAACGACGGAAGCAGTGAATTCCCTTGATTTTATCGAGCAACAGGCATCATCAAGCACGCTTGCGAGATGGAATCCAGATGTACCACTTGACCTGTATGTGCATTTTACTGAGGGAGGAGGAGTAGGGGCACTAGCCCAGGGGCCTCCTGAAAGAGCTCAACCAATACAATGGATAGTTCTGGGAAAACCGTCACGTGCATTCTCTCCAGGAGTTGAGTGCATTGGCAACCTCATCTTGAAAGGCAGAAAACTCGCCCTAAGACACCTAGGCATCGAACCCGCCAAGATATATTTACCCTTCCGCAAACAGCTCCCAATGCAATCAGTGGCGATGTCAGAATATTTAGCTATAGCTCTCGTTGGATTTGGCAGAGAAGTCCAGTATGCTACAAAACCCCCCTGGACTCAAATGCTGGCAATTGTTGACATCGACCTTCCACCGAAAATCATGAACCAGCCCCAACAAGGACCAACGTTTTTTACAGACGCATCCTCAGCTACCTCAACTGCTGCGGCGGTATGGCAATCAGGAGGAGAATGGCACTGCATTAAAATGACCGATTGTGCGCTCTCAGTTCAGCAGTTGGAAGCAACAGCCGTAGTACTAGCATGTGGACTGTTCCCAATGGAACACCTCAACATAGTGACCGATTCGATGTTTGTGGCCAAGCTCTGCTTAGCCATGTCGGGACCTGGCGTGTCAACATCCAAAACAGCTCTAATGCTGGAAGAAGCACTTTTCTCCCGAAAAGGCACCATATCAGTCATCCATGTCAACAGCCACAACCCAATCAAAGGATTTTTTCAAATCGGTAATGACAGAGCAGATGCCGCTGCAAAAGGGTTGTGGACGCTAAAAGATGCCCGTCAGCTACACGAGTCTCTCCACATCGGAGCTAAAGCGCTAGCGAAGAGATGCAGGATCTCAGTCGGTGACGCAAAACACATAATTGCCACGTGTCCCCACTGCCAGAAAGCACCACTGTGGTCTAGTGGAGTCAACCCCAGAGGCCTTAAGGCCTCCGAGGTGTGGCAGACGGATTTCATACTATGTCAATTGCTGAAACCTCGAGCATGGCTAGCAGTAACTGTAGATACATACAGCGGAGTGATCGTGGCCACACAACACCTTAGAGCCGACTCCAAAGCAACCATCCAGCATTGGCTTACGGCCATGGCGTGGCTTGGCGTCCCTAGTCAGATTAAAACAGACAACGGTCCAAATTTTGTCTCTAAATCAGTCCAGGCATTTGTTCTGAAATGGGGCATAACCTTAACACACGGCATCCCATATAATAGCACAGGACAAGCCATAGTCGAACGAGCGAATCAAACGCTGAAGTCCAAATTGGAGGTATTGGCAAAAACAGAAGGTTTTGCCAATGTTGTTCCCCCAAGAGACCAAGCACGCCTGCTAGCAACCGCTCTTTTAGCACTCAATCAGTTCCCTAGGGGGGAAGAGACGAATAG
Organism: Phasianus colchicus; assembly: GCF_987193195.1. Classification (NCBI taxonomy): domain Eukaryota; kingdom Metazoa; phylum Chordata; class Aves; order Galliformes; family Phasianidae; genus Phasianus; species Phasianus colchicus. The sequence goes on along the minus strand of NC_143453.1, from coordinate 6,810,207 downwards.
CCCCACACAAAAACATTGGGCCACTCAAGCGCTAGAAGGCGGCCCGTTAGTTGTAATTAAAAACGAGCTGGGAGAATGGGAACGAGGGTGGAGGCTAGTCCTGACAGGGCGAGGATATGCGGCAGTCAGAAAAGATGGTAAAGTTAAGTGGTGTCCACTTAAGTGTATTAAACCGGACCTTCACAACAAAACTAACGAGAACTGTGAGTTTCTGTCCACAGGACTGGATCATCGAACGCCCTTGTAACCTGTACGACCCGACGGTGAGAGAGGACGACAAGTTGACAAAACACCCTGATATCTACCTCAGCAGGACCAGTTGCGATGATCGTAATGACACTGATCTTCGGACCCTACATACTGAATAGACTTGTGTCATTTGTTAAGAGCCAATTAGAAGAGGCTGACATCACGTTGGTAGAGCACCAACAACTGTTATAAGAATGTTCTTGTTCAGAGCACCTTATGTTTTCTATTTGAGTTTTCTATTGAAGATTGTTATATATTGTTATATTTTACCTAATTTAATTGTGCAAAGGGATAATCCTATCCTGACCCATTCCTTGTGTCAACAGTTTCCAGATGCCCTTTTCTTATCTGGCCACACATCCTGCTTACCTACATTCCTAAACAAGAGTTAATCCTTATCTTGTCCTTTCCTTATTCAAGTGCACTTCTGTCTCAGGGATCAGTCTGCAAAGGGCAGGTGGAGTTCAGTTGAAGCCTTGGCAGTCCTGCAGTCTATCTGCACACTGAGACAAGATCTGAAAGCGAGCTGGTGCCATGCGAGGTCTCCACTGGCTGCTCAGACACCCGGCACGTAATTGGATTTGCAAGCTGCCCCCAAGAGGCAAAAGCTCCTTAGTAGGAAGAAGCTCCTGAGGAAGTGACAATGGCCTCACAAGCACGTGCTCCACTTGAAATTGCTTTTCTTACGCTCAGGCCAGGACAAAGCACGGGTCTTCAGCACCTGGTTAGTGTATCTGGCAGCAGACAGCAGTGGTTACCTAAAATGGCTTTCCAAGTGATGTTTTTAGTAACAAAAGCAACATGTTCCAGCCCTGTGTACTTGCCAATTCCTATATATAGCACAGTGCATATGCCAAATAGCTGTTCTTGTCCCTAAAACTCCCACGGGCACTTTGGTTTCTCATTTCCCTCAGCTGTGAGATGTGGCTGGAGGTAGCCCTGGGGCTGTGCTGATCAGAGGAGGCACAGCTCCCAGGGGGGTGACTCTTCTTGGAGAGAGAAGCAGGAGGTGGTCAGTGTCACTTCTAGTGGCCCCAGGCATGGTTCTAGAGATGAGCTTTGGCCTCTTGTTCCATGCCACGTGCCTTTCCTGCTGTAAAGATTTCACAAACAGGTGCTGTGAGGTCAGGAAGCATCAGTCTCAGATCCAAAGTGCCATACTGGTAAATGAGAGCTGCTGCAGTGCAGCCAGGTTTGTCTCACCTTTTGGGGAGCTGTATTCAACAGTCCCATGGCCCCTGCACCCTGCCCAAGGACCTGCTGTTATGCTTCAGGTTACCTAAGAGTGAGTGCTCAGTACTGCAGGAAACAATCCACACACAAGACCTGCTGCCCCCAGGCACATATGAGTTTTCTCTCTGTTTCTGAAGAGCTGTGGAGGTCACTGTGCCAGCACAGCCCCAGGAGACCTCCCTGTGACACAGTTCTCCACTGAATGCTGTGACTGTTCACACTGTGAACTTATCAAGTTTTACACATTGTGAGCAGTGGGAAGAACCTGAGCAGCTTTGCTGAGCACATGAGCTCAGTGTTTGCCATTGTACAAATGCAGCAGTAGTTCTCACCATAAGGGCCAGAATTTCTCAGAGGTGCTGCTCTGTCCCCTTTCTTATTTCTCCACCTTTTGCCTCCTTGATGCTTGCCTGTGCTGTAACACCTGCAGTACCATTGTGTGGGAATAGGAGCTCCTGTCACATCCAGTCTGTCTGCCAAAGGGTTTCCCACTTCATCTGGCAGCTCACCTGATGTAATGCAGTCACATTCAGAGGGTTGTCATGCAGAAAAGAATAGTGAAAAGACAATACCTAGAAAAAATTTACCATTGATGGATGCTAAACCTAATTGTCTGTAATAGTGCTGGAGTAGGAGCTGTTTGGTGAAGTGGCATCCACTTGAGTTCACTTATTCCAAATATATGAGATATTAAGGACTATATTCTCCTCACGTCTGTGCTGCTGTAACTCCAAACAAAGAACCCAGCTGGCAAAAAGCAGTTGATTCTTCTGATCTCAAAGCCTGTAGGAACAGCTGCCCTGCATCGGTCAGGATGACAAATGCAGCTGTACGTGGCCTCTTAGAAAACAAATAGAAATGACCGGGGATGGGGTTTTATTTCCAGTTTCTATGTTGCTTATTTTCTAAAAGACTACAATTTAACATGTGTGCACAATAAAGATCATAGCCAACTACCTTGTGCGTGATGCTTTTTTTTTTTTTGTAATGGTACCGTGGATAGGACTTCAAATGCTGATTTGACAGAAACATTCCAGCAGATCATCATTCCTTCTCCCAGTGTTTAATGCTACATATTTCCCAAATGTTTCCTCCTGCAGAAGGAAGAGCTGTCATTTCACTTTCTGAGTAGACAAACAAAGCTGAAATAGCGCAGTGTGAAGCAGTTTGGGTCTCTGCACGTGGCTGCCAGTAGCCCTCAGACCAGTAAGAGCTCACAGACAGAACCGTGTGGGGCGCTGCCATTTGACTCAGCTGATCACTCTGCTTGGAGTGCAGAGCTACAGGAGCAGTATTTTGCACTGCTGGAAGCCGTAAATGGAACACCATGGGATAGAAGAATCACAGAGAGTTAAGTTCATTTTTATGGCAACGCGAAGGTAAGAGAACCAGGAGGGAGCCTGGACTGCTACTGCAAATGTGTTCTTGCCCTCTCCAGAAGCAGAGTCAGCACATTTTAGGAACTCACAGTTCTCAACAGCGACGGCCTGTGACACAAAACAAAGCTGGAAACACATCAAGTATCAGTAAAGTTATCCTCTGTAAGCCAGCGGCAGCTCCGGCATTTTGCAAAGCAGAATGAACTTTAGGAATGGCTGAGGATGCCAAAAATTCACGGAAGACACAGAACAAATACTCTCCCAAGTATTACTGCCATGATGCAAATTCACAGCAGTGAGAGCAGAGATGCTGCACGCTGAGATGGGAGCTGTGATAGCACACGCAGTGTTGGCAGATGATCACCTGTGGTGGCTCAGATATGAATCTCTTTGTTTGTAAATCACTGGGCATCAAAATGCCATTGGAAGAGCAGAGGAATGCAGTCAGAGTTACACAGTTATGTCTCGTACAAATGAGATAAGTAAAGTTTACATGAAGAAGTAAATTAACAGAAAGAAGCCTCCCTGCCCTGAAGGCATCCACTATCTGACCATCATGACAAACTGAGGCTACTTACCTTTCTAACAGTCCTATGGAACAGCCATTTTTACTGAAAAAACTATTTATTTGTTCAACATAAAATATCTAGTGTGGAATTAAACGATTCAATGTTGCATCAGTAACAGAGGAACAAAAGGATTATTTTACAACAAGCTCCATATACACAAAGTTTTTAAACATTAAAACGTATCCAGCTTAGAAACTGTACATTCAAACACAGGAAAACATTCAATGTTCTTTCTGCAAGCATTTAGGAATACGAAATCATTCCATCAAAGCACACTTGGAGAATTGTTTTTCCCACAACAGCTTTGCACATTAATATATTGAACAGATAGCAAAACTCTGAATCCCACAACTCTGTTTGCTCTCAGTTATAATCCAAAACTATGTCACTTCATTGTTTTCAATGAACTAGCTCTATTAATTCCTTCATCAGTGAAAAATACTCAGTGTGTAAAAGGATCTTTGGAAGCTTATTATATACATCAGTGGCGTTGCCATATTGACAATGACATGTGATTATAGGGTACAGTGTATCAAGCCAAACAGCCCTTGGTTTTTCAGTGAGCTGTCTACAATGTCCTTCCATTCTTAATAATGCTTGTGTTGTTAGATACATTCTCAGTTGCAGAATTTGTAAAAAGTGAAAAGCAAAAATGCCTTCAGTTATTATCTTAATACAGGTTAACACTGAACCACTCAACAGCATCCAAAGGCTTTGTGTCATCTGTAAGTCTTTACGTTTGAAATTTACTCGATATCTATGCTTCCCTAGAACCCCCTGAATGGATGTTTTGAAGGCCATTGCAATGCTGCTGAATATTGGCTCAAAAAATAACAAAGTGCCGTGTGAACATTAACACTGAAAAAGCAGAACTTCAACAAAAAGGCTTTCAAAAGGTAGCAGCCAGGCTGTGAGGTGGCATTCATCCAGCCACGGATTTCAATTCATATTCCCCCTGACCTCTAAGGTGGGCTCACACCCAGCTGGATTCTCCTATAGGCACTCCAGTTTTGGGGTGTACACTGAACTGTAAGCATCCAGGAGATGCTTCCTTCCTCTGCCTGCACCACGTCCATCCCTCGTGCATCCAAGGGAAATGAGTCAGTGCATCTCTGAGGCAGCACTGAGCTACCCCAGTTGCATAGTATATTACAGAAAGTGATCCAACTACAGCCTGATAAAAGGTGGCAAAAACAAATTACGTGCACTGGTTGTCAGCTCCATGAGAGCCCTGTCTGTTTACTGAGGGCTGACTGGAACTTGAGCTTGCTGGAGACCGAGCACACAGGATACAGACACAGCAGAGACAAAGATCAGAGATAACCAGACCCACACGAAGCAACAGCCACTGGAACAGACAGTGCATTCCTACATCGTCCACCATATCTACAGCAGGATCCCCTGCAAACTGAGCTGCATTTTCATATAGCCACAAAAAGAAAAGTGCCTGCTTATACCAACTGCTTCCAGAATCTCCTACTGCAGCCACCATCAGAAAGCAGTAAGTGAGCAGACAGACATTCTGGTGCCGTGTCAAACTCAAACTTTTCTCAGCAGAAGACACTCAAACATGGAATATCAACAAACTCTTTGGCCTTTTTTAAATTGGTCTGAGTTTCCTCAGTTTCTCATCTAATTCTCCTTCAGTGCTATAAACAAACAGCCCAACATGTCTCAGAGCATTATACAGCACCACAGTGCTGCAAATCCCTAAGTGAAAGGTGAACCCCAACAGTGTTCATTTGTATTGCACCCAAAAAACAGACTCAGCAACCTATTATTGCCCCACAGAAGAGGGGCTTGGTTCCCAGAATACTTAAAATACTCTATTGTGCAAAATTTGTTGCACATTTACCTATGTTTCTGTGAGACAACGGATCACACATATTAGAAAAAATGTATTGCTTTCCCACAGCCTATTCATTAGCATCTAGTCCATCTCATTCCATTAGGTCACGTGTTCCATAGTGAGGAATTCAGAAAGCAAACTGAGCCATAGATGAGACAGGTCCCAGTTTCTGTTTGTATTTTCTTGCTGCATATCCACAGACTCTGAATTCTGACTCTCTGCAAAGACAAATTTCTGACAAACAAGATAAACTTATCCTCACCTGAACTCTGTTGCATTCTCCAACAAGACCAGGATCATCAGCCACCAAGGACTGAAGGAATGAAGTTCTTCTTCTCAGGAAGATTGTGGTTTAGCTCTTCCAGGATTTTTGTTTCTGACATGATGCCAGCTACATTCCTTCGTCACCTGCTTACCACTGCAGTCATGCAATCTGCAGCTATTGAGAAGTGCAGTCCAGCTGTCAAGAGACCAGCTTCTGCTGGGAGACACTCCAAACAGGCTCCGTCCAAACTGTTCCACGTAGCTGTTCAGACTGAGGCATCTTCACCAAACATTTTGGGTACACCACTGCAGGAACACACTTAGGCAAATTGAGCAGAAACAGACCTGAGCCCATGCAGAAAACCACAGCGTGCATCTCCACACACAAAGAGACACCAGCACAGCTGAAGCAGTCTTCACCAAGCAACACAGTGCTCAATGTTCCTGGCAATGGTAGAAAAGTCAAATTCTGCTCCAAAGCATCAAGATTTACAGAGTACATACACTTCTCATATGAGATTCCATCTCTGCAGCAAATACCACTCCTCACCAACTCAAACTACCTGCCTCGAGTGGGAGAAACATTCAGGACATAGATTCCAAGCAATCTCACAGTGCCTGTTAATTCTCATGGAGCAGAACCCATAAGCAAGGGAATAGAAAGCATTGGTTGGTTTGCTGTTACTGCATTGTTGTTGATGGCTAAAAAGTGCAAGGCAGGCATCTAGTTCATAAAACCTATTTTGTAGTGTATGGAATCCACCGTATGCTATACCAAGTACACAATAAATATTAATCTTTTGTTTTTAGGCATCGAGAGTACATTATTTTAATTACAGCTTATACCAAGTGGCATTCAGTTAATTATTTGCTTGACACGGGACATTTTAAGCTGAATAGCTGACCATGCAAGCACAACAGACTTAAGAAAAACCCTTCCTGCTAAATTTCAAACGACATCTGGATCAAATGCCTTTCAGTATGGAAGTAAAGTCTTTATGTGTGTGAGCAAAGAGCAGTAGTGACACAATTTACTTAGGTTCAACCCAGAAGTTCCTGCAGTTTGACACATGACATTGGCAGTGACAGTATGGTCTGCTTTCTATGCTTCAGAGTTGGCCTTTTGTGGAACTTATCTTGCTTATTTCATCCATTTCTTCAGCAGGATTTCATGTCTCATCACTCCTGTGACCCAGAGTTAGACCTGGTGACTCCTGGGGAATGAGATCCTCTCCCAACCATCTCCTGTCCCCATTCTCTGTGGCTGGACTCCTGTAAGCCACGACCTTTCGTTTCAATGGGCAAGAAGAAGGAAGCCACAGCAGCCAGCAGGCAACATCCACTGTAAACTGCCAGTGTTAAATAGACTGAGGATTCCAACATCACCTGCAAAAAACACAAAATATTACCACCAGGAAGAATTTTAGGGCTGCATACTTTTCTTTCCTCAAAGACTACAGAGTCATAAGTTTTCTACTTAGCTTTTTGCAGAGCAGCTGTTCCTGACACAGGCTTCTTAGTCCTGTCCCTGCAGAGCCTGGCTCTCCCAGACTTCCTGCCTAGCATTCCACATCTGCTGCAGGTTCACATTCCCTAGAACTTGAGGTCTCAAAGGAAAAGTGGCACTGCATAACCCACAGAAACCTGTAAGCCCCTCACGGATCCCATCTCCACATGGGTGTCTTCCAAGGAGCCCTTACATCCATCCAGCAGCCTGCTCTGTGGTTATTTATCTCCCATCATAAAACCCTTGAAGTAAGAGGTAAATTCAGAGATGAGCCTGAACTCTCTTCAGGGAACAGGCAACAACAGTCCTTCAACATATCACGCACAGGCTGACCTTGGTATGGCCCTTAAAGTAGAGGAGGCAGGTTCTCCATCACCCTCCTAGGCCATCAGTACTGGGAGAAGGGTTTTTACCTGTGCAATGAATGGCGTTATGAGGGCTCCCACTCTGGCCATTCCACTGCATGTTCCCAGGCCCAAAGCACGTGTGGCTGTTGGGTAAACCTGTGAAGAAAGCACCAGCCCATTAACTCAAGTGAGCAGCTCCCTTCCAACCTCCTTAATCAATGAAAATAGCACTGCAGCAAGTTCTGTTAGACAACAATGAGATCATGAACTCATATCTGGGGTTAGGTTCATTGTGAAGAGGTCATAAAAATGACTTTCCCACCATGTTCTCACTCCCCTTAAATAGTCTCATTACAAAACCAGCCTCCTTACCTCTGGAGTGTAAACATAAGCAGCCTGAAATCCTCCTGAAATAAAAGCTCTTGCAATGAAGAGCAGCACAGTAAGGACATTTCTGTGAGAATAAAAAGGAGAGCAGTGTTTGGGATTGTTCTGTACAATCTGTTTGTTTAACTTGGAGGCATGTGCAATAAAAAAAAAAAAAATGCTGATTTCATTACAACAATTTCTTTTTTATTTTTATTTTTTTAAATGAACCCTTCTTATTTTTTCTGGACCCTTAATGTAATAATGATGCCAAACAATTTGCATTCCCACAGTCGCATCAGTTTTCTAAGGGTATTCATTCTAACTGACAGCTGTAGACTGTAGAAATAAACAGCCAGTGCCTAGGCTTATCTAAATAAGAAAAATATATTCCATGTTATGAATGGTGCTAACAAAAAATATTGGCACACACAAGAAGGAAGTCAAACTGCAGCTTGTCTGTTTAAAATACATGAACCTACATGCCAACTGAATATTTACAGCTTTGAAAGGTTTCTCATTGCACAGTTTCTGTACTGTGCCTGAAAAGGTTTAAATTCAGAGAGCTCTCCACTGCCTATTTTGCACTGCCTTGTTCTTCAGTCCCAAGAAACAAACGTTGTCTCCCACCACAATTCAGAAAGAACACAGATTAAGCACTGGTATTTCACTGTTTTACTTACCTTCCAACACATAGAAACAGCAGCAGGCTGCAAAACGAGAAGACAAAAAAGGACAGGGCCATGGTTTTCTTGCGGCCTATCCGATCAATAATCCACAGTGTTACTAACACACCTGTAGAAGGAGGCAAGTTGATTGTTGGGGATTAAGCACAGGTGGAGGCTGCATCAACTGGCTTTTAACATTGGCTACGTTATTTAGATTTGAAAATCTGCTCTCATAGTACTTTGCTGGCAGAGGAATGAAGCAGAGGTGTGCAGTAGATTGGTCCAGTTACTGTTAGCACATGCAAAAAATAGCACTCTGTGTCCCAGCTGGTGAGTTTTGCTCCATGTTCACAGTGGCTGCACACTCACTCAGGGGACACGCAGTTGTAGCAGTGAGCAATCAACTCTGACATCTGCTAAATATTGATTACTGCAGTGGTTACCAACCTGAGTGCTAAAAATGCCTGCCTTATGTCTAACTAGAATTTAGAAACTATCTTTTGTTTCAACTTCCAACCCCTGGTCCCCTACTAATCTTTCTACTGCTTAGAACCTAATATTTTCTTTCCATTGAGTTTTTTATATGTTGCCATTAAATCTCACCTGCTCTTTGATAAAAGAAATGGATCAAGCTCTTTAAGTCTCATATTTTTAAGTATTCTCTCTTCTGCAATTTGTCCAGATCCCTTTAAAAGCAGATGCACAGCAAGTGTGGAGATTATGCAAGTACTGATGTTGCCAGTCTCACATTCGGAGATATCCCAATTTGTATTTCTTACATCCTGTCTTAGTATGTGCCAGGACCAAACCAGTCTGTTCAGCTATAGCATCAGTCCAAAACTACAACTGTCTTCCATTCACTTATGTCCTTCCCAGAATGACTTGTATACAGGATATTCCTCTCATTAGGTAGGGACTATGCACATTTGCCACACACTCACAACTTTTCACCAATTAAATGACTTCTCTTAGATTTCATGTCCCTGAAACTACAATATAGAGCAGTGAAAATATCCCCACCACTGCCTCATTGTAGTATTTCAAATAGATTAGTACTGAGAGATCATCTTTTACATCTGAAGAAACACTAGCTATTAAATAGCTATTAAATACTATCTGGATCATCCCATGTAAGACTGTTCATTGAAATTCATTTTAAATTGACTGAAAATCACAGCTGTGCTGGACAGAGTGTTATGAAACAAGTCCTCCATTGATTCTCTATATCCAGGATCCTTTTCAAATAGTTTTGGATAGTCACTTATGGATAAAAGTTCAAGTGATTCTGCCCCTTTTATTTAATCGTTACTCTTCCTCTGAATGCCTAATATGTTTCTTGGAACAAATCCATAGTAAGACAGGCCATTATAGGTTCACAAAGCAATTACTAGTGATTTTATCTGTGATGATGCCACAGACAGTGAAGGGAGCTGCAGCTACTGTGTGTACTGCATGTATCTAACAGTTCAAGCAAGGAGCCCCACTGCTTCTGGAAATACAGTGGCATTAGGCCAGACAAGAGAGCCCACTTTCTGTCATGCCAAAGTTCATTCCAATTACACTGAGCTACTGGCAGTGAAAAACTGGAGCTTTTTATCACCACTTACCTGGGAATTCTGACAGGGTTGTCCAGAGCAGATCAGTGTAGTCTTCCTCTGTCAGATACTCACAGGTCAGGCTGCACTTTGCTTTAACTTCTTTTCTTCTACTGGAAACTGTAGGAGAAGAGAAAAAATAAACAAAACAAAACAAAAAACAAACATATTTTAAGTAATCTGTTCTCTGCTCATCTTCCTTTACTCCTGGTAAAGGAACCATTCTTACTGCTGAAAATAAAAGAAGGGATGTGAACCAAAGAAATGCTGCTGCACAGCAAGTGTATTCAGACCAGAAGATACAGCTGGAACTGAACAGATTATGGTCTTATATGTGGCAGGATGTCTTACATGTGCAACTAGAATGAAAACTTACACCTGAATATCAGATGTACAAGCTTAGTGATTTTCCAGCCCAGGGCTTATGACAGTGAGCAGAACTAACATTTGTAACACAGGTTTCTCTCTACATAAATTGGGATTTAACCCTTCTTCTGTACTTTGAGAGGACAGAATAATTCCAAGTCCTTGTGACAAAAAGAAAAAATATATATATTTTTATGGACTGCACTGTTGTGCAAGCTCTGATTCTGTGTCTTTTCCCAATGCTATCCATCCCCTTCCCATAATTTTCAAACTACCAGACAGTTTTGACTAATCACAAATGTTCTGAATAAAGTCATATCTCCCCTAGGGAATCAAACTTCTTAAGCCTCTTCTTGAAGCAGTCAAAGCTTTTTTTTATACATAAAAACCTGCAACAGAAAGGGCGTTGATTTCCTAGCATTATCTTTTTTCTCCTCAGGTCTTCACATCCTGAGAACCTGGGAGCTCCACAGGAGCAGCAGTTATCTCTATCTCAGAACCAATTAGGCCTGTCAAATCTAGAAATTTACATTTATTCAGTCGTTCTTTACTCAAGAAGAACAGACACATTTTCTGTAATGTGTCTTCCTTTGAAGGTTGTCTTGCTGTGTTACATTTGGGGCTCAGAGACACTGCAGGACCTCTCTGCATTGTGAGGGAAACAAGGCACTGTCTGCCAATAGTGTTTAAAGAAAGAAGATGCCTTAAAATTCAGGCTGGCAACCACATCCTTACCAAACTAACTGCTGAAAGTCATCAAATAAAAGATATTCCATTACTTTACAGGGCATATTTAGAAAGAAGAGATGGTCTAGTACTCACTGCTGCACACATCTCCTGCTTGGAAGAACTCTGTAGTTAATAAAACTAACCCATAGTATGAAAAAGCATTGGAAAACCTGCAAGGATGAAAAGAAGAGAGGAAATCTCAGCTGACCACACCTATGGTAAACAACTTGAACCACAACCAAACCCACTGTGTGAGGACTTCCACCAAATACAACCTCAAAGCCATTTCCTATCAGCAGTCAGAAAAGGAAGAGGCAATTAGATCAAGAATGTTAGTGATTGAGTGGTTTAATAAATTACAAATCAATACAGTTTGGGCTTTTTTTCGTGAGGGGAAAATTGCTGTATTTTAGTGATACTGTTAAACACCTCAATTAAAAACCATTAGAGCAGTGCTGGCACTGAAGCATTTATATTTTCTCTTACCATATAAACCAGAGTAACAACGTGGTCCATCTAAAATGGGGGGTAAAAAGGTCCCTCATTTTTCCTCGGTCTTCCTGTTGGAAACAAATGTAAGTCAGAGGATCAGGGTGCTCACAGGTTCCAGATTGAAGGATGTACAGTGGCAAGGGATAACAATATACAGGATGATGTACTTGGACAAGTTCAGTTTGAACTTGGGGTTCTTCAGGTTGGAGGAGCCAACAACGAAGCTGGAATCCAAGTAAAGAATTCCTCTGCCAAGTGGAATTCTCTAGGAGCACAACATTATCAAAACAGTTCACGCACATGGCACAGTACTGCTTCATGAGGAAGGTGAGAATCTGAATAAGGAGGGGCTGGAAAGTGGAACAGCAGAACTTTGCCAATGCACAGCTAGCATATGGTTCATGTAGCCTTCAGTCAGCTCTGCTAAATTAGCACAGTCCATTGAGACCCAGGGCAAGGTGCCAAGGAACTACAAGCAGCCCTCCAGCAAGCAGACCTCTTTTCAACAGTGTGTTTCTAAAAGAGTGGCAGGCTCAGCTCAGAAACCTGTGGTTAAGGAAAAATGCTTTCCCACCCCACCCTAAAAACAGAATCTTCCAAAACTTGTAGAGCATTCCTGCACAGCCCATCATCATTACCCTGACTGAACCAAGTATTTGTTAAAGGCACAAGAGCTCTAGTCCTCACCCACCTAGGCTGCAGAAAATTGAACTTGTATCTCCAATTAGTAAGACCATTTCTAAAAATCTCCTGCTTAATTCTACAATTTTGCTGCTGTTCAAACCTGCAAGCTTGCCTCTGCTGTTCCTGCTTGCTGGCTAACTTTGTAACTTTTTTTTCTATGAAAGTCTGCTCTGTGTTCTGTAAACGCAGAGCCAATTTATATGTTGACAGGGGTGCTGAAAAGTTGGCTATGTAACACTGAAGTGAAAAGAAATCCAATGTAATTCATGCAGTAGCATACAGTTCAGAAGTAACGACCTGAATTGCTCCATGCAGTAGGACTGAATTGAAGCTTGCAGCATTCCAGCTCCACGAGATCGGGATTAAATTCAAGAGATACACCTAGACAGCCTGATTCCACCTCATCCTATGAGTTCAGATCTGGGAGGTGTGATATTCTTCAAAAGTAGGGTCTTTCTCACTGTGGTTTGAGCATATATCATCACCATCTCTCATTTTTTGTTAGTGGTTGAGACATTAAAATTAAAGTTAACATGGATTATTTGCTTACATAAATCCCTATGACTACAGTACAGTTTCACTGTTATCCTGAGTGATTATCGTGTCAGTTACCCATACATACCTGCCTGGAAATAATTAATTTTCCTAGAGGCATTGGAGCTCCGTTTTCTGTTGCTATCCGCTTTAAAGTAGCAATTGCTTTTTCTTGATTTCCAGATAATACATCATACCTTGCACTTTCTGGCAGCCACTAAGAGAGCAAAGCAGACCATATGCACAATGATGTCAAAAACACAGCAACCAACAAACTGCAGACTTTATTAGTGAGCTTACAGTGGGAAATCTCCATGATCCCAGCAGACTGCTAACATAAGACAGGATCATAGAACCAGTCTTTAACAAATCAAAAAATCTCCTTTGTGTCAAATGTCAAGTTCCTCTTTAGGCTTCAAGAAACTGCAAAACAGCTTTTTTTTTTTTTTTTTTTTTTTGCCATACAGTCAGAACTCCAGCCTAAATTTTTCTGTTGTCTCTTTTCCATTCTCAAGAAATGTTGAGCATTTTTGCAGGATCTTGACATTATCCTTTCTCAGTGGGGAAGGCAAAGCATCCCAAGCAGATAACAAGATGCTCTACGCATTCCAAAATTTGCATTTTTAAACACATCTTTAAGATAATACCTACAAAACACAGGACAGCGAAGAGCAAAAGGGGGAGGGCAGAAAGAATGAGAAGCCACCGCCAGCCAAGAGTGGGCATCACCAGCACTGCTAGGAGGACTTCAAACACAGTTCCAATGGCCCAAAAGACCTGCCAAAGGGAAAAGAAACAGTCACAAATGAGAATGCTATTAAACATTCTCTGAAACATTCAGAAATGTGCTCTCTAGGGACAGCTGGAGAGAGAAATGCCAGAGACATTTCAAACATACACCACTGCATGCAAACAGAAATCCAGAGATGTACTGGGGATTTGTGTACATGTTGCAGAAGCTCAGCTCTGAAAACCGAATGTCACCTTTCTTTTGACGCTCCTGTTTAACGAGAGGTAGCTTCTTATAAGGAACAGACTCATCACATTCTGCTTCTTAAGCAAAATGACTGCTAACATCTATGTATGGGTATTGTACCCATCTAACACTGCAAGATTTATTGTATTTGTCTTCTTTTGCAAAACCAAGCTAGCAAAGCCACACAGAGTTTGTCCTATAAGTGAAAGAAGGAATTGATACCTTCCTAGCAAATAATGGAGCTGGCACCCTGTTGCATGTCCTAGCCATGCACGATTATTCTCCTCTGGATTATGAATCCATAAAAGGATAATCTTTTTCTTGACAGCTCGCTATTTAATGCTCAGAATATATTTCTAACCCAGTATTACTCTGAGGTAGCCCAACTGTGGCAGAACAAAAATGACACAGAAGGGAGTGATTCATCTGCTGAACTCTATTTACAAAAGCTTAAGCAACTGAAAGTAGGACTAGCCAGCAGTTATCTTAGAAAACTGAGTAACTGAGAAGCTGTTTCAGTGTAGTGAGGTTTTCCATGAGGATGCTCCTTCCAAATGCACCACATCAGACAAGTAACAGCACTGCTCTCTGCCTAACTGTCTTCTACTGGCACACTTCAATTCAAGGGCTGCAAATTTTGCTTTTAAAGTATTTATAAGGCAAAATTCCTCTCTGTGTGACTTTGATACATTTGAATTGAATCTGGAGAGCTGAATTTAGCCTTGCACTTACTGTACAGTCAGCTCTTCATTATCCATTACTGAGCTGTACATCAATTTCACTGCAGCATTAGGTCACACCAGAGGGCTCTCTGCATGCTGCCTTCAGAAATGCTGGATACTTGGCACTGTTCTGGGACCACTGGCCTCAGTGCTGGAGAACTCCATGCTAACTTAACTGTCAACACCTGACTGCTGCCATGTGTGACATTATTAATCAGTACAACTGAATGGTTGCGACCAACAGCGGAATTTGTCCCCTGTGGACCAGCACACACAGCTACACTGCTCACCTCTATTAATAAAATGCATTTTGCTCTGGCTTTCATCGGAAGGAATTCGGCATATAAGGTTACCCTGTAAGAGTGAACATTGAGAAAAACATCATGTTAGCACACTGAGAGATGTCAGACACTATGCTTGTCTTTTATTAAAATTGCCAAAACCACAGCAGTAACAAAAACCCTTCCTAGTATTCAGAGCCAGGGAAGCGTGCACACTGGTTCAGACTTTGCTCCATCAACACAATGTCTTTTAGTTCATCACTGCAAAAGAAGGCAGAATTTGCTCTGCTCACGTGGCTTATAGTTGCTAGCTAAATGTAACAGTTCTTGCTGCATATGTTTGCTTAAAACTGCTTTGATCTGGGACAGGCATGATGTCTGCATTTTCAATATGGTCTATCAGCAGTCCATGCAAACTCTTGCTAGTTAAGTTCTTATTTACACCTGGCTCAGAGGACATCACATTGGCCTACACTGCCAAGTTTCCATTTTCTAAGACATAATTATTTTCAAGATCTGATTGTGCTATTGGTATTAAATAATTCCCATTCTTTTACAATGAGGAATCAAAAAGAAATAGTCTAACTTTGCAGAACTGCCATTTCCTGATTGTGCCAATGGTATGGCTTCTGTGTGGACAGAAGACAGAACCAAAGGGCCAGCAGACAGCCAAGGCTCTCTTGTCTTCTTCAGTCTGGTAAGACTCTTGGCTCCTACTCTCTTTGCATTCCAGTGGCTCATCCTCATCTTTGAAAGAATACAATATCTTTGAAAGAGTGGATGTTGCAAAGGTGAGAGAACAATCATACTCATGGTGACATACTATCTCACAGGAGATTGCAAGAGGCCTCAGGTGCAGGTCCAACATATGCAGAGGGAAAGGGACATCTGCTATAGTTAGTTAATTTATTACTGCTGGATGTATTCTTTTTAAGAGCACGTTTCATACAAACCTTTCTCCCATACCAACTATAGAATACAACAATATAATTATAAAGATGCCAGCGTTATTTCCCTGAAATACAGCTACTCATAGCCAAAGTAATATTGTCTACTTAATACTAGAAAGGAGCTATTTCTCATGCCAGATATATATTAATTCTTTTCATCAAAGCTATTGCTGTTATAGTTAGAGCAAGAAACAGACTCAGTAGCAATGGAATCCACTCTGAGCTCTGTAACCAGCTCTTTGTCTCTCATTAAGTCATGCAGCCCTTATGCTTTATCCACCTCTCTGTAAAGTGGTATTAGCTGAGCTGTAACTGTTCCACTGGGGCTCTGTGGAACATCATTAATATGAGTTTGCAGTATGAGGCATTATTAATTCTGATGCTTCGTCTTTGTTGTCCTCCTGCCTCATTCCAGTTGTGCTCAGTTGGAACTGCATGGCAGAAAATGCCTCACTGCTGCTCAATACACAGCAGGATAAGAACTTTCCAATTTTACATGCATGTTATGCTTTTGTGCAGCTTCTAACAGGGAGCAGATGAGCAGTAAGAGAAGATTAATAAAACTGTGAAGCTCCATCTCAGCTCTGAATCTTTTATCTGGGAATAGTAATAGAAAAGACAGGATATTGACTTGCCTTGTGAAGAAGTCTATGAGCCATCAATCAAAGTTAGGTTCTGATTACTCTGAAATAGCACCTCCACGGAGCAAAATATCAATTATTAATAAGGATAAAAGACTATGTGGAGAAAGACCAGGTATACTCATCCCTTTCCATTTATAATTAAAAGCCAAGAACAATTTATTTATTAAAGTGGAAAATTTAGAGATCCTCCTCTTCAGAATGGAATGATACAGTCCTAGAGAAATATCCTGACACTACCTTCGTACCAGAAATGTGTCTGAGCCATGAAGACATCTGAACTGCTCCAGATTTGGGCTATATGATTTTGGAACTCCAGATCAGGTTCAGACGTGAAGGTTCAGGCTCTGATTGAACAACATTTTAGAGCTTTACAAAGCAGCAGTAGTCAAGGCTTCACTCTACCTCTAACTGCTAGTGTTTAGATCATCATCTATCTTGCAGAAAATCCATGTCACCCCTTATTGACTACTCCCAGCACAATTTGTTAATGCACTGTTTGGGCACGACTACAAAATGCTGTCTATTGCACTTTATCCACTGCTAGGAGAGCTATTTGGGCCTCTCCTTTTCACCTGAGGGAATGAGAGGAACTTAACAGGACTCAAGGCATACAACATACCACATTCAGGTACCCAGCTTTTTCACACAGAAGTCATTGTAAATCTGATAGATCACCTCAGTGATCTATTAGATATCACAGAATCACAGAATTGCCAGGGTTGGAAGGGACCTCAAGGATCATGAATCTCCAACCCCCCTGCCACATGCAGGGCCACCAACCATTCCACCTAATGCTAGAATATCTTCAAAGGCTTATCAGAATGTAATATATCAGTTCCAAAATTCTAAGAGGAAAGTGGGCTTGGGATAACTTAACTGAGGGAAGTCTTCCATTTGACATAAGAATTTAAAAAAAAATAACACAAAGAAGATAGAAAAGAGACTTGTGAATATTTACTTACGACTGAGGCACTCCTCCAATCCCAAAGCCCACCAGGCCCCTCAGCACCAAGATCCAGCTGTATATTGGTGCAAAACCACTGAGGATCCCATAATAGAGAGTCCATAAGACGCTAATCTTTAGACCCTGTATTTAACAAACAAGCAAGGGAAAAATAAAATTTCTGCTGTAACACAACATAAACAACATGTAAACTAAAGCTTCACAGCCAGAAAGTTCAAGTGCTACTTCTGTAAGTCCAACAGCTAAAGGTTTCCTAAAGGCTAGTCTAAGGTGGCACGGGTGGTACCAGGACAATAACATGATCAGTAGGTGATGAATTTATGAACCCATTCACAAACTGAGCAGAGAATTCCTCTATTTGTAGAAGGATTAGCTGTATTGCACCCAGAATTTCACAGAGGCTTTCACAACAACAAAATGCTTCACACTACCAGGCTCTTTATTTTTCTCACTTCTTATTTTCTGCTTTACTCTCCCAAACTTCTGTCCTTTTATTTCATGGGAGGTTGCTTCTGGCTCTGCTTAATTCTGCTTAACTCTACATACATATGAGCCATGACATCTGTAAACATCACTCATTAAAATATGCACACTGCTGCAGTACTTCCATATCTTCCAGTAGGAGCTGAACACTTACTGTTTTTCTCCCATACTGGTCTGAAATGTTTCCCCAGAGGGTGGAGCTGGACATCATTCCCACAAACACTACCTAGGAAACACCAGAAAAAAAGTCTTCTACTTAACAACAAGACAAGTAAAAATTCCCATACGACAGCAAAGAAAACACAATTTCAAATGAAACTTGAAAACTTCAGCACTAACAGCAGGCCAAAATTTTCACGTGTTCTGGGTCTAGTTCCTCTGCAGTAGAGACTATTAAAGGCAATTATTCATACACTGAGATTATTCAAAATGCACTCTAGCCCAACTTTACATCTACTGAGACGAAAGGGAGTTTGTTGTCCAGGAATTGGGGTGAATTTCAGCAGAGTGAATCTTTGCAAGGCTACTTGTCTTCAGAGAAGAATGAAATCTTGCCCATTTAAGGTAATGGCAATTATTCTGAGTCAATTCATATATTTTCCTGGAAATTACATGAAACTCTGCAGTTAAAGCTTGCAAATTTTCCTCATTTCTCACTGAGTTTTCCTTCTTCAAGCTCTGGCTTTTAAGAAAGGCCATGAACAGATTTAACTGTGGAATATAAAGCATAATGTCTGAATAACAGTGAGTGGAAAAACCTTACAGAATACAGGAGCTGTCAGTTATTTTTCCTACCGATGTGAGCAATGCAACCTGCCAGCTTGGTAATCGCCACTCACAATGAAGCTGAGGAGCTAGGATACTTAAAATCATCATTTCCATAGCATCTGCCATCTAGAAAGGTAAAAAAGAAACAAAAATAAAGAACTGCCTGTAAATTAGATTGATATAACAGTCATTAATCCTCCTTCTTGAAGCTAACTTTGCTTCTTCTCTTGACATTTCTTCTCTGTAGGTGAAACAAAACACTTATGCTTGCAAGGTACAGTAGGTGTCCACAGTAAATAAGGGCTCCAGACATCATTACCCAAAAATACACCACAGTGGATGTAACATAAAATGCTTCAGAAATAGCAGAAAAGTGAAAACAAAGCCTGTCTTCCTGTTCTTGATATCAAAGTTTAAAACTAGAAGTGGGGAAGCTTAAAACTGAATTGGTGTTCATCTGAAGCAGAGACTACAGTAACATTGACTAATACAGCAAAGAAAGAATGTAGCTGATGGGATAAATGTGCTAAAATCGTTGAATGAAAACTGAGATCTGTAGGAATAGGATTGTATCCTTTCCATTCGAAATAAGTATTTTAAGTAAAGAGTTACAGCAAGAGAGAAATCAATTATTCTTTACCTCCACATAACAAGTTTGAGTCCAGCTGTCACTCTAGTATTTCAGGTAAAATTCTTCCTCCATTGCATAATTATCTGTTTAGAGACTTTTGTCTACAGAGAATGGCTACAGAATTTGAAATCACTGGGATTCTGTAACAGGTGATCATGCAATTCATCTTGCTAACAATTACTTGCCCATGCTAATCCTGTAATAACAGAGAGCTTCCACTGGAACTTCCCAAATCCAATGGCTTCCACCGCATCTTCCACCATGAAAGTATCTAGAAAGAAAACAATCTGAGTGCAGAAACATACTCCTTTCATAGTAAGATGCATCCCTTGATGCAGCATTTTCTGTCAATGCAGTTATTTATTAACTGGGTAATCTGCTTAGATTTAAAATAACTAACAGAGAGCTACTTTGCTTTTATACAACTCTTACCCAAGAAAATCTCCATGTTTTTCAGAAATTGTCTTAGAGCCAAAACAATTCTAAATATTTATAAAATATTTTCTTGACAAAGAAATAAATCAGAGTAACACCAATGACTTCAGTGCATTCTCAGCCTGCTACTCCTGGGAGTGACCCCACCAGCACTGACTTACAACTTCCTTTGGTGAGAGGTATATATAACAGCACAGAGCAATACTATACAAGGGATGGAACATGCAGAAGAATATTTTATCGAACCAAGAGTCAAACTATAATTATTTGAATGAAGAATTTGTCCAAGACATCTATATCTTAATACAGTTCTGTTAAAAATGCTGAGGGTTCTTGTTTCATTACCTCATTATTTTGTGCTATCTGAACAAGCAATGATATCTCAAATTCCTTTGCTCAAACAGAAAATGAGAAATACAACCAAAATATGTTTTGATTTTCCATTTGTCTAAAACAATTTAAGTGTCAAGGTTTTAACACTTCCAGCTCTTAATTAAGCACATATGCCACAGAAAAGTTTTATCTAACTAAGAGTTGGACATTCTCACAAAGCAGAAGACCAAAAGGAAATCAAAACCAAAGCAAAATGAAATCAAACAAAAACTAACTGACAAAACAAGAAATGTCATGGGACCCCAATCTAAGACTGCAGCCCAGGCAGTGGGCATTGAAGCTCAGCATGCTGGCATGTTGCATCACTTCCACTTTTTTGAGTGATATGCCAACTGAACCTCTGTATCTATCTGCAGATTTGCATTGATGCAGTAAGTCTTTCAAGAAACTCATCCACTTCACGCCGTTCTGGCTCCTACTGCATCAATATGTTAATAAATAAATCCCTGGGAAAACAGCTGTTCTAGAGAACTTCAGTATGTTTTGTGCTAAGACACAATTAGCACTTCTCAGATCTTCCCTCAGGACAGTCAGCTCTTTTCTCTTAGGCAGAAAGCAGAGGCTGGGATATGAATGTATTCTGTGTCCCTCTTGTTCTCTAGGTTAGTGGGAGACAGGAGCACTGCAGAGGCTTTGTGCTCAGCCCTAAAGGTGAGCCAGGTGTAACTGTTCCAGTAAACTTGGTGATGATTTAGGAGTACTGATCAGTTTTAAAGGAAACTTAGCCAAACTGCCTATTTGAAATAGGTGCTGACAACTGGATACCCCCATCAAATCAATCCAACAAACAAAGAAATCCTTAGGGGACATCATAACTAAATCCCCATGTTCAGGTGTTTTGTCTATGTTACTGTCATCTTTTTTGATCTGGGGATCTCTAACTTCTCTAAACCCAATGCACTTATCCTGGCTGAAATGAAGAGGCCACATCTTTTTCCTTGAAGGGAAACAAGAAACCTGCTCACCATCAGTTGGGTTGGCAAATTCTTTTGGCACTGCAGCTCCATCCTCCAACTCGATAGCCTCTAGCTCTGTCCGAACGCCCTCAATCTGAATTTCATGTTCTCCTGAAATGGCATCCTCCTCTGACCTTGAACTTTCTCCAGTGCGGCGAAACTTGACTACCCTAAGAAAAGAGAAATGAGGATTAATGCTTTGGTGGATGTCTTGTGGATTGCTGTGTTCAGTTAGTCTTGAAATGCTATTTGATCAAAGAGGTGATGGGCAGGGAGAGAACAAGACATGAAAAGAGAACTTTGCTGAACTGATCCAACTTTCATGACTTACTTAAGAGTGATTTTTTGCAAGGCTTCACATAACATGGAGGAGGTCCACCTCCCATCATTTAACTTTCATGTGACGAAACAAAGATTTTAAAACAGGCCTAACATAACTAGTGTAACACATCCCTCAGCCCTCCTTCAGTCCATCCCAACATCAGTGAAACTTTTCACCTTGGTAACTGACAATTTCTTGGACTTCAGTGAAGCTTTATTCCTTGTTGTTGGAGATAGATTAAATTATTCTTGCTGCTATCTCTTTGACTTCTGGTGCTTAAACATTTTAATTCTATGATAAAAATGAGCAGAAAGTCCCTTGAAATTCAGCTAAATCCTCTGCTTTAAAGGTTGCCAAAACTAAAGTAGCTGCATCCTTGCCAGCTGCAGCTGCAGCAAACTGACAGGCATGCATGACATTTCTAAAGGTGATCTGAAAGACTTTATGTATTTGGCAATCTTATTTTCTCTTACAAGTGCTGATGGCGCAATCCTTATGAATGTAAGGGCAAAATGACAGGCAACCTACACAACTCCTGCAAATGGCTTTTGGTCCAATAAGAGGATGGAAGAATTAAAATCTCAGTCTCCCATGGGTTGTCTACAACTGAAGGAGTCCTGGCTGCAATGAACCATCCAGTCCAGCTCAGGATTTCTCTGTGGAAGAAGCATAAAGCGAAGGGATCCAAAACACTTTTCAGTTTCACAGACCTGGCACATAATATAGCTGACCACATCCCATCTGGGGAATTGCACGAACTCACTAATGATATTCTGGCAACAATCTGGAGAGAGAGAGGTACAGTCATCGTTTTGTGAGGCTGTCACACACAAGCAGTTGATTTGCAGGCTTGTGAGATGTTTTGGGACTGCTTTTTTTGTTCATATAAACAGGACAACTTGAGATATGCATGGGGTAAATAGTTAGGGTAATACTTGGATTAAAAATGTCCCTGAAGAGATAATCCTCATACAATCTACAACATACAAAGTCTTAGCACTCACTGATGTTGCCTGCCTGTGAGATGATTTATTTATTTTTATTACAAAGGGCGATTAATAGGAAAATGCCATTCATGTTGTACTTGCAAAAGCTCTACAAGCAACTGGTTTAACTATACTGAAAGTAAACTTTTAGATTTGCAATTTCTTGTCATTAAGAAGGACTATTACCATAATTTCAGTAGCCCCAAAGCCTGAAGCTAAAAAAGAAATTGAAGGATTTTGAGAGCTACAAAAAGCCACTGCTCCATGGGGTTATGACTGAATATCATTCATGCAAACTATACTTGTAACTAGACCATGTTTCAGTAAGCTACAAGCCACGTTTTTTATACTAAGAAAAACCTTTCCAATGTAAAATACCACAAAGCCCATGTATTACTTCTGTTTCATACTGTATAGCTCAAGTGGGCTTTTGGAACTGAGCATTTTGGGGAGTTCCAGGTGCTACACAAAGGTACACTGATTGATCTAAAAATCATAAATTCTTCAGTGGCAATCCAAGTACAGAGCTCACATTCCTCATCACAAAGAATTAAAGAAAATGCTTTTCACTTTAAACACACGAAGCAAATTGACACAAATGAAGAACAACATGCAGTGCCACCAACCATCCCACACTTGGAAAATGCATCTCAGAGAGCTGCATTTGTTTGCAAGATCCCACAGTATTGAATAAGTCTAATTATACCTTCATTGAAAAATACTTCAGAACATTTTTGCCCTCTGTGCTTAGTTTTCTAAAATAAAGAGATTGGGAAATCATTATTTTTACTTTTAAGGTGATTACAACTGAGCTGAGCACTTGAAAATACCTGGAGCTCACGTCCATCTCCTCAACTTATTAAAAATGTTATTGGACAGACTGCTCTGTCATTGAGATGAGCTCATTAATATTTAAAATCAACTTTAAGCATTTGTTCCCCGCCTTGCAGAGTGAATGATTTCCAAATAGGAATATATTTCAAACCACGTGATAATGGAGCACTGGGAGAAACGCATTTATTTGCAAAGACAACATTTTGCACCCGTGAAAAGGAAAGGAAATCTTGCTGTTAAAATGCTTTTCTCACCTTTTTGCACAGATTTAACAACCACATCCCAACAGCACGGAGTTTGTTATAAACAACAGCATTCTCCCTGTGCAGCAGTGTGTGCTTTACTGCAACGTACAGTGAGCAAATATTAACGACACTCAATGCAAACACACCTTTGCAAAAAGAGGTTGTGATCTGCAATCAGCTCACGGCACAAAGCAGGAAGCTGAGGAAGATGCCTTCCTTAGCCCAACGTTATTTACAGATGCAATGCACCTTGCAAATGCAATAGTAGTATTTCCTCTCAGAACATTTTTTGGCACTTTCACGGTTTCGTTCCAGCCCTCCTTATTTCTACCACCATCAGGTTCATGCAAAAACATAAACGCATTGGATTTATATAACAACTGAATCCCTGCATGCCCCCAGGATGCTGAAGCCAGGCAGCTGCACAAGGAAAATGGCCTGCTTCCCAGGGCCTGAGACACTTCCTAAAAACAATTCCCTTAAAAATCGCCAGGATGCACAACATCCCTGCAGCCCGTTTAGAAGAAACCCTGCGCATCCTCGCTCCCCTACCGGTGCTACTTACGGCAGCTGTCTCAGCTGGAATAAATCATCCTCCATTGCCAGGCTGCGTCTGGAGGAGCTGCTCTCATCGCTCTCGCATGGCGGGGATGGATGCAGCTGTAGGAAAACGGGCACGGGTGGATGGAGGGCTCTGGTGGTCGCAGGCACCGGGCACGGTGCGGCACCGCACGGCACAGCACGGCACGGCTGGGCTCGGCACGGCTCAGCACGGCACGCCGGGGAGGGCTGAGTGGCTCCCTCCCCTTGCCGTGCTTGCTGCGGGATGTGCCTGCCAGCCTGCACCGGCTTTCCCGGCAGCCGTGACCAGGGATGCGTCCGTTGCGAGGTTGAGGCACAAGGGATGCTAAAGTGGCAGCAGAGCTGGGCAGCATTGGGACTTCTGTAAGGAAAGCCAAGCAAAGTTATTGTGGGCACGGCTGATCCTGAAATGATAGCAAAGGGTCTTTGAGGGGAGCACGGTGCAGTCAGATAAGCTGTTAACACTCCACTTTCATGAGGGTCTTTGCAGATTATGTTGTTGTTCCAGTGCCTGTTTCAGATACCCAAGGAAAGTTCCCATATTTAATCTCTTCTGGTGACCTGACAGGGTTTCTGAGTGTGCACTCCACAAACTCAGAATGAAATCACTTTGTAAAAATCTCAGTCATTTAGCAGCAAAATATGCTGTCACCCAGGTGCATTCACCCCTGTAGACTTTCTTCTGCAATTGGAAGAGAAAATTTACTTGTGCATTTACAAAAGAATCCTTTCCAGAGAAAGGCATGCAGGAGAAAATTAAAAGAAATGTGCTAGGAAGATGACTGGGAGACTTTTTTTACATTATTAAAATGTAAGATACATTTGACTAATTAAAAAATGGCCTGAAATCAACAAGGTGAATTCAGATGAAGACAGGTGAAAAGTATTAGTGAAGAATAAGACAGAAGGCGTGCAAATTCAGACCAGGGAAAACAGATGATGTCCAACAGAGGGTGGGCCTGGCTGTGACAAACCAAGCACGCTCAATATGTGACTGAGTGTTGTTCAGCAATCACACAGATTCAGTTTATGATGCTAAATACTGAAAATATGAATAATTTTTAGTATTTATAGGAAAGGTCTCACAGGCGGTGTAGCTAGAGTTTCAGCTGCCTTAAAAGTTGAAAGAATAATTCTTTAATTTGTGCCTGGGAGTAGAATCCTGATGCTCACACTAAGCAGCTTCATTTCACATAACTGTGTCCCCTGCAGTCATCATCCATGCATTTTGTGTAGGACCAGACTGTACAGCTGATCACACAAGACCTCGTGGATGTCTCAGGTACCTTCATGTCATTTCATGTGGATCAAGATGGGTAACTGTCACCTCACCTGACATTTTCTGCTTTTCCCTCCCAGACACACAGACTTGCACAAACAGTGTGGCTCTTTCATCGTGCATCCTTGTTGTCTTTGATTTGGGTGGTGTTGTGATTTGGGTAAAAAATGGCTGTTTCAGTTGGTTGTTCTCACAAAGCGGCTCAGCAGTTTATTTGGAATAAAAGGCAGCTTGGCCCATAACATAAAAAAAAAAAATAAAGGCTTTGGCAGCTAAATCTCATCTATCCACACATTCCTCTCCAGAAAACACGGGTTAAAGAAACCATATTTCAATTTTTTATATAATCAGAGAAGTCTGCTCTGTCTCGCTGGGTGAAACATCGCAAAGCCCACAACAGGAGGGTGGGAAGTTTGGTCCTCTCAGCACCCTGGTGCTTTTTGTTCATGTATTCAAAGTATTATGTCAGCACTGTACATCTCACAGGAGTGCTGCAGCAGTCAGATTTGCTCTTCTCTTCTACCACTTCCCCACCTCTCTGTCTCTTGTTCCTGTGCTCTCTGGGCTCCCATCTCCCTCTGGCACATATGGAATAAGGCCAGGCAAACCAGGACTGGGCTGAAAGGTGCACCAGGCACACTGTAACACAGCTCGGTAGTTAATTTGGGAAGGTGTAAAGAGGAGGACGCTGCTCCTTGCCAGGCCCACAGCCCAGTCGGCAGCTGCCACCTCGAGGAGCTCCCAGAAGCTGCACGTATCGCTGCACTGATGGCAAACACTGCTTTCGCTACACGACCCCTAGAGCACCTCGGTTAAAAAAAAAAAAATAATAAAAATGACAGCACTGTGTGCAGAGCGAGGCCTTCGAGTCAGGCACAGAAACCTGCACCACACTCGGGACTCAGCAATCCTCGCCCAACGCGCGACCTTAGCAACCGTTGCTAGGGGGGCGGCCCGGCGCGGAGCGTGCTTATGGCGTCACTTCCGGCGCCTCTCGCGCTACTTCCGGTACCCCGCGCTCCCTGTCCGTCGCGCCTCCCGCCCGCGGGGCCGGGTTCCGTGGTGCGATGCTGCCCGGCGGCGCCGTGCGGCGGGCGCTGAGAGCCGGGGCGGGCGGCAGGTCAGCGGCGGGGCCGGGAGGGGTGGGGATCGGCAGGCGAGGCTCGAGCGTTGCCCCGAGCCCCGTTGCGTGGCCGCCTCCGTCACCGTCCCCGTGTCTCCCCGTGCAGGTACAGGGCGATGCGGAGCTGGGGGGTGATCGGGGGGCTGGCGGCCGCCGTGGCGGCGGGGATCTACGTGCTGTGGGGGCCCATCGCCGAGAGGAAGAAGCGGAGGAGAGGTAGGGAGCGGCGGGGGGAGGGGGGCGAGGCCGTTGCTGAGGCCGGAGGCCCGGTTTGGGGTTCCCTGGGCACCCAATTATCTGCATTCGTCATTAGGAACTGTTGGAAATGATGGGCTGTCACTGAAGTTAAGGTTTGGGCTGCTGTCCTCGCCTTTAAAATGTCACAGGTTACAGTCTGCGTTGAACAGAGGACTTTTGTTCCTTATGTAAGGTATTAATTGTATCTGTTATTAAGAATTGTGGCTTACTGAATATATGCTCGTGTCTCTTTTGTGGTAATTTAATTACAGCTGCGGGTCAAGGATCTTATTTTATTTTGCATTTTGGGATGCAAAACAGCCATGTGAGAGCCTTCTAGTTTTCAGCACCAAATGAACAGAAATCATGTAATTTCCATGCCAAATTCACTTGCCAGTGAAAGTAGCGAGGTTTTTGCAGCCTGCAGTGTCAGCTCTTCCATCTCTGTTGGCAGGCCTGGTGCCTGGCCTGCTGAACCTCGGAAACACCTGCTTCATGAACTCCCTGCTGCAAGGCCTGTCTTCGTGCCCCTCGTTCATCAGGTGGCTGGAGGAGTTCACAGCACAGTACAAGGCAGAACAGAACCAACCCAGTGAGCAGCAGTACTTGTCACTCACTCTGTTGCATCTCCTAAGAGGTACCCAAACTTATTCACCTGTGGTAAGCTAGGAAGAAAGCATTTAGCATCAACGTTAATCTTTCTCAAAGAAAGGAAGAGCAGGCAGTGCTCCTCTCTTTTTGGTTTAGTGTCTCAGGATGTTGTTCACACTAAAACTGTGCTACTGGAGCTTGTAAGTTTAAGTGATAAAAGGACAGTGAGACATTGGTGGTTTTTTGATATCTAGAGATCCACTTTTTACCTAATCTACTAGTAAAGTGATCTTTTCAGGCAGTGTTTATATTATTGTTTATTCTCTCTATTTCTGTCAGTTGGGAAACTCTTCACTTTACATGTATATTAGACAAAGAGAATGTATGCAGTCAATGACACTGTCAGATTAGAATGGCAATTAATATATGCTAGTTTGGTTGTCATTGTTTACCTGTCTTAATCAAGAATAACTTTATGGTAATCAATTATATTGTGCCTAAGTAGCACAAATCCTAAAATACACAGACCTGTGTTCTAACCATGCTTTGCGGCTCCTTCTAACATTTTAAAATGCAATGTCTTTAAGCTTTATCCTGTCAAGAGGTAACAGAAGATGATGTCCTGGATGCAAGCTGCTTATTAGAAGTGTTAAGAATTTACAGGTGGCAGATCTCGACATTTGAAGAGCAGGTGATTACAAAATTCAAGTTAGATTGCCTGATATACAGTTCAGTGCTTAGATCTGGAATAACAAAAAAACTGAAGCAATAGCACTAATAGAACTGGGTGCCAAATCTGAATCTTTGCTGTAGAAAAAAGTATGCTTTAAAAAATGAAGAACAACCACATGGTTAATGAATGGTGTTTTCAGTTTGTTTAGATATCTGTCATGGAAAGCCTGGCTGCTTCAAAACCTCCTACTTAGTATGTTCAGATTTGGTTTGAGATACTAAAACAGAAGGGATACAGCCCTCACTTCCCTGTATCAGAAGGGCTTCTGCTTGCAGGGATGGACTCAACTTCATTACTGTTTCCAAATTCAGTCCCATAGGAGATTTCTAAGACTTATTTTCAGTATTTTTAGCCCCTAAGTAAGTGCAGCTGGTCGATAAACTCAATCAATTTTCTCATTCATAAAAGAAGAATACAACCATATTTTATGTTTCAGAGCCAGACAAAATAGCACTGATTTGAGTGATGGTTTTATTGAAACCCAGGAAAGCAGGCATTTGTGCATTCATTTTTTTTTCTTCAATGACTTTGGTGCCTTTTAAATTTATCCAGTCCAGAATATTTTTAATAGTGTCTGCTGTTATGAAATTCAGTTTTATAGAGAACACTTCTTCCTAAAGTTGAATTGGGTGCACAACTAATTACTATTAATATGTAAGATAAGCTCTAAGCAGTGATTTTCCCCTTTAATTTCATAGTGCAGTGTTGTAGCCATATGACTATCAGTACTCCTGGTGTATGTTTGGATGGGTTTCTTTTTTGTTTTGCTTCCTGTAACTCTTATGCCTCTGTTTAATAGGATGCTCATGAACTATTTCATGTCCTTACCTCTTCATTGGAAGATGAACGGGATCGTCAGCCACGTGTCACACATTTGTTTGATGTGCATTCATTGGAGGTGACGACTTTCCCAATGTTGTTTTGTTATCAGGAGAAGTTTCCATATGTACTTGGTAGTCTGCCTAGATTCCTAAGTGTGTCAAGTATGAAGTGCCTGTTAAGAAACTGAAGATATTAGCATAGTGTTTACAAAACTGTTCTTTATTGCTCTGACATAAATGAATCAATAGCCCAATGAAAGGAAAACAAAATGTTTGAAGGCAAATGTATCTTAGTCTGTTGTGACTCCGCTTGCACGAGGGCTTTTGCATTCCTAAATCTATTTGAATATAAGGACTGAAGAAACTAGCAAAACACTGGCACAGAGCAGCAGTTTGTGCAATCACTTACTCTTATCTGTTAGACCTGATGCAAGAAAGGGCTCAGAAAACTGCAAAATGGGTGTTCATAGAATAGTGCATTTGGAGGTGAAGTTTTAGCTCATCCTTCAGCATTAACGGTCAGCTTAATGCTGGTGGAGGATTTATATCTTTTTGTCTAAATTACATACAAACGGCCTAAAAAACTTGTTGAGCTTTTATTTCAGTGCTATCAGCTATCAGAATTCTAAAGGTTAATTGTTCATTTTATTAGAACTGCTCTATTTGTCACTTAGAACTTTGTTATGCACCAGGTTTTTTGGCTTTCTTCAAACACAAAGACACTTAAACTCATACCATTGTTCTAAAATCAGGAATGAAATATGTATTTGATACGTAAGCTTTTCTAAGGTGGGGCTGATGACATCTTTTATCTTCTCTGCAGCAGCCAGAAATAACCCAAAAGCAAATAAGCTGCCGAACAAGAGGTATGTTTTTTCTTCCATCCTAAAACATGAATATTAAGTCATAGTGTAATCATTTTGTTTATTAAGGGGATAAGATCAACTGATCTTTGTCATTATTGGACTGAAGTGCATTTCTTCATTTGCAAAATACCATTCATTATTTGTTAGTGGGGCAGGCCATGTTTTACAGCTTTTGTTACAGTAGGCCAAAAATTTGGAATTATAGTGATGAACGTGGATGCTTTGAAAATAAAAGGACAATTTCACCTTTGTGTTTCAGGATCTCTTCCTCCTATGTCAAATCACTGGAAATCTCAGCATCCTTTTCATGGAAGGCTGACCAGCAACATGGTTTGCAAACACTGTGAACACCAGGTATAAGAAAGTGTGTTCTTTGTAGGTATACATGAAAAGTGATGCCTGACATTCAGAGTGCATCCTGAGGTGAAATCACCATTCCTTGTTTCCAACATAATTGGTTTAAGCTCAATAGTTTGCAGGAATAACAGCTTCAGCCATTATTTTTTCAGCTACTTATTGTGGCATTTTATATTGAACAAGAAAATATTGCTAAGCATACCAAAGAAAATGAAGTGTTATTCACTTCCTGGGGATGACAGCTATCTTAACATGTAGAATAGTTGTTTTATTACATTTAGTATCTAATATCACAGGTATCATATACTGAAAATCCACTTACACAGGTAGCATTTTAGGACTAGCTATTCATTCAGCATGCAGTACTGTGATTGCACATGCAAAGGCAAATAAAGTTGCAGTCATCCAGAGTGAGGAGATGAAGATAAGCTGAATGAAGCAAAAATACAGCAAATAAATTGAATTCACACATCCAACTCTAGGAGTACTTTTCAAAAACTTGCAAACAAATTTAGAAGTGAGCAGGGACAGCTTCAGTAGAAACAGGCAGAGTAGTACCTTGTGCACTGCATCAGGTGTTTCCTAGCACTACAGCTGTGGGGAAAACAAGTGATTTAATAGACATACATGGATATGCTTGTTTTGCATGATACTGTTGGGAGGTAATGGTTGACCTATTTTGTTTCTTTAGATCATTGCAGATTTTTTTGCTCACTGCATTTGGAATATTTTCTTGCAGAGTCCTGTGAGGTATGATACATTTGACAGTCTCTCACTGAGTATTCCAGCAGCTATGTGGGTATGTTTCTGCTTTTAATGGGTGACCCAGCCAGCATGTCTACTGCCTTGCCATCAGAGCTTTATCTTCACTATTATCCTTTTACAGCCTCAGTAACACCTAAATGAGGTGTTACTAAATGAGTAACTAGAGTTGCCTTTATAAACAATCCTGTTGTGATAACACAGTACCTTACTACTCAGGCAATGAGGCAAATGAGCAATTAGCCTGATGGGTGTGACTGTAGGCACTGAGTTTTCTTTTTTCTCCTGGTGGATTATTTGGTCCTTTTGGTTAAATTGAACAGAGCAGATTGTATCCTGAGGGCTGTGTATTACTAGCAGACTCAGAAGATGACCTTCAAGTGCTCTGTCTCTGGTTATATTTCAACTGAAAATAGTTTCTGTGTCTCACTGGCTTTGTGAAAATCTTTAAATGATAAAACATTATAGATTTGGGGGCAAAATGTGCAGGAGACCTTTGTATTGTTACCTTATGTCTGTAATTAATTTTTTTTGCTGTTGTTCTAAGGGTCATCCTATGACACTGGATCACTGCCTCCATCACTTCATCTCCTCTGAATCTGTGAAGGATGTTGTGTGTGACAACTGCACTAAAGTATGCCATTGTAATTTATGTAACCTTTTAGCTCAATTTCAAGCCTGCTGACAGAATTAAGGCTTCAGTTTTCTACTCCTTTCTTCATGACTTCAGGAAAGCCTCTAGCTTTCCTGGGATTTATTCTTAAAATAGAGTTACTACCCCACGGTATTTTGAAGCTTTATTTATTGTTAACATAATAAAATTTACAAATGCTTTATTTGGTATTTAGATAATATTTAGACGAACAAAAGAAGAAAAAAACAAAAAGGTCCCATTTTGAAACATTACTTTATATTTGCCTGTACTTTGAGTGATAGAGAGTCAAAATGGATTGTCTGAAACCTAACAGAAATGGCTACACGTGAACTAGGTTTGTTTTCTAAGAGCTGTTTCTAATCAATTTTGAGTTAAAACATGGATCCATTAGAATAGGCCAACAGCTCTTGAGAGAGGAAAATTGTAGAAGAAATTCATGTCCCAAGGATAGCTTGGTATGCAGTAAGCAAACCTGCAGCAGGATTATTGTTTGTAATTTGATACAGCAAGTAAACAAACGTCTCTGTTTCCCCTTTGATTTCAGATTCAGGCGGAAGGGACTCTGAATGGACAGAGCATAGAAAACCAGAAAACAACATTTGTTAAGCAGTTAAAGCTAGGGAAGGTAAGGCAAGCTAACCCTCCAAATCCATTTTTAAATCCTATCAAATAGGATTTCTTTCCTCTTTCTTTGACCTGTTTGCTTAATGTCTACTTCTACTACTTATTAAACTTCTCTAATGTTTTCTTAAATAAAAAAAAAAAAGCTTTTGTCAAATATTTGTAGACATTGAAGCCTCAGTTCAACAAAGCTCTGAACTTTTTAGCTTAAAGAACGTGAGTACTCCACTGTTATTCAGCAAAACACTTGAGTTTGGCTTAGGTGCAGTTTGTCCTGTGTCAGTTTTTTATTCCCTTGGTAAGTAAAGCAACTGATACATACAACCTATTTGTAGGATAATTTGTGCTTTTCAAAGTTAAAATATTCTAAATACAGAAGGTTTAAACAAGAGAACGCAGTGCTAAAGAACTGGAAAGATTTATATTAGAGGTTCTTACAAGTTTCTTGTTCTGTTATCAGATAACAGAAGGACAGCAGGGCCATTCATAATAACATTTCCTTACTGACAAAGGCTAACCTTGGCATGATGTTATCTGTCAGATATTTATAACTCCTTGACCTTTTTTCCCTGGGTACTCTTACTGTGTGATGCCATTATTTATGGAATATTAGCAAATGCCTGGCAGCAACTTACCGACACAAATTCCAGTGCTCATTTCTACCTTGCAGATCATCAAGCTAAATGAATGGGCTTTTTAGGAATGTGTGTGATTTTTCTTTTTTTCCTTTCCCCATTTGGAGTCAGTAATTAACATGCCCTATCTTACTGCCTAGTAAGCAATATGGCACTATTAGAAATCTCAACAATTGTGAGATTTTTGCCATGACTCAGAAATAGTACTGCAGTAAGTTTAGATACAGAAATAGCACATAAAGGAACAACAGTTCAGTGACTTAATTCTTTATCTTCTGGACTTACCATTTAGTTCAATTAGAATGCTTTTAGCAGCTGTTTCTCTTCACTTAAAATGTATTTTGAACTTCTCTTTTGTATGGAACTTTGAAGCTCCCTCAGTGTTTGTGTATCCATTTGCAAAGACTGAGCTGGTCAAACCAAGGGACTCCTCTGAAACGTCATGAACATGTACAGTTCAATGAGTTCCTAATCATGGACATCTACAAATATCACATTCCTGTTCATAAATCAACTCAGAATGATCTGAATCAGAAAAGCTCCGAAGAGACAAAGCCTGGAACAAGGGATGGGATAGCAGTAAAACCTTCAGGTATTTACCTGTGTTTACCTCTTGACTTTAGATATCAAGGGACTGTGATATGTAATGAATTAAAATAAGCAAACTACCTTCACATTCTGTGATGACAGGCACTGTAGAAACAGAAGCAGTTGCCAGCAATACTTGTGGTAGCATTTAAGTTAAATTACCAATGTCTGTTTTGTTTTGCAGATGCAGAACAGACATGTGGTACCAAATCTCTCCTTATGAATGGGGCCTGCTCCTCTTCACTCTTAATGTCCTCGGGAACTTTTCCACTCACTGCATTCCCTGAATGCAGGTAAGTGTGAGATGTGTATCCTGTTTGTATTTCTGTCCATTTGAATTATGTTTTCCTTTACTGTCTTTATCAAAAGGCTGTGTAGTCATAGGGCTTAACATCTATCTTAGTTCCTGTGCAGAAAATTTTCTATTTTCCTTACTGATTGTCTTTGGCTCCATTTCTCTCTTACTAAGAAAGGGAGTTTAGCTTATTACAGGGAGAACTCAGAATCTCCTTTCTTTGGTTCAGCATGCAGTAATCATCCTTCTGGATTGCCATATTCTCATTCATGCTGTTTTTCCTACTACCCCTTCTTTGACTTTTAACTATTACTGTGAGAGTTGTTTGGTTTCTTTAAACTCCTGCAAGAAATTCTTACAATATTGGAAAAAAATATCTGTAAGAGTTCTATTTAACAATCTCAATTGCACCTGTCATAATTCTACTTAATAAATCCAATCTTGATGCTTATGATGATGATGATTTGTTTTTGAGAAAGTTCCCTTTTCAGTCCTGAGACCAACATTCTGTTACAGAACTGTTGGTTATTATCCCATGGGGAACACATTTCCCACAATACTTTAGGAAATGAGAAGTGAGGAAACACTCTGTGCCAAACATTTGCTATGAAGACAGTTGTAGAGCAAGTCCTTGAAGTATACCCATTGTTTATCTGTGGATTATCCACCAGAATTTGACCTCTTTTAAGAATTACATTTTTCTAGAATAACTTTCCTGTCCAGTGCTGTAAGAGATAAACGCTGGTTTGGTGGGAAACATTTGTACAGAATTCAGGCAGTTACACTGGGCAAGATGTAGTAGCTGTCTGGTGCATTAAACCTTTAAAATGAATGGTTTGCTTTCTTCAGTAGAGTCAGGCAGCACGTCTCTTAGAGTCAATTACTTGCTCTGGAAAGAAATTGCAAGCAAAGACAAAGCAACTGGAGCTTCTTTTGGTCCATGTGTGACACATGAGGTCTGCTGACCCTTTTTCTCCTTTCTCTCTCAGTCCCCCTGTGTACCTGTACCGGCTGATGGCGGTGGTTGTGCACCATGGAGACATGCATTCTGGACACTTTGTGACTTACCGCCGCTCTCCGCCTTCTTCCAAGAGCCCGCTCTCTGTCAGCAATCAGTGGTTATGGATTTCAGATGATACTGTTCGCAAAGCTAGTTTGCAGGAGGTCCTTTCCTCTAGTGCTTACCTGCTGTTCTATGAGCGTGTTCACTCAAGGGTACAGCACCAGAGTTTGGAGTTGAGGCCTGAAGAGTGATTAAGAGAGATGGAGGAGGACAAAAACTGACCAAATTCCTCTGCTGAGATCTACGTTGCACCTCCTGTCTGTTATGCAAATAATCCACCACAGGCCCTTTAACTTTCCCCTCCCTCCATGGCAGCAGCTGGCTCTTGCTGGGAGTAGTTTTGTACCAAAATTAAGCTACCCAAAGTTGGCCTGCTAACGTTGTGCAGTCCAAAGTGTATTTGTTTTAGATAAGCATTTATTCTGTTCAGTAGTAAGTATCACAGCTCTGAGACAGACATCTCAAAACAGACTTTCCAAGGCTGTTTTCCATATTCTGAACACATGCGTGTTTTCAAGGGGAGATGTGGAACCCTATACACTTGACAGCAGACATCTCTGAACAAGGGAGCCCCAGGAGCAGTTGTTAGGAAGCTACTGTTATCAAAGGCAATGATTTAAGAAACAAAGTGCCTTGAGCTTATTTGAATAGATTACCATTGTCTGAGTCCACTGCATGCCAGCTGTGTTCTGATAGGTGTCTCAAGATGATGGGATGAAAAGAGTGACAGCACATTTCTCCTGATATCCCAGCCAGTGAATAAAAGAAGGACTCCTTATATAACATGCATGACCAAAAAATTTCATTCCCTCCCCACTTCCTAATAGTTCAGTTCTCTATATATCATGGAATTACTGATTCAGGCAGCAGTTTCCTTTTTCCAGGAAAAAAGATCAAATTCTTTTATCAGTTAAGAGCTGACACCCTGACTTGTTGCTCTGTATCTTTGCACTACAGGTGAAATGAAAAGACAGAAGTGTTTGCTAGCTGTCAATATTGTAATTTTCTTGGTCACTCAAACTGTTGAATACTAATACTTGTAGTATGGACTACAGCTTTTAATACCATTGACTTTAAGGCTACTGTAATTGGTGTTCTAGATGTGCCCTTCCTATTTAATGCTAAAAACTGTCATTTGTCATCAGCCTTTTGGATGTATGTTGTCAGGCTTGCAGCTGAACATTAGAGCTTATACTGGTTGTGACTGTGAGCTGAGATAAACAGCAACCCAAGCGTCCTTGTAAAAGTTGAGCATACAGAATTGAATCTGGACCAATGGGCACTTGTCTGGTAAGGCAGCCTGCAAATTCTGGTGTCACTGCATTAGATATGCAGATTTCCATATAAATATAAATTGTAAATTTGCTGCTCTAGATTGTCTGATGTGTTCAAAATAATAGTATCTTAAAGCATGGATGGAGAAGGAAAAATTAATTTTGACTGCTTTTAAATTATCAGGAATAAAGTATGTAGACTATTTTTAGCTCTTTTCTATAATTCTAACTTGGAGGAAAAAGACTCATTCCTCAGACTAGATTTTTCGGTGTAAAACAGCAATTAAGTTTTCAAATCATTACTGTCTTCATAGTTTTTTTAGGTAACTTTGTACCTCATATATTCATATCACTGCCTGAAGCTCTCAGGCATTCAGAGTTCCTTAATGAAGTCTCAGAACCAGCTGAAATAATAATAGATGTACGTAAGAATCTGTTTACTACACTCACATTGTTCCAAAGTAATAATAGATAAAACACTCTTTATAAATCTGTAGAGATACCAATTAGTGAGAAGCCTCCCTGTCTAGGCTAGGCTATTGGTAGCATGGTTTTAACTTTTATATGTTAAGTTAGGGGAAAAAATGGGAAAAAAGGTTGCAAAATGCCAAAAATGTCCTGGCCATTAGGTAATATCTAACAGACTTGCAGAAGCTAAGAGGAGAGGAAAACCCCCTGTTCTGGGCAGCATGGGAGTGCAGGAGAAGCTCTGTAAAGCATGTTGTTCCAGCAGGGCTACAATTTGCACCTGAAAGCTTCCAAACATTTCCACCAGCCATAGTGTATATTCTGCAAAGCCTATTCTCAGTAGGGGCTGTTTAAAGGTTTTGTGAAGTTCATCTTCAGATAATTTTGTTTAGGAAGCAGTAATGCTGGAGGTGTGTCAGAACATGCACACACCACAGGCTAACAGTCTCAAACTTGTCAGACCCAAAGCATTGCAAACTTGCACGTTCAGTACTTTGCATAGAGCTGCTTTCTGTCGGGTCAGTTTGATCAGAATGGAAGCATAACTGTGTGACACTGATAACCTGCTCGCTTTCATTCAGCTGCAGGTTCACTCTGAAACCTTCCTCAAAGGGTGCAGAGATGACGGCTGAACAGTCAGCATTTGTTGTAGCTTTTGCTGCTGGGAAGGAGCAGGCAGCCTTGGTTTAGCCCTCAGTGTGAGGAAGGAAGCAAGTGACAGAACCTCAAGCCCAGTCCTGTGCTGGACACTCAGCCTACTGTGAGCTCAAAGGCTTCTGCAGATATTTGCCATCTTCACCTTTTGAAGTCACTGGGCTTCGTCCAATATTGTTACAAGCTTTCATGATGGAAAATGTGTTAATAAAATGCAGGAGCTTACAAAACATCAGATAAGACCTCTAGGATAACATCTCTGTGTTTGGATAATTCTTGTTTTATTTTGTGTATTATTTAACAAAAGTGTGATGTTAGAGTCACAGCACTGCACTGCTGTTTGAAGTTGCATTTTCACTTCAGGGTATTTTTTGTAACTGTACAGTAGCAATAAAAGAACTTAATAAAAAAAGTAACTGTTCATATTTGCTAATTTCTTCAAGGCCAATCTATCATATATACACAGTATATCTCATAGAAGCAGCTCTTCACAATACAGAGGATAAGAATTTCTAATTCCAACTTTTCTAAACTGCTGTTAATTCCACAGCCCCAAGAGACTGAAGGCTATTCATTCACATGCTCCCAAGCACGGTTATACAGGGATTAACTCACATTTTTGCTCAGTACTTACCATTGCTTGATTCCTTAAGACCTGGTGGACACTTTGGACACTCCTCATTTCAGTAGGATGGAGCACGGATGGGAATGGCTTTCAGGTAGTCAGAATGGATTCCTAGGGATAATTGTTTAGAAAAACAGGTACTCTCAGAAGTGATAGCTTTTCACACCATGTTGTCTGTATAAAACATATTCCCCTGAAAGTCACCTTCTGCTCCCTGGTTTCTGGAGGACTGAGTGACGAAGAGGTACCTCTGATGTACTTCTGTCCCACCACACTGCTGCCCACAAAAACCCACGCAAGCAGAGGAGGTAAAAGAGTGACTAAAACATACTGCACTCACTGCATAAATATCTTAGCAATCATCTTCTTATGTCAGTCTCATTTGTGTTTTATTTAAATAAAACCAAGCAAGCTGTAGCTCATTGATAGACCATCCAAGAAAGTGTCACCCATTGAATACCATCAGCTTACAGGCTCACTCTAAATGATTACACCTCACGCTTTATGGTATTTATAAACTATCTCACTATTTCAAGGATGAAGAATATTTTGGACTTTCTAAAAAAGTGGCTATAATTAAGATTAGGTGAGAACAAATTTCATCCTGACCAAAACAAGAGTATTACACGATAATAAGTGGTGTATCAGCAACTATTTACTGAAAGTATTCCTGGCATTTAAGATCAGTAGCTGCAGAAATTATTAGCAAGTTACCAAGCACGCTATCTTCTGGTTTAATGCCTTGGATCATCAAACACAGCTTGATTGAGAAACTGACAGCTATATCGAGGAGGAAAACTTCAGTATTCAGGGTCTATGGACCAGGTGCTTCATTGCTATCTCATTTTTTGTCAACAACCATCATTTTCCGAAATGTCAGGTTGATTCTTGGAGCAAGCACTCTCCTGCGGATGGGCAGGCTGTGGTACCAGTACACGTTAGTGGGGTACTTCATCATCAGCAGGCTGCCATGGGCTAGCTGCAGTCTGATGGGCTTAATGTGCCGTGTTGCATTCTTCCCCCTGGAATCACAGTGCCTGAAAACAAAGTCTCTACAGGCTCCAAAAGTCACTGATGCAATAGGGCTGCGTGGAACCAGCTCCTTCTCATCATCTCGATGTTCACCTATGTGGTCCTCACCGTCTTTATATCTGTAAACAGAATAATTAGTTCACCCGTCAATCCAGCAAAATGAATGTCAAACTACTCCTTGGTGATCTGTCAGTACACCAAGCAATAGGAATCAGACATACCTGTTAATAACAACAAAATTAAAAGTATGTCCTGTTTCCAAAACAAGGCGATCTCTGATGTGGTTGAGAACTGGGATCCACGGCTTAGGAGAAAAGGTGACACCTGAGTAAGTGTACGTTAACTCGGGGTCTCCGTAGGTTACCTGCTTCCTGGGGATATTATGCCACTTGCCAAACACGTGCAACTTCATCTGTTCACCTGTTTAAACAAGATGGATCAAAATTAACTCAGTATTCTTCACTCAGAGGGCAGTGAGACCCTGTCAGTGCTGCCCAGAGCTGTGATACCCATCCCTGGAGGTGACCGAGGCCATGGATGGGCCCTGGGCAGCCGGAGCTGGGGGCAGCCAGCACACGGCAGGGCTGGGGGGGCTTTGGGGTCCCTTCCAACCCAATTCTAAAGGATCAGACCCTCCCCCTCAGCTGCTTTACCTTCGAAGTACTCCACCTCCTTTTCCAGCTGCTGGAAGATCTCGTCAGCCTCGGCCCGGCCGAAGAGGAGGCGGTACTCGAGGCTCAGGCCCTGGGCGCGGATCTCCTGACCGGGCTGTGAGGGATGGGGCAGGCCGTCCGCCGCTTCCTCCAACCGGGGCCTCTTGCCATCACCCCCAGGTTCTTTAGCAGAACGTTTAACCACGAATCTGTCCATGCGCAAAGCGGGTAATACGTGGGACGGTACCCGTACGGGGCGGGCGCTGAGGAGCGGCCCTCCCTGAGGGAGCGACCGAAGGCGGGAATCACCCGACCCCTCCGTACCGGAAGCAGTGCGCATGTGCCTGCTAAAGCCCCGCCCCCTGCCACCACCAGGCCCCGCCCCCGGCGCCTGCGCGAGCTTTTGGCGCCAAATCGTAGCCCCGCCCCCCTCGGCCACCTTTTCGCGCCGGTCCCGCCGCTGCTGCCTTCCCTCTGGCGCTGCCGCAGCTATGATCGGGCAGAAGACGTTGCATTGCTTCTTCAGCCCTGCGCCGCCGAGGAAACGAAGCCGCTCCCCAGAGCCTGGCGGTGGTACTGAGGTAACTGTGTGGTGGAGGGTATAGGGGTAAAGGGGCGTTGGGGACGCTGGACGTGGCTGAGGGCTGCACAGAGCACTGGGGGCTGGTGAGGTGGGGGTTGCCGAGAGCTCGTGGCTGTTGAAGGGATGCGGTGCTGTGTGTGGGGGGCGCGGTGCGGGTTGGGGGGCACGGTGCAAGCGGCCGTTGGAAGCTGCTTCCAAAACCCCGCGTTTCTGCACGCCTGACTGAGCAACCAATAACGTCCAATAGGCGTTGCAGGCTTGTTTACGTCACGATTGCTAGGCAGACTAGCACATCAGTCTCGTCGAGAGCCAATAGAAATAAGAGGGTTTTTTTTACGCTGGCCAATGGGAGAGCGGGGGGTCAGAGCCGCGCTTGTGGGCGGGCCCTCTTAGGGCGCGGTGACCAATCGGAACGGGTCTGTCGCTGTTTTGCCGCGAAAAAGACGCGTGTGTTGTGGGGAGGGGCGGATTGTGGCATGGCGGTCTTAGGACTGGTGCTCGGCAAACGGCTGGGCCGCGCCTCTCTGCGCCCGTTCTGCAGGCGTCTTTTCTCTCGCCGTTTGCAGGATGATGCCGCTAAGAGGCTGAAAACCTCGGATCATGAAGCGGGCAGGGCCTCAGCGCTGAGCCCCGAGCAGCTGGAACGGATGCGCAGGAACAAAGAGTTGGCGCTGAGGAGGCTGAACGAGCGCAGCGTTCCTCCGGGCTTCGGGGAGAGCTGGCGGCGGCAGCTGGCGGCGGAGTTCACCAAGCCCTACTTCGTGGACGTGAGTGTCTAGGGCTGGGCCCGAACCGTGCTGCTGCCCCAGTGCTACCCCTGCGCTGATCCCCCTGTTCTGCCTGCAGCTGATGGCATTCGTGGCCGAGGAGAGGAAGAAGTACACCGTGTACCCGCCCCCGGAGCAGGTCTTCACCTGGACACAGATGTGCGACATCAGGGATGTGAGTAGGTGTGGGTGGTTTGGATCAGAAGTTCGTTAGGGGTGGGGCTTGTGGGAGGGTGGGGCCTGATATGGGGTCTTGTGCACCTTGGGTTTTCTCCTATCTAATGAACTGTAATACAGAGATATGTACGTTAGTGTTTAAGGTAATGCCTTGCTAATAAGCTGTGTGTGGTCATCAGTTTCACAGTGAATGTGGCATAGAATTCAAAACTCAGAAAGCTTCTTTGGAAACATTCATCAAGTGGATTGTGGATTTGTGCAAACTTAGGTTTTTGCACTCAAAGCACCTCCATAATCTTGGCAGCACAGCTGTGGTGTTAGCCTTTGGTAGGGGCTGCTTCTTAACTTTTTTATAATGTCAGTGATTGAAAGGCAGTTACTGCGGTTTTTTTGTCTGTATTTGTTCTAGGATAGAGCCTGTATGCAAACTTTTCCTTTTTTTTTCCCATTTTTTGGGGAACAGTAATATGATTCAGTACTAATTAAGGTCTGCTTCCAGGTAAAAGTTGTAATTTTGGGACAAGATCCTTATCATGGACCTAATCAAGCTCACGGGCTCTGTTTCAGTGTCCAGAAACCTGTTCCACCTCCCCCCAGGTATGGCAGTACCCACCTTACAAAATTCCTTTCATTAACAAATTATTTTTGGTTCTGTTACTCACACCTGTGTGTGAGATAATTGATGAGATGTTACAGCTGTGCTTTGCCTAGGAGAAACGTCTTAAAGACATAGCTCATTTTCTGTAGGTTGTATTCTCAAGAACATACTGTAATGAGTGTGTTATTTTAAATATTAGATGGGACTCAGTGCAGTCCATGTTTAGGGGAAGAGTGAGTGATGCTGTCTGCTCTTATCTGTAAATGAGTATCTTTAATGGCACAGGTCTGTCTTGTGCTGATTGTCTGCAATGAGTTTTTGACACTTGAGTGCTGCTAGAAGTGCTTGTATGATTAGAACTTGATTAATGAATGGAAAGGCAAAGATGTAACTTAGCCAGGAGGAGTAGTAGAAACTTAAGTAGAAATTGGACAAAGACTCTCAGATCGTAGAGAGGTTTGAGTTGGATGGGACTCCCAATGGCCGTCTGTTCCCACTGCCTGCAGTGCACAGGGACACCCACAGCTCCATCAGTGCTCACAGCCCTGGCCATGGCTGTGTGCAGGGATGGGGCACCACCACCTCTCTGGGCACCCTGTGCCTTGCTGTCCTCAGTGTAAACAACTTCTTTGTATCCAATCTAAAAG
The DNA here is from genome assembly GCF_987193195.1 of Phasianus colchicus. NCBI lineage: Eukaryota > Metazoa > Chordata > Aves > Galliformes > Phasianidae > Phasianus > Phasianus colchicus. The sequence goes on along the minus strand of NC_143453.1, from coordinate 6,768,100 downwards.
TCTAATAAAAAAAATATGAGATATTAGCTTGTTTGAGTATCTAAATACCAAATTGTTTGTCTGTCCCAGGTGCATAGTTCATAATCTTTTGTCTTTCTCCCATCATCTCAGTTTGGAAAATATTTACAAAGAACTGTCCACTGATATCGAAGACTTCACCCATCCTGGTCATGGTGATCTGACTGGCTGGGCCAAGCAGGGTAAGGCATCCTAAAAAGCAGATCTGTGGTTGGGCAGCCCATCGGTAAAACAAAATCAATTCTGGGTGTCCTGGTAGGTACCTTGGGATGAAAATATAACCATTATCTCTTCTCAGGGGAAGCAGAAGGCAGCTAACCTGTGGCTTTGTTTGTGTGCTAGGTGTGCTCCTGCTCAACGCTGTCCTCACGGTTCGAGCTCACCAGGCCACGTCCCACAAGGAGAAGGGCTGGGAGCAGTTCACAGATGTGGTGGTCTCCTGGCTGAACAAGAACCTGCACGGTGTTGTTTTCATGCTGTGGGGAGCTTATGCACAGAGGAAGGGCAGCTCTATTGACAGGGTATGGGTTGTGCAGTGGCTCACTGATGTTTTTTGTTAAGGGGTGGACGCTAGAGGGTGCTTTCTTTACAGGGTTGTGTTTTAATGCCTGCTTGAACTCTGCTGCTGCAGAACTTGATTGCCCTTTTGTTTAGCTTGGTCTTTGCCAGAATTAAGCAACAAAAGTGAAGCAAGAGTAACGTTCTGTTGTCAGAAGAGCCTCCAGCTGATGGCAGAGCTGGTATTTCTAGGAAAAAATCTTGTGAATAAGTGCTGTTAGGATAACAGCAATTGAAAAATGGGCTGGGTGTTGTTGGTTCTGTGCAGCCTGCCCTCAGTGGGACAAAAGTCTCTGCCTTTATGGCTGAGTTCTTCAGCCCTCCTTTCTTGGTCTGATGACTGAGGAAATGCAGAGAGAGGAAATTAAACGACGTGGAGCAGCCAGCCTTGTCCCTGAAAGTGCAGAGATCTAACGAGCTGTTTCCTTCACCCTTCACAGAAACGCCACCACATCCTGCAGACAGTTCACCCTTCCCCTCTCTCTGTGAACAGAGGGTTTTTTGGCTGTCGGCATTTCTCCAAGACAAACGAGCTGCTAAAGAAGTCCGGCAAGAAGCCCATTGATTGGAGAGCACTCTGAGCTGCAAGCATCAGCTCTGGGGCCAGATGGGTGCAAACAGCCCCTGTTGGGAGGGCTGTCTGGTTTCTGAGAAACTTCTGCTGACCTGAGGATTGTCCTCTGGATGTCAATCAAGGAACAAAAGGCCTAACTCTAAGAGACTTGGGTTTTTTTCCAGAGCAAATGGAATGACTTGTCTGCTTTTGGAAGGGATCTCAGCCTGGCTTGAGGCAAAGGAAAACAGTTTCATGTTAATTTGTTTGGTTATTTTTTATCCTGGAAATGTTTTTTGAGGGCCTTGTGAGGGGGGTGTGAATTCTTGCAGGTGAAGCTGCTCGGCTGCTGTACATAGCCTGCCTTGCTTCTCCCTTCTCCCCTGCATTTTGCTGTACAAATCTGTGTTTCTTAGTGGGGGGAGTGGAACTGGAATCCCTGGTCCCTATTGGAGCCAAGGCTGACTTAAAGGTTGCACCAGCAGAAGCTTTACCTGGTTTATCACTGAGGTTTCAGGGTTAACCCGATGAGCTCCATGATACTGAGGGAAGTTCCTGCAGATCTCACTGCCACTTCCAGCAGAGATACCTGTCCATCAAGCTGCCAAGTGACGGGCTGAATGTTTCAGAATATTTACGATCTTAAATCTTAATACAGAGATACTTCTGTGCTTTGCCTTCATAGGAGAAATTTATTTGCTCTGGCAGCCAGAAATCTGTTGGCTCTTCCTGGCTGAATGTGAGAGCTCTGGGTGACCAGTTCTGCTTTGCTTCTGTGCTTTCTTTTAATGAAAGTGCCTCGTTCAAAAGTCGTTAGGTTTTTTAAAACCTCGTATTTGCTCCAGGAGATGACACTAGCTGGGTGGAGCTTCCTTCACATCTGCTTGAGTTTTGGTGTGTTTTTTTTAATAAAAAATCCTTTTTCTTTACACTGTGCTGTCATCTTCCAGGGCTGGAAATGAGCAGAGGAGTTGGGTGGTGGGGCTGATGGCACAGGGACAGCAGCAGCTCCTCCTAACTCTCCCCATCCCCCCCCCCCATAGCTGTTATGGCACCTTTGTCCCACAAGGATCGCATGTCCCCGGCTCTGCTTTCCACCCTCTCCTTCCAGCAGAAGTTTTCCAGCCGTGCTAACGGGGAAATATTTATGCTTGACGTGAACATCACGTGCGAGGAGAGGGAGATCCTAGCGCAGGCTGCGGGCCTGAAACGTGAAACCCTGCGGTGGTCAGGAGCTGCCCCCAGCCTGCAGGCCCTGCGGGGGTCACCGTCCCAACTTGGGGATAAAAGGGAGGGGTCCAGCACAGAACTGTGGCTCTTTGGGTTTGCTTTGGGCTCATTTTGGGACGCCAGCGGGCTCGGAGATGATGGTGAGTGGGATAGTGGTGGTGGCATTGGGGGGTCTCTGAGCGGGGGGTGTGCTGAGGTTTAAAATGGGGAGGTGGGTTGCTGTGGGGGCAGGGGAGGGGGGGTGAGGAGCCCTGCAGCCCTCCCTTAACTAACCTAGCATTGGCATTCACCTTGGAGTGCTGAGATTCACGTTGGGTCAATGTCAATAATTACCTCCAGAGGAAGGTAGGGTGGCAGTTTTCCTCCACCCCCCCCTTCCCCCCACCCCCGTTAACTGCTGACAGAACCAAATGTTCCGTTTAACAGCCCTTCCACCTCAGGGCACTGTGGGGCTGCTGGGCTGTTGCCCCCTCTTCTCCCACCCCCTTCCTCATGGCCGGGTGCCCATTTTAACCCACATTTTAGCCATGAGGTGCTTTTCTATCAGGGAGGTAAAAGGTGTTAACAGACAGAATGGGTGAGGGTGGGTTGGGTGCTTTGGGGAGCCCTGGGAGGGGGCACAGGGGCGAAATGGAGGAGAGTGGGCTGGGAATGCTGGAGGGCATGGGGGGCTGGGGGGTGGGAATGTTGGGGGACAAGGTGGGCTGGGTGCTGTGGGGAGCACTGGGGGAAACAAAGGTTTCCTGGCTGCTGGGGGCTGGTGGGGTGTTGGAGCTCAGAGCTGGGCCTAAAGGAGCCCCTGAGGGTTGAGCTTAGCCTGTGGTGCAGCAAAACTCATGGAGCATCTCCATTTTCTCCCCAGGGTGGTGAATGTTGCTGGCGTCTGCGCTCCTGATGATCTTTGCGCTGCTCGTCTTGACCAAGATGTCCACCTTGAATGCCAGGAATGAGGATGAGACCCCTGAGCAGAGCCCAGCTCCACCTCCCACCCCAGAGCTGGCAGCCTCCACAAACCCTCCGGCCCCCAGCCCCCCATTGCAGCCTGCTATGGTGGGGGAGCAGGAGCAGATTGTGGTGTACAACCCCACTGCGCTCCGCAGGCCCACCCTGGCCAAGTTTGTGCTGGGCTCCTTTGAGGACAACTCCTCTGATGATGAGGTGGTGGCTGCAGCTTTCAGGGTGGGCAGCCGCCGCAGCAGCCTGGTCAATGCAGGGGGGACAGGTGCTGAGCCCCCCCCCATGGCTGCTCCACAGGAACCTGCTGTTGGTATAAGGTATAATGCAGTGCTGTTTGGGGGGGGGGGCATCAGCACACTGGGGTTTGTCTGCCCAAGGAGGTGAGATTGGTGGTGGTCACAGTGCTGAGCCTACAGGACAGGTGCTGCCACATGGTCTCCATCCCTCCGAGTGACTGTTCTAAGCAGGAGCATCACTGGATACATTTTGTGGGATGGAAATCTGCAAGTTTATCTGAGGTTTTTTTGTACCTACGCGTGCACTTGTCCATGCACTTACGTGTGCAAAAGCATTGCATGCACACACATCCTTGCTTTTGCACAAGCACGTGTTGCTCTGCACCCTCCAGGTCTGGCTCAGCTGCAGTGAGCACTTGGCTTTTGCAAAGGAGAAGAATGTAGTTCTTTGGTTTTTCTGTGTGTAAGTCAACGAAAAGCAGTGAGTTCTGCTCTGTGAGTAGTACCATAGTGAGCTCTGCCCTGGGGCAGCTTACTGAGTTGCACCTGTGCTGCTGAGCTACAAACTCACCCTTTTTTTTTTTTTTCCTTGGCCAGAAGATGTAGAAATGAGAGAGCTTTCTCCTATCTTGTCAATACTGAGTTTTGCAAAACATCTCTTGGCTTCTGAAGCCTCTGCATGTTTGAGTTAGAGCCTACAGGCTGACGTAAGCCTGCAGCAGCAATGCTCTGTGCCTTTTGTGTAAGGGGACAGGAGATGCTGCCTGCTGGCAGCACTCAGCAGCTTCCCATGCAAGCACAGCTGATGACAATTATAAATAACTGGAAACAAAGCCCTGCTGCACAGCTCCTCCTGCCTGCTCTGCTCTCATTGCTGTTAAAAATAAAAGACCTCTGCAGGATAATGAAAACTGACAGCTCCATCACCCAGCACAGCCAAATGGTGTCTTCTCATTGAGCTGGGAGTCTGGGAGGTGTCAGACACCTCTGGTTTCCATCTGCACCAGAACACAGGAGGAACTCTTCTGGTGGTGCCCAAGCTGCAGGGCAGAGGTGGTTGGTGCAGTTTGCAGGATGGCTTGGGTGCGTTGGCTTTGCAGTGGGGCTTGGGACAATGCTGGTGAACTGTGTGCATTTCTTGAGCTCCCAGGGGGCTGTCAGTATATTTCCCCTTGGAATAAGCATGCTGTGTGTTGATAGTGCAAAAATAGGTCATAGGGGAAAAGGGTAGATTGTCTTTTTGCTGATTTGTAGCCCAGCCATGAAATAATAACAAAAGATCCAAATTGCTGTTTTACATCTTTAGGGATCCCCTGTGCTTTTCCCAGGGATCTGGGTTTTAAATCACAAAATGCTCTTTTCATCCCAAATTGCTTCCCCGATTGTTTCATCCCCCTGCAGGCCTAGCATGTCTGGGCTGCACCTGGCGAAGCGCAGCCGCGAGCACCGCAAGATGGACCTGCAGCGGGACTTCACCGTGGCCTCACCTGCTGAGTTCATCGCCCGCTTCGGGGGGACCCGCGTCATTGAGAAGGTGTCCGCCTGCTTTTGCCATGCATGGTTGCTTCTTAGGGTGCATCCTTGGGCTGCCTCCATCTGGAGCTGCCATCCCCTCGGTTTTACTCTCCCTTGGAAGCCCTGCACTGCCGTTCCGTGGTGTTTTCAGCTCCTGTGTTCCCACGCTTGCTCTAGCGATGCCCCTGGCCCTGCAGGTCCTGATTGCCAACAATGGCATTGCTGCTGTCAAATGCATGCGTTCCATCCGCCGCTGGGCCTACGAGATGTTCCGAAATGAGCGTGCCATTCGGTTCGTGGTCATGGTCACTCCTGAAGATCTCAAGGCTAACGCAGGTAATTCCTTAAAACTGATCCCGGGACTGATGAGCCCATCGTGGGCTCCCCTTCCACGCAACCAGTAAATGATTTCCCACTCCCCAGATGCGGGAGGAGGCTCCCACTGCTGTGTGCTGTCTTTCAGAGTACATCAGAATGGCAGATCACTACGTGCCTGTCCCTGGAGGGGCCAACAACAACAACTATGCCAACGTGGAGCTGATCGTGGACATTTCCAAACGGATCCCAGTCCAGGTAAGAGCTTATCACTGGTCTCTCATCTCTTAGCTGGGCTTACCCTTATGACTTAAGGGGTGACCAGTTCTATGGGGAGAGCAAAGCTGAAGAAAATGGTGTAGAAATTGGCAGGGATATTTCCCTTGACCCTTCTGATCCAGAAAAGAGGGAAAAGCACGAAGCTTTGCTGTCAGTGTGATTCAGAACCATGCTGGTGCCACAATGCCTCCCTCCTGTGCCAGCAGGGCTTTCATAGACTGTAATTAATTGTTGGGAAGCAGGGATGGCATAAGGGGTGCTCCAAAATGGAGTGATACTCCCCCAGAACAGAGGAACCAGGCATGATGCCAAGGCCTAAGGGAGGATGCTGGGGCAGGAGATAACTGCTCGTGCTTCTCCCTCTCTTGTGCCAGGCGGTATGGGCTGGCTGGGGACATGCCTCAGAAAACCCCAAGCTGCCAGAGCTGCTGCAGAAAAATGGGATAGCTTTCCTAGGTAAGGTCTTGCTGCTTTTGCCTTGTTTGTAGGGAGATGTGGACTCTGGGATAGTGGGTGTGTGTATTCTTGATCCCCAGTGACATGAGTTCCATGTGTGCATCTGCCCATTTCACGTGTCCTGCAGTGTGGCAGTCCCCAGGCCATTTTCCTGGAATTATCCCAGGGGTCCTACTGTTTTCTGTTTTTTTTTTTTTTTTTTTTTTTCTTCATCATGCTGGTGCAGTGTTCAGGAGGAACATTGGATAGAAACAGATAATTTGTGCTGCCCAGCTCAGGGGCTTCTCAGTCTGCCCCTTCTGCTCCATTCCACACTAAGCAGTGGGTTTATGGAGGCATTCCCTGCATCCCTGTCTTGCCAGAAGGGCCATCCATCTGCCTGATGGTGCCACCTCACTGGGGAGCAGCTTTCTGCTGCACCGATTGCCTCTGGGCAACGGGACTGGGCCAGCTTCCAGGCTAGCCCTGCTCATCCCTTCCTTCCTTGTCCAAAGGTCCCCCCAGCGATGCCATGTGGGCACTGGGGGATAAAGTTGCCTCTACCATCGTGGCTCAGACAGTCCAGATACCAACACTGCCATGGAGTGGGAGTGGTAAGACCTTCACTGCAGTTCCATACACCCCCTTTGTTGTGATTTCTCCCTCTTTGCCTCCCCTTCCCCAAAGAAAACACTGACCTGGGGCCCCTAGCCCAAGTGGGTTGCAGATACTGGGGATCCCATGGCAGCTGAGCAGCTGTTGGTTTGGGCAGGGGTGCACAGACACAGGGGAAGTGATATGTACCACCATGGGGTCCCCACCATGCTGTCCCCATGGTGGCCCTACTGCCTCTGTGGTGACCACAGCCCCAAATATGCCTGCAGGTCTGGTGGCCCAGTGGTCTGAGGAGGACCAGAAGAATCAGCAGATGATCAGCATTCCCCTTGAGACGTATGGACAGGGCTGCGTGAAGGATGTGGAAGAAGGCCTGGAGGTAAAGCTGAGTGCATGAGTAGCGAGTTATCTCTTGCATGACATTATTTCTCTTTGGAGCCTACGTTCTCCAGCCCTTTTGGGCTCCCAGCCCACGCAACAGTGATATAAGGGTACTTTGGTAGCAGTTTGTTATTCTGTGCTGGTGCAGCTCCAGGTGGGCTCCAGAGCCCTGTGGCCACACCAATCCTTGTCCCCCTCAGGTGGCCAAGAGGATCGGGTACCCGCTGATGATCAAGGCAGCAGAAGGAGGTGGGGGCAAAGGCATCCGGAAAGTGGAGGCAGCAGAGGAGTTTGGGACCTGCTTCCGACAGGTGAGATGTGCCCAGAGCATGGAGCCCAATCCCATCTCTTCAGACAGGCTGGGACACACTAGGGTTTTGCTCACACCCCATGCATCCTGTGCTTCCATGCTAGGCTTTCTGTGGGACTTGGGGTAAATTTCAGAGCACAGTGCCAAAGTGTGACTCTCTTCCCTCCACAGGTGCAGGCAGAGGCACCTGGGTCCCCCATCTTCCTGATGAAGCTGGCCCAGCATGCGCGGCACCTGGAGGTACAGGTGCTGGCTGATGAGTATGGCAATGCCATCTCCCTCTTTGGCCGTGACTGCTCCATCCAGCGCCGGCACCAGAAGATCATCGAGGAGGCACCTGTCACCATTGCAGCTCCTGCTGTCATCGAGGTGATGGAGAAGGTGGGTGACCCTGATCTGGTCTTCAGGTGGCATGGAATTTAAGGAGAAAACGATCCTTGCTGAATTTATTGTGGTTTGAGGCACCTGTGACTCCTAAGGAAGGGAGGGACTCCATGATATGAGCATGCTTGACTTGTGAGCACACTGGGGCAACATTCTTCTTCCCCATCCTTCCCGAAGACAACTGTTGGTCCTCTTTGTGTCCTTGCTCCATGCAAGGACGTTACTGCCCCGTTGCCTGGCACAGCCCTGGCTCTGCAGTGGTTGTCTCTCAGTGCTGTGGTTTCATGGTCCTGCAGTGCGCCGTACGCCTGGCACAGATGGTGGGCTATGTGAGCACAGGCACTGTCGAGTACCTCTACAGTGAAGATGGGAGCTTCCACTTCCTCGAGCTGAACCCACGCCTGCAGGTCGAGCACCCTTGCACAGAGATGATCGCAGATGTGAACCTCCCTGCTGCCCAGCTCCAGGTACCTGAATGCAGCATGGAGGGTGCAGGCAGAAGCAATGCAGTGTCTCCCCTTTGATACTGGCTCTCTGCCTGGAGGAGCTGTTTGCAGCTTAGCTCCTCTTCCCCTACTTCCCAAAAGCTGTACATGTGATGCTAAACCCTTGCTCCAGTGCCTCAAGTCCTCTTCCTTGTTCTTTGTGCAGATTGCAATGGGCATCCCCTTGCACAGGATAAAAGACATCCGAGTGCTGTATGGGGAGAGCCCATGGGGTGATACTTCCATCTGCTTCAACAACCCTGCCAACCCCCCCATGCCCAGGGGCCACGTCATCGCTGCACGCATCACCAGTGAGAACCCTGAGGAGGTGAGCTGTGGGGGCACGGGGACCCATTGTCCTCCCCAGTGGGGCAGCACTGATGGGAACTCAGCCCATGGGTTCAGTGAAACCTTCATAAAACACAGAGGGGTTCCTCCTTCCTCCTATTTACACATGCATGGGTTCCAAGACTTCTTTCTCAGTGCCTTCTGCTCTTTGTTTAGGGTTTCAAGCCCAGCTCAGGGACGGTGCAGGAATTGAATTTCCGCAGCAGCAAGAATGTCTGGGGGTACTTCAGCGTGGCAGCTGCTGGGGGGCTGCACGAATTTGCTGATTCCCAGTTTGGGCACTGCTTCTCGTGGGGAGAGAACAGAGAGGAGGCCATCTCGTGAGTGTGACAGCTGGGGCTGGAAGGGGAAAGACTCCTAGTAGGTGCATAAGCCAGAAAAGCTGGCTCTTCTCTCAGGTGATAGTGCTGCTGTGCTGATTGGCTTATTGGTGTTGCAGAGGTTGTCTTATGAAAGCCAGAGTTTTCAAACTGCAATGATGTTATGGTGTCTTAAAGATCGGCAGTTCTTGCTGCTGTTGAGCAGTAATTAAGCAACATGAAATGGAATTGTTTTGGGTATTTAAGTACACGGAGTTGTCCCTTTCCTACCCTGCAGGGATATTTTATCTGGATGCTGTAGCATTCAGGGTGAGGTGTTCATGGTCCCATCTCTGTGTCTTCATCCTGCAGCTTTTGGCTGCTGCATAACAGCCCTTTGATATGCTGATGGGCCATGGAGACACTCAAACAGTCTGTATGGCTTGCTCTTTGTGGAAACCAGGGGCAGCTCCTGGTGTCTGAAGTGTTTGGGGACAACTCTGAAAGCAGGGGAAGGGTGCAGCAGTGCCCTGTTCTGTCATTAATGGAGGTTTTATCTCTCTGAAAGAAATATGGTCGTGGCCCTGAAAGAGCTCTCCATCCGTGGGGATTTCCGCACCACAGTGGAATATCTGATAAAACTTTTGGAGACAGAGAGCTTCCAGAGCAATGAGATTGACACCGGCTGGCTGGACCATCTGATTGCTGAGAAAGTGCAGGTGGGGGAGATTGGCCCCTACCACCTCTGGGTCACCTTCTGTGGGAAGATACTAAGCCCTTTATTGTCATCCCCAAAGGCAGAGAAGCCGGACACGATGCTGGGTGTTGTCTGTGGTGCTCTGAATGTCGCAGATGCTGCCTTCAGGACGTGCATGACTGACTTCCTACACTCACTGGAGAGGTGCAGGGTGGGAGCTGCCCGTGTTGGGTGGTGGGATCTGATGGCTGTGGGCACAGGGGACACAGGGAGAGCATGTTCTGCTACTGGAAGCTGGCGTGGCTCCTGCCAGCACAGAGACCTGTGTTCTGCTCTGCCTTGACCATCCTCTTTCCCTCTTTTGCTTTGCAAATTTGGAGGTGGTATAGCAGTGCCTCAGGACTTGATGTGCCTTCAGGGCTTTGCCTTCTCCACGCTGCTATCTGTAGAGAAGAGCAATGTTTCATGTAGTTGCAAAAGTGGCATTTCGGGGAAAGCAGCTCAGCTGAATGCAGCTTGCTCCTGGTTTGCACTTGAACATCAAGGTTATTCCTCGACAAGGACGCCTGGGGCTCTCCCCCAGGCCTTTATCTGAGTGTTTTGCCAGTCTCTGCCCTGCTCTGTAAGAGGTGCACACGTGGGTTGTGTACAAACAGATGCCTGTCCCCTCTGGTCACCTTCCCCATGTGACCTGACACCAGCAGCACTGCTGACACATGGCCCACTTGGCTGCCTGCCGCTTTGCACAGGCAAGAAATGAAACCCTGGTGGTGCCTGACCTCACTGATGTGTTTCAGGGGCCAGGTGCTGCCAGCAGCCTCCTTGCTGAACATTATCGACGTGGAGCTCATCTACGAGGGCATGAAATATGTTCTCCAGGTAGGGGCTGTGCTGTGTTCCTCCCAGCAGTGCTGGCTAGCACCACTGGCTTCTCCCCAGTATGGGGACATGTTCTGCTGATGGAAAGAGTATAAACACACAATGAACACAAGGTTGTCATTTAAAAATATGCAGCATAGGAAATGAGGTTGATAGCCTTGTTTTTAAAAAGGCAGGCATTTGCATACATCCCATTGCCCTGATCTTAATGTGATCAAGAAGCGTGATAATATGATGGAGTAAAGGGTGGATGTGGCACCGAGGGACATGGTCAGTGGGCACGGTGGTGATGGGCTGGAATTGGACTTGGTGACCTTAAAGGTCTTCTCCAACCTTTACCAATCTGTAAGGAGATCCTTATCTCCTTGGCTTGCGAGGGACCTTAAAGATCACATAGTTCCAACCCCCAATAAGTTAACTTCATGGAAAAACATCCTAAAAAATGCTGTCTCTGGCTGCTGCCCACAGGTTGCCCGTCAGTCCTTGACAACGTACGTCATCATCATGAACCACACTCACATTGAGATAGATGTGCACCGGCTGACCGACGGCGGGCTGCTGCTTTCCTACGATGGCAACAGCTACACCACCTACATGAAGGAGGAGATTGACAGGTATCTCCTCGCTGGGCCCCAGGTCCCAGCAGCCTCAGAGCCGTGGTGAGATGTTTCCCTCTTCTGAAGGTACCGGATCACGATTGGCAACAAAACGTGTGACTTTGAAAAGGAGAAGGACCCGACAGTGCTGCGCTCCCCATCTGCAGGAAAGCTGCTGCAGTACACAGTGGATGATGGTGGCCACGTTGCCAAGGGGGGCGTTTTTGCAGAGATTGAGGTGAGTGCATTCCTGCAGCTCTGCCACGTGGCTCAAGATCAAAGCAGCAGTGCATAATGGCTTTGCCCATCCTGGTGCAGGTGATGAAGATCATCATGACACTGACAGTGGAGGAGGCGGGCAGGGTGCACTATGTCAAGCGGCCAGGTGCTCTGCTGGAGGCAGGCTGTGTCATTGCACAGCTCCAGCTGGATGACCCCACCAAAGTGAAGCCTGTGAGTCTGAAGGGGTCAGCAGGGGGTGGTGGTTGAGGCATGGAGCTGAGCAGCCACTCTTTGGGGCACAGGTGGGGATGTGCTGTTGTCCTGGCACAGGACTGCATGCCCATGCTGCATTCCCAAGTGGCTGTGCTGGAGCTCAGGTGGCTGCTCCCCAGTATGGCATTACTTAAGCATCCTGTGCACGCTTCCATAAATTCACACTTATGGGTTTTCTGCATCTTTCTCGTGATGAGACACCAGCAGAAACATGAAGCTGACCATTAGGTTCTTCCTTCAAACAAGCAGATGTTGGAGGGGTGATGCAGCTTTCTGTTGGGACAGCTGCAACTTTTGGGGACCCCACACAATGTTGGGGACAATCTAGTACAAATAACCTGCTTGCTCTCTCCAGGCACAGCCATTCACAGGGGGGCTCCCAGCACAACAGACCCTCCCCATTACTGGTGAGAAGCAGCACCAGGTTCTGCGCAACGTGCTTGACAACCTCACCAATGTCATGAATGGGTACTGCCTGCCCGAGCCCTACTTCAGCACCAAGGTGGGTGCCCAGGGCAAGGAGCACCATCAGCTCCTGGCAACCCACGTGCCCTGCAAGATATACTGGGTCTGCTGGGATTCGCTACTTTTGCTCCTTGCAGGTGAAGGAATGGGTGGCACAGCTGATGAAGACTCTGCGGGACCCTTCCCTGCCCCTCCTGGAGCTGCAGGAAATCATGACGAGCATTTCAGGAAGAATCCCTCTCTCAGTGGAGAAGTCGATCCGCAAAGTGATGGCTCAGTATGCCAGCAACATCACCTCTGTACTCTGCCGCTTCCCCAGCCAGCAGGTGAGCAGCTTGCCTTCGCCTCCCTTCTATCTAGAACTAGCTAGGAGCTTCAGCCTGCCTTTGTCCTGCTGAGAGATGATATAAAGAAGTAAAAGAGTGATAGGTCATATTGTATATTTTGCTTAGAGGAAAGTGAAAAAACAAACCTGAAAGCCACTCTGCACTGCAGCACTGTCCCTGAGCAGTGTTAGACTCTGTGCCCTCTCCATTCAGATCGCCAATGTGCTGGATACCCACGCAGCCACACTGCAGAGGAAGGCTGAACGGGAGGTCTTCTTCATGAACACGCAGAGTGTGGTGCAGCTGGTGCAGAGGTGAGCCTCGTGCCCTCTTTGCCCCCAGCCCATCGCCACCCCTCTGCAGCATGCCAGGCTCTTTGCTGCCCAGGTACCGTAGCGGCATCCGTGGCTACATGAAAGCGGTGGTGCTGGACCTGCTGAGACGCTACCTGCAAGTGGAGACACAGTTCCAGCAAGGTGAGGGGTTGGGACCCTAGGGGAAGGGGTTATGGGGCTCCTAGGGGAGCTGCAGGGCTCACGATGCTCTGCCCCATAGCTCACTACGACAAGTGTGTCATCAGCCTGCGGGAGCAGTACAAACCCGACATGACCCCAGTGCTGGAGAGCATCTTCTCCCACGCCCAGGTGGCAAAGAAGAACCTGCTGGTGACCATGTTAATTGTGAGTGCAGCAGCGAAAGCCTGAGACAGGGAAAAGCCCATAAGCCTCATCACTGTGAACAGGATGTGGCTGCCACAGTGCTCAGCTGCCTGAAGCCATCACAGCCCCGTGCTTTTCCCTCAAAAGCAGGCAGAAGCTTAATAAACTGGTATTTCTCTACTCGGTATAAACCCAGATTTGGGGGGTTGCATTCAAGCATCCATTACTTTTTGGCCGTGCAGTTGCTTGGTAAGGGGTCATATTGTCCCTTGCTTAGTGCTTTGCTGCACTGGGTTCAAAAAGCAGAATTTTGCGGGTTTCATCCTTGTTCCCTACATGGGATCTCACCCCTGCGGTTTGCATGGGGCAACGCCACCCGCAGTAAGGAGCTGAGTCAAACCTTGGGGTGGTGCATTGCAGGACCAGCTGTGCGGCCGGGAACCCACGCTGACAGATGAGCTGGCAGCCATCCTGCACGAGCTGACACAGCTCAGTAAGACAGAACACTCCAAAGTGGCACTGAGAGCCCGGCAGGTCAGCAAGCACTGTGCTTGTCTTACCCCTGTCCCCATCTCCTAACCTCATCCCAGTGCTCCTGGTCACCTTTCTTCTTGCAGGTTCTCATTGCCTCTCACTTGCCCTCCTATGAGCTGCGGCACAACCAGGTGGAGTCCATATTCCTCTCTGCTATCGACATGTATGGACATGAGTTCTGCCCTGAAAACCTGAAGGTTGGGAACCTCACTTTTCCTCACAGTGAGAATTTTGCTTTTGGTTAGCTTTGAGGTTCGGTCTGCAAGTGGGTTAAGTTTGAAAATAGCCAAAAAATGCTTTAAAACCTTGCTGTAGCGTCAGCCCCTGTGTAAAGCAAAAGGGGACGTGCCCTGTTGCTGCTGGTTCCCATCTCCTCCTTCCTGCACTGTTGATATGTGGGTCCATGCCTGGATCTGGCAGTGTCCCTATGGTAGGCTGGGCATCCCAGCACATAGGTGTTGATTCCTGTGCAGCCCTTATTGATGGATCCCAGTGGGATGTGCTTTCTCCTTCCCTGTAGCTGGGTTTTGTTCCATCTTTGCCCTAAACATTGCTTTCTCCTCCTAGAAACTAATCCTCTCAGAAACCACCATCTTTGACGTGCTTCCTTTCTTCTTCTACCATGACAACCAGGTTGTGCGCATGGCAGCGCTGGAGGTGAGGGCTGGGGGCATATAGGGAGCCCCTAGGGGTGCAGATGTGTGCAGATTCAGTGGTACCTACATCTATACCCCATCACCTCCTTCCCAGGTGTACGTGCGACGTGGGTACATTGCCTATGAGCTGAACAGCCTGCAGCACAGGCAGCTCTCAGATGGCACCTGCTTGGTAGAGTTCCAGTTCATGCTGCCCTTCTCTCACCCAAATAGGTACAGCACCCTTCTGCCTAATCCCCCTATGAGATCTTTTCTGCAAAGCTTCTGGATTTGCTTCTGCAATGCCTGGGAACCCTGGGAGGGAGGTGCTGGATGATCCCTCTCTGGGTTGTGGTCTCACACAGGATCTGTGGTGGCTGATAGCCACCTCTCTGCCCCACGCAGGATGTCTGTCCCCATCAGCATCTCCAACCCCGACCTCGCTCGGCACAGCACCGAGCTCTTCATGGACAGTGGTTTTTCTCCCCTGAGCCAACGGATGGGAGCCATGGTGGCCTTCAACAAATTTGAGGACTTCACAAGGTGGGAATGCAGGGACGCTCCTGGCTGTGGTGCTGTCCCCATGGGCTGTGGGACAAAGTGCTGTTTTTTCACCCCACTGTTTGGGCAGGAACTTTGATGAAGTGATCTCCTGCTTTGCTGACCCACCTTTGGAGAGCTCCCTCTTCAGCGAGGCACGAGCCACCATGTATGGGGAGGAGGATGCCAAGGTGGGCACAGTAGTGCTGCTCTCCCACTCTGGATGGTGCAGGGATGGTGGCAGCATGGCTGTGCTGGAGCAAAAGGGCTGAGCAGGGCTCTCATTGCCAGAACATCCATGAGGAACCAATCCACATCCTTAACATTGCGCTCCGCCGAGCGGACCATGCCGAGGATGAGAAGCTGGTGCCTATCTTCAGAGCTTTTGCCCAGTCCAAGGTGCGTCTCATGGCACGTTCCCTGCCAGATGGGACGTTGCACCCAAGAGGCTGCCTCCCCCTTGGGCTGGCCATGTTCTGACCTTCTCATCTGCTTCTGTGCAGAAAAACATCCTTGTTGACTGTGGTCTCCGAAGAATCACGTTTCTCATTGCCCAGCAGGTCAGTGCAGACTGAATGCTGACAGGATGACTTTAGGTACATTATGCTTCTCACAGAATCATAGAATGGTTTGAGTCAGAAGGGATTCTTGAAGAATATCTTGTCCCATTGCCTGCAGTGCACAGGGACACCCACAGCTCCATCAGTGCTCAGAGCCCCGTCCCCTGACCTTGGATGCCTCCAGGGACGGGACCTCTGTCTCCCTAAAGCCCATAGTGATGTCTGGAAATACTCTGTACTCAGAGCAGTGAGATGGATGTTCCTTGCACTGGGAGGGAGAGATGGGAGTTAATGAATAGAGGATTCAATGAGTGATTTATATGTGGTATTATCCTTCATGCTGCTAACATCTCCAGTTACGTGTGGTTCCTGTGTGGTCCCTCCATACGTCTTATTGATGCCCTTAAGGGCAATTTACTTTTAGCACTTTCCCCCTTTGTGGGTGGAGGACCTACATTGCTTTTTGTATCAAGTGAATCCACTACAGGACAGAAGAAGCCTCTGCATTCCAGCTTTATTCACATCATCTTGTCTTTCCTCTTTTTTTCCCCAGAGAGAATTCCCAAAGTTTTTCACATTCAGAGCCAGGGATGAGGTAAAGCTGTCCCCCAGCCGGGATGGAGCGAGGGCTGTTTGTACGGCTCTCTCACCCCACGTTGCACCAGTTTGCAGAGGACCGCATCTATCGGCACCTGGAGCCGGCGCTGGCCTTCCAGCTGGAGCTGAGCCGCATGCGCAACTTCGACCTGACAGCCATCCCCTGTGCCAACCACAAGATGCACCTCTACCTGGGGGCAGCCAAAGTGCAGGCGGGCACCGAGGCCACCGACTATCGCTTCTTCATCCGTGCCATTGTGAGGCATTCAGATCTCATCACCAAGGCAAGGCTGGGAGCTGCGAGGCCGCCCTTCACTGCTGCCTTCCAGTCCTCTAGGAGGTCTTGTAACCTCTTAATGCACTGCAGGAGGCTTCCTTTGAGTACCTGCAGAACGAGGGTGAGCGCTTGCTCCTGGAGGCGATGGATGAGCTGGAGGTGGCCTTCAACAACATCAGCGTTCGCACTGACTGCAACCACATCTTTCTCAACTTTGTCCCCACTGTTGTCATGGACCCTTCCAAGGTACATTTCTGGGTGTCCCGCTTTGCTGTGTATCAGAGTGGTGGGATGGAGGCTGCCTCATCCCCTGTGCCACCCTCCATGCTGTCTACTGGACCTCATCCGGTCTAGTGTACACTCAGTCTTGGACAAGGAATTGATTTGGCAGTCCCAGAAGCTCCTGCAGTTTAATTCCATGTTTGTGGGCTTGTTTGCTCTGGGCTTTTTGCTGAGGAGATGCTGAACTTTCACACTTTGCAACAAGCCTTGAGTCACTGCTTGGTCTTTGTAAGCAGCGACTTGCTGGAGGACACAAGGGTGAGTGGTGGACTCTGCCCTCGGGCAGCACATGGCAGGAAAGTGGTAGCTGTGTCTGCTAAGGGGGCTGTGGAGGAGTGGCTTTCCCCCTTCCCAGTGGAGAGGCTGAGTGGCAGCTCAGGCCCCTGGTTGCAGGTAGAAGGAGAGGGAAGGGGATCCCCCAAAACAAACCTGACACGGCTATTTGGTGGAGATGCAATAGGCTGCTCCAATCTTGGCATCACATGCACAGTGTTCCCGGGGCTGGAGAGCAACCCCTGTGCTGTCCCACACGCAGATCGAGGAGTCGGTACGGGCCATGGTGATGCGCTATGGCAGCCGCCTCTGGAAGCTGCGGGTCCTGCAGGCCGAGGTGAAGATCAACATCCGCCTGACGCCCACTGCCACGGCCATCCCCATCCGCCTCTCCCTGACCAACGAGTCTGGCTACTACCTGGACATCAGCCTCTATAAGGAAGTGAGGGACCCCAGCACCGGCAATGTGAGTACTGCAGAAAGTAGGAGCCCCTCCACGACCTCTCTGAGCTGCTCCCATGTCCACAGGGAGGCAGCCAACACTCTGCCCTCCTCTGCAGATCATGTTCCAGTCATATGGGGACAAGCAAGGGGCGCAGCATGGCATGCTCATCAATACCCCCTATGTCACCAAGGACCTGCTCCAGGCCAAGCGCTTCCAGGCACAGTCCTTGGGCACCACCTATGTGTATGACTTCCCGGAGATGATCAGGCAGGTGTGTCTGGCTGAGCTGAATGAGACTCCAAATTACTGAATTTCCACTTCTATCCCTCTTTTCTCTTGAGCTGGCAAAGGAGAAAAAGAAAAGAGCCCAAACTCCCCGTGTTTTCAATTATACAAAGCATTTCGAAACTGCTTCTTAGCTCTTGCAAATTGCCATAGCTGTACTCATAAAAGGTGTGAACTATAAAGCTCTGTGCAGAGTTCAGACACCAAGTTCTGCTCACATCAAGTCCCAGCAGCAGGCTTTGTGCCCTGATCTTCCAACCTGTCCCGTGCATGGTGTCTCTGCAGGCTCTCTTCAAGCTGTGGGGCTCCCCAGAGCTGCACCCCAAAGATGTCCTGACATACACAGAGCTGGTGCTGGACTCGCAGGGACAGCTGGTGCAGATGAACAGGCTCCCTGGAGGGAATGAGGTAGCAGGGAAAGGTTTGGGAGCGGGGTGCAGGGAAGCTGTGCTGCCACAGGTGGGATTTGCTGGAGGCTTCCCTGATGAAGCTTTGTTTCAAGCTCAAGGGATACTTTTCAAACAGCTTTGTCTGTGGGTTGTGCAGTCTCCAGCTCTGGGAGATGCCAGCCTTGTGACCTTGTGCCATTTTGGGGCAGGTGGGGATGGTTGCATTCAAAATGAAGCTGAAGACCCCTGAGTACCCGAAAGGTCGGGACATCGTGCTCATCTGCAATGACATCACACACATGATTGGCTCCTTTGGGCCAGAGGAAGACATGGTGTTCCTGAGAGCCTCGGAGCTGGCACGGGCTGAAGGCATCCCTCGTGTCTACATTGCTGCCAACAGCGGTGCGCGCATCGGCTTTGCTGACGAGATAAAGCACATGTTCCAGGTGGCCTGGGTGGACCCTGAGGACCCCTACAAGGTGTGTGGGCACCTTTCCTTGGGTTATCAGAGAAAGCAGCAGAGGACTCAATGGAGGAAGGACTGGAGCTAAAAAGGAGAGAGAAATCTTGTGGGATCAGCGCTAGGGAATGAGAATGCCCAGTGCCACGCGGATGGTTCCCTCCACTTTCTGTGGTGGGGTGGAGATAAAAGTGCATGTGTAGGCATGGCATCTCTGTCCAGCCCTGCTCCTGACCCTGCTGTGAGGTTGGGTTTGGAGAGCTGGCCATATCCCATGTGAGTGTGCAGCTCATCCTCCTCCTCCATATTTTCAGGGGTTCAAGTACCTGTACCTGACTCCCCAGGACTACACGAAGATCAGTGCCATGAACTCTGTGCACTGTGAGCACGTGGAGGAAGGGGGTGAGTCCAGGTGAGCCCTGCCCTATGTCTCCCCACATTCTGGCTCGCTGTCCTGCTGGCCCCACCATGGAAGTGAGTTTTGCCCTGTCCTACCCACACCACTGCAGCACTGCCTTCCTACAGGTACGTCCTCTTGGACATCATTGGGAAGGATAATGGTTTTGGAGTGGAAAACCTGCGAGCTGCTGGCACCATCGCTGGAGAGTCCAGTCGTGCTTATGATGAAATAGTGACCATCAGCATGGTACAACCTGTGCCCTTTTCCAATAGAGCTGGAGAGGATCACTGCTGCAGCCCACAGTCCCAATAACCCTGCATATCCTTATATGTGTGCCCAGGTGACTTGTCGTGCCATTGGGATCGGTGCGTACCTGGTGAGGCTGGGCCAGCGTGTCATCCAGGTGGAGAACTCCCACATCATCCTGACTGGGGTCACAGCTCTCAATAAGGTACCGTGCTGCGGCCCACATCTTCACCCAGTGCTGTCCTTTTACTTCTTCCCTATCCTATGGGAAGAGGTGGAACACCCCCATGGGTCCTCGTGGGATGTGTTTGATAAGGAAATGCCACCCTGCAGGTGTTTGGTGTTGCTTTAGGGGCCAGTGCTGGGTTGCAGGGACAGTTCAGCTGTGATGCCAGGAGTAGGATCCATCTCTTGGCACAGCTCTGTGGCCTTGAGCTGATTGGAAACCTTCAGGTGTCTAAACTAGAGTTTAACATCAGCCTGGTAGGCAGAGATGGAAATTCAGCCTCAAAACAGAGGAAATGCACCCAGACAAAGGCAGATAAAAAATTATCTAGAGAGGCAGTTCCTGTGCTAGCAGAGACTTATCTGTGTTTCTCTACCCAGGTATTGGGGCGTGAAGTTTACACATCCAATAACCAGCTGGGAGGTGTGCAGGTCATGCACAACAATGGTATTTCCCACATCACTGTCCCAGATGACTTTGAAGGAGTCTACACCATCCTGCAGTGGCTCTCCTACATGCCCAAGGTAGGAGGGTGCTGCAGGACGGTGGTGTGGGGGTGTTATGGGGTACCTGGCTGGTGAAGCTGCCCTTTGGGACTTCCCCTTACAGGATAACCGGAGCCCAGTGCCTGTCATTGCCATAAGTGACCCCATCGAAAGAGAAATCGATTTTGTCCCTTCCAAAGTTCCTTATGACCCCAGGTGGATGCTGGCAGGGAGACCCCATCCAAGTGAGTGAGAGCAGCCCAAAACCCCTCCAGCAATGTGCCCAAATGCAACCTGTGGCTGCGAACTCTTCCATCCTTGTGCAGAATGTGCTTTTTGCTGCACATTGATGCACAACGAGCCCTTAGATGCACATGGCTGTGCCATTCCTCTTCCCTCTGTGCTCTGCAGCTCTCAAGGGAACGTGGCAGAGTGGTTTCTTTGACCAGGGAAGCTTCCTGGAGATCATGAAGCCGTGGGCTCAGACGGTCGTGGTTGGCAGAGCGAGGTACAGCTGTGAGCAGGGGATGCTTCCCAACCCCTGATGCATGGATGCTGCGAGCACAGACAAGTGCAAGTCATCTTTGCCCATGGCACCGCTTTTGGGATGGTGACAGTGGGGTTGACCTCTCTGGGGTGTGGCGTGGAGGGGAATTGGCTGCTACTGAGGCTACCCTACTTTGCTGCAGGCTGGGAGGTCTCCCTGTGGGTGTCATTGCTGTCGAGACCCGCACTGTGGAGGTGACAATACCTGCAGACCCTGCCAACCCTGACTCAGAGGCGAAGGTGAGATCTCATGAGGTAGAGGAAGAGCATCCAGCACTGAGGCTGGGGGAACAAATGGGGATAAATCTTGGCACGGTCTTTTGGCATGTCTTGACTCTCCTTGGAGGCAGTAAGGTCAGGGTGCTCTCATTTTGTCTCCTTTCAGCTCTCATGCACTGTGTGCCGCTGACTGCTGTGCCTGGAGGTGCTGACCCCAGACTCAGCATTGCTGCCAACTGACTTTTCCAGATAATCCAGCAAGCAGGACAGGTCTGGTTTCCAGATTCTGCTTTCAAAACAGCCCAGGCCATTCGGGACTTCAACCGTGAGCACCTCCCACTGATGATCTTTGCCAACTGGAGGGGCTTTTCCAGCGGCATGAAAGGTACCCAGTATGCCCAGCTTGCTGTGCTGTGCCACCAGCCCTCCTGCAGCACTCGGAGTGTCCGGCCACTGAGTCCCTTTGTCTCACAGACATGTATGACCAAATGCTGAAGTTTGGTGCCTTCATCGTCGATAGCCTGCGGGATTTCAAGCAGCCTGTCCTCGTGTACATCCCACCGCATGCCGAGCTGCGGGGAGGCTCCTGGGTGGTCATGGACCCCACCATCAACCCCCTGTATGTGGAGCTCTATGCAGACAAGGAGAG
Organism: Phasianus colchicus; assembly: GCF_987193195.1. Classification (NCBI taxonomy): domain Eukaryota; kingdom Metazoa; phylum Chordata; class Aves; order Galliformes; family Phasianidae; genus Phasianus; species Phasianus colchicus. The sequence goes on along the minus strand of NC_143453.1, from coordinate 6,747,017 downwards.
CAGGTCAGCCTCTGTTTTTTTCCAATGCAAGTTAACATGCATCGGAGCAAGCTGGAAGAGAGAACAGCCAAGAGTCCCAATCTGGAAACAAAACCCTGTTGGGTTTTCTGTCCAAAATTCTTAGGAGATAAAGTTGCCTGAATTGTAATGTTTTCCTATCGGCAGTGACATCTTTTCCCAGGATTTATTTTCCCCTGCAGATCGGTCCTTGCTTTACCAAACTTTCTTCCCAGGGGTGGCATTCTGGAGCCTGGAGGAACAGTGGAGATCAAGTTCAGGAAGAAAGATTTGGTGAAGACCATGAGAAGGATCGATAAGGTTTATGGCAAGCTTGTGGAGCAGCTGGGTAAGGGGAAAGGATCTTCAGTGCGTGGGCCTCGGGGTGGCTGAGATGGGAACACTGAGCAGCGCCCTTGCTGGGAAACAACAGCTGGTAATGTTCTGCAGGGACACCTGAGCTGTCTGAGGGGCAGCGCAAGGAGCTGGAGAAGCAGCTCAAGGCCCGGGAGGAGCTCCTGCTGCCCATGTATTACCAGGTGGCCGTGCACTTTGCTGACCTGCACGACACCCCTGGCCGCATGCAGGAGAAAGGCGTCATCACAGTGAGCGTGGAGGCTGGGGAAGGGGCTTGGTGCAGGGGTTTTGTGGCAGCAGCACGAAGGGGAGAATACCCTCCCCTTACACATCTGCTCCTCTTCCTCTGCAAAGTCTTAACGTGGGCTCTGCCTCTTCCTCCTCCAGGACATCCTGGAGTGGAAGAATGCCCGCTCATTCCTCTACTGGCGGCTGCGACGGCTGCTGCTGGAAGAGGTGGTGAAGCTGGAAATCCTGAAAGCCAACAGCAAGCTGAGCCACATCCACATCCAGTCCATGCTGCGCCGCTGGTTTATGGAGACAGAAGGAGCTGAGAAAGTATGTGGGGCCCTGTTTTTACCTAAATCTTTTGCGTTTTCAATGGTCTGTGAAGCTTTCATGGGTTCCGATTTCCAAACCAAGCCCTCTCTCTATGGCTGCTACATGGGTTGGGAGCAGCATGCTGTGTCATACGTGCAGGATGAGGAGGACAATGCCATTATCCACTGTGCCATGGGAGGAAAAGCCGAAGGGGGAGGATCAGAGCATGTGAGTAATGGGACCCCCCCATTCATGGTGCTGCTCTTCCCAGGGATACCTCTGGGACAACAACCAGGTGGTGGTGGAGTGGCTGGAGAAACACATGCAGGAGGATGATGGCAGCAAGTCAGCCATCCGGGAGAACATCAAGTACCTGAAACGGGACTACGTGCTCAAGCACATCCGCAGGTGAGTGGCTGCAGGAGCTGTGTGTGAGGGCACTGCCATCTCCTGTGCTGGGGACAGCAGGTTGTGTGGCCTCCCAGGCAGCCACGCTCTTCTGTCTGCCTTACAGCCTGGTCCAAGCCAATCCCGAGGTGGCCATGGACTGCATCATCCAGATGGCTCAGCACATCACCCGCGCACAGAAGGCTCAGGTCGTCCGTCTCCTGTCGACGGTGGACAGTGAGAACCCGTCCTGAGCCAGCAGGAGGAGCACTGGTTCCTCAGCCCGCCAGCTGAAGCCTTGGGTTCTCACTTTGTGCCTAAATAAAGGATGCCAGTGTCTGTACCTTAAGCTATGAAGATGCTCTCTCCGTCTGGTGCTGGGTTTGGCAGAGATAAACTTGCTCCAAGCCAAGGCTGGAGTCTGGACCTGGTGTGGAGGCTGATTTTTGGAAGAACTAGACATCTCTTACTGTGTTTTAGTTGCAAGCCCTGGCCTTAATCTTTTAAACAAGCACCAGTGTCAGATGTTGCATAAGACTGGCTGGAGCTGGACAATGGGAGAGGTCTCCATATGACTGTGTTGGGACTGACCATGCACTGGCACAAGGAAACATAAATACTGCTGAGGAAGGATCAGCCTCAAACTGATGCTTTAAAACAAACTCAGGAACTGCAAGGAGCCATTTGTCCCCATCCTTCCCTGCGCTGGGGAGCAATCTGTAGACGTGACCACAAAAAGCTGGCAGCCAGAAAAGACATCAAGCTGTTTTGGGACTGGTTGCAGTAGGGGTATCAGTGGGGATATCAGCTGATTGTGTGCTTTGCAATGCCTCTGACTGTGTCACTCTATTGCAGGAGCATCACACTGGGCTTAGCTTTGGCTCTGAGCAGGGAGCACAATGACAGTGCAAGGGGGGGACACCTGTTTTGAGGGCAGCACTGATGTGATGGGGTTTTGTTGGCACTTTCTTGGTTGTGTCTGTGCTGAGGGCTGCAGGGAGGAGGTCTCCTCAACCTCAAAGTGAGGATGAAAGAGACACAAGGAGGTGCTTTCTGGTTTGAAAGGAGTCACTGCACTGTCAGGGATATCGGAGTGATGCTGCTCACTGTGCAGGAGGTGAAGGAAACATTCACCCAAACCAACAGCAATAAAATGGGCACTGTCCTCAAGGGAAACCTTCCTGAGCTCTTTTGCTTTGTCATTGTATAAACCCAGGACCTGAGAAGGGAATAGTGACTGCTGCTGTGTGGCGTGCAGCACAAGAATATCTTTTGGTCCATAGCATCCCTCACCATGTATTTAGGTACTGAGACTTTCAGCAATAAGTGACCATGCTGAGCTGCAGCACGGCTTGCTTGCCACCACAGTAATTACAATGCAGCACATCTAGAATGAGGCAGCTTTCGTGCTAAGAAATATTTATTTTTAAAAAAATGCAAACAGCATAGATGACACAGCAAATGATCAGTAGTCACATCTGTTCTCAAACAATAAATTACGACCTGGACCAGCATGGTCTTCTGGAAGAGGCTGGCATGGATTCATGCACTTGGAAAGGTACAGATATGCACGTTTTCCAGCCCCTGACTCTCCCAACAGTGTTTTTCAGCACAAGGTACCTGCGCTGGCTTGGTGGGGCTGCTTCAGCATCTTGCTGCCCTCAGGTCGCACAGCTGGGTGCTGCAGTTGGTGCTTTGTGCCTGGATGGAGGCTGGAGAGGCTGTGTGCTGTGAGCAGCCCCGGCACTGCAGGTACAAGGACTGGGACTGACAGAGCCCTGAATGGGACAGACAACACAAGACATAAATATGACTCCATGGTCACAGAGGTATAAGTAGACTAAATGCTACATTTCAATGTCATTTTCAGGGTTTTTTTTTTTAACTGTTGGATGTTTCATACAATTTCTTTCCTTGCATCGTGTGATACCAAGTATAAAACAATCTAAATTAGGAACAATTTTACTTGGGCTAATCAGAATGGGAAGGCGATTCTGAATTGTATGGTACAGTTACAATATTTGGTCTCTGAATTTAAGAAAAAAAACACAATGAGTTTCACAGTATCAAAAGTGCTTATTTAAAAGAAATGTAGTGTAACAAACAGTGATTAAAGTTGTGTGTTTGAAGGTGAATAACTTAGTTGATGTAAAACAGGTTACTGCAGCATTTAAAAGAATTTGAACAGTGCTCAGTTTACATAATTTCTCTTCATAACAATAAATATAAATAAATTTACAAATAGTAATACTGCCTAGCACAAAAATGGACAGAAGCACAATGCACAGTACTATAAAAAAAGGCAAATCTAATCTTTTTTTTAAAACAAGTCCTAAAAAATAGGCATAATTCCTAAAAGCTTCTAGCCAGTGATCAGCTTCATCATTCAGTAGTACTGGTTCCTTCATGGGTAAGGGCTTTGTCATAAGCCCTAGGCACAGCAGTTGTCTGCTATGGATTTCTCATTAATAATCTTTTTGCTCCTTTTTTCCCCCCTCATAACAATAAGTTAGCAACAGTTACATCAGAAAAGTGTTAGAGGTGCAAATGCCTCCAGAACCTGCGTGTGATCTTTGTTCAAGGCAACAGTCATTTGGCAACGTGAGAAAGAAGATGAACGTGGTACGAGATCAACCCTTTGGGATGTGAACTTGGTGCTGATCCAACCATTGAGTTGTGTTGGCCTCTGTGTGTGTGACAACAGAACAACATCAACAAGTAAGTCTAGATTATAATGTCAAGAAAATGTGTTCTCCTTAACTGGACTCATTTTTAGTTCAGCTCCATTCTAGAAGAAGTTCCTACCGACTGATGCCTTCCAGGTCCTTAAGAACTCACCAGCCCTGCAACACAACCATCCAATCTCAGTGCTGGCATGGATGAAAGGTACAGTAGAACTCCACTGCTACCGGTTTGAGTTATTTTGGCATTGCGTGCTGCGTCCCAGTAAACAGCCAACACTTTCCAAAGTGTCTGTAGGAGGAGCTGTTTTATTGCTTTCAGGTTGGATTTTAAGGGTTGGGAGAAACTGGCCCCTGAATTCAAGGTCCACGGAACGGTGCAACGCTTAGAGCAGAGCGATGGGCTTGTTGCCTTGAGGGTTCATGTACTGAGCTGCTGCTACGTTGTCCACGGAGGTGTAAGTGGTATAAAGGCCTGTGACCTGAAAGTCTGACAAGGAGTGATCGCTGCCACTGGAGATGGGGGTGAGGCCAGGAGTGCCCAGGTCACAGTCTGAGAGGTGCAGGGGAGAGTTGCTGAAGGCACCCAGGGTGTCAAGGCTGAAGCTGTCATCTTTCATTTCCTCCCATATGTTACCTTTAAAAGATTAAATTCCAGTCACAGCAACACATCCAACCTGTTCAGGCACTGTGGGGAGGGGGTCAGTCCCTTAACTAAAGGGTTTTACGTGCTGCTTAGAAACAGCACAGTTTGCAGATCTGGAGTGCAAAGGCAGTGAGCATCTGTTCCCTCACAGCCCTCTGGGCTCCAGCAATCCAGTCCTTCCTGGACAGCAGCTATCTACCACGTGCTGACCAGAAAGAAACCCAAGGATCACACTAAGGATCTCCATAAGCCAAAGATTTACAAATGAGAGAAACCAAGGCACAAGTAGAGCTATGGTTTCCGAGGGATGGAGAGGTGTGATGTCCCAGATCTTTAGGTGGACATGTCTGTTTATATCTACTGCAGTACTTGAACCATGAAGGTGGTTTGCTTTCCTATCTAGCACAGGGTAGAAATGCAATGAGGAGGGCTGGGGAAGTCAAGCTGCACAGGCCAGCACCCAGCACAAGATTTCATCTCAGTTAATTCCATCCCAGTGAGTCCTGCTGAAGCCCTTGGATATATATTCAGCAACGACACAATCGTATAAATTCTGCCCTCCACTCCCCCAGCTTCCTTCTCCTATACCTTGCAATGCAAAATCCATAATGCTTGGATCCAGAGCATCCACCTCCGTGTTCATGTCTGTGGTCATGTTCAGGAAGTCGGGAGGGGCACGGCCCATGGGGTGGTGGGGCAGAGGGCTGTGGCTGATGTCAGGCAGAGTGTGGAGAGGAGGTGTCTGTGCAGGTGCTGGGGAGTCCGGCGCGATGCGAGCCTGGGTCTGGATCTGGTGATGCAGAGGGACAGACTGCAGAGAGAGCGTCATGATGGGTTGGGGCTGCAGCTGGGAGATGGAGATTCGGCCTTGGGCTGCTGCCATGTGGTTCAGGGTAGAGATCTCAGGTTCTGCCTGTTTACCGGACCGCCTGCAGTTCTCAGGTCTGTCAGTAATCAGCTTGTCCAGCTCCTCTGTGCATGCAATGCCCATTCCCAAGGAAGAAAAGAGGAAGTTTAACCCATTTGTTCAAGTAGGTTCCTATCAAAGCATTTCATTCATTTCATTCGTGAGCACAGCTTTGCACTTTTGCAATAAAACCTAGAAGGCAAGCAGCACCTGTGACTGTGTGAGAAGCAGCACAAAAAGGCAAGCTTTGACTGTGCAAACTGACTGTTCGAAGAGCAAAATAGTGCCATCTCCTTCCCTCCCCTTAACCCATATCCTAGTCAACTTCCACAGTAACCCCTAACACAGCTTTAAAAAAAAAAAAAAAAAAATCACATGAAGTTTGCACAGAGCAACACAACCAGCATGGGCAGCATCCTTGCACAGAGCAACACAACCAGCATGGGCAGCATCCTTGGAAGGTCTCCTGCTCACAGCAACAGTCTGAATTCTGCTTGTTTCCCAGGTAAGATTCACGTGAGAGCCTCCTGGCAGTTTCAGTGGCACTATTGTTTTTAAGTAAAGGAGAATGTTATTTATCAGCTTAAAAAATTTACAGCAAAACCCTCTGGTTGCTTTTGCCAACACTGAGCTGCTGAAAGGTTCAAAAACAAACCTGCATTTTTATAAGTAAGAATGGGAGTAAAGAGTTTTGCAGAGCAACAGCCAAAAAAAAAAAAATTACAAACTGCCACTATAAATGCTAACACTGGAGGCAGCATAACTCTTCATAACGCCTTGGATGTGCTAGATAAGTTAGTTAGCATGGAAGAAAAAGATAACCATCTAGAATGTGGGGACCAGTTTATGCTGAGAGCTTCCATGTCCTCAGTAGCAGTAGAGACCCAATTCAATGCAGAGCACAGGGATCATTTTGGCTGTGCAGATTTAAGGCAGAGGTTGTTGGAAGGCCTGAGAGCTCTGTGCTAGCTAGCACTGTTCAGCAGGACTTGTTTTTTGTTGGTTTTTGTTTTGTTTTGTCTTTTTTTGTTGTTTTAATTTGTGTATTCCTGGCCAAACAGACACTTTTAACGCAAGCAACAGAGAAGTGTAATATAAGCCCTACCTGGGTTAGCCATGCTCCTGTGAATAGCAGCTAAGTCCTTCCGCTTCCACTTCTGCATCTCCTCTTCCATTTTGTCAATCTTGGCAGGATTGAGAGCCCACAGACATCCCTTGCGAGAGGTGCCACTCATTTTGTTTTCCACCTTCTCAAAACACTTATTCAGGGACAGGTTATGGCGCACGGAGTTTTTCCAGCCATCAGGGGCTGTCTGAAAGATGCAGGAAGATGTCAGAGAAATATGCTGAGAACAAAGTAAGTGATGTTCCACTCCCAGCTGTATGCATACCTTGAAGTAGGGAAAGTGTTCCTTCATGAAGCTGTAGATCTCACTCACGGGGAGACTGCCTGTTTTGCTGTTCTTCAGTGCCATTGCAATTAAGCAACTAGAGGACAGAAAAACGTTTAACAACAGGTTGCACATGCAACAGGTTGCATACATCATGTTGTTTCCTGGTCTAGCAATCTCAGATCCATCTCCATTCAGATACAAACACCTGGCTGACCACGGGATTCCCCTGGTAGTCTGTTTCCCCATAGGGATCTATAGTGAGTGAGTTTTCAAGTGCTCAGAAGACACCCTCTGATCCTGCAGATTTTACTTCCCTGTGCTGTTTTTCTACCTTTATGCTGATGGCCAGGAACTACTTTGCTTGTTCATTCCTGCTACCCCCCAGAGGCAGTTTCCACAGAACTCTTGGGTGGGTGAATGGATTTGTGTTCCCTTCAAAAGGAATCGAATGCTCTTGTGCTGTCCCACCTACAGTGAAGTCATCCCAAAACAGGCTCTGAGCAACGTGCTGTGCTGGTATCTACTCACCTGTATGAATAGATGGGCTTGGGGTAATGTTTTGGATGCAGTTCTTGGGCAGAGTGAGGAGCCAGGCGTGGCTGAGGATAATGTGGCTGGGTGCCATACGATGTGTTGTAGATTGCTGCTGGATTACACTGTATGCAAAGGAAAATAAGAGTGTCCACGAATGTATGTAGGCTTAAGGCTTTTTCTTTTGAAAGAGTTCTAGAGATGATCTTAGAAGGCACTCTGAGACATGGACCAGAAGTAAATAACAGTACCTGTTGTGTATTCTGGGCTATGGCAAACACTTGCTGTGGATGAGGAGGGAAGAGCTGCTGCTGCTGCTGTGTCTGTAAACTAGGAGAGGGCTGCCCACCTACAGAGTACTGGCTCATCTGCAGAGAGAAAGATAACAGACGTGTCAGTCTTCAGATTACCAACATCTTTTCCTAAGAAGTATTGCAAGGGTTGCTCTTACATTGGCTCCATGTGATGAAATAGAATTCAGTCCCAGGACTCCCTGTGGCAGGCTGGCCTGGACATGAATCATTGCTCCAGGTGCTCCTGTGGAGTGCATATTGCTTGCCACAGGACCTGTTTTGAAAAAAGCAAGTGCAATAAATGTTCACGTGAAAGTATACTTCAGAAAAAGAGAGCTGACATTTATTTTTAATAGATGCACTTGAACGCAGCTAAGTCTGGAGTGGATAATCACGCCTCTCTATGGCTTTCCATCCCAAAAGAACTCTGAACCTTTCACAAATTGCAAAGATGACTTCAGCTGCTTCCAAAACTTGTTATATAGAGACTGAAAGATGACAGCTGTTTACCAGTCCGCAGTGCTCTTACAGACACAGTATCTTACAAAAGGAAAAAAAAAACAATCCAGAAACAAAACACAGATTCAGAGCTCTCTGTACTCCAGACGGATTTCTGCTCTAAAGCAAGCAAGATGATATGCTGAGTTTGCTCAGCAGAATGCCTTGGGGAACAAGTGTGTTTGCCTGAAGGATGTTCACAAAGAAAAGAAAGGTGTTCCAATGAACAGATGCTGTAAGTCTGCGTGAAGCAAACAGGTATGGGGTAAATAAGATACTCTTAGTTTTATCAGTGTTGAAACAAACAAGAAAGATTAATTACCTAATTTCCAAGCTGTTGAAAACCTCTGAAATACAAGTATTAAATACCTTGGCCCAATTTCACACGTGGCATTGGCAACTACAACGAGCAGAGAAGTCTGCTGGATCCTAAGATTGCTGCTGTGACTGCTAGGACTCTGCCTCTTGAAGTGAAAGAAATAGATCAGCAACGTTTTATAAGAAGACAACAGGCTCCAGGTCTTCTGTCAGGAAGTGAAAAGTAATGTACCTAAAACAAACCTACTACTGGCAAAGCTGGAGTATGTGGAGGAAAGTGAAAGGAGCAGTAGGCTGTGTCATTTAAATAGCAGTTATTTACCATCCTAACAGTTTACCTGTCTGTTGTAGCATTGCGTTCTGGGCACCAAGGCCAAAATCCATTCTTCCACTGGCCATCTGTTGTAACCGAGGAACATCAACAGATGTCAGCCACGACAGGGACTGCAAGTCACTGGGGAGGTCATCTTCACTCAGCTGGGAGGGATCAGAAGCTAAGAGCCTGCAAAACAGCACAAGAGGTTAGAAAAGAGTAGAGATGCTGTAAAACTTGGTAAGAAGGGAGATGTCTGGGATGCCTGAGCTCGTGGAGGTCAGCGGGGAAATGCGTCAAGCTGGAATTCTGCTTGCAGAGTTCAGATGTGACCTTTTGTTTCACAGCTGGCTAGTTACTGACGTCCTTTGCCTTTTAATCATGTGTTCCTTTGTACAATTTGAAATGTTTTAGTTAAGAAAACGTTTTGTGCAGTATTTATAGGGGAAGAAGTCATGAGAACCTGGAAGAGAAACTGCCTAGAAACAAAACCCAAACTGATCTGTCATTTTCACTTTTGGCTGAAATCTGTTCTTGTAGGGCCTTGATGTAGAAGGAACCTGTTAAGACTTTTAACTGGACAAATTTGCACTAACATTTAAAGGCAGTGAGCAGCTAGCCTTGGAAAAGTTTCTGTGCCCAGATCCTCCACAGCCTGCTGCTGGCTTTAACACCTGGGGAGAGCTTTTCCCAGCCCCTGTCTATCCCATTGGTGGGTGCATGAGTGAAATTTCACATAATGAACCACTGATCTTTTCCAGTCAGAGATATGAAGTTACTGATACTGAACAAGGAACCATGAAGCTTAGAAACAATCTCTCTCGTAGATGTGTTGAAGCCAGCTGTGTGGCACTAATGCATGCTGATTGCCAAATAACGATGCAGAAGTCTTAAAGAAATCTGGTCTCTTGCTGAAGCATCTTTTATGTTCCATATGATTCCAAGGCAGCTCAAAGGAACGAGACAGAACTCCTATGCCTGGCAGCCCAGGGGCATTCAGCTCCTCTATTTGTGATTTCCTGAAACACACCTCAGAAATTCCTGGGAAATCCTTAAAGCAGAATGTAATTTGTTTGTTTGTAAAAAGGCTTTGAAAAGAAGGAGGAAAAAGAAAAAGCCACGAGCAGGAGCCAAAAGTTAAAATCCTGGCCAGAAACATCTTCACATCTCTCTCCTAGCCTACCCCCATTTTCTTTCTTGTACTGTAGTTAAAGTGCAATAATTAGCATCGCCATGGTTACCCCTGTTCAGTTATTTTGTAAGGCCTGGGACTTAAATACAGAAAAAGAATATCAGGTGACCGCTCTCCCGGCCCAGAGATTGGCTGGATTGGAAGAAAACAAAAGCATTAAATGATTTGAAAACTGGGCAGGCTCATGTCGTTTGCAACAGTTGGGCCCATTCATTGTAAGCCGATAACCCATTGTGGAGCAAACGACTGTTGCCCAGTGGCACGTGGCCTCAATTGTTTTTGGGATTCTTGCTTAATTGTTGTTTTTTTTTTTCCCCCCCCTCCTCCTTTTTACCAACTCCACATTAATCTGGCTGAATGACAGCCGACACACAACACGCATACACATGCCATCTGGCACCCCCATCCCTGCCAGTCCTCCCAGACAAGTCAGCTCCCTCAACAAACAGTGGGGTCAGATGGGCGGCGAGGGTCAGCACCCACCACACACGCCTCCTGTCAGCCCATGAATCCTCTGCATGCCCTCTGCTTCTCTGAGCATCTCCGTGCAGTGGGACTGGGGCTGTGCAGCAGCTTTCCCTGGGTGTTTTAGGGGAGAGAAGGTCCCTGTTCCCTGCTTGTCCTGGTGGAGACTCACATAGCGCTTCCCAGATGTGCAGAGGACTGGTGATATGCTCTGGAAGACTAGATGCTATCCAAAATTGGATGATCCTCCCCCCAAGATCACACTGCACGCCCCTCAGCATTGCTGGGAGTGTAGATGTGCAGCTCCCTCATAGAATCATAGAACATTTGGGGTTGGAAGGGAGACCTAAAGGCTGTCTGGTCTGTAGTGCAGCGCATAGGGACACCCACAGCTTCATCAGGGCTCACAGCCCCGTCCTCTGAGCATGGGTGTCCATAGGGATGGAGCACCACCACCTCTCTGGTCAACCCATGCCAGTTCTTCACCGCCCTCCTGGTCAACAACTTCCTAATATCCAATTTAAACTCGGTGTCACTGAGCTCCATTTGAACTCACTGAGCTCCATTTCAGACAGACACCAAGATGCAATGGTAGAGGCAAACAACAAGGCAAGGTGTGCGAGCCAGTTCTTTGTCCGAGACAAAGATGTTGTCTTCCTTTCTCCATCCTAGCATGGAACAGCTGTTGGGATTCAAGCTCACACGACTTTTAAAAGCATGCCTGGCTGCTCGCTCACGTTTTCACTGGATTTGGTAGTTGTCAGAATAACTGTTTTCATTAATCATAGGGGAAAAGAAAAAGTTTTGTCAGAATAAAAAAAATATTTCACAGTTGAAGACTATTCTTCAGGTTGTCTCCAAAAGCAATCTGAAATATACCTTCAAGAAGGCAAGACTGCTTAAAGTGCATCCATTTGTTCTCCAAGGTGTTTTAAGTGCCCAGATTTATTCTGCAGCTTATCTTACAGTACACAGGCTCAAGCTGTTCCTGATTTTAGTAAAAAATGCTGATCTAACTCTCTCTGAAAAGAGAGTAATACAGTAATACCTAGCATTGTAATGTCATAGGGTGCAAAACCATGACAACCTTTCTGACCTGAGAAAAGCACCAGTGCCAGGCCAACTACCAATGCATAAATACATACTGTAATACCACGTGCTCAGATTCCAGTCCCCTCTGCCATCCTTTCTGTCTCACATTTCAGGGTAAACTTCAGGAGTCAGAGATCCTGCCTGTAGATGGGTGTTCACAGCCCCTGGCACAATGGGGCACTGTAGTAAAAGCAGCCATTTCCTTTCAATGCATGTAAATGAGATAAATAGTGATACGCTATAATTAATGCACGCTGCCAAAAATGTCCCCAGCTGCACATTCCCCAGGGCTGTCTGGTGCATAAGCTCAACAGCTACATCCTATGCAGGAAGGTTCTAGTTGCACCAAAGTTGTTACAAACATAACATCATCTTTTAAATGTGTGGTGAAATGATACAATTCCATTTTCAGCCCTCTCCTTTCAACCCTCTGCAGGAAAAAAAAACCTGTCTATGTGTTTTTACCCTAGAAAGGTAACTGTGTTAGTAAGAACCCACGTGATGTTGATGATTCATGCCCCTGCTCTCTGTGTATCAGAGGATGCTGGCCTTCTTTGAAAAGCACCCTGAGATCTACAGTACGTGATATAGAAGTGCTCAGTATAACATTCATCTTTGCTATCTGCTCTATTATACATTGCCCAAAATATTTATCCACTTGAGATAAGCTCCAACAGAGCTTGGCCATCAGCCAGCCTGCACGAGGTTTATTTGAATCAGGATGAATAACACGGAAAGGAATCCCCTTATGCTGACCTTATAGACTTTCCTGCCAGCAATCACTAGGGAATTGGACTCTTGCATTGGTATGACCAACATCACTTGAGTCTCTTAGCAGTGCAAAACACTGGCACATGTGCTATCTGAAACATAGCTCCTATACAGGTAGGAGACACCAACTAAACAGCTAGCTATATGGAAAGAAATTCCTTCCTTGCACAACCCTGCAGGAGCCTGGAATGTCAGAACTGAACTTGGATCTACTGAGCTGAACCTAATGCAGTTCATCACTGCAGGAGCTGCTGTCGGGGTGATCCGGTCGCTTCTACACCTGCAAACTCTGGTGCATGAAGAATTTGACCCTGGAGAACACAGTTATAGAAGAGCCTGCCAAACACCTCTGCTGAGGCTAAAGAAAAGCCTGGCAATGTCAAGCGTGCCTTCAAATATTTGATCTCTGGGTGGTTTAGGCAATAACTGGGGATTCAGGTTTATAATACGGTATGCAAAGCGACATATTTCTGTAAGTACTGTGCCTTCCACCCTTCAGAGGACTCTGCCTGCATGGAGCCTGTCTCTAAAAGATTCAAAGCACTCAAACTGGTTGATGCTGCAGGGTGAGCCTGGTGCAAAGGGATTAGAGCATGGCAGCAACTCAGCATTGCCATCGTTCTGAACAAACCCAGACCAAAACACCGTGGCTGTTTTGCACGGCATATTCAGCTTCAACCATAGTGTTCTAATGTCTCTCAACGGAAAATTTTCATTATCCCAGCCAGCACTGACACTGGAGCATAAGTAATGCAACTTCAAGCAGAGGCAGTCAGCAGTGATAGATTCTTAATTAGCTGCTTGCAGTGGTTTATCCAGAGAGCAACAATTGAACAAGAATCCTACAAAAACTTTCTCTTGAAGTGGTTCTCAGAAACTGTTTTCTTTTGTCTGGGATTATGTAATGGCCTCAGAACAAGCACAGCAATTTCTGATACATAAAGCAACACAAGGCAAACAGTAATGTTTTGTGACTCTTCACCTGTCTCCATGGTGAGAATTATTCTGTTTTACTGAGTCAACCTGTCTTCTTTCACTCTTCACTCTGACTGCTCTGCTCCTCCCTGCTACACACTTCTCTTCCCACCTTCCCCCTTCCCTGCACCAGGCTCTGTTTCCCACACTGCACAGCCATCAGTCCCTTTTCTCCCTGCTCCTGTCCCAGCTGCTCTCACTGCTGCTTCTGCTCTGCACTTCCACTCTGCCTTTTGAAATCGCACTACCCATCCACTCCTAAATGCCCAGCCTGCCTTTCTCCTCCCTGTCTTCAGGTGTTCAGTAATTTCTGGCCTTGTTGGAAATAAGAAGAGAAATCAGGCAGTTGTCCAGGAAAAACCAGAACATCCCTCCTCAACTGCAGCTCGGGAAACTTTGGATTAGATGAACCAAAGCAAAAAGCAAATAGTTACCCTGTCAGGTGTTGCTCTTCTCCTTCTCATAACACCATGGCTCAGAATAGAAGGTGATTCTCCAAAAACCTTCTGCAAAGGTATTTATGCTCTTAAAGAACCAGTTATAGAAGCGCTGTAAGAGACTTTTATACGTCTCAGCTCAGAGTTTCACAACACCCCGTTACCTCATTTTGGTATGGGATGAAGGGAAACTGAATTACAAGTGACCTACATGATTTGCTTAAGCCTAACAGGAAGCGAGCAGCAGTGTCAGCACCCAGAGCTCACTCCTTGCTCTGCTTCACCCACACAATCACTCTTTCTTCCTGTAGGTTAAGATTTCCCAGATGCAGCCTGTATCTTAATCTACAGTATGTTTTGTTGGGGGGGGGGGGGAAAGAGCTGTAACTAATGTCATAATAAGTTTCTTCTTGATGCAAAAATGCATTGAAGTATCTGGTGCTACATGAATGTTTTGTGTAACAGTCAGTAGAGTTGTCTACTGGGGAAGCTATTTCTTCCTTTAGCATTGCTTCAGCTGCTATTCATTAGCAATGAACTGATTTACTTGCCTGGGATCCTGTGCAGATAGTTAATCCAGTGTAAAGGGGACATGAAATCTGCTGTGCTTTGCACTGCTGTCAGACCTGCCTCCCTTGCAGAAGTTGTGCTGTGCTTTCCTCACAGGCGAGATTTTTTTCAGTGGGCAGAACAAGAGTGGTGAGCCCTGAGCACGTGAGGTTTCTCACAAGAATGCTGAAAAAAATGCACGTTTTCTGCTTCCTTGTCTTGAATTGAAGGTCAAGCGCCTTTTATGAGGTAACATAGGAGCTCAGTTCTGGTTTCATTGGAAACAGAATAGCCTCAGAATCTTGCTAGGTACTGCCCAGCTACAGCCTGTCCTCCCCAGCTCTGGCAGCAACTGCAAGAGAATATGAGAAGCAAGGGCCACTATTTTTTTTTTTTTTATTAATACTGATTAGCACATTTCAGGAACTGCATAGGAAACAGTTGAGCTAATCCACTTAAATCAATCCACTGCAGCCTCAGTTTGACTGATTCCTAGGAGGTTTCTCACATTTTTTTGAAAGAATGAAGCAAGTCCTGTGATGAAATTCCTCCGACACATCGAGTCATTATCTCACTCCCTGTCAGACACACATGGTGTCAAGGGAATGGACACTGACATTTTCTTCAGGAACAATTACGGTGTTGTTAGTTATGCATCTGTAACATTTTGTCTGCAGAAATTTACTTCATGCAAACCCCCAGCCTCCATCTAGCCACAGGACTGATTGTGGAAAACACCCAACTGTAGCTTGCTCCAAAACCAGCTATATGAGACAACCACTTAGGAGAGCCCAAATGTCCCAATTTCCATAAAAGATAAAGACTGCCCACCATTTTCACCTCTGTAATGCAGCCATGTCTAGAACATAGGGAACGTAGTGCTTACGTGTTGGTTGTCTATGAGGACTGTTGACACCACAATCCAAGGCTCATGGGATTTGCTGCCAGGATTAAGTAGTCGCTGAATCAATGGTTAGAGAAAGTAAAACCTTAACTGTTCAGGACATGAACTAAAGGTCAGCTTAACCCCAAAAAACTTTTAAAGCACAATTTGATGCCAAACTGTGCGTGTAGAAATTCAAGATTACAGAAAAAAAACAAACAAACAAACAGAAAAACTGAATTAGATTACCTAATCAGTTAAATATTGTATAAATACTGTATTTAAGAATCAAAGGGATAATTAAAATGGGAAGAAGAGGAAGGACAGCCTACTAACATACTGAATACTTTATACTCACGTAAAAGCCTACCTTAGCCAAGCCAAAAGTAAACTACTGTAAATCTGTTATTTTCCTTTCATCTGCCTCACTGGGGCTTCAAATCCTAAAGGTTTTCATGTTCAATCCAATTCTGCACTCATATACATTGCAATAGATCTACTTCTCTTGCACCAGTTATTAATGCTCAGCAAAACTAAACTGCAAGAAAATGAATTGCAAATTTCAATACTGCTTATACTACTTATATTCAATATGTCTTGAAGCATTCACAAGGCAAATAAATAACTCAAAGACCAGCTCCTAGCCCACTGAAAATTATGGGAGTTCTTCATTGGTTGAGAAGTCTTTGAGTGAGCTCTTATAACTTACATAGCTCTGTGCTGAAACAATACAGGAGCACCACTGCAAGGTAAGCGTGTACTCTGATTCGACATCAAAATATTTACACTGCAACATAATATTCAGTTATTCATCACAATTAGCCAAGTGTTGAAGTCTGGAAAGTTTAAAAATCAGTGTTATGATTCTCTGCCTTTATTCCCTGAGGTGTAAAATGAAATTACCAGCAATATTTGACACTGCTACAGTTATGAAAATACTGAAGGTAGCAGTATTTTCTTTGGGAAAGTGATAGAGGCACTTTTTGGCTCATATGAAGCTTTACTTTGCATTGACAGCCCAGCAGTGACAGCCCCAGAGAAATGTAGGAGCTGGGGAAGCTCTGATGGCCCTGATCACTCCCAGACAGTATGATGTTTTACATCTCATAGAAGAGATGTTTGCCCAAAATAATTTTATCGAGGTGCAAACAGTCCAGGTCTTTGCATAGAGTAATTAGGAAGATTAGGCTGCTATGCACTACATCAAATATGCTACAGATGCTTTAGAACCAGAGAATTCTAATGTCTGCTAAAATTAGTGATTTTTTTTTCCTCTTCTTTCTTTTTTTTTTCCCCTCAATAAAAAAATCAGTCGTTTCAAGATCTGTGCATACATGCACGAAAACTTATAGGTATTTACTGCTTTGATCCCCAGCTCACATCCACACACGCTCTCCCCCTTTTCAGCATTTTCTGCTGCAGCCTCACAGGAAAGCCTGCTCTCCTCTAAGTCCAATTGCCCAATTGAAAGATTCCAAGTGAGACAGAAGAGCATTCTCAGCCCAGACCCAGCCTCCCACTCACTAATTGGAGGCCATTCCCCATTTTGCAGAGCCTTGATGCTCCCCCATGGAGCACTCAGGACTGTGGGTTCCAGTGCTGGACTGTGGTGACAGCAGGAGAGTAAACAGAGCTGATAGAATTTGACAGGTCTATTCTTTTCTTAAAATCATTCAGTCTAAAAGATTTTCTTTTACATAATCCAAAGTGTTTTCTCATGAAGTAGGACAAATACTGCTCTGCATTTATGGTGCACTTCAGATTTTATGCATTTTTATCAGAAATCGCCGCTATTAAATGAGGTCAAATAATTCATTTTAAAGCTGCATTAAAGAAATCACAAACGGGTTAAAAAACTTCAGAGAACTCTGATCTTCGAGTTCAGAATGTTTAACAGAGATTAAAAGTAGTTTTTAAAAGGAGCTGACTTCCCAATAAAGGAGAAACTCTTACAATTCCTTTATTGGGACTAAGATAAATCCAATCTTTTTTTCTTTTTCCTTTGAGAAAGAAAAAGGGCTTTTTAAAATGAGTTAAAGAATAATTCTCCCCATAATAAGGGCCTTTGTTAGGGTGGTGTGCTCTTCAGGGCACCGATACAGACTTAAATGTAAGCACCCAGAAACCTCTCTCATACACACCCCTCATTAAATACTGAATATTTCTTTACAAATATTTACATAGCCAACAAAACGTCTGGAGCAAAGAATGCTTTAATAAACAGCAAAACAGAGTTCCACAACCCTTCTTCCACAGCGGCTGAGGAGGGTATAACAAATCACTTGTTGAGCTGCAAGGGGCTGCAGTGCAGTGTTTGCATTTTGAATAGAGAGAGGCTGATAGAAGAATACCTGCGGCTGAGCACTGTTACCCACGGAAATGTGTGAAAACAACCTCAGGCTGGGAGGGAGGAGAGAATCCCTCACTCCTCCTTTAAAAAAAAGAAAGAAAGAAAAAGAAATTCTTTTTTTTTTTTTTTTGAATTGTCAGAGCCAGATCGTGTTATTATGTGTTTCTTGGAACTTGGCATCATGTGACAAGATGTAACCTAACTTAACCCAGAGCACTGTAATTCATGCAGAACTATCCCATGACTTCTAACAATGCTTTTGCATGGTGAAAGATGTGTATTGCTATCGACAAATTATCAGAGGCTGTTGGCAAAACCAGATTTGCTCTCACTAATATTAGTAGACCTAATATATATATAAACTAGTGCTTTGGAGCACTACGTATGTACTTGCTTGTCTTAATGAAAAATTTATCTGGTGCTTACTGCACGTGATTCAGTCTTTGCACAATAATGCAAAATGCAACCTGAAAGGAAACTTTTAGCTAATTCTAAATTAACAATAATTGATGTCTATGTTATCTGACAACACTCATACAGCAGAGAGAGCATGGGAGGTCAGCCCGTGGCTTGGAAGGTGCATTTAACCAATACGGCTCAGCATCAAAATGCTTTAAATAGGAATCACCCGAAGTAAGCAATGAGTTATAACTGCTCACTGCTTCGTTCAGCTCAAGAAAAGCAAGTGGAGCAAGAGAAATGACACAGCTGGCTTTTTAGGACAGGGTTGCACAAGGAAACCTGGTGCACAAGGTGAGAATCGGTTTGCGTGCCATCAGTTGGCAGGTTTGGGTTGGTGCTGTGCGGTTCTCCATCAATAAAGCCCTCACCTGTACTCCTGGGCAGCGTGCTGGCTGTGCCCTGAGCTCCGGATGAGTCCTGACATCATGGACGGGAGGTCGCTCTCTATCATCTCCTTTGCAAAAAAAGAAAAAAAAAAAAAAGGAGAGAAGGGGGGAAGAAGAAATAAAACCGAAGCACACATTTATAGGCACACACGCAGTAGCTATCCAGCACTTCAGCAAGGGACGAACAAAATTCCAACCGAAAACCCCAAGCGACGGGAAAGCAGAAGAAGCAACCAAAGAAACCAAAGGCGCGACTTCCGAGCGCGCCGCCTGCTTTTAGGCCACGCAACCGGCTAAAAAACGCTGTCATCAGAGCGAAGCCAACGTGCTCGGCGACACACCGCGAGCTCTGCTCCGAGCACCGCCCGGCGCTTCGGGCCGCCCTCAGGTGAGCGCAGCCCCGCCGTGCCCCAGGGCGGCCCCGAACCCGCGACCCCCGGATCCCACCAACCTGGCGGCCGTCAGAACGCGGCGCTGCGCGCCCTCAAAGTCGGGGGGGGGGGGGGGGGGGGGGGGGCGGTTCGGTCCTCCTCGGGCGGTTCGGAGGGAACCGTGCGGGGCCGGAGCTCCCCGTCGGCGCTGCGGCAGAGCCGTCCTCCTCCTGCCCCGATTTTAAATTTCCCTCTCAGGAGCTGTCCAGCCTGGAGCATGCGCGGCCGGGGGTCAGGGCCGGGGCAGGGCTGGGGAAGCGCGTTTCCTCAGAGCCCCCCTCAACCCCCCCCCCCTCCCTTTAATCCCCCCCTCCTCCTTTGCGCCTTCCCTTCAGCCCCCTCCGCACGGCGGGAGCGGGTCGTGTCGAGAGAGAGAGAGAGAAAAAAAAAAGAAAAAAAAAAAAAAAGACGAACTTCTCGCAACTTTCCAGAGGGTTAAAAAAAAAAAAAAAAAAAAAAAAAAAGGAGGAGGGGAGAGAAGAGCGGGGGAAAAGAGGAGGAGGGCGGCATTCAAACGTGCGGCGGCGGCGGTTTTGTGTGTCAAGAGGGGAAAATGAAATCTCTGAGAGGGGAGAACCGCCCGAGCCGGGCTCGCCCCGCCCGATGCCGCCCTGCTTTCCCCGCCGCTCGGCCCGCCGCCTCCGCCACCCCCCATCCGAGCCCGGGAAGCTGCCCGGGAGCGGCCGGTGAGGCGCGCGGAGCCCCGCGCGGAGCGGCGGACGCGGGGAGGCGCCGTGAGGCCACCGCTGTGCGCGGCCTGGGCCGCCGCCTCACCGCCCTCAGTGCAAAAACGCCTTCCTTCCATCCAATCTGCATCTCCCCGCTTTTGAGTCCGAAGCCGTTTCCCCTTGTCCTGTCACAGCAGACCGTCAGAGGGAACGATCCTGGGAAATGTTGTCAAAATACTGGCAGTGCGCCTGGTTTGTTTTTCTCGTGCAGGTGATTTGCGCCCCCCCCCTGCTTCCAAGGGCAGGATTAGGACAGGTATGGAGCTGAAGGGTGGCGGATAACCCGTCTTACTCACTAAGGGAGATGAAACTGAACTGTGAAGGGATGAAGGGCCCGGTTCTGCAAACACGCAGAGGGGTGCTTTGCAAGTTGCAAGAAGAAAGGTTCTGGTTGAGTGTTATGAAGAAATTTTTCACACGTGACCTCTAAAATAACACAGCGTTCAGCAGTTCAATTCTTTCCTTCTCTGGAGTAACTGCTCTGTAGCAAACAGTGAAAGAAAACTCCAAAGAGAAGCAAGGAATTCACTTTGTGAAGGCACTGACTTCCTTGTCTCTGAATTTATCCTTAAAATTAGCCCAAATTTCTGTGAATTATCATCTGAACTGTAGTAGCTTTGGACGTTGAACTGAATTCATTTTGCCATGAAGTGAGGTCGCCATAAATCGGTTTTGTTTTATTTTCCCTCTCAAGTGTGCTTCAGATGATAGAGTCAAAACTAATAGAGTTGTGGAACCCTCAAAAGCCAAGATTTAGCATAACTCTGCAAAGACTTCGATGACTTCTGCATTCCATGTGGTCAGGCTTTAAAATCAAAGCCTCAGACCTGCTTGGTCTGGGAGCCACAGTTGCTACATTGAAGACAACAGGGTTGAAAAGCTGCTCCATGTTAATACACCATCATTTTGGTGCAAGGACAATGACATGTCCTGACCCCCAGTCTCTTACTGCTCACATGGCATGTTTTCTCATTATGGTTTTCTTCCATCTTGGCCAAGCATCTGAAAAGTTTTGAGAAAATAATCGTGTGAATCAAGATCAGTGCCCTCTACTTGGTGAAAAGACTTCTCAAAGCAGTCGGTGCTTCTTAAAAAGGAGAAATTTCCGTGCACGCTTAAAGCCAGCTTTGTTTGATGTGGAAGAGTGGATTCTTTTGCCCTCCTTTATCTACTCGGCGCTTATATAAACCTGAAATATTCTATTTATAATACAGACTGCAACTTCACTGTGCAAATTCTCAGCCCCCGAGCAAGACTGTGAGTATTTTATCCTTCATCCCCTGCTCAGTGCACAGATTCTGGGTTTGGCTTTGTGTTCTTTCCCTCAGAAATAAAAAGCAGCTATTGCAGCTACAAAGATGTCTAAACGAAACTAATGTGAAAGTGGGTTCTGTAAAACCCATTTTAACATAGGAACTTCACAAGCTTCCTCCTTTCATTACAGTGCAAAAACACTGACCGTTTGTTGTCGTTTTCCTTTTTTTTTTTTTTAATTTCTTTTAGAATACTGTATTGTGACAAATTACTCTTAAAAATCATTTAGTGTGAAATTGCAGATTAATCCCATAGGGATGGGGTTTTAGCACTCGTCTGGCCACTTGGGAGTGTACAGATGGTGAATCTGAGTTTTACAATAGGCACAATCACTGATTACATGCATGGATGTAACGGACAAAAAGGCCCTTCCTCATGGCTAAGGTAAGGGAAACATGCTGGAGGTCCTAGTGCCTGACTTGCTCATTTTAAGATGCCTTTGCTGCTAAAAACTCTTTGTCCAGGTTAGTTAGGGTAAAGTGTGTCATCAGAAGAGGAAGCTTTGCTGGTAGCCCAACTTCATTTTATTTATTATTATTATTATTTTTATTGCTATTAATTTAATTCTTTTTTTTTGTTGATACATTAAGATGTAATTTTTAGGACAGCATATTACTGAATAATTCTGAAGTTTAGGAAAAAAATTGGAGATGCAGCAGCTCAGCTTGCCAGACATCCTTGTACTTAGATGTGTCTTAGGTTTACTCCAAGGTGCTAAATGAAGCTATGCATTTGAAAGTAATATTTTTTGAGGCTGAGATGATCTCCCTGCTGTATTTCTAATGACAGCTGAGAGGAAGGGCCTGGGGCTTCTACATGCCACTGTAACACAGAATACAGAGCCATTATCATCTGCATTTTAAGAGCTGGCAAAGTCACAAAAGGAGTCCACCAGGAAACACAAACACTGACAGTCTGTTCATAATTTATCCACTTAAACCAAAGCATAGCACAATTTTATCTTTGTGAGTGAATACAGCAGTATTTTGCCTCGATACGTATCTATTTGGGGGCAAAACATTGTTTATAGATAGTGTAATTGTGCAGTTATACACAATATTATGGAGCAAGTGTTATGGCAAGAGAATTCTGATTGGCTGATGTGTTTTCCATCACTTCTAATGTCCACTGTAATGGCCTTTATCACAGCTTGTTAGCGAATTTTAACCCTCCAAATCTCATTAACAAGAGAGTAATCTCTGAGAAATGTAGCTTTCATACATATCTACTTAGCCTCCAGCAAAATAGGTACTTTCAGTGATATAGAATCTAATATGAGACTATAGAAATTATCAAAATCAAGACCGAGGCTAAAACTGCTCTTCAATCATCTGTAGATGCTGTGGTGTGTGTGACAATCAGCACCAGTGTGTGTGGAAGGTAATATTGCCAGAACTTTGATATTTGATGAAAATAACCATCAGTGTGAAAGGTTGGGATAAAAACCTCTGAGTTTTGAATGCCTGAATTTGTGAAGCTAAGCCAAATCCTTGCCTTATGTAAGCATACCTGTTAATGCTTTTGTTTTGCACTTTGGGGTAGAAAGTGTATGTTTTTAACACACACGACTTATTCAAATATGCTACTGGCTGACGTATGTCATGTATAACTGTAGTTAGCTATGGAAAGTCCATTTTGATCTCTTTATTGCTCTTTTTACAGCCAAAGAACAGTGGAGAGAATTACATGTAGATCTAGTCTGCTTCCTCCCCATGGTCACGAGCTTTTCTAAAATAATATTCCTGATAGTTTTCATCAAATCTCCATGGATTGCATTGCACAAATAATCACAAGAAATGCTTTTATCTATGCCTATTCTCACGGAAGGATTTTCCTCTTTGTATGTGGAAAGATTGGAAAGGAGAAGAACGGAAACCTTTGCTTTTCTGCTGTAAACACACAACGTTTTGTCACAGAAGCAGTGAACATGAAGTTGTGTACGTAGGTCCTTTGGGAACTTCTGTCTCTCAGTGGCTGTTTGCTGCCTCAGCTGGAGGCACAGCTCAATCTTCAGCCTCTGCAAGACAAAGTCACAGATTTCCGTTTTCTTTGTAGCTTCTGCAAATCTTAAGTGGTCATGTAACTGCTTTGTCGCTTGTATTGTACTTCATAAAATCAAATCTGCTCTTATTTCAGTTATGCATGAACTTTGGGTGTTTGTTTGCTGGGATTTCTGCGCATGTTTCCACCAATGTAACTTTCCAGGTGGAAGAGTCCTGCAGATACAAACCGTGGCAGTTCCCACGAGGTCAGTGAGATTATCCACGTGAGATAAACATGTGCATATTTTTCTAAGGATCTGAGACTAAAGATGTAAGAGTCCTCCTCTTAATAAGGCCATCACCAAATTAACATAATCAAGAAGAAGTCACATCTATTATAACAGCTTCTCTGGCAGGTGTCCTGCTACCTCAACATCTCTGTTCTAAACAAAATCACAGTTTAGATGAGCATTATTTCATGTTTATGTGACACGGGAATCTAATTAAGCCATTTCTGCACCTTCCTTGACCATCATTTTAAATTTCCAGTAATTACAAGACACTACAGCACAGTTACGCTGTTTCATCAGATTTTAGGCTACGGGACTTAAAACTAACATTTTCAAAAGCATTTCATGGTTTGAAAGAATGGTCAATTAACCTTCAGTTTCCTGTGGGGAACCCTGCAAAGAACTGTCAACAGTTCAGTTTAGAGAGATTTGTCCAGTGACCTACAAGGCCACGAAGTTCACGAATGCATGTAACAGTGTCATCATAGATTTGTTTCCTGGGTTACTATCACAAGAGAATAAACCAATTGTTTGGCAGCTTCTGCTACAGTACCTAGCTGACCAAATGGGTGATGGGCAGTGCCCCAGAGCTGCGATCCTCTCCGGTGTAGCTTGTTCCAAAGTAGACCAACTCAGCAGGAAAAAAAAAAAAAGAAAACCTCCGGTATCTTCAAGATGAATTATGTGTCTCCTTCTCTTTCCTCTGTCATGTTTTTGTGGGGCCAGGGGGAATTTGTCGACTGCCTGCTGAGTTGCTTTGTATTTCAGAACCTCTTCAAATGCCATTGTAAGATAAACGTTTGGTTTTTCTGGTGGTGACAGTTCTTCAGCTTTAAGTGATGGCAACATCTCACTTTTTATACCAAATTAAGGGCAGTTCTGTGGAGCAGTAGAAATCGATTCTGAAGATGCACCCACTGAAGAAAGTCAGGCACACTGAGCTCTGTCGGATTATAGCATCAAGCTACAGTGGGCTGATTTCAGTGTGAAACTGAAAACAAACCGAGGGTCCAGTCCAGGCTGCTGAAGTCAAAAGAATCTCTGGTTTCACCAGGGAGGCAGAATTAACCATATATAAGATTATCCTTTATGTAGGATGTAATACGTGTGAAATCTAGCAGTTGGCACTTGGCTTTGCTTGATTTCAGTGCTACGTAAACATGCAGCACTGTTTTGTAACCACATGGAGAATTTATTTCCTTTTCTCTCACTCAGCATCAGAATGCTATTCCTGGCCAACTTGGCAAATGAAAGGTTGATGTATTCATGCTTGCCTTTGCTGGCTGCCAGTCTCGTGGATTATTTCAGCTGTTTCCTATGCGTGAATTTAAAACCATGTATTCTTCTGCGTATGTGATTTTAGAAAAAGAAGCAGCTCTCCGTTGTGCCACTGGGTGAAGTGAAAATCATTCAGAGTCACGTGAGTGTGAAGTTCTGACGTTAAATCTGCTTTTCCCACCTTCTGTCATTTTGTCACACTCGTAGCACTGTCGGTGTTCATGTCACGTGTCAGTGCTTCACGACTACAAATGCCCTCAGTAAATTTTAAAACACTCTAAGAAACTCTAAAGTTGAATACATAGAGTAATCAGAAGGACTTGCTTAGGCATTGTTTTGCATATAGATCTGTATCTTTGATTAAGGTTTTATTCATTTTGGTGTGCACCATTGTGTGAAGCCATTTATTTTCTCACACGGGACTCAGGTTAAAGCGCACTGTTGGATTTTAACTATTAATAAATACAGAAATGTGATCAAAAATTGACTTCCTTAAATTGCAAAATACGTTTTAGTGTGCTCTAAAAACTGAGGAATTCCGTAGTGTTTGCAGAATGTCTTTTAGTGCGTAATATTTGGGTTTCATTCTCTTCATTTGAAGCAAAGGTTTAAAAAAAGAAATCTAATCCAAATGCTGTTTCTCATCATTCATTTCCTCATTGTTTCCTGTGAATATTGAGCACAGATACTCTGAGGGATCAGATTCATTCTTTCTCATTTGTTTTATGTTCTATGTGGGAAAAGCAATTTTGAAGAAAATATGCAAAATATATGGGTCTAAATTAGTTGTTGTTGGGCAATACATCTCTTTTCTTAACACTGTCATTGACCATGTGTGTAGCCCAGCACGGTCACAGATTTCCACATTCTGTGTATGTCTTTGCTAATTAAGGTAGTAACTCGTTATTTCAGCTTGTGTCATAAACTGCCGGACACCGAGCCTTGGACTGAGTTAGACATCCAAGTTAGGAACAACAAAACGAGAAACAAATTTACTGCGTGGTGTTGAAAATGTCAATTTCACTTCCTCAAAAATTTGTTATTTGGAATTAATCACTGAAATGACTGATGAGATGACTTCTGCAAAATAAAATTAAATAGTAGCATCATGTGGTGAGCTGTGACATGGTTAATTCTTCTGTAGAACCAGCAATGTCTGCTATTACTGTGCTGGGGATCCATTAGCTTTTTTATAAAACTTTCAGAGACTTTGATAGAAGAGGCTGTAGAAATGCAAAAAATATCATCGTAATTTGCTGCTGCAATGAAGGAAAAAGAAATTATCTTACAGAAGATGAATTCAGCTTGGCTTGCTTCCACAAATCGAATCATTACACTTAAGAAAAGTGAGACTCACAAGATGAGACTGAGGCAGAGAGAAATGAGAATTTCACAGAATTTACCTCCTGGCATTGACCGAAGTCATAAGGCTCCACTGAGAATGAGGCTAACACAACATTTGATTCTTCCAGCTGAGGGGTACAAGAATAATTGTGGGTAGTCATGCTTTCCGTGGGTTGAAGTTGCACGTATACAAACATTCCTGGATGTACATGTATAATATATATGCTGATGTGAAGTGTTGCTTGTGGAAAATCGTCTTCTTCCTGAGGTTCTTTTGCTAAGTGCAGGTGACACGTACTGCTACAGATAACAGAATTCTCCAGAATCTCAGTACTTCTGTTTCCCCATGTGCTGTACGACGTGAGCTGGGCATACTTCAGACTCTGCTAAACACGTACTTCTGTTTTTTAACACTATATCACTACTAAGGATGGTAATTGATATCTATGCCCAGTCCTTCCAGATGTTACACGAATGCAGACAGTCATGAGGCAGGCTCCAAAGATCCTCCTTGTATGTGTTAATTTCCATCTACTATAGCCAGAGAGTAGTATGGACCAAGCCAAGGAGGCTGACACCCATAGCCAGTGCATTTAACCAAGGAAAGACAATGGGAGAAGGGACAAAACTTTGTGGTGCCAGTAGCACTATGCTGTCTTGTAGTGACGTGGTGCTCTGTAGAGGCTGTAGAGAGTCCTTTATCGAGGTTCTTAGCATACAAGAAGGGAAGTATGAAGAAAAATAACATGCCCAATTATAAATTTGCACATTCTTTCAGCACAGAGAATAAGTCGTGTTGTGGGGAAGCCCAAACACTCAACCCTTCTTTCTTTCTTTGGGAATCCCAAAGAACAGATTTAAAATGCAAAGCATGACTTTGCAGGCCCATACATGTAAGGGGGAGGGGTACAGAGGATAAAATGCCATCAGCAGCACGTAGCACGAGCATCATTAGACATTGAGAAAGATATCATTAGATTAAAAAAGTGTCTTCACACAGAAACAAAAGGCAAGCCAAGGCACAGCACGTCAGCATTGCCCAACACGAACTTCAGAGTCATTGCTGTTGACAATGGATGCACAGGGAAGCTTTGCCTCAGAGAGGTTACGGATTCCAGGCAGGGTACAGGCGGTGCTAACAGACACTGGCTGTCATTCTAGCCGAATAAACAGCCAACACTGCTCCACATCTCCCTCTCAGTTCAAGATTAATTACTCATCTAAAATGACAGCTACTGTCTAGTGCCTAAAAGTTGTCACGAGCCATATCATCCATTCATGTTTCCTCAAGGACACATGTCTTCATTTCTCACAGGCGCGTTTCTGAATTTGCCTGACTGTTCAATTACATCTTTGGAAGTGCTTAGCAGAAGCTGACAAGTTTTTCCTATGTTTGTTGCTGGGGCTGAAGAGGAAATAATCTGCTCGTCATAAGTAACATCCATCAGTACAGCTGGGTTTCCTAATACATCCAAATATTCTTTCCTGGTTTTAGTTTTTATAATATTTAAGTAAAATAAATCCCTTGTCATTTTAGTAACATATTTGGAGCATCACATTGGAAAAATACCGATCCTCTTGCACTCTTAAATAATCTAAGCATTTATTTTCTAGTTCTTCTTTCATCTCGTCAATTTTAGCCTTTCTGTGGTACATATTTTGTGGTTTAAAATGGGCAGCTTAATGATTAGATGAATTGCAATATACGCATGTTTAACAGAAAAAGAGAATCTATTGGGGTTATTCATGTGCTTTTGGATTTGATTTACTTCCTACTTCCTTATTTAATAACTAGGTTCCTTAAGACTCCTTAAGCTTGAGTGACCCATGTTTTGTTGCCAGGTCTATTCCAATGACCCCTGCCAAGACCCCTGCCCTAGTTCGTCTATCAGACAAAAATGAATCTATTCCAGGAACTATCAGTTCCCATTATCTCTAATTGAGCCTGACAGTTGGAGACAGGCCTCATTATTTTTAATTGGGCCCTATAGTTCTAGAGTTAAATTAAACACAATTTAATGCAGATAGCTCATATACATTGGCATGGCAGAGTCAAATTGTATTTTAAGTTTAATGAAACAAGAGTTTTTTTTATTCCAGGCTTCACTTTTGCATAAATTTATTGCTTTGAGTTTTGGTAAGGTAAAACTTGTCTGTTGCATGATGATACATACATACATTAGAATCTGACCTGATCGTGCACCTGTTGTACCTTATTGCTACATATACTACTCTGCAGAACTTGAAAATAGAGGCATGAGGGGCTGATGAAGAACTCCTTATGAACTCAGCCCTATTTTAAACAGATTTGTCACTGGTCATGCAAATATAAGAAACTCCTAAGTGTTTTCCCCAAACTCCTCACTCACAGTCTTATTTAGAACTTTAAAATGAAGTTATCTGTGTAACCCTGAACAGAGGCATTATCACCACATTGCAACAGAGCATCTCTTCTCTTTCTATCATAAAGCCAGCATTTTTGTCATTATCAAGTGGCATTTTGCTGTAAAGACAACCCCTGAATAAAGAAGGAATTTAACCATTTTGTTACACAGATGCATGTTGCTTTAGATATTATCAGTGATCATATGCTGAATTTTCATTAGGAAGGAACATGCCAATCCATACTGTAGGAGTCAGTCTCACAACCCCTGCTCTAGCAGTCCTAAGGCATACAAGGGTTCATAAAATCCTTCTCTGTGCTCTTTCTTTGCAGCAAACAGTGAGTCAATAGTGGGCTGCAAGACATCAATTTTTATTGAATCTTTGGCTTTGCCAGAATACTTCATTCAAGCAACAAATCCATCAGTGATGCTCCTCTTTGGATTAACGACTGTGGAACCAAGTTTCCTAATTACAGAAGACTTTGATTAAATATTGGATTCTCCTTTCACTGGGAGAGGTTCATAGATACTTCTTTCAAAGTACGTTTCCTTTAATATATTTGCATTTGCTTTAGCTTCCTCTTCAGGTTTGCCTGAAGGATAAATAGACTACACAACCACTCTTAAGGGACATGACAAACAGAATCAAACTGATTCCAAACACGTATCCTGTTTGGAACACCAGTAAATATGCCTGAAGAGCTCAGGCATATTGCATGTAATAATTATATATTATGCATTTAATTAACAGCTACTTAGTCATGGAAATTTTGTCATCAAATCTATAGGCTGAGTTTGTCCTGGAGAAGAAGAAGAAGAAGGATTACCCAATGTTTGTACAGTGACTGCACCTTTCTAACTGCTCTCCTTGGCTTCCCGGACCCGAACGTCAACTCTGCCTTCTCTTGACTGCCTGTAAAGTTTCTTCTGAAGCACGTTACACTTGCAGCATAAGCTAACATCTGAATGAAGACTTTTTTTTTTTTTTTCTTTGATTCTGAACAGAAGCTGTAGCTCTTTTTCCGTGCTCAGCTTGTTTTGGAACAAAGGTGCCATCACAGATGAAAGCTCTGCTCTACCTTAATTCCTCCTATGGAATGAAGCTCCTTTCTGTTAGTAGATGCATTTTGACTACTTTTTTTTTTTTTTTTTCCCAGCTTATTTTGTGTGAAAGGATGCACATTACATTTTAGAGCCACAGTAGGGAATATTTTCTGCACTGAAAGCCTGAGATGTGAAACTCGGGTATGGGGGACATACTGTCACATACCTCTCCCACCTGCAGCTTCTCCACTGCATTCTCAAACCAGAGCACACCATGTGCCCTAAGGTCCATCAGCCTCATCTGGCTTCGTGCCACATTAGGGGAAGGTGGGCTGGGATGGTGAGAAACTGTGATACAGGTGAGAGGGGTGGAGATAATCAACAGGGAGAGAGACCAGTGCTAGGTAGAGGAGGTGAACAGTCAGACCAGGATCCTGCAAGACATAAGGCACTGTTAGTGCTCAGGGTGTAGGGCAGAAGTTCTCTTTCCCTTTTTGCAGATGGATGTGGTGGTTGCATATATTCCCTTCTCCCTCCTCCTCCCCCCCCCCAAATATGTTTAATTCGAGTAAAAACAGTTACAGAAAACAGTAGTTTTTTCTTCCAATCAGTCACTTGAAAGTATACCTGATAGGATCTCTGGAATTAATTTTTTATGCTTGCATTCAGTGTGCACATGCTACTTTAGACATAGCTAAATGCATGAGCTTCTCAGCTCCTCTACTCATTAGGTATTTTTGTTAGCTTTAGCTTGGCCAGCAAAAAAACCTTCTTTTCCTAGCACTGCAGGAGGTCCCTGCTGTGACAGGCTAAAATACCAAAAGATACAAGGGGTCTGTCATATGCTGTTGTCTTTTTGATTGAACTTGGAGAGAAAAGGCTTTTGTATAGTTAGTGGCCAGTTAGCCAGCACACTCCTAATATTATAGGCACAGATTTAGTGACCTGCATGAGAAGTGAGTTTGAAATAGATTTTTTACAGCCCTACATTCTCCTAGGAGCCCTCTATCTATCTTTGGCATTTTTAATTGCTTTCTTACACATTAGCATTGCACAACAGTTTGTGTCTGAATGTTCACAGAAGCCATGCAAGGAAAAGGAAGCACTGTTAGTTGTGTTTTATAGATGTGAAAGTGAAGCTCTCGGGGTGTGTTTATGTGATATATGCAGTGTAATGCTGTGGGAAGGCTGAGATGAGGTAGACCTAAGTAGCTCGGGCCTTAGGAAGCAGGCTAGTTTCTGTGTTTGTTTGCTTTAAAACAGGTTTGCTTTGTACTGCATTATCATATGCACAGAAGGCAATTTCTGGTAAATGCACACCAGCAGCTTGTGGCCAAGCAGGGCTGCATCCAGGTCTGAACTCCTCCATCAGTCCTCTTTCTGGGCAGTCATAAGCTCCACAGGTTGGTAAATTACAAACGCATTTATTAAATCATAAGAAATTGATTTATCATTCCCAGTTATTATTGGGTCTGCTCCCAATGACAAGAAACACTATCTAAGGGAGCACCTTAACCCCTTCCAGCTGCTTCACATTGCCACCCCCTCCATTGCGAACAGAATAAAGCTAAAAAAAATTACTTGCGTAGTTGTTGAACTAATTATCTTGTGCATGCTTCAGCACTCCATTGCTTTTTTGGTAATTTTTTTGCCTACTTGAGGGCCTGGTTGGAGCCTTGTGCCCACCTGGGGCCTGGTGATGGCTGTGTGTGTGTATGCAGATGGCACATCTTCCACTCAGCAGTGCTGAGGCTGCTGGCTGGGCCTTGCATGCAACGTGAGAATAAAGTATTTGAATCTGATTTGACAGAAGAACCTTGCATCTTGAAATGCTTGATCTCCCGTATGAATGCTGTCAGCATGCAGTGCAGAGAGGTTCTGAGATCACACAGAGAGCGCAGGTTTCAGTTTTGCTCTGTGTTACTGGGATCAAATTATCTCCCGTTCCCTCTGTTGGGTTTTTTGTTGCTGTTTTTGTTGTTTTACTGCTTTGTTTGTTTCCTCCCAGCTGGCTTGGGAACAAATGTGGGTTATAAACAAAACATCAAGGATTTAATTTAGCTCATAAAAAAAAAATAATACTCTTTTCAAATGTTAAAAGCTGGGGATGAAAGAGAGGACTGAGTGCTGGTCTGAAAGGCCAGGATGTCTTTCTCAGTGCCCAGCAATGATGAGAGAGGCTCTGGTACTTCTAACTGAACAGCAGAGCAGTCCTATTTATTACTTGCGATGTTCAGAGTTAATAAGTTCAGGAGTGAATAATTGATAGCGATTTTAAAACAAGCAAGAATTCAATTAAAAATGAACAAGAGGAGGCTGGGCATGTGGTAAAGAGTTTCTCTTTCCCATTTGATTTGACTGCAGACAATCCTAGATCTGGTCACTGAAGACAACTGGCAATGAAATGGGTGCGTGAAAGAAGAGGAAACCAGATATTATGTTACTTAAAAGTCATTCATCATGTCACAGGAAGGCAGGAATCTGAACTCCTGAAATAAATAATCGCTAAAGGTGATCTGTCTGCACAAAGGTACTGTAGCATGAAGCCACATCTGACTGCTAAAATATTCCTCTGTAATGAGGCCAGTTACCCAGGTGCAGTGTGGCTGAGGAAGAGCAGATCACATTGAATGGTTTCTAGTGTGAGACACCTCCATGAACTGTCCATAGAAGTGGAGCCATCGCTCCGTGGTGCAAAGGGGAACGCAGTACAACATTCTCAGCTCTGTTTTCATCCATGTGAATGCTGAAGTGATGCAGAATTCTGGGTTCAATTCTTAAGGCTGCAAAGAGCAGTATTTCCTTCTATCCTTTAATTCCATGTCTTCTTTATCCTCCTTTGTATGTAGCAGTTCTTCAGCATTCCTTACTGAGAATGGATGTCTTGAGAAGGTCCATTTGGTATTAGGGCTGGTGGCAACTTCAAAGTTGTAACTGTCTGAAAGACTAACAGTGCTCTTGGTGGTGGTCAAGGTAACAGCACCACTGTTACCTTGCATGTTAAAATAACTGTGCAGTTTATTTTACTGAAAATATACAGCCTCGTCTGTATAGGTGGGAGCACTGGGATGAGGATGAGCACAAAAGCTTTTGTCAGCAGATAAGTGATTGCAAGGGCTCAGCAGTTGTAGGCATTTGCTTCCAAGAGTTTGTCTGAGCATGAGTATATTTTCTTTTTCTACCTCCTAAAACATTCAGTGATACACTCATGTTCACTCAAGTATTTATAAATGAATGAATTTTCCTCAGTGGGTTCTCCACTGAAGTCAATATAACAGATTACTGTGCTTGCCATCTATGTACTGTACTGCCATACTATGTTCAATTTTTTATTTTCCTTTCCCCACATTATTTGTAATGGGAATTGAGCTGTAGAAATCAGTAGAAGCTTGTGGTCCAATTTTTCATCAGTCTGTGAGATGGAGTGTGAGGACAGCACTGCGAGGATGCCAGCAGAGGTAGGAGTGCCTTTCCTCAGGATCTGGCTGCACCATCAGGACCCTGCAAAAAGAAAGAAAGTAAAAAAAAAAAAAAAAGAAGAAAATATGTGAATGTTAGTGTCAGGTACTCCTTCTTTATAAAATTATTTTGTTTCTGTTTTATTTAAGGAATAACATTATACGGTGGGGTTAAAGATCACAGAGGCTGCAGTAATGCAAGAAAGTTAGCAAAAGAGGCGTTCTGAGTTGGAATCACATTAAAGATGAATGTGTTGTCTTAGCATCTGCTCCTCCTTTGTGGGATATCTGCACTTTTAATTTTTAAGCACGTCTTAGCCTCAACCTGGGAAAAGAGATACTATAACAAGGGAATATACATTATTAACCTTAGAGCTTCCAGCTTAGGCCTCTCCTACATCTTCTGACCTCCAGGTCTCTCAACAAGCAGGTGAGCACCCACCACTCAGTCTGCAGAGCCCTGGTTTGGGCTGACTCCTGCTTTAATACAGCAGATAGAAGCAGTCACTTATTTTGGTAGCTTGTAATTAACATAAAACACTTATACCGACTCATCAAAGATCACTGGTGTCTGCAATATAATCTCAAGGAAGATACAGTTTCTAGTTCTTATCTTGGAAAAGTGGCCATGATGCGTATGCAAGTGCCATAGGACAAAGTCCCTGACTCACACTCTAAATTATTGATGGTATTCTGTTCAGGTGAGAACTTAGCCTCCTACCTGGCTGCACAGTGTGACGAACGACCATAAACAAGTTCAAAGCACCTTTTGAATGGTTTAGCTGGAATAATTGTTATCAGCTGACTTTAACAGCATTCAAGATGGATACCCAGGTAACTTTAACTATTAGTGGCTGTAGCAATAGATGTATTAGCAGCTAGAGGT
Source organism: Phasianus colchicus (assembly GCF_987193195.1). Lineage (NCBI taxonomy): Eukaryota > Metazoa > Chordata > Aves > Galliformes > Phasianidae > Phasianus > Phasianus colchicus. The sequence continues at coordinate 6,713,454 of NC_143453.1, read as the reverse complement.
GTACTTCCAATTTCTATTAACTGCATTAGCAAGTATTTGAGTAGCGCATTTCCATAGGTTAGGTGGTGGTAGAATGACTTTGAAATAATATTTTTATAAAGCACACAGCCGATATAATTCAATCAAAAAATATCTAGACTCACTTAAAAAAACCCTGCGGAGCAAAACTGCATTTATCTTGGACAACGTGCCTTCAATGTGTAGCCTGTATGTTCATAAATGTGCATTTTCCCTCTTTACTGAGTAATTTACTTTGGTGGACTTTGGCAAGGAAATTTCTTGGAAGCTGTGACTGAGTGACATCTCACTTGCATGCTAATGAGGTCTTGACAGAGGTGGTGACAGATGGAACTCCAGGTTCAAACCACTTGCTTTTTTTTTCCAGCAGGATGTTAACAGTCAAAGGTTCCTAACAGCTCTTGCAATGAAGATGCACGCTTCTAGGTTTCTGCTTATGACTTTCTCTTGCCATAGATTGTAGCAAAACTTCCAGGGAAAGCTCTGTAAGACCGCTGTAGATATCTTGCATGATTAACACAGACTGTTTTCTTAAATAGTCCATTTTAGTCTTTCTAAATGCTTCCAAGGTTCCAAAGCTGGCCTGTTCCAATGGTGGTCACAGACTTGATCTCCATCAAACCTCATCACAGAACCTGGTGGTGGTTTTATAGGACAGACCTACATGTGGCCTGGATGTTCTCTATCTAGAGCTTGTGGATGAATGAATAGCACTGAGAACTTCTTGTGATCTACCTGGCAAGCATTCCACTTACAGAATGACAGAATCACAGAATGGCTTGGGTTGGAAGGGACTCTGGCAGTCTGTGTTGGAAGGGCTGAGCAGCTGGCACTGCGAGCACCAAATGACAGAGCCCAGTGCTGAAGCCAAGGAGAAGTAAGCAAATTATTCCCAAATAAAAGGGAACAGAGGCAGAGCGTAACGGAGCATTAAGCTGCATGTTCTGAGTCAGAGAGAGAAATACAGTAACCAAAGGCAAGACAGAGGATTTAATTTTTAATCACCCGTAATTAATTCCTTCCACATCTTATGTCTGATGAGAACACAGAGCAAAAGGAAGTAATATCAGTTTGGCTTTGATGTGTTAGAGAACCATTCAGAGAGGAGATGATGGGGATGTCCCACAGCTGTGGTATCATCCTGCTCAGTCTATTGGAGCTTTGCTTAGAGCAAACACTGGAAGCTTCTTACTTTGCATGGGACTGTCAGCGTGTCTACTGTATAGTGCGTGGTCTGGTTAAATGAGGAACAGCTTTTACTAGCTGGAGGCTTCTGCAGCTGATGTGAGAGTTTTCCTTTCCACCCTTGTATACTTTGCCAGATATTTGACATAAATTGCAGTTATCAGACAAAAAAACACACTCAAAAGAAAAATCATTTGCCCGTGTCAGGCAGCCCCGTGCCTCTTTGTTGGCCCTGCTGGTGTTAAACCTGCTTGTTCTCTATTCATCCTCCCAAACACACAGCCAAGACCTGCCATTACTTATTCTGAAACACTCCAAGCAGAATATCCTGCTTCTTTTTCCCCATTTTGTCCTTCTGAAGGTCAGCTTTAAAGACTGTGAAATCAGTGCAGTAATCCCAGTATACCCAAGAGTGGTTCCTTGGGTGATGCCCTCCATGTGCCCCCATTGCATATCTCACCAACTTGTGAGCCCTGGTGCTGTGACACGGCTTCAGTGTCCCCAAGCCCTGCTGCTATGACACATGCAACTTATTCCTGGAGCAGCTCCTTAACGGGCTGCAAATCGCCTGGGACACAAACAACATCTTCCTATCTGATAAGCTTTTATCTTTGGGTTTGCAGCGTTGCTGTGAGGTGTGGAGGAATTTCTCCTGTTTAGAACCAAGCTTTCCTCATGTTCTCTGTTAGGGGACTCTGCTCCAGGCTGGGGGGAGGGGATGTGGCCACCTGCCGTGGAAATGGAGATTTTACAAACAGAATGAAAGGCGAGACAAAGGCGACATTATCTGCCATGCGAGCTGTTGGGGACTGAACAGCAACTTGCATATGGTTCGAGTTTGGCACAGCCTTTATTTTTATCCTCAGACAGGATTCCCTATCTGGTTATTTACTGTATTAATGACAGGAGACAGAATTACAGCAAATGGGCTGAGTGCATTCATTACTGTGATAATTGTTGCTCCATATGAAGCTGGGACAGCCAGGCACTGTACAGAGCCCTGAGTCCGAGCACGTGAGAGCAGATTTTATTTTCAAGACAGCCAGGAACATGGATTTTAATAGTAGCACCTGATTCCAACAAATGTGTAAACCCAAGAATTTCCTACAGTTTTTCAAGATGCAATAAAATAAAAAAGCATTTGCTGATGTATTGGTCTGCTGTTTGTTAGTCTGCAATTACATTACCATCTAACTTGTGAAAACACTAAGTCATGCCATTCAAGGAGAATTTATTTTTTAAAATTCAAGTATTAAAGACAAAAATTTGCTTGTAGCAACCCAAGTTCTGTATATTCTGCATATACTGTATATAGCAGAAGGGGAAATGGCTTCAAACTAATAGAGGGAAAATTAGGTTGGATATGAAGAAGTATTTACACTGAGGGCAGTGAGGCACTGCACAGGGTGCCCAGAGAGGTGGTGCTGCCCCATCCCTGCAGACACCCAAGGTCAGGGGACGGGGCTGTGAGCACTGCTGGAGCTGTGGGTGTCCCTGTGCACTGCAGGCAGTGGGAACAGATGGCTTTTGGGGGCCCCTTCTGACTCAAACCATTCTATGATTTTTTTTTCTCTTCTCTCTGTTCAGCACAAATAATTCAATCTTATATATTAGTATATTACTTTTTTTTTTTTTTAATATATATTGCACTTTCTTCTTAAACATTGCTAACTTATTAAAACAAAACCTTTCTTCTTTTCTATGTGAGGGAAAAGGAATAGATTTTACACCAGCTGTACCGTGGCAGTCATTTTGTATAGGATCACAGCTGAGATGGTATTACTGTTTTGTTGCTGCTTTCAAAAACTTTCCTCTTCATGTAGTACACCTTAGTCCTTAGGACACCTGTTTTAGCAGGTTTTCCTTGTTGCAGATGATTACGTTTCCCTGTGTCAGCCTTTTAATCACTTTTTAATCTACAGCTGAGTCACTTCTCTCTCCATCCTCTACCCCTGTAGCAGTGTGTAATGCAGTTAGAGAGTAATTTGCTGTTTAAGAAGGTGGAGGCTGATTTGTTCCTTTTCTGCTTGGCTTGCTTTGGGTCATGTCTTATGACAATATGGAAGAAGTGAGGGTAAGTTCAGAGCTTCTTGTAGGTTTTTATGCTGGCATGTGTTCCAGCTAAGTTAGGAAGGACTGCACTGTCAACAGGCTTAGGTGCCTGGTTGGCACTGTGTGGGGAATAATGATTTTCCTTCCTGCTGCAAGGAAGAGAATATCTGGGGTTATATGGGGTGGTGGTGTGGCTGAGGAGGAAAGGGGCTGTCACCTACTTGAAAAGGGAGAGCAGATGGTGTTCTTGTGCTCAATGGAGGAGGGGGCCTGGAGAAGTGGTGGGGATGTCCTGCTTTGTACCCAGTGTGTAGCAAAAGTAACTTAGACCTCTGAGTTTCTGTAGTTCTTCCTTCTCTTCTGTCCCTATCCTGGTTACAAGTGAACAGCAGTGCTGCCACTTGCTCTCCCGTGTTCTCACAGCATGTCCTATCAGCAAAATGTCTTCGTGCTTGACTATTGCATTGAAATGCTTGTTAGTTAAGTTTCTTGTGTGCGTGGTGGTCCAGGAAAGCTAAACCAACGAGGGAAGTTGGATAAAGATGTTTGCTGAATTGACTTGAGGAAGGCTTGCTCTTTATTCCTGAGAACGTTCCCTTGCTGCGTTGCCGTTGCCTCTCTAAACTCTGCTGAAATAGTATATTTACCAAAAAACTTGCAGCTAGAGAATGAAGCTGAACTCATAGCCTCTTCAAATAAACCCTCAGAGCTTTCCCTTCCTTCATCCAAAACTGCAGCCTTGGCATCTGGTGCTTCTTCAAGCCTGACAAGCCGGGCCCAGAGTAAGCACACGCTATAAGTTAATGTGAGCGTATGGGTGACCTCTGCTGTAATTCAGGTGGATTGGATCTTGCACTGCAGCCTGTGCAGGTGACCGGTTTGCAGCAGCTGTCAGAGGAACCCCTGATTTCTCTGAGTTCCAATGCAAAGGTAATGGATTTTACTATGGAACTTGGGCACTGGCACAGGTTGCCTGGGGAGGGGGGATTCCCTGACCTTGGAGGCATTCAAAGTCAGGCTGGATGGGGCGCTGATCACCCAATGGAGCTGTGGGTGTCCTTGTGCACTGCAGGGGGGTTGGACTAGGTGACCTTCAACGGTCCCCTCCTATTCAGTTCAGGGCTCTGATGTGGGGATAATGGCATTTACTATGGGACCCTGTGCTAAAATCTTGGTTTAGGCTTATTGTTGTAAGTATTGCCTGGCTAGTTTGCTTTCAGCTTCTACACCTCTTGAGAGAAGCAGTCGTACAGGTCAACCTTTCCTTGCTTTCTGATGTCCAAACTGTTCTACCCTCAGGATTTGTGCTGGTGTATCTGAGGTAAACTTGTTGAAGTTCTGCTGAATGCAGACTGAGCTGATGAAGGGAATCGAACATTCCTTGCACGTTCGTAGTGGGTTTTGACAATTTAGGGGTTATGCACTGGAAGTCAGATACTCTTAATGAATGCACTGGTGCCTGCTGACAGTGCTACAACCTGGGAGCACGGAAAGCCTGGAGGTGGGCTGGGAATTTTAGGAAGGACTGCTTTCACCAACCTGGCTCGGAAGGAGCAGCGCTATCGGCCCCTAACCCAAAACGCGAGCTGCTCATATTAACCTGACAGGCGATTGTTTTATTAAAGCTGACGTGCTGAATGGGACTCTTTTTAATGATATTCTTTACCTGTCTCATTGTGTTAAAGTGGGGAAAGGATGGGGGAGGAGGGGGTGAGGAGCACACAGCCCGAGGAGGGCGAGCGGTGGCAGGTGGGGCTGAGCACCAGGAGCAGCTCGGCGCGTTGAGCGGCCCGGCTGAGCCCATGTAGGCCGCATAACAAGAAAGAGTTGCTAAGAACAAATCTCTATTGTTCGCTGTCATCTTTAAATGAGTGTCAAAGTAGGCAGGGGGGCTTTGACCGTTAACCGCACAATTTAGCCTGCCCGTTGTGTCCAGCAGCCCCCACCTCCTTGGAGTTTCTCAGATTAGAAAAGAAGGCCTCAGTCCCTTATAAATGGGCCAACTCTTCTCCTTTGTGTGCAGACTGCCCAGTGTGAAATCTGCAGTGACGTTAAATGTTTTCTAATGAATAATTACTGAAAGGAAATGGAGGAATATATGTGTAATGGATTGTAGCGCATTAAAATGTTTTATTTTGCGCACAAAAATGTTGTCCTTCACAAGCACCACGATTGTTTCTGAGGGCCTTTTGTGGGGGCTTGATTCTCAATGGATTATCTGTGAGCTCTTACATTTCGAATAGAAATCAAAAGGGTCCTTTGGCAAACTAATGTTTTTCAAAATGGCAGCCATGAAGCCCATTTAGTATTTAAAGTTTGGGTTTTAAAGAAATGTTTGAACTCTAGAGATTTTCTCACTTTTTTCTTTCTTTTGATTTATGAAAGTGAAGTAGTTCACCTCGACCTCTCTTCTATTGAGAAAGACAGACAGTCACCCTTTAACAAGTCTATAGTGGGCTATTCCCTGGATACAGACAAGAGGCCTTAAGAATTGTTGGCGTTTCCCTAGGCTGTTGATTAACCTTAAAACCCTCTTATTCTGTATTCTTTTGAAAAAAAATTAGGTTACAATGTGTAAATTTTTCCACAGTATAATTGTATTTATGAATTCTGCTGCCTTGGGACATCCCAAGCTACTGTATGTGCTTCTCAAGTGCTGCCTTACAAACCCAAGACGTACCTCTTTGGCGTTGCTGCTGTGTTCCCAAGTACAGCTGGTGTGCAGAGCTTTGCTTTCTGTAAAAATGTGGTAGAGGTTTCCAGGGATGTAGGGGCTGGTCTAACTGAAATAACTTAAAAAAAATAAAAATAAAAATAAAAATAAAAATCTTTTTGATGCTGCAATCATACAGATGCAGCGTGGTTACTTGGTGTGGATCTGATCTGCTTCTTTGGTTTTATGTGCACTTCAAGTTTATTTGAAAATTACTCTGAACAAATGAATTCTTATGAGCCACACCAGAGCATCTACAGCGGGAGGGAAGTATTTCCCTGGGCTTGCCGTTATTCTGGTGCAGTAATGCATTGCCCCAAAACTTATTGCCAAGCATGCAGCAGTACCATCTCCATGAAGACTGCAGTCTCTGATTGCCACTCAGGGAGGGCAGGAAGGGATCCAGGCTGCTCTCAGAGCAGCTGCATGCAGCCCTTCCTCCATCAATATGGCATGCTGCAAGCTTGGCCTTGGGTTGCTGCTGGGAGGGAGGGTGTAGTACTGCTGGTGCCCATCTTTGCTCTCCTGCTGACTTGGCCATGTAAGAAACAGCCTCTGCTTCCAGCTGTGCTGACTGTCTCAGGACATCTTTCTTACCCCTTTCTATATGGTCAAGTTCTGTCACTGCCTTTTGGGCAGTCTTCTTGGAGAACCTTTAGCAGAGCAGAGCCCAAGGAGTTTCCTCGGTGTAACCCTTGCAGTGCCTCCATCCTATTTTGACGAGCCTTAATGAGCAAATTCCTGTTGAGCACGAGGGGTGCAGGACCGGGTCAAGGAGCGCTGCCTGTTGCAGTCAATGACTATTTCCAAAACAGAGCTTTGACGTTCCTAAAGGAATCTGTTAGCAGTGTTGCTCCAAGCTCATCTGTCTTGAGCAGGTTTGAGACTCTCACTTCTATTTTACATCACGTGGCTCCAGAGGTGCCTGCTTTCTGTGCTGCATTCCTGTGGCATGAACTTCATTTGCTTGGATCTCAACAGGGTAACAATAGAAGAACAAGTTGGGTATCACAATGGATTCCTTAGGATGCCAGCTGGAGACAGGGCTGAACAAATAGACTGAGCTGTGCCTTAGGGTTGCTGTGTCCAGTGTTAAATAAGGCTCTGGCTGTCAGTGGGGGTGGGAAGCCTTATTGCAGAGATCGTAACGCAAGTGTGCTCTTGTCAGTAAGAATTATCTGACCCTGTGGGCAAAAACTGATTGATTCTGTTGGGAAACAGATGTTAAACAGGTGGTTTTCCATTTCTCTATTAGAAATACAAACTATTGGGTGTTAAAATTTTTAGTTTGAGTGTTCTTGTTACAATCTAGCTGAGGACAAATTGAAAATGTTTTTGTTTACTCAGCTCCCCAGATCTTACTCTTCACCTTTTTTCCTCAATGACTCTGAGCCACGAGGTAAGATACTTAACTCCTTGATGTTGCTGTAAGACCAAGCACAGCTATTTTGTGGTCTGTATGTCAACTTTTGGCTTGCTCTGAGCTCCTTCTGAAGGATATCTCTGTTACTCGGAGAGGTTAGATTTGGGTGTGAAGCTTTATATTTAAAAGCTCCTAATGGGTTTGAGCATCACCTGGAGAGTGTGGTTGAACAGAAGTGAGAGGGTGCTTGCTCGTGAGTCACTGGCTGCCCAAATAGAGGGGTTTCATTCTGTTGGCTGCTTATGCAGAGAAGTAGCCATGGGAAAATAGTCTGTTACTGTTGATTTCTGGGTGGGTGGAGGAAGGGGAAAGGAAGGTCTGGCGTTGTCTGGGAGCCAGCGCTGACCGTAGTCCAGGCTGTAGCCATTTTGGGGTAGTGGGTCAGGGGGAACCCGTCCATTGCAGGGGAAAACCTCGGGAAACTTTGAGAATTAAAATGGGTTTCGTAGTGACCTCTAGTGGGAAGCGAAGCTGAGAGCTGCTGGAAGGGATGAGCCCATTCAGGAGCGGTGGTTTGTACCTGGATTGCTTAAACTGCGCATCAGGAGGGTGAGAGTCTATTTTTGCCTTCAAACTCCAACTTCATCCTTTGGACGATATTTTACAATGCCTTTTAATGAGTCCTTAAGCATAAACCTCATCACGGATCGACTGTTGGCCGCGTGTTAGATAATTCATTAAACAGCAAGGATGTTACGATCCCTGCCTGGGGAGGAAGGCACACGAACAGGACACACGATACGTGGTGTCAGCGGGCCTTCCCTCTAGCCCTGTTAACTCTTCATGGAAGAAGCACGTTTTGGAGAAGGAGTTGGCAGGAGATGGCACATCTGCTTGGGTGACAGGTAAAGCATGGAGGAAAAAGGCTTCTGAATGCGTAGGGTGGTGTTGAAGGAATCCAGCATCTCATTGGGTTGGGATGGTTTTGGGGGAGAGCAGAAGAGCCCCAAGGAGATTTCTGCTGTTGTAAGGGAGTGGGTTCTTATGGATGGATCCAATAGATCTGGAGTTTGGTGGCATGTGTGACATTTTGGTAACAGTCTGGGTGCTCACCTCTTTGAGTGGGTATGAGGTTATGTGAAAGATGCTCTGGGACAGACGGTGCTCACCTAAGGCTCCCACCTGTGTGTTTGCATGGAGGATGTGTGGCATGGTTTGTGTCTTCAGTGCTTCCAAAATAGCAGTGGCATTCTAACTGTTCCTCTCCTTCCCCATCTCTTCAGCTCTATTGCATTAAATCAAAAAAACAGCAACGTTAACCTAGGAGCCTGTTGAAATTGAGTACTGAGCCTTCATCAAAGATGAGTAGTAATCTTCCAAAGATTACTTGATTTTAATTTAATTTTTAATAACTGCTGCTTGCCAGGATTTGTTTCTATGCTACAAGCTTTGCCTAACACATTGCCCTGTTGCTCCTGACTTTGTTTTAGCCCCTGCTTAAGCCACAAGTCTCATGAAATTGTTTTGATCCAGTTTAGCTCCTTGTGGTTTTTAGTGTCTATAGGCAAATCCCTTTGGGAAAAATGAAGCCCTCACTCTAGCCAGAGATAGGTTTTCTGGTAGAGCTTATGTCTCAGTAGGCAAGAAAGAAATCTCCTGGTGCTTATAGTTAAGTGATGAGGAAAGGAAAACAATCCTTTTTAAAAAGAGCAGTCGACAGCACCGTGCTGGGGTAATGTGTACTGCTGATGAGTCCTGCAGGGTATCTGTTACTGTGGATGACACCAGGTAAGGACAAAACTCCCACGAGTGGGGCTGGGGCAGGAGGTGGTAAGCTATGCTGTGATCATAAGATTTCTAGACCTCAGTGATAGCAAAATGCTCAAAATCTGAGCACAAAGCAGCCCAGAAAAGAGCATGGGATTTTTTGTCTGCCAGAGAACAGAGGGTCATTTAGCAATTAACATACGAGTGAAAGAATTAGGTTAAGGAAACCTGATCAGCTAGATGGCTGCTGTGGTTTCAGCCTTTCTCTTTCAGGTCTCCAGGGTTGGAAAGGAGGTAAAATTCTGCTGCTCAGGCTGTCCCGAGTGCAGGCTCAGAACAAACCCACCTGAAGTGCCAGCAAGCATTGTTTATGGGACACCTCTCTGCCAAAGTGATAAACTATGACCTCGTCAGGCAGCTCTGTGCTAAGGCCAAATCAGAGTGGAAAAATGAGTATCAGCTGTTCAGGGCAAAAAATAAAGGAAAGCAAGGCAACAAGTCCTTGTATGATGTTAGTGTAGTATGACTTCATAAACTGGGTTAGGACTTAAATAGTATGTTGTCAGAACATCTTTCTCTGTAGTGTTTTGGTAATGTTGCTGCTGAGCATAAATTTGCAAATGAGTGCTTAAATTCTGCACTAAAATATGGAACTGATTAAAATCTCTGTTTAAGAGCTCTCTGATTCTGGTCAGCATATTATGAGCTTGTGCTTTAGCTCTTTATTTTTGTGAAATTATGCATCTAAACCTACCAGCTTTCAGTGTCCGATGCGCTGTCATCCTCCAGTGAAGCTATGCAGTCTTACAAAAGCCAACCTCCAAAGCCAGGGCTTGCCAAAACTTAGCAGAAACATTTTACACCGTGCCTTCTCTCTTAATGCATGTTCAAACCCTTGCACGCTCACCTCTTGAGCAGTGGAGCAGCAAGATGTAAAAACTCCAGTGTCATGAGGGCAGTATAGGAATAGCAAATGTGCTGGGCTTGTGTGCACGTCTCTGCAAAGCCTGGGAGTGCTAAAAGGTAAGTTGCTCAAAACCTTAATTTCTATTGTAAGGAAAGTATTTCAGCAGGAGTTATTCTATGAAATGTGTAATCCCCAGGTCTTTATATTTAATGATATCCTATGGTATTATTTATTGTATAGTAACAAACATATTTGCTTGCTTGCTAACATGAAATTATCAGCTTGTTTTAATTAAGAAACAGTGAGTGTGTGGTTAATTTGTATAGCCCTTGAAACAAGAGCTTGATCCTCAGCAGTATTTTCAATATAAGGTCAAATTAATTACAAACAATTGAAAGTGGAGTGTGTGAGGGAATTATGTTCTGTCGGTGACATCCTTTCTGCCTATTTCAGCCTTTTGAGAAGCAGGTTGGGGAGGCTAGTAAAGGTTTAGTGGGTTTTATTCCAAATCTCTGCTCAATCAGTTTTATCAGATCAATGGACGGGCTTTTCATGTTGCAGATTTCTTGCTGGTGTGTGGAGACATCTGCTGCCCGTATTTGAGAGCTGCCTGTGGAGGGCATTGGTGGTAACTTAGTGGTCTTGCTCAGTCCTCCTTACTGTAGGACTGAGATTGGTAGTTAGAGGTTATGTCAGATGAACTTCTTCAGGGGATTCTCAGTTCTGATGGGTGTATCCATGGGAAATTCTTATGTGTAAGGTAGTTGCTGGTGGCATAGAAAGCAAAAGTGTGTCTGGTGTCTTCCACTGACAGCTGCAGACCTTGCAATTACTTTGTCTAGGTGGAGTTAATGACGTGTTCCAGGTCACACTCAGATCTTTGGAGCTAGGCTTCAAACAACTGTTCCCATAGTGAAAGCTGCTGGAAGATTTGGGTTTCCTCTCTGATTGTAATGTGTCTTAAAATTCTTGATTGTAAAGAAATCCATGTGTGCTCATTGATGTGAAACTGATAACTTTGGGGAGGGTGTTAACACCACATTGGCATTACCTGTACTGGGTTGATGTGGCCCTGAGGTATGGGGAGCTACTGGGCTCTCTCCTAAGCCTACACCATGCAACCCTTATGTTGTAGAAGGAAGAGGTGGAAGATAACACCGACATCATCATGGAGGGGGCTCTGATAGCCCGGGACAGAGTTGGGGTGCAGGACTTTGTGCTTCTGGATTCCCACACCAGTGAGGCTGCTTTCCTGAACAACCTCCGCAAGCGATACCAAGAGAACCTCATCTATGTGAGTGCCTGTTTCAGTGTGAGTGCTGCTGAGAGCACAGTTCTAACTTTGGTTTCACTGAGCACCGAGACAATAAACCTTGATAGATGTAGCTGGTACCCAGCAGAGCGCTCACCCAGGAGAATATCAAAACATAAGGCCTTACGGCATACATAATTATTACGTTTGTTTTATGGTTCCACTCCATTCTTACAGGGTTGATTTTGAAAGTTTAGTGTTGGCTTTGAGGCTTGGAAATGGTGCAGCTGGTGAGTGAGGCTTTTCTGGTTTCTTTTGGTTTTGTTTGTTCTTCTCGCAAGTTCTGTGCCATCTTTTCCCATAAAGTTGTGATATATGTGACTCTTCCTCAAGAAGCTCTCTCTCTAGTGATGGTACTGATTTTCCACCTCTATGCATTTTCTTCTTGCAGACATACATTGGCACTCTTCTTGTATCTGTCAACCCTTACAAAGAGCTGGATATCTACACAGTGACCCAGATGCAGCTTTACCGAGGGGTGAACTTCTTTGAACTGCCACCACATCTGTAAGTAGAATCCTTAAGACTTCAGCTAATATGAATATATTGGATGTTGTCCCTGCTGCTGAGTATGAGCTACAAGAATGTGTACCCAGAGTCTGGTGAGCATTAATATTCCTATTTTTCTGTAGGTAAGGTTATATTTGTCTTCTAGCTGGCTGTGAAAAAAGGGGAACAGAAGGGCTGAGGAATAGTGGTGGGGGACTAAAGAGGAAGAAACTCTGAGACAGTCTTGCAGGCAGTTGCAGAACTAGCTCAGTGCTCTCACACAGCTCTGCTTGGGCTTCTGACACGGGGCGGAAATTGAAAATTCAGAATTCTGAGTTGAAGTTATTTTGGTGTTTGGAAATTTTCAGGTGATTTGAGTGGAGTTGAGGTTGATAGGTTTTGTTTTTGTTTTCCTTCCTGGCATATTTGACAAGGACTCCATTGTTATCTTTGTATCTATTTCTATAAGCAGAAGTTGGGTTTTTTTTGTTCCACTGGAATAAAAACTGGCTCCTCTGACCTGGAAGGAGTCAATAGTGTGTATAAGCAACATTCACCACAAACATACCCAGCCCATTCAAATCCTATTTCAACAGTGGAAAAAGAATGAGCTTTGTCTGTCTCTTAGAGGCTGAGAGACTCTGGGTAGCAGACTGGTGTTTTGATCTCTGCTTTCCCAACATGTCCAGTGCTTGAGATGTTAGCTGGGGAGTACACCCTACTTCCAATGGATGCTTCCCCTCTGAATCCTTCTTGTGACTCTTGTTCAGATATGCCATAGCTGACAATGCCTACCGGGTGATGTGCAGTGAGTACAACAACCATTTCATCCTCATCTCTGGGGAGAGTGGAGCTGGAAAGACGGAGGCTTCCAAGAAGATCTTGCAGTACTATGCAGTCACCTGTCCGACTACAGAGCAGCTGCAGGTCGTTCGTGATCGTCTGCTGCTGTCAAACCCTGTTCTGGAGGTAAAAACTGGATGAATGCAGTGTAGAAGAGCTGCTGATGGCCTCCTTTCATGAGACTTTCCTGTCTGTACACTTACACCCAGGAATGGACTCTTGTTTTATGTTATGTGTGCAAACCATAAAAGAATAGTGTGAATTAGGCCTCTTGGTAGCACAAGCACTTAACATTTCTAAACATTAAGTGATATTAAGCTTGTTTTTATACAGGAGGATAGCTGAAACTGGGAGTATGAGGACACTGTACAGTGTACAACAGATCCTCATGATGCTGCTTACAGTCATGCTAGAAAGAGGCGTAACTTGTCTAGCTGAAGTCCATGTTAAAGCTATGGAATATATTAGTTTGTGTTTCTTTAATCCCTGTCAATTTTGTAGTAGGACTTGACTGCAGCAAACCTTTGTCCTGTTGCATCAAGTTCTCTGTAAGTGACTTGATTTATCTATTTATCCATAGGCTTTTGGAAACGCAAAAACTCTGCGAAATGACAACTCGAGTAGATTTGGGAAATACATGGACATCCAATTTGACTTTAAGGTGAGAACAAACTTAATGAACCGCTGTTCAAACAAGCTCTGTCAGTGAGCCTCTTGGATGCCTACCAGGCAGCACAGGATTTATTAGTTCTTACTAACACTGCAGATTTCTGACCTTATTTTTAGAGGTCTTGCATTCTGTGAGTGAGGTGACTAGTTATATATCCTGAAAGCTTCCTACATTACTCTCAATGCTGCCAGTATTTGGTAGAATTTTAATATATGTAGTTGCAAAGGGTGAGTTGCACTAGAGGACAGGAAATTCTTCAGATATATCTTGAATTGCTGGTGGATACTATCCCTGAAATAGAAGAAGACAGCAGGAAAGAAACAGTGCATCTCCTGATGCTGCTGCTTGCTCCTACATTGGATGAACAGCCATCTTGACGTCACCTTTCTGGTGCTGGTCTAACTGCTTCATTTTGCTAGGGAGCTCCAGTGGGAGGGCACATCCTCAGTTACCTGATTGAGAAATCCCGAGTTGTCCATCAAAACCACGGAGAGAGGAATTTCCACATCTTCTACCAATTGTTAGAGGGTGGAGAGAAGGATCTTCTCTGCTGGCTTGGGCTGGAGCGCAACCCTCAGAAATATGCTTATCTCATCCAGGTCAGTGAGAATTTGGCTATCTCTCTTTTATGTCTGGAATTGTAGGGATCTTTTATTACCATAGAAACAGAAGATGGCTGCAAGCCCATGCTATTCACAACACTCTGCCATTTGGTGGTAATTGCTATCCAAGTGCCATGTTTCAAGTAATTGTTGCTGAAAGAGCTGATCAAATGAGTTGGTTTCAGGTTTAGGAGTTCAGTAACCTTTCTAGACAGCTGCAGACTGCTTCTATACAAGCTGAGGAAATGAAGTATTATGGCCAGGCTGCGTTTGTTGTTGATTCACCAATGAAATTTAGTAATTCTTTCTTCTAGGGTCGATGTGCCAAAGTGTTTTCTATTAATGACAAGAACGACTGGAAAATAGTCCGCAAAGCCTTTTCTATCATTGACTTCACTGAAAAAGATTTGGAGGTATGGAAGTCAAAAGTCCATCCAAGTGATGGAAGATGTCTTGTTTGGGTGATGTGTCTAAGGACTGAGATGTGTTTATGAGCATGTGCAGAGAACCAGCACTGCTCCATGGAGATGTAGGAACTTGTTTTCTAACAGTATATCTCCCATTATTAGCATCTCTTTGGAATAGTTGCTAGTGTCCTGCACCTTGGGAACATTCAGTTTGAAGAGGATAGCAATGGACATGCCATCATTCGCAATGGCACTCAGATCAAGTGGATTTCAAAGGTATCTCCCACCTCCTAGACAGTATCAGCAAAACAAATAGTATAAAGAAAGCCTTAACTTTGTTTCTTTCTTTGGGTCTGTTCACCAAAGTGGAATGATAGCAAGAACTGGGCGTTTGTATAGCTATAAACAATTTCAAACTGTAGGAGATGTGCCCTAATGATCATACATACAGTACTGTTTCAGCAGTCTCCTGCTGTCCATACTGAGAGCAGTGTTTGTTTCTCTCCAGCTCCTGGGTGTCCACTTGTCCATTCTGCAGGAATCCCTCACCCATCGGAAGATTGAAGCCCGCTCTGAAGAGGTACTGAGCAGCTGGAACCAGTGCAGAGACAGATGAGGAGTTGTGCTCACAATGGTGTTTCAACTGAAACAGATTAATTTGGCTGTCCTTCTCCTCATCTATATTGCCTTGCTGTTCTAGCCTGAGACTTTAATAGGGTGACTCTTTTAGTTTTGAATATTCTGGCTGAATGAACTGGTAACTACTAGAAAGCTGGGAACAGGGACTTGCAAGCAGCTGTGTGTTTGAGCCAAACAATTTCCATTTGTTTAGTTCCTGGAGTGCTTCTTGGGAAACCAGACAGCATAAATAGAGAATAGCACTGTATAAACTATTCTTTGAACTTGAGTTTGTACTAAGTTTAATAAAATAAAACTAAAAGAAGTGAGGAAAGGCACTCCCAGTTCTACGATGTTTAGTACTTTCCAAAATGTAGTATCACAGTCCTGCTGACATGGAGATGCAACAGACTGAAATAATAACAGTAAACAAAGCTGTAGGTAGAGTTGCTGGTTCTCCGTGCCAGAAGTATGAACTAGTTTTGCAGAAGTTTGCTGTGATGAGGTATGTTCTTTATTGCATCTGGTGTATCTTTACTTCTAGGTCTTAAGCCCGTTGAATGTTGATCTGGCATTCTATGCTCGGGATGCTGTAGCAAAGGCAATTTATGGACGGACTTTCACCTGGCTGGTCAACAAAATTAATGGCTCCTTAGCCAACAAGGTTGGTTCCTTGTCTGGTGTCCTCCTAGAATTTTGGAGCTCCTCCAGTTAAGGCCCAACAGCACACGTGAGCAAATACCATGCACACTCAGTAATGTAGGGTCATCCCACAGCTCTGAGTTGAAAAACTTTAAAGCTAGGTAAGAAGTGTGGAAGGTGGTCTGTTAAATATTTCTTGTACTGAGTTTCCTGCTTCATTGTGTCCACTCATGGTGGTGATGGGTTTGTGGTTGGATTTAATGACCTTACAGGTCATTTCCAACCTTAATGATGCTGTGATTTACTCCTTTGGCATCTCAAAGTAGAAGTTTAGAAGAAGTTTAAAGAAGAAAAAAGCAGCACAAAACTGTGCAGGGAAGAAGCTTTAGCTGCAGCAATAGATACAAGTTGTGTCTTTAACAGGATTCAACTCGTAAGACTGTCATTGGCCTGCTGGATATCTATGGCTTTGAAGTGCTGGACACAAACAGGTAACAGCAGTTTCTGAGAGTGGGGGGCAATCTGTCCTTGTGGCTGTGGGAGTGTGTGCTGAACCCTACAGGACTTTTTGACCATAGTCTTGTCCCAGCAAAACAAGAAAAGTGGCTGCAAATGCACTGGGTTAGCTCAGTAAGTAAATAAAAACCTTGTTGCTTTTTAATAAAAATCTTGAGGTTTAATCTGCAGAGAACTGGACTGTTTGGCTGGAGAACAGTAGGTGGCGGTGGGAAAAGTAGAACTGTGTCCATGAAGTAATTAAAAAATATTTCTCATTTAACAACTCTGAAGCTTTGAGCAGTTCTGTATTAATTACTGCAATGAGAAACTCCAGCAACTGTTGATTGAGATGACCTTAAAGGCAGAGCAGGAGGAGTACGAAATGGAAGGAATAGAGGTAATTCATTATTCTCCACCTCTTTGTCTCCTTTGAACAGCCACTGCATGGATTGCTTTTGATCATTAATGAAGAAGGCATCTTGTCTGTCTCAACTGCAGTGTTTCCTTGTGCCCATGGAGAAAGCTATACTTTGAGTATATGCATGGTCTCATCTTAAATAATTCTCATCTAAGCTTATTCTGCTTCAGTATACCTTGCATTCTTTCTACCAAGGAGATGATTCCCAAATTTGTAGAGTTCATTTTCGCATTGCTCCTGTGAGAGGTATAAGATAGCCAAGGATCTCTTTCTGTAACCCTTTTGAAATTTAATTTGGCCTAGTCTTAATTCACATCTCTGGAAGGGGAAGAACATTCCCCAATCTCTTCTTTATCCTCTTATTTCCAGTGGGAACCAATTCCGTATTTTAACAACAAGATCATCTGTGACTTGGTTGAGCAGAAACATAAAGGAATAATTTCCATTCTGGTTTGTACTACTTAAATTATCATGCTTGCCTGTGCTCTGTTGTAGTGGTTCATAATCAGTTCTAATTATGTGGTGGTTCTGTGTTATTCAGGATCTAAACAAATAGACCTTGTAAACAAAGACTGATTCATCCAGATAAAAAATCCTGTAAGTCTGTCTGGATTTTGGGTCTAGTTACATCATCTTTTTGTTTAAATGGGCTATAAACAATAAAGGATGAGTCAGGGCATTGCCGAATCTGGAAGAAAATGGCAGATCTGATTTATCTTGATTTATTGTGTTAGTTCTACTGAAATCAGATAAACAGAATTCCATGTTTAACCAGCAAACTGCTTACATTGGGCAGACCTTGGTAATTGTGGCCAAACTCTCTAGTTTTGCTGAACAATGTGGTGCTAAATGTTACTGAGGAGGGAATGATCTGTTCAGAGCATCCTTCTATCTGGTGTCTGCTCTTTTAGGATGAAGAGTGCTTACGACCTGGTGAAGCAACTGACTTGAGCTTCTTGGAAAAGCTGGAAGAGAAAGTAGGAGACCATGCCCACTTCGTGACGTATGCATTTATGCTTTGTATCCTACCACAAAGGAAAATTTCCCATCTCTTACCCATAACAGAGCAGAAGTTGGACTTGAAATTCTTAGGGTTCTCTTCCAACTCAGGATGTTCTGTGGTACTATGAGTACTGGGGGAGGAAAAAGTTTTGCTCTGTACCAGAGAAAATCAAGCAGCCTGTCTGTTGTCTACCACTGTAATGCTCCAATGTCTGGTGGTATTAAGTAGGTTGTACTGTGGAGTCCTGCTTTGTACTTGTATGTATCTTGCAAAAAGGAAAAAAAAAAAAAAAAAGAAAGAAAGAAAAGGGGTTGACTTTGAGACTATTGGATTGTTTTGTCCCCTATTGACCAGGGGAAGATGTAGGTATTGTGAAGAGGAGCCTAAGACCCCAAAGCTGTATGGTGGATGTAGATAATTTTTCAAGAGTCCGTCTGGATACGTGTGTGAGCTTTAGATCTGAAGAGGAAAGAAAGATACCTTTGTCTGCATCCCCCAAATGATGAGTACTTTCAGTCAGGACTCAGTTTATGTTATTTGCAGATCCTGTTTTGCTGGCTAACGCGTTGATGCGAGGCTGTTCTGGCAGTTCCCAGCAGAGCCCTACTGAAAGGCTTCTGCTCGTCATCAGTTCAGAGTCATGCTGCTGAATTGTCACTTTCTATGTTTCTGATCATCAAAGCTGAGTGGAAAATCTGTAGCCAACTTCCTCATCACTGCAGTGTGCCTTAAAACTGCTCTGTGTGATTAGAAGTGTTAAATAGAAACATTAGCGCTACTTAAATAGGAGCTGTACTTGGCAGTGCTCTTGGAACAAAACTTTTGATGTACTAATGTGCTGTTGTGACACAGCTCAGTGCTGTTAGTGACTGCTTGCAAAGCTGGGATTTATACTGCAAAGTTGTTATTTTTCTTCCCAGTCCTTACTTTCTAATATTTCCTGCTATTCTTTACAACTGTGATTCCTCCTTATTTCTATTCTTGTCCCCAGGGCACAGTTTCTCAAATGATGCTTTTCCTCTGGTTTTGGTTTGAAGTTGACGAAAGTGGTGGTGATCTTAGTATGGAGGCTATGAGAATGTATTTAAATGAATGTCATAGGGAGAAGCCATATTCCAGGCAGAGTGATCGTTGCCAAATGGCAATGGATGCTTTGCAGATGTTTTGAGGAGTTTGTGGTCAATGACTCCGATTCTCCAGCACTAAATTTGCTGTGAGCTGTTCAGAATGGAGAGGCAGTTCTTCTGATTATGGGTCGTAACTGTATAATCAGAGCCACACTGATAGGAGCAGACACTCAGTACGCTTCCAGCTGTCACACAGCTGCTTTTTGCACAGGTGTCTTTTTACAGGCTGAAGAAATCTGCTGTTTTCTCTTGGGATTTTTTGCTTTTTCTTTTTTTTAAATCTCCCTGTAGTCGCAAGCTTGCAGATCAGAAAACACGAAAATCCATTGACTGGGTGGATTTCCGCCTCCTTCACTACGCAGGGGAAGTCACATACTGTGCAGTTGGTGAGTGTGACCGAGGAGCTGTTCTGATGTTACTTGCACACTTATGCCAATGTGGCAGATGGAACGTGGGCACTGACTCCACACGAGGGTGCTATCCACACGGTGTGCTGGGCCCTTGGGGTGGCACCCAGCTGCTTCCCAGTGAAGCCAGTGCTTGCCCACCTGTGCTAGAGCCTTCTAATAGAACAAAGCCTTTTTTCTCTTCAGGATTTCTGGAAAAGAACAATGATCTCCTGTACAGAAACCTGAAAGAGGTAAGAGCAATAAAAGAGGATGCTCTTCCCCAAGCATCTTGCTAGAAGAGATGTTTTGCTGAAGCTGTATTTAATCTCAGCAGCAATCAGGAACATGTGTTTCTCTTTAGCATTTGGCATTCCTCTGAAACCTGTCTTTATAAAAGAGCACTGTCCTCCATTGAAATTGAGACCAGTGCAAAGGCTTTTATTGGGCAGATACAGCAGCTTCATGCTGGAGCCATAGGTGGCCTGGTGACCTGAACTTGGGAAATCAGGCTGCTTCTGGTCTTAAACTTTGTACATCAAACTTCAGTGCAGAGCTGGCTGTCCTTCTAGCAGATCCCTGATTTCTGGCTCCGGAGCTGTGCATGTGAAGGAGTCTCTTCTAGGTTTAGCTTCTAGCACAGGAGGCTGTTGCTTGAATCTGTGCTGTGCGTTCTTATGGCACCCTAGGAAGGCATGTATGCTAAATATAACAGTTTCTCACTGATTGTGTTTCAGGTGCTGTGCAACTCTAAAAATGGAATCATTAGAGAGTGCTTTCTACTGTCAGAACTGGACAGCAGGAGGAGGCCAGAGACTGTGAGTGTAATGTTCAGTCTAAACTTTGAACAGTGGTTTTACTTCCCGAGTCTGCATTTCCCTGCATTGCTCCTGAATTCAGTGCATTTGTTTTGTTTTTGAGGATTTTTTTTTTTAGCTTTCTTGTAGGTGAACAGAGATGATGCTGAGGCAGCAGCAAGCAATGTGGCATAGCCTGCTGTTGTTATTAATGCATCATTCTAAAATGAGCTCTGAGCACAGCATCCAGCAGCCTCCGGTTTCTGAAGGGCTACCTTGCGTGTCCAGATGTATGGCAGAGACTCAAATTCTCCAGCTAAGCACTCTGTCCAGTTAGCTCATGATTAACTATGTTTCTAAATTGTGCTAATGCGTATGTCAGCCTTTCTCTTGGCTTTAAGAGGAGCGCAGTGAATGAGTTGACTTCAATCCCGCAGTGCTTGAGTTTCAAAGCTGAGAAGTCTTTCTCTCAATGTCATCTTAGGTTGCAACCCAGTTCAAAAACAGCCTGATGAGTCTGATAGAAATCCTGATGTCCAAGGAGCCTTCTTATATCCGATGCATTAAACCAAATGAGAACAAGGAACCAGGTAAGGCGTTAGGCTTAGTGCACTGTTGAAGTAACGGAGTGAGGAGGTGCAGGGTAATGGTGGGCTTGATTTCTTCCATATATCTCCCAATAGATGGATATGTGAGTGAGCTTTCACATATAGTATTTATCAGTGGATGCGTGTTTACTGCAGGGAAGTTTGATGATTGCCTGATCCGACATCAGGTAAAATACCTGGGGCTGATGGAGCACCTGCGTGTGAGACGGGCTGGCTTTGCGTATCGGCGCAAGTATGAGCACTTCTTGCAAAGGTGAGCAGAGCTGTTCTCCTGTACAGCCAGAATCTGCCTTCCCATGGGGCTTCAGATCAAGATTTATTTAAACGTCTCGTCCTAGTTCTAAGGTGCAGAGGCACTGGGCTTTTCCTCTGCACCAAACATAATGTTCGTAGGTGGTTTTGATCTGTACCCGTGTTGATCTGCTTTGAATGAAGAATAGGAACTGGTGGCTGCTCAGGGAGAAATGCCCCAACATCAATTCACTTACAGTGATGTCCTGATGATCTTTCAGGTATAAATCCCTGTGTCCTGCTACCTGGCCACACTGGCACGGGCCTGCAGCCGAAGGTGTGGAGAGGCTTATCAAGCACATAGGTTATAAGCCTGAGGAATACAAATTGGGAAGGTAAATTTCTTTCTCTAGTTCTTATCTCTGTTAGTTGGCTGCACAGTGCTTGCCATTCTGATTGTTCTGTCTGTGACCACGAGCCCAGGGAGCTGCAAGATGTGGCAGTGTGAAGCAGGTCCCTTGAGTTGGTTTTTGCCTGGCCGTGTGAATTGGGCAGAGTTACCTGGGTCTGCAAGCCTGAGGGTTTCTTCTTAATGACCTTAAAACAGGGCAAAGTAAACTCACCCTGAAGGTATGGGGCAAGGAGTCCCAGAGGTGTGCGTCACCACTTGCTTTTCACACTTTTGTATTTCTCTGGGGCTTGAATCCAGCCTCATTTTTTCTTCCTCTGGGTTAGGAGGAATGGGTTCCTCTGGCTCAGCACCAGACCTGCTAGTCCAAGACAATGCAGGCTCACTGTGAATAACCTGTTCCTGGTCTCTTTTTTTCAGAACCAAAATATTCATTCGTTTCCCAAAGACTCTGTTTGCTACTGAAGATGCGTTTGAAATAAGAAAGCACCTGTTAGGTATGGTTCCAGTTCTCTTTATCATACAGACAGAAAGCAGAGGCTGAGTGGGCAGTGTTTGTGGGATCCAGATGCACAGAGATGAGAGCTGAGACTCGTCCTGAGTGTTACCTGATTGTAGCTGCTTAAATCTCTGTGCTGAAGGACGTTCTGTGCAGGCTACCTTTGTTCCTGCTTTGTTAGTCCTTTGTACCTGGTTGTGCAGGAATTCCTGTGTCTGATCATTGAGATCAGGAGCTGTGCCTTCAATCTCAGGGATCTTGTTAGGTATAAGCATATCTCTGCTTCTTTGTCAGTTTCAAGACTACAAGCCAAATATAAAGGACGCCTTGGGAAGAGAGACTACCAGAAGAAGAGAAAAGCAGGTATGGGCTCCTGGAATCAAGGGTTCTCTTCTCAGGGCTGTTTTCTGGTAGAAGTTGTAGCCTTGAGAAGTCATGAATCTATTTTCTTGTGGGTAGAAATTTTTGCTTCTGTGGGTTCTGTTGGTGTTAGGTTCACTAATGGCCTCAGGTTGCTCCAGGAGAAGTTCAGATTGCATATTAGGAACAATTTCTTCTCCCAAAGAGCAGTCAGGCACTGGCTGCCAGGGTTGTGGAGGGGTCATTGTCCCTAGAGGTGTTCAGGAAATGTGGAGCTGTGGCATTGAGGTATATGGTTAATAGGCATGGGGTGGGGTTGGGCTTGGGGATCTTGGAGGTCTCCTCCAACCTTAATATTCTACAGTTCTGTAAAGATCAGCTGAAGGGAAGAGTCAAGTATAATTCCTGCCCCATGAATTTGGAGGACAGCATGGCACAGGATCTCTGGTACTAATGCATGACTCTTGCAGCTATCAAGCTGGAGGCTTGTTGGCGAGGAGTGCTGGCACGGAAGGAGGCCAAGAGGAGGACCTGGGCTGTTGAGATCATCAGGAAGTAACTATCCCCATGGGGAGGGCTGCAGGTGGTGGGTCACAGTGTGATTGTGGCTCCTGGGCAGGGAAACCAAGGCACCTTCATGCTTGTTGCTAAACTGTCCCTATTATTAGCCCATTATGTGTCTCTTGTGATGACTGCCTTGCACTTCCATTGATTTGAGTGTAATGTGGAAGTCCTGATTTGGATATCTTCTGTAGATTCATAAAGGGTTTCATCAATCGGAAGAAACCTCTGTGCCCAGAGAACATTGAATTTGTGCGGCTTGTGCAGTACAAATATCTCATGAAGCTTAGAGATCACATCCCCAGAAACGTCTTGGACAAGAGCTGGCTCCAACCTCCTTCCATCCTGGAAGAGGTGAGGTTTGCTGCAGGTCTCTCTTGTGCGCTGACCTCAGGTTGTGAAGCTGCTCTGACAACTGCATTTCCTTTTTGATCTTTTTATTGCTTTTTTTTTTTTGTAATGTAGATATCTGAGATGCTGCAGAAAATGTGTATTAGGAACCTAGTACGGAAATACTGCCGAGGTGTCACTCCTGAGAGGAAAGTGCAGGTAACTAATGCGTGGGATGCAAACGTGCAAGTTGGAAGTTGCTGCACACACGTGATGTGTGTAAATTGCTCCCCAGTGCAAGCTGTTCTTTCTGACTGCCACCTCTTCTTCTGCTGAGCAAATGCTTCTGAGCCTGGCATTGTAACATACAGGGCAGTTCTACAGATGCGTAGATCTTAATCTTGTGATGTTAAATCTGAACGTCATCTAACTGGAACAGATCCATAACAAGAGAGTCTTTAAGGCTGTTTAGTCCTTATTATGTCTTTACTTAGTATAATTTGGGAACAAATTAAGGAAGAAATGCAGTTTTCATTTGACCCAAGTTGCACGAGTGAGAGGACAATGCTATCCATAGCTTACACTACACTATATGCTATAACTGCTGCTGCTCGTGGAGAAACTGAGAGGGTAGAGGGTGTTCCTTCTCTTAACAGTTACAGCAAAAAGCTGTCACAAGTGCCATTTTCAGAGGAAAGAAGGAGGGCTACCAGCAGAGCATAAACCTGCCCTTTGCGGACACGCGGCTGAGTGAGTACATGTGCTGGGACCCCACCATTCCAATTCCTTTGTCCTGTTGTGTTTGGTGGCTGCTGGCAATCAGTGCCCCAGGCCTTGCATCAGGCTGTGATGTACCTGAAATCCCTTTTTAAGACAAACCTAGGCAAAAAAGGCTGGGACTGATGGGGATGTGTGTGAATGTGCTGAATGGAGCAGAGCTGGTTGCTGCAACGCGGTGTGGGTATCCAGCCCCAAGGTCTGGAGCTGCTGGGGGAGGAGATGTGAGCCTGGGGGATCTGTTCTGTTGGTGCAAAACCATGCTGAGGGCAAAACATCACTGAAATAGAGTTAGGAGTGGTTTCTAAACCATCAGTTTTAAAAGAGTGATCTAATGGGACAAGAATTAATGGGATTGATGCAATGAATGCAGCTGTTTGGTGTTCCCAAGACTGGTGGATCAGCAGTCTGCCACCCACATTCATGTCTTTCTGGTTTGATCCACAGAAGAGACCGATATAAACCCCAAAGTGCTGCAGCTCATCCAGGGCGAGAAGGTGAAGGTAAGGAAAGAAAGCTGGAGCTCAGCAGCTGTGTTCACATCCCAAGCCCTGCAGCTCCACGTAATCCCACAGAGGGAGGTGCTGATCCCAGCTCCTTATTCACAGTATGCAACCCCCGTGGTGAAATATGACAGGAATGGCTTCAAAGCACGGGATCGCCTGCTGGTTCTGACCCAGTCCTCAGCATATGTGGTGGAAATGGCCAAGATCAAGCAGAAAATAGACTATGCCACTTTGAAAGGTAACAGTGCAAATCCAAGTGGGGCTGCTTCTGATGCTTGATCTGTCCAAGGCACTGGAAAAAGGATTCTTGAAGCAATGCTCTCTCTGAGAACGCTTTTTTGCTGCAGAATGGCCAGAACAGCTGTGTGTCTGTGTGCTGTTTCTTCTGCAGGTATTTCTACCAGTAATCTGGGTGATGGGATCGTGGTCATCCATGTTCCTGAGGACAACAAACAAAAGGTAGGAAGATGAAATGTCACTGATAATTTGTGGTTAGAAACGTCTTGTGGCTGATGCTTCTAATATTTCATTTAAAATACTGAGATGTGATTATCAGGGTTTATTAATTCACGGGTATGTCTACTTTCGAATTCTTGTTGCTTTACCATGAAAGGATTCTCTTCTCTTTTCAGAGCTACAGTTGCTACAAATCCTAAATAGATGTTTAACTAATCAGATTTGGAGGTGGCCATTGCTCTGCAGCCAGGACTGCAGAAAGGAGTTCCTCTGAACACACAACTGCTGGCTGGGTTACGTGTGGGGTGCATTGCCCACTGACCTTGTGCCCCTCTTTTCCCTTTCAGGGAGATGTGATACTTCAGTGTGAACACGTCTTTGAGACGGTCACTAAGCTCTGCATGCTGGCCAACAAGCAGAACCTTGTTAAAGTTGTGAAGGGAAGGTAAGGAAGGCAGTTAGCATGACCTGCTATGTTTGTTTTCTGCTGCTGTGACCTGGGCCTGAGGCTGTGGGCTCAGTATCCTCCCAGCAGATCCCATTAGTGCTGGCTCTGTCTGAGGACAGCCTGCAGGGCTGAGCTGGGGGTCACTTTGGGATAAATGCTTCTCCCTGAACTCAGAAGGCCTCCAATTGTGATGGCTGAGTGCAGGAGCTTCCTCGGTCACACCAGCTAAAAGCAGGTGGATGCGGTCCATCTCTCAGATCTATACAGAAATTGGAACTGGCGTATGAAACCTGTACTTCTGTTCCAGCTTTTCTCTCTGGCCTTTGCGTTTCAATTGTAATTGGATTCTTTCTGTTCAGTGGTCTTCTCCAGGTCAGATCTGCTTATCTTCTAATGCTTAATTGCTCCAGGAAAATTCAGGTGCCCAGACCAGGCAGGCATGCTCCATTCATCAAACCCTCTTGGGCTGTATGGTATAATGCAATTGTTTAGGAAATTTACCTAAGCTGAAGGGCTCTGATCTTCTAATCTAACGAGATTTGCTAAGGGAACAGAAATAAAGTGGGCTTAGAGTAAAGCCTATTGCAAGGAAAGCATTGCAGAAGTAATTGTCTGTATTTGCAGCCTTCGGTTTCGCATTGGCTCTGGGAAGGAAGGGACAATGGTGTTCACTGTTGGGCCGGAGCCTCATGTCTTTAAAGCCAAAGATGGACAGCTTACAGTGGTAAGGCCTCATCAGGGCACTGAGAGCATGGTTTTGGCTTTTCCCTCTGATGCTCAACCCTTCTGAGAAAGACAGTTAAGTCCTAGAAAGGACCTCTGGAAGAGAGTTGTCTTTGTGAAACAGTTAAATAGGAATCTCAAGGACACACAATTTGTATTTAACTTACTGATTCCTTTCTCTCATTCCAGGTGTCAAACCAGGCAAAGTCTTGATGAGAAGCAGTTCCAGTTTCTGGTCACCAGGAATGGAAAGGAGTCTGCAGGCTGAGACCAGCACCTGCAGTACCCCTGCAATCTTTGATGCCATAGGGTTGCTGTGACTTGAGAGTTTGCTTGCATCTTTTAGGTACCTTTTTTTTTATAGCTTAAAACTACTGAGTTGTATCTAAATAAATTCATCACCTTGCTGTAATGTTCCAGGATGCATAGATTCTTGTTACATGCTGTCACAGGGTAACGTTTAGGTAGTTGCACAAGTAAAATGTCAATCTGTGCAACTAATAACCTGTAGCAGAGCTCTGAAGGAAGGATTCAAAAGGAAAAGACTTCTCTAGGCTGTGTTTTGAGTCACTGTACTAACCAGGAGAAACTATATGAAATGCAGGTGAGTAGAGTTCAGTCTCTCAAGCAGCATGCAGAGGTATGATTTTAAATGTAGCAGTGAGGTTGGTGTATCATCTGGAAATCCCAGGAAGATGCTTCCTTGTCTCCAGGCATGGGGGAAGGAAGACATCTTAAAGTAGTACTGTCCTTGCTTTTCCCTGCAAAACAACTATGTAGTGCAGTAAGACTCCAGAAGTGGTGATGAATGGGACAGGTGACCACACTTTTTTAAGAGGGGACATGCTGATTTGGTATAATTTGGTTCAGAGGAAACCTTCAGCAGCAAGAGACTGAAGCTTTGTCTCCATTCAAGGAGCTGAGATATTGCTTGCTCCTTAAGAGTGCAGCTCCTTCAAGCTGCATATTTTGGCAGCTATGAAGAGGTAGAATACAAGAATTCCCTTTGCTCTCTCTGGTGCCTCATGTTGAGGCCAACCTATGTAGCTCCTCCTTGACTGAGGCTACAGCCTGCATGAGAGCCAGATCACTGGTGCCTTGGCTGTGAGTGGTTCCAGGAGGTAAAGCTAACAGCTAGGGGAAGATGTGTAGCATTTCTTACTGAAAGTTCTTTCTAGCTCCAGGGACCATGAGGACAGTGTGCTAGCTACTGAACTTCAAGCAAGTAATAAATCAACTCATGTAAATATGAAATATCTTCTAATTTATTTCATGTTATGCTTAAAAAACAAAAAACAAAACAGAACAAAAAAACAATGAAACATTGCAAACAACAACCATACACTGAAATCCATCTTAAGTTTTTTTTGTGTGCATAAAATAGGAGGGAATGATTGTACAGAACATGAAACAAAACAACTCCATTAAGACTAAAAGGTAAGACTGGAGCTTGGAGACTTCCACAAGGGCTTTGAACAGGTGATGTCCTGCAGCAGGAGGAGCTCAGTGTGGGCTCTACAATCTGCCTTGTCTGAGTACAGGAGTGGCTGCTTTGCAGGTGTAAATGCATTCCCAGCTTAGCCCTAAGCCAGGGGCTGGTGTTATGGGACTGTTTGGCCCTAACTGCATTACAAGCTACTGATTTTTAGGTAAGCTTTTCTGCATCACTCCAATGGAGGGGGGGGAATAGCCTGCAGGCATAAGATTTCAGTTGACTCTGTTCTGCTGTCAGTATTGGTGGCTGTTGCTGGGTGCTGGAAGGCAGCATGCATGAATCAAAGCAGGCAGGTCAGCACAGTTAACATCGTGCAGCACTAGCTAATCTAAAGAACTGCTTGGGGCCAGGGTAGCTGCCCTGTACCCCATCTCCCTCTGAAAGCTCTATTGGCAAAACCATTTAAAGTAAAAGGCTCAGGAGCTGAGAGCATTTGTGCAATGGCATTAAGTGGCTGTGGGAGCTGTTTTTGTTTTATTGAGAGACTTAATGAACAAGGGCAAGCAGCCAGTAGTTAAGGGATGTTCTAACACAGGACAGCGGTACATCTTTGTTACACAACTGCAGCAATTAGAGTTAGGAGTGTGTTACAGATCAGAAACTTGTAAACAGCTCAGTTGTGTCAAAGTACACAGTGCCAAAGAGAGCACACGCCCCAGCTTATCCCATAAGGCAAGAAGGGAGAGGCAGTGTGTCCTGCACACCAACAGCCTAAACTATGGACTTGTATGAACTCAAAGCGTGTTGCACTGGTGACAGACATATTAAGTACAGCTTAGAAGAAAAGCCAAAGCTGAAGCTGCTGAATTGCTCCATTCTTATTTATCAGTCAGGAGCTGAAGAAAGAGTAGAGGACACAAGGATAACGACCACTCTGCCACAGCCCCTGGCTGTCTGAAACTTAAAGTCTTTGGTTATGAGGAAGACGACTTCAGCCTAACTCTGAAAGCTACTTGTCCATGCTGCTCCCAAACTGGTTACTGCTTTATTTTACATCCCAAATAGCTTAGCTGCAGAGGCTGCTACTGAAATAAATCAGTAACACAGCTGGTGATGTTGACTATGCCTTTGGTTTTTAAAATGCCAATATGCCACAATCAGTGCTGAGCCAGGACTAGGAATCCTTACAGCAGGGAGCTTGCAGAAGCAAAGGACCTCACTGAGTGATGCAGAGCTGCCACTGTGGGACACCCAGCCATTATGTACTCCAGGTAAGAATCAAGAAGGTCTGAAATGGCCAAAGTACTCTGGGGTCTGTCACAGTGGCACCCTGACTAAAGTTTAAGGCTTCCTACTGCTGGTTTCTCTCTCTCAAGCTTTTTTACATTAACCATTACAGCTGCAGCTCTTCTCATTAAGCCTTAGCATTCAATCCTAGTGAGTAATACACTCTCTTCCACCACTCTGATACTTGACTCTGCACTAGGCAACAAGAGACTAGGAGGTAGATAAAAACATCCACTTATTACTACTCTCAGAAAAAAACAGACACTACAGCATTCTCTGCACAACATTTCAGCTTCATCCTTTCATACACAGCTGCCATTTCTGCTGAGAGACTTGGAAAATGCTCAGGATAAAGGCAAACAGGGATTAACTCTTCTGGGCTGCTGCCTTCAGCTCTACACCAGCACTCTGCACTGCCCTTGCTCAAAGCCTACATGGCCTGGCACTGTGTGCCAAACCTGTTATGAATTTTAACCTGTGGTAAAGAATGAACAGCTTCCTGATGGGTGATCTGAGGGAAATAAACTTCCCAATAACAATGTGGGGTTGAGCTTTGACTGATAGCAATACCACCCTAAGGGAAAGCCACCAGGCACAGTTAGCTCCTGCTCCTCCTCTTGGAGGAATTTCAACATCTTCCATCCTTGAATCATACCAAAAAAGTGGGGATGGGCCTCTCCACAACTCAGTTCTGAGAAGCTCCACTGAACCATGGGAGGAGGGCCTGAGAGCAGTGGGAAGCTACAGCCACTTGCAGTCTTGCAGCACTGGGTTCCCTCTGCCTCAAGCTTGGTGCTTCTCCTGCTATCACCTGTCCTGCCAGCAGTCACACTGAGGCACTCCTGAACTACTCCCCCCCCCACTGCCTTCTGACCTAGAAGAAAGGGAGCCCTGCAGCAGCTTTACTGTGCTTCTGTCATGCTGCGATGCCTGGGAGACTGGGTCAGTGAGAGCCAGGAGGGCAGGTATGTGGCTGCCTGACTTCTGTTGTTTTGTTTGTTTTTTAAAGTGCAGGATAATTACTAAAGCCAAAAGAAGCCAGTCTTCTTCCTCACTAACCACAAAATAGCAAAGACAAGAGGGCTACAAACTCAGGGCATTTCACCAGATGTTCAGAGGGCTTTTTACATACCTACCATACACCCAGTAACCTTATTTATTCTCATCCTAGAACTACCTTATTTAAATACCCCAAATAACCTACTTTGTTACAAAACGTAATTTACAGACTCGTTGAACAAAGAGAAGCTGCCTGGTCCCCTGCTGCAGACAATCCATCAGGAGAAGGGCAGCACCTTCCAGACAGACCCTGCAGCTGTCACTCAGCTCACTGGTGCAGATGGGCTCTGTCATCCGGACGTTTAATGTGGATCCTTCGCACGCGTTCGATGCGCTCTCGCTCCTCATCTTCCTCCAGGTGATGGGAGCGGCCAGCTGCCCCTCCTGTGGCTTCCAGGAGCGCGTTGTCGGGTCCCCTGCCATCCTGGGACTCGTACAGCAGAATGTTCAGTGTTTCCTCATAAATGCGGGCTTCTGGGAACTCCACCTGCCCACCGAGAGAGAAGGCCACTCTTACCCACTGCAGACAACTCAATTTTCCTCCTGAAATTTCCCTGTTTTTAAAAATGTCTTAACTTTACTCCACCCATCTTAGCACAAACGTTTTGCTATCTGCCTTCAGCCTTTTAGTCCCAGCAGGCAGTTTTTTCAGAACTGGCCAAATGTCTCTACAGGGAGGTATGCCACTGCCTTTACACAGGAATGGACAACAAACTTGATTAAGCGCACGTTTGTCTAAAGATAAGAATTAGACTGAACTTGCATTATGTAATATCATAATTGCCCTGTGTTAAGCATGACATCCAATCAGTCCCTGTCCCAGCAAACCCACAGGATGAGCTCCACTACACTGCTCTCCCATTCTGAATGGCATTGATTATTCTATAGAGATGCTAGACAATGAAAAGCGTGTTCAGAATGGAACAGATGTCAGGGTGCCAGCCTGAAAGCAGTGGGGCCCCGCTGCTGTTTACTCGTACCTTTGTCTGTTTTTTCTCAGTAGCATAAACAATGGAAGTGCAACAGACTTCAGCAATCTTCCGTCCCTGCCCATAGAAAGACCAGCAGCAGATCTCGTCTCCAATCACATCTTTTATAAAGAGCACTCTCCCATTAAACCTCAAGGACAGCTTATCAAATAGCTCAATGTTTTTCAGCATGTTGTCGTCAGAGTTGCTGTGAGAGACAAAGAAGGCAGTGGTCACATCAGGGTAATTAAAATAGTAGTGCAGAGCAGAAGGATTCAGGCAGTGAGCATTTGCAGGCCCATAAGCCCAGCTTCCTTTCATTTACTGCACATCAACAGCACTGTGAGTAACACCCAGGCAAAATGGATGTCAAAGGCCATTTCATTCGCGTACAAAATCCTCACAGACAGATGAAACCCTTCCTAAATTCAAGCTTAGCACCAGCTGGATGGAGACAGTGTTTTGTCATGAAACTTAAATACAGACATAAGGGATGGCAGACAAGGTCCCAGACTTAATGATTTTACCACTTATTGACAACGCTATGGCAGGCTTTCTGTATTCAGCCAAAGTGCTGCAGCCCATGGGGAACGTAGGCCAGCAGTTGGCCAGGAGTCTCTACCAGCTGTACCTGGGTGTTAGAGGAACCCCCATCACAGAAATAGCACATGCTCAGCCTTCTGTGGATGACAGTAGACTCCCTCCTGACTCAAGTTTGAAATTAATTGGGAAAAAATTGAGCGCATGCCAGCTCCAATCTGTCACTGGTTCTGAGTGTAGAAAAAGCAAATATGTATCATGGAATTCAGTCTATGAACAACTTCAAAGAACTACAGGTTAAGTCATTTACCTGGTGTAGGAATATTTGTTGTTGCTTCTGTTGTATAGCAACTTCACTGCTGGCTGTAAAAAAAACAACATACACATCAGTTAGAGGACATGCAGTAAGCAATGGAATCTCAGCTCCAAGACCACACAGCAGAGGAGCTGCAATATGAAACGACACCATTAGGCTCAAACTCAGTGGGATTTTTGTTGTTGCTGCTGCAAAACTGTTGTGTACCAGCTGGTAATGGAGACACAATCCCTCCTGATCCCTTCTGGGACTAGATTGTAATTCATCCTCACCCACCACAGCCAGCAGGCAGAAACAGGAGTCACCAATTCACTTTAGCTAAAGAAACCATCTGTTGTTATTTATCAGAGCGGACAAACCAACGGAAGACCTAACAGCCCTGATGAGCTGCTCGATCAACCTGCTTCTATCTATGGCCTCTACTGTAATACCTTACGTGGAGACAGACATGGCCTGATCAACATCTGACTTTTAATTTAGAAGACACATTTAGCCTGCTGTAGATTTCCAGCTCAACTGTTAAACATCATTTCTTAAAGACATGGTCAAGATCCCAAGCACATCCCAGGACATCCCAGCATCCTCCCAAGCTACAGCAGTCTGGTCATTCTTACCTTGTTAGAAGTGGCTATAAGTTTTTGCTCTTCCTTGGAAGAAGTGATGACTGGTACCTTGCAGAATGGTTCATATGCATCTTTGTTCTGCTGAAACAAGAATCAAACAGCAGCTGAATGTAAACAGACCTTAAGGCACACTCATATGAGCTGGGAATGTCCTGCATATTCTGTGCCACAGCTGAAGAACCACAAGCTAAGTGTGCCACCTGCCTTTATGCTGCACCCCAGCTTTGGAAAGGCAGCAAGTGGACACCAGCAGTCCATCCTGCCGTGCGCACTGAAGCTCTGCCCACCTCAAGCAGCCTCCTCACCTCCACCCTTCGCAGCAGCCAGAGCAACCCAGCTCCTCGTTAGCTTCACAGCCTACCTGCAAGGCTGCCTGGCACTCGTCCACCAGCCCCTGGACCAGGTAGTACTTGGCTTCAGCCAAGAGCTCTTCAATCTCTCTGCGGCTCTCTGGGAGCGGCACAGCGCCGTCACGCAGATAGTTCAGGATTGTCCCAAAATGTTTCCCGCAGCGGTCAATCAGGATCCAGCCTAAGGGAAGGAGAAGACCACAGTAGAGCAAATGTGGCAAAAGACGTTGAGCCTGGCCTAGGCCTGCTGCTCCAGGCAGATTCCTGCCAAGGGAGCTCCAGCTCCGTGCTCCATTTGGCAATCAGAGCAGCAGAATGCTGTACTTGCACGGGGAACTCGCTGCCTCCTCCTGCATTTTTCAAGTGCATATGTGGGAGTAAGGTAGGAAGCTCACTTGTTTCTCACAGTTCCCAGTTATTGACAAATGATTAACTGTTACAGAGGAAGGAATTCTTATTCTCAAAGCAATCAGCTCTGTTCTTCCTCTACTTACAGAATCCCTGACTTGCACATACACGTGGCTGGGTCTTACGGATACATTTCTTACTTCAGCCAACCAAACTCAATCACCTTTAGGTTTCCACACCTGAACACAGTGAGACCCACTGTGATCCAGCATCTCCAATAGATGTGCAAAAAAGGTCAGAAAGAGAGCAAGCGCAGATGTTGGATGTGCTAATTCTGTTCCAGTCTCCATGTTCCCAAAGTTATTTGGTAGAACAAAATGCTTATTGGCACAGTGTCTGGAGCTGCTGAAATCCAATGATGCAACAGCACACAAGCAGAATGTAATGTATGGATGATGGGAATGAGGTAAAGGAAAGAAAACAGCCACAACAAAGCACTTTCCAGTTAGTTGTGATGGGAGGATCCCTGTCTCACCTCTTGCTGCCAGTCTGCTGCTGGACCCTGAGAAGCCTTACGCAATGTTGAGCCTCAAGTTTCCATAAATGAACAGCTGGCCACCCTGATGGGCTGCAGCTCAGGAATGCAGCGAGGAAACGCTTGTGGGGAAGGAGTCATATTTTGGACAAATAAGGAAAGTAGGTTAAAGCAGAGCCTGTACGTTCTGCATGAATGGAATTACTAGTAAAAATCTGAACATTTGGGGAAATTTGGAAAGCGAACACAGCCCTTTCATGCTGTTCTGAGGAAAAACTGAGACACTCTCCAGCAGTTTACTATGGGCTCTCCGTCTCCCTCATTACCCTGCTGTCTACACAATGTATGCTTGCAATTGTAATTTTACAGACTGTAATAACAAACTGGAAAGCTGAAGGCAGGATAACTAGAAGCAGAGAAAT
Organism: Phasianus colchicus; assembly: GCF_987193195.1. Lineage (NCBI taxonomy): Eukaryota > Metazoa > Chordata > Aves > Galliformes > Phasianidae > Phasianus > Phasianus colchicus. Next base: position 6,679,846 of record NC_143453.1, on the reverse strand, counting down.
GAAAGAACAAAAGACCGATCCAGGCTAATAAACGCAGTACATCTATCAAACCAGAGAAGAAAAAAGCCCATTTGTCAATGCAGAGCTCTCCCATTTTAAAGAGACAAGGGAACACAGGGCATGCTAATAAACAAGAACATCCATATTCCCAAAAATGCAGCCATTGACAAAGTGTTTACCGGAGTTCAGCACAACCTGAAGGGAAGTAACGAGCGGGTTGAGAGCAGAATTATGACCCCCAAACTTCTTTGTTATCATCTCTGCCACAAGCCCTTCTGTAGGCTGTAAAAATGTGCTGCAACTTTCTGCTTACAGATGGCAAAACCAAAGCAGAATTGCTCACTTTGAGACAGAGGAGGGGGGGGATGAGAAAATATTTTGAGCAGCATTGCAAAACAGAAGTGTCTGCTAAAGCAGCTTTCAAAAAACCCTTCTGTTTTAACCAAACAGCCAAAGCCACAGCCAAAAGGAGATGACTCACAGGAAGGTGACCCTGCTGCCACTCAGTTATGGCTGTGCAGGGCCTAAGAAGTGGGTTTTCAGCCTTTTAAAGCCATTTTTTAACTGCAGCATTACAAAAATGTGCTGCAATCCATGTAGTGGATTAGGTATACAGCGTTCATGAAATGCACGTACACACATTTGATCTTTAGGAAATTTATTTTCCTTTTTAACAAGACATCTTGGGGACAGCTTCCAACCACTAAACAAGGCTACATTTTCCAACCAAGCTCTGCCAGATGAAACAACAGCCTGACACTGATGCCTGATGCTTGACAGCCTTACAAACAGCCAGCCAAAGAAACACCCACCCTGATCAACCAGTTAACAGTGATGTGAAGAGAGGGAAAGTTCACACTGCAGAAAGGAAAACTGGAAACAGATGAAGGCACTTGGAAAACCCACAGCCTTCTACCCTCTTCTTGCCACAAAATAAAATATTTAAAATACGCTGACTTGCTCATGAACAAGTCCTAAGCTGAAAATAATCATCTGTCACTCCCCAGCAGAGAACTCATCTCTTCTCCTGGAGTCCAAGCAGCAGCTTGTTGTCATTGTTACGCTTTGAGAAAGAGCTCAGATGATGGCACTGGGGTCAGAAGAATGCATCCAAATGAAGAGAAAGACACGCAGTGTGAAACATTCCACAGATTGCAAAAAAAAAAAAAACAAAAAAACACCTCTATTCTTTCCAGTTTCTTTGCAAGTCTGGCTCCTTTTCCTGAGAAACTCTGTTTGGTGCCAGACTTTGGGTGCGACCAATTGACAGTATTTTGACCAACTTCAGATACAGAGAGCTTCCTCTGACAGCTCTAACACCATTGTCCCAGTTTCCAGCAACGTGCCAGCAAGAGGGAGATAAAGCAAAAGCTACTGCCATGGGAGTGTCTCAGTTACAATATACAGGAAGTATCACATTCCTATTAAAGCACAAATTAGCTAAATGGAACAGTCCCATGCAGACTCAGTGGAATTCACAGCAAAATAAGTATGGGATTTTACATCTTAAGCATGACATCTTGGCAGAGTAAACTCTGGATCTGGAGTACTATTGTCTGCTGCTCTCCAGGAGAAAGAACCTGCACCTACAGGGAGACAAACTCTGCACCTTGACCTGCAGCCCACAGATCAGTGCTAATGCCATACAGCAACTGAAAGCTGCAAAAGGCATGGTAAAACAACTGCAACAATGCAGCCTTTCACTTTCCCTCCAGCTTAAACAGAAGCACTTGTAGCTAACATAGGGATATTCCGATGATTAAGTTGTTGGGGTTTTTTTTATTTTACATTTTTTCTCCTTCCAATCCGATTTTTCCTAGTTCAAGAAAGCTTATTATGGGAGCCCTACTAAATCCATTACTTGTTCCACGTGGCCTCTAAATACAGGCTCTCCTAAAGCGCTAAAGTCCAATTCACCTAATGAAGCCATACATTTTTTCTGCTTTCAGCAGGTTCAAACAAAATTTCAAATAATTAGCCAGCCACAAGGAAGGTGTGTCAGAACTGTAGGTTCAGCAGCGTGGCAGCTATTGTTACAGAAAAGGTATCCACACTGATAAACACTGATATAGGCAAAGTGCCAGCATATAAATTGAAAGCCCCACTTTGAATTAAGCTCCGTGATGCTCCCACAAAATGAAAACACTGACATAAAACTACAGCAGCAGCTGCAAACAGTCATCACACAAACACATTTCAGCTTCGGTATTAGTTTGAATGTAAACATCTTTAAGCATCTCAGGATTAGAAAAAGCCAATGTATCTGGTAAGGAAGCAAAGTATTTGAATGCTGCTCCTGTAGAAGGCTGCAGTTTAACACACTGCACATTCTTGCTTTGCAGATATTTAATTTGAAGAGACCCTCCTCCTCACTCCTTTCTTTTGTTGTTTGTAATACCACAGCAAAGTTTCTAAAGAATTTACACTGTGGAGCCAACAACCTGTATTCCCACATGAAAATAAACTCAGACTTCCAAAATCATCTTTTTGCTCAAAAAAGCATCCCACTTCCAAGTTTTATATTTATATTTCAGATAAGGAAACAAGATGAGGAAACAGCCTTCTGAGCTTCCAAGTAAATACGCAAGTCCTGACTCATAGTTTCTCAACCACAATCCTCACAATTTTCCACATACTTAAGAGCTTTTGTGTTAGCATTTCAAAAGAAAAAGCCAGCCTGTGCTATCTGGGCCTGAGAGGAGCCCCTTTTGGTTCTCAGCACCCTTTTGGTGTTTAGCCAACTAGTCAAGCCACACGTATCCCTCATCCCACATCTTTCATCAACTGTCTAAGATGAACTTCAACACTAATCAGAAGGGCCCATCACTACACATTTCTCCCTCTTCTCCAACTTTTGGTCCAACCTCTCCCGACCAGTTGGAGCAGTAGGAGGGAAGCAAGGCGCACCCTTACCTTCACTGTCTGTCAGAACCTCCATTCTCCCACTGAACATGGCTTTGAGCATGGTGTCCTGCTTGGTCAGTGTCTGCATGGTGGTGTAGTACAGGGCCCCGCCGATGTTCAGCTTGACATACTTGGAGCTTGGGCTTGTTCCTTTGAAGGAGGTCGTGCGGGTGGCAGCTGCCGGCACTGCTGAGCTCACCACGCTTTCTCCCGACATCTCTTCCTGCAAGCAAGGAGTCACCAATCAGAGCCCTGTAAGGACCCAGCCTCAGCACCTCTTTGAAATGTTCCCAAACGCTTTGGGTGTTTAACGTTGCCTTTTTATCTGGAAGCGACAGACAGCAGCCAAAGGAAGCCAAGCAGCTCATCCAGGGAAGAGCTCCTCGGGTACTAAGCACTGTGGAAATCAAATCTTTCCCTCTGTCAGACAAAAGCTTCATCCGTTTCTTTCACAACTTTTAAAGCTTTATTTCATACATAACCTGGTGTGCAACTGGGGCCATTCCCAGCGCACAGATGAAGCACACCTCCAAAGGAAACAATGTTTCCTAGAGGCTTTCTGTCTCCTTAAAGCTCCCCACAGTGCTCCCATGTCTCCCAGCACACAGAACTGCTGCTCAGTATCCTGTCTGCCCCATAATGCTCAGCCCAAATTGACCCAGGGGAGCTAACGAGGCCTCGTGTCGTGTCAGAAAAAAGACAACATCACATCAAACTCTGTCTCCGCGTTGCAACGTGCTGAGACACGAAGCCTGCAGCCGCCTTATGTGGACAGCTCCAGGCCCGACACCTTTCAGCTGGCTGATTACCGCGCTAATTGATTCCAGCCCCGCTGCTATAAAAAGCAGAGCAATCCGCCAGCACCCGGGAAGCCGCGCTGGGCCCCGGGGCCGCCGTGACTTCTCTCACAGAGCGCCTTGATGTCCCGGCCCCAAAGCCCTGAGCCACCTCCGCCGCGCCGAAGCTCATCCCGGGGGCTCGGCCTCATCCCCGCCTTCTAGGAACCAGAGCGGAACCCCCGGGTCCTCCCGCTCCCTCCCAGCCCCGCCGCCTCCTCCTCACCATGAAGGGCGCGACGCAGCCCCACGGAGCGAACGTGCCGACCGCCGGGCGGGGAACTTCCGCCCTGCTCCGCCCACTTCCGGTCCGACGCGCGTCTACTTCCGGTGGGCGCTGGTGCGCTTCCTAAAGCGTTCCGATGCGCCCTCTCAGCTCTGTCAGGCGGGGCCGGGCCGCGAGAGGAGGGGAGGCCGGAGAGCGGCGAGGCCCCAGCGGGCGGAGCGGCGGGGAACGGAGCGGGTTGGGCTCGCTGAACCGCGGCACAACCGGAGCGGTGCGTGGGAAGGAGGGAGCGAGCGAGCGGGCGGGCGGAACAGTAAAGGAGCGGTGCAGGTTGCCGGCCGGAGCCGCAGCACGGACGGGGCTGCCGGGCTCGGCCTAACGGGCTGCCCGGGGCCCCGCTCGGCAGCGGCGGGCTCCGAGTCTCCGGATGTCGCTCCGGGCTGTGTGAGGCCGTTCCCTGCTTTAGGCTGGCCCCGGGCTCCGGGTGCCGCTGTCCGCGGGGCCGCATCGCCTCCGCCGCGTTCTTGGGGGTGTGCGGGGAGAGGTGAGTGGGGCAAATCGCCCAACAGCCGCCCTCAGCGCGGGGCGGAGCGGCTGGGCGGGCTCGTGCCTGCGGGCAGTGGGTGCCTCGCGCTTGGCTCGCCTCAGATGAGCTCAGGTTCGGGTGTTGGCAGAGGTGGCGGTGGTGGCTCTGTGCGTTTTGTCTGGTTCGGCAGCAAGAAATTGCCTTCCGAGGTTTCTTCATCCTTTTTATAATGGTCTGTAGGTCTGTTATTAGTTACGTTAATTTTCTTGCTTACAGAGAATGCATCGGGCTGGAAAGGAGAGCTGGAGCAAGAGGAGCACATCATAATGACTACAGAGCACTGATTGTTGTTCACTCGTTTACTTTGCTTTTAAAATCTGCATGCCTGCATTGGGGTGCAGACTTCACTCAGATGATGTCTGATGTATATATTCTATCCATGTAGATATCTGTGTTTTCCTATTGCAGACTCATTGCCAGGTAACTTGGCCTTTGCAAAGGCTGCATTTTGCCTCATTGGTTCTGTGCTGTTGAATACCCTCCCTCCCCCATTTAAAAGTCAGATGCGTGCAGGCCTAACAACTGAATCGCCTTTGTGTGTTTTCTTCTTTGCTCTTCCTTCCTCGTGTGCTCGCTGCAAGGATCGTTCCATTACATTCACCTCTTGGTCAGTCATAAAGATGTTCAGTGCCAGCCAGTCCTCCAAAGCCCAGTTCCTGGACAAAGCACGGCAGGCCCGCGAGGAGCGGCGTGAGCTGAAGGAGAGGGAGCGTGCTGCTGTGCAGATCCAGGCACTGGTCAGGAGGTTCCTCTGCCGATGTCACCTGCAGAAGGAGATCAGGTGTGTGGGGTTCTTGCCCTCTGTGCCTTGCTGTGATCTGGAGAGGTGGGTTTGTAACTACTGCTCATATTTCTCTCTTTCCTAGGAGAGAAGTGGAGGACTTCTTTCAGACAGCTGAATCTGGGGCAAGTAAAAGAAGTGCTCTTTCTGTCTTCAGAATTGCTAGGAAGCTGCTGTTTGTATTTAATCATAAGGAGGACAAAGAGGTAAGGTTTCTACTCTGATATTCTTCTTCCAGTGACACTATCTGAACATATTCAACATGTTAATATATTATCTAGTGATCGTGTAGGTACCTGCAATATATTTTGGCTTCAGAAATGTGATCTCTGCTCTTCTTGGAGAAGTCTGCCCATAGGACTGAAACAGAAGAACCCTTGAATTTTTCAGTAGTAGTTCCGTTCTCAGGGCACAGGTTGACAGATGTTTTTCCTGCTGACCATGCCAGCATCAGTAATTGAGCAGTGCCTTGAAATTTTGTTTGCCCTATCAGTTCTACAGGCATGTACACTGTGGCAAATCAACAGAGATCTGTCCTGGCACAGACACATCTTCTGCAGTGCTCTGGCATGATGTGTAGATGAGCTTTCAGGGAATGAGGCATCAGCACTGTCAATGGGGAATGCGTGTATAACATTTGTTTTGATATGCAGATACCCTGCTCCCTCTGCTGAGCTGTTCCTAGTGCTTTTCCAGAATAGCCCTTACTGTGGTTAGAGCTAATATTACCTCTTTTCTTTTGTTTTGCAGAGATTTGAAAAGCTGTGCCGTTGTATTCTTAATAGCATGGATGTTGAGAATGAACCAAAGGTCAGCAGGATTTTGGGTGGGAGGAGAGGGGAGCTGTGTGTAGAGATTTAGGTTGGTGTTATTTAAATTATTTAGCTTTCAAAAGCTCCTGAGATTACCATGGTGAATGTTTGGACAGGTTCCTCCGAATTCCTCTAATGTTTTTACAGTGCCTTTCTGTGGTGGCTGGAATGCTTTGACCAAGTGTTTTCTAAGAGAAATAACTTGGCTCCACTGCTGGGCTCAGTGGGGCCCTGAGGAGGTCATTTGTTACAAAGCTTCCTGGTAATGTATCTTGCCTATCAGTAGCACAAATACTGATCACTGCTCCCATTTGTGTCCTGCCTTCCTCAGGTGTGGTATGTGTCACTGGCACTCTCCAAGGATCTCACACTCTTATGGATCAAACAGATCAAAGATATTTTGTGGTTTTGCTGTGAATTTCTCAAGCAGCTTAAGGTAATTAATATTATTTTGTTTTGTTTGCTTGCATCTAACAGATCTGTAGGTTAGCACAGAGCTAATAAAGTTTATTATATTGGTGTTTGTTATTGCAGCCTGACATCTTGCAAGACTCTAGACTGGTCAATTTGCACCTCACAATGCTTGTCACTTTCACAGACACTTCTACCTGGAAAATCCTTCGGGGAAAAGGTTGGTGCATCCAGTTCAGTAAAGGCACAGATCTAGGTGTCTCTCATATCAGAAGTATTCAGAGGATATAGGAATACATACTTTGTGTTTTTGCAGGGAATACCTAGATAAGGTAAATAAGTATAGTGAGGAAATATGACTCTTATAGCTTAAGTGTTTTACCAAGATTTGATGTAAAATACTGCTAAAATGGTTGCCTTTCATATCGGGGAAAGCAATTGGTGCAAGAAGAGTTTAAGCTGATAAATCACTTTGTAGCTTGTAAGAGAATAAGCAGTGCAGCTGTGATATTGTTTTAATAATGTCACTGTTTTAACCTGGAAGGTGAAACCCTGCGGCCTGCTATGAACCACATCTGTGCTAACATCATGGGACATCTAAATCAGAAGGGATTTTATTCTGTGCTGCAGGTCAGTTTCAGGCTGATACAACTATGTCTGCTATTTATTCCAAACAAGCCCCAGTTTTGTTTTGTTCTGCAGTCCTTGTTCTGAAGAAGCTTTTATGATCTCTGTGTGATGGTGTGTAAGGGAGAGATGCTGATTTCTGTGTGGTCGTATTTTTCTTCAGAGCAGTAAGGACTAAATACATAAGGAGATGCACAAAAAGGAGATGTCCTTTTTGTCTCCACTACTGAATCTAAATGCTACTAAATCATAATGAGATGTAGAGGAAGCTCATTCATAAAGAGCAAGGGCTCTTGACTGTTCTTTGCAAACTTTGCTGCTGGCTTGCTGTATTAATTGGGTTTGTTTACTGTCTACTGGGGAAAGGAACTGATGTCATTATAATTAATCTTTTAAAATGAGAATGATATTACTAAGGAGCTATGAGCCTTGCCTGTTAATTCTAAAAAGCCTGGGAACCCTCTGAATACAGTTTTGGAGTTCTGAGTGGAGATCTGGAGAAGCAAGAACAGAAGACAGAGTTTGTCTATATGCCATCATTAACCAAAAGCTCTTTTAGTTCTGCCCAACAATTAGTAGTAACCGGTTTCTACACTTTTGTGCCTTCTTTCTCTGCTTTGAAACTAAATAGTCTTTCAAGAGCAGTTAGAATCTTTTTCTGAATTCTGCAGGTTTTAATGTTTGTTTTATTTCAGATTTTGCTAACCAATGGCTTGGCAAGATCCAGACCATCCTTGTCCAAAGGCTCTTTAACTGCCATCTTCTCTCTTGCATTGCGGTAAGGCAGCCAGAACTGCTTGGGGTGCCAAAATTCTCTTTGGAAGTCTTCTCTCTCCCTGTCTCTTTATGCCTTTGAGGGTATTGTCCTGATGAAAGAGCAGCTTTAGGCAAATAGTTCATATTACTGTCATCATTTTTCAGGTTGAAGTGCTATTAAGTCAGCAGTAAATGTTAGTGTAAGCCTAGACTTGAGTGCGGTTCCAGATCAGAGTATGGGATGTGTAAACCTTTCTCTGTTGAACTGTCAGAAGGGAATGGAACTCTCTAGATAAGTGTAGTTGTGACTCTTCACAATGAACTGCTGGTGCCTGTGTACCTGTTCCTCAGGTTTGTAGTAGCAAAGTTTGCCCCTTTGAAACAATAACCAAATGCAGGTTTTTCTGGTCGTTCAGGCAGAAAAGCATGCTGTAACTCTGACCTTGTCCCTGAAGACTTCATGTCTTTTCACTTTAGCAGTCTGCAGCCTGTAACAGGCATTCTTTAAGACTTCAGTGATTCATCTGTCCCTATTCCCTTCTATAGCTGTCACTGCTGGGGTTATGAATTTGTGATGTTCAGTGGAGAAGCAGTGGATGCTCTTAGATACTTTATTTAACTTCTGCCTAAGGAAAACACTACTTAATTACTGTCATCATGGCAGTAGGGAAATGGGAAACTTGAGAGGTATACTGCATAACATTTATAACTCTCTGGGTGGTGTGGATGTGCTGTGCAAAAAATGCGTCATACTGTGGATTGTTTGACTTACATTCTATTGTGTCGTGATCAATTTTGTGAACTTGCTGTGGTAACAGAAATAAGTGAGTTTTCTTTATCCAGTTGTTTCTTGATGAGAGTAGAATCAGCAACCAGCCCTGAATTTCTCAGATAGAAAGACTGCTTCTTACTTTGCTAGATTGAGTTTCTTGCACTGAAGTATTTTTCTCCGTAGCCCTGTTGTTGCTGCACAGTTTTCAGACAATCTGCTGAGGTCCTTTCTGATCCATGTCATGTCTGTTCCTGCTATAATGACTCATCTTGCTACTCTAACACCTGAGGTGAGTGAGATAATAGTACCAAATATGCACTGAATGTCACACAGCAGCACTTGTCATTCTGCTTTATCAGCTTTTAAAACAGAATACTGGCATTTCTCTCCCTATTTCATCTCTGTTCTGGAAGTGCTTGATCCTTCCACTCTCCAGATGCTTGGTGTTTCTAAATATCACAGAAGTCAATAACACCAGTGAGGTGTTGGACTGAACTGCCCTCAAACAAATAAAACACAAGACCTACTACACACTTTATATGTTCTTAATCTTCCATTTCTGTAATTGTGGATGGAGACTAAATAGAAATCAGTCTGTTGCATGGCAGAGGTTCTGTGATATAACACAGTCTGTGATATAAGCTTGGTGCAAGCAAATTTTGTGTGAGATGGGCATTCTGTGCTCTTGCAGATAGACAACTGAATATCTGCCTTCAACTGGCATGTGTCCTATTCAACTGCAAGGCTTTTCATTTCTTACTCTCCAACAGTTTTAACTTGCTGATCTAGAAAGAAAAACTAATCCAGATTATTGGTGGCAGATAAGGTGTGGCTCTGTATGGTTATTGTCAGCCTCACTCAGAGTTAAATTTTATATTTCAGCGTCTGGCAGTGATAGAATCTCATGATCTTTTCCGCAAATTCATCATATTTTTGAGTCGTGAAGCGCAGTGTCGAGATGTCTGCGTGTGCCTGGAAGGAAGTCACACTCTTTGCTTGTTGGGTAAGCACTTGTAAGACTTTATTTTGTGCTTCGAAGAGAGTCTTGAGCCAAATCTTCATTCCCCACAGATCAGAGCTGCCTCAAGCTCACTGTTTTTATCCTTACTTAGGTAGTTTCTAAATGAAAATTGAAAATTATTTTAGAATATTGCAAGTATGATTTAACATTAAGGATATTAGGAGGCCCTTACAAATGGAGGAAGGGTCAGAGACCTGATCTTGTTTGCATGTCATCTTGTATATGTATGAAATATTGTGAAGTATTATCTCTACTTTCTTTTCACTTGGATTCCGAGAAAGTCCCATGGTGTAGCAGATTTGAATCTAATTTCCCTAAATAGATATGCTACTGAAATATTTAAGCACACGTTTCAGGAACAGTTGGAACTCAAGAATCCCCATAGCTGTAGCTTATACTATTTTGTAGAAGGTTTTGGTAGGATACAGATGAGAAGGCTGCAGGAAGATGCTGAAGTGACATCTTGTCTTCGTGGCTGACATGATGGAAGTGGCTTCCTGCAGGGTAGTCTGTAGTAGTCATTTCTCACAGTAGTCCTCTTATGGTCTTGCAAATAGACGAGTGTTCATTTTGTCTCTTTTGTCTGTAACCTCTGTCCTGCAGTATCTGTTCCTCTTCTAAGCCTTGCTTTACTGGTTGTTCTGCCAGGTAATCTTGTGTACTTGGGCTCCTTGAATGATAAAGTGCTTGAGGACGAGACAGCTCATTTTGTGGGTGTGCTCATTCACATGCTCTCCTACTGCCAGAAATATGTTTCACAAAAGAAATCCAATCTGACCCACTGGCATCCTGTTCTGGGCTGGTTTTCACAGACTGTGGATTACGGGTAAGAGAGGAGGACCTTATGGTGGCAGATGATTAAGTTTCTCCATGTATTTTGTTATTATTACAGTATGTGTTTTTTTTTTTTAAGCTGCAAGTGTTTTGAGCTTTGAGATAAGCAATGTAATCCTACTCAAAATAATTTATTAGACATTTCAGGATGTATCTACACAACTTAAACTGCTCCATTCATATACAAACTATTATATGAGGAAGTTCAATTAGTATTGTTAGACTGGTAACAATGGCTTTGCTGGCACACTTGATTTAAGACTTAAGTATCTTTTCTCTCAAATATTTTGTTCTTTTCTTTTTTCCTCCCAGTGAGGACCAACTGCAGTGTGGGTACATCTTCCATTTTGACTGCAAGCTAAATGTATCAGAATATCAATGGTGTTTTATTCCAGCCTGCCTTCTAACATGTCTCTCTGACTTTTCTTTTAGATTGAATGAGTCCATGCCTCTGCTGACAAAGCAACTGCAGCATCTCTGGGGAGTCCATATGATCCGCATCCTCTTCAGTGATGTGCTCAGCAAGAAATTGCTAGAGAATCAGGAAATAGCTCAGCTGCCAACACAGCCAGTTTCCCCTCAGAACAGCCTCCCTATGAAGAGTCAGTTCTGCAGGGTTGCTTTTGTGTCTACATTTGTGTGTGTGCATGTGTTTGTTTCTGTCTCCCAGTCTCACAGGAGTTGGACTTTTCCACTTAGCTAAAAGCTTTGAGTAATTACTTGCAGCAGCTGCTGCTGCTTAGGTGGGGATATGATCTCTGTTATTTGTAATTCCTGCTCACAGTGCCTCTGTGACCTGGGGCAAGTCTCTTACTTTGATGCTGTGAAAATATGTGCTTATTTTAGCAGTTTTTTTCATTGTTTTGCAAGTAGCTAAAGTGCTTACTGCATTGCTTAGTGCTTCCCAAGGCAAGATGGGGGAGGCCAGCTTCCCAGGTGAAAAGCAAGGTGAAGCTGGCTTGGGGGCTTGTGTTGCATGGTGGTTCTGCAGAAGAGTATTGAGAATAAGACAGCTGTAATCTAGCAATTTTCCAGCTGCTAGCTATAGCACTAGATTCTGTGGCTCATTAGTTACTGCAGATTTGGTAAGGTTTCAGACTCAAGGGTAATGCCCCCACTGAAACATTCTTCTGCATTACTAGCAGCTGTAGAGCATTCTGTAAGAAAAATCCCCCAAAACCTACTGACCACTGGTGACTCAGTTTGCTAAAACCCTCCATCACAGGGTTGCAAAACTGCTAAGGATAAGAAATGATTTGGAATAACACCTATGTCCTGAGCCATTGTTTCATGTTCTTCCATCACCAGATCTTTTCAAGAGAGCTTTTCAGAAGTCTGCATCCGTGCGCAACATTCTGAAGCCTGTTGGGGGCAAGCGAGTGGACTCTGCTGAAGTGCAGAAGGTGTGCAGTATCTGTGTCCTGTACCAAACTACTCTCACAACACTAACGCAGATACGCCTGCAGATACTCACAGGTCAGGGCACATCTGTGCTTTTCAAATCACGTAAAAAGTGGAGGAAAAAATAGCATTTTCTTATTAAATTCTGTTGACTTGTTGTCAGTAATAAAGCTACCAACAGTTTATTGACTGGTTGGATGGAAGGCTTTGTTCCATCCTGAATCATACATCTGATCAATAACGTTCATCACTTCTTTATCAAGCATTAGCTCTCCAGAATATGAATTGAAGCACGTTTTCCTGTAATGAAACTTTGCTTGCTCCATATCAAACTTTAGACTAAGTCAGTCTTAAGCCTCACAGTATCAATCTTCATGGTGGAAACACTGGATGTTTTCATACATTTTTTCAAGAACAAATTACCTGATCTCCAGATGGATGAAGGGAAAGGCAAATGCTCTTCTGGTTTAGTGCCTATGGCAGAGGAGTGAGTCCAGAGCCAGAAAGGGTTGCAGATATGCGAGCAGTTATACCTTGTTAAAAAGGTCTTTCTGCTTTCCTGGTGTCTCCTAATGCAGATGGGCTTTGGAGCCCGGTGTGATGCCTGTGTTCCCTTCAAGTAAAGGATTACTTTGCAAAAGGATCTCTCAGCACCAAGCTCTGTTTTTTTCTCTTTGAGCCTGCATGAATAAGCAGACAGGAAAAGCTTTACTGAATGCACTTTATATTTTTTCATTGCTAGGCCTCACTTACTTGGATGATCTGTTGCCCAAATTATGGGCTTTTATCTGTGAGCTGGGACCACAGGGCGGGTTAAAGCTCTTCTTGGAATGCCTGAATAATGACACAGAAGAATCCAAGAGGCTGCTGGCCATGTTGATGCTCTTCTGTGACTGCTCCCGCCACCTTATCACGTAGGTAGCAAGCAAAGGGTGCTCTCTATATCTGTAATGTAAAACTCTTGTGTTCCTTAGGTTTCAAGAGGAATAATTAAGGTCTTGCTGTCTTTGCATAAAGATAACAAGGTAGCGTAAAGCAGCAGGCTTCTTGTATGTAATCCTGAGAATTCATTTACATTCAGAAGGACTTCCCCCCCATCAGCCTTTTGCTGCTTCAGGAGCATACAGCTGGCTGAAGGGACAGCAAAAGAGTATGAAAAAAACAAGGTGGGGGGAGAAATGTTCCTCCTACAGCTTATGGGCAGCAATTGCATCAATCCAATGCTTATATCTTAGTGTAGATATCTTTGAAGGATGGTGTTATAGTACTGCTGCAAGAAAGCTTGGCAGCTTATGTGCTTCTGTTTGTAGCTCTGTTGCTGTCTTGCTCATTGGCTTGTGCAGCGCAAAGAGTGGGGAAAAAGGGTGGGAAACTGTCAGTAGAGACAGTTCTGATGATGAAAAAGCTCTTTTGGGACTAGCCCACAGTTCCTTTTAACTGTGAAATACTGCCTGTGCTTGTATCTCAGACCTTTCCTGCTGTCTAATGTTACAGTCAGATGTCAATCAAAATCAATAAACGAGGATTAGTTGTTTGTGCCTTCAGATTCTCATGGGTGTCAGTCATCACAGAAATAAGCTGCAGCTAAAGGATGATGTGCCTTTATGAAAATTTCAAAAGGGAATTAAATCAACACTTGTACATTTGCATTTGTTTTCTCTGATAGGATTCTTGATGACATAGAAGTCTATGAAGAGCAGATTTCATTCAAACTGGAAGAGCTTGTTACCATCTCATCTTTTCTGAATTCTTTTGTGTTTAAGATGATCTGGGATGGAATTGTGGGTAAGTGCTTTTAGTAGTTTGATGATGCTAGTAGAACAATATGCAGCATTAATTTTGGAATTGGAAGCTTCTGCTAATTACTCTGCACAGAAGCATGACGTTATGTGGCTCAAGAACACATCCCAGTGTTTTGGTGTCCAGATACTACTGTTATGTTTGGCACCAAATACAATGCACTCACCTATTATAAAAGAGAATTTGTTTACCAGGCATGATGGGCATATTGGCTTTTGTCATCTTGCTAGAGTTTCTGAAAATATGTAGTGTCAATCTGTATGTGGATATAATTTGAGCGCAGCTTAGTTCTGACAATTAGATGGGGTAGTCTGTTTCTGTTCTGATGGTTTGGTTGGAGCTTGCTGAGATGGCCTTGATGTGGCTAAGAGCTCTTACTTTGATCAAAGAAATCTTTTGGGAGGCACAAAAAATCTTACTTTCCTCTGAATGCAGCGGACTTTAGAAGAAATACTCTCCTGTTAGTGTGGGGGAGATGATCAACATGTTGCTCTTGGACACTCCTGTTACTTAGGGCGTCTGGACATTGCTGCTTTCTTCCTTTTGTTCAGAGAATGCCAGGGGGGAGACGCTGGAGCTCTTTCATTCTGTCCATGGCTGGCTCATGGTCTTGTATGAAAGGGACTGCCGCAGGCGTTTTGCTCCTGAGGACCACTGGTTACGGAAGTAAGTGTCCCAGCTCACAGCAAGGGTCATGTGCAGCTGTGTGCTTGCCCCAGGGTGTCAGCTTCCCTTTGGGAGTTTGGTTTGGGATCCTTTCTTTTACATTGGGTGCATCTCGTATTGCACCTGAGACTGAGTCAAAAATACTTCCTGTATTGACTGCATTTAAGAATACCTTTTCTCCGTGGCTTAAATACTCTGCAGAGGTGCTTCTCTTAGTGATTAGCTGCCACTTGTGGAAGTTGGTGCTTTGAAAACTGAGTACCTACCAGCCTGCATACCTCTGGCCTTCCTAGATGTGTATGCCTGAGTACTTCAGTCACATTTGAAATCATTACAGGTTTCCTCTTTGTTCTACCCCCAGCTGTTTACCACACCTGGGCGCTTCCCTGGGATCTCTAAGTCTGTTCCTTTTCTTGCAAGGGACCTCAAACCCAGCGTGCTCTTCCAGGAGCTGGACAAGGACAAGAAACGAGCTCAGCTGCTCCTGCAGTACATCCCCCATGTCATTCCCCACAAGAATGTGAGTGGGATGGGGGAAAGAGGGGAGGCTGAGAAGATGGTGGCCTTGGACAGGAGGGATGCGTATCCTGGGCATTTTGTGAAGTGGAGCTTGTGACTGAAATATTAATTAAACTAAGGTCTTTATCTGCCTCAATGGGGAATGAGGAGGCATATCTTCCTGTTTGTAGTGAGTTAGTGACAGTAGCATCACTGGGTCTACTTGGGAATGGACAATCAAGAGCCAGATCCTACCATATGTTAGGAACATCTGAAAGCCCTGCTGCACTGGAGGGTGAGTAGGATCCCTGTGGATGAAGGCTTATCTTTATTTTCTTTCTAAGAGGGTGCTGCTTTTCCGAAACATGGTTACAAAGGAGAAGGAGAAGCTTGGGCTGGTTGAAACCAGCTCTGCATCACCTCATGTCACACACATCACTATCCGCCGCTCACGAATGTTGGAGGTGAGTGATATGCCTTGCAGAAGTCAACTAACAAAGCAGTAATTTGGCCTGACAGAAGGGGGTGTGAAAATCTTTATCTTCTGTGGACCCTGTGGGACTCCCCATGCAATTCTGCCTGCTTTTTTAATGAGCTGATAACACAGAAACATGCTGGACTTTAGTTCAGTTCAGACTAAGGCTTAGAGTTTTGACTAGGAAAAATGCCAGTCTTTTTGGACACCAAAACCCAATGATACACATGGAGTTTTTTTGTGGTGTATCTCTATCTCCTGTGTCTGCATGTCTGTGTGAGTGTTTCATGTGTCTTCCCACACGTTTGTCCTGGGACTTTCTGGTCTGTTTAGGATGGATATGAACAGCTACGGCAGCTTTCCCAGAACGCCATGAAGGGAGTGATCAGAGTGAAATTTGTGAATGATCTGGGTGTCGATGAGGCTGGTATTGATCAAGATGGTGTCTTCAAAGAGTTTCTGGAGGAGATAATAAAGAAAGTGTTTGACCCTGCACTCAACTTGTTCAAGGTACAGTGTGGGGCTGCAGATGCTGACTGTGATGATCTTCTGCAGACAGAAGCAGGCTGGCTCACTGTGCTGTTATCTCTGTGTGCAGACAACCAGTGGTGATGAGAGGCTGTATCCATCCCCAACATCCTATATTCATGAGAACTACCTGCAGCTCTTTGAGTTTGTGGGGAAGATGCTTGGGAAGGCTGTATATGAGGTGAGCCAAAGGTGCTGTGCTAGGATATTTTTATTGTTAGCACAGTGCTGAACCAAAGACATCACACATAGTAAGCATGCAGTGTGACCTCATGTATTTATTGTCTGCAGGGAATAGTTGTGGATGTACCATTTGCTTCCTTCTTCTTGAGTCAGCTCCTTGGACACCACCACAGTGTCTTCTACAGCTCTGTAGATGAACTTCCCTCCTTGGACTCTGAGTTCTATAAAAATCTCACCTCAATTAAGGTTTGAGCATTACTATTTCTGCTGTTCAACTCCGTTATCACTGGCTGCTGCTAGACTTGCAAATGCCTTTAGGATATTTGAAAAGCATCCCAAAAGTAATAGAGCAGT
Organism: Phasianus colchicus; assembly: GCF_987193195.1. Taxonomy (NCBI): domain Eukaryota; kingdom Metazoa; phylum Chordata; class Aves; order Galliformes; family Phasianidae; genus Phasianus; species Phasianus colchicus. The sequence continues at coordinate 6,663,375 of NC_143453.1, read as the reverse complement.
GGAGATGCATGCTGGTTCTGAAGCAATATAACATGCAGCTGTCCTGTGTTTTTACCGAGGCAAGCAGAGATAAAAAGGAGTCTGAAGGTGTAAACTAGGAATTACTGATTTCCATTTCCAGAAGTATAGCCTCAGCTCTTGTACAGTCTCTCCATAACTTTGAGTAATTCATGTATGCATTATGCTTGTGTGCCTGGTGCCTTCTGGGGGTCACTTAATGAGAGAGTGATACAGAAATGAAGAACTGCTGTTCCTGCTGCTTAACACTAACTCCTTTGCCTTTTTCTGTTCCTGTAGCGTTATGATGGTGATATCAGTGACTTGGGCTTAACACTGTCCTACGATGAAGATGTGATGGGTCAGGTAGGCTTTTATTCAATGACTTTTGGACCTTATCTCAGCTCCTGTGCTAGCTGTTGATTAGCAGACTTCTGGGTACTGATATTCTGAGTTCAGGGTCCTGGCTCAGGCAGTCCCTCTTCGTTAGATCCTAGTTGCTCCCTGTGGGACCATCTCCCTCACTTCTGGTTGCTGTTACTAGGAAGAGCTTCTGAGGCATTGAAAGCAATCCTGAGAACTGATCACTGCCCACTGCTGTTGAAAAGCTTCTGATGATGGAATTGGCAGATTGTGAATATGAGCAGTTAGTAACAGAACTAGGTTTGACTCCTGAGCAGAAGTATCTTATCTTTTCTCAGTGTCCATAGGGCAGAGAGACTCACCTGCAGACTGTGTAGTCAGCAGAAGGCATCTATTCTCTCTAATGAACTTTCTGCCCAAACTTGTGCTTCACTGAGTGCATTTCACTCTGTGATTCTGGTTATGTAATATGGATGCTTTATTTGGCCTCATCTAACCAAGGGTTTTGAGGAGATTGACTGATAAATGGCCTTGTTTGACTGCAAGCAGGACTTTAGCTCTGCTCTTCCTTTCACAAAAAAAAATGGCTGTGCTCAAAGGTTGGCTTCAATTCAGAGCTTGTCTGAACTTAGTTGTAGGATTCTGTGGCTTCATTCAATATTTATCTGTGTGCAGAGAATAGCTTTTTTATTGAAAAAGTTTGCCCTCTGGCCCTTAATTTTTTCTAGTGTGAAGATTTTTACTTTTTTATTTGAAAGGCATTTTGTGTTTTTCCTATACAACTGATTTTCTTCTCTCAAAAAGAATCTGTGTGAGTAGGGAGGAAACCTGTTCATATGTAGCAGTTTCTGTGATGGAAACTGATAGTCTGATAGTAAGGCACTTGGCCTTGAAAAAAGAAGTCTGTAGACCTCTTTGTGAAGATTTGATGATACGTGGTTGCACTTGTGCACTGGATTCTGTAAAGTTCTGCTCAGGCAGTGGTGCTGTAGTGATGCTGTGGGTTCATAGCTGGAAGACATGGGTAGATAAGAATAAGATGCCTTTGCTGTCTGCGAATTCTACAGCAAGACCACTATTAGAGCTAAGTTAGCTCAGAGACCAGGAAGTCATGGAGGGCTAATCAGAGGCATTTGAGCACCAGGCAGGATGGAGATCCTTCCTAGCCATCTCACTTTCCAAGTGTGCTCTGCTTCATGTTGTGAGTGCACATCTGGAAGGACAGTGAACTCCAGGGAGCTCTGTCACAGGTAAGATCTCTGGAGCAGTAGCTTTGGGTTGGGCTGTTAGACCAAGCTTTGTGAAGGCTCTGAAACTGTTCAGTCTCTGGATTGTTGGATTGTGAAGCCCCCCAGGGCTCTTGGAATTGATTTGCATGTGGTTCAGCAGTGATGGAGCAGAGGAGATAAGGGCTTCCTCAAAGATGTACTGGCGCTGCTGGTGGGAGAGTTGGAGAGTTCCCTACTGTTCAATTGCTATGTTAACAGTTAAGTGAAACTGGTTTGAGGCAGAAGTGGGATTATTACTTAAATTTTAAATCCCACTGTTTTATTGTAAAAATAAATGTTTTATGGGGAGGCAACAGCTTAGCGTGACATTTCTTTCCATTGTGGTTCCAGGCAGTAATTAGCAATACAATCATTTCTTCCCTCAGCTTGTTTGCCATGAACTTGTTCCTGGAGGGAAGACCATTCCCGTTACCAATGAAAATAAGTAAGTACAGCAATTAGATTTTTAAGGTCACCACTGCAAAATACTTTATTCTAGTTCCTTGGGCTTGCATCTGGAATGAATTGAGATAGATTAGAGTAGAAGGAGCCCATAAATATCTTAATAGAATTTACTGGTTACAGTTCATCGGCAGAAATTGTATTAAATTCGATTTGCAAAATAGAAATTGACAATTTACTTCTTGCAACAGTGTTTCTGAGGTCAAAGGCACACAGTCTGTGAGATTCTGCAGGATTTAATGATGGTGATAGATGCAGACAGATGGATTCAAAGCAATTCAGGCACACAGTCGTGAACATAGAGGGCACAGATGCTCAAAGACACCTTGGAGCAGACAGATCTTCTCAAAATGATAACATGTGGCAGTTGTATAAAGCACTGTTCTTCAGAAGAGACAGTGGTGAATTCAAATGTAGTCGACAGTCGTACTTTAGACACAGGAAATCAGAGGAGACACTGAGCCCTGTAGCTATTTTCACAGATAACCGGCTTTTAGATAGTTATCATAAATGTCAACTCCAGAGCCTGAAAACTAAACCCACCTTTCTGTTCCCTTCATATTTTTTTTCTTAGCTATACCCTTCAGTGATCATAAATGCAAGATAAAATACCTATTATGCAGATGTGTGTTAGAACTGGTAATCTGGGGTTTGTTCTCTTTAATGGTAAATGAAAGCTGGATCCCACCTAAAGATTCATCTTTGTTAGTGTGCTTTGCAATCTGATTTGCCCACTCCTTTTCCCTCTTGAGCTCTTACTGAGGAGTTCGCATTTGAAAGGATCTTTCTGTGGCTTGTCAGAAGTCAGCTCAGGGAGGAAGTTGAAAGTCCTGTATGTTGCTGTGCTCTCTTACAGCAGAAACTTTGAAGCTTTTGTGCAGATGAACGTGCAAATTGGTAGCTGGGAGGGAGCACAAGTATTATAAAATGGAAGCAATCCAGGAAAAAGTTCTTTCTCTCACTGACAGTGAGGTTACCTGGCTGAAAACACAGACAACACGAATGTGGTGGTGACTGCCTTGGAGCTGATGAGCAGCAAGGTCTCATTTTTTGGCTGGTAGTAAGCAGAGGAAGTCTGATGGTGCCTCCTTTTAATAAACAGTGCACCTCTTCTTCTGTACTACTGGGGTGAAGGTAAAAAATCTCCTCAGTATTCTTAGTGTGTTAATTCCAGTGCAGTGAGGGCTCTGCAAAGCATGATCTGTTCGTCTTAAGGTCTTGGAAAGAACGGCCTATATTTTCATCATAGCAAAGTATTTCATAGTGTGAGGTGGATCTCTTGGTGCTCTGGCTCTTTGGCTGCCACCTTCCCTCTCGCACACAGGATCAGCTACATCCATCTCATGGCTCACTTCCGGATGCACACACAGATCAAGAGTCAGACAGCAGCGCTCATCAGCGGATTCAGGTCGATCATTAAGCCTGAGTGGATCCGTATGTTCTCTGCACCAGAGCTGCAGCGACTGATCTCTGGTGACAATGCTGAGATTGACCTCGAGGACTTAAAGTAAGTGACCAACCGAGTCTGCTGGTCTTTTCATTCAGCAAATCAAGCTGTGTTACTGTGTGGTCATTTGGAGGTTTGCAGGAGACTGACCCTTTCCCAGCTATCTGTTTGCCCTAATGGCAATTAGAATGAATAGTAAGTTCCTTAAAGCTAATCTGGATAAAGTATTAATGAGTGCAAAGGGTCCTTTCCTCCACTGGCATGCAGTGGTTCCCAAGAGCAGAATTCCTGTCCTTTCCTTTCCTCTGATCAAGCACCCAGTAAGCATTTGTGGGGCTCTGTGCTGACAGTTTGCTATAGTAGTAAACCCTGACTCATGGTAGCAGTACTGATCCTTCCAGCATTTGTGTGCTGGCAGCTGTGATCCTGCTGCTGCAGTGGGTTGCAAACCTGTCACAACCTTTTTCTCCCCAGAAAACACACAGTGTACTATGGAGGCTTCCATGGGAGTCATCGGGTCATTATCTGGTTGTGGGACATCCTAGCCAATGACTTCAGCCCTGAGGAGAGAGCCATGTTTCTGAAGGTAAATGCAGTCTCTTCAGCCCAACGTGGAATTCAGGGTAATTGAGTCAGTGTTGTTCTCCTGTTACCTGTTTTCTGCCCTAATAGAAGGAATATCAAAATGCTGAGTGCCTTAATCTACACCCTGCTCCTCTGGTGGGGGTGCCTTGGAAGCAGAGTTCTATAAATGCTCTTTTGTTAACATGAATAGTGCTGCATGGATGGCAGTTTTCAAAGGCTAGAAGAGCTGAGCACAAAGCTCATCAGTATTGTATGGTAGGGTGCTCAGATGCCAGTCTAAGCAGCTGTTTGCTGTGACTGCATTAGCCACGTGTCTGTTACAGCCAGGCTGCTCTCACTGCTGCTGTCTTTCACTGTCCATCACTTTTTCAGTTTGTTACCAGCTGCTCTAGGCCTCCACTTCTCGGCTTTGCCTACCTCAAGCCTCCATTTTCCATCCGTTGTGTGGAAGTCTCTGATGACCAGGTAGGCAGCCTGCTGGCTCATGTCTCATGCATTCCTTGCCATGCTTCTGGCATTCCTCTTTCCCTGCCCAGCCTCCTCATCTCTATCCAACCAGGAAACTAAACTATAAAGATGTGTATTCTACAAGTGAAGGTGAAAACAGGCTTCCACTAACAGAATGCATATAGCTGTACCTCCCTCCTTCCCAACACAGCAGCAGCTGGGTTCTTCATGCTTATCTGCAGAGTTGTGCTTTCTCCTCACACATGACATCCTCATGCTTCTGATCCTGTTCCACGGTGCCCCCTGCATGTGTAATGGCACTTGGAATTAAAAGCAGCTCATTGTTAGCAGCTGTGGGGGACAGGGTTTTAGGATCTGATTCTCCCTATTCCCAGCTCTGTTAGCACCCCTTTGCCTTTTATATATGCAAAATGAGCTCAGCATTTCTGCCCTGTTCCAGGACACTGGTGACACACTGGGCAGTGTGCTACGGGGCTTCTTCACCATCCGCAAGAAAGAGCCAGGTGGGCGTCTCCCAACCTCCTCCACGTGTTTCAACCTCCTCAAGCTTCCCAACTACAGCAAGAAGAGCATTCTGCGGGAGAAGCTGCGCTATGCCATCAGCATGAACACTGGCTTTGAGTTATCCTAGTTGCCGTGGCCCTGGACTCCACAACAGGGGCTCTCAGGGCTGCTGACTGCTGCTGGAGGTGGAGGCCTTCACACACAGAGCACATCAGCTCTGTAGGAGCTGATTGCTCACTCGAGGGCTGGAGAGATGCAGCTGATCATGGAGGTTTACAGGGAAGAGCTTCTGGGCTTGACAGGGCTGGCTCTTTTTGGGCACTCCTCCAGGATGAAGGAGGCGATGGGCCTGATCCAATACTCTTCACTTGACACCCACGTAAATCATCTTTAAAAGCAAACCCCGGGGGAGCATAAAAGGAACATTAAAAGTGCCAGTCAGATTAGTGACCGTCATACCCTCAGCAGGCAGCTGCCTCTGCAGGAATATTTCTTTTTCCTTTCCCAGGAGGTGGTCTGGTTTCTTACTGGGTGGAAGCCGATCAGTGAAAAGCTGCACAAAGGGAGAAATGGGACCGAGCCCACAAGTAGACAAGCACAAAGCTGCAGTGCTGGACGTGCCACAAACAGGCACTCATTACTCAGGTCAGGTAACGCGTGAGGGCTTTCTGATGCCCTTACTCCATGTAAGGCCCTTGCATTTGTCTCAGAGAATGAACCACTAGCCCAGACTCGAGAAGCAGCAGGTTAAATGCAAGCAGATGGACCCTGCCATTCTCAGGAAGGCTTTGGAGCACTGTAGGTTAAGAGCTCAAGCAGCAGGCATGGGGGTCAGCATGCTGAGCCAGCTGTGCCTCTGCCAAGCTCTTGCTAGAGCTGTGATTTGGACAAAAGGGGTTGTTGGAATTTGTTTGGGAGCAGAAAAGGTTTAATTTTATTTAGCTGGAAACTGGCACATGGCTTGGGCAGCCCTTGCTCCCCAGCAGAGCTGCAGTGGGATGGGTGCCCCCTGTGCTTTCTGGAAGGGGAATGTGTCAGGCTGCCCAGAGCCCTCTGAAAACCTCTGCTGGCAAAGCTTCATTACTTGGATGGAAGTTTCACTTTGCAATCTCTTTTGTTAGGGAGATGCGCTGTTGTGAACCCAGACTTGGCCTCTGTGTAACAGCCACATTTGCTTTGTTGCCAAAGTCTTTGTTTTAGTTGCTTTGCCTCTTTCTGGCCTTATTTTTACAAGCTGATGCTTGCCTGTAACAGGCAGCTTTTTCAGGTGTTTTTTTTTTTGTGGTGAAAGAAAGGGTGTGAGTGGGGGTGTGCATGTGTGTGTTGGGAAGGCGTGGAGCCTTCCTGGAGTTTCTACTGATATTCAGAGCCTCATCTGTCATGTCTCTGCAGCTTCACCTTCCTTTCCCCAGGTGTGCTCAGCAAAAACAGAGGTTCCTGGGCTCTCTCGAAGGCCCTCTTAGCCACCCTAACCACTGTGTGCTGCACATCAGACCAGAAAATACATGGCAGCATTCAACCCAGAGTACAGAAATGCCCTTTGCTTTATCTTTCTCTGTTCTATATGGCATTAACTGATTTTCAGAGAAAATGGAGGTGCCTGGAAATGCATCTGGAAAGCAGTGTAGAGTCCTTTTTCTTAATCATCTCAGTAATAGAAAGCAGGAGTGATTGGAAATGTTAGAAAGGACACAAATGTCTGCATTCCGAGAATTCAAGATGCTGGACTAAGTCCAAAGCAGATAAAGATGATGGTAAAAATTGTTTGGGGGTTGTTTTTATGTTGTTTTTTTTTCTTTCTTTTTTTTTTTTTTTACTTAAAGAGCATTTCAGCGTTAGGCTGTTAACTGTGTAGCTGAGAGGCTTAGGCTCTGAGTTGTACCATCCCTAGCTTAAAGTATAACACCAGATCCCTTTTTCTAGGAGTCTCAATGAGCACAGTGATTGTTGTGTGAAAGGCTTTGAACACAATGAAGTAAAATCTTTGCTCCTCTTTTTTCCCTTCGTTCCTCAGGAGTACAATTCCTAGAAAAGATCTTAATGTGGTCTTAGCCAGGTCCCTCCCAACCTGGAAATATTGCACTACCAGACAGTACATCCAATTTTGTAGCTAGCAGATAAAACGTGATTGTGTAGTAAGCACCCTGGTGACCGTGTGTGCAACAATAATATTTCTTTTGAGTAGCTGACTCCTGTACAACTGAGAGTCTTTAATACGATTTCAGCCGAGCAGAAGGCTGAGAACCATTCCCTGCCTGCACTGCTGTATTCTGCGCGGGTGTCCTTTGTAGGACAGGGATGGCTTTGCCACGGGAGATTAATGACTATTTTTTCTATAGAAGACTTGCTGCTGCAGAGACCTTGGTGCATCTCTTGTATAAGCAATGCAGGAAAGAGGAAAAAATAAACCTGGTATGATGATTGGATGGTTCTTCTTCCTTTCCCCAAGGGTAGGGAAACCACGGGGTGTAACGTGCAGAGTGCACAGCAGAGTGGGAGCAGAGCTTTGGGGCATCAGTTCCTCTGCCAGCAGGCTGTGGGGTGGGCATGGAGGCTGCTGGGTGCTTGGGGATCTGTTTTTTCAGGCTGGTTCTTGGCACACGTGCTCTGGCAGCCCTGAGCTGAGCTCCCTGGGGCACTGCCTATGTGGCTGTGAGCAGCTCTGAGCCTGGAAGAGACCTGGTGGGGTTCCTTGGAGCAGGACTGTTGTTCTAGAATATACTTTGAGAAATGCTGTGCAGTCTTGCAGGGTGCTGTGATAGCCCTTAAGGGGGGGGTTTGTTGTCCTCAGTGTAAGCAGGTGCTTGTGGGACCCTTCATATCACACAGAGCCGTGGCTGCTGGTCCTGCTTCTCTGCAGTGCTTGGGGCAGCCCCGTGGGCTGTGGGGCTCAGCTGGGGCTCGAGCTCGGTGGGAGCATGGCCCAGGGCTCCCAGTCAGTGTGCAAGCACCATTGTTTTGACAATGAGGCATATGGCACCATCAGAAACGGCAAAAAGAAATCTCACAGCAGATGCTGTGAAGGCAGAAAGCTGGCAACAGACAGGCAGGCCTGCAAAATGCCTGCTTCTGTGGCACCGAGAAGCGAGCATGAGTTTGTCAGGGCTGTTTCTGTGCACAGTGAGGTGCTGGGACTGTGCACGTGGGGTATGGAGCAGAGCTGGATTGCTTGACCTGGAGTGGTACTGGGGTCCCACTCAAACAGGAGCATATTTTGGGAGCAGACAGCTCTTCTTGCTGCTTCTCAAGCGTCCGTGACTTGCACTGCAGCCTGGTAGTTCCTCCATTTGATAGTACTGTGCTCTGGGCAGGGGCTGGTTGTGTGTTCAGGTGGATGGGCTGTCCTGGCTCCCTGCAGCACTGAGCAGCATGAGATGAAGCATTTCTAGAGCTTAGTTTTGACTCCTTCCAGATGAGTATTTCAGGAGCAGAGTACTTGACCCAATGGCAGAGGTGGTCCCTTTTGCACCTGCAGCTTGACAGAGACAGTGCAGTGTGGCTGTGTACACCTCAAGACTTCCCCCTGTGGCTGCAGCCCCAGTGCATCCCTCAGGGTGGGGGCACACGCATGCATCAGCCCTTCCTTCTCTGTGTTAGCGGGGGCAATGCTGCCTTGTATAAATTTACATACAACTTGGCAAAATGTATGTTTGTGTCATTTCTGCAAGAGCAGCAGCCGGCTCTGCTGCTTGCACATTGTGGTGGTAATAGAGGTGCTTGAGTTATAGTGAAACTTATTTCATTTTACAGCTCCTACAGCGTTAACAGATGTACAGGCGTCTGATCCAATCATGCAGCAAGAGATTTTGGGGCCAGTTCTTCCAGTTTTGACAGTATGTAAGCTAGGAGCAGCCATACATTTTACAAACAAGAATAAACGACCCTTAGCAACATATGTCTCTGCTGGCAGTTCCAACGTAATCATAAATAAGGAACCCTGCTAGGCAGGAATGTGTCTGGGCTCTGCAGACGGTCAGCACGGACACAGCATCTGCCCTTCTCCTACTATATTAATGAGGTGCAGGCACTGGAATCCCTATGTTGCATGGCTACATTTGCTAGGTGGAATTGAAGGACTTGGAAAAACCGAGCCCAGCACCAACACTTTACTAGTTTTAAAGCCTGTATTTAATTGCAATGATTCTTTGCTCACCTGTGCCTTCTCTTGCTAGGCTCTGAGGCATTCCTGCATGCTGCCCTGAGTGCTAGCAGCTGCCAGTTCAGCCACTCTAGAAGCTGGTGCAAAAGCTCCTGTATCCCTAGCTGCAACATAACAGCCAGCAGCCCATTTGATACAGGCAAGTGCTGTACAACCTGGTGCTAAAGCACTGGGTAAATACTCTGTAGGCTGTAAACTCACCAAAGGCAAAGCGTGGTCTCTGTGGAGCTCAGCTCTGCTGAGCTCTAGCTGCCCCTGTGGCTGGGATTGCTCTCAGCCTGAGTTCTCCTACTGTCTAAATTTGAGCACTGGCTCCTGTGCCTGTTTATCTAGAAAACAGAGGCACCCCACACACTAGCATCCCTCAGCTTCAGCCGTGCAGAAACAATTGCACAGACCTGTTAGGGTACAAAGAGAGAGCTGGAAGCTGAGTGAACCCTAATAAATTTAATCTCTACATCATCTAAGAGCATGGTAGCTAAATTTATTCCTCCTTGCACTCAAAACAATGCTAGCTTTGGTCCCAAAACAGTAGTGAGATTTCTTCCCCCCAGTTGGAAAAAAAAGAAAATACTATAAATCCATCCTGGAGCTGATTTATATAGCATTCATGAAGAATTTATATTGCAAAGAATTTTATTCAATTAAACTTGAAAAGCCTCTAGATTCTTAAGGTTCAATAGTGATCACCGAGACAGAGCTATCATAAAACTGGATGGCCTGTCTGGAGCAGGCATTGAGAAAATGTCTGATGTGACACTGCAGCTGACGGTACAGTCCAAATCAAGAGCATTTGTCATTGGGATGTGTTACAGGCTAAGGTTTGGAAAATTACTCTGTGAAAAATGTGCATTAACAATAGCCATGAAATATGTGTTTTAAAAGAAAAGAGGTGAATAATGAGACAGCAGAGTCTGTTAGTGCTGGGTGTTCTTCACACTGACCCCCTTCTGATTAAGAGGTTAACACAAAAGCCAGAGCCTCTTTTGGGGAGCAACTTCAAAGTTGTTCCTACTTGAAATAATGGAACAGTGGAAACTGTGTGACTTGAGCTCCCACCACCACGAGTGCCACCCTTACAGCAGGGCAAGCACCTGTGCAATCACAGCCCCCTGTCCTCTGATGCTCCTCCTTACAAGCAGAAGACTAAAACCAATGTCTCACACATATCCTTCCAGATTACCAAGCTGTAAGAGACTTGGACTTCAACTGTAACGTCTGGCTATTCTGTATACAGAGTGAGTAGCAGGGTGTTAATACATTCACTTGGCTGTAACACACTTGTTTACACACTGAGTATGTTTTTTGGCAGTCCAATCCATCAGGAAGCTGAAAAAGCTTCCAAAAGAGCCTAAGATTCCTGAATTCTAGTTTGCTCTGTCAGTTTACTTGGAGGTCGCTTTTTGTTCCAGAAAGAAAATCAGGCTGCTAAGCTTGTATCATGTAAATTGATACAATTAAATTTGCCAAAAAGGGCAAGTCAAGAAACAATGCAACAAAGCATGCAGCTGTTCTGCAAGATGAAGCGTTCAGCTGACCTTGATGAGCTCCAACAGAGGATGTCTTCTGTGTTGGAAATACTACTGTGATGTTTGCAGCCAGGATCTCCAAGCTTTAGGACACTTCCAATACCCTCTGCTGAATGCTCCATGAGTGAAACTCCTCAGAACGTTCATACGTCTGAGATATGAACGCCTGTAGCTATTGGCCTCTTTCTTTCACCTCTCACTGCATCAGCTGAAGAAGCTCCAGGCCCCTCATCACAACCCCTCTATGTGCAGACTGGACCTGAGTGGTCCCTGGCTGGCAGATATTTCATAACTGGACTCAAACCAATTCCTGCAGTTAAAGCAGGATGCTGACCAAGCTGTTCTCAAGGGGTCTGTGTGCTGGGAGGGGCAGCCCTGCAGGGACTTAACCCCAGCTAACTAAGCAGATCTTGCCTGCACACGACCTGTAAGATTTGGCCCATTCTCTTTTAATCCTGTCCTACACAAGCCTGTTCCTGGCAGAGGATGTGTGGGATTGTCAGCACAGACACATTTTTCACATGCATAAAGAGAGACAGCCAGAGCCAAAGAATTCTAAGTGTGTTCCTGTAAATCTACACAGCTCAGCTTCAGCCAGGGCTGATGGATTGAAAGCAACTTAAAAAAGAAAAGCAAGCTGGGCTCAGTATTAAAGCATGACAGTTAAGGGCCCTTTGGTACAAGTAAATCACATTTATTATTTCAAAGCTTGTGGACAGAGTTCCTGAATCTCAGCACAGTACCTGTTCTGTATGAGCATTATGACTTACAAAGGAAAGCTGATTGTTTTCTTTTCTTCATACCTCAGAGCCCTGTCAAAGTCTTTCCACAGAACCTGCCACTGCCCAGGGAAATTAAGACAACTCTAGAAATCAGCTGGAATTATTACAAGTCTCAGCTCTGTTCCAGGGCAAAGAGTAATTCTGAAATCAACACCACTGTGTTACTGCGAGGCTAGTGAACAGAACAGCTGCGTTCCTTACAACATTTATGAGCAAGGTCCTGATCATATTAACTTGAGTCTTTGGCAGCTCACATTCCCAATTCAGGCTTGCTCTCTTTCCCATCCATGCATGGGGAAAGCACTCTGCTGAATTTAGTTTTCCAAGATCTACAACACAAACATCCCAGCTTCCAGTTATGGTTCTGGCTTTGTATATATTTTCTCTTCCTTCCCTTCCTTCATTGCAGCATAACGTGCCAAAACGAAGAGGTAGTCGCTCAGTCTGTAAACCAAGGGAAAAGCAATGAAACTGCTACTCACATCAGATGTAACCAGCAGCATGCAGCTGTGCAACAAAGCACATTCCATTACAGCACAAGAACTGGAAGTAGAGAATCCACGCAAGAAGTGATTCCAATCTTGATGCAGAAAATTAAGTGGCTGCCCCCCCCTCAGCACCCAGTAGTCTCTGCAAACACATACAAGGCCATGCAACAATACTTTTTAAAAAGCTGCTTCTTCAGACTTCAAAGGTCTTAATCTAGGAGGTAAACTCCTTGAAAGGTGAAGCCCGACAGTTTCACAATGAGAGTGAGGGAACAACACCAAGCATGCTTCAGCAGTACAGAAAAAGGAGATGGATTTCTTTACCTGTTTAAATATTTGGCCACGTTTGGATCTGCTTCCCCTGCTTGTACTAGAGGAACCACACTAGGCAAGAAAAGGAGAGTTTCAGTGTATTTAACTGGCTAGCTGCGAGCATTCTGGAGCATCAGACCTCACCACATTCTGCCTGCCACTGCCCCAGCTTCCATGTGTTCTCACCTACAAAGTATACCTAACAAACTAGATACTAGCTGAATACAGACACATCTCTACATAAACCTGTCCTTTTTGAAGTTCTTAGCTCATATGAAACCAGTCCAGGGGAGGAAAGAGAGATTTCTATTTTTGCTGACTGCACTCTAGGAATTTGACTAACACAAACATGCAGAGCTGAGTGCAGAACAGCTATGGTCAGTTGCTCTGGTTGTAACAATTTGCTCTTGTTGTAACAGATGATCTGTTGTAACAGATCATCTTCTATCCATTTTATTCAGTTGCACTAACAGCCAACACTCACCACCTCTCAGCTCTGCGACAGACAGCTCGGGAAAAATGGAGAGCAGCACTGCTTTTACCTCCTGACTGAAACAACAATGAAACAGCACATCAGTGTCTGCTAACAACAGGTAACCATGCACCTCACTGTATAATTGCAGCCAAGCTTGTCACATCTCACATATGCACAACCGAATGCTGCATTATGTGGCAGAAGGATGGAGAAATTTAACTTGACCTGTTCCTTCTCTCTGCTTTCCTTGGTATTTGTCCACCCAAATAACAGCTTCACAACCTGTTTTCCCCCAGCTCCCAAGGCAAACAGTAAAGCAGATTTACTCTAACAAGGCCAGCCTTCCCCTGTCAGTGAGTGGCATAAGCAGTACCTACTGGCAAGATGAAAGCTCTAAGCGGAGGAAGCTGCTCTGAGTATCTGTCAATCCACTTCTCCAGCTCCAAAACAGGCTCCTCACTAAAAGATGTTCTTTCTACAGAGAGAAAAGAAAAGTCAGCTACAAGACATGTAGGAGTCATTCAGCCTACAGATAGGCTCTACTTTCACGTTTCTTTTGGGATCCCAAAAGAATCATCTTGCTGGAGCAAGTCCAGCTCCCCATTTGGCAGCTGTGGCTGCGTGTCAATTTTGGGGCAGTGCCCCAGAGCAGCTTACACTCGGTCACACAGATGCAGCAGCAGCAGCAGCTTGTGAGACCACGTGCTGCTCACTCAGCACCCACACACATGGTGTGGAGCAGCCCTTGGGCAGCTCTGATTGCCACACGCTGGGAGAGCCTCCCCACTGCCAGTGTGAGATGCACTGGATGCAAGAACTGTTATCCCAGGAAAGGACCTCTGAGGCTTACTTAAGTGAGCTTCCCTGGCTGAGGAGAGAGGTGTTGCGATGTTGGAGCCCACATCCTGCAGCATACACTGGACCTAGATGTGGCAATCAGGACAAAAATAAGAAGTGCTTTCATTATCCCTTGATGCTCCAGTACAACTGCAGCAAGCTCTGGGAGGCGACAGCTGGTTGTGCTGATTAAAGAAGATCCTACCCTTGTTGTTCATCATCCCCAGCCTGCTGGCAGGGGGGATCAGATAAGTGCTCCCTAATTGCTTTATGAGAAGCCAGATTACCGCGTGCACTCGTTTTCACTGGCACATTAAGCCACCCTGGCTGACTGTGCAGAGAGCAGGCCAGGATGTGCTCATATAATCCCTTTGCTGGTAGAACACCAAAGCAGGAACCTCTGAAGGAAAAGCAGTGACAACCAGCTGGAGACAATACTGGCTTGATGGCACAGGTGTTTCCAAAAGGAGCATCTCTCCATTACCTGGGATATTTCAGAGGCAACCTAGTAAAGTTTCATAAGATCTCTAATTAGCTCCTTTTGAGTTCCTCTCCATAGCAAAGCTAATTAGTATAACCCACACACTGCTACAGTGGGAGCTGTCTCCCACCATCACGCCCACATGGTTACATTCCCATTTCAAAACTGAGGCTACGTGAAAAACTGAACTCATGTCCGAGACTGCATGGAAGAACAGATCTGGGTGCACGTTGTCTGAATCACAGAATCACCAAGGTTGGAAAAGACCTACAAGATCATCCAGTCCAACCATCTACCAATCACCAACAGTTCTCTAAACCTCAACACGACGTCCAAAGGTTCCTTGAACAGCTCCAGGTTCAATGACTTCACCACTTCCCTGGGCAGCCCATTCCAGTGCTTGATCACTGTTTCAGAAAAGTAGTAGTTCCTAACATCCAGCCTGAATTTCCCCTGGCAACTGTCCTCAACTGACCTACCTGATCTACCAGCATCCTTTCAGGCTAAAAAAGTTTGCTTCTTGGAGAGTAATCAATCACGGCACAGAGCATAGACATTATTTTAACATGCAATACTTATTTAATTCAGTTCCTACGTGTGAACAGGAGTATTTAAGAATACGTGCAGTCAGCACAGCGGGTCAGGCCTATCAACACTCACCTTGTGAAGCTGTTCAACAAATGCATGGCCCTTCTCACTGCTCAGCTCGCTAGCAAGCCTGCAGGCAGACAAGCAGGGTTAGCTGGAAGCAAAGCCACGGGTGGGTGTGTTATTCCCTGAGCAATGTGGGCTATCAGGGCTCACCCGATGGCGGAGCTCAGCTCATCCGTCGTCCCCAGAGCTTCAAAGACGCGGTCACCCTTCGGCCTCCTCTCCCCAGTGAAGGTGCTGGAGAAGCCTTCGAGAAGCGCCCGGGTTGGAGGCCAGCAGCCGTGCCGTGCCCTGCGCTCCCCACTGCCTGCTCAGCCTTACCTTCATCTCCCGTTCTCGTGTAGATCCTGGGGGCGCGGGCGCTGCGAGGGCCTCGCTCAGGGCTGTGGAGAGACCCAGAGTGAGGGAGGCACGGACGCTGAGGGGGAAAAGGCGCTGCGGGCCTTGGGCGTCAGGCCCTGCGGGGGCACTGAGGGAAGGCCAGGAGCGCCCAGGCCTCGAAGTGAGCGCAGCCCTGTGGGACGGCCCGGAGCGCCCCAGCCCTGCGGGCAGCCCTCAGCCCGGCCCCACGCTCACCTGCCCGCCTCACCGCTCCGTCCTCGCCCCACCACCGCCCACAGCGGCGCGCCCAGCCCTCGCCCCGCCGCCCGTCGCAGCATTCCTCCCGGCCGCCGTAGCCTCCGGCCCCGCTCGGCCCCCGTCCCTCCTCGCCGCCGTCACCCCAGCGCCGCGCCACTCCGCGCCGCCGCTTCCCGATTGGCTGCTCCGAAACCCCACCCCCGAAAAGAGCCCCGCGATTGGTTCGAGCTCAGGAGGGCGAGGCGGAGCGAGGCCGCTATTGGCTAGCGGCGCCGTCACTCCGTCCGGCGGTCGGCGCGTGGTTGAAGCCGCGGCGGAGCGGGACCGTCGGAGATCGCGGCGTTCTCATCTCGGCAGCGATGCCGGAGCGCGGCCTGCTGGTGTCCGCCCCGGGGAAGGTGATCCTGCACGGCGAGCACGCCGTGGTGCACGGCAAGGTAAGGGCCCCGCCGTCCCGGCGCTCCGCGGGGCGGTACGGCCACGCTGACGGCCCCGTCTTTCCCTCAGGCGGCCCTGGCCGTGGCGCTGGGTCTGCGCACCTTCCTGCGGCTGCGGCACGGCGGCGGAGGGCGGCTGTGCGTCCGTCTGCCCGGCGTCGGAGTGCGGAGGGAGTGGGACGTGGCCGAGCTCCGCGTCCTGAGGGACCGCATCGCAGGTGGGGCGGTGAGGCGGCGTGCACGGGGAGGTGGTGGTGGTGGTGATCCGGCCCTGCACGCAGCCGCGCTCGGGGGACGGGGCTGTGAGCGCTGCTGGAGCTGCGGGTGTCCCTGTGCGCTGCGGGCCGTGGGAACAGGCGGCCTTCGGGGGTCCTTTCCGCCTCCGACCGCTGTGTGTAGTGCGGCTGTGGGGCTGAAGACGTCCAGGATGCTCGGGTTGCTTTTCTTTTATTGGATGTCAGGAAAAGGTTCTTTGCCAAGAGGCTTGTAGGTGGAACGTGAAGGTGGCTCGTGTTGTTCTTGTAAATACAGAACAGTGTTTTTTTTCAAGTTGAACAGTTTTCTGGTTTCTAAGTGTTGAAATTCTCCCCTGCTTGCCTCCATAGCTGACTTTGATGAATCAAAGTCCCCCAGCGTAGAACAGCTGGATGTGCTGAAAGAGTTTGCTGGAATCGCTGCCGATGCCTCAGCTCCTGACAGCCTTGCAATTCTTGCCTTTCTGTATATGTGTCTGGCTATTTCAGCTAAGTATGGGTAAGGTTGTCCTCTTGCCCCAGAATAAACGTGCTGACTTGAGCGTTCATCTTTAATTGCTTCTACAAGGTCACAGGAAGAGAGCAAATATTTGATGCAAAAGAAGACATTGAAGGAAATCGTGCTTTATTTAGGCTCTGTGTGCCTCAGACTCTTTCAGAGCTCTTTCAGTGTTTGGAGGATGGGCTGCCCCAGGCGGGTGGGCTGGGAGTCATCTGCTCCCACTTAAGCACCTGATTTTGAGATGCTTCAATCATTGTACCCTTCCTGTACAGTCAATGGAAGCGGATAGACAGGCATCTGTTCTGGCCTGTTTCATTAGGTTAGAAGAATGTCTGTGGAGATGAGCTGTGAATTCAGTGCCTGATAACCTTTTGTGGGCTGAGTCTCCTTCAAAATTTGAGAATTTGGGGTAACTACAGCTCAGGGCTGTTGCAGCACAGTCAAGTTCAGTGGAGAAAGGGGGCACATGGCCACAGATGTGCATGTTTCAGTGTACATCAGCTTCTTGGTCCAGTGTGATACAATACAATAATACAGTTGTGAGTTTGTGATGCTTGGACTTTATTTAAAAATGTATGTAAAATCATATTTCCAAGTCTTTGAAGGGACTCTTTATGGTGCTGCCCAAGTTACAAAGTGCCCCCACTAGCAGCTTGACAAGCTGTGCTAATCATAGATCCAATTCAGCAAGGCTTTGTTCTAGCACAATGGCTTAGCAAGGCTACTCAGCTGTGCTAACTGAAGCCCGTGTGCCTGGGATGTGTTATGCTTGTGCTGATGTTGCCAGTTTTCAGCCAGCTTTTCCTGTGATCTGTCCCCACCGGCATCTTTTGCCTTTGAAATGTTTCAAGATGGAATTCGAGGTCACCATTACCACCTGTGTGTTTGTGTTTCAGAGATGTTCCCAGCGTGGACATAGTCGTGTGGTCTGAGCTGCCCACAGGAGCTGGGCTGGGCTCGAGTGCTGCCTATGCTGTGTGCTTGGCAGCAGCACTGCTGCATGCCTGCAGAGCCATCTCCTGCCCTCTGAAGGATGGGGAGGCCACAGCCAGGTAACGCCTCTGAGAAGCCTCCCTGCCTTCAGCATGCACTTCAGGGCTGTGGGAGGTTCTGTTTGTGCCCCATCTTTTCTTAGCAAACTCCAGTACCTCTCTTGGTCTCTCTGTCCAACTGTTTGTAGCGGTGCCACCCTGAACCCAGCTCCTTTCCCTTCTCCTCCCATTGCTGCCTGTGCTCCCAGCAGCAGAGGTGTGCCTTGCCCAGGGCTCTGTGAATCATGTTTACAATTCATTCCTTCTGACAAAAGCAACTGGATGCAGAGATTTGGTGAAACTCCCACATTCGACCCCACTGTTTGCTTTGTAAGATACAGATAGCTTTATTTTGTCATGAAAGTAACACGTGCTCTTTAATGTGGTAGATATATATATTTTTTTTTAAACCTCTATTTCTTCTCTGTGATCATCTTTTAGGTTTTACTTTGAGTCCTCAAGGATTCTTTCTGTCTTTTTTTCACATGGATTTTTTTTTCCTGCATGTGGTCCATTTCCTTCTGACTTCCTGCCTGAGTTTTCCCTTTATCAGTGGCTGTTGAAAGAGAATTTCTTTCCCTCCACCCTGCGTTGCTTTCCATTGGAGCTCAATCTTGAAAAACTGGTCTGCTCTGCTGTGTGTCTAAGGAGGCTCTGTTTAAAGATGCATATCACAGCTGGAGCTGCAGAACCCTCCATTGTTCACTGCCTGCCAGGTGCAACCTTTTATAGCTGCCTTCTGTGGATTTTATGTGGGCCTGAAAGTGAGACAGCAAGCGAGGGGATGGCTGTGTTCTGCTTCAGAACCTGAGCTGGCAGTCTGACCCAGAAACACATTCCTAAAGTGGAGCCATTTGTGAGCTGTGCTCAGGCAAATCTCCCTGTAGCCAGAAATGAAAGGCCAGTTCTGAACCAGACAGCGAGCAGCATGGATGTCTTCATCCTCTGCTCTCACTTTTAGCTTCAGCTTGAATACAGCATGATTTTTTTTTTTTCCTTCCAGCTGGCACGCAGAGGGGTGAGAGATGGGGGTGTCAGACTTCAGAAGGTTTTTGCTTAACGTGGCAAGAAAAGAACAGCGTGATATAATGACTCCTGTGTAGAGAAGAATCACAGCCTCTCAAAGAGGATTAAAAACAAGTGGTTTACAGCAAACTGCACTTCTATTTTGAGTAGTGGTGGTGTGAGCTGTTGTCCTGAATGCTTCACAGATTAAATATTGGCAAGTGAAATTAAAGAAGTGTGGAGATGGATAAAGATGTTCAGCTGTGGCCTGGGGAAATGGGGGAGCTCTATTGAGAGGTTTCCAGGTTACAGGTGGCTCTCATGATTTCTGCCCTGCCTTAGCAGTGGTCAGTAACTGTTTCCCTTGTTTAAGGGTGCTTTATGCTTATCTAAAATCTG
The DNA here is from genome assembly GCF_987193195.1 of Phasianus colchicus. Classification (NCBI taxonomy): domain Eukaryota; kingdom Metazoa; phylum Chordata; class Aves; order Galliformes; family Phasianidae; genus Phasianus; species Phasianus colchicus. The sequence continues at coordinate 6,644,360 of NC_143453.1, read as the reverse complement.
TGCCTCTGTTACGTTGTTCCTATTTGGGGCCCCATATCCTAAAAACCTGTTGAATGTGCGTTGTCACTGTGCCAAACACCAACTTTAGTCTCAGCAGAAAATCACTGCTGCTGGACTATCTGATGCTCCTATGCATCAGGCCACCCTAACAGCAACTTGGAATGTGTGGGCTGCAGAGCCCAAGTGTTACAGCACGATGCAGGGGTGCCAGCTGGATCCCTGAGGTTGAGTTTGAGGTGTTCATTTATGGCAGAGTCAGAGGCAGGGTTTGAAAACTGCTGCAATCTGGGCTGTGTTTGTGTGGGTGCTGCCTTGCACAGGCAGGCCCAGAACTGTGGGCTTTTGAGAAGATATTGTGGTGACGCTGCAGCCAGCAAGTGCTTGGTAACTGGCAGCTCTGTGTTTGCTTTTTGTGCTGCTGCAGTCTGTTAATTAGTATGTTCAGTCAGGGGCCTTGATCCTTGCTGAGTGTGACCCAGCACCAAGCCCTTTGTGCCAGCATTTAAACTCTCAAAGCACTTACCAAGTGTGACTGCTTTTAAGGCAACAGAAAGCCCTGTTCCTGTGTTTTTAGCATAACACCTCGAGGTTCAGCATTTGGTTCCCTTTTGTGTTGTAAGTGCCAGCACCCAGCGTGCCACAAAGTGTTAGGAGTTAATCCCTAAAAATCAAAGTCTTTGCTGGAGCTACTAAATCAGTCCTAACAGCATCTTTTGACCCAATTTGTGAGGCTTCTGCAGCTGAGCAGCTGGCAATTAGAGGCTGGAGTTACATGTGTGAAATGCAACTTCTAGTGCTCTCTTCTTGCTGCATTTGCTGTCTTGTGTGTCAGCAAGCAGGACCTCAGGCCAAGGTGTGTGGGAGCGATGTCAGGGGGTGGGGATGGGTCTGGACTTGCATTGATGTGCTTCTTTCTGTCACTCCTTGTGTGCTGGTTTTTGGTTGTGTGTTCGAGTCCTTTTCTTGCCTTTCAGGTGGACAGAAGAAGAGATGACTCTGATCAACAGCTGGGCCTTCCAGGGGGAGCGTGTGATCCATGGCAATCCCTCGGGTGTGGATAATGCTGTTGGTACCTGGGGTACGTATGCGTTTGCTGCACCCCAGCACAGAGCTGTGAGGTGGTGGAGCAGCTGCCACATTTCTGTTCCCTGCTGCAAACTGTGTGTCAGCTGCGGAAGGCAGTGAGCAGACACCACGAGCTGCAGTTGTGCAGATAATAAGACTTGTTTGAGGTTGCTGCAGGGAAGCTGGATAGAACAGGCTGTTCTCTGCACCAAGGGAGGGCAGAGGGAGCAGAAACTCCAGATCTCTGTTTGGAGCCTTCTCTGTGATGGTTTATCCCATCTGTAGGCTGGGACTGGGGTGTTGCTGCATTCCCTGGACAGAAGTCCTGCTGCAAAGTGCTGAAACTTAAACATTCTGCTATGAACAAAGAAATGTAATCCTGTCCCAAAAATAACCCAGGAGAAAAATGCTGTCAGACAGCTGTCATTTACTTTCAATTAGTAGAGACTTCCAAGTGTTTTGGAAGTGTCTGTGGAGATTTTCTTGTAATAATCATTCTAATGAGACCTAATCTCAATGCCTCGGTGAAAGCAGGAGCTGAGAGAGAGAGATTCCTTCCGGACGGTGGAATTCCACACTGCTGACATGAGTGCACACATTCAGTCCGATCTGAAACCCATGTGCTTGGCTCTGCCCCAGGGAATCACTGCTTGATTCTATGCTGAAGATTTAATGCTGACCAAACTCTTTGCCTTTTAAAAAAAAAAAAAATTAATGCAGTTCTGGAGTAGAGGAGAGCAAAGGGAAAAGCTCTGGGTTAACTGCGTCCAGCCAGACCCTCTCATTAAGTCAGCAGGGTTAGGCAGATTCATGCTGTCTGAGAACATGGTTCATTTAGCTGGTGTTTCTTGCAATTACTGTCATATGCTCTGGGTGAGGTTCTGAAGATGAAAGACCTTCTGTCTCTTACAACACCGCGTTATCTCTCGGCTCGCTGTGTACTCAGACAATGCATGTATTTTACTTTAGGTGGAGCCCTGAGATACCAATCAGGAAAAATCACATCATTAAAAAGGTAATATTGGAGTTTAAAAATAACGCTTACATACGGTGGGTGGAATATGTCAAAAACGTATAGGGTGGATGTTACACTGTAGGAGATTGATGAGAGATTGCTGGCAGTGTAGTGGAAGGGGAGCCAGAACTTGCCGTGGGTGTGGGTAGCTTGAGTGTTGTCTTGGTTTGGGGTGGACGAGAACAATGAAATGTTTGGTCATTATCTGACATTAGATGAACACAGCACAAAGGATCAATATTAATTTCATGGCATTATGGGCAGCAGGAACGGATCTGCTCCTGGCAGCAAATGACATTGTGAGGAGGGGGAACTTCTGCTTACCTGGTGACAGGACTGTGTGAAAACCAAGCTGCAGAGAGCAAGTCCAGGTCCTGAATCTTCCCTCTGCCTCCTGCCAACCAAGTATAATCTGACTCCATTAAAATCTTTCACAGTGCATGAAATTGCTCTATTAGCACTTAATGGCTACTGCTGGCTGGTCTCACAGATAGTATTTTCAAGAAAATTTTTACTTGAAAAACACGAATTTCAGTAAATACATTACAGTCCTATTTACAACACTGGTACAGTTGTTCATTGTAACTAAGAGTAAGAAGTCTGAACCCAGCCAGCACTTGAGTGCCTGCTTAACTTTCCAGAAACTGATGAACTCTTTGTCTTGGGTGTGTTATTCAGATAGGACTTACGGGGTGGGGTGTGAAGCAGCTGTCTGATGGGCCTTGGGAGCTGCTGGGGTACAGGGAAAGGAAAAGGGCTAGGGGATGGATGTCTTGTTGCTTGCAGGGTGCCTACGCTGAGGATCTTGCTGACCAACACAAAAGTCCCACGAAGCACCAAGGTCCTGGTGGCTGGGGTCAAGGAGAAGATCCTGAAGGTACGATGTCCCATGCTGCAGGGTTGGGTGTGTGTGGTGAGCTGGTGTGAGGGCGTAACCCTGTGAGCTCAGATCTTGTGCAGGGCTCACAGGAGCTCTTGTGAACTCTCTTGTGCTTGCTGCATTCCTGCTTGCTCCTCCCTTACACACAGATCCTCTGGGAGCAAGAGTTCAGCTTCCTTCCCTCTCTCCAGCGTTAGCAGGGCTTGCTGCAAAAATCACAGGCTTGCAGCCACATAAAGAATAGCTCCTTCCTCTGGTTTCTGCAGGTGTGAGCTACTTAGCATCAGCCTGCTCTGCACTGGGCTTTTCTGTCAATGAATGGGGAAGGAATTGTTCAGCTCCACAAGACCAAGGCTGGTTTTATCACAGTGGCATTAGGTCGAGTGAGCAGTCTGCTCACATCTCTCCTTCCCTGCTTCTCAGTTCCCTGCTATAATGAACCCTGTGCTGGACTCCATCGATGCAATTTCTCAGGAGTGCCAAAGTGTTCTGGAAGCGATGCCTACAAATCCATCACCAGAGTATTACCCTGTGCTGGAGGTAAGGGGCTTGTTCGCCAGTATTTTTAGACACACTGTTACTGTTGAACATCAAAATGTCATTTAAAGAACATTAGGTCTAAGAAAGAATTTGATAGCAGGAAATGTTCAGGTCAGAGTGAAACTGTGGTCTCTGTGTGATGCTTTTAATGCCCTTCTGGGAGCCAAGGGACAAAATGCTGCTCATACCTCTCCAGCAGTGCACAGGGATGGAGTGTCTCTGATGCTTTGGGGATTTAGAGCCCTGGAGGTTTTGTTTCCCTTTGCCAAGAAATGGGAAGTGTGTTTGGCCTCAAGATACTGCCTCCCCCCACTGCAGCCAGACACAGTGGCTCTGGCAGGCGCTGTGCAGCCATTGCTCTGTCACTGCCAGGTCTGGAGCAAAAGCAAAGAGCCCAGGAGCCACTGGTTTGTGATGGACTGGTTACGAGCCAGCTCCCATCGCTCACGGCTCATCCTGGCTCCAGAGAATAACAAACGGAACGATGGCCAGAGCTGACCTGACGTTGATGCATGAGGTGCATACAAAGATCTGCATTTGTCTTGGCTTTGTTTGAAGGAGGAGAAGCTGCTGTGGTGGGGGGAGACGCTCTTCCAAGTGGAAGAAGTTTTTTTTTTGCAGAGCTGAGAGCACTGCAGCATCAATTCCTCCAGCTGCAGGGTGAGGACACATGGCAGCATCCCAACTGATGCAAGCCTGGCTTGGCCTGGCCAGGGTGCCAGCTGACTTGGATAGGACTCATTTGGTACCAGTGGTACAGCTCTTTGACAGCATCTGAATCCTTCCTTTGGCTCTCTGTGAGGACCTCTGCTTGTCCTTGCTGTCACTGACAGGAATGGCAGGCTGTCCCTTTCCCACATAAGTCAGTGAGCTTGCTGTCCCAGCCCTTCCCAGGGCAGCAGTGCAGGGCTGGTCTGTGTGCTGCATCTCATGCTGTCTGGGGGTGAGCTGCTGCCCTCTTTTTAGCAAAGACCTGCTCCCTTTCTACCAAGAGGATGGTAGGATTTTGGTACCCATTGTGGGGGAATGAAGGCAGAGCTGGAGAGATCAAGAGGCTGTTTAGAGCATGACTTCAGACAGCTCCTCCCCACCTCAGTGCCACATTACTTGAGCTGTCAGGAGCGTGGGGAAGAGGAATGCTTCTGTGGGATGCTCTGAGGTGTGCTTTGAGATCCTCGTATGAAAGGTGCCATGAATTCTTGCGTACGATGCCTGGGAAGTGGAATTGCAGTGAGCTGGTCCCTGCTTTGAATCTGTTGGTTTGTTTCAAGTCTGAAGAGCCCACAGAGACACGGATGATTATATGCGGCATATACATATATATATTTGGCTGCTTCTGAAATAGGCAGTTCTGCACAGCATTGTATTTGAACCATCGAACTAGTCTAGTGTGTCATAAGCTGTCATCTGATTCCTGGCAGACTTTGGATCAGGAGATGACAGGTGTCTTGGATCATCATAGAGAGCGCTGTGCCCTCGCTCAGGCATATAAAGAGGCCTCTGCATGGACGTCTGTCCAACCCAGCACAGAACTTGTGATGTATGCACTCTGCGTGCAACTGCCTAATTCATCTCCTTGCAGGTAGAATCCCCATTCTGCGTGGTGCTGGCATGAGACCCGAGGGCAAGCAGTGTGACTGACACTGCCTGCAGCGTCCCTCCCAGCTCGCCAGGCACTTTCCTCTGTTCCTCAGCCCCACAACCGTGGCACAGCATGGCTTGTGCCACTCTTGAAGGGTGTGAGGTCCCTCTTGACCCCGCTGTGCTGGGTGCCAGGTTCTGGCAGTGCTGCAAGGCGCTTTGGCTTGTAGCCCATGGAGGGGGATACTGCGTTGCCTCTCCAGCAGTGTCACTTCTGAGTTGGCTGTGTCACAAGTCCCCTGGATTTGGTTACACTGGATAGATGGCGGTGTGGGGTGACAGGCAGCGATGAGCAGAACTGGCTTTGTGCCCTTCCCACGGCCAGCAAGGGGCTCGTTCAGTCTCCGGCTCAATGCCCACGTGATGGAGGAGGCAGAACAGTTGGGAGGTGTCAGGGAGCTCTGATTTAGCATCTGAAATAAACATCCACAAGGATTTTCTCTGTCCTGAGTGAGGAGGTCCAGAAGCTGCTGTACCACTGTCACTGTGGTGGACAGAAGCAGCACAAGTAATGGTGGAGGCAGGGACAGGCAAACAGCATAGGTTCTGGCCTTGACCTTGGTGCCGAGAATGCTGGTGTCCAAACTCCCACAGAAATGAGGTGGCTGTGGGTTGGCTGGGAAAAGCAGCTGTCACCGTGCGTGCTCATCCACTGTGTCTGCAATTGCTTTTAGGAACTGTTTGATATAAACCAGCACCATCTGAATGTCATCGGGGTCGGCCATCCTTCCCTGGACCGCCTGTGCCGGGTGACAGCCTCCCATGGTCTGCACAGCAAGCTGACCGGGGCTGGCGGCGGCGGCTGCGGCATCACCCTGCTGCCACCAGGTCAGTGCTCCCTTCTCACCCTGCACAAGGCTGTAAGGGTGCAGTCCTCCCCCTGGCTGCCTGCTCCTGTCCCCCAGCTGACTTGCTGGCTGCTCTTGCCTTCCTCTTGGCAGATGCCACCCCGCTGGCCGTGGAAGCAGCCAAGCGAGACTTGTGTGCCTGTGGATTTGAATGCTGGGAGACCGACATCGGGGCCCCCGGGGTGACCCTGCACTCCTCCTCATCTTTAAATGCCGAAGTGCTGCACGCGCTCGCCGAGAGTTAAGCTCCCACCCCTGGCAGGGCTGAGCTCCTGGCACCGCATCCTCAGAGTGGTCGCAGGCTGTGCCCTGTGTGCTGCTGGGTGCTTCTCCCCAGTGCTGGGGGTGCAGAGCCAAGTTCAGGTCTGGAGTCAGAGGGAGAGGGGGCTGCAGTGAGGATCCAGGAGTGACTGCTTGCACTTGTGCTGGATTGGAGTCAGACCCAACCTCTCGACAAAATCCTGGTTTGAATTTACTTACTCAACTGCTGCGCTAATCTCAAGGGGCAGGAGGAGAGGGTCTGGGCTGGATTCCAGCACAGATGATGACACTTTGCTGGGTTCTCCTGCTTCAGATGCATGTGGTGTCTCTTCTCGTCTCCCTTGGCGTCCTGTGCGGGTGTGCAGTGAGGCTGCCGAGGCAGAAGTGCAGAGCACTGTGACATTTTTGGGTGAGAAGTGTCTTGGCAGCTCAAGGCTTGACACTTGGGTCTCTGTTTCTCCTGGACTCCAGTTCACAGTGGAGAGGAAATGTTTAAGTAGAGCTCTTACCTGATACTAATTAAGACTTAGATAATTAAAATGGAAAAAAAAAAAGGCAGCACAACTCTAATGAAATTGTCACTGTTTTCCCCCTTTCCCATAATTTCTGTCTGGGCTGATAAACAGGATCCTGTAGCCAGACTGGATTTCTGCTCATATGCACGAGGTCTGGTTCAAACGTTGGCTGTGACCTGTTCAAGGGGTAATTCCATAGGAGCCAGGTAATAAAGCTGCAGGAGTGGGGGTGCCTTTCTCTTCTCATGCAGGGATAAAAAAAAAAGAAAAGAAAAGATGAAATGTGAGAAGTTGAGGTCTACTTGCTCTAGGATCTTGGCATCCTGGTGACCAGGATTATTTCACTGATAGGGCATAGAACTGTCTGGTTTTAATAAAGTGATATTTTATACATGCAAAGCGTTCTTTGATAATTATGTTGGCTACAAAAGGGGAAAAAGTACCTTACGCTGCTTCAATAAAAGCAGGTTTCAGATGCTGGTTTTCTACATGTCTAATTACAATTCCAATTTGCATCCGAGAACAGCTTTACACTAATCACAAGTCAGAAAGCCTGATAAATAATTTACCATTTCCTAATACAGCGTAATCAATGTGAGTATCTGGATGCGTGTTGACTCCCTAACTGCTTACATGTGTCTGTAGCTTCTCCTCGTGAGCACAAAGGAATGCCAGTTTGTCTGTGAAGAAACTTCGCTTCAAAACAACGCGTCTGGGGTTGATCCTCATTAGGATGCTTTGCTTTCCTTAGAAAGAGGCCTTGCAGCCACGCTAGGCAAAGAACTAAATATGAGTTTCAATTTGCTGCTTTAAATCGGAATTAAAACTGGTGATTTAAACGGATCAACTCTTTAGCCCAGTGCAGTGAAATCCAGCTCTCCTGGAGTGTGAAGGGAACAGCAGTGCAGCCCCATAGGGGATACCTTGGGCTGTGCCCAGCCTGCCTGTGCTGGTGGCACTGCAGCGTGCTGTGAGCTGAGCTGCAGGCGTGCAGCTCCTGGAGGTGGCTGTGGCCCAGCTCTGTGGGATGCCAGCAGGGCAGGTTCATCTTCATCATGCCGAGTGTCACCAAGCCAGCTGCCTTGTGCCTCTTGTTCCTGGGGACTTGCCACCTGGCACAAGGCTCCCAGTCCTCGGGGAGGTACTGGGGTGGAGGTCTCTGATGCGGAAATCTGAGCAGCAGCAGCTCCTTTGCTTTATAGCAGCTGCCAAAGAGCCATCTGATGGCAATAACCCTGTACTGGCTGGGTCCTTGTGCCATGGGCTCCTCCAGTTATCGGCCCGCTGAGCTGTGCGAGCCCTTCACCAGCAGTCACACCTGCTGGCTGTGCTGTCTCTGCTTCATTTTTCATGTTTCAGCTATGCCAGGGCTGGAGCTGGAGGCCTCAGCTTTACCCAGAATGAGCTCCACGGGGATCTGCGACCTGTAACGCTCTTGTCTGCAAACTTCCAGCTTCACCTTGCTGGTGTCTGGTTTATCAGCACGTGCTGGAGGTGACACAGGGAAGGTGCTGTGATGTGTGAATGATCTGAATTGCAGTGGGAGCTGTGGGGTGAGCAGGGTTCCAACCACCCATCAAGGCTTCCTGCAGCTTTGCTGCTGCCCCACAGCAAGGATGCTGCTCAGCCAGCACTGCGTAGGGCTCAGCCTTTCCTGTGCTGCAAGGGACCAGAATTGCATAAGTCAGCAGCTGGAGCCATCCCAATTTGCTAGAAGTAAGCACGGATTTCACATCCATCCGCAGGCAAAGGCACACCTGCGTTCTCCATTTATTCCTCCTCCCAAGCTCCATCAGCATCATGGGGTTACCTGTAGGGCTCTGGGTATGGGAAGCACCCCAATCCCCCTTCAGCTGAATGGGGTGCACAGGTCTAACTTGGTGCCTGCGTGCCCACAGCCCTATGAGTGCTTCCCATCTATGCTGCGCTGTCTTGTTTTACGGATGTGCAGCGGAGCAGAGATTGCTGCTGAAGGATTAGCCTGCTAATTTGGCTAATTTTTCTTGAGCTTCATTTTTCACGTTATGAGCTTCGCAGAAAGACAGACGAGCCGGGGTTTGCCTTTAATAGCCAGCACCAAGGGTGGGCAGGAGCTGTGCTCCATCCTCCTGCAACAGGAGGTGTGTGGATGCAGCGTTCTCATGGGGTCACTTCGAGTCCTGGATTTTCTGGATATTGAACTCATAAGTGCTGGAGGATGGCGATGTGTTCCCTTGCAGCAAGGCTCTGTCACAACCCAGAAACAAGGAACCCCTTCATACGAAACACCCTTTCCAAACCTCTTCCATCATATTTTGGGGGTGCTGCTCCAAGTTGCTTCCCCCCATGGTAACCCTGCGTGCTGCTTTGGGGCTGGTGGGTGCTGCCCTGCCCCGCGAGGCACAGATGGTATTTTTGTTTAATCTGTGTCAGCAGTGCCTTCTTTCTGCTCTGATGAATAGATGCTAAAGAGGCAGTGACATTATTTGAGATAACAGAGAGAACAGAAAAAAGGGTCAGGCACAGAGAGGAAATGTCAGCGCGCAGCTCCAGGGCCCCCGGCCATGGGGTGAGCCCTAACCCCATCCCACTCCATCACCCATGAAGAGGGACCCTCCAGCAGCCTCCCTATAGACCCAGCCCATGCTTTTGGGAGCCAGCAGCACTCGTGGGTGCACCCAGTCCTGACCTTTCCCTGCTTTGAGGGCACGGGGTGCCAGCTGTGCCCGTGTCCCCATCCTCGTCCCCGTCCCCTCCCCGTGCCCAAGGTTTTGAAAGTTAAGTATTACCGTCTGCTTTGTTGTTGCCTAACTACGACAGACAAATTGAGAACTAGTTGTCAAAATGTCAGTGCACAACAAATCAACATTCAAAATGAGTCTCAGCGCTATGTGGTGTATAATTAAAAAAAAATCCTTTTTAGAAATTTCAGCAAGCGTTGGCTCCGCTTTATATTTGTCTGTGTGATTAATAAAGGCAGCTAATTTTCAGACTTTAAAAACAGCTAGAAAATAGCTCCTAATTACATATTAGGTTCCAAGCGGCCCCCGCTGAGCGAGGCTGGTATTGGTGGGCCAGAGAATTTGGCAGGGGCTTAATTACATTCTGAGCATCATCTAATTTTAGTTAAATGTAATGTAATCAGCAGCAGATGTCTGAAATAAAATATGAATTATGAATATGATGAAATTTCATTCTTGAATAAAAAAGTAATTTGCTATTTAGTTCATTAAAGTCACAGAGGTTTATTAGGGAGCAGGTATACGGTGCGGCTGGCTCGTATTAAAATGATATTTCAGAGGGAGGAGGAAATTGCATTAGAGGTGCTAAAATATTCCACCAGGATGATGTGCCGGGGGGAGATAATGTGGGCAAAGTGATGGAGGCTGGGAGCTGGGAAGAAGCTGCACTGGGTGCTGGGGGGCAGGCACAGACCCCTGCCTGATGGGTCTGTGGTTTCCATTGGGACTGCTCTATGGCTCCCATTGGGATGGGTTTGTCGTTCCCATAGGGATGGGGTGTGTGGTTCCTATTGGTATGAGTTTGTGACTCCCATTGGGATGAATTTGTGTCTTCCATTGGGATGGGTCTGTGGCTCCCACTGGGATGGATTTGTGGCTGCCATTGGGACGGGTCTGTGGCTCCCTTTGGGATGGATTTGTGCTTCCTGTTGGGATGGGTTTGTGCTTCCCACTGGGACAGGTCTATGTCTCCTTCCCCCAGCAGCTGGGGGCCGCGTGTCCCCATGGGATGCTCTCTCCTGGATGCCCATCCCTGTGGCATCCGCTCTGGTTTCATCTCTGAGGTTTAAATTGCTTTTCACTATTCCTCAGTGGCCCAGACTGACAGATAAACATCTTCAGAGGAGGGAGAGGGAGAAGAATGGCTGTTGTTATTTCATTGTGTTACAGATACTGTCATTTTAATCCATCCTGGATGCCAGGTAAAAGCCTGCTGCCAGCGCTCCATTCCCAAATTTCCTCTGGGAAGAGCAGAGCTCATTGGGCTGCATACAGGAGCCCAGTGCCTGGCACACCGTGGCACCAAGCAGCACCAAACCTCACCTCCCATCCCCGCAGCGCTCGCCGGCGTGGGCTCTCAGTCCTCCCCTTCTATTCATCAAGGGCATGACAGCTAAAATTCATTTGAAGATGAAGAAAGTGCCGGCTAATCCTTTCTGTGAGACAGTGATAGACTAGCGGCTCGGGAAGAATTGCACAGCAGTAATGAAATTAGGCTAAAACTGCTGGCGGATAGCAGATAATTGCCCTTGTCTGTCACTAGGAATAACATCTCCCAAATCCAACACAATGATTGTTAAAGTTGCAGGAATTTATTTTATTTATTCTACGGGTTGGGGTTTGGCTTTCTTAAGACCTTCCCTGGGAAATAAATGAGTCGGAGGTGCTGCCCTTCCCCCGGCTCCCCAGGGTTGCCGCAGCTCGTTAGCCTTGACGAAGCAGGCGCGCCGGCACCGGCACCTGCTGCGCTGCAGTGCTGAGGTCACCCCAACATGGGGACATGGGGACATGGGGACGTGGGGCACCCCATCCGCAAGGCTGCTGCCATCAATCAACCCGCGAGCTTTCAGAGCCACACCGAGAGCTTTTGGGCGCAATCCAGCCCTGGATACGGGTTCTGTGTGGTGCTGTTGTGAGCACGCAAACCCCATCATCACCGCTCCAGGACTGACCAGCACCGCTTTATTTTATAATTGATCATGGGATTCAGACAGCGTGGGTGAGTAAGTGCACTGGCCAGCAACTGTAATGTTTTATACGCGAGGGCTGGCACGGGTAATTTACTGCGGCCGGCAATAACATATTTCACTTTCCGTCTCCCAGATGAAGATTACTCGTGTTTGAAAGGCCCTGAATACACAGGCAATTCTGTTTAAACGCCCGCAGCCAACCCAGCACCATGGTCCCCATGGCACGGGCAGCTCAGCCCCATTGCTGGGCTCATCTCCCACCACTGCAGCCATCGGAGCCGATTAAGGATTACGGTACCATCGGCTTCGGTTTGATTGCAGATGTTTTTAATTATATCGTATAAGATCGTATTATGTAATTGCATTTATCTGATTGAAGCCTTAATTGTAGGATTTCATAATGGTATGACTGGGTAAATATACCATTGCGTCTGTTGTCCCCCAATGAAAATTAGGTGCTTCATGTCTTTATTGCATTATCCTGGAGAGGATCTTAAATTGGGAAGAAAGAAATTAGAAAAGAGGGAAGGAAGGAAAGGCAAGGTGGTCTTACCTGACCCAGCAAGCATGGTTCCCTTCATGGGGTGTATGTGGGCTGAGATTTGGTACCCAGCCCTGCTGGAGGCTGTCTGAGCATCACCTCACCTCCTATTCAAGCATCACGTTCCACGTCTGAGCATCACCTCCCAGCCAAGCATCACCTCCTCTCCAAGCATCACTTCCCACCCACGCATCACCTCCAACCCAAACATTGTCTCCCACCCAAGCATCATCTTCAGCCCAAGCGTCATCTCCCATCCAAGCATCACCTCCCACCAAAGCATCATCTCCAACCCAATCATTACCTCCTGTCCGAGCATCACCTCCCACCCAAGCAGCACCCCTTGCCTCAGGCTAAGCTCCCCATGCAGACAGGACCTGCTGCCCAGAACTGTCCCGCCAGGTGCTGCAGGACGGCTGACTCCAGCCAGGCTCTGCTAAACTGCCCTTCACCTCCGAGTGAGCACGCAGCAGTCGGTGTTTTCTGCAGTGATTTTTGCAAGATCGATGTTGCAATTATCATTTTGTTAACAGCGGCTGGTACAATACATTAAAGGTGATTACAATTAAAGAACAGGAGACCGGAAAGCCGCTGTGCCATTGGCGTGTGAGGTGGAAGCTGCAATTAGACCTAATGGGGGAACGGAGCCAAAAACCCTCCCAACGCATTCCAGAGCATCCTTGGAGCCACCGCTGGCTCAGGGCTCCATCAGCGTTTGGTGAGCAGGAGAGAGGTAGAAGAGGCACTTCTGTAAAATTAATATTTCCATTAATAACAGTGCACAGGAAAATAATTGGAAAGTCCTCTGCCTTAATTGCAGGGCACGCAATGCCTGAGAGCCGTGCTAACAGAGGGCGAGGAGGGGGCAAAGGGTTGGGATGTGCAGGGCTCATTAGCTGGGCTGGGGGCTCGTTAGTGGGCAGCACCCAGAGCTGGTCCAGGATTTCCTCAGAGCCTTTTTCTTGGCCATAATCCACAACATGTGGCTCGCACGGTGCCTCTGTGCTAATGGGTTTAGGATTATCGGAATATGCGCAAATCCAGAGTCTCGCTGTCACTCTGCTCGGTGCAGTAAGGTGATTTCATTAGGATTTAGGTTTAGAGAACAGCCTCTCTCTCTCTCTCTCTCTCTCCATAATATTATTTTTATTCAATTACATCAGCAATTCATGAAACTTCAAAGACGTTTCATCAGCACAACCTAAATGCTGTTGGATTGCGGTATTGAAAGAAGGGAAGAGAAAGAAAACATAAGCTACGGCCCTAATGGAATTACTGAAAGGGGCTTTTTAATTAAAAACAAAGGTTGGGGATAAGGCCTATCCATAATTTAGTGCTGCTGGATGTAATATCTGCTGGTGGTTTAATTTTAATAAATGTATGTATTATTAACAGTGTGAAATGTATTTCCCCACCCGGCAAAAGGCTGAGCCGGCCCCATGGATGCCATGTAAACGTTTGCACTTGATGGCCAAGGGATGAGGACATTTCGCAGCCCATCAGTCCCATGAGGCGCTCACACAGTGCTGTGGGTTTGGGGCTGGCTCGTTGCCTGTGCTGCGAGGGGATGGTGCTATCCCCATAGAGGCTGTGCTGGGAGAATCACAGAATCATGGAATCGTTAAGGTTGGAGAAGACCTGCAAGATCACCAAATCCAACTGTCAACCCATCACCACCACGCCCACTCATAGATTAATTAAGGAGCCACTAATAGAACCATTAAGGTTGGAAAAGACCTCCAAGATCACGAAATCCAACCCCAGCTCTCCCCCATCATGTCCACTGACTATGTCCCAAGTGCCACATCTCCACGGTTCTTGAACAACTCCAGGGACGGTGACCCCACCACCTCCCTGGGCATGGCATTCCTCTTAGTTAGTCTATTAATCAGATGTGACCTTGTCCAGCATCCTTTTGGGATGAAGCACTGAGGAGATGCTGTCTGGTCAGTGTTGCCCCATGGCTCGGCACATCCCCAGTTGTGATTTGGTGTGCAGTGGGGATGGCGATGGCACACAGGTCCCCACGTCTCCTTGTCCCCATCCTCGCTGCCTGGCGACGCGTGCTAATAAAAACAAATTAACTCATATAAGCATTAATTTTTCCAGCACACATACATCCTGGCCTCATTATATCGGAGCTCCCAGGAGCCAGGGGTTTTGGCACATTGTAATGAGACGCATGCGGTAGTAAAAGTACTTCTAATCGGATTTATTTACTGTAATTGTGCTTCAAGGCACAGTGCCATCACCCGGAGAGCTGAGGAGGAAGGGGCAGCATGATGCTTGGCAGTGGAATTGGGAAAACCAAAGGGTGAGGAATGGGACTTGGTGGGTCAATGGGATGAGAATGGGGCTGTCCCCAGAACCAGGGGAGCCCCTCTGTGTGGTGCAGAGCCCTGAGGACAGAGCGATGCTCAGTGCATATCTCTTCCCCAAGCATCCCATTCTTGCAGCCAGCCCGGGTGCTTGCAAATGCACTTCTATTATCAGAAGTACCCGAAACCACTAAAAAGTCCCAAGAGGAGGAACAGAGCCGTGAGAGCTTTTCTCTCTCTCTCACTTCATTATTGTTGCTAAGGAAACCTCTTGCCGGGATCTCATATTTAACATGTCTGCATTCATGGGGCCGCACATCCATCTTGCAGAAACTTCCCCATGAGTCCACACCCGAAGCAGACAAAGACAGGGGATGCTCCCAGATCCCATGGATGATCCAAAAGCCCATGGTTGATCTTGAAGCTCAGAGATGCTCCCAAACCCTATGGATGACACCAAAGCTCATGGATCATCCCAAAGCTCAGGGATGCTCCCAAAGCTCAAGGATGTTCCCAAAGCCAGTGGATGCTCCCAAAGCTCAGGGATGCTCCCAAAGTCCAGTTGTTTCCAAAGTCCATGGATGACCCCAAAGCCCACGGATGATCCCAAAGACCATGGATAATCCCAAAGCTCAGGGTGCTCTCAGAGCCCAGGGGTGCCTCTGCAGCTCAGAGGGTTTCCCAGCAGTGCCATCACATCCTGTGGTGCCCCGCACCACCAAGGGCCCTTTGTCTCACCCTCTCCAAGTCGCCATCTTTTTTTTCTCCTCTTTTTTTTCCCCCCTGCGTTCCTCATTAAAGAAGACTACAGATTTCCCAGCCTGTCTCCTGGTTTTATATTGAAAAGGCTAAATGATATGCTGACACCTTAATTATACCCTATTGTCACAATGTAGCATGGAAATGGCGTGAGTGATATGAGAAGAATGGGTGGCAGCGTGCGTGGCAGCTCCTTTGATTCACAATGGCAGGTTGGAAGTGACACAAATGGGGGCTCACCCCCACACGTGGCATCTGCATCCTCACTGCCCGACCACACTCAGAGCTCCATGTGCATGGGGATGGATGTTCTGGGGACGGGACAGATGGCAGAGGGTTGTGCGCATCCAATGGTGATGCCTCAGCGGTGGCACGGGGACATTACAGTGGCACATGGCAGACCCCATCCATTCACCCATCCCCAAACCTGCCCAGGCTAGAGGAAGAAACAGCCCCGAAGTGTTTTCCATTAACAAAATGTTACCTTTAAAAGTGACACGATGCAGGAGTGACACATCAAACCCAGCCAGACGGATCGCCCAACTGAGAGGCGCTTTTCCATATGCATTCAGTGAATGCATTTGTTTTTGAAAATTAAGTCTCTGGGGAGAGCAGGCTTGGAGAGGGAAGCTTGTTCAAACAATTGTAAAATGGTTTTGTACAATAAACAGAAAAGTAGTCATTTCAGAGGCACTTCTCAGTGTGACAGGATAGGATTTCAGAGCCGACGTGTGACGCACAACAGTGGCACGCTGCATCGCAGGCACTGCAGGGCTGGTGGCTTCCCTGGCTCCTGTGCTGCGTCTCCATGTCCCATCTCTGTGTCCCATCCCTGTGTCCGATCCCCATGTCTCATCCCTGTGTCTCATCCTTGTGTTCCATCCCCTCTCATCCCCATGTCATATTCCCACATCCCATCTCCATGTCCCATCCCTGTGTCACATCCTCTTGTCCCATCCCTGTTTCCTATCCCCCTCACGTTCCCTGTTCCATCCTTGTGTCCCACCCACATATTCCATCCCCATGTCCCATCCCCATGCTCCAGTTCCATGTCCCATTCTTTTGTCCTATCCTCATGTCCCATCCCTGTGTCCCATTCCTGTGTCCCAGCTGCATGTCCCTGCCCTACATCCTGGCCCCATGTCCCGGCCCTGCAGATGTCAGTAGCTCAAGTTGGTCACTGCAGAGCAAAGCAGAGATACGTGTCTCAGCTCGATGTGCCATGCCATGCTGCACCATGCCATGCCATGCCGTGCCATACTGTGGGTGCCCAGGCCTGGCAGGGCACTGGCTGCAGGCCTGGATGAGTTTCAGGTGAGTAAAGAGCCAGGAGCCAATTTACATGCAAATGTCCTTATTAATCAAGGACAAGAGGAGGAATGAGCAAAAAAACACCAAATACAAGGGCAGAGTGTTTTTTACACCGGATGCTTTTCAAAGTTGTTAATGAGGCATCAGCAGCTCTTTTCATATCCCAATGATTTGCTGTCTGAATTCCTTAAGGATTCTCTCCCTCCCAGCCCCAGTGCCTCCCCTTCCCTCAGCCTGGCCAGCATCCCAGCAGCTGCAGGGAATCCAGAGCAGCAATGGGATGAAATGAGAGTGATAAACCACACTGCTCTGCTGTGGTGAGCATGCACCTGACCCCGCTCCAAGCCCCTCAGTGGGATCCATCATCCCGAGAGCAGAACAAGGACATGGATGGCACTGGGATGCTCAGGGGTATCAAGAACCTTGGGATGGATGCTCCGGGATATCAATGACAATGGGATGCTCAGGATCATTGATGGCACTGGGATACTCAGGGACATTGGTAACACTGGGATGCTCAGAGACACTGATGGCATTGGGCTGTTGATCTGGTATTTCACACAAAAGCCCCAGGACCACCCCAGGTCTGCCAGGTCCCCCCGCCCAGCCCCACTGATGCACTGCAGAGCCAGAATTCAAAACCACTCCCAAAACACAAAACCAGTCAAAATAAAATAGACTCGTTACAGTGAAACCAACCTGAACAAACAAACCCTGCCACGATTCAATTAATGAAGCGGTTAAGCATATCATATCGTTAAGCAAAGCAATGCAGTCTTTTGATGTGCTAATCACGCTTGTGCCAGGCAAAAAGAACTGAAAAGGAATAAATCCAGGGGTCCCACACAGAGTAGGGGCAGCACCGGTGCCCCCAACCCATATAGGGTCCCTGGGGTGGCTGCATCCCCCATGGCACAGCACTGCTGCCGGCCCCAGAGCGTACCATGGCCACTGCAGATAGTGCCATAAATCACAGTGACACCTCCTCTTGATAGGACAGTGACGATGACAGGGGCTATTTATCTGTGTGTCACCAGAGGGGAGGAATGGGGAGATACTGAGGGGGCTTTGGGGCTGGGAGTGGGGCTTTGCCCTGGAAGCAGTGGTGATCCCAATGGGACCAATGGGGATCTCAGTGGGGCCAATGGGGATCCCAGTGGGGTCAGTGGGGATCTACCCAAGGATGCAAAGGGAATCCCACTGGAGTCAATGGGGATCTCAAAGGGGCCAATAGGGATCCCAGTGGGGTTAGTGGGGATCTCAGTGGGGCCACTGGGTCTCCCAATAAGGCCAATGGGGATCCCAACGGGTTCAATGGGAATTTCAATGGGGCCAATGGGAGCAGCAAAGCAAAAAAGGGCTGTGACCCACGGCACTGGGAAATTGCCACCAAAGCCAACAGAAAGTTGGTTCACACAATTCCCCGCCACAAACTGTCTCCCCAAATGAATGTGAAAGTGTCTCTGAATCAATTCATTGGTTTTATCAGGGGCCCAAGGTAAAGGTTAATGGCACTCCGATGGATCCCATCTGAATTGTAAATCCTTTCGGAAGGGCTGGAGGAGTGCTGCGCAGCCATTGTGCAGCCTGACTTCGCGTAGAAATTGAATAATTGATGTAATTTGAATAACACTAGGATTTGTAATGATATTGAAATGTAAAGATAAAAAGGAATGTAATCAAAAGCTGATAGCAAACAGTTGTTAATATGCACTTTGGGGCGTTGCGAGGAATGTGCCATTTGAAGTGTGTGCTGAAAGCACGTTTAATGAGCGGGGAAAGGGAAAGGGAATGACGAAAGGAACCCATATTCATAAATAAGATGCAAAATTTTCTCCCGACTCAGCAGAGCTAACGGGGAGAGAGCGGATAATTATTTAAATGCAAAATCATTATAATCCCAAATTGTGGCTAAAGGAATTGATTGCTTTGCTTTTTGCTTTGCATCCGGCGTTCAGGCGGAGCAGGACCACGTGGTGGCCATCCCTGTCCCCAACCCCACGCCGCAGGGCTGCTGTCATCCGCTGTCCCCTTCTTGTGCTGTGTTGTGGGGGATGCACCCATGGGTGCCACATCTGGGGACACAATCCCAGGTTCTGGTACTGCTTTGGGCTGTCAGCCTCATGTCCCCATGTCCTCCTGTTTCTGCATCCCCCCCTCTCCATGTCCCCATGTCTCCATGTCCCCATGTCCTCATTTCCACGTCTCCACATTATTATGTCCTATATCCCCACACCCCCTGTTCCCAACTCCCTATGTCTCCATTGTCCCCACATTCCCATGTGCCCATGTCCCTGTGTCCCCTGTGCAGTGGGGATTGACACCATCTCCCCATACCATGGGGTGTCCCCTGGTGCCTCTCACTGCAGCCTTCTCGTTGATGGCAAATTGAGCTCATTCCATTGATTTTTTTTCTCTTTTTTTCCTTTTTCCACGCTCAATGAGCATTAAAATTAAAGCTGAGCTCAGCCCCTTGGTAGCTGGGCCCTGCAGCTGGGTTGCTCCCCATTTGGGGTGGAGATGGCAGTGCTGGTGTCCCCTCTGGCTTTGGGACTGTGCTATCACACTCTGCCCCTGCCACCCCTGTGACACCCCCAGACGGAGGGAAATTTGGCTGCATTTATTTACTTTACGTGTGTATTCCTTTATTTTCATGGCTTAACAACATTTTCAGCTTCTACCCACCGGAGTGGAGGCAGCTGTACCCCACGTATCCCATAGACCCCCATGCAGCCCATGAATCCTATGCAGCCCATGTATCATGTTCAATCCCATGCATCCCATGCATCCTGTGCCTCATGTTCACCCCACACACCCCATGCACCCCATGCATCGCGTTCATTCCGTGCATCCCATGTAACCCCTTGCATCCTATGCCTCACGTGCATCCTACACAGCCCCATCCCACCCATGCACCACGGTGACAAAGAGCAGCACAAGGACTTGCAGAAGTTCTGTGAGCTGTGTTTGCCCAGCAGCCTCCAGGCGCTGTTTGTAGAGAGAGGTTATTAAATTGATTTTTTTTTTCCCTTTACATGCTCGATGAACATTAAAATTAAAGTTCTGCTCAGCCTCCCCTGGGGCTGGAAGGGCTGGGCTTGGCAGAGGTGTGTGGACACGTCGGCACCGTGCGATGGTTGGCTGGCACCGAGTGCTGTAGGGTTAGGCAGGGCTTCCATCATGCCAGCTGTGTGCTGTCAGTGGGGCTGACATCTGCAGCATCGCTGTGCTTGCTCCCAGCCCGTGCCACAGTGGGGCCACGTGTGTCCCTCCCGCATGCCCACCTGCATCCCTGCCCCCATCCTGTACCTGGAAGGGGCCAGCAGGGATGTGCTCAAGGATTTGGGTCTCAGTGAGGGGCCAGGGTGGACAATGGCTCCTACATGGGTTCCCAGGATGGTAGCCCTCAGGGTGCTTGGACTGAGCAGTCCTGAGGGACAGCGATGTTGCACCCCATGTCCCCACGCCGTGGTGACATCCCAGTGGGCAGCCCTCCTCCCCCATCACGGCCAGCCATCCGCTCGCCGTCAGAACGGATCAGGCATGGAGGGAACGTCTTTAGCTGAGAGCCAGCTCCGTCTCCGATAGCATTAAAGGAACTATTGACTGAGGATGCAAGTGGAAGTCAGTAGCGATTTAATTAGGATGAGTGATTTCTGACATCCGCCATCGCAGCAGGAGCGGGGGGTGCTGGTGCCATGCGGGGACTGGGATGAGCAAGAGGGTCACAGCCCTGTTGTGGGGCACAGCTGGTATCCAGTATAGCCAGTATGGGGCACATCAGGAATGGGGTGTATCTGGAGATGGAGCACATTTAGTAATAGGACACATCAGGTAAGAGACACGTCTGATATGGGATGCGTGTGGTGAATAGGGCACACCTGGTAATAAGGCACACCTGGTTATGAGGAACATCTGGCAATAGGACACATCTAGCAATGTGGCCCATCTGGTAGGGGAACATCAAATATGGGGTATTTCTGGAGATGGGGCACATCTGATATGGAGCACATCTCGTTAATAGGGCACATCTGGAATGGGAAACATTTGGTAAGGAGTTTATCTGGAGATGGGGCACATCTGGTGATGGGGCATTTCTGGGCACTGCTCAGGGCAATTGCTGCAGCACAACGGATGCCCCCCCAGCTCATCCCCACCACTTCTCCCCCAACCCCAGCTAGAAGGACTCAAATCATCGCCTAATTTAGAAAAATGACGGGGAGACGCTTTTCCACTGACACAGTCACTACTGAAAATTTACTTCAAGGTTCATTGTTGGCAATGTCAAAAGTGATGAAAACCAATAAAAAGAACCAGCACAGCATGAATGTCTGGGTGACAGCATGCAGGGGGGGGAGAGTGGTGGGGGGAGGCGGCCCCAGCCCCCTCGCTGCCGCCTGAGCCTGTACAGATAAAAGGTAATTGAAATGTTAGTTCCATTAATATTTCAGCGTGCCCCATATCTGACAGCCGCGCTCCTTCAGCGTGCCCAGCCCTGTCTCTTCAGGGTGCTGCATGGGGAGGTTTCCCGCAGCCACAGTTAGGTGCTGGGCAGGGCTGGGTGGCTCAGGGGATGACAGCAGCTCAGGGTACAGTGCTATATGGCACACGAACTCGTGGATATGTGGGCACACAGAAAACGTTACATGAGCACGTGGCCAAATGGCCAAATGGGTGCATGGGCGCAGTTCCACGAACACATGGCATAGCTGGTACACGGCACAGTGGCACGTGGCATACTGGTACGTGGTGCATCCAACCTGGGATGTTCTGTGGTTCTCTGATTCGATATGGATACACGGCACAACTGGTGCACGGCACACCAGCAAGTCACACGCCACGCAGACGCCTCCCGCGTCCGACAGCTCTCACGTCTCTGAGCCTGACTCGCCCCATCCTCATTTATATCAAAGCATTACGCAAATTAAATTGTTTGCAAAGCACTGTCTGCGTGTCTGCTTTATGCCTGCTTTGGGAAAACACGCCGCCGCCGAGGCTGTGCGGATGTGCCATTTTGTTGAGTTTTCCCTGTAATGCGTGTTCAAAGGCTGAGCCGGCCCCGCGCGCCCGCCATCAGCGCTGCGCCTGCCGCGAGCATCAAAGCGCCGTCGGATCCCGAGCCCGCCTGTAAGCACCTGACAGCAAACAGAGCGGGCCTGGCGCAGTGTGGGGAGGGTGTCTGCTGCTCTCACGTGCTCCAGCTTCAAGTCTGAAGGCTGCAGGTGGGCGCTGGGAGCTGGTGATGGGGGAGCGTGCGAGCAGAACGGCTGCGCCAGGGGACAGCGCAGGTCGAGTTACCCATTTGCTCATGTGACTTTCTGGCTTTTGCCACCCTCTGGCTCATGTCGTCCAGTGGATCTTGTCACCCATCAGCTCATGCCACCAATCAGCTCATGCTACCCCCTGGCTCACGTCACCCATCTACTTGTGTCACCCTCTGGCTCATATCATTCACTGGCTCATGCCACGCTCTGGCTCTCATCAATCCCTGGCTCACGTCACTCATTGACTTGTGTCATCCACTGACTCATGTCACCTCTTGGTTTGTGCCACCCTGCAGCTGAAATGCTGAGTTACGGCTTGAACAAGTGATTGAGCAGCTGGTGGGAAGGCAGGGCCAACCCAGGGAAGCTCAGGTGTATGCAGTGTACCCAAGTGATCAGAAGGGATGGAGCCTGGATCCACCCCTTCCCAGATCTCATTTAAGGGTTGGCAGCGGAAGCAAGGGGATCTTGCTGGAGATCTCTGTGTACCTGTGCCTTTCTGAAGGTAAGCAAGTTCTTCCCTTTATTTCTGTGCCCATGGCTGTTGCATCTGAGCAAATTCTCACTTGCTGCAGCCTAGGACTCTGCTGTCACTGCTGTGCTTTCTATCATGTTACACACCCATTGGGTCTTGTCACCCATCAGCTCTTGTCACCTACCAGCTGATGTCACACACTGACTCATGCCACACCCTGGATCTTGTCAATCCCTTGCTTGTGTCACCCGTTGGCTCATGCCACCCCACTCTCAGCTCTGCTCCTGCTGCTCCCAATGCCATCACAGCCCCAGGGCTCTGAGCAGCCCTGGCCAGAAAAGCAAACAAACCAAATAAACTCTCTCCACCAAATTGCTTCCCATAAATCCTCCGCTCCCTGCCGTGCTCTGCAAAAAGTGCTTTTTCTTCCCAGCAGACGGGCAGTGGCTGTGAATGGCCACATCCCACTGGCCTGGTGGCCCGGTGGGGACGTTTGTCACCGTCTGCCGGAGCAGCGACACAGGGAGAGCGGATGGGAAATCAATATGGAGACTGCGAGCCGCGGGACTCAGGGACCTGCTGCGCCAGGACCTTTTATTGGATTTGTGATCTTCTTCATTGTTCCTCTGCTGTTTTGTATCCCCTTCTTGTTTTTATGGTGCAGAATTGGATTTGACTCGATTTTCCTTCATATTGAGCTGCAGCCAGCCTGGCACGGCAGCACCACAAGCCCCAGCCCTGTGGTGATGCCTTGGTCTCACCCTGGCACCTCCTGGGGTGATGGGGTTATTTGTGCTGGCAAAAATTGGATTAGAAGGCGAGAGAGCAATCGGGGACTGCTGAATTGCTAAGGCACTCTGTGCAGCAGGATCTGCTGCAGTTGTCTTGGTCCTGAGCCACGGTAATTGTATTCTATGAAATATTTATTCATTTTCATTTCAATTTCGTTTCCAACTTGTATTTCCTATAAAATGATGTGGAAGGGAGGGAAAAAAAAAAAAACACATCCTCAGCGCATTTATCATCATAACAGGTTCCTTCCCAAACCTTTCCCCAAAGTGGCACTGGCGGGCAGGACCACACAGTTCTGCTGTTCCTGCACCTCGAAGCGTTATCTATCATCATGCTGGGGGGGCTGGGGTTGCAGAATCCAATGCAGCCTCCAGTAAAATGCCCCAAATCCTCCATGCATCCCTGGGATGGCTGTAAGGGGATCACATCTGCCAACGGGGCCGTAAATTCCAGATGATGACCATATCATCTCCATCCCCATCGATGTGAAAGTGTTTCCCTGGTTATTATTATTTCCAGGCTGATCGTAGGCGCTGTCTGATAACAGCTGATTGCTTCTCCTCCCATTTGCATACAATAAATATCACCGTCGAAGCGTGCATGGGAGAGCTGAACCGTGCTCATGCCTTATTTATGAGAAATAAACACAAGATCAAGTTTGCATAATCAACACATCTTTAATTTGTGAGCTCTTCCACTTGGGTTTCGGGCTGCAATCAGACCCCACGTGTATGCGTGGCAATCAGGTTGGAAATGTCTTCATTAAGCACCTGTCATATCCCAGGTCCCATTTTAAACTTCTGATAGGAAGCAATGGAGTCACCGTCCCTGGAGGTGCTCAAGGATCGTGGAGATGTGGCACTGAGGGATGTGGTTTGTGGGCATGGCGGGGTGGGTTGGGCTTGGGATCGGTGATCTCAGAGATCTCTTCCAACCTTAATGACTCTGCGATTCCATGACTGCTCAGTTCAGCACTGGGCCGTGGTTGTGATGGGTCCATTGGTTCCATCTCCTCAGCACTGGGGCTGACATCCCACACGTGCTTCTGAGAAATTCCCTTTGCTGCCATTAAAGCAGATTTTCACTTTGCTATAATTTGTCGATCTTCGCTTCCTTCTGCATGCTAATGTATGCAAAAAAAAACACCGGGGCTCCTATTAAAATGCCATGCAAATCTAATGAAATTAATGTTGGCAACAAATATTACCTAATGGAAGAGCCTCCAGGAGGAAAGAAAAAAAAAGAGTGCAAATATATATTTGCACATATTTAAAGGACTCTGTCAAGTATTTTAGCTTCGCAGTTTAGGTTTTATTAAAAAGGAGGGGGAGGAAACGCCGAGTGTTTGCCGAGCCCAACATGAGCAGAAGGGCTTTCATGAATTATATTTTTAATTTCAATGAAAACTGTTGTTAATATAATTGAGAGCCTCTCAGCTATGCTTGTGGAGAGGAGCCTGGGGTAGAGGTGGAAAATGTAGCGAGTCCATTCAGTGAGCAAGGCACAGAGCAAGAACCCTGAACAGTGAGCATCCCACCCAGTGAGCTTCCCATCCATGAAGCATCCCATCCGTTGAGTAATCCATCCACTGTGCATCCCATCCATAGATCACCCTATCCAGTGAGCATGGCACATCACGGCACAGCGCAGCACAGCCTCCACAAGGCTGCAGCTTCACAGGTTCCCTTTTGCTGGACACTGGGAGCAGTGACAAAGAGCCATCCCTAGATGGGGACACCCAATTACACGTCTATTAACGTACATGTTAATGCTCTAAAGCTATCCAGCAATGACAGCTTATTAGAAGCTTATCTTTCACAGAAGGATACTCCTTCTTGTGTGCAATTACAGAAGCTACTACTAATTCCTCTTTAAAGGAGCCCTGGCAGGTAATAGCTGCCCCTAAATTTAAGATTTGCAATAATAAAGAAAAACAAACCCTAAGACCTTCGTGCAAATATTCTCATTAATTATTTTGTGTTTGGAGGGTTTTCAATTTCAATTTGCACCAGGCACAGCATGTGCTTCCAACCCAGGTTCCCTCACAGCTCCCAGATCCCACCAAACATCTCTGCAAAACTGTCACCCCTCCATGCAGTGTCCTCACTGTAGTGGAACCCATCCATAGGACTCCTGAGCAGAGTCTCTAGAAATGGGATGGTGCAGGAGGGGACTGTGCACCCACACAGCTGGGCTGGTGGCTGCAGCGAGCAGTAATAATAGATTTTATGATCCATAAAAGCCAACTTTAATGCTTGTATCTGTGGTGTAATGGCATTAAATGCTACTGGCGGGCAGCCATCCTGTCTGCCAAGGAGAGGGCCTGCTGGTGTGCTTTGCTTCCCTGTGTGCTGCTGTTGTGCCCACAGAAACAGACACAGACTGGAGGGAAACCTGCTGCTGTGTACTGGGCTCTGGGAGCCTGGTGGTTACAGGTTCCCATCCCTGTTTCCCATCTCATCCATGCCTTCATCCTCATTCCCATTCCCCATCCCCATCTCCATTCCCATCCCCACCTCCATCCCCATCCCTGTCCCCATCCACCACGCAGCTGTTCCCTGGAAATCCGGATGCTGATCCCACATGTACGTATTACATGCAGCTCCATACACAAAAATATGATGTTCATATCTATGTTTTTACACTAACATGAAGTTCATTTTTAACCGTTTCCAAAACCAGAGGCAGAATCCTCTCTGGAAGCCTCCATGAGCAGCTCTGAGCCTCAGCACTGATTCATGTCTTCCAGCTTGTCCAGACCTGGCCCCCATGGGCTGAACTCTGTTTTCATTTTGAAAACCAATATCATCCTGCTCTCACCCATTTCTCTTCCCAAGTCTGAAATTGCCCAAGCGGTACCCGCTCAGCTTTTCCAGAAAGGATTGTTCAATATTTCTCCCAGAGCCATGGGATGGCTGATGTTGGTGAGCGCATTAAACAGAGGTATAAATTTGTAATGAGAGCCCTGAAATGAATGGTTCTTATCATTTATGGATGGAATAATTAAAGATACTGTACTTGAAGGTTTTACATGGGACTGTAAATTGTGATCTGGGTGAGGGAGGGGATGAGCAGAATCAAAGCAGCATCTCTTGGCCCAGGTGACACTGCTGCTGGTGGCCAAGGGGACATCCCAACCTCACCTGTGGTCCCCTTGGATGGCTCCCGAGCTCATGAGCTGGGGGGCCAGTGATGGTGCTCCCCATGGGGCACTGTGGGTGCAGGGAGCACCCCCAGCACGACCCCAAGCCCCCAGCACCCTGTCACCCGTCCTATTTTAACTCCAATCATCTAAAATACTGTCACCATGGCAACCGCTGCAGGTGAGACTCATTACAGTTAATCCTCTAATTACTAACTACCTCTTCAATCAGTTGTAATTACTTTGGGGACACAGTTAACCTCTCATTAGAAACGCATGGCCACGTTTTACCAAAAGCACAAACAGTGACATGCCTAGTAATTTAGCACCAAGGCACTCAAGGCCACTCGCTGCCTTTTATGCCGCCACAATCTCATCCCTGTCATTAACCAGGAATGGTTGTCATGACAATTAATCATTCAATCCCTCATCAGCAACTTTTGCCAAATGTCACCCTGCTCTTGATCAAATGAGAAGGGAAAATTAAATGAATCCATTCAGCACCCTGGCGTTTGGTCCTGTTTTTTTTTTTTTTTTTACACTGAGTTTAGTGGGGAACTTGGAGATGGCCAGGCCACGCTCCTTCATCCCACTTTGGTCAGCTGTGCCAGGGGTTGTGGGCAGCAGGTGCCACTGAGCAGCCCCCAGGGGTGAGGGTCCCTCTGTGACCATTGGGGCTTCATGACCTCGTCACAGCAGGGCCATTGACAACAATGGAACATCACCAGCTTCTGCTATAGCCAGCCAAATGTGACACCTCTAGATGTGACATCCCTACATGTGACACCCCCAGATATGCTGCAGTACCTTGGCCAGCACTGGGTTAAAGCTGTTAAGCCTCCTGACCGCAGCGCTGCTCCTCTGCTGTGCCCCAATTTTGCAAACAATCCTATCTCCAATCATTTTCCTTTTAAACCTGTAATTAGCTAGAAGTATTTGCTGCATGCAAATCCCAGTCCTTAATTGGCAGCGCTAACCTTGAGCTGCGCCAGAGCTCCTGGTGGCATGGCCTCATCCCCTTCCCCACCCCCATCCCATCTCCATCCCATCCCTGTCCCCACGGCTTTCCCAGACCCCCCAGTGGCCAGCAGCTATGCACCAGTTGCCCAGCTCCAGGATAAGGACTTGGAAACCCTGGAAGGGACAAGTTCCCAGACATTACTGCACCAGACCCTGCTTGGCATGTAGGACTTGTGCCCAGGGATCCTGCCCTCCTCTTCCTCATCTCCAAGGGATTTTTACCCAAAAAAGCAAGTTGGCCATTCATTGGCATGGCTGCGTTTGGAACAGATGTGCATTGGCCCTGAGGCTGGCTGCTGGCCAAGGGTGGCTCCTGGGGCAACAAATTGCATTGCCCCAAAGCCATGGTTCATCCCAAGTGGGTTTTCATGGCTGGGGACAGCGTGACATGTTTTTTTAGGGGATATAATCTGTCAGACCGGAGGTTGAGGCAGGCTGGGGAGCGCTGAATTCATTCCGCCTAATTACCAGGGAAGGGGGGAAGTTTCGCTGCGACTCAATTATAGGAAATTGTAAAATCGCATTAGGAAAGTTGGCATTTAAAGGCTGATGCGTTTGGACAGTGCGTCTCGCTCTGACTCAGGGAAATTGATTATCCGTCAGAGGGCCGTGCGGCGAGCACCGCGGGTGCTGCGTGCGCTGCTTCCACTGCACGCACTGTGCACACTGCATGCACTGCATGGGGCCATGCCCAGTTGGGGCCACACTGCTCCCATGGGGCTGTGGTGAGCCAGCACAGCTCAGTGCTTTCATAGCCTCAACTGTGAATTCCTGTCCTGTTTGCTCACACGTGCGTGCAGCCGCCTGAGTGATCCCATCTGCTGCCCAAAGCCCCCAGCACTGGAACCAGTGCCTGCCTCATTGGGTCATTCTAGATTGGGGGCAGGGTGGATGATAGATGTCATTCAGCATCACCTATGACAGCCCCAAATCCCATCCCATCTCATCCCCACCGCATCCCCATCCCATTCCCATTCCATCTCATTCCCATCCCCATCCCCATCCCCATCTCCATCCCCACCCATTCCCATCCTCATCCCATCCCTTAGTGCCATAGCTTTGGGCATTGTTGGCACCTGAGTCTCCTTCCCACCAAGCTTCTGATTAATTCCCAGAAATCTGCAGTGCGCAAATGAATAATAATACTGATGAATGCTAATTGGTGACCTGCATCCTGACTAATTGATTTGTAGGCACGGTGGCACAGAGGGGCTCTGTTAACATTGCATGCCCCGCCGGACCTAGGACTGAGGATGAGGGAGTTCCCACATGCGAGGATCACACATCTAATATTGACCTGAAGACTGGATGGGACTGAAGAGATGCTTGCTGGGGAGGGCATGATGCTGCTGTCCTGCCACCTACAGCTCCTAGCAGCTCCAGGCTGCCTGGATGGCCAGGGAGCGTGGTTGAAGCTGAAACCACTCAAAATGCTATGATTTCACCCAATGTGGTCTTGAGAGTTGGTTTTTTTTTTTTGTTTTTGTTCTCCAGGGTGCCAAACAAGGGAAGAAGTTTGTCTTCACGGGATACCGCAGGGATGCTCCAGGAATGTCTTAGGGTGCTCCAAGGATGCTTTGGAGATGCTCTGAGAATGCTTTGGGGATATACAGTGATGCTGTAGGGATCCTCTGGAGATTCTTTGGGGATGTGCAGTGATGCTCCAGGGATGCTCTGGGGATAATCCCGCAGATGCCAGCAGCCAGCACCACCTTGGTGCTTCTGTGATGCCAGGAGGGACTTGCTAGGAGCAGGGATGGTACAAGGAGGCCCCATTTCAGCCCCTGCTAGAAGGGGACAGTCAAAGAAGCCAGGGCTGGGATCCAGCCCCTCTCCCATCCTACGGGCGACATCCCCAGGGTTGGCAGTTCCCAGATCCAGACACTGTCTCCCACAGAAGGGGGGCTCATGGGACACCCGCTGCCCACTTGTTGCTGCTGAGCTCTGCCTGCAGGAGCAGGGCTGGAGCTCCGCCGCTCCCTTTCTCTCTTCAATTCTTTATGGCACTGCATCTTTAATAGCTTTACAGAGCCCATTTAATGTGCTCCGAGACATGAAGTGCTGTCTAATCAGCACATTTAGGAGAATTGCCCACATCCTGGTCTCTCTGCCATAAAACAGTGCCCACAGAAGCATCTGTAATTAATGCTTTTTTCGCTCACTCGCTCTCTCTCCTCCTGAATCAATTTATAAAGCACGGACTTCCTCTGAGCTGGAGCTTTTAGGCTGTTTTACTCCGGCATCCGAGGTGACTAGGCAGCACTCGTCAATTAAGCAGCTGTGTATAATGGATGCTTCAGAGTAAAAAACAGTCTGATTCCCAGAAATGATCAATGCGTATTTTTTTCACAAAAACACACGCTCACACGCACACACACTGGGCTCCTCTTCCCCTCTGAGGGTTGAAAGAGGCCACCAAGAAAGGAAAAAGACGGGGGGTGGGGAGTGGGTGCAAAAAAGCAGCTTTTTTTCTCCAGCCTTTGAAAGGTAAAAGATAAAACAGGGTGAGAATTAGGGACAGGGCTAATTGCTATAATCCGCCTAATCGCCTGGCAGAGGTGAAGACCTGCTTGCTGTCACCTGGAGCCACGTGAGGTCCCCAGGAGAAGGAGCTGAGCGGATGGCAAGGGCTGGCCATGGCCTTTGGGGGCAGGTGGGGGCTGTGCCAGGGCCCTGAGTTATTCATCATCCCCATCCCATCCCAATCTCCATCCCCATTTCATCCTATCCCATCCCCATCTTCATCCCATCCCATCCCTAGCCCCATCCCATCCCTACCCCATCCCCATCCCTATCTCCATCCCCATCCCGATCCCCATCCCATTTCATCCCTACCCCCATCCCTATCCCTATCTCATCCCATCTCCACATCCCACCCAGTCTATTTCCCCCCCTGGGGCTGCCCAGAGAAAGTTTGCACGTTTTATGGTGTGAGCCAGAGCCAGTTCCTAATTGAGAACAAGCAAATAAAAAGGGAGAGGAAGGCTCCTTCCTTCCCATCTGAATGGCAGAGAAATAAACAGGCGCTGCCTTTGTGCCTCCCATTTGATTTTGGGAGACTTCAAAGCTGCCCCGCTCCCACTGTATAGGGGCCGGCTGCATTTGCTCTTTTTCCACTGGGATCAAAGCCCCACAGCAGGGGGACACCCATAAATGCTTGTAAAGCTCAGCAGTGCATGACGCCAACCCCGGCCCCCTCTGCTCCCATAGAAGCCAAACCCACGCTTGGCATTACCTCCAACCCATGCACCCAATACCAGAGATGTGATGGGTGCCACTGTATGGGCAATCACTGCCCAAGAGAAATGAATGGAGCATCTCAGGAACCAGCGGGATGGGTGCACAGATGGAGGGTTCCCAGTCTTTTTCCTTGGTTTCCAAATTCTTTCTAATAAATCCTTCCAGGGTCTGAAGCCTCCAGAGCCCAACCTCGTGCTTGCCCCGACCTTTGTTGCGCTGAGGATGCTGGTGCCTCTGCCTCTGTCTGCCCTCTGCTCTGAGCCTCCATAACCAGATTTATGGCTGAAGGCTGGAATATATCACATGGGGACAGAGCTGTTCGTATGCTGTATACATCTTCATTCATCTTCCTGCCGCGTTCGCAGTGCCCGAGATGTCGGGAAGGCAATCCCACGTCCAAACAGGATGGGATGGGGATGGGCTCCTTCCACTCCTGATCTCATTGGAATAAACAGGGGGGGAGTGGGGCTGGACCCAGTGAGATGGGCATAGATGGGCAGGAAGAGAGACAGACAGATAGGGATGGGCAGCGCATGGGTAAGGCTGGGCCTGGATGGGCAGGATGTGGAATCATAGAATAATTAGAGTTGGAAAAGACATGTAATGAGCAAGGATGGGCAGAACATGGGCAGAGACAGGCAGGGATGGGAAAGGCATGGGTAAGGATGGGCAAGGATGGGTAAGGCATGGGCAGGACATGGGCAGAGCATGGGTTCCTTCACGCCATGTCAGCATCACCCACCGCCGCCGCCTTTCCAGAGGTCGCGGATCAGCTGTAATGACTCTTGAAGTCTGAATTTGTTTGCCTGAGGCAGTCTGCTGAAAATTAATATGCACAGTGGCGGGATCCTTCTTATCCAGCACGGATGTCATTTCAGAAGCGGTTTGAGTGAGGGGAACATAAACCAAAGCTGAGCATATCTGACACGGGAGCGGCGCGGGAGACAATGCTCTTATCAAGAGGAGAGACACCAACAACCGGGCTTTATACATTTTTAATAAATCATTTTAAATTCTTGACTGTCAAGAGAATCGAATCAGGTGGAAGGGAAATACACCGGCATCCCTGTTCTGTCTCTGCACGGTCCTAAGCGGACCCCCAGGACACAGGTTGTGGTGGAGGTAATCTGCATCCAGTGTCCTGGGGACCCACTCAGGACTGTGCTCTGACAAGTCATCTCCCCACACACATTGGGGTTATTGGTGCCAAGTGCTGATGCCCCCATGGAAAACGTGCCAGGTGATGCGTGGCTGCTTGGGAGATAATGCAGGCTGCCCCAGGACCTGGCTGGAAGAGAGATTTGTTGCAGATGAATAACTCACAGCATCTATAAATAAACCAGGGGGGTGGGAAAGAAGAAAAGGACAAACACAGAGCACATGAGCTTCTGCCTCTTTGACCCCCAGCACCCCGGTGCCAGCACGGAGATGCCTCGGGACATGGAGCCTGGATAGAGATGTGCATCCTGCAGTGTCTTCTTGCCTAAATTGGGGTTTTCTGTACCCTGGAGCAGACCTTGGGCTGACCCCTGGTGCTTGGGGTGCTGCTGGGGCTCAGCAAAGAACAGGATGGGAGTGGTTTCTCTCCTTGGGCTTTGCTGAGGACATTTGGGATGTGGGGGGTGCTAGGGAGCAAGCCCATGGCTGGATGGGAAGTATAGGGTGGCAAATCCCCCAGTTTGGGGAAAGCCCTGCTCCTGCCCTGCTTTTTCCTCTTCCTCCTCTTTCTTCCTCCTCCTTCATCCTCTTCCTCCTCTTCTTCCTGCTCTTTTCTCCTCCTTCTTCTCCTCCTCTTCCTCTTCCTCCTCCTTCATCCTCTTCCTCCTTCATTCTTCTCCTATTCCTCCTCCCCCTTCATCCTCCTTCATCCTCCCCCTTCTTTACCTCCTCCTCCTCCCCATTCCTTCTCCTCCTCCTTCACACTCAGCTGCCCCATGGCCATCTCCCCTCCATTCTCGGCTCTCCATTTGCTTCCCCAGCAGATGTTGGTGCCTCTCCTCTAAAGAGCATTTGAATGCTGGAATCTCTCTCAGCCCCCAAGACCGGCAAGCAAAAAGCTTGACATTTCCCATCAGCATCAACGTCACTCGCCCCAGTGCCCCGCACAGCCTGCTGCCATCCACCCAGCATCAACACCACCTCTGGGATGGAGACAAGGTGATGGCACCAGAATGCCACCACCCATCATCCCCGTGCCCCCTCCCTGCCCTACAGCCACGGACCTTTTGCTGTCATGGGGCTGGTGTCCTTTGAAGATGCTGTTGGAAATGAATGGGAATGCTTTTCCCTGGGGACAGAGGTGTTTTCTGCCTTGGGATGTGCCATGTGTATGGATGGACAAGAGATGGACAAGAGCTGTCCCCCGGGCAAAGGACCCCAAATGTCCCCCCTGCAGCAAAACAGGGAGCAAGGAGCTCTCAAAGCATACAAAGTGGATGTGACCTTATTAAAGTTGCCAGGTGGCACAGGGGTGGGCGCTGCCCACCCATAACGAGGTGCATTAATTAACGGGAGGGAGGCGCAGCCCACCCCTGGTGTCCTTCAGCCTCTCCTTTGTGTCCAGGAGGACTCTGAGCAGGGCAGGAGCCAGCGATCCCAAATATCGATGCCGGCCCCAATCAATGCTATCTCCTTTTTCCATGCCCATGAGCTCATTGATTTTTTTTTGTTGTTACCTCTCTGTTTATGTAATGTCTGAACTTTGCACAACTGAACCGTTTAATGTGCAGAAAAGAGCCCTGTTGCCATGAAAACGGACCTGCAAATGACAGCATGAATGCTGAGATATCCCTGTTTTATTGGACCATACTGAATGTATTTTAACCTTGATAAGTCAATAACTTTTCGTACAAAAGGAACCAAAGCAGATAGGCTTTCAGAGCCTTGAATGCATTTAAACCAGAGAGTAATGGCCCGGTTTTAATCCCCTGGAAATCTTTCTCATTCTGAGGGCCACTCATTTCCCGAGCAGACTGACATTTTGGTCAAAGAATTACAGCACGTATTTGTCACAATGAGAGATGAAAACGCTCAGCCCTTCGGATTGCTCGCACCAGTCAGAAATAATGATATTAAATTAAAGGGACACTGTCAGCTCCCTGATCACGGGGCTGTGCACCTCGCCATGAGATCAGCCTCGCACAGATGGGATTTAGGGCTTTGGGCTCCGCCGCCGATCCGGCCGATGCATTATTTATTTGTGCTGAGGCTGAAGGACTTTCAGAAATCTCTCTCCTTTGGCAGCGGTGGCACAAAAGCGCTCCTGCCCCGGAAAAAAAAAAAAAAAAAATGAATTATGTAGATGTATTTTTAAAAGGATGTAAATGAGGAGGTCAGAACTAATGGCATAATGGAATTCCCACCCCTCGGAGACCAGCCAACGGTCCCCTCATGGAATGATTAAGGTTGGAAAAGACCTGGAAGCTCATGCAATCCAACCGTCAGCCATTCCCCTGGAATCATAGAATCATAGAATAGCCTGGGTTGAAAAGGACCTCGATGATCATCTGGTTTCATCCCCCTGCTATGTGCAGGGTCATCAACCAGCAGACCAGGCTGCCCGGAGCCACATCCAGCCTGGCACCCTTTCAAGTGCCTGAGAACGACTTGGAGTGCCCCCACCATTTCCCAAGCAGAGCGAAGGTTCGTCTTTAGGCTGAATAAAAAAGCAATCTTTCTTTCTGACTCCCTAATAGCTTTGATTAAATTATCTTTGAAAAATCTAAGCTCCGCTCACAAACCTATAATGGCTTTATTCTTATCTCCAGCCCGCACTGCAACATGGCGAGCAGATAAATAAGCTGCAGAGAACTTCCAGCTCTGCACGAGGACCTGCCAGATCGACGAGCTGAAAATGTTTGAACTGAAACAAATGAATAGTATGAATAGCCCCGCTCAAAGAGGGAATTTATTCAATATAATGTATTTTCACAGGGAGGATAATACGTATTGTAATTACACAGAGGAATCACTCTCCTGAAAGCATATCTAGCTATTATTTTAATTTCTCAGCCTTTAGTGCTTGCTGGATCAGGAGTGGGGATGGGTGCTGCTCGTTCCCAGCTCCACTCCATACACCC
The DNA here is from genome assembly GCF_987193195.1 of Phasianus colchicus. Taxonomy (NCBI): domain Eukaryota; kingdom Metazoa; phylum Chordata; class Aves; order Galliformes; family Phasianidae; genus Phasianus; species Phasianus colchicus. The sequence continues at coordinate 6,609,964 of NC_143453.1, read as the reverse complement.
AAATACCAGAGGGGCTGGGAAGGCTCTGCAGGAAGCCCAAACCCTCTGAAACTCCCCCAGATGGGCAAGGAGGAGCTGGAGGAGTAAGAAGGACAGTGAGCTCTGGCTTGCCCTGAGGCAATGAGTTTTGGGATAAAGGCAAAATGTTAGGGACCAAGAGCAACTGGCAAAGGGGAATGGTGCCCATCTCATGGCTGTGAGCCGGGAGATGTGCTACAATGATGACATTACACAGCATGAAGGAGAGCTTTTGCTGTGCTGAGACAACGAGTGAGCAGTCAGTGCAAGTGAAGGGGAGTGGGGAAAGCAGTGCTTGTGCCCTCAAATAGAGGATGGCTGCGGCACGCAGAGATGTTGGAGGAGCACGTGGAAATCAGCTGGGCACAGAAGGCTCTCCTGCATGGGGAGGGGTCGTGGGGCAACGTGGGGGGTTGAAAAGGGCACACAGCCTTGAACAGGGCATGGGGTTGAACAAGTTATGTGGGGTAAGACTGACCTTTCCTGTGTGATTTCACACTGCACCTTATGAAAGAAAACGGAGGCTGTGGCACCGTGAGGGCGGCCATCCAAGGTGTACCGGTACGGGGATCCCCACAATGACGAGTCCCCGTCGCACCTGTTGAGCATAACTACAACTCCCATCGCGCCCCGCGGCGCCCAAACGCACATCAGCGCGGCGGCCGCGCGCGGGGCACGCCGGGAGTTGTAGTCCCGCGCCACAAACGCCGGGAGGGGAAAGGAGAGCGGCGACCCCGCTTCGAATTTTCCCGCGAAAAAAGCCGCGTGGCAGCCAAGCCCCGCCCCTCCCCGCAGGACGCGCGGCGGCGTCTCCACGGCAACGCGCCGAAGGGGGCGGGGCCGAGCCGCGTGCGGCCGCCGGGCCCCGCGCGGGGCGCTCAGTGTCGCCGCAGCCGCGCGCCGGGCGGGAGGGAGGCAGCAGCGCCCCGGGGCCGCGCCCCGCGCACAGCCCGGCCCGGCCCCGCCGCCATGGAGCGCTGAGCGGCCGCGGCACCCGGCGCCGCGCACAAAGGACGGCAGGAGGAGGAGGAAGAGGAGGAGGAGGAGGAGGAGAACCGCGATGCCATGGCCCCGCCGCCCGCCGCTCCCGGGGCTCCCTCCGCCCTGTGAACCGGCTTCACGTCTGTTCCTATTTTCCTCCTATTTGGACCTTTAATTTTTTTTTTTTTTTTCCTATTTGGACCTTTAAATTTTCGATTTCTTATTTGGACCTTGAATATTTTTATCTCCCATTTGGACGCCTGATATATTTTTTTTTTCCTCTATTCGGACCGTATTTTCTCCCGATTCGGACCGCGTTTTTCCCTCTTTGGACCATTTTTCCCCATCCGGACCGTATTTTTTTTTTTTTTTTTCCCCCGTATTTGGACCTTATTCTTTATAATTTTTCGGACCTTCCCGTGGTTTTTCCGCTCGCTCACCCCCCCCCTCCCCACACTGGCCGCGCACGGGGAGGGGCGGCCCGGGGGGGGCGGCCCGGAGCGCCCCGCACCGCAGCGACCGGAGCCGGCCCGGATCGTTCTCTGACGGTAACGGGGGACGGGAGCCGGGTTGGGGGGCACGGTGGGGCCGGGATGGAGGCGGGGGGGGTGGGGATACCCCGATGCTGCGGGGCCGGAGCCGAGCCCAGGATTCCCCACCCCCCCCGCTGCAATGCCCCGGAGCCGGGAGGTTGTGTTCGGTGTGTCTGTCCGTGTCGGGCTGTCTGCGCAGGGAGCTTTCGGACGTGCGCACGTGTATATATAGGGTGTGTAGAGGCGGCCGTGGGTGCGAAGTGGTCGGGGCAGGAGCTCGGCCTTTCTTTGGGAACCACTCGCGCTGATTTTGTGGCTGATTTCGTCGGCTGTGCGCCTCTCCGTCCCCCTGCAGCGGGGTTGTGCCGTGCAGGCGAGCAAAGCATCCCAGTGATATCTCCCTCTCCCACCCCCCCGAGCGCCTTTCTCCCCGTGCAGGTGGAAGCTGCCTCCCCCTCTTTCCCAGCCAAACTTTCAGTATCGGGGCCTCCCCCTGGCGGTGTGGAGGTCGGGCACCCCAAAAACAGCCCCACTCGGGGTCCTCTCGTGACCTTGCGTGGAGCGGGGGAAGAGCGATGCTCCGTGCGTGGATCCCAAGGCTCTCTGCCCGTTTGTAGGTCAGCACGGGCTGCACCGTGGGCCCCGCCGCAGCCGAGCACCGTGTGAGCAATCGAAGCGGTTCCGCGTGGGTTTTCGACCCCAGGATGGAGCGGTGCTGTATTGGGGACCATTGGCCCATCGTGGCTGAGCGGAGACGAGCTGGCATCGCTCGGTGCTGGATTTTAATTGCAGCCTTTGGATGAGTGTTGCTGGCTCCCGCGGTGGTGGCAGCCGTGTCCCCGTGCTGTCCCCATCAGTGCTGCCCGCTGGGCACCGCGCTTCGGTTCTGCCTGCAGCAAGGTGCAGCTTGCTGGGCGTCAAAGTCACAGCCCCGGGTGACCCGACCTTGGCACGCCGTGCTGTGCCCGTACCCAGAGCCTGGAAGGTATCGGGGTTGGGGTCCTCACGGTGGGATCCTCGTGGTGGGAACCTCTTGGTGCCCACGGCTGCCTTAAGGCCTCGCCGTGCCCCTTCCCACCACCGGGCTGCCCAGCTCAGATCCGTGGGGCCGAGCACCGTGAGCCCCCAGTTCTGGGGTTGCCCATACCGGGGGTGGTCACCGCTCCGGGACCCCCAGCCCCTTCCCTCCCCCCCCCTCCTCCCAGCCCGGCTCTGTGCGTGTCCGTCTGCATCGGGCTCATGCATGCATGCAAGAATAAGACGTTGCTTCTTTCTCTTCTTCTTCTGCCTGCGCATTCCTCAAAAAGCTAATATTCATGAAAGGTAATTCAATCAAACCGCGATGCCTATCAGCTAATGCAGCAAAGCTGGCGCAGGGGTGAGAATGGGAGCCAGGAACACAAAAGCCCTGTTTTATTACCTCCTGCTTGCCTGAGAATTGCTTTTCTCCCTCGAGTGAGCCGGCTAAAGCTGGCTTTATTATGTTAACCTATTTGCGTGTCAAGAGCTATTGTGCCTCTCTTTATCTGTGTTTGTATTTGCTCGATGCAGGGAATAAAAGGACGAGGCGAAAATGGATGGCTGGTCAGTGCTTTGCACTCTGGGGGCACTGATTGGTTGCTAAGTGATTTGCATCCCCGGTAATCGCTTTTATCTCGGAAGGATGTCGTGTATAATTATAAGCCTACTGACATCTTTTGAAATCTGCCTAATGGGTGTTTTTAATTTACATGGGAAGCAGGGGCTATTTGTGTTGCTCTGATTACAGGTTGTGCGAGCGTGAGGTTGGAAATACAGATATTTCCCCAGATGTGGGGGAGCGTAGGGCTGGGGTTGGGGCCGGTGCTGGTCCAGGGATGGACAGCAGCGCATCGATCCCTGTGATGCGTCCTTGGGGTTCCATCCGTCCATCCAAGCTGGCTGTGGCCGTGGACTTTTCCCATGGAATGAGCCCAGAGGTGAGCCCATGGGCCGGTGCAGGCCGTGCTGATGGCATCCATTCACCCCAAAACCGTTGGGGTTGGTGAACCCCGTGCTCCTTTCCTGGTTCGCAGTTCCAGGGAGCCCCGTTGGCTGCAGTGCTGGGATGGGGTGTAAATGTTTAACTGGTGTCTGCGTGCAGCCAAGTGCTGCCGGATGGTGCCACGTCCCCGTGTGAGAGCTGCACCCGGTGCGTTCACACACCGCTATGGGGCTGCTGGGTTGGACGTTAGGAACAATTCCTTCTCCCAAAGAGCAGTCAGGCATTGGCACAGCTGCCCAGAGACCTGGTGGGCTCACCGTCCTGGGAGGTGTTCAAGGAACGTGGAGATGTGGCACTGCCAGACGTGGTCAGCGGGCAATGGTGGGGGTGGGTTGGGTTTGGGGGGATCTCCGAGGTCTTCTCTGGGTTGGGGACAACGGCAGATTGGGGATGCGGAGGGTTGGGGACACAGAGCCTTCCCACGCCCAGACCCGCCGGGTGGGAGGCGACTGGTGACTGCACTCCCAGCAGCCCGCCGTGGCGTGACGACAGCTCGGTAATTAATTTCTCCCGTTGGATGAGGTCAGGGCAGTGCCTGGTGAGACGCCGGGCGCATCGCAGGGCTCGCTCGTCCTTTGTCCCCATCCTGGCGGGGACACGGGGTGGCTGGGGACAGCTTGGTGAGTGGGAGGGCGGCTGGGGACTGCAGGTGCCATATGGGGGCGCGGGGCAGGGTGCTGGTGGGCACCCCGGGGTGCTGCGCCCTGCTGCTGCCCGCAGCCCCGACCCCGAGCTCAGCACCGGCGCTGCTATTTATGGCTGCCTGTAAACAAACTCCCAATGAAAGAAAGTTAATGACCTGAGACTGACAAGAGCCTGCTGGGAATTTTTATAGCCCCTGGGACTCCTTTTGCTCAAGAGAGAACAGAGCAACGTTTTCACCCCAAACAACAAGCACGCCTCATCCCATATGCTGCACCCCATGAGCACCTACGGCAGGGCTGGGGTGAGGAGGGGCACGTCGCTGTGGTGGAGCTGGGTGCCCTGCCCCCATGTGTAAAGCTGGGGCGCACGGCTCCTCGTCCCTGACAGGGGATGCTCCAGCCCTGCACCATCTGCCTTCTGCGGGTCATTCGGTCGTGCTGCAGGCTGGAGTGAGGGCTGGCTTACCATCAGCAGTAACCAAACACGAATAAAGCCTTAATACCCTGCAGCGGAGAGATTTAGCTGCCAGAGATAAATATTCATACTGCTCATGGAAGAGGGAGAGAACCCAAGTTTGGCTTTTCAAAGAGAAATTAACAGCATTTGCATGGGCTGCCCCAGAATGGGGCACGGGGCTGGCTCTATGCTGAGCTCAGCACAGTGGCTGTGCATGGCATTTGTGCTTTGGTTTTTCTCTCCCCATGTGGATGTGGCCCTATGGGGGCAGGGATGCAGGGGACATCCCAGTGGACAGGCACAAGCTGGTGATGAGCCCCCTCTGCTCCTGGTGCTGCTCCTGCTGCCATTCTTGCAGGGCTGTGGCTGCGATCACACCAGTGTTCAGCTTAAAAAAATGCCATCCTGCAAGCAGCTCGAGTTTCCCTTTGGGAAGAAAAAGCCAAAAAGCAGCAGTGAGCAGGAGCAGGCGAAGCCCCCCCGGCCATGTGCTCTGACTCTCCCAAAACGGACTGGGGGGAAGCAGTAGTTTTTCAGTAGCTCTAATGCTTGGGGATATGAGAGATTAAGGTTAGTGACCATTTTTTAACTCAATAAAGGGAAAGACAAGCTGGAGTCTGCAGTCCAGAGATATAATTAGTTCGCAGCAGTGGTGCTTTCTTGATTTAGCTTCAGAGAGCAGAACAAGACAAGGATGTTATACCCAATTAGCAATAACATACAGTCTGAGCCGCGCTAGGTGAGATAACAAGCCATTTTTATAGCTCTTCTTTACGGACTTTTTGGGGGGAAGGAAAGGAGGAGGGGCTCATGCCTTGATTTCTTGTCATTTGGGAACGATTGAGGGATGTGGGAATTCCCTGAGCCTGGCAAAGTGTTAGCCAGTGCAGGTGGTACAGCCCGGAGCTGTGGCTGTGCCCATGGGCTGCATTTGAGGATGTGGGGCTGGGGAGGACCCAACCTGATGGATGGTGACACTGGGGCCACGTCTCACTGTGCCCATTAATGACACACTGAAAGCAGCCCTACTTTGTCATGGCAGCCCTGGGTTTTACGAGGGAATGGCCGATAAAGCAAGGGCTGTGAATATTTCCTATCTGCTCATAAGTGGGGTTTATGGGGTGTGAGCCCACAGAGCTTCAGGACTCAGGGCAGGGGACATCACTGTCGTCTGCACCACGCCGGAGGGCAGCTGGATGCCCGTGCCCCATGGCACCGTGCTCACGTGGTTGATGGATGTCCATGATTCAGTGCAAACCTAGATGGGTCGGGGCTGGGAGAGTCCTGCATGTCATGGCCGTGCGCTGAGCATCACAAAGGGCATCCAACAAACCACCCAGCCCAGCAAAGAGCCGGCGATGAAAACTTGGATTAGGTTTAATTAGTCAGCTTTTAATAACAGGCACCGGGTCGGAGGTTCTTGGCACATTGCTTTCCCATCTTTACCACGTGGGCAGCACCCGGGTTGGGATGTGGGGCAGCCCCACAGCACGCATCCCATAGGGACGGGGACAGCCCGGCGCAGCGCCGCTAACGGCACCGCAATGATCATCAGCGCTCGTCGTAATCATTAAGACTATTAGAAAGAAACGTTCGCTTGAAGCTAATGTCAGACTTTCTGTTCTGCTTTGCAAACGCGCACAATTAATGCCAATCAGCTGCGGGAGGAAGCCAACTCGCAATCATGTCTGCTTCATCTCGGCTGTCAGCTGTTGCCATTCCGTGTTGTACATTTTCATACAATTGCTATAAACATAAAAGGGAAACTCCGCGTTCTTCGGAGGGCTCGCGTATTGTTCTGTGTTCATTTTAATTACTTTGCATTCAGCGGCTCATCTGGCCTCGCCGAACAGGCAGGAGAAAGTAGGTCTTTGTAAAACAAATATATAAATCTTGATAGATGCCTTATTTTCCTATTCAGCGGTTGCGTTGCATTATCTACGGCTAAATAAGAGAAGGCTGTTTAATTTCTTGTTGACGGGAGCCGTTCTGCTCCCCCCTGGGGAAGGCGCATGGGCAGAGCAGGGGAGGGGGAAGAGCCGGCGTGACTTGACCGGATGGTGCTATAATCCTCGTTACAAAAGTACACATCAATTATAAGAATTCCTACAGTAATCTCAGAAATCTATCTTTTCTGCTGAACCGGCTCATTAAAGAGCGCCATTCATTTCCATCTCTCCGGGTGAGAAAGGTTTAAATCCCCGGAGCTTTGTGTTACAAAATAGACTTAGGGGGACGGACTCTTTTTAGATATTAAAAGGAAGAAGTTGATTTTTTTGTTTTCCTTCCCCCCACTCCCCATCCCAGCCTCGCGGCGCAGACGAAGCATAACTTAATTAGGCGAGGGCGGCGGGCGCAGGGGGCTGCGGAGCCCACGCCGTGAATGGCCTCCATCTGCCGGGCGCGGGGCGGCCTCAATGAGCCTTTGAAAGGAGCTGTGCCGGGGGTCTGCCCATGGCCACCCCACAACCTCAGCACAGAGCCCCTTTGTGTGCATGGGGACGCGGGGACGGCCGGGCCGGGGTCGTGCGGAGGGTGCGGGTTGGCGGGCGCGCTGCCGCCGGGGCTCTGTGCAAACACGTTAATTTGTTTTCTTTCTTGCCTTGCCTTTTCAGGGTAATTGGTTGCATTTGAAGCCTTTGTGAAAGCCTTTGATTATAGTAATTTCGGCGGCGCGATCTACCCTGAATTCCTTCGTTGGATTCTTTCACAGCACCGCCGCTCGGGGCTGCGGTTGTGACGCGCGGCTGCCCTGCGTGCGGTGCTGCCATGGGTGGCCAGGGCTGTGGGCACAGCCATACCCATCCCAGCAGGGCTGGTTCCAAGGGATGGATTCGGGCTTGGTGGGCCTTGGCTTTAGGATGGATATTAGGCTTGCTGAGCTCAGGATGGAACAGGTCTCGGCTGCACACTGCCGCAGGTCCCTGCGTGGCTACCCGTGTCTCGTGGGGATGCTTTTGAGTTCTTTTGTGGCCTGTTTGCTGCTGCGTCTTTAGCTGTTGGACAGTGAGGTTTTGTTTCTAATGGGAAATGAAGGAAAATTCATTGTTGGGCGCTGACGTTTCGTTCCTATCCCACGTAGTGGCTGCCCTGTGCTCCTCCCCGTCCCCAGCTGCACCGAGGCCGCTCATTCCCTGCACCGACAGTGTGGGCGTCTCTCCTGAGCTGGCCGGAGCTAAGCCCTGCTAATCCAGCACATGCTGCCTGCAGGTGTCCTTGGCAGCTCCCTGTGGACTGGAGACCTCCCAGGACCTGGCAGTGGGCAGATGGCCACGATGGAGGTGGGGACATCGAATGGCACAGCCAAGTGTGCCATTGGTGGGAGAATTCCCCGGGGTGCTGGATGGAAAATGGCTGGAGAAGGCTATGGAGCCCAGCATCCCTGTGTGCTGAGCTTGGGACCCTCCAAGCCACAAAGCCAAGCGTGTCCCATCCACGCCACAGCCCTGGTGCCATCCCAACCCTGCAGCCCCCATCTCCATCAGGGCTGCAGACAGCACAGGGGCTGCTCCGCTTTCCAGAATCATCATTAACCTGTTAGGGAGAGCTGTTCCTGCTCACGGCGAAAATAGATCTTTAATCTCTGCCCAAAATAGCTCATTTGATGAGAGGCCTCCTTAAAGCTGACACATAAATTTAACCAGGCCGCCCAAGCCCTCCGCAAGGATGTCTGCAAATGCTCAATAGCACTCGAATTGTTTTTTTTTTTTTTAATTCCATTGTTACGTACACATCTGATACCTTATTTCTTCCATCAGATCATTTGTAACAGTCAGGAGGCAATTTACTTCTGTCCTCTGATTCAATTTGTGCTTTGTGCTCCCGCAGCCATTCGGCTCGCAGGGTCATCGTGGCTTTTGTGGCCCTGCATGCAAGCAGAAGGCTATTGGGTGGGTTTTATGTTCTTCTTTCATGTCGGCTTGCTCCCACTCTAGGATGCTCAGAGCTCCCTCTCATCTCCGTGCTGCTCCAACACTCGGGTGCTTGTTGCAGCTGGTGATGCTGGTGACAGGCAGTGCCAGCCTGGCTGTGCTGCTGCCCTGTCCCAGCAGCTGCCTGGGGCTCCGTTGGGATGGAGCTGCGTTATTACAATCCCCATCCCCACATCCTTTGGTCCCCATGCCCATCAGTCCCCACCTCCTTGCTGTTCCCTTGGGTTGCTCGCGGTCACGGTGTGGATTGGAGGCTCTTAAAGGGGAGAGGGTGGGGAAATGGCAGCAAGATGCTTCCTATGTAAGGAAAGGCAGGTGCTGGGCAGAGATGCTCATTGTGTTGAATGGGCAGCCTTGCTCTGAGCAAGCACTGAGGCCACATGCCTGTCCTCATGTCCCCATGCAGGGACCATCCTGTCCCCACGCATGGCGTGCTGGGCAGCAGCCGGTGCCTCCCTTCTGCATTCTCCCTCTTTGCCTTCAGTCCCCAGCCCCCATGCGATGGAGCAGTTTGGAGCACGAGGCCTCACACATGTGCCTGCTTGGTTTTGGGTTGTGGCTTCGAACCTGAGCTTGGGGAATGTGCTCCTCGCACAGCAGCATCCCATCCGTGTGCCTCACTGCTCGTGCATTCCCACAGAGCACCGCACAGCCTTGCACCCCACACCCTAACCCAGAATAATCACTTTCAGCATCATTATCCACCACAAACCCCAGCTTCCAATTTTAATCAGAGGAGCTGGTGTCGCTTTAAGATCTGCGGGTTTTAAAGATCACAAGAGGGGTTAGAGAAAATTACCCTTGACTCTTACATGCTAATGTAATCTCTAACCAGATCTGCAGCACCGCAGCTAAAATTGCTTTTTAGATTAACATTTAATTATTAACAGGGCCCCCTGAAAGGCCTGGGGCTGGAGCACGGAGGGGAGCAGGGTGCACGGTTCAGCCCAGCCCTGCTGGAGACGTTTGCAGTGCAGAGGGGGAAGGTCGTGGGCGGCCAGCAGCACTGTGCCGTGCTTTATTGCAGCCCTGGGCAAGGTGTCATCAAACTTTCTTTTCTATTTTATCTCACGCTCCCCGTGATTTACCGCAGGGTGACCTTTCCTGCATTCACTCATTCCTGCACTGCGCTGTCGGCATCGTGCGGTGTGTCCTCCTCCTGCCCCGTTCCCATTGCCAGACGCCCCGTGTGACTCAGTGACAAGGTCATGTAGCATCCCCGTTCTGCCCCTCTCCATCACCCCCAGATTCCCTTTGTGTGGTTTTTATGCCCGCTGCCCAGCCAGGCTGTGTGCTGGGGACGTGGTGCCCTCTCAGCTTCGTTAGCACTGGGCAGGGATGCACGGCAGCAGCAGACACGGCCCTTTCTTTCCCTAACAAGGGGCCAGCTTCTGCAATCCCCTTTATTCATTGTTCTGCCGAGGGGAACGGCACAGACCCAATTCAGGCTGAGACTTTGAAAGTTCCCTTTCTTCCCCCCCCTCCTGTCACATTTTCTTTTATCTAAATCCTCGCCTATGAAAGCCTCTATCGACAGCTGCGCTGGCCTTATCTCGCTGGAGGGACCTTCGTGGGGCTCTCAGAGGAGATAAGACCTTCTTATCGGCCTCTGATGTCAGAGAAGGTGCCAAACCCTTCTGTCATTGGAGCTTTAGACACAGAGGGTGTTTTTTTTGTTTTTTTTTTTTAAATTAAAGTCACAAAGACCTTGGGTTTATAAATAGTCCGATGGAGCGATAGGGCTTGGAAATTAGCAGGGTGGGGGGCGGGGAGAGAGGCAGTGGGAATGGAGCTGGGAAGGAGGCAGGAGGAGGAGGAGGGTGGGGGCGCTGCGTCCCCAACCCTATGAGAGCAGGGCAGTGCCACCTCCTGCTCCCTGCACGCCCCTGGGTGATGGGTGATGACGTGCCCTGTGCTGGCACACTGCAGTGACAGCACCTGCTGGGGCCTTGCTGGCTCAGGGCCAGCCTTGTCCTTGTCCCCATCCCAACAGTGGAAGGAGGATGGAGCGGTTCTGGGGCCCTTTGCAGCAGCACCGTGGGGCTGTAGGGCTGGGCAGCTCCATCCTCAGCCCGTTGCCCTGCTGTGATTTGTGTGGCCGTGGGCTGGGAAGGGGCTGTGCGACTCGGGGCAGGGCAGAAAATTGCTGAGTGTTGCCTTTCTTGCCATGAAAGAGCCAGAGCAGCTTGAACTAAATCGGATCCTGCTGATTGGAATTAGTTCAAATGCAGATGGAGCTAACTAAGCTGGCGGTAAGCATTTGAACGGCGCAGCGTCCAATTCCCATCAGCTGATTCAAGGGCTTTTCTGGGCAGCATTAACAAAATGCCACCGAGCGGACAGATGCCCATTGTGCGGGGGGCTGATGGACTCAGCCTGGTGCCAGGCTCGAACCCGAGCCACCCGTATGGGATGCAGGGACTTGGTGGCTTTCTGGGGCAGCGCTGGGGTTGAGGCGATGTCTGCTGCTGTCATCTGGATGGTGACAGCCCAGGGTGAGGGTCCCATCCCTGCTCCCATGGCCAAAGCCATCCGCTGGGAGTGGGGGATGCAGCCGAGCCCGGTCCCGGTGGGTCGACGCCAACTCCCAAGCAGTCAAGTGTGCTCAGGCTCTGAATAAGAAGCACTTCATTCTCTTTTCAAACTGTATAATTTCTGCCTGATTGTAATGGCATATTTTAAAATTACCAGAAATCGAAGCCAGAAAATGGATACGGCTGCTTTTACTGCGAGCTGCATTAACAAAGGATATGTAATGCGCGAAATAAAAACACCTCCCTGCCCCCCCTCCTCCTTTTTTTAAGACAGTAATAGGAGAAAATTGGTTTTGAAACTGAATAAAAGTCCCTTTCAGAGGAAATCATTTCTTTCAGGGTACCTTTGCTGAAAGTAAAATAGTGAATAATGAAAGGTGGTTACATGATTGTCTTTCATTTAGAGAGCGCTAGGACAGATGGAATCTGGGAGAAATGCAAGATTGGAATAATTGCATGGTAACAAGGCGCTTGTTGTGAAATTAGTATCTTAAGAAAGTAGTGAAAAAGGCTTTTACTCATGAATACTTCATTATTAGGAGAAAACAGCACCATTTGGGTTCTCCAGACACCTGCTCTGTGTGTGATGGCTCTTCCTCGCCTCTTGCTCCTCACATCTTGCTCTCAGCATCTCCGTTCCTGAATTTTGCAGTGCTGGAGGCCACCATGTCCCCACCCTGGGGATGAGGCAGGAGCTTGTGGTCCCAAGCCCACATTGGTCAGTTCAGAGGTAGGCAGGAGTTTGCTACCAGGTGGATGTGAGGGAGCATTGCAAGGGGTGAGGATGGAGCTTGGTGAGCAATGCTTACCCTAAGCACTCCAAGCACCAGGCTCTGCGATGGAGCTGGAGAAGCGAGATACCCTCTGTGACATCCAGCCCTGACACCTCACGTGGACCAGAAGCTGCAGTTGAGGATGGGTTTGCTATCACTGCCCGCTCTGTGCACAGTGCTGCTGCCGTGCCAGCAGGAGGCATTCACTGTGGTTCCTGCAGGACATGCTGTGTGCAGGACGTGCAATTCACAGATCAGGGGTGGAGGTGCCTTTAGCCTGACCCCTGCAGATTTCCCAGCCGGATTTTGGCACACCTCAGGACCCAAGTGGGATTTTGCTGCCTGAAGGCCGAATCCCTGCTGTGCATCCAATGGCTGCAGCTGTCCCCGGGAGCAGGAGGAGCTGCTCTGTTTCCTGCAGGAAGAGCAGAAAGCGTCACGGGGAGCACCAACCACCCACTGAGCCCTTCATATTTATTTTATAGAGCTTCATATTTATTTAAGGCTTCCATACTTATTTATTTATCTCCAAAAGAGCAAAGGCCCCTGCGCAGTGGGTGCGAGAGCTCCCAGCCTCCATGCATGCAGTCTTTGCCCAGCAGTGGGTGCGAGTGCATGGCTGGAGCCCCCCCTCCTTACCACTGTTTCTCTTCTCTTGGCAGTGCACGGTACGGCTGCGGCCGGCCAGGACTCCCAGACCATGCTGGCGTGCCTGCAGCGAACCCAGAACCCACCTGGGCAGCACCTGGCCTGTCCCAACCCCAACAAGGCACTGGAGCCACGCAAGTGTAAGTGCCCGGGGCTGTGGGGAGGGATTGCGTGCAGCATCGTGGGGCTGATGGGATGCTCTCAGGTCTGGGATGCTCCAAGATCCGTGGTGCTCCGAGAGCTGGGATGCTTTGAGGACTGGGGTGCTTCAAAATCCAGGGTGCTCCCAGGCATGGGATGCTCTGAGATCTGGATTTCTTGAAGATCTGGGATGCTCCCAGATGTGGGGTGCTCTGAGATCCAGGATGCTCCCAGGTATGGGATGCTCCCATGTCCAGGATGCTCTGGAGCCAAGCTGGTGCCTCGCTCTCAGCATCCCCAGGGCACGCACGCGCCGCTTGCTGCTTTGATGCTCCTTGTCTTATTGGAAAAGACATTTATTTAACTGATAATTAAAAAGAGCAGGAGAAGCGGGGGTGGGGGGCTGGGGGAGGAAGAAGACAAGATAAGCAAATTAAATTGGGTCACTGGGGCTGATAAGTGGAACTTCAGAAAATCTCATGCAACTGCCTGCAAAGCACAAGGCAGACAATGTCCGGTACCTGCTCACAGCTCCCAGACCTCCAGCCCCCACTCCCTCCTTTCTCTCCATCCCTTCCCCCCGTAATTACTTTCCCAGTTTTGCTGCAGCTCGCCTTCCCGACGAGCTGGCCTTTCAGATAAGCTGTAAACTAGTTACATTAAAATGGGTTCCAAAAGGTCACTCCAGTAAAGCACCTGTCTCTCCCAGCCTTTGTCTCTCAATCCAAACCATGATTAAATGTATATTTAATGAGCCTGCTTTAGGCAGGCGTGTTTGACCTCCCCGGCTGGGAAAGACGCATTAAGATTCTCAAGTGATGAATGTGTGTTTTAAAGAGGGGAGTGGATATTTTTCTGCTGGTCTCAGTTGGATTTTTAAACATTGCAGGCTGAAGACAAATCAGCTGCTAAAGCTCTGCTTGTTAGTGTGTGACAGCCCCTAGGCATTTGTTTAATGATCTGTATTTTCCCGGAGACGTTTTCCCCTCTACCTGGGCATCCTGGCACCACTGGCACGGGGTGGCACCAGCATTGCCCAGGGGTACACGTGGGAGTTGAGGCTGTTGTGTTGGGGCACAGGATGGATGGGACCGGTGACCCCAAGTGCTTTGTGCCAGGCACCACTGAGGTTTTGGCTCTCGGTGAAGCAGGCACGGCCCGTGTGCTTGTGCTGAATCCGTGCTGCTCAGGTCTCTTCCCTATTAGTGTCTGGAAGGAAAATGAATGTTGCTCTTGTAAAATTATTCCTAATCCGTCATGCCTGAGCAGCAGCACAGGGCTGGCGCGAGGGCTGCGGCTCCCGGCGCTTCTTGGTGCCATGTGCTAATGAGTGGAGCTGTGCCCTCAAGGCCAGGGCCTGCAGTGCAGACCCCAGTGGGGTTCATTGGGGAACCCCAGGAGAGCAGCACCGGTTGTTCTGTGTTGTGCCCACTGTGATGCTGAGGTCAGGATGCACCCATTTGTGCCTATAGTGGGCGCCCAGTGCATCCCAGGAGTGGCTGAGGGCTGGGGGCTGTCACAGCCCGTTTGGTATGATGCCAAGGAGCACCACCCCATGGCCTGGTGCAGGGGATTCAGTGGTCCCTCTCATTTCCCATCCTGCTGAAATGTCATTTCCCAGCTCCTGAAATGGAGAAGGTGCCAAAACAACACGGTCTGGGGAGCTGGAGCCTGGATGTGGTGCTGCCATGCAGCAAAGCACCCTCAGCAGTGACAGCCACCCATATCCCAAAAGGGTTCCCCAGCCCCAGGATCCCCAAACTGCATCCCTGGCAGTAAGGGCGGCTTGCAGAGCTGCCGCCACAACCAAACCCAAGCAGATGGGGAGTTGCACAGGCACTGGGGCAAAACCACACTCTGGGGTTCATTCCCCCCCGTCCTCAGTGTGCACTGCTCATAGACACGTTCTCCCAGTGTGCTTGCCGCTGGCCAGGTCACCTTAATCAAAGTTTAGCTGACCGTATGTTTCCGCTCATTATGGGAAAATACAGCATGTCTCTCTCCTCTCTGCCTCCTGCTATTTCAAATTAAATTGCAGGTGACATTCAGGGCCACGCATCTGGTTTTGAATACAATTTTCCCTTCTTTATTTATGGCACCTGCGGTAAGCGGGGCAGGGAGGAGCTCGTCCCGCAGCGCCTGCCTGGCTATTCGGACAAGATAGCATTTTCTTAAAACGAGACACAATTTAGAAGTGCCTCTGATTACTTAATTTGCTCCTGAGTATCTCAGTAATTATCTTTATGGGTCTTATTTCTGTCCTCTGGCATTGTTTCTGTCGATATTAAATGAGTCTGGCTCTCGGCACATTGGCCGTCTGGCCCAGCACCACTGTGAAATCCTATTACCCTGCCGGTGCCACTGATTAATTTTTGTATTAATTTCACGTAGAAGGTGAGCGGATTCATTTTCCTGCCCGTGGTGGGAGCCAACAGCCCCAGCACCCTCATCCCCTGGTTGTTCCCTGCACGCCAGTCCCAGCACATGGTGCTCCGTGCTCCGGCACAGCCGCCTCTGATCATCCACTGCATCCACTCTGGGTGATGGCACCATGATGCTCACAGCAGCAGCCAGGTTTTGTCACTGGTGTTGTGTTCTGGACATTGCACTGGGACGGTGCCCCACTCCAGCAGGGAGTAGGAGCTTTGGAAGGAGCAGCATCCTTGGGAAGATATCACGTCCAATTAACTCCAGCAGGCTGCTCCCTTTTGATTTTATTCCGTGTGCATTACAGGAATCCTGAGCTTTATTTAAATTATAAATCAAATAGTACCATTCTCAGCTTGGCCAAACTCTTTGCTTTACTTGCTCTCTGCAGCGATGGCTTATATTTAATTAAATGTTCCTTTCTGTGTGCCCACCTCCGGAGCTCACTGCGCTGCCGTCAGCTGGCCGGGCAGTGGGGGGCCGTGGGATGGGATCAATATTTAGCCAGGAGGGATGGGCAGCTCCTTGAGCTCTTAAGCTTTAGGACGTGAACTCCCAGTGCAACAACTTTCATTGCGTTGCCCATTGCAGGGCTGCCCAGGGGCTCGTGGTGCTGCAGCCCTGGGGCTGTGGGTTGAGAGATGCCCCAGTGAACTGCAGGTCTGGCTGGGAGGGCAGCACGCTCCATTCCTGCTGGATTTGTCCCACTGGTGCTTTCTCGACCTGCTCGTTTGTGGTGCTGACAGCTGCAGGCTCGTCTCGTTATTCCCAGCTGCCCCATTACTGCAGGGTAGTCCAGGCTGGTTGGAAAGGTTGCTCCACTCTGCAGCCCAGCTGCAAATAGGGGGATATTTCCCTGGCTCTGCTCACTCTTTCTACCATCAATATGGGCATTGTGGCTGCATGCTCTCACCTCGGTCCCAGTGCCCATCAGCTTCACCAAAACATCCCCTTGGGGATGCTTGGTTCAGGGTCCATAGGTCAGTGCAGCACCTGATGTCACAGTGCAGGGAAGATGGGGAGGGCCAAAGCAGTCCCTCTGAGCGCTGCAGCCCCAGAGAAGGGGGATGCTGTGTCCTTGCTTTGATGCACCAGAGGGCTGTGGAACAACCCCACCTGTTTCTCACACATCAAGAGCTTTGCTGAGCTGTGTTTTCTCCCTCCTCGTCTGCTCCCTTTTTATTTTTTGCAGATGCCTTTTAGAAAGATGAGATAACAAGTGCCATTTGTTTACCGAATCCTGTTGTGGAACAAAAGGGGGTTGACATGCTCACATCAAATGCCACCTTGTGCTGCAAACATCACAGCTGTAGGGTCGGATGCTATAGGGACAGCTTTGTGCTGTGCATTGCATGTCGGTCCCAAGCTGTTTTTGGGGCATTCCAAATGTCCCTGTGCACTATGGGACGCACCCATGGCAACTCACCTCTGAGTGATAAAACTCTTTAATTGCATGTGGAATCAAATGGCATTGAATGGCTTCTCATTACACAATTCTACTTACACCAAGGGCATTTTCATTAAAGTAGCTGCAGCTAAGCTCTGCTTTTGTACACACCCATAAAATATCATTTTAATTTCATGAGGGGTTACACATGAGTGAAATAAGATTAATTCTTTCATTTTCAGTTTCTGGAAGGGATCGGTTAATGATGGTTCTGTGTATTTATATACGTGCCATAAAAAAAAGAGTTCAATTAACTGCCATGCCCAAAATGTGCTGTTGACTTGCACTTTCCCTGCCAGGAAATGCTGCAAAAACACTTTCGATCGGTCACGTGTGCAGGGGGAGATGGATGGGTGGGGGAGCTGTGAGTGGGCATGGGGTCAGCCTACAGGTGAGATCCCATGGTTGTCAAGGATGGAGCTGGGCCTGAACCTTTGTGTGCGTTCAGCCCCTGATAACCCATCCCATGAGTGATTTTTATTTGCATTCAGACTTTTCCTCATCGCTCTTTCGTTCTCAGCTATTGCAGGGCTTTTTGCTACCGGTGCCTTAATGGGAACTGTAGGAGCTTCAGGAGTTTTGCAGTGCCCTGGTTTCCATCGGTCACACCAGCCATTGGCATGAAAAGTCCAAGTTTTGAAACAGATCTTATGTTAAAACGCTGTCATTGGCATGCACCTGGCCCAAGTAACTGAGTGAGGGGCTGGGGTGAGCTGCAGGGCTGTGTAGGGGTCCCTCCCATTGGTGGCTGCATGGTGGGATGGCATCAAGGTGGCATTCGGATGGCATTGTGTCAGCCATGGGATAGCACTGGGATGGCATCAAGATGACATTGGGTCAGCCAAAGGAGTGGCATTGAGATGGCATCAGGATGGCATTGGATCAGCTGTGGGGTAGCACTGGGGTGGCATAGCATCAGCCAAGGAATGGCATTGGCTTGGCGTCACAATGACACTGGGTCAGCAGCGGGGTGGCACTGGGATGGCATCAGGGCAGCATGAGGGCAGCATCATGGTCTCATGAGAGTGACATCAGTGCAACAATAGGGTGGCCTTGAGGTGCCCCTGGGGACAGCATTGGGGTGGCACCGGGATGCCATTGGATTTGAACTGGGGTGCCATCGTGGTGCTGTTGGGGTGAAACAGGGGAGCTATTGTGGTGCCATCAGAGCAACACAGAGGTGACATTAGCATGTCCCCAGAGCCAGCATCCCCACGCCTGCTGGCCACGGTGCCGCGGCAGCGCGCGGTGCTAATACCTCGGCGAGGAGACAAATAGAAAGTGACACATGTGTGTGTAGACTGGTATTTGTGGTGACGCTTTGACTGCAGATAATAAAGTGCTCGCCCTGAGGTGATCCAATTCAGCAAACGCCTCGGCAAAGCCGCGCGCTCCTTCAAGGGAGAGAATAAAGGGGAGGAAAAAAGGCCCGTCTGAAATGACATGTCAGCCTAAAAAGGGAACGTGTTAATGGATGAATATCTCGGGATGGCAAAGCCCTGCTCTTCCCTTTGTGCTTTGTCATGAATTTTGTTGTCTTTGCACATTACGGCTCCTGCGCGGCTGCCGCTCGAGGTTTGCCACCTACGTTTATTCAGATGGATTTCTCCAGCTATTATTCCTGTAGTTGTTTTTAATTTAAGACCTTGAAGCCGGTGCGCATTTTTCTCTCACCGGGGCGGCTCTGCTGGGGGAGGCTTTGTGGCAGCTGCGTGCAGAGCGGGGCTGGGGGCTCCCGGTAACGGGGACTCTTGCAGTTGGGGTGCTCCTGCAATGGAGGGGGCTCCTGCAAACGGTGGGACTTCTGCAAGCAGGGGGTCTCATGCGTGGCAGAGCCCATAGCAAGGGATGCCGTGGGGCTGCTGTGCACCCCGGGCAGTGCTGGTGGGGGGCTGGGGACCACGCAGGTGCAGACTTCCCCTGCTGCATCCGCCACGCGGCGGTGGCCTCTGCACCACCCATCCTGGGGACACGATCACCATAGAAACCGCTGCACTTCAAAGGGTGGAAAACGGCAAAATCCGACAGGGAAGGAAGGAAGGCGTGTAACAAGGGCAGTGCCAGTGCAGCTCGGCCAGGGCAGCATCCCCACGTGTCCCCACGTGTCCCCGTGTGTCCCCCCAGTGCCAACATGGTGCCACTGGTACCCGTGAAGCTTTGTCAACAGGAACTTGGGACCCCAGCATCAGGGGTTTTTGTATTTGTCAACACTCACCACGCTTTGTTTGTTTTCTTCCAAGTGTTCTGCAAATATTTAGGTTTTTAAAATCTGCTCGCTGTTTTGCAGAGAGAGAAGGGGACTGCTGGTCTATTTTAGGAGCTTTGAAGTCGCTGTGACTTCCCCACTACGTGGGAGAAGAGCACCTCATCCCAAAGCTGAGTGAGCTCTGGGCTCTTCCAGAATGGAATTCCTTTTGGGAGGAAGGAGTGGAGCCTCCCCATGTCCCCGTGGGGTGTGTGGCAATCGCTGGTGCTGGCTGCTGCCACCGCATCCCTGCCAAGCCCTTGTCCCCTCCATGTGCTCTGATGTCCTGCTTGTCCTCTCCTCAGCTGGGAATGCCTGGATGCAGCAGGTGCTGCGCTGAGAATTGTGCAGCCAAAAGCAGAGCAAGGACACTGCTTTGGCTGGGGGCATCCCATCACCATGGCACAGCTCCTCCAGTTTCTCTTGCCACCGGTGCCAAAGCGTTCCCATGCCTTTTGTCAGACATTTTGCACAGGCTTTTCCTCGGAGCGCAGCAGGGCTGAGGCTGCCCCAATCCATAAACAAAGATTTATTTCGGATTGCCGCGTTGTCAGGGCCCAGGTTTTAAATCTGTGTCTTGAACCGAATTTGGTGGCCAATTTGCTAAAGTAAAAAGTTGTTTAGCTGGAGGCGTAATCTTATAAGCCTATGCTGCCATTATAATGGCTTCTCATTTCTGCCTAGCTTTCCAATAATGCTTTGAGCAGAAGCTTGGAGTAATATAAAAAGCCATAGGATTATTACTGCGGGCGATGCATTTTCCATTTACAGTAATAAAATACTGAAGAAACAAAACAATTTAAAATTCCAATAAAATTCAAAACAAATCTTTGGCTGCTGAGCAGATTCAATTATTTAGCTGTTATTGAGTGCAGGCTGGAAAAATAGAGCAGGTCAGGGAGGGAGGGGGAACCCAACGCTGGCTGTGTGTTGTCTTTATCTGGGGAGAAAGGGAGAGGAGGCAGGAGATGGCCAGTGGCACCCAGTGGGACAGGCAGGCACCAATGGGTGTTGCGAGGATGGGAATCATAGAACTGTGTGATCATGAAGATTGGGAAAGACCTCCAAGATCATCACGTCAACCTATCACCACTATGTCTGCTCATAGAATCATTAAGATTGGGAGAGACCTCCAAGACCTTCATTCAAATCCAGCCATCAGACCATGCCGTGTTAAGACTGGAAAAGACCACCGAGATCATCAAGCCCAACTGCCAGCCCATCACCACCCTGCCCACTAACCCATGTTGTGCAGGTTGCCCTTTGAGCCACTGCTGCCTCCATCATCCACATCCTCCTCCTCCTCCTGTGGCTGCGTGGATGAGCTGCTCACCAGTTCAGCATGCCCAGTGCTCACCATGGGGAGCAGAGGGGGCTGCACCACATGCCCCCACCTTTAGCATGACGTCCCCAAAGGTTCAGCTTCAAGAAGAGGAGGGGGGAGAAAACTGCCAGCGGCCGGCTGAGCGTCGGGCGGGCTGTCTGTGCCTGACGGGTGACGGCGGTGCTTCGGGAGAGTTTGCATCTCGCAGTAATTACAGCCCGTTAGAAAGCAGTAATTACTCCGGAGAGGGGGAGCCGCTTACCAGCAGCGCGCACGAGCGCGCCAGGAACCTCTTGGAAATTGGTAGCTCTGTAATTTTCCCAGTGGGGGTTTGGTGCGTCACCCTGATATGTGACAACACACTGAATTTGTGACTTGTCAAATCCAACCCAGCTGGTGCAAAGAAGGCGACAAAGGAGGCTCCTGGCTCTCCCTCGGCTAGCTGGCAGCCGTGCGTGGGGCCATCGGCGAGCGGTGATGTGTGGGGCAATGCTGCTCCATCCATCCATCCATCCCCCTTTTTTGTTTTTAATTTTTTTTTTTTTTTTTTGCTCAGAAAGGAGTGTTCTCCTCCTTCCCTCCGTGGAATGGGTTCATTAGGGATTCTGCAAGTGTCACCAGCTAATTAGTGTCATGTTAATTGAGCATTCACGATGCTGCCACCTCCAAGGACAGCGGTGCCGGCGTGAAGGGGAATGCAGATGCATGGTGCTCATGGTGCTGCTGGGCAGGTGCCCCCAGTCCCCACCGGGTCCCAGAACTGGTCATACTGGGTGGGTTTGCCCAGCATGAGCAATGCCCGTATTCTGCTGCTAGAGGCTGTAACATTAAATCCTGCTCAAAGACCCTGGTTTTAATTGGCTTAATATACTCGTTAATAACAGTGTCTATTTAAGACACCTGTAAAAAGCCCATAACATTAACTTAATGGGAGAAATGGTCGGTGAACACTCTTCCATTCTGCCTTTTAAATTACTGGTGTGCCGTGTTAATGGAGAGGAAAGGGGTGGCCATCCATGGCCTCGCTCCCTGCATCCCTGGAGATGTTCCCACTCCTCCATGGGTGTTGTACACCAGGGCCCAAGGGTGCGAGTGCCCCAGCATCCCCCTAAGTGCTGCTTTTAATGTCGAGCCTTGCTCTTGCAGGCACAAGGAAGGGTCCCTGGGAAGGCTGGGCTCCATGGTGGCACTTGGCATGGGGTGGGCTGAGGATGGCTGTTGGCTACCGGTCATGCTGGCAACTATTTGAGGCAATGGCAGTGCTTAAGCCCTCTCCACAGTGGGAGATGTGGGGATGTTTTGGGCAATGGGACAGTGGATAGATCCATGGAAGAAACCCTTGGGGCCTGTCTCCTTTGCCTCCTTTTTGGCAATGTCAGCAATAACTCCATGGATGGAGGCAAATTCATGGGCACCGTGCGGGGGTCCCAACACAGTGCTGCATTAGGAACTGGAAGCCAACCTAGCCCACCACTGCACACACGTGCTGGCACGGACGTGTGCACGCATGTGCAGATTTTAAACACCTAATTTATTCCATCTATTAGATAGATTTTGTAGATTTAATCATTTTCACAGTTGGTGGCTCATTGGATACTCAAGATAAACTCCAAATGAAAGTATAATGGGTACGACAAATGAGTTTTCACACCAGAATGGCAGAAACTTGCTTGGGAAAGAGTTTGAAAGGAACAAAAATATATACATATATAATTTTTTTTTTTTTCTGCAGTGCTTTTGCTGACTACAGTAGGTTACCACAGTTAATTTCACCAGTTTTGTTCATCTGTAAAATTGCATAAAAGTGACATTTTTGTGCTCATTATAGGAACTGCTGATTTATGGCTGGTAAATGCAATGCTTTTCCATTTTTGGTGAGGTTCTCGTAGCAGCGCAAAGCACCCATGAAATTGCTTGTATAATGTAGTTTAAATCCAATCTCAGAGAAAGATTCCCCCGTTGGGTAAAGTGACATTTCCATTCTCCACACCGGGTTTATTTTAGGCCACTTAGAAGTGACTTTCTAAGCGCGAGGGGGCAGGTTTGTGCCGTGACCTCTTTTCTGTTGGGTGGGTGATGCTGGAGAAGGAAAAGGAGGAGGATGTGGAGGAGGAGGGGGTGAGGCTGAAGGGGCCTTGGAGTGGGATTGATGCTGTGCTTTGCTCCCGCAGGCGAGACGG
This sequence comes from Phasianus colchicus, assembly GCF_987193195.1. Lineage (NCBI taxonomy): Eukaryota > Metazoa > Chordata > Aves > Galliformes > Phasianidae > Phasianus > Phasianus colchicus. Next base: position 6,587,657 of record NC_143453.1, on the reverse strand, counting down.
CAGCACCCATGCATTCCCCGCGCTACCCCAGCCCTGCCGAGCTGGACGCCTATGCACAGAAAGTGGCCAACAGCCCGCTGACCATCAAGATCTTCCCCACCAACATCAGGGTCCCACAGCACAAGCACCTTAACCGAACGGTCAATGGGTACGACACCACGGGGCAGCGCTACAGCCCCTACCCCGTGCACGCCGGCGGCTACCAGGGCCTCCTGGCCATCGTCAAAGCCTCCAGCAAAAGCGTGGTGAAGAACGCGGAGGGCAAGCGGACTAAGCTGTCGCCTGCTCAGGCCGGCGTCGCTCCCTACCCATCCTCAAGCACTTTAGCCCCAGGCCCCTCCTGCGCCGGCCCGCTGAGCTACCACCAGAAGCAGCTGGAGGGCCCCGTGCCCCCCACCGTGGCGGTGGCGAGCTCGGCGCTGCCGCTGGCGGGCCGTGGCCTGGCGCTGCCGCCCTCCAACCTGCCCTCCATCCAGAGCATCATCTACCAGCTCAACCAGCAGTGCCAGGCCCAGGCCTCGCAGCCTGCCTGCCCGGTGCTGCCGGCCGCCCACCCCAGCCCGGCCAAGCACGGCGCCTTCCCCGCCATGGCCTCGGCCTACGCCGTGCTGCCCGAGTGCCGCAAGGGAGCCGAGCTGCCGCTGGGCTCCACCCCGGCGCTGGGGCCGAAAGCGGGGCTCTACCCCGACGGCGTGGACTACCTGCTGTGGCAGCAGAAGCAGCAGCAGCACCTGCGGGTGTACAGTGGGGGCAGCGGGGCCCTCAGCAAGTCGCCCGAAGCCTGCGCGGCCGCCTCGCGACCCTACGGGCCGGCAGGGGAGAAGGTGAGCTCATCCCCATTGAACTGCATGCACGGCAACTTCGCGGTGGGGCAGTACTTCGTGCCGCCGTGGAACAGCGTCCTGGTGACCCCCACCAGCGACTGTTACAACCCACCACCCGAGCTGGGCCCCGTGCCACGTGAGCTCGGCGTGCCGCCAGCCGAGGGGCTGCCCAGCAAGGCGCTCTGCAACACCTCCATCCTCAGCAGCAGCCTCCAGTCGCTGGAGTATCTCATCAACGACATCCACCCGCCCTGCATCAAGGAGCAGATGTTGGGCAAGGGCTATGAGACCGTGTCTGTGCCAAGGCTCTTGGACCACCAGCACGCCCACATCCGCCTGCCCGTCTATAGATAAGGGACAGCTGCTGTTCTTCCCAAAGCCAGGATGGCGGCCGGGCCCTCCGGCACCGTGAGGCCGTTGCGGGGTGATGGGGTTGGTTGGGGTCAGTTGCCGACACGGGTCCCGCAGGTACTGGCATGGAACCGGGCTCATCGAACCGCGTGCGCCCGCTGGAAGCCAAGGATGAAGGAATGCTTGTCTTATATAGCTCAGAAATCATTTTATTTCCACGAATGTGAACAGGGAATCGCTACGAGTTGCTGCTATCCAGGGAGAGGAGCTCCGCTCTGCGCACGGCGCGGGCTGCAGGCAGGGTCCCGCCGCGCTCACCTTTAGCTGAAGTCCGTAACTTGCACTGCTTTGATTAAAGCTCATAACTGGGGACAGCCTGGACACTATTTAAGAAGAACACTTGAAAACTTGAACAGATTTTTTCTTTTTTTGTTGTTTTATTTTTTCATTTTTTTCAGTTGCACACAGCGCGCATCTTGGGTGCCGGCCAACGAGGGGGATGATGAGCCCACGGCACTGCGCCCATGGTACAGATTTCCAAGGTTTTGGGTTTTTTTTTTTCTTTTTTTTTTTCTTTTTTTTCCCCTTCCTTTTTTTTCCCCTTCTTTTTTCAACTGTCTGTTATACCTTTGTTCCATTCTAGAGGCAGACAGTATGTAGGACGACGTTCAGTACTGCATCCAGCCATCGCACCACTGTGGGATCATGGCATGCTTCTTCATCTTTTCTTTCTTTTTTTTTTTAAGCAGTTCAAAAATGCTCATTTTGCTCCGTTATTCACTCTGTGTAATTATGTGCTTAATAGGTTTATTCATTTAAAAAAAGCATCACAAAATGTTTTTTGATGAGTCAAGGAAACAGGAACACTACCCCGAGGAAACCCAAGGTGATTGTGCTCAGAAAAGAGGTACTGTATCCCTGAAAGGCCTGTTCAAGCACTAAGTGCATTTACAAATCTCTGAGAATGTTTTTTTTTATACTAAAATCGACCATTATATTCTACTGTGAGAAGTGCTGTCTGCACTTATATTGTTTTAAAAATGAGAGAAAACAAACGAGAGGAAAAAAAAAAAAAAAAACGGAAAAAAAAAAAAAAAAAACCAAACCACAAAACCTGCAAGCTGTGTGTCCGGATGGTGTTTTTCCCAAAGTAAAACCAGGATGTCACTGGATGTGTGCTCTGGATTTTGTTTGCTTGCTGTGGCTCTCACCCAGCCCTATAGGGACCCGCTGTCCCACCCCCAGCCCGACTTCACCCCGCAGATTTTAGGGCATGGAGGGGCACCTATAAATAACCTCCTAACGACTCTGATCTGTTAATCCAGCCATGGCACCAGGCAAGATGTACGCATGTGTGTGGGGTGTGCGCCAAAGCCCCAGGATTAGGGGCCATGGCCCCACGTGCACTGGGGCAGCGCTGAGCCCAGTGGTGTCCCCACCTGATGCCATCAGGTGTGTGGCACTGGTGGCACTGCTCCCCATCTGTGTGAAGTTATTTGCCCCATAAAATTGGCAGCTTCCCACCCCGAGTGATAAGTGGGTTGCATTAGGATACGGGTACAAATGTTCTTCCCAAACCTACCAGAATAGGGATGGGAACAGGGATGGGAACAGGGATGGCCCATCACTGCACCTGGCAGAGCAGCTCCATCCATTTTGGTCGCACTCTGCCATATGTATTTGTGGGGACAGCAAGCAGGCATAACAGCCAGTCAAGGCAACAAAGAGGAATTGGGGCAAAAGGACAACCAGAGGGACAGCAGTGTCCATGGGGACACCCAGCAGAGCCACAGCCCGGCCATGTGCCGGATGGAGATGGGAGGGAGCGCTCTGAGCTGTGCTCCAGCACATGGGGCAGTGCCACCTCCATGGCAGCACCCTCCCTGCCTGTGGAAGGGCAGCTTTTTTGCTCCACAAATATCTTCCTATTAAAATAATCATCATAATTTTTGAGGCAGGCGCACGCCAGGCTGATATTAAACTTCGCAGCCGCCTTTGCTGGCTGAGAGTGAGGAGGAGAGACAGGCAATATAAATGGCACGGCTGCGAAAGGACTTAAAAAAACCCATCTCTCATTTTGATTGATATTAGCTTCACAAATTAAGCCTTAGATTTATCTAAAAATAAATTTGCTTCCTCGCTCCGCGTGCTGGATGACAAGTGCTTTTCTCTTCCCTTTGTTGGGTTTGTCATCGCCGGCACGGCAGCGTGGGAGGCGGGGGCTGCGCCCAGGGGGCTGCAGGGCACAGGGGGGTGGGCATGAGGCAAACATAGGCTGTATGGGAACTGTTGAGTCCCGGCCTGAAGCACTGATTGAGCACCTGGGAAAAGGAGCTGGTCAGCTATGGGAACACAGGTGAAGGCAATTCATGTGTGTGATCAGAAGGGGGTGGAGCCTGGCTGCACCTCTTAGACCTCATTTAAGGGCTGACTGCTGCTAGGGAAGGATCTCTTTCTGGAGATTCCCTTTTGGTGAAGCTTTTGTCTGTGAACCTGGAATCTTCTGAGACAGGTGAGCAATCCTCTTCCTTTATAGTACCTTCCTATGGTGCTGGTCCTGTCATCACACCTTTGTTGTAACTTCCATTGCACTGATCTGTACAATTGCTACTCGAGCCCTGAGTCACCATCCAGTGAAAGGAGCATGGGGGGTGATCCTATGATGCCACCATGGTGTCCCTGTCACCAGCAGTATGGCTGTGGTGCCCACACTGACAGCACTGTAGCCACGGTGTCCCCATCACCACCATCATGGCCACGGTGTCCCCATTGCTACCAAGCCATTGTGGAGTGCATCTCATAGGCCCACTTCACACACAGCCCCTAAAATCACACAGCCTTTGTGTGCACATCTGCACCTTTAGGACTTGAGAATTTGCACGGGGAGAGGGGAATTGGTTTAACTCCCATTGCACTGGGAAATCCCAGCCTTGCAGCCAGGACAGCGGTGGAGCTGGGGTTGTGCTGGGCAGCATGACTGTACGGCTGTGGAGATGGCAAATTGCATCGTTCCCAAATACCTCCGTCAAGAAGGATGGAGCCTGCCTGCAGCTGCATCATCCCTGCAGCTCATCTTATGATGCAGCCTGAGCCGAGAGCAGAACGCTCAGCTCTTCCTAAGTAGTGATAATGAAACTTCTTCATTCCCTCACCCTGGGGAAATACTTAAACCGCGGTACGAGAGATATATGTAAATCACATCTAAGCGGAGACGGCACGGTTAGAGCTGACGGCGAGCCATCAGGTTCGAAGATGGAGCGTCCCCTTTTCTGCTCGATCATCTGCTCAGCGAGCTGTGCTGCTGTGCCACCGTGTCACCAACCATCAGCGTCTGCCAAATCTGCGCTCCGAAGCCGTGCGCTCCCAATAACGCCGGGAGCGGCATTGCGCGGAGTGTGCTGCCCTCCGGTGGGAGCGGGATGCTCTGCGAGAGGGGCTGGGCACGAGGGCTGTGCCGAGGGGCCAGCAGTGCAGAGTGGCACAGCAGGCGACGCGCAGCTCCCTCCGTCCCTCCCGCAGCGACATTCTCCCTGCTGACCCCGCTCGATGACACGAGGCCGTGGTGGCTGCTGTTTATTACGAAATAAATAGTCGTATAAATCTTGTGCAGAAAAAAAACAAAAACAAAAAACAACAAAACCCCTCGGGGCAGAAGCCATTGGCCCGTGGTGGTTGGTGGCAGGGGAGCTCCCAGCACCCAGCTGCTGGCACAATGGAGTCAATGGTGCAGGAAAGCAAAGCGGTGGCACCAGAGACCCCAGAATTGCCAGGACTGGGACCCCAGTGGGATGGGCACTGCAGGGACACTGGCTGCACAAATCCCTGAGGAACAGACACACGCTGGTGCTGTGGGGCCAGGCAGAGTCCATGCTAGAGCAGGGAGCTGGGGGTCTGCCCGTGCCGTCGCTCCCGTGCCTCTGCTGTGCCCGTGGTCCCCAATGGCACAACTACATCTTCTGTTGGGCAGCTCTTGTTGAGCTCCACCACACGTGGCACCACCGTTGACCATCGATCTGCAGAAACTGAGAAACACTCAGAGCTCCCAGCTTCGTACTCACCTGTGGGCCCAGGGCTGCCCCCACCCCGCTCACCTCTCCGCAGCCGCCCCACAGTGTGGGAGAAGCCGTAGTACTGGTATGTATCGCTCTTGCCAGGGTCCTCACTGATGATGCCCAGGTTCTGGTTCCAGTGGGACCAGTTCACCTCATCCACCCTGCAGAGAAGGCAGAGCTCAATATCCTCTTGGCCTTGTGCCATCCCGGTACCTGTGGTGCCACTCAGGTGCAAACCATTTCACTCTAGTTAGGCTTAATAAGACCCCAACCTCACCAACCTTTTGGATCATGATACTGTAGGTCACTGCTCTTACCTGAAACACCAACGACGGTCAGGGGTCCCATCAGTGCCTTTCCCCACGGTCACCATCTCCCCAGAGCGGAATGCTCTCCGCAGGAAGAGAGGGAAGGAGCGCTCAATGTCCAGGATGGTGGTGGCCCACTGCCGGGAACACCAGGGACCCTTCAGCCCCCTGGGGATGGAGGCATCAGGGTCCCTCACCAAGGTGTTTCTGCTCAGATGGAGGTTGGCGTGGTGACACCGAGGCATGGTTACCCCATAGAGTTTGGCATGGTGACCACGTGGCGTGGTGACTCTATGGCATGGTGACCCCATGGAGCTTGGCACTCCCAATGCTGTACCTGCAACTTCCAGATGTGTTTGCTCTCCTTGGACACCTGGCCCACGGTCTCACCCATGAGGGCGATAAGCATGTTGAGGAGCAGCACGAAGGTGAGGATGATGTAGGTGACAAGCAGGATGATGAAGACACCTGGGTACTTGGCGCTCTCCAGCATCTCCAGGTCACCCATGCCAATGGTGAGCTTGAAGAGGTCAAGCAGGAAGGTGCTGAAGGTCTGACTGTCCCGGCATGAGGGGTAGGTGGGCAGCGTGCAGTTAGAGTGCTCCTCACTGCAGGACTCACTGCTGGGACACGGGTTCAGGAGGGACACCAGTGCTGGGGAGGAGAGACAGAGACAAAGTCTGCAGGGGCAGCACGAGGGTAGAACACCATGCTGCCAGGCTTTCTCCTTCTCCATTGCAGGAGGAGAGCGGGATGGAGCCCTACCTGAGGCATAGCCAATCATGAAGAGCAGATAGACCAGGAGGAAGCGGAACAGGTCTTTGAAGAGGATCTGCAAGTGACAGAGATGATGGCTTCGAGCCCCATGCTGAGGACTGCAGCGGTCCCACAGGGAAAAGACCACTTGGGTTACCCAACCACCTTGGGAAAGACCAGAAGATCCCAACACTACTGCACCTTCTGGATCATGATGCTGTAGGTCCCCGTCAGCTTGAGACCTCGCGTGAAGTAGAGTGCGTTCATCCAGCCCAGGACCAAAGCAAAGACCATGACAGCCAGGTAAGCCTCAACGCCGCCCAGGTACAGCCCTGCCGTGACGATCACCAGCACCGAGTAGATGAAGCTGCAGAAGGGCATAACTGCTGCCAAACACTGTCCCATCAAGTGGAGGGTTGCTCCAACCCCAAGAGATCCCATGGGCATCCCTGCTTACTAGAGCAGCTGGAACGAGCCATCGATGAAGAATGAGTTCACACCTGGGCACTTCTTCATGAAGAGATCTTTGATCTGGAGAGAGAGGAGAGGTTGAAGAGGGGCTGGGTTCCAGTGTCTGGAGGGCACTGCAGTGGGACCGGTGCCTGGGGACATGGGGATATCACCACCCGCTCCTGATGGCACTGACATTGGAGAAGAAGAAGAGGATGCCGGTGAGGAGGGTGATGATCTCCCCGGCCAGCCGCAGGTAGTCGATGGTCGTAGTGTAAGGGTACGGTGGCTGTGGGGAGAGTACACATCATCAGCATAACCCCAAGCCTACGCTCTGCCCTGTGTTCCCTGGCACTCACAGGGCCTTCCATGGGGCGGTAGTAGGCGATGAGGGTGAAGATGATCATGGCACAGAGGTAGGAGACCACGCTGATGTAGAAGGAGACGGCACCAAACTTGCGCCACTTGTCGCGCAGCAGTTCGTTGATGGGCTCCACGGCCAACATCTCATGGCGGTTCTGTCGGGACGTGGGCAGCTCAGAGGGGAACCCAGCCCTGTGTCCCCATTCCCTGTTCCCTGCGCACCTCAATCTTGCTGTTGTAAACGAGGATCTCCAACACGGACACCTCCTCCCCACAGGTATCCAGTGAGGAGAGATCATAGAGTGAGGAGTAGACGGGGCCGTATGCCCAATCCTTGAACTTGCGCGAGAGGTGCCGGACGTCCTCATCTGCAATCTCCCGGCGGATGATGTGCTGGAAGATCTGATGGGGGATCAGGGGGATGGATGGCCGTGGGTTGTACCCATTGCCACCCATCCTTGGGTGCTGGGATGCTGCAGCAATCCCCAGACTGGTGTAGTTTGTGCATTTTTAACCAACCCACATCATGATGGCGAGCAATGGAAAAGGACAGGAGGTAGAGCCACTGTCCCTGGAGGTGTTCAAGAAAAGGTTAGATAGATGTGGCACTGAGTGACATGATCTAGAGCAGTCACAGGCATGGCTTAATGGTTGGACTCAATGATCTTAGTGGTCTTTCCAACCTTAATGATTCTATGATTCTATGACAGGATGTGACAAGGGTCTGGGGTTAATTAGGGAAAGGATGGGATGCAGAGAGGGTTTAATTAGGCAAGTTTCCCAAAGCACATCCACCAACTCCGATGTTGCCATACCCCGATCTTGCCGGTCTTGGCAGCCATCATGAGTGGAGAGAGGCCATCGTTGTTGAGCAGGGCCTCAAGATTAGTGTCAGGGAAAAGCTTGGCGCACTTGATGAGGAGCAGGTCGTACATCTTGGTGACAAACTTGGTGTTCTCGCGGGTGTTGTCAGCGATGGCAACCAGAGCATGCAGCACGGTGTTGCCACGCGAGTCCTGGCGCCGCAGGTCTGCCTGCTTGTGCCCATTCTCCGTCAGATAGTGCACGATGTGGGGCTGGTTGGTGCAGGCAGCCAGTGAAAGGGGCAGCTCTCCTGCAGGGACAGCATACGATTGGGGACAGCCCTGGGTATGCGGCTGTGGTGCTGCCAGTCTCCTCTGCTCACCAAAATAGAAGTAGCCACCCTCATCCTTGGGCTGGAAGAAGCGACCACGGGCCTGGGCGTGCACATCAGCACCCTTCTCCACCAGCAGCTCCACGTAGTGCTTGCAGCGGCGCTCAATGGCGATGTGCAGCGCTGTCTGACCTGCATTGCATCCCTGTCACCGTGCTCCCCATCACACCCCAAGATGAAGACGCCTAGATTCCATGCTGCCCCCCAGTTTGGTTCCTGAGCCTCCCAAAGGCTCTCCATCCCCACATAGTCCTCAGCTTTGCTGGCATCCTCCATCCTCCCCAGATCCCTACTGCTTTGGTCCTTAAACCTCTCCATAGTCCCTCACCTTTCCACGGTTTCCCCACCTCCTGCTGGTCCCCACACATCCCCTACCTCGGTAGTAGACATCACGGAAGGGTGAGTTGATGAACTCCCGCATGTTTCCTGTCTTCTCAGCAATATCCAGGAGGATGGGGATGGTGTCGTTTCGGCCTGCACTCAGGTTGAGCAGCGCCTTGGGCAGACACGTCTTTCCCGTTGAGGGCTCTGGGAATGGAAGGTGTTGAGACCCCAACCCACCAAACACCCAGTGCCTCCTAGGTGCTGCCACTGGTGCTGTACATCTCCGTCCCTATGGGGACATGGGGATTGCTGGTGGCCCTCCATGGCCGTGGTACAGCAGGGTCATGGGGCAGCCCACCACAGGTGCTCACCTCGGAACTCCTCATCCGTCAGACGCTTCTTGTGGGTGAGCAGGAAGGAGAGGAGACCCTCTAAGCCATCTGGGGACCCCCGGGAGACAATGTCAAAGAGGATGGGTCTGTTGAACACCTTGAGGACGGGCGGTGGGTTGGGAGCCGGCCCCTTGGTGCCAGCCACCGGCTTCCTGCAACAGAACAGCACAGCTGCGCCCTGGGGTCGATTTCTTAATCTGTGCCTCGGTTTCCCCTGCTGCACCCATCTTGGGTGCTCCTAGGGTCACCACACAGAGCAGTCATGCAGTGATGATCCCAGCGGCACCCACGGGGCCAGGTGCTGCTGCATTTTGTGGAGCACGAGGGATGGGGTGCAGCCCACAGATACGCAGTGCCAACGGGTCCCCCCCAGGTGTCGGGCACAGACCGGCATTGTGCGCCCGGCTGCGGGCGGCCCCCCCCCCAGCTCCGGTTTCCTGACGCAGACCCAGGGCGGAGGCTCTCCTGAAAAGCCCTTTCATGCCAGGGCAGCCAGACGCCCGCACCGGAGGGAGCGGCCGCGGCACAGAGCCCTCTTTCACGGCGCAGGGAAGGGAGGAGGCGGGGGGGGGGACACATCCCAGCCCCGTGGCACTGCGGGGCCACAGCGTGTGTGTGGCACCCCGATTTCCATACCCACAGCACTGCTGAAACCACCTAGAGAGCCCTGGGGGGGCTGTCCCCATCCAACCCCATACCCAAAGCACTGCACCCCATGGGCACCGGCGTCCCCACATGCCCCCATACTCACTCCACGACCCTCCTGCGCCAGCGTTTGTTCTCGCTGGGGTGCTGCCTGTAGGTGCCGTAGTCGAAGAGGGAATCCATGGGGGCCTTCTTGGGTGCTGGGACAACCGACGACTCATAGATGGTGGATTCCAGCAGCTCCATGGGTTTTGGGGGGCCTTTCCGGAACGCCCCGTGAAATTTCATCCGGAGGTTTTGCTTTCCATCCACAGCACCAGGGGGTCCCCGGGATGGCTCAGCAGGGGATGGGGTGTCTTCCACCTCAAACAGGTTGGCCAGTGAGGAGAGTGGGAAGGAGTCATCCCCCAGCATGTCCCCAGCATCACGGGGGTCTTCAGGGTCCGCCATATTCCCTTTGAGAGCAGAGGGAACCTGGAGTCACTCCCCAACACCCTTCCCATCCTCCTCTATGAGCACCCTATGGCCATACCCCATGGTGGGAGCAGGGTTACACCCTGGCCTAGGCATCATTTGGTGCCCCCCAGCCCACTCACCCGGCACAGCACAGGGACACAGCCTGGCCAGGAGGCAAGTAGCATATATAGTGCATTTCAACAAGGAATGATGAATTTCAATATGAAACCAGAGAGTTTTTTTTAATAAGAAATGGATTTGGATAAGGAATTACGGATTTCGGTAGGAAATGATGGATTTCAGTGAACACCCCTGGACTTCCCCCAGCCCCACTCCCCACCAAAACGCACCGTGAGGTCCCAAAATGCTCAGCCCCAGCACTGCCTCTGCCTCCCAGCAGCACGCTCAGCCCTCGCCCTCAGCCCTATGGGGTTCAGAGACAGAAAAAGCACATGGGGAAACATATCATTTTCTTTAGCTCTGTATGACAAGCCACAACAGACCACGGGCAATGGGGTTTGCAGCCCAAGGAGGTGCAGCATTTCCTTCTAGCTGCCTTTCCTGCACGAAATTCCACGAGCACCTGCCAAAGCTGCAGTGACCCCCATATCTCACCCACCCAACCCCAGGCAAACACAGGCCCTCTGCATGTTCCCGGTAGCAGACAGGGAATGCACAGATCAGGGAGCACCCAGCGTGCTCTGCTGTGCTGCAAATCCCAGCCCAAACCACAGCAAAGCACAGCTTTAGAGAACAGCATAGAGGGCACAGCCCAAATATAGCCCCAGCTGCCAAACCCAGGGGCCGCCAGCACTGCAGGGAGGGGATGAACAGTGTGGGTCTGACTCCAGCAATTTTGCAGCGGGTGGGTCTGGGTAGAGCAATGCATTGCAGCCCTATATTCTGCAGCCCCACGTTGTGCAGCCTTCAGGTGGGGGATTCCCCATTGGCAGCACCCATAGGGAGCAGAGTCTGGTGTGTGTGACCCCAGCAGAGGGAACATCACGCTGGGGAAACCACCTGGGCAGCACGCAAATGGAAATCAGGCTTCTGCCTCTTCCTGGAGGTTTGAACCGGTTTTCATTGAACTTAACCCATAGCAGCACAAAGAGAGGTCGTGCACCCCATCCCACAGCCATCAGCTGCAGCCCCACGCAGGAATGTGCCCATGGGGTCACTGGCAATGGGGCAGAGCAGGTGGGGGAGGAAGCGTTGGGAAATGTCGGGCTCCAAATGGGGGCACTCCCACAGCACGGCAACTGCCAGGAAAGGTGTTGTCAATTGGGTTGACTTTGGCTCTTTCAGTTATTTGGGTTTTTTGGTTTTCAGACTTGCTCACCCCACGGAGGGAATGAGTCAATGCCTGGCTCAGCACGGCACGGCCCCGCTGCGGCCCCACGGCCCTCCTGAGCCCAACGCAGCCCCCTGCCCACCCCGGGGCTTTGGCAGTGGTGGCACTGGGACCTGCGGGTCACACTGGGGCGGACGGTGGCTTGCAGCCTCATTACCGGGCTGTGCCACATGAAGGCACAAAGCAAAATCCGGCAGGAGGGAAGCGGGGAACCCAGAGCCCACCCCAACGAGCCCGAGCATCTTCCCAAAGCCAACAGCCCCCGGTAGGTCCACGCTCACCCTGGGGCTGGGGATAGGATTTTCCAGCTGCCCTCGGCCCCCGGAACCCCCGCAGCTCACATCCCTGACCGCTGCCCCCTCCCCACCCACCCTCATTCCCATCCCGGCCCCCTCCCGCCGCTCCCAGCCCCGTACCCGTACCGGTACCCGTCCCGCCGCCCGTCCCGCGCAGCTCCCGCAGCTCCGCCGCCGCCGCTGGGCCCATCCCTGCGCCCGTCCCTCCCCGCTCCCCGCCCCAGGGCCGCCTCCAGCGCAGCCCCCGCCCCGGTCCCGCACTACGCTCCAGGTTAAGGTGAGATTTATTGAGTTCTGCTTCCCGCTGGTGAAAGGTCCTTAAGGCATCCGGCAAACAGCTCACGGAACATCCCGGCACCGCTTCCGTCCGCGGCGCTGAAAAGGGTTGGGGGCACCGGGAAGGTCATCGCTTGGGATCCTCCATTCCTCCGCTGCAGGGTCAGAGCAGCGTTGGGTGCCCAGAGCTGCGTGAGACCCACGGCACAGCCAGGAGTGGGGCAGCCCCAGGATGCGGCCGCCCACCAAACGTCATTCCCTGCAACAGGTTCCCAGGAACGCGGATTTTTCCTCTGTGGTACAAAAGCTTGGGAAATCCCGAGGTGCCCCCGGGGTACAATTGGTTTATTGCTATATTCTCGATAGAAAATTAATGATTCTTTTTAGAAAACGGGCTATCGGCTGCAGATCCAGAGCAGAATGGGATTTGCGGAGCGGTGTGGCCCCGCAGTTGTGCTGACCCCATTAGGCTTTGTAGCTCAGCTCGGCGTTCATCCGGGTGTACATCTCATAGATGGCATCCAGGATGGGCGTCACTCTTGTGAGGAATTGGTGGATCTTCTCAATGCTCTCCTCCTCCTTCACCTCTCTGCCTTTCTCCAAAGCCTTGAGCAGGTCTGACTTGTAGGGCAGCGCGTAGACTGAGCCCTGTGGGATGGGGTGAGAGCAGAGCTGAGCCCTGGCTGCAGGGATGCCCAAAACCCAATGAGATCCCCAGGTCCCCCTGCCCACCCCACACTGGGATGACCCCATCTGCAGCAGTCCCGTGGAGATATCTCCTTAGAGACACAGGTAGTGGGCATGGTGGGGATGGGTCGGTGGTCGGACTGGGTGATCTTGGAGGTACTTCCCAACCTTAATGATTCTATGACCCCATGAAAAACTCCACAAAACGAGTCACCTCCCGCTCTCACCATGAAAAGCTTCTGCAGCATCCAGCCGTGGTACTTCTTGAGGGCAATCTCATAGGCTTTCATGGCATTGACACGGATGAGGTTGGGGTGCTCCTCATCCCGCTCGCCATCGGAGATGCTCTGCAGCAGCACCAGCATGAACTTCAGGCCCCTGCCGGGAGAGGGGGGCTGGTACTGTGACCCCGAGCCTTGGAACCCCAAACCCGGTGTGGGATGGCACTCTGAGCCCAAGCCCTACACAACCCCCAGCCCCACATCCCGGGCTGAGCCCAGGGGTGATGCATAAACGCGTCACCTCTTCAGCCACATCAGCGCCAGCGTCGCGCCTGTCTTGGGCCAGGCAGCGCCGTGCATCTCCTTCTCCACCTCCAGGATGTTCTGCAGCGTTTTGAACTTGGTGGGGTTGGAGTCGTAAACAGCCCGGATTTTCTGCAAGGGTGCAGAAGTGCGGGGTCAGGGTGGGCACCCATGGCCAAGCCCCGGTCCCACAACGCCGTGCAAGGGGTGGTGACTCCCTCGTACCTTAATGTTCCCGGCCAGGTCGGCTTTGACGGGTGAGTACACGATGGGCGTCCCCAGGCAGTCTGCGGGGACACGGGGTTAGCGTGGGACCGCGCGGGGTTCGCCCCGTGCCCGGCTGTCCCCGTGCGGCTTACAATGCCGCATTGTACAGCGCGGCGGCTCAGCCCCGTTCTGCCCCGTTCCATTCCGGGACACCGCCGGGGGGAGTCGGGCCGTTTCCCAACTCTGCTGCTCGGCGGGTCGGACGGGACGGGGCGCCACGCCCGGCCCTGACGCAACTCCGGTGCCGCCGGGCAGCGTCCCTCGGTGGGGCGGGGGAGCGGGGTGGGACCGGGGGCGGGACCGGAGGGTGCGGACCGGGACCGGGGGGGATGGAACCCGGGGGGTTTGGGACCCAGGACGGGGTCCCGGCAGCGGACAGGGCGCGCCCGGAACATGCGGAGGTTGGTAAGCGCTCCGTGCCCGCGGGTGGCAACGTCCCGGCGCGGTCCGGTATCGGGTCCAGCAGGTGCCGCAGCCCCCCTCGCCCCACTCTTACCGAAGAAGGGAGGCAGGTGCGCCACGGCTTCCAGGAACGGCAGCGTCTCGATCTGCTTGTCTGCCGGCAGCGGCCGGAACTCGTGCTCCAGCAGCAGCGCCATGCCCGGCCCGGCCCGGCCCGCACCGACCCGGCACCGACCCGGCAGCGCGGCGCGCCGCGCCACGCCCCTCCCCGCGGCCGGCCAATGGCTGCGCACGGCCCACCGGCCAGGCCGCCAATCGGAATGGGAGGGCGGGACTTGTAGCTGTGAGTGGGCGGTGCTTAGCGCTGCGGTGGGCGTGGCTTCTCGAGGTGAGGGGGCGGGGTTTGCGGTGCGCCGAACCTCGGGAGCACGCGGTCCGCACCGGGACCCTCCGGGACCCCCGGGCCCCGCAGCTCCGGCCGAGGGAGCGGGCAGCTGGGCAGCTGGGCAGCCCCTCTGCCCTGTGCACCCACTGTCCTGTACGCCCACACCCGTACAGCCGGGCCCCGTGCCGGATGCTGTGATCGGGTGGCTCTGAATTATTTAGTGGAGGTGAAGGTTTCACGGTGGGCAGATGGCACGGAGCTCGGTGACCCGACCCGGGCAGCAGCCAGGACTGAGCTCAGTTCAACAGCTCAGGCTGCCCAGGGCCCATCCATGGCCTCGGGCCCATCCAGGGATGGGGCACCCACAGCTCTGAGCAGTGTCAGGGCCTCACTGCCCTCTGAGCAAAGAATTTCTTCCTGACATCCAACCTCAGTTTCTTTTCTTTTAGTTTAAAGCCATTCCGCCCTGTCCTACCGCGATCAGGCTGCGTACAAAGCCGTTCTCCTCCTGTTTACAGCCACGGAGCTGCAGCCGGGACAGGCCTGCCTCCAGCAGGAGGGCAGTTCCCAAAACCCAGACACGTGTTGGGCGCTCTGGATGCGCTGTGCAGAAGGAGGCACGGGGCAGCACCAGACCTCATCCTCTCGTAGTCAGCACCCAGCGGCCGTGCTCAGGGCCAGGCCGAGGAAACCCAAACCTTTCACCCGCCTGAAATATTCACAGCGGCATGAATACTTAAAGCCCGGGCTGTGCGGCACGACGCGCGCTGACGGCAGCTCAGGTGTTGCGGCCCTCAGCCCTCCCCGCACGGCCTCTCCGTTCCGCGAAGCGCGGCCCCGACGCTTTTTGTCCCTCGGCGGCGCCCGTACCCGTTGCCATGGGGACGCGCGGCGGCCGTCGCGGCCTATAAGGGCGGGCCATGGCGCTGTGGCGGGCGACGCGAGGCCGGGCTCTGGAGCGGCAGCGGGAGCGGGAGGCGCAGAGCCGGCTGCGCTGGGAGAGCTACAGCCGCTCGCTCGCCCGCGCCGCGATCTGCTGCTCCGCTCAGGCCCGGTGGAGCGCGCCGCGGGGTGCGCGCAGCCCGAGCTCGGGGCGGCGGCAGGCGGCGGAGCGGCTGGAGCAGCGCAGGGAGCGGCTGCGGGAGCTGCTGAGCGAAGAGCGGGACGCGCTGGAGGCGGAGCTGCGTGCAGGCGGCGGGACGGAGCCGGGAGGGGCGCGGGAGCGCTGCGCGGAGCTGAGGGCCGCCCGCGAGGAGCGGAGGAGGCGGGTGAGCGCCGCGGGGGGCGATGCTGAGCCGGGCGGTGCGCGATGCGTCCGCCGACGTTGCTGTCTGCCTCAGGTCGCCGAGCGATTGCTGCGCCAGCACTGGAAGCAGAACTGCGCTGAGCTCCGGGAGGTGCGCGTTCAGAGCGAGCGAGTCGCAAAACGGGCTGCGTGGGAAGGGACCCACGAAGGGCATCGCAACCGTAGGGACACCCGCAGCTCCAGCGGTGCTCACAGCCCCGTCCCCTGTGCGCGGCTGTGTGCAGGGACGGGGCACCGCCACCTCTCTGGGCACCCTGTGCAGTGCCTCACTGCCCTCAGGGACAAAACTTCTTCCTTCTATCCTTCTCAAATCTCCCCTCTTTGAGTTTGAAACCGTTTCCCCTTGTCCTGTCACACAGACCCTGCTAAAGAGTCTGTCTCCTTCTTTCTTACAGCCCCTGTAGATGTTGAAGGGCTGCTCTCAGCTCCCTCCACAGCCTGTTCCTCTCCAGGCTGCGCAGTCCCAGCTCTCTCTCTATCCTTATAGGGAGGTGTTCCATCTATCATCGTCGTGGCGCTCCTCTGGACGTACTCCAGCAGGTCCACATCTCTCTTGTACTGAGGACTCCACAGCAGTACTCCAAATTTAACTTGAATGTCATTGTATATCTGCTGCTGTTGTTATTCACCCTGAGTCACAGCAGTCACTACACCAAAATCTGACACGCAGAAGGCAAATAAGTAAAAAGGCCCAACTGTAAGGGATCACCCCAAAACAGTTATTTCTCAAAGACTCAAATCTGATACTGAAAGCAGATTTTCAGTGCCTGTGATATAAAGATTGTTACCTATTTCCCACTCTGCTGACATGCTGCTCCAGCAGCTGGTTTCAATATGACCACAGTGAACTGGTGACATCAGCCTGAGCTTGTGACCTCTGGGCACTGGGAAAAGTGCAGAGAACAGGCTGTGGTCCTGGGTTCTGCTGGCAATAGAAAAACCTCTGACAGCAGTGCTGCCTCTCTTTGCAGGTGGAGTCAGAGCTGCACAAGAAAAATGTGGTGGAGTCCTGGGGTGAGCAGTTGAAGCAAAAGCAGCAGGTATGCTGGGGCTGCCTGAAATGTGGGCTGCAAGCAGCTGGCCTTTCCTGTACTATCAGGACTGGGGTGTGAGAGGAATGGGAGCTGGCTATTTGTTGTTCTCTTGTACCAAATAGTGGCTGAGGTTTGCCATGCTTGTTCCCACAGCGGTGGGAGGTTCTGGTGCCTGCAGAATAGCAGGAGTTGTTGATGGAAGGATGTTTTCAGTTAAGAGTTATTGTTCATATCCAGCAAGTATCTTGTCTCTGTAGTTTTGTTTAGTCCTTGTTTTCTTCCCTAGAATATCTTATTCTGTATTCTTCAAATACGTGTCAACTTCCAGGAATCTGATTTGAGCATTTACTGAACTGAACCACAGTCTAACCTTAAATGCAATGCTTTGTTTTGGCTTAATAAGCAAGGAGCAATGGAACGAGAAGAGAGAAAACTTTATGAAAATGAGTATGAAATTGCACGAAGGGAAGCTCTGGAAAGAATAAGACAAGAGGAAGAGAAACGTCGGCTGGAAAACAAGAAGCAAGCAGAGATCTTGCTTCAACAGATAGAAGAACTGAAATTACGGGAGGCAGAGGTAATCTTCAGCTTCTCCTCATGTAGGAAGGAAGTTCATTGCTTCACTTGGAAATGCAGCAACGTTGACCTGACCTCTTCCCTCCGGATTTCCCTAGATTAAATTTGAAACAAAGTCAGCTGTGACTAGCATTCTGTCAGTAATGTAGACCTCTCCATGAATGCAGGTGTGTGAGGTTCAGGTGGAAGGCTTTCTCAGCTGAAGCTCCTCACCTTATCTCTTATGCTGTGAGCAAGTAAGACGCAAATGGTATGGAGTATTTACCATAATTATGATTTTGATTGCTTGCAAAGGAACAGTGTGGTACAAACTCTGGTACAAAAGTTCTCTGGGATGTCCTAGCTCTCTGCAGTACTTTCCTGGTTATTGATTTTTCCTTTTCAAAAACATTAGGCAACAAAGCTGAAGAAAGAACAAGAAAATTTATTAAAGCAGCAGTGGGAGCTGGAAAGCTTAGAAGAAGAAAGAAAACAAATGGAAGAGCACCGGAAGAAGACTGAGCTTGGGTATGGGATCATGTAGCAGTGATAGAATCTCTTCTGTGACCATGATGATACTTGCAGGAGGAGGAGATGTTTTAGATAGCAGGGGTGGGCAGTAAATACTTTTTGTTGGAAGTGCCCAGAACAGCTAATGAGCATAAATGCATTGGTGCCATTACTACTTTTTGTTCGTGTTAGAGGTAGCCAGGTATCTCCATTGCCTCTATATATTTTATTGTCATAAATATACTGTATTGAATGCTGGTATATTATAAAACAGGGCTTTAGAGAGAGTCTGAATTGGTTTTGTTTTTCTCCGTCAGTCGCTTTTTGAGACATCAGTGTGATGCCCAGTTAAAGAGACGAGCCCAGCAGATACAGGAGGAGCTGGTAAGAAAAAAATACCTTCTGATTTATACACTATAGATACTATGTGCTGAAGGAACTTGTTCTTTGTGTTTCATGTATGCGTCTACCTCCAGTGCCTACAGTTAAGCAGTTAGGAAGCCTCTTCTGGCTTATGAACAGGGCTAGAGTGAAAAGATCACAGATGTCACCAATGATTTGTACAGAAGTACACAGACTGGAAGCCTGCTGGATGGTTGTTAATCTTTAGGGTTTTTTTTCTCAAGGAAACAGACAGACAAATCTTATTAGCCCTCCTTGAGAAAGAAGAAGAGGATCAGCGCCGCCAGTCTGAAAGACGAGAGCGAGCTGTTGCAGATGCTGCCTGGATGAGAAGTGTCATTGAGGAACAGCTCCAGTTAGAAAAGGAGAGGGAGGCAGAGCTACAGGTCATTTTTAGGTGTGTATACACCTCTGTTGTACATCGCCTAAAGAGAATTATGTGCTGAATTTCTTGCCTGTTTGGCAGAGCTCATTACTGTTTGTGATACAGGCGGACATTTAGAAGTGGACATTAGAGAAAGGTGCCTGGTTGGCCGTGCTGTTGTAGAAATGTGCCTATATGTAAGTAACATTAGAAAGGAATCTTTCTTTCACCTTTAGAGAAGAAGCAAGAAAAGTGTGGGAGAAGAGGGAAGAACAATGGGAAAAAGAGAAGATGGCCAGGGATCGCCTTATGAATGAGGTGATGACTTTTTTTAATGAGGTGTCTCTTGATCTGACAAAGCTGCTGTTCCAGCTGTGGCCTTCCAACCTCCAGAGGGTCACAGCCTTCTGTACTCGACTGTTCAACTTTCTGTTGAACTGATAAACTTTTCTGAGAACTGTTTAACTGTCTACACTGAGATTTCCCCAGGTTTGCTTCTAAATCTGGCCTCTTCCTTATCTACTCTCTTAATCCTCTCATTTCATACAGGTCCTTGCAGGCAGGCAGCGCCAGATCCAGGAGAAGATGGAGTTAAACAGACAGGCCCAAGAAGAGTCTATAAAACACCGAGAGCAACTGATTAAAGAACTTGAGGAGGCAAAAGAACTGACAAGGCGAGAGAGAGAGCAAGAGAAGGAACTGAAGACAGCTCGCAGACAGGAATTGGAAGCTCAGGTATAGCATGCTTTTCAGAGAGATAGCAAAGTGTCGAAAATGTTGTTGCAGAATACTAACACAGCTGTTCCTTCTGCAAAGTGCATCGAAAAGTGCTGCTGCAGAGATTTACTTGGCTTCTGAGCTATCAGCTAGGGACATTTCTAGTCCCAAGTGCACCATCAGCCTTTCTGGTTGTTTTTGTTCAAATGTCTCCACAGCCACTGGCTTTGTTCTGTAATCTGTTGGCTGAAACAGTGCGCCTGTTCAGTCTCATTGTGCTAGAAACCTTGCTGTGGTACTGCCTCCAACCACGTGTTTGTGTTCTGGTGGTACTGCCTCCAACCACGTGTTTGTGTTCTGGCCTGCATCTCTGTGACCTGGCTGTAACAGCCCTCATCTTGTCTCTGCTCAGCTGACAGAACAGCGCTTACGAGAACAAGAGGAGCAGGAACGCCAGAGAGAGGAGGAGGAGGAGGAGAGATCAAACAAGCAGCGCTGTGCAGAGCTGGTGCAGCAGGAAGCCAGGAGCATGGCTGAGCAGGGCTACTGCAGCAGGTAGCAGTGCAGCAAGGAAGCCTGCAGGTACAAGTCATCCTAATGCTCAGGTGCATCAGGAAGGATGACAGCTTCAAATGTGACAGTAAATGTTATCAGTTGTTAAAATTCTTGCTGCAGTGCATCTCTGCTGTTCAATCTTTTCCTCTTCTGTTGTGCTAAAAATTAATCTGAGTTTGAGTTACTCTGCTTAACCACATACCCGGAAGACCATGTTTCTCATACTAAAGTAGGAACAGGCAACTTGCCTCTCTGTTATTTAATATTGTCATTTAATAGATAGTAGCTAGAAGAGCCAGAGAAAGCTGAAAAGGGATGTTACTGCACAATAGCATCGACTAAAAGTGACTTATTTTTCATGACAGATATTCTGTATTCGCTACTGTGTATTCTTTGCTTGCTGAATAGCATGTGTGCAAGATTAATGATGAAGCCCATAAAGTAGCCATGATTTTTTGTTTCACTGTTGTTAGCTCTATGGTTACCCAAAAGCAGCATGGACCTGAACGTTATCGTCCTTTCTAACTGAGGAGTGAGCACAAAATCAAGCTGTGGGTGACAAGAGCATTTTGAAGAATCAAGGAACTCCTGAAATAATTATGGCTGAGGATCAGCCTACAGTGATGCCAGGACTCAACTCAGAAGTTATGCTTCTGAAAATATTTGCCTGTGACACAACTGAACACAAGATCAATTTTCTGCTGGCTTTAATAGAGCTGGAGGTTTGAGCATGCTTGGAGGGCTCCACCCTGAACTGCTCTGCTTACTCCATGTTCAGGAGACATGATGCATTCTAGTAAGTGCTACACTGGGTTAAAACAGCAAAGAAGTTAAATTTCTGGACCTAAAATGTGGAAGAACCTGTGCCTCCTGTGAAACAGGAACTGTAAGCCTCTAGCTGCTGTTTTCTATTTAAACTTTAAAATCCCCATTCCCACCTCTGGAGGAGGACATGTGTGGAAGCCCCTGCTGCCTTTTAAGGGTTGCTTCATGACACATCTCAAATCAGTAAGATAGGTAACTTGGCAGTAATTAACATTCCTCTCCAGGACATGTTGAAAGCTTCCATAAACTGCTCTTTTTCCTCTCACTTGTTTCACAATGAATAATTACAAGCTGAATATTTGTTCGTTTCCTTTTAGTTTCAAATTGCTGCAATGCAGAAGGTGAGAGGAGTTTCAGCTCATGATTACACTTGATTCTCAGCTACTGTCATAGGCAGTTGCAGTTTAAAACCAGCACTTCAGTTGGCTTGGTACATTCGGATCCATCTTAGCTACAGGAACTCATTCAAGACTTTTTCTCTTAAAACAGCGATAGATAAATAATCTCAAGTATTTCACACACTGGAAAGGTTTTAGCATTTTATAGTAATACAGTAAACAAAAGATTAAGTCAGACAGCATGACACTGAAAAATACAAGTTTTGGAAAAGGCAAAAGAATTTTTTACTTTCCTATGCAGCATATTGTAAAGAAAGAGCAAGGTTGTTTACAGGGGGAAAAAAAGGACATCTACTTAGAAAACAACACAACAAAACCAACAATTTTAAATCTTCTGACCTGCAGTGCTATACGATTTGGGGGCTAAGCTACTGCTCTTTAGTTCCACAGTTGTACCACTCTGTGAAAAGATCTGACATAGCACATAAGCCTTTGCTCAGACTGCCTCTGTTCTACTGACAGCATCTGAAATCTGCACATCCCACATCATGTGCACTGTGGTTCTGGAGCAGTGACGTGGTATGATGAGGACCAGCCTAGAATAAACATTTGTTCAGAGATGGTGGAAATTACCAGAAATACTGCTGAAGTGCTAGAAGGCAACCCATTACAGGTGGCCATGTTTTTATAGCTAGACCTTCCAATGAGCTGAAGGGATGTTTTAGGAAAACCTGGAGCTAGCCTGGATGGAGCAAGGGCTTTCAGCTGCTGCAGTGTCCCTCTGTTTTGGTACAGGTGTGAACTGACACCTACAAGGAAACTCAAGGTCACCCAGCTTTGCAAATCAGGTAAGATGTGTGAAAGGAAAGCATGTAACGCTAGCCTGAGAGATTGAAAAATGCTATCTGCTACCTTTCAATGATACCAAGTTAAGAATAAGCTCCCAGAAGATTATCAATGTATTTAAGTGCCAGTAGCATAATTTGGAAGTAGGTTTTTAAAATGTCTCTTACGGTTCTAATCCCAGCCTGTCTGCGTTCCTGTGAGCTTAGAGACAGCTCTAGCATCACAACTGTAGAAGGGGGAATAAAGAGTCACCCTGAAGGAGATTAATTTACTGGATTGTCATCAACCCTCAGTTCCCAACTCAGGCTACTTAAAAAATGGAGCTAAGTACAACATACAAGAATCCCACAGCATTAGGGCACTTGGTGTTTATACGTACATACAAACACGGTGTGACCTGAAAAGGAAGGAATGGCTGAAGTTTATTTGTTAACCACCATACGACAGTTTTTCCAGCAGGAAGCCTTGCTGGCAGGCTCTGTGCTGCAGCCCTGTTTGTCAAGCAGCAGACACCCATTCCTGACTCAAATGTTTCTGTGAAAGCTGTCTGAATGTTCTCATCAACTGCTGACATGTGACAGCTGCTACAGCTCTGCAGCTTCGCTCCTACATAAAACACTGCCTGAACTGGCTGCCAGCTGAACTGCTACAGAGGGCTCCTTCAGCATCACAGCATGCTTCCAAAGAGGATGGATGCAAGGAGGCAAAAGTTTAGCCCATTTTCCATGCAGTTTAGACTCCCAAAGAGCTCTGTTTTTGGTTTTTTTTTTTTTGTAATTATGGTCTTATGTGTTTTTTGAAGTTTCATGAACTGGAAAAAGCTGAATTGCACGTGGATATTTACCACCTATTTACCTCTCCAGCGTGGGTTATTCAGGATACAGCCTGACAAATGTAGAATGCTTTGCAAAAAACTTATGGGATATAAGAAATCGTTTCACATTTGGATACGGTGAGGTACAGAGGTTATATGCTATGGCAGACACAGTTTCTTTTAACTGGCACTATAGCTTCCTTTTTTTTTTTCCTTTTAAATCACAAATCTTCAGTGAAATTGCATCAATGCTGCAGCAAACATGATATTGCCTTGAAGATGACAGAGAAATTCCATAGGAAACTTAAAAATGAGTTACTGAGCCAGAAACGAAGGATAATATTTTAACCACTAATGCCCTAAAGTAACACCAAACATATATATTAACGGCATAGTGACAACTAAAAGAAATAACTATTAAAATTCAAATTCCTTCCAAAACAGATAAAGTGACAAAGACCTTGTATAGTTACATGTAACAAGCTTGGATGCCCACAGCTACTATTGTTTCAGCAGACTAAAAATGTACTATTATTGCACAACAGTTGATATGGGAACAGGTCAAGTTTGGCTTGTACTCCATCACCAGGACTACAAGCATCCTGCTGCTGGTGAGCAGTTGTCCTGGAGCCTTCAGAGCCCACTTCACTGCAGGTTTCTCCATTAGCAGCAGCACTGCACACGAGGCTCCAGGATGGGCAGAGCAGGGGTGAGATTCTGCCCTCTGATATGTGCAGTTGTCTTCAGTGGGGATTTGGCAAGCAATATCTGAAAGCAGCAAGTGGCCCCAAGGAAAAATCTAGCAAGAGCTTGATACAATGCTGGTACATGATATTGGCTCAACAGCTATTTGCAACATGCTACTATCTGTAACTAAACTGGCAACACAGGCACAAAATAAGGCAGTGGGTTAAATTAATCATTAAAATTGTTAGAAAACATGCAAAAATAATACTGAGTTTAAAAAAAAAAAAAAAAAAGAGGTTTCTTGCCCCTTTAGTTTTTCCTCATAAAAATCCAAATAGTTCCACACCTGTATTTGAAATTCAACCTTAAAAAAAAAAAAAAAAGCGAAAAAGCCAAGTGTGACTCAGTTGTTGTTCTCTTTGGTTGTGATGGTAACCAGCTGCTTAGCAGCCTTGGCGATGTCGTAGGCGCACTGGATGACCTGCTGTGTGACCAGCTGGATGTCTGTCGTGGGACACGTCTCCACAGGAAGGGTTTTTTTGCACTCGGATTGGAGTCTGTAGGCACTAGATGTCAGCAGGCGCAAAGAAGTCCTTACCAGTTCAGATTTGGGTTTCTGGGAAAGTAGAAGTGGAACCAGACAAAAACAGAAGTGTTTTAGGATGGCTTTTAACTACCTAGTAGTGCTCGACAAGTGCTCTTTAAGGTGGGCCCTCTGCTGCTACAGCTCTGCTTCCTACAACACACAGCAACATTGCCTCTGTTCTGTGATAGAAGCCATCGCTGCAGAGACGTGGGTAGGAGTGGATGAAACAAGTTCCCAGAATCTCACCTCTTTCATCTCAAGCACATGCAGGGAATACTGATTCCTGCTCTCGTTTGAGAAGTTACTCTCACAAATTTTCTAATGCCCGTTTCCTGGCTGATATCAGGGCAGAGCACACAGAAGACAGTCAGTTCAGAATAAGCACAGCAGCATGAGATTCTCCTGGCAGTTTTACTCAATAACTTGTGATGGAGATTTTACTCCCTGAAATTTACTTTGAAGACCTACGCATATCTGCATTAAGAAACACAAGCAATGGCACTTAAAAAGAAACCAGGGAGTCTAGCTAAGTTCCAGTAAAGCCCCATGACTCCTTAAGCAGAAGGCAAGTAGCTTCCAGGTTTTCATGAACTGCATGCACTTTTTCAAGCTGGAAGTCCCAAAGTAAAATTAGAGGCCTGGATACACAAATTAACCTTTTCTGATTAGCATGTGAATAAGTATAGGGATGAAAGATTCAAAAATCAACCCAGTCGCATCCCCTTCCTTCTGCTTCTCATTTACAGCAAGGAAATCCAACAAAGAATGAAGCCAAAAACACACTTACTTTTGGGAACAAGGCTGCCATTTCTGTCACTGCCACGTGTATTCTCTCAGAGCACGGTATATAGCTGCAAAAAGATGCAATCTATTATTCATCATGTCTGCACTGCCTTTTCTCTTCGGTTTCACTGCTCAGTGGCTATTATTCTTGAAACAACTGGGTAACAAAACCCCATACATATCCCAAGAATATCTTTGTAGGCTGTGCTTTGGGCAAATGCAGTAGATCCAGCACACAGCTGGGTGATTCTTAGTGCCTCCTCACTAAGCACTGCCAGCACACTGCAGCACAGGTTTGTATGGAACAACGTGACTTCAGAGAAAACAAGAACTGAAATAATACAAAATTCTTTCTTCAGTTTTCATCATTCTTCACTCACTGTTTGAAGGAACAGCTGTCCAGATCTATTATGCCAAGCACTGTCAGGAAAAGTCCCAATTTGTATTCAATTACAAAACACGTGTCTATGAATATTAACTACACATTAAGTCATAACTTGCATTTCCTCCCTGCCCCTGAGCTTGCCTCTAAATTGGGCAGAAAGTCGCTCAGCTGGTTCTGTTTGGTGTATGTACAACAGAGCTGCTATGCGTGGGAGAGTGTGCCCAAGCAAACCCATTCGTGAAGTCAGACACGCAGTAAGGGTTCCACACTTTGGCAATATTTAAACAAAATCTGGTGTTGCTTTGGGGAAAAAAAAAAAAACAACAAACAACTGTTTTTTACTCAGTGCAGTGCTGACAACCGAAAGTGGATGCAAACACATTTCTTTGCATGTGGGATCTGAGTAAGGTTAAGTCGCTGCTGTTTCAGGATCTGTCTGTGTTTTGAAAGAGCCCTTTCTGCATAAAGCAGGAGACTGGAAGGGCACATAGCTACAAGAAAAGTAGTTAAACCATTAAGGGTCCAGCTAAAAACGTCCTGGGATCTGAGTTTTACAAAAACCAAAGTGTTTCAATTGATTTCATGTTTCACTTAAACACAGCAAACACCATTCACAGTTCTCATACTGCAGTTCACAGACACATGCAGCTGTTTTCACAGAAGTTCAGTTTTAGGCTAAATATCCAGTAATTCTATTGAGTTAAGCAGTGATGGCTAGCCAAATAAATGCAGATTCCATTAGTCCTCATAGATTTCACTTGTGACTTGCACACCAGGTGAAAATTAGTTTGCTCAAAACAAGGCAATAGTCTTACTTCAAGGCTTTGATCCTTCAAAAACTCCATTTCAGCATTAGTTAATTAAAATGGTTCAGTCTTAAGCAAAAGAACCTCAGAAATATCACAGCAACAGCATTCAAGAAAAACACCCAGCAGTCATAGATTATGGGAGATCACTGCCCTTTCAAGCAACAAAACCAAACAACAAAACCCACAGTTGTTATGCAGCCATCTTGCAACACCAAATGTGTAAAAATGGGTCAGTTGCAAATGCACTGAGAAGGAAGCAACAGAGTGGGGTCATTTTGGCAATGCAGGAAAACTGCTTGAAAAAATAAATTAAAAAAAAAAGTCTATTTCTCTATGTCTCAAATCAGCCAAGTTCTTCCAAATAACCCAAAAGTGGAGGAAATCTTCCAAGTCCACTGTAATTTCCATTCTGCAAGTGACTCAGAAATTAATTAGCTCCCTGCAAGCCACACTGAACAGCACTTCACCTCATAAAAAAGCCAGTTTTGCTGATTAAACTCTCCACCAAGGCGAATAAAACCCTAAAAGTACCCAAGTGAAGATTAATGATGCAGATTTCACAACACCTTCTCCAGGTTACTGTGAAGTTTATGGTATGTCTTGGAGGGATGGCTTTACTGCTCACGGTAAGCTCAAGAAATAACCTGACGTGTTGGATGTGTTCACACACGTCCCAGGAAGACATCAGGGGGATTTTGTGGCAGCTTAGAAAAGAGAATCCATCATCACCAGTAACTGGTGGCAAAACTCTTCCTCCATTTCTGACACTTCTTGCTGGCAATAATACCTGGGGTTAAAACTTGGGAAATTATGTTTTAGAGAACATTTCACTTAAGTTTCATTTTTATTTTAGGCATTAATAAAATACTTGGTCAGGTTAGAAGACATTAAACTTTTTTTTTTTTTTTTCAATTGATTCAAGATCAAAATAATTTCTTGTTCAACACGTCAGCTGTATAAACAGTTGAAGACCTAAAGCTGAAAAGTGGGAACGTTGCATGCAGGGAATCATGAAAATTCTGCTACTTTTGCAACAGTGCAGAGAAGCAGCAAGCATACATTGTGCTGTCAGTTATCATCATTCATCTCCTTGGACAACAGGTACAACAGACACAGAAGAACACCTTAAACTAGGACAGCTCAGTTCCAGTCTGCAGTTCTGTTTTGCATTAAATCAGTACCAGGAGCTTCAACTGAACCAATGATCTCCTGGGCTTGTAACTCCCTGCACTTGATACCTGAATTTTCTTTATCTTCCAAAGCATTTCATGCATAGCCTTTGTCGACCCCTGTGCACAAGGCGTGTGAGGGAGGAAGGCAGCAGAGAGAAAGAGAAAGGACACTGTGCCTGGGAGGCAGGGACAGAGACCAGAGTACCAGGAGGCAGGAGCGGGCTGCGGGCTGCTCAGGGGCTGCAGGGGAGCTCTCTCAGCCCAGGGAACCAGGGTGCTGCAGCAGCCAAGGCTGTGTCTGAGCTTGAGTGTGCTCACACGCCTGAATGGCCTATGGGCCAGAGGAGCACAGGAAAAGGAATGGAAGAAAATGAGGAAACAAAAAAAGAAGGGAAGAAGGTGTTTCATTAATAGATTGTATTCTTGCATCATTTTATTACTGTCTGATCATCTATGCAGCATGCCATTCTTTTATCCACAGCACTGCCAGCAGGAATTTGGAACCTGTTATATCCCCAGCTATCTCAGTTTATCAAAGAAGTGTTCTCCTGTTGCAGGGATGGAATGGAGGAACCATTCTCCTCCATCCTGAGCAATTCTCAGCCCCCTGAGACAAACCCAGGGAACAAGAAAACAAAGAAAACAGCTTCACACTTCAGTGAAGATTATACTCATGTAAGTAAGTACTGTCAAACACCATAGCCAGGCATGGTACACAGAGCACAAAAAAGAGCACAAGTTGTTTAAATATCTATTCAATTTAACAGCTAAAAGCTGGGTACACTGCATTGTTTTTTCCAAGTCTTTTTTTTTTTTTTTTTTAATTTCAAATATTGTAAGCCTTGACATACATAAAACCTAAACTCATTTAAAACTTCTCTTACTATTGCTCCTTATTATCTGTGAGAATCAAGTAACAAAGGACTGCTGTGGAAAAGGTTATGGGCAGGGCAATGAGCTCAGCCCTTACACATTAGAACTCGCCATTCAGTGTGAGAAGGAAAGGCCGTGCACTGTCCTTTCTAAAAATAGAAAAGTACCAGAAGGAAAAAACACAGAACAAGAGTGGCCCCATTGTTGTGCACTTCTCTCAGCAAGGCAGGAAGCGAGGGTTTAACAAAAATCACCAGCAGCTTCTGATGGGCCGAGATGGGTGCAGAAAGCAGGGCTGAAGGAGGGCACACAGCTCGCAGACCTGCCAGCTGCCAGGTTTGGCTTATCTAGAGACCAACACTGCTCCAGATCTAAAACATGTTTGTACTTGGCAGATCTATTATTTACAGTCCTTGTCCTCCAGAAGAGCTGTGCAGGAGCACTACGTGATGAGCAGACTATGACTATGGCTTTTACTTGCTCGTGGTTATTCTGGAAATTAATTGTTCAAATGGACCAGAAGTTCCCCAAGGGAGCTGAAGCTGTGCTGACACACTGAAGCTGTTCATTACTTGATGTACACCAGGGAACCGACCTACACTCTTCATGTGTGTGAAATCCAGTATGAACACAGGCAGTTAGTAGCTGTACTTCTGAGAACACTTGCATTTTATTCATTTTCTCATAACCTCCAGAGCTTTTCCAGCACACATGCCTTACCTGTCGTGCTTGTTCTCCTGTGCTGCACGCAACAGTTCCTGAATATTCTTAGTGATCTGCTCAGTCTTCCGAATCACATCTTCTGTACTGGGCAAACTGGAGCTGGGGGCTGTGTCGGTGTCCTCAGGGATGGACCCCTCTCCCTGCCAAACAACGCTCCTCTGCCTTCCCTTCCTGCCCGACCTGCAAAGGAACAAAGCTGAGCTCAGCCCTGCAGTACAGAGCCTCATCATCACTGACTTCCCTGTCCTCCAGCAGCATGGTGCTATAGCATTAGCTCTACCTACCCTGTCTCCTCCAGCTCCAGAGGGGCAGTGGTGTTATCATAGTCGCTCTCAGGCACACTGCTCTGCTTTTCCAGCTTCGAGGCCTGCAAAAAAGGCAGATTTGTTTCAGCATCATGCAAGAAAGAAGAGCCCCAAGAAGAATGCAAGCACTGCATCCCACCTATGTGGTTTGCCCTTAAGCACAACAGCCCCTGTACCCACTGCTACTCCAGAGCCCAGCACACCTAGCTGTCCCCAAATCAAGGGGTAGGAGGCCAGATCAACCACAGAACAAAAGGAGAAGGCTATTCACAGAGCCAAAGGCCCAATATTTTCCACTTCCTATTCTCACCCAGACCAGCTTTGCACCTGCCAGCAATGCACCCAGCCCATGTGGCAAGGACAATGCTGTTTTTAACCCTAAGCTCCTTTTCAAATGTCTGGGTTTGTTTTTGTTCTTTTACCCTCCCAAACAGAGGGCTGCTAATACAAAAGACCATATTTGCACTACAGCAGCTCAAGAGCACCCACTCTCCCCACGCATGCTAATAGGAAGCCCCTCTGTTAGGGAGAAACTGAAAGCAGACTCTGAAATACAAAGCTAGGTTTCCTTTTCTGAACAGTTTTTGCTTTCTAGTATTTCCTGGCATTACAAGCTCCTGGAAGGTCTACCACCAGGCCAATCTCTGCAATTCACACAGACCTGCAATCTGAAGCCCTGTGAGGCACACTCCCATCTTCAGGCAGGCTCTGAGACCACTACACATCTGCCTTTTCCACTCTTAAAAAACTGCAACGCTCATCAGAAGTGCCTGCTACAACTCACCCACGTAGAGCCAGACACATCAGTGTCACTGTACACACAGCTCAGGCTCAGCATCAGCTCCCACTCGTTCACAGGCACTGCTCACCCAAGAGGGCCCTCTGCCATCCCTGCTGAAGAACCAAAGCTAAAGCTCTACAGCAACTCTGAAGTCGAGATGAAGGGAATCTCTAGTGTTAGATTGGAAGAGAGATCTTCAAATCAGCATCCCAGATCCAAAACCAACGCTTTTGTCTTGAGGGTGGAAAATGTGACAAGGAAACATTTTTCACTGACTAAGAGCTATTCCATTTATTAAGCACTTACCTATTGCTAACACCACCAAATTCAAACACCCAAAGTACAAATGCTTTCCATTCACTTTACAGCTACTTTGCACAGAAGAAAAAAAAACAAGGATTCTTGTTTTGCTCACCTCTGAGGGTAGCTACTAAAGATAAACTCCAAAAGTGACAGACGTTTTTTGAGGATAAGGACTTTATATGCAGTCTGTGGTTTTAATATCTAGCACTCCCTGTGAATGTGTTGTTTTCTCAACTGAGATGGAGTACATTAGAGCCAAAATAATAATAATAAAAAGGACAGAAGAATTTGGGAAGCAGGTTCTTTATCCCAGTGGAAAGAGGCCAGCCTGACCATTCAGCACCCAAACCCACAGACTGCTTTTAGAAACACTCTGTGTCATGTTGAAAATTTGAGCAGAGACTGCAATGATTTTCCAAGGAACTGAATGAGATGGTACTGTTTTCATTATATTAACCACACAGAAAAAGTAGAATAAAAAAAAAAAAGAAAAAGAGGAGTACATTCCCCAAAAGATCTTTTCAAAAACAGTTAAATCTTACAAGAAATACAAACACTTCCCTCTCAAGTTTGTTCTTGGGAGTCTTGTTTTAATGCAGAAATAAGCCAAGCTTGAACCCTGAACATACAATATGACAAAATGGATACAAGCTACTTGCAAGCTTCTATGAAACGAGCCAAAAACACCCCAAAGGAACCTCACATTACTATGTCCTTCAAAGTTAAAGAGGTTTAATCAGCAAGATCTCAAAATGCAATCAACTCATTCTGATGACAGAGGATACCTCCTGCAAGTAGTGCAAGCTGGCAGTGCAGTGAAATGGCCACAGCCAAGCTGAAGGCTGCTCACCTTTTGTGACACACTTAGCTGCTGGGGGCCCTGCACAGCCAAAAATGGATGTTGTTCTAGAGCTGCAAACAGAACTTGATTTTGCAGTTGTTACAAGGTTCCCAAACTAAAAAATACAGCCAAAAGAAGCTGGCGCTGACCAGGCTATCAAACTGTCATGCTAGTTATGCTCAATGTGTCTCTTCGTGCAAGCTGGCTTTTAGGGTTTCTTCTAGCAAATGAAGCTGAGTGAGACCAGATTTAAATGTTCCACTACAAGAAAGAGAAAAATGTTTTAAAAAGATTAAGGAGCTGCCTGAGGCTTCTCAAAATGGCTAACAGTTGATGCTGTAGTAAAGACAGCACCTTTGGAACAACAAGAGCTTGCAGAACACGTTTAACGTTGCTATTTTTTTCCTTGATGTCAACTGTTTTTGTTAAATATGGTTTTGTAGAGCCTGATGGAATACCATGTATGCTTCCTTTATACACACTCAGTCTTTCACCTTGACCTGAAAACAGTCCTGCTAACAGCAATTCCCACACCCATTCAGACTTCCATCTGTTAAGGCCAGCAGAAAGCAGGCTGGCCAACACTGAAGGAATCGTTGGGCAATGTGTTTGGGTGCTTAAAGAACTCACTTCAAACAAAGTAATGAACACCTGTAAGATAAACAGTCAATGAATATCGACGTGGATTGGTGCAGACTGATAGCCCCCAAAGAAAGCAGGCTCAGAAGTTAGGACATGCACGTGCCTCATGCAGTGCATTTTAGTCAAGAGGAAGAGTTGCATATTGGCTTATGAAATATCAATGAGTGTTTGCCAAATCCCTTTCCAAACAGCAGCCAACTTATCTTCTGGCTGTTTTCATTGTTATGCAGCTCAACGTGTGATTTGGAGTGACTGTGCACAGGGTTAAACTGAAGATTTTAGCCGTTGTGGAGTTAGAGAGGAAAGTATCCACAGCACGGTGCGAAGAAACGGAAAGTGATGAAACGCTGCTTCGTGCAAGCATGGAGGCTAGTGAGCATAAAAGGGCAGAGGACAGAGGCGTAAGCCTTCTTGGAGATTGCCACCTCCTCCAGGTAAAAGACCAATTGGGAAGGTACTTAACCCTTCGTGTGCTTTCATCCCTTGACCAGGAAAGCGTGGAGGGGAAGGAAGGTAGAGATGAAGAGGAGGTCACAAACGCACTCCTCCCGATCTAAAAATGGGAAAGAGAAAAACACTCGGGCAAACCAACACCAAAAACAAAACACAAATAATTCTTAACTGAAATAAAGGAGCATTCTTAAAAACGTGCGAGAGGACATAAAGCAAGAATGATTTTGAGAAGTCAGCTGAGCCTGAGCAGACTTAACTTATTCAGTATCCGATTGGCTTTGTGGTAATTCTAATCCTGATATTTTAGAGGTGTGGAATTTCACAGAGAATAAAATGCTTTCACCATAATACCAAATTAACCAACCTCCACATAGCAGTGCTTCAAAACCACTTCCTCTATCCAAATTTCAAAATGCAGAAAGCAAAGGACCCAAATGCAGCACTATTGTGTTTTGCATGCATAGGCACTGATGAAAGAATTCCAGTGTTTCTCTCTGTCAGGTATGCCTTATTAACATGTCAACATCATTTAAAATGATACAGACTTCATAGTTTTTAAGTTCTTTTTAACATAACTGCAGGGAGAGACGAGGAGAGGGAACAGCATACAAAATTCTGTACTGATTCCCTGCTGTGCACACTGTCCTCCTTGGAACACTAACAGAACGTTTGCCCTCCTCCCACATCAGTGCAAAATCCTTGTGGCTAAAACAGAGCTCTCTCTCTACCAATGCATCATATGGGAAAACACTAATTCAGAAGAATTTGTTCAACTAACAGAACTAAACCACCTTCAGCCTCCAGTTCCAAACTCAGAACAGGGACTTGGATGTTTAGTGAAGAAGTTGGCATCAGGTTTGTAAAGGAACTGTTGGATCACAGCCTGAACCTCTGATTGACCACCTGAGGTGAGCACTGACTCAGCCATGGGAGCACAGGTGAAGGCAATTCAGCTGTGGGATTGGAAGGGGTGGAGGTGGAGCCTGGCTGCACCTCTCCTAGACCCCATTTAAGGGCTGACTGCCACTGAGGAAGGATCTCTTTCTGGAGATTGCTCTTGTGGAGTTTCTTGCAAGCCTACAAGATCAGTGAGTACTTTCCATTTATCTTTAATTATTGTTTCCAATGTGATAATCATACTAAGTCTAATTTCTCTGTATGCTTATTGATCATCCAATACTTTACAACATCTGTATATATACAGGTTTTTCTTATTTTTTTTTAACATCATTCTAGGGTTCCACAAATGCTCAGGCATCGTATAGATTTATATCTTGAGATATGAGTTGTACCTACTTTCTCAGAATACTACTTTGTACCTCCCTCCTGGTTTTCAAATAGTCATATGTTGATATTTGGAAAATATATTGTGGTTAAAAGAAACAGCCAAAAGCTTCAGCTTAAATGTTCCAGAGCTGTTTTTACTTTTCAAAGCACTAAACTTCTGCAGACATGTTAATACAGCAAACAGTAACAACTCTTACAGTTCAAATTCCCTCGAAAGTGAACAGCTGAGCAGCTTTGGTAAGGGAGTATAGCTGGAAGAGACAGAAAAGCTGAACAACAGGAGAAATGCAGAAGCATTAGCAGTTTTACTTACGTGTGGAGGAAAAGGTTGCAGTCTTGTTATGCTTTCTTCTGGGTATGTGACCTCTCCCATAGGGAGGTAGGGTTTCTGACCTGATCCAGTCTCATACATGGACATGGGCCTGCTACCCCGTGCAGACGGTCGTCGCTTTAAGGAAGAATTGTTGGTAGGGTCTGTGTACTCAGAACCAATTTGGACCTGATATATGTTTGTAGTGGCCTGTCTTCTGAGGTTGGTATTTTCACTCTGTAGCGTTTGGAGCTGAAAGAAATGTTTAGCAGTGGGACTTTGTTTTTCTAATAGCAAGCGTCAAAAGCAAACTGACCAGGCAATACATGCTTGTCTGCTTTACTAGCAAATCCAGCTTCCAGGAGCTGGGGTTTGATTTATTCTTCAGAAATCTATTTGATTGGTTTAGTATAAGCACAGAAATGTCTATGTTGCAGATCTGGCAAATATTTTAGTTGATTTCCAGCACTTGTTTGCTGGGCTGCAAGTCAAACTGGATCTTAAAATTGGCTGTTGTAGTTAAAAAACACACAATCTGTTCCTTCCAGCCTGGCTGTAGTGCCATGTGGATCACATAACACAATGAGGATGCATGGGGAAGGACTGCCAAAAGAACAGTTCTTTCAAGTAAGGTGATCCATTCCAGCAGTCAACACAAGAACTTTAAAGAGAAGTATGACATAAGGCCAACAAAATCTGAAAAGGCCCAAACTAAAGCACAGACATCAGAGGCAGTGCAAAGAAAACCAGAGCTTGCTCTGCAAAGCAAGAGGAGAGTTTAGCTTATGAAAATAAGGAATCAGCTACTGCTTTCTAAGAAGCCAACAAGAAATAATTTTAAAGCTTTTTTTATTATATGTATTTGATGGATAGTAAAACTGCAACAACCCTGAATTTTTATGGAGCTACTCAGAATGAGTTTGCTATATTAACACATCATAAAGAAAGAAATGTAGAAGAAAATTATGCATCAGCAACTCTCTAACAATATACCAAGTATTTCAAACAGATGATGGCCTTTTAAACATGAAATGGTGCATTTATAGTAAATGCTAGCATTTACTATAATCACATGCAACCTCAAGAACAGCACCTATTTAAACATCTTTATTTTGATAGAGGTGAAATCAGTAGTTTCCTTTTTCCTAGCTTTTGCCACTCTTTATAACCTGCTTTAGGTGCAGTTTAATCCAGCAGCTAATGTAAATACACAGCAAGCTCTTAAGCACCTATGTTTTTAGAAAAGTCTGCAGGCATGAAAACTTTTCCCATCAGAGCGCCCATTGAAGCAAGAGAACTATTTTCCTCTTAATTGAGGGATAATCTCACCTAAAGTGGAACTCATCAGGTGCCTCCTCTTTTATTAGCATATTTGATTAACAGTAATGCAAACTATCAGGTGCACTGTTAGTTAATAAGGTGATAAAGTGGACTTTAAAAAAATTTCTAACAGGATTGTGACCTTCTAAGCCCTTGCTTAGAAAATGAAATGATACTAAAAAAGAAGAGAGCCTTTTGAATGACATCTATTGCACTAGAATTGCTGAAATAGTACAGATATATTGGTGCCTTGCCACAAATAACCCAGCAGAGAATTCTCATACTGAACTGCAGTTTACAGTAGCTCAGAGCTAATCCAGCTGTTACTGCTTCTTCCTAGCCTGTGTCCCACAGAGGCACAGTGCTGCACTGCAGAGCCACCAAGCACTAACTTAAATGAGTCCCATAGCTATGCACATCACCAGGACATAACATTAGTGCAGCATCTCCAGGATCAGTGAGCCCCAGCTGTGTTGTTTTTCAAAATGAGTTCTACTGCAGCAATGATCTCTCTTCTGCCACATCACATAAGCATGCACTGAAGCATCATTAATTCATAGGCCCTATTTTTTTTTTTTCCCCACATGCAGGTTAAATCTGTTTCAAGAAACTCAACGTCAATGAAAAGTTAACTCAACTGATACAGAAAAATGCTTCATCAGTACAAGCTATTGAGGGGGGAAAGAAACACAAGAAAACATCCTTAGATCTCTTTAGTTCCTCTCTGTATTTACTGTTCCCATACATCTTAAAGGCTGAATACAACTGTAATTAAAAAGGTGGCATCAAGTAGCCAAGGACATCTGAATTTGGGCATCAGATTGTAAGAGGTCAATGGTGCCTCCTTGACCCAAAAGAACATGGGGGGGGGTGGGGAAGGGGAAGTCCCAAGCACAGGTTTCTCTGCAAGAGGACAGCTTCAACACTCTGAAGCCAACTTTTTCTTTAAGGAGAGCCTCCTGCAGGACATGCTATGTGTACTGCAGCATTGTAACTATCTGGCAAACAGGGTTTTTAATACTGGGTAGGGGAATCCATCTGAAGAAACACTTAGCCCTTTCTAGACTAGGGTGACAAACAGGATAGTCAGCTTGACACACGTAAGGTCTGCTACAAATACACATTGTTATCTCCTGTCTAACTCTAAAGCAGGTCCACTTTAAAGATTTTTTCACTATTCTCATATTGGGTTGTTGCATCTTCAGTTTCAGCAGCTTTACTCTGGCAACTAAAACCACATAACTGGATGGGGTTACATTATTGTGCTTGTTACCTTTTTCTGCATGATTCTCAGCTCATCGCTCAAGTTGATGTTCACTTTCATTAGCTGCTGAATCTTTACCTCAGAAGCCACCAGTGCATTTTTAACTTGCAGATACTCTTGGGCTGTCACTGGTCCATCTGACAAGTCTGAATCCAGGCTCTAGAACCAGAGAGAGAAAACTCTGAGGCTGCTGAAAGAAAACAGGACAGTGACTGCCCCCTTTTCACCATGCTGCATTACTTTCAGGAATGGCATAAAAGGCATATCAAGTCAGTACTGATATGCTGTGAATATTTTTTGAGTAGGAAGAAGTAAATGTTAGTGAAATCCCATGTAACCATTGATTTAAAAGCACTTCAGTAGATTCAATTTCATCTGTGCAATCAGGTCTCGTCTTGTGACATGCACAGTGGCACTGTTTTTCTGAAGCAGCCTTTTAATTACAATATAAATTCTACATGTCACAACGTCTTTCTGTTAGAAAGTATACATAGACTGAGGGATAATTCTGAAGTTGAAAATGAATTAAAATATTAATTATCTGATTATTTATAGATGTTTAATTTCCCTTGACTTCAGATTATCTTCATGAATGACACATGGTGTGTGTATCAATACCTCAAACCCACCTTCTGCCTTGTTGATTTAGATGCATTTGTTTCCAGATCAGTATCTTCATCTGAAGCAACACTGTCATAATCAGGCTGGTCATTATCCTGACTTTCACTGCTATGTTGATTGCTGATTGACTTGAGTATCAGTTCCACATTTTCTGTCAATCAAAATCAATTTAAAAACATACTAATAAATTTGAAGGAGAAATGGGAGTGCATAAAAATAGTTAAACAAATAAGCTCTTCAACCAGAGAGACTGCACAGTTTGCTATCCATGTGCTAGCTTGGTTCTTTTTGTCATATGAAAACATAAGTTTCTTTGTAGTACTTCATAGTAATAGTACTTCTGAATGATGCTATCCTATTGCATTGATTAAGTCTTGCAGTAATTTAATTGATGTGATAGGACAAATGAAAGAGCTGCCAACTGAAACTCACCTTTTGAACCAGAGAGAGGATTCCCCTGTTGTCTTCGTTTGGCATCACTTAAAATATCTATAACTAGTGTAGCAAACTCATGAGCATTAAACCGAGCCAGTTTCTGCCTTCCCTAAGTTAGAAAATAATATTTATAAAATTAATAAGTGTCATATACTAGATAAACAGCAGTTTCCAGACAAAACAAAGACTGCAGTGAGCTGACTGTTCAATTTCTGCATCTGCAGAACTCTAGAGAAGAGGTAATGCAGAACATTTTTTATCCTCTTCACAAGCAGTTGCAACTCTTCTACAGTAATAAAGTACAGTAGAGCAATATTGCTTAGAATAATTGGCTTATTAAACAAGAATAGTTTTATAGTATTAAGAGGATTATATACCTGATTTCTGGTTGAGGAATATTCAGGATTTACAGGAAGAAAAGGGACCACTGTGGTCTCTGTCACAAGAGTACTATGATTCTGAGTAGCAAGCCAAACTGTTCAAGGAAGGGAAAAAAAAAAAAGGATTAAACTGCCTGTGCTATTTGGCAGTGTTTTTTTCAAAGAAACAAAGACCACAATTTCAAGCACAAAAATTAATCAATTCAACCAAAGATTTTTTTCCTCAGAGGTCTCTTTACTTTGAAAAAACAAAACCAACCAACCAAACAAAAAACCATGAACATGCACCTGAAGACAATAGAAGAAACTACCATTATCAGTAATTTCTTAACACAAAAGTATTTTAAACAAAACACATGCTTGCAAGTAGCATCTTCTTTGTGATGTAACAACTCATGTTTTATACATGTTCTGCTCACCTGCATCTGTTTCCCTCCTGTCAACTTCATCATACACATCCATGGCAAGTTCTTCAAATAAGTGGTTGCTTAGCTAGGGGTAGAAGAGAGAAATTACAGCTAAAAATCAAACTGAACCAATTAAGACCTCTATAACATTGCAAATAGAAGTGCACAACTTTGCTTTCCATTGCCACTCTTCCAGCCCGTATAACCATGCAGGCTGAGAAGCAAGCAGTTAAGTTTGCAGTAAGCAGGTGTGAGTCACAGAGCAGACCTGCTGGCAGGGGATGTTTTGGTGCTGGGCTGCTGGCTGAGGTCAACCCACCCCAACCTGCAAAAATACAAAGCAGGAATCTATCTACTTGTAGCTAGCTATGCATTTAAATTAACTACTACCAGCATGTTAAAATAGACATTGCTGAATAGAACAGTATCACAATTGTGCTTCCTCCTGATGCAAGTTCTCATCTTTTGGTTCAGTCTGCTTCAGCTAAAAGCTTTTTCCCTAACCTGTATAACGATTTGGTCACAAACACCTTAGTAACACTAGCCAGTTTGTGTTAACAACAACTAACCAGCAGACAGCAACAATCTATTTTGGCTTCCCAGAAAGTCAGAAGCAAATGATAGCATTTAACACACAAATTGTGATATTTATTTGTTTAGGAATTGACAGTAGCTGAAACACCAGCTTGAAAGATGAAGTGCAGCATTTGCCACATCACAGTAACAGTGCTGCTCAGCACACATGGAAGTTTTACTTACAGACTGAAGCTTCTTCTTAGCTGCTTTTGCAAGTTCTGATAAATCCAGACTGCTATGAAAACAAAAAGTGATCATTACATCTACAGCATTAAGGGCTACTTTAAAAATAAATCCCACACATTTCAATGATTAAAATCTTTTATTTGATGCTGTTAGTATTTTATACAGTTCTTAGCACATCAACCTTTCCAATATCACCAATACACTAATTAGCATACTCTTACACTTCACTAAAAACAAAATCAAAAGAATCCCAACAACCCTTCAGAAGAATAGAAGTACGCATCTGCATAGCTCAAGGAGTGATAAGGCATTTTGTAAAGCAACAAGATGTTTTCTGTAAAGAACCTGAAAAACATACTAAACTGTGACCAAAACTCGAGTCTGTAGGAAACGAACAGGATTTATTCCACTGGACTGTGCAGGAGGTGTGTGACCATCAGGCTGACAAAGAGTTGCAGCCACAGGCCCTGCTCTACATTATTCTGTACCAATTGGGAAATAAGCTGTTCTTCTAGCTCCCAGCCTTGAACATGAGGCACAAGATGAAAATTCTGCAGCTCAACTGAATTAATCATAAAAGACACAGATTAGAAAGCTGACAAATTTTAAGCCCATACTTCTATCACCCAGGGGATGACATCCCTGACCTACAAAGATGAAATGGCTCAAGTAAATCTCTGCATGATTGAACATCACAGGGAATCGTGTAGGCTGCTGCCTACATAAGAAAAATAATATAAAATAAAACTTAAAAGACCAGCAGAGGACATCAGGTGGAGGTGAGACAGTCAAGTTGCACTCCAGGCTCTGCAACCTAAAATGCATCTCTGAATGAGTTGTTTTCCCCATGTCAGCTTTTTTCTTCATGCAATGTGGCAAACAACGCTTAGCTTACCTTTCTCTGCAAAATACTTTGCACTATACTTAGCCTAACAGCTGACTACATGATATTAAAAATTAACAGACCCTACCAGTAGGCTTTTTTTTCCCTAATAATTACATAGTAATTTTCGTCTTACAGCTTTTCAGAGACAATAGGAATAAACTGAACAGCAGTTTACTTACAGCCGTCTTATTTCCAATGGTGTGGCAATAAAAGAAAAATGTTTATGACTTATGATTAATACATGATATTTTTCATACAAAAAATGATTTAATTGACTGGGATCAAAACTTAAGAGCACTCACGTGACCAAAAGTACAAACACTGTCAGAAATTATACTGTTCTGCAAACATTCGTTTCAAAATGCAGTATGAGGAAATGAACAGATCCTTACATTATTTCATAAAATCTGTTTCCCAGAAATATTCATGTGTTTAATTTAATTATTCCACCTGCATTTCAACAAACAATAAACTTCTATAATTTTCTGATTTTGTCTAAGATTGATAAAAGCATGTCATAAAGTTAAAATGGCAACAAGCTTAGAAGTTACTTCAAAGAGGAAAGTTTTCAGTCTAACTCTTAAGGATTGTCTGTTTACAAACAGCTTTCAGGTATGTCAAACTCACCTATCCGCCATCTGAGGTATAACAAAGTGTTGTCCATTTTTATGATCTAGAGTTGAAAACAAACTATACTTTAATAGGCTGTTAGTGGGAGATGCAGTGAGAAACCCAGGGATATTTGCAAACCCAGAACAGACTATCTTGCAAGTCATCACTCAGTTTCCAACATTTCCAACTACAGGAAGCTAGCAAGTCTCCAGTGAAGGTTCCTCCCACGATTTGCTCATGTTATAAAAGCTTTCAATTAAGTCTTATCAACTGCATTATTATTTTTTTTCTAAATAAGCTTCAGTTCCAATGCAGGTGCCCTGATGGAACGTAATGGCTAAAAATTTCCAAGCGTGTACCTTCAAAGAAGCACTCATTGAATTGGATACTCCTCAGCTTTTGCACTTCAATTAGAATAAACTACTTAGTTTATTTAGTTCAGTGCTTCTGCAGTATGTCCTGCAGAGTAATCAGCATTACAGAAATTGTATTTTCCCTCATCTGACCTTATATGTAATAAACCCTTAATTTTTAATTTTCTAAGATATACAAGGGACAAATGTAGTAACATAGAAACAATATATAGCACTCAGATTGAACTGCCCAACAATTAACATATAAAGACCTAGGGGTGCAGAACTTTCTACTCACCTGGTTTTCTGCCACAGAGATAGAAAGCTAACCTGTCAGTGAGTTCATACTGAATTTCTACCAGGCGCTCTGCCAGTTCATGGTGCCCACCTTGTCTGGTTTGCACAAACATACAAAGAAGAGTTCTATTAGTTACTCCTATGTAAGCTATACAAAAACAAAAATTTAAATATAAACATTTAAAAACATTACATGTGTCAGAGCCTTCTACCTTGCATAGTCAACTGGAGTTTTTCCATTAGAATCTTGTGTGCCAGGATCAGCACCATACACTGCCAATAACTCTGCTTGTAAAGTCTGTCCTGCCTTAGCAGCAACGTGGAGCGGGGTGTTTCCTTTCTCCTACAGGTCAGGAAGAAAAAGCACATCACTATTTCATCAACAGCTTTGAATATACCACTGAAATCTAACACGTCATCTGAAATGTGCATCAATACTAAATCACGCATCAAAATAATGAAAAACAGGCTCATACAGGATGAAAGAAGTTGGCCTGGGCTCCCAAGGAGAGCAATCGCAAACACGTCTCCAGATTCCCCGTCCTCACGCTGGAATGGAGTTGCTGAAAAAGGAGGAGGATTCTATTCAACACAGGCATAACGGTGATTCAGCGATGCTTTTAGAAACAGTTATACAAGAATTCTTGCTGCAGCTGTTTTATATAACATTTTTTTTCTCCAAGTTAACCTAAATCATTGCCTCTGAACCATCCACATCTCCAGAATCTCTATATATTCATATATTACATAAAAATCTGCTTCAGGCTGAAGTCAAGCTGTGTTTGTTTATATAACAGTGCTGAACAGCAGCAACAGTTAAGTCAAAGCAACTAAATTCAGTTTGATTTCAGTGTGCTGTTACACACAAGCTGGAGCTTCTGTACGCTGCCAGGATGGGAAAAAAAAAGCCACCAGTAAACTCACCTTACTGAGATCTTTGGCAGTCACACTGTCATCCTCACGGCATGGCAAGCGATGGACAAATGCTAACATTTGATACTTAGCTCTAATGAATTCAGCTTTATTGGGACTGCAGAGAAACCCCAAGCAACAAAATGGGAAGAAATGTTAGTGCTTTCGAAACAATAGACATCAACTATTACTATTCCAAGGAAGACATCAGGAATCAATAGCTCATAGAAATGAAGCATTATTTCCATCTTTGAAATGAACAAAAATCATTAAGAATTATGTTAGAAAATCTGATGACATGGAATACCAGTGAAAGACCATAAAACCAGGACATCTGTGAACAAACAACTAGTTTCTGCTACCTTCAGAAACAAAACATACTTAGGTTCCTGTGTACACCTTGCTACCTATGTCACTGCTGAATAAAACAATCACACCTCTACAAAGAAAAGATGTGTAATTTTCCACTTACTGCACTTTATCCTGAGGGTTAGCTTTGCGCCTTCCACTCATAACAGAAGCAGGGTCCAGCAACGAATGTTCCCATATGGAGTTAGCACCATTATTATACAGTGTTTCAACCATCTGAAATCCAAAATGTATACAGGCAGGAGTGAAGAATGTTTGCTGCTAGCTGCACAGACTGACTCATCAGAAAGCTGCAAGTACTGTGAAGCCAGAAGCAGGATGGCACAGACTCATATTCTGTGCACCTACCTAAAACCTACTGGGGTATCAGAGCCCAGCTGATGTTTAGGAGGCTGTTGTGTGGAATGTAATTTGAACCCCCTTCAAATACTCTCCACAACATCTCTATCAAAGAGAAGCATGCTATATACTGAAGACTTAGGTTGAATCAGATGCATTACACAAGTCTGAAAGAAAAACTGAAGGTCCCTTCCCAAAACAAAGGTATCAAATAAAAAAGACAGATATTACTGATTTTATCAATGCTCCATGGCAAAAAAAAAAAAAAAAAGAAAAAGATTATTTTTATATAATATAAATAGAAACACCACAAAGAAATTCTAGCTTTAATGAAGGAGGAGATGCCATTGCTCTTTACCTGCAGCAGTGTTGGAGGCCATGGTGTGTGCTTGAGA
Organism: Phasianus colchicus; assembly: GCF_987193195.1. NCBI lineage: Eukaryota > Metazoa > Chordata > Aves > Galliformes > Phasianidae > Phasianus > Phasianus colchicus. The sequence continues at coordinate 6,544,795 of NC_143453.1, read as the reverse complement.
TGTCTCACTTGAGAGATATGACGCCCCAAACTCCGGTGAACGCTGCAGCACTCATCGCAAATCAGAATTCCCCTGTTTATGGATGCCCAACAAGGATCTGAAAAAGAATACATTTATTACAACCAGAGAAGGCAACGTGACTACTTATTTCAGAGCGTAAAGTGACTTTGTGTTTTAGAACTCAGTTTCTGTCAGTGACAGAAGAGGCTCCGTGGGCCAAGAACCCTGCAGGAAGAGAAAGTGAGCAGCAAGACAGATTGTCAGAGCTGGCACACTGCAGGAGGAAAAAGGAATTCAAGATCTCTTCTGTTTTGGAAAACTACATAACTCCAAATCCAGAGATGGGTTTGAGGCTGAATGAATACAACACAAGCCTGTATCTGATGAGAGCTCTTCTGCATCGTGTCAGAATACATCTAAGCAATTGTGCATCACAAAAATCTCTTGCTGTGACCCATGCAATAAATATACCGAATCCATGAAACGTGAGATCTGATCACTGATGTGGTTTCTGAGCAGAGCTGATGCTGTGTGTGCTGAAGGCAACGCAAGCAAACCCGTTCGAGCCACAGCTCACAAGGGAAGGCAGCATTTACTGATAGATGATAACTATCACTTAGCCCAGAGCCAAACTGAAGCGTTTATTGTAGAAAAAAAAACCAAACTAATCTAATTTAAAAAACAATGTAAGAAGGAGCTTGCATCCTCGTTGTTAAACATGCCACTGTTTTAACAACTTTCACTTCTAAGCGAGAAAAACATAACAAAATGAGCTGTGTTAACCCCAGCCTAACAACCCAAGGCTGGAGGCATCCTTCCAGACTAACGAACCTCGTCCCTTTTCATTACAGACAGCCTCATCATACACTCATTCATACATCAATGTGATCTGAAAGCCACTGCGCTCCTGGTTTCAGTCACTGGTCAGTGGTGTTCCCCAGGGGTCGGTGCTGGAGTCTGTCCTCTTCAATGTCTTTATTGATGACCTGGATGAGGGCACGGAGGCACCCTCAGTAAGTTTGCAGATGACACCAAGTTGGCTGGAAGTGTTGATCTGCCTGGGGGTAGCGAGGCCCTACAGAGGGATCTGGACAGGCTGGATAGCTGGGCTGAAGCCAGTGGGATGATGTTCAACAAGGCCCAATGCTGGGTCCTGCACTTTGGCCACAACAACCCCAGGCAACACCGCATGCTTGGGGTGGAGTGGCTGGAAGACTGCGTAGAGGAAATGGACCTGGGGGTATTGATTGATGCTCAGCTGAACATGAGCCAGCAGTGTGCCCAGGTGGCCAAGAAGGCCAATGGCATCCTGGCTTGGATCAGGAACGGTGTTGCCAGCAGGAGCAGGGCAGTGATTGTCCCCCTGTACTCAGCTCTGGTGAGGCCGCACCTCGAGTGCTGTGTCCAGTTCTGGGCCCCTCACTGCAAGAAAGACATTGAGGCCTTGGAGCGTGTTTGAAGAAGGGCAACAAAGCTGGTGAGGGGTCTGGAGCACAGGCCTTATGAGGAACGGCTGAGGGAGCTGGGATTGTTCAGTGTGGAGAAGAGGAGGCTCAGGGGAGACCTTATTGCTCTCCATAACTACCTGAAGGGAGGTTGTGGTGAGCTGGGGGTCGGGCTCTTCTCTCATGTAACCGGTGATAGGACTAGAGGGAATGGCTTCAAGCTGTGCCAGGGAAGATTCAGGATGAACGTTAGGAAATACTACTTCTCTGAAAGAGTGGTCAGGCAATGGAATGGGCTGCCCAGGGAGGTGGTGGAGTCACCAACCCTGGAGGTGTTCAAGGAACAGTTGGATGTTGTGTTGAGGGATGTGGTTTAGTGAGAACCATTGGTGATGGGTGGATGGTTGGACTGGATGATCTTTTCCAACCTTGGTGATTCTGTGGTCACAATCTGCTCACTCAATATGCAACATAACCTGCTCTGTTCAGCTACAGCAAAGTAAGCTCCTGTTTATTTGGTCATTCCATAGCAGAAAGGAGGCTTCAGCACTCTTCTGAAGAGAAAAGCAGAAGCCTTGCTGGTAATCTGAGCTCCGACACACTGCATACAGGGCTGGTTAAACACAGCAGGAGCTCAGCACTGCAACCTGCTCTCGAAGTCGCGCTGGTTTAATTGCAAGTGGTGTTTTAATTGACCTACACGAAGATTTGTGGGCTTCCATTCAGTTCAGACACGTTGGTTATGACAGAGGGCTGTCAGGTTATAGGAGGACTATTATTTCAGGTTTAAATTAGATGTCTGCGTTGGAGTTCAGTCTGTTTTCCAAGGTGATACGGGTACAAATACAACTCAAACACGCTTACACCGATGGCAGAACACAACGAAAGCTCAAAAGATCTCTCAAGTTTGCTTTCAGGAACATGGCAGAGTGCTTCAAAACAGGAAGTGTGCAAGGACAGGCGTGCTCTGCGGGTACGAGAGGCGAGCTCCTGCCCCAGCATAGGAAACGCATCAGAAAAGAGCACGTAAACTCGTGCGCGGCACAACCGCTTACGGTCCCGAAGAATCAAAGAGAAGCTGGGGAAGCCAACGCGGATCAAACCCCGCAGCTCCTAACAGGCCGTGACCCCGCCGTGCGCTGCTGCCCACATCTCAGGCTGCCCAGCGCCCATCCACGGCCTCGGGCTCCTCGTGGATGCGGCACCCACAGCTCTGCGCAGCGCTGCCAGGCTCTGACTGCCCTCCGTGCCCCCTCGGACCCGTTTTCCTTTCCCCACGAAGCGGCCCGGCTGCCCCACCTCGCACCGCCGTCCGCACCGGCTCACGCCGCAGCGCTTTAATTCATTCCGCCGCCCGCAGCAGCGATCAGATCCGCAGCACAGAACAACACAAAACAGGCAGACGCAACCCACACAAAACGCACCGAGCTGGCAGGAGACGGGCGGTAAACACACGCTATTATTAAAAAAAAAAAAAAAAAAACACACAACAAAAACAAACCCAACGGTCCCGAACGGCAGCGCTGCAGACGGGGACGAGGAGCCGTTGTTCAGAGCAGCGTTTCGTCCCCGCGCCGCTGTCAGCGCGGCTCCCACCCGCACGGCGCCGCCGCTCCCCGCCCGCCAGCGGCACCTGCCCGCGCCTCCCCAGGGCAGGGGGTGGGGATGGGCCCGGCCGCCCCCTCCTCCTCCTCCTTCTCCTCCTCCTCCTTCTCTCCTCCTTCTCCCTTTCCTCCTCCTCGCCCCCGCGCCGCAGCCGGCCTTACCCTGCGCGCTGCAGTCCGCGCACACCTCGCTGCTCCTCAGGCGCTTCGACATCGCGGCGCGGAGCGGGGCGGCCGCTTCCTGCCGCGCGCTCACGGGGCCGCCGCAGCCCCGCCGGGCGGCCGAGCCGAGCCCGCAACGCGCAGGCGCACGGCGGCGCCGCCCGCTACGCCGCCGGCGCTATTCACGAAACCGCTCGCGCTCGACGGAGCCGCGGCTCCGTAAGCCGTCGCGTTGCCCCGACTCAAGATGGCGGCTGGAGGCGCTGCCCTCACCCGCGATGGCTGCGCGCTTTTCCTACTTCCGCGGCAGAGCGGGCGGGCGAAACCAACGCTGCCCGGAGGCGGGGGGAGGCGGTGCGCACCGGGCGCCTCGTCCCGTATTACGGCGCAGCGGCGCCCCCCTCAGAGCGGAGAGCGATGGCGGAGCCGGCGGGCGGGACGCCCCGTATGTAAGTGAGGGGGGGGGAGAGCAGGGAACAGCGACTTCCGCTTGCCCGAGGCCCGCCGGTGGCAGCAGGCTGAGGGCAGAGCCCGGCGCCCTTTTCTCTGCGCCTGTCGTGCTGTGGGTCGTCCTTACCGCTGCCCTGGAGGGAAAGGAAGGGGCGAAGGGACGGGGGTGAGGAGGCGGCCCGGGCGGGAGCTGGGGTTTGAGGTGGGGCCCTGGGGATGCAGGGGGAAGGAGCTGGGATCTGGGAATAGGGTGGGAAGAAGGAGTGAGGGCCCCAGGAATGGGATTAGAGGGGGGTGGGCAGGAGCAGAGCCCCAGGGCTGAGGGTCTTGGGGGGGAGGAAGGGGAAAGAAAGGGGCAGGAGAAGGCAGAATGTGAGGTGTAAAAGGGACTCCGACATAGGTGTCTGAGGGGGACTCCAGGAGCAAGGGCCTGAGGGAAAGGGGGCAGGAGTGAGGGGCTCAAAGAGAGTCACAGGAGTGGGGGGTCTGGGAGAGGGGAGGGACGTGGCTACAGGGATGGGGGCTGGGGGGCGGAAACTGGAGCCTAAAGGGGACCTCGGGAGCAGGGACTTGAGGGAGGCCCTAGGGATGGTGGTTTGGGGAAGGGTCGTGAGGGGGAGACCCTGGGATGAAGGCCTGAGGGGGCCAGTAGGAGCAGCCTCCCCCACCCCCCCAGGGTGTGGGATTTTGCATGGGACACCACTGAACAAAGCGGGGGGCAGTGAGGGCAGGCTGCCCGCTTCCCCCGCTCCTGCAGGTGTGTGGCATGATGAGTTCCCCCGGCAGGGCCAGCAGTGCGTTCCCCCTGCACGTCCTGGTGTGGAACAATGAGTATCGGCGGCTGGATGAAGAGCTGCAAGAACAGGTAACTGCTGCCCTCCTGGGCAGAGAGAGCCTCGGCTGTGCCCCGGGTCTGTGCCAGGCTGGTGGGACTGTTCTCCTTCTGCGTCTGTTTGTGGGTTTGGGAGTGAGGTAAGAAGGTATAGGGATGTGATGGACTTTCATTGTTTTTCTGTGTAAATAAGCAGCAAGCTTCCATTAAGCTTAGCTTAATGGAAAATCAGAGTGCAGCAGAGCTATTGCTGCTGGTGATGAGGGCAGGCTGTGGCTTGCTGAGGACCAGCAGTGCTTAGAGGCAGCAGTTTTATACTGGCTAGAGTGTTCTCAGCATCTCTGTTTAAAAAAAAAAAAAAAAATAGACTCATTGTTTTATGCTGTAGAGTAGAAAAATACAAAGCTGTTCCCTCTTTGGGATGGCTGAGGGAGAAATAGTAATGACGTAAGGGAATAACAGTGTGAAATGCTGCAGCAGAGCTCAGGCTGAAGTATCCTTTGTGCTGAGGCGCTGTGAAAAGGCTCAGGTGCACACTGAGGTGGGGGGGGAATCATTTGGGAGCAGAACACACTCATTGCATTCTGCCTGGCACCACAGGGACACGATCCCAAGTTGGGCTGTGCTACTCCTGACTGGTGATTGCCATCTGCAGTTCTAACAGTGCTCCACAACTTACTAATGCTTGCTGAGAGCATGCACCTCTCCTGATTTTTGAAGGAGAATCTTTGGAATGCAGCTAGTTTTCATCTAATTCACTTAATCTTAAATCCTTAACAGAGTCTTTAACCTTGCTGGCACACTGCTTCAGTTTATTTCTATTGCAGTAACGTTTTGATGTGTGGACATTCTTAATCAGATAAGGATCCTTGTGCTGCTTGTCTTTGTGAGACTGGGGCTAAGTGAGCATCCACACCTGTGGGAGCTCCTCCCTCCCTCAAGTACTCCTCACTGTGAGGCAATGAGCAGCATGTTGAGATGGGACGTGTCCATCTCTTACTTTATCTGCTCTTAAATATTATGTTTTCCCTTCTAAAGTATTCCAAAGATCTGTTTCCTCCTGCTTCCTTGGGATAAGCTTCTTGCTGGCAGAGGGGCACGTGAAGGAATCAAAAGGCACTTTGCCAGCTGCACTGGGTATGGCAAGGAGGGGTGGAATAGTGGTTTACTGGTTAGCAGAGGTCCTTCCCACATTAATGCAATTAGCATTGGAGTTGTAGGAAGTGGGGAAGCAGATGCATTGGTATTCCAGAACAGAAGTGAGAAAAGAATGCTTTAAAATGAAGCTTCCCCCATTGTGTGTGATCTTTCAAACTTGATGCTGTCAGATAACCGCGTTAACTTGCATAATAACTTTCCTGTTCTGCTATTGACTTTCCCCTTTTCCTTTAGTTATAGATGCTCTTCTGTTTCAAATCTCTAAGCTAATAGTGAAAGATATGTAAGGTATGAGTATGTTGTGCTTGCATGTTTTGGATATTTATGCTTGTGTAGTTTTTTATTTTTAGTGACTTGTACGAAATGCATTCGCTCTTCATTGTGCTCTGTGTGTCAGTAAAATGGATGCCTTGTAACTTACCATTTGCTTCTATGCTCTCAAAAAGTGCTACACAAGATTGGTGTTGATTCACCTGTTGAGTTGTTTTTGTTTCTTTTCCCCTCTTTTCCCCTTCCTGTTATGCTGTACATTGAATCCTCCAGTGATCTCTCTCGAGCTGTTAACTGTGTGTGCTTCAGTGACCACAGAACTGTCTTTTCCTAAAAGGGACTGCTTCAGAAGGGGAAATAATTACAGGAAGAGAAATGAGAAGCATCACTGGGAGCTCAGTTGTGTTTTATGGTGATACCAGTTTCTGGGCCCCGTCCTGCTTCTCTTTTTATTTTGTTGGGAAGTAAAATTGCAGCATACTGAGGGCAGAAGGGCAGCACAGCAGTGTTTGCAAACAGAGTGACTACGTAGTGTGAGCTGTGTGGGCATATATAGGGAACGTGGACTCCTAGGTTATTTTCAACAAGCTTTATGTGAACTCTTCTCAGTGCATTGTGGTTAACTGCATTTGCTAGAGCAACGTCAGCATTACTTATCTCTTGGATACTCAACAGGATGTTGATCAACGTGATCCCCGGGGCCGGACCTTGCTGCATCTTGCTGTTTCCTTGGGTTACATAGAATCTGCCAAAGTCCTGCTTCAGCACAAGGCAGATGTAACTAAAGAGAATGCACAGGGATGGACAGGTAAGGACAATTGTAAAAACAGAAATGGTGTGTTAGTACTTCTCAGTTGCAGGTGCTGTACTTTGACTGATTCTGCATTGTGCATTTTGCTCAGAAAGCAAAGTGAAACCATCTCGCGCTTGGATTTCTTTCAGTTTTACATGAGGCTATCAGCACAGGAGATCCAGAGATGGTGCATATGATTCTGCAGCACCGAGACTATCAGCAGACCTCCAGGACGCTTGGAGGAGTCCCTGAATTACTCCAGAAGATTAATGAGGTGCTTATTTAGTCGACTCCAGACTCTAAGTCTGATTGCAGTTGTTCAGTTGAGTAAACTGAAATAAGACAAACAGATCAGAGTCCAGTTAATTTGAATTTGGGCAACTTATTCTTTCCTTTCAATTCACATATTGCATAGGCCTGTGCGAGGTGGAGACTCTTTCCCTGACCTTATTTTGAAATCTGTAGTCATGAACTTCAGTGTTCAAAAGTGGTCGTTAAGGTGCTGCTGCATCTGTAATAACATAAAGAAGAATCGCACGTTACAAAGTAACAGCAGACTGAAGTATTATATGCTTGTTAGACCAAGGCTCTGTTTGTTTTTGAGTTTTCCTTTATCTAAAACTCATGGGGAAATGCTGTGCTGAATGTTAAATCAATACTGTTTTGTGAAGTGTTCATAGGGTCTTTTTTTTTTTCCTCAGACTCCTGACTTTTATGTGGAAATGAAATGGGAGTTCACTAGCTGGGGTAAGAATCCTGATTGTTGGTACTTCTAAGCAATGGACAAAAGGACTCACTCCCACCATTGTCACAAAAGCTATGCAAAGGGAGAGACTTACTGGCATTGTTATTCCCTGCTCCCCGGAATACTTACCATCACCTCTCAGAATAATCCTTTGTGTTTCTGTATCACAATTGTTCTTTGTTTCCACTCTGTTTGTGGGGTTGTTTTTTGTTTTTAATTAAGACTTTAACCATTGTCAGTCACTGAAGACTTTTCTCAGTGTCTTGCCTGCCTGTCTTTGGTTGTTGGTGACTGCACAGACTTTTTGGAAGTATCTGCTTTACTTTTAAAGGAATGAATGCTTGGACTTATGGCTGACTTCATTTTCCAAGCAGCCATCTATCAGACTGGGATTGGTTTTAGCCCATTTCACGTTTTAGTCTGAACTGATGTCTCATTCCTTTTCACGTTAATCTTTAAAATAATGGGTTTTGCCCCTTAGCTGATTGCTCTGAAAGCTAAAGAGGGCTGTTGTCTTGTTTCCTGTGGGATAATGATCACAGTACTGAGTAATTCGTGTATCACAAATAGCACTTCTAGAGTTCAGTTTTCCCACGTGCTTAGTTTCTTGAGTATTTTCTATTTATGTGTTGCTTGCTTTTGTAGTTCCACTAGTTTCTAGAGTTTGTCCAAGTGATGTCTGTCGCATCTGGAAAAGTGGTGCCAAATTGAGAGTTGATATCACATTGCTGGGATTTGAAAACATGAGCTGGGAGAGGGGAAGGCGCAGCCTGATCTTCAAGGGAGAAGGTATGTGTTTGCTTACCGTGTCTGCAGTGTTGATTGCCAAATGCTGGATAAACCACCATGAGAAACCCTATTTTTGCTCAGAAGATCTGTTGAGGCTAAGTACTGAATTCTAAGCAAGTTTTGTGCATGTTTCCATGAATGTCTTGAAGATGGTATTCTGTATTTTAACACGGCGGCTTGATTTCTTTGTTTTGTGTAAATCTGAGGTCAACATTTAATCATAGGGCAAAAATTCTGCATCAAATTTTTACATGCTTTCCCCCTTTGATTCTCTTGCCTCCAAATAAAATGCAATTTTAAATGTAGTTCCAACTCTGGTGAGTGCAAAACACAACAAACTAGCTTCTACCCTGATTTGGTATGCAGCATATTACATTGTGGAGCACTACTGGTATGTTGTTTGCCTTTTAAAATGAGGTACTGTTCCAACAGATGCTGAAGGTTGGGCAGAACTAATTGAGATTAACCACGATGATAAGTTTGTTACCACGGAACGTTTTGAGATTTCCCAACACATGGAACGTTTGACACTGGGATCTATGACACCAAAAAGAAGAGAAGTGGAAAGACGCCTTACATCTCCAATTATCAACACGTGCCTTGATACAAAAAATATTGCTTTTGAAAGGTAAGGTACAAAGTTTCTCTTATAAATCAACACTGCAAGCCTATTGATGGTCATACCTTCCAAGTGAGATGTATATATGCAGTTTCTTTATCCTGTATACCTAGCACTTCCTTAGAGCTTCCCAGGATTAGCCCATGTGATGTTCAGTGAGCCATATTTGCTACAGCATCTACACATGCAGAGACAAAGACTTCTTAGACAGAAATACTAGCACTGGTTCCCAAACTGCAGTGTCAGATTACTTTTGAAGTCAAACTCAGCACTGAGAGCTGGATGCTGGACTAAATAACTTACAGTAGATTGCTTCCTTCCTCTGTGGCTCAAGTGTCCACATCTGAATCTAAAATCTGTGGCTAAACCTCTGGACTTCTTCCATGAGCTGAAGAACGGGAGCAGCATGACTTTCTTAGTGCTGTCATGGTGTGTGTGCACAAGGACGCATTGACCTGCTTTTGTCTGGGTTAATAAACAAATAACTTGTCAAATATCATTTGTTCAAAGCATTTTGGGGAAGAAATGGACCATGTGTTGTGTAGAAGTTCAACAGTTTGGATACTTGTGTTCACTTTTTGGCAGAACCACATCTGGATTCTGGGTTTGGAGGACTGAAAAAGCAGAAGGTGTAAATGGTTATGAAGCAAAGGTAAGGCCTGTTCTATACAGCTAAGGGGTCTCACAGCTAACTGAAATGTTGTTGTGTTTTGCCTTTATTTCTTGAATATTTTAGGTTCTAAGATATCGAGGGCTTTATTGTGTTACAGAACAGGGTAGTAGTGAGGATCTTCAAGGGTGCTGAACTTATGTGAGGAGGGGGTGGTGCCTATGGCACATCCCCAGGAGCTCTGGGGGAGGATGAGGATCAAAGCATTTCAAGAGAAGAAGGAAAAAAGATTCAGTGTAACTGTTAGAACTGCCTTCCAAAAAACAGAATTGCGTTCATTCTTGTGTTGTCATTCCTTCACTGTTAAAAGAGGAGGAACCATGGGCACCTTCTAGTAACAGTATTGCAAGGAAGTACAACTGATGGCAGCAAGAAAGCTGCTGATGGTAGCACTAATTCAAGTACCACCTTGGTTGATTTGTGGTGTTTCTGTTTTATCTGCTTGCCCAGCAGGTGGCTGTACAGCTTCAGCCTTAAGCAGGGAGCTGTCAAGAAAATGGTACGTGGGTTTTCATTATTCCAAAGGGAGTAGGAAATCCAAGTGCAGCATTTCCAGTTGATTGCTGATATGTTAAGGATTAAGATCTTGTCAGTGAAAAGCAGATCTGTGTTGCTTTATTCTGTCTTAGGCTCGTATTTATGGCTCTCTTGGAGGCAATGTTAGTTTTGTAACATGTGGTGATTCTTGTCCTTCTGTTCTTCTTCTAAAGGTGTACATGGCAAACAATGTAAATATAGTCACAAAAATCAGAACGGAACACTTAACAGAAGAGGAAAAGAAAAGATACAAAGGTAGTTTTCCTATAGGATCACTGAAATTAAATACAACCTTTTGGCTCTCTAATGCCTTTTTTTTTTTTTTAACACATTCATACCTTTACTTTGTTTTGGCCAGCTTTAAAGGCTCATCTGGACTTTGTTTTCTTAGGCTTTCTGTTCATTTCTGGTTCCACAAGCCTTTCTAATGTTTAAACTGGAGTAAAAGATGGCCTCATGGATACCTTGCCTTGCTCTGGGGGTCACTAGGGGAGGCACTGTGAATAATAGTGATCTGATGATAGAGACATCTGGAAATCCTTGCCTCTATTCTGGATCTTGTATCCATCTTATTCTGTCACCTTTTGGTCCTGGGCTTGCCTGTTGAAGCTTATAGGGAACATGGGCTTCCTCTTAACTGTGACTGGCTTGCTGTACTCTAGAAGCATAGCTTATTAGCTTACTGTGTATAGAATTTTGCTGCTAAGTTGTTTTTCATGTTGTCTAAAGCTGACAGAAGCCCCTTGGAATCATTTCTGGGTACAGTGGAGCATGAGTATGGTGCTCAGGTGAGTGTCTGACCTCACAACAGGACCCTGTGGCACGGAAGTCTGTATTGATAGCTGTATGCACATGGAATCTCTTCCTATTTCCTTAGCTCTGCAGCAACTCAGATAATGAGGTTTGAATTTTCCCTGGGGAGATCTTTATTTATTCTAAACCCTCAAATGTCCCTGCATTAGTAGTATATGCTTCCTTTTTGAATGCTCCCACAAAAAAGATGTAGAATCCTATAGCAAAACAAGAGCTGGGATGTGAGCAGCAATGGTTAAACCTAAGCAAGGCATTCTTAGTGCCAGCCTATGGATAATCTGGGAGCTGTGCTCACAGACCAGCAGGATCCTTGGGTGGGAGATGATAGTAATGTGGTATCAGAAACACTTAGTAATTCTGTATCAGCATTGTGTCCTGTGCTTTTTTTTCCTTCTGGAATGGGTTGTTAGTGGTCCCAGTATGGCTTTAGAAACCACCTTCAATCTGGACGCTTTTAAACAAAGCAGATACAGATTTTCTAGCTGCTAAAAGAGATAATGAGCTCCTTCATAAGGGGTATATACTGCTTGTTTTGTACTTCTTTTGGTCTCTTTCTCTCTTGCTGTGTAGAGTGCAGTGAAGACGACAGAGTATGCCACAAGTAACAATCCCACTGCTATTACTCCAGAGGAATACTTTGATCCAGAATTTGATTTGAAAGGCAGAGATATAGGAAGACCCAAAGAAGTCACCATTCGAACGCAGAAGTGAGAAATAAAACTTCTAACTATTTCCAATTTGTCTCTTGCCAGTCCTCTAACCTCTGAAAACTGTATTTTACAAACATCCAGTACAGTTTCACTCTCCTTGCAGTGTTAATTAAAAGAGGCATCTTGAAGTAATCAGCTGTGGACTAATTCTTAGTTCTAGTGCTGTAACTTCTCAAATACCTGACCCTTCCCTAGTGCAAGGTGTCAGGGAACTCCTATGGTTTGTCTCTAGCCTGAGCAAGAGTATGGTTTGATTTCTCAAAGCAGTAACTATTGCTCTTTGTATAAGCAGGTGGAAGTATTATGTATTTTGTTTTTTCAGTTTCCATAACTGTATACTTAAGATGCTTTTATAAACTTATCCTTTCAGATTTAAAGCAACCTTGTGGATGAGTGAAGAGTTTCCCTTGTCCCTTGTGGAGCAAGTAACTCCAATCATTGATCTGATGGCCAGAACTAGTGCTCATTTTGCCAGACTAAGGGATTTCATCACTCTGGAATTTCCACCAGGATTCCCTGTCAAAATTGGTAATGGTTAACAATGAGAACATGAGAACCAAGATGTATGCTATTTATGTCTGGGAACATGGGGTCCAAATTCTCAATGACCAGTATAGAAGCATGATTTTAAAGATGGTGTAACTTAATAAGAATGAGCTGTTTCTGGCCCTTTCCTTGTGGTTTCAATGTGTTTGGTTTGGCAAATCTTTTTTTTTTTTTTAAATAACCTCATGAGATGTAGAGGCAGAGTGACAAAGACTAAGGACAAGTTCTTGGTGATCTGAGTTGTGGTTCACTTTGTTGTTGTGATACACTGCTTATAGATTATGAGATTGTGTGACTGCAGGTGTGAAAATGAATGACAGCCTTCTCTTTCTGATACAGATTTTGTTTTTTTTTTTAATAGAAATTCCCTTATTTCATGTTCTGAATGCTCGAATTACATTTGAAAATGTCAACAGCTGCAGGACAGCTGAGAGAACGTCATCACAAGCAGGTGGAGGTGTACAGGGGGATTCAGGTGAGGAGTGGAAGAATGCAATGATAGCATCTCTTTGTGTTTCTGTTTGTGGAGTAGAAGAGCTTCTATATCCATTGCAAATAACCCCAGAGAAGTCAGAGCTACTGGAGTATTTATCTCTTCCACCCTTTTTCTTCCACTGTGGTTCTGTCAGGGTTCAGCTACCTTACCTAAGACTGTACTGCATCTTACTGCCATGGTTGTTTGCCAGAGCCTCTGGCTACATGTAGCCAGGTGGCTTATCTGCATTGTTGGAGTTAATCACGTATGAACATCCATTGGATTTTCTCTATTAACAACTTGCAAAAATATACTGTGCCATGTTTTTAACTATATTTTGCTTCTATAGGTGCTAATTTTGAGGTTGACCAGTCAGTGTTTGAGATCCCTAAATCTTACCATGTCCAAGATGATGGTAGGAACATACATGTGCACGATGAAGATAACGAGATTATGCAGTTTGCTATTCAGCAGAGTCTGTTGGAATCCAGTGGAAACAAAGTAAGTGTGCTGCAATCTGCTCAGTGCAGATCTGTCAGGAAAACTTGACAGGAAATGCGCAGCAATAGCTCTATCTCTAAATTAGCTGTTATGTACAAAGTGCCACGAAGGATGGATTTTCCAAGAACCTCAGAGGAGAAAAATAGAGTAATTTATTCTGAAGAAGAAATAAGAGTGAGTTGCACTGTCAATCTATCAAATTCTTTCTTCAATTTCTAGGAAGTGGGGGCACATTCCAATGGAGCAGTTGCATATTCACAGGACTTCAATATACAGTATCAGAGGTAACTAATTATTTTTCTGTCAAGTCATGCATAATAGACCAAAGAATGTCCAACAGTAGATGAACCATTTTTTTTTTCTGAAGACAGGTGGCAGATGCACAGAATTCAAGGTCTGTCTTGCTGTGCTGCTTCAAATTTTACTTTTTTTCCCAACAAGCCAGAGCTCCAGGCTGGGCCTCACTAGTCTGTATAGTATGTCCCTTTAGCTCAGCTCCAGAATTGACCTGCACATGTAACTGATTTTTCTCATATTACACAGCCTTTTTGTTCTGCTATTAGAGCTATGAGTTTGGCCCCTCTGGGTTGGTATATTCCTGAGGAACCCTAGAAGAACAAGTTTTACATATGGCCGTTAGTACTGCTGTCTTACATTGAGAGCTGCTTTCTGCCCTGTAAGATTGTGATTCAGGCTTGCAGACTGAACCTAAGTTGTTAGAGTGGATCCTTGCAGGAAACATGAGAGAAGCTCCATCTCTTCTCCTTCTCAAAGTTCTGTCTTTCTGCTTTCTCCAGGGCGCTGCAGGAGAGCTATCTAACGAGCACAGGTAATTCACAGTGCAGCAGCCCTAACGAGCCTTCTAGTTTTGAGAAAGACTTGCAGCTTGCCATGGAGCTGTCTGTCTGAGAGCAGGAAGAGCGAGAGAGGCAGCGCCGTGAGGAGGAAGATGCAGAGCTGCAGCAAGTTCTACAGCTTTCTCTTGTGGAAAAATAACTCTTAAAATAAGGATGACCAAAGCTGTGCAAAGCTGGAGGCTTTCAGAGCTCTCAGGCTGAAGACCACTCCTGGATTGCTTAAGTAAACATTTCACCTGCCTTCTTCATTGTCATTGTAATATCAGCTACAACAGCTGATGTTTTTTTAAATTGTTTTATTATTTTTTGAGGGAGATTCAGTAACTGGGCATTCTGTGTTTAACTGCCCAGCTGTGCGGCCTTAGCTGTGACATTCTTTTACCTAAACATTTTTATTGAAGAGCAGGTGGAAGGCTTGCTTAGCACCAGGCTTTAGGGTTGCGTTGGAGTTTAAAGACCTGATTTATGAGGAGTTCAGAAGGGAAACTTCTTCATTACTTACCAAAGAAATACTCATCTGTGTAGTCACTTCGGAATAATTCAAAGCCATTGTGTTTGTTTCTTCCAGTTCTTACGTGGAAGGTATCTCTATGCATTCACATACATACAGTAGTTTTCATGCTGACAGATGCTCTCAGTTTTGTTTATACATGATTATTTCTTCTCCAGTCACTGAGACTTTTATCATACGCTCCTGCTTACAAGGGATAGTTTTATACTTGAACAGCTAATCCAAGCATGAGATTAAACTAGCGCTTTCTGAAATCAGACAAACCAAGCAGCCAGTACAATTTTAGCTCCTCAAGTGGGACCATTCTCCTAAAGTAGCACTTTCTGCACTGATTCAACACCAGCTCGTTCCCATAGTCAGAGGGCAGCAAGGAAATAAGTGATAGATCCAGGTGCTTCTTGAGATCACTGTGTGCGTGTGCATGCGTGTGGCTGCTGCTGAATTCAAACAGGAGAAAAGTCAGTTGAGATTTTAATGTATACTTATTGGAAGATCAGTTTTAATCCTGTCATCTGAAAGGGAAAATGTGTGTTGCTTTTTAAAATTCAAACGCTTATCCTTCATGTGAATACATACTTTTTTTATCTGAATCTTTTTATTGATTTTTAAACCAAGCCAAGATGACTGCCCTCCTTGAAATGGTATCATTACAATTCAGAAATAGGTTTTAACAGCTTTCCTCAGGTCTTTCCTCCTACAATAGAGTTGTAGCTATTCTACTTGCACTTCTGTCAGTGTTTACAGTACTCACACTGTGACTCTCAAGTGCACTCCACACGTACACAATGATGTACGCCCACAGGAAGGCCTTACAGCAGTCAAACATCAGCAATATTGCTCAGTCCCTGCTTGCAGTGCTGTGAGAACCTATGGTACGTATGCTGTCATCTTGCTGCCTAACCCTGCACTTCTTGAGCAAACCAGGGCAGCTCTGTGCAGCCAACTGTTAACTCCTTTAAAGTCACTACGACACAACCAGGGAGATGGTTGGTAGCTTAGAACTTCATTTTTAAACCAATTATCCATCTTTCTTTTGGCAATTAAAATTCAGTGTCTATCTGCATCATGCTTAACTTTGCAGCTTGCAACCCTCCATAGCTTCCTGGTGGCTGCAGGAATGGGGAATGCAACTCTTTGCATGGGGGCAGAGGGGCTGTGTTGGAACTGCATCTTTCTTTGAAAAGAGGATTACTGTGACTTTTTCTGGGTTGCAGAAAAGGGAATAAGCCTTGCATTGAGCTCTTGACAACATTATGGGTTAAAAGATGAAGTTGTGTTGGTTTTGTTTGTTGTTTTTTTTTTCCTCCAGCGGAAATAAAGAGTGCTGTTACCTTTGTAAGAGTGCTATCTGACTTTGCTTTTCCTAGTGAGGATCTCAAAGATGAGAAGGAAAAAAAAAAAGGGGATCAGTGAACTGTCTTCAGCAAATTAAAGGTGGGCTGGTGTTGAGGCTTCAGTGCTCTTGGTCAGTTCTGTATGCACCTTCTTGGGAGTAACAGATAGGAAAAAAGCAGGAGTGAGTTGCACTGTATGTTCATATTAACACTGCTGTCCAAAAATAAAGCCTGTCAATTTTGGTTCCCTGACCAGACTTTAGGATTATGTGGGAAAGCAGAACCTCAGTTACAAAGAGCTGCATCCTTGTTCTGAACCTATGAGTAACTTCTAAGTAGCAGCACCTAAAGGCCTGTAAGTTGTGGCTCTCTTTTTGTGCTGTTTGGAAGTGAGACAAAGCAGGGGCTCTTGGGCTGTTGTTTTGGAGCTGGGTTATGTTCCATGGTAACTCACGATGTGCTTCGTTTGGAAATCCTTTTGCTCATTCTCCTCCCTTGTCCTGCAAGCAGTAAGCTCACAGCTGGGACGTGGGGCTGCTTGGCCTTTCACACAGCTACAGCTGAACATCCATGAATAAATAAAGGAGTCCTGCAGTGTTTACTTCTCTTTTATTTGTACAGAGAGACAGAGCAGGGGGTGAAGAATGAATGCAAACAACGCTGCTGCAGGGAGCTCAGCTCAGAGCTGCGCCCACAAACAAGCACACAGCTATGGGCACGGTGTCACATGGAACAAAGGATGCAAAAATCAGCGAGCCAGAGCTCTGCGATTAAGGAGAAGCTCAGAAAGAAACATCCTGCCGTTAGCTTGCTCCCTCATTTGTGCTTCACTGAGGTTAGAAACGAGCTCTGTTTCAGGCCAGGCTCATTTACTGATGCACAGAGCAGCAGCAAAGGGAACCCCCAGCTCCAGGAGCTCTCCCTGCCCTCACAGAGCAGGACCAGCTGGCTGCAGTGCCAGGGCTCGCAGTGCTGACCACCACCTGTATTCCGGAGGTACAGTTTTAAAAATCTAAAATAAATTACTACCCCTGACCCCTATGTTAAATACCAAAGCAATACTCAAGAAGCAAAAATCCAGTTACTATTCCCAGCAGTGCAAAACAAAACAAAAAACAAAATAGCAGCATCCGTACGCGCGCGTGACTTCAGTGTAAACCCTTGAATTTGTTACCAAAAGCTGCACGGCGTGGATCCGGCTGTGGCTCCAACGCAGAGCTCCCAGAGCTGGAGGGATGCGGTCCTTGTCCACGGCTGCTCCCCGCGGCTCCGGTGCTCAGCGCTGGGGCCGGGACCGCCATCGCTGCGAAGCGGATGCGGTGATGCCGAGCGGAACCCACGCGGCTCCGTGCGGCTGACGGCGACGTCCTCCAGCCCTGGGACGCGGCCGCTACCGCCGGCGGACGGGTTTGTAGACGCAGACGGCCATGAGGACGATGGTGAGCAGCAGGGCGCTGAGGATGCTGCCCAACAGCACTGCGAGGGAGGAGGCCGACAGGTTAAGTCCTCGCCGTACGGCACAAAGCGAAGCCGTCCCGGCCCGCCCCCCCGCTCCTTACCCAGGTTCTGTTTCTGCAGCACGGCGTAGGACCGGCTGCGCTCCGCCGGGGTCAGTGCGGCCAGCACGGCCAGCGCCCAGCCCCGCAGCGACATTCGGCTCGGCTCGGCTCGGCTCGGCTCGGCTCGGCTCGGCTCGGCTCGGCTCGGCTCGGCTCGGCTCGGCTCTCCGCTTCAGCACAGCGAAGAGCGGCGCTTCCTCTTCCTGCCGCCCGCCCCGCCCGCGTCAGCGCCGCGCCCCACCGCTGTGCCCCGCCCGGCCCCGCGCTCCCCCCTCAATTTCTGCCCGTCTCTCTGTTCCTCCAGTTCTCCCCATCTCCGTGTCGCGCACATCCCCGTGTTCTCTCCATTCCTGTGCGTCTCTCCCCCATCCCCTGTTCTCCCCACTCCCACGTGTCTCACAGAGTCACAGAACGGTTTAGGTTGGAAGGGACCCCAAAGCCCCCCAGCCCTGCCGTGTGCTGGCTGCCCCCAGCTCCGGCTGCCCAGGGCCCATCCATGGCCTCGGGCACCTCCAGGGATGGGCAGCACAGCTCTGGGCAGCACTGCCAGGGCCTCACTGCCCTCTGAGTGAGGAATTGCTTCCTCACACCCAACCTCAGTCTCCCCTCTATTAGTTCAAAACCATTCCCCCTTGTCATATCGCTATCAGCCACCACTATCTGCTATCCCTATGTGTCCCCCATCCCTGTGTCACCCCCATGCCCATGTTTTTCCCACCCCGCTGTTGTCCCCATCTCTTTGTGTCTCCTATCCCTGTGTTCCCCCCAGCCCTGGGTCCCCTCCATCGCTGTGTGCCCTCAGCCCTTGGCTGCACCCTCCACTTCTGTTCAGCAGTTGATGAGGGCACACGGAGCCAGCAGCGTGGTGACACCACAGGCATCCCTCAGCCAGACAAGGTGACAGTGACCATGGGGACATCGCTATGCATTGGGGTTCTGCTTTCACCCCAAAGGGGAGCATGGCGGAAATGAACCTCACAAAGCCAAAAAAACACACAGCCTGCTCACAGCTGGGGCTTTGTTTTCTCTTTGAAAGGGGACCAACACATGGAGCAGTGATGCAGCACCCGCACACCGCACTGCAGGAGGCACCGTGGTCACTGCATGCTTGCAATGCCTGCAGCTGTGGGGTCAGTCGGCCGAGAGGGTGGTGGAAGTGACAGCCTTCTGCCTGCCTGATAGGTGTTACATGGGAACAGGGAGCAGCTTCTGCATCCCCTCATCGTGCTACAGGACCAGCTCCATGCCCACTGCCTCTGCCTGGGGGTCTCGCACTGTTTTCTCCGGCCGAATGCAGACAGCGAGGCGCTGAAGCAGGAAGAGAAAAGCAATGGGTTCCATTCTTGCAATGGGACCTCGAGCTCTGCTAGCGGGAGCTGCTGCTCTTCCATTGGGCTGCAATAGCCCTGAGCTCTGAGATGTCCCAAAAACTGGTGAAAAGGAGGGGTGACAGCTGGGACAGCGTTGTGCTGATGTAGCTCTGACCTGCTTGAGGGACCCCGGTGTCCAGACCAGCTTGTACACCATGTAGACAGGGATGCAGATGAAGGAAGATGCTCCTATGAGGTGTCCCAGTGAGGTGCTCCATGCTGGGTACTGGTAGCCAAAAAGTGCCAGGGGTGGCTGCTCCAGAAGAGAGCTGGCCACAATAAACTGCAGAACCCACACAGGGCAATCAGGAAGCAGCTCACGGATGTGCTCCAGCTCTGAGCAGCCCTGCTGGCTCTCCGCAGCTGTGGGTCAGCTGCAGCACAAGGCTCAGAGCTGCACTCAGCAATCCTGCCTGGTTGCCAGCTCCAAGCTTTGCCCTGGAGCACAGCAGCAGGAGGGGCTGCGAAATGCACTACTCACTGCCAGCAGGGCAGGGCTGATGGCCACCCAGCACACCTTCCAGAACAGCCCTGGGGTGAAGCCCAGCATGGCTTTCACATCATGGGAGAACCGCTGGATCCCTGTGGAGCACAGAGCCATCATGGGGCAAGGCAGCTGCAGCCAGTGGGCTCAGGCCTCATCTGGTTGCTAGGTCCCATCCCATTGCTAGGTCCCATCCTGGTGCCCCTCTTACCATAGAACCAGGACACAGCTATGGTTTCCAGCAGCACCACGGCCAGGATGGAGCAGCCAGCACCAAACTCCTCCAGCAGCTTCACCACGTAGGCACCACCCTGGAGCGAGGTGGGTTGGTGGGATGGCACTGTGCTCACTAATGGGGCACAGCGTAGGCCAACATCTTCCCCAGGCTGTACTCACGTAGGTGAGGGTGCTCAGCGAGCCCAGGAAGCAGACTGTGATGAGGCCAAGGACAAAGAGCTCCCTGCGCTGGGCCAGGACCTGGGGGTATTCATCCATCACGGCGGTGATCACGGCCTCCAGACCCCCAAACTGCCAACGGAGTGCAGGGATGAGACAGAATCTTCCCCCTGCTGTTGTGCCAGTGCTGCTGCAGAGGTTCATACCGTACTGTCCAGCCCCAGCGTTATCATCATCAGGAAGAAGATGATGGCGAAGAAGGTGGATCCCACCATGTTGGCGATGGCTTCTGGGTAGGTGATAAAAAGCAGGCTGGGACCTAGGAAGGGGTGCAAGTTGGTTTTGCCTTTCTTCTGGATGCTGGCAAGCAGTGGGACTGCATAGAGTGTAGCAACCCTGTCCCTTACTGCCATCCATGCACCCCTGGGTGCACAGGGACACCCCAGCTCCAGCAGGGGCAACATGAGGCCAGGCAAGATGGGGTTCTGAAGCAGGGGGGGCAAACCTTTGTCTCTGGCTACATCCTCCACCTCCACATCCCGCATCTCAGCCATGTAGCCCAGCACAGTGAAGATGACAAAGCCTGAGAGGAAGCTGGTGAGGCAGTTCACTGCACTGGTGATGAGTGCATCCCTGGAAGACAGAAGGCAGGGAGATGTGGCAAGTGGCTGAGCCCTCCCTGCATGCCCACACCATCAGGGAAATGGGCAGAAGTGTTCAGCCCATGGCTGTGGGGCTCTGCTGCAGCTGCTTTAGTACAGCCCCACGCCTGCACCGCGTCTTGCAGCAGGTGCTCACCGGTAGCAGTTGTTATGGAAGTGGTTGTAACTGGCCAGAGCGAGAAGAACACCGAATCCAGGACCCAAGGAGAAGAAAATCTGCGCAGCAGCATCAACCCAGACCTGGCAGAAGCAACAGGCAGCTGGAGGCTGGGTGAGTGCTCTGCGGTTTGCCCACCCCACAGCAGGCCCCCCTTGGCACAGGGATGCGCTGACCCTAACCCTGAATGCTGTGCCCAGGGGGAGAGGAAGCCAAAGGGAGCTTCAAGCCTCTATGCCTGGTCCAGGCAGCAGCGTAGCCCTGGTTATCTTTAATGAGAATTTTCAAGTGTTGCCTGGTAATTACCCACAGGAAGCCTATTGTTAAGCCAGGGCGAGAACACGGCTTGAACAAACCGTGGCAGCAATGAGATGGGTGATTCAATTATAGATTTACATTTCCAAGAGCCCATCCAGAGCATTTCATCTCTACAGAAGCAGTGCACAGGGGTGGGTGCACGTTGTGGGAGGGGTCTGTGTGCTGCTGGCCTCGGAGAGGGGAGCAGAGTAGGCAGAGATGGGGCACCTGCACTCACCGCTGTGCTCAGCAGCTTGCCCCAGTCTGGGCGCAAGTAGAAGAGGACCCCCCTCCAGGCTCCAGGCAGGGTGGCCCCACGGACCAGCAGGATGAGCAGGACGAGGTAGGGCAGCGTGGCCGTCACCCACACCACCTACAGCAGGGGCAGCCATCAGCCACGGCACCGAGCACCCGACAACCTGGCTGCAGGGGTGGGGAGGAGGCGATGCCCCAAGTTTAGCCAGGCAGGAGCTCAGGGTTGCAGCAGCATTGGCACAGGTTCCTCTTACCTTCCCAGAGGTTTTCACCCCTTTCCACAAGCTGAAGTAAACGATGGTGAAGATGAGGAAAAGGCAGAGGAGCAGCTGCCAGCGGATCCCCCCCACATTGTACAGACCGCCGGACTTCTGAAGCTCCAGGACCTTCCTCCTACGGCCAGACAGGGTCTCAGAGTCTCACCTCCCCGTGATGCCCATGGGCAGTGGTACGTCTGCTGCCAGGCTCCCTGTCCTGCTCCCTGCACTGCGAGACATACCTCAACTCCAGCTCATTGCCCACATGTGGACACTTACGTGTAAAACTCCTCAGCAGGGGACCTGGAGAAGTTGGTCCAGGTCACGTTGTTCCTCCCGAAGTAGTTGGTGCAGTTGGGTGTATTCCAGGGGTTGTCACAGCTCGCCCAGGGCAGGGTGCCCGAGAAGGATGAGTAGAAGTAATAGAGTGCCCAAGCAATGATGGTGTTGTAGTAGAAGGAGACGTAGAGGCCAATGATGCAGATGGCAAAACCGATGCCTGTGGAGAGAGGGGGACAGGTGGGAAAGCTGAGCTTCTCCCCATGCCCTGCATGGGGCTGGTGGTATTTCATAGGGCTGCTGGTCCTGTAATGGGCTGGTGGTGGTTCTGCATGAAGCGGGGCTGGGACTCGCTCACCTTTGAAGATGGGGCAGATGTGCTTCCAGATGGGAATGGCGCCCGTCCTGTGGAACTGCCCCAGGGCCAGCTCCATGTAGAAGAGGGGCACCCCTCCAAAAACAGCCATCAGCGTGTATGGGATGAGAAAGGCTCCTGTGGGGTGAGGAGCAGAGTGGGGTCTGCTGCAACCCTGTACCGGGTGATGAGCGTGCACAGGGATGTGTCATGAAGCATGGATGAGCATTTGGATGCACGCAGGCTTTGGGATGCCCTGCAGCAAGCAGCTCACAGGTGGGTGCATTGCTGGGAACGCTCAGCCGGGCTGATGCAATGAGCAGAACAAGGCAGACACAGGGGATGAAGCACTGTGAACCTCTTAGGTCTCAAATTTTAGGGAAAATCTCACTGATTGTCACCCCGAGATACAAGTAATTAATGCTGTCATCTACATTATTCATGCTCGCAGTGCTTTTAGCAGAGCTGTGTTGCACCCAGCGGACTTTTTAGAAGTGGAGCTGCTCTCTGTGCTGTCGGGATAGCTCAGCTGGGGGTAGTTAATTGAACCCCCACAGCTTCCTTCTACACTCCGGGGTACCACATCCCTGCTGCCCTGCCCTCATGGCACAGTGCTGCCTGCCCTGCAGGCTCATCCTGGCTGGGAGTCCATCCCTCCCTCCCTGGAGCTGCAGCCCAAGCCCAGCTCCCCACCCAGAGCCCTCAGCTCCCTCTGCATTGATGGAGAGCAGCTGAAGTTCACTGCCTGTCCCACAGGATTAAGGCACAAATAAACTGCTTCCATGGGGGCACCTGGGATCCACGCTGTAGCCTTGAGTGTGGTACTAATTATCTCCTGCTAATTTCCCCAAGCACGAGAAGATGTTACCCGAATGCCGACTTTGGCAATTAAATCCACTGTGCTGTTGCAAACGGCACAGAATTCTCATTCCTCATTTATAATTTCTATGCAAGAGTTGTTTATTATTATTATTATTATTATTCTGGTCTATTTAAAGCAATTTATTTAGCCATCATCTACTCAAGATATTTCCTTCATGGAGCTTTTCTACCTTCTGCTAGCTCTATGGGAGGGAGCACCCCATGCTGCACAGGGCTGTGCTCACACTGCATCCAGCACCACGGCTGCATGGAGCTGAGACCGAAGGTGTCTGCAGGGTTATTCAAAGCACTGCCTGCCAGAAGTTTGCTTGTACCCAGCAATAAGACCAGCGAGAGCCTCCCACCCCAAACATGCAGCTCCATCACTGTGGACCGGCGCAGGGTATGGAGAGGAGAGAGGTGAGGAAAAGTGGGGAGAAGTGGAGCTGCCCTCTCCAAAGAGGAGCAGCTGGAGACAAACAGAGAAAAGCAACAGCGAGTTCTCAGCATCCCAAAGCCCACAAACAGCTTTTTGCTCCCCCAGTACAGACTGCAGCAACCCCAGCACTGTCCTTACCCCCTCCGTTCTGGTAGCAGATGTAAGGGAAGCGCCACACGTTGCCCAGATCGACGGCAAACCCGACGACCGAGAGGAGGAAATCCATTTTCTTGCTCCACTTGTCCCGGGGGTGGGATGGGGGCACAGGCACGGCTCCGGGACCCCCATCGTGTTGAGGAGGGCCAGCAGACACCGGGCAGCGCTCCCCCATTCTGTGCCCCTGCGAGTTCTGCAGGGTTGGGTGAGCAACTTGGGGAGGGAAGGATGGATTTTTCTCCATCTGATGACAGATCTGAGGAGGGGAGGGTCCGGCTGCCTGTGTGTCCCCACCTCCAGCTGGGAACCCATGGCTCCAATGGGGAGAGCCGTGCTTTGATCAGTGCAGGAGGAGTGAGGAGGCTCACAGCTCCATCCCCTGCTCCCTGCATCCATGAGAGCATTTTGCTGTCGGGGTGGAGTTTTTTTTACACAGATGTGGGGTTAAAGCAGAGGTGGTGGTTTGGTTCTGCACCCTTTCAGTGCAACATTATTTTTTTTGTCCTTGGTGCAACTTGCAGGCCGGAGGTACCTCCACCTGCTGCCACACTCAGCGATGCTTCGAGCTCTGGGAGGTGCTGGTTGTTGCACCACTGGAAAGTGGAATAACTTCTGCAGCCCACATGCTATCGGGAGGGAACGGCGCGGTACCGAGAGCCATCGCTCTCTTCCATTTGACAGTTTAACAGCAAACTTCATTGCAAACAAAACAAGCAGCTCCCTGCATTGTGCCCTGCACAGCAAAGCCCTGCAGGAGGCCGTGGGCACTGTGCTCCAGGCACCCATCATCTGTAATTAAAAGAAACTACAAACGAGATCAAAACGGGACGTGGACGGCAGGTTGCTGTGACGACGTGACGCCAGCTGGAGACCTCTGGACATGAATGGTGCTGCAGCATGTGCACAGGGACCTGCTGGAAATGCCCCATTAAAGTACCATGTTTGCTGTTGCTGCACGGGGCTGAATTTCTCCCAGCTCTCAAGGCTGGGGCTCAGCGTGCAGGTGAGAGCCAATTAATGCCCCCATGGGTTTATAGGAAACCTGTGTCACTCAAAGCTGTGAATTCCAGCAGCACAACGTGGGTGTGGGTATTAAACCCATCAGCAACCAAAGCAAAGCGGTGCTCGGCTGCTGGGTGCTCTGTGTGTCCCTGGGGATGGCTGTGTCTGAGCAGAGTGCCAGAGCTGCATCCCACCGGGCAGTCCTCTGTGTGAGTGACAGCAGTGACAGCACTGGTGTCATAGCAACCAAACCAGCAGCTCTTTTTCTGCAGCTGACCCTTATTTTCTCCAGGGGGGTCTCGTTGCCACAGATCCTATTGGTGATGCCAATGCTCTGCTCCTGAGCTGCAATCGCAGGACTCACCCTGCTGCCGGCCCCACCTGCCCCCAGGCACCTGCTGTCAATTCCATGCAGAGCAGGCTCTGAGATCCCCATTGCTTTGAGAAGCTGTTCCCCAGAGCTCTCCTTATTCTGGTCCCAGTTCTCCACTCCTGCTGTCCATGTCTGCGTGTGTTACCCCGTGCCATAGGATCACAGAACAGCTGGAGTCGGAAGGGACCCTCAAAGACCAGCTGGTCCTTTCTCATGCAGAGAACAGGGACACCCACAGCTCCATCCTGAAGGTCCATGGGCATTGTGATCTGACAGATGGCCACCAGCCCTCAGCAATGGGTTGGGACCGTTCGGAATTTAAAGCCCCCTCCATCCCAAACCATTCTATGATTGCACAACAGTTGCAGGGGCAGCTGCATCCAAATCGCTTTACATTCAGAACGCACTGTTGAAATGTAGCTGAAGTCAGATTTAAATCTGAATTTCCACCGAGTTAGATGAGTTTCTGAACGGCACACTGATCTGATTAGCGCGGTGCTTTCATCCAACCCGCTCCCCCGTGCCATGAAATGCAGAGAGGTGAATTGTGGTCTTAAAACCACCATTCTGTTTAAGCCGCAGAGGCAGCAGTGGGAAGTTTAATTTAATTAGCGTGATACGCAGAGATGTAACTTAATCACATTAAGGGTAGCTCGACGTGCTCCTGTTCAAGCTCTCCAGACTCCAGAAATCAGGGGCCAATCCCACCCATACTTTACGAGGCACTGCTTTACGAGGCTGTGATGCCTTCATTGTGATTGTTTATTAGCTCTGTCTTAATTGCCTGTTCAGCACCGTAGGACATAAATAAAAGACGGGCAGAGCAGCACAGCTGTGTGCCACCTGCATGGGTAAGGCTGGGGTCCCTGGCCCCTCTGGTGCCATCTGCCTTTGTTAGGGCGTTTAGCAACAGAATTAGTGGCAAAAAGCAAACGCTGCAGGAGGAAATAGCGTTCCTCTGCGACCCGCTATGGCACAGAGATTCTCCCTGTGCAAAAGGCAAATTGCAGGGATGAGTTCTGCATTACCCTCAGCCTGCAGCTCGCTCATTCTGCCCCGTGCTAATGCGGTTTGTGGTTAGTGGAAACCGGACTGCTAAGGAGTCAGGATGCTGTTTCTATGGAAATGTCCTGGAACATCAAATAAGGGAACAGAAAAACAGACAATATGTTAATAAGAACTGCGAGCCAGGGCTGAACTGTTTGCGATCTTGATATCAGGCATCTCCGGGTCTCCCGCGAATAGGGCTTTGCTGCTCGTTATCTCCTCGGTGCAGAATGCCAACGGGAGCGCGGTGGGCGGGCACGGCTGTGCGGGGCTGTGCGGGGCTGTGCGGGGCTGTGCGGGTTGAGGGCTTTGCCACATGGCCCAGAACACGAGGCACGGCCCCGTCCCCGTGTCATCCAGCCCTGTGGGTCGCTGCCCTGGCGCACACCGGGCCTGGGGCGGCCTGGTGGAAGGGGTCCCCAAATGCGGGAGATGATGAGGATGCTGGTGGGGAGCCGCGGGAACGGGGCCACGCTGCTAAGGGGACAAACAGCACCGCCGTCCCCACGGAAGGGATGAGCCCTGCGGAAGGCACGGCACCGCCGGCTGTCGTCGCATCTCACGGAGCCCCGCTCCACGCTGCCGCCCCACCGACGGCCGTCCCCGGGCGGTGCGCTCGGATTGGCGGCGCTCCCGGCCTCGGCTCCACCCCGGCGGGCGCGGTGGGCGGTGCGGACCCGATCGGCCCGGCCCGGCCCTCCGCCACTCTGCGGGCGCTGCGGAGCGCGGCTATGGCGGCGGCCCCGGCGGGTAGGGAAGGGCTGGGATGGGATTGGGGGCGGCGGCGGGTCGGGGGGCTGCGGGGCCGGGCCGTGCTAACGGTGCTCTCCCCTTCTCCCCACAGAAGCGGAGACCCGGCAGCGGTTGCTGCGCACCGTCAAGAAGGAGGTGGGTGCGGGGATGCCGTCCCGCTGCCGTGCCCCGGCCGGTCGTTCCCCTCGTGGGTGCGGGCACAGCGCCGGGCGGTGCCGCCCTCGGGCAACGGGAACTCAGCGGTCCGGCCGTGCGCCGTGCCGGGCGGTGGGGTTGGGGGGCGGCCGTTCCCCGCGTGGGACCCGTTGCGGAGACCCGGTGTGCCACGGAGAACCGAGAGCATCCCTGGCCGCGGGCTGAGCCTGCAGGCCGGCTGTGCCGGGCGCTGGGTGCGTGCGGTGTTCTGTTCGTGAGCATCTCCGGTGGGCTCGGGGAAGCGGTGCCCCTCTTGGGAGCGAGCAGAGACGCTGACAGCGCTGCGTTTGTTCATCCAGACCCCTACCCCACCTTTAATCCCGCGCCGGGCGTGGTGGCGAGCAATACTACTCGTTGCCTTGACGACAGCTATTAAACCAGCGAAAGGCTGTGACATTTCTTTAGCATCGTGGATGAAGCCGACATCTCGTTATTGCCGTCTGCCTGCGGCTCCTCCCGAGGCTGCAGGTGGGGATGGGACTGCTGCGTGCACGGCTGGAGGAGGAGGACAGAGCTTCTTTCTGCAGCCTGCTGGGCCTCAGAGGGCACTACTGCTCTCCAGGAGCATCTTCTATGCTGGCAGCTTCTCTCTGTACTCTCTTTCTCTCTCTCCACGGTCCCTATGTTTGAGGAAAGTGCCTAAAGGAGGAGTGCTGAGGGCTGTGATGTGCCTTTCTGGTAGCAGAGCTGTCTGCTGGCTCTTAACGGATCAGCTGTGCTGCACGGGGGGTTGGTGAATGCAGGTGGAGGTGAAGGAGTGAGGTAGGGCATGGGAAGAGCCTTTCTGCCCTGCTGTGTGACATAACTACATCAGCGGGTGCCTCATAGCAGCCCTATAGGGAGGGCAGTGCTGATGCAGAACAGAGGTTTTCATAAAATCATAGAATGGCTTAAGTTGGAGGGGACCTTAAAGGTCAAGCAGTTCCAACCCCATTGCCATAGGCTGGGTGCTGCTCACCAACTCAGGCTGCCTTTAATACTCCAGGGATGGGGTGCTGACAGCCTCTCTCCCCAGGCAGTCTCACTGCTCTGGGCTCAGTTGCTGCTTTGCCACACAGGCAGCTGTGCTTGCCCCAGGGTTTCTCCCAGCACTGTGCTGCTGCCCTTGGCCCCGCAGGCAGGGCTGTTTGCATGCAGACACACAGGTGCAGGGGTTCCATGTCAGACCCATGCTTTGCATTCTTTGCTCTGTTAGGATTTAAAGAAAAACAAAACAGGAAATGTGGTCCTATAGGTTATGTATGGAATTATTTAGCAACATCCCTGAAACTTGGAGCGCTGGGACGTTCTGTTGCCCATTCTCTGCCCATTAAGCCCATTTTGCACGCGCTTTTGCTGTTTTATTTTAATTTTCTTTCCCTTTTTTAGACTGACTTCAGGCTGAGTTGGGAGCCTGTGTAGCCTTGGGAGCAGTGCTAGGAAGTGCCAGCTGCAGAAATCCTCATTTTCTTTTCCCACCCCTTGCATTCTCACCCTTCATAGAACTCCACATTCCCATCCCATCACACCAAGCCTGCTTTGCATGCCCTCAGCTGTGGTGTTTTGAAATCTGATGGTGTTCCCACGTGTCAGTGAGCTCCACTGGGACTGGGAACAGCCAGAGAGCACACTGGGGAAGCCACACCACATCTGTAGCCCTGGGGCAATAGTGGAAGGAATAATAACATCATGCAGGCAATGCCTGATGAGAGGAGATAAGTAAACAATGGATGGAACTGTCCATAGCGTTACAGCGAGCAAATGGAGTCCAGCATTTGGTTGTTGCCATGGTTAATGCATTTTTATTTTGAAGAAGTCCTGCTCTGCAGTAGGTTTGTGGATTGGAATGAGTTGGGCCGTCACTGTCAGTTTCGTGTGTGTGTGCCCATATGGTTATAATAAATCAAACTGATCTTGAAAGCTGCAAAATTGACTGTCTGTCAGCAGGCTGTAGGAGAGAAGTGGCAGGATGGTTTTCAGAGGAATTCTGTTTCCTGTTATGCAGGAAAAGTAACATAAATCTTCTCTGGTTTTCTCTTAGAGCCTTTATCAGATGGACTCCAACCCCAAAATATCCCAGATTGAATTTTTGACTCAAAATGTGCTTATTGCAACTGGAAGGGATGCATGTGATCATTGAGACCAGCTCCAGTTGTCAGTTGACCTTCAGCCTGCTTGCCAGCTCTTGTCCCATAGCCTTCCATCTACATGGGATGTACATGTTCCTTCATAGCTGGGATGGATGCTGCTGTAGCTGCTCTCTCGTTCTGCTGCAGACAAAACCACATCAGGCAGTGCCTCCTTCCACCCTCAGGTCAGCTCCTGCTGTGCAGCAGTGCTGTCTGCTTTATGGCTGAGCACAGCAGCCCCTGAGAGCGGTGCTCCTGCAGGGTGGGTTGGTTCCTCCTTTGAGATGTGCACGCGTGGCTGTGCTCCCAAACAGCCACGGGGTCAATGCCAGCTCCTTCATTCAGCTGCACAACAGAAAGTTGTGAATTAATTCCAGGTTATTAAGATTTGAAGAATGGATGGCAGTCGCTGTCAGTGTCCTCAAGGCCAAACTGAAGAAGCGAGGCTTTGTGTGGCTAAGGCAGAAGGATGATGCAGATGATAAGCTGTGGGTCTGTAATAAAAGAGGGGCTCTCCAGCAGCACGGTCAGCCTGTTTGAAACATCCCTGTATCAGAAGTAAACAGGAGGCTTTAATGCCTCATTTCTCAATTGCTTGCACTGATCTCTTCTAAAAAAAGTATTACTGACTGCTGGGGGCCATTTTCTCTCCTTTTGAAGATAAAGGCACTGGTGTCTCATCCTCCAGCTGCCCTGGTTGGATTTCCTGCCCGGCACAAGGCAGCTCTGCTCCTCGATTCCTTGTCTTCCCCAGTGCTCAGGGAGATGAGGTCGGTGCTCCTTCCCCTTCTCATGCCACCATACACCTTGAGCACGTGGCGATGCCCCATAGCAGCTCAGGGCATGCATGCTTTGTGCAGAGCCGAGCACCAGGGCCAGCCTTCAGGATCAGGCACTGAGCACAGAGGCACAGCCGAAGTTCCTCCCGAAGCGTTGCGGTGTTGGCTGAGCGCGTGACAGCAGTGCCAACAGATGGCATGGAGCTTTGCGTTTGACAAACACCACAGGAATAGCTCCAGCTATAGCGTGAGCTTATGAGATCTTAAATTAGCGTGGCGTGTGTGGATTTGTGACTTAAACTTCATGCTTCCCAAGAAAAGCCTGCTGCAAAACGCTGTCTGCAAATACAAACCGCTGGGAACGCTCCCGTGCTTTAATTTTGTGTCTGTTTCAGTCGGTGATCCCTTAGCAGTGTGTAATACCTGAGAAGTGGCCGTGCTGCAGGGACAAACCCTGCATCAGGTATGGGGAACTGCTGCAGAGCTTAAGCAGAGCTTATTCTTGGAACGGGACCTTGATTCAGTGAAGCAGTTAAAGGAATGGTGAGGTTACACCAAGGGGTCCCCGCGTTGCATCAGAGCTGATGGGGGGAGATGGGCTTTTTCAGTGCTAGAATTAACTTCATCAGAGTGCTAGAATTAACTTCATCAGAGTGCTAGAATTAACGTCATCAGAGCAGCAATGAGAATGAGAAGGTGGCAGCTCGTGAGAAATTGGCAAAGCAAACATGCAGAAAGCAAACAGAGTTTAGATGTGTGCTCACAGCTGGGAGCAGCATTCTGCTCCCATGGAGCATCCACAGCGTTCCTCTGGGTTTTACCCACAGCTGCCCCATACACCCCTGTGTGGCAGAGGGGATTGTTTTGTTTGAATGCGCTGTGCTCTGAGGCTCTCACTCCCAGGGTTTGTTCCTCATACTTTAGCCCTTTCCATTGGCCAGGTGTCCTTGTTGCAGTGCCCTTCCCACTTCTCTTCCTTTGAATACCTCTGATTTATGTGGCTCAGTGCAGTAACCTCAGTCAATGCAGCGTTGTGGGTTCTTCATCTTTTTTTTTCCCTGCGGTGGGTAATTTTCCACTGTGCTGCATCTCCTGGCAGGGCTTGTTTGTGGGTTGCTGCACTGAGCTGGGTGCCCATCCAGGCTGAGGACCCGTTGTGCCCCTGCCCTGCAAGCACTGTGATGGGGTGAGCGGTGCAGCCCAGCAGTGGGATGCCAGCTGCCAAATATTTGGATATGCAGCTTCAATCTGAACCTGGCGGCTTGTTTTAAGTTTGTGATTTGGTTATGTACTGTGTGCGTTGATTCCCAAGTGTTTCTCCCAGGTTGTGCTTTTTTTGGGATTTAAAATACGGACCCTTCATTTGTGCATTTGGATGATTCACTGAGAGATGGTTCCCCTGATGGTTCCCCATTACAGTACTGCAGAAGAGATTTCAGATCTGGAACACTTCCCTGCTCTATGTGGGGGCTTTGGGATGTCTCTGGCCTGGCCATGCCACCCAGCAGATGCTGTGACCAAGAGGGTCAGTTGCAGCTTTTGGTCACAGTGAAACTTTTTTCTTTAGCCATTTTCATAAAAGAGCTTCCTCTATTGGCCTGCCAGCTGTGTGCAACTGGCCTTGATTTTATCCTCCTGAGGAGCTTTAATTCCCCCAATGAGGCCATTAGAGGTTTTGCAGATGCAAGGTTTGCTTGGCCAGCTCTCGACCTGCCCTTTTTCTTTTGCCTTTAGAGAGAGCATCTCTGTACTCCGAGCTGCTCACATGCCCACACCTCTGCCCTGTGAGCCCTTTATCCTACATTTTCTGAAACCAAGGAGTGCAGAGCAGAGTGCCTGGGAGCAGACCTTCAAGATCACTCAGTTCCAACCCCCTGCCATGGGCTGGGTGCCCCCCACCAGACCAGGCTGCTTAGGGCTCCATCCATGGCCTTGGGCACCTTTAGGGATGGGGGCACCCACATGGGTTACCATTTATTTTCTTCCCATCATTGTGTTCTTGATATACAACATATATGACGGCTTCCTTCTGATTAAGTCAGCTGAAATAAGTGCCTGGGATGTGTCGTGAGCAACGCCTGGAGGGCAGCATGATTGCATTGCCATGCAGAGGAGTTCCTGGTCACAGCTGGTGCTGGCTGATAGCCAGCCCTGGCACTTCTGGGGTCCCTGTGTCCCACACAGGCCATCTTGTGCCCACTCCACCCCAGGTCCTGCTCTGATCTGGGGATGAAGCTCCACAACCCCTCTAACCGTCCATTTGCTCAACAGGTGAAGCAGATCATGGAGGAGGCGGTGACGAGGAAGTTTGTGCATGAGGATAGCAGCCACATCATCTCCTTCTGTGGTGAGTGCCTGGGGGAGCAGGGGGAGGCACTGCAGCCAAAACGAGGTTGTTCCTGCTGTTCTGAGCCTTCTGTGCAGCTCTGGATGCACACCGTATGCCCAGCTGCCCTTTGGAGGTGGTCAGTGCTGGATGGGGTGGGTGAATGTCATAGCTGTGCAGAACCCAATTAGCGTCAGCCTGTTGATAACGAGGGAATGCTGCATGCTGTCAGATGGATGAGTTTGTTGTGGTGTGGGGAGCCCTGAGTCTGGAGCTTGCTCCTCAGTGCTGCTTGGATGAGGACATTGCTCAGCTTTGTGGTACGGGTGGGATGGAGCCAGGTGAGGGGCTGTGGGCAGGCAGACAACATTCGTCAGACATGTGCTGTGTGTGTGCCCAGCCCTGTCCTTGTCAAGTGTTTACCCACTCACCCAGAGCTGGAGTGTGCTTTGGCAAGGTGCCTGCTGCCTCCACCTGCTCCGCCTGCTGCCAGCGGCTGCTGCGATGGGGAGAAAGCAGTGACCTCTATGGAAGAAGAGCAAGACCCCTGCTGCCTTCCCACCTGGCAGTTGGCTTGCACAACGGTGCTTTTATAGAATCAGAACTGCTTGAGCTGGGAGGGACCTTTAGAGGCCATCTGTTCCCACCGCCTGCAGTGCACAGGGACACCCACAGCTCCAGCAGTGCTCACAGCCCCGTCCCCTGAGCGCGGCTGTGTGCAGGGATGGGGCAGCACCACCTCTCTGGGCACCCTGTGCAGTGCCTCACTGCCCACACTGTAAGCAGTTTCATTTCTTATATTCCTTCTAAATCTCCCCAGGTATTTTCTAGATGCTTTTAATCTCTTTATAGTCCCTTCTCTCAGCAGCGTTAGGTGTAATGCAGCAGCAGTTGGCGTTGCAATGGATGGTTCTGTTAAAGCTGCTGCCCTGCTTGAATGGAGCTTAAAAGCTCCTGCTCCCTTCTGGGAGTCCAACTTTTTACAGGGTCTGATATTGCCAGGACAAGGGAGATAGTGTGAAACTAAAAGAGAGGAGATGTTGGTTGGCATTATGATGACATTCTTTACTCAGAGGGCAGTGAGGCCCTGGCACAAGCTGCACAAAGTGCTGTGGGTGCCCCATCCCTGGAGATGCCCGAGGCCATGGGTGGGCTCTAGGCAGCCTGATCTGGGGGAAGGCAGCCAGCACACAGCAGGGGTGGAGCTGGGAGGCTTTAAGGTCCTTTCCAACCCAGGTGATTCTATGGGAGAGCTGCTGCCAAGAGTTGGTGCAGAACTCAGCAGTGTCCTCAGCCTTGCAAGTTTCTTTAAAGCAAAAAGTGTGAAGCCCAGGCTTCCCAAGAGCAAGCAACCCCCCTTAGCTGCATCTCAGTCTTGGGGCTTTCCCAGGTAAGGGGCCATCCTGTGCCCACTGAGCATCCTGTGACTGTCACTGCTCTGCAGGGACGCTCACTGAGCCACACTCAGCTGTGCTTTGGCACAGCCCATGCTGGGGCCGTGTGGCTGCTGCTGAGCAAAATGCTGCTGGCAGCGTGCAGAGGGGGAGCAGCCCTCCTCCATGCACAAACTGCTGAAGGGCAGCTTGCTAATTTGGAGCCCGGGAAGTAAATGACAGAAGTGATGACAGCTTTGGAAGGAGTTGCTCCGGTAACTCGTTTAGCACCATCGCCACTGAGTGAGACCAGAGCATCTGTGGGCATGCACACAAAGCAGAAAGGGAAGCTGGGGGGGTCTTCTCTTCTATTTTGGAGAGCAGAGGCTGCCTTCTTCCTTTTGTCCCAGGCCCTTGGATGGAATACAGCAGGTGATAGGCAGTGGGGTCTGTGTGCCTTTGTGCTCTGTCGACTGAAAGGCATCGAAAGAGCAGAACAGGCTTTAAGGTGTGACTCATTCTCTGTGTTCTGTGCAGCACGAGGCTCCGCAGCCTGCAATTATTTATAGCTGCCTGCAGCACGGAGCTGAGGCACCCAGGCACCAGGACTTGTTGGTTCCTTCTGGTTCTTATTGATGCCACCGTGCTGCCACTGGGTGGTGGAAGGACCAGGAGCCAGGCTGTGCTGCTCTCTAAATTGGATGCTTTGCTGCTGCTCTCAGTGAGCCGAGGGAGCTTATTTATAACCTCCTCTGCTGACAAGCAGAGCGTGCTCGAGCCTGGCTCTGGCTAAGCAGAGCTGCCCTTTCCTCTGGGGAGAGCTGCCTTCCTCGCAGGGCCCTCCTCATCCTCCCAGCCCTCTGCAGAGCCAACGTACCGCAAAGCCCTTGTGATGAGAGCAGTGGGCAGGCAGCAAAGGGCAGCTGCCCTCACTGGAAGCAGACAAACGCGAGCTGGCACCTGTCATGTTCACGCTGCCCTGGGAGCTGATGGGGGCCGGCGGCAGGGCTGGGGGCTGCCCGTGCCATGGGACGCATTATGTGCATCAGTGCTGAGCTCACCTCTGTGCTCAGCCACCGAGCGGGTTGGAAGTGTGCTCAGGAGCTCTGACAGCTCTGCAGTCTTTGGGTGCAGCCGGAGCGTCCGTGCCATTCTCTGCTGTAGGTTATGGCCTTAGGGGTGGGCAGAGCGAATGTTTGCAGTGGGGGCAGAAGGGAATAATGAACTGGGCTCCAAAAATCACAAAGTTAGAAAAGAAAACGCCGTTACTCTTGGGTTTAACGTGGGCAAGTTGCACTTAGTTTGTGAGCTCAAGCTCCTGAGCCCTGGGGAGAGCACAGGGAGTTTCCCCTATGTAGTCTTCACTCTCAGCAGGAGCAGTGTTTGCAGAGGATCTGGATATGGCACTGAGGATGGATGCTGAGTGCTCTGTGCTGCTGTAGTACTCCAGATGCTCTGTGTGCTGCTCCCTAGCTGACAGCAGTGTGTGCTGCACTGGCTGTGATGTGAGCAAAGCACAATTGCTCTAACTTGCTTGCTGGAAACTCAGAGCAGAACTGACTGTGCCAAGCAAAGGCAGCCCAGAGGTTAGGCTCAATGTTCACAAGGCTTTTCTGCTTGTGGTTCTGCTTCCAGCTGGCTCCCAACCCACTTGGCAGAGCTGGGTGCCCACTGCTCCACCCTGCACAAGGCTGGGACCTGCCTGAACTTTGGGGAGATGCCCCCTGGGCACTGCACAGTGCCTGGGTGTGGGCTCAGGCAGGGAGGGCTGTTTGTGTCTGCCACTTACGTTTCAGCCACGTAGTGCAGAATAAATGATGGATGTGGGATGGAATGATTTGGGTGCTTGTCAGGAGGGAGGAGTTGCCTTGCCATTTGTGGTTGGCTCTGCAGACAGTGCTCTGGGACAGGTGGGAAGATCTATCCATGCTGTTTGCAGTGTGTCTGGGCTTCAGGAGGATTGGTGCAGAGCTTTATTTAAACACAGAGCACCCTTGCAACTGCTCCCAGAGGCTGCTTTGGGTGAGCAGGGCTTGGCTTTCCAAGCGAGAGGTGCATCAGCTGTGGGGAGGTTAAGCATGTTGGCTCTGCAGCATGAAGCAGGGTGCTGACATGTCAGGGGGCTGCTTGGCAGAGCCACATCCATCACCCATGGGGCCAAGAGATTTCTGCAGTGCTTTGATCTGATGGAATAAGTCTGTGTTTGACACCAGACATCCATCCTGAGCCCTCCCAGGGGGTTCTGGCAGGCACACTGCCAATGCTGTTGTGTCCATATGCATCCTTCTGTGCAGCTGCTGCCAGGTTCCTGGGCAGCAGAGCTGGGTGCCACAACCTCCCTGCTTGCAAGGGAGAGCTGAGCTGCCTTCAGCAAGGCCCTGCAAAGTGCCCAGGAGGTGATGCACGGGGGCTTACAGAGACCCTGGATCCACTGCAGCAGGCACTTGCATCTTGGCGTACCTGCAGTTTGTGTTTACTTGTGTCAAACTGCTCCTTTTGCCCAAATTAGCTGAACCAACCTCTTTTTTTTTTCTTTTTATTTTTTGCAAAACTAAAATAATCTCTCTGTACAGTCAGCAGAACTGATAGGCAGAAAGATAGACCATATGAACTGCGTGCTGCTTTGGGTAAATAACATCTGGGTACCTTAACCTCCTGTCTGCTGAGACAGGAACAGAATATGACATTGGTTTCCTCTTGGGAAATGTCTCTGCTGTGCAGTGAGGTTACGGATGCAGGAGGGATCAGGCAGTGGTGATGTGGGAGCAGCGCAGCTGTGAGCTCTGCTGCTTCACTAATGAGTTTGCTCTGTTGCAGCTGCTGTGGAAGCATGTGTCCTGTATGGGCTGAAGCGCAGGGCAGCAGGATTCCTGCGCAGCAACAAAATAGCAGCTCTGTTCATGAAGGTGGGCAAGAGCTTTCCTCCTGCAGAGGAGCTTTGCAAGAAGGTGCAAGACCTGGAGCAGCTCATCGAGAATGCGTAAGGCAACAGCATGGCTGCTATCCCACAGGCTGCCTGCATGTGGGCATGGGGGTGCTTAGTTTGAGCACAGCTGAGGATTGCAGTGTCCACCTTGAGTCTCCATAGGAGAACTTGCTCTTGCAGTGAAGCAGAGTCCTTCCCTGGGCTTTTAATACCTTGAGTGAACTGGTTGGTTCTCTGGGAGCTGGTGAGTTGTGGTTCTTCCTTTCTCTGCCCTTTGTGTCATGCTGTAGGGACAGTTACACACATCAGCTCCTGAACTGTCAGGGTTTATGGGCCAGTGCATTAAGCCAACTGGAACCAAATCTGGTTTGCTTTACTGTACAGGGCCATAACCTGCAGTAATTCAACCTCTGTTTAAGTGTGGCTTACTCATCCTTGGACAGGACCAGGGAGATGGATGGAGCAGCCACCTGGGGGCAGGAATCTTTCAGCTGTCCTGAGATAAGCTGCTTTGCTTATGAACTGCTGTCCTTGGGCACCAGTGGGAAGCAGTGGGACTCTGCTGGGGCAAAGACTTGTTCTAGGGAACCTAACAGATTTAGGGAAGGCAGTTTTCAGATACAGCCGTAGGCCTTCTGGCGTAGGGGATGGGACAGATGACAGGAGCAGTTGTTGCCTTCTGCCTCCACAGACGAAATCAAGTCCAGAGCATCCCAGAGAATGTGCGCAAGATGCCAAAGCTGCCCAACCTGTCTCCTCAGGCCATCAAACACCTCTGGATCCGCACAGCCCTCTTTGACAAAGTCTTGGATAAAATCGTGCATTACTTGGTAGAGAACAGCAGGTGAGTGCTGGCACCAGCCAATGTTTTACCCTTCCAGCTTGTTCCAGTCATGCTGGAGGTGCTGCTGGTTGAGATGCGTTCAGATGGGCTGGAGAAGTCACTATGTGCCAGTTGTGTCATTCTGTTCCCAGCATGGGGACTCCAGCTGCTGCTGCTGCTGGCCAGCCCTCTGTGCTCCCTAAAAAGGACAGGCCATGCTTGCTCTGCTGATGGAATGGTTGTAGTGGACCACGTTGTCCTTGTCTTCTGGGAGCTGTGTGCTGAGGTCTCCTGTCCTGGTGAAGTGGACAGCCCCAGGAAGGTTTTGTTAGTATATAGCGATGCTTGCAATGTGCTGCAGGAGGGCATCCATCCCCCAGGAATTTCTTAGCTAGCAGGAACAGCCTGTAACAGGCTCCCTGTCCTCCCACCATCAGGGAGGGAGGGAGACAGAGGGGAGGGCATTACAATGCTTTCAGATCTCAGTCTCTGTCATTCAGCTCTTCCAGCGGGCTGCAATGCTACAGCATGCTGCTCTTTTTCATTTCTTCTAGTAAATACTATGAGAAAGAAGCTCTCCTGATGGATCCTGTGGATGGACCGATTCTTGCATCTCTGTTGGGTAACACTTCCCTCTCATCCTATTCAGTAGCTTACTTCCCAAGCCTGAGTTGTTGGTTCTGTGATCCCAATTCAATGAATTTTTTTGTAAGAGCTTCAAAAAACTCTGGATGGGCAGAACCACTTCTGAGTTCTTTGCTGCTCCTACGTGGTGCAGCAATGTGTGCTGAGCCCCGTGCTTACCCTGCTCAGGGATGCTGGGCTCCGGTGACCTGAGCAGTGGAATAACACTGATGACTTCCTCGTGTCTGTGTTTTTCTTTGTGCAGTGGGGCCCTGCGCTCTGGAATACACCAAGATGAAGACAGCTGACCACTTCTGGACAGACCCTTCTGCTGATGAGTTGGTGCAGAGGCACCGCATCCACAGCTCACACTGCCGCCAGGACTCACCCACCAAGCGCCCAGCGCTCTGTGTGAGTGGGTGTGGGGCAGCTCCCTCTCTGATAGGGTGGAAACGTGGAGATAATTCACATCTTCAAGCCAGGAGTTCTGTCAGTATGGGCTGTGGAGGTTGTGGGTGTGCTGGGCCAACGTGGCATTGCATCGTTGGGTCTCTTTGGGAGCAGCGTGGATGAACGATAAGAGAAGGCAGCTGAAGTCTGCTTGGTTTATTGCATGCAGAGCACACTCCTGGGGCTTCTGTGAGTAGAGTCGAGCTTGGCCAGAGCCAGGAATCCTCTTGGAGGATGCGCAGGGAGAGAGATCTATCAGGGAGTTTCTTGAGTGAGGAGGGAATGAGCTTTCAAGAAGAGCTGTTAGAAAGGAGGAGGTGTCCACACTCACCTCCCGTCTGTTGGTGGATCTCTTCCAGATTCAGAAGAGGCATTCGAGTGGCAGTATGGATGACCGGCCGTCGCTGTCTGCCAGGGACTACGTGGAGTCACTGCACCAGAACTCCCGAGCCACGCTCCTCTATGGCAAAAACAACGTCCTGGTGCAGCCAGTGAGTGCTGAGTGGGGCAAATGCTGCTCTCCTGCCCCACCACGTGGCTCTGCCCCACGTTGCTCTGTGATGGGGAAGGGGACGGACTCATTTCTTGTCTGGGAAGACAGTGATTGAACTGTCTTAGTTCAGGTCCCTGGTGATACGGATCCTTCCAACTGAATGGAAGAGTTTTGGGTAGAAGTAGGCTTCTTTCCCTGCCCTCTATTGATGGGAGGCTGCAAAAAACGCTCTTCCTGTCCCTTTTTGCTTACTGTATTCCAAGAAATGAAGTTAAAACTACTTAGGCAAGGCCGTCAGGTTTGTCCCAGCTGGGTTCTCAGCCCTTTTCCAAGCCTGAGGTGTCCTGCTGTCTGCTAGGTTTTGTAGGCCCCACAAGGTTCCCTGCTGTTGGTGGGCAGGCTGTGCTCCAGGTGTGGGTCAGCCCTGGGAGGCACGAGGTGGTGGTGCTTCTGCTGCCATCCAGGCTGCTCTCAGCTCTCTCTCTCTTTCTGCATTTCCCTTCTCAAGCGAGACGACATGGAGGCCATCCCAGGCTATCTGTCCCTTCACCAGACTGCTGACATCATGGCACTGAAGTGGACTCCCAACCAGCTGATGAACGGCTCCGTGGGGGATTTGGACTATGAAAAGAGGTGACTTGACTTCTCAGCGTGCTCACAAGGGGCAGAAGGGCCAAAGGTTCCCATGGGTTTTGTGGTGGTGAGAGATGCTGTGGATGTAGCCCATCTCTGCTGGAACTGGGAAAGTGAGAAGCTCCTAAATAAGGAAGGGCATCTGTAGACATGATCAGTTCCTGGATAATGATACCTCGGTAACAGAGTGGGTTCCATTTTGTAGTGCTGTCTCAGCTGATGCCCTGTGCAGGTGTTCCAGATCCCTGTGATTTAACAGAGCCCTTGGGGTTCATTCCTCCAGCTGAGGACTGCTCAGGAGTCGTTAGCTGAGCAGCGCATTCCATGCCCTTTGCCTGAGGTTGCATTATGGGCTGCTGGCATTTCTCCTGATAGCTGCAGCCTTTTAACTTAACTGCTGAGTCATGGCAGGTCCCAGTTTGCCTGTAAGGAAAAAAAAAAAAACACAACAAAACAAAGCAAATCCTCCAGGAAAGCTGCAGCATTTAGAACATCCTTCCTTTGGCCTGGGGTAAAGATCTTCAACAAAACTTGCTGACAGTTTTGTTTATTCTCAGTTTTAGCATTCTGGGTTTTGTTTACCTCTGTTCTTTTCATCTCCTCTTTCTTCTTGGCACCTGGGCCATTTCCTTATTCCTGGTACCTTCCCCCTAAAATGCCATTTTTAACTCTACACTACTTTTCTGAGTTCTTGACTTGGGCATCAGCCTAAGCTTTAAAACTTCCCCATGTCCAGACGTGGCCAAAGAGGAGAGGAGTTGGATGGCAAGGTAAGTATGAACCTACAAGAAGTGACTCTTGCCTTCCATGTGTTTTATGAGCCGTATTATAACACCTTCATTTGAAGCACTATTTTGGTAAAGTGACAGATGAACCAAATCCGTTTTCAGCTTTGAAATAGCACAGGTTGCTGGGGTTTATTTCCACTCCTTGGGTACAGGAGCTGGGCA
Organism: Phasianus colchicus; assembly: GCF_987193195.1. NCBI lineage: Eukaryota > Metazoa > Chordata > Aves > Galliformes > Phasianidae > Phasianus > Phasianus colchicus. Next base: position 6,504,592 of record NC_143453.1, on the reverse strand, counting down.
GAGCTGTGGCCCAGGCTTGAGCTGCACTGTTCTGGGCTGGACTTGCCCTCACTGAGCAGCAGGAGCAGTAACTGCTTCTGGAAGGAAGCTGCTGTGGCCTGGTGGCACTCACACTGCTGCTGGGACTCATCTTTTCTGTAGCTTCCCCCAGTGTCAGGATAGCTGGAGGTAGGATTTGGAGCTGCAGTGAAGAGAAGCAGAGCCTGATGCATGCCTGAACTGAAGCTTGCTCTCTTTCTCTGTTCCAGTGTGTACTGGGACTATGCCATGACTATTCGCCTGGAGGAGATAGTCTATTTGCACTGCCACCAGCAAGGTAAGGCCAGAGCAGGGGCTGCTGGGGCTGTTATCACCTTGGCATCAGCACATGGGGGTGTGCCTGTATGGGGATGGAATGTTTTGATTCAGCTCTAGGGCAGATGTCAGGAGCTCTGGGTGGTCACTGCTCTGTAACTGCTTCTAGGAAATGCTTTAAAGCAGCTCCTGGCTGTGGTACTTGGCTGGAGAGGACTCCCTATAGGGCAGTGCTCTGTGGTTTCGAGGGTTTGATCTCCCAGGCAGCCTTTCTCCAGGGCTTGCAATGGACTTAGGAAAGAATCCAAATGAGGATGAAAGATCTTTGTTCTGCATGCCAGAAAGACAATTCCCTGAGCTTTTCTGCCTGCCTTTTGCATTTTTGGTTTCCCTCGTTCATGTGTGTCTTCTCTCTGCTGTCCCTGTTGCTAATAGTAGACAGCGGTGGAACGGTTGTCTTGGTGAGCCAGGATGGGATCCAGAGGCCTCCGCTGCGGTTCCCCAGAGGAGGGCATTTGCTGCAGTTCCTGTCCTGCCTGGAGAATGGCCTCCTGCCCCACGGGCAGCTGGACCCACCCCTCTGGTCCCAGCGGGGAAAGGTAGGAGCATGGAGCTGGGCTTCTTCCTGAAGCCATGCATGGGGGTTTCCTGCTGGCATGCCCTGTGGGATGTGTCTCAGAGCAGCTCTGCTGCCTGGTGTGACTGGAGGCTGCATTTCAAACAGCACCCCCTGCACCCTCCTCAGTCAAACCAGAAAAAGTGGGATGTGATGGTTTGGTTCTCGTGGACCTTGCCATGCAGTACACATAGTGTGTGCATAGAAGGGATGCACAGATATGTGTTCTCTGCATAATCCAAAGCTTGATCCAAAGACTGCTCCAACACACATGCAGACATCACCCAGGCTGACAAAATGCTCTGGCTGGGCAGGAGGTTGGCAGTGAGGCAGCATCTCACTGCCCTGCATGGTGAGGCTTTGTGAAGAGCAGGTTTTGTTCTGTAGGGGAAGGTGTTTCCCAGGCTGAGGAAGCGAAGTCCCCAGGGCTCCTCCGAGTCTGCGTCTGACAAGGAAGATGACGAAGCCACAGATTATGTTTTCAGAATAATCTACCCGGGGACACAGTCTGAATTCGGTGAGTGCGTTGGCAGGGAACATTTTGGGTGGGTTATTAGCTGGTGTATGAGTGAGCAGGGGCACGGCGCTGGTGGGCACACAGTGCAAATCACACCAGGGAGCAGTTCCAGAGGAACAGGCTTTGCTTGTAGTATTTAATTAATTGTCATGTGTTTTTATACCTTCCACTTGCCGTGGAAAGCTTAGTTTCTGCCGTCCTGCACGTTATTTCAACAGCAGGCTTCCCTTTGGTCATGTTTTCCTCCTCCTTCCAGGAAATGGGTGTCTGAATGGGGTCATTTTTCATCATGACACGACCACAGGGCTGATTCTCCTTTTGCTCCCACCAGGCCAACTCACCAAGTGCTGTGTTACATCCAGCTGTATTCCTTCCAGCACACAGGGCAGAGGCAGCAGATCTCTATGTGCTGCCAGCCTTGGCCCACGTGCCTTCACCTCCAAACACCCCCAGCAGGGAGGGGATGCTGCTGGAGTCACCAGACCAGAAACCTGTCTTGATGTCCAGCTGTGAAGGATCAGAACAGTGTGCTTGGCTGAAGTGCTGTGCATTTGTCTTCACTGTTCTGTAGCAGAACGCCTTTATGGGTCTCTGGAAGCATCATAGATGGCTTTGTGAAGGGAAGAGACAAAAATGTAACAGAAAGCTATGAAATATCATCAAAATCTCGTTCCATACTTTTGAGAGTAGAAGGGGGCAATCGTATCTCCTGCATCATCCCTGCAGATGATGAGCTTTCTCTGCCTTTGGCTGACTAACACAACCCAGTGAGTCAGATAAAAATCAGATTGAGGTTAAAATAGCTGATAGCTGGAGCTTCCTTTTGATCTACCCCTTAAAATTCTGTGCTGGGGGCCAAATTTTCTGTTAAATGAGTTGTTGCTATCACCTCAGCTGGCGTCATCGGTCTGTGCACTTCCTACAGATTTTCCCAGAGGGAAGTGGAACTGCATCAGTTCTTTCTCCTCTGCGAATTCTTTCCTGCATTCATTTGTGCCCCTGTCCTGTCTCTGTGTCTCTAGTTACCATTAATGGTCACTTCCATCCATTCCTTGCATCTGTGATCTCCATCAGTGCTGGGAGAGGGAAGGTGGTGAAGACTCCAGCTGCAAGCAAGGCGGTGGTGATCCACAAATGGTCTCCAGTTCTCTCCACCGTGTCCCAGCCCCCCCTGGCAGCTCGGGGAGCAGCTCAGCATCAGTGTAATGCAGCTGTCGTCGTGTCTGTGCAACTGCTCGCTGTGTTGTCACTTGCAATTCCTGCAGAGCTGTTCTGTGTCACTGACCCATCAGCTCCTGCTCAGTATGATGGAAAGGGAGGAGGCTTTAATAGGAATATTTCAGCATTTTTCTTACCCAGACTGAAGGGCGAGGGCTGCTTCAGGTCAGAACAGCTCCCAGCTTGCAGAATTGAGGCCATTGCAATAGCACTTCTGAGTTTAAGCAGGAATTTAACAAATGACAACAAGAGCTGCTGAGTGCTCCTGCTGTTTCCTCATCAAGATGTTTATCTCCTGCCTTGTGATTTGGATGCTCCTGTCTCTCCCTGGAGCTTGGATGGGGTCTGGTGTTGTAGAGATGAAGGCTTTTCCCTTCCAGTGATCCACTCCTCCTGGGGCAGTGGTAGTTTTCAATCATGTTTTTTCTCATCTTTGTGACAGCCTGTTGTCCCTGGTCTCTCTGTGATGAGGTTTGCTTTCTGCCTCAGTCAGCACTCGGTTTAAGATGAGCTTGCTGAAGGCACTGCATTAATTAGCAGATGGTTCTATTGCTCTCTCTCATCAGTGCTCTTTGTTTCTTTTCCTTTCTCCTGAGCTCACCACTGCTGTGATCACCTGCTGCAGGCCTTGCCTGCTTGCTGGAGTCTCCTTGGGATGCAGATTGGGTGCTGCAGCTGCTGATCCTCTGTCAGCCCGACCTCGGGCAGTGCCTGTGTCTGACTGCTCTCTCTGCCCTCACAGTGCCCCAGGACCTGATGGATACCCAGGGCCCTGGCCTCCCTCCCATATGGCAGCCCAGCACCCGCAAGTCCTCCTGCTCCTCCTGCTCACAGAGCGGCTCCTCTGACGGTGCGCCGGCCAACGGCTGCAGCCATGAGAGGTAGGAGGGCTGTGCTGCTCACTTTGGGAAACAGGAGGAAGTTTTTCACTCAGAGGGTGGTGAGGCACTGGAACAGGTTGCCCAAGGAGGCTGTGGATGCCCCATCCCTGCAGGCATTCAAGGCCAGGCTGGATGTGGCTCTGGGCAGCCTGGTCTGCTGGTTGGTGACCTGCACACAGCAGGGGGTTGGAACTGGATGAGCACTGTGGTCCTTTTCGACCCAGACCATTTTGTGATTCTATGAAATAGGGTTGGATACAGCAGGGCTTATAGCTGAGATTCCATGGATAGCCAAACAAGAGCAGCTGTGCTGTAGGGGCTGTTCCAGCTGCTCTATGGCTGTGCCCTGGATGCAAGAATGCTGCTCCCACGCTGAGCAGAGCTCCCGAGGTGCATCAGTGAAGGCAAAGCTGGACCAGTCAGATCCAAGCAGGAGGGTGAGGGCATGGGAACATTTCCTCCCCTCGCATCTGGCTTGTTTTTGTTGGCAGAGCTCCTCTGAAGCTCCTGTGTGACAATATGAAGTACCAGATCCTCTCCCGGGCTTTCTATGGTTGTGAGTACTTGTTGCATCTGTGGTGCCTTGGGATGTATGCTGGGCAAGGGACAACGTTCTGGGCTCAGGGCAGAGTGGTGCTGAGGCAGCAGGATGGTGGGGACCAGGACCAGCCTGTTGCATGTATGGCTCCACGTTCACATGCTCAGAATTGGGAGCAGACAGCTGAATTCTGGTCTGAGGATCAGCCTGCAGCCCAGCAAGCATCAGGGCTGGTGGGAAGAGACAATGAAATGCCAGCTTGTCCCAGCAGGCTTGAGAGGATCTTCTCCAAGGACTGATCAGAGCTGACCCCAGCACTTCACCCTTCATCCTTAGTTCTCAAGGGTGAGTTTTTGCTTCTGCTTGTTGCAGGGCTGGCCTACTGCAGACACCTCTCCACAGTGCGAACCCACCTCTCTGCACTGGTTAACCACAGCATCGTGTCTCCCGACGTGCCCTGCAATGCTAGCTCAGGACTGACTGTGGACATATGGCAGAAATACCTGGAGGACAGCACGGTAGGGCCAGTGCTGTCAGGACACTCTCCTGGGGCGCAGTGGCACGGTGGTACCCTTGGGTAGCTTTGGTGGGCTACCTGTGGTGAGCCAGTAGTTCCCAAAATACCCATCTGCAGGGGCTTCTGGCTCTGCTTAAGCCCAACTGGGGATCTGAGAGGGCTTTTTAGTGGATGAGCGTGTGGTGGTCAGCATCTTGGCAGTGCTCTGGGTGCTGGAGGTGGCCAGGTTGGGGCAGTGCTTTGCATCCACAGCCCTGCCTGTATCTGTGCTGACGTGGAGCTCTTCACGCAGAGTTATGAGGACCAGGAGCTGCTGCGCCTGATCTACTACGGTGGGATCCAGCACGAGATCAGGAAGGCTGTCTGGCCCTTCCTTTTGGGCCATTATCAGTTTGGGATGACAGAAGCAGAAAGGAAAGAGGTTGGTATGAGCGCGCTGCCAGCTCTGCAGCCTGGTGCATTGCACTGGTGTGCCTGTGGTGATTTCCAGCTCCAAGCATCCACGTGCCTGCCAGAGCCCACACCATTCAGAGACCCTTTGTCCCACTGCTGCAGGCTGATGACCAGATCCGCACCTGCTACGAGCACACCATGGCAGAGTGGTTGGGCTGTGAGGCCATCGTCCGGCAGAGGGAGAAGGAGTCTCACGCAGCAGCTCTGGCCAAGTGTTCCTCTGGGGCCAGCCTGGATTCCCACATCCAGAGGATGATGCACAGGGACTCAACGATCAGCAATGAGGTGAGAGTGCGGAGGCTCAGGTGGGCTGTCAGCATGCAGCAGGGCACTGGCAGCTTGCAGCCGGTGGGTCCCGGCAGAGGGCAGCAGCCTCAGTCCTGTGGAGCATCCCTTGGTGTTCCTGGGGTCTGTGTGCTGCAGGAGAAGGGCAGGGAGGGCTCTGTGCCAGGGATGACACAGAGCAGGAGTGGGCTGTGGGTTGGCACTGCTGCAGCTCTGCGAATCGTTCCCATCCTTGTAGCATCTCCGCTGTGGTTCTGGCTTTGTGCTCACTGCACGGGGAACGAGTGCTGGGAGGGGAGCTGGCTGTTAATACATGCCAAACTTCACCCTTTTCCCATCTTAATCTGAAATTTCCTGTTATAAAACGCTCCCATGGTAATGGAGGAAAGCTGTCGCCCTTCCTCTCGCTGCCGGAGCCTCACAGTGTTAGGGTGGGGACAGCTGAAAGCAGTGTGTTTTCTTAAAACCCCATTGTTTCGGTGTGATGTCATTGCCATGCTCTGTACACCCAGATCTGCGTGCAGCAGCTGTGGGCTCCAGCCATCAGACAGAGGCTCAGAGGAAACCTGTGGGGCAAAGCCCTGAGCTGCTCAATGCAGAGCCCAGCGTGTCCTTCACCTGGGAGCCAGAGAATGGTGCTGTTGGCTTCTGGAGGTGCTGCCTCGATGGAGTCTGGTTTAAGACATCAATGCTTGTCCTTTTCTTAAAGGAAAACAAACATTAATATGCTTCGAGGGATTGTTTTATAGCCCGTGACTTCATCGTTTATGTAAACTGAGACGGGGTGAGTCGCTTTGCTGCCAAATTAGGACAGAGATTAGTAGAAATTTGCACTCTGAGGAGACAGCGTGACCTCTGTGGAGGCCCAAAGAGAGCAGTTCGGTTCAGACCCAAACACACAGCACTTGAACTGCTGCGTTGGCTTAGATGTTGGCTTGTGGAAGGTTGAGGCTGGATGAGACAGATCTGACATAGTTCAAATAGGAGACTTTATTGCGTGCGTTTTTACCTTCCTCTTTACCTGCAGAAGTGCCCACCTCTGTCAGCATGATGCAGATGTGTCCCCTCCTCCCAGACCCACAGCCCTTTGCTATTTCAGTGCTTTCTCTCCCTCTTGCAGTCCTCGCAGAGCTGCAGCTCCGGCCGACAGAATCACGTCCGGCTGCAAAGCGACTCCAGCTCCAGCACGCAGGTGAGCAGCAGACCTCACACAGGAGGGCCTTTGGCTGCTCCGTGTGGTAGTAATGTGTTTAATCAGTTGGTTTAAATGACGTTCTGCCCTATAGATTGCACTGAGTAAAGTGTAGTTCTTGGGAGCGGGGAGTTGAGGGTCTGGGTTGTGCAAAGGCAAACGCTGACCTGCCAAGGGCAAACAGGGAGCCTGAGGATGAGGACATCTCCAGGGGGGTTGTCCCATCCCTGTGCCCAGGAATTCCTCCATGCAGGTGTTTGAGTCAGTTGATGAGGTGGAGCAGACGGAAGCAGACACTCAGCTCGAAGATGGCAAACAAAGCAAGATCCCCAATGGGACCGTCCCCAACGGCACGTGTTCCCCTGATTCGGGCCACCCCTCTTCCCAGAACTTCTCCATCACTTCGGGCTTCTCGGAGCGCAGCTTCAGCAATGAGGACAGCGCTCTGGAAACCACCAAGTCCTCAGCCAGCTCACAGGGGAGGGCAGGCGGTTCAGAGCCGGCTCCGCAGGATCTGGATGGAGCCCTGCAGGAGGAAAAGCTGCAGGGCCAGGACAGCCTGGAAGGCGAATTTCCCACTGGTGGAGGCATGGACTTCATTTCTGTGGCTGAGAGCTCGGCAGTGGTCCTGCGTGGTTGTGATGCTGTGGCACTGACAGTGGTGGAGAGCTGGGCAGACAGCGAAGCTGAAAAGCAAAGCTTGGTGGAGAGTGAGGATAACCTCTCTGAGGAGCCAGAGATGGAGAGCTTGTACCCACAGCTGGACTCGCTGGCTGTGGCTGATCTGGCCAACAGCGAAGCATCTCCCGTCTCCTCAACTGGTGTCACCTACTCTGTAAGTATTGGTCACTGCTGGCTTTCCTTACGAGCCTCACACCATTTACCTGCGATTGCCCCGTGCTAATCCAGCAGCTGTGTGCACAGGGGCTGTCCAGCTTCTGCCCCAACCTGCCACCTTGCTCCTTTGCATTTACACCTTCTGTTGTTTCTTCTTTGGAAACAAATCAATTTTGGCACTGTTTTGGCAGCCGGAGCTGCTGGACATGTACACAGTGAACCTGCATCGCATCGAGAAGGACGTGCAGCGGTGCGACCGCAACTACTGGTACTTCACCCCCAGCAACCTGGAGAAGCTCCGCAACATCATGTGCAGGTGGGAGCGGGGTTGGGGTGTGGGCCAGGCCATGTGGGGTGCTGGGCAGGCTGTGAGCACAGCCTGGGCCAAACTGAGGGCTCCCTGGGGTCCACTGAATGCAGTGCAGCCCGCCTGCTGTGGGGGATGAACCTGGAAAATTAAGCATGAGGATCAGCCCACAAAACTCTGGTGCTAATGAGGAGTACCTGAAACAACACAGTGGTTCATGCCTACGCAAGGAGACAGGAGTACCTGGGTGTGTTTCTGATTCTCTTTGCTTATCCCCGTGACTAAGAGGTTGCTGTGTGACATTCACCGACTCAGAGCAGCTCCAGCTCAGCTGCTGTGACTGCTGCAGGGGCAGTGGAGGCTAAAACATCATTACTCATATTGCAAATATGAGGAGAAGCTGCTGTTTCATTAGAGCTGTCGCTTTATCTGGCAGCCAGAGCTGGAGATCTCTGTTGAGATGAGACCTGCGATGCAGCAGGATTTGGAAGACTAGGGGGCAGGGTGGAAAGGATTGTTTCTCTGTGCCAGCAGTGGATCGGAATCCTTTCTGAACACATTTTGTCTTGCTACCAAATATGGGAAGATATCTCTGCAGGGCTGATTGCTTCCTGGGATGCTCGGCCCAGGGAAGCAGAGCAGGCAGTGTCCCTTTGGCGTTCCCCCAGCCAAGGGGATGAATCAAGGGGCAGGGTGAGAATGGGAGATAAGTGCACAAACTCTGCCCTTTGCCCAGGCACTGCGCCTTGCTGTGCTTTCTGCTTTCACTTTTCCCTGCACCCATCCCCATGCAGCAGTCTTTGCATGGTGTCGATCTAGTGCTGTACCATGCATGACTTCCCTGAAAGTCACCACGGGAACTTAATCATTTACAGGCCAGCTGCAGGGGAGCAGAGCATGGGTGTAATGGAACAAACATGTCTGATATGCCCCAACTGCCCGCGCCCATGGGCTGGTGGCAGCTTGCAGAGCATGCCAGCATGTGAAGAACGAAGGCAGGGCACATGCCAGCAGGCAGTGGCACTGGTGTGTGGGACAGGGGCTGATGCTGCCTTTCCTTCTCTCTCCCAGCTACATCTGGCAGCACATTGAGATTGGCTACGTGCAGGGGATGTGTGACCTGCTGGCTCCTCTCCTGGTTATCCTGGATGATGGTGAGTGGAGGGCTCTGCCCCCTCCCCAGCACTGTGGTGGGGGTGTGAGAGAGTCTGCTGGGTTACCCCTGCTGTGCCTTCCTGGCTCTGTGCGTGTGGAGTGGGAGTGATGCTCCTTTCCCTGCATGGGGCAGCTGTGGTGACGTGTATGGGAACAGTGACCATCTCTCCTCCCTGTGCAGAGGCCCTGGCTTTCAGCTGTTTCACTGAGCTCATGAAAAGGATGAATCAGAATTTCCCCCACGGCGGAGCCATGGACACTCACTTTGCCAACATGAGATCCCTGATCCAGGTAAGGTGGTCCTGGCTTGGGTTCGACAGCCTCTTCTGTTCTTGGGATGGGGGCTGAGAAGGGGCTGCTGTGGGGAGCAGGAGAGGAGCGGGGGGCTGTAAGGAGAGCCTGGGAATAACCTGTGCCAGGGCTGCAAAGGAGGGTGAAGGTGTGAAACAAAGATATGGGAGGAGAGCAATGGGAGCAGGGAGAGGAACGCTGGTGTCTCTGGTGTGTACTGATGGATTTCCTTTGGCTTTTCTTGGCAGATTCTGGACTCTGAGCTCTTTGAGCTGATGCACCAGAATGGTGATTACACCCATTTCTACTTCTGCTACCGATGGTTTCTCCTGGACTTCAAGAGAGGTGTGTGCAGGGAGAGGGACAGCTGAGACCAGTGAAGGAAGGTTGAAAGCAGGGTTTGCCACGTGTTCCTGCTTTGCTTCTCTCTGCTAGGATTGTGGCTGACTTTTCTGTCTAGATCAGAACCTGTTGCTCCAGAGCCACTGGTGAGCCTCCAGCAGGTTTATGTCCTGCAGTCTATCCCACCTGCTGCAGGCCGGAATGTTTGTCTGCAGATGACTGACTTGTTCTTTGGAACAGGTTGTTGTGGGAAGAAACCACTGGCACATCTTCCCCAGTGAATGCTGCTGTGAGTCAGGCTGATGGAAGGCTGTGGCTGATGTGTGACCGTTGGGCTTTTCCTCTCCTTACAGAGCTGGTGTATGATGATGTGTTCGCCGTCTGGGAGACCATCTGGGCAGCTGCACACGTTTCCTCTGCACACTATGTGCTCTTCATAGCCCTGGCTTTGGTGGAAATGTACCGGGACATCATCTTGGAGAACAACATGGATTTTACAGACATCATCAAGTTTTTCAATGGTATGGTTTGTATTCTGCTGGGCTGAATTTGTGGCAGCTGCTCAGATGTAGGCAACACGTCTGGCTGACTGTAGACAGTCATGTCCTGACTGTGCTGTTGAAAAAGAACAGTGTATGTTGTGTGATGCTGATATTTGGAACATGGTGGTAAAGGGATCTCTTGCTTCTGAGGGGTTCAAACGATGCCTGGGGAGCCGTCCTTGGCCACAGCCTATATTACCTGTGCTTGAAGGCAGCTGTGAGCATAGGTTGTGCTTCCTGCAGGCTCACAGTGAGGTGAGCTCCTTAACAATAGCCCTTCAGAGTCAGGAGTCCACAAGGGGACTTGGCTGTGAATTCACAGCTGCTGCCTGGAGCTTGGCTGTGGGGCAGAAGAGGACCTGGGGGAGCTCCTCAAATTGCTGGGCAGCTCGGGTGTAGCCTGTATGTGGGTTCCTTCTGTCTGTGTTCCAGAAATGGCCGAGCGGCACAACACCAAGCAGATCTTGAAGCTGGCTCGAGACCTTGTGTACAAAGTGCAGACTCTGATCGAGAACAAGTGAAGGACCTGGGGAAGACGAGGCATCCAGACAGAGAGCTGGGACTCCCCTCCAATGCTTCCTCTCCCTTTTTCTTGATGTGCCACACCTGTGGAAGTGAGGTAGTTGGACACACGCTGCTGTCTGAACTGGCAGCTCTGCAAGTGCTGTGCTCAGCGTTAGGGCCGGGGGCTGCGGTCCAGATCTGCACATCGTTCTCCAGTGACTTAACCAAAGATCTGTACAATTGTGTTGCATTGCTGAAGACTTGTTTTGGAGGTAGGGCCAGGCAGCCGCTTCCTGGCCCTGCTGCAGTAAAGGTGCAGCACTTGGTTACCACCCCAACTGCAGAAGCAGTTGCCAGCATCCCAGGTCAGCGCTGGGGGTCTGGGAGAGCAGGGCTGCCAGACCTGCTGGGGGCCAACCCAGGCTCTGCAGCCTTTGTTTCGAGGAAATAAAGCTGCTTCCTTCCACGGCCATTGCCCATGGTGTGGGGAATGCAGCCAGCCCTGCGAGCCTGGGCAAGACAGGGATGCTGCCAGCACTCAGTTTCTTACTAACATCTGAGGTTCTGCCAGTAGCAGAGGGGGACTTCGATCACAGAAATTCCTCCTCTTTTGATCTCGTCCCTTGATGCATAGCACCCCTTTTAGTATTTTTAGGGCTCTGTTCTCTCCCTTGGATTTTTACATTGTTTGTTACTACGGTATCTGAGCACACAAGGGTTTTGTCTGCAGATGGATTTTTGGAAGAGCTCCAAATTCAGCATTGGGTTTCTCTTTCAAAATTCAGCCTCTGAACACCAAGATCTGGTCCTGGCCCTGTCTGGGATCTCCAGACACCGGGTTTTTGTACCTGCCTTATTCTAGCTGCTCGTGTTAGGGGTCTGCTCTCCTGCCTGTCCTTCTGCAACCCACATTAGGGGAGAGCTCTTTGGAAGGCGAGTGGGAGCTCCTGACCTAGTGGCTGTCCTGGCTTTCCCTCTGAAGGTGCCTGTTTCTTCCTCTGTTAGCTGAAAGAGTGGCTGCTTACAGCTGAACGGTGCATATGGTCCCTCTGGTGCCTGCAGGTTTCTGTGTGCTTATGGGGCTGCTCAGAAAGCCCCCTGAGCCCATTGAAGGTCTCCAGTTTGGTCGTGGTGGGCTGCTTTAACCCAACGTCTCTGAGTGGTCTTTGCTTTTGGAAGATGCACTGCAGCCACCTTTCCTGCAGTGGCTCTCCAGCATCGCAGCCCTGGAGCACATTGCATGAAGTGCCTCTGTAGCACTGCCAGCATGGGGCTGAGGTCTGTGTCGTGCAATGGCTATGGTGTGGATTTGGATTCATTTCTCAACTCAGGTAAAAAAAAAAAAAAAAAAAAAAAGAGGTGTTGGTGATGGGAAGGTCTGGCTCAGCCAGGGAAGGCTTTGCCATGGCCACAGAGGGCTGTCTGGAATGCAGGGGAGATGCTGGGCTGGAGCTCTCTGTAAGGGAGTTTCTCTCGAGTCTTGCTGCAGAAATGTGTGCTCCCTCCATGTGATGTGTGCGTTCTGCCCTCCGCCCCTCTGTGCAACAGGGCCCTGCTCTTCTGCTGATGCTGGAGTGCTGCTCGCCAGAAGGGAAAAAGGGCCCTTCCCTTCTTCTGTGGAATGTCTGTCTGTGCCGACTGTGCTCTGTAATGACTGATGGCACGTGTTAGATGTTGCTTGCAGAAAAAGGACAGGCAGACAGCTGCAGAGAGAAAACTTGCTTCAGGAAAGTTCTGCGGTGAAGGAGTTTGCAGTGTGAGCAAATCAGCCACAGCCATCCTGCAGTGCTGGGATGCAGAGGTTGCACCAAAATCTGCAGGAGGAAGAGAGCAGCTGCAGGTTTCCATGCCAGTCTCTCACCTTTGCATAGAGCAGAGCTGGATGCCTGTGCCCCTCCCAGATTGTTCCTCTTCTCTCTGGGTCTTGGGATAGATCAGCGTCCGCCTGCATGGCCACTTCCAAAGGGGAAGGGAGTGCTCTACCCCATCCCCTCCAAAGGACAGGAGCCACTATGTGACTTAACATAGTCCTGACAAGCAGCATCGCTGACACTTTATCCTTCATGCTTCTGGTTTTTCCTTTCTTGGTTTTCAAACAAAAACAGCCAAGAAGTTCTGCACAATATTTGCTGTCTGTGTGAACAGAGAGTCTTTGGGCCACTCTTTTTGGTTTTTTTTTTTTTTTTTTTTTGAATAACTTATGGGGAAGAAAAGTATTTATTGATTGTACATTCCTGTGTGTCTGTGTGCACTGAAGTGTGTGAGTGTGCGTTGTGATGCAAATGGAGATATATCTTTTCAGTGTTGCTAACATATCTTGTAAATGTTTACCAGAGAATAGTGTCTATATATAATATATATATATATATATGGTATAGAGAGAAAATATATGAACTAAGTGGGTTATTTTTTGAGAAGGGAGAAGAGATGTGTTGCTTCAAAGAACTGTGTGGTCTCCTTGCAGTTGTCCCATACTACACCCCCATCCCTGTGCTGGTGTATGCAGAGGCACTGCTGTCCCCTCACCTTGGCTTGAGTTTAGCTCTGCTTTTCCAACTGTGCATAAGAAGGAAAATGGAGGGAAGCTCTGTTCCAACTCACGTGGGTAGAGCTGTGCAGGGCTATGTCTGCCCTGGGTTAACGTGAGTGCACAACGCAGAGCTGGGCTCTGCTGTGAGTTGCAGAGCAGCTGGATAGTCCAAAGAATACAGCCAGCCAGGTTCTGTGTCAATTGCTACTAAAATCACTCTCCTTTGCAGCTGAGAGGGGAGCAGCCTGCTGCAGGGATGCCTGCCCTTATACAGTCATCCTGTCCGGCTCCTCGGGTGAGGAATTCTCCATCCCAGCAGCACCCTGAGCTGCAGTTCACCCCATGCGATGGCTGAAAAGCTGAGGGCTGGCCTTGTGCTCCCCAGCTCTGAGCAGCTGCAGTGATGCAGGTTGCATTGCCTGCTGCTGGAGCTCAGCTCCCAGGTGATCCTGGTGCATTTAAGTGCAGCGTTTGGATCCTGGCCTGCTTTCCTGCACCTGAGTGTTTCGGCTGCTAAATAACTCTTAGTACCCATCTCTTTCAGTGTTGCTGATGTGAATGCTATGTGAGTCGTCTTTGTTCTTAAGTGAGTGATTTTTAGAGGAGTTTTGCTGTGTTGGGTGTGTGAGTCGCTTTGCTGCTGACATTTTCCATGAGGATTGAGAGAGATTTTTGCCTGGGAGCATCCTGCTGCCTCCCTGTTCTGCTCCCATGCACGATGTCCCTGAACACTCCCACCCACAGCCCTCACTGTACCCGGAGCGTGAAGATCAGCAGTGCTTTTCCCATCCCTAAATCCCATACAGGTGACCAGGAGCAAGGTCACAGAATGAGATATTCTTTCTTCTTTCTTACTTTACTCATGGTTAAGCAGCTGGATGGCCAGTTCTCCTTTCTTCCCCCATTTCTCTGCAGTGGGAGCAACAGTCCCAGGCTCAGTGCTGCAGTTCCCACTGTTCTGCCTATGGCAGAACCTCCTGCTCCACGTGCACACGATGGTTTCATCATAACACTTGTCCAATGTTTTCTCTTCGTTTGGGAATTTTCACTGATCCCAAGCAGTTCTGGGCACGTTATTGTTTGGCATCCTGGTGTTGCATGAGCACCAAGTGGTGGTGGAAGAGCACAATCTGCAGATGGAGCGACAATTTCTGGCAAGGTGGATGTACTGTAAGTCCCACCAGAACCTGATTTCAGAGCTCTATTGTAAAGATGTTCAGATATCCTCAAGCTGATGAAGTGCCACTTAGTGCCATGTGCTGTTTTGGGCACTCAGGTATCCTTGCTCAAGGTCACTGTCCTTGCTGTTTGCACACAGTTTCGATGGGGACACCTGACGTCCCCATGGTCCACCATTTCACTCACCAGGTTTATGTTTATAGCACAGTGGGTCAAAGCTGAAATTGTTTGGGAACTGCAGCTTCCCACAGCTTGGGGTGCTTGGGTTTGTTCTAAGCTGTGGCTGAACCTTGGAAACCCTGTTGGAATAGCTGTCTTGTTCTTTCAGTGTGCTCTAATTTTAGATGAACGATAAGCATATTTCACCTTAAAGTCCAGTTCAACCCTTTAATAACTTCCTTTTAAAAACTGATTTTGCACATGGGGACTGAGCAGGGACAGGCAGAGCTGTGCCTGTGGGTCTGAGAGGGGCTGGGGGCACAGAGCCCCTGCATGGGGACGGTATGTTGTGTAGGAATGGGAAAATGCTGAACAGGGAAACTCCCAGGAAGGGGAAAACCCACCTGGGTGACACCTTGGGCCCATAGTTGTCACCTCCCTCGTGCTGGGACCCCTGGAGTGTGAATGTCTGAATGGAAGTGGTGTGCCAGTGTCAGACTTCGTGTTGCCCTGCACTGATTGCTGCTTTTCCATGTTGGATGCCATTTTGGTCTCTGGGAGTTGCTCTATCTGAGGTTAACGAGCACTATAGCTTTTAATATATTTGTAGAAGTGCTGCTAATGTTCTTAGATGATTTAAACTCTACACTGTGGTATAATATCTGTTTTATATTATTTTATTCATGCTTTTTTTTTTTTTTTGTAATGTAAACTGTTCTTTATTGTTGTTCAGAAAGAAAAATTAAAGCTCTATTCTCTATGGTTGATATATTTTCCAATTGCTGAGCCCGGGCTGTCCTTTGTGCTCGTGAGCCCATCCCCATTCCCCATCTGAAGGTGGGGAGGGGGCAGCTGGGTGGGCAGCACAGCAGTTGTAGTGCCTTCCTGCTGCAGGTGAGGGGGTACTGCAGGCATTCAGTGCCCCCCAGCACCCCCACGGCGTTGTGCTCAGACACAGAGTGACAAAATAGGTTTGTATCAGCCTGATTGAGTGTCTCAAGCAGAGCCAACCAAGTCTAAACACACTTCTAAAAATGGGATAGAGGAGAAGGCAAGATCAGGTGCTCGCTCCAGATTCCTGCTTTTACATACTTATGAGAAGAGGCTTAATTAAATAAAACCTGGTATTTAATTAATCCTTAATATGTTTGCTTCTTGGGGCATGTTTGCTCTAATGGCACAGCACCAGTTTTCAGTGCAGGCTTAATTGATTGCAGAACTCACAGCGAAGAACTTCAAAGGCTGACGAAGACGCTCCCCAGACAGGCACAGTTTGGAAACCGTCAGGGTGAGATTCCACCAGTCCTTGTGAATGTGTTAATTACCTGATATTAATTAGCAATCTGATCACCAGAGACCAGGTCCTCGGTGTGCAAACATGCTCTGCGTGCATCGAGAGGAGGGAGAGGCAAACCCCACATTGCTCAGATGGAGGAGAGTAAGCGATCCTATAAGTGAATGCCATTAGTTTTTAATTTTGGATGCTTCCTCCCAAAAGCTGCAGGGGAGCAGCAGCCCCGGAGCAGCATTCCAGGCTGTAGGGGCAGGAACAAAAGGGGACGAGGCTCAGAGCTGCTTTTGGAGCTGCTGCCTGGGTCAGCCCTGGGGTAGAGAGGTTTATTTGAGCCTTTATTTGTTGAGCAAAAGGCACCGAGATACTCGCCTTTATCACTTTGATGAGCAGTGTGCTGTTGTTGGCTGCTGTACAGCAGCTCGGGCTGAGCTCTGAGTCACTCTCCTTCCTGGGAAAACAAAGGCCAACTCCCAGGAACTCTGCTTCCCGTCCTTCCAGCACAGACCCCATTCTGTGTGCAGACAGCAGGCTGGGATGGAGCTGCTCAGCCTCCCAGGCCCTGCAGTGCTGAAGGCTTGTACCAATGCAAAATCTGCACCAGCTGTGCTATGGCTCTGATGCAATAAAACCTCAGTGATGGGGTGACCTCCAACAACTCTTTCTGACTAGAAGAGCATTATGCACACAAATTAAATGCTTGATTATCCTTGTTTTTCTGTCAAGGATTTCTGGCTGTGGCTGCCTACAACTGCAGGATCAGGCAGGCCTGGCAGCCCAAATTCTGCTTTCCTGAGGAAGCATTTGGGGTGTTGAGGGTGGTGACAGCAGGGGCCTATAGGGCTGCACTCTGAAGTGCTGTAGGCATCCTGTAGTGCTTGTTCCCAGACCCAGCAGAAGTGTTTTCAATGCCTGCAGAATGGAAGGGTAACTGGGGCAGGGAGGGATGGTGCCCTTGCTCCTTGCAGCCGCATCATGGGACTGGCGAGGACCTGCAGCATGTGGAGGTGACAGGAGCAAGCTGCTGTCATGCAGTGTCACTTCGATTTACTGCTGTTTCATGACCCCTGCATGCAGGACGCAGTGGTCTGGCACTCACTGCACACGATATGTGCAGTTAACTCATTTCTCCACTGCAGGGCTCTGACAGACTGCGTGAGAGGATGCAGAGTGCTAGAGCAGCCCTGCTGCTGCATGTCATGCTCTCTGCCATTCGCTGTTCCATGCAGCTTTTCATACCCTGGGAGGTAACTGTGCTGTAGAGAGGAGCAGCAGAGGTATTGCCCACCTGGGAATGAGCCGAGCTGCTGTGAGCCAGCAAATCTGCCTGGCAGAGCCTTCTGTTAGTGCTATGGCAGAGAGTGTTAGTGTTACAGAGATGACAGCTTCTCCAGGCCTGTCATTTCTCCCAAGTATGTGCACTCCTTCACTGTACACTGCTCGCTTATCATTGCACTGACAGTACAGGCAAAAACATAAACCAAAGGTCCAAAGCTCAAACATCTGCAAGCATTGGGTCCGGCAGTGTCTGCTATCGCCATCCACACCACAGTGTGGAATTACAGCTCTAATTTATGTACATGGGGTGACAGAGCAGGGCCCTGCATTTAACTCTGCCCCTAGATTGCGGTTAACTCCGAATACTGCTGATAAACGCATAGAGAGAAGAGCTGGGAGAGGCTGGAGGCGGGGAGGGAGCATCAGCTCATAGAATGGCTTAGGTTGGAGGCAACCTTAAAGATCAGCTAGTTGCAAAGCAGTGCTGGGGAACACAGCTTTTACCAGCAGCCCTGCGGGTCTTGTGGGCTCTTCTCCATACCAGACCCACACTGCTCCCATAGGGCTGTCCCCAGGCTGTGTGAGGGTTGGACACGGCCCCACCAGGGGCTGCTGGGGAGCGCTGTGTGCTCCCACTGCAGCTCTGCATCCCGCAGGTGCAGCCCGGCCTGCTGGGACACGAAGCACAGGGAGTGCTGTGGCTGCTTTGTAGTTCAGCTCCCGGCTCCATGGGCGCGCTGAGGTTCCTCCTCATGGTGGGAAAGGAGGCAGCAGCTCCATGGGAAGGTGTCTGCTCCCCTTGAAGTCGCCCATTTCTATGCAGCCCCAGGGCCTGGTGTGGCCGGCTCGTCTCCAGCAGTGCTGTGGCGTGTGGGTGCTTGCAGAGGGCGATGCCGGCTCCTCAATAACCCATAGGGCTATCTCAGTGTTTCACATTGCTTTCTGAAGCCCCCTGTGCTGGAGCAGAGGTTCCTAAAGGAACCCACTTTGAAAGGGTGAGGAGCAGAACCCCCTCTGTGAGCACTGCCGTGGGGAAGGGATGGGGTGCGGAGCTCTGCATTCACGCAGCTCCTGCAGGGCTGGAGCTTTGGCTGCTGGGCCTTGCCTGGCCCATCCCTGCTCAGCACAGCCACGGCCGCTGAGGTGGCCCAAGGAAATCGCTGCCCTCGGACAGCACGGGAGGGGTCGTGGAGGGATAAAGCAGTCTCGGTGCAGCTTTGCAGTCGTGCGTCCCACGGAGCTGCAGCTCCTGGCACCAGGGAAAGCAGCACGGCTATGGGGGCACATCGGCATCAACGGCTCTGCAGGAGAAAACACTTCAACGGAGGAGAACTGCGCCTCGGTGTGAGGGCAAACGCTGCTTAGTGTGAGGGACACAGCTCGTCCTCAGGCTGGGGGCAAATAAGGAGACCCACCCCCAGGCTGAGCGCTGGGCCGCGCTGCACTCGGGGCGCGGCCGGGACTCGAACCCACAGCCGGCGCCGCGCCCGGACCACCGGGTGCAGGTGGAATGGGGGCGGGGCGTCCCGCGAGCAATCGCCCAATGAGGAGGGAGAAGCGAAGCCCCGCCCACCCCGGCGGCTCCGCGCGGTCGCCGTAGCAACAGCGGCGCTTCCCGCGGGGCCGGGCCGGGCTGCGCGCGCCGGTGCTGGCGCCGGGCGGGGGGACGGGACGGGACGGGACGGGACGGGACGGGGCGCCGCAGCACCGGGACGCGACGGGGCCAGACGGGCGCAGCCCTCCCCCGCCTCCCGCCCCGCCCCGCGCGGCACTCCCGCCGCTCCGAGCAGCCCCCTCGGGCCGAGCGGCGCGGGGGGCGGCCCCGCTCCGCCCCCGTCCCCGCCCCCGGCTGGGTGGGGGTGTCCGGCCGTGCCCGGGTATCCGTCGGGCAGGCCGTGCGTGGGCCGAGCCTCGTTCAGACTTGGTTGGCAACTTTCCCGGGGCGGCCGGAGCCGGGTGAGTGCGGGCCGGGGGTCACGGGGGGCGGCGGGGGGCGGCTCGGGGCTGAGCTCTGCCCGCGGGGTCGCACGGCGCAGTGCTGCTTTATCCCATTATATGGCAAATGGTGGGCGATTCTCCTGGCGGGCGGAAGAGGTAAAGTGTGTTTCCAGGGTAACCGCGGGGTTGTTCGGCTCTTTGGCCTTAGGGAGTGCCGGCGGTGTTTCCACGTCGTTGGAAGGCATTGCGGCTCTCGGTTGTAGCAGCGGCACGAAAATCTTGTTATGGTTTGGTGACATTGTAGGGCGTGGTAGGGAAACGGGCAGCGTGCGGCGGCAACGCTGATGAAGTTGGCAGGCAGCTTCAGCCGGGGATCGTCCAAAAAAGCTTTCAAGAATGTATAAACTTTTTTCCTCGCCATCTTTTGTAGGGTTTTCCTCACTGCGTCTGGTGGTTTTTCGTGTAAAAACAGCCAAGAAGATGCATTAGCAAGTAGATCTACTGAGCCTTTCTGCTTCAGAGCCATTAAGGAGGCCAGCAGCTGCTTAAATTGATGCAGCCCACCGTTCACTGTGACGGGTGCGTGCTTTGTTGGGGATTCACCTGTAAGCCTCAGTATTTTCCCTTTCACACCGTTTTCCACGCTGGTTCCTGGTGTGAGGTTGGAATTCCTGTGCGGCCAAAGCACTCCGTTGGTTCCTGCCTGGTATCAGCGTGCTGGGGGAGCTTTGAGGGCTGATAGTTAAGCACTCGGTTCCCTTTGTCTGTTGCTGCATTGCAAGCTGTGGGCAGCAACAATGTTCCTTTTGCTTTCTTCTTTTCCACGCCACGTGCAGCGCTGGGTCCCTGGACGTGAACCCGCTGTGTCTGCAGGCTGCCAGCAGCACGGAGCACGGCGTTCTGAGCAGTCCCAAAGGGGTGCAGCAGCTGTGAGTCGGTCCTGGGTGCAGGGATGTTGGCACGCACACAGTTGTGCCAGGCTCTGCTCGGTCCTTGCTTGTGTCCCTGGCTCTCTTTGCAGCCGACCTTGGCACCTCCCTTCCTTTTCACACGGGCTTGGTGACTGCAGAGTAAAAAATGAGCTTTCTCCGTGGTGAGAATGCATTGCTGTGCGCTGCCTCGTCCTCTCCTCGGGATCTGTCTGTGCTGGAGCTGTGCTCACAGAGCTCTCTCTCCTGGCAGCTTTTCCCACTGCCATCAGAATGAAACTGGTGCAGGTCTGTGTTGTTTCCCTGATGCCCATGAGTTGCTCTGGAGCAGTAAGGGAGCGTCCCATCCGTGCTCTGAAGCTGGTAGCTGTATTACTTGCTGGCCTGCGGACGTTTCCTTTGGCAGTGGCTTTGTCACGCTGCCTGGTTTTATAAAGCCCTGCCTAGCAGAAGGGGTGCGTGTGCACATGAATGACTAAACGCAGGATTTAAGTGTTTGACTTCCATTCAGTGCTGCTGTCCTTTCCGTATTTCCAAGCTATTGCTTTCTATAGGTTGTTTTCCTGCTGGAGAATGTGGATAACACTGGTTGGAAGTCTCTTTCACTTTTGTAGCTTGGTGCACTTCCAAGATGCTGCTGCTAGGGAGATACTCAGAGTCTTCCCACAGTATTTCTTAACACAGGTGCTGTGTTCTGAGGCTCTTTGATTCCTAGCAGCAAGCAGCTTTTGGGAGGAAAGCTCTGTGTCTATTCAGTGCTTGGAGGGGACGTTCCCGGAGCAGCTCACCTTGTGTGCTGTGGGCTGTTTGCAAAAGCTGGGCTGCAGTGAGCTGCTCTGTGCTGCAAGCCCGGGCATGAGGCTTGCATCGATGCTGTGAGCACAGCCCGTATCACTTCTCCACTTGATGCACGAGGGCTGACGAGAACCTGGGGGGTGTTGCAATCTTTTAGGTGTGTTTCTCGTTTTGTTTTGTTTTGTTTTTACATCGGAATCATCCAAAGGCATCCTATAGGAAAAGCTTGCTTTTGCATCAGGCGTCTCTTGAAGAAGTGAGGGCTCCCTATGCTGGAGGAGCACATGGGACAGCCCAGGCGTTCCCGCAGGAGCAAACTTCAGCCTTTGGAACGCGCTCTGGTTTAATGGCTCTGACAGCATCGCTGGGAGCAGCCCTTGCTGAACCCTGGGTGCACCTGTGCCCTGTGCAGCGCCGTGCGTGGGCTTGCCATGCTTCCTGCTGCTCTGCTCGGGGCTGAGGGATGCTGTAAATAGCAGCTGAATTTCCTTTTTGTGTTCTTCATCCCTGTGCTAGGAGTGCACGCGCTGGCGTCTGGGGGAAATCTGGGCTCCTGAAAGCCAATTACAGAGCTGCTCATTAGAACCTCTTATCAGCATTAACTGCCCCAACTTTCCATTCTGAGCTAGCATAAAGCTGTGGCGTGCCTGGAAGGAGATAAATGTTGGACTTGCAACAGTGTGAGCACTGAAAGCTTTTTGCTCTTGTAATGATTATGAGTCAGGATGATCGTTAGCTTGCTGCAACAAGTAGAAAAGATAACCAAACCCGCAGCAATTGGATTATCTGCCTGGTTTTCACTGAGAAGGGAAAAAAAAAAAATGACATGGGTGCGCTCCAGAAGTTTCCCTAAGCAGGGAGCATACAGAGCATGCTTTCCTTAAGCAGATCGTGCAGCGGACGGGCAGCTCCAGCTTTGTGCAGCTCCTAATTGTCTGGGTGCAGGGAATTAGTGTAAGGCTCAGCGTGGGGCGGTGGGAGATGAGTGTGTTCCCAGGCAGAGCAGCCCTGGGCTCGGGGCAGCGCCGCAGCTCTGACCCACTTAGCAGCGCTCCTAAAAGCGGCCATGCGCTGCTGCGGGCAGCTCGGGTGCAGCAAAAGGGGAGGAAAAGAAAGCAGCTCTGTTGGGTTGAGTCTCAAATGCTTTGGTTTGGTGTGTTGCTGAGTTGCGTGGAAGCATAGGAGTGTGCGCGTGTGCTTTGCTGATGCAAACCAAGATGCTGCTGTACACATCAGCCCCGTGTTTATGTTTTCGTAGTGGCTGTTTTCTGCTCTCGGTACGAAGCGCACGCTTTGCTTTTCCTCCTGCTGTAGGAATAGGGAGGTCTTCTTTCTGTGATGCTGGTTAGAATATGGAAGAGGCACATAGGGATTGAAGTCTGTTCTCCTCTCTTCCAGCGAGCTCAGGCTGCAGCTTGGATTCACGCCTGGCTGCCATGCAGGATCAGTCCCTCTTGGTAGGAGCGAGCTGTGCCAGCACCCGAGAGGGTGTTTGTGTGCTGCTCAGCCATACAAGGCTTTCGTTGGACAAAGCTGCATCATCTGGAACGAAAGCATTTCAGCCCAGTAAAGCCACGATACGTTTTAAACAGAGTTGGAATTCTTGGCCGCAGTAATCGCGTTTGATTTTTCGGGAGAACACTCGGAGTTCTTCGCTGAGCAGAACGAGCACAGATGCCTTTCTGAGACGGGCATTCCTCTGAAGTTGTGCAGTTCAGCTGGTTTCTTCCTTTATTTGGCGGCCTGGCAAGAAGTGTTGTTTTTGTTGTTTGTTGTCAGACAGCGCTCTGACTGTAAGAGCGCTTGTAAACGTGGGCTATTAGTGTGATTTGCATTCGGAATATTTAAAGCAGCCTAATGGTAACCTATGTATCATCCTGTTCTCGCAGTACACATACACAAATCACAGAATCATGAAGGCTGAAAAAGACCTCTAAGATCACCCAGTCTGACCGTCCAGCTGCCATCAGTGTTGCCTGCTAGTCACGTCTCAAAGGACTACAGCCACCCTTCCCTTGAACACCCCCAGGGACGGTGACCCCACCACCCCATGGGCACAGAGATTTCCTTTTCCATGTCATATTCCGTCCTGCAATCACAGCAGCATTTAAGAAAATAGATGCCTTGGCTTAAGCAATGAATCTGAAGCATTTCTAAAACATGTTTGAGCGGATCTATCCTGTAATTCCTACTGGGCAACTTGCAGTTTACATTCCTCACAAAAGGCAGGTTTTTTGTTGTAAGAGATGACTTCTCATTCAACTGGATGGGGTGATGGATGTTTTCTTGTCTTTTCCCGTAGCTGTGCTTGACTCACCCATTGGAAAGACTCGTCCATAGCTACAGGTCAGCATTTAGCGAAGGTCAGGGAGGCCAGTTTCTGCATGGTGAGCATTATGCTAATTCGGCTGTTAAACATATTGGAATTGTGCTTCCTTTTGCTTCTGCAGTGCTTGCAGATTCCATCGGAGCCTCTGCTCGGCGCTTGGAGTGCTGAGGGTTGGTCTGGGCTGGGAGAAGCGTCCTTGTAACCACGCAGCTGCCAGTCCTGGTTCATCCCCATCTAGTCTGGTGTTGGTGTCGTGCTCGTGTGTGAAGAGGGAGGCTGAAGCCCAGCATGAAATGGAACATGCATTTTTTCGTCCTGGAAGATGCTTTTAATTGAGGTAAAAGGCTAAGATAGCTGTGATGATTTGATTCACTGAGTGCAGACATCCGGACGTGTGGATGGAAGCAGATGTGTAACTCAGGTCCAGCTGCGACCATCTCTCACAAATGGCATAGAGCTTCTTTTATTTAGTCTTCAACCGTAGGAATGGGAATGGATGTTGTTTCCTAACCAACGTGTTTAGTGCCTTTAGAGATTATTTGTGGTGTGTTAAAACATACGCAACACGTCTCTGATGTGGTGAGTGTAGGTAATGTTGAGTTTGTTGGTACTGGACTGCTGTGCATGAGGTGAAACACAGTTGATTTTGAATCCTTTTTTTTGTATGGTAGATGCGTGGTTGATGGGGATGATTTGTGCACAAGCCTGGCTCTGTAAGGAGCAAGTTGCTGTGTTTTCAACTTTTCTCCAGAGTTTTCTGCTCAGCTCCACTCTTCGTGTTGGAGATGTAACAGCTTTAATTCCAGGCTGATGGACATTCAGAATGCTGCCTTTATTGATGCTGAAAATGGTTACTCTCAGGTTTAAAAAAAAAAAAAAAAAAAAGCCATTTCTTCTGTTCATCTTGGCTCTTGAAATGGTTGCACTCTTATCTCTGCTACGTCTCTCCTAATAACAAATTGCTCCTGCTTACAGTCCCTTCATTCTGGATTTTGCTTGCTGCTGTAAAACCTTTATAAAGCTTGACCATCATCTGTTGCTGGCGTTGGCTCCTTGAAGTGCTGAGATAACTCTCACGTGGAATCTCA
Organism: Phasianus colchicus; assembly: GCF_987193195.1. NCBI lineage: Eukaryota > Metazoa > Chordata > Aves > Galliformes > Phasianidae > Phasianus > Phasianus colchicus. Next base: position 6,480,587 of record NC_143453.1, on the reverse strand, counting down.
CATCTCAGCATCCTGGTAATTACACTGGTTCTGCCAGGTCTCGGTGCTGATAGGAGCATGGAAAAGTCTGTGAGTGTGGGAGGGACACCTACAGTCAGTGTTTGGAGAACATCTTCACCACTGCAGAGTAAGCTGGACACTGGGCAGTTTTGGACAGGTAGACCAGTCCTCCCATCCTGTCTAACTGCTTTCTGTTGGCTCTGGTTGTCTGTCGGTTTGGCTGGGAAGTCCCTGGCATTTTCTCCCTCTCCATCACCTCCATGTTCTCAGTGCTGCCACGTCAGCGTGGTGTTGTTGGCTCTGCTGCTCTTTTTTCCCCCTCTCCACTCCAAATTGTTAAGAGTTTATGTGTCTGAGCTGTTGACTTTCGGTTCGTGGGTTATTTTTCTCTCTGTGCTTTCTTGAGCATATAAGGAGATGGAGGGGATTGCTGTAGTCATAAAGCTTCTAGATAGCATGTTGGCTGGTAATTCATTGCAGGCCTCAATTTTCCATGCAATGTCATGTTTCTGAGGAACAATGCTCTCTAATGATGAGGTATTGTTATTGCTCACTTAGAATGGGTACAGCTGCGTTGCAGTTTTGTTATCTTTAAGACAGGAATTCCTACTATGGTCAGAAAGAAAGCTGGAAGCCATTCCTTAGTTATGGGTGCTCCATCCCTGGAGGTGCCCAAGGCCATGGCTGGACCCGGGGCAGCTGGAGCTGGGGGACAGCCAGCCCACAGCAGGGATTGGAACTGGGGGATCTTCACGGACCCCTCAACCAAAGCTGTGGCAGAGGAGGACAGCCCAATGGTGAGGCCCGTGCTGGGTGCTGGTGTAGTGCAGCTCCTCCTGCAGTGATGCTTGGGATGAGTATTTGGGGTTGAATACAGAGCCCTGTTGACCAGGCTAGGTGACGTGCTCGTGTCATGAGTAACACAAATATCCAAAGGGTGAAATGGTGGAGTGAATGGAGAAATTGCTACTGGGCAACTGGAGGAGGATGCATCGTTAGAAGCGAAACATGGAGCTGCTGAGCACAGCGTGTGATTGGAGGAAAACAAATGGGGAATCAGCGAGTGAAGGCGTGGGGTGGTTGAGCTGTAAGAGCTGAAGCAGGCCATAATGTTCCAAAGAAAAACATGCATTGACAAACTGCTCTGGTTAGATGCAAGCTGGGAAGCAGCACGACACCTTGGTGTGTTCCATGCAGGAGCCTTTCTGCTGGTGGTGGCTCAGCTTCAGAGCTCATCCTTCCAGGCAGGGGCAGCTGTAAAACTGTCTGTAGGTCTTTTGACAGAAGCAATCTCGCAGCTCAGCCCTCAAATGCAGATGTCAGTCGCCCGCTTTTTTCCTTTGTCCTCCGTTTTTATGGCTTAGGTTTTCTTCAGATGGTTAAATGTCAGAGACCTCTGAGGTGGCACAAGACCATTAGCTTTGGGTTTTCTTAACGTTAAACACTGGATGAAAAGACTCTGTGCTTTCTCCTTATGTTAATACCTTAATCTCTTTTTCAGCCATCAGATGAATGTACAAAAATGGGCAGCGTTTATAAATGAGCGCCGGGAGCTCCGAGTTGGTCGTCCTTTCTGAAGGTGGTTTCCTGGGCAGGGTTCACAAATGCATTTTCCAGCGCTGGCAATCCTGTTAGAATTTGAAGAGGAAGATCAGAGGATTATGGGCTTTGTCCTCCCGTACGGTGTCTCTGACACAAAAGCACCTGCCCTGCGGAGGCCAGCAGGAAATGGCTCTTTGCACCAGGCTATTTCTGTGAGATGGTGACCTTTGGAGGCTCTGCCTATAAAACGATCCCTTCCTTCTGCTTCCTCCCCGGGCACAGTGTGGTTCTTCCCAGTGGGGGTGGTCTGCAAGCTCCTGTTACTGTCAGAACTCAGCCTTGAGGGTGGCATCCTGTGCTGGGGCAGGATGAGAACCGGCCCTCATTCAGTCCAGGGGATGTACATCAATTAGCCTGGGGTTAATTTCATTGCGATTCAGAGCGTGGTACGAGAACAAAAGAGAGAAATATCCGGGGGATTAACCCTCTTCCATTCGAGTCTGCGCAACGTTTATTTTAAACGTGACAAAGTGTGAAGTTAAGTTCCACGCACAAAGAGATTGTTGTTCCTGCAAATTAATATATAACTTCCTCCTGAATAATAATGATTCCAAACAGGTTGGAGGAGAAGCACCAGCTCACCGAGTTAACTCTTCATGCTCTGTGTGCCAGGGGTGTAACCCCTCCTGCATTTGGGAGCTGTGGGTAGAATGGTGCTTGACCCGAACCAACCGACTGTGCTCCTGTAAGTGCTTTGCTTTGTCTTTTCTTTTTCCTTGAGTTCCACGGTCAAGTTTTCTTGCTCATTAGTATTTCATCTGGTGTGCAGCACAAGTGCTTCTGGAACGTCTGGACTGCACGTTGTGCTGGGGGAGTCATTTGCAGGCGTTGGTTGTGGGCAAAATGCATTTCCGAGGATGAAGCCTACAGGAACATTAGCAGGAGTTGAAGCTGACCACAAAAACAAATGTTTGGGGACACAAGCAAACAGAGCAGAGCTTTCTGAGACCCGCTGGGAACGCCGACCTTCTGCATGAGCACGTTTCTAGCCTGACTTCAGCCATACTAGTAATTCACGTTGTTCTGCTGGATGTCATCCAGCGTTGGCAGAAATTGAGGTTCTGTTTTTGTTCTCTATTTCAACTGCTGAAAGAATTGAGGTTTCTGAAAATACCCACCCACTAACAAGGCAGGTGGAGTCTCTCCCGCAGAGCATTTGCTGGGAATGGGGGATGACTCACTCGGAAGGGTATCAAAAACTCCTGATTCACTGCAATTTCAGAGCGTTTTTCCTTTGGGTAAGGTTCGTTCTGGCTGGCTCTGGTGAGACTCATCACAAGTGAAGACCTCTGTGAAACTCAGAAGCGAAGAGTTTGCGATGAGATGGGTGAGGAGGATGAAATGAGGGAAGAATGGGGTGTAGTGAGGTGGTGGTGCGGGTCAGAGGAAATGCTGAGCGTGCTCCTGGTGGGGCTGCCACAGGGAGAGCCAACTGGCAAGGGTGCAGCGAGTGGGAAGGACCTGGTCAGGACCCTGCTTTGCACAGAGTTCATCTTAACAGTGGAGTTGTTGTTAAACCACACTGCATTGGGGTGCCAGGCACATCACTGCTCGCCGCTGGCGGTGCTGCTTGTTGTGGACAGATCCTGTCTGGTCACTTTTTAGATGTGACCCAGACAATCTTACAGGAAATCACGTAGGACTGATAGCTGTGGAAGAATTTGAATTAATTTGAATTAATTTTTTTTTTATTCAGGTCATCCCCTCATTACGTACAGGAGCATTTTCCTATTGAATCCTACTGTAAAGTTGTGTTTTCGTGATTGTCCCACCGACTGATTGTCCTGCTGCGTCAAGGAAGTTCTCTCAGATTTATATTGCTCATTACACAGACATGCCATTGTATTTAGCAGCAAATTTACGATTTGATTAGACGTGTAATTACAGAAGTTATGAGCTTGTAGCACTGGGTGACTCGTACCTGTTTAACTACCTCGCCTAACACGGGTGAGGGCATTGAAATTATTGGCATGACGTATATTAAAATACCAGGTGTTGGGCTGCCCCTCCAGCACCGAGGTGCCAGCACATAATCAAAAAGATGGAAAATATTTCTGTTCTTTAGTGCATGTCTGGATCTCAGCGAAGCTTTAACTGATGATAGTTATGCAATCGCGCCGGCAATAGCAATTAGAGATTTACAAGTGCTTGTAAATGCTGCTATTTATAGGCTGACTCTTTGTTTAACAAAACACTAACCTTTCTCTGCAACGGGAGAAAATGTCAGGGCGGAGCAGTTCACCCTTGGGATAGGAATGGACTTCGATTTCCCAAAGAACAGTACTTTGACCTCTGATGAACTAAAAGCTTTAATCACATTTGCGCACAGGGAACAGGGATCTTGCAGTCCTTGGAAGTGTTTGCATTAAAGATGTATGGGACTTTGCAGGCCGTATCTGTCTGGTGAGATGTGGAGCACTTATTTTTAGATTTCTACCAGTAAACTTTCATTGCTGGCAGCAGAACGAGCTCCGTGTTCTCTTCAAGCTCTTGCCATGCCTTGTATTTCCTGACTGTGCTGCAGAAAGCCTTGTGCTCTTGGTGGGGCACACACACACGGTTAAGCCAATCTTTTTTCATACGTGCATGATAAGTGATGGGATTAAATAATTAGCAGGGCAGATCCTATCAGCGGCTCCGAGCATTGCAGGAGGCAGCAGGAGGATGGCTGCTTAAGAAGGGTTGCTGTAGGCTTTGATTCCAATGCATAGCCGGTGGGTGGGGGGAAGAAAAAGTAACTTTTCTAAGACCGAGGCACTTGGTTAATGGGAAAACTTGTCATTGAAGCAATGAAATAAATCCAGCACTGCTCTGTGTCTCTGCACTGCATGGAAATGGTTGTTGGTAGCTGCTGTGCTTTGCTGTACCAACGAAGAGCTGCCCAATGATGAACGCACCGATGGCATTGCAGGCTGCTCAGGAGCTGCTGCCTCTCCGCTATACAAATCTCTGTACCATTTAAAGCACGCTTGTCTGCGAGCAAGGAAGTTGGCTGTAATCACGTGATTCGTGGTGGAAAAATTATCTGCAGGCTGCTGCTCCTGTTGTCCTAATAGGCTTATGGGACTTAGCGCTGATGTAAGTAACAGCGGTGCGCGGTGGGCACGGCGGGGCAGGCAGCTGCGTGGAGCCCTTCCCTCCCCAACATGGCCAAAACGACGCCCTGCAGTGAGTAATCCGCTTTGGTTTCTGCTATGCAACATCAACGTGCTTTGTGAGGATAGATGGCTTAATTAAAACAAAATGAAATGAAGGCAGCGCCTCGGGATGGGGAGGGTTGAAGGCGGTTCGAGCGCAGATAGGGTTTGTATGTTGGCAGCATCCCATAGCGGGTCGGCAGGGCAGGAGGTCCTGTGCACCCACAGGTGGGCTGAGGCTGAGGAAGCGAGGGAAGAGGCTGCTGCTGGGTGCTGAAGGCAGGAGGAGCATTACAGGACACCATCGGTGCGTGTGGGCACACGGCGGCACTGGGACGCAGGTTGTGCAGGATGCGGTGCCAGTGGGGCGAGGTGCTTCTTTCCCCCACGTATCCACGCACTGGGTGAGCTTTAAGAGTCCCTTCTGACTCGATTCTGTGATTCTAAGATTTTGTTCTTCTTTTCAGTTTGGGGTCACGTTTGTCTTGTAGGATAGCTGAGTTATCCGAATTTAAAACCTGGAAATGGACTTCATGAGGTCATGTAGAAAAATGAGTTTTCAGCTCAGAAGCTGAGCGCAGCGCAGTGAAACGAAGCAGTGAGCGTAAGGAGAATGGGTAAATGGTGCTTTAGGAATGTTGGCTGGGGAAAATGAGCTGAGTGCTGTGAGCAAGGATTATGTCCTGCGTTATATAGCCACCTCCTTGCGTTCCACTGCGGATCAACTGTGATTCTGTTTAAGAAGCTCTGTGTTCTTTTCTTCTTTTCCGGAGAGAAAGAACTCTGATACTTGAGTACTGGAAGGCATCAGTGAATGCCCCATCCCTGCAGACACCCACGGTCAGGGACAGGGCTGTGAGCACTGCTGGAGCTGTGGGTGTCCCTGTGCACTGCAGGCAGTGGGAACAGACGGCCTCTGGAGGTCCCTTCTGACTCCCAGGGTTCTATGAAATCAGCATCTTGATTTCTTGCTACTGCTAGCATTGCCCTTGCTTCAGCAGTGTTCCTCTTTTGCTTTTAGGGCATAGCTGCTCTTCACAAAGCCTTTCATCCTTGGAATGTGAGAGCATTTTAATCGGATTTTGATGGTATTTCTTAGAATAAGGAGAGAGAGAGGAAGGAAGATTTCATGAGGATCTGTGAGATCGTGGAAGGAACAGATTGATGCTGATAAGCTGATTGGGTCCGGGACTATTTTGGAAAGAAGAGGCCACAGACTGGAGGGGTTTGGGGTGAGCAGTTGGGGCAGAAGTTTGAGTGCATTGGCAGGTGAAGGGGCCTGGCAAGGTGAGCCCGAGGGGAGGCAGCTGCTGCTGGTTTTCTCTCATCTCTGCAGTAAGAATGTGATTAAAGGCAGAGCTAATCTCCTGCCTTTATCGGGGAGATGTTGGAAAAAGTGCTTTGTCACGGTAGAATCTGTGTTTAGGTTGAAAATGGGCTGTTTGAAGGTCAGCCTGCAGGTAGGCCTTCCCACAAGGTTGTCGCAGAAAGGAGATTTACAATAGAAAGTAAATTACAGTAATTGAGATTACAGTAACACAGAGCTCAGTGTTTAACCAGTGATTGACAACACTTGAATTTGCAGACGGTACTCATTGAAATGTGGATTTAACTGTGTTTGCATTTAATAGCTATTGTGCGGACCAAATTATTTACCCTTCACGGTTGCAGGTGGTAGATTTTTGTTGATTCTTCAGTAACTGATAACTACACATTCTCTTATTCCATACAGTTAAATCCGGTGCCTTTGTTTCAGAGCAGGTGCCAGCATTTTGCCTTGAAATACTCAGTGGAATTACCCATGTAGATCTGATTGCGTGCCGTGCCAGACTCTGAATGTTCTCTGATTTGCAGGAGAGGTCCGGTCGGTGCTGCTGAAGTGATCCCTTCCTCTGGTTCTTAGTGTGATCTTGGCAAACTCCACTCTTCACTATGAGAAGTGAGTGGGCTCGGATCCATCAGCTGCAGCAGAACATGCACATCACGGTGAGTAGCAGCAAAGCTGTTGGGAATGCATGCGACGTGTGTTTGTTTCTGTTTAGCTGCAGGTTGTAACTGGTAAATAACAGCTTCAGTCACGCTGACCTCCATATTTTTGGTAGTGTGGAAGAATATACTTGCCAGCTATGTGTATTGTGAAAAGGAGTGGTTTGTACATCAACGTGGGGAAGCCTGCTTTAGAAAGAAATTATTTTTTAAAGCAATGTAACCAATGAAATTTGCTTGAGTACTGATAACTCAGTGCTGTACAGATGCTTTTGTAGGTTTTGCCATGTTTTTTTGTTTGTTGGGCCTAACTGATGAATAATGGTGTGTTTTGCTGTTGTTTTTTTTTTTAAGAGAAATAAGCTTTTTGTTCTGTGATGCACATGCATATCTAAAACACACCTTAATCTAAGCTTAACTACCTCCTGAATTGAAGTTAGAATGAATTTGTTGGATGTTTGTGCTGACTCTACAGCAATGCTTGTGTTTTCTTTCCTTGTAGATTCTCCTTCTTTGTTGGATTTTTTCAGTTCTGTTGAATGTGTAATTACAACTATGGCAACAAGAGTTGAAATAAATTCTACTTTGGCGTCTTTGACGACAGTACCTGACTTAAATGAGATCAGAACTGAAGATAAATCACAGCGAGTGTATGTAAGCGTGCTCTCAGATGTAAGCAGCAAAACAAAGGAGCCTTCAGCATCACTAACGCTTGAAGAGAAGAACAAATTTGGGAGCACTCTGAGATCTGCAACAATGCCATCGCTGGGATCAAGGCCAAGACTCTTCCCCAAACCTTTTTCTAAAGATACGCCTTCAGATACTTTTGCAAATGTAAAACCACCTCTTACAGCTTTTAGATCAAGCAGTCTTATTAGAAAGCCTTCTGAAGAAACAACATCTGCCAAGGTATCGGCTGGAAATGTTCCTCTGTTAGTAGATCAGAAAGCCATTGGAAATGAAAGCAAGGCTGGCAGCGAAATGGTCACAAACATGACCTTCTATAGTGGTCACAATACGAATACTGTCATTCTTTTTGAGACGGCGGGCACAGAGCAGTCAAAGGTAAGCCTGGCCCAAGGAAAAAGGGCTGCTGACGACCGCAGAGTGTTGAGTACTATGCAGACAAAAGAGCCTCAGTGCAGCGTGAAGCAGGAGAAACCATCTCAGCCATCACCTGAGACATCCAGGAATCCTGAAGGGTCCCTTCACAGGCAGATATCGCTTTCCTCCAGTCTTCGACCAGTCTCCTGGAACTCCCTCAAAACTGGAGAAAAGAGAGATGCTACTGAAGATCATCCAGCGGAGAAAAACAACACTGATGCAAATAACGTGAACAGTAGAGTTGATTTCTCTCTTGATGTGCAGCAAAGGCCGAAACCTAGACCAGTATCTGCTGTTTTTCTGGAATCTTTGAGAGATCAAAAGCATCGTACTGTGGAAGCTTCTGAGGAAAAGTCTCCTACAGAGAAATCGTGGGTTAGGAAACCAAGGCCTTTGTCCATGGACCTGACAGCTAAATTTGAACTTAAAGACCTTTCTACGAGCAAGAAGACTTGCTCATCCCATGAGAGCAAGGAGAGCATATCAGTAACTTCTCTTACTGACGTGGGCAGCCATGGTCAGTCTGAAACGGGGCCAAAAACTGAAGAAATGGAATTCGATAAAGGCAGCTCTTCAAAAACAACTTTGAAATGCAGTAGTCAGGAGATTGGCATCCTAAATAAAGGAAAACACACGTGGGAAGCAAAGCAGAAATCTGAAAGTGACCAAACTGAGACGAAACCAAGCGTAGTGACTAATTTGCATAGTTCCGAGAGAGCCTTTGAAAGCACTGGTGAAAGCAGAACAAACAGGGAAGGGAAGAGGTTGGATCAAAAGGAAACGTGTGTGTTCCTCAGCGCCGAAAGCCCTGCAGCTTCCTCAGAGAAGGAAAACAGCATCGTAAGAGGAAGTGTTAAAAAACACATCAGTTTGTTCACATCAGAAAATCCCAGTACCTCTGTAGATACAGAGACTCCCCCATCGGCTGCTGAGAGGGAAAACAAGTGCGTGAACATCCAGCAGAGAATCAAAGAACTGACAACAGAAAGCACTGATGCTAAGCCAGGAAATCTTCGCAGACCGCTGCAATCGCGACCGCTTTCTGCAGACCTGACAAAGATGTAGGTTTCAGAAACGTTCTGCTTAATTCTCTTGATTTCATTGAGTTCCATAATTCAAGGTCAGGCTGGACCAGGCTCAGAGCAGCCTGATCTGGATGTCCTCATGCATTGCAGGCAGTGGGACCAGATGGCCTTTGAAGGTCCCTTCCAGCACTGGGATGGAAATATGGAAGATAAATATAACTGAGGCATGAGAATGTTAATATATATATATTTTTTTTACCATTTTGCATTATCATGCATCTTAAAAATCTTATGGTATACAATAAGCTATATTGCTTCCTGAAAAATTGTTAGTCCTTTGGTCTAGATGCAGTAAAACCACTGAATACCATTAGTTGTGACACGAAATAGCAGTGTTTCCTCTCTAAGAAATACTTTCTGGGTGATTTCTTTTTGATGTGAGATGATGAATCATCGGTCTGCTTTGGTAGAAAGTGTAAATGTTAACTAATTGGATCTGAAAGAACTGAATGGAGCCTTTTGTCTTAGGTTTTCGAGTCCAACATCATCAACCAGTGAAGTGAAGCCAGAGAAAGCTGCTGAAGTTAGGAACGGCTCTGGGAGTGAAACGCAAGAACATCAAAAAGTAAGAAGATGGCATCAGACAGCGTAGCCTCCAGTTAGGCTGCCTTTGGAGTGCAGAGAGCCCTGTACTCTGCAGCCCATGCATCTTTCCCAATCAATGACTTTAAAGTGGGCATAAGGAGTATTAAGAATGGCATAATCCTAATAGGTTTACTTGTGTAAGTCTATCTTTAGACACTGGATGGGGACGCGCTGCTGAAGTATGGGAGGATGGTGTTGAGCTTTTACAAAGTTAAATGTGCATGCTGTTAAAGGCATGCAGTGGTATAAAGTGAAACAGACTGTGTGCTACTTTAATGGAACTTTTAGTGTATGTGGACGACAGCTGTTGTGGTTCCATGTAGCAATTAGCCTTCATTTTCTGTAAGGATTGCATTGCATGAATGTACCAAATTTCCACATCTGAGTCACAGTTCCTTATTATATGCTGTGTGTTTATCAGTCTCCTAAATAATGTTTAGTTTAGCAGTTTTGACCACTGAATTCTGTACAGATAGCGCAGTGCTATAAAAGCTGTTTGACTGCCCTTGTTTCTAAGGGACGTTTTGGCATTTCAAAACAACTTCTCTGCTGACACTTCATAGCACTGGAGATCTAATGTTGTCTTGAGGATATTTCTTGTGAGCTCTTATGGCTGTGTGTTTTTCTTCCTGTGTAGGTTTAAGACAGGAGTGTGTGTGATAGAGAAACTCACAGCTTGGTTAAAGCATCTCCATAGATTAATTTCCTTTAAAAGGAGATAAATTCGCTTTAAAAGGAAAATCTTCCATTAATGGAAGCACTGTTTTCAGAATTAGACAATAAAGTAGGATTAAAAACATTCCCTTGATCAGTGGGTTTTGTTTTTTTTTTAAACCCTTAAGTCAATTCCTAATGTTACAATTTTTAACTTGAAAAATGATGAACCCTTGTAGGACGAGGCAGTGAATATTAAGCTGTAATTCAGACTGGTGCCATGCATTGCTGCTTAGATTACTGGTGTCTCAGTGGATTTTTGTGTTTAGAGAAGAGGGATGTGGTTAACTTGCATAGGCTGCGTAGTGAAAGTGAGTAAATGTTTTATTTAAAGGTGTGTAACAGTCATAACTGTTGTGTTTTTTTTGTTCCAGAGCAAGGAGATGACCATGCTTGCTCACAGCGGAGATCCCACCGAGGTGCAAAGTGCTGGGAACCCTTGGAAATCCCGGCAGGTTTTAAAAATAACCAACAGAACAGATCAGACGGAGACAAAGGGAAGCTTCCCTGGAGACAGCCAGCGCTTTTCTCAGCAAAGTGAAAATTCCGTCTCGTTCACAAGCAGCTTTGAAAAAAGATTGAAACCAACCAATGTGACGGAAAAAACCTGCATTAAAACTGTCCGAGCCACCATGTTTGACCATAATGTTCAGAGGCACAATGTTGCTGACGATCTTCCTGGAACTGCTTTGCCCCTGAAAATGAGTGGTGAGCTCGAAGCAAAGCCTGACGTGGTGACTTTGGGTCACACCAGGCGTTCGTGGGTGGGAGAAGCTTTTGCAGGCAAGTCTGCTTCTAGGGATCCTAATGATTTCTTCTCCAGTGAATGCACTTTATCTGAACGAAAAAAAGACTTGGATAAAACTGAAAATGATCCAGTATTAATAGCTGAAAAAATACCTTACTCTACAAACAAAAGTAAATGCTCTGGAATAAATGAGAAAACAAGCAAGCTACTTGCTGAAATGAAAACGGACAGGAGTGAAGACTCTTCCACTGATGAAACAGGAAGGTCTAATCTGGTGAAATGCTCTTCTGAGAAAAGGAGTTTAAGACAAGGAGGAATAGACTATGAATTTGGACCCAGCTTTGGTCACGAAGTTATCTCAACCAGTGTGAAAAAACAGCAGGTCCATTCGTCTTCGGTGCTTCTCAGTGGGCAGTTATGTAAATCTTCCAGTAGCCTCCATCCTGATGTGAAAGAGGAATCTAGAGCTTTTGCTGTGAGGAGGAGTCTAGACTCAAACTGCAAAGACCAAGACTTTGGTTTACGTAGTACGGCTCCTGAAAACAGAGAAAAAATCAGAGCAATAGATCCAGAAGAAAAGGTCAGGAGAACTAAAAGTAGCATCTCTGATTTAAAGACTTCTGAAAGGTGGAGAAGGAAAACCTTGCCTCATGATTCTGTCAAGGCAGAAGAAATCAGCTGGCTCACGCCTGAAAATACAAAAAGGCTGAGCTGGGCAGATTCATTGCAATTGGAAGAAGGTTCGCTTAAAAAGAGAAATATCAAAGAGCGGATGGAGGGAAGTGAGGCGAACCAAACTGCTCCTGGCAGTTCTGATGAGCACTTGAAAAATCAGAGTTCTGCCTTTGAACCAAAGGCAACGTATTTTGCAGTGACTTACCAAATTCCCAGTATCAAAAAAGAGAAAAGCTTTGTTGGTACTTCTAGTACAAGTAGTAAGATTTCTAGCTCAAGTGAGGGAGGAACAATTAATCTGGGTCCTGATTTTTCTGGTAGGTCCAAACAAGATAAAAGCACGATGAGTACGGATTGTAGAGAAGAGTCACGAGAAGTGTACGTTAAAAAGGAGTGGGTAAAAGGGGAGGACAAAGATAATGCTTCTTCCAAAAACACTGCATCTGGTAACTTTCACGTATTTGGGAAAGATAACCAGAAGCATTATGAAAAAGGTCTGGATCAATCTAAAGAGAAAGTTATAGATGTTGATGCTTTTCTGTTAAAACAGGAACGGGAAAATATGGCTCAAAGTGATCTCAAAAGTAGCAGAGGAAAGCTCTCCTCTTACCATGAACCCCGATCCTCCCTGCACTTTGCACAGCTGCACAAAGATGCTGAAGTAGTCACGCAGAAGAGCAGCGAAAGCAGCTATGGTGTATCTGGAAGGAAGAATGAGGATGGTTACAGGCCCCAAGTGCTTGATATTGATGCCCTTATGGCAGAATATAAAGAAGAATCGGTGAAGGGCAGTAGTATCCAAGACAAGGTCTCTGAGGAGCATAGTTTATTTGGTAGGAACAAATCAAAGAGCAAAAGGAATGTGTCAGACAGGGTGACTTCTTCCTATACCTGGAAAGAGTGGAAGGGACCGGATCACCATGCTGTTAGTAACAAACAGGGTGAGCGTGTGGAGGAGTACCACAGGCCAGAGAAATTGGTTCCAACTGAAAAGAGCAGAGAGAAATCGGATTCCCATGGCCCCGAGTCTGATAAACAGAAGTCCAAAGACAGAAAGTTAAGCTCCCCTCCCTGGGAAAATCCCAGCTGCTTGTTTCCAGATAAGTTTGCCAATTCTCCTGTGGAGTTCACTGCGAAGAAAACATTCATCATCGATGATGATCAAGACCTGAATTTAACTTCCAGGAACCAAAGTTCACAAGTTGTGATTGACAGGGTACAGCCTGTACACGCAGTTGGTGTGGACCAAAAATTGGAAGTTAATTTTGCTTCCAGGCTGTCCATAAAGGCCAATGATGGGCTATTACAGAAGAAGGTGGTCACAAAAGAACAGTTCTCAGAGGTGACTCTGGAAGGTGACTGGAGCAAAAACGTAGTGAGGAGCTGTGTAACAAAGGACAGAGATGATGTGAGTAAGGTGACCTGTGCCAACGACTCTTCCAACGTGAAAAGTAAGACAAAAGATTGGAAGGGCTATACATCTGGCTTAGGAAGTGCACCCCCAGATCTGAGGCGCTCCTATTCAGAGAAGAGCCGCCCAGGAAAAGATGGTCTAGCACTCATGCAAGAAGTGAGGGGAAGAAAGGACCTGTACCTCTCCAGGCAGAGCTTCCCACCAGAGGGTGTGGATAATGGATGGAAAACCAAGGTCTCATCTCAGTCGGAACCTTTCTTCCACGAGGATAAGAAGGTATTGCCAAATAGTACTTAATGCTTCCTGTAACTGGAAATGAAAGCCAGGAAAAGATTTTGTTATGTCTCAGTAGGGTTTTGGGTGTTAAGTGTGACACGCACACACGTTTCAATAGATGTCGTTTCCTTTTGGTGTATTTTCTCATGGGATCTGTGTTGTACCAGACTCTGTGTTTCAAGTGCATAAATACTAATTCTCTTTACAGAGAAATCTCTGAAAGGTGTGCATGTGTTGTTAATGCCTTGAACACTAGGGGGTTACATTGCTGACTCGGCTGCTTTGTTTTTATACATATCAGGTTATTGAATTCCCCTCATTTATCCCTGAAACTTCAGTGCTGGCATCGATGTTGGTGAAATGCAGGTGGTTCCCTGATGCAGGTGTCAGGTCAATGCATGAATGCACAGCCAGTTGGGTGTTGATGGGTACAATCTTTTTCCATTTTGTAGTTTCAAAGGGCATTTTGTGTATGCCTATATATGTCTTCTTAGTGATGCCTTTGCCGTTCTTTTAACAGGCTCCTAGGAAAGAGTGGACCAAGCAGAGTTCAGAAAAAACAGATGGAAGAGAATTTTCATTTGTTTCTACACAGAGAAGAAGTCGCAGCTTTTTTTATAAAGACAGAAGGGCGGAGAGCATAACGGTATGTTGTTGTGGAGGAGGTTCTTGGGTTAGGGGGGAGATGAAGGAGATGCAGCCTGGCTTGTTTCATTCAGAGCTGTTTTCCCTGTTTTTTCAAATACTTGTGAAGGAGAGTATGTGGCTTCTTAGCAGGAGGAGCAGATGTTCTTCCTATGGAGTTTAACTAGTAGGGAATGCTTTCACCACACTGGTCTATGCCAGGTCTCCTAGCATAGCACATTAACTGTACAGCTTGTTTATGTTTCTTTCTAAACAAAGAGTTTTCATCCTGAACTCTTAAGGCATGGGACTAGGTCATTATGCTGCTTGTCTTTCTCAGCTTAGCTAATGAAAATTGGTTATTGCGGTCTCTTCTGGAAAGCCGTGTGGACAAATAGAACTGGATCACAGTCTGAAAAATTATGAGTTTAATTTTCTTTCTGTAGGCAATAGGCAGACAACTAATTACATGAATAATCACAGCTTACTTTTCTCAGCAGTCTGATTTTTCTCTTAGTGGTTGGTGGTTGGGTGATGTTCTCCTGGCTTGCAGGAAGACCTCTTATGTCAGCCCATACATAAACTTGATTTTAGGAAACAGTTAACATCCTATCTCCTGAAACGCAGAGCAAAGATCTGAATCTTTCCAAAATTGCAAAATAAATGAAACATCAGTGTGTTCTGTGAAAAACCAAGGATTTAAATAGCGTATCAACAACACAGAGCTCTGATTTTGTGGGAGGTGGTGATGCTCCCAATGAAATCCTTCCTTACTGGATGGACTGGCTCTGATTCATTGCAAGTGCTGTGCTTTTTTTGTTTGTTTGTTTGTTTTTTAACCTTGTGCATAAATCCAGTTTTGGCACAGTAGAACAATCCTGTGGTGACTTCAGAGTGCCCTCTTTTATAATTCTATATGCACGTTTGTATATAGAATATATATATGTGTAAATATATATACATATATATAGAATATTTGTACTTAGAAAATCTGACTGTTCTGCATCTTCTCAAAATCATTCTATTTTTGTAGAGAAGATGACAAGAATGTCACCATTCTTCCTTGTCCCAAGGTCAAGTCTCATCTCTTGGGCTGCTAGCACACTCGTGTGGCGATGGGATGCATTGCTCTCTTCAGAGCCTCTTTTTGTAATTGCTCACAATGCTGTTGTTGCTGCAGCTGAGGAGAGGAAGTGCTGGCAGGCTTATGTTGTGTGCTCCTGAAGAAAAAGAAAACCCAACACAATGACTTTTGACAGTCTGTATTGGCTTTGTAAACAAGTTTCTCAACAAAAGCTTTGGAAACAAACTTATACTGTTATGATTCCAGCCTTAAAACTTCATGGGAGGTACAGAGGGCTGTTATCCCCTTGTCTTTCCCATTCTTGGCATGGGATTCAGATTGACTAACCACGAGTGGGAAGTCTGGATTGCTTATAGACCTGGTGGTTATCATCCAGTCCTTCAGAGTTACTGTATGCAACCTGTTTGTAGTGCAAATATGCAAAGATAGCTGTTGGCAGTGTAGAACGTGTGGGGAAAAAACTACTGTCAGAAGTGGCTTTGGGGTAATAGAACTCGCCGTGCCTCCATGTGGCCCTGAGCCCCATGTGAATGTCACAGGAGGCTGTGGAGCAGAGCTGTTGCTGGCACTGAGGTCAGTAACGCCTTGTGCTCATCTGAAAGAAGATAACTTTTGCTGTTTGTACGTTGTAATGCTTCCCTCTGGTGGAGGAATAGAATCCTGAAGTCACTGTGCAGGAAAATCAAGGTTCAGAATCAAGTGGAAGCATTGAGTTTACTTCCTGAGTGTTGTCACTAGGTCACGTCCTTTAGTGCCACATCCATGCGCCCCTGTGCAAATCTTTTGGCTTTTCCTGTTGCTTGAGGATTAGAACATCATCATTAAGATTGGAAAAGACCTTTAAGATCACCAAGTCCAACTTATGCCCACTCATAGAATCAGAGTCATCGAGGTTGGAGAATACCTCCAAGGTCATCCAGTCCAACCATCAGCCCAACCCCTGAATGCTCACTAACCTGTCCCTCAGTGCCACATCTCCATGTTCCTTCAGCACCTCCAGGGATGGGGACCCCAGCATCTCCCTGGGCAACCTGTGCCAATGTCTGACTGCTCTTTGGGAGAATAAAATTTCCCTAATGGAAAATTTATTAGTGGAGGCTTCAGGTCACAACAGTCATCCTTTTTATCAACCCAAAGTCTACCTGCTTTCCTGCAGCAGAGAAAGCAACACTTTCTCGCTGATTTATTTGTTAGGAATGGACTTGAGACCTCAGTTTCTGCTATAAAATCAGTGCAGGAAGAAATATAAAAATCCCAGCATTTAATGCCCTACGTTGTACTTCATCTCTCTCCATTTTCCCCACTGTGAAATCAGTGGTTTGGTCAACACGCTCTCTTAATTAACCTTGATTATAATCTTTGCTGCTACTGTTTTTTTTTTTTATTTTAACTTGTGACTGAATGTGTTATAAATATTTAAGTGCTAAGGTACAATTACTAAAGATATTCCAACACAGAATCATAGAATGGTTTGAGCTGAATGGCCAAAAGGGCCATCTGGTCCCACTCCCCTGCAGTGCACGGGGACACCCACAGCTTGATGCTGGAGCTGCAGCGTGCTGTGGTGAGCCATGTGAATCATGGAAGACGTTTTCAAGTGGTGTCTTTCACCACTTGTTCCTTCTCAGCTGACACAGGTCTCTGGTTCTGACGTTGGGTCACAAACCTCAGTGCCTGATTCAGTCATCAGAGCTGATATGAGGTAAAAAGTGCGGAATGTGCCACGTGGGTCAACCCTGGGCAGGAGGAGTAAGAAGGAAGGGGCCAAACTCTTGAGCAGGGTGTGTGTGATAGGACAAGGGAAGATGGTTTCAAACCAGAAGAGGGTGATTTAGGTTGGATGAAAGGAAGGGGTTGTTTGCACTGAGGGCAGTGAGGCACTGCACAGGGTGCCCAGAGAGGTGGTGCTGCCCCATCCCTGCACACAGCCATGGCCAAGGCATGGGGCTGTGAGCACTGCTGGAGCTGTGGGTGTCCCTGTGCACTGCAGGCAGTGGGAACAGATGGCCTTTGGGGGTCCTTTCCACCTCAAATGCTTCTATGATGATGAAGTGACAACCTGGGTTGCAGCTATGACTTGCAACCAACATATATATGGTTAAAAGCAAAGTGCTTGATACTAGAACTGGGGTTCCAAAGCCTCTGGTTCTTTACTTGATTTGTTGTTTTTTTTCATCTTCGTTTTTACTTTGGTGAGACAGTCTGGTATCCATAGTGCAGTGATACATAAACACAGTTATTTGAGGCTGATGCGTGGGTGGGAATGCTTTACCAAAATCATGAGCTGACTTTTAAAACTAACTGCTAGAGAAGGTAAATATTTTATAAACATGCACGGATGAAGGGTAGTGGGATGAAGGGTAGTGGGACCCATCCCAGCTCCCCAGTGCTCCCCAGTCTGCCCACAGCAGCTCCGCTGTGCCCAGCAAAAAGCAAGCTCTCTTGTCTTCTGATGGTGTAAAGCCTCTGATATTACAGCTTCCCTCCTCTCCAGATGGAAGCTAGAAACCAGTCGTGTGCATATTGTTCTGCTAGCCTAAAAACTGAGTCAGTCTGGAATTAAAAGCTCCAGGCATGGCTCAGACAAAGCAGAAGCAGCTTGCGGTGCTGTGCCTGCAGTGGTGCTCCCCACCAGGCCCTCACCACCCCAGCTTCCTATTCCAGCAGCCCTAGGGATGACGGGTGCTGGATGGCAGCCTCACTTCTCCAGGCTTTTTTCCTTTTTTGGTCATATTGCTTTCTTGGGAGCACTCCAGTCCTATATACATATTTTAAAAAAAAAAAAGGACACTTGTTGTGTCTATTTCTTCTTGTCCACGGGAGGCGTTTTTATATTAAAAGCAGCTTTTCTTTCACGTGTGTACTTTTTTTTTTCTTCTTGTACGCGAGAGAACAAATAAGGTCAGCTCTCAATCTAGACCACGGATTAACGAGACGGGTGAACTCGGAGCGGCGAGATGCTCAATCACAAGTGGGGAAGTCACATGGGAGCTCAGCGCTGCCCATAAGTAGCCCCAGCATCTGTTAAAGGCGCAGAGCTCAGCTGGCGATGTGGGTGCAGATAGCATCGCTCGTTCGGCACGCTGCCTTTAAGTGTGTGGGTGTGCTCCTGGCTGCTGCTGGAGGAGGGGAGCGCGGGCAGCCCGGCCCGAAGGAGGATGGTTCGGCGTTAGCTTTGCACTCTAGAAGAATGGAGTATTACTACTGCCCGCGTTTGTTGAAGTTCTTGCAGTATTTGTGGGTAAGTGTCTCCTTCGCCGCCGTCGCGCTGAAGGGTTTGAGCTGTTCTCAGCAGTCACAGGGCGGTTTGTAGGCAGGGGTGATGTTGCTTTGCAAGTCCCTTCGTGCTCTCTCTGATCTTGGGATGTATTTGATGCAACAGGTTCTTTTGTCTTTAATGCCAGCTTACAGTGACGAGACTGTGGACTGCTTAGAGGTGCCTCTGGAAACCCTTTGGCTGAAATTTCTTGTTTATATCTAAGAGTTCTGCACACTGCACGCTCGCATCCTTCCCTGCTTGCTCAGGAGCAACCCTTGGGCTCTGCTTCCCAAAACTTCCCTTCTCCTGCTGCAGCCAGGGCTGCTGCCAGCTGTGTGAGCGAAACAGCCAGCACTAACAGCATTGGAATTGTGTGTTTCCACCATTTCTAACGTGAGTGTTTTGGTAGGTTTCTCCTTCTCAGCGTGCACTTCCTCTTTAAACAGCTCTGAGGCCCCTCTTCAATGACAAGCTCCTTTAAGTGTGCTGCTTTCCCTGCCAGCTGCACAGAGGCTTCTATTTGTCACATAGAGCCACATTTGAAGGGATAAGATTAATTTCTGTAAGCCTTCATGAATGGACACTAGGTCCAATGTCATGCTTTAATTTCTTTAATTTTTTACAAGCCTTCCTGTGTATGTGCTCTGGTTGGCAGTGAGATGAGATTCTCTGCTGTAAAGTCCTTGGGAAACTGTAATATTGTAAAACATGGAACTCTTTGGACATTTCAGAGCAGGTTTGCTGTGTATACGGTCTTTTAGAGACCTGGAAATATTCCACAAGCGTTACTGTATAGCCTCTCACACTGTTGCAAGAGACTGTTGGAGAATAAGTGTGATATTCATAGAATTATATAAACTTATTTATATAAATATTAAGAAGTTTTAAGGGAAGAGCACAGCAGTCACTTTATTTTTGTGCGTGTGTTGGCGTTGTGTCTGAAGGCTGCTAAGGAGATAATTATCAGTTCTTTCTCTTTCAGGAGTAACCAGAGATGTCAGGGTTAGTTGTCAAGCTCTGCATTATTTAATCCATCTTGGGCAGCTAAGATATTCATTAGGTAGACCTGGAGAAGAATACAACTCTTAATTAAAAAACATTATCATGAAAATGCACTTTTAAAGCCACTGCTGGGAGTTATACATCTCTTCTGCCATGTATGTTGCTTTCTTGCACTGTTGTGTTGGACATCATTGGACTCTCTCAGTGCCAACCACTGGCTGATTACATGCTGTTGCCTCTCCTAGCCTTTAAATAGGGCATTTACTGTTGTGACGTGTAGGAAAGGTTTCTAAATAACATCTTGGTGGTGGGTTTTTTTTGTGACAAAATGTCTGTGGTCAGCCTGAGCGCATGGGAAGCGGTCAGTGGTCACCAAGACGTCAGCACGGTGCTCAGTTTCTGAGAAGCATCTGTGCTGGGGGCAGAATGCCTTGTTGGGTAACAGTGTTTGGTTTATTAATTCAATGAGAGCTGTGATAACGAGGAGAAAAGCAGGCTTATCAAACCTGGACCATTTACACCATTGCTGAGGCTTGCTGCAGCAGTCTGAGATATTGCAGCTCTTCCCTTTAGGTTTGTGTCCCCTTTATGTGATGCATAACATCGAAGCAGGGTGCTGAGAAGCCAAGATCCTGGGGAGGAGCGAACGTTGAGTTTCTTGATGGCAGCAGATGGAGTAACAGAAGCTTCTGAGAACTTATTCCTTCAACTGTACCCGCTAGGTGAAAGTAAATAAAGGGGGAGAAAAGCTAAGAGTGTTGATGGAGCCTCACAGATGGCTACATCAGGCTTCATGAATCTTTGGAATGGCAGTTCAGGAATGCAGAGGCTCCTGGCTGGTGATGTAAGAGTCTGGTTTGGTCAGATGAAGCGATGCCTCTTGGAGCAGGGGAGGAGCAGGACTTCCTCACAGCACACTGCCATGGTCTGTACCTCAGCAGCTGAAGTGCAGAGGCTGAGTCATAGATCTCAGTATTCACCACATCGTCATTTCCTTCTCTGTTCTGTCATATACCTTCTTCCTAGCACCGATCTGTTCATCATCTTTAATTGGCTGTTTATTGTAATCATGTATTCATATGCCAGTCATTCGGTGACCCGAGCTATATTGATCATAGTTGAGTGTTTTCCAGGGTACATGGTGTATTCATCCTCCTTTTTACAGCTGGTGAGGAGTTTTGCTGCAGCTGATACAAGATATCTTTGGATCTGACTTGCCCAGGAAGCCCCTGCAGTGCTGCTCAGTGGTCTGATGGCCAGTGCTGCTAGTGGAGTGCTCTCAGGTGCTTCTGTTCCTGTCCATAACCACCTCAGTTATCAGCAATTCTTGCTCCACCCCAGGTTTTTTTGCAGAATGTTGCAACATCGTGATGCAATCTCTTTTTAATGTAGCTGTAGGAGCACATTGATAAACAATTAATCAGGTGCATTAAAACCAGGTAATCTAAGCCAGCTTTGCAAACAGAGGGCAAGCTCCTTGCAGTGGGGGCAGAGCTGGAAAGAGAGGAAAACTCTGGATGGGCTCCAGAAGAGATGGGTTCCTGTTCTGAGCAGCAGCTCTGCTGGGTGCTCAGTGGGAGCCTGGCTCAGCCCTGCACAGGGCTCTGGAGCCTCCAGTTGTGCTGCTGCTGGGGTGTCTGAGGCAATAAGCAGCCAAAATCAGGGGGCTCGGTGGAGAGCTGTGTGAACATCGGTCATTCTGGATGGACAGAGCTGGCAAAGCTGGGAGCAGGTGCTGGAGAGCACCATGCTGCTGTGGAAAGAGAGGGGTTGGCTTCTTCTGGATACCCCATGTAGGAAGAGATAGTTACATCCCAGCATCTCATGCAATGTGTATTTTGTTAATTTCAACGAGGCAGGAAAAGACGTCTGGGGCAGGGGAGTGGTGGAAGGTGCTGAAAACTTGATAAAATACAGAGATGCTGCAAGGATGGCCATGGCTCCACTGTAAAACAAGAAGTTCACTTTTATTCCGCCTGTGGGGCACCAGTGTTCCTTTTACCTCATTTTCTTGTGTAATGGGAAGGGGTGATATCAAATAAGCTTACGGTACATTCATAGAATCACAGACTCATAGAATGGTTGGAGTTGGAAAGGACCTCCAAAGGCCATCTGCTCCCACTGCCTGCTGTGCACAGGGACACCCACAGCTCCATCAGTGCTCACAGCCCGGTCCCCTGAGCGTGGCTGTGTGCAGGGATGGGGCAGCACCACCTCTCTGGGCACCCTGTGCAGTGCCTCACTGCCCTCAGGGACAAAACTTCTTCCTTATATCCTCTCAAATCTCCTCCCTTTGAGTTTGAAACCGTTTTCCCTTGTCCTATCCACTCAAGAGTCTGTCCCCTTCTTTCCTACTTTGGGTACTGATTCAGACACTTCAGTTAGTGAAGATGATGTTTGATTAACCTGCAGGATGATGAGCTTTAAAAATATCCTAGCTGTGTGGTCAAAATGTGGGTTAGAAGAACGCTGTGTTTCTTCCTGCTCAGCATACCTTGTTCCTCTATTTCTAACTCAGGACAATTTTTCAGCTCTAGTTCTAGAGACTGCTAAAACCCTGCTGGGATTATTGCTAGTCATTGAATAGTAATTACAAATTTGCAAGCCATTTGGGTTATTGAAGCTAGAAATCAAGATCCAAAGATTGTTTTGACAAGGTCTCAGCTGCTTTGCCCTTGCAGAGCAGCTTGCTGCTTCCCCGGTGTGCTGGAGCTCTCTGCCACTGTGTGTCACTGCAGCTGCATCCCATCCCACACTGGGGAAACGCACAGCATCCTCGTCCGTCTGCTATGATAGCAAAGGGATTAAGTTCAATTTACCATGAAATGCTTTGAGGAAGTAACGCTCTCTTGGTTCACGTCTGGGAGGGCTGAGCCACGCTGGGCTGGGAGCAGTGGGACAGGCTGCTGACGGGGGGCTGTGCCACAGCTGGATGTACATCCCAAGGGTAATGGGGTAACCTCACTGCCAACACGTTGCTGTAAAGTTGGTTTGACTCAATTCCTGCGTTCCCATGCTGTTGTCCACGCCGCTACCGCTGGGCAACGGCCAAGTTCCCACTATTGTTTCTGTTCTTTCAGCAGTTGCAACTTGTTAATACAGCGCGTGTTTACTGTACTGAAAGGAAATGGCATTTAGGAGAGAGCAGCTTGAGCACGGTGAAAGTAGCCCTTTGTGGGGGGACTTTCCTCGAGTTGCACGAGGATCGCGTGCTGCAGTGCGAGGGTTCTCTTAAAAATTAACTTCAGGTTAATCTTAAACACGAACGCGGGTCAGGAAAATGTAGTATTTGGTTTGGTGATTCATGGCTGGGGCTGCGTGACAGAGGCAGTGTGGGTTATTTGCTCGCTGCATACCTGGCAAGTCCTGGTCGCCGAGTTGGAGGTTGCAGGTGTCAGATGTGAGTGGGTGTCCAACGGCATTCGGTTTGCAGTGCAGCAGTGCTGAGCAGGAGTGCAGCAGATGTGGCTGAGAAGCAGAAGGAATTGCAGAGCCCTGGGCCTGGTGGGGAAACGGTGCCTTCATCTCCATTGTGTTCGTAGAGGGCCCCACCTGGGCAGGGAACCCAATCCTGTTGGACAGAGCCCTGCAACCCAAAGCACAGGAGTGCTTTCCCTTTGAGTGTTTTCTGAATTCCCTAAGTCAGATTTATACCCTCCGTAGCTCTAGTAGGTTCTCATCTTCCACGAGAAAGAAAAAATTATGCCAAATTTCTCTAGTCAGACAGCAGTGAAAGCTTCTGCCAGGCAAAGAAGGAAGATGCTTTGGGCGTCTCTTGGTTTTGTAAGGCCAATTCTCGTTTGCATGTAAAAGTGGCCAACTGTGGATCTAACTGGTGTGCAGTGTTCAGTGCATGCTGGAGCTGTAAGTAATATTTATTAACAATCACAGAATGGCTGAGGTTGGAGGGAGGCTCAAAGATCACCCAACCCCTGCTGAGGGCTGGCTGCTCCCCACCAGCTCCGGCTGCCCAGTGCACATCCATGGCCTTGGGCACCTTCAGAGATGGGGCAACAAAAACCTTTCGTAACAGTAGGTTTTTTTTATTGCTACAAATGGGGGAGGGAGAACCAACCCAACCACCATTATTTATCCATGTTTTGCTTGGCTTGAACCTTCTGACATAGGTAAATGTAAAGAAAATGTTGTCAGTACTTTCCAGAAGAGCTGTGCTGTAGGAGTTTCCTGTTTCTGCTTTGTTTTTCAGCCTTTCCTCCTCAGCTGAGATAGAAGGGAAGTGCTGAATGATTGTGGACATGAGCCTTCAAACATCATCATGTATTTTTAGCACATTCCCTAAGCTTTAGCATTGATAGCTTTGTTTCATGCTGAAACAATTCAAGGTCCAACAGCAGTGCATGGTCAGGATGTTTAGCTGCGCCTTGCTTCGTGGGGGACAGAAAGGATTGATGTCCTCAGAAACGTTTGGCACTGCTAGCATTACAGTTGTTACTGAAAATCATATTTAAACCTAACAGTGGTACAGAGAATGTTATTATTGGCCTAATGCATCCTTATTATCATCTGACTGCAATTCATTAAATTGTTCCACGTATAGATTGCTGTTTAAGTACCTACTTCAGTATGGCTTCTCTTAAAGGAGAGCAGAAGGTACAGAGCTTTGTCTTGCCCAGCTGATAGCGCTCTGCTTTCTTTTGTTCTGAAGTCGTTGAGTGTTGCCTGTGCTCTACAGAAACAGTCAGGTGCTTTCCCTGAGCAGCTGGGACTTGAAACAATGGGCCGAAGTCCTGAAGTGCACGAGGAAGGGCGGTGGTCGCAGGAGGGGAATGCAGATTGGAGCTCAGGGCTGGAGGCTGGATGGCACTGTTTAAGGACTAAAGACTGGAAGGTATTGGAAGCAATAGGTTTCGCTGCCGCTCTCCCCCCTCATCCTGCACAGCTGTGAACTCTGGGGGCTTTTAAATAGCCAAAGGTTGGAAAGAATGGGCTGAGAATCCGATTTATCTCCTTGTAGTTGGATGTGTGTACGAGGGAAGTGTCTCTAACATCAGGTTCTGATGCCTTTGTCATTAACAATCATTCCGAATAAGCATAAATTAAAACTGCACGTGAACTTAAATTATGCTGTTTCAGATTGAAACAAATCTAAGGCAGGAAACTAAATATTGGGTCAAGCTTTGAGCACCTGATGGAGCTGTGAGTGTCCCTTTGCATTGCAGGCAGTGGGACCAGATGGCCTTTGGGGGGTTCTTTCCAACTCAAAGCATTCTGTGATTATATTCAATGTAAATATTAACAAAGTACCTGTTGTTTCAGCTTACGCAAGAGTTTTCACTGCTAATAGACACTGTCCAAAGTTCTCATGCTAAAATACTCCTTTCAATCAATACTTATTTTTTTCTTCTCGACCAGAGGCTGCTGGTGGCTGTTGCAGCAAGTAGAGCAGTGTAAGGCATCTATGTGAATTGTGCTGGTTGGCAAAATAGAGAATTTGGGGGCAAAAATAAGCAAATTATTCAAACTCTATTCTGTGGTGTCTTACGAACCCAAGGGGTATCATAGAATCATGAAGGTTGGAAAATAGCTCTAAAATCACCCAGTCCAAACATCCACCTACTGCCAATATTGCTTACTAACCATGTCCCAAAATTCTATATCCACCATTTCCTTAAACACCTCCAGGGAAGGTGACCTTGGCAGACCCCATCGTTAGCATGGGAACTCCCATAAAACACGGTGTAGAGGTCAGCCTATGAAGCTTTTAATGGGGAAAAATAATAAGTGGAGTAAGTGTTCCAGTCTTTGCTGGGCCTATTGTAGTGTGTTTTTAGGATGCTGCTTCCACGGCATTGATATGGAGGTGCATATCAGTGAGGCAGTGCTCCTCCAAAATTCCCTTCTTCCATACCTTGCTTATTTTTCTGGGTGGTCCAGGGGCAGCTGAGCTCAGCCCCATCTGTTGGCCTCGGCCAGCTTGGGTGCTGAGCTCAGGAGCCTGTGCTGTGGGTGGGATGCAGGATCTCCATCGCTTAACAGAGACAGAATAATTTGTTAAATATCTTTTTTCTGTTACTTGAAAGACATAAGAAGAGCCCTGCTCTTAAGGTCACCTGATCGGGGAGATCTCCTTCCATTTCTGTGCAAAACCAGCTCGGTAGCTCTTCAGAGGAAGGGCTATGTAAGGAAGAACGGGTTTTTCTGTTGGCTGGATTCCTTTGCAGCACGGAGGGTTTCTATTTGACTGCTAATTTGAGAATGTTCAAAACAAATGTAAGGTGTTCTGGGGTAAGAAACGGGGTATGGTGTGCTCCGTGAGGAGTTCCAGGCTGAGAGTTCAGCTCTTTAAAGGGAAGAAACTCCATTTCCTCCAAGCTCATAGGCATGGTTCCAGGCAGCACTCCTGATACAGTAAAACCCTAAACTGGCACCATTTCATGCCATATTGCTTAGAAATTATTCATTCTGTTAAATCTGCTACCCCACAAAGGGTTATGGGAGAGGGGAGAATGATGCAATGCATCGAAACAAAAAGAAGCCCTGATCACAGCGAGCAGCTCTGGCCAAAGTATTGCCCCCCAGCACCTCTGGGCCAGGCAAATCTCCACGGCCGGCACGCTGCAGGTCGTGGTGTCACCGTGCCCGGGTGACACGTGGGAATGGCTGAGCCCGGGTTAATCGTTGACAGGCGCTATTTGGATCTCAGTGTTGCTCGGTGAATGGCGTAAGGAAGGGGCTGCGCATCCCCATCCCTACCCACGCCTTGCGGGAGCTTGGCCTGGCCCCCAGCCCCTCCGTGCCCGCCTGGCTTCAGGCAGAGAGATGCTGTTCCGCGTCGCCATGGCAACGCTGCCTGCACAGGGCCCAGCCCAGCTCCTTCCCGTTGCTGCGGCTGTGTCACCCCGCGCATTGTTCCAGGCAGGCCGCCCTGCTCGGGAGCAGCTCGCAGGAGCCGGGCGGGCGGCCAAGAGCTGGCAGCAGCCAGCGGTGCTCCGGAGCGCTGAGCCTGGGGAGTGCAGAGCTCCGCGCCGGTCAGCACGCTGCCCCGCAGCTCTCGTGCACGCACGGCCTCGGGTCTGTCAGTGGGGCTGGCTGCGGCCATGGCACCGTGGGCAGCGGGCGGTGGGAGCTGCTGACACCGTGCCCAGAGCCCATGGAATGGGGAGCAGCCCGGCGGCCGCATGGATCAAAGCGAAGGGACGCTCCGTGCTGTGCTGAAGTGCTGCCCTGCCGGGAGGATGCTGCCCTTCTGATACTGGCTGCAGCGTGCAAAGTTGGCTTCCGAAAGGAGATGCTTATCCAGCTCCGGAATGAGAAAGTAAGACTGGATTTCCAGGACTGAGACCTTCATTTCTCTCTCTAACATGGCTGAATGAAGCGTTATTTTGAGCAAACGTGATTGTAAGTAGGAAAACCTTTTATTTTATTTTTTCCTACTTGACAAATGTCCGTTTCCAGCCTCACGTCTCCATTTAAACACAGGAGCACGCCGGCAGCGCTAGCCTAGTGCTATTTACGTGCACAGGAAATATTGTACAAGCAGAATCCTTCTTGCAGAATCCGATCGGGGCTGCCACGCAGAATTATATTCCTGAATATCCATCTGGGGAAAAAAAAAAGAAAAAAAACCACATAAAAATGGATTACCTGGGAGACAAGCTGACCGTGGCCCAAACTCACATGACCCAGTGGATGGGCACGGTGCGTCGGTCCCTGCAGGAAGCGCTCAACCTGGTGACGGCGGCGGTGGCCCACGAGCGGGCTGCCGGCCCCCGAGCCCCCCTGAAGCGGACCTCCTCCTTCAGGCACTTCGCCTCCCGCAGCCGGGAGTCCTTCCGGCGCTTCTCGGTGCGCAGCCAGCAGCGCTTCTCCTCGCTGAGGAAGAGGCAGAGCAGCGCGGAGCCGCCCGACCTTGTAAGCCCTGCACCGTGGGAGGCTGTGGGGGTGGACGGCCCGCGTGCAATTGCAGCTTTGTGTGGTGTTTTTTGGTCTGCTTTTGGGTTAGGAATGATCCGGAGCGGTGACAGGTGAAGATGTCTGTGCCCAGCTGGCTGGAGCACGGATGGAAATCTTTGCCAGGGGTTTGGCAGTGTTGGTGTCACGGGTCGGCGTGACTCTGCGTGCCTTTCTGTGTTTGCAGTGCCTGAAGTTGCACTTGAAAAGAGCTGAGTGCCCTGCAGTCGGTGGTGAGCAGTGGTTATCCACTGCTGTTTTTTCTTAGCACCGTTGCTACTTTGTCATGGGATAGAAGCTGAGAGACCCAGGTGAATGGGGAGGGCTCCAGTTTCTGTTTACTCGCTGTAAGGTGCACAGACGTGAGAAGCCCCAACGGGAGGGCAGTGAGGCCCTGGCAGTGCTGCCCAGAGCTGTGCTGCCCCATCCCTGGAGGTGCCCGAGGCCATGGATGGGCCCTGGGCAGCCTGAGCTGGGGGCAGCCAGCACACGGCAGGGCTGGGGGATCCCTGAGCTCCCCTCCGACTTCAGCCATTCTGTGACATGGGCTCAGGGAGGGCTGTTCATCAGCGATCCAAGGCAAAGCCACATTCCTGGGGCAGGTGTGGCATCAGGCAATGGGGCCGTTTCCAGCATTGCTTTTATCAGCTCTGCTGCTTTTTTGGCCCAGCTTTCTGCTAATCTCCTTTTTGGCTGCACTGGGATATTGTCAGGTGAGCACAAAAGAACCAGGAGGAAAATATTTGGTAACCATTGTTACACTGTTAGCATGGTGACATTTGTATTGAAGTGGATACATTGGATTTGTTAGAACCACCCGAACGCGAAACTTGTTTAAACAAGTGAAATGGATGGGACTGCAAAATGGGGATGGAGAACCTGCAGAGGGCAACTGTGCTTCTTGCTCTGCAGAGCAGGGAGCCCTGGGGCGTGGGGTCACCTTTCCAGCAAACTTGCTGAAGGCAGCAGCGGAGCTGCCATTCTTTTGGCACATGCTTAGCTTTGTGCATGCATTTAGCTCAGCTTATGAGCAGTTCCTGTGCTCCAACTTAAGGTCACTCAGCCCTTGTGTAAGTGGGGAGTTGGTGCTGTTGTGCTCTCCAATGTGCCACTGCAGTGGGATTGGAACTGGGTGATGTTTGAGGTCCCCTCCAACTCAAACCATTCTGTGATTCTAAGCTCTTAAATGAGGGCAAGCTGGCAAGTAGGCTCCTTATTTAGTAATATGTCATATCTTTGGTGGTCGCTCCTGCAAGCTTTGTATCTGGGAAGGGGCTTGTGGATAAATCACCACCATCCTTCTGGGCTGTACAGGAGGCTCTTGGGCACTGAGAGAACTGTCAGCATTGGAAAGGACTTGATGTAGTTGGTTATTTCCTTGCTGGAGGTCATAAAAGTTGAACACTTCAGAAGCCTGGGGGTTACATCTTTGATGTGCCGTCATATAAAACCTGTGGTTAATACCCTCAGTTCCTCAGGTATGCCTTTATGCTGCTGTAAAAGTATGGCAATTTGTTTCTTTTGGCTTCTGGAGAGCATTCATCTGCACCAAACACTTTGGTTTTACCCCAGGTCCTGTGCCCTGAGTATCCTTCAGCAAAAGAACCAAATGCATGCTGGCATTCTTATTCTGAGCTCTACTGTTTTGCTACAAACCTATTTGGCCCCAGTATTCCCTGGAAACCCAACAAATCGTTCTCAAAAATACTTTGTGTCCTGTCCATTTATCGTTCAATGTGCAGACAGCTATTGTGGCAGTGAGAAGGAAGTTGTAGCAAGTGGGCTTTCAGAAAGGAGTGTTTGTGTAGCTTGGGGCTAGGGGGAGGAGAGCTGTTCTGTTTAATTAACGAAGATACGAGGGCCAGCACGAGGAGACAGCTCATGCTTTTTCATTCTTAATAACTTCTCTTTGGTTTAATGGGCCATGAATGTGGCTGGCAGTGCAAATGAGGGCCATGCAACCACAGCCATGGGTGCTGAGCTGAGTGCCTCTGTTGTTCCCGACTTGTTTTGACAGTAATAATCACTTCAGCTCAGCTCTCTGATGTTCCTTAGGCTTGTTGCAAGGAGATGATGCAAGCAGCTTCTAGACTGTATGGAATTTTTGTTTAAACGAGCGGTGCACCATTTCCAGATATTCATTTGTTGGCAGGAAATCCCACTGCTCTGTGTGCATCTTAAATCCTAGACTTCAAACTGGGGAGCCCTCTTTCCCAGGATTGTTTGTTTGAGGTTTAAAATTGCGTCTTGCTTGGAAAAGCCTTAACTGTGCAGCAGAGCTGTGAGGTACAGCATTCCA
Organism: Phasianus colchicus; assembly: GCF_987193195.1. Classification (NCBI taxonomy): domain Eukaryota; kingdom Metazoa; phylum Chordata; class Aves; order Galliformes; family Phasianidae; genus Phasianus; species Phasianus colchicus. The sequence goes on along the minus strand of NC_143453.1, from coordinate 6,451,082 downwards.
AGTGGGAGGTGTTGATTTCAAGCATGCAGCTTGTCAAAGAAAAAGCAAATAGATTCACTTCCTACCATAACAGCATCAAATCAGTGTGCTCTGGCTCGTCCCTTGCAGCGCTGGAGCCTTGTGCAGGGACCACGTGGTGGATGCGTGGTGAGTTCACAGTGAGTCCCAGCAGCTCTGTTTTCAGGGTACAGAGCATGACAAACTCCAAACCGCCTTTGGAATCCTCAGTGGAAGGAGTGGATGGATTGCAGTCATGCAAAAGCTGTGGCTAGAAATCATTGCGCATGGTCACAGGGTTCCTTGCAAAGCTCTGGATGGAGCCGTGGAAAGCTGGGACTGCCCTGTGCAGGGATGCAAAGACTCTGAGATGGATTCATCCCATTCCTTCTGTCGATATTCCAGTGTTTCTTTGAGGATTTTACATTGCTCAGCAGTGTCTGGGGCTGAGGAGGGCAGCCCTGCGTATCCGTGCATGCGGGTGGAGTTGGAGCTCCTTCAACTTCTTGGAGTGAAAGCTGCAGTTCCTGGAACTGCTATCTATGGCCACAGGGCCGGGTGGGGCGGCACAGCGGGTGCTGCTCCATGGGACCCATTGCCCCACGGCACCGAGCCTGGTCCCAGCCATGACCTTCTCCCTGTGGGCAGCACTCATCCGCCGGATAGTAAGTAGCCGTGGCATCCCTCTGCCTGCACTGCTGCTCCGGAGCTTAGGAAGTGAAAGTATCCAGGTTGCAGAATTGTAGAATGGCTTAAGTTGCAGGGGAGCTTAGAGATCACCCAGTCCCAGCCTCCTGCTTTGGCTTGGGTGCCAACCACCAGCTCACGCTGCCCAGGGCCCCATCCCATCCCCCCAGTCCTATCCTATCCAATGTTGCATAGTTTCTAAGGCAAACAGTGCTTTATTTTGTTTTCTTTTAATGCATTTTAATTTTATCAGTGTGTGTATGTATGTATAAATATACACACAAAAAACCTTTCAAGAGGCTGGCAAAACTTTTCAGTGAGTTTTGTGCTAGTAGAGTGGATGGTCAAAACTCCATTCCTTTGTGCAGTTACCTATTCAGATTCATTCTGCCAGTAGATTTTAGCTTCTCCTTTCTGCACGTCAAGCTGCAGGGTGTCATTTTGGCTGTCTGATGTCTCAGTCTCTTTAGCAAACAAAGATTATTTTTGAAGCTGTCTGTGCAGATTCTACCTCGTGAGATCTCTGTCAACTGGTGCTCCTCGTGTGCCAAGTCTTTATTTCACAGCAGCACAGAAGAGTTTTTCACGTAAATATTCACATTCATTCTCAGTTATGGTAAATTTTTGCACTGGCAGGAGCAATATTGTGTGCACATCATTTTCAGGAACTGGAAATTGCAGGAATAATCAATCCTGGATTATTGCCAAAGCAGCTTAATTCCAAGAGAGTCCTGAAAGAGCTTTAATCATAACGCCTGCTTTTAGATGAAGAAGAGCGAATTGTGAGTCAGTGTCCAACTCTGCTGTTCTGTTCCATCCGAAAATTACGTTGTGTTTATCATGGCTACTGTTGTTGGAATGATTAAATTGATCAAATCATGGGGAATTACTGCATTTGAGTACTGGATGGAGAGTGGTGTTTGATTGGGGACACCTTCTGTGTGTGCTTTCTGTGACAGTAAGTGAAGAAATTCAAGTAAGGAAATTCTTCACTTGGGTTTATGCTGTATGTGAAGAAGAGACCGGAGCCCTTTTTCTTATTGCCTTTTCCTTTTGAAATGCCTCTTTTTATGGATGATGCTCTGTTTCTTGAGGACCTTTTAGTGTCTGGCTCTGTGCACGCTTCGACCTTTTGAGCTTGTTCTGTTCCGAGGGATAAAACAAAGAAAGAATGGGCCACTTGCACAACTTCATCACGTTAATAATTATCTCACATGAAAAACAAACCAACCCTGTCCAGCACAGGTCTGCTCTGCTGGGCTGTTTGTTCTGCTGTGTTTGTGTGAGTGAATGGCACAGGGCACTGCGAGCTGTGTGATGGACTGGGCTGGTGGCAGACCCAAAGAACATCACCTGTACATCCAGAACTGCTCCGTTATGTTCCCTATGCTGTTGTGTTTTAAAGCTTTCGGTGCTGTTTCCATTCATGCTCTTTGTCAGGAGTGCTAAGCTGTTCCAAGGGAAGTGGTAGTGCCAGCAGAAGCAAATGTATCTGTATGATCTAATTTGGAATCACTCCTGTCTAAAAGCATTTCAGCCATGAACCAATACACATGTCGAGCTCTCAGAGAACCTTCAGTTGAGCAGCACGGTTGTGTCTGAATGTCTTTCCTGCTGCTGCTGCTGGGATGGTGCTATTATCTGGGTTGTGCATGTTTTCTCCTTACAACCACCATTTTAGTGATAACACAGTGTTTTTTATAAACAGTGGGCAATGTGTGCCCTGAGGGCTCGTGTCTGCTAGAGGAGTGTTGGTTCTGCCCCAGCACAGAGCCTGTGAGGAGAGTTTGTAGGAACCCAACCATGTGCACATGCCAAGAGAGAGGCAATGCTGTGTGGTTTCTAAGAGCAACAAGGCAATTTCTTCTGCCATACAACCGACTGCCAGGGGAAGCACCTTGCTGCAGGCTAAAGTGGGGATGGATGGAAAAGTGAAGGAGTTCAGCTTACATCTGTCCATCCATGGGCACATGGAGAAATGGAGGTTAAGGATTAACCCAGTGAGCTGTGAGATGTGGGGACATCTGAAAGATGGGAAGCAAGGAACCTGTTTTGTGTAACTCCCCAAATGGGCACCTTGAGTTTTGCAGGCTGAGAATTGTCTGGCAAAGGTGCTTTTTAATATTGGAACAAATAGCTGAGCCTTTTATTGCCTTATTTCACTTGGTGTTAAAATAGACCACTTTGTCAGCAGCAAATAGCTGCGACAGGACTAGAAAATGGCAATTGCTGATGGTACACTTGGGGGAATAAGGAAAAAAAAGATGCAGGCATTTGCTCCCAAAGATGCAAGCATTGTAGAACTTCTTGAGTAGCTACTGTCTGTGTTGCTTAGCTATCCTGAATCATCAGTCTCAGAGCAGCATTCTTCAGATTCACAGAAGTAATGGCACAAGAAACCACACAGCTTTTTGTGTTTGTGTCCATGCAGGGCAATGGGTGCACTGTGTTTGGGTAACTCTACCTTCAGTGCTCATCTCCATGCAGCTGCAAAGCAAAGGGTACAGCAGTGCTATGTTCTGCTGCAAAGGAACATTGGTCTGCTGCAAATTGAAGGTGCCAGCAGCAGCAGCTGGCCCACTTCTGTCCCCAAAAGGGAATGATCCTCGGATGCACTGATTCCCTTTTTATTTCATGGATTTCCTGCCTTCATCAAATAATTCCTTGAGGTATGAAAGGTCAAAGTAGAAGGCAGTGAAGGAAAAGCAACCCACCAACACTGCAATCTGCCCTACTTTGTGTGCTGTATTTAAACTTTCCAGTAACACCCATCCATTTGCCAAGGGCTTTCTAGTGTCTGGCCTTCTGCTTAGTTATTTATTGATGATTTTTATTTTGAAGGTCTTCCAAAGGAAGTGAATGAAAGTGCTTTTTAAAGCTAGCAAGCTTTAAACATCAGTGGAGCTGACGTTTCCCCTGTGCGCTTGGGGGGCTCTGTGTAGAACTCCTGTTGTTGCATGGGTGAGATAAGAGTTGCTAAAACAAACTAGCTGGTTTCTACCTTTAGAATGGGTTGTTTGGCCAGGAAATTGGTGCTCGTGTTGTAGAGAGCTGTGGTTTGGAGCTCACAGCCTTTTTCCACGTTTAAGTTGAATCGATCGATTCAAAACCACAGCGGGAAATAAAACCGAAGCCATTCAGCCCTGGGATAAAGGAATGATGGTGGGTTTCATTTGCTCTGTTGCAGGACCAGCTGAAGCAATGCTTCACAAGACAGCCCCCTGAAGCCAAGGACACAGACACGTTGGTGCAGGAGCCCGACAGCCAGTATGGCACCTGGAGCGAGCAGCGGTGCAGCGGGGACAGGTGAGCATCATCCCCTCTGTCCTGAGCACACGTTCTGCCTGAGCTGCTTCATGAGAAGCACCCATCCTTCTGGTTTTTGCTGCAAGCACTCAAGTGTGCGTGTCCTCATGCACACGTATGGATTTCTAAAGTTGCATGCTCTTGTTGCAGTGGGTGTGAGGTTTCTTTAGTCTATAGGTGAAGAAATATTTCTCGAGTATTCGCCAGCAGCAGTGAGGTTTGGAATTTAAGTTCCAGCCCCCCCAGGGAAAAAGCAGTATCACCACTTTTATAGGCAATGACAAAAACCAGCTTTGACTGGAATAGATCTAACAAGTCTGCTGGTGTGTGAAACACAAGCAGAATGGTATTTAGTAGAGCTAAAATGATAGAAGATATGGGAAAAGTATATTTCCTTGATTAAATGCATGAAGTGGCTTTAACTAAGGTAGGTAGTGTAGTTTTGCATTGCATTTGTTTCTGTAATTGCAATTAGAAATGTATATTTGCATGTTTAGAGAGTGATTATCTACTGCGATATGTGGGTCGAATGGGTAGAGCTGGGGGTGGGCAGAGGTTCTGCTGTAGTTGTCCACTTTTTTCCCATCAGGTAGGCAAGGATGTGGTCTGACCATGGTTAGGCAGTCTATGCTAGCAGTTTTGAGATTTGGTGGGGGCAACCAGCCTATGGCAGGGATTGGGGAGCTCAGAGGTTCCTTCCAACTCAACCATGCTGTGATTCCATGACTCTGATCTTTAAGGCCCCTTCCAACCCAGCCATTCTGTGATTCTGTGATCTGCCCTGCTTGAGCCAATGTCTTCTCTGCTCAAGGTAGTGTGGAAATAGCGTTTTCCCTGCTCTTTTTTAATGCTGTATCGTTGAACTCTTACAGCAGATATTCATATCAATTCTACTTCGTGTATTTTACACTTGAGAACTCTGAGTTATAAATATATATATATATAAATATTATCGCTTATGAAGTCAAGGGGAGCTTTCAGCTGACAGAGCGACGTGCCAACATCCAGCTCTGTAAAATGAACTGTGATTTTAGTACCTTGTAGGTGTTTTTGGAAATCAGTTTCTTAACCAAGGTGCTTCTCTGGGCTCCTGAAGAGACAGCTATTTCACACTTGAAGGATTAGAAAAGCAGCAGATAAAATGTCTGGTTTATTAAAGTATTGAACTCTCAATCCTCACATCCTGGAATTTTGTTTCCTCTGCAGCAAATGTTTAGTTTTTAATTACAGTGTAACGATGCCTACAGCTCTGCTTGAAGCTTCCACCTTCTGGCATTTTCCAGTACTAGAGCCATGAAGGGGATTATTTTATCCCCCTTAGGAACATTTCATTGATGCATCTGCATATGAACTCATTTTCTCTGAGAGAGGAAGGGAATTTCAAAATAAACCATGACTACATGGCAACAGGATATACATGGTCCTGCTGCTCAATGAGCTGCTTGGAGGGGGAGGAAGGATCACTGTCACCCAGGGCTGAGTCACTGTGGAGCAGGCACTGGGGCTGCTCTGGGCTCACTGCAAAAAGCTTTTTGGAATGGAGGGACGTGGTTGGACTTAGAGGCAGGAATTGGGTTCCTGATTAACGTATCTACAAGATAGTGCTATTTTCTCAAGCAATTGAGTGAGCATTTCTAAATTGATGTCATAGAAAATCCTCGGTTACAGATTGAAACAGGCTTCATAAGGAAAAACAATTAACTTTTATGGGAAATGGCTTTTTAGATTGCATGCGAAAGATAGATTTTCATAGAGTGAGTATTTGCAAGTGTTGCTAATGTACTCAATGCAATATATCTGGGTATATTCATAAAATGTGAAATCTTAATCAAGCAGTAGAAAAAGATACGTAATACCTCTCCATAATGAGAGCTGAAAGCATATTTTACATTACAGTATTTGACCATTGTTCTGCAGGAAATTTTCCCCCTAATTTGCTATTCAGCTGGAGGAGCCCACTGTGCAGAACTGATGGTGCTGTTTCTCCTCTCTGTGCTGCAGTGTGTGATGGAGCTGTGCAAGGAGAACCCATTGGAGAGGTGATGAGTTAGAAACCACCAAGCAGTGCAGGTTCAGTGAGAGGAGCTGTGTTTCTCTTTGCATTCTTCCATAGATTTTCAGGGTGAGCTCTGCACTGAGTTGCACCAGCTGAAGTGCTGGGCTGTGGAAGGGGAGAGGCTTTGTGGAGGTGTGAGATCAGGGAGGATCCTTCAACACAGCTCTCATACGTTTCCATGAGAGGTGTTACACCTTTGGATTGCCATCTCTTTTTCTCTACATTATTCTGTATTTCAGTGGATATTTAGATCCACTAAAGCTGCGGATAGCAAATACCATTTGAGGTAAAGAATGTGAGACCAAGCCTTCCTCTGGAGCTCATTAGTACCATTCCTTAATTATCTCAGGGCCTACTGCTGGAGGAGGGAAGCAGCATTCACCGCCCACGAACTGGAACGCTCTGTGCAGCATTCCCTGTGCCAGGCTGGAAATTATCTCACGTCCCAGTGGTTGGTGGTGGTGGTTGTTCAGCAATGGGCTCCTGAGTGCTTTCCTTCCAGGATTTCCATGGCCTTGGTCCATCTCACACACTGAGGTCTATTGTTCAAAAAAAGTGTGTTTAGATTCCGGTGTGTTAGGTTACCTCGTGACTGTTAATGTGTGATCCAGAATATCCTTGCATGTATTTGTTCACCCTGAAGTCTCATAGATTTCATTTTCTTCATCCACAGCTTTGTGCCTGAATCTCCTTCATCAGAAAATGATGTCATTTCCACGAGGAAGCAACCACCAAACAGCCAGCCATCATCCCTGTCCTCTCAAACAGAGCCCACCTCCCTGGCTGACCGCTGTGACTTCTCCAAAGACCAAAGGAGCACAAGTCTGGACCGTTCGAGCACTGACATAGACTCTACTGATGGGACTGAGTTACCTCCTCCAGGAGATGCCTATCCTGATGGAAAGACCACTGACTTCTCATTCATTGATGTAAGTTATCATGAAGAGAAGACAAATTCTCCTTCATATTAGCTGTACTGCTACCAGCACCAGTCACCACAAAGCATTCCCTTCTGCAGGCTTTGCCCTCAGTCTTCTTCTGCCTTTTCTTTATCATAATGAATTTTTCCAGCTAACTTCTCATTTGGAAAAGGTTAAGGGCAAAGGCTATAGCTAAAGAGGTTTATTAATAACTTTCTTATGCATCTAGGAGGTAATGCTTTTTTTCAGTGCCATGCTGCTTCACTTGTGGTCTGCTTGTTGCTGGTGAGCTGGCATGGAATTTCTATGGATGACAACCTGTCATCACATTAAATTACAGCCCTCAGCTATGCCAGGACTTAGTCTAGTTGTCCTTTTTAGATCCCAGTCTCCCTCTTGGCCATCAGCTGTTACTAGCTAGCAAGGCCTGCATTCATAAAACACTTCAGGAACCCAAATCCCGTTTATTAATTCATTTAGTGAAACTAATTCATGTAGATCAGCTGTCCACAGCCAAGAGAGATCAAAGGCCCAGCATTGCACCCAGTTAGCCACAATGCAGCATATCCTCATCATTAATTCTCTTTAATATAGCTTTATGTAACAAGAATAATAATCAGGCAAATATATATCATTTAGTTAAACTGTGTGGTTTGGTGCAAATAGGGTGGGGAGCCATTATGCAGGGGGTGACTTTTCTTTTCAACCAGACTGAAAATAAGGGGTTTGTTTCTTTTTATAGCAAACCACTATTCTGGACTCCAGTGCACTGAAAAACCGTGTACAGCTCAGCAAGAAGAGACGCCATCGGGCTCCTCTTTCCCACTCGCTGAGAAGAAGCAGAGGGCTGGAGTATGAAAACAGATTTTCTTTGACGGAAGAATCGGGTAGTACGTGGATGTTTAAAGATTCCACAGGTATCCCTCAGCTATCTGAAATAACGAGGTGTAATCAATTTGGTTGCAAGGGCAGGAGTTTCTGAATGTTGGAATGCACCTGGAGTTGCACTGAAGTCTAGCAGCAGCTTCTTCCTGCCAGCTCTGAGCTGTCCTCTGAATTGAGCCTTCCCCTCTGTTCCTTGGAGCCTGGAGGGAGCTCTGCTGCCTTGAGCTCCCTGACTGAAGTGAAGGAGAGCTTCCATCTCCGTTAGTTCTGGCAGCTGGCATAAGACAAGCTTGTTGGTGAAGAAAATAGTGAGTTAAGGGGCTGTGGAGCTGTTTTGAGTCAGAAGGGACCCCCAAAGGCCATCTGCTCCCACTGCCTGCAGTGCACAGGGACACCTGCAGCTCCAGCAGTGCTCACAGCCCCGTCCCCTGAGCGTGGCTGTTTGCAGGGATGGGGCTCCAACACCTCTCTGGGCACCCTGTGCAGTGCCTCACTGCCCTCAGTGTCAAAACTTCCTTATATCCTTCTCAAATCTCCCCTCTTTGAGTCTGAAACCATTTCCCCTTGTCCTGTCACAGCAGATCCTACTAAAGAGTCCATCCCCTTCTTTCTTACAGCCCCTTTAGATACTGAAGGGCCACTCTCAGGTCTCCATAAAGTGACATTTATTAACTTAAGAGTACCTTTTTTTTCCCTTTCATCAGCCAGCAAGAAATCTTTCTATTGCTGAGCATTTAGGGTATTTGTTGCTTTGATCTCCATTGGAGCACTGAACTCATTACAGTGGTATATTACTATTATTCTTAATACATTTTTGAACAGAAACAGAGTTCTAGAATGACTTAGAGGTGGAAAGCTTGCTGAACACGTATATTTTCTTTTAAACAATTGATTAGAAGAGAAGAAACCTATGCAACAAGAGGATTCTGATGAGGAAGAAAAGACACAGCGTTCTGGGAGGTTGTCTTTTGTGCAAGCTCAGAGGCTTCCCATATTTCCAGGAATGGACCACTCTGTTCTCAAGGCGAGTAAAGGCAGAATGTGTCAGATCATTTGTTTTTATAAATGTGTGATATGTTTTGCATTGAACAGTCTTACTGCTGTGTTAAAAAGGACCCCTGTTCTTTATTTTCACTTTTTAGGCCCAGCTGCGGAAAAGACACGAATCTGAGAGTCCTGGTGAGCCAAGTTCTGCTCAGCCGTTCAAATCCCCTAAACCACAGCTTGGAACTCCCGGTAGCAGAATACTGCCCTCCAGTGTAGAGAAGGAGGAAAGGTGAGAGACTTCCACAAGAGTCAAAAAGATGCTCCTGAGGCTCCAGAGAAAATTGTATAATTCTTTTTTTGGTTTGTTTCGTTGATGAATGTTCATTATTAAAGAGTGTATTTTTATATCCTAGGTCAGAAGAAAAGTCTCCTCAGTGGCTTAAGGAGCTGAAATCAAAGAAGAGACAGAGCCATTATGAGAATCAGGTTTGATAAAGGTATCTTCTGATGCTGAAAGTGGGGCTTTGCTAAATGAAAGCATGCAAAGACAAGAGAGACATGGAAAATATTTCCTTAACGTGTCAGTATAGCAGCTATGTACGTGTAAATATTAAAGCAGACTGCATTCCTGGACACACATTTATAGTAAAGTGAATCTGTGCTGAGGAAGAGCAGTTTTTGTGATTCATTTACACTCATTCTCTGCAGTCAGTTTTGGTTTGACACCACTCAGCCCATTTGTGCTGCCATTCCCTAGTGCTTCTATTGAGCAGCAGCAACGCAGCCACTGGGCTAGATGACCTTAGAGGTCTTTTCCAACCTTTATCATTCCGTGATTATGATTCTATGAAGTGAGACTTGTACACAGTATGAGCATGCTGATTTTCAGCAGCATTCTGGGCAGCTCTTGGATGTTTAGTGTGTTGAATAGGACAAGACCAAGATGAAACTGCACCATTAAACAGACATTTGTGGGTCTTTGCTACTGCAGATGCTAAAAAGTTTTTCACTGCTTTTATGGTTGGACCAGATGATCTTAGTGGTCTTTTCCAACCTATATTCTGCGGTATTTCTTGACCATGTCATTCATTTTCTTTTTTTTTTTCCTTTTCAGATAGTGATTCTAGCTAGAAGAAGATAAAGAAGTTTAACAGAAGCCTTAACTCATCTGAACTTAAAATTCACGTCATGTTGCTGCTGTTTGCTTCCTGCCTCAACTGCTATGTGCATGGTGCCTTCCTGTTTTGTGGAGAAAGCTGCTTAATATTCATAGTCAAATACAAAGCTGTATCTTCTTGGATATGGGAGGATGGTCACTTTAGAGCTACCTGGAAGAAGAACCAGCGGTTCATAGCGCTAACTTTCAGAAAGTCTCAAAAGATTGTAATGTTTGATGTAGGAGTGCTGTGCACTGGAGAAGTCCCCTCACTGTTGAACAAAGACTTCGTTCCTACCTGTGTGTTCAGCACCTGAAATGTACGACTTATGGTAGATGTGTCGGGTGTGAGGCTGGGCTTTGTGTTTGTTTATGAACATCAGAATTTTAATCAAATTTATCTTTTTTTTTTTTTTTCGCTGAAAAAAAAATATACTCGGCTCCTATTGAGAACGAAGTTTGTGGAATGTGAGAGTGGAAGAACAAATGATGTTTACTGCCATACTGAAAAAGGAAACTTGATGATTTTTTTTGTACAATGTATTTTTGATTGGCTTATACTTCCGTGTGCTCTGCTGATCCAGCAGATGAATATCATTTATTTTTTTTTTTTTAGACGAACAAATTGTTAATTTTGGGTCACTCTTGAAGTGGTGCATTCAGTGTTTTGTCAGCATGTGGGATAATTGCTTCATTGGAATGTCTTTCCTAAAAAAAAAAAAATCAAGCAATAACGTCAACCAGTTCTCTTTAAAAAGATATATATACATACATACATATATATATATATATATATATATATATATATAAAAAGAATGTAAATACTGTTTTTTTATAACAAAAAAAAAAGGAAGACAAGAGGGAGGATGTTCTACTCATATCAGGGTTCCAGTTAACTGTTGAATGTCACTTTAATAGCAGTTTGGATAGTCCCACTTCATGTTTTTATTCGTTAATCTGTAAATACCAGTTTTAAGTTTTATTTTTATGCTGATTGTGTGGGATAGCCTAAACGTGATCTCTGGTCTCAGATGATTTACTTTTCCTTCTTTTGCTAAGGCTGAGGTTCCAATAGCCGTGCAGATCGCCTCAGGCTTAACATGGGTGTTACGGATATCGCTGGTATCTCCAATGCATTCGTGTTTTGAATACAGATTCTGGCATATCAGGCAAGATGTCCATTTAGGGCACACTTGATTCTCTCCCCCATTAAGTGCTCTTTTCAGCAAACCCATAGGAAGGCGGCCCCGAAGGAGCTGTCCGTTGTGCCGGCCCCGCGGGCGGGCGTCCTTCGCTCCTGCAGATGCAGCACCAGCACTGAACTTTTTCTCCTTTTCTCCTTTATGATCCGGCTTCTCAGAAGGCTCCGATTCCGGCGGAGCTCCCACAGCAGTGCATCTGCCCACGCTGCTGTCTGCCGAGCCCGTCGCTGCCAAACCCGTGTGCCAGTGCTCCTCCCGGAGGAGCCCGCCCTGCTCATCGGAAACGACAGCAGCACGTCAGGATGCAGGTCCCGTCTGCACGTCTCGCCCAGATCTGCTTTCAGTAGCAGCTCCTCGTACTTGATCAGCGTGGCTCTCTAATTAAAACCTTTCCTTGCTGCTGTGCCCCATTGCACACCAGATCTCTTGCCCCCGTTCCATTTTAAGCCTCTTCCAACTCCCAACTCGCCACCTGACCTTCCAGCCCTGAGCCATGGATGTCTGCTCAAGTGGAGTCAACCAGAAGAGCTGCCCGTAGCCAATTCTAAACCAATTGCACGTTTTCTTCCCTTCTCATTAGATGGTGGTAGAAAAGGCAAATCTGAGGTCAGCTTTGCGCACACATCTGTTGGAATTTTTCAGGCAGCGTTCACCAGCTCTGTCCCACTTTAAAAAGGATCTAGAAATCAGGTAAATTCCCCCTGCTTACCAGAATACTTAGGCAGGCTTAATTCTAGGACTCGGCAGGCTGACGGTGTTGCGTTACCACTCGTTGGAGAACTGGCTGTTCCATGGTCTAACAGAGGAAGGCAGAGATTTTTTGCCCACAGTGTTGGCTCCGTGTTTGGGGAACGAATGTGTATGCATTTCCACATCTGCTTGGACAATGCACTGAAACTTACTGTGTTTAGTAGTTCAACCTACTACTGAGAAATGTTTAATGCTTACATGTCTAATTAAAAAGCATCTTTAGAATGTTGTTGAATGGGAAAGTGTCTTTTCTGCTCTATTTCTTTGTATTGTATAAGAATTGAATATACCTACTTCCTTCTCTGCAGGTTCTCACTGTAATAAAAGATCTATTAATATGTTACTATGTGATAAATGATAGAACAGACTGTAATACACTTTATATACACGTTTATTTTCATTCCAAATAACGCTTGTTGAATTCTTCACACTTCTCTTGCCACATGCTGTGTTTGCTGTTCAGGTGAGGTGGGAACGTACCCTTAAAGCGGTGCGTTCATCAGCTCTTTGTTAATTAGAGGAACCTAATTAGTCAGTTGGGCTGTGGTGCGATCCCAGGGCAGCGTCCCATACCCCATCCCGGTCCCATTGGGGGTGACCCAGTCTGTGCCTTGGGAGGGAACGATGGCGTGTGTCCCACTCTGCCCCAACTAAGCCCAAGTGTTGGGAAGGAGGAGCAAGTGGTTTTTCTCATTGATTTGGCCTCTTTGATCAGGAGCAAGTCAGCAGTTGTTGCTTTTTCTTCATCCTCATGAATTAAAGAGGGGGGAAAAGTTGGACTTTGAGGGAGGACGTGGCTTTGGGGGCAGGAGCAAGGCTGTAATATGGGTTTGGGGATCTGCGTGCCTTCACCATTGCCTCCATACCATGAGCAGCTCCAAACGGCTGCAATGCTCTGCACGGTGTTTGCTTGTGCTCTCAGCCTGAGCCCTGCCCTTTGCTGCTGATGGGAGAGTTTTCCAGAGGTCCTGGCAAGAAGCTCCGTGAACGTGCTGACGCTGATTTCGACGTTAATCTGCGGCACATTTTTAAGGGGCGGCCGGGAGAAATCCCAACGCTGCTCCCATGCAGCGCCGCGCGCCCGCCCTATTGAGATGAAATCTCACGGATGGAATCAAGCGGACGCGGCTGCTGCATCAGCGTCCGAGCAAAGTGCTGCCCTGGGCAGACGCAGCCCATAAATAGCGCGGCCGCAGCTGGGCATCGCCGCAGGACACAACAAGAGAGGTGCGCGGTGCAGCCGGGCTGGGGCGAGGAGCGGTGCTGCGGGGTGTGATTGACCGCAATTAACCGTAATGGCACGCGTGGGGCTTGCTTGGATCCCGCTCCTATTAACCCTGTAGCAGTGGGGAGGGTCAGGTGCCTCACCTGAAGCCGATGCTGCGTTAACGGCCGCGATTTGGGTTTTCCAGGCACGATGACCGAGCAGCAGAGTCCCCCCGAGCAGATGGTGACTGGGGAGGGCGCTGGTGAGCGCGGTGGCAATTATAAGGTATGCGGGGATGGTGGTGACACGCTGCCTGTGCGTGTGCTTGGTCACCGTGGTGTCACCAACACCCGATGCTACGTGGTGGCAATGTCACCCCTGGGTGCGCCGGTGCCATCAGAGCACCAGCAATGCGTGGCCACCTGCAGCTGCAGCCATGTCCCGGTGTGTTTGTCACCTCCCTGTGATTTTTCCTCTTGGGCTGCAATGCGTGCAGCTCCAGGAGATGGAGCACTGCTGCGGCTCTTTGCTCGGGCGGTGATGAACTGCTGTTTGTGGGTTTGGTCTGAGGGCTGTAGGTGTCACCTCTATTCTTTGCCACTCCGTGACCCAGACTGGGGGCTTGCAGCTGGGACCCTCCCCAGGATAGGGATCTGCCTGGTGCTGCACACCAGCCCGTGTGAGGCAGTGGGATTTGAGGTGAAAATACCGAAATATGAGCTCTTACCCAGGGCTGGACCATGCCTGGGATGTGGTGGGACTGGTGGGAGCCAGCACTGCCGTAGATCTACCATTAGAGGAGCACTGTCCCTGGCATGGGGATGTGATGCTAACATCCATGTGGGTCTGGCGGGCTCCGAGACTGAGTGCTCAGCTCAGCTCTGTGCTGGCACAGGATGCGCACCCACCCACGGCAGCTGGTGCTGTTTCTGCACCCCCAGATCACCATCTATGAACTGGAGAACTTCCAGGGCCGCAGGTGTGAGTTGAGCGAGGAGCTCCCCAACGTGGTCGAGAAAGCTCTGGAGAAGGTGGGCTCCATCCAGGTGGAGTCCGGCCCGTAAGTTGGGGGGTGGGACTGGGGTACACCTTCCCTGGGCCATGTCCCCCTGTGAGGAGTGGTGGTGACGTGCTGCCCTGCAGGTGGCTGGGCTTTGAGCGGCAGGCCTATGCTGGGGAGCAGTTCGTGCTGGAGAAGGGTGACTACCCGCGCTGGGACTCCTGGTCCAACAGCCACAACAGCGACAGCCTCATGTCCCTCCGCCCCCTCCAGATCGTGAGTAGTGGCAGTGGGGGGGCACAGAGGGCTGGAGGGGGTTGTGGGGTTATCCCTAACCCATGTCCCTCTTAGGACAGCCCTGACCACAAGATCCACCTCTTTGAGAATGCTGGCTACACCGGGCGCAAGATGGAGATCGTGGATGACGACGTGCCCAGCCTGTGGGCCCACGGCTTCCAGGACCGCGTGGCCAGCGTCCGGGCCCTGAACGGAACGTAAGGGTGGCAGCAGTGGGACGGGGCAGCTCTCCTGTCCTGGGGACAGCACTTTGTCCCCACGGCCCCACTGAGCGCTGCCTCCATGCGCAGGTGGGTGGGCTATGAGTACCCGGGGTACCGGGGCCGCCAGCACGTCTTTGAGAAGGGCGAGTATCGGCACTGGAACGAGTGGGATGCCAACCAGCCCCTGATGCAGTCGGTGCGCCGTGTGCGGGACCAGCAGTGGCATCAGCGTGGCTGCTTCGAGAACAGCTGAGCGTCGTGCCGGCCCTGCGATGGGCGGTGGTGATGCTACCGCCGGTGCCATCAGTTTGGTGTTCTTTGTGCAAAAACCTCAATAAAGCTCTGAGCTGAGGCTGTGGCGCTGCGTGCTCAGGGTGGGAAGCGGGCGCAGCCGGGGCGCACAGAGCGGGTGCAGTGTTACATAAAGGCTGCGGCCGTCCAAAACCAACAGCCCCAGGGCTGCGACTCGGGGCGCTTGCCAAAGGTTTGTTCCCTTCTCAAAGCATCTGCCTGGGCCGTGGGAGCGCTGCCCCTGAGCACAGTGGGACCGAGGTTCCAGCACGGCTGGGGATGTGGGCAGCTCACTCGCAGTGCAGCACCCAGAGTGGGGCTGACCCATGGCTGGACCGTGCCCCATGTATAACCCCAGTGCCCTGCACAGCCCTCAGCCTCCTGTGCAACCATCATCCCTGGGGCTGTTCCTGCACCGCACACTGCAGCACTGTGCCACCTCCAGAGCTGTTGCTCCCTGGGCTGATCTCCCCAACACTTCCTCGCAGCCCCTTTGGTTGCAAATGCATCCTGTGCCATGTGCCATGCTGTGAGCTCAGTGCCAGTGCAGCCGACAGGGATGCCAGGCATGGCGTGACCTTGGCTGTGGATGTGGCCCCAGTGCCAACCAGGTGCACAGGGCATCTCCTGCAACCTGTCGTGCTGGTCCCACTGTGTTGGGGTGAGGCTGTCCTGGATGGGGCAGGCAGAAGGGCAGAGCCTTGGGGCCAACTGCTGAACCCTGCTGTGAGCCCTGGAATTAGAGGAGGACCCATCCTGACACTCTGTGCCCAGGTGGTGGGTACTGTGAACAGCTGCATGGGGCATGGAAGTGGTAATGATGTCTGGGACTGGCAGCAGGGATGGGGGATAGGTCACAGCTACCTGACACCCCACGTGTGTGGCTGTCTGGGACACATGGGGACATATTAGTGGGTATGGTGGGGGTGGGTTTGGGTTGGACTGGATAAGGTCTTTACCTACTTTTATGATTCTCTGCTTGGTGCTGGGGCACATGCCCCCCACCCTGGGCTGGGGGAACCTTGTGGGGGATGGTGGTGGCAGCTGGGCACGTGGCCACTATTCACACTGTGTGCCTCTGCCCCTAGCACTGGGGATGGAGAAGGATCCTTCTCTGGATCTGTTGGCCAAAAGCCATCCCTCGAGTGAAGCAGTTTCCTGCAGTCACAGCTCCATGTGGCCCCATGAAGGTGCTTCCTGAGCCCTATGTTGTGCTCAGATTGTGGCACTGACTCTGTGTGCTGCTGTCCTGTGTGCATCAGGGCGAGTGCTGATGGACATACCCAGGCAGAAGAGCCCCAGGGTCTTCCCACGATGCTGGGGCAGGAGGAGCTGCAGTGGGGGGCACAGACCCTGCAGAACACCCTGGGAGTGCTGCTCTCCCCTGTGCCAATCCTGTGTGCCACATGGGGTGACAGGGGAGGGGTCTGCTGCTGCGAGGGGTCTCAGAACCTTGAGTCCCCAAAGAAAATGGCTTGGTCACAGGTGGGATCCTGCCAGCACCGTGCAGGTGCAGAGCTGCAGGATGTGGCCCAGTGGGGATCCAGTAGTGTCTTTGTCCACATATGCTGATGGAATCCACGCTGAGTCACTGCTGGAGGCTCCAAAAAGGGTTGGGGCTACAGGAGGACCCCCAGAGCTCACCCCACTTGGCACAGGGCTGGGGGATCCCCTGGCTGGGGATGGGTAACTCAGGTGCTTGCTGCTCGAGCTCTCTGGTTGGCACTGCACGAGGAAAGTGCTGACGGCAGCGGTTCGGGTGCTCGCGGCGGTTTGTCGGGGGATCAATTCCCTGGCTCCAAAACTCCTGATGCAGGGCTGCCGGGCCTTTGTTCGCAAGGGCCGCTCTGGGTCTTGGCATGCGTTCGGCTGATGCATGCAAACTCCAAATCTCCTTGCCAACAAACCCAACAAAGCGGGTGAGGCGAATGTGAAAGCTAATGAAATAACTTCGACTTGGGGTTTCGGGAGACAATGGCCCGGCGGGTCAGCTGACCGAGGTTTTCATTGGGGTTTAATCCAGCATTCTCGCTTTGAATCATGCTCTAGCTATTTGGTAAATAGTCTGGGCATCGTTCTGCTGCGAGGCGGTATAAATTCCACCCCTCGGTCCCAGACCTCCACTGGCTCAGGCGGTACTGGTCTCACTGGTAAGGATTCTCTCTTTTTGTCCTCTCCTTTCTGGGTTTGTTTCCACACTGTCTTGCAGCTCTCACCCGGAGCCACGGACCGGGCAACCCATGGGCAGTGCTGCCCGAAGCTGGGCACTAAGTCACTCATACAATTTTTGACCAGAACCGCCCCACTTGTGGCTGTTTGGTGCACAGGGCCCATCCCAGCTCCGTGCTGGGACCCTCACCCCATGGGGAACGGGGCTTTGACCCCCGAGCAGCACAGTGGGGACACAGTCAGGATGGGGCTCAGCGTGGCTCAGCACTGGGTATGGGGTGTGGATGTGGGCATGGAGCTGGGGCCACCAGCACAGTCTGGCAGCCGCTAATGCTGAGCTTCCCCCTGAAGAAGCAGCACGCCCAGCTGAGCATGGCTTCCGAACACCAGATGCCGGCCTCCAAGCAGCAGCCCGCCAGCTCCAAGGTCAGTCTGTGGGGCCAGGGCACCCCAAATCCCCTCTGGGCGTTCCAACTGCAGCTCCAGTGCTGGGGTGGCCATGCGGCTGCTCTGCCCTTTGGGGTCCCCTCTGTGACCAAGGCATCCCAGGAACCCAGGATCAGCTCCCAGTCCCCTGCCATCCCCACAGATGTGATGCACGCTCTCCTGCCGCCCCGCTGAACCATGAAATCAGTGCTGAGCTGGCGGCTCATGGGGATGCGCCCTGTAGGCTGTGCCGTGAGGGTGGGGGCGCTTTGGTCAGTGCTTATTTTGGGGTCTGAGTGGGCCATGCCCTGCTCTCATGGCCCCGTTCTCCTGCAGATTGCGATCTTCGAGCAGGAGAACTTCCAGGGCCGCTGCCATGAGCTCAGTGGTGCCTGCCCCAACCTGAAGGATGCTGGTGTGGACAAAGTGGGCTCCATCCTCGTGCACTCCGGACCGTACGTTGGTGGGGGCGGGGGGTCCTGGGAGGGGGGTACCTGTGTTTGCCTTAGATAGAGGCTGCTCTCCCAGCACTGCAGTGCTCATTGGTTTTTGTAGCATGGAGAAGAGGGGGCATGGCAGGGGGCTCATCCCAGCCCCCCCTTGAAGCCCACCCTCTGCTCCCTTCCAGCTGGGTGGGCTACGAGCAGGCAAGCTGCAAGGGTGAGCAGTTTGTGTTTGAGAAGGGGGAGTACCCCCGCTGGGACTCCTGGACCAACAGCCGGAGAAGCGACAGCATCACCTCCCTGAGACCCATCAAAGTGGTGAGAGCACCCCGACAGCCACTACCCACCCGCCAGACCAAGGTCTGCAGCCCGATGGCTTCCCCCGCCTTCCCCCGCCCTCCCCAGCCCCACGGGCGGAGGGGCAGCCCTCAGGGACCCCCGGGGGGTGGTTGGGATGGGGAGTGGTGCCCCGAGAGCGGAGGGCGGCTGCTGGGGGGTGCGGCGTGGGGACCCCTTGCCTCAGTTTTCCCACAGCTTTGCCCCCTGCCCAGCCCTGGAGCTGGCAGTGCTGATCCCCACCTCCGCTCTCCCCGCTGCAGGACAGTCAGGAGCACAAGATTGTGCTGTATGAGAACCCCAGCTTCACCGGCAAGAAAATTGAGATCATTGACGATGATGTGCCCAGCTTCCATGCGCACGGCTACCAGGAGAAGGTCTCCTCCGTGCGGGTGCAGAGTGGCACGTGAGTACAGGGCAAGGGAAGTGGACAATGCGCCCATGTGGCACTGCGCTGTGGCCATCCTGTGGCCACTGGGTCGTGTAATGGCCATTGGGTTGTGTTGTGGCCATTGGGTCATGTTGTGGCCGTTGGGTTGGGTTATGGCCATTGGGTTGCGTTGTGGCCACTGGGCCATGCTGTGGCCATTGAGTCATGCCCCGTGCTTGCCCACAGGTGGGTGGGCTATCAGTACCCTGGCTACCGAGGCTACCAGTACCTCTTTGAGAAGGGCGACTACAAAGACAGCTCCGAGTTTGGCGCCCAGCACCCCCAGATCCAGTCGGTGCGGCGCATTCGGGACATGCAGTGGCACCAGCGCGGCGCTTACCACCCCTCCAACTGAAGCCCTTGCACTGCCAGGCACAGGGGGCTGAGCGCTGCCCCCATCTGCCGCTGCCCCCCACGGCCTCACCTCCCGTCTCCCTCCGTGTGAGTCACACCGCAACCGAATAAAGCTTGGAGTTGCAAAGTCGCTGATCTGGGCCCTTCCTTGGTGGGCACCCAGTGCTCACCTCCCTGCATGTGGGCCGTGGGCATGGAGATGCTCCCATCACCATGGGGTCTGTGCATGGCTATGGGTGGGTGTCCAGCCTGCACAGCTGCTTAATAAAGCAGTTATTAAGCGCTGTTGATGCTTAATATCATTGCTTAATAATAAGCCTCTAATTTAGCATTAACACCACTAAATAACGCTTTATTCATTTGCACTCTGACTTGAGCAAATGCAGCTGCTGAGTGCTGGCTCCAGTGCAGAACTGCTTGGTTCTTGGGAGCAAGAGGTGCAGGACACAAGGGTGGGTGGCACCGCTGGGTTGAGTGCATCACTTGTACTCAAACGTGGGCACCAATGGGGTCTGTTGGAGGCACAGGCACTGCAGCCACATCCCTGTGCGTGGGGATGCTCCGCTGCTGGTTTGGCACCAATGCAGCCAAATGGGGGCACCGGCAGCTGTCAGCCCTACAAGTGGGGCTTTGCACCCCTGTGCCCCACATCCCTACGGGCTCTGGCACAGCTCCACACTGTGCAGCATTAATCATCCACCAAATGCCGCTCGGAAATGTCAGCCCCGCTGTGCATCGTGCTTGGCAGCGCCTCGCTGCGTCGCCTCGGCAGAACCGGCTGCCTGCAGATATCTGTGCCAAGGGAAAAACATCAGAACGATCCCAGCCCTGAGCTTTTCTGTTGGGAGAAATGGGAGGTTTGATGAGCGTGGTGATGCCGCCCATGTGCTGCTGCCACCGCCGTGTCCCGGCAGCAGGGTTGGGGCTGTCAGCAGGAAACTGCAGCATCTGGTGGGGGGGGGAATGGCACTGTGAGAATGGGGTGAGGAGACACAGGGGGTCTCAAGGGAAGGTAACAAAAGCAGGAGGGGAAAATGTGAGTGTGTTGGAGGAGGCACCTCTGTGACCTGACCTGTGGGGGATTTCCCTTTCACTGCGCTCAGATGGGGCCAGGGGTGACTCAGATGTGGCTGAGGTTGGGTTTTCCACTGTCCTCCGCTCTCAGCCCCCCAGGGTGTAAATAGCACTGTTACACACATCCCACTGCCACATGCTGGACCACAGCATGCTGTGAGAGCTGCTTTTCTCCAGCCCTGACAGGATGGAGAGTAATGGAAGCCGACGGGTCCAGCAACACGGGGACCTGTCTCCCCCAAAGGTTGTCCCTGGGGCTTTGTGGCCTGAAGAGATGCAGCACCACAGCACAGGCAGGAGCAGGATTGGCCCTGGCTGGGCGCCTTCCTCCATGAGGGTGGGCTGCACCCCGCCTGCTGCAGGGCCCACGTGGGAGGAGATGTGATTTCCTGGCTGAGTGCAACACGCTGAGCAAGTGCTTCTGTTATTTTGCACTTGCTCCTGTTCTGACTCACCGTTGCTCATCAGTAACCCTGGCCCCATCACCTGCGTCTACCAAGGGAAGGTGCATCCCAGTGTATCTCACTACATCCCATCGCATTCCACTGCATCCCGTCTCATTGCATCCCATTCCATCCCATTGCATTCCATCGCATCCCATCCCATCGCACCCAATCTCATCATACCCCACCCCACCCCATCCCACCCCACCCCATCCCATCCCACCCCATCCCATCCCATCCCACTCCACCCCATCCCATCCCATCCCACTCCATCCCATCCCACTCCACCCCATCCCATCCCACCCCATCCCATCCCATCCCATCCCATCCCATCCCATCCCATCCCATCCCATCCCATCCCATCCCATCCCATCCCATCCCATCCCATCCCACCATCAGCTGATATAAGCAATAAGTGCTGCCTTTGAAGGGTGATGGCAGTTCCTCTTGGCAGCACTCACCTTTGGCTTCTGCAGGGTTTGCCACCATGGAAACCCCCCCATGGAGCCCAGAGCTCCTCCAGAGCAGTGTTCAAGTATGTGGCTGTGCAGGATATGCCAGGCAGGACGTGGCACTGCTGTTCACTTTGATTTTTAATTGAACTGTATTGAGAAGCATAAGGTGGCTGCCATCCCACACCGGCTCCACGTGCCATTGGGGCTGTCCCTGATGGTGTCCCCAAGACCTGCTGCTCAGTGGCACTGCTGCTGTGCTGGCGGCCGTGCAGCTCTCCCTGCCTGTGGGTGGTTCTGCTGCCGTGCCAATAGACTGCAGCTAAAGCTGTTCTCCGGGCTGTCAAACTCAGCTTTATTTTTCCTCACCAGGTGAACAGCGAGGCGATGGCAGAGCCTGCACCCACCATCCCTTGGGTGGCCATGTGTGCGTCCTGCTGCTGCTCCATGCAGTGCCCAACACGGTTTGCTTCCTTTGTGCCCTTTAATTCCCAACAGCAAATGGGGAGAAAAAGGAAGACAGGAGAGCTTCACGGCTTCCTGGACTTCCTCGGGCAAATGAACCTCCCTCCCATCCAGCTAAAATGCTAATTAAGAAACATCACATCTTCCAAGGCCAGAAATGGAAACAAGCACATGGAGACATAATGGGATTAACATGTATCAGGGGATTAGAGCAGCGGTGGGGATTTGGCGGCTCCTGCCCCGTGCCCTGCAGCAGTGTTTTTCTCAAAGCTCCCTTACAAGACAGCACAGAAACAAATGGTGAATAACACCAAGGGCTGAAGGCGCACAGCGGTGCGGACACACAGCTGGGTATGGTTACATGGTGAGCACAGGTGCCTGGAATGGTCCCAGTTGGCACAGGGAGGTGGGAACACTGAGCTCAAATTCAGAAGGCTGCATGGGGTTGGGGCTGTGCCTGGGCTTCTCGCTGGGAAAGCACTGCTTGCTGCTTGTCCCAAACCCAGGAGCAGCCCTGCAGCTCCCCGGGCTGCGTTCTGTCTTCGCCTCCAATAGCTTAACCCTAAGGCATCACTAAGCAGACAGCATCACGGCTGCCCCGGCTGCATGGAGACCACAGCATCCCGGTGCCAGCACCACTGCTCGAGTCCAGCACACAGCAGCTGGAGGTGGGGAACTGCAGTGGGAGCCGCCGCTGCCATTATGCAATGTGGGGCTGTAAAAGCCGCGGCGGGGTCTCGCTTTCAATGTCAACACAAAAGGCAAAGAAACTATTTTCAGTGATGTCAACTCCTGGGCAGTGGAATTGCCAATTAGGGAACATCTGTTCCCCATAGGCCGAGCGGGCTGTGAGCCGCCGCATGGCAACGTAATGGGATTAAAATGTATCACCGGATTATGGTGGTGCTGCAGAGATCAGCTGCTGGGGGAGTTCTTAGAAAATCAGGGGAAAAACGAACAGCATTTTTCCCTGTTTCTCTGCATTCCTTTTCAGGATTGTCCTTTCTTCATTTGTAAGGCACAAGAGCTGCTCCAAATGGGGACACACTGTGTGGCCCCGCTGGTGCCAGGTTGGGCTCTGGGTGATGTTGGTGCTGTGGAGCCGTGGGCTGTGCTGGAACTGCTGGGTGCACTGGGTGCCGTGGGTGCACTGGGTGCAATGGGTGCCATGGGCTCCTGGGAGCCATAAGCTCACTGGGTGCCCGGGGTGCCATGGGTGCACGGGGCACCGTGGGCTCACTGGGTGCCATGGGCACACTGGGTGTACTGATTGCACACTTGCATCAGGACCACAGCAAGGAAAGAAAGGATGGCTGCATCACATGAGGGGGAGCGTCCGCCTTGGCTCCCTTCGAGATTTCCGGATGATAAGCAATTAAGAGAGAGAGATTTACAGAAGATTAAGTCCGAAGGCAAAGATCATTATCTGCTGAGGCACAGGGCCTTGCTGTAGGGCAAGCAGGGTGCTCTGCGTCCTGCTGCTGTGGTTTACAGGCATGTAGCCCTTCCCTGCTCTACTCAAGCAGAAAGGAGCACATTGCTTTTAGCGTTTAATTGCAATCATTTCCAGGTCTCGTTTGCTCTGAATGCGGTGCGTGGCAATGACAGCTCGTTTGGAGGGTAACCCAAAGAGCCCTGCAGCAAAGATGCTCTCAGCAGTGCCAGAACTCAGGAGATGAGAGGTGCTACATCTGTGCTCCCAGCATCAATCCCAACCCCGTGGGCATGGTGACCGCTCTGGAATCACGCTTCCTCAGCTGTGAAATGAAGATAACCTACTGGTGTGCTTTACAAGGGCGCCGGGAGGGCAGGAGAATTGTTTGGCAGATGGGGACGTCCCTGCAAAGCCTGTGCTGGGCTCAGTGCATCCTGCAGCCATCAGCACTGAGCGCTGGTGGGGTTTGCTGTGGGGTGGGGAGGTGTTGGGGTTTGCAGCACCCACACTGGGCACTCTGGGAATGAAGGCTCTGAGATGCTCTGCTCTGGTGCCACCGATGCGGAGCGGTTATCGCTGCCATCTCTTCCCAGACTGGAGAAGGCAGGAATCAGGGTTGCTGAGCACACATTTCTGCCCAAATTACCTCATTTATTCAGAGCATCAGATGCCGCAGTCTTTCATGGCTCCTCGCAAGGCTGGGATCTGGTGGGATGCGGGGCTATTAATAGGAACCAATCTTTCCCCTTCTCCTCCAGGCTACAGACAGAAGGATTCAGACAAGGGCCCCTTTGATGTGGGGGAAGCACAAACAGTGCTGCTCGGGTCCCTCTGCTGCGCCAGTGCTTCCCTGGGGTTTGCCCAAGGAGGGCTCAGAGCCACAGCACCTGGATGGGCACCTCGGGGCATAGCTCTCAACTTTGGCTGAAACAAAGCAAAGCAGCCCAGGAGGGAAAGCAGCAGTGTGACAGCAGCACAGTGCGGCTCTCTGAGCTCCAGTGCTGGAGCGAGCCTCCTTTGTCCCCCAGTTTTGGGATGCGGCAGGTGGGGGCATTGCCTCCCAGCTGGACAGGGGATGGGGACAGAGGGTGGTGGCAGTGCCACGGACTTGGCTGCTGTTTGCCTTACTGCTAACGTCGGCATCGTGGCTGATTCGGGGACCAGGTGTGGGATATTGGATTCGGGTGAATGATCAGCCAAGGCAGCCAGCGCCAACTTCTGTGCAAACAGACACCGAGCATGAAGAGTCCGGAAAGAGGACTGAGTGGGGAGTGCTTCACGTGGCATTCCCATTATTTCCATGGGGCTTTCTGCAAAGCGTGCTGGCTGGAAAAGCAGGTGGGCTCTCTGTGACCTCCAAGATCAACAAACCCAACCCATCCCCAATGACAGCATCCCTCAGTGCCACATCACCACATTCCTCAAGCCCCTCCAGGGACGGTAACCCCACCACCTCCTCGGGCATCACATCCCAGTGGCTGACCAATGTTTGGGAGAAGAAATTTTTCCTGGAGGCCAACCAGTCCAAAACAGAAGGGCCCACACTCCACGGGCAGAACAAGGCGGGTGGTGGGATCCTGTTTGCTGTGTGCTCACAGAGGGGTGCAGCACGGAGTTCAGCCCCATTGCCCATAGAATGGCCAGGGTTGGAAGGGACCTCAAGGATCATGAATCTCCAACCCCCCTGCTGCATGCAGGGCCACCAACCTTCTCATTTAATGCTAGACCAGGCTGCCCAGGGCCCCGTCCAATCTGGCCTTGAACACCTCCAGGGACGGGGCATCCACGGAGCACAGAGCTGCCCGCAATGCGCTCCAACGCTCGGGGCGCACGGCGGCTCGCAGCAACGCCGTGTGCCTTCCCCGGCTCTAATCAGATCATTAGCTTTCAGAAAGCTGTAGGAAGGAGGAGTGGCGGCACTTGAAAAGAGCTCAAAACAAGCTGAGTTGGAACCTTCAGACTTGTCATTGACTTTGCCTTTCATTCAGCCAATTATTTGTGACATATTTGAAGAAATTCAGGAGAGAGAGGAACGAAAATCTGCATATGCGCCGGCTGCCACGCAGACAGGGCTGAGCACCGCGCGGGGCTGCACGTGGGGATGGGGACGGGCACGGGGACGGGGACGGAGCCGCAGGGCTCATAGAAGCGTGGAATCGCAACGAGGGTCGGAAGAGCCCACTAAGATCACGAGCGCAGCGCAGCAGCGCGTCAGCTCCCCTCCCCTCCCCTCTCCCGCTCCGTCGATCCAGGTCCGCGTTTTCGCCGCAGCCCCTCGCACCGCAGCCCCATGGCCGCCGCCGGCAGCCCGGGGCCGAGCGCCCGCGGGAGGCGGCGCGGGGCGGGGGGCGCTGCGGGGCGGCCCGGCTGAGGCGGCTGCGCCGCGGGGGGGGTTTCCCGCCCGCCCGGCGCGGCGGCCGCGGGCTGAGGGCCGGCGGAGAGCCCCGGGAGCGGAGATAGAAGGGGTGGGGGGGGGAAAGAGGCAGAGAGAGGGAGGGCGGGGAGCGGCCCCGCCGCGCCGCACGCACGCAGCCGCCGCGCGGCACCGAGGCACGCGGGAGGCGCTCGGCCGAACCCCGCCGCCGCCCCGTCCGTTCCGCCGTTCCCCGCCTCGGGGGCGGCTGCCCCCGGCCGAGCCTCCATCTGCAGCCCGGCGGCGGGAGCGGGAACATGGCGGACCTGGAGGCGGTGCTGGCCGATGTCAGCTACCTGATGGCGATGGAGAAGAGCAAGAGCACGCCGGCGGCCCGGGCCAGCAAGAAGATCACGCTGCCCGAGCCCAGGTACCGCCGGCTAACGGTCCGCAGCGGAGGGCACCGCGCCGGGCGCCGGGGGGGGGGGGGGGTGGTGGTGGTGGTGGTGGTGGTGGGGTGGGCAGCGCAGCCCGGCTCCTTTGGGGCGGCCGGGGGGTCGGTGGGAGCGGGGCTGCGGGAGCCCGAGAGCAGCGCCGTGACCCGGAGCTCCCGGTCTGAGCGTGCCCGGCCGTGGAGCCCGGCAGGGCGCCGTGCCCGCCGTGCCAGCGAGCGGGACCAGCCGGCGGGACGGCAAATCCCGCATAGTGCGTGCCGCAGGAGGGGCGGGCGGCCGTCAGCCCGGCGCTGCCCTTGCAGCCCTCGCGATGCGGCCGGAGACGAGCGCTTTGCTTCTGCTGGCCGCCTCTGCTGCTCGCCCCGGTGCCGCGTCCGGCAGCGGTTGTCGCGCTCTGCGCTGCGTGCCGTGCCAGCCGCCCGCTGTGCCGAGGGCACGACCTGCCCGCAGGCTGCAGCCCCGGCAGGTGCGCCCGTTCCGTGCCGCGCTCCGTGCCCGGGGTTGGCGTGGCGCGGGGCTCCGGCTGCCGTGCGGGGCTGTGAGCGGCACGGAGGTGATGCGGCCGAACCGCCGCACGCCCCGGGCGGAGTGTGCAAGGACCCGTCTGCAAACCGCGCTGATTATCGAAGGAGATACCGGCAGCTCCGGTGCTCGGAGGAAGGTGGGAAGCGGTTTGCAGCCGTTGCTGGCACGGGAAGCGGCGGCTTGCCTGGGGCCAGGGGGGCTGGCAATGGGCGCTGCTTGGCCCAGAGCAGGGATTTCCTCACGCAGGAGGAAGCAGCGACTGTTGCTCTGGTGTCAGATGTCTTCGTGCTGGTTTCTGGTCGTTTTTTTTTTTTGGTGGTGTATTTTTTTTCCCCCCCCCTCAACCTTCTTCGTTGGAACCGCCACGATGCGTTGGGCATACTTAAATAGTGTGCTACTGGCAGATGGATCCGTGTACAATTATATAATACAAATCAACTGCTTGCATGCAGGTTGGTATAGTAACAGCAAAAACCCACCGCCATGCACAGAAAGTCTGTGTTCCTCTCTGGGTCTGCAGTTGAGCCCTTTCCCCAAGGAGATTTTGGCTTTCTCTGTGTGCAGAGCCGGGCCCTGCAGCACCACAGCCGTGCTGCATAGCCAGGAGCAGGAGATGGCAGGGATGTGCTGCAGCTCCTGCACCGTCTGCTCCAGGCATGCTGCAAAGATCTCCTTGCTCTCTGCAGGTCGTGCTCTTGCTGGAGCCCGGTGCACCTGTTGGAGACCATTTTGTGTCTCTGGGTTAAGTGATGCAAAGCGAAAGGGATGGGTTTGCTGCAATGCCTGTTTGCGAGGCAAGAGCTGTAGGGCAGAGCAGATTCCAAGGCTGCGGGCCAAGGCTCAGCAGCAACCAAGCTGTGAGGGTGAAGTTTGTTGGCTGAGGGGCTGCTGGTTGCTGGGCTCGTGTGGAGCATCCTCAGATTGTTTGTGCGCCTGAACTGTTAAATGTCACAGCTTGGGAAGAACGAGGGCAGAACGTGCCAATGGGACACGTGTGCCTAGGGAAGAGGCTGGGCTGGTGATTTTAAGCACCAAACCCAAACAACCCTCTGTGTGTTCTCTGTCGGCTGCTTTTCCTTCCTTTCAGCATTTCCTCCTTTCATTCCCAGGAGCTGGGAGAGCTGCAGCATCTCTTCATTGCGTGTCCTGAAAGGGCCGTCCTGCGGGTGGGTGGGCAGAAGGGCCTGCAGGATTGGGAACTCGGTGGGAAAGAGGGCATGCCCACTGAAATGACAGCCAGAATGAAGCCTTGATATTTAACTCTAGGTTTGGGAGGAAAGGAACCAATGAACTGCACTCAATTTTTAGGGTTTTCATGGGGCTTCTGAAGTCTTTCACTTTTAGATATCAATTTGAGGTTCCCCTTATTTTGGTCACTGGGAGTGGAAGAGAACTGAATTATAGCTCTTCCGATTTGCTGGCCCCTTCTGTTCTGAGATGAAGATTTGCATATTGGGAAGTGCAGACGAGTGGTGCAGGAAATAGGGGCAGGAAATAACAGGTTGGAGCCGGGGTTGGGTGCGGGGCTCACTCTTGGTGTATGGGAACAGAACAGAGCAGGCGTCCATTGGGCTTCTCTTCTGCTGCCGTGGTTGTAGAAGTTTCTCATCATCTCTTCTAACCTGCTTGTTCAGTAGTTAGCTCTCTGTCGTGTTAATTCTGTGATTGATTCTTCCAGGTCTCTTTGCTCTCCAGCCTTCCCCTCATCCTACCCCCCCAGGGGGAAACCAAACCATGTTGCAGACACTTAAAAATCATTCTCTAGCTGTGATGATTTTTCTTGGTTATCCCATCCTTGTTGTATCTCTAGAGGTGTTCCCATGCCACCCCTGGGCTCTGATCAGCCTGCAATACACTTTTCCTCCTCACCTGGCATTCCAGTGTCAGTGAAGTTCTGGCTGAGCTTCATGGGATGCATGGAGGTCGATTTTCCTTTCCCAACTCCATCCTGAGCCATTTGTGATCTCTCCTGTATTACTTTTGCTTTTGCAGTTCTGTTCTCTTGGCATTGCGGCATTCATTCTCTGAATCCTGGCTGTGTCTTTGGCACATCCCTGAATTCTTGTACCTCTTCAAACATCAGCAGCACCCCAGGTTAGAGGGCAGAGCACCTCGCTATGTCTGTGCTGTCAGTCCTGGTTCCTTTGATGTTGTTTCCTCTGGTTTTGTCTAACACCTCCTTCTTAGGCTCTTTCATTTACAGTGCTGTCTCTTAAGAAAAATTTCCTGAAAATCGTTTGGTGCCATTTTTGCATTTGTTGCAATTACCCCTCTTGTGCCATCCCTGTGCTCACACCTCGCTCTGTGCTGCTCTGCACCTGCAGCCCCGTGCTGTGTGCTGGGCCCTGCAGCAGCATGGCACTGAGCAGCTGCCACCAGCACCCCTGATCCCAGTGGGTGCCCCATCCCTGCACACAGCCACGCTCAGGGGACGGGGCTGTGAGCACTGATTTGGGTGTCCCTGTGCACTGCAGGCAGTGGGAACAGACTGCCTTCGGGGGTCCCTTCTGACTCAAACAGCATAAGAGTACTCAGGATGACAGCAGAAGCTCATGGCAAAGCAGAGGTGCTGCTGAAGAGCTTTGCCCAGGCAGAAGGCAGAGCCTCAGAGCAGGGCAGCTCTGCTATCTATAGCACACGGAGTTGGGGCTAAGCCTGTTAAGAAATCAGCAACACGTGGGAGGTGCAATGGGTTTTAATCAAAGGGCCTTCCCTTGGGTGCTGATGCTGTAATTAAGCAAAAGGTAAATGAGGGCAACTGGGGAAGAAGAGGTTCAGCTTTCTGTTACTGTGCGCTGTACCGAGGGATGCTTTGGGGGAAGCTCCCATTACTGACCATGCAGCGTGGGTGCCTGGCACTGCAGGGTGGCTGTGGGGAGGTGGAGGGCTGGTGGACCTCCCAGCTGTCCCTTGTGCTCTGGGTACCACTGCAGGGTGCCCCAGTGCAGTGCTGGCACTGCAGTGCCAGGAAGGGCTGAGCACGGCGCTGGGCAACGTGAGGTCATGCAGAAGGGTCTGTGTTAAGCTGCTTATCTATAGGGGGGTAATTATCTATTGGGGGTGATTAACGCAATTAGAAAAAAGCCCATCAGAACCTATCAGGTGCAGGTGCATACATAGTTTAATTGAGTTAAATGGGCAGAACAGCAGCCTATTGGGTCCTAGCAAGTGCTGGGTTAGCAGGACACAGCTCCACGTCGAGGAGGTGACTTTTCTCTCTGAGCCTTTTGTCTCCTGTTCCTTCTAAAAACCCCAGCCTGGCTTCCTCACATCTTCACACTCTACTTGTTTTCATATCAGAGCCATTCTGCACCTCTCTGTGTCACTTCTTCATTTCATTACCCCTTTTCCTTTTCATCCAGCCGTTGGTTTCTCTGTAAGCATCTCCCTGCTTTTTGGGACCTAAGAATAACTGCAAGTCAGAAGCCCACCACAAAGTGCAGAAAATCAATGGAGACAATTTTACACTTCCTTGCTTTGTTTTGCTGCAGGAGGATCTCTGCAGCGTGCCTGGGATGCGTGGCTCTGAGGGATGCTTGTTTGTTTAAAGAGGATTGTTTCTTCCGGAGGAGAAAAAACATGGGAACGTTTCTGCCAGGTTTAACTTGTTTAAGAAGTTCTCAGTAGATCTGTTTTGCAGGCCGAGCTTTCCTTGGCTTGTTTCACTTTTGGTAAACCTTGCATTGCTGAACCCTTCGCTTGTATGAAAGAATACGTTGTCTGTAATGACTGTGGGCCATTCTGTCGTTGTCTTAAGGTGTGTTTGCTGACCATCGTGGGAGGCCTTTGGGGCAGGTCTGTGAGCAGCTGTAGGGGGGGGGGTTTGGGTGGTGCAGAGATTCACTGAGGGCTCTGAAATCACATCCTGTGGCTGTAAGTAAGTCAATCACAGCCAGGTGTGGTGGTGGTGCATCCCAGCCAGTGTGGGCTGTACGTTGTTCTCGGTTGCTCAGCTTTTACATTTGCACACTACTTAAAAAAAGAAAGTCTGAAGCATAGATACAGAAAAATTAAATAAATAATAAGCACACCGCACTTAATTTTTGTATTTGTATCAAAGAAACCCAACACGTTATGATTGACAGATGGCTTAATGGCATTTGGAGTAAGGAGATGTGATGTTGTTCCAGTTTCTCCTTCCTGCAGTTTCTCAGTAGCAGCATTCTGGTGCAAGGGCACGTCCTTGACATTACAGTTCAGTGCAATTATTCCTGAAAAATTCATGTGCTTAGAAGCTTTTGTATTAGTTTCAGATTTCAGCAACGGTAATGCAGACAGTCCTCAAGGAACACGAGGGCAGTGCCTATGCTGAACTCGCAGCTCCATGCTCTTGCTTTAGGCTTTAAGTTGTAAGCTTTCTCCATTAATAATCATTGCAGATGTGGGTCTGCTTGGGCAGAAAAACTAGTGATCACCCCTAGCAATTGTAGGAGCATCACTTCTCTGCTGCTGAGTGGGTTGGAAGTGGGAACTCAGAATGGAACTCTTCCAGTGGTTTGGAAGAGAGTGTGCTGAGATGGGAAATGGGGTAGAAATGGGTGAAATTGGGATGGAAGGAGGCAGAGCCTGGTCCTGCTGTAGGGTTTGGTGTGTTGGTCCATCCTACAGTGTGCAGACAGTGCAGCTTTGGAGTGTGGGATGTGTGGGGATGTGCTGTGCATGGAGGGGGATCAGAGCGTTCCCTTGCACTGATCAGTGCTCCATTCATCGGCTGATGGGATGAGGAACTGAATGAGCATGTGCGCTAATTAAGTTAGTACCAATGATTGCTTTGATTTCTCTATTAAAATAATTAAGTCAATTGGATACGGCATTGCTGCCAGGGTTGTTCTAGTAATATTATAGGGTGCTAGGAAGTAAAAGAATCAGAGGCACATATGTTTTCCATGTTATTTCACTGTTGTCCAAAAATGTCTTTTCAGTCTCCTAATGATTTGTTTCCTCTTCCAATTGGGCAAATGACAAATAGGAGATAAGTAGATCAGATTAGATGGGCCAGTGGTCCTTTATGGGCTGGGAATTCACTTTGCCTGCTGGATTGCTGGAATAGCAGTGGCAGTGTGTAAAATGTGCTTCGTGATACCTGAGAACAGAATCACTTGGAGCCTGTAATGAACTCTGAAGTGGGTACAAATCTGAGAGGAAGCAAAGTGAAGTGGATGGAAGGCGTGCAATGCATCCCTGTTCTCTGCCTGCCTGTCTTTTCTCTGTTTTGCCTTACAGGTGAACATATTAGTGCTTTCAGGTGCATTAAGGTGGGTTTGATGATTATTTTTCAAGCTTTAGTGGGCATCTGTACAATAGACAGCATCCCACCAATCAGAACTTGTATTGATTTACAAGAAAAAGTAGCATGCTTTTATGATAAATGATAAAAAGCTCCTTTAAGACACCATGGTAAGAAGGTCAGCAGTAAGTAGCTTCTTGATGTTGTTCCAATAGGGAGAGTATGCATGTGCACACGTAGCATTGCATTGCTCCTCAGCCTTCCATTTCCGAGGCGTGAGATGCTTTCAGAACAACTCCTGCATTATTCAGTAGGATGAACCCACAGGGATGGAATCCGTGCATCTCTGAAATTAATAGCAGAACTTTTAGGAAGTATCAAAACGAACGCTGCTCGTTTCCCTCTGCTGCAGCTCCTGGTTTCTCCCTGCACCTGCTGTGGCTGTGCTTACAGCTGGCAGGATGCTGCCTGGAAGATGGCATCATGCTGTGTGGCTGCAAGGCGTCCCCAAACCCATCAGAAGATGATTTTTTTTCTACAGGTTCAGTGACACTGGGGTCACGAGGTGCTGCTGTGGGGTCACAGCTGGGGCTGCTCTCCATGCCCTGCTGCTCCTCCAGTGCTCATAGCAGGGCAGGGCTGCAGATGTGCCCTCCTCACGCCCTACCCACGTTCTTTTCCATTAAAAAGCCCATCGTTCATTTTTTTTTTTTCCCCTTATTTTTTCAGATGTGTTTTCGGATGGGTGTTGCCCACCTGTACCTTGGTGCTGTGATCTGTGTCCTGTCGGCTCACCTTCCTGCACGCACGTGGGCAGCCAGAGCTCTGTACTGATGGAAGGCCCCCGAACCACAAAGGCTGCTGCTCAGCAGATGCCTTTGATCAGCTCTGAAGGGCTGTGCTGCTGCAGTGAGCTCTGCTCCCAGTGCAGCCTGCAGCCCTGCTGGCCGGGTTGGGCTGACCTGTTCCTTTTCAGCTCATAGACTGGGGACTGCAGGTGGGCACCTTCCTGCCTGGTGGGGATGGGACAGCAGGGAACGGCTCTAAACTGAAAGAGGGGAGATTGAGGTTGGATGTGAGGATGCAATTCATCACTCAGAGGGCAGTGAGGCCCTGGCAGTGCTGCCAGAGCTGTGCTGCCCCATCCCTGGAGGTGCCCAAGGCCATGGATGGGCCCTGGGCAGCCTGCAGGGGGATGGAACAGAGGGTCTTTAAGGCCCCTTCCAACCAAAGCTACTCTATAGCCTAGGGTTTCTATAATGTGAAGTCTGATTTTTCTAATTGTAAGCCTGCCTTTTGATTTCTGCCCTGTGTACTTGCCCTGTCAGCTCAGCACACTCGTGGCGTGCGGGCAGCAAGCTGAGCATCCCTGAGTTTTTTCTTGCTTGCTGTTTTCTTTCCTTATGAAGTAAAAAAAAATATACAGACAAAAGGTTTTTCTCCAGCGCGGTCGGATGTGCTTTTGTTTCTGGAGTCTCCCTGGATTTAGCTTTCAGCCAGCTTTTGTTTTGCCTGTTCTGAGTATTGCCATCGAGGTGGGTCGTGCTGTGAACCGAGCTGACCCGCGGGAAGCCACAGCTCCCGTTAGTGCTGGGAGCACATTTGGGCAGGGGGAGCCTTTGAGGAACGGCCACTTCTCTGCAAAATGTGGCTTTTAGTGGTGGATTGCTGGCCTGCAGGGCAGCTAATGGGTCGGTGTTGGGAGTGGAGGAGCCTTCCTTCCTGCCTGTGGCGTGGGCTGGGCTCTGCTGTGGATTGTTCCATCCAGCTGAAGGATGCGTGGGCTCTGCATTGCTTCTTCCCAACCTGGTAAAGTTTTCACCTCCAACTTGTGGGTGAGAGTCAGACAGTCGGGCACAGGAGCAGTACAAGCAGCAGGGACAGGAGCAGCCCTGCTGAACAGATCTGTTCATTACAGAGCATTTCCCAGGGCGCTTCACTCACACGTTATGTTTCTCATTCTCTCCTCCTGTTGTCTAGACTCAGATTTATGTGATCTGTGGCAGAGCAGAGGCTTCTCAGCACCCTTGTTATGAAAAGGGCTCATTCTGTTAGTGCTGGTCTGCTGCTCGCATGGGAACTGGAGCTGGGACCAGGGCAGGACAGAGCTGCAGAGGTTGTCCTCATGTAGGCAAGGGGCTGAGCGTCCTGGTGCCAAACAAGCCAAGCCATCTGATTTTCCTTCTCCAAGAAGCGTGAGGGTTTGGCTGTGAGAGCCAACCTGCCCTGCTGCATTTCAGAACTAGTTTGTTCCTTTTCTTTCCCTGACACAGAGTAGTGTGGAGCCTGCATCTTGCAGGGATCAGGTGCTCAGCTGTGCTTTTAAAGAGGTGCGAGCGATTTTTGACAGCCTTATTTAGGGCAAGAATACATCGTGTGGGTTATTTGTGGCTATTTTTATAAAAATACTGAGTGTGCATGAAAATACCAGTTTTAAAATTGGAAACAGAAAAAGAAAGTAGGGAATTTTGGCTGAATGCTGCCATGGCACAGTTGTATCATGGCACAGACCGCCGTGCTGCATTGATTTTAAAATTTATGTGCTTGTATTGTTGCCCATATGAAATTTTTATAGCATTATATTAAAAAGAATATTGACGTTACTTGACAAATAAAGAAAATCTTTCTTAATGTGGTTTCGATGAGTGGTTGTGACATTATAAATTAGCCAAAGGAGATGTTAAGTGCACCACAGCCAAGCTGGGCTCCTAATGGAGCCAACACTGGCTAATTTTCCAAATGATGTATGGCAATGGCCGTGTGAACGGCCTGATGCTGACTTGATTGACTTGTGCTTTTATTTGCATGGTGCTGGCTAAATCCCAGCATGAGGCCAAAGAAGCAGCAGTGCCCAGTATGGTGATATGGCTGAGCTGTGGTGTCTGCATTAGCCTTTGCATGGGTGTTTCATTGCAGTGATCCTTTTCTCCAACATATGTGAAGAGTTTTGTTAAAAGAAACAGCTTCAACTACCTCTTTTTTTTTTTTTTTTTTCCCTTTCAGCATCCGCAGTGTCATGCAGAAATACCTCGAGGAAAGGGGTGAATTAACCTTTGACAAGATCTTCCATCAGAAAATCGGTGAGTCGTTCTGCAACGAAATGCTGTTCTTGTGAATCTTTTCAGGCTGTCTTTTGTGCCACCTCTCTGTATGGGCTGCACAGAATCCATGTGGTGAGTGGCCTGGAGAATGCTGGAGTATGGACAGGACACTGTGAAACAAAGGCCTTTGGTAGAATGAAATGTGGAAGGGTAGAAGGTGAAGCAAGGCAATCTGTCAGCTTAACTTCATGTTCTGGAAAACTACTGGAAAAGTAATTGAATTACTTGGAAACATGTAGGAGAAAATTGTATTACTTGGTATGGGCTTGTCAACAATATAATGTGTCACATCAGTTTAAGTTGGTTTTTTTTTTTTTTCCTGCAGGATAATAAGCCTTGGTCAGGGAGCAGTTGTACAAAAATACCATGCTTGTCATCCTGTCTGTCTGCTGGGTGTTCCCATAGCAGCACAGGGAAGGGTGCCTGGGTGACATTGGCAGATGCTGGGGTGAACTGCTGGGAGAAGTGACCTGAGAAGAGCTCCAGTGGCTCATGCAGGGTGGGGATGGATGGATGCATCCAGTGAGCTTGCACAAATGTCAGCATTTGGTTATAAGTGGGAATGCTGGGATGAAGAACCTCAGAGAAAGGCCTTAACCACACTGAGGGCAGGTTACCAAAGAGCTCCATAAACAGGAGGTATGAGCACCTGTGCTGGAGAATGGCACAGATAGAGGTTGGAAAGCTGCAGATCAGGCAGCATGTTAGCAGAGCCGGGTGTTACAGTGAGCCTCAAGCTGTGACGTCTCAGCTCGATCGCACAACTAAATATAACCATGGGATCACAGCCTGCGAGGCACGGCAAGTAATCCTGCTTTGGCAGAGTGCTGCGTCCCGTCCTGGCACCGGGCTGCAGAACGAACGTGGACCTGCTGGGAGGAAGCCAGGAAGGAGCAGAGGCAGCAAACAGACCTTACTTAGCATCTGCTGAGGGCGACCTACAAGGAAGTACTGCAGCAGGGCACGATGCACGCTGTGAGAGAGAGAGAGAAGTGAGGGTGGGCAGTCTTTAGAAAGAGAGAAAAGTGGTTGCAGAGGTGGTGAGGTCAGTTTGATTTCCAGAGGCTTAACGTGATTAAAATATATGAACGTTGGTTTTTGATATTTAATGGGTGTAAAGCAGTGCAGTGGATGTCGTGAGCAGCTTGTGATGTCTTTGTCCTGTGGATTTCAGGAGCAGGTTGCTGCAAGTCTGCAGTGATGGCACAACAGCTCTTGTCTTGCAAAATGGGGACAAAACCATAAGATGGGCTGGGAAGGAGTGGAGCTCGGTGCATCTCCTCCTGCTTGAAGGAAAGGAGAGAATGTGATGAGCAGGTGCTGGGAGCAAGGTGCTGCTCTGCCCCATTTCCTAATGATGCTGGTGTCCCGTGGCATTGCATCTATGTGGTACATGCAGGGATACCTCATTTGCTTGTGCTGACATCTTTCAGCATGTGCGGTCTCTGCTGAAGCACTGATGTCTTGCTATAGCCTAGCAGTTGCAAAATAAGTGGAATTTTAAGTAACCTCATAAGTGTTGGCTCAAACTGTTTGTTTCTCATTGTTGGCAATGAAATGAAGAAGTCTTTTTTACAATAAAATAAAAAATGAATTTGAGTGGAACGGCTTGTATGTAATGGATATTTGTATTTATGTAATTGAATACTTTTCATTAACAGTTGATTCCAGAGAATAGAGAAGACTGTTGCAGTTATTCTGATAAGTCACAGCAATTACAGTTAGGTAACTGACCCTGGAAGAAATGAAAGATTTTATCTCCTTATTTTCCCCACTCTGGTAGCTGCCAGAAGTGGAACTGTGGAGCCTGGGCTGTCGTTAGGGGATTAGCTTTTCCCATTACTGGAGATGCACAGCTTGCAGATGTGCAGAGCTCTCCTCCTCTCTGTGGTGCAGTCCCAGATATGAAGGCCAGCTGTGCCCACGGGGCTGGAGCTTGGAGGTGGCTGCTTTGGAGGGAGGATTTAGGGGGGAAGGAGAAAAGATGGAGTAGGACTGTTTTTAACAGAAGACTTTGCACTGCACTTGAAAACGTTGTATTCCTGTACCGTGGTGGCTCATTTAAATTTTATTGCGTTTTCTAGCTTGTTCTTTGCCATTAAATCCGTACTGTTTCCATGCATTAGCGTAATAACTTGTGGTGAAGCACCTTCAGTTGCAGGCAGGCATTGTGCACAGCGCCGTAAGATCAGCAGGGTGTGGTGATGGGAAGCTTGATCACCTTGCCCTGGCATTGCTGCTGTGAGGCGTGCGGGCAGCTTGCTTGGGTCAGACCCAGCCTGCAGGGAGCATTGCTGCTAGACTTGCTGCTTCATGCCTCATCTGAGAGCCTGCTGCTCTAGAATGCTTTCCTTTATGCACTCGTTATAAAGC
Source organism: Phasianus colchicus (assembly GCF_987193195.1). Taxonomy (NCBI): domain Eukaryota; kingdom Metazoa; phylum Chordata; class Aves; order Galliformes; family Phasianidae; genus Phasianus; species Phasianus colchicus. Next base: position 6,414,077 of record NC_143453.1, on the reverse strand, counting down.
TTCATCCAGCAACCTCCCTTTGCTTTGGCAGGCGATGTAGATGAGGACGTTCTGTTTTTTTTTTTTCCCAGACCACAGTTCTTTCTTACAGCTCCAGTTCCCAGTTCGTTCCGTTTTTCAGTATCCTCTTTTCCAATGGAAAAGGAGCTGAGCGTTGATCGCTTGTCCGCTGCCGCTCTGTGCATGGATCACCACACCTGGTGATGCTTTCCTGCCGCCAAGCCTTGTGGTGGCACTGGCCTTACCAGCTGCATGTGCTGATGATCTCTGACGGCCGTTTGCAGGAGGGCTCCTCCAGAACGGTCATGAACTCTCTAAGAATTACAGAATGAGTCAGAGGCGAAGTGCTGCCCTGCAGCCCCACAGCCGACTGCTCCTGCAGAAGCTGCTTCCTCCACAGCAGAAGCTTCTTGGGGAAGTACAGCATGTCTCGGAGCGCAGTACGTAACCACCTTAGCTAATTTTTTTTTTTTTTTTCTACCACATCCTGTTTGCTACAACACCAGATTATGGGTTTGCTTTAGAGGAGGGGGGGGGAGAAAGAAAAAAAAAAAAAAGGCATTTATTTATTTATTTATTTATTACCATCCCAGTATCTATAATTAACACGCGGAATCCGCTCTGCTTCTTGACTGTGTTAAAACTGTACAGTGAAATCCTTCCAGGGCTGCAGGAGCAGGCGTGCTGAAAGGAAACTGCTTGCAGAGGGCAGTTTGGAAATGAGCTGCAATGGGTGTAGCTGGTGGGAGAGTCAGGGTCTGCTGCAGCCGGGCGTGTGACTGCGGGGCGTTAAAGACAGAAGTTGGGTCGCAGTATTGCTTTAGAAAGGGATTACTGTGGTTATTAAGGTGCATTTGCTTTGGCCTTGTTTTTTATAGTTTTATTGTTTTGTTCGCTGCCTGATTGTGGAATTTTGTGCAGCTTGCATCTACCTGGTAGGTGAGGAACAGAGCTATACAGAGGCATGGAACATCATAGAATCATAGAATGACCTGGGTTGAAAAGGACCACAATGCTCATCTGTTTCCAACCCCCTGCTATGTGCAGGTCACCAACCAGCAGACCAGGCTGCCCAGAGCCACATCCAGCCTGGCTTTGAGTGTCTCCAGTGATGGGGCATCCACAACCTCCTTGGGCAACCTGTTCCAGTGCCTCACCACCCTCTGTGTGAAAAACTTCCTCCTAATATCTAACCTAAACCTCCCCTGTCTCAGTTTAAAACCATTCCCCCTTGTCCTGCATCCTGCAGTTCCAGCTCAGGTTAGGCTCACCAGGGGTTCCTGGCCTGGTTTGCAGGCTGGTGGGATGTGGGAGTTTGCCTGCAGCCACCTCAGTTCTCACCTACACAGAGCTGGTGGGTTTGGGTCTTGGTGAGAAGTGAGAACCAGATATATTTTAGCAGTTCCAGCAGCTGCTAATACTGCAGTATGAGTGAGTGTAACTTCCTTTAATTTCTGTTCTGTGCTCTCCAACCAGCTAGCTGCAGCTGGAGGTGTCCCAGCCCAGGTGAGCACTGCCATCCACACCAGAGCTGCTTCCTGCACATGCAGCTCCTGCTTGGCACCCCATGCATTCAGCCGCTCCCTCCCACTGCTGCAGCTCTCTGTGTCTTTGGGTCTCTTTGCAGCTGAGCATTGAGGCCAGATGAGCATTCGGTCCATTTCAGAGTTCCTTCTGCACAGACCAACCTGCAGCAGCAGGGAGGGGACTTTCTGCAGTGAGAGGGAAGCGCTCTGCTGACCTTCTGCTCTGCGTTTCCTGCAGCTCTCACTGACAGCTCTGTTGAGAAATTATTAAAAAAAAAAATAGGGTGAGAACAGCCAAAGCACCGTTTTTTTGTTTGTTTGTTTGTTTTTTGGTGCAAGGAATAATGCTTTCTGTCCCTCGTTTCTCTGCTTAGGGACCCATCGTGTTGCATTACTTCAGAATTTTTGGTGCTGCTGATGAGATGGATCTGGAGTTAAAACGTGTTGAGAAAAACATTCTTGCTCTTCCTCTTTCTGTGGTGCAGTGTGGCAGCTCAGCACACTGCGCTCCCTGAGCTGCCTAAAAATAACAGGCTTGGAGAAGCACCTCCCCGAAGCGTTATTGAAGCTATTGTTTAATTTAAGTGTAAGATCTATGTGTCATTGGCATTTTCGACTAATGAAACAGTCCTCCGAGGAAATAACAGTGAAAGCAATAAAGCTTGGTTGGGAGCAGAGAGAGTCAGTGGAGCTTTGGGCTGCTGGATGGGCACGGATGGGGATGTTAGGGCTGGGCGCATGGAGCAGCACCAGCGATGGGTGGGCATGAGAAGGGGACTTGTGATTGGAAAATGCTGTGTGCTTGGCAAGGCTTTCTGCAGGAGCAAGGAGGCAGACTGTGTGTTCAAGTGGTTTGTTGTGTGGTTTTTTTTTTTTTGGGGGGGGGGTGTGAGTTTCTGTTTCTGACCCGGAGAAGACAGCCGCCACACAGAAGTGGGCACCATCAAAATGGAGAAGTAAAGCGGCTGAACAAGGGATGGTGTTTGAAATGCTCTTCTAAGAGGGATCTTCTATTCTTGTGTGACTCCTTCTTCTCGGTTCAAGTGCAGGCTAAAACCTGGATCGTGGATGGTCTGCAGGATTCCCGTATGGGTTTGGTGAGCGCGTGCTTTCCTTGCACAGTGCCTCCCGTGGGTTCAAAACAACGCCAAGAGCAAACCACAAGGAAATGTCAGAAACTGTGCGACTGCAAACTGAAACAGAAACTGCAAGGCACTTTGCACTGAGCTGTTCCCTTACACGTTCTCCTCTTGTGTGCGGGGTGTGAGTGCTGGAGGAGAGAAAATGCATGCTCAGAGCCTTCCTGCAAGCTCAGCCTGCTCTGCTGTGCGCATTTTTTCTTAGAGTTAGCCTTGAGTTTGAGGTCTGGTTATCATCTGATAATTGAAGCGTTGCTGGAGGCTACGTCTCTCTTGGCATACGTTTTATTTTGTTGTGAAATAAACATGATACTTGCATGAATTATATTGGAGATCATTGAGAGTGATGCTGATGAAGCTTCCTGCTGGAGATGTGCGTGTTTTGCCTGTAGGCAGTTGTAAGGAGATGTCTGTCTTGTGTGTCAGGGACAGACAGCATCCAAAGTCACTATTAAAAATGCATGCGTTTATTATTATTTTTTTCCTTCTGATCATGAATAATTGAGCGTTTCTTTGTTGGGATACAGCCTGATAAGCTCCCATGCCTTTCTTCTTAGAAGTGTCGGAGACGCTCAGTTGTGTGATTTCCCAGAGGAGCTACAGATTAAATCTGGGCTTTAAAATAGAAGAAATATATATATATATATATATATATATATATATATATATATATATATATATATAAAATCCTCTGGAACATCACATAATGGATAATGTGTACATGCTGATATATATTAACATTTATATACAGTACAGTTCTTGGAAAATTTGAGTCACGGAGAAAAATAGTCTTCATCTCAGCAATGTAATTATACAGCTTTTGGGTTGGGTTACTGAGAGCTGGAGACCCAACTCAGAAGTGGAGAAAGAGAACAAGATGGACAACAAATGCAATACGTAGATAGATACAGGTGACAGATTACCAGTTTTCTGAATGAAATTTCACTTGGATGTTTCTAGCTGGGACTAGATGGTATTTAAAGTCCCCTCCAACCTAAGCCATTCTATGATTCTGTGTTACAAACACAACCTTGCATGTTGCTCAGCCACTTCCCTACCAAAAATACAGCTTTCTACGTACATTTTTTCCATCTGCTGTTGTTCCCTTAAGCTTTCTTAGCCCATTTCTGGTGGAACATCTCACTTGTGCTCTGTCACTGCTCCGTGCACAGCCTTGGTTTCCCTCCCTTTGCAGTCAGTCAGAAGCATTGCACTTCCATGGAGGTTTCATCCATGTGTCCTCAAACAATTCACGGACTAATTAAGGCTCAGAACCCTACTGTGAAATAGGTAAATATTAGTTTTCCATGTCTCTAACGTGGCACAATAACAGCGTTAATGGGATTTACCTGTATGGCTCTGCAGCAATAACAAAGCAAGTTGTCTGGCCCTGTCAGTGCTGCTCACTCTTCTCAGTGGGATAACTCATTAGTAACCAGAGAAAAACTCCAGTACCAAGGGTACAGTAAGTAGAACATAAATTGCTGAAGCTGTGAAGCCTTCTGGCTTTCAGCAGTAGTCAAAGAGTTGCAGCAGGCACACCAGAGAGCTCTGGCCATCAGTTCCATTACAAATTCACTGCAGGTCAGGGAACAGGCAGAGTTCCTAAGTCCCTAAATGCTGTCTTGATTCCTTACAAGCAGTGCTCTGTTTAGGAGGGTGCAGAACAACCTGCAGTGTCTGTGTTGGGAAGGGAGCTGGAGATGGGCAGAACGGTTTCCGAGTGAGCTGAGATGCTTCTGTCAATAATTTCTTCCATTAGAAAGGGAAGCCGGGAGAGAAGGAGAACCATCTGTTGCCGAATCTTCAGCTCTCAGCAGCTTTCCTCTCTCTGAGTGCACAGGAAGGCTTTGAGATTCACGTGGGAGAGTTCTGTGCCCTGCCACCATCGGGGCGGCTTTGCACCACCTCACCGAGTGCTGTGGGTATGTGCTGCCTGATGGTGCTACCCGCAGTGCAGCAGCCTTCTGCTGTTGCCGTGAGCAGTTTGGTTCTTCGTTTGGTTCATTAGAGTGGTTGAGGTCCCTCGTAGTGCTTGCTAAGGGCATGGGGGGCTGGGAAATACCCTCCTGCTGTTGTGGCTTGGAATGCTGCACAGGAGCAGCGCCTGGTTAGGATCAGGGGGTGCAGACTTGCATTGTCAAAGTCATTCTTAATAATCGTTGCACCAAACAATATTGATCCAGGAGGAAACTGTCACGTCCTTCCCAGGGACTGAGAGTTCTTGTGACGTATGGAAAGAGCTGATGAAATGAGTTCCAAACAACAACGGTGACATTTAAAGCTGCTAATACTTGTTAGCTCGCTAATAGCTTGCTGGTAGCTGCTAATGCCACTTACTTGTAAATCTAAGGAACTCCCACCACTTCCACAAGTGGAAAAAGAACAGAACTCAAGCACTCTGTTCTTCTTGGTGAGCTTTAGTGGAGGAATTCAGGCACGTTCTTTGCAGCTGATTGAGACAAAATGCCTCAGCGCCGTACTGAGTTGTCACGTTAGAAATTGGAATATTTTTACATATCTTTGTATGCGCCCCTTTTCTTGGAAATCCTTATGTTGTTGGCCACCATCAGCTTAGTGCTTGAGCTCTGCCTTGAAAGCTGGTGCTGTCAGAGGTGTGACAGTGTTGGGATGTCCCTGTGCTGTGCTCAGGCAGGACTGAGGCTGTTGGGAAGTGTAGAACAATCACAGAATGATTTGGGTTGGAAGGGACCCTTACAGGTCATCTTGTGCAGCTCCCCTGCAATGAGCGTGCCTGAAGTAGGGATTTTCTTTAAAGACACTTGAACTGATGCAAAATTTATTTTCGTGTAATGATTTATGGAGGTTATTAAACCAGCTACCTGGCAACTTGCAGACTCATTTGGGCTCGGTTTGCTTCTGTTCTTGGGAAACTGTTCTGCGCTCATCACCAGTGTATGCAAGTGCTGTCTTGTAAAATCTAATTTGTTCTTTTATCCTGCTTTTTATGTGCTGAGTTATGTTTTAATTTGTTATGATCCATTATTTTTAACGAAGGGTGAGCGTACATCAGGCTCTGTTAGAAGAAGTAGGCTAAAGGCAAACAGCTCACAGTGGGTAGGGAAGGCCGGGGTGCCTTTGGGGCTGCGAGGTCTGCACAGCAATGTGATGCTGAACCCGGCTCCCTGCGTGGGTCAGCTCTCCTGGCATTTCAGGTCTCTTTGTGCCTGAATGAGGGAATCATTGCTTGTCTCCATTCTGGAGCTTTTAGGGGGTCTTACTTATCCTATGTTATGGCAGCTGTGTGTGTTTACCGTGCAGAGTGAGACTTTGAACCTGGCTGGGTGTTCTGGGACAACGCGGGCTGGTTCGAGGTGCTTCCATGGTTTAATCACAGACCTCTGTCCCTGACTTTTGGTGTCTGAAACCCAGAGCTGTGACTGGGATTGAAACACAAGGTGGTTTCCCAGCAGTTCTGCAGGATGGCTTTGCTGGAGGCGAGGTGGCCGTCCCTCTGCTTACCTTCCTCTGGGTTCTGTTGGGCAAAAGCAGCCAAATAGCAGAGATGGGGAGAGATCTGAGAGAGGTTCGGGGGACAGGCCTTTATGTAAGTGCCCACCGTGGGTGTTGTGGAGCTCTGGGGGACGCAGCAAGAGGACCCAACCATCCAACTGCACACAGGTGTCCCCATGGGCTCCGCTCACCTTCAGTTTATTGGCAGCACGTTTAGTAAGGATTTGGAAGCAGCTTGACGTTCTTGTTTTCTATTTTGCTTACTAGAAAGAGTCGACATCAACACGTTGGACCACATTCAGGTCTGCTGCAAATAGAGGCAGCCTCCTTTCAGTCTGTGGCTCTGCGAATCCCTGCACCAGGGCTCAGCTGCCTATTTTTAGCTCTGCTGACTTACCTGGCTGCTTCTGTTTGCTTTAATAAGATTTTTATTTACTCCCGTTCAAAGGAAATTTGAATCGGATACTAATAAAGTTCCAGCTCAGGTTCGATAAGTGGTTTTATCCGAGGCTGTTTTATTATGGAGTCCCTCATTAGTTTTATTGTGCTTATTCTGCTCTCTGTATGAATTGAGGACGGGGACGTGGTGTGATGAATGCAGGGCGACCTTTAGACTGTGAGCGTGAGCAATGTGTTGGTGATGGGGCTCACTGCAAATAATGGCACGCTGTGCCATGCAGGGTCACCCAGAAGAAGGGAGTGAGAAAAAAGCAATGTGCATAGGCTGGGAAGGCACGGCCTGGAGTGAGGTGCCCTCTTGTTCTCTCACGTGTCTGCATTATTAATCCCATCCATCACTTGTTCATTACCAGTATCTTTTTCCTTAGCAGCCACTGATCTGGTTGTTGCAGCAATTATATAGTCTAGAAGGAGAAATCTTGAAAGCAAAAAGCTGTCAACATCTTTATTTCATAAATAATTGCTGGTTCCTTTTAGCTGTTACTTAACGCTATCATTTCTTTAATTCCTGCTTTCTGCTCTGGGTCCCACTTGCTAACGGTGCTTATTGTGCTCTGCATCAGCTCTGCCCGAGCTCCTTAGAACTGCTGTCACCACTCCAGCACTGCTCCTGTCAATTAGTTGTGCTATTATCTGAAAGCTGTGCTTCCTGGCTAATAATTTTTCGCTCAATCTCAGAACATCAGTAGGAAAGAAAAGAGATCTCCTTTATGCTGCGGTGGAAGTGCAGCTGGCTGATGGAGCAGTGCGTGTTGCAGGCTGGTGGTGCCTCGTCCTTCTCGTGCTTTGGTCAGAGCATAACTCCTGAAAAGAGACATAAATGGAAACCTTCTTTTGTAGGGAGGTTGGTTCTGGGGGGCAGCGTGTGTTGTGCTGCTGCTGGTGGCCCCGAAAGAACGGCAGTGCTGGGATTGGCATGAGGTGAAATGCAGCATCCCTCGTTAATGAGAAGCGTGTCTCAGAAATGCTTCTTAATGACTGCATGACGTGTACGAGTGCAGTATGTCTTAGCAGACACACAGAAATGCTCTGATCAGTGGTTTTTTTCAAAGGAAGAGAGAGAGAGATCTATTTTTACGTCGACCCAAGCAGCATTTCTGATCTGGGAACGAATCCACTTCTTTTCCCTCAAAAGAAAATGGTGGAGAGCTGATAGATTAACGAGCTGTCAAAGTTTCCAACTTCTTTTGGATGTGTCTTTTTTTTTTTTTTTTTCCTTTACCATTGCAGTGCAATTAAAGACAAAAGCATCTCGGTGAGCAGCGGGCTGTCATTGCTCCTCATCCCCTGCCCATCACACAGGGCTGCAGTGTTGGCAGCAGCATTGCTGAGGGGTTGTGCTGCTGTATTTTCACACCCCTCCCACAGTCGCCTCTGTGGGTTTGTTTTGTTTGTGGGTTTCGTTGGTGAGCAGCCAGCATCTGGGAACACGCCAGGGATTTTTCTTTCACTGCATTCATGGCTGTTTGTGCCGCTCTTTGGTCTCTTAATTACACAACTGCAATCTCCTTTGGTTCGTTGTCCAAATAGAAGTCCGGTCTGTTTAGCGTTATTTTGCTGTGATGTTTCATCATGTGTAAAAGAAGAGTTAATGAGCGAGGTTTATTTCCATGAGTGCCATTGCTGGAGATTCAGAAATGCAGTGTTTCGGTCCTCAGGTTTGCTCCAGATGGGGTTGATGGGATGTTTCCTGTGCAGACAGTGGGCTGCAGGGTAATCTGTGCTTTGGGACTGCATTTGCCGTGCGTGTGATTCTGCTCTGGGTGGTAATTGCAAATGGCTTTCAAGGAAATGGCAAACTCGTTCTGTTTTCGTAAAAAAGAAAACCAACAGCAAACCCAGTTGGCTATAAAGTATTTCAAGAATGATTCTTTTCGGTGAGAATAATTGGAAAGTTTGGAGATTCTCATAAGATAATTTCTTAATTAGATTTCTGGCCTTATTTGGAGAATAAAACCCAGTTTGTGTGATCATCCAAATATCATCCTAATCAGCCAAGTGAGTCAGGGAAAGCACTGCGTCTGTCTGGTCATCATCCCTTCTTTGGTGTCTATTTACAGCTACACCAAGGGGTCCCCAGGAAAACAAGCTCTGCTAATAGGAAATTTAGCTTGGGATCCAGAAGTAACCATGAGGGGCTACCAAGAAGCTTTTGGTTGTGCATAAATGTGGCCTTCTGTTGTCTGCTCAGTTGGTTTTCATAGAATCATAGGATGGCTTGGGTTGGAAGGGACCTCAAGGGTCATCAAGCTCCAACCCCCCTGCTGCATTCAGGGCCACCAATGTCCACATCTAATACTAGACCAGGCTGCCCAGGTCCCCATCCAACCTGGCCTTGAACACCTCCAGGGACTGGACTGGTTTTGCTTTTGAGCAGTTTGTGCTTTTTGCCTCGTTTTGGTCTCCAACAAAATGGGGTGGCAGCAGGGAGTGGACTCAGTTGGTGTCTGCTTCTGCAGTGGTGGAAGGAACGTGGCGTTGCATGGAACAGGGTTTTGTTTGTGGTGTGCTGCAGAAAACATGAGGTTGTGCATGGGGTTGTGCTGTGTCTGAGTTGACCACACAATCAGTAATGTAATTTAGCTGTGAGGTTAAATTACAATGATGCTTAATAAAAATAAAATAGAGCAGATTGGTGCGTAGCTGGGTAAGTTGAAAATGAGCACTTTATGCCCTGATGTCTATGGATGTGTGTATCTACTGGGTGATGCTTTTGAAATACCAGTGTCAAACAGGGGGTTTGGATGATGGGTGCCCACACTGTGGGGCAGGGCTTAAAGCACTCATAATGGAAAAGGCTCCTCAGCGGGCTGCAGGGGCCATGCTTTAAATCACTTGCAAAGGAACTATAAAGGCTCTGATGTAATTCATGGCACTGTAAAATCCATTAGTGGTAACATTAACCAGCAATTGTAAAGTCAAAATGTTGAAGGAGTTGGTTTTTTATCACTAAAGCATGGAATTCTAGTACCAAGAAGCAAAATGCTTGAATAATATCTGGTTTTTACTCTGAAAAACACCTCAGAGATCAGACCAGGGAAGAGGAATGGAATATTTCGGTGTGTTGTGTAAACATCTCATAAGTTCCTCAGCAGGTATTGGGATGTGCTTTACATGCTCCTGGGAGATGAATGAGTTTTACGGTGGTTTTCTATTCAGAATGCTGTGAAGTTGCTGGAGAATCGATATCGCTCAGTTGTGGCAATTAGGGATGCTTACACAGGTGTGTGCAGCCCATGGGGCTACCAGGGGTTTTCTGATAGCAATATTATAGCAAGTTGTAGCAATGATGCATTTTTTCTGATTTTTTTTTTTTTTTTTCAGGATTTTTGCTCTTTAAAGACTATTGCATGAATGAAATCGATGAAGCCGTCCCTCAGCTGAAGTTCTATGAAGAGGTAAGCTGCATCCTGCAGGCACTGCCAACACAACAGCTGGACTGACTTGATGGGTCAACAGTTGGACAATGGGTTGATGGTTGGAGCAGATGATCACAGCGGTCTTTTCCAACCCTAATGGTGGTGGAGAGGAGGAGGATGCTAACAGAGATCAAAGTATCTTTGGGTTAATTGATATTTTCCACTGTGAGTTGCGTGCTTTTACTGTGGGTCACCTGAACTCTTGCTAAGAGCTCAGTTGTAAACTGCGTTCATCTCTGCTTGTAAAGGGTCTCTGATAGCTCAGAGCTAAGCCAGACCCGTTCTTGAGCAGACGAGTAAACTTTTGATCTCTGCTGGTGAAGATGATGATAAATCTTAGTTCTTCTACAAACAGAGATGAGGCGAAAGTAAATCACGTCTGCCAGCTCCCGATGGAACGAGAGCAGTAGATTCCTGCTCTCGAAGAGATCTGAAAGCAAAAGCAGTACTTGTTACTACAGCTGACATGGGACGTGAGTTCACATCCACTGCACGTAGGGAAGGATTTTTCTGCCTCTGCAAGGGACGCCCGCGTGCTCCTGCTGCGTTCAGCCCCTGCCTGTTGCTAAGTATAGCAGCTGAGGTGGCAGTTTGGGTGCCTTTACAGTGCAGCCTGTATTGCTCTGTGCTAATTAGAAGTGCTGCCTGAGATAACCCTGTGCCTGGAGTGCTGTCAGGCTGATGAGTTACAGTTGTTCTTGCTAGTGGGCTAACAGCACAAATAGGGGAAGTGGGATCAGCGTGGAGATAAATCACGAGCGATCCGCTGCTCCCCCACTCAGGCATTGCTTTCAAGGAAGAGGGATCTTTTTTTTTCCCATCATTTCCATCTTTTTCTATGCTGAAGATATTGCTGTCAGAAGTAATCAGGAAGGCGAGTTGCAGCCGATTGTTTAGCAAGATATTTTTAGCCACCTCTTTATCTTTGAAACAATGTGAAATTGTATTTTTAGGTTATTAGCAAAGCGTTGCCTAAAAAGATGTTAAATGCTTTGTCATGCACTTTTGGAAAAATCCTATTAAAGATATTTAAAGAGGTTCATTACGTCTTCTCCTGTGATGTGCTGGATTCTTCAGCTTTTCTTCCTGATATATTTGATTTACTTGCCGCACTTATTACATGTGAAATAATTTGAGTGCATTGCCACATTAAAAATCACTCGATGTAGAAAGGCTCCGTACTCCAGGGATCACACAGTGCTGCAGCTTAAGTCACGATCCAGCATTTAAGTGGATGAGTGATTCATCCGGATCGGTTTCAAATAAAAAAATAAAAGGCAAAAGAAGGAAAAAAGAACGTCAGGGTGCTTGAAAGCTAATGGCAGTTCTTGAAAGCTTCTTTGTCAGCCGCTGTGTGAAGGTGAGCTGAGGTTGGCAGGGATGTCCCTGCAGCTTTGGGGTGCTGTGTCCTTGGGTTCTGCTGTCTGTGGTGCCCATGAGAATGAGGCTGAGCTCAGGTGATGCACACCGGGGCTCCTCTGCTGCTTCTAATTGTTTTGAGGCATGGCCTTAATTAAAAACAACATAGCAGAGATGTTTTGTATCCCTGTAATTATAAAATGGTCCCGAGGGGAAGCGGTCAGAGGTGGCAGTAGAACTGCTGCCTTATGGCAGCACCAGGGCTGGGCTGGAGGTTTCCTTGGCTTCATTCTGGGGTTCTCAGTTCCTGAGCCATGCTAAAACAAAAGTGAAACAGCTGAGGGAAACGCACTGCAGTCACACAGCTGTAGGAAATGGAGCTTTGTGGGAATTTCAGGGCTTTCTTGCCCTGAAAAGAATTAGGAGGGAAACCTGACATCACCTGTATTGTGGTACTACGCATCTTAACTAAGAAAAAAATGAAGATAAACAAAGCTTTAGCCAAAGCAAAGTCCTTTACCAAAGACCTGAATAGTATTAAAGATGTGCTCATCTGATGGGCCCTTCCTCTGGCATTGCAGATCAAAGAGTACGAGAAGCTGGACTCCGAGGAGGAACGCCTGAGCAGGAGCCGTCAGATCTACGACACGTACATCATGAAGGAGCTGCTCTCCTGCTCCCACGTGCGTAGCCCTCCCTGCCCAGAGCAGTCCCACCCCGTGCCAGAGTGCCACCAGAGCCAGCACAAGGCCACATCTCCTCCGAATGAAGCTTTTGCTCGCTGGGCTGAATTGCTCAGTAAATGTTTAGGTGTTGCACTGGGAGCCGTGGTTTAGTGGGAAATGTTGGTGGTGGGTGCGCGGTTGGACTGGATGATCTTAGAGGTCTTTTCCAACCTTGGTGATTCTATGAACCCCTTGACGTGCTCTCAACTAAAAGAAAAGCTGGGAGCATGATGTACGTTGCATTATGTGTATTTTTTCTTATGTTTAGAAGGACAGCAGCTCTGAGACCTTAAAGGAAACGTTTCCAACTGTGTGAAATCTTTCTTTGTCTTCTTTTCCCAAAGCCTTTCTCCAAACAAGCTGTAGATCACGTACAAACACATTTATCCAAGAAGCAAGTGCCAGCCAGCCTTTTCCAGGTGAGGTTCAGTCTGTTGACATTTCTTTCACTCATTTGGCAGTAAGAGACGTTATGCATGGAGACAAATGTGTTTTACAGAGACAGAATCCACTGGTACTGGTGAACGTAGCAATACAGAATGTTTTTCTCAGTCAAATAAAAATTATAAATTACTGTTCTTTCCTCCATTTGAATACAAAAATAAGTGCTATTCTGGCCCACTTACTGAATTATTAATCCCCAGTGGTTCTGTTTAGTTTAGAAAATAAAGGAGTGAGACGTGAAATACTTCTTGTATTGTTGCACTGGGATACAGATTGACACAAAACAAGAAATTCAGATTTGTGCTCATTTTTGTAGCTAAATTCATGGAGCCAGTTTGTTTGTGCAGATAATGAACCTCACCCATCATGGGAGTGTTTACAAGCTTATGCTTCTTTGATGTCAATCTTTGTGAATATTGCCCCTGCCTGATTGTTCTTACTGCTCAGTGAACTGTTTTTAACGTGGCAATTAGGTGAAGTGACAAACTGATACCTACATTGCTTGAGTTACAGCTCCCTGCTAATTGGGTTGGGATTTGAGATCTCTGCGTGCTGGCACACATCATGAGGAAGCACTTCTGCCTGGAAGAAGTCATTTGGGAACTGAAGGTGCTTCCATACTCAGGAGAGAAGTGCAGAGGATGGGCCCAGCAGCTCTGGGCAGCGCAGAGCAGGGAGAAGATCTGTACTGTGATGGCTTTGTAGTTGTTATCCATTTATAGGGGCTGTATGCAGGGTTCATTCAGCTCTCCCCAAAGGGAACACAGTGTTTTCTAGCTGGTGACAATATTTTGTGTTTCACTTCAGGGCACCTGTTCAGGTTCCTAAAGTTCAATGAAGCTGAAATGCTTGCCTCAGCTTTATCCAGGGAAAGCACAGGAAATGCTGCTGATGCACAGGGCTGTGTAGAGTGTGTGCAGAGAGCTCTTCATCTGTCTGGGATCAGGGTTGCTGCACATTGCCAAGTGGCTGAGATTGGTGAGAGCTGCAGGGGGCCAGCTCCAAACCTCAGTGTACCAGCTGTGCGTGTGAGGTGGTGGTGCGTGCCCAGCAAGTGTGCTTACATTGATGTGTGCCTCTTCATCCTTTGTAGCCATATATAGAAGAAATCTGCGATAGCCTCCGAGGGAAAATATTCCAAAAATTTATGGAAAGGTATGGACATGAGCTCTATTATGTGAACTTTCCACCTGCCATAGAAGGTCAGCTCCCTTAAGTATCGCTATAAAATAAAGCTGAACGTGCTTAGTAGCCTTCATTTAATCACTAGTTAGCACACTTTGCAAACAGCTCCATAGAACTGTTATTCCTTATTTTGAAAATAATGACTAAATTATTTATGTAGAAATAGGAGACTGCTTTTTGGCAGCAGCTTGTGCTGCTTATTTATGTTTTTCCTACGTTAAGTTAAAAATGAGTTGAAAACGTTCCTTGGGGGGATGCAGAGGTTCATTAACATAAATTGAGCTGCCTCTGTTTGCTTTTAATTACATTTCCCTTTATGCCATTTGATTGTTGGTTAGTTCCAAAGTTAGTTTAGTTGTTCTCAAAAATGAACACTAACAACTGCAGCAATGCTCTGAGCTCTGATTGCTTTCTCTTATAGGGATGTAAGATGTGAGAGATGCACTGCCCAGTAGTGGTTTTTGTGGAGGGGGTGGGATTATGTTGCCTAAAAGCAGGGCTGTGTTGGTAAATGTCACAGCACACCACATTGCACATCTCCTTTTCAGTATCAGAGTCTCAATGCTTTCTATGATACTTTACACAGGAGTCTCAGATAACTTTTAAACTTCTTTTCTACAGTGACAAGTTTACTAGATTCTGTCAATGGAAAAATGTAGAGCTAAATATTCATGTAAGTACTTACACATATATTTATCTTGTCAAAGGCTGATGCGGGGAAGAAAATGTTCAGTTTTGAATCCTGCTTCTCAAAAGGCCTTATCAAGTAGAGGGAGTGTTACTGATATGCTGCTCTATTCTTAGGCACGCAGTCCTTACAGTTCCTTTTGGACATCCCTTCTGCCTGCCCTGAGCTGATAGCTTTGGGATTGCTGTGATAGCTGCAAGAAGCTGAGCTGCTCCAGTTGTTTCCCCCTCTGAGTCCCACTGCAGCTGCAGCACTGTCCCAGCACTGCCCTCAGCCTTTTCTTGGCCTCAACCATTGTCCCTCTGCAGTGCTCCTTTGTGGCTGTGCAGGAGCAGCATCCTCTGCTGCAGCTCTGTATGAGTGGGGCCATCAGCCTTTAGCCAGTGCAGGCTCAGGGCTCCTTCTGTTGTCCTTAACACAGTGGTGTCTGCAAGTACACTGAAATAAAAACAGTAAAGAGCTCCTTTTTCCAAAATAGTAAATGCAATATGAATGGCAGCAGTTAAGCCTCTTACTGAAATAATAAAGCCTTCCTTTTTTTTTTTTCCCTCCTGCTTACAGCTGACCATGAATGACTTTAGTGTACATAGAATAATTGGAAGAGGGGGATTTGGTGAAGTGTACGGTTGCAGAAAAGCAGACACTGGAAAAATGTGAGTATATACACATGCTTTAAAGATAGCTGTAAACTCTGATCTCTGCAAGGAAATCCTTCTGGTTACTTCACACAGAATCACTGCAAAGCAGCATTGCATGGCTGCGTATTTCCTTCTAATTAAATTTGATCCCCAGAGGTTCTGATTCCTGGATCATCGTTAAGCTTCGTTTGCTATTTGATCCTGCTATGTGCCATGCAGCAGGGCTCCAGCCTAGCAGCACTCTTAAGCATATCCCTCATTTAAATGGCCCTGTCAAAATCAATGGAGGCTGCACATGTGTTTAAAATTAAGCGTGTGCTTAAATGATTTCCTGGCCCAGCGCCTCACAGTGCCAAATGATGGTTTTATGAAAACATGGGTGATCGTGTGAGGTCACAGAGGTGTTTACCTCCCATCTGCTGGAGGTCCTGTTACCTCATTGGTGCTGGTGGAGTGCTGGAGGATGGCAGAGGAACGTGGACCACAGCCCTGCTCAGTCTGCAGGGTCATGCCTGGGCAGAGGCTGCATGTGCTATCCTACATTTGTGTAATTGCATAAGTTTCTGCCCTGCTGGGTGCATGTTTCCCTGGGAAAAGCAGTGATGCTTGCGTTTGGAAGAATGCAGTTCAACGTCGGATTGTGTTTAACAGAGCTCGCAGTGGGAACTCCAAGATCTTTTTCTGGTCTCACCATTCATACGCTTCTCCTAATCAACAGATTTCAATTTCCAGGCACAATTGTCCCATAATGCCCTGTTTTGAATGTCTGGGCATTGATTTAACAAACTGTTCTCAATATGTTTTGTTTTTTTTCCTTTCCATCTTGCTCTTCTCCTAACAATTATAGCCCAGGGACCATCTTTACATGTTTCTATCCTACCCAAGCATGGTATGTTTGGAGTCTGCAGTTACAGCTGGCTTCACTGGCGTGTGTGCTCTGCATCCTCAATAATAATAAAGCTCTGACCTATTAACCAGTGGAAGGCATCTTAATGTTACCATCACGCTCAGTATTTTTGCAGTGACCTCAAGTACTGATATTAATACTACTGCTAACAATACTGTCTTTATTCTTGCTTTGGTACCTCTTTTTGTCCATATACAATCCATTAATTTGTCCATGTACAAAAACAAACGTTTTGTTCAACTTGAGCCACACTGAGTAGGCATCTGCCCTGACGGGTCGTCCTCACATTCCCAGCCATGTTCACATCCAGGTTTTGCTATGGCTGGAGGTAGGCAAACCTCAGGACTAGCAGGGGAAGCAAAGGCCAGCTTTCTCAGGTCTAAATAGTGCAGGAAGGCCAAGTGCGGGGAAGCCAGGCTCTCCCAGATTTGAAGCTAGATGAGGTTCAGCTTCTGGGTAGAGGTTTGGTTTAGTTCTTTCTTAATCCAAACCTGTTTGCCCGTCCCCAATCCAGATCCAGACCACTCTAGATGGCTGCCTGTGCTGCGCTTACTGCCTGCAAGGAGCTTGGGAAGCCAGCCCACAAGGTAAACGCCATCGGTGTTCACTAACCCACAGACACACCTGAGGCTTTTTCACATCACCTCCTTCTAGGGCGTGTAGCTAGGGGCCAGATCCAGCTCAAGGAGCAGCTCGAAAGGAGAGGGAGAGCAGAGCATTGGGGTAAGGATGAGATGAGGATTCCAGCCGTCCGCATGGAGCTCAGCAAAGGGCAGCGTGTGAGGTGTTATTTATAGGCACCGACTGCCTGCTCAGCAGGAGCACGTGCTGTGAATGCATCCCCCGTTTTAGAAACCCAGATGCCAGCCTGCTTGCTCTCACTCTCCCCACTCACACACAACACGTGCATGGTGATCGTGGCCTGCGACGCGAGATCCGAGCTTGGCTTACACACAGCAGCCTCATCCTAAAACCCACAGCAGCCCAGGGCTAGGGATCTCCTGTGGAAGAACACTCCTGTCCTCCCCCACTGTCAGATAGTGGGCCTCAGAGCATCGCAGCCTCCTCTTGTTTGGCAGTTGTGAGGGTGATGTGCTTTCTGCAGCAAAACATCACTCATTTTTGTAACGCAGGTTGCAGAAGGTGATTAAAAAAGCTTTCCTATATCTAACATTTCTTTGGAGTAGAGAACAAATTTTAAGCACATGTATATATATGAAGCTCTGCGTGTACTCAAGATATTACTTTCCTGGTAGAATTTAAACTGCCTGGATTAAATGGAACCGTGAGAGGCTCTCTGAAACTTAATTCATACTGCAAATCCTTGCTTGTAGCTATCGCTAACTGGATATGTGATATGCAGTTCCTGTGGTTGTTTGACACAGAATTATTTGTTGGAGTACATTTGTCTGTAAGGAGGCTTCTGTTGGAAATGTTTTAATTCTGTGTGATTTCGGAGCTGTTTTTGTTTGGCCATGTAATTATGCTTTTAGTACTGGGTTGAAGTGTTTAAATTAAAGAGCCTGCTTGCAGGATACATTAATGAAGCATTGTGTAACTGCAAGTTAATCATACTGAGTATAGGAGGAAATCTTTGCTGGTTCTTGTTCTGAATGGTTATTATTTTCAGGTATGCAATGAAATGTTTAGATAAGAAGAGAATCAAGATGAAGCAAGGAGAAACATTAGCCTTAAATGAAAGAATTATGCTGTCTCTTGTCAGTACGGGAGTAAGTATTATTATTCCTTTTTATTTTTGCATTTAACATTATGACTGCTACACATAAAACATATTCCAGCAGTTCATCTGTGTGAGATGTGAGAGTTAACCCACCTCACCCTGAGCCCTCCCCATGATTCCAGCAGTGTGGCTGAAGTCAGAATGGATTTACTTGCTTGCTGCTCAGGTACAGAGCCTGGAGGAGTTCCCATTGCTCTGCTAATTCTCTCTCTCACTTAATCCTCTCAACGTATCAATAGTCATCTTTCACGTATTTGTACTTGAAATATTCCCAGCACGTTATTCTGCCTTGTAAACAACATTTCTGCTGTGGTTACATAATGGAGAACACGAAATGCTCTTTCAGAGAAAAAAACTTCATTTGTAGTTCTCCCTCCTTTCCCTGTGACTCCAGTGTTATCCGTTGTGTCCATTTAATTGTTTTATGTACATGAGCTGAGTGGCTGTCGAGGTGTAAAAGTAAGCCTGCCCATCCAGCTGTGAGCTTGTGTAAAATGAACTGTGCTGAGAGCAGGCTTCAGGGTGCCAGAACCTTCCAGCATGCTGTCCTCGTTAAGCAGAATTGCAATCAGCTTGTATCACCATGGTTACGTGTGATGTTGGTAAAAAGGTTAATTTTCCTCATAACGGTCGCGTATGAATTCAGCGTTTGGTTCTCAGTTCAGTGTAAATGCAGCCCCTTTTTGCAGCCTGGTCGAAGGAAGGAATGAGGAGGAACTGCGTGTGATTCTGTTGTGGACTTGCAGGACAGCAGGTGTGCAAACACCGTGGTGCCTGCAGTGCAAGACTGCTGCTTGAGCTCGCAAGGCAGCACAGAGAGAATGCTCTGAGATGAGATCTGTATTTTGTGGAGATTATGTAAATCCTGATTTGGGCTCTGCATTATCCAGAAGGATTAGCAAATGCTGATCCCCCCCCCCCTTTTTTTTTTTTTTCCCCTAAATCTCACTTGTGGTGCACTGAGCATTGTTTCATGCAAACCCAGTGTCCTTACTGTCCTCTGCCAGCCCCAGGGGCCTCCAGGTGGGTGTACCCCCAAGGCAGCCTGAACTCTTGTGCATCTCGTTGGGTAAGTGCTCCAGGACAGAAGCCTGCCAGCCAGAGCCCTTCTGCTGTCAGCTGGTGAATCCAGGGATGAATTGCAGCTTACAGAGGTGTCATGAGTCCAAGAGGGTGGAATTCTGTAGTGGAAGCTAGATAAGAAACCCAGGCAAATTAGTAATCACCATCTTACTGACCTGAATTTGTGACTCTTTTGGTCTGGTACTGAATGTGAATTTTTGTGTCTAAAGATTCAAACAGAAGATGGCTCTGAGGCTGTGGTGCTGGAGCTCGTTGGCTGATAAGATGCCTCCCTAGTCACATAGCAGCAGCAGAGCAAGATGAACCATTTGTTGTTCTGTTAGGGCTCATCAGCTCATTAGTGGGACTTCTGCGTTCTGCAAGAGCTTGAAAAGAGAGGCTTCAGACAAAATGCCATCCATTCAGGTTAGCTACACCTGCTAACGCAAGAAACGCTGGAGCAGTTTGAATATGCAGAATGAAATAGCTTTGAAAATGGCAGAATGAGGTGATTCATTCTGTGTCTGGCTGCAGGCTGCTGGGTTTGATGGCGCCTGCCTTCCCCGTGGCAGCTCTGTGCTTCATCTTGGCACAATTAGTCATGTCATGGGGAATCCAGATGTCTGCAGAACACATAATAACAGCTGTGCAGATTACACAGATGTCTGTGTGATCATTTTAGTGAGCCCACCTCGGTTTTTGGCACTGGCAGTTACTTCTTGAATAGAGAGCTCCCCAGTTCAGTGCACTGGGACAGCTTTGTGCTTTGCAGGGCACGGGAGCTGCCTGGTGAACCAAGCAGGGCAGGAGTGTTCTTCCTTGGGTTTGTGTGTACTGAGGGCTTTAGGAGCCTTGGTTATGCTTCAGAGTCTGCCCCAAAGCTTATTGGGACCCCTGTTGGGCTTCTGGGGTTTCCACCAAACCATGGGCAGTTCCTTTTGTGTGAGGAATGTACGAAATGGCACTTGTACCAATTTTTCTCTCTGTTGAACAGTGAGAGGGGAGCAGTTAAACGAGGAATACTTGCACCACAATGAGTGATGCACTGCATTTACACTCGCAGTATTCAATTGAAATCTGGGCATGTTGTCTGCTGGGATAGAAACACCCTTGGTGTCTGTTACAGCGTTTAGATGTTGCCATTAAATCCTCTTGGATGGTTTCATTGCTGCAAGACTTTAGCCTGTTTGGGTGCATGATTGAATGATTGGTTCAAAAAACTCAAGGTTTTGTTCCAGAAGTTTGGTGGTAGCTGTAGTTGTGCAGTTTGGGGGCATATGGTGCTTAGGAGAAGTAATGTCTTTTATTAGCTGCCACATTGCCTTGCAGCCCAAGGCCACCATGTAGTGCTGCTGCTGAACTGGGAAGCACCAAGCTTCTGTGAGAGATTCCTAGAGCTTTCCCTATCAGTGCTGCAATCATGATCATGTTGGCCAAGTTACATTAGGTCACTGGTGCTGGTGCTTCCTGCATGGTGCTTGGCGTGTCTTCCTGCCAGCATCTGGGCTTTGGGCCTTCAGATGTTGGATTTATGGCCCAGTCCATGTGTTTGGAGAGCACAGCCCTCTGTAGGGTTTGTTATAGGATGCTGAACAGCTCTGGCTTTGCATGGCCTTAGAGAATGCCAACGAACTAACAGCCATCCTATAAACGAGCTGCTTGCACCATTGCCCTAAGGAAGAGGGGAGGGATTCAGCTTCCTACCCTGGTTCTTCAGTGTCTGTGTGTGTGTGTGTGCATTTGTACAGGTGATTGACAATAAGATGTTTATCCAGCTATCCTGCTTATAGCTGCACGTGTTAAATTTCAATGGGAAGTGGGGCTGAAAAGCATCAATGGGAAGTGGAAATGCAGACCGTGCCGTCCCTCCCTGCACCTGGCTGAACCCATCCCCTGTGAACCTGGCTGCAGGGCTGTGCGTGGTGCTGAGCTTGCTGTTCTTGCTTCCCCTGCATTACATACGAGACAAGAGTTGTGATTTCCTTCCTGGTGTATTTCTGTTCCTTTTACTCATCTGCTGCAAACGCTGCTGGGAGCTGCAGGGCTCGGTGGGTGGCAGGGCTCAGTGCTGTGCAGGCTGCACCTAGTGCATGGGGAGGACACAGTTCTCTTTCCTATGGGATTCTGACTGCTGGGAGTTCTCCTTGCAATCATGGGAATGGGAAATGGTGTGCAGCCTTTAACTTCATGGGAACAGCATTACCATCCCTTTACTTTAATGTGTATTTCATGTTAATCGAGTGCAAACTGGGGTAAATGCTTCTAGACTGCCTCTGCCTTCTGTAGCTGGAAGCGTTTGGGAGATGGTGATGCCAGCCACCTTTTGTCATGCTTTGGCTCTTTCTAACTTTCATATTGAAATGAGAGAGCAAAATCTTAAGATCTTTAAACCGTGAGCAAAGCATCACAGTACCCAGATTAGTAAACAAATTGCTTTAGAAAATCATTGTGACTGTTGGCAAATATCACAGGAGAGCGTTTACTTTTGGCTTCCGTGAGCAGTAATGTGTTCATCACCTGATGTGAACCCTTTGCTCCTTTCCTTCTAGGACTGCCCTTTCATAGTGTGTATGACCTATGCCTTCCACACCCCTGACAAACTTTGTTTCATTCTGGACCTGATGAATGGTAAGCAAGGCTAAATGGAGACGGTGATGGTATTACAGAAATGTTGGCAGGAGGAGTGGCTGAGATCACGAGGAGAATGAGGGGAAAACACACTGAGCTGCAAAGCATCAGCCTATGAGCAGGAGGGGTCAGCAGACCTAGACCAGGAAATGCAGAATGCAGGTTGAAAAATCTCCTTTACTCAATAACATTAACAGATTTAAACAGATATCAGGGAAACCGGTAGGCTCAAAGGCTGGAAAGTGAGCAGAGCTCAGGTCCTGCAAGGAATACAGACTGGTTTTGGTGTTTTCTGTGAGGATTCTCATGAAAATCACAGCAGTATGTCAAACTCAAGGTGATTTAAATCTGTAGTGTGTTCAGAAAGAGTTTTCTAGGAAGGTTGGGTGTGTTGGTGTGGAGCAGCTCGCCCAGTGACGTTGCATTGTGGCTGTTCCTTGATGAGGAAGGTGTGAAGACATCCCAGCATGAATGTGCATAGGCTAATTAGTTCAGTTCACCAGAAGCCCATGTATACAACTGCATTTCTCTGGCTCTGGTAATTCCTTGCACTAAGGCTCAGTTGCTGGATGAATCACTGACAGCAAATGTGAATACACTGTGAGTACTTCTGAAATGGAGCTTCAGATGAATCCAGTTTATTTACTGACTTTCTCAGGTATTTTGTGCTCTGGTCCCTTTGTGTTCTTCAGGATATTAGAATCCACAGAGTGCCCCCCATGTCACAGGTTGCCAGTGAGACGAGGTTTCACAGCTCTCAATTCTCCCACTTTTAGGAGGAGATTTGCACTACCACCTCTCCCAGCACGGAGTGTTTTCTGAAAAAGAAATGAGGTTTTATGCTACTGAAATCATC
Organism: Phasianus colchicus; assembly: GCF_987193195.1. Taxonomy (NCBI): domain Eukaryota; kingdom Metazoa; phylum Chordata; class Aves; order Galliformes; family Phasianidae; genus Phasianus; species Phasianus colchicus. The sequence goes on along the minus strand of NC_143453.1, from coordinate 6,391,827 downwards.
CTGGGCTTAGAACACATGCACAATCGCTTCGTTGTATACCGAGACCTAAAGGTAATGGTTAACACAGGGACTGCACTCACACAGGGGTTGCTACATAGCAGCAGGCAGAGTGCTGAGGAGTTACGTGAAGGATCTTATCTGAAATCTCTTCTTGAGAAGAATATAAATTGTTTATGGCTGGCTCAATTTTCTGATAATGCTTCAGCAAACTGTGCTCTCATCCTGCTTAGCAGGCCTTGGGGATGCTTCCTCGGTGCCAAAATGAATCCCGTGCAGTGTTATTCATCTCACGTCTTAATGATGCTATTAATTCAGGGAGTGTACTCAGTGTCTGAGAGCCCTGATAGAGGAGCGCGTGTGACGGGAGCCTCGTCTGTTTTATTCTCTTCTGTTACCCTTCAGCACTTTGTAACGTCCCAGTGAAGGTGATGGTAGTGCTCTGTTGGGATGTAGGTTTTATCTGGGAAGTGTCAGTTGCGTTCACTTTGTAATTCCATCAGCTGAGAAATACCAAGCAGTAACCTTTCTGTGTTCATGCGTTTCTAGCCTGCAAATATCTTGCTGGATGAACACGGGCACGTAAGGATATCAGATCTGGGGCTGGCCTGTGATTTCTCCAAAAAGAAGCCACACGCAAGTGTGTAAGTATTACACGTGGGAGCTCTTCTGCACAGTCATTGCTAAATAAACTCTTTGTGTGTCTTCAGTATTTAATGTTGCCTAAAAGGAAAAAATAACACTTGCGTGGCATGGGCTCCATACCACAGCTGAGATGGGGACTCTTAATGGGGCTTTCAGGCTCTTCTTCTGCACAGTTGTAGCAGCTGATGTGTAGGCATGGCTGGAAGATGACACATCATTTCAAGATGATTCATTGTTCAAAGAAGATAAGAAACTGACTGAGTTGAAGTACCGGATTGTTTTAATTGTCCTGCATGGATAATTAAATATTCTGAAGCTGATTGAAAAATTGGGTTTGTTGTGCCTTTCTGGGTTTTTGTTAGAACTGGAGGCAGGCTGTGTTTCTGCTCCTTGGCATCAGGTTGTAACTGGGGCCTGAATTTCTTGTGTTGCCTTGGATTACCTGCCGTGTTTTGTTTGTAGGTCCTCATTTGCCCCAGTTTAGTCTCAGAAATTATGCAAAAAAAAGAAAACTTCATCCTGTCGTATCTCAAAAGATGTGCAGCTCAGTAGCACATCTTGAAAAAGTTCTTATTTTCCTGTTGGCGGAGGGTGAGAGCATGCATAAGAATGTACAGCCAAAGTAAAACAAACAAACAAATAAATGAAAACACATTTAAAATTAGGCCATCCTACTGAAAAACAGTCTTTTTGCTGGCTCGGTTGCAATCAGCATTTTGTTTCCTTCTGCTCCACAGAGGTACCCATGGATACATGGCTCCAGAGGTGCTGCAGAAGGGAACGGCGTACGACAGCAGTGCGGACTGGTTCTCATTAGGCTGCATGCTTTTCAAACTTCTGAGAGGGTGAGTGAAGTTTCAAGTCACGTATGCTTATTTCTTTTAGCACGGGCCTTACTGCCTGTTCTTTATAGTACTAATATATTTTAGCTAAAATTACTTCTATTATGCTGAAGCTGGGGAACCCATTCTTGGCTCGGTGGCAGCAGCGTTACTTTGACCTGTTCCCAAACCAACTTGCCATCCTTGCAAATGAAAACACATCTGCACCTGAGATTAAAATAGGCTTTTTTTGTTTGTTTGTTTCTAAACCAAGCAAAACTCCAGCCCTGCTTCCTGCAGTAGGTACAGGTTTGGGGCAGTGAGAAAGGTGGGAGCTGCCATCTGCTTTTTTGATCTCTACTGATAGGCTGTTTTACTCAACTGTTGGCCATAGTATTTTGGATGATGAGTTACTCATTGCTTAAATGTACCAACAGCTTTGTCAAATTCACTGTATGCTTAAGATACTTAAGGTGAATATCATTCACCTATGATGCTCAGTCCTTCCTCCTGTTGTTCCTAGATAAGTTGTATTTCAGCTTCCCTTTTGAGCGGCGTGGGCGCAGGGCTCAGGACATCCGCTGGCTCTGGTGTGGTTCCTCTTGCATGTAACTCGAGGTGGTTGATGAGAGAACCAGCACCAGAACCAGCACTCCCTCTCACCACGAGCACTGGGCTGGCAGGGTGAGGAGAGCTCAGTGCTGTGATTGCTCCTGGAGGTGGTCAGCCAGAAGCAGAGCGTTACGTGCAACAATCTACCCTTCTTAATCAATCTACCCTTCTTAATCTGCTCTGAAGCCAATTAAGCAACTCACATCCCAAAACAAGGCTTGGGCATGTGATACTGTTTCTTTGGGGTTTAAGAAGTTTAATCTGGCAGAAAATCCTGCCCACAAATCCACAGTGAATCATTTGTTTCCCTGATCTGCTCCGAACCTCATCCAAGCAAACAGGGCTATCTGTTAGTCATTTTCTCATGCCTTGTTACCTATCACGACTAGAAACAAAACCGAGGTGTGCTGTGTCCATCAAGTCACTCATCAGAAATGAGAGGTAATGCTTGAGTAGCTGGTGCCCAGCTGAACCAGTTTGCCATGCTGCAGCACAGTGCTTTGTGACAGTTAACTGAGGAATTGATGGGTAAATAACATTTTAGTTTTGAAAAACAGCATTCCCACACCGTTTTGGAGACAGCTAGGGAATCAGGAATATATATCCTAAATCCAGTGAAAAAATCTCAGTCTGAGAACGTTCTGCTTTCTTTCATGTTGCTATTTAAGTACTGCATGCTCAATCTGTAATAGTCGGAGGTCTAAAAGGAAAAAGGCAAATTCAAAACCAGAAGGCTAAAGCAGGAAATGGATAAAGCTGGTAATTTACCACATTGCCATCAAATACCTTCCCAGTCACTACTGTTATGGTGATTATCTTCTGTTTTGTCTACTTTAAGATCTTGCTTCATTTTTTCCCAAATAGATCAGCGGTGAGTTCTGTAGGTCGTACAGATCAGTGTGTTTAGATAGTGCTGTGGCAATAGCTGTGCTCTCATTAGATGGAGCAGTCCTGTGTTTTGGGAAGCACAGATGTGATTGGGAAGAAGGGGTTTGAAACAGCATCTTTGAAATGGTTTGTTTTATTGTTCTGCAGGCCAGGATTGATGAGGTGGAAGAATGGGACTAAAAAGGATGCTACACTCTTTCCTGGGGTTGCCACAGCTGAAATAAGCTGATATGTTATGGCTTTGCATTCATTAGTGCGTTTTCTTATTTCTACAGTCACAGTCCTTTCAGACAGCACAAAACCAAAGATAAGCACGAGATCGACCGGATGACACTCACCGTGGTAAGGGTCCTGGTGACAGATGCAGTTACATTCCCCTTGTTTATAAACACCCATTTCCTCTAAAAGAGGAGCTGTACAGCCTCCTTTCTGAGAAAGCTGTGTTTACACACGGAAGAGCTGTTTACAAACACTGACAAAGCAAGCTGCTCTCCTGTGTGGAGCAAGCAGGGCGCAGCACTCCTGTAACCAAACGTGTCTTTCCGTGTCACAGAATGTGGAGTTACCAGATTCCTTTTCTCCTGAGCTAAAATCCCTTTTGGAAGGGCTCCTGCAGCGGGACGTTAGCAAGAGGCTTGGATGCCAAGGGAGAAGGTAGGTGTGGAGTTCTTGGTCCACGGCCATTTCAGTTCCCTTTGCTTTGGTCACTTTGGTTTTGGGTAATTTCCATCGTTAAAGACTCTTTTTTCCCTCCCCTCAAGTTCTCTGCAGTCATACTTATGTTGTATGCCTATCAAAAGCAGCTGCTTGCTTTGCCATAAACTAAGTATAATATACAGTGGAGTGGATTAAGTTGTTATTTAGAAGTAACATATGGGACCTGACAGTGGAAGAGAATTGTTTGTTGTTCAGAATCATGGAATACTACAGAAGAACCAGGTTGATGGTTTGCCAGAGCTACAGCACTGTTGCCAATGTTTCCACATCAAAGTTCTGTTGTTTGTGTAGGAACACTTTTTTTCTTTTTTGAAAGAGAAAGCATTTTGCTGATTATTTCAACTGGTAGAAATGCTTGACCTTTGAAGGCTTTGGATTTCTCAAATCCTTTTGATTTGAAAGCCCCTTCGTTTTATTGACTGGAGTTATTTTTATTTTGCAGTGCACAAGAAGTAAAAGAACATCCTTTCTTCAAAGGGATTGATTGGCAGCAAGTATATTTACAAAAGGTAAAGGGCTGAGAAACTGTAACTTATTTGTTAAAGCAGTAAACATGCTGCAATGAACAGGCAGTGGATAGAACACTCAGTATTCCTGTCCCCAGAACAGGTACTTGCTTGCACAAGTGCACGCGTTTAAATAACATCAATTAATTGGTCTGTCATTATGCTGCTTTTTCTTTCTAGTACCCTCCCCCATTGATTCCTCCCCGAGGAGAAGTAAATGCAGCAGATGCTTTTGATATTGGGTCGTTTGATGAAGAGGACACTAAAGGCATTAAGGTACACAACTTTAAAGGATAGGTAAAGAACAGCACTTTGTTCTCCTACCTTCTTATGTGTGCATGCTTCTCAATGTGCAAGGGACTGTCTTCAAGTTTGTGAAGGTAATCCATGCTCTTATCAAGTGGTAGCATGGGCTGGTTGGCTGTGGGTTTTCGTTTTAATTTGCCAAGTCCTCGTGTTGTCAGTGCAGCTTGGCTGAGGTCTGCTTTCCTGCTTGAAGGTTTACTACGATGAAGCAGGTAGTCCAAATGGGCTGACAGCTTTTGGGAATCAATCAGCTTTACAAGGATATGTAATAGTTCTGAGCTTTAGAGAAGTGGTAGAAGAGATAAAAGTAACTTTCAGCTTCTGATAGCGTTCAAAATGTAATGGAAATAACACCAAAGGAAAAACCTGCAGCAAAAGCTGCTGGCAGTCCTTACCTGTGTGCTGTGCCCTCTTCTCCCATAGCTCCTTTGGGGCTGTCCCTGATGGGCTTTGCCATGTGTTCCCCAGCAGCCCAAACGTTGTTCTTATTATTGCAAAAGTGAGTCAGGGGAGAAACAAACCTGATAAGCAAAAAAGCCACATGAGCTGCTCACTGCCTAAAAACAGATCCTGCCCGTCAGCGTCACCTGCTGCGATTGCAGGAGTTGGCACAGAAATGATTTTACGTGTTTCAAGAGAAATGCAGAGCTCTGGGATGTTTCCTGCAATTCTGGAATGCTGTCATTCCTTCTACTGGGATTTTTTGTGCGTGTGTGTGGAGAAAGATTTTAATGCAGTGAGGTGTTTCGTTAACAGCAATTGAAGAATCCACCATTTGCATTTACATGATGATTAAATGTAAATATATGCCATGCACATAGAATGTAAATATAATGGGGCAGGTGAGTAGGGCTTTTAGTGATAGCAAACCAGGCAAGCTTGGAGCAGGTGGCCTATTCTCACTATATAAATTGAAATCAAGTTAGTATCCATGCTTTCTCTCGTTGGCAGCTGTTTGTGCTGGGAGTTCAGGGATCAAAACACCTGAAAGCTGTGAACTGCTGGGGATAAGAATGGTAGAAATGACTAAAATGGTGGTTTCTTTTGTGTCGTTTTTCTCTTGCAAGTTGCTCGATAGTGACCAGGAGTTATATAAGAACTTCCCACTGGTAATATCGGAGCGTTGGCAGCAAGAAGTAGCAGAAACTGTTTATGATGCAGTAAATGCAGACACGGATAAAATTGAGGCCAGAAAAAGGGCTAAAAATAAGCAGCTTGGCCACGAGGAAGGTAATCTATCAAATACGCTTCTCTCCATCTTTTACTGCTAGATAGTAATTCATGTGTTTGAGTTCCACACAACAGACTCCTATATTACTGTCACTCACCAGCCATTGTTAGTATTCATGTAGTCAGTATCATATTCTTCAGACATTCCTTCATGTTTTGAAATGCTGTATGATGACATAATGTTTTGGAAAGCTTTTCTTAATATCTTTTAAAAAGGATCATCTGCAGCCTTTCATCGTTTTGGTTTGTGGTGCTTGCTCAGAAAGGGGTTGATTTCATGACAGAGAAGAGGGGGAATAAAGCAGGAGGTCCTCCCAGCAAGAGGGAAGTGCACCACAAGGCTCTGAACTGTGGGTGGCAACGTGTAAATCTTTTAATAATAAGTCAGAGAGCTTTTTAAGGACCAGATTCAGTTCTTGGTTACCTCACTGCAGTCTCATCAGCTTATGTAATGAAGTCAGAATTGACTCCATGCGTGTGGATAGCGCATCGACTCACCCCGCTCAGGGCTTTTGTCAGCACAGCACATGTGTAGGGTGACTTTGTTTTGCCTCCTGACATTTCCTCTTTCGATAGATTACGCCCTTGGGAAGGACTGCATTATGCACGGGTACATGCTGAAGCTGGGGAACCCATTCTTGACTCAGTGGCAGCGGCGTTACTTTTACCTCTTCCCAAACCGACTTGAATGGCGAGGAGAAGGAGAGTCACGGGTGAGTGGGGGCACTTTGGGGGGCAGCAGCTCCTGGAGTACGGAGGCACGTGGGAGCTGGGGCAGATGGAGAGCTCACACTCACACCTGCATCCCTGGAAGGAGAGTTTTGTCTGAGCGGATTTCAGCTCAGGATAACTTCCGTCGAGTTTCAGTTTAGTCAACAGGTAGTTGCACTGCATTGAGGAAACATCAGGTTGACTCGAGAGCCCTGTTTGCTTTGTTTTGTGATGTTTTTAAGGAATTTGGTAGTTCACGGTGTTGTTTTTCATTTAGGTCCTCTGGACTATTTATACAAAAAAACATAGACTGGTAAGGCCATAACTGCTATAGCATTTTGTTTCAAAGAAAATGCTATAGTAACCTTAGTTTAGTCCAGCTGTGACCATGTGGTAGGCAGATCATCTGTGTGTGTAGTTAAGTGGGGGATTAGAATTTGGGGATGTTCTCATCTTACGGTCCGTGGGGAGAACTTTGCTGCAAACTGCCCTGTGCTTGCTTCTTTCTAAGTACACGTGGTGCTTCAGTATTCCCTCTCGGGTTTTTGATGTAGTCAACAAGGTTGCCTTTTTTCTTTTCTTTTAAACAGCAGTAATACTTGGAAAAATATATAAAATTATATGCAACTCTCTGGAGAGAAAACAGTGAATATTTTGCTTGTAGACCCACCTATTTGTAGATTCTTATTTCATGCTGTCATTACTGGCTCTTTGAGCTTGCATTTTGCTGTCTCTATTTAAGCAACCAAACCCCCTTGCTATATCTTACCTTATAACCTATTTTTAATTCATGACTCAGCCTTCAGAAGTAAAGGATGTTTGGTATGACAATGCTATTATGTTAGTGTTCATAACTTCATTCATGGATATAGTCTGGAAAAATTTACCATTGGCTTTATTTGATGGGTAATGGTTTTCTTCAAATAATCTCTCTGCTTTATTTTTGCAAACACTACAGCAAAACCTACTGACAATGGAACAAATAGTGTCTGTTGAAGAAACGCAAATTAAAGATAAGAAGTGCATCCTGCTGAGAATTAAAGGAGGAAAGCAGTTCGTCCTGCAATGTGAGGTGAGTCTCATGGTTTTCAGTAGCTGTTCATCAGATGGCTTACATGGGATAGAATGACTGAACGTTTTTCCAGGTCCTCCCGTTGTCCTTTGCTTAAGTGTAGTTTATGTAGCAAACCTCATCCTAAACAAACTAGCAAGTTCTAGATTGGAAAGTAGGAAACCTGCAGCTGTACTAGCGTGCATCAATGGATTTCAGTGGCATTTGGGCCAGAAAGAGCTGAGTTTCATAGGTAAGTAAAAGCTTCAGAACTTTTCAACCCATCTGGGGCGATGGAGGAGCCAAGGGCTGCGTGTTTTCAGCATCCAGCATTCAGAAAATGGGAGTGAGCTGCTCTAAGTGCTACCTAAAAGAGAAGACGGTGTTGGCAGGTTTACTACCAAGTGCCAAACGAGTTCTGTATCTCTTTCAGAGCGACCCAGAATTTGTTCAGTGGAAGAAAGAGCTGACAGAAGCTTTCACTGAGGCACAGAGGTTGCTGCGCCGGGCGCCCAAGTTTCTCAATAAATCTCGCTCGACTGTCGTAGAGCTCTCCAAGCCGCCGCTCAGCCACAGGAATAGCAATGGTCTGTAGGAGGGGGAGAGAACAAATCTCGCTTAGGGAAAGCACTGCGTGAACATGTTGAGTTTCACAGAATCCTTATGAATTACTTTGTGCAGCCCTGGAAGTGGGATGTGCTCAGATGAGGAAGAATTTAGATGTTTACAGCATGGGGTAATGTCAGAACTCTGACTCTGGAGGTGGTGAAGTCTGGAACAATGGCAAGTGAATTCATGCTCCTAGCAGAGGTGGAAACCCTCAAACGTAGAGGCTGCATTTTGCTCCCATGCATCCCTGCACCCCGGCGGTGCCCGGAATGATCCGTTACGCTGGAACTACTGATGGAAGGAAGCTGTTGTCCCTGCAATACCCTTGTTTGGTGCATACCAAGCCTGGAAACTGCAATGGTTACTGCTAGCTAGGGTTACACGTGTGTGTAACACCGACGAACCCCTCGACTTTGGAAGGAGCTGCAGACTTGCCCTGTTGGATCACCTTTAATCTGTCGTGTTGCCATGTCCTTCCCAGCCGTTACTGCTGACTCTATAATAACCTTTCTCCATACTGCTGATGATCAACAGTGTGACTCTTATGCACTTCAAAGTACTGAATTCTAACTGTCCTGTGGTTTAAATGTTATTGCTACTTCATGGAAACATTGAACTCAGATTATTCACTTGGTTTGTTGTACTCACTAAATAGTAGCTACCACCATTTTGCTTCTTCTACGTATATGCAGTACTATAACTGACACAATAGAGTAATAATTGGTGAAGAGGAATTTATGGTAGCTTCATCTAGTGCTCTGTTGTATAAATTGACTGTTTTAGCACAGTTTTTAAAGAGCAGATTCCTTTTGACAAGTTTACAGCGAACATAAAGACAGTTCTTTTCCATTTCAGGTCAACTGCACTTTTTAAAAATTAAAAAAAAAAAAAAGAAAAAAAAAAGAAATTATTCAAATCCAATGCATTCTAGTGCATGTACTGGGTGAAAAGGCCTGGGGACCTCGGTACGTATTCCGGATGGCTCTTCACTTATGGGACGTGTGGATCCTTCTCTGTTGCACACCACACATGGCAGGTGTGTGCTTGTAGCGTAGCTGGCCCAGGTGCTCCCTGCAGCTGAGCTCAGGAGGTCCGTGTGTGCGTCACACGGCTCGGATGGCAACTGGATCTTTACTTTTCTTTCCTAGAGAAATCAAAACGTCCACGTTGAAAGCAGTCTGGGAAAGCTGAGGATGGAACGTAGCAAATGAGCTGATCAAATGGCAGATCCGCCCGAGTGCTGCTTGAGACATCGGTCGTGTCATGTGGAAAGTCTTAACTTGACACAATGAAGATATAATCTCTAATTGTTAGGCAACTCGAAGCATTGGTGTCCGCCTCTCCCTGGTCGGTGTGGTGTCGGGGCTGAATTTGAGCTTTTTTTCCTCTTCTCTTGCCATAGAAATCACTTTCTGCCCTGTTACGGAGGCACAGCTCTCACAGTACCTGCAGGTGGTGGGAGATGCCCCTGGAAGGGAAGCTCCTGTGCCCTTGCATGGGAGGGAGCCCCTCGCTGCAGCCGTGTTCCCAAGGAAGGAGTGGTGCCCTTGGGCAGGGATCCCTGGGAGCCAGGCGGTATCTTGGTGCGTGTTTTTCCCATTAATTTTTTTGAGTTACTTTGTGAAAGGAGTACAGAATTCACCAAGCTTGCTGGTAAGAGATGCTTAACATCTCAGCATCCTCGGGAAAGAGCAGTGCTGGTATTTACCAGTGGTTGGGATAGAGAATTCCCATCGTGCTGGCACTCACTGCACACTGGGTATCGTGGCGTTCTTCCCCCAGTGCCATGCATGTTTCTTATTTGGTTGGAAAGAAAACTCCAAATATGGTCAACTCTACTCTCAGCTTTCACATAACTCATTCGTATTGCCTTAGTTCATCACGGGTCCCATTCAGCTCCTTTGGTCACTTCCCACAGCCGTGTGCTGCTCCGGATGCAGTGCAGCAGAGCTGTGCCAGCAGGGGAGCACTGCCCCAGCACCACTTTGGCACCCACTGACACCACAGCAGCACCAAGCTGTGTCAGCAGGAGTGCTTTGCATTGATGTCTGTGGGTGTTTGCACACAGCATGGCGTTGGTCACTGAGGACGTGAGGAGCAGTGCTGCTTTGTATGCATGGTGGCCACGTTATGGCTCGTTTTGTTTTCTTTTTTCAAGTTCAGGGAAGTAAAGGTAAAAGAAACCAGGGCTTTGGGCATCAACAGAGCGAGGTGAATGATTAAGCACAGATTTTTTTAACAATTAGTCAGACAGTCCCTTTAAAAAATGATCCAGACTGAGGACTTAGGCACGGAGGGAGTAGTTGCTTACATTGCAGCACTGAGAGATGCTAGATAAACCACGGCAGGCGCTCGCTGACGTACCCACATGCCTCCAGCATTGCAGGGGTTATCTCTGTCCTTCTCTGGGTCTGATTGTGTGAGCTGATAGCACGGAGGCATTGGGCTGTGAGGTGGCTGCAGGATTTGGATGCGTGTTTGCTGCAGGTTTGGACTCAGGGGCTTTGATGGCAGACTGTTGGCGTGTCCCAGTGCTGCTGGCATAAGTTGGGCAGTTCTCTTCAAATGGAGTGGTTGTTCTGCATATGCATGGGACTGCTGAAGGGACTTCCCCACATCACCGAGTGTGGGTGGAGGAGGGGCTGTTGTGCAGTGTACAGTGGGAAGTAAATAGTTGTCGTCGTGTCTATTAATGTGAGGAAGGAGATTCCTGTTCTGCAGATGGGAAGCCTGAAAAACGTATTTTGAAAAAGCATAGTATTAATTTTAATATTGTAAAAAAAAAAAAAAAAAAAGAGAGAGAGAGGAAATAAATAAGGAAAATATCTAAAATATACAGAGAACATATGTATATCCAAACATCTGAGGAATTTCGAGATAATCTACTTTTGTTTCCTGTTGATTTCTATCCGTGGTGTACATATCGTGTGGATCGAATACTGTTGTTAAATTGTATTTTTATTTTGTGTTAAACGAATCACCACAGACTCAGCTTTATTTTGTTTATGTAAAGGTCGCTATGCTCTGTCGGTATAAAACCAAGAATTCTATTTTAACAAAAAAAAAAAAAGAAAAAAAGAAAGAAAGAAAGCATTTTATATTATTTATTAAATACGCGTTCCTCCAACTTCTGACATTCCACAGCACTGCTCCGTGTGCACGGCTGGCTGCAGAGCAGCAGGGCCCTTTCAGGCAGGAGCTGTCAGCTTTATTCTGTTTTTCACATCCAAGTCCAGCCACTTTCAGTGCCACCACCCTGCATGACGTTGTCAGGACCGTCTCTGAGTGCAACGACTGCAGAACATCTCAGATATCTTTTCCAACCACCCCTCGGTCTGACTGGTAGCTGTAATTCCCCCTTTATCCCTCTGTTAGTCTCTGCTGGGTTGAACCAGAACTGCTGGCCCCAAATCGGGGCAGGGAAGAGGCTGCTCGGATGGTTAAAAGGCTTTTTAATTGCAAGGTTTAATGAGGGAGCCCGGAGAGACTGTAGGGCACTGGGGAAGGGGAGGTGAGCATCATCTCAGAGCTGTTTGTGCCGTGCCGGTGTTGGCACAGAGCTGTGGAGCAGCTCCTCTGAGTGCTGGTGGTGGCTGGGATGGGCAGTGGGCAGTGTGCTGGGAGCAGTGCTTTGGGACGGGGCTGAGAGCTGCATTTCTGTCTGTAGCAGAGCCGTCCTGCCCCGGCGAGGTACAGAAATAGCATCAGATAGCTCACCAACCAAAAATAAGCCCGGTTCCCATCGTGGGCTCTGCAGTTGGAGGAAGACGTTGAGGTGTTACAGTACGCGCTTTAGATTTCCACCCTGTGGTTATGCAGCTGTTTGGGGTTAAAAATGCCATCCTGGGGGTGATGTGTCGTTTTGGTGGGCAGGGTCGGATCCTGCGGACCCATTGCCTGCTGCGGCACGGAGCCAGGAGCTGTGCTGGTGCATCAGAGCCCAGCGTGGGGAGCTGGGCACGTGCTGAGCCGGGTGCCATGGGGCTGCAGCTGTCAGCTCCCGGCTGCAACAGGCAGCTGTTGGAAGGGGAGGGAGCTGGGAGCACGAGAGAGAGGGCAGTGAGTCTGAAAAACAGAATAAAGTGAGAGTGTCCTCTGAGAGGCGTTTCCATCAGCACTGTTCCAGTGCCTAAATTCAGTCCTTCCAACAAAGGAGCAGATGCACACCGATAGCTACTAAAGAAATCCATCGAAGAGAACCCGTTTTCAATGTGTAATTTAATGGTGGGAAAAGCCAGTATCTGTAAATAACTTTAGATATTGTAACTATGAGGATCACGATTTGTTTTATGTACTTGGCTCTTTCATATTTATTGTGCAGAGGAGGTTCCCCCCCGGCCGTGTGCTCCGTGACGCGCCGCACTCGGTCCATCCCGCCAGTATTTTTATTAAAGGATCATTTGGGGACAGCTAAGCTGCTTCTGTGTGTTGGTCAACTGCTCTCATACAACGAGAACCCCAATAAAAAACAAACGTCATTGGAGTGCGTGTGCCGCGTGGTCCTTTCCTGTCCCGCAGCTCGCTGTGCTTCTCCCCGACGAGCGGTGCTGGGAAACCGATGGGATTCGGAAGCACCCCCAGCAGACGGGATCACAGGGTCAGTTTCAGCTCGTGTTGGGGCTCTCTGTGCCACTGGGCACGGTGATGGGCACTGAGATGTGCGGGTGCCTGGGGCACTGAGGTGGGCGGCGGGCTGCGGGGCTGCAGGCTGGGGAGCAGCAGGGCTCGGTGCAGCCCCGCAGGGTATTTTTAGCAGGGCCATGTGTCACCTCAGCTGCCACCGCAGTGGGGGCGGAGGGGGAGGCGCAGGCAGCCCCACACCGCGCCGCCGCTGCCTCCTGCGCTCTCGGCTCGCTGGGGTCCCGGCGTGGGCACGCTGCCCCCCGGCACCGAACGCAGGTACGGGTGATCCGTGGGGGTCTTTGGGGGCACAGGGTTGGGCCGGGGGTCCGTTGGAACCTTTGGGCTGTGCTGCAGCCCGGGCTGGGCCCCTCGGCTATTTTTAGGTGGGAATGAAGAGCGATAGCGGCAGCACCGCTCCAGGGGTGGCTTCCAGCAGCGCTCCGGGCTGGAGGCTGTGTGGGAATGGGGAAGGGGCTCCTGCCAGGCCGTCTGAGGGGGCAGCGGGACAGGACCCCCCCCCTCCCCTTGGCAGCCCCAGCGTGGGACCGGAGCCACACGGCTGTGGCCAAGTGGGGCTGCGTCCTGCTCCCATCTTGGGGGACTGAGGTGCTGAGGGCGATCCTGACCCTTCTTTGTGTTCTGCTCTGTACCCTGGATTCCCCACAGGTCCACCTTGGCCGTGGGCATGGGGTGGGCTGGGGGCTCTCTCTCTGTGGGGCTGCACTACAGACCACGCTGGTGTGGGGTCAGCTCCGGTTCCCCATGGTCTCTGGGGCAGGCGGCAGCCGGGGCACGTGGCGCCCGGGGCCATTGCCCAAGAAGGCAAGTGGCATTCCTCCGCCGGGCTCCCGCACTCCTGCCCTTTACTGTACAAGGCGATAGGGCCGCAGGGCTGCGGTCTGCACGGTGCGTGAATGATCCCAACAGGTGAGGCTGGGTTCAGCCCCAAGCGGGGCCAGGCACGGTTGCACCCGGTGCCACCGACACCGCTGTGACGCTGCCACCGGGGCTGCACGTGGCCGTGCCCTCCGATGCTGTAAAATGACACGGCTCCTCCGTGGCAGCTCCTGCCCCTGTGCCAGCTGGGCTATGGGGTTCCTATAGCGTTCCTGTAGGGCCCCCGGTGGCGGCTGCTCCTCACTAACTCTCTCCTCTCTCTTCCCCTCACCCTCTGCTCTCAGTAAAGCTCCATCCCGGTTCCATCATGGCCATCTCCTCGCGCCTCGCGCTCTGGGAGCAGAAGGGAAGTGTTGGTCCTCATGTCCCCATGTCCCTGTGCTGCACGTCCCCGCGCTTGCCTTGTCCTCAGGCCTTCCAAATGGGCATCACTTTGCAGCCTGAATTTACTGCTCTGAACAATGTCTGTTGTTCAGGTCTCCCTGCAGGGCTGCATCTTGGGGTGCTGCACACGGCTGGGGCAGCACAGGCTCTGCACGCTGCAAACAGCTCCATGCCACGCAGTGCTGGAGATGCCATGCCCTCAGCAGCATGTGGGGCTGTTCTTCTCACTGCTTGTCCTGCTGCTCTGTGCAGCCCCTCACCCGGTGCCAACCTGTTGCCCGTGGCCTCGCTGCACGCTAAGTGATGCCCAAAAAACAGAGCTTGGCTCAGCTGTTGCGCACAGTTGTGCTGCCAACATCCCTGCAGAGCTGCTGTGCTGTGTTGGGCTGTGCATTCCCATAACCCAACTTCTGCTTCTGCAAACAGATCCGGGAGGAGGACCGGGGCCCACCACCGTCTGCGCCCCCTCTACTCCTCTCTGTCATTCCTGGTGGGTTCATCAAGCAGCTTGTCCGAGAGACTGAGAAGGAGTCCAAGGAGGCGAGGCTGAAGAAGGCGGCCAAGGCCAGTGGGAAGGAGGAGGTGAGCAGCCATCGTACCGCGCTGCAGGCAGCCAGGGCTGGCTGGGGCACTGCGTGTCCCACCTTGGCCTCGGGTCAGAGCATTCTCCTTCTCTTGGCAGCCTGTGGTGGAGGACAGTCCAGCCCAGAGCAGGGATTCCCCAGCTGCCAAAGGAACCGTGAGCAGCGTGGGGAAGTCCTTGCAGAACGGGCTGCAGGCAGGTGGGCAGGGGGGCAAGGGGACACCAACATACACAGCACTGCCCCCCGGAACGGCTGCACCTAGCTCTGATCCCAGCAAAGCCCCCACGGTGGCACAGAGCCCTCGGCCAGAGGGTCCTCAGGCAGTAAAGCCACAGAGCCCTGAGAAGAAAAAAGGAGAGAAGAGCTCCAAGACTGCGTGCCCCGGGGGGAGCCCCCTATCTGCAGCCCCAGCGACCAGCAAGGGCCCCCAGCACTGTGGCAAAGTGAAGGAGGGGGACGTGCCCAAAGGGAAGGGTCCTGAGGGCACCAAGAAGGAGAAGGGAGCAGCCCTGAGTGGCCAGCAGCCCCCCAGCACAGCGAGCACCAAGAGGGAACTGGGATTGGGCAGAAAGGAGCCGGAGAAGATGAAAAAAGATGTTGGAGGTGGGAAGAAGGAACCAAAGGAAATGAAAGAGCCTGCAAAAAGCACAAACAAGTCCCAGGGGGCCAAGAGGGAAGCAGGAGGCACCCGAGAGAAGCCTGAAGGTGTGGCAAAGGGAGTGGGAAAGGCAAAGGGAGAGCCCCGAGAAAGCAAAGAGGCAACACAAGGAGGTGAAGAGGCAGTGGCGGACAGCAAAGCAGCGCATGTGGAGAGTAAAGAGGAGACAGGAGAGAGTGCAGCCCAGGAGCAGGTAATGCTTGCAGCTGTCACCCCGTGCACAGTGCTGTCCTGGTGTCATGCAGCTCTCCTGCCCTTGTGGCTGTGGCTGCAGGCAGTCCTTGTGGCCGGGGTGCTCCAGCCCAGCTCCCTGAGTGCTGTTCTCTCCTCCTGCAGGCTCCCAAGGACGCGTGGTACGAAGCGGACAAAGTGTGGCTCGTGCAGCAGGATGGCTTCGTGCTCGGTAAGCCCTCAACTCACAACACTGAGGGCCGGAGGGGCCCTTGGTGTGCCATGGCATGGCACTGTGGCGCTGGCTCATGGTGCCGCGTTGCAGCCACGCAGCTGAAACCCGACGTGGGGACACCGGAGCTGCCAGCGGGCAGAGTGCGGGTGCGCCGGGACGCAGACGGCAGCATCACTGAGGTGGATGAGGACAGCGTGCAGCGGGTGAGCCCACATCAGGTTCCAGCCCTCCTGGGGCTGGCTCTGGATTACAGGGTGTATATAGTGGGACACGGCATAGGGTGGCTGTGGCCGTGGTGCTTGCAGAGAGAGGGTGATGGCACTGTGCTCTGCCCCATGGCTGCTCCCTGACAGCACCCATTGCTTCCTACAGACCAACCCTCCCCACCTGGACCTGGCTGAGGACCTGGCCATGCTCCTCAACCTCAACGAGTGCAGCGCCCTGAACACACTGCAGCATCGCTACCGCTCCCACCTTCCCTACACCTATGCCGGGCCCAGCCTGGTGGCCATCCGGCCCGGCCCTGACGCCGGCACCCATGCGGGGAAGGTGAGGGTTGGGCGTGGGACCCTTCGTGGTACCCCGGGGCGAGGGGGTCCGTGCTGGGAGGCGGACACCGAACCCACACTGGGACATTGCAGAGGAGCTGGGAGCTGCGGGCCGGCAGGTGGCACCGTGGGACCGCCTCAGTGCGCGGCCGGGGATGGTCTGTGTGATGATCCGGGCTGGGGATGCTCTGTGTGATGCTCGGGGCTGGTGGTGCTGTTGGTCGATGCTTGGGATCAGGGATGCAGGAGGATGCTCGGGGCTGGGCGTGTTGTTGGGTGATGCTCAGGAATGGCGATGCTCGCAGCTGGGCACTGCTCCCAGCCAAGTAGTTTTCCCAATTTCTGGGAGAAAATCACTGTATTGCTGTACCCGCCCTGGGGGTGTTGGGCTGGGGCAGGAGCAGGCTGGGAAACAGTGCCTGAGGTGCATTGGCATTCTCAGGAGTTTTCTGCAGCATTCCCACACTGTGAAACATCTCCAGTCTCTTTCCATGAGAACCCCTCTGATCACTCTCTGGAACTCCCCCTGGCCCACAGGTGTCCAAGGGGAGGCGGGACAGCACAGCACCACACATCTGCTCGGTGACACAGAGAGCCTACAGGACCCTGCTGGCCCAGAGGAGGGACCAGGCCATTGTGCCCATGGGGCGCAGCGGTGCAGGGAAGACCACGAGCTGCCAGTTGGCCCTGGAGCACCTGGTGGGCACTGCGGGCAGCGTGGATGGCCGAGTCTCAGGTATGGGTTGGGTCTCAGGTAAGAGGTACGAGCTCAGGTAGGTTGTTGAGCAACCAGCAGCACGAAGGCAAGTCTGGGTTTGGAGCACTTGCAAGGAGAGAGGAGGTGAGGGCAGGGGTGAGGCTTCCCAATGTACTGCTCAGGGGTTGCCCGTGTTGGTTTTGCAGTGGAGAAGATCCAGGCAATGTTCACGGTGCTGGGAGCCTTTGGAGCAGTGAGCACTGAGCAGAACAGCAGCTCCACACGCTTCTCCATGATCCTCTCTCTGGATTTCAGTGCCGCTGGGCGCATCACCGCCGCTCACCTCCAGGTACCCCAAAGGCACTGCTACCTCCTGAGCTCAGGGTCCCTGTGACCAACGCCATCCATGGCCCTGCAAGGAGATCCCAGTCCCTCCCCAGCTTCTGCTGGTATCTCCCAACCTGTGGGTGCTGTCATCTGCTCCCCGTGTGCCCACACCATGCCCTGTGTGCTGGGGGACAGGGGCTGCCACTGATGCCCACCTTTGCTCTCTGCAGACCATGCTGCTGGAGAGGGGCCGTGTCGCCCAGCAGCCCCCTGGGGAGAGCAACTTTAACGTGTTTCCTATGATGCTGGCGGGCCTGGACATGGCACAGAGGTGAGCAGCGTGCTGCTGCGGGGCCACGGGGGGATTGTGCAGGACCTCCCAGATGTCTTCCTCATTGTGGAGCTCTGCATGGGGAAACTGGGAAGCGGCATGGTCTGCATGGCACAGAGCAGGGCTCAGATCTTGCCTTCCCAAACTCCTTGTAGGACCACGCTGCACTTGCACCAGGTGGCTGAGAGCAATGCCTTTGGGATCAAGCCCTTCTCAAAGGTAAGGAGCACTGATGGAGCCCTGTGCCTTTCCTATCTGTGGATGAGCCCTAATATTGCACCATGGCAGTGGCTCTGGGAGGCTGAGTGTTTCCTTTGGAGAGTGCAGAAAGATATTTTAGAGGCTAAAAGCACCGCATTTGATATCCAGCAGCAGCTCCTTATTAGTCTGAGCCCTTCACAAAGGTTAGGCAGATCGCCAATGAGCCCAAGTGCTGGGATGAATCGCAGCAATTTGCAGTTACATCACCAGTGGGTGAATTCAATATTCAATCTTCATTAAGGAGCTCCAGTGCCAGTCTGGAGCCGCACAAGTCGGCTGCTGCAGCACTGAGGGCACGGCGAGGCCTTGAGCTCCACTGCTGCCACAGATTTGGGCTCAGGGAGTAGTTATGATATTCTGTGTCAGAAGCACCAGGCTCTCCATGCAGAGATGCTCCCATTGCTCCATGTCCCTTTCTGTGTCCCTGCGTTGTCCCCTCCTGCCTGGCCAGCTGTACGTCCCCATCCTCTTAGGTGCCCCATTTATCCCCCATCTCTTCCTGCAGCCCGAGGAGAAGCAGAAGGCGAGCGCAGCCTTTGCAAAGCTGCAAGCAGCCATGGGCGTGCTGGGCATCACAGCAGAGGAGCAGATGGCCATGTGGAGAGTGCTGGCTGGCATCCACCACCTGGGAGCTGCAGGGGCCTGCCGAGGTAAGGGGCTGTCCCCTCCTTCCCCCATACCCACTGGCAGTGCAGGGGGCAGGGCTGGGTGCTGCTCTCTGGAGGTGAGCTGCCATGGGACCTCTTGGCACCAATCGTGGTGTCATCACTTGAGTGCCTCATACAGTGCCTGAGTTACATGAGAATGGTTCCAGATGAGAACTGTAGTTAAGAAGGCTTTGTTAATACAAGCATACAGAGATTGCCATATCCCTTATAAATTATGTTAAGCAGTGTGCTAACCCGTCTGGGAGAGAGCCCCATTGATTTACACCCTTCAATTTATGAGAGCTGCGTAAAGGCTGCTATAAACTCAGCACAGACATCCATAAACGTCTCCACAACGTGTCATAACACATCTCGTGGTAATTTATGCCATTAATCATCTATTAATTATTTTAAAAGGATAAATGCCGTCGTCACTTACATCTCCTTCCCCTTCCCTCTGGCGTTCTGTCTCCCCATCTCCCTTCTCCCCTTTTATATGGGAGAGAATCACAAAGAAGCTTTTGGTAAAACCAAAGCCCTTCTGCCTTAAGAGCTTTCAGGACAGCAGGATTTGGAGATGTGTCTCCTTCCTGGTGCCATGCCATCAGCTGGGGCTGAATGCTTTGTTAGCATTTTCAATCCATTCTTATAATTACCTGAGCTGACTTGCTCTGACTTACATTGGGACTGCCTGTATGTCACTCGGGGGTCAGGCGAGGGCTGCATTCACAAAGCCTTGGAGCAGTTCTCGTGGTGTGAAGAGGAATGTGAAGTGTTGGGCTGGAGCTCCGGAGCTGCGTATGGGATTAGCAATCAGAGCATGCCTCAGCAGCACTCGCTCCGCTATCGATTCCCCCATCGTGTGTCAACCAAAGGGGAGAAATGAAAGGAAATACGGATAAAAAATGGATCAAAGCCGGATGGAGCAAAAGTCTCGGCGGGGGCGATGACTCTTTTAATGTGGTTAAACCTGTCTCCTGATCGCCATCTCTTCCCTTCCCGCTCATGCCCTTTGAAGATCTGCGCTCAGCATCCTCTCACCGAGGGCAGCCCCTCCTCCCCACGGCGCATTTCGAGCCCCTTCCCTGCGCTTTGCTCCCTCTGCTGATTGCCGTCGTCTTGTCGCGAAGCTGCTTGTCCAGGAATGAAGCAGGAGGGAACAGCACCATCTCCCTCTGGCTGGGAGCAGAAAATGCATTTGTGGTGAGAAAAACACCGAGAAGAAAAGGCTGAATTTCAAAGCTAAGGTGTCAGCAATTCCCCTTTGCTTTTGAAATGCGTCGAAACGGCTCTTTTTGTGAGAAACAAACCGACATCCAGAGGCCGGCAGGGCACCTTAGGTACCCATTCACCTAAAAGAGCTTTCAGTCCCCTTTGTGCGCCGCGGAACACGGCGTATTTTCATTTCTTCATTAGCCCTCTAACCGGGAAGGAGGGCTTGGGCACAGCCGGGGGTCGGCACTCAGCTCCCTCTCCAGTGCTGCTTTGGATGGAGCTGCAGTGCTGCAGGGGGAGGATGGCATTGCCAGGGTTCTGCTCCTCCTTGGGGCTTTGGTTTCCTTCAGGATGCAGATAGGTGTTGCATTAGAAACACAGGTGCGGGGTATCTGTGCAATGTGGGGTCTCTCTTGTGCAGCAGGGCTCTGCACAGTGCTCTGGATTCCCTGTCCTGGTGGCTGAGGGCAGAGCAGGGACGTCTGGTTTTGTTACACCAGCTCTGCTGCTTCGCCCTGCCGGGAAGGGAAGCGTTGCTCTGCTGCCTGGTGTCGTTCATCACAATGATCCCTGGAAAAGATTGCATTAGGGCTGGCCTCTGCATCCTGCCCATTTTTCTCCCTGTTAAAACCTTTTGCTCTTCAGCACTCGGGTTTCCTGCTATAGGGAGAAGCACCTGGGGAATGTTTTCAGGATTTTCCCCCTTTTTTTTTTTTTCTCTTTCCTGCTCCGAGCAGGCTGTCTCTGTGCCCCCCGAGTTATGGCACTATCTGTTCAGTGCTCTGACATCTTTATTACAAACAGCTGGGGAAACGCAGCCAGAGTGGCAGATTTCTTTAATCATGCTATTACACAGCTCTCCCCTTTGTTATATATAGGCTTCAACATGTCATACATCAGCCAGTGGGTCAGCGGAGAATAGACCAGAGGATTTAGAGCAGGACAAATAGATTACCCCATCCAGCCAGGAGGATCCTCCTCTCCCCCTCAGTTGGTAATCCCATCAGCACCCCCGCTGGGCTGCTTGCAGCCCGTGTTTGCTGGCTGCAAGGCATTCAGCCCAGCTGCAACCTGCCCTGAGCTGCCCACCCCCCCTCTGGTCAGAGCAGTGGGGAACCCGCTGTGAGGTGTTGGTCTGAGATGCCTCATTCCCAACCAAAAATCATGCCAGGTGCTGACCCAAATGGGTCAAATCGATCCAGGGAAGGGAGGAAAAGCTTTTCAGATCTGTTGGAGATGTTACAGAAGCAGGGAGTGAGGGAAGCGCCCGACCACATCCACCGTAATTGAAAATTAAAGCAGCAGCCTATAAAGAAAGGCATAAAGATGAGCACCACGGCAATGAAAGGAATTGGAAAGCAGCGCGTGGCTGCCGGCTTGCAGAGCACGTGGGGCTGCAGCACCTGAGAGCATCGGCTGCAAAACCCCTCCAAGCACAGCAGTGCTCTTCACGCTCCTACTGCAGAGCAGGTGCTGGGGGCTGTGGTGCTGTGCAGGATGCCCGTGATGGAATCCCTGCTGCAGGACACCACCCGCCTCCATCCCATGTGCTGTCTTTGTGTGTGTTTGATGCCGTGCCTCCCCTTGCAGTGGGCCGCAAGCAGTTCATGCACTTTGAGTGGGCGACGCACGCTGCTGAGGTGCTGGGCTGTGAGCTGGAGGAGCTCAGCACCGCCGTCTTCAAGCACCACCTGAAGCAGATCCTGGCGCAGGCGGCAGCACGGGGTGGCGGGAGGCCCTCCGAAGAGGAGGGACCCTCAGGTACCCAGCACTCCCTTCTCCCTTTCCTCATGGAGCTCCTATTTCCGTATGGGATATTTCTATTTCCATGTGGGAATGCGATAGAGCCCTGATTACCACCTGGAGAGGACACCTGGGGATGAAGGAATGCAGGTGATGCCTCTGGAAGATCAGTGATGGGGCTCTCCCTAGAAATGGGGAGGGGAAGAAGAAAGAAATGCCATGGGGGCAGCAGGGTGGGCTTCTGCTGCACCCCATAGCCTAACCTGGGGCACATGCACAAAGCATGGGGCAATGGAGGGGCTGCGGGCACACAGGTAGCTGTGCACAGGCAGGGAGCAGTGACTTTGCTCCTCTCTCTGCAGGGCAGAAGATGACAGGTGTGGAGTGTGTGGAGGGGATGGCTTCAGGTCTCTATGAAGAGCTCTTTGCTGCGCTTGTCTCCATGATCAACAGGTATGGGGCCAGCACTGCGTCCTGCAGAGCTTGGTGATGGGTCAGATATCACGGGCTGGAGCTGGGGTGAGCGGTGTGCAGGGAGCCCAAAGGGAGCCATGGAGCTGCTGTGTGGTTGCAAGTGGGATCAAAATGTTGGGAAGCATCCCTCCTCTGCTCACCTCTGTCTGGAAAGCTGGGAGGGAGGGGCATCCTTTGTACTGAAATGACCCATTCAGTTAAATGGAATGCTTGACGCTGGGGTGAGGATCAGATCCCAAACAATTCACTTTTCTCAATTCAGATGTGCAGCCCAATTTGTACAAGTCAGCATCCACACGAAACCCGCTGCTCAGAAATACTCGGTGTTGTTCCAGCAGGTCTATTTTTACCTGCGGTTGAATATTTTCATTTTAATTCCTAGCAACCGCATTCCGAAGTGAAATCAGTGATGGTACTCTAAGACCTTGCAGAAGATTCTCTTGAACGGCAGCACTAAATCATGCTGTACCCTATTCCCTTTAAAGCTGTTGTTTTGCTTGACTTCATTCCCCATACCACCCCATCACTGCCTATCAAAGCATTCCAACGGTGGCCAGAGAGAAATGGCATGCTGCTGTGCAGTCCATGTGCTGGTGGCGATGGTGATGGCTCTGAACACCCAGGATGGGACACAGGCAGGGGGAGGCTGGAAGCTAGCAGAGGGTCGGTGTCACCCCACGCTGTGTGCCCATCCCCAGGTCCTTCTCATCCCAGCACCTCTCCATCGCCTCCATTGCGGTGGTGGACACCCCTGGCTTCCACAACCCACGGCACCAGGGTGGGCAGCGGGCAGCCACGTTTGAGGAGCTGTGCCACAACTACGTGCATGAGAGGCTGCAGGGGCTCTTCTATGAGAGAACCTTTGTCTCGGAGATGGAGAGGTACAAAGAGGTGAGCGTGGGAGCATGGGGCTGCCTCGGGCACATGCAGTGCCTGTGAGCTGCTGCGGTGGAAGGGACAGTGCTTTGGGGCTGTGATGGAGGAGTGCTGCAGGAATACAGGGTGTGTAGGCCCTTCCTCCTCTGCCCCCAGCACTGGGGCGTTTGTGAGGCCACAGGGTGACCACTGGGTAACCATCGTGGGAACATGGAGGGACATTTGAATGACCATGGAGGGGATGTGGGGAGGAGATGGTGTGGCCATGGGGTGCTCACGTGTTGACCTTGAGAAGATCACAGAGGGGAAATGGGTTGATTGTGAGGTGACCATAGGAGGATCACAGGGTGGAACATTTGGAAACCATGAGGAAACCATGAAGGGACCAAAGTGAGAACTGGGATGACCATGAAAGGATCCTGGGCAGAACATGGTGTGACCATGAGGTGATCATGGAGATACCATGTATATGTAGTAAACTGGGGGAATGTAGCGAGGCATCAAAGAAGTGACTATGGAGCAAACATTCTGAGGCCAGGTGATAACCACTTGATGACTGTGGGAAAACCATGTTGTGACCATTGGGCGACTGTGTGGTCCCCACAAAGGAACCATGGTGTGAACAAGGAATGGCTGTGAAGGGATCACAGGGTGGACCACTGACTGGCAGTGGAGTCAGTACAAAGGGATTATTGGATAACCATGAATGGATTACAGGGAGAACGTGAGGAGACCAAAGGCTGAACACAGTATAACCATGCAGGGGCCATAGGGTAACCATGGTGAGAAAGTGGTGGGACGATTGGGTGACCATGACATTGAGGATACTTGGCAATAAATTCAGAGCCTTCAGCAGTTAATTAAAAATCTTTAGCAAGGTGACATTCTGATTAGGGAATGTCAGCTTCCCTAATCTGAAAGAAGATTCAGATTAGGGAATCTGAAATCTAGTTGAACAGGACATCTGGTGCCCAAAAGCAGGCTCTTAGCATTCCTTTAGGCAGGTACCATGTGCCCTGCTATGGTTGATAATAGTCACCATAAAAACTAAAAATTCTGTGTTCTAATTCCTAATTAGAAACTTAATCAACAGCCATGTTTTCTGTAAATAAGTTCTTAACAAATATGGGACCTGGCCTACTTAACACATGACATACTTCCAAAGCCACAAATAGGGCCATGTGAAGCATGATGTGTTGGGGGGCAACCAACCCATGGCAGGGGGCTGGAACTAGGTGGGCTTTAAGGTCCCCTCCAATGAAAGCCATTCTATGATTTGTGAGGCATCTCCTCAGGTGTGCCCCTCCCAGCTGAGGAGCTCTGCGCCCTTCTGGTGGTGCAGCTGGGTTTTTCCTAAATTAGCTCAGGTGTTGAATAATAGAGAACAGAAAGGAAAATGATAAATTATTGCAGAAATAAACTGCTGGAAAATCTACTGGCAAAAATGAACTTATTAAGCTTGCAGAAGTAACTTTAATACCTTCAGCTCTGGAAAAATGGTTGAATTCCCACGGCTTAATATTCACACACCGCTTGCCTCCAGTAAGTATAGATGTGCCCTTCAGTAGTGATGAATATGCAGCTACCAGCCAAGCATGAAATGAAGGAGCTTGGTGGGCTCGCCATGCCTTGTGCCAGTGCTGCCCTGCCCCAAACATGGGGCTTTCTGCTGCCACCCCCTGAGCCCCAGTAACACCGCAGAGCGCTGGGAACATGAGACCTGCTGGCCCCACCAACCTGAAATAGAAAGGGAACACGAATGGCGGCCCTGCCCGCCAGCTGCATGTTAATAATTGATTGTTTCCTCGGTGCTCTCTTGTTCAGTCCTGTTATTATCATATCCATCATTTATGCAGCTTGTCTGACACTCACTGAGTGCTGTGGAGCCCTTGGAGCGTGGTGCTCTGCGCCCACAGAACCGTCCCTGGTGGCAGCTCTGCTCCATCGCCCTCCCCGTGCGCACACACCTGCGGTCGGACTCCTGACTGAAGTGAGCTTTTAAATAATGTTTTCCAGGAAAATGTTGAGGTGTCTTTTGATCTTCCAGAGCGCTCTCCACTGGCCACGCTGTCCATTGTTGACCTGAACCCCTCGCAGGTAACTGGGCTCAGTGGCCACTGGGGGAATTGGTCGCTCTGCCCGTGCCTGGAGCATCTTTCCTCTGCTTGGAGGATTGCAGAGGCTGTGCTGTGTCATGGTGTGCAGTGCATGTGGCATGAGTTAGCACGGGCACACAGCTGGGCAGAGGTTTCTTTTCTTCCTAGCTTAGGGCAGAGGTGCTGGGGAGTGGGGCGTGCTGGCTGCAGCTCCTGGCCACCCCCTGTCCCATTCCTGGTGACCCAAGGGACACCTCCACTCTTTGACAGCCACAGGTGCTGCCTGGCAGCCTGGGGGCCGACCGCAGAGGGCTGCTGTGGATCCTGGATGAGGAGGTGCTGATCCCAGGCTCTGGAGATGGTGCTGCTTTTGACCGCCTCTGCTCTTACTTTGGCCCAAAAGGATCTGACCAGGATGGTGAGTTGGACATCTCCCCACACTCCAGCTGCATTGCTTCTGGAATCACCATTTAGCTATGACAATTAAAGAAACCCCCCCCAGAAAATTAGCTATTTCACTTACCTTCTTGGATGATCCTCTTCTGCTAAGAAACGCAGAGCTGGGCTCTCTCCCACCAGTGAAAACAGTGTTGGTTCCCCATGCACCATCACTGTATTGTGCCTGGAGAGCATGGTCTGAAATGCTCTGCTAGGTGCACGCCATCTCCTGGCCCTGCTGGTGGTGGTAGCCCCATGGGAACCTGATGGTAACCCCCTTAGGGTGCAGTTGACCCCCTCATGGCACTGTTGTTGTTGCAGGGGCAGGCTGTGTGCGCAAGTGTGAGCAGGCACTGCACTTTGAGATCCCACACCAGCTAGGCACTGACCCCGTGCGCTACGACCTGGCGGGCTGGGTGAGCAAGGCCAAGCTCAACCTGTCGGCAGAGAACGCCAGTCAGCTGCTGCAGCAATCTCAGCTGTGAGTATGGAGCATGTGCTTGTGGCTGCTCCACCGGAGAGGGATGGGATGGGGAAGAAAGCAAGGAAGAAGTCAGGAAAAAAGCTGCTCTTGGACCAGCTTTGTTGGAATATTTAGAATTTAGTAAGGTATTGGAGCAAAGCCAAGTGATTTGACATAGATCCATCCAGCGCCAGTTGATGAGCAACAAGATATGCATGATTTGATTATGGTGGATGCTCAGTAGAGAGCTGGTGAATAATGCCATCCCATCCAAGCCATCCCATAATGCTTCTCATCAAAATTACCTGAAGCAGTAGAGCTGTGTCTAACCCTCAACCTAACCCAATGCAAAGAAATTCAGAGGAATGCAACACAATAAAATGCAGTGGAGTTCAATGCAATCCAGTGAAGTGAAATGAAATCAAATGCAGTGCAATGTCATGTCATCCTAAGCCTAACTCTAATCCTGCTGCAGGGGAGGCAACATGGGGAGAATGCTGGGTGCTGCTGTCCCACAGCTAGAAGGGCCCCGCAATGTCCTTGGCTCTGCAGCATCGCAGTGCAGAGGCAGTGAGGCACCCACGTAGCAGCACTTCTCTTTCTCCTGCTGCATCCAGCAACCTTGTAAACTACTGGAGCTGAAACACAAACACGTTGTTACAGATGTCTCTGCACACGCCGTGATTTTAACCTTCTGCTTAAGCCCTGCCAGCTCATTTTGTTTTTGGGCTTTGGTTCAGGGAAGTTCTTATAGCGACAAGCAGTGGGGTTCTCGATGCAGAGAGAAGCCAGGAGCTGTGGAGCAGCACTGCATGAGCACCAGTGCTGAATTTGGCACTGACCTCAGGCTGCAGGTTGCTGGCAGCAAAGGGTCCCCATGCTGCCCCTGCTGCATATCCTGCACCTCTTTTCTTGCCCACAGGAATGCACTGCAGGAGCTGGCAATGCTGCGCCGCGGGGTGCCGCGGGTCTGCCGTGCTGTGGCTGGGCTGGAAGGGTGCTCACAGGCAGCCCTGCAGCGCAATGCCTGCATCAGGAAGGTCTTCGCCAGCAGCTTGGCAGCAGTCAGGAGGAGGTCGGTGTGCGCCCAGCTCAAGCTGCAGGCGGTGAGTGCAGAGACAGGAGCAGGTCCGTGCGTGGCTTCTCTCGGCTGGGGATGCTGCACTGGCTGCAGGTGGCCGCTGCTGCTCAGGGAGAGCGTCGCAAGGAAACAAGTCACAAAGTAGATTACATGCACACCTTGCTGTGCTGCTGGTTAATCCTCTTAAGCATGCTGGCCCTCCGTGCTGGCTGTGCGCCAGCCTCCTGTTGCTCACACTGTAGTGGGGTGCTTGGACTCCCAGCAGACCCAGCAGCCTGCTTTGTGCATGTCCTGGCTTCCCCCAGCCCAGTGGAATCATAGAATCACAGAATTTTTTGAGATAGAAGTGATATTTAAAGGCCACCTGGCCCCACTCCCCTGCAGTGAACATCTGCAACTCTACAAGGTGCTCAAAGCCCTTTTTCCAGGGACAGGGCTTTGAGTGATGCATTTGGGATCAGAAAACCTGGGGCTTTGGGAGGAAGTCTTGCTTGGTTGCCTCCAGTCCCACTGACCTCTTCTTTCCCCTAGGACGCTCTCACCAGCCTGCTGCGGCGCTCCCAGCTGCACTTTGTGCACTCCCTGGTTCCAGGGACAGCAGTGGAGAAGGCAGACCCGCTGCTGCTGGATGTGCCGGCCCTGCGAGCCCAGCTGGGGGGCACCCAGCTCCTGGATGCCCTGCGCCTGTGCCGCACTGGTACACACTGCCCTCCTGCAGCCCCTGCTCAGCCCTCCATGCTTTGCTCATGCCCTGCCTCTCACTGGACCTGCTTCCCAACGTTGCCCATGCCTTTGGGGATTTTTGAAGGGTCTCTTCACTGCTGGTGGCGCAGCCTGAGCACAATGAGTGCAGTGCGCTGTGCTCCCTTTGCAGACCCATGCATGACTTTGTTCCTGCATCCTGTGGGATCACAAAGGGCCCAAACAGGGGGCTGGGGACGTTTCCTGCATTGCACAATGTGCCACCTTATCTAGCTGCCTCGAGCACATCTTTGGTTCCCTTCCTGCTGCTTCTGTTTTGCCATCATTTTGTTCAGCTCCTCCAGCCCCCTCACCTGCATCCCACTTTGCTGCGTGCCCCAGCAGCCCCTGCACTGCTCCCTCCCTCCTCAACAATACAAACCTCACCACCAGCTCGTACATCCTGCCCAAAGGTGTCTGTTGTCCCCAGGGTATGCGGACCACCTGCTCCTGACCCACTTCCGACGGCGCTTCCAGGTGCTGGCTCCAGCTGTCATGAAGAAGTGCACATCTGCCTACGAGGTGCCGGATGAGAGCAAGGTATATCCTGACTGAGAGCACCATCCTGGGCTCTGCCCATGCCCATACTCAGCATAGTCAGGGCCCTCTCTGCAATTAGGAGCTATTACCGGAGCTCTTCAAAGGAGCTTGGTCTTACCCTGGGGTAGGGGGCAGCTCCTTCCTGGCTCAGCCATTCAATACATTCAGTGCTATTATTGTCATAGCTGCTGCTGCAGCTGTGGGGTCAATGCCTAAAGCTCTGCTGAGCCTCTCCAGACAGCAGTGGGTGATGTGCTCTGCTCTCAGCCATGGAGTTTCTCCCCTTTAAGGCTGTGTTTTTGCAAAGGCTGTAATCACTCCTAGCGTGGGCTGCATTTGCCAGGGTTATTGCACCATGGAGAGGACTTGGAGAAACCAGCCTGGAAATGAAGCCTATAACTGCTTCTTTTTAATGCTTAAGAGCAAAGAGCTTTGAAAACCCTGCTGGGTTAGGGCTGGGGGTGTCCCAGAATATGTGGAGCTGAGGACAAAGCAGAATCACCCCCCAGGGACCCAATGCAGCTCAAGGAGCATAAAGTTCCCAGGGCTGGGCATCACCTGGGCTGGCACCAAAGGAACGAAGGCCAGGATCTCCCAGTTGAAGAGGTTTTACAATAAATCAGTAGCAAGGCTGGGGAGAGTCACCCGCATGCCTGGAATGAGATGTGGGTAAGCCAGGGAGCTGAGGGGAGATCAATCAAAGACGGACATGTGCTCTGTTGTGCAAACTGCCAGAGTGTGTGCACATTCAGTAAAGACCTCGGGATTTAATGAGACAAGTCTGACAGTCAGAAAAGGTCAATATTGTCATTAAAGAGGCAGAGGGGCCTCACCAGCAGCACATAAGCTGGGAGCTGCAATGCATTCCCTCCCTGCAGGCAATCGAGGAACTCTTCCAGGTGCTGGATCTGGAGAAGAAAAGTGTGGCCATTGGACGCAGCCAGGTACAAAGGCATCATAGTGTGCCTCGTCCAGAAACCCAACCCAGCCACCTCCCACATCCCATGGGAGCAATGGGACTCGGGTAGCTCGGTCTCTTTGGGTAGGGGTGAAACCTGCCAGACCGGGCAGCAGTTGTCCCAGCAACAGAGTTTGAACTTAAAGTTGATAATCTCAAAGGAAAATAAATTTCGTATGCATGCTTGCCTTCAGCTCTCAGAGTCTATAAAGAAAGAATTCATGGAACGGCTCTGTGGAGTGAAATAACTTTCTTTTATCCCGCGCAGTGCACTTTGCAATTATCTCTTCTATGAAACCCTTGTACTTAATCAATAGTGCGATAGCAGCTCCAGTCACATCTTGTTATATGGCAGTTGGTTTTGCCATCACTTTGAGTATTGATTTTGCACTAGCTTCTAAAACTCGCTGGCTTGTGAAGTTAATACAGACCTTAATGAGACAATCAAATAGGTGGTGGAGCAATCATAACATTATCTCAAGAAAGCGATCTTCCCTGGGATTGTTCTTTGATTCAATTTGGCTTCTTTAAAATGCAACTCTTGGGGTGTACCTTTGGGTTCATGAGTGTCATTCATTATTACTGAAGCTGCATTATGCAGATGGTGCATGGGGTTTGTAAGTGACCGGGGCAGCTCTGGGCTCAGTGCCAAGGTTGTTCTGCTCCTGGGGTGCACATCGCTCTCTCCTTGCATAGGTGTTCCTGAAGGCAGGTGTTCTCTCCAGGCTGGAAAAACAGCGTGACAAGCTGATAGCTCAGAAACTGACCCTCCTCCAGGCAGCTTGTAAGGGCTTCCTCAGCCGTCAGAAGTTCAAGAGGCTAAAGGTAGCCGTCCCATGGGTCGGGGATGCCCTGAGTCCACCAAGACATATGCTTGGGCTGCTGCACAGGGTCAGGGCTGCTGTGATACCTGCAGGTACAACGCCTTGCTGTCCGCTGCATCCAGAAGAATGTGGTGGTCTTCCAGGCAGTCCGGCACTGGCCCTGGTGGCAGCTGCTGAGCCGCGTGCGGCCCTTGCTCAGCATTAACTTGGCAGAGGAACAGCTGCGAGTAAAAGAGGTAAATTCCGTGGGATGGGATGAGATGGGAGAGGGTAGGATAGGATGGGGTGGGATGGGATGAGTTGGGACAGGATGGGGTGGGATGGGATGGGACACGATGAGATGGGATGCTTTGGGAGCTCTGCCTTATCCTCCCTGAGAGCTTGTTGGTGCTGGACTTGCTGAACTGAGCTCCTTGGGATGATGGGTGAGCTGAGCACCCAAACTCAGCCTCGTTGCAGGGGATTTTTCTCTGTGCTATTGCCAGAGCTGTGTTTCCAACCAGGCTGGAATTGGTGATGTGAGCCTCCCACGGGTATTTACTGGCCTGGGAATGTCATAATTCACCTAACCCTTTGGAGCTGAAACTTCAAGGTCCCTTCCAACCTAATCCATTTTATGATTTGTCAAACTATGAGACCTCTATTAAATTCTTGGTCTGTATTCCCCAACATCCCACTCGTGCTTTTGCCTTAGGGATGTCCTAACAAGATGTTTCCAGGCTGGCTCAGATAAAACAAGCACTGCCCAATCTCCATTCTGTTGTTCCTTTTGAGACTGCCTCTGTATGTATGAGGATGTGCTCTGTACATAGACCAAAGCTGACATTCCCTCCAATGGAATTCATGTCAGGAGCTGGAGTCCCGGCAATTTGCAGTGAGCAGCCTTCAAAGCTGTCTGCTAGATTTTCTTAATAAGGCAGCTGTGTCTCTCCCAGTTATTTTTAAAAGAAAACAAGACCATCATAAGTAAACTGAGGATGCCAGAGCTCTCACGGTGTGTTTTCCTGCAATCTTACCTAGAAGGAGCTGGCGGCGCTCAGAAGGAAGCTGGAGAGATCGGAGCAGTCGTGCAGTGAGCTCAGGCAGAACACCGAGAAGCTGGAGAGCAAGGTAGGGCCTGAAAGAGCCCTCTGCTTACTCATGTCAAAGTTATGCCCTATCAGGATAAGCGTGGCCATGGAGCAAAGGTGCCAGATGTTGTGGGCTTTGGGACTGATGTCACCACACTGACAGGGTGACTGTGTGGATGCCGTCCCTTCTGCTGGCAAAAGGCGATTGTTAGAATAGGAAATGGCACATAGTTGTTTCATGTTCCCACTGTGCTCTCCAAGCAGCTGTCTTGGTGACTTCAGCAAGCACCTTGAGTGGCTTTGTTTAATGCGACCAACGCTAATAATGAGGGGAAAGAGCATGGCAGGATCATCCTGCTCATCTTGATCCAGCTCAGCCTTGATCCGCTTTGGATTTGCTCGTTTCTCTGATCTTAGGTGCAACGCTCTGCTTAGCAGTGCCAGTATCCTCACCGAGCACCCTCTTCTTCAGGGGGAAGTGACTGCTGATTATTTTGCTGTAGCTCTGCACTTTAGAAATGCAATTGCACTCCTGAGGCTGGGGACTGCCACGGGAGGCTAATGCTTTATGACAGACCTAGAAAACACCAGCTCCCCAGGGGAAGCAAGCCTATTGTGCTTACTTACCCAAATTAAAGTTGTTGGACCTCTGGAGAGCTTTTATAGCATGTCTGCAGATTGAAGTGCCTTAAAATGCTGCTGGATGCAGGAACAGGAGTATTTGAAGCCTGCGTGCTGCCTGCTGGCCTGGCTAATGCTGCCCCTCGTAAGGATAGTCCTGCAGAGCTGGATTAGCAGGGCAGGCTGTGTTTGCATTTGCAGAAAGTGCAATTAAACTAACAGATTAATAACACCCTTTTATTCCTGTGCTTTTTTTGCTTCAAAGGAAATTTCACCCCTAATCAGCTAGAAAAGTGCAGGAATCTGGTGAGCCCTGCAGGCAGTGCAATGCAGGCAGCGCCATGCAAACAGCACTTCGCTGCAGGGAGGCATGTGAGCACACTGCTGCAGCCACATGCTTTGCTGGTGGTTGCTTTTTCCTTGGCACTGCTGTTGGGCTCATGCAGGGCAGTGCACATGCTCCCCACCAAAGGGCAGGCAGCAGCCAGCTGGGAGACAATGGGTCTGTGTGTGCTCACCTGCCCGGCCGTGCCCAGCCTGACACTGCATTGCCCTCAGATCATCGACCTGACGATGGAGCTGTCAGATGAGAGGCACAAAGGTGACGTTGCCTGCCAGGTGCTGGATGGGGAGAGGGCAGAGAGGCTGCGGGGCACTCGGGAGCTGCAGGAGCTGCAGGTAGGAGAGCCTGGAGCCATGCTCTTGGCACAGCCTCACTCTGCCTGAGTGCCCCAGCAGTGGGGTCATCTGTTCCCTCCTTCCCTGTCTTCCCCAGAGCAAGTACGACCAAGTGCAGAAGAAACTAGAGTCAGTGCAGAAGCAGCTGGAGGAGGCCCAGCAGTTGGTTCAGCTGCGTGAGATGAAGATAAGTGGCTCTGAAGGAGGTAGGGCAGCCCTTTGGACACAGTGCATGCTTCAGGTGTCCAGCCAATGGGTCCCCTGAGCAGCCCTGCACCCTTGGCCCCTGGCCACCCCTCTGCATTCTTAGCATGCTGTCATTCTGCACTGCTCGCTCAGTGGCTGGAAGCTCTTTCTCTTACATGTTGAAGGCCAGGTTGGATGTGATTATGGGGAACCTGATCTAGTGCCTGATTTAGTGGTTGGCAACCCTGCCCATGGCAGCGGGGTTGGAGCTCGATGATCTTTAAAGGTCCTTTCCAACACAATCTGTTCTATGGTTCTACGTATCTTCTATGTGGGTTGGATGGGAAGACTGCAGGCTTTCTGCCCCAAGGGGCCGCTGGTGCTCACGCAGCGCTCCCAGCAGCTCAGCATGTGCTTAAAGCGATGGGGAAGTTGAGGAATGATGGGACGTGTGCATGCTTTGCCTCGGGCAGGGGCCATGTACAGCCTTGGGTGTACAAAGCAGAGCTGTACTCCGTGCCCCATGGGAGCCACGATACCCAGCTCTGGCCCATTTGCAGAGGACGCGTGGCAGGTGCGGTTCGACTGCGCGCAGACGGAGATCGCCTTCCTCCAGAAGAGGCTGGCACAGCTGGAGGAGCGGCTGAGCGCCGAGCTCAGCTCCAGGACAGGGCTTGAGCAAAAGGCAAGAACTGGGGAGGGGCTCTGGAGGAGATGCTGCTGGATCCGGGGTTCTGGAGATCATTCCCAAGCTTGTACTCCCAAACTGATGGTCCTTGCCCAGCAGTGTTGCTGGTGGAGCTTTCTGGGGCTTCGTCAGAAAAGCAGATGCTTGCTGCTGGGGAAATTGTCTGATTCTTGCTGGCTTGAGAATAAATACCCCAAAGTTTCTTTTAGCTCAAAAAGTCCCTTTAGCAGCTCAATGTGGACAAATTCAGCTTTTGCCAGGTGTGAGTGTGAGCACAGGGTGGAAAGCTGAGGGGTGTGGAGTGGCTCAGCCATGGGCCTGGGGGACTGGGAGGGGTGCTGGCATGATCTGCCATGCTAAGAGCTGGTAAAGATATGGCAGTTCCCAAGCTTTGCACAGGAGACACAAAGCCGGTGTGCTTCTTGGAGAGTGTGGGGTACCAGGTCACTTCTCATAAGCATAAAGAAAAGAGATGGGTGTTATTCATGCTACATTAAAAAGTAATAAGAGAAACAAACCAGACTTAAAAGCTTGAGTAAAGCAAAACATCCCATTTGCTTTCAGGCAGCTCGTTTGGAATTACAGGCTTCATTAGTGCAAGATCTTGCTTATTTAAAGTCATTCCTTAACGACTCCGTTCCCCAGAGGGCGAGAGCTCTGTGTGCCGCCATGCCCTGCATGATGCGAAACTTTGGGAAAGCAATCCCTCTGTGCAGGGCAGCATTGCTCTTGGAGGGTTTGCTCTGGGATGGTGGGGGTCTGGCTGATGGCAGTGCCACCCCTGGCACTATGCCATTCTCCATCTTGTCCCACAGCTGGGTGAGGTGCAGGCGGCGTGCCAGGCGGCACGGGCAGCAGCCCAGCAGCTACGGCGACGGTGCAGACGGCTGACCTGTGAGCTGGAGGATGCACGGGTGCTTGCTGAGAGCCAGCAGAGCCGCAGCCATGAGCTGGAGAAGCGGCAGAAGAAGTAAGGCTAGGAGTGGGCCAGGGGTACTGGGGAGGGAAGTGCAGTTTTGAGGATGCTCAGCTTTCCTCACTGTATCACATCCCTTGCTTGTGCTGCTGGGGGAGATACCCTTCCCTCTGGGATCAGCCCTGGTGCGTTGAAGCCCCCACATTGCTTTGGTCTGGAAGGGTGGGTACTGCCATCTCCTTGGGCTGCTGGACTTGTTCTGGGGTGGTTTGGGCCAGGGGTGGCTGCTGCAGCAGATCTTAGCTCCCGGCCACTTCTGAGTGCAGCCAGCATGCCAAGAAGTTTGGGATTCACACAGTGACAACAGCACTTTGCAGAGCACAGGCATCTTGTTGTCATCACAAAAGTGCTTGGCAGGACCAGGCTGAGAAGCAGCCCTGTGTTTCTTCTGCCCAGCCATGCTGGCAGCAGTACCATGCATTTGCCTCCAGGTTTGACCTGCAGCTGGCCCAGGCCCTGGGAGAGTCTGCCTTCGAGAGGAGCCTCCGTGAGAAGGTGGTCCAGGAGAATTCCTCCCTGCGGTGGGAGATGGGCAAACTGCAGCAGAGCCTGGAGGTGAGAGGGAAGTGCCCTGCTCCTCTGCTTTGTATCCTGCCAACAGCACACAGAGCAGAGCCATTGTCTGTGCAATCACAGAGGCAATCCGATGCAAAGTCAGCGTAGTGATTCTGATTATGTTTGGCACCATCCTAGGGAGTGCCTGATGTATTCTCATAGCATTACCCTCTGTCAGAACGAGATCATGTTTCACAAGTTAAGCCCCATCCCTTTGGTTGGCTGGTGTGCTGACTTGTGCTCTTCTTCATGCCTCCATCCTCAATCACCCCCTGCAAGAAACTTCCAGGCTGTGCCTCCAGGGCAGGACCTCAGTGATGCTGAGGCCAGAATCCATGCTGGGAAATACGAACACAACTCTATTCAAAATCATGTGTGATGGGGGGCCACCACCGTGTTTCATAGCTTCCCCTGTGCCCACGCTTTCATGGAGCAGAGCACAATGATGCTGTGATTTGGGCAGGTGTCAGAGCGTGGCAGCAGCGTGGTGGGCTGGGGGCTGCCAGAGCACTCTGGGTGAGGTAACTGAGGTCCAGAGCAACAGAGGGGAAGGATTGCTCTGAAAGCTGGGCTGGTGTTGGACACACAGCTGCACAGCTTCCTGGTGCTGTGCTTGGAAGCAGCCCATGCTTTAGGAGCAGTGTGCTGACCCTACTCTGTCCCCTCCCGAGCAGCAGCAGCAGGCAGAGGGGGCCAGCCTGGCACAGCGGGTTTCACAGCTGGCTGGCCGTGTGCAGGAGCTCAGTGCTCCCGGTGTCCTGGACTCCTGCTCCGTGCCCATGCTCAGGCAGCAGCTCTGGGATCTGGAGGCCAGCAGTGCTGAGCAGCGCAAGGAGCTGGAGCGGCAGACAGCCAACGTGGATCACCTGGAGCAGGTAGGGCAGCCCTGTGTGTGGAGGGACCCTGCAGTGCCAGGTGTGAGTGCGGGTACATTCGCCTTCGGGTCTTTCAGCTGCACCAGAGGCTGGAGCTGGAGATTGA
The DNA here is from genome assembly GCF_987193195.1 of Phasianus colchicus. Lineage (NCBI taxonomy): Eukaryota > Metazoa > Chordata > Aves > Galliformes > Phasianidae > Phasianus > Phasianus colchicus. Next base: position 6,356,167 of record NC_143453.1, on the reverse strand, counting down.
GCGGATGAAGCAGATCCACCAAAAGGAGCTGGAGGACAAGGACGAGGAGCTGGAGGATGCACGGCAGTCCTGCCAGAGGAGGGTAGGTCGGGCTCGGGGGGTGAGGGGTCCTTCCTCCCCAGTGGGCACCAAGGCAGCAGCCCAGGGCATAGCCTGGGCATGATGGTTGAATTTTGCTTTTGCTGTTTCAGGAAGGTGGGGGAGGGAGGGGTTGAGAGACAGATGGGGAGAACTCTGCTCCCGTGAGCATGTCAGTGCCATACTGCTGTGGCCGCTCATGCTGACAGCATGTCATTCATCCTTCTCTCCCTCACTCTGCATGTTCTGTGTTCTTATGACAGCTCCGGCAGCTGGAGATGCAGCTAGAGCAGGAGCACGAGGAGAAGCAGACAGCTTTGCGCGAGAAGCAGGACCTGGAGGGGCTCGTGGGCACGCTGTGTGAGCAGGTGAGCGTGGGGCTGGGCTGGCTGCTCCACTCAACCAACTCCAAATGCTGCCCACGCAGGCAGGATGATGGAGCACATGTGAACAGGGTGATGACGTGGCCAACTCCCCCGGCGCAGTCATTGATTCTTTGTACAGCATCACTGGGAAGGTCCATCCATAGAGGGAGGTATCTGCTTTTTTCCTGGTATTTTCACGAGAGTCAAACAAAACACGACTAACTCTGCAGCTCCATCTGCCCAGAGAAACAGTTTATCAATTGCAATTTGCGCAGGAATTCTGTCCCAGACACATTTGCTGAACAAATCCTTTTTCACTCTCTATTGTGTCTGAGGCAGTGATGGAAGCACGTGTAATGGGGAAAGCACACCCAGCTGCTCTGTGTTCAATTAGAAGGCGAGGAACGGAGGCAGCTCCATTGAGCAGCATTTAGCAGCTTGGTCATCGCTGCAGTTCTCATGCCCCAGTTCCTGCAGTGACAGTGCAAGAACATGTAGCACCAGGGGTGGGACAGGGTCAGCTCAGTGCCTGGCTTTGTGCTGATGCCTCCTTCCTGACCAAATCCACCGTCTGCTATGGCAGACATTGAGACATGCAGAAAGCAGTGCTGAACAGCGTCCAAGATAAGGTCTGTAGGGATGGTGGGGATAACAGCAAGTCGGCTCTGCTGTAGGGTTGTTATGAATACTGCCTGACATACAGTGGGCAGCATGCTTCAGAACAGTTTATTAAAAAAGGGAAAAAAAGCCAACCCAGAAAACTAATTAAGGCAATGGAGATGCCAACGATTGTGGGTTTCAGCAAATGCCAGCCTGCTCGGAAGCAGGTTACGAGGTCAAACCTGCACTATTAATTTTAGCCAGGGAAGAGAAAATAGGAGAGCAGAGCTGAAACAAGAGATGCTGAGGAAAAGAGATGGAATGGAAAATGCTCCCACTCTTCAATTAGCCTGAAACCACGTCCTGGCTGCGTGGTGCTTTCCTCATTCTTTTATCCGCGTAACCATGGTTGCTCTCTGTTGGAAGGAGGAGCACAGAGGGTGGTTTTTTTTTTTTTTTTGGAGGTGCTTCCTCCGTCCTTAAATGGCTGCAGACAGCGCTGAGCAGTGTTGGGCACAGTGCAGTGGTGATCTGCTGCTGGAGGTCCTTGCACAAGGAACTAGTTCTCCCCCAGTGATGCTGCAGCCTGAGTCCCGCAGCTCCGGGGCTGATGGAGGTTCCCAAAGCACAGTGATGGAAGCACGTGTAATGGGGAAAGCACACCCAGCTGTTCTGTGTTCAATTAGAAGGCGAGGAATGGATTGTGTGTTAATAGCTCCCAAGGACGCCTTTCTCACCAGTGCTTCATGATTTCTCTCTTTCCCCTTTGGGCTGACTTCCTCCTGCCTTTTTTCCTCTCCTTACCATTTATCCCCAAGTTTTTGTGGCTGTTTCCATCACCCAAAGGCTTTCATGTTTCCTCTGCTGCAGCTTTCAGCATACTTTAGGGTCTTTCCCCTCCAAATCTGAGGCCTCTGGTTCCTCAAATCTCCGAAGGGTGGGAGGAACGACCCTGGATTTGCCAGCACAGTCTGGGCCATGTGAGGAGCCCCAGTGACAGTGCTGGAAGTGCCCTGGGGACAGATGGCATGGGACGCTATAGGAACACTTTGAGAACAGGGCGGGCACACACCTTGCAGGGAACCAGTGGGGAAAAAATGCAGCATTTTGCTGCAGCTGCCACTTTTGGTGCATGTTGATGTATGCTCAGCTTCCTGCTCTCCCTCCCAGATCGGCCACCGTGACCTGGACGTGGAGAAGAGGCTGCGGAGGGACCTGCGCCGGACACGTGCACTGCTGGCTGATGCACAGCTGCTGCTGGCTGCCCCCACAGAGCCCGGAGCCACTGGCACTGCCGAGCTGCAGCGGCTGCAGAAGCAGGTGGGCACCAGGGGCTGGGGGGAAGGCAGCAGGTGGGCGAGCATCACTCTGCCCCTGGGCACAACTTCATTGTGCTGCTGGTGATGCTACCTGTGTGAGGATGTAACTGCTTCTCCAGGGGTGTCAATCGTGCACCCTGTTCCAGCAGGCAGCGTGGGAGGGACTTTGTGGGTCACCATGTAGGTGAGCAGTGCCGTGCAGTGCTGTGCTCACGCCATGCAGTGCGTGGTGCTGGTGAGGGTCGTCTTGCAGGAAGCACTGCTCTGTAATTACGCCAACAGCAGTTAAGTGTTTTTTCCCTTTTTAGGCAGCCCTGTTAATTACCTTCTGTTCAGTGTGCTTTCTGCCTTCTAATAATGCAATCCAGAGGCCTTGTTTTCAGGCGTGTTGCCATAGAAATGGCTGCACACAAGGCACAAACTGCCAGAGCAGGGACCACAGCTCGTGTGCTGCAGCCTGAGCGCAGACGCACCGAGTGCCACGCGCTGGTGTTGGGGTGAGCGTGTGGGCACTGCTATGCACTTTGGGGGCACAGGCAGACAGAGAGCCATGGTGTAGCCCATCCTGAGGCTGGCACACAGGTCACTGTGCCCTCAGGTTGGTGATAGGTGCCACTGCTGTGGCACGTGCAGAGCACCAACTGGGCGGTTGACGCCAGTCCTCTGAAACCACGCAGTAATTAATCTCCATTGTGCTTTTTCCCTGAAAACAAACTAATCGGAAGGCATGAGCAGTTCCAACAACATACAAATATAATTGAGATAATAGTTCTGCATAAATAACAGCTGTGAGCAGCAGCTGTTCCCACCTGCACAGGGGAGAAGGGGAAGGTGAGCTCTGCAATGGGGCTGCTGGTGTGCTCATGCCCATTCCCATGTCCATGTCCATTTTGATGCTGCTGATCTGGGCAACTGGATCAGTGAATGACCATGACCAGAGGGCAGCAGGAGCTCCACTTGTTTGAAGGCCTGAGTGACCTCAGACACTGTGAATTGATTTGCTCTCTTTACCACCACACTTAACAATTTCCTGAGTCCCGCCCCAGGGCTGGAAGTGATGCACAGCCATGCTGCACTGTGCTATGAGAAGGATAGAGGAAATATTGGGAATATTGCGTTTCTATTATGCTGCCAACACTGAGAATCTGCATGCATTAAAAATGCCTCATTGTTATGTTGTCCCTTAAATTGAAATGATTCCTAATGGCATTCATGATGAGGTTTTTCAGAGTCCGATCCATCCTACCACCAGCCCACAAATCTCTGCAAGAATAAAAACATTGCTAAAACGCCATCATTTCCGTTAATCAAAATCCATATGGTCTAAAAGTGTAGCATTGTTTCTTAATAAGTCTGAAGCATCCATTTCATGCAGGTATTTAACAGATGGCGTAGCGCAGCAAACGAATGTTGTTCATCCATTCATACATTATGCATTTCTGGGGGTATTTCAATCTATTCTTCCCAAGTGGGAAAATTCCATTGCGTAAATTGAGAGCAAAGTGTTTAATGAGAGGTCCTGGAGATGAGTTTCTCTCTGGTTAAACTATATGGGGCTTTGGTATGATTATTCAGGGAGGAGCTGGAAAGAGGTGGGAAAATGGCATGTGCCATTGCAAGATGGGCTCTGTGGGTATGGGAATAGATTGCCCAGGCAATTCATTGAAACAGGCCAAGGCTGGATGCAGGAATGCAATTTTAAACCCCTGTTCTGCGGGATCCCTGCTGCTCAAAGCCAGGCCATCACAATTCAGGTGCTTCAGGCCCTTTGTCTGTGTATTGCAACTGTTCAGAGACCTCGGCAGTGCTGCCAAGACAGGGAGAGTCATTGGCCTTGAGGAAAAAATGACTTCAATTTCCTCTGCGTTAAGAACTGGGGGAGCAAATTACCTACGGAACTTCTCTGAGTACATCTCACTCACCACAAACAGTTGAGGAAATGGAGTGAGGATTGCTCCAGAGCTTCATAAGACCACTTTTTATTGAAGGAGGGAGTGAAAAAAGGCAGTGAAACATCCCCACTAAAAATGGACAGAAATGCCTAAAGGCTGGCAGTGGGGATAGCCCTGTCCTCACCAGCGTGTGAGCCCTGCATTGCCCCCAGCACACAGGGAATGGGCACAGGAAGCATGTAGCAGGTGAGGGGTTTGCTTTCCTTTTTGATAGACAAAAGAAACCTGAGCTCTGCAGGGAAGGAACTGCACGTTCAGGTACAGCCCACGTATGTTCCTCCATCTCAGCGGTGAGGACTTTGGGGATGATGCTGCATCTTCCGGGTGTTTGCAGCCCATTTAAGATTATTGTTGTTTTAATGGCTGAGCTATAAAAACCGAGAGCAAATTAGCATTTATAAATGTGATATTTCATATGTATTTGCAAATGCAATTTATGCGACGTGAAAAGCCCATTTGAAAACTCCAAATCGTGAATTGCTCTAATCAGGAATTACATGTAATTCACATAATTTTGCAAATTAATGATCCCAGCTCTATCTCACCAAGGCAGTGGGTGCATGATGTGGGGTGCATGCTTCAGCCCCAGCGGGACATGGATGGGTGTTGGCAGCACAGCCACTGCAAAGGGAAATGTTCTGGTTGAAACACAGCAGCAGAAGGTCATAGGAGCAGTGCAGAATTTAAAAGGCTGAGTTTTGGTGTGTGAGCAGGGAAATGCTCTGGGAGTGCAGTGCAAATAGATGAGGCTGAGCAGCAGGGGAGCAGCATGTGTGTTGTTAGCATCTCCCTCCATCTCTCGCAGCTGGAAGAGAGCGAGGCGAGGTGCGCCGAGGCCCAGCGGTCCCAGCAGGCAGCAGCCCAGGAGCTCGAGAACCTGCACGTGGAGATGGAGATGCTGAGCAGGAACAAGACCCTGGTGCGCTCCTGGGACAGCGTGGTGCTTGGTGTAGGGATCAACCTGTCTACTGAGTCACCTGCCCTGGCGACTCAATGGATAGGAAGACTGAAAGCACGCAGCATCCCTTAGCCCCCCTTCAGAGTTCCTTTTCCTCTCCCTGGTGTGAGATCCCAGCCTAGAAAAGCTGGGTGCCATACTGGATCCTGTCTTGACGCACACCTTCTGCCCTCAGGCGGATGAGCAGCTCAGCCAGGTGCAGCACGAGAAAGCTGAACTCCTGCGGCGTGTCAGTGAGGACCAGGAGGACCTGAATGAGCTGATGGCCAAGCACAAGGCTCTGATTGCACAGGTAGGAGCCGGGCAGTGCTAGCTCTGCAGTGCTCCCTGCCTGGATGTTGCTTGGAAAACCCAAGCTCCAAGCAAATGGCCTGCATGTGGGGCTTCCTGCACAGCAAGGCCATTGGGCAGCAAATGGTGTTTAGTGAGGAAGACGCAGCCTCAGCATCCCTATCTGCATCCTTATCTATCAGTACTTTCCTGAGTGTTTTGTCACTCAGAGCTTTCAGAGCACTGACAGAGAGTGCTGTGGCTTTCTGCGTAGCACCCAAACTAGGACAGGCTCTCCCAGGAGAAGGGAACCCATGGCTCCCTGTGGAGCAGCCATTGGCAGAGGGCTGGGCTGCGTGAGAACTCCCTGCCTGTTCCCCAGTGGTGATGGTACAGAGCTGGGAATTGGCATCTGGAAGCACTTTGGGGAAATGAGCTTGACCATGAGGTCTGAAAATATTTGCTTTGAAAATTAGGGAAGTTGCATTCAGGCAGCAGAATGAAGCTTACTTGCAATGTGCAAAGCCCCTGCCTGGGAGCATTCTGGTGCTACTCCAGTACCAGTGGCTGCTTCCACTGCTGACTCTCTGTTCCCCAGTCTGCAACAGATATCGCTCAGATCCAGGAGCTGCAGACGCAAGTGGAGGAAGTGAAGAAGGAGAAGCAGAGCCTCCAGGAGAAGGTACTTTCTGCCCTGCTGCACTGCACAGAGCTCAGTAGTGAGAACCTTTGTTGTCCTCACGCCTGGTGAACTACATGGGAGCAGACAGCAGGATGCCATCTTCCTGTTGGAAGTCAACCACTGAGGAGCTGCAAAGCAATCTCTTCCTCTGTAAAACAGCTGGGTTCTAATTCACCTGCAAATATCCCATAGATGCCCCTGGGAGCTGGAAGGCACAGAACCTGCTGTCCTCTGGCAAGGATAGGGATGGGATGGGATGGGATGGGATGGGATGGGATGGGATGGGAGTGAGAATGGAAAGGAGGTGAGGATGGGATGTAGATGAGAATGGGCATGGACATGGTGATGGGGATGGGATGATCTGCCTGCACTGGGAGCTGGAGGGCTCTTCCAGCAACAGCCTGAGGTTAAGCAAGGTTTTTCCCTGCATGGCTCTTTGGAATGAAGGAAAAGCAGGGTTGTGGGCCTGGGGCAGCACAGCCTCTTTGCTGTGGCTGCTCCGCTGCCCTGGAGTGCATGCCTTTAATTTTAAACACATGAGTAATCCCATTAACTTAAGTGCTTTATTGGAGCGTGGCTAAGCTGCCCAAGAATTGGAGATAGCACTCACTCACTCTGAGATGGAGTGAGAGCTTTTGTAGAGATAGGCCAGATAAAAGATGACAAATTCCCCTAGTTCTAGGTCAAATATAAATCTGAACTAAGCTTGTGCCAGGATTGCTAAAAGGGCAGTTTGCTTTGGAGATCCCGGTGTAACAGTTGAAGAAAAGGCTCAGTGCAGCAGCTGTCCGTAGAGGTGAATTGTGAATTTTTATGTCTACTGTCCTCAAAGAAGGTGCTGAGAAAAGCAAAAGAAACCCAAATGAGTGCTGTCCTGCTGTAACATTTTCCTTTCAAAAATCCATGCTACTGTCATGAATTTATTGCACAGTGTGAACAGAAGGGCATCCTTCAGGGAGCTCTGGGCAATATTTTCCCATTGTGCCTGGCAGCTCACAGCAGGTCCCATGCATTCGTTTTGTCTTTAGAGGGGATTGCAGAGAGCTTACTCACCCTGGGGCCTTACTGTGGCCGCAGAGATCATCTCATGTTGGGGAAGGGAGGTGATGGGCACGCTGTTGGCAGCTGTTGTGACATTTCTTTCCCCAGCTACTGGTGGCACAGGCAAGTGTGGCACGCCTGGAGCAGCGCCCTGCTGAGCGCGCCGTCATCAGCCGACAGGAAGCCCGCATCCGTGACTTGGAGAGCCAGCTGGACTTCCAGGCTGTGCAGATGAAGCGCTTTGAGGTATGGCTGTATTTCACCATGCAGGGTGGGCACAGGGCTCCGGGCAAGAGGTGGGTGCAGGGTGCTTGGCAGCTGGGGAGGATGCTCTCTCGGTGAGCTTTTTGACTCCTCATCCCATCTTGCTGCCTCCCCAGGTGCTGGTGCTGCGCTTGCGAGACAGCATCATCAAGATGGGTGAGGAGTTGGAGAAGGCAGCTGAGTCAGAAGCGCGGGAGAAAGAAAGCACCAAATACTACCAGCGGAGGATGGAGGAGATGAAGGCAGACATGGATGAGCTGGTGCAACGGGAGCTGGAGTCCAGCCGCCGGCGTGTGGAGTTGGTAAGGGGTCAGGGGGTTCTGCTGTTCACAGCTCATGGTGCTGCCCCTGGAACCAAAGCCACTGCTGCTACACCTTGTGTTCATTTCTCTGCAGCTGGGCTGGCAGGCCCTCTACTTTTCCACATGCTGTGCAGCAGGGTGAGCACCCAGCACAGGGCAGTGCCCATGGGGTGCCAGCGCACTGGGCACAGACATGTAGTTCAGTCCCCACAGTGTGCTCAGCCCTGGCCGTGCCTCCTCTATGCCACAAATCAGTCCCAGTCAATGTCAGCAAACAGTTAACCTGCTCTGTGTGCTCAAAGCCCTGAGCAGATTGGGAGTGCGGCAAAAATAGCTTCACCTTCATCGCACAGTCCTCTCCTGCATCTCTTTTCATGTTGTGTTTTTTCAGTAAACAAAAGGAAAGTCTTGCTTCCAAGCAGTAATTGAAAGATATTGCATTTCTTCTAGCAAGACAGCCACATTAGAAACAGTTATTTTATCAATAATCTTTTATTTAACAATCAAGGAGAATTCACCATTTCTTTAGCCCTGAGGCTGCCAGCCTTTCTGAAGGGAGCGGTGCTTCAGCACGAATTATTCCTCAGCCGCTGTGCATGCTGCAAACAGGCTTTGTCCTTGCTCCTCCAGCCTGCGTGCTGCCTCGTGGCACTGGCTGCTGTATTTGCACAGAATATAAGACATCTCCTGGGCACACGGCACAACAGCCCGTGAACAAACTCGTGGCAGATGTGGGGGCTGGAGCAGCCTGGAAATTTGAGGTTACCCATCAGCTGCAGGAGGGTGGAGGGGGGGGGTTCCGGGGACCCCCATGGAATTGCTCTGATTGCACTTCCCCAAGCATCACAGGAGAGCTGAGCTCAGGCACGCTGAGCAGCAGGCATCAATAGTTAACAGAGAGCTATTACAGCTCTGCTCCCACTAAATCCCCCATCTATTATAGATACTGCATAAATTATTCACTTAACATTACTTAAGTCATGGTCTGCACCTAACGATTTTTTTATTTAAATAAACAGTTGCAAGGCTGTGCACTCACCAGGCACTGTTGGGGCTTAAGAAGCTCACAATGGGATATGATCATTGCTCAGCTGCGGTTGGGAATGGGTCTTGTTTTCCGGGGTCCTGAGAACTACTACCTCTACATCAGGTTTTCCTTCTCACAGCTCTGTCAGAACTGGAGGCTCTTAACATTGTATTAACCCCCATCCCCATACCTCTGGTGGGTCTCAGGACAGCTGTTTGTCCCTCACTCATTCTGGACCCAATCGGGGCAGCTGGGAGGCAGGCGCTGTCCGTGGTGCTGGCGCTAAGCTGCAGCGGGGACAGCACGGCGCAGGGGTGGGCAGCACCCGTCTAATGGGTGGCACCCAACCCATAGCAGGGGGATGGAACTAAACGGTCTTTAAGGTCCCTTCTAGCCTAAGCCATTCTATGATTCTGTGACAGGAGCTGAGGAGCTGCCTGCCAGGCAGATGGCTCTGCCTTATGAATTTTGTAGGAAGAATGAGCTCTGAAAGCATTCAAGTCCACGCACCATCACATAGAGGGACGCAAGTTTTCTAATGGTGGGGGCAGCTCTTGGCCTTGACTGTCTCTGTCTTTTCTTCAGTTTCATGTCCTGAATTTCTCCCAAGGAGCTGCAGCTCCTCTTGCTACACAGCAGAATCTGAGCTGTGGCATGCAATGAGGGGTGGATTTCAAAGCTAGAAACACTGGGGAGTGTGAAACCAAGCCTGGGTCTCTTTGGTCATTACTATTCTCATGCACTTGTGCTCATCCCAACACATGAGCCCTTGCCTCAGCAGGGCAGGGAAGGATGTAGGGCTCTGAGCCACACTGCTGCACCACAACGTCTTGTAAATTCAGCTGCCTTTAATGAAGCTGTGAAATTCATCAGTGTAATAATTAACTACTTCCACAGAAAATCAAAGTACAGATGCTAAAATATTCTTCACGTAGATATTTGTGGACTTTTTTGAAGTTGAGAGTCACAGTGTAAATAACCATGTTTAAGGTTCCTTTGATGGAAGATAGCCTTTGTACTTGCAGCCCTGTTATTACCAAGCAGTCTAGAAAGGTGTAGCATATCATAGCCTGGTATTTTTTTATTATTATTATTATTTGCAAACTTTAAGGTTGGGTTTATTTGGGCAGTCCTAGTGAAGCTGAGAAGGGAAATAGGGGAAGTTTGTGCTAATGGCCACAAGCCCAGCCTTCAGACCACCTCGTTGCTGCCCCACAGTCCCTGCCGCCCTTCTTCTGGGTCCTGCGGCGTTGTTCTTTCCCTTAAATGCCAATGGTTTAGGCTAAGAACTATAACAAGGTCACCCAATGGAGCAGCCCTTTGAGGTGAGTCTGGGTGATGGGAAGTGGTGGGTGATGCTCCACTGTACATGCTGATTAGCTGTGCCATGCAGTGGGCATGTGATTTCTGCTTTTCCATTGGAGCAGCAAATTGCCCAGGAAATCATCAGCACTTAATGGCTGCTAACAACACTGACAGTGCTGCTGGTGTCGGGGCCCCATCCCACTTGAGACTGCAGCCGTGGAAATGTTGTCACTTCAAACTTTGCGAGAACCCGAAAGCTAATTACTTAATTAAAAAAAATAATGATTGATGAATACTGCAGGTGTATGCTAAGTTATTCAGATAGCAGCAATCCAAATTGGGCTAATTAGATTACACTTCACCTCGGGTGGATGAGAATGCGGCAGTTGTGTTGTGACAGCAGAGCTACAAACATGGAGCAGAGATGCGGCGCTTGGCATTCTGCACATCCCAGTAACTGCTTTGCTGCTGCTTTTGCTTATCTCTTCCTAACTTATCTTCTAAGAAGTTTGGGGTTTGGGTGCTATGTGCTGGGTCGATTCATGTGCTGATGTGTGTCCATGGGAAAACCTAGTATGGGATTGTCTGCAAAAGCAGGCAGAAGATATGTTTTATTTATTGATGATAAAATATAGATTAAGCAGATGTTTCTGAGCAAGGTGGGCTGGTTTCTGCTGCATCTGAGGGGTTGATTAGATTGGTGAAGGGCTCAGCTCTGCATGCTGGGAGCAGGGTTCAGCTATTGGAAACTCATAGCGTCGCAAAACAGTAGGGCTCGGAAGAGGCCTCTGGGGATCATCCAGTTCTCTTACCCCAGGTCCAGCAGTGCCTGGCCCAAGCAGTTCCACTTGTGCTGCCTCTGCACACAGTGCCAGGCTCTCCTCACATGAGGGGCAGACTGTGATTTTTCTCAATAGAGGCGTTCACGCTTTTTTCCTTTTCCCTTTTCAGCAACGCTTGGAAGCTCTGCCCATGTGCAGATGTTACCACTCAGACCCATTGCTGTACTAACAACGAAATGCTCTGTGCATTTACATTTAGATTGAAACAACACGTGTCAGAGGTGTCTGATATCTTCCTGAGACAGCAGTGGGCTGACATTGGGATGTTTATTGTCAGCTTGCATCATGAAGATAATTTTTTGCATTCAAAATCTAATTATATTGACATAATTATTCCCTTCCATGAGTATGTTGTGAATTGCTCTCAGCTCTGCATGGCACTGTGCTTTGTGTTTGATCAACTTGGTACCTGTGGCAATGGCCAAAGTGCCACTGCTGGAAGGATCCTGTTGTAGCAGTACCATGTTGCCTGAGCACTGCACTCTCCTTTAGGATCAGGAATTCTCGGCTTCCAGGTCATCCCTGAGCCTAGCAATCTGGGGGTTTTGCTCCTTGTCAAGGACCCACATCAGCGCCTGCTGGGTTAGCAGCAGCAGAACAGGGAAGAGGAATTAAATGCAGGTAGCAAACTACATACTTCATTTGTGCGGTATCCTGGAGCCAAAGATTTAGCTCCATAGAGGCTCTTATCAGCCTTATCAGGTCTTGGGAGTGCTGAATTTTGGGAATCTTCTTGGCAGTGCTCAGGGTGTCATCGGTATTTGCACCTATCCAGAAGCAATGGCAGTACGGTGCAACTCTAGCTGGGCTATTTCTCTGCTTGTTTTTATGAACTGGAATGCTCTTCCCCTCGGGTCCGGCTGCCTGGTGATCCCAGAGCTCCTGTTATTTGCTCTGACAGCCCACTGGCTCCCGCACTGTGGCCTGTCGCAGCCCACGCTGCAAATCATCTCTCACCTTGTCACCACCGAGATGGCAATTTTACAGCTGGCAGCCTCAATCATGTCGAATTTGCAGTTTGCGCTCCCTCTTCTTTTCTCCCTATCATGTGATGGTTTAGAAAACTGCACAAAGAGTTCTTTTTGGGTTCACCCTGGGAAGAGCTGACATCAGATGAGGATGGGTCAGGCATCCCTGATGCTGCGGGTGTTGCCAGGCCTGCAGTGTTTGTTGTGTTGTGCTGCTTGTCAGGGCTTTCCTCCCTGCAATTTAAATTATAAATTAAACTTCTGGCTTTCTTATAAGCTGGTGGTATCTCTGGAAAGTGCTTTGTTTCTAAGCAGGTGAGCTTAGAACTCGCAAAGTGTGAGTGGCCCCAGCAGCCTCCCATAGTATCCAGCCCCACACTATCCTATCCCTGGGAGCTCTGGAGCTCAGTGCTCAGTGCCCAGTTCTTTGGGATGTGCTGTGCAGGGAGAGATGCTCATGCATGATATCATGCTCAGGCATTTGTTATGCTGGGTGTCACACTGTGATTTAGCAGTGAGGCAGCAATGCCCCAAAATCTCTGCATGAGCACAGTGCAGCTATCGTGGTATGCATCTGAACCATTGCAGTCTTTGCATGCCCCTCAGCACAGTGATGGGAAGTCCCACTTTGTAGGAAGGATGCATGGCTTGGAGCCCAAGGCTCTCTTCAAAGTTCCTTCTATTTCTTGTCCAGGTTTTATGCTCTGTGTTGGGCTGTGCACACAAATGCTGATCTGGCACTCAAGAAGATGTCACTTTTTAGTGATTATCCATCTGCACTCCCCGATAATGCACTGCTACAGCCATGCATCTCATGGAATCATGGAATCTTTAAATCAGAAGGGACTCACAGAGGCCATCTGGTCCCACTGCTTGCAGTGCACAGGGACACCCACAGCTCCTTCAGTGCTAAGAGCTCCATCCCCTGACCTTCAGTATCCCCAGGTCTGAGGGACTACCACCTCTCTGGGCAACCTTTGCCAGTGTTTTGGTTCTTAGCATAAAGAACTGGTTCCTTACATGCATCCAAAGCAAAGGTTCTTCATTCTGGAGACACACACTCATTTTTTCTGCATACCAATTTTTGGTTTCTCCTTATGTTCTGCCCTGAACTCGTTACTGTTTGCTCATTGCTATCAGTTTCCTCCTGAGGTGTGCTGGCCAGCGACGCAGTGGGACACCCCACTGCATGAGTGTTGCTCATTATGTAGGATAGGGCATGCATTACGTGGTGGGTTTGCAGGTGGTGGGTTGGGAACTGATGCAGTGTGGTCCTACAGGAGCAGCAGTTGGCCGAGGCGGCGGCGGCACGACAAGGGCTGCAGGCAGACCTGGGCACGGCCATCCGGCGCATCGCCGACCTGCAGCTGGCCCTGGAGGAGCTGCGCGCCAGCGATGACAGCGATGCTGAGAGGTAAGGGGGGAAGGGTGAGCTAGAATCCACAAGCTCAAAAATTCACTCCTTCATTGTAAGTGATTTCCAATACAATTGGCACATTACAGCGAGGTGAGAAGTGCTTCCCGGCAGTGATGTCCTCAGTTGCCACACTTGGCAGCAGTACAGTTTTCTGGTCCATATCCTTCCCCAGTGCAGGCAGTGCCTGGTGCTGCTGCAGTTGCTGTGCACTGGGCTGGGATCGGAGGAAGCAGGAAGCAGAGTGGGGGGTTGTGGCCATGCGATGTGCTGGGAACGGCCCTGATCACTGCTGCCTGGAAGGATGTAACCTGGCTCAGGCATAGAACTGCTGCCATTCTGTCAGCAGTGGGTTTTGACACTTCTCACTTGGAAAGGTTTTGCAGGTTTTGCCAGTCTCACACAGTGACTTCTGGGAGGCTGTGCTGTTGCTGACTCTGTTGTCTGCTGTTTGCAGCGTGCAGACGGCGCGGGACACGCTGTGCTCCAGGAGAGAGACGTGAGTGAGCTCTGTGCGGGGCTGAAGGAAAACCCCAAAGGATCTCATCCAGCCTGAAACTGGAGCAGGGCTGCTGGGGGTCACTGTTCCCAATGAGCTGCAGGATACAGAGGGTTCTGCTCCCAAACTTCCAGCCTGACACTAACAGGGCTCTGCTCTTCCCACAGGGATGCCTGCTCCAGCGCTGGCTCTGTGCTGAGCCTGGAGCCCACAGAAAGCCTCTGCTCCTGGCCAGGCTCATCTATAGGCTGGTCATCCCCAACCGGTGGCAGTGTGGCTGGGAGCATCTCGGCGCTGTCCGTTGGCAGCCGCAGCACCCAGGGCCTGAGGTAAGGGACTGCTTGTGGGGATTGCACCACTGTTTTTTGTTCCAGATGAGATATCTTCAAAAATTTTAGGAAAAAAGTCAATTTGTGAAAACCACTCGCAGATCAGCCCAAACACTTTAACAAGAGCCTTAAGTTATCAGCTTGTTAATTCTTAGCAATGAGAAATACATGCCACCTCCTGTTTTGCACAGCACATTGTGTTCGGGGTGGTTCAGCGAAGGAAAGATGTTGATTGGCTTAGAGCCTGCAAGGCTCCATGCCTGACGTCTGCAAGAATTTTGCAAAGCTGAGTACTTTGCAAGTGGAAAGCAGTAAAGGAGACCCCAGGGCGGGCACAGGGGTGACCAGAGCATGGCACAGGCCTGTGGCATCACTTACCTGTTGAGTAGTGTATATGTGACAGCAATGAAAATGTGCCGGGGTGGCGTGTCCCATCCAGTGTGGACAAGAGGTGGGAGAACTGAGGGAGCTGAGGTTGCAGCATCCAACCAGGGGAGGCCAGATGAAAGCCACTACATCAAAACCATGCTTCAAGCGGTGTAATATCCCTTGATGTGTTCTCCAGAGATAATTTAAAGAGGCGATGCAGCCTATTTGAGGATTTGTATGCCATATGCTCGCTTTTTGCTTCTGAAGAAACAGTATGCATTTATACAGTTTTAATATGAAATATGTTAATTTCTGACAGCAGTGCTGCCGGGCTGTAAGCAAGCTGGAGGGTGGCCCAAGTGCTCATGTGGCTGAACTGCTCGGCTGTGTGCCATGCAGCACAGGGATGTGCAGTGACATCCGCCCTGCACCATGGCCAGCACTGCACACATCCTTGACAAAACCCCTTCTTGGTGTCACATGTGTATAGCAGGTGAATGGGATGAATTTTGTAGTATACCAAGGTTGGGTAGCTCCATCTCAGAAAGGTGGTGGTGGGTGCAGAGAAGGCACCTGGCTTGCGTGGCGCTGGGGAGGCTCTGCTAAGCAGCTGCACGTCCTGTGCTGGTGCAGCATGGGCTGAAACAGCTCCAGGGCATGAGCCCTGAGTAAGGAAGGTGTTTCCCCTATTTTTCATGCATGGATGTGCCAAATGATAGCTTTGTAACAAACGGGAGAAAGGTTTTTTATGTATCATGTGCTCTTGGCATTGGCTGCTGCAGGATGTTGCAGCCAGCAGTGTGAGCAGATGGAAGGATGAGAGTCAAGCAGGGCTGGGGGTTGCTGCCTGCAGCATGGGGCTCGGGTGCCCTTCCTGTGGTGGCCCCAGGGGTGGTGTACAGGGACAGGCAGCACAGGAATGGGAGCTCTGGGAGCAGTTGCTGGGCTCATCCCCCTCAGCACCACTTGACATCCTTTGCTCCAGCTGATCCAGCTGTGGTCCTAAGTGCATGGCAGTAAATCAGAAGTTATGTGTTTGTATTTGTGAGATGAAGTATACTGGAATTATAATAAAAAAGCAGATATGTAGGCTTGGGAATTAATAAAAATAACTTACTGGACTGACCATGGCCACAGTGAAAGGAAATTTGCACCCAGACCTGGATATAATGTGGCAACTGGGGTTTGTGAGAAGGCCAATTGTAAATCTCAGTGTGCTGGCTGTGCTTGGCTTCAGTTAATCTGTGGTGGAAACATTAGAGAGGAGTCAATATTAAACGCAACAAGCAGAATAGGAGAGGCAAGGTAATAAAGACGAGATCAGCACAATGAGCTCTTCCGTATCAAGATTCCTTTGTCTTACACGAGCACCCAGCAATGACAAATGAATCTGCCTAGCGCTCACTTCACAGTCGTACACATGGGATGTTTCCTGAACAAACAGCTGTCAAAAGCCAGGGGAAGGAATATAAGGCTATTACTGTCAGGGTAGTGCACAGACAGGAGAGACTTGATTAACGCATTCTTTAATTCTCTACTATTTAAATGCCTGTACAAAATGTTGGACAGCAGGGCTAAGCCTCACTAAGCATGACACATTGCGGAGCTGGAATAAGCCTTCCATTTTTCATTAGGAAGCAAATTCCAAACTCAATGGGCTGATCCTGCTGCTTGCTGCAGAACGTCCCTGCAGAGCTGCTGACCCCGAGGTGCAGGCAGGGACACCCCAGGGCCAGGCACAAGGCTGGGCTCTGCCGTGCTGATTTTAATTGCGTCGAAAGCAAATCATTGCACTGAAAGCTGGGAGCTTCTGTAGATGATGGTGTGGTGAGAAAATCCTTTTCTGACGGAAATGAGGCCAATTTCTTCTCTCTCCCTGGAATGGAGTTATCTTGGCTCTATTTATGAGTTACCAGGAAAAGCATCCGAGACGCACTTTTATGCCTGGTCATGTGTTGCAGTGCATGTGTGGATTTTATTGTATAAATTATTTCAACTACCATAATTGTAATCATGTTAATTGCTGTGTAATCTTCACTAATTATTGTTGTATGTCATTTGCTTTGGTGTGAATGGCATATTACAGAGTCCCGTTTGGCTCACAGATGCCTCAGAGTTCTGCATGAGGCCCTATTTTTGCCCATGACTTAGGGAAATCTCTGACACCTGGCAACCAGCAGCGCTTTGCTGGGTGGTTGCAGCGTGGTTGAAGCATGGACAGAGGAGGACTGCTGCAGGACAAGGCTGTCTTGCATTCATGCCTGGCTTTTTCAGAGTGTAATTAATAGAATATGAGGTGTAACTTCAGTGCCTTTGTGGCACCAAGGCGTGCAGCAGCAGGGGATGAAGTGCTGGTGGCTGGCGGCAGCCAGGAGCCTTGGGGATCTCCATGGAGCACAAAGCTGGGAGCTGCTGCAGAAAGGCACGTCAGCCTCATTCGTGTTCTCCCCGAGAGAAGCACACAGTGTGATATTTTGATCTCAGATATGGATCTTTGTGGTGGTACCTCCAGGTTTTGGCAACATTGCTTCCTTTGAGGAGAAGCGCTAACAGCTTTTGTTGGAAGGACTCAAGTGTTGTAGGTGCTGGAAAGAAAGAGGAAAAGTGTCAAACGCTGAGCAATCCCTGCAGTGATTTCCTATGGCACAGCACACAGCTGCCTGCACGCAGTGGCTAAGCTTCAGCCCTTCTGCTGTGGGGCAGGGGTGGGTGAGCTTGAGGCAGACACAACACTTTGCCACCCCCTGGTATCAGGTTGGAGCTGGGGGCAACCGCTGTGCTGACTGCCACCACTTCGCTTCAGCCTGTAAAGATTTTTATAAAAATAGTAACTGTCCATCTTGTGGAGCAGGGCGATAAATAGCAGAGTGCAGACTGGCTGTGTTACAGCCCATTAGGGTTTCTTACCTCTTCAGTTCCCTTTTATCTCGGTCTTAAAAACCAAAGCAACACATCGAAGCTGACTGTTTAATTTATGAAAGTCAGTCATGCAGCAGTCAGTTTACAATATTATTTAGAAACACAGAGAATGATTGGAACAATTTCCATACAAATTCTCTCTGAAGGATTACACTAGCTATTTAGGTAAGATGCAATTTAGGATCCTAAAACCCAGCATTACCAAAATGTCTGAAGCCATTAATCAGCTGGACGCTGGGTGCAGCGGCGCGGGTGAGTCCTGGAGGTTGCTGTGTTCCACGAGATTAAAACTGTGGTTAATTCCCTTTGCATTGGATAATCAAGCAGTTCAGACCCACTGATGAGCTGAGGGCACTGGGGGCTGGAGGAACATAGAGTGTCTCTGTTATCCCATTGCTCCTGCAGTTGCTTCCCTTCCCTGGCCATGGAGTTTGTGTTCAGTCCCATGTAAATTATTTCACGGGTCAGCAGAGCCTGCTCTGCGCTCGTCCGGTGTTGTCACCAGGATTATCCACTGTCACCCCGTTCCCATGGCAACCCGAGCTTTCCCTGGGCAGGATGCTTTATTACTGCCGATGGAAAAACCTGATGGTTGCTCCTACACTCCTGCTGGGCTCACCAAGGTTTGTTTGTATTTGGGTTCTGCTGCTTTACTTTGCCCTTTTCTCTCTCTTTTCCTCTTTTTGGTACCAGACAAGCTTAGACCCAGACATCCTTCTCATTGCAGCTGGTTTCAGAGTCCCCTTGGTGCTTTCTAACCCTTTTAATGGGGATTCTTATGGGGTCCCTGTGCCCAAGACCAACCACAGTGCTTGTGTGTGTCCAACTTCCTGGTCTCACCAGCACGTGGCTGGGAGTGAGCAGCCTATAGTTAGTAACTGGCTATCATTGTGCTAAAATTACACCGCACACAGCTCTACAGAGATGCTTCTTTGTTTCAGATGTGCCCTGACAGCGTGGCCCTTCTCCTTTCCCTGTAGTGGCACAGGCAGAAAATACATTTTTTCAGCCCTTCAACTGAAAAGATGAAGGGGTGAGGGTGCAAAGTGTCACACCTGGGGTTTAATGACACCGAAGCCACAGTGATTGCAGCCCCTCCCCAGCTCTGTGAGGACAGGAACAGGCTTGATGCAGAAAGCCCTTTTGCAGTATGCACCAAGACCTGGCCCCTTGAGATGAGAGGGCATTTGCTGTGGGAACACTCCCCAACTCCTGTCCCATAAGAACTGCTCAGTGCCATTGGACACTTTGGTGAGGGACCAGTAGTGCCCAGGGGAAGGAGGGAGTGCCCTTGTTTCTACTATCCAGCCACTCTATCTCCATCCCTGTCATGTGAGGCTGGGAACAGTGCCACTGCTGTAGTGCCAAGAAGCAGGGTGGTGGCAGGACCACGGCTGGTCCTGGCCACAGACCCACTGAGGTCAGTGTGGAGGGATGGCCATGTTGTGATGTTGGTGATTGCTGTTGTTGTTACCCTTTCTGCTGTTGCATGTCTGCACTCTCTAAAAGCTGCAATCCTGGTAGCAAGAGCCATCTGTGCAGAGCTGATGCCATTCCCTGGGTAGAACCATGCAGAAGGCTGCGTGAGCCCATTGGGGTGAGGGCTGCGTATTTCTGGGTCAGAGTGCTGTTAGTACCAGTGGGTGGTGGGGCTCGCCCTTGATGAGCACACAGTGCCCACACCAGAACGTTTGCATCACGGTTGCTTGCAGGGTGAGCTCCCTCCCCACACGATCACTCTCACTTCTGCTCACTTCTGACAGCTGCTCTTCAACGAGCAGATTTGTCCCCAGTTTGCATTTGCTTAAGGGGTGAAAACATGTGCTGTGGGCAGAGGGCAGGCCCAGTGCTGCCTGGCAGGGTGATGTGCTGCTGTCCTGCTGTCCTCAGAGCCCCTCTGCAGGGCAGACCCCGCATGGAGTTCATCCTTCAGCTCTGCTGTTGTGCCCTGCCCAGGGCCGGCCTTTGTGCTGCTCCTGCACTTCCCTGTGGTTTTTGCTATCTGGAAGAGCACCCTGCAGTAACGTTAAGAAGCATTCGGTTTGTTCAATGAGTTGGTTTCATAAAATGTGAGCATAAATTTGGCTTAGGCAGAAAGAAAACAAATCCTATATATTGCTATATATAATATGACGAGAAGAAAGGACATTTGGAGGTGTGTGTTGCTTTGGCAGAGTTAAAGCGGATGATGCCATACACTGTATGCCACAGTTAGCTGGTTTTGTTTTACTCGGAGTTATTTAAAGACAAAATCTTTGGGCACTGCTGAACTTTTTGTTGCTGCAGTGAGTTTTTTTCTGAGATTACCATGCAAATATCAGCTTTTTGCCCCTGCTGGATGGTATTATGGCAGCTTAAACTAATGGCACTCTGTTCTGCAGGGGGAGCAGAGACACCACAGAGCCTGCAGCCACCCGGCCGGGCTCCTCCTTGAGCACCACGAGATCCGTTGATGCTGCTGCAGACATGGGGAAGGCTGTGAGCCCTCTGCTCAGCGCGAGGAGACGGGAGTATGGAAAACCTCCCTCAGACAGCGTGGAGCTGACGAGCCCGCTGGATAAACCCGCAGCCAGGTCCCCTCTGCCCAGCGCCTCGGCCGCGCTCTCTGACTACGTGGGGGAGCTGCGCAGGAGGAGGGCGGTGGAGAAGGAGCAGGGCCCGCTGCTGGAGGACACCACGGCCCTCCCCATCTACCGCACCACCGGAGCCGCGGCCCTGCGGCGCAGCAGGCCTCGCCTGGGGGACGCGGGCACCGAGCTGCCCGGGCTGAGCGATGGAACCGACGGCGGCCTGCCGCGCTCCTCCAGCCTGCGCAGCCTGGCCCAGCAGCCGGGCGAGCCCACGCTCTCCCCAGTGCTGAAAAGAGCCTCCAAATTCGGCTCCTGCGATTCCCTCCTGCTGTCCCTCGGCGGCCCAGAGCTGCTCGGGCCGAGGCCGTGGAGGAGCTGCCTGGAGCCGTCAGCCGAGGAGGACGGGCAGGCTGCAGGCTGGGCCTCGCCGGGCACCGGGCTGGGAGAGGGGCTGGGGGGAGACCCCTGTGCCTGGAAGATCCCCACCCTCGGCTTTGAGAGGAGAGCCAGCACCGAGCTGGAGGAATTCCTCCCGGCCATTCGCAAGTCCCGCTCCACCAGCAGCCTGGCCAAGCCCGGCAGGGACAGGAAGGACGGCCACCGGGCTCTGACTGTCCGCTTCCAAGATGAGGCCATGGTGGGCGATTTGGCATCCTCCAGGAGCAGGAGTGTGGCACAGCCTGGCCTGACCCCCGGCAAGGACCGATCCGACTCCTCCTCGTCCTCGGGCTCCATCCTCTCCTCCAGGAGCACCGACAGCATCAAGCAGCGGCCATGGAGGTCGGACGGGGAGGGCTGCAGCGGGAAAGGCAGCACTGAGAGCAGCAGGGAGAGCCACCGGGCAGAGGCAGAGGGCAAGGAGGATGACGTGAGCAGCATCATGAGGAAGTACCTGGGAAAAGAGTGAGGTAACAGCACCGAGCCATGAGCCCCGGTGCTCTGAGCTCAGAGCAGCGATGGCAGCTTTATCCCCAAGCTGCTGCCTGGGCCCACTCTGCGTCCTCTGGGTCCTGCCACACAGCCCCATAGATAGCCCTCAGCCCTGTGTCCTCTGGGCTTCCTGCCTGGACACCAAAGGTGACCCCCTCTGCAGCAGGCAGCTCCAGCTCCCAGTCAGGCTACGTCCTGTAGTTAGCAATTGCCTCTGACAACCACTTGGATCCAATTTTCGGATTACAACTGACACTTCGAGAATTAGGATTTATTACTGCAATCCAGGTTTGAAAGCAAAGTCCCTAATGAATGTGCCACAACTGTAATTAAGTGTTTAAAATAGATTAGGAAAACATTTTGTAAAACCATTGCCTTTAGACGAACTTATTGGGTGTCAAGCTGTGACCAAATTGACTGAGCCAACAAAAGAAGGGAGCGCGTGTTAATAAAACATTTCTTTCCAGGAAGCAATATTTGCATAATGCAATGTCCCACTTTCCCAGACTTTGTCACTGTAACAGCAGTAACTGGACTCTGTGCTTTGTACAAGTGCGGAGCCGCCAGCAGGCAGAATCCCATTCCTCTTTTGGAAGGGCACCTGATAGGAAATATGCAATTCAAACAGGGGCTGAATGAGGTTCCCCAAAAGTCATGAGTTTTACAGCTGATGAGACTTGTGGCTATAATCATAGCACAGTTTCTGCACGCTCCTGCTCTATTCTGCAACACCATGGGGGTTCTCAGGATTAGCTCTTTCTCTTACAGTCTCCTGGCTGCCCAAGGTGTCTCGTTCCATTGTGGCACTGCGCAGAATTAAGCAACACAGCTGAAGGATGTTTTTGGGTCTTGGTGTGAAATGCAATAACGGGAGTGGAGTGTGAGGGCCAGTCAAACTGAGCTGCACGTTGAAGAGCACGCAGTACAAGCTTCCTCTATTTATGCTTTTCTTCTATTTTTAGTTTCCAGAAGCTGATTCTTCATCTGAAGTTTTATAATTCCATACAAAACTGAAGCTGGATACATCTGTGGTTTCATGACCTTTGCCTGCTGGGACATCTTCTGGCCACGCCCCACCGCCACGAAGGACAGCATGCAGCACCTGTTGCAATGGGAAGCTGTATTCCCATGTCTGCTTGGTTTTTACACAATAAAATTTTTGCTTCTTCACCCCGAGCCTCCTCTTGCCTTGCATTTCCATGCAGTGTCACTAGGTATGTGGAGGGGCACGGAGTGCTCCCAGCTCTACTTCTCAAAGTACACCTGTTGGCAGGGACGTCCCACCATACCCTCTGTTTGCTCCTGACCAGCTCTTCTTATAGTCACAATCCAATTCCCTAGAAGAAACCCCACATTTATTCATCTATGGGGTGTTTGTGGCACAACTATACAGGTGCACGCAGCACTCTGCTTCCCATCAGTGCTTGGCTGGAAGGCTCTCACCGGGTTGCACAGCCCCCTGTGACCTTCTGCCTTTGGAAAGGCAAATTGGGCAGTATTCAGCATTCAGTCATGCTTTTTGGATTCCTCCCATTCATTTCTAATTTAAACCAAACCATGGCAGCAAGAAACATTTTCCTTGTCACAGATGAATGCAAAACCTTCGTCTCTGGGTTCCCGTCAGCAGTTTGCTCAGCCCTGTGTGCTCTGTAAGCAGTTTCTCACTCCCAGCAGCGCTGCAATGCCAGCAGCACACACTGATACACCGCTGCGTCCCAGGCACAAGGTGACAATCCCCACGCACAGGCATTCCTGGCCACTCACGAGCTCTCAGGATAGGAGGTATGTGTGCCATTCCAATTACTTCAGATGTTTACTCAGCCTTGCACTGTGCTTTTGGAAGCGAGGGTCCTGCTTTTGGCACAGAAGTACATTCACAGCAGTCCCTGCAGAGCACCCATGAAACACGTTTTCTGCGAGCATGTTGAAATCTCTCGGAGCTCAGTGCAACCCTGTTCAGAAACAAGTGTATGGTTGTTGTTTTTAATCCTTTTCTCCCTTGAAACTGGCACGCTGAACTGCAGCACACTGTGTAATCATTACAGTCCCTGCAAGTTCACAGATTAAGTGAAAGACATCTCTTCTCCAGTCCTCTCTGCATAAAGCAGGCAACTCAAAGAGGAGAAAAATAATTTACAGAAATCCTGTGCTCCCTTCTGTGCTTTCAAATGCAAAAAGAAAAAGCACAGATTGTGCAGTTTGGAAGAGAGATCTCTGCAGTCTGCCCTTCCATCTTGTAAGAACATTTCCTTAATACTATGCTCGAACAAAAACTTCTGGGAAAAATCTGACTAAGCTGCAGTGGGCAAGCTTGGCAGGGGTGACAATTTAGAATCATGAAGGTTGGACAAGACCTCCAAGATCATCAAGTCCAACTTCTCCCTGATGAGACTCTTGGTCTGAGTGCTGCTCTGGTTTGCTCTCTAAAGAAGTCTGACCCACAGACATGGGATGGGTGAGGTGTCAGCTTGCAGCTCATTCTTAAGCTAACATCACTACATGTAAATAAGTCAATGTGCTCAAAGAGCTGCATAAACTGCTCATTATTGGGTGGAGGCAGCAGAGATGATTCCTTTGACACTAAGCTTTGTATCTGGAATTACTACACCATGCTGCTGCGGTGTTTGCTGAACATTAAGCTGTTGCTATTTAAACCTGCAGAAGGAAAGCAGATTTGTGTGTAATAATATACAGGACTCGCTTTTTTTCTTCTTTCTGCTTTTGCTTTGCAGGACACAAAGGAAATTGCTCTGTCACTTGAAATGGCTCTGCACATCCTTTAGCAGGAAAAACAGCGCTCGGACTGAAAATTTTCAGCCTGAGTCCAGAGAATTGTTTGCCCTTGAAACCCTCTGTGCAGCGGAGATCTGTTCTCACGGGCAGTGAGAGAGAGCGATCTGTCAGCTCTGGCCTGCAATAAATCCACGGCTGCACAGCGCGGGGTGCAAAGTGCCTGTTAGCTGCACCGTCCCTATTGCACACAGACACGTAACCAATGGGCAGAGCAGCAGGTCTCGGCACGGGGTAGTTTATAGCCTGCAGTAGGACGACAAGAGTTATTCTCTTTACCCCCGTATTTCAGCTGCCTTTATCCCGGAGCTGCTGCTTTGTTTTTTGTACTGCCTGGATGTGGTGCTGCCAGAACATATCGGGGCTCCTGCAGGCTCCAGGAGCCCCTAGCTTGGGGACATCCCCATGTGTCACCCTCAGAGGTAGGTAGCTACATCACCCCATGTGCTGCTGGGGGGAACAGGGAAAACCGGTGCTTCCCGTGGGGCTGATGCATGGCAGGGAGATGCCTGCAGATCAGACAAAGGAGCACCAAGCGACAGAGGCTGCCAAGTTTCTAATTAACATAATTAAAACGTGCTCTTTTCTTCCAATGGATGTGCCTTCTGCAAGCATCCATCAGAGCAATGAGCTCTATAAAGAGCTCCTTCCTTTGCAAGATGCCCATAATTCAAGACTGACAGTGTCCACATCCATCCTGTTGCTGACTGCGGCATTAATGGATGCTGGCCTGGCTGTTCCTGTACTGTCAGAGGCTCCTGCCTTGACATGTCCCTTCCCTAAGGGATGGGGAACTGCAAGCTGTGAGCTCATGTGCTTCCCTACATGGGTCACCAGGACAGGGATGTTCAATCCCATGGTTGGCACTGGGACTGGCTCCCAGGTCCCCATCCTCCCCCAGTGCAGAAGCAGCAACAGGCTCTGGTAGCAGGGAGACGCTTTGTGGTCTCCTTCTTCACTCTCAGGGAAGTCAGGGAATCACATTTATAATGCTTCCTAATTACGAACAGGGCATATAAGATTCTTTCCAAACAAATAAGCTGCCTTCCCCCTGCGCCTCCATCCCAGTTGCCTCTGGAAATGCTCTGCTTTGATACTTCACTCTTCTTAGTGCCACTGCAGAGGTGCAGAGGGGCAGCTCCTTACCCTGCACAGCTGCTGCAGCCTAGCAGAGGGATGCACGGAGCTGCTGGGCTCATCCATTGCTGGTGGCCCCGAGGAGACAGAGGATGGGGGCATTTTCCACGCCCATGTTGCTGCCAGCTCACCCAGCGCCACTGGATTCAATTTCATGCCTATTGGATGCACCAAGTTAATACCAAACAACTGCCGTGCACAGAGCTTCTCTACCAGTTAAACGTGTCCCATCCCCTGCAGGTAACCATCAGACGGGTGTGGGGATGTGCTCTGCAGCAACAGGGAGCTCTGAGGCTGTGTGAGGACGCACTGCTGCATAGCACAGCAGAGCGCAGCCCAGCATGGCCAAGGCTCTCATGGAGCAGAGTTGTTCCTCCCTGATTCGCTGTCAAGCTGCTCGTCTGACTTGAAAGTGATGTATTTCTTTGAATTGCAGCCCTGAAAGAACAGCCAGAGCTTAATTACAGCAAAAGGGCCTTGTGCTTGTGCGGCACATCACAAAGCAGCTGGTGAGAAAGTTTCCACAATAGGAACCCTTCCAGAGTGACGTCCTGGCGTCAGGGGGCCCTGGAAAAGATGGAGAATTTAAAGGGAAGAAGAAAAGAGCAGAAGAAAATAACCACATCGAGGTTCATTTGCATTCCTATTGCAGAGCTTCAGCCTTGCAATACACCGAGGGCATCGCATTGCCATTCCCAGGCGATGGGGCAGCAGTGCTGAACGCTGCAACCCTGCATCCAGCCCTTCCCTGCACTGGGGCTGGAGCTCTGCACCCCTCAAACCCTTCGACTCAATCATCACTGATCGCAGTTCGGAGCCCCGAACAGCCTGCAAATTAAATTATTTATTCATATAAAATGTGCTTACAATCGCAAAAGGGATTCACTTAATTGAAAGTGCAGCCAGCATTTTAATAAAACCATAAAAGGGTGAAACGTGCATAAATGCAGGAAAAGTGTTTAATCTCAGAGAGATTGCTTGATGTTAGAGAGCGCATTCCGCTCCCAATATAGCTAAGCAAATAATATTGAGATCCCACGAGCAAAGAGATATTTTTATCTTTTCGCTCAAGCCCTGGGTTTAAATTTGACATTATAATTATGAATTATACTAGTTCATTACCATAGCTACAGATGGCTTTGGCCAGCCTGCAGATCACATTGCTGGTGACTGTTGGTGTGCTTTGCCTCCATCCTGGAGCCGGGGACTCTCTGCTGCAGCTGTGCCATGCGCCGTGGACACACCATGCATGAAGGGTCAGCAAGGGAAACTGCCTGTGCTTGGGTCGTCATCAGTTGGATCATAGCTGTGGGATGAACCTGGCTAATGATGAAGGGAACACCTGGCTGATACGCAACACCCAGCTGCCTTGGCAGTTCCTGAGGTAGTGCTGGCTGAAGGCAAATGTGGCTCCGTGATCAGCCCTACACCAGGTCCCAGGGGCAGCACATCCTCCTTGAGGGCCCTAAGAGCTCCCAACAGCCATTAATCCTTTTTCTTGTTAATACCACGGAGCAGCTTGTCAGGGCTGCCTGCTTTCTGATGAATAATACAGTGCAGCGGGGAGGCTGCGGGGAATTATGTAGCAGCTTTAATTAGCATGGAAGCACAGGACATGGACAAGATGGAGAGGATTGAGGATGTGGGGATGCTGCAGGGTGTATTGGACAGACCATGCTTCTGGAGAACTCACTGCCCTATGCAGCCCCTGAGCCTCTGACACAGGTCTGTCCCTATTATGGTAGGGTCATGGCCATGGGAAATCTCAGCAGGACAGATCCCTGCTCCTGATGGATCCCACTTGGTGCACAGTGCCCTGGGAGCTGCTGCTGCCACAACCCTAGTCTAATTTTGTGACCGGTGCTAACACAGCTGAATTACTGTGGGAAGAGTGAGGACAGGATCTGGCTCTCACTTTTACAGGGATTAACCGAGAAGCATGCACAGAAATCCCCCAACAGCATGGCCTCATGCCCTCAGTACAGAGTGGTATCACTGCTGGGCCACAGCAGTGCAATGCTCAGTGATTGCTGGAACATAGGGCAGCAGCAGGGAGGTGTGCTGGCAGGGGTCCATCATGCAGTGTGCATTGTGGTGGTTGGGGGGGATGCCCCCACCCCATGGGCCTCGCTTAGGCTCTGCCCAGCCCGCAAATCCCTGGGGATTTGGCAGCGATTAGGGGCATTAGAGGCAGCCTCATAGGGGTGACTACTTTGACTTTGCAGGTACAGAGCCTCCTGCTGCTGGTGAGGCCCTGGAGGAATTGCTCCAGCACTGCCTTTGGCTCCTGGGCTCACCTCAAATCCGTGAGCTGGAGGGGAGGAGTTTGCAAAGGGTGACACGTCTTCATCCTCTTTATTAAGCACAGCACAGCTCAGTTCATCACAGAGCACGCTCGGCTGGCATCCACTGATAAAAAAAGAGATGGACAACTTTGGAAATCACTGCAGCTCGCAGCTGAAATTCCACACTCCTCTGTTAGCAAAGCTCACAGCTGAATTGCAAAACCTCCAGGCTCTATGAGGCAGTGTGTGTCATCACAGCCCTAACGAACTCACCTTGCAGCATCAGAAGGTGGGCAGGAGCACAGCACCAGGAAACTCCTCTCCAGAGTCTGCTCCCGGGGAAGAAAGCCATTATTTAAAGCCATTATTTGTTGCGTGGGCTCTCCTGCAATAAAGCAGGGGTGCGGAGGTGGGAAGGAATTACTTTTGTATTTAATCATGCAGTAATTACCGGAGTGTGATTGACTTTGCTGCCTCGTCTCTGGTAGCAGGGGCAGCCAAATGGAGGAGCTCAGGCCTCAGTGCTTCAGCCACCCTCACCCAAAAGCTGCTCCTAAGGCTATGGGGTGCTGCAGGACTGGGGCTGACCACTCAACACAGGTTCCCTTTGCTGCTGCCAGGCTTAGCCCAGCAAATCGCTCCCAGCACAGGGCACACGTGTGCAGCGTGACTGCTGCTTGTTCTTTACCAACCCAGGAGCCGAAATGAATTGCAGCTATACAATGAAGAGTCACTTTATTGCTAAGGCATTAGGCAAAGCTAATGTAATCTGAACTGATATTGAATACAAATCCTTGGCTGTGAGTCACCCTGCTCTTACATTGTGTTCTGTCGCGGAGGAACGGCGTGCCAATAGAATGCCAGGCATTAAAACAACAAGGTGGAAACAAGCTTTTCTTTCTCCCCATGAAAGACAGCCATAATGACAGCCAAATCACCCAATCATTGCATTAATTAATAAGTATTTGCAACCTCCTGAGATTGATTTGATCATTATAACACCAAGTGAAGCCTGAAGAATTCCTGGGGGAAGACCATTCTGATTTCACGTTCATTTTGGTTCTCGCTCACGTGCGAGAAAAGCAGCTCCAAGCCAATGAAGTACAGGAGCCCACAGAAGGTACAGTCCTGCATCTTCCTCATGTCACCCATTCCTGCAAGCAACATGAGACTTTTCATCAGCCCTTCCCAGCCCAGGCACTGGGTACCCAATATACACAGGAGGTGCTGCCAGGAAAGATGATTACAGATGCCACATTTGTGCACAATGCAAAATTAACAACCATAATAGCATTTTGTACTGATGGAGCATCATTCATCTCTGGGTAAGAATGCATTCTCACAGACATTGATTAATCTCTCCCCCTAAACACTCCTGCAAGACAGGTGCTATTGATGCACAGCGCTAGGCACGACTTAGAATCAAGCATGGGCTTGTGCTGAGCGTGGAAATTTCTGCTGCTCACTGTACCTGAGGTCAATGCTAATGCAGTCCTCAATCCAGCAGCCAGCTGGAGCCACAAAGTCCCCCTTCCAACACATAGGGATGGAGAGGATAGGAGCAGTGCAGGCACCTGTCCCTGCAAACTTGGGACAGGCCCTGTGAGAACCAAATAAAGGCCAAATCAGCAGCTAGGCACAGGTGTTCCTACAGCAGTAACCCTTTGTGCTTTCTGAGGGCACATATTGCCCATCCCCACCACAACCAGGAGTGACCCTGCAGCCCCTGGAGCACCAGCACAGCCACCAGTGAACCCCAGAGCCACTGGGCACAGGGCTGGCATACCCCTCCTTCCAGTCCCCTGCGTAGTAACATGCTGCCACATTTGACAGCTTCCCTTATCTGCTGCCAGGCTGATCAGTTCTGGCTGTAATTTCATGCTGTTATAGGCAATCACACTTGTAAAGCAAAAACCATGTCTGTGTTTCATAGCCAACAACGTAAAGTCAGGTTTAAAGCACTGAGGAAGCCAGGTTGGCAGTTCCTTCTGTGTTCCATAGCACTGGAAGGGACATACTCCACAAGGCTGCACAGCCCTGCAAGGGTGCACAGCCCCAGCACTGCAGTGATGCAGGATGGCTACAGAGAGCTCCTGGTGCCTTCTGCTGCACACTCACCAGCCATGCCCAGGCACCAGGTGCCACATGCAGAAAGAAGAAAGGCAGGGAGCTGCCTGCCAAGGGGAGGGATGGGGGAAAGGAGCTCAGATGCTTGCGCTTTGCACTGGGCAGACAGAGTGCTAGGCAAAGCACGTGCCATGTGATTTGGGGAGGAAACAAAGCTCCTTCTGGTGCTCTCCATCTGGGCTGTAAGGTTGCCTGAGAAGAGAGGAAGGCAAAGTGCACCCAGAGTCCTGGTGCCCATGAGCCCTGTGCCACTGCTTGCTCGCCATGTCCCCATACCCCTGCTGCTTGAACCTGCAGCTCACCCAGCCAGGATTGGCTGCAAATCCTGCACTGGAGGATCCTAACTGCACCTATTTCACTTTGCTTTTCACACTTTGCATTTTTGAAGAACGTAAAGTGCAGCAGTATAAAATCCTCTGTCACGTCACTCAACACAGGGCCACTATGGGAGAAAGACAAAGAAAGAAGCCCTGCAGGCTTGGCAGCCCCTTGACTGGCTCCAGGGAACCCGGGGATCCCTGATCCATCTCAGTCCAGCTGCCTCCTGCTCGCCGAGCTGTGTTTTTAATTACTGCCAGGGTGAAGGATGGGGTTGCCACGGTGACAGAGCTAGCAGCTTCCTCGCCTCCGGAGCCCTCCCAGCCCTGGGGAGCATCCTGCTGAGCATCCCTTACCTCCTTGCTGTGTGTACCCCCATCCCCTCCATCAGGGCTGCCTGAACATCACTGGGGTGTCAGGGGGTGAAGGTTGCAGCTTTGGTGATGGCTTTCCCCCAGCATCCAAACAAACCAGCCCAGGAAGCTCTCTATCTGCAGCAATAATTGATACGAGCGCATGTTTTCAGGCAGGAGAACACCCCACCTCTGTTCCCACACACTCCGAGGGGAATTGCTGCTTTCAATCTTATTCATATTTATAACTCTTCACTTGGGCCCAGCCGGGCTCCTTGTTAGGAGATTTACAGCCACTGCTAGCACTCCTTCCAGGGCTCCTCTGAGCTGCAGGAGTTGATGCTATGCCCAAAGCTTTCCTGCAAGGATCCTCCCAAAGCCAAGCATCCCAGAGCACACCCCCCTGCAGGGACCCTGTGCCAGGGTGGGGGGCTGTGTCTGCTGCTGTTGTTTGCTGTCCCCCCAGCCCTGCCCCCCACATCTTAGGGGATGGTTATCGATCCAGTAGCACCCCGTGCTGTGCCTACAGCCTGCTGCAAAGCTTAATGAATTGATCAGTGAGCTCTCTGAGATCCCCAGATGGAAGAGCCGTGTAATTACCAAGCAGCATCCAGTGGTACTCAGGGTAATTGCAGTAACGACTGCAACGACTCCCCTCCCCAGCAGGCAGAGCACAGGGGTTAATGGGGAACTTTGCACAGCAAACTAGGCAGAAAGATTTGCATTTCTTGGAGAGAGCGAGTGAGCTTTCCCCGGCTAGTTGGTTTGTGTTTGCAGTACATTAGCTAATCTCATTTCAGCTTGCACAACATCTCCCATCGTGTGAATGCACACGCACACGCCGTGATGCTGAAGCCCTGCCAGGGCCCCGCACTCATTGCCTCTGCTCTGCCAGCTCCCACATGCAGCACGGGGCAGCCAGCACGGGGCCCTGCAGACTCTGCAGATCCCTGTTTACAGGGCTCTAAGCAGGCACTGGCATGCTAAACGCTGTGCTTTCAGAGGAGACATTTATATAGCAGCACTTAGCGACTGCTGGTGAGTTTAGTGCCAACCCCTCATCATACTGACACGCTGAGCAGTGTCACGTTAGAGCAAGGCTTGATAATAGCTCAGCATGAGTGAAAGGTTATGATTTTGCTAAGATCCCTGGTAAGTAATAGACCCGTGCTGGTGTCACGTGTTGAACACGCAACGCAATCACACGGCAGAAGCACGGTAGGACCAGCGACCATACAGGGCTGACCTGATGCCTGCGTGGGCATCGTGCATTTGGGGGCTTTTGTGCCAAGGCAATGAAGAGCATCCTGCCCTAAGAGCCTTTGGTGGGAAGAGGGAGGAGCTGGGGGCAGCAAATGGCTCCCAACCATGGGATCTACAGCCATACTACCAGCAAGGAGCTGCTCCGCTGCCAAGCTCTTACAAACCAATCAATTAAACCATCAAAGCTTGGGAGAGCAAAGTGAAACAGTATGGATTCTTCTTTATGTGAGAAGAGCTTTGGAACCAATCCCCTTCCCCCACAGTGAGAACAACCACCCTGTATAATCAATGTATATAAAGATGTTATAATTATGAAATAAACCAGAGAGCTTAGTTAAGCAGATTATAATAACAAAAAGAGAATAGATAGAACGCTTACCTGTATCCTGAGCTTACTGCAAAACTCCAAAGGAGGGATCTCCAGAAGAGACCCTTGTCTACTTGTAGTCAGCTCTTGGGTCTACGAGAGTTGGAGCCAGGCTCCACCCCTTCCAGCAGCACAGGTGAATTGCCTTCACCTGTGCTCCTGTGGCTGACTCATTGCTCACCTCAGGTGATCAATCAGAGGTTCAGGCCGTGATTCAGCAGTTCCCATACACACCCCAGTGCTGCCACTCCACTCCCCTTGGAGCTCTGCAGCTCTCCCATCACCTGTCCCCTGCTCCCAGCACACAGCCAGGCTTGTTGGAATCATTTACCCTTCGGGTTAACCTGCTCACACAGTGCTGACTGCCCTGCTAATCCCCTCCTTGTGAGCGCAATCACCGGATATTTTACATGTACCTGCAGATGATAAGCGAAAATGTGAAGCGGTGACAGAGCTAAGCACCGGTTCTTAAAGGATTCATTAATAATTCCTCCATTTGAAGATGATTCCTCACTGCTGTTTTTGGAGATCTGTGAATGAGCTCGTTCTTAACTCACTTCAGATGCACCGCTCTGATATGGATCATGCTGCTTTTCATGAGAATTCTGCTTGATGCCACATCAAATGCATTGCGACAACCTGCAGTAGCTCCGCAGACACCTTCCCCCCCTCAAATCCGTAATCTCTTCAAAGACCACAATCAGCTGTTGGACAAGAACCCAGTTTTCATAACACAGCCGTTGCTGTGCTCACTGTCAGCCATTCTTTCCCTCTTTTCCATTTCCCTTTGCCATTCCTTTGCCTTTGCCCACCGCACGACTGCATTGTCGAGATGCATCCTGTGGCACTCATCCCCAGCCCACATCCCAGAGACATACAAACCCAATCCATATCCCACAGAGACACTGATTGCAGAGCATGTTTTGGGGAAATTGTTTGGCTTTGAGGACAGTGCTC
This sequence comes from Phasianus colchicus, assembly GCF_987193195.1. Taxonomy (NCBI): domain Eukaryota; kingdom Metazoa; phylum Chordata; class Aves; order Galliformes; family Phasianidae; genus Phasianus; species Phasianus colchicus. The sequence goes on along the minus strand of NC_143453.1, from coordinate 6,323,567 downwards.
TCTGCTCAGTGCTGAGCCTGAGGCTGAGCCCATTTATATCGTGGGCGCAAGTGAAAGGTAAGTGCAGCAGGTGCAGCTAATGCAGAGATAATGCATCGCTCCCCTCTTGCAGGCAGATAAGGCTGAAGAGCTGCAGAGCTTTGCCTCACTGCAGAAAACTTCCAACAAAACTTCTTATTTCTTAAGGAGAAATTGCTAGATAGGACAACATCAATTCTGTGCACTCATGAATTTACAAATTCAGCTTTCTGTGTCAGGAACAGTATCTGGTGCAGAGTAACTTATCTTGCAATTTATATGGGAAGCAATGAGCAAATACCAGCAGCATTCTGGCGTGAATACCAATTTTGAACAAACACTGGGAATGGGGGCCCTGGTAAAAAAGCCTTCTCAGAGCAGGGCTCTGCTGGGCAGTGCAGGAGGCAGTTTGCTCTGCGCACTCCTGGTGAGGGCCTGTCAGGAAGGAGAACTCTTGCAGTGCTGCCCTCTCACAGACCCAGCCCTGCAGCCCAACCTGGTGGTGTGGTAAAAGGCTTTGCCATGCCAGGGCAAGAACTGTGCACAGCCACTCAAGGTGAGCATCTATGTTCAGGAATAATGGTGGTATCAACAAGGCTGGCAGGGTTCAGCACTTCGTGAGCTGCAGTTAACTAAGTTTTGAACGATGCACGTGGGATAAAACAGCGCCAGTGCCCTGTGTTCGGGCTGTGGAACAGAAGTGCCAGGGCTCAGGTGAGTGCTGCAGCCCCACTGCATGGCCAAAGCCTTTGCACTGCTGATGGGATGGCCCTTGGGGGTGTGCCTCTGCCAACCCACACAGCAACCCGGGGAGGCCTTGCTCTGCTGTGGGGCTGATGCTGCAGCCATGGAGCCCTCCAGTTCCGCTGCCCCATCCCTGGAGCGGCTTTGTTTCCCCTCCAAATCCCAACAAGCAACAGAGAGCCTATTTTTGAGCCAGGCAAAGTCTTCTCCTGTCGCCAAGGAACAAGGGCTTCCCTCCTGAAAGGCCCCCAGCTGCGTCTGCGGGCACGCGCTAAAAGGGGCTGGAAACGCGCCTGGCCTCAGCTCAAACCCCCATTCAGTGTCCGTGTTTGTGAGGCAGAGCAGGGCTGCAGAAGCCAAGGGCTGGAGTGGCTCCGCCATTCTGAGGGACAAAGGGCTTTTTTTGCCCCAAAACAATATTGCCACTCAGCAGAGATGTCCCCCAGTCAGCAGAGCCTGCGGATCGTTCCTCAGAACTGTGATTCAGCACCGGTGCGGGAGGCATCAGCAGTCAGCCCCAACCCCGTGCTGGGCTACAGGAACCTGGCTGCGAGGCAGGAGCATCCACGAGTGATGCCCAAGCCCAAAGGAGCAAGGCCTTCCTTTGGCCAGCACTGCTGCTGCCCTGCGAGGCTGCGATCGACGGGTGTGACTGCAGAGCCAACGCAGCATTGCTGGGCTGCTGCATCCCCATCATAAAAATAAATGAGAGATTGATTTTCCCAGCGGTCTGGAATCTACATCGCTCCCACTGATCTCACCCAGTGGCATTGCCAAAACGGTGGGGCTGAGCTCCTCCAGGCCACCATATGTCCTCCAGCAGCCACTGTGCGGGCAGTCCGGCAATCCCCTCCCTGCATTACTGGGGGCAGAGCAGCAAAACCACTAGCTGGGTAGCTCAGAGCTGGGCTTCAGGAGCAACTCAGAGAGCTGAGGAGCAGAGCAATGCCTGAATCTCTGCTTTGGAGCCCAGGGCTTGTGGGTTCAGTACATCCCCACATGGCTACAGACCCACCCCAGAGCCAGGGAGCGGCACCGCTGCCCTTCTCAGAGCGCCTTATCTTTGAGCTGCTCTTGCTAAGTCACATCTGACTTAATTATGGTAATTAAGATTGACATGAAGACACGATTAAAATGTGAAATTTGAATTAGCTGTGAAACTTATCTGAATTTTTAGCATGCTCATTGATTTTCTTCCCTATTAATCAAAGGTCCAAGGTAGCCTCTGATGAAAATGGGGTTAATTAAAGCGATGCCCACTAAAATGGCCTCAGGAGATGCTCTTCTTTATTTTCTTTCAAATTCCCTGAGCACTGCCCAGGGAGCAATATCCATTTCTCCTTTCCTTGCACAGAGTTCTGGGGCTGCCACTCCTGCAGGGCAGTGCCCATCACCGTGCACTGCCCATCCCAAACTGTGCACACAGGCTGAGATCTGGGCTCTGTTGCTCTCTCTCCCCCCCATCACCAACTTCTGCCACTTAGAGGGCATTTTTGCCTTACTAATTCCCCCTTATCTTTTTTTTTTCCATTTTTTTTTTTCCCTCCCTGTTACCATGGCACTGATGTTATTATCTGGCTATCTTTGGAGTTTACTACAATGCAAATGAACACAATCAAAATCACTCAAGGAAAACTGCTGAACGAGAGACAACTTTTATCTGTGATAAGTGCAGGTCGGGAGGGAGGGCGGGGATGGAACAGGGTGAGCAGAGCACACATACTGCCACAGATAGCTTTGTTATCCCAAATTAAACCTCTGGGCAAGCAAATCCCACTTTGGATATGTAGCATTTGTAGTGATAGCAGGTTTGGGTTATTGTTGCTGAGGTAACCGAATTGGTGTCTAAAAGGTAGTAGGGGCTGATCTACACTATCAACAAAAGAGATATTAGGGGGAAATGCTGGCCTTGGTCTTGTGATATTTGACTCTTGTGCTATGCTTGGTGACACTGCTCTGGCTATTGGATGTGACAGGCAGAGGGGACCAGGCAGCTCTCACCGAGAGGTGATTTACAGTAAACAACTCAGGGTCAGATTTGTGATTTTGAGAGCATGAAGCCTCGGTTTCTGTTCTTATCCAACTCAGTGCAACAGCACTGGTAGCTCTGGCAGCTCAGCCACAGCCTGCTGCAACCCATCTTGATGTGCTGGTGGTGGTTCAGTGGGACCAGAGTGGGCTGGGACCCCCAGGAGCTGTCTGCCCCTGGTCACCATGAGCACGGAGATCATAGAGATCAGTAGCTTTCTGAGGGTTGTCCATGGGGATGCCAGTGTCCTCACCACAGCCAGAATACCAGCCTGGCTTCCCTGGCTCCAGCAGCAGGACCAGTCCCCGGTGTTCTGTGATCCCAAGGAGGGCAGTGGGCCTGTATCAGCCCCTCCCAGAGCATCACTGCCTTCTCCACGGCCGGCATTTGGGCAGCCCGAGAGAGGAAAGGGGGCAAGGCAAGAATGGAGCGGGGAGCAGAGAGGGACCTGCGGAGCCGAGGGGGGCTTGGGGACGAGAAGCAGCGAAGCCGGGTTGCAGACTACGGGTTGAAGGAGGGGGAAGATTCCTGGGGCAGAGGGAGCCACAGGGGGCTGCGGGGAGCCGGGTAGAACCGGGGAGAGCCGGGCAGAACTGGAGGGAAGCCGGGGGGGGCCGGAGAGCCGCGGGCGGGGCCGCAGCGCACGGCGCAGCGCGGGGGCCGGGGCGGCCGCCGTTGCCCTCCCCCGCCGCTCGGCTCCGCTCGGCTCCGCTCCGCTCCCCTCCTCTCCTCCCTCCGCCGCGCCGCTCCCCGCGCCGGCTCCGGCTCCGGCGGCAGCCCCAGCCCCAGCCCCCGCCCCCGGCCCGGCCCCGCTCGCTTCGCCTCCGCTCGCTTCGCAGCAGCGCGGAGGCTCCGCCGCGCCCGCCGCCGCCGCACGATGCCGGGGCCCCGCGGGTTCTGCCTGCTCGCCCTGCTGCTGCTGGGCAGCCCCGCCGCCCCGCGCCCAGGTAAGCGGGGCGGAGCGGGGCGGAGCGGGGCCGCGGCCCCGGGGCCCTGCGCATCCCGGGGGTTGGGTGGGCAGGATGGGGTTTGGGGAAGGGGGGGGGAAACAGCCGGCCCGAGAGGGGCTGATGGAACCGGACGGCCCCCCCCACCCTCCGTGCACGGGGTCTCCGGGCCGGGCTGAAACTTCGGGCATTGCGGGGAGAGCACGGCCCCGGCGGGACAGCGGCGGTTCAGCACCGCGGGGCGAGCAGCTCCCGGCCGGGCGGCGGGGCGGCGGGGCGGCGGGGCGGCGGGCTGCGTGCGATCCGGCTGTGATATCGGCAGCGCTGTCCTATCGGGATGTGTGGCATCGGAGCCGTGTCCGACCGGAGCTGTGACAATGGCAGCACTGTCATAGCGGTGCTGCGTCCTCCCGGGGAGCAGGGAGTTATCGGCAGCTGTGTGCTAACGGGGGCCGTGTCCTTTTGGGGAATCAAACTGTGCTTTGTCGGGGTCTGTGTGCTACCGAGGCCGTGTGCTAATTGAAGGCGGTTTCCTACTGGAAAGCTGTGTCCGAGTGCTACCGGGGCTGTATCCCACAAGGGAGCCATGTGCGGGTGCTGTGCTTTGGCAAGGATACGTGTGCTGCTGGGATGCTGTACCTGGGAGCAATGCCCCTCCAGGGAGCCGTGCCCCAGCCGGGGGGCTGCATGTTCATTCCACGTGTTTCACATTTCCGCACAAACCTGCTCCCTTCTTCCTTTTCCCAGCGCTGTGATGACAAACCTAAGAATAGGTTTCGGGACCCATTTGCAGGTGACTTGACAAAGTCATTGCAAACTCGCGCGGTGCTTAGAGATTGCTAAACCAGTGCTGCTCCTGATCTCTGGTCGCTGGACTGGGCAGTCGGCTCTGTGCAGTGCTAGCTCCATCACTGATGCGCATTGGGCAGAGGGAGGACTGAAGAGGCCGGTGCCTGCCTGTGCTGCAGCGTTTGTGCAGGGCCTGGGAGACTGACCCCTAGGGCTGGCGGTTGGTTTTAGCAGAGATTAACAGCTCCTAGTGTCAGGAGTGCTGTGCAATGTTTCCTGCCTTGCTTTCGCTTCTGTTCTTGTGTCCAGATTGCATTAAAAGAGTTTGACTTTGTACACAATTAACCCTTATTCCTGAGTAACAAAATAGATTGTGGTGCTTACTCTCTCACCTGTGTGTGTGTTCTGCACGTGACCATACAGTGTACATAACAAGGAGTCAGACCTGAAGTCTATTTGCAGTTGATGGCCTCGTGTTTCAGCACTGAAACAAACAGACCGTTCCTCTGTTGTGCTGCAGACGCTGCCATACAGGCAGTGCTGAGCTGCACTGGGAGATGTGCCCGGGGGGGTTTGGGGGCAGAGCACCCACTGCAAACAGCAGCCCGACTTCTCCCAATAGGATTTGGCCCTGATGGCAAGCACGATCCGTCATTAATCTCAGGGCTGGAGAACACATTGTACCGAACTCCTCTCATGTTGGCAGAGCGGAAGCTGATAAATAGTTGACCCTTTGTGAGGTTTGGCGAATTAGTGCTGCAAAATCCCCAACTGCTGGCAGCAGTGCTGGGGAGAAAGGGCTGCATGGTGGCTCTGCCCATGCCGGAGGGACCTTTGTCCTTCGTGTGCAGGAGGTGACAGCCAGAGCTCAGATCCGCAGTCCCTTCTGCTCTCAGCCTGGGAGGGGAGCGGGCTCAGACCCTGCAGGAAGATGGCTTGTTGTGCTCCATCTGCCTGATCTTCCAGCTCATTCCTTCAAGGAACAATCCGTGCTGCGTGACGTGCACCAATCACTTGCTCTGCCGGTGGCTTTTTGGCGCTTTGCACTTGTGGAGTCATTTAGATCAACAGAGAGGAGGTGTGAAAGCCTCAGGCACTGCTCTGCACCCACCCACCAGCACGGGGAGCAGCAGCAGTGCAGGCAGCGAGGCACGGCCCTGCGGGGTGTGAGAGCAGCGAGCAGCGTGCTGGGGACATCGAGGGCTGTGTGCTACTGCTGTGCTGGGGACATCGAGGGCTGTGTTCCACAGTCACGCAGGGGACATCGCCAGTTGTGATCCAGAGCCGTGCTGGGCACACTGTGGGTAGCATGTCAGTGCCACGCCGGGAACCTTGCCTGCCGTCATTCGGATCGGGCTCCGCGTTCGGGGCTCGGAGCTCTGTGCCCGGCCCTCGTTCCGGCTGCCGGCCGCTAGGGGTGGTGCCGAGACCGGCAAATCCTCCGCAGGCTCCGAACTGGCCGAGCCCCGGGCACGGCCGACAGCAGCACCCTCGCTTGTGCCCTGCCTTGTTTTCTCCTGCTGGCTTCTATTGGCTCGTTGTGACTCACCTGGCCTCGCGAGGAGCGCAGCATCAGAATCCTTCCAGAAAATCAAGTTTGTCCTGCAGGAAGAGAGACTGAGCAGAGCCGGAGTGAGGTCTGCAACAAATGGACAGCATGCATGCTGCCATCAGCATCACCCCGAGTGGTGCCATCCCAAGGAATGAGATAACGGCGCCCATTCGGTGCTGAGATAACAGGAATGGAGTTTGTCTGATCAGGAGCTATCAGCGGCCATAAGACATAACTCTGTTTTCCTCCCTGCTCCTTCAATGAAAGAATAAGTCCAGTCGGGATCAGTAGCAATAAAATCAAATTGACGTCTGAGCCATCTGCTTCTCCTGTATTTTTGCCAACTTGCCCATATAGAGATGCTGTGTCAAATGTGCATTTTGTGGATTTTATACAGTGTCACCCATGATCATACCTACACACTGTTTAGGGCCATGAGGAGCTGGTGCTGCTGCTCAGAAAGGCTATGCATGCCCCATCCCTGGAGGTACCCAAAGCCAGGCTCGATGGGATCCCAAGCTGAGCTCTGCGTCACTTCTTCATCTCATTTTGTACAAACAGATTTTCTTTTTTCTTTTTTTTTAAATTGAAATGTTCTCTGTATGCTCAGACACCATGCGGCTTTTGATCTACAAGCAGCCTTACAGATCAGCACATTTTACACCCTCTGTCACAGTGACGAGTACTGCCAGTTCCAGTGGGGCTCTGAAAAATAAGAATAACCTTCCAAGAACCATCCAGAAGTTATTTACTTGATGGGATTTTATTTTTCCAATATTTGAAAGTGATTACCGAACAGTAAAACACGCTCCAAGGAAATCCTGTTACAAAACACAGGCTATATTTTAATTAGCATAATGTACAGTTACATGGCTGCAACCGGAGCCTGCCAATAAATGCATCTTGCTGGAGTTCAGATAGATGCCTATAGAAAATATAGCACGAGCAGCGCCTTCCCAATTTTCCAGTCCATCAGGATGCATTTACGCTCTTGTCAAGAGTATGAAATCGCTGAATGCGGTGCCGAGCAGCTCTGTGGCTGCAAGCACTGGAAGCAGCAGGGCAGGGCTTCGGAGACATGGGGGGCACATCCCTGCTGCCACCCCAGGGCTGCAGAGGAGCCAGCAGCCAGGCGCTGCCATAAGTCCTTCCTCTGATGTGAAGCTCAGGCCAAAATCCAATGGCAGCAGCGTGGGGCAGCTCAGGAGCTGGAACCCCAGTGTGCAGCAGTGCCACCTGCGGGGATGTGGCAGTGGAAAGCAATGCACAGCCCAGCCTATGCACAGAGAGCTGCTGGCTGCGTGTCCCAGAGCTCAACACGAGTGGAGCTGGGCACTGAGGGGTCCTTGCAGAGCATTCTGCTGGTGGCATTGGGAGTTTGGGTTGTTTGCTGCACCAAAAGAGCAGAGGTGATGAGAAGGAAGGAGCTGAGGGATGGGCAGCCCTAAAAAGGCTCCAGCAGGGCAAGGGAGGGTTTTCTGTTCTCCTGACCCAGGCTCCTGCAGCTCAGCTGCTGCCATCGCTGTCTCACATGGCTTTTCACAGCCCTTCCCAAAAGGGCCTCCTCTCCAGGCTGACCATGAGCACATGGTGATGTGCAGATTGGGTGAACTGAGGGGACACATGTGATGCAGGTCCTCCACTGCACGTCTGCATCAGCCAGGATGAGAAGAGGGAGAAACACTTCCCAGCAAGCACTGCTGGGGGGGCAAAGAAGAGAAATAAATCAACTCCTTACTCACTCAGTGACCCCTTTGCAAGCCAGCTCTGCTCCCACACTGCCTTCATCCATCAGGATTCCAGAAATGGGAGGAGTTCTGGAAGCTGGGACTTGCTGTGGAACCATCAGGTGCAGGAAGGGGGGGCTCCTGCTCCTCCCAGACAGTGCTATTTCTGCCCAGCGTCTCTCTTAGCTGACACGGACATGGAATAGCAACTCCTTTGATGCACGTTGCTGTGAATTAGCATCATGCCGTTGAAGCCAGCGGAGTTGCACTGATTCGTAAAAGCAAGGAGCTCACCGTGTGGCCCAGATCTGCTCTGCAGCAGGGGAAGGGGTGGGGGAGGAAGACATCAAGGAGCAGGGATTTGGCCTCATAGTCACTGCTTTGACAACCCTGTGACATAGGGGTGTCCAGATCCCAACACACCACAAATGAGGTCAGTCTGCTCCCCTCCAGAGATATGTTTTCCCCTCTGTTCCTACTTTGCCTTGCTGAAATCTGTTCTGCCATGCCTCTGATGCTGTGTGCTCAGTATGCATGGGGCAGAGCAGAGCACAGACGTAGCAAATGGCTTTTCCTATTCTTTTTTTCCTTGTTCTTTCACTGGAGATGGGCCATAGGAGCAGCTGAGCCAGAGGACCCGAGTGCTGCCTGAGCCTGGAGCAGTTGTGATTCAAAGCAAGGACACCCTGCCCAGAGCCAGGGACAAGCTCAGGTTTGCACAGATGCTTCTCCAATTCCTTGACTTCAGGCTTCCATCCCTGCTGTAGGATGGGTCTGGCTGAAAGGCATCCAGCTGAAAAGCAGGAGGCAGGGATCTCAGCAAGCAGAGGGTCGGGGGCTCAGCTGTGGGTCCTGTCTGACAGAGCAAGGAGAGCAGGAAGGAAAAGGGCAGGATGGAGCCGGGACAGATGGCTGCAGCAGGCAGCTTCCACCGAGCCCATGCTGGCAGCGGGAGGCAGCGCACAGCCTGGCCAGGACAGCCGGCACCGGAGGTGTGATTCCAAATGCAAAGCTTTCGTCTAGAAAGAAAATTCGGTGCCAAATGCAGAAGCATCAAAAAAAAAAAAAAAAAAATCAAACTGTGACAGAAGTAAAAAAAAAATATATATATATATATATATATAAATGGCAGGGCTGATCCTGGAGCACTCTGGGCAGGAAGGATGGAAGTGGTGGGACTCATTGCAGACGCTGTCAGGGTCATCCTCCAAGCAATGTGATAGCTGTTAAAGACATGAAATTAGATGGAGCATCCAGGCACCAGCAAGCAGCAATAACGCAGAGGGAGTGAAGGAATGTTCAGGAAATTGGGCAATTCAGGGTGATTTTGGAGCCAGGCAGAATGGCTGAAAATACTTAAAATTCAAGGGAGAATCTCCATCTGACTTTTTAGGGTGGATTAATGGAGCGTGTCAGCATTTGGTGGATGAGATCCTTCATCTCCAGTAGAGTGGTGGCTGGAGGACAATACGGGAGAAAAATCACTCCTGATGTCCCTTCCTCCATGCTCCTGAAGCCCTACAGCCCATCCCACTCCATGATGTTACACAAGGACTCAGTTTTCATTTTCTGATGATGATTTAAAGGCAATCTCAGTAAAAATCAGGCTATTCCTGACAGCTATAAGCTTCTATTTGCCAAGTTGGCCAGTCCCTAAATGGAAAGGCTGCTCTCACGTGATCCCCAAAGGAGAAGTAAGGTATGCATTGCTGCTGGGACCAGGCAAAGTCCCATATCCCAACCCATCCCAGGATTCGTTCCCTCTGCCCCTCATCACCCACCCACGTTATTCACACAGCACTCCTAAAATTGCTGTCGGATGCTATTTACATAACCACGAGAGCCAACGAGGTCCGAAACCCCTGCGTGCTCTAAATTGGTGCATTAAGTTGTGGAAAGTAGATTTGATCAATTTACCGAGCGCACAAATCAACAGAGCAGAATTTACAAACCCATCAAAAAAACGAGGTGACAGTTCAGAATTAATCCTCTGCCCGAGGCACACGATGTACCTCCACAAACATCTCACAGCATAAATATAGTTGAGAAATAGTGGAGGAAAATGTAACTCCTGGTGCCTTTGTACACCGCTGGCGGAATGGCTGAGGAGTCATCGGGAGATGAATGGGGCTAATGCTGCTGGAAAGGTGCTGTCGCATCCCACTTCATTTTTATCCAGGACTCAGCCCAAGTTGTTACAGGGAAATATTGCAATTTCACTTTGTGCTTGAATTCAGAGCTGTCTCCAAATAATATTTCCTTGGTCATTTTTCTTCTTCATTCCTTCTTTCAAAAAGGAAGGGAACTCTGTTTATTCATGCCTGCCTGGAGTAGGCAGATGGGATGCAAAGAGCACTGGAGCCAGTGCCTCAGGGGCACGAGCTGCCCGTGGGGTCATATGGGGCCAGTGGTATGCTGCATAGGTGACTGCAGTCTGGGACCAGGGCTGGCACAGCTGTGCAGTGATAAATGTAGGGCACAGGGCTCTATTGGATGCTGCAGCATCTCCTGCCCCAGTGCCCAGCCTATGCAGCGTGTCACAGAGCCATGCTTTATTACAGGCACAGGGCTGATTGCTGACTTGTTCAAGGGGAGCTCTGCGCCCGTTGAAGCATCGCTCCACTGACACAGCTGGAAGGTAGAGCCCTGGTTCTGGGCATCCCCAGTTTGGTACTCAATAGTTTTCTTTCCCCATGCAATGAGCAGAGCACCTTTCAGCCCCCAAAGCAAGCTCAGCACCCTAATGGCACAGCGACTGCTGCTTCTCTTGGGTGCCTTGAAGCGTTCCTCCTGTGAGATGCAGTGCAGGATACACACAGCCAACTCAATGAGAAGCAGCTCTCAGTGGAGCCTTATGGTTGATGCTCAGATGAAACCGCTGAGGCAATTTCAATTAAAAGCAAATTTTTCAAGCTATCTAATCAAAAAAATATAAAAGGCTTCCTTTCAGCTTTTGTTTCCAGCACACAGAGGAGCCCGTGCCTGCAGCGGTGAAAAGGCTCTTTATTGTGTAGACGGCTCTGAAGGACAGAGTGCTGTGCTTCCCATTCAAGGATGCATTGAAGCTTTCTTGGAATCCATTAGAAAAGGTGGGAGGGAAGAGTGCAAGAAACCCAGAGCCCCTCCAGCTGCAGCCTAGCGCTCTCCTGGCAGCAGCACAAGAGAATTAGCCAGTTCCCCCAGAGGCACATCTTAGATTTTCCCAGTGCAAAATGTCTTCTACAACTCCTACCTTTAAAAGCATTCCCGTGCCTTTAGCTGATGCTTATTCACTGCTTCTGCAGCCCCAATAATCCAGCAGCTCACAGAATGGCTTGTGTTGAAAAGGACCTCAATGATCAGCTAGTTTCAACCCCCCTGCCATGGGCAGGGTTGCCAACCACCAGACCAGGCTGCCCAGAGCTCGCTCTTCTGCACCGCTGACAGAAGCCCCCATATCTCCTTGCAGGGACCTCTCAGACATGGCTGGGTGGCTCTGGGGAACGTCACCACCTGCTAGCCCTGTCTGGGCTCTGGTCTACCCCAAGAAGCACTGGAGCAGAGGCTCTGGGCTCACTGTGCTGCTTCCTGCAACATGGACACATCCCCGCGGGCACGGTGCAAGGCAGAGGGCTGCAGTTCATCACAGCACACCGGTGTGTTGTCACCCAGCTGCACAAATTGAATTGAGTCATGGCAAATAACATCTCCTCAAGTGACGCAAATTATCCGAGCTGCCTTCCATGGGCAAGGGCTGTATTTTTCCACGTTGCTGCACCGCATGCATCAAACCGGCCTCGCAAGCAAAGGCATTCTTAAGTTATACAGCACTGCCTCTTTGATCGAAACAAAGAGCCTGAAAGAACAGCAAAGGCAACAGTCTGCTTGAGTTCAGGATTACGAGCCCAGAGTTGGAGTCAACTCTGAGAAAGGCATTCAGCTCTGAAAAATCCCCTTCTAAGCCCCTCTGGCACCATTCCCAGTTACAGTCCAGAGTGTTTGGTGATGGAAAACATGAGTTAAAAGTTGTTTTGAACCTGGTGCTGCTCCTACTTCTGCTCCATGAAATCAGCTGTTGGGTTTCACATGCACCAAATGCATCAGCCCCACTGCACTGTTGGCTTTGCCCAGCTGCAATTCATTGCCCACTGCTCTGGGCTGCCTGTCCCTAATTGGCACAGGATGGGGCTGCCACTGGGGCATGGAGGTCCTGAGCAGAAGCAGCCATTGTGTTCAATGAGGGTGGGACCCAGGGAACACGTGGGGAGAGCCCAAATACATTTCAGCAGCTGGTGGTCATTCCTAGGGCATTTACAGTTGCGTGCCAAAGAGACTCATTTCACAGACGTGTCTATCTTAATCACATCACACTGCTATCAAAAGTACACAAGATATGAGTGTTACCCCATAGGAACATAAACAATAGCAGTAGAAGGAGGAGAACTGACTTGGGTTGGACCACACGCTGCTTTTTAATAATTTGCTGATTCGCTCCTTGCTGGGAAGAACAGAGTCAGGTACTTTCTCTTTGCGTTTCCCAATCAGCAGGATGCGTCAGAAATAACAATATAGACAGAAAACATGCACAGGCACCAGCAACATGACACACATGTTGTACAAGAATATATGAGGAACATCTGACAAAGGCCCCTCTCTGCATGTTGATTCAGATATCAAAGCACTTGTGCATAGGCTCACTCAGTAATGTTCTTCCCCAGAGCAGTGAAGCAAATGCTGTGTCAGGTACCTGCCAGAGACTCCTTTCAGTGGGAAAAGAAAAGCTACAGGCCAGACGGCTGTAAAAGATCCCCATCCCCATCCCCATCCCCATCCCCATCCCCATCCCCATCCCCATCCCCATCCCCATCCCCATCCCCATCCCCATCCCCATCCCCATCCCCATCCCCATCCCCATCCCCATCCCCATCCCCATCCCCATCCCCATCCCCATCCCCATCCCCATCCCCATCCCCATCCCCATCCCCCCTTACACAGTCAGAGTCTAGAGCAGGACTAAGCCTCTGGGCTGGAATATAAGGGCTTTCTCACTTAAATTGATCCAGCTGTGCTTAATGATCCATCCTGCCCACCTGGGCACCCACCTGGGGTGGAATGTGTGGGCACCCAGCAAAGCAGAGCTGGCAGGTAGGGCAGAGCTCTGCCGTTTGCTTTTCCTGTTTAAGATGCTTCCAGCTCCCTGCATCTCCACTTGGGGGGAACATGGGGGTTTTCTGTGGGTTCATGTTGGCAACAACACCATGAGCAGAGGATCAGGTCCTGATGGGTGCATAGGACTGACAAGCAAAGGAGACTCATTAGCAGGGAGGAGGCTCATCACAGGGCTAGGGATATGTCTGTCTGATGGGTCATGTCACCAGGCTGATAGAAAGCTCTCTGCCTGCTCAGTGTCATATGGATAGAGGTGTGCATGGGTGCACGTGGATATGAGCTGCCATGCAGAAGACCCTGCTTCTTGGCTGGCACCACAGTGACTTATGGAAATATCTTTGCTATCTGTATTAATTAAAACAAAGTGCAATGGCTCATCATTAGGCTCCGTGGGAAGAACCACACATAGGTTATCATCATCCTACAGGACATAAAGCAGAAATGGAATTCATTCTGTTTAAAACACAACTCACTGATGACTGATACTGATGATTAATTATATACAATACAGTGCCACTGAAGTGAAGGGAGGTGCTAGAGCTGCCTGGCGTGCGTGCCCAGAGTGCAGGGCAAAGCTCCCTGGAGTGGCTGCAATACCTCCAGCAGGATGAATCCATTTTTATGGATGGAAAATAGCCAGACACGAAGACTGAACCTTATATTTCTCTGGCCAAATCTTTTCTAGGGACGTTCTGGGAGATGGAGATCTGTTGGGGCAGCCTTTCCGGGAGGGTGCATGGATGCTGCAGGAGCACCGGGCTCTTCCCTGCTTGCAGGCAGCCTCCGGAGCAGCGACCATCCCGTAATCGATGCAGCCCAATAACTGCAATAACCACAGCCATCAGTAACCCGGCGCTCGCCCTGCCTTCCTGATTGCGAGCAGCGGGACTGTTTGCGAGCTGTCAGGAGTCATTAGGCGCTGGAGCGACATTGTTTCACAGGAGTATCACTGGGGTCTTTTCAAGGGCAGTGGCAGGCAGCAGGCGGGGAGGTTTTGCACGGCCTCTGCGAGGGGAGAAAATGCAAAGGAAGGAATTTCTTGGGACGAGTTCCCCAGCAAAAGTGGGAGATCTCGGCTGACCCCACAGCTGTGCATGAAGCGATGGTGGGCACGTGGCAGTCCCCAAAGGGTTAACAGCAGCACGTGCTTCCTGAGATCTGCTACAGAGCATCTTAATAGAGATGGAAGATTAATTATTTTAGTCCCAGATAGATGACTAGAATGGGCTTTTTGTGTCTAAATATACTCTCTCTTCAGGAACCCATTTAATTTTATACCCAGATATAGATGACTGAGCTGGATGATTAGTTGAGAAAGAAGGCACTTCTCTTCCCCCAGACCAATTTGTAGCCTGAAATGCTGCTAGAGTGCTTTCTGCGGGCTGCTGCTGGGGTGCAGCATGGTAGCACATCATGGTGTGGGCAGCCCCGTGGGGCTCGGGCTGGGATCCTGTCCTGCTGGGGCTGGAGGGGAGGGAGGAGGTTCGTCTGATCAGGGTAACTGTATGGGGAGGTGTGATGTACACCCTAAGTGTCAGTGCTGGCATTGCAGGGACATGGGGAGCATGAACAGGGAGCTGGCATGGCTGAAACCGATGCCTGCGAGTGAAGTGCGCATTGATTCCAGCTCCATGGCGCAGCGTTGGGGAGGAAAATCCATTTTCCTCATAGCTCGGAGAAGTGTATAATTTCCAGGCATCTGTCAGGCGGCTGCGGATCGTTAGAGCAGTTACAAGCTTCTCTGGAGCATGGCAAGGATGTTTGCAAGTGTAATTCCTGTATTTGTGGCAGTGAAACAAACCAGGCACGAGCAGCATGGGTCCTCTGTTAGGGTGGCTTTCAGTGGCCAAAATGCTCCCCCACCCCAGAGCAATCTCCACCTGAGCCCAGGGCCAGCCCCGAGCTGAGCCAAATGTATTTGGAAAGGGATTTCTTCCAGCCTGCAGGCACGGCGGGAGACAGCACCTCGGCCAGCCCTGCCATGCCTGTGTGCAGATGGTGACATGCGTCTGGGTTCCCTTTAGGACAACCAGGAGACCACCAGGGGACCCCATCCCTGGGATGCAGGGCAGTGCCCAGACAGCATCCCACCAGGCTCAGGGCTGTATTCCTCCCAGTGTGCAGACATACAGAGGGACAGCATGGGTGAGGCAGTGCCATGTCCCAGTGCCCTCCTTGCCCACCGCGCTCCTCCATCGCCAGCATCCTCCACCAGTAATGAGGCGTTTCCATGGCAACCTTATTTGAGCGTTGCCGGTGACACAGATGTAAATTTTAAAATCAAATGTTTTGACCACAGCCCTCGGAACACAAAGCATCCCTGCAGCACACAGCAGCCCAGACCCATCCCGGAGCCATCCCATCGCATTGCCCCACCATGCAGACCCCAGGGGCTCCTCCTCCGGCCGCGCTTATCTGCGCACCCACACGAATGACTCACTGTGATTAGATGGCTCCTATTTTATTTGCTTATGGGTCAGACTGCCAGGATGTGCTTAGGGAAACTTTTTCTTTTTTTTTATTTCCAATGGAAAAAGTTGATTTGCTAAAATAGTAACTACAGGAAGGAGCGGGATGCATGTTTCCTGTTGGGAGGCACGTGGAGATCCAGGCAGCGTCGCTCTGTTTTGACACTTTGGAAATGAAAGACTGTTTTGATTCAGGCTTTTTTTCTTCTTCTTCTTCCTGCTCTTCAAGATTTAAGGCAAAAAATTGTTTTAAAATTTGAAACCAAACCAAACCATTTCCCAACCGTTGAGCCGGTGGGCTTGGATGGATCCAAGCTGCTTTTTCATCAGATCCCTGCTTCACACTCAAGCTGTCTTTTCCCCTCTCCATGGCTGCGAAACCCTCCTGGTGCTGCATAGGATATGTACCTGCTCCTTCCCTTGGGGGCTGCAGGGCCACCCAGCACCAGAAACCACTGCAGCAGCTTCAGCACCAATCAACCTGCCCGAGCCCAGCACCAGAATGAGCAGCACCATTAATAGCATACCTGTAAGCTCTTCAAGGCTCGGCTATAATCAGCTCACTAAAGCCTTTAGGACAGAGATATGAGCCCTAGCAATCAATCCACAGTGCTCTGGTTCCTGGGCAGCGATAGCATCGTCTTAGCGTTGGGAAGCCAGCAATGCAGCCACTCACAGCTCGGCTCGTTCAGGAGCGCTGCAGCAAAATGAGTGCCTGATGATTATTTCAGCATCCTTTTATCAAGCGCTTGCAGCTCCCTAATTCTGCTAAGCCCCTCCAGCTGAGGTGCTGGCGGCAATCAGATCTCCTTGCTCCCCGCAGCAGCACTGGGCACGTGCCATCACTGGCTGAGTGACACAGACCCATCACTGTGGGGACTGCTGTGACCTTGGAGTGCTGAGAAACCCATTTCACTGTTATGGAGAACAGGAACTGATAGTGAATGGAACTGTGATGAAGGGGAGAGCTTCAGCTTGCATTTAATTGGTTTGTTCTGTGTCGCATGGCCGTGCAGCCTCATTCACTGCTTTGCTCACTACGCAACATTTCGTACTGTTGGTGCATCTGGGTCATTGTAGCAAACCCCAAACCACAACAGGGAGACTGCGCTGCACACATGCAGTTCATGGGCAGTGAGCAGATCTGTTTCTCAGCAGCAGGAAAACAAAAGCTTTCAAAACTGCAATAAAACCCAACAGCCCCTAGATGGGTGGGTGGATGCTGTCCTACATGCACACGGGGGGGCACTGCTACCCCAAAGCCCCACTCCCTCTGGAGCTGCCCCCGCCGCCTCCCCAGCCCCAGCCCTGCAGAGAGCGCTTCCTACTGCGGCTAATATGAAGCACGGGGGAGTGGAGGCATCCTCTGAGCTGAGCTCCTTCCTCTGCTCACACAGCGGATCCCAGAATAGCCCAGGGAGGAGCTGCCGCTTTGCATCAGGTCCTTTTTGCTCCACACTTTCCTGGACATTTGGTGCAGCAGAGTCTCATCACCCTGTAGAGCATCCTGCTGGCACCCCAGCCCCAGCGCTGCAAACACAGCCGCTGCCCCAGCAGATCCCTTGCAGCCTGCAGGCAGCCGCAACGCATTCAAGATAAAGCAGCAGGATAAACCCCTTGTATGCTGCGATAGTGTTCCTTTCTCCAGAGCTGGTTTAGCAGATTAGATCAAGGTCAAACACGATCATGTCTCTCCCAGCAGCTCAGTATCTCCGGATCGATTGTGTGGAGCAGAAGGGATTTGCAGCCGGGCAGGGTCCTGCTGCTCCTCCCACCCGGCTGGCAGGAGGCTCCTGCAGTATTTTTTTTCCCTCAAATATTTGCCTATATACATCATCTGAAAGGGCATCTGTAGTGCAGAGGTGAAACCACCATGAGGCCTTACAAGGGCAATAGGGATTTGCTGCCAAGCAGGCAGCCATCAGCCTATCCAGCCTGGGGCAGAGCTCATTCCTGCACCTGGGGACACACAGGGCTGGTTTGGCCATGGCAATCTGAATTAACATCGCTGGTCACTTCTCCTTCTTGCAGCCCTCACCGCCCTGCCCCAGCCCGGCCAGCATTCGCTTCTTTGAAATACACATTTGCCCTTTACAAACTGAAGCATGTTAAGTACCTCATTACAGGGCCGTGCTACAGAGTGTTTTATTTCATGCTTTGTTAAGGATAGAACCATTTAAATGCTTCCTGGCAAAGGATCTAATAAGAAATTAGTCAACTTTCCAAAAGCATAAAATACGACTTAACAGCAACATCCATTATGAATATGAATTCACATGGCAAATAACCGAGGGCTTATTTTTGCTGTTTCTGTTATCGCTGTGACTTCAGGGGTGCGGGTCCCTGCAGGAGCCCCTGCTGTGTCACTGTGCCCCCTGCTTGGTGCAGGGAGCAGCAGGATGGGATGCTCAGAGACCCAGCCCAGTGCCACTGTATGTCCCTTTTCACTGACCACAGAATCTTTAGGGTTGGAAAAGACCTCTAAGATCGCCAAGTCCAACTCCAACGCACCACCAGTATGTAAACATAACCACATCCCTCAGTGCCACATCCACACATTCCTTGAACACCTCAGGGGACGATGACCCCACCAACCCCCTGGGCAGCTTGTGTCAGTGCATCACTGCTCTCTGAAAGAAGAAATTGTTCCTAATACCCAACCTGAGCCTCCTCTGGTGCAACAAGAGGCCATTTCTCCCTGATGTGTGCGCTGGGGGAGGCAGCACCCAGCTGTGGTAGGACCACATGTGGGACCCTGCAGCAGGTCCTACAGGAGCCCAGCACACCCCAGTCACCGCCGCATGTTGAGCTCCTTTCCTGGCGACTGCTGTTTCCATGGAAAACGTTGACTCTCCGCTTTGTGCAGCACTTCACAAAGCTGCGGTGCTGCTCGGGGCTTATTGTACTCCGTGGGCTGCAGCCCAATCAGACCCGGTGTTGGTGAATACATCTGCGCTTCTCACAATTACGCTCGGTGGTAGCGGGGCTTTGGGGACTCTTTGTCTCCTGCAGGCTGCCCTGCTCGGAGCAGAAGGTCGGGGCTGCCTAGGGAGAGGCTTTTCAATCCCGAGTTGTGCGCTGATGCCAGGCAGCGGGGCAGCTGCTCTCCATCAGGCGGCAGCGGGGAAGACAATGGGGGATGGCATGGCCTAATCAGGCTCTTTGAAATGACAGTATTTACTGATGACAATTGCACAAATAAAGGCTATTCATAGAGGCCAAGCCAGAGAACAAACTCGGCACGAGCAAGCAGACCTCTCTGAGCAGCTGACCTCGAGATAAAGAGACCAAACAGCGGCTCTGAGACTGCGCAATGCGGTTCCAGCAGAAACCCAACTTTCAGGGAATCAGCGCAGGTTCATTGTTGCTTCCCCACAATTAGCAGACAGTGGGTTCTCCACCAGCTGCAGCTCCCAGAGGGCTGATTCCATGCCACAGCACAGCCCTGATCTCATGCCCAGCATCACTCAGTCCAACTTTCCCCATTCTTTTTGCAGATGGCCGCCCCGAGGCAACGCCTCTCCCCACCAGCCCTCATCCACTGCCTGTGGATGAAGCAAATATGGGGGGACCCAGACAGAGTGCAGCCTTCAACCTGCTGCCTGCTGCTGAGGACAGCCCCAGGCCGGCAGTGGAGGGACCATCACTGCATGCACAGAGCCATATCTTGCCAGCACCCACCACAGACCCCGGGGCTGACACCAAGCAGACTTTCCCTGCTAAGAAAAAACCGCCTGCCCTAAAGCACAGCAACACAGCAAGGAAGCAGCTGAAGACCAAGCCCACGTTGCCAGGGCTCTCCAGGGTTGTGAGCACACGGGGCTCCGTGCTCCCCCTGTCCTCCCAAGAGCCGCCTGTAACAATGGAGACAGCGGATGGGCAGCGGCAGAGCCCCCCCGAGCTGCTCGGATGGGGTCCCACCAGCCGCCCCGTGCTGCAGATCTCCCCTTCCACCCCACCACCATCGACTGCTCGGCCCTTCCCTGATGGCCCTGGTGACATGAGCACGGGTCCCACGGCAGCTCCCAGTGGTGCCATTAACCAGATGGACAGCGCTGAGAGCGAGATGAATGGCTCTGCCTCAGAGGAGAGCCAAGAAACCACCACCTCCACCATCATCACCACCACCGTCATCAC
The DNA here is from genome assembly GCF_987193195.1 of Phasianus colchicus. Taxonomy (NCBI): domain Eukaryota; kingdom Metazoa; phylum Chordata; class Aves; order Galliformes; family Phasianidae; genus Phasianus; species Phasianus colchicus. The sequence continues at coordinate 6,304,008 of NC_143453.1, read as the reverse complement.
CACGGAGCCCACCCCGGGTAAGGGAACACGGGGACGCGGTGCCACCAGGGAGTGGGATATGGGGTGGGGATATGACAGTGGTGGGGGGCAAATCTGCCTTCTGGAGCTGCCAAAATCCTTAGTGATTGCGGCAAGGCGTGCTTGAGAAGGGTGTCACCACCCCAGGGACCTCTGGAGAGGAGGGTCGCTCCCTCAGCACAGATTCTCACCCAAACTGGAAGTGAGGTGGGACGTGCTGCTGGAGGGGGGTGAGCTGTGCCCTGGGCAGCCACTGATGTGCATCCCCCAGTGCGCTGCAGTGTGAGCTTCTACGACCCCGAGGGCTACATCGACTCCACGGATTATCCCCCGCTGCCCCGGCACAGCTTCCTGGAGTGCACCTACAACGTCACTGTTTACACGGGCTATGGCGTGGAGCTGCAGGTGAGAAGTGCGTCGGGGAATCACCTCAGCTCTGCCCCCATGCTCATGCTGCAGTACCCCTCCCCACTCCCCCGGAGCCCTGGGTTTCATTTTGCTGCTGTTTCTGAGGCTTTCAGAGAAATGAAATCACAAAAGCACCATCCTACCCTGCTTGTGCTGGGTCCGGGCGGGACCTGGGCCATCCCATGTGCCAGGGCACACAGTAGTGCATGGGGAGAATGGGAGCCCCCACATCTGCCCCATTTTCTCCCCTTGGGGTCCAAGGGACTCTCTCAGTGCCACCACCATCCCTTGCACTTTGGGAGTAATTAGCGCAGGGAGGCAGCGATGCTAGCTGTGCCTCTCTGGAGAGCTGGTTTGAGGCTGGGGGGAGTGTGAGTGCTGCTTCTTGTCCCTGGCTGAGAGGCAGTGCCACCATGGGGAAGTGGCCGCACACCCCTGAGCCCCCCTTGCCTTGCCAGGGGCTGGCGGATTTTCCTCCATCACTTTTTAATTATTTCACATGTACCAGCAGTGTGAACCAGTGGCACTGCAGCTAATTACATTGGGCAGGTGCTGAAGTAACACAGTGCAACTTCCTCAGTTCTGACACAGTGATGGGGATAATTGGATAATGTTTAAGTGATTTTGATTTAATTCCCAGCTCCTGTAATGGAGACAAGCGGGGACACCTCGCTGGGCGGGGAGAAGAAAGGCAGTGAGCTCAGGGCTCCACTTTCCTCTGGGTTTGCCAGGATGCAGCATGGGGAGGGCTGAGCAACCCCAAGCACAGAGATCCTCTGCTTCCCAAAGGGCTGATCCTGATTCTTGTTGAGTCAGGTCCTTGCTTGGCTTGCAGCAGGATGTCTCACCAGGGTTGGGGGTCCCAAGCCCCCCCAGCATCCCCGTTGTTCTCACAGCATCCTGCAGCAGCCCCAGCACACTCTGTCCCCGCGCCTTTTTGCAGCAGTTTGAGAGCAGAGCAGCCAAAGCTGAGAATATTTGACAAAATTGTCATTGTTTTTAAGAACCTTGAATTTTCTTGGCAGGCAATAGAATTTCCCTAAAGAGATTTTCTAGTGGGTGAGCAAGCCTGGCAGCCTGAACCAAGGATTCCTCCTGCCTCTCCGGCAGGCTCTGCAGGAGCTGACATGGGTTCTGGCTCTGATCACAGCAGAACCTGTGCTCCGCAGCCCCTGGCAGGGCACCATCAGCAGTGATTCTGCAAAATAAAGCATAAGCTTCTCCTGGGTACAAGTCCCCATTCTGCACCCTGGCTAGCTTTGACCCTTCTCGGCCCCTCCTGCAGCACCGAATGCAGCCAGGCAGCGGGATGAGGATGCAGCTACTCCTGGTGCCATGTGCTGAGGGGCTGCTGGGGCAGGGGGTGATGCTATGTGACAGTCTTAGGGCCGTCCCACCCAGGAAGCCCCAATCCTTGCAGTGCACATCAGATGGCCCTGCAACTCCCAGCATTGGGCTCCCATGGGCTCTGCACATCTGTGCTCCACGCAGCGGGGCGGGGAGATGGGCATGCTGTGACAACAGCAACAAACCCTTCCCGTCACAACACCGTCGAGAGGGTTTGCAATTACAGGCTGTGGCTGTGCTAAATATAGATCCCCAGTCCTCGTGCACTTAAAGAAACAAATGATCTGATGAGCATCTTTCTGCTGAAATATGAGCCCATTTATTAAGCTGAATGGACATGAAATGCAAATGTGAGGTTACTTCACAGCTATTTCCAAATAATAATCAAAGCCTGTTGGGACCGCTCATTAGGAGCGTTTGCTGGGACTCCCCAACCCAAGATGGGAATGGGGAGGGATTGTGGTGCACTGGGTGTGCAGTGAGCCATGAGCCCTACATGAGTGCTGTGATGAGTGGGTGCTCTTCACGCCTGGGGGTGGGGGTGACCCCCCATATGTCCCTAGATGCTGTCCTGCAGCCCCATGGCTCTCCTCCCACCCAGGTGAAGAGCGTCAACCTGTCGGACGGGGAGGTGCTTTCCATCCGTGGCGTGGATGACAACACACTGGTGGTGCTGGCCAACCAGACGCTGCTGGTGGAAGGGCAGGTCATCCGCAGCCCCACCAACACCATCTCCGTCTACTTCCGCACCTTCCAGGACGAGGCGGTGGGGACCTTCCAGCTGCACTACCAGGGTGGGTGCCCCGGCCCCATGGGTGCCCCGAGTGCTGCGTGCAGGGTGGGAGCAAATGGGAATGCCCGTCCTGCTGGGGTGCTGGGTCTGATAGTCACACATATGCTCCTCACCCCATTTCTGTCCCCATTCTGCAGCTCTTCCTGCACAGGCTCTCGCTAAATTATCTATTTCTTTTTCCTTGAGAAGCTATAAAAAATGGATGAGTTCAAGGAAATTCTTTCTAAAATAGAAACTGGGTCTGGTCAAAAGCAGTGCAGGTGGAAAGCAATGCCGGGTGCATGCAGATTGCCCCACAGCAAGCTCTGCCTGTGGTGTGGGACATGTAGCATGGCTGGGAGCAGGCAGCCCTGAGCTCTGCACTCTGTGCTCGTTGCAGTGTTTATGCTGAGCTGCAGCTTCCCACGAAGACCCGACTTCGGAGATGTCACCGTGATGGATCTGCACTCGGGTGGCATCGCTCACTTCCACTGCCATCTGGGCTACGAGCTGCAGGGCCCCCATATGCTCACCTGCATCAACGCATCCCGGCCACACTGGAGCAGCCCCGAGCCCATCTGCTCAGGTGTGGGCATGCAAATAGCACAGGCGCAGGGGGAAACCCCAAAGCAAAAATGATGTGGGTGCTTTGTGCTGCTCGTTGAATGCAGTCCTGACAGCGATGCCAAGCTGTGCGACTCGAGCCGTTCTGTGGCAGCAGAATGTGTCCCCTGCTGAGGCGGGTGAGGGGGGTGTGGGGGCTGTGCCCCTTTTTGCCCCTTACCTGCCCCGCTCTGCCCGGCAGCGCCCTGTGGAGGCACCGTGCACAATGCCACCATCGGCCGTGTCCTCTCGCCCAGCACTGCGGGCAACCAGTCGGGCAGCATGTACTGCGTGTGGGCCATCACAGCACCCCCGGGCCAGAAGCTGCACCTGCACTTCGAGAAGCTGCTGCTGGCTGAGAGGGACAGGTGAGGAGTTGGTGGCACTTGGCTCTGGTTGGGGTGGGAGCAAGAGGAAGAGAGGGTGTGGGACACCAGTTCCTAATGGGGTGTCCAAGCGCACAAAGGGGTACCTCGTGCTGCACATCCAGGCTATCAGCATCCACATAAGCAAGCACACCTCGTGGTTTTGACACCTGTGTTTAGAAAGCATTGGAATTCAGCCCGGTAACAGGCAGTGAGCCAGGTTTATGGCCCATAGTAAAATCAAAGTGTAAAAATCCAGCTTAAGATATAGGTAAAAGAAACTGATCTGGTTGGTGAATTTTCATTGGCACCACCTCTCCCAATTGCTGGATTTTGGGAGCACACAGGGAAGGGCTGGGGGACCCCACACATCCCCGGGGCACTGCATCCCTCCTCCCCCACTCCTCCCTCTGTGGGCTGACCCCCAGCTCCCTGCACAGGATGGTGGTGTACAGCGGGGACAGCAACCGCTCGGCAGTGCTCTACGACTCGCTGCGTGCTGACAGCGTGCCCTTCGAGGGGGTGATCAGCGATGACTCCTCCATCCGCATCGACTTCCTCGCCGAGGAGCCAGCCGCCACCACTGCCTTCAATATCCGCTTCGAAGGTGATGCTCTGCTGTGGGCTGGGGGGCTGCAGGAAGGGGGTCAGTCACAAACACTCGGCATGCTGCTGTCCCTGTGGTGCTGTCAGCATGCATGGCGAGCTGAACCTCCCTATGGCTGCAGAAGCTTCAGGGAATGCATTTCCCGAGCAAGAAAAAGGAAAAGAGCGGGCTCGATGACAGGTGGTAATCCCAGGGAAGATTGCTTGGTAAATACAGCAGTAACAACACAGAGAGTGCATTACTGAAGCTGACACACAAAGGAAGAAGTAGGGTTTGGTTAAGCCTGCATGGCTCAGGACAGATAAACGGTTGTTAATCCTAATTGCCTGTAATGAACACCATTTGTGTGGAGGGGGCTGTGCATGGCAGGGATGGAGGGACAGGTTCCTGGTGGGGTGGTGGAGCAGCCCTGGGACTCCTCCTGCAAACTCAAAGCTGGAGGCAGGTGGTGGGGCATTGGGGATGGGGCTATGCTGCTCCCCAGCCCCCATGCGCACACCGCTAATGGGGTTTTTCCTGCAGCCTTTGAGCGGGGCCACTGCTACGAACCCTACATCCAGAATGGGAACTTTACCACCTCCGACCCCACCTACAACCTGGGCACCACCGTGGAGTTCACGTGTGACCCCGGGCATTCCTTAGAGCAGGGTCCTGCTGTCATCGAGTGTGTCAACATGCGGGACCCGTACTGGAACGACACGGAGCCGCTGTGCCGAGGTCAGTGCCCGCACCATGGGGCCATGCCATGCTCTGGTACACGAGGGCTGAGCCCTGCCTCTCTGCTACAGCCACGTGTGGGGGGGAGCTGACAGCCATGGCCGGGGTGATCCTGTCCCCCAACTGGCCAGAGCCCTACACGGAGGGAGAGGATTGTATCTGGAGAGTCCACGTGGGTGAGGAGAAGCGGCTGTTTCTGGACATCCAACTGTGAGTTGCTCTCAGACATCGGCACATATCCTGCCATTGGTCCTGCCCAGCACAGTTCCCTGCAGCATCCTCCTCCCAGGGACCAGCTCTGTGTCTGTTCTGCCCCTTCTGCCCTTCTCTCATCCCCTGCAGTGTGCTCAGTACCCATTGCATTACAGCATCCATTGCATTACAGCATCCATCACTTTGCAGCATTCGTTGCATTGCAGCACTTGCATTACAGCATCCATCACTTTGCAGCACCCGTTGCATTGCAGCATCCTTTGCCTTACACCACCCATTGCATTGCAGCACCCACTCCTCACTGCATCTGGATGTAACTCAAAGAGGAATGGGTTTTGTCTCCAGGCAGGGAGCCTTGGGCATGGTAATGCTTCTTATGCAAAGGGAATCTCCTCAGTGCTATTTTGGGTTTTCAAGAGGAGGGCATGTCTCAAGTAGGGGCTTAGAGTCAAAAAGGCTTTAAAGCTTTCTGTAAAAATCACAAGTCAGAGCTTCCCGTGAGGCTCTGCTGGATTTGTGGGCTCTCAGGCTGAGCAGGACTGGAGACCAGGCGATTTGAAGTCATCAGACATAAATGTCACCGAGAAAATCATGTTTGACAGAAAGCAGAGATTTACTACAAATGTCAGCTTGCCATGGGGATTAACTGGGTGCCTTCCAAGAACATTCTTAATAAAATGTTTGGGGATCCGCTCAGGCATCTCCAAACAAGGCTGAGTCAGAGGGGTGGATGTGTGGGGTGGGGGTCCCACTGTGCCTGAGCACACCCCGGGCCCAGGATGCTGAGCAGCATAGTGGGATTGATCCTGCCCAGCACAGGGCTGGATGTTCTGGCTCAGCTGGGCACGGAACAGCACTGGGCTCAGCCCCAGGGCCTTACAAGGACATTTGCTTGGGCTGTTGCATGGGAATTGCACAGGCCATTGCACTGGACCTTGCATGGGACGTTGCACGGGATTTTGCATTGGACATTGCACAGGACATTGCATCAGACATCGCATGAGACATGGTTCAGGACATTGTATAGGACTTTGCATAGGATGTTGCATGGGACACTGCATGGGATACCCGGAGCCCAGGCTCGGAGCGGGGGGTTGCTGCCGCCTCAGACCTGGTGCAGACTTCTCCTGCGGGCTCCTCTCCATCCGCGGGGCAGCACTGCTCTCTGCTGGCGGCGGGGATGCTGGGCGAGCGGCTGCCAAAGCGGATCGGTTCCGGCACCGGGAAGAGCTTTGCTGGGGCTGCTGATTCCCAGAACTGCGGCACTGCGGTCACCGCGGGGGTCACCGCTTGTCTCATGGGGCAGGTGTCACTCCCCACGGGGATCTCGGCTGAAATCTGTAAGCTGTGTTCTGTGGGTGTCCTTGAGAGTCCCATGCAGCTCCAAAGCCAATGGGGGGCCTGGAGTAGCAGGGGAAAGCCTCGGCTCTTTCTCATTGTCTGCAGCAGGGAGAGTGGTCTGGGGCTGATGATGGGGCCAGGTCTGATGATGGGGCTGCAGCTGGTGATGGAGCTGCAGCCAGAGTTGGAGCCAGGGCTGGAGGAGCAGCACTGCTGCTCTGTTCAGAATAGGCATCCCCACAGAACTTCCCAAGCTGCTGGGGACGGGACAAGCACACAGACAGGATGCATGCAGTGTCAGGCAGAAGGTCACCTCACTGCCCCTTCATTCCACACCCAGCATCCTGCTGGTTCCCTGTTAGGCTGACCAAGCTCTTCTTTCCAGCCTGAACCTCACCAACAGTGACATCCTCACCATTTATGATGGGGACGAGCTCTCTGCCCGCATCCTGGGGCAGTACGTCGGCAGCAGCGGCCCCCAGAAGCTCTACTCCTCCAGCCCTGACCTCACTATCCGGTTCCACTCTGACCCTGCTGGGCTCATCTTTGGGAAGGGCCAAGGATTCATCATGAACTACATAGGTAGGGAGAGAGTGGGGTGCTGGGATCATCCCCAAACCTGACAGCACAAGGGGACAACATGAAGCTGGAGCAGGGTCTGCAGGGGACAGTTTTGCAATTGGGGATGATTTCTGGCTCACAGCTCCTCTCCAGCCCCAGCAAACCCCCCACAGAACCCACAGCCTGCTGTAGGGCTCTGGCTCGGTTACTTCTGGAGTGACTGCCAAAGGGGCCCCATTATCCCTGATGCCATCTGCAGACCAGCAGGGCTGCTCACGGGGCTGTGGTGCTCAGGGTGGGATGCACACCCTGCGAGGAGCCTCGTGCATGGAGTGACAGTCAGCACTTGTCCCACAGAGGTTTCCCGCAACGACTCCTGCTCCGACCTCCCCGAGATCCAGAACGGCTGGAAGACCACATCGCACACCGAGCTGGTGAGAGGGGCCAAGATCACCTACCAGTGTGACCCAGGTTATGACATCGTGGGCAGTGACACGCTCACCTGCCAGTGGGACCTCAGCTGGAGCAGCGACCCTCCTTTCTGTGAAAAGAGTGAGTGCCCCACTGCCCCACTCTGCCCTGAGCAATGTGCTCCGTGCCCTCAGGACCCACCCCACATCCCCTCTTCTCCCCAGTTATGTACTGCACAGACCCAGGAGAGGTGGAGCATTCGACTCGCCTCATCTCTGACCCCGTGCTGCTGGTGGGCACCACCATCCAGTACACCTGCAACCCTGGCTTCGTGCTGGAGGGCAGCTCACTGCTGACCTGCTACAGCCGCGAGACCGGGACGCCCATCTGGACCTCACGGCTCCCACATTGCGTCTGTGAGTGCTGCAGCCCTCCCCTACAGCTCGATGACAGCTGAACTTCCAGCCTCCTTCCCTTCAGCCCTTGCCTCACGCTGCAATGTGCTCCTTTCCAGCGGAGGAGTCTCTGGCCTGTGACAACCCAGGGTTGCCAGAAAATGGCTACCAAATCCTCTACAAACGCCTCTACCTGCCCGGCGAGTCTCTGACCTTCATGTGCTATGAGGGCTTCGAGCTCATGGGGGAGGTGACCATCAAGTGCATACTGGGACAGCCATCGCACTGGAGTGGGCCACTGCCCATCTGCAAAGGTAGTGCATAGCAGGGCAGGCAGCACCCATTGGGGTGGGGAGCACCCATTGGCATGGGGAGCACTCATTGGGATGGGGAGCATCCATTGGGATGGGCAGCACCTATTGGAGTGGGGAGTACTCATTGGGATGGGCAGCATCCACCACCTCTGGCTGGTGCCACCATTCCAGGCAGAGACATCATACACATTTTCTTGCCCAGCCTGCTCAGCCTCTGTGTGAGCACTTAAAAAGAGCAAATGATCATTAAGTGCTGAAAGCATGCAGCACATTTTGTGACCAAGTGGGACATGGAAAGGCTGGCACAGATTCCTATGGTAGCCTCAGTACAGATATGTGAATCCCCCTGCATGCAAAGCTATAGCACCCAGTGCACACCCAGCCACCTCCCAATAACTCTCCATTTCTCTTCCAGTCAATCAGGACAGCTTTGAGCATGCTCTGGAAGGTGAGTGACACATTTGCTGGATCAGCCTCTTGCACAACTCCCTAGGGCCAAGCCCCACCTCACCACCACCCCTGCGCTCTAGCCTGGCACCCCCAGGTGCTCCCCAGCCCAAAGTCCACAGCACTGCAGAGACACTGGGACTGAGGCAGGTGCATGCTGCAGGGAGCCAATAGAACCTGCCCACTGCCCTCAGTACCCCCAGTCCCATGTGAGGGACTGGAGGAGCGGAGGCAGAGGGGCAGCAGATTGTGCTGGGAAAAAGCCAGCATAAGAGGTCATGTCCTTTTAGTAGCAGAAGCTGCTGCAGAGACATCGTTGGAGGGGGGAAATATGGCCTTGGCCATCTTCATCCCAGTGCTGATCATCTCCTTGCTGTTGGGAGGAGCCTACATCTACATCACCAGGTAGGTGGGGTGTGGATGGCAGAGCTCCAGGGAGCATCACCACGCCCTACTGTGCTCCAAAGCCCAGCACAGGGCATCCCCTGCTGCCCCAGGCTGACAGGGGGCACATGGAGGGTCTCGCATTGCTGCAGGGCTGTGCATCTGAGTGACTCTTGCCTTGTCCCCAGGTGCCGGTACTATTCCAGCCTCCGCCTGCCCCTCATGTACTCTCACCCCTACAGCCAGATCACGGTAGAAACGGAGTTTGACAACCCAATTTATGAGACAGGGGTGAGTGCTGCTGTGCCTTCCCTCCCCAGGTGGCCTCCAGGGCGTCTCTCATCAGTACAATCATAGAACCATAGAATATCCCAAGTTGGAAGGGATCCATAAGGATCACCTAGTCCAACTCCTGGCTCCACAAATCCAATGGGGTGATCATCCCAAATCACAGCTGCTGCCCTAAAATGGCTTTTCTTTCTTTCCAGGAAACAAGAGAATACGAAGTTTCGATATAAAGGCAAGAGAGTCTCCAGCTGCGAACTTAATGTGCTCTCATAGAACTTCCTCAGTAACTAATCCAGAGACTATGTGAAGTTTGGTTGGACCCCTGGACCTGCTGTTGTCTTTCCTTTTGCCTCCTTATTGAAGATTTTACTGTTTTCTTCACTGTATTTATTCTATTTAAACTGCGCTAGGTGTGCTGCAGAGCCGCGGGGTCTGCGCCCGGACCCCCATGGTGGGCAGCAGTGGCACATGGGGACAGAGCTCCATCTCCCCATCCCCCAGCCACGCACCCACAGAGGGGTTTTGCAGTTCTTCTGTTGTTAAAAATTAAAAGCGTCTCCATTGTAAGAGCCTGCAATTGATTGCTCAGAGCTGACGTAGGCGAGGGTTTGCTGCACCCACGGCATGGGTGGCACGGCTGGGGTGAGGGGACTGCTGCTCTCTGCTCTTCTTCAGTGCCACCATCAGGACAGAACAGCCCAAGCACTGCTGCAGGCTGCTGTCCCCTTCGCCCCGCGGTAGTATCTCAGGGTAAGCACGGACTGGGCCCTGTGGGGGCTGCCACCTGCCTTGGGGTGCTGGGCCAACGTGTCCCCAAACCACTGGGACCCTCAAGGTTTGCATTTTGCTCACGGGCAAAGCCCACCCAGGTGATGACAAGGAGAGGGGGTGAAGCTGGAGATTTGTTCAGCAGCAGGGCCAGGCTCCAGCATGGATATGGGGAGCAGAGGGGCAGAATCAGCCCTCAGCACCGCTCTGATGGAGGCGGACCCCACAGCAGCTTCACTTTGGGCCTCAGCATCCCCCGTGCTCCTTCACTTTGGGTGCATTCCCCGGAGCTGGGCGGTGGGCTGTGGGTGGGCAGCGATGCCCCACCACGTCCCGGGCTGCTGCTGTCTTCTTTTGTCCTTGTAAAATGGCAACGTAACCACGACAATGTTGGGGAGTCTGTTTTAGTTTAGGGATGGTTAGTGCATCTCTGCAGTGTACAGCTGAGATTTAGATTGGTTTTTTGGTTTGTTTTGGTTTTGGTTTTCTTTTCCTTTAAAAACAACGAATGTGTGTTTGTAATTTGTAAAGGTTAAAAAAAAAAAAGAAAAGAAAAGAAAAAAAAAACTACAAAAAAAAAAAAAAAAAAAAAGTGCCAAAAAATGTACTAAGCATTTCATTTCCCTTCATACATGTCTGTTTTTATAAGAACAATGTGAAAATTGCTGGGATTAAATATTTTTGAACATGATCAAGTACTTCCGTGGGAAGCTGCAGTGTTCGGTGTAACCTTAATACAACTTGTGCTGTGTTTTTAAAAGCCTAAGTCACTCTGCAGCGCTCAGAGCTGTTGAAAAAGGCAGTGGCATGGCCTCGCTGTGCTGTAGCAATGGGAGTGGGTTGGGGCTGGGCACAGTGCTCACCTTGTTGCATGGTGATGATGCCCCAGGGGCCTGATCCTGCCGTGGTGCAGCCCTGTGTTTTCCCCAGCAGCCTGTGTCCAAGGGACAGAGCAGTGATGGCTCCCTGTAGGGACAAGCTCTGAGCTATAAGTCCATATGTGGCTGCTCTGTCGCAGCCTAGTTGGCTGGCAGCACCCCTGGGACCCCCTGAAACCTCCGCCTTGGGACTCCTGGAACCCTTCTGAAACCTTCTTTGGACCTCTGGGAATCCTGGGACCTTGCTGAGACTCTTCCTGGGATCCCAATGGGACCTCTGGGAAACTTAAGAGCCCCCTGGGACCCCTCCTTGAGACTTCTGGTACCCTGCAGGGACCTTCCTTGGACTACCAGGACCCTTTGAACCTTGCCAAGACCCCTCCTGGGATCCCTGTGGGACCTCTGGGAATTCTGGGACCTTCCTTGGACCCTCCTGGGACCCCTGGAACCTTGCCGGCATCTTCCTTGGAGCACCAGGACCCCTGGGACCTTGCTGAGGCCCCTTCTGAATCCCACTGGGACATCTAGGAAAGCTGGGACACCCCTAGGACGCTTCCTTGAGACTCCTGGAATCCTGCAGGACCTTCCTTGGACTTCTAGGATCCCCAAAACCTTGCTGAGACCCCCTCTGGGAGCCTGATGGGAACCTGCTGAGTCGTCTAGGAATGCTGGGACTCCCCATGGGATCCTGCTGGGCGATGTGCAGAAGGGCAGGGGGAGCAGCTGCCTGGGTTCTCTGGCTGGGGGGGGGGGGGGGGGGGGGGGCAGAGACACACAGCCCCACAGACAATGCCCTGTGCTGAGGGATCTGAGCCCTCCCATGCATCTGTGCAGCTCCACACGCAGTCCAATGACATCACCACATGCTCTGAAAAACGCGCTTTTAAAAAAGGTGATGATGTGCCACGAGCTAATAGCTTCATTTAGTAGCTGTCAGGCTAATGCACAGGAGGGTGAAGGAGCCAAAGCTCTGATGCGAAGCGCTCCCTGGGGTGGAAGCTTGGGTTATTTTTGGACAGAGATGGCAAGAGAATGAAAATGAAGGGGGAAAAAAAAAAAAAAGAAGAACCTCGATGCTGCTGCTTCTCCTCGATGACGTAAAGCAGGAGCCAATCTCTGGCCTTCAGCTGTGTGCCACGGCTCGAGCTCCGTCTGGGCGCAGCAGCTGTGCCCTCCCCAGCATCCCTCTGCACAGAGGATGCTCGTAGGGCAGGCAGGGTTCCACGTGGCCATCCCGCGGTCCGGGGCCTTCCCAGAGCACCGGGTACGTTCTCAGCAGGAGCTGAGAGGGTAGGGGCAGCAGGCCGTCCCCTCCTCTCCCCCCTTTCGGAGCTCTCCCGGCTGGGGGAAATCTCCCTCGCAAACTGGTTGCGGCACAAAGAGGAGCTGGGGAGGAAAACGGCAAGCAAGCAGGAAGCAGAAAGTCTCAAGACAAACTGTTTCTTCCCCAACACTTAAGAGTCATTAAGGGACACCTCCGATGTCCTCCTCTACAGCCGACCCGCAGAGCTAGTCTCTTCCATAGGGCTAAAGTGTGGAAGAGTTCAAGTTCCGTTTAGGAAAGGAACTTTTAGAGAGGAGCTGCGCCGACCCGCTCGGGCTGGATGGAGCGGCTGAAAGGCGCGCTCCGCTGGGCAGAACCGACAGCGGTCCCGTTGTCACTTACGGACTGAGGGACCCTCCTAACCGCAGGGGCAGAGCTGGCTGTGAGCCCCGAGGACTGCGCGCCCCCCCGGGCCCCGTGTCCCCAGTGGTGCCGCAATCCAGCACCCCCTGCACCCCAGGCTGCCCGCATACCGGACACCCACATCCTCGGGGAGCAGCGGCTCCTGCAGCCCGCCTGCCGCCTCCCCAGCGTCCTGTATCCCTGCAGGCGGCATTTCCTCCACCCGAGATGCCCACATCCCTGGAGCTTCACACCGCTGCATCTCCGAGCGCCTGCCCTTCTGCAGTGCATGCACGATCCCTGGGGCCGGGACCCCCATCCGTCCCCCGCATCCTGACTGCTGCAGCCCCGTCCCCTCGGAACGGCCCCCATCCCCGCCTGCCGCAGCCCCGCCGCTCCCGGTGGCGCGGTGCGGGGGTTGCGGTGCGGGAGCGCGGGGGCGCGGCGAGGGGCGGGGGCGGCCGCAGCGGAGGGCGGGGCCGGGCGGGCGGTGCGTGGCCCGGGGCCCGCAGGCAGTGCCGCCCGGCGCGGTGCCGGCGGGGGCGGCGCGGGCCCCTCCTGCCCGGGCTGCTGGGAGTTGTGGTCCGAGGAGGCGGCGAACGAAGCGGAGCGGAGCGGCGGCCCCGCACGTCCCCGCACGGCAGCAGCAGCAGGTCGGTGCCTCCGCATCCAGCGCGGGGCGGGCGGGGCCGGGCGCTGCGGAGCCGGGATGCGGGGCCGTTCGGCGCGGGGGATGCAGCCGTGACTGGGGTTCCACGGCGGGTGACACCGCGGGAACGGGTGCCGCCGATGTGACACGGGCGCGCTGCAGCGGGCGATGCCAATTGGGGTGACACCGTCGCAGCGAGCGGCACCGTTGGGGTGGCACCGAGCTGCCTGGCCGCGCTCCAGCTCCGTAGTAGCAGCCCACGGCCGGCCTCGCCCCGGCACTCGCGTGCCCGCAGAGCAGAGCGCGATGCCGCCGAGCAGAGGCCATCCCCGCCGCTCAGCCTGGCTGTTGGGGCACGCGGTGTGAGGATCCCGGCCCACAGCCGCTTCTTTCCAGAGCTGCCGGTGCCCTGCGAAGCTGTCAGGATGTAACTTGGTGCTGCATCGGAGCCTCTCTGCTTCATTACGTAACGCCGCTGCTGCCTGGCACGGAGCTCGCCTCCACGTCCTGCACAACTTCGGGGCACCGGGGAATTGATGGGCGCTATTCGAGACCGACTGCCGTTTGTTATCAGCTGATGATGCATGGATCTCAGGCTGTGGTCGCTCTGTGCTAAAGCTGCGTGCAGTGGAGCAGGGCATCTCCTGCATCCTGGGTGCCCCTTGGGTTGGGGCACTGCTCTGCCACACACCAGCACAGCCGTGGGGCTGCCTGTGTCAGCACGGGAGTGAGCTGCAGGGCTGCGTCCAACCCCATTTCCCAGCCTTTTCCTGGGGAGTCGGGATGGGTGCCAGGTGGTTTTGGTCTCTCATTGCCCTGATGGTTGCCCCATGTGAAGCGCTGCCTGCAGCCCTGGGCCAGCAGAAGGGCTGTGCCCATGGTGGAGGCCCCCAAGGCTGTTAGACCCCTCCAGGCAGCCTCCACAGAAGGTCCCCAATGCCAGTCTCCCTGCTTTGTTCCAGAGCTGGATTGCTGCTTTGAATGCCAGTGGCATCATGGGGTCGTGCCACCCTGGGGAACACCCCTGGCATTGGCCCATGGTGATGCTTGGGAGGAGGGGTGTGCTGGGGAAGCTGGAGGGACTCCAGCCAGCGGGGATGGAGGGAAGCTGTCTTGAAATTTCCATGCGGCTCCAAAGTGCCACGTGGACTGCAGGGCCCAGGCAGAGGGTGTGGGGAGGTGTGTGTATGTCCCTCCCATCTGAGCAGAGCTGCCCCTGTCTTTGGGCTGCAGCTGCAGGAAGGCCCCTGCCACTGCTCCACCAGCTGAACCGCGTCCCCCTTGCTATCTGTGGGGAAATGCACAAAGATTAAGGAGCTGCAGGACCTCAGCAGAGAAAGAAGGGAAAGGCTGGAGAGCTTCCTTGGCTGATAGACCCATCCTGCACCTGCTGGTGCTCCTACAAAGAGACAGAGAAGCTCTGGGGATAGAATTTGGAGTGGGCACAGGGCATACATAGCTGCAGGAAACAGGAGTGTCACCTCATCCCTCTGCTGCCCCAAAAGCTCCACCAGCCTGGAGCCTTGCTGACATCTCTGCTTTGTGCTGCACCTTAGTGAAGCCTGCAGGGATGGGATGTTACGTTACAGTGGGTGCAAGTCCATGGGGCTGTCATAGGGAGCTTGTGGAGGATGCTGGTTTCAGTGCTGGTGGCAACCTCGCTGTCTTTGGAGGGACAGAGTCCTTTGGAAGGAGAGTTGTTTCAGAGCATTTAGATCAAGATGATAAATTGATGAGTAGTGAGATAGGGCTGTTAAGAGATCATTCTGAGCTTGGCCCCTGGCTGCCTTATCAGCTGGATGTCAGGCATGATAAGGGACTGACGGAGAGGAGAAATTTGGAGGAAGAGCAGAGGAGGAGGTGGGGCAGTGGGAGCGAGGTGGGGGGGATGGCTCTGCTGCTTCCCTTATGGCTGGCATTGAAATTCCTATGGGCGATGCTGCTGGGAGTGAGTGTGGACTTCTTGTGGAACAACCCCAGGCTGCTGGGCCACTGTCCTCTGCCAATACCCCCATAACACCTCTGGGTTTGTCTCTTCAAAGCTCCCCAGCACTGCATATCAGGATGAGGCGAGCACGGTGCTGCTGACCCCCGACTCCCAGGATCATGCCAAGCTGGGCCCGGCCGCGGCCCCGCACCCCCATGGCAGTGCTGCATGGAGTGGGTGCCCCTTCAGAGCACCAGGACTGAGCGCCGGGCCCCCCCTGCGCCCTCCACCACCCCACCATGCCTCTGGTGTGGCTGCCGGACTGGAGCTGCTCCCTGGACGGGCTGCGGGATTTCATCGCCGCCGGCATCCAGTCGTTCCGGGACTGCGACGGCGGCGCGCTGCTGGCCGTGGGCTGCCTGCTGCTGCTCTTTGTCTGGTACTGCTACCACGTGGGCCGCGAGCAGCCCCGCGTCTACCCCCCCGTCAACGCGTTGATGCAGGGCGCTGAGGCCAACGGCGTGCAGAACGGCTTCGTCTATTGCCACGCGCCCGAGTGCGCACGCTGCTCGCCCCACGATGGCCTCAACCAGAAGCTCTACCACAACCTGCAGGAGTACGCCAAGCGCTACTCGTGGTCCGGCATGGGCAGGATCCATAAGGGCATCCGCGAGCAGGGCCGCTACCTCAACAGCCGGCCCTCCATCCAGAAGCCGGAGGTGTTCTTCCTGCCCGACCTGCCCACCACCCCCTATTTCTCGCGGGATGCTCAGAAGCACGACGTAGAGGTGCTGGAGCGCAACTTCCAGACCATCCTGTGCGAGTTTGAGAGCCTCTACAAAGCGTTCTCAAACTGCAGCCTCCCGCAAGGATGGAAAATGAACAGCACGCCCAGCGGGGAGTGGTTCACCTTCTACCTGGTGAACCAGGGCATGTGCGTGCCTAGGAACTGCAGGAGATGCCCACGGACGTACCGCTTGCTCGGCAGCCTTCGCACCTGCATTGGCAACAATGTCTTTGGGAACGCTTGCATCTCCGTGCTGAGCCCAGGCACCGTCATCGCCGAGCACTACGGCCCCACCAACATCCGCATCCGCTGCCACCTGGGTGAGTGCCCGGGGGGTGGGCTTTTTGTGGGCTAGCCCTGCTTCAGGGCAGCGTGGGGTGTATCCAAGCTGCCCCCATCCACCCCAGGGTTGGTTCTCGCTCCGCTGGATGTTGCTGTGAGCCCAGAGCGGGCCAGGTGCCACCCTGATGCCAGACCCGGGGCAAGGACAGGGCCATGTGCTGGTGGCTCTGGGTGTCCCCTTGGTGCTCCCAGCCCCACGGGTGCTGGGGAGAGCCCGTGCAGCACAGATGGCAGCGGGGGAGGCACCGCACGGGCGCTGCTGGCAAACAGTGAGTGCTGCTGCTCTGCCAGCTCCCTTTGGGTGAGCGCCGGCTGTGGCTGCCTTTGCTTAGAAGCAGGAGATGGACTCAGATCTGATCAAAGGGTGCTTCAGAGCAGCCAACCCCAGGGCAGATACGCTCTGTGGAGGGGCAGAGCACAGAGCAGGCACAGCTCAGCCAGGTCCTAGCTGCAGGCGCAGGCAATGTGGGTCCCTCCTTTGTCCTGCTCTCTCCTACATCTCACTCCACCCGCTTGCTGGCTGCTACCCTGCAGCCAGGCTGCAGTACTCCCACTGACATCCCCACCTGTTCCAGCTCCTGCTGTGCCCACAGAGTGGTTGCATTTGAGCCAAGTCCCTTCCAGGTCAGCTGCTCTGCAAAGCAGGACAGCACTCAGCATAGATGAATCTTTCCAGGTGTTTCCCCAGGCTTCACTGTTGCTGTGATGAATGCAGGAGCCATGCATAGCACCTGTCCTGCTTCCCCAGGGCTGCCTGCCTGCATCCAGGTCCATCCAGCTGGAGCTACTGCATAGGGAAATGCATTTGGGTTTTGTAGTCTTTGAAACATACATTGGAAACACCCAGCAGCTTTTGTGCTCCTGGCTCTCTTGGGCAGCTGCAGTCCTTGCTATGCTTGCTTGGATTTGGCACAGAACTCCACTCTGCTCATTTGCAGCATTTTTACCATTTGCAGGTCATGGGAGCGCTGCTCCTTTCTGCACCTCAGCTGCATCCTCAGGGCAGGTGATTGCTCCAGCTCCAGCAACTCTAACCCTGCCACGGGTGACATTGCTGCTGCACAGGGTGGTGTTAACAGCCCCCAGAGCTCTGCCCTGTGCTGAGCTCAGCATTTGCTGCTCCTGCTTCCTGCAGGGAAGCAACCCCTTGGCACCCCTCAGTCTCTACTTTGCCCGCAGTAAGCGGCATGGAACTCACTGCTCACATTTTGGATCTGCTCCCTGCAGGAACTGACCCACCTCTGTCCTCTGTTTGTGCCCAAAGGTCTGAAGACCCCCAGCAACTGCGAGCTGGTAGTGGGGGGTGAGCCGCAGTGCTGGGCTGAGGGTCGCTGCCTGCTCTTTGATGACTCCTTCCTGCACACCGCCTTTCATGAAGGTAAGCATAGGGCTGGGGGCTGCAGTCCCATCCTCCCGTGGTTCTACCCCAGCTTTCTCCCTGTTTCCTGGGACTCCAGCCCCAGACCTGCAGGGGCTGCCCCCCCAGCAGACAATTTGCACATCCTGTGGCAGCATAGTGCTGCAGGAGGGTATAGGGTTTGCTTTGCTGCCTTGGTGCTTGCTGGAGGCTGTTCTGCTTTGCCTCGCCTGCCTTAGCCGGTATTAGTTGCCGATGGCATGGAAGAACCAAACAGAGCTGCTTCATGCAAGGAAGCAGGTGGGAGAACAAAAGCTGTTGCTCCCACATATTCCCTGCCATGGAATTGGGAAACGCAGCTTATTTCAGAGCCACGGGGATGGGGAAGAGCAGAATAGCGCAGCAGCAGCTCTGAGCTACAGCTGCAAGGATGGCACTCAGCACCACACCTGCTGCCCTGCTGTGTGTGATTGCAAAAAGCAGCACAGGGGCCATGCAGGGAGCACCCTGCCCTGTGTGCAGGAAGCATAGGGCAGCAATGTACAGGCGGTGCTCCCTGGACGTGCGCTGTGCTGGGGTGCACACAGCAACCTCGCCAAGTGCTTCAGTGCTGCAAGCAGGGCACAGAGCAGTGCCTCACCCTGTACCTCATCCCACCCAGGTCCCCCAGAGGAGGGTCCCCGTGTGGTCTTCATGGTGGACCTGTGGCATCCCAACGTGGCAGCTGCCGAGCGCCAGGCACTGGATTTCATCTTTGCCCCAGGACGCTGAGATCACCGCCGCGCTGTCAGGGTGAGGGCACCACAGCTCCAGCACCGCCTGTGGACGCTGCCCAGGGCAGGGGCTTCCTCACAGTGCCGGGGTCTCCTCCTGTGGGTCTTGTAAATGGAACCTTTGACGTGTATCTGCGGCATCTCTTTCCTTCCATCAAGGCTTCAGGGATTCTTTTCCACCATGGCGGTGCATTGCGTTCCCTCCATGGTTAGATGCAGTCCCACTCCCATCCGTGTTATGTTGCTCGTGTTTTGCAGTGTTCAGAAGTAGAGTTACAAGGGTGTTTGTTTGAATGTAATAATGTAAAGTTTCCTGTGGTCACAAAAAGGACAATGCTCACATGCCCAAGACAGCAAAGCGGAGCGAAGTGCTGCACTCAGCTTGCCCCTGCCCAGCTTGCAGCCCCCATGCTGATAGATGGACGGACAGACAGAGGGCAGAGGGCTGCAGTGGCACCACAATAGGACAGCACTACCACTGGATGGTACCGTGATGCCTGCTGGCTTAGCTGCCCACGGCCCAGGCAGCACACGCACCCTGCTGAAGGGACGGTGCACGGCCAGCCCTGCTTAGTAACCTCATCTGAGGCATTACCAATGCCTGAATGTCCTCCCTGCTTTACCTACAACCCTTGGTTTTTACAAGTCGAAGCCAGGATGCCTGCAGGGGCAGGTGGCAGTTCAGAGGGACTCTGGTTTGCCGCAGAGATGGCAGAGAGGAGTGGCAGCCAGCCCTCCTGCTGCTGCTCATCCCCATCCCACAGCCAGGGCTGGGATGCAGTGCCCACACAGCTGAGAGTACAGCAAAGGTTTCCAGGGTCAGCATCACCCTCCTCCCAGCCTTTCCTGGGACACAACCCGACTTGAGAATGATTTCTTTACAGATTTTTCAGATTGCAAGATAAGGCAGAGATTTCAAATACATCTGAGATATTTTTTACACCTGTCTTGTTACAGAATATCTGAAGTGCATGATTTCTACACGCATTGATTATTTGGAAAGAGGCTCTGAGGAAGCAGGCTGGCTTGTAACTGTCTGACAGTTTGGTAACATTCCTACAGTGGATAAGTAAAGATTATCAATAAACCGTTGTGCTGAAAACAGACCAGACTCTGCCTGCTTGTGTAACTGTTCCAGGGTAAAGCAAAACACAGAGGAGCTGGATCCTTTCCTGAGCTGGCCCCAGCAGCCCAGCTTGCTGTAAGGAACAAAGCATTGGAAATAACAGGAGCTGCAGAGCAGGAGGTGATGGGCTGAGGCTGAATTGACATGCAGTGAGTGAGGGCATGGCTTCAGCACAGCCCCAGCCCTAGCCCCCTGCCCGTGCTATTAGGGAGCACAATGGGCAGCTGCCTGGCAGCTCCCTGTATTGATCCCACTCCTCAGGTCCCTGCTGCCCTGCAAAGCTGGACAGCTGACCCCAGCCTGCCATCAGCCACCAGCACTGCCCCTGCCAAAGCAGCACCAGGAACCACCACATAGATCCAGTGCTCTTCAGGCTTGACAGAAGGGCCTTCCAAAAGGAGAAAAAATAAATAAATTCCCCAATCCACATTTTGGAAAACATTTGCAGCTGCCTGCAGTGACACATCAAGGGCAGCAAGCAGCCTCAACAGGAGCAGCTCTAGGATGTCGTGCTGCCTTTCACACAACATTTGCCATCCTTCTGCAAAAAAGCCAGTACCCAATACATCCCCCTCCAGCCCCAGGGCAGCTTGGCACTGCTCAGCATCAGCCCTGACCCCCACAAGAAAGACACAGCCAGGGCAGCAGCTGCTCCTCATCATTGCACTTTAACATGACCCTTCTAAACATCCTCCCTCCCATGCAACCATTAAGCCTGGAGCGCTTTACTATCCTACCCTAAAGACCATGTTCCTCTGTTGCAAAACCCTGGAGGCTATCCTGGAGGCCAGATGCAGCTCAAGCAGCAGAACACAACGGAACCAGCCCAGCTGTTCACTGCTAACAGACGGCACAGCAGATTGCAGCAGAAGATTCCTGAAGGCATCTATTCTGTGCTTTGCTGCTGTGCCAGAAATCCCTCCTGTCCCTCTCAGGCTTTTCCTTCAGCTCCGCGCTTCCTGATGGAGCACACATCACTGCAGGAGCTCAGCCAGGAGGGAGCTGACAGCACCGTTCAGGTCACCCAACCCCAACACGAGCCACAAACAAGGCAGAGTGAGTAGGACTCTGGCCGCCAACACAGAGCTCTTGGATGAGTCTTGGAGACTTTTATTTTCACAGTGATGTGCACGTACGTAGCAGCAGCAGTCTCAGAACACAGCACAGTCAGATGGCAGGATTCATCACTCAGGGCTGGCAGCCATCACTACCTGTCCTACCCCCGCAAGTCACTGACCAGGGGATGACAAGCAGAAAGACAACAAGTGCCAAGGAGCTATAAAGCCTCTTTGGTCTCATCTGCTTAAGGGGCTGGTCTCTACCTTCTCAGCCAATGGAGTGCAAACAAATAGAAAGCCAGGAGGTGAAGCATGGTACTCCAACAGGAGGGGAAGGACATGGGTGGCTGAGGAGCAGAGGGTTGTAGTGCATTCAGGGTCCCCAGGGGAGGCCAGAGGTTTGCAGCACCTTTCTGCTTTCTGGTGGGCAGCTTGTAGAGAACACTGAGCAGGCATGGGCAGAGGGACAAGGATTTGCTAAATACAGCTACAGAATAAAACCTACTGACAACTACTGGAGGGGAGCAAGGAGTTTCACAGCACTTGTTCTATTCCAGTTAGTCAGCTTGCAAGCTATTAATCAAGATAAGGCACTGTGTTGCAGCAGGGAATCATTTCTGTAG
This sequence comes from Phasianus colchicus, assembly GCF_987193195.1. Taxonomy (NCBI): domain Eukaryota; kingdom Metazoa; phylum Chordata; class Aves; order Galliformes; family Phasianidae; genus Phasianus; species Phasianus colchicus. Next base: position 6,282,863 of record NC_143453.1, on the reverse strand, counting down.
ATAAAGAGGTATAAAAAAAGCCCAAGTCTGACCAGGACAAACACAGTAACAGAACTCAAGGCGAGTGCAGGGTTTGAAAGCAAGCACTGCCCAGTAATCCACTGTCCTGTGTAGCTTAGAGCAATGAGAGGTTCTACTTTTGGTCAAGGCACTCCAGGAGTCTGTCTGTAGTGGCAGAGCACCACAAGGAGTCCTACAAGTCAACGTAAACTGAACACCCCAACACAGCTATTTTCTATCTTCAGTCTTTGGTAAGTGCTAACATCAATGACATCATGCACAGGAGCAGGGCAATAAGAGTGCTCCTTCATCAGGGCAGGCTGGAGACCACAGTTAGCACAGAGCATTGTGCTTACAGAACAAAAAGCTTTGAGAATTTGGTTACTGGAGATGAACCAGCTTTCGTTATTGCTGAGATACACTACCTCAGTGCATCAGTTCAAAATAGGTTCACTCCATGCTTCAGCAGCTTTTGCTTGGCCTTGTTTGGCAAGCTGAAAGCACTGTCCTGAGGGTTGGGAGCACCCGAGTTGCGGAGCGGAGCACCCAGCTGCTGGAAGTAGGTCTCCTGGACGGGGTTCCGGCAGGCATACACTGCTGTGGAGGCATTCCTGGGGAGACAGAAGAGAAAGCAGAAGTCAGGACTTACAGTTTTGTGCTTACAGTGCTGGGCACTGGAATGCTCATAGCACTGGACTCCCACCTAGTTAGAGGGACTTCAAGATCCATCTAAACCCTGCAAAGTATTACCAGAAGGCCACAGGGAATCAGACCTTCCTTCTGAAAGGACTAGATCCTAAAAGAAAGGGTCATATATCCTTCATGGCCTGTGACCAGCTCAGAAGATTAACACCTAACTCACTGCTGCTGTCCATAAGCAAATCCCAGCACATCACCCTGCAACAGGAACCACAGAGGTTATTTAGTCACATGTGTGATGAAACTAAGACACTGATCAGATACTGTAACCAAACAGGCTCAAGTCATTGAGTAAAAAACCAGCACTCTCAGTGTTTACCTGTGAGAGAGCTCGGAGGAAGCAAAGCAAAGGACTCTGCATTCCTCCTTGACAGCGGAAAGCAGCAACTGATATGTTTGCTGACACCCTCCTGTGACAACTCCCCATAAAAGAAAGCAGTTTTAGTCATCTTGTTACTCAGTCTGATTCACACACACAGTTGCTTTTTTTGGGGCAACACAGAATGCGCCAGCTTACCCAGTATCAGATTTAAGGAGCCAGTCAATCTAATGCTAAACAAGGAGTCTCCAGCACTGAAGTATATGATTCACATTCCCTTGGCAAGCATCATAAAAAGTGAAGCAGAAATTCCCAGAAGCATCTTTATTTCATCACGTTTTGGACAAACAAGCGTGGCCAAGCAAGCAGAATCTCTGCTCACACAACATAACCACCTTCTTTGAGGATGCAGGAGCATAGAGTGCTGCAGCACAGAAGCAGCCTTAGCTGTGGCTGCGTGGAGAGGCTCTGACTGTGATAAGACCATCTTGCTTGGCGCATCACAATCGAGTTTGCCACGCACATTACTGTGTGTTTCCAACTCAACAAGCCGTGCAAGAAAACAAAATCTAGGTTGCCAATTCTGTGAGCCTTTGGCTCGCAGCCGAGACAAATTTATTAGGAACAGCTATATTTAAAACTGTCTCTTAGAACCTTATGTTGCCAGGATCTGATAATATTCTAGCATTATATCTTAATCCAAACCCATGGCACAACTCAGCCATGCCTTCAGCTCACTCACATCAGTGCCATTTTAGCTTATTAGCACCCAGATCACACTACAGGCAGAATATTAAGCACCTTGCATCTGAAGAGCAGTCTGCTTAATAAAGAATGAGGGAATAAGGTGATACAACTAACCACTGCTAAGAGACTCCACTGCGATGACAGCACTTGCCAGACCTCAGCAAGCAGTGCCAGAGAGCACTGATGCAGCATTCACCTACTTCATACGCTAAACAGCAGCCCTGTGCCTAGAAGAGGAGGGAGTAATGAACACACCTTACCTAACAATCACTTCTGAAACAGTTGGAAGCTGATTGAAGTCGGAGTGGATCAGCGTGGCAGCCCTCAGGAAGTGCCGATCCAGAGGGCCAGATGGATGGGGCACATTGGCTGCAGGACACAAGCAGGGGAGTGTTAAAAGCCTGTGCTGTGAAGAAGAATGCTCCTATTTCCCGAGCAGAAAAATGCTGTGGATTTCTCCTACTACATTCCCTGTGTCAGCAGAGCAGAGTGGATGACACCCTAAGTCCCAGTGTAACCTCAACATCCAGTAGCTGCATATTGCTCAGCCACACACAAAGCCTGGGGTGCTGGGGTGCCCCACTGACTCTGTCCACGTGTACCCAGACTGCAGGGGCGCAAGGAAGACTTGAGGTGTGGTCACCTGCAATCACTGGGGTTTCTCTCATTCCCTAGGGTGATTCTTCTAAGCTGCAGAGAGCCAGGCTGTTGCCTGGGGAGCTGCCAGGAAAAGGGAAATATGAGAATGAACAGGAGCAGTTTGTGCACGGGGCTTCCTGCATGCACGTGGTCTGCCATCAGCCCAGGGCAGCATTCTTCCAACTGCTGGCTACCATCAGCTCCCAGATCTTGCTTCTCCCAGCTAGAAACAACTTAACACTGCTGTACCATCACTCAGGGCCATTTCTTAAGTGTCAGTTGCACCAACTTAACAAGCAGCGTCTGAGAAGCTGTCTGAAACATGAGGAAAGGTTACCACAAACCCCAAACAGTCCATCAAGTGCAGACTTACCTGTGAGCACATTCTGGATGCAGTCATAGTGAGTGAAGCTGTAGGTTGCCTTGGCTGAGGACAGAAAGTCTTTGGGCAAAGTCTCCCTCAGATGAACCTCGAGGCCATTCAGAGAAGCCAGACTGCTGTGGTACTGTATACAGGGTAAAAGGCATATGTTAGAGCAGACGTGCAAGGAGGCAGTGTAGGGAGCATGGTGACTGATGCACATGTTACAGGGATCAGAGCCCTCCTGCTGCTATACAGGCTCCCACCAGAACTGTGGCAACATGGGCAGAAGGAAGCAGTGAGATGGGGACTGAGAAAAGGGCACCCCAGCCTGGAAACAAGCCATTAAACCACCTGATGCTATCTGCAACAGGAAGACACCATTAATTTATTATCAAACATTACCCATCCAGGGCTCATTTTTATATCCTGCCCATGACTTTCTGCAGCAAAGAACACTGCTCTGCTGTTCAGCTTTATACCAGAAAGATACAACACGAGATGCAGATGTACACATCTGGGATGGATTTAGGTGCCTGCAGAGTTTCCTGCAGCACTCTCTCTGTACCCCAGATATATACTCCTAATGCCCCCTGCCTGGGCATGGAGGCTGCAGGCAGGCACTGGGTTATCACTAGGAGGGAAAAAAGCAAATAAATGCATAGTTTACCTGAAGGCAGTGACAGCCCAGTAGGGAGCTGCAGACCTGAGTGACACACACACATCAATGCAATGGTACGCAGGGGATGGGAGCAGGACAGCTCTGTGAGGGCCTGATGCTCCTCACAAGGCTCTGGACCAGCAGTAGGACTGCAGCCTCGGTGCAGCGGGCAGATTAACTCCATTATCTCCCTAATCCTCCACCTCCCTCCCCAGCTGTGTAGACGATCAGGCCTCCATTCAGCACAACACAGGTTGCCCTTGACCCCAGGTTGCAGGACAGATCTGCTTTTCTATGCAATGAAGAAAAGGGATAAGAGCCTATAGCCTACACAGCCACACACCAGGACAAGGCTCCTGCCTGCTCTGCAGCCAAGGTCTGCACTAGGAGCCACTCCCTGGGGTCTGGTCTCTGCTGCTTGCTGCTTACAGCTGCACAAGTAGCATATTTTACCCTTCTTTGGTGTCATTCAGGGACCTCAAAGCACTCGACAAATTAACTACAACTAAGCTTTGACAACCCTGAGAGCTAAGGGTCATTTTTAATCCACAGATAAACAAAGGAACAGGCTGAGGCTGAGCTTGTGCCTCATGCCCAAGCACGATGCCAGCAGCAGCCTGCAAGGTCCCAGCTCTGTGACCTGGAGCAACACAGTGTTCCTCTTGGGACAGCAGGACTGGCAGCACATCTCCACCAGAAAGCAGCACTTGAACGAGTTGAGTGACAAGCCAAGCCAGGGTGGGTCCACTGTGCTCACTGCCAGTCATTCTCAGGTTTTGATGGGGAAAAAGACATGCAATGCATGTCTGTCACCAACAGTACTAACCCAATCTGCATCAGCAAGGACCTCCAGCTCTCAAGCCAGCAGTCCCTACCTGCACACAACCCGCAGCCTCCTCCCTTCACCAGAGCAGGCACAGCACAGTGGGAGCTGTGCAGCCCTGGTCCAAACAAGCAGAATGGAGACAGGGCAACCTCACACAGCTGCTGCAGGAGGTGAAGGCTTGCTGGCTCCTGCAGCAATCCTTCCTCCAGCAAGGCAACCCCTGCGTGCTATGCATCCCCCTGTGTACAGGGGTAACAGACACAGCCCCCCGAGTCTCAGAGCACAGAAGCAAAGAGTAACCTTGAGGCTCCACCAATGCTGGGAGGCAGCATTAGTCTGAGCTCTCCTCCACCTTCCAGTCTGACAGCTAAAGAAATGAGGTTGTTCCTATGGCAACTGGCATATCAAACAGGCCTCTGCAGCTTTGACTCAGCTCCCTGGCTGAGGCAGAGGCAGGGCATCGCTCTGCAGACGAATACTTCACAGGGAAACGCCGGGAGCAGGCACATCCTTCCCCCGCACTCGTGAGCAGCTCATTAACTGCACTGCTCAGCAGGGAGCTGCACACAGCAGTGGAGGCATCCTGGATTGCTCCAGTGCCTGACCTACATGGATGGGTGCTCTACTGGCACCCATCACTCCTGCTGCAGGTCCCTGGGTAGGGGGAAGTGGAAGCAAGGGGAGGTAAGGAACAGTCAGGCAGGTGGGGAGGGGTCCAAGCAGGCTGGGAGGGGATTCTAGGCAAGCAAACTCATTTGGAGAGGAAGCGCTACTTGGAGCTGCTGCCAGATACATCTTGTTGGTGCCTCCAGACAGAAACTGCGACACACAATGTGGAGGTTAAACAGAGAACATACCTTGCTTTCCAAAAAGCACTACAGAACTGACAGGGTTTCCAGCAAATCCCAAAAGCAGCATGGCTGCCTGGCAGCCAGCAGGGCTGTCTCACGCTTGCACTGACACGTTCTGCTCAGGAGTGTTGCACGGGTGCTAACACACAATAACAGCTCTGGGTGCCACCCATGACAATGCACCCACCTCTCAGGCTGGCTCCTCATGCTCACTAACAGATCTGACTTCTCTCTGCTTGTGGCAACTCTGCTCAGCAAAGCGACTTTGCCTTCCATGCCACAAAGCGGTTAAGAGATAGGGACACAGATTCAACACTCACTCTCCACTACCAGCCCCCATCCCACCCTACCGCAAGCCCAGCAGCTGTGAGAGATCTACAGGTGTGGAAGACATTTCCTACTTACCACATCCTCAATTGAGCTCTGGTCATATTGGAGGCAATCTTCAGCTAGCAGAGAGAGCACGAGCCCCTTGATGCTGTGGACATACAAGCTCATCTGAATGAACTTGCAGTGCTTATCTGACTCTATGCCCTGGGCTGCCAGCCTGTCTGCCTGCAGCCAGTCCTGCTCCCCACTCTGGGTACAGCCTGTGTTCTCTGCTGGGGCACTGGGCAGCCCCTCCTGAACATCCACAGCCACCAGCTGATTCTTGCTTCCAAGCTCTGACTGCGAAAGAGGGGTTGGGCAATCCAAATTCCAACTACCACTGGCTGCATCACTTTCTGCAGAGATGCTATTTTGGCTCAGAGTCCCTTGTTCGTCTTGTTCACTTGACTTCCTTCTGCTCAGCTCTTGGGCAGCAGAGCAGGTAGTTGGACTGGCATTGTCTGCAAGACAGCTCTGACAACTGTGCTGTTCAACATGAACAACAGATTCCTGAGTGCTCTGACTCTCCTGTTCCTTGGCATATGGGTTTGGAAAGGAAAAGCCTTCCAGATATGAATCTGTAGTTTGAGCACACTGAGCAGTATGGAGATTGGAAGGGCTCTGCAGCTCTTTTTCGTGTCCATCTGATGATTTTCTATTGAGCTCTGACCTTTTATTGCCTGGGCTGCTCAGTTCTGCTGTTGGAGAACTCTTTTTCCTGGCTTCCATTTTGGGGGAGCCCTTCAAAGGAACTGTGTTTACAAAGCTGCCTGATTGCACGACATCTTCTGGTGTGGCTGTGCTTGAAGCTTGCTCAGTCAGCACAGAGATATCATTCAGGTCTTGGTTTATGTGAATTCCTGTTGATTCTGAAATTGCTGGGGAGCTGAGAGCCTTCTTCTCCCCTCTAGGGCTTGCTGGGGCCACAGTTGATCTAGCAGGAGATGACAAATTGATTAAACTACTGCACTACTCTGTTTGGACTTATTACATACCTAATAATTTTTATCACTTCCAGCTACAAAAGAACATCTACCTTGGTAAAAGACAAGGTATTTTCTAACACAGGTGAAAAGCATGGGTCTCTTACACTGCAAACTCCCAGGCATGTTACTCCCTTATTCACAACACACAAAGTCTTATAGAACAGCACTGTGAATTCAGAAACAACAGAACAGTTGGTTTTGGAAAACAGTTTTGCTTTAGGCCACTTCACAGCAGACATATGGATACCTGAAATTCTGTCCAGCCTCAAAGACCTCAGGCAACTTCAAAACACAGATGCTAGAGCCTGAATTAATGTTTTAGAAAACAACAGCAATGGCTGTGAAGATACAGTGCCACACGTAGCCCCTTGTCCTAAAAGCCTCTTTATGCATCACACTGCTTTCCTACCTATTCATCCACTCCACTCGGAGCACTGAGACTTCATCTTCTGTTAGGAACACCGGGATGATACAGACACCCTGTGGCAATGGAGAATCTGCAAGGGCAATGGAGGTCTGAGAATTACATTAGCATGCCCTATCATACAGAGCAGAAGCTAAACTCCACCCTGTTTCCTGGGGCATCACAAGATGACTGGGTCTGACTAGGCGGCAATTTCCTGTTCTCTTCATCTACTTAGTATCTAAAATGACACATTTTTCCCTTTTTCTTTTTTTCTCCCCCTCTCACGTCCTGGCAGAATATTTATTAATCGATGCTCAAAAACAACAACTGAAGGCTTGGACTGAAAGCATCAGCCATCTGTTTTCAGGGTTCTATCAGTGGCCAAGTAGACACATGGGTAACTGGAATAAAAGCAGGCATGTTGGGCATCTGCAGAACTCACAATTAAACTCAAAAGAGCAAACCTCCTTTGTTTAGCTGAAGGATCTAGTTCTGATTACACAACGCCTACTGGCACATGCTGACTAGCAGCAGCAGTACCCCCAGGGATATGCTCATGCATTCAGCAAGAGCTTTGACACAAATCCCAGCAAACTGCCTCACATTCTCACTGCAGAGAACACAGCCCAGAGGGTTGCCATTCACTACTGCTGGGTGCTTGACTATCAGCACTCTGCAGCTGGATGCTCACCAGGCTCCTGCTGCTCCTCACCTCCAGGCTCACTCTGAAAGAAAAGTCAAGAATCAGCTCAGTGCCCCCAGGACATCCCTTTCAGTCTCCTCACAGAACAATGAGGGTCCTGTTTGTGACTACAGACCCTAGATCACCCCCTTGGTGGTCATCAGTTTACCAGGCTTGAAAATGATGAACTAGTAGTACCCTAGTAGTTCTCAAAGTCAAAGGGACTTCCCAAGAAAGAACATACAGCTGGGAAAAATACCATAATCTCTTATTACTGCCTACTGGAGTGCATAAAAACTTGGTTCTCTCAACCTGAGGGAGAAGAGAGGCCTTCCTCATGCTCAATCTTGATATTTTTTGAGATCTTGAACCCTATAAATAATTACCTGTGATAAAGGGCAATGAGAATCGATCTATTTGTCAGTTTCAGATACTCATTTTGGATACTGAACACTAAATTCCCAAATTTGGGTAAAACATTAATCAAACATCACATAAATGAGAATTCATGAACTCAGATTGAAAGAAAAATTTCTAGTGCCATGAAACCTTACTCAATCTTAATTAATAAAAGCTCTAATCATCAGCATCAATATGTTCTTCTCAATATGCACAAAATCTACGTGACAAGTTCCAGGTTTATCTACACAAGCATACATCTGCATGCAGAGAATGCTCAGCAACATACCTGGACTGAAGACTCACTGCCTTGGAGGAGAACTTTAGCAGTGAGAGGAGGTGGCAACTGGGTGCTCACAATCCTGTAAGAACAAAACAAAGTCATACACGAGCAGAGCTACACTTGCATCTTGCTGAGATCCACATTCTGCAGATCCTCCAAAAGGCCCTATAGGAGGGGAAGTTTCACTCAAGCACAAAGCCCTCTGCAGCACTGCAGTAAGGCCCAGAGAACACTGACAATGTGTGGTTAAAAAACAAAAAATTAAATCTCATGCAGACAGAACAGCAGCACAGCATGATGCACTCTGGGAACATGGTACTGAGAAAGCATAGATCTAATATGCAGATTTAACATGCAGGTTAAATTTCTGGGTCATGCCTGGTTACTTACAAGCCTTTGTAGATAATGCAGCCTGCCAAAACATGGGGAGACCGCTGGCAAGTCTGCAAGATGAGAGCTGCTTTCAGTAAAAGCAGTGGGTCCACCTAGACACAGAGAATCAGAAGTTATGCCAGAGAGCTCTTGGAAATACTTCAAATAGCAAAACAAACAAACAAAAAAACCAGAAATATTGGCACTAAGGCGTTGATAGAGCTGTGCATTGCAGAAGACAGACTTTACCTTGGTTTTGTCCAGATTCCAAAGAGAATTGAAAATCTTGTGGAGGTCATTGGTGCTTTTTTGGATATATTCAATGTATCTGTCCCATAGCCTGTTTAGTTTCTCCTGAGAAAACTCCTATGGACAACAAAAATCCATATGGCTATCAGTTCACAGTTCTCAATGCATTCACAGTGGCTACATGTAATCAGTCTGGGAAAGTATTTACAAATGGCAAAGCTTATGAGCATCAGGAGGAAGACAACGTGGGGAGAAAACTACCTTATGAACACCTAGTAAACATCTTGCAAGCATTTACACAGCCTTAGTGGAATAGGAGGATGGGTTTGTACACATCCAAAGATTACGATGTGAAAAGTGTGAGCTTAGTTTGATCCTTACAAGTAGGAAGACAGTGTAAGGGAACACAACAGTAGGTCTGTATGAGGACAGAGCTTGGCCAATATAGAAAGAGTCAGAGATCTCCTCCTAACCACAAATATTACAGCTGCTGATCTTTAGTTACCATGTAAGCTTGATGCACAGGTCCATTGTAGAATGTGAAGAGACTGATCAACTGCTCCAGAAACCGTCTACAGCTGATATCAGGGAGATCAACAGCACAGCCCAGCACCTTTAATGCAGAAAGCATTGAATGATGAGCACTCAGTGGGAAAACCCACAGACAACAGATGAGAACAACTCATACTGCTTTCTAATGAGTATCAAAGGTACACAAGCAGTTTTGTAGCAGGCAAACAATCCCCAGGTTCACAAGTCAAATGAAAAGGAAATCCAAAAATACCCACAGGAGAGCTCTGGCACAGACAAGATGAGTGAAAGAAGCTGGCAGTCCAGTGTTTTTACACACCCTCCTCTTCCATCACATGTCAGATGACCTAGCTCAGTGCTAAGTAAGCTGAATAGCACTACCAGTTAAACAGGTTCAACTGGCCTTAGTCCAGTTTCCCAGGGATGGTTTAGGGTACTTTTGTCATAACTTTACTGCACATAGCTCTTTTTACACTAAACATCTGTTAACACTGACAAAGCCTTGCAGCAGGAATGCTGAGGGTTAGAAAGTCAAACAGCAGCACTTCTACATGGGGAGACCACGTCCTTACTATAAGACAGAAGCTCCAGCACACAGGCTTCTGACCAGTCATTGCCAATAGCCCATAGATGGATATAACTACAAAAGCCTCTACTTTTGATAGACGTTGCCAGGTGCACATTGAGAACGTACGTTGGTTGTGAACACACAGATGAGGTACGTGAAGCTTTTTTAAAAACAGCTGAAGTGATCACCCTTACACGTGTTTACACGCTGTGGTAAACAAAACCTAAGTTACCTTGCAATGAAAAGTTGTGCATTGCAAGTTCACACCCTAGCTCTCCCCAGGTCTATCTGTGAGCAGGCCCATACCCTGAAAAGAAAAAAAAACCCTCTTAGTTTCATACAGCAGTTCAGACCTTCTCCCTGTGTTAGTTCTGTAGTGCCTCCAGACCCCAGGACTCACCCAGAGGTAGTCTCCATCCACGATAACTGCAAACTTGAGCTTTCTCAGGCGAATAAGGCTTGGAGGAACTCCTGAAATCTCAGTCATGCAGTGCACCACTCCAGCAATCTGCCCACACAGCAGCTCCTGCTGGTCAGGGAGAGTCTGACAAGGAAGGGAGGCAACAACAATTTACCGTCTTCTCTTATAAAAGGGATTGGGAAGGAAAAAAAGTCACAACAATGTCCATCAATTCAACATCAGATGCAGCAGCAGAAGCAAATCTCAGCACTGCTGGCACCCATGGGAGCAGAGTGTGGGCACTCAGTAGTGCCATGGGCAGCTCTGAGCTCCAGGCTGTGCTGCTCTGCTCACCCAACTCCAGCTCTGGGAGGTTTCTAAGGGCTTTTACAAACACTGAATGAGAACTAAGCCAAAGTTCCTCCTTGAAACCCTGAATCAGAATTATCAGCATGTTTTCACAGAGGCACCCATGTACAGGAACCAAAACAAACACAGCCCTTACCTGAGAAGGATAAAAATAACAAATCCCAGCGCTCGTAGGATCCCCCTCCTCCTTAACCTTGGAGCCATCGTAAAGGAAGAAGTAATTCCACCTAGAACAGCAAAGCATTGGCAGAGATGATTGAAACGCTTGGAAAGCACCACGTTTCTCCCCCCGTCACCTCAGGTACAGCACGGGCCGTTACGCGAGGCGTTCTCACAGAAACACCGAGATGGAGAAGCAGCACAGAACGGTGCCACGTTATTATAAACGGACCCCGCAGGGCCGGGCTGCTCCCGGCTGAGGGAGACTCGGCCCGCCCGGGTGCCACCCTGTGTGGGGGGGGCAGCGGGCAGCTCCCCCTCCGTTCCCGCACTCTCCCCGGACCGCCCGCACAGCGCTCACCACGAGGCCGGGCCGTGCTGAGGCCGAGCCATGAGCGCTGCGGCCTGGAGCGCTGCTCTGCCGGCGGGGCCGAGAGGAGCCACTCCCGCGCAGCACCGCCAATCATATGACCGCACCACGTGACCTCAAAACTACGGCGACCCGAGAAGGGCTGCGTGATCACGTGAGCGCGGCCCTACGGTGGCCGGGAGGGGCCGCATGGCGGCGGCGGGCGGGTGGTGCGCGGCGAGCGGGCGGCGGCGGAGGAGGAGGGCGAAAGAGAAAGAGGAGGATGGCGGTGCCGCGGTGCTGAGGCGGCTGCAGGACGCGCGGTGAGTGCGGCGCGCGCGGCTCTTCCCCCCTACCGAGCCCCGCTTACGGTCGCGTTTCCCCCCGCAGGGACGAGCTGCTGAGCTCCGGCTTCTGGGCGGCGAGCGCCGGTGCGTGCGGGGCGGCGGCGGGAGGAGGAGGAGGAGGAGGGCGGGGGCTGACGGCTGTCCCCGTGCCCGCAGGAGCCGTGCGGGAGCCGCTGGGCTCGGGGCTGGTTTGGCGCTGCGTGTGCTACGGGCTGGGGCGGTTCGCTGCCTGCCCCACCGCCCGGCTGCAGCTCGCCTTCCTGCTGCTGCTGCTCGAGATGCTGGCGGTAAGCGGCCACCGTGCGTGTACCGCCCGCGTCCCGTCCCGCTGTCCGCGCGTGTCCCCGTCCCACGCACGTCTGTGCCCCGCAGGTGCCACCCAGCCGCTGCTTCCTCTTCGACCCCGCCTTCTCAGAGCTGGAGCTGGCAGCGCTGGACGCACTGGGGCTGCGTCTGCTCCCGGAGAACGAGGTAAGAGGACCCCATCCCATTCCCAGCCCCAAGCTGTGTCCACGCATAACCACACTGTGACCACATTGTCCCCCCCAGGAGGGCAAGCACAGCATAAATGGATCTCCTACGCTGTTCTACATGGTGCACTGCGGCAAGGCACTGTACAACAACCTGCTCTGGAGGAACTGGTCTGTTGGTGCTCTGTCCAACATGGTCATCATTGGCAACAGCTTTAAGGGAATTGAGGAGAGGTAGGTACAGCCTTAGGACCCGTCTCCAGCATTATTTTCCACTCCTTGCTTTCTTAGACACTTATTTCTAATGCTTCCACAAGGGACTTCTATATGGTCTTCAATGTTTTGCCCAGTTTCAGCTTGCTGTCACAGTTGCAGTCATCAGCAGTCACTTCTTACCTTTTCCACTTAGAAAAGCTGTCTTCCTTTCATGGGAATGTCATGATTCTAATGCTAGTTTACCTCTTTTTTTTTTTTATAGGTTGCTGTCAAGAATATTGGAGAGAGATTACTCTTACATTGCAAAGGTAGGAAGCACTAAAGCTTTTTAAAACACAGCAATACTGTTTTGCGTTGACCCAGCACCTTTTAACAAGAAGGAACATAAATTGCAACTTCAAAGATGGAGGTGGTTGTTTTTAAAGCCAGGGACCATTTTATTATCTGCAGAACACACTGCAAAGAGGGGTACAGTTAACACAACACTCCCATCTTCACATAAGCTTGCACAAAAGTTCTTTTGCTCTGTACGTGTCTTCCCAACTGCTCTTAGATTTTAAAAGGGGTGGAGGAAGTTGCCCTCCCTGCTCACCCTCGGTACTCGGATACCTTCAATGACACCTCCATCCACTGGTTCCCTGCACACAAACTGGAGAGACTTTCTGCTGAAATTTGGGAGTTCGTGGAAGAGCCAACTTATGAGGAGTGTGACGACTTGGAGATCATCAAGAAGGGGGAGGAAGGGAGCCAGCACGGCCCTGCTCCAGTGCAGCCCTAACTGCTGTCTCTTCCCTCAGTCATCCTGCACAGCTGAGGTGATCAAGCACTGATAGTGCCATCACCATCTGCCATACGTGGCAGCACCTGAACACTGAGCTTGATGGGACATTTTTGTATCATAGTGATTTTTTATTAAAAAGTGAAAGCTCCACTTTTGACTTACACTCACTGAACTACAGCAAATTGAACTAAAAACTGCCTTTTAAACCATCCATACTGCATAACATTTGTTCTTTTGAGTGCTCTCCTTTCATGCTTTCGATTCAAAGCCCATGCCTATGCTGTGCACGTTTTGAAGTATCCAGAAGGGCAAGAGATTTGTGGGATGCGTAGCTGAAAGCTTTAGAAGCTAGTTCCTAACACACACTTACAAAAGCTTTTTTCACAAGCAGGGGATTTCAGCTGTTCAGTGCTACTAAAAAAGCTCTTCAGCCATTCCTCTATGAAGAATCAGGCCATTTCCCTCTAGGAAAAAAAAGCCTGTCGCCATTCTTCCCTACCATGCCTTGAGCTATTGAGTTCCCATGGCACATTTTAATGTGCTGGAAAGAATTTCTCTTCCATCTCTGAGAGGCGGGCCAAGTCCTGGTGGTATTCAGTAGAGAAGGGGCTGCTGTGTGCAGGACACCATTGAGACAGTAATTATCGCTGCCAGGGCAGTGCAGCTGTCAAAGAGAGAATCTGTTGGTGGAGCCTTTGAGGCTGATCTGCTGTTGGCCCTGCTTTGAGCAGAGAACAAATGCCAGCAGTCCCTTCTAGCCCTCATTTGTCAAGTGGTTTGAAACAATTATTGCTGAGTCTGTGTCACAAGTGGCAATTACACAAGCATCAGAACTGCTTGTTCCTCCCTTTGCACCAGCTTCCATGTATCATTTCACCTCTTGACACTGTTGTAACAGCCAAGAAAACAATCCTGGCATACAGCTGAAGTACCACTATTCACAAATCTGTAACGTCTTTATTCTAAGACAGTTACAATAAAAATATTAGTAAGATCACCTTTACAGTTCCAAGCAGGAGCCTCACTTGGCCATATCAATGAGACTCTGGAGAGAGGTTGGCACCCAGGTCTTTTCCCCTTGTACAAATACAACTCCTCTGTCAATGTAAATCACAATCCGTCCAAACGTATATAACTGCTTCCCTTCGTGTCGTTTTCCGATCACAGGCATGAAAACAATGTTGTGTTCCTCTGCTTTTGTCTGAATTAGGTCCTTAAAATTCATTGGCACAGAGCTGGCAGCCATGCCTATGCCTCGCTGAGCCATGTTCTCAGCCTCTCGCCGCTCCTGCATGGCTTCGTACTGGAAGTCTTTCCTCCTCTCCGTGTGAGTAAGGTATGCAATGTTCTCCCGGGCACCTGGCTGCATGTAGCCACCTGTTGGGGAGAAAAAAGATGTGTGAAAACCACAAGCAAGGTCCATGGGGAAACTCCAGTCCAAGATGCGTAAGGTATTAAATGCAGTGAGACTGAGCCATAGTGTTCTGAATCATCCTTCACGCATTTTTATTGCTTGCATTTACGATGTTGCTGTTAATACAAAGACTATCTAGATGAATCAGAAAACTGTAGCTAAAGTTACAGGACCTAATACGGTCCCAAACTGAATCTGAGCATGCACAGGAAAGGATGCTGCACTGTTACTGACAAAGTATGAAAGCGAATACACCACAATAAACCACCTACCAACACTGGAAGAGACAGCCCGGTTCATGATATCAAGAGCTTCATTAAATTTGTCTTTGATTGATGGATGTGCCAACACTTGGTCTGAGAACATAGACTTCCAGCCCAAGTACCACTTCGTGATCTCTTCGTAATTGGGGCTATTACTAAGCCAAGAGCACAGCACCTGCAAAACAACATGAACAAATTCAACAGGATAGATATATTTATGGAAGTCCTTATTATTAGGTCAGAGTCACTGAAACACTTCACTCTGAATCACATCTGTCTGAAATTACTCAGCCTTGTTCCTCACCTGCAGCCATTTTGGGAAGAAGTGTTTCTCTAGCAGCCCAACAAGACTAGAAACAGAAATCATTCCCTCCCAGTCGATCACCCAGTAGAAGGCATCCATGTGCTGCTGATGAGGGTTTATTATAAGTTCATTCAAACACATTCCTGGAAAAAGGGGAAGAACAGTTACAGAAGTACCTGACTTACCAGTGCCCTGACCTATCTAATAATGATGTATACGTGAGGAGCAACTGTATTGCACTGTATTACCTGCAGGATCTTTAAAATGTTTGGCTGATCCCTGCCATCAAAACAGTACCAATTCAATTTCCCTCAATTACAATTTACAGCCAAAACTGAGAAACTTAAAACATTCAGCTTTTTTTTTTTTTTTTTTTTTGTACCAGAGCCTGTTAGCCAGATTGCAGAGCTAAATGAGGAATTGCAAATCTCACAATGAAAGCATTAGCATAGGTGAAAGAATTAAAATGCCTCTCCCTTGTCTCACCGAGTTTAGGCACAATGTTCTTGACCATGAAAGCCTCCCATGACCCGGGTGTGAACACATCCTTCCAGGGCTGAAGGATAAGTTTGGCTGAGGAGTCACTGGGATGCCATTTCTGCAGTGCGTTCGCCAGCTTGTTTCTGATGGGAGAATAAAGTGGTTCCAATCGTGCCTGCATCAGGGGAAGCCAGGGATGGATCCAGGAATGGATTGGGACTGTGTCTGTCAAAGGATTCCAGTTTTCAACCTTAAGGCAAAACACAGAAGAGATTTAATTTTCTACTGGCACAAAGTCTTCCCAGATGCAAATAACCCCCTAACTCAAAAATACGTTGGCAAAGGCAACAAACTGGTATTGTGGAAGCTGCAAGTTGACTAAAATTCAAATAGCGGTTCAAAATAAGGTTTCATTCTAATACAGCTCTCTTAACCAACCTCTTTCTGTAGCTTGGGGAAGATGAGCTGATCCAGAATATTATCCAGTATCCACACAGGAATGATGTGTACCCAACTATCCAGGAAATCCACCATTGATCCACAGTTCCTTGGCTGCCACTGTGCCACTATGTTTCTGACATACGGCATCCAGATTTCCCACATCAGTCTGGAAAAAATAAAGAAATCAAAGCTAAGGTTAAAACTCAAGCCTCACGCCTAGGAAAACTGAATGGATAACCGTTATTTAAAAGCCTCTTCCTTTTATATTGCTGACAGCTGGATTTTAAGAGACATCTGAAAAGAATTATCTGGAAAGTACACTTTTAACTGCTCTTCACCATCGTGGAGGAAGCAGCATTTAAAGATACTAAACAAAGTACAATTAATTTGTTCTTTACCTGTGAAAAGCATCTGTTGATAGGTCCTGCCCACCATGTGATAACAGCTGGTCGTTTTCCAAAAGGCTCTTCCACTTGGCTATAATCTCTGTGCCATATGTACAGTCCTGGAAATGATAAGGTTAAATGATAGGTGGACTTAATGAATTTTCATTCATTTCAGCTGATATCTACAAAGAGCAGGCTCTGCTACAGGCAGCTTTCTCACATTTATCTCACTACGGCATAAACACAGGGTTTTATCTGGAGCTTTCTCTTCTGCTCTCATGTGTGAGGAAAGGTGGCTTTTTTCATTTCCTCTCCCAACTAATCAAGAAATTTGGGCAAGGAGAGGAGAAGGCAAGACAATAAAATAACTTATACCATCAAAAGGGAACTGCAGATAAATCACACTAATATTCACCTTGAGGGGATCCCAGTTCTTGAAGTAATCTTTCATGAGAGGATAGACTATTGCTACTGCCAAGTCTACCCTATCAGACATTCTGTACTCTTCATAGTACTTGTCTTGAAGTGTCTCAAAAATCTTTGCACACTCATCCAAGGTCAAA
The DNA here is from genome assembly GCF_987193195.1 of Phasianus colchicus. Classification (NCBI taxonomy): domain Eukaryota; kingdom Metazoa; phylum Chordata; class Aves; order Galliformes; family Phasianidae; genus Phasianus; species Phasianus colchicus. The sequence continues at coordinate 6,265,973 of NC_143453.1, read as the reverse complement.
GGATTTTCACAACTGGGTTGCATCCGTCTCTCACACTCTTCCACCATGTCCAGGACTTTGCTGAGATTGCTAATTGCTGTCTCCTCATGCGAGAGAATTTCAGACATCTTCTGTATCTCATGGGTTAGGTTGACTACCATGTCTCTCTCATACTGCAGCTGACGGTCGCTCTGGATGATCTCCTGCTCCGTGATGTCAATGAGAAGCTGCAAGTTGTGCTCCAGCTCAGGTAGGGCAAATCCCTGGGGCTTAGAGTCTTTGCCCAGCAGCTGCTGAGGATTGTCATCAGGGATATTGTGTTTGTGGCTAATTTGACTGTAGCTGTAATAAACCTTTTGCTCCCGGCCCGTCATATCTATAACCTTCCAACAAACAAGAAAAAAAGTTGTCTTAAAAAGTGCAATTAATGTTTAAAAAGAGGAAATACCTTGTTCCAATTTGAAAATTGGAGATTTCCAACTACTCCAGCAGGCTAGTAATAAAATCTGGTTTTGAATGGGGCAGCCTGAGAGCACCACTGAAAAGGCCTGCTCCTGATGCAAAGATTTAGAGTAAATGAAGAACAATTTGAGGTCAGAGCTCAAAGATTCTACCTCTGATCTCAGTTTTACCATTTTGCTGAGTTAATCTAAGAACAGCAATTACTCACAACTGCAAAGAAGTCTTAGGTAATTTTATACTTTTTTATAGACTTGTCAATTTAAATGAGTAACTTCATTAAGAGCATTAAAGACAAGTTCTTTACAGTCTGAAAGCTCTTCTACCTAAAAAGTACTGTATGTTTAGTTGCACAGTCCCAATAAGGACAGATGCGCTTACAGAATTGGGCGAGCTATGACAAATGTGAAACAATTAACTTACAAAAGCAAACTAACAAGAAAACTAATCTTCTAGAAAACTAATTTTCTCAAGATCAAGATGTTCCTCAAGGACAAGTCCAATGTTGCAGGCTATGTTGTGGTCTAATAAATGATTCAGCAATCTATCTGAAGCCTTGATTTGCATGAGGCTATGGACAACAATTGTCACCTTAACAGAAGCTAGTTCTAACCAATTGCCTAAAAGCACTCAACACTAATGCAAACTAATTGAATTGCTTCCCAGAGATGCCATCACTTGGTTTATCAGCCTTACCTTGACTTGAGAGAGCTCCTTCTGAGGGGTTGAAAGCTGTTTGTTAATCCTACCCTTGGCTTTCAGTTCTTCTACTGTTTTATAGCTGTATTTGGGCTTTTTCTTGCCTCCATTAGGATCCTTCCGCCACTGACTGAGTTCTTTTTGAAATTCCTAAATAACAACAAGGAGAAATTGCTATTGCTGTTCTCAGTCTTGCCTCAAATTTGGCTGTTTTCTATGAAAAAACAATCAGCAGATCAATGAAGAATGCTATGCAGCAGAACAAAAGGGAAAGTGACAAAGCAGAGCAAAAACTGGCTCAAATGCTGTGGTCCAGTCAAAAACCCTTTTCTCAACGTTATCACTATGTTTCTTATCTTTCTTTTTTTAAACAAAAGACAAATTACTTATCTGGGGGAAACTGAGGATGGGATTCTAGCAATGCTACTAGAATAAAGTGAGGCAGAATCAACATAAAGGACATTAAGTAACATGAAAATGTCTAAGTGAAATTCATGCTTTGTGTTTTTCGTTTCTTATCTAAAAGTAGATCAATTTCCTCTAACACAAAAGCTAGATACTAGAACTGAATTTTGTTTGCACAACACAACAGGATAAACGGATGTACCAGGAATACAAGTACCTCTTCAGCTTCTTCTTCCGAGTCAACAACAGGGAAGTCTTGCAAAGACTGGCTGGTTCTTTCAGAGCCATATGCTCCCACAGCTCCTTTGCCTTTTCTTTGCTTGGCCTCAATTGGATTAATAATACCTAACAAGAGACGAGTTAGATCAGAAGGAAGAAATTCAAACAAGAAAGAGCACTCGGCAAGAGAAGCAAGAGTTTCTCTGTAAGCCATTTCAAGTTGCTAGTTCTTGAACAATGCAGTCTCTTCTTCAAATTATTAGTTATTAAAAAAGAATCAAGTACAGGATCACAATACCTTGAGCATTCTTTCCAAGACCTCTTCCAGGGACATAACCCATCTTCTGGAGAAGTTTCTGCCCAATTCCCTTAGTGTGTCTCTCCCAGCTGCCAAAATCCATGAAAGATTTTGTGCCCCCTACAAAGCCTTTCTGACTGGGCTTGAAATTTCCACCCTATTAAAACAAAAACACAGAAGATTTTCAAGGTGCTGTAATAACAAAGCTCTGCGGAACTTCGCTCTGACACAAGGTATTCCTCAAAGCAATTCAGCTGTCAACACACTGCACTGTTTCTCCAGCTCTCTATGTCAGAAAGTCACTTGGGAGTTCCCTGCCATCGAAGAACTTTCCAAGTGAGATGTCAATTTTTAGGCTCTCTCAAGAACTTCACTGAAACTGCTTTCCAATTGTTTTTGTGCTTGACAACTGGAAGCAAGCCCACAATGGAGTGACGTTCCCAAGGATACACAACAATACATCAGGATATCCATGAAAAGGAAGAAAAAACACATCCCTCAACTTCATGCTGTACCCCATGTGTTACGTCAGTGTGAACTGTTTCTCCCTTTCTTTAGTGCTCTAGTTGGAAGCACTGTTGGAACTGACTTCGTCTTGGTTGGGCATTATTCCCAGAACTCAGACTGTGCTTTGAGCTCCACAAACACATTACAATGAAAACGTCCCAGATCACTCACTGTTTTCAATTTCTTTGGCACAAATTCTTTAGGGATCTCCTCCTGTTTAACGGGCTTCTCATCTTCATCAGAGTCCTCATCTGACACATCCTCAGCTGCTGACTTTTTCAACCCTGCGCTGATGAAGTTCACGGGGGCTGAGTAATCCCTAGAGCTGAATCAAAACAGGACCTGTAAGTCTTATAAACCGCCGGGCGGCACGGAAGTAAAAACATTACTTCTCTTTCGGCAACAAATATCGGTTCCTCCTCCCGATGACCGCCCGTACCCCCAACAAGCGCTGCTGCCCTGACAGCCCGCGGCCCGGCGCTGCAGCCACACGGAGCGGGGCTTTGGGGCTGCGGGACAGGCCCCCGCCCTATTCCCGCCAGGCCTGGTCCCTCCCCACCGCCCGCACCGCTTGCCGCCGAAGCTGGGCCGCTCCTCGTCCGAGTCTCGCTCGGCCCACACGCCGTAAGTGGCCTCCTCCTTGGTCTGCCGGTGCCGATGCCGGTGCGGGTTGAACTCATTCTGAAGGTCCCAGTCCGACACCTCGAAGCTCTCCATCTCCACGCCATCCTCCCCGTCCGTGCCGTACAGGTGAGACATCGACATGGCACCTCCGAGCGCCGCCCGCGCCGCTCGAACCTACCGCTACCACAGCACCGCGGCGCCCGGAAGCGAACCTTGCAACTTCCGGCGACGTACGAATACGTCACTCCAGCCCCTCCCCTAACCATAGAGACGCTGGCTAGAAGGAACGGCTCCGCTAGCGCCCCCTACTGGAGAGCGGCTCCTCGGGCGGCGGAGCGCCCCGCGGCCCCGCGAGGGGCAGCAGGGGGAGGGGCTGCGGCGTTAAAGCAATGCTCTAATCGTGGGAAACGAATAAGTACAGCCAAGAGTGAAACGAATGACCTCATATATTAATTCTTAAATAGAATCTGTCAATGACAAGTGATTGAAGAGGGAGTCCCGGATTGTCACCTGTACAACAAATGCTCTACACGGTTATGACACCTATTCTGACCTGCACGTTAAGGAACAGCATTACGAGACACTGAAATACGGCTCTAAAATGTTCTCCGGGAATTGAATAGAAAATCTCTTTCCAATGCACTTTGAAGGTTCAGTCGATCTTCATTTCCACAGATGTTTCACCACGGAGCATCCAGCAAAGGGAGACGAGTGGTATCGAAGTGTACAACGTTTGGCCTTTGCAAATAAATGCAAATACATTCCTCGCATGGCAGTCATTTTGGCAATATTAGCAAGCAATATGCTTGGATAACAGATCTCCACCGGTGCAACTGCAAACTCTTCTTTGCAGGGCCACCCGGGGCCGTTCGCAGCAGCCTGCAAGGGAAGAAACAGTCTGGGCAGTCAGGCAATCCCAACAGCCACGTGCCAGCAACTTTAAAGCCACTGAGATACAGCAATTGTTGGATAATGAACTCCAACTCTGGCGTGATGGGCAACAGCACCTGTTCATACTCAAAGCCTTTGACATGCTAACAGCTGCTGCTGCAGAAGTCCAGGAGAGCAGTTCTGTTTTCCCAAGCTGGCAGCAAACACAGCCATCCCCCTTCTGAAACGCACACAGGGCACATCCCTGTGGCTGCTGGGACTCAGCACACATAACGTCCCCCCCCCTGCCCTCTCCACACCCAGTAATAACACCCCCAAGTGGCTGACTGTGATTTTGCTGAAGTAATCCTGTTTCCAAAGCTCGGAAAAAAAAGAGATTTGACAAATCATCTCACGTAACAGTATTGCTCTGAAAACCTAAAGCAACTGTGAAGGAGATCATTCACATAATGAGTGTGCCTGGAGCAGCCAGGGCAATCCACGAGCAAAGGAAATTATACAAGCAAAATGCTAATCCTGTAGTAATGCCAGGCAGATTTGTGTGGGTCCCAAATTAAAGTACAAGGTCTTACCTGGAAATCATTAATTAGTGAGAAGATGACGTGTTCTGAGTCACCTAGAATAACCAAGAAATAGAAGGATCAGTTTTAAGTCACCTGCAATTCAAAGCATTCCCAGTGTGTTCCCAGAAATAAGAAAAAAGGGAAATGGTCAGGACAGAAAGTGGTACAACAGCAGAGAACAGGGAGCCAGGAGACCAAACCACGAGTCTCTCACTTCCCTACTTCATGTGCAGTGTCAGCCACTCAGGAACTGCAAATGACACCTCTTGCAGGGAATGCATGTGTGTGCTTGCTGCACTAGCTGCCTCGTTTCCTCATTCTGGGATTTGCTATGCGTGTTTTCACATGCTGGCAATGCAGTCCCCATGCTGAACAGGTAAAACCAGACACCTTTGATCAAAACATTGGTGATAATCAACGCTGATCTATTGCATCTCTTATTCAGGCAGGTGGCCCTATCTGAAGAGTCAATAAAATAACGTTTAAGTCTGTATAAATGATGGCTGTTTGACTGCTCTGTGTTGTAAAAGATGGAAATCCCTTGCTTTCAAACACCACTCTTTAGGAAGGGAGACACAAAGTGTATTTTTGACAACTGAGGACAAACACAAGTATTAGAACTAGAAGATCTGTCTGTAACCTGATATCAGGTAAGCCATCCTTCCCTAATCAGCCTGCAAGTGTCGATAAGAGGGAGCAGGGGACCAGGTGCCCAGGAGATTGGTGGATGTCCCATCCCTGGGGACACCCAAGGTTAGGGGACAGGGCTCTGAGCACTGATGGAGCTGTGCTGTCCATGTTCAGTGCAGGGGAGTGGGAGCAGATGGCCTTTAAAGGTCCCTTCCCACTCAAATGATTCTGTGAATAACCACGCAGGGCAAAGCACTCAGAGATGACATCAAACTCTTACCTGCAGATGGCCTTTCAAGTTGGCTGGCGTTTTATAATCCCCCTTTAAAACCTATGGAAAAAAGAAAAATAGTGATCCCTTCTTGGACGGTGACTGTACGAACATCAGCAAGTGCACACTGTTAACTGCAGCATATGTTCCAGGATACGTGAGCCAGCAGAGGCCTGAGGAGCAGCTGTTCTAGCTCATGCTGGGATACTGAGACAACAGCAGGAGGTCTCTCCCTTAGTGACTGTTCACCCAAATCATCTGTGTCCTGAAATGGCTCAGCAAGCACAGACAGCAAGGAAGAACTGAAAGAGCCAAGAGCACTCAGACCGTGACCAGCTCCAGGGGAGCTCCTCTGACTTGCCAGGTTTCTGCTGCAGCTCTCCACTCTGCACAGACAGCAGGGAACAGCATTTTCTGCTCCCAGAAGTGTGGCAAAGGACACCGTGTCCAAGGACGCTATCACAGGGACTGCACACAAGGAATCCGACCTCAGTCTGGGGAGAACTGGTCCATCCCAAAGCATGAAAAATTCCTTCTGTTTAGTAACTGCTGCCTGTGGCTCTGCAGCTTCAGACTCTTGAGTCAATATTCTAAAAAAAAATTCATCTGGTTTTGCCCATATGCATTACAAGCATCCAGTCACATCCCTCGTGGGACTGCGGGAGTGGCTGGTGAGCTGCACCCAGACTCAGCACTGCCTCAGATTTTCCTGAGGTCAGACTGGAGTTTCTAGTGCCAACAACTTTGCAACCAGATAACATCACAACCAGTAACTCCCATGTCTGGGTTCAAGAATGGGGCTGGTCAGGGAGGGAGGGACAGGTCAGTATCTGCCACAACAGAAGAAATGAACACTGCCACAAAATCACAGGGAGCAGAATCAATCTGAGCCACACCAGACTCAAACTACTGCACGTAACTGTTTGGAAATCATCTCAGTGGAACTGAACACTCATCGTTCACAGTTTCCCAGAAGGAAGAGAGCTTTTGTTTCCCTGCTGCTTCTTTCTGACCCTGGCCAGAGCCCCTCCTGCTCCGGGGATGGCTGTGACACCCACCCTGTGCGTGTTGTTGACAACAAGTGGATCTGGGTGGCCGTAGTTGGGTGGATTGGCATATGGGTCGTAGCCAAGCCTGGCGAGCATGGGTGCTATGTGGGCCATGTCCTGCAGTACATCCCCTGGAATGTGTCCGATCCATTTAGATAATGCCTCCATGTTCACTGGCTTGATAACCTGATCCGTTGATCTTTCTATCCTGGAAAAAAAAAATCAAAGCAAAAAGCAAAACAAGTTGCTGTCAAATACAATGGGCTCAGATAGAAGTGTCTTCAGCTAGCCTAGCTGCCATCTGAACATTTTGCTTTCAGTGCCTGAGACAAGCACACAGCACACACACTGCTCCATACCCTCTGTGCACACAGGCAAAACTGCCAGGCTGCTGCTGTGTGAGGTCCCTGCAGCTCTGGGCTCAGGTCTCTGTGTGACTGCAGGGACACAGAACTGGGATCCATCCTGTACTAGGGTGGCTGCTACCAGCCACAATCAATTCCATTTTGCTAAGTCGGTCCTAAGCCTCTCTTAGAAAAGTAACAGCATGGGAAGACCAGGAGAAGGTGGGAGAAGCCAACAACCTCCTGGAGCACTAAAACAGACTGCCAGGAGGGAGTGCTCAGGTGTGTCTCCATGGGAGAAAGCACTCCTTTTATTCTGCAACACCAGCACCAACTTTGGCAGGAATTACTGCCCACCCCTGAAAGTGATTCATCAGCAGCAAAACTGCAGAAAGGAGATTTGAGGATGGGTGGAGAAAAGAAGCATTAAAGAGCTCACGTTTCTGAGCAAGCAGTTCTTTTCAAATTAAAGATCCAAGCCACTTCTGCACTATCAAGAAAGATGAAATAAGAGTCACTTGCTTCCTGCTTCTGAGGCTGCTCTATTGCATACACCAGCTTGCTAATATTCAAGCCCTCATTTACTCAGAAACACAAAACCAACTGCAGTAAAGCTGAGTGTGCTGCTACTTCTACCTCTGAAAAGCACCCACTGACACAAGCACGGAACTCCTGCCCCCCAGCACACACTCACTTGGAAAGAGACACTCCGCCAGGCTTCCCTATGAGCTCCTCATGGTGCAGCACGGTGTCACTCCAGGAGATACCCAGGAACTTCATGATGGCATGCATGGACTGCTCGGGGTGCAGCACCAGCTGCTCGTAGTAGACGGGCAGGCAGCGAGAGCGCCCGATCTCCAGGCACTGGGAGTACATCACCTCGATGGCCTTGTTCCATTTGGTCAGGCAGTCCCGGTAGCTGTTCAGGTCAAAGCCTGCGATTGTCACCTTCCGTGTGATCATGGAGTGAACCGAGGCACGGCCGTCTCGAACCATCAGGAGGAACTTGGAATTGGGAAACAGCCTGGACAGGTAGACAGAGGACTTCAAGGTGAACGGGTCCTTGTTGCACAGATACCTGGCCGGCTCGCCGTGCTTGGCGATCACCTCCAGGATAAAGGCCTGCATGGCAGCATCCAACACCTGGTCTGTCACCCCGGCCTCATCCAGCCGCATCTTCTCTCGCCCCGACTTGGACCAGGCCTGCCGCATGGCCAGCACGCGGGGGATGATGCGGGTCTCCTCCCCGCAGCGCACCTCCGGGTGGGCATCCAGCATGGCCCTCATCAGCGTGGTGCCGCTGCGGGGGACTCCACCGATGAAGATGAGGGGCATGTCCTTGCTGTAACGATACTCCACGTGGTTGGAGTCCACCATGACCAGCTCCTCATTCTCGGGTCTCATCAGCCTGTGTCTCCTCTTGCTCAGCACCTGCTGGCACTCCAGGACCTGCTGGCCGAGGTGCAGCGTCACCATCAGGGCCACCACCGAGCCCACCGCCAGCAGCACCCGCCGCATGGTGACCCGCATCCTGTCCTGCTGTGCAAGGACTGCACACCACGTCACCACGCTTCAGTTTTCAGCCAGAGAACGTTCAACCCAGCGGGCATCTGCAAGAGAGAAAGCAGCTCTGTGAGCAGGGCTGCCTGCAGCCTGGCCCCAGCAGCTCCTGCAGACGCCCACACCGTGCTGGGCTGTCGTCATCCCTTCTACCTATCAGCAGATTTCAGGATAGGTGTCTTCTGCCCAGAATGTAATTAAAGCCTGCCTTGGAGCACACCCAAAGAGATTAGTTCTTGGATGTTTCTGTCCCCAGAATCTCAGGTTTGTGGCTGGAGGAAAGCTGGGTGGAGCTTTTGGAGAGAAGGGGTCCTGCTCACTCAGTCACTGCACCATGCAATTTCGCCTTCTTCCATTTACTCCTTTGGATTGAGTGTGTATTAGGCCAGGAGAAAGAAAAAAAAAAAAACAGCTTTCTTTTCACCCAGTAAGGAGTCTTTGGGGTTTGCTCCATCCTGGATGAACCCCAGCCTCCCAAGGCAGCTCCTGCGCTCGGCACGCTGCCCTCCTCCCCTCCTGCCAACCACCTGCCTCCCTCCCACATTTTCTTTAGTTTTACATACGCCGCCATAGGGGAGGGTGGAAACTGAAATAAACAGAAAAACAAAAGCAGCTCACGCACTTCTCAAGGCCTAAGTCAGAAAGAAGCAATTACCCATTAGAATGAAACAAGCTGAGAAATTAAAAGGGTAACACGTCAATAATAGCAACGTGTGTTGTGTTTAACACCTTTCTCCCCCTGCCTGACCTTACATGAAGCCCCCCCAGCACTGGGGCAGTGCCTGCTTGCAGGACACGGCTGCAGAAGTGCTGTTGCGCAGTGCTGTGCTGCTGCCTGCACGGCTCCCAGGAGAGCTGGCGCTGCTCCCACCCCCTCCTCCTCTTCCCCCCGGGTTTGTGAGTGCAGGTTTGGCAATCCTACCCCAGGGTCACAGCGGGATTTCAAGTTCTTTGTGATTACAGGGCTCGGGTGAGTGGAAGGAACGAGATGTCCGTGCGCTTTATTTCACTGACAATCAAAGAACTGCTTCAGAAAAGCTCCTTTTCCTCTCCACTCTTTTCATCAAAGAGCTCATTTAGCCAAGCGCCTTCAAGTGGGGAGCAGCCAGCAGGGCCTGCCTGGTGCCAGCCCCATGGCATACAGCCCTCCCCATTAGCAGGATCTGGCCCACCCCAAGGTGACACGGCCACCAGCGCTCTCCCTGCAGCACACAGCCCCATGGCAAACTCCCCGACCAGCTGCTCTGTCATCCCACCAGGGTCCAACGGTTTCAAATGCACGTCCACATGCTGTGTACAAGCCAAGAAGTCAAATGCTGATCTATTTGTTTAGACCAGACGTCACATGGAACAACAAACAGCACCCTGGCTTTTGTCCAGCCCCAAGTCAGGCCCATTAAAAAGATGAGTGCTGCCCGCTCCGCCCTTCCATCTCCATCTGTCTCACTCATGTAAATGTATTCAAATGTTCACCCTAAAAATAAATCCTAACGGCCACGCAGACCCATTGCAGCAGGGCGCAGTCAGAGCGCTCAGCACGTCAGGGCAATTGGAACCACTGCAGCCGTGCAGGAAGGAGAGAGGTTGGTGGGGAAGTGACAAGACGGCGGTGACAAACAAGGACACCAAAGTTCCTGCAGGCAGAGTGCCTTCCGTATTTACATGCTGACAGGACTTCCGTAACGACAGGGGTGCAAGCTGGGGAAGTGCAATATTAACAGAGCACCAGCAAAGTGTGGACAGATGGATGAAACATCCATCAGTGGACTCCAGGTGCCACGGGGGAACCAGGTGCTGGGAGCTCCAGGCACGCCTTACCTGCCCCTTGCAGCTCATGGTGCTGCCAGCCGAGCTTCGTGCTGAGATGCAGATGGCCGTGAGAACACCTAGCGGGGAACAAAAATCACAGGGTTGATTTGTTTGCTGATCACAGGCAGCCCCCACCCAGCCGGTGGGGCAAAGCTCAGCCCCACTGTGATGTCGAAGCACGTGGCTGAGATCCTCCTGGTGCTGGTTCAGGGGCAAAATCCAGCTGCAGTGCTGCAAACATCCACTGTCACAGCAGTTACCATCTCCATGCAGCCACAGCACTGAACCCTGAACTGCCAGAAGCCAGCAGCTCAGCTCTGCACTGCAGTAAGCAATCCTGCATGCATGGGGCAACCCAGGCACCATGCTCACTGCAGGCTCCTGCCAGAGTCCCGGTGAGGCCACAGCTGTGTCCCTATGTGCACAGTGCTGTTCCTGCATGCATGGCACTGTCCCAGCCCTGGAGGATGTTTTTGAGAACATTTCAAGTACAGACACTAATTGTTATTCCAGCCACCCCAGATCCTCCTCCTCTCCTGCCCAACCAGACGTCACACAGCCCCTCTGCTTCAGCACTAATAGGAAACCAGAGGGAAACTCCACCCAGCACCAACGCTGCAATGGAGCAGAACTCATCTGCAGCACATGCTTTATCTTTCATCCCCACAACACTTTCTGCTCCTCTCCTTCAGCCACAAGATCTACCCTGGACAAGGCTGCAGGGTGCAGGGCAGCACCCACACACATCTCAGAGCTCCGTGGTGCAGTGGTTTAACAGCTGCCCTGCTCCGGAAACTCCTCCAGCTCTCACCCTCACAAACACAATGTACACACGCACACACACGAACAGACTTGCAGACTTCCTTCCTGCTGCAGCACAGGGCTGTGCTGTGCCATCGCCTGGACACAGCCACGTCTGGGCACAGGCAGCACCCAGTCTGCAACACAGCACTGCCTCCGGCCCATTCTTCAAAGCAGAGAAGCATTGCAAACTCTTGCAAACAAGCGACAGAACCAGTAAGAAGCATGATGTGATCCTAAATTAATTTTGCTTTACAGCATTCCCAGAAATAGCTGCTAGTGACTTCCTGAAATGACAGAGGTGTGGCACGGAAAGTTTTAGCTCAGATCCTTGGGCTTAATGAGAGATGAGGAAAAATGTGAACATCTTCACGGAGGAACAGCAATGACTGTGGTCAGCAAGAACCATGCCAATGGACCTCATGTGCACCTTTCTACAGCAGCAACGCTTATCCTGCAGCACTTGGGGCTGCAGTACCTGGCAGCACCCAGCAGCACGCAGCAGCACCCAGGGGTGCAGCCCCATGTCAGCACTGAAGGAGGATTGCTGGCAGGGTGCATGGAGCCAGGTGTAGGGCAGGGCCCGCATGCACAAAACTGTTCTGCTCAAGGGCACCAATGGCATTCACAGGAAAACACAAACAGTCGCTTTCAAGGCCCCACGTGACAAGAACAGCACCACACAGAGCGGAGCATTTTTGCTGATTCAAACTAAAGATGTGCTGTGGGCCACAAAGCCAGACACAGTAACAGGAACCAGAAGCCAACCCTGGTACAAACATATGGATTTTAGACTACTTGTGGGTCACGAGGGCCTTTGAAAATCCCCAAATAGACCAAGCAGCGCTGCAGTTCACATCTGCAGCAGCAGCACCACCCGAAGTGACAGAGCCACTGAAAGGCAGCACCAACCCCAGCAACCTGCAGCCAGCTTGTCCAGGGAAGAGGAAAGGCCCCGATGTGAGCCATATATTGCCCTTGTGCCTCTGTTCCCATGCCCTGGTGGCAGCCCTCTGCGTGCCTATGCACAAATGGAGCAGAACAAAAGACTCACCACGAGCGTGGGTGGTCAGAGCGTGCCATGCAACAGGGAGAAAAAAAACATCAAAGGTACTGCTAGAAAAAACACTCCCCATCTTCAGAACAGTATTTCCAAATCCAGATGCCAAAGCATAACTGTTAACGAGCTCCATTCCCGCATGCACAAAGATCATGGCTTTGCAAAGTAAAGGTTGTTTCTGCAAGAGAAACCCCAAACCTCAAATTTGCTTAAGAAACATAATCAAAATATTTTATTTCCCAGTGATGCAACACTAGATATTCCTGCCCCAAAGGCACAGCTGAGCATAGGCTCAGGGCACGGCGGTGGCACCATAAAGCAGCAGGGCATGGGAGCTCACTCATACAGACGAGCTCTTTGGCAGATGCTCCAACCTCCTGGGATGTGCATACAGCAGCCTGCTGTCTGCAATGCACAGGGATGGGAGGGTGAGAGGAGGGTACTCTAAGAGTGCCCAAAGGGGAAAGCAGGGGCAGAGCAGCGTGCCTTTGGGCAGGGAGCAAAAGCCTACATGGAGTGCCCTGCACTGAGAATCGTGCACTGCCTTGTGCACACTGCAGCACTGCGTGCACTGAGCACCCTGCAGTGAGCATCCTGCACTGGGTGCTATGCACTGAGCACTGTGCGCCACCGCCTTGTGCACATTGCTCAATGAGCATCCTGTGCTGAGTGCCATATACTGAGCATCCTGTGCTGAGTGCCATTTCAGAGTGTCCTGCACTGGGTGCTACGCACCGAGCATCCTGCACTGAGCTCCATGTACTGAGTGCCCTGCACCACCACCTTGTTCACGCTGCTCACCGAGTGCCATATACTGAACACTTTGCACTGAGCACCCCGTACTGAGCACCTGCATTGAGCACCATGCACAGAGCACCATGCAGAGTGGCCTGCACTGAGCACCACGCACTGAGCACCATGCACTGAGCACCGTGTACAGACCGCCCGGCACCACCCCCTGCACCCTGCACTGAGCACCGTGCACTGAGCACCGTGCACCGCGCTCTACGCACTGAGCATCCTGCACCGCGTGCCCCCGCATCACCCCGTGCACACTGCTCACCGTGCATCCCGCACCGAGTGCCATACACTGCGCCCCGCGCACCGAGCGCCCCGCACCACCCCGTGCACACCGCTCACTGCGCGCACTGTGCACAGCGCGCTCCGCACCGCCCGTCCCCGCTCCCACCTGCGGCTGTCGCTGCGGTTCCGGTGCCGCCGCTCGGACCGGGCCGGGCCGCGCTCCCCGGGTCCGCCGCCGGCGCGGAACGGAGCGGCGCTGAGATACGGCGACGTCACGCGCAGAGGGGCCGGGATCCCCGCGCCGCGCGCCGCCCCACCGCGCATGCGTCCCCTGGCGTGCACGCGTGTGGCCGCCTTGCGCGTGCACGGTGCGAGCGACTGGACGTGCGCGCGGGTTGTGCAAACGGCACGCGGGGAGCGGCGCGTGCACGCTGCCGAGGCCACGACTGCAGCGCTGCGCTCCTTGCACGCCCGTCCCGTCCCGTCCGTGTGCTGCGCGCACAGATCTTGCGGTCAGGGTAGCGTTGCACGCATGGTTCCAAGCAGAGCTGCGTGCACGGCTCCAGGCAGTGCTGCACGCACGGTGCCCAACAGAGGGGTGGGGGAATGCAGGGGCTGCCCCTGGGGGGAGGGGGGGTCTCACTTTGAGGTTTGCAGGGAGGGAACGGAAGACGAGCCCGAGCGGAATGGGAGCAAAGGGAAACCGGGCGACGGAGCGCGTCCTGGGACGCACGCAGGAGGCAGCTCCATCGTCTGATTTTTTTTTAATTTGCCTCACAACGTCGAGTACACGCGGCGGCGGCGGTGGCGCGGTCGGTAGACACGGATAGTGCAGGGGGAGCGCGGGGCGGGCGCGGGGCCGCGCTCAGTTGGAGGGCGCCTCGGGGGTGACAAAGGTGCCCTTCTGGTCCCACTGCATGTCCCGGATGCGGCGGATGGACTGGATCTGGGGCTGGAAGGCGCACCACTCGTTCCAGTGCCTGAAGTCCCCGGTCTCAAAGAGGTACTGGTAGCCGCGGTACCCGGGGTACTGATACCCGACCCAGCTGCGGGAAGAGCAGACGGAGCGCTGAGTGCCGTGCACAAATCCCCCTCCCCTCCCCCGGTAGCCCCCGGTGCAGCCCCGGCTTACGTTCCGCTGGGCACCTTCACGCTGCCCACGCGGTCGCAGAAGCCATAAGCCCAGAGGCTGGGCACGTCGTCCTCCTGGATGTCCATCTTGTTGCCCTTGAAGTCAGCGGACTCGTACAGGGAGATCTTGTGGTCCTCGGCCTCCTGGGGGGGACAGCGGCGTTGGGATGGGCGGACGGTGCCCGCAGCACGTGGTGTGCTGAGCACTCACCATTCGGATGGGACGCATGGACATGAAGCAGTCGCTGCGGTAGCTGCTGGACCAGGTGTCCCAACGTGGGTACTCGCCCTTCTCCAGGATGAACATCTCCCCGCGCATGTTGGCTTGTTCATAGGCCACCCAACTGGGGATGGGCAGGGTATGGCACATCAGGAGCCCTGCAGCACTACAGGCACTGCCCAAAGAGCAGCTCTGCTGCAAGGCCCTGGGGTGGCACGCTGTGTGCCACGCTCATCCCTGTGCTCCTGGTGCGTTTGTTCACCTTTACATCATGGAGCACAGGACCAATGCTCCCAAGCAACCCGCTGCAGTGTGCACCTCCAGTGTCACCCAGGCTCAGGGCTCAGTGCTCACACAGTAGCAGTGCCACCTTTTTGAAGGGCCACCTTGTGGCAGCCAGCACCAGAGGATCCCCACATTCACTGCTGAATGTTTCCTTCCAACACAGGGCTATTGCTGTGGGGATTTTCCTGATGGCAGGAAATAGGTCAGAGTACTGTGGGCACTACAACCTTACACTTGGCTGATTTTACTTTTGTCTTTCCCTGAGCAAAAGCTTTGGGTGCCGTCCCACCAGTGGCTCTCCAGCAGACCCTGAGGATTTGGAACCTGTCCCCCATTGACCTTGTGTTCCCAAGTTTCTACCCTTACTACTGCTTCCCAGGCCTCATCCCACCTCCCCAGTGCTGCTTTGGCCCCATTCCCTGCCTGGCTCTGGCCCAGGGTTGCTGGGTTCCCACTGGGTCCCCACTGTGTCACTCACGGTCCGGAGCTGACGATGACACTGCGCACTCTGTCGAACCCGCAGTCTGCCAGGTTCAGGCACTCACTGGTGAACTCCATCTGCCTGCCCTGGAAATTCTCCTGCTCGAAGATGACAATCTGAGGGAGAGCAAAGGAATCAGGCCCTGAACTGCTGCTGTCCCTCTCCCTGACACTTTGTCTTTCCGCTTGGGGACATGTAGGCTTACCCTGAAAGCTTCTGTGGAGGGCTCTTCCCCTTTGCTGTTGGTGACAGGAGTGGGGTCGGAGGATGGAGCTGGTGCCGGGGCCGCCTTCTCCTTGTCCTCCGCAGCCTGGCCGGGAGCAGCGGTTTTTGTGGTCTCAGACATCGCGGTGGTCAGCTCGGGTCTGGGGACAGAGGTGCCAGGGGGGTCAGTGGGGACACGGTCCCAGTGGCGGTGCTATTGGGGTGGGGGTGAGGAGCTCCCCCAGGCACACAGGACATGGGTCCTGCCTTGGCCACAAGAGATGCCAGCTGCCCACAATCCCCAGGAGAGCCCTGAGCGTGGCCCCATCGCTGGGGATACCCGGAGCTCCCTGGGGTCATGCTGCACAGGCGTGCGTGGGAGCACAGCAGGCAGTGGGACAGCCCTGGGGCCACCGATAGGTGGTGGGGTGGGAGGAGACAGCCCTGCTTTGGCGTGACCTGCAGTGGGCACCCCATTGGTGGCACCACAATAGGGAGTTCCAGGGGGAGTGGGATCCTCCTTGCACCCCCCAGTACCGTGCTGGGTCAGGGTGCTCCAGGAATGGTGGGCACAGCATGGGCAGAGCCGAAAACCCGCATTTTCCTCTCCCCCCCTTGGGACTGGCTGGAGCAAGTGCCACCGCCCGGGGACTTTCTCCTCTTACCTGGGCAGCTGCTGCTTCTTGTTGGAGGGAGCAGGCTTGTGTTTCGGGGTGCAGCGGGGCCCCCACTTTATAGCCTGGCAAGGGCAGAGCGCAGGCGGGTACACAATGGAAGTGCCAGCTCATCAGTGTCTGTGCGGCCGCCCAGTCATCACATCCTGCAAAGCTCTGGGCGAGCTGGAAGCCTCTCCCCGGCCCTGTGCCCAGCCGCTGAACCCAGCACTTTCCTTTATCCAGAGGCACAACAGAAGACCTGACCGCGCCACTTTGCCACACGCCGACACCACGGCCCCGCACAGGGCATATATACCCCTGGAGCCCACCAGCACCTGGCTCCAGCACTGCTGCTGCTGCTGGGCATTGTACACCAGCCTGTGGCTGCCCCCAGGCCCAGCCCGTGGGACCAGGCAGGGCTCCCAGCCCCATCTCTCTGGCCCTGCAGGTTTCTGTCCCGGCACCTTGGGCATACCCAGCTGTGCACTGAGCAGCCTGACCCTCTGCTTCCTCATTTTTTCCCTGAGCACTACCTGTCTTGCTCTAAACATCCCTCCATACCTACACAGACCACCCACGGTCTTGGGCAGCGCCAAGGAACTGAGTTGCGAGAATGCAAGACTGTAAAAAAGAATGCAAGATTGTGAAATGCTTTGAGCATTGCTTTTGTGTTTGCTTTTTAATTATTATTTTTTTTTTTCCACAAGTGATGTGTGGTCAAAGCAGGCATTTTCTGGTATGTCTTAGTCCATAAAAGCAGCATTCTCCTCTAAGGATGCCACAGCTGGCAGCCCCTGCTCCCTGTGCCTACTGTGTCCATCCCCACTCGACAGCCAGTTTTCAGCACATTGAACACGTGCTATGCTCATTTGTACCATTCCTTGTTCTCCTCTCAATGTGCTGCATGGGAGCAAATCCCACCTCGGTGCAGCAGTGCTGTGTCAGCTGCTGGGAGGCAGGCAGAGGGGGTGAGGGGGGGCACCTGGGAGCACCCTGCCAGCAGCCGCTCTCCTGTGCCTGCTGGGAGCCTGCAGTCCCATCAAACCCTCAGCAGCATCAGTTTGGGCTTTCCAGCACGGACAAAGTAAATCACCCATAGCCGTGCATTCGGTGAGCCTACAGCCCTCATTCAGAAGCTGCTGCTTTCGTTCCCCTCGAGGGCGAAGTGTTAATTCACAGTGGTGCGATTTCAGCAGCACCACCTGGGATGTTTCCCAAAATACCAAACAAAAAGCACTCATCGATCTCTTCTTCTCTCCTTATCGACCGTGCTGTCCCCTGTTGCACTGCCGGATGTGCTGCATTGCTGCTGCTCTGAGCTCTCCCCAGGGTCCACTTCCTTACCGTCATGGTGGACAGTTTTCATGACTCTTGGCTTTCAATTTGCATTCATTTTCATGGTTGTTAGACACCTTTCTATTTTAAGCTTATTCTATTTCTTCCTCTTAGAGCCAGGTGTTTTCTTAACCGCACTGCTGTGCTGATGCCTTCTGAGTGCTGATATCCAGCCTCCACCACCCTGCAGATCCAACTCCTTTTGTCCTGCTCCTGCTTTTCTTCCCAGCTTGCAGCCATAGGGCTGTTCCTGCAGCTATAGGGGTGTTCTCTCCCCAGTGCTGCCCCAGGATTATGCAGTAGGAGGGGGTCACTATGAGCAAAAGCAGAAGGTATTTAGGTACAATGTAGATTCTGTGGGCTCTTCCCAGGTCCCTGAGCACAGAGATAGGATCCATAAATCTTCATCTGCACCACTAGGTCCCTATAATGCCTTTACAAATCGGCCCCTAGCTTTGCCATGCTACTGTTCCAGCTCTGTGCTCTGTGCCTGGGGCAGGTGGAGGGCATGGCTGGGGGACATGCACAGAGCCTGGGTCATGTCACAGCCTGGTGTGCTGGGAGCAGAGCTGTGGTGTCCCCGAGCTCATTGCTCCCCCGCAGCGTTGCCTTTGTTCAGCCAGTCCCTCCTCCTGCCGTGTGCTGAGTTAGGGCTTTCTGTAATGCTCTCCTGCCCTGTCTCTATCTGGAGCCTATAAAAGCTCTGCCCGAGAGCTGCTGGCCACGCTACCTCCGGGCTCAGCATTCGTTCCCAGTAAGCACAGAAGGAGAGCAGTGCGGACCCCCAGCCTCCCCCTGGGCACAGCTCCTGTCCTCCTGTCCTACACAGAGCCGTGATGATCCAGCGCCGCAGGCCATCCTCCGGCCTCTGGAAGGTGCAGGAAGCAAAGGAAGGCTGGGAGCGTAGCCCTGGCCCCACAGACAGCTGGCAGCAGGGCACCCACAGAGCCCTGATCCATCCCTGCTCCCCAGATCGTGGTGTGGGACGAGCCCTTCTTCCAGGGCAAGCGGCACGAGTTCACCACCGACTGCTACAGCACGCCGGAGCGCGGCTTCAGCACCGTGCGCTCCTTCAGGATCGAGAGTGGGGCGTGAGTGTGGGGCCAGGGGATCCTGTGGGGCTGGGGATCCCCAAGGCACTCACCCTTGGCTCCCACAGCTGGGTGGGCTTCGAGCACTGCGGCTTCCAGGGACAGCAGTTCGTGTTGGAGCGCGGTGAGTATCCGTGCTGGGAGGCGTGGAGTGGCAGCAACGCCTACCACGTGGACAGGATGAGCTCCTTCCGCCCCATCACCTGTGCTGTGAGTAGCACCCAGTGCAGTGACATGCCCGGACCCCGTGCTGTCCCCATCCATGGTGATGCGCAGCCATGCCAATGCGGTGCATCTCGGTGCAGGAGCACGGGCGCAGCCAGCTGCTGCTGTTCGAGCAGGAGAACTTCCAGGGCAGGAGGGGGGAGCTGAGCGACGACTGCCCCTCGCTGCCCGAGCTGGGCTGGGGTGGCAGTGCTGTGGGCTCCTTCCTCGTCTGCTCCGGCGCGTGAGTAGTGAGGCAGGGCTGGTGGCACTCTGCAGGGACCACTGGCAATGCCACCACCCTGAGACGCTGCTCCTTCTGCTCCATTCATGGCCAGGTGGGTCTGCTCGCAGTACCCCGGGTACCGGGGCTTCCAGTACCTCCTGGAGAGCGACAGCCATGCCGGCGAGTACAAGCACGTTCGGGAGTGGGGCTCCCATGCACAGACGGGCCAGGTGCAGTCCATCCGCAGGGTCCAGCAGTGACTGCCAGCTCCATACTTGCAGGCACCCCCCAGACTGTGCTGCGACGGTGGCAAAGCTCAATAAAAGCTCCATTGTCCAACGTGGTGTGTTCACACTTGGAGGGGTATGTGGGCTGGGAGTGGCAGTGTGCTCAGGGGTGCCCATGTCCCCAACACTGCCAGGGGACTTGAACCAGCACTGTGGCTCCAAGCAGACAGGAAAGGATACCGTGATGCCTGAGCCTTGCTCAGAAGGAATTAGCAGCTGCAAGGTCTGGCAGACCACAGCTGCATGCTGTGCACCCATCTCCATGCCTATACACTCTCCACCCATGCACACATTCCTCCATACCTTTGCACGTATGCAAACATCCATGCACACACCTGAGCACACACCTGTGCACTCATGTATGCACCTCCACACCTGAGTATGCACCCCTATACCCATGGCAAAACCCTGCACACCTGTGCACTCATGCCTGTGCCCATATACACTCTGCATTAATGCACCACCCCTGCAGCCATGCACGCAGCAGCAGTTTGCAGCCCTGCAGCATGGCAGCGCCCAGAGAGGAGCCTCAGGGCAGGGCTTCTCCTGCTGGCCCTGTTCAGTGCCGCAGGAGATGGAGGAAGCAGGTTGCTGGTGGGGGCTGCTGAGACAACATCTTCTTTGTCTTGTGGGAAAACAGCAGTGAGCTGAAGCTGGCAATGTGATGGGGAAAAAAATAATGGTTCAGAAATATTTCTCATTTTAGAAGAGCTCTGGAGAAAAAAAGATGTGATGGGATTAAGATGTCCCTTTTCTGGCATTTGCAAAAGAAAGACCACAGTGGAGACAATGCTTCCCTGGGAAAGGATCCTCCTCATAGGACATAATAATTAAAAATACAGAATAAAGGAGAAGCAGACAGCGTGGGGATGGGCTGAGCAAAATCCTCCTGCTCCCCCAGAACAGTTGTGGCAGCACGGCCTCCACAGCTCCATCCGATGTTCATGGAGCTGGGCAGTGCACCTACATGTGGAGTGATGCCACTGGGGACAGTGGGATGGCCAGGCGCTGCCCCTGGGTGTCTGCACATGATGCACTGTGAGGTGACACCCCAACACTGCAGCACCCACAGCTGTTACGCTCTCCCCAAGCAGCAGCCATTGCTTTTAGCCCCCTCCTGCCCCAACCCCCACCCATCATTTGGTGCCAAGGGGAGGGAGGGAGGGAGAGATGTTGCCTGGGCCGCATCTCCAACATTAACATTTCATGGGCGCTGCAGCATCCTCCTGCACGTAGGTAGGGCTGCGGGGCCGGCAGGGGCTGCGGGGGAGGAGTTTGCATGGCAATATCTTGCACAGGGAATCTCTCTGGAAAGCTCCAGCACAAAGGAGCTGTACAGCAGCCAAGAGAGCACGCAGACTACGGTCCCCAAGCCGGCTGCCACCTGGAAGCCAGGTAATGCTGCCCTTCCCTTTCCCTCTGCTGTTTCCTAATGGGAATGTGGCTTTTCTCCAGGCCCAGGGTTGGGGGGCATTGGGTGCAGCTCTGGGAGCCCCCCAGGGTTCGATGCCTGCAGTCCCGCACTGAGTACCAGCACCAACACTGATGGATGCACCGCTTGTTCGTGTTGTTTTTCAGAATCCTCATCGAGAATAGGGCTCGAGACAGGTAAATGGATTCTTGCCTCATTTTCAGTGCTGCTGGAAAGGAAGCAGGCAAAATGCTGGTTTGCTTCTTTGTCTTGAAACCACCATTTTCCTCCAGGCCTGGTGATGTTAGGTGGGGGTTTTAGAGGAGAGAGGCTGAGGGTTGCTCTTCCCTCTGCAAAGAGTTAATGTGACAGCTGCCGCCAGGCTCCTTTTGGGGAGCCATTTTCTTTCCCTCATTGTTCCACCGCCTTTGTGTGCGCGTCCATCTCATCCGGGGAGCCAGGAAGAATGAGACCCCCAACCCCGTGGGGACCCTTCCCCATTACAGCTCTGCTTCAGAGAGCAGCGGCAGAGCGGTGCAGGGACAAAGGGTGGCAGTGGGGTGGGAGACAGCAGCGGAGTGGGAGGGGTGGAAGGGTGCTGGGGGGGACCAGACCAGAGCCACTGCTGCGGGCGGAGGGAGGAGGGATCATCCCTCCGGGCAGAGTAACAACAATGAACCTCGGGCAGCAAACAGCAGCTGCTCGGCAGCTGAAGTGTGCAGTCATCGCAGAGCGGCCCCGCTGGGGTTTGGGGCCATTGTTGCTTTTCCCACATTGGCCCCACGCTGCTTGTTCCCAGCGGGATGCAGCCAGGTGGGATGTCTGCCTCTGCTGCAGCCCATGAGCAGAGAGGTGCGGGCACAGCAGTGGGTCTGAAGGCACTGCAGGGCATGGGGTGCCCTCACTGCATGGCAGTGCCAGCTCCCCTGAGGCAGTGCTGCATTGGGGACCTCGGTGCTGATCCGACAGCATGGTGCTGCTCCTTGCTCTCTTGCTGCGTTGCTTGCTTTCTTTTGCAGCTGCTAATGACTGACCTGAGGTCTGTTCACACACAGTCCCCTGCGCAGCCCTCGCAGAGGAACAGCTGGACGGGATGGGGGACGCTGCACAGTGCCCATATAGCCAGATTGCACAGGTAGGACCCCTGTGGGTCAGGTGGGCACCCCTTGGTATTACCCAGCCCTGTGCTTGCCCCGTAGTCTGAGAGCTGGCACAGGTCTGTGCAGCCAGGTTGTGCTGCCTGCACTCAGGGCTGCTCCTTCTGCACCTGGAGCAAAGCTGCCCTCCCTGGGGTCCTTGGGTCACACCATAGGGCTGTGTGACCAGGGGCTGCTCCAAGGGGTGCGTGGCAGTGAGGTGGGGTCTGCTCCCTAGGTGCTCACAGCATCTCTGCTTCCCAGCACCACCAGTCCCATGGCTCTGCCACAGCTCTCACCCGAGGGCACCGGAGCACAGGGACGTGACAGCTGCCTGCACATGGACACTGGAGCTGCTGGCCACAGCGGAGCCACCTGATGCCAGCCTGGCTGTTGTGAGAACAAGGATGAAGAGATGGTGGTGGCAGTGCCTGAGGACATGGGACTGTCTTCACATGGTCCTGCCAGGTGCTGGGGTCCTCTTCTTCCTGCAAACACTCTGGCACTGATGAGGCTATCCCCTCCTTGGAGTCCATCTCTCATCCTCATGGTGCCAGGGCTGCACATCGCAGGGCGTACTCAGGCTCTGTGTGCTTCACCAGCACAGTGACAGCAGCAGGTCCCCACCAAGCGCTTCATCAGGAGGGCTGCATTGTGCTGACCCATCCACTGACACCTTCCCATATCCCATAACCCAGTGGCAAAGCCCAAAAACGTCTCCTGCTCTCCAAAGCCATGCTGCCTTGCGCGGGGACTAACCGTGCCCAGCTGTGCATGCGTGTGCTCTGCTCCTCTCCAGCACTAACCAGGTCCCCCAGGCACCGTGTGCCCCTTGTGATCACTAACCCACTAACACACCCACGCATGTCCTACTAACAGCCCCGCTCTCACTAACAGCCCACAGGCCTTAAAGGGGAACGGAAAAGCTGGGTAAGTACGGAGCTGTGTGGGGCACTGTGGGGCTGGGGAAGCCAGGCAGCATGTGGGGCAGGCAGGACAGGGTGGGCAGCCCCTCTGTATGGCCCCTGCATGGGGCTGGTCTCTGCAGCAGTGGGGCTGCGATGCCCAGAGTGCTGCATATGGTTCTGCTGCTGACTGGGAGCCCAAAATGGTTTTATCAGCAGAAGCTTTTCAGTTCCTTTTTAAGCCAGTGGATCTCTCTGTTACTAACACATTCCTGAACTGAATTAAACAAACTAATCGTTGCTGCTTTTCTCTTCATTTCTCTTCTAGTGTATATGTTCTCTAAGTGCGACTGACGATGCCATGCTTCTCTTTACTAACAGCCTGCATTAACTTCTCTTTACTTGTTTCTCTATTGCCTCTAACAATTATTCTTTGCACTTCAACTTTCCAGTGCTGTTGGCCATGACAGATGAGCAGTGGTCCCTACACACCCAGGGACCCACGGCTGCTGACCCCACACTGCCATTGGGTGCAGCACAAAGGGAGAGGCTCGGGCCAGGGCTGCTTTCAAAATTTCCCTATTGGCTTGTTGTTTGCTGAGAAATTTCCACGTGGTTCAATGAGTAAAAGATACTGAGTGGAAAGAGGACAATGCCAAAACCATGAGCAACAGCTGGCAATTGCCACAATAAACCAGCAAAGCTGCCCAGAAAGCAGCACGATGGCCACGAGCCCCCCACCCCAGTTCACCTGTCATGGAAACAGCTTCTCTGCATCGGTGCTCACACGCGGGGCAGCTGCAGATTCTGCTGGCTCTCTTTGCTCCCTTTTTCTCTCTGCAGTGATCTCGTGACCCCGATGCATGCAGAAAGGTGGTGCCAGCAGCGTGCTCCTAACTAACCATGAGGCTCTGAGGGCTGAGGCTGCCCATGGGTTGGTACTCACAGTGTCCTGCCAGCCACTGATGGTGACAGTGACAGTGTTGGTGATGAGCTGGCCAGAGGCACTCTGCCTGGCAGAGTCAGTGTGCTGCTAATGCTGGGGCTGGGCTGCAGCCCTTGCTTTGCTTTTTATAGGTCTGAAATTAGGTAAAACTCCCCTGCGCTTGCATGGGGTTGAGGCTTCAGGATCCGGCCATCTGCCCAGGTTTGGCATGCAGTGTGTGTAGGGCATTGCCAGCATGCACAGAGCACAGCTCGCCCTGCATCCAGCAGACCACGGTTGTTCTTGTGCTGCCTTCGATCCCTGGGACAGGGGCCTGGCTCCTGGACCTGCAGCTGGGGAGCACCAAGCTGGCTGCCCCCTGCACCCCCCCCAGCCATGAGTGAAGCTGAAGCACCCACTGGCAAACAGCTCCCTATTTCTTCCACATTAACCACTAACAATCCACTCTCTGTCCTCAGCCAGGCTGTGATCAGGAGGAGTTTTTGGGCTGATGCTCATATGTTTGATTGAAGAGGGTGCCTGCTTCTTCCTGGTGGGGGAGCAGAGACATTGGCTCTGCATGGAGCATAGGAGCGGAATGGGGAAAGGAGCAGGAGAAAAAGGAGGACAGCAGGATGGGCCAGGTCCAGGGCAGGGCAGGGATCCCTTTGTGCAGTAGGTTCAGTGCCTGGGGGCAAACCTGCAGCAATGAGCACCACTCCATCCCTACACCATGAGCACAGGGCTGTGTGCTCCAAGCCCTGCCTGCCTGGAGCTGCAGAGATGCATCCTCCTTTAATCTACCCCTGCCACCTCAGAACTCCCTAACCCAGCCCTGCGCTTCCCTTGGCTGGGAGACAGTCTGTTTGTCTATTCCCATTTGAGACCTGCCTGGAGATAGGTGGTGGTAAAGAGGGGTGTGGGACCCCCAGCAATACTGTGGGCAGAGGTCCAGACAGCACCTGCCCTGGGATACCCCATCCTGCCCAGGACACACCTTGTACCAGGGCATGAGAATTTCACTGTGCATCACCTTCTTCCTGCCCTAGCTGTGCCTTGAAGGTCTGTGGGAGGGAGGGCATCAGAGCCAGACAAAGGGGTGCTGAGTCAGTCAGGCATGTTCCCCAACAGCCCCCGCTCAATGCCTGGTGTTCCTGCAGTCCTGCAGTGCTGCTGGGTGCAGGGCTGAGTGCTGGCACGGGTTAAGGATGCTCTGGGGAAGAGGACATGGGGCTGAGGATGTCCTTACTGCCTGTAATGTCTGCTGTGAACATGGCAAGTGTGCAAACACCTGTGTGCAGTCTCTTTGTGGGGCATGAGGGGGGCAGGAATGCCGGGAGAGGGTGGTCTGACTCAATGGGAACCCTGTGGGTTCAGGTCCTGGGGAGCGGGTGCAGACATTGACCCCTCTGCAGCTGCAGGCCTCATTCTGCTGGATGCTGACCCCCCATGCAGGAGCAGAGCGTGGGACTGTTGAGTCTCCAACTCCTGGCATTGCAACCAGTGGTTCCCCTGCCCCATAGGGAGCAAAGGGGGCTGATGGGCTGACACTGGGGGGCAGTTCCTGGTGAGGGGCAGTTCTCTTGCATGCCATTACACTATGTACATGGGACCAGGATGGATAATTCTCTTCACACCCACCCCCACAGCAGGATGCAGGGGCTGGGGCAAAAGAGATGTGTGCAGGATGGGGAGGGGTGCTGCATCCCAATGCAGCCAAGGCAGGGCATGAGGGATGCCGCTTGCCCAAGCACCGATAGAGGATGAAACTGAAGCAAAGAGACCCACGGCACACCCAGCATCCCTGGGCATCACTGCATGGGGGGCAATACCGGAGCTGGCAGCACGGCAGCACCCAACTCCAGCTGATAGCAGGGTGCTCACAGCAGGTGCACACCCGCTGCATGGGTTTGGGGCCGAAGAACTGTGGGCAACCGGGGCGGGGGTGGGGGGATGCAGACACGGAGCTGCGGTACTGGCCGGGCCCGGTGGCAGCAGATGGAGCTCGTGCTCCGCTAACCGACAGCAGCCCGCTGTACGCAGCCCTGTGCTGCCGCGCCGTTGCGGTGACGGCCCCGCAAAGGGCTGTGCGTGTCCCCGCAGGGCTCAGCCCGGACCCCCGAGTAGCAGCGGAGGCACTGCGCAGGGACATCGCCCGCAGAGCGGATGCTTTGGGGAGCACCCATAGGTGCGGTTCCCGTTCGGGTGTCGGTGAGCACGGCCTTCACCTGGCCGCTGTCCCCATGGCTGGTGGGCAGGGCAGCCCCAGCTGCCGACCCCCTCCCTTCCAGGCAGCTCGAAGGGGAGCAGCCAACATGCTGCAGTTATTTCCCCCCCCCCTCACTAAGCAGCATTTTGACACATCGCTGTAAGTCTCTCAAACACGTGTTGACAGAAAATGCATACGAGCAAGAGAATGAACAACATTTGCATCCAATTGCAACGTGATTCCATGAGACTGATATGTGGCGTTTCTGCTCATGGCTGCAGGTAATGCAGGTTCCTCCAGCACTGCCAGTCAGGAGCCAGTGAGGGATCCCAGAGGCTCCGCCAGCGGGGCCATGAGTGCCTCCCATGTCCCAGAGCACACCTGTGCCAACCACAGAGCTGCCACTGTGCTGGGGCAGGCAGACAGAGCACTGACCCTGGGCTGCTCCCCAGCCACAGAGCCCCTCTCCCTCCTGTCCAACCACATGGGCACTGTTGGAGGTCTCTGGTGATGTCCACATGTCCCTTTGGGTGCCCCGGTGCCTCACAGGGATGCTATGGGCAGTCTCTGCTTGGCCCAGAGGGTTGCAATGAAGATTGAAGTACAACAGCACAGGCGGCCCCTTGACCTGACCTCATTAGGAAGGTGGAAGTAATGCTAATTAAAATTATGAAGTCCCAAACTGCACTTCTCTCCCGGTATGATTTATTTCTGGCCACTTCTCATTCTCACAACTAATGCTCCACTGAGTTAATACCCTGAAAATGTTAAGAAGATGGACTGTGCAAAATGGAACATTATCAGTGCTTGGACCTTATAGCAGCACTTACACCCAGGGCTGTGCTGGTGCCAGACTAGGAAAAACATCTCCATCAGCTCATGCTCTGCTTCCTTCAGTGCAATGCTCCATTTTTGGGCAAAGCCTGCAGCAAGCACTGGGAGCAGTGTGGCACCTACAGCAAAACAGGTGATGGCAGGGGAAATGGAAAGGCCAAGACACCTTATTTGGGGAACCCACTGCTGACCCTGAGCATCACGTACAGTGCTGGCAGCCAGTTTTAAGGCTGCTGGTGTGCAGTGGGGGCAGCACCCATTTGGGCAAAAACCCCATTCCTGTCCACACAGTGCATACTGGTGGCCCTGGAGGCTGGTGGCACATCAGGAAGGGCTCCAGGGGATCCCCTGGCCCCCAGTGTCCCCTCAGCCCACATGTTCTCATTAATACATGAGACTGGGAGGTGATCCATAATGAGATGCTAACTGAGTTTTCTCTAAGTTGGGTGAGAGAAGGTCAGGAAGGTAGAACTGGAGTCAGCTTATTGTTATTATCAATCAATAACCTATTTATTTTCCAACATTCCTATTAACCTCTGCGAGCCACTCGCTGTTTCCATCTGGAAGGGCTGTGCAGCTCGCTTTGCTGAGTGGACAACTCTGATTGAAAATGTAACAGTGACCCGACCCCAAAGGCAGAATCCAATTAAAATCATTTTCATTTGTAGATTAATATTTTTTAGCATGTTCTACATTCCTTGCTTCAGCATTTCGCACCGGAACTGCCAGCTCGTTACATGAGCAGCCCATATCATAGTGTCATATGAAAATAATTACAATTAATTAGGCTCGGAGACAATGGGATCATCCCTTTATGGGGAACGAGGGCTGCGTTACCTGTGACATGCCACTGAGCAGCAGGGACTGGTGTGCTCAGTTCCCCATCCCACTCATAAGCAGCCAATGGCTCCCACACGGGATGGCAATGGGTGAGGGCACCATGAGACACCAAGAGCCCAAGGGATGCTTTGGGCACCCCAGATAGCCCCATCCAAGTGTCACCATGGGCTCCTGGTGATGGGCACATCATATGGTGGCTGGCCCTGGCCATGAGCGGGGCCGGGTGCCGCCCTAATGGGCTGATGAAGCCAGGTCTTCATGTAGAGTCTATTATTAATAACGTGACTTTGATAATAAAAAGATTAAAATTAAGTTTATGGTTTGCTGACTGCCCTTTCCACACTGTAATCATCTCTCATTCATATTCATGAAGTACTCATTAGTAACCGCTGCTTACAAGCGGGCTCAGCAGCCAAACCGTTTGGCAGCCACCAGCTCCTTAACTGCTTAACTTGCTCACTGATTACCAACATCAAATTAACTCTGCAGAACGGATCTAATAAGCTTCCCGGTGGCTTCAAACCTCCTTGAAAATTGCTCTGATGTCTCCATGGGGCCCTATTAAAAAAAATTCTTCCCCTGTGAATATTGCACTTCTGTGGGCGGTGCTTTGGGGCCGCAGCTCCGCAGCACATGGAGCAGCCGTGGGTCCTGTGCCCCTTGCTGAGTGCCATGCAGCGCAGCTCCTGCCATGATCCAGGCCCCACATCCCACTCCCAGCCCTCATTAAACACTTCGGAGCTTTAATTTGACTATCTGGTCGCTTGGGGCTTGCATCACGAAAGAATAAATAAGGACGACCTTTCCGTTTAATTACTTTTTTCAGATGGGGAAGGTACCTCAGCGGTATGGCAGAGCACTGCAGGGAGGTTTTGGTGGCAGTTGGGAAGAGCACGAGGACCTGCTCCACACCTGGGGGCTCTGGGAACACTGGGGGACATGAGGACTGCTGTAATGGCATGGTGCTGGCAGCTGCCGGGCTCAGCGTAGAGGGTGGGAGTGGCTTGCTTGCAATTAGCTCTGATTAATATTAATATCCCATCGTTGGTCTGGCCACGGTTGTGCCCATGTGAAGGGATGGATGCTCGGCGCAGAGCATGGTGGGAGCAAAGCCAAACCTTTCAGTCTCATTGCCATGGCAACCGAAGGGAGCAGGCTGCCCTGGGGCTGCGGGTGCTGGGGATGCTGTGATCCCTGGGAAAAGATCTGGAGCTGTCTGAATCCCCATGGATGGATGGGTTGTCGGTGGCAGGATGCTGCTGCCACACACTCTTTGCAGACCCACTGCGTGCATCCAGGTGGAATGCAGGGAGCTCACCCCCTGCAGAGGGGGTCAACCTCATGGCAGCGTGCAAGGGCAGGGTGCACACTTCCCTCTCCCCACGCTGCCCCTTTGCCACAGCACCCACCACTATCCCATGCCCATGGAGCGAGGGGAGTGGCTGCAGAACCCCACAGCTGGCAGAGATGCTCTGCATGCTGGTGAGCGTGCCTTGCAGCAGGTTGGAGACAGGTGAGATTTAGTAGGCAGGATGCAGAGAATTTGTGGATCGAGCTCCTGCCTTATGGCAGACACTGAGAGCTGGATGGAGGCAGCAGCCTGCATGGCACTACACCCAGTGCCCTGACCCAGGGCACCTGCTGCCTCGTCCTGAGCCATGCACCCCACATCTCCAGGGCTCACACTGTGCTGTGTGAGTGCACAGAGTAGTCACCAAACACCTCTTGCCTCAGGGTGGGAAATGAGCCCTGCATCCCTATCCCACCCTATCCCTACCCCACGTGCCCATCACAACCCCACTTGCCTACAGAAGAGGCCCAGGCGATGTGGTCCCTGGAAACCCCAGCATCCCTGCACCGCAGAGCAGGAGGATGTGGCCAGGCATGCACACCTCAGAGGGCATTTCCACTGGGTTTTGAGCAGACAAGAAGACGCACAGCATTTTGCACAGCCCCAGGAGACCTTTCCTGGTCCAACCCCACCACTGCTCAGGTATGAGCGACACTGGGCAGGCAGAAGCAGGTCTGCTCCTTGAGCCCTTACCTTCGCTCTCCATCCCATATCCACAACCTCTTGTTCTCATTCCTTGCATATTCTTCCCATATTCCTCTTGGAGCTGATATCAACAATAGCTTATTTCAAGTTTTCAGCTCACTTTCTCCCCAAAAATATTTATACTGGGCTCTGCTTTCCATTTCTTTTCAATTACCGCCGTGCCTGATCACCTCCCCACAACTCTCCTCTTTAGCCATAAACACAAATCCTATTACCTTTTCTCTTTCTGTGTATTTGCCCTTTGATTTAAGCCGCATTTTCTCCCGCTTTCATCAGTTCTGGCCCTCTCCTGCTGTATATCTCCCGCTTTATCTACTTTCCAAAGGCCCCCTCCTATTTCTCAGGCCCTGATCAATACGGCTGCGGAGCCTCTGGCAGCTCTTCTCCTCACCGCCTGCAGTTTTTCTTGGGGGACTTGTCCACTATTTCTTGTTAAGCTTCTGTCTCGGCTTGTTCCATTTCTCATTAGGTTTTAGCACTGGCATTGTAGTATTTCTTGTATTTCCACGCTGCCCAGTGGATCTCTTGTAATTCTTAACAGCGAGGCTTAAAGTCTCTCTCTCTAGTGGCCTCCGGAGCCCGTTCTGCCCGGATTTGAAGTGGCAAGTGCTGTGACACTTTTATTTCCAGGTGGAGAAAAGCACGTCTCTGCTTCCAATCCAGGCCATGATTTTTTCTAGCAGAAGGGGCAGCGGGGATTACTCGTGCTTTACAGCCTCATTGCAGGGGATGTATTTACCGGGTGGCAGGGGGGCACAGGCAGGGACACCACGAGGCTGGGCTGACCAGCACCCAGCCATCCTGGAAGCTTTTTCCTTTTCCTCCCTCTCCAAATGATCCTTCAGAGAGATGCTGGGTTTAAAATACACCCCGGCTTCCCAGCTGTCAGGAGCCAGCAAACGTATTGCTCTCCGTGGCTGCATTTCTAAGCATTACACATGACGCGCAGCAGCCGCTGCACAATATTTCCTCAGATGCCACTGCACCGCAGGAACCAAACAGTGTCCTTTAAAATAAAACCAATTTTTCCTGTCTCCTCCACAGAATAGTCTTATTTATATGCGCTCAAACAGCTGTTACTGCAGGTTAACCAAAGGTTGTAAAAACATTTTTCAAATGCCCTTAACTTCGCTTGGTTTGTTATTGAAATTGTTAATCTCGGGGTTAGCTCCTTCCCTGTCACACCAGTGCAAAATAGGCAAAAAGGAGCCCTCCCCGAGCTGTGCTGGGCTCCCATAGCACCTCCTGTGCCACTGCACCTTGCAGACTCCCAGTGTGTGCATGCACACAGCTCTGCTGCAGCTGTGCCGTGCCCTGTGGCAGCTGAGGACGCTCTGGTTTTTGCTTTTGAGGCTTTTCTGACCTTGCAAAACTTTCCTGGTTACGTCAACATCTTCTGCTGCCTTGATTCTCCTCCAGACCGGTGCAAACAGGATTTGCAGCAATTAGAGCTACTTTTAGCATAGATCTAATTAATACTGTTTTAATACCTGAGATGCGCTTACAGCTTAATTGATCTCATCAGATCACCTCATCTGCAGGAAGCAAACTGAGTGGGTGCAGCAGCGTGCTAACATCACTACTTCCCCAGTGGGCAGGGTGCAGAGCAAGGCTGCTTTTCTGGCCCCCCTGCAGTGCTGTGCAACTGGATCCAGTGCTGTGCCATGCTGTGCAAACCGTTCCAGAGCTGTGCGGTGCTGTGCAATCTGATCCAGAGCTGTGCACGTCTGTCCTGTGCAACTTGATCCAGCATTGTGCAGCACTGTGTAATTTGATCCAGTGCTGTGCAACTCAACGCTGCGCTGTGCAATCTGATCCCGTGCAATGCCATGCAAATGCCACCCAACGGCATGCAGTGCAACGCAGCGCTGGGCAATGTGATCCTGTGCAATGCAATCTAATCCAATCCAATCTACTCTTCCCTCACGTGGCCTCTTTTCCTCCCCTAGTCCCAGAGCTCAGATTGCTGCCATGCACCCCCTGCTCCCTCCGCAGCCCCAGCTACTACCAGACCTGCCCACACCCCCCATCCCACCACCAGGTTCCATGCCCCCCAACCACCCCCACCTCACCTTGGGCTGCACAGCAGTTGGGTGTCACAAGGAATCGTGCCCGATCCAACGGCTGACAGAGATGTATTTTTAGGCACTGCGGCACGATTAAGTCTTCTTGTTAGTCTCAGGAGGAGAAAAAGGTTGTTGGTTTACTTGCAAATGCTTGAGGTAATTCTCTAATGGCTCCCCCACCATTACGCAGACACTGTTTTCAATCTCTTATCATATGTAATCCCTAATGATTTCTCTGTTATGTCCTGTTTTATTAAAGCGCCATTGAACTATAGCCTATTGATTTAGATTTCACAGACAATTGAAATTTAAATTGACTCCAAATTGAATGTCTCCATGCAATCTGTGTTCTGTACTAAAGATAGATAAAATGCTTCTATTTTTGATAACAACTTCCAGCGCAGGCACATTTTAATTTCAAAAAGTGTGAAAGGGAGCTGTGATTGCCATGGCAATGTCAGCACTACCCCCTGACCCATGTGGGCATCACCATTGGCCCAGGGAGGGGAGAAGGTGGGCACAGCCGTGGGGTGAGCACCCCACTGAGTCCCAAAAGAGGGCTGGGTTTTGTATGAGCCACAAGGTGAGCACGGCCACCCCACCTCCATCCCCAGGAGCACAGCTGTGTTGGTATAAATAATAAAGAGTTACAGGCTGCTATCTGCCATGGTCTGCACTTCTACACTTCCCGCCAGTAATAATGTCCACCTTACAGCCGACCTAAAAGCCAGCACAGATAATTCTTCCAGCATAATGAACTGTTTATTAGCTGATGGATGCAGCATGGCCATGCAAGGCAATCCACACTGACATCAGCAGGGCCACCATAGCCAGAGCATGCTATGCCAAAGAAGGATGACTCTGCCCATGGAGAAGGGCCAGGGAGCTCTGAGAGCCACTGCAGGGAGATGTGGGTCCCCCTTGCTGTGCCACATCCCTGTGCCCTCATTCCCAAAGAGCTGCAGGGCTGGGTGCTGCCTTGGGCTTCAAATGGCTCCCGTGTTTGCATGCATGGTGATGCGCGTGTGCATGTGGCAGGATGGTGGCTGATGATGTGTGCTGCATTCAGGGCTTTTAGAGACGTTTCTGTTTAATCTCCAATTTAACATTCCTAGTGGGAATACTTCATAGCCAAAGAATGTTTTCCCCAAGCCTTGATAATCATTTCTGATGTTTCACCTGTCATATTACGTGCTTTTTAGAGGAGCAAAATGGCAGCTTATCTCCTTAGAAGCAATGAACACACTGTTTGTAAACCAGATGGGCTCCTGGAGCAGTCCTGTGCTCATTTAGAAATGAAACTCACCTCAAATGATGGTTTCAGCAAATGAGGTGCCTCGCTTCTTCTTCCCAGCTGCAGCCATGGGCAGGGTCCACTTGGGGCCAGTGGCACCAGAGCTGTGAGGATGACAGTCATAGACTCATAGAATGGCCTGGGTTGAAAAGGACCACAATGCTCACCTAGTTCCAACCTCCTGCTACGTGCAGGGTCGCCAACCAGCAGATCAGGCTGCCCAGAGCCACATCCAGCCTGGCCTTGACTGCCTCCAGGGATGGAGCATCCACAACCTCCTTGGGCAACCTGTTCCAATGAAGGGTGAGGATGAAGACAAGCATGAGGACGATGTTGAGGACGAAGATGAAAACAAGGACTAGAATAAGAATGAAGATGAGGTTGAGAATGACACTGAGAATGAGGATGAAGATGAGGCTGAGGATGTGTTCTGACCAGAGAGTGGCACCATGCATCCCTGGGCACAGTGCCAGCACATGGCCGTGCAGCTCACCTCACCCTACTTGGTGCTGGGAAGTACCATCCATCCCAACACCTTTGGTTAAAAAAAAAAAAAACCTCATTTCTTTGAAGCCCACCTAAACTCCTACAGCCAGAGCTGTCACCTAATTTATCAGGTTACTGCGGTTTTCTAAGAATGATAGACAGTAATTAAAACTAAGCTAATAACCTCCTCACTCTTGACATTTCTACAGGGGTTTTGTTCACCATTATCTACATATAGATTAAAAATTGTAATTGGACCAGAGATGGGGTTAGAAAAATCAACCACCTTCCAACTGATAGTTTGCTGGTGAGTGACACTTTGAAATTTTATTTAATCTGAGAAAATTGAGTTGGACTCAAGTAAAGTTGAGTTATCGTGAAGTACCTGTGCTGGTTAGGAAATGCACTTCATTGCCCAACCAAAGCACCAAGAGCTGCTCCAGCCCTCCTGCAACCAAGTGCAGAGCTGTCCCTGTGTTATTTACAGAGATTTTTATCCCAATCCGTGGCAATTCGTGATCACTATAGACACTTAATTATTGCTGCAATAATTATTATAACATGGTATTAGTAATAGAGTAATGACAGCATTTATTTTAAACCGTGACATATTAACTAAGCGGGGCAGTATTAATTGCGATGGTGAATTATCCTCATAGACACTATTTCAATTATTGTTTTGTCACTATTACGTTTATGACAGTAATAATTACATATCTAATATACTCATTATTGTTAGATATACAGATTAAGTCTGAATAAATGCAGCAATTAAGGGATAATGTTCCTGGTGGGGAGTTGAGGAGCAATAAACGACTTCCGTGGCTTCTTTTAGAGCTGGAGCAAAGCAGGGACCCTCCTGGCTGCAGAGGACACAGTGGTTGCTTCTAGGTGCCCCCAGAACCTGGGTCCCTGCAGCCCCATAGCCATGCTGGGTCCATGCTGTTCTTTGGATCCAGGCCTCACTCAGCACTGCTGCTGCTTCCCTCTTTGCTGTTTTTCTCTCCCTCATCTGTGTTTTTCTAATTTTGTATCTGAGGAAGTGAGATGAGCTTCCAGCAGCATCCCCAGCCAGTTTCAGCAAGCACCCCAAGAGCAGGAATCACCAGCACTGGTGCCTCCAGAGGGTGTTCCTCTTTCTAAAGCCTGGCTCTTGCCCAGAGGAAAGGAAATAAGCGGTTTGTTAATGGAAAGCTTTGCTTAATACTCAATATTTAAGATGCTATAACTGCTTTTCTTCTTTTCTGTGCCTCTAACAAAAGCCTAATGAGATTTTTAATGTTGATTATTACCAGGGGACCGACCCAGCACAAGCCCTGGTGTTTGAACCCTTTTTGCCAAGCACTCACACTCTGGTGGCTGCAGCCCAGGACACCCCTCCCTCCACGAGCCCTTCATACAGCCGCTGCCTTAAGACCCCCCCGTCATGCCCACCCTGCTTGCACACAGCTGCAGCGCTGTCAGAGCACACGGTGCACGAGGAGCAGCACGCAGCACAGCGGCACAAGGCGTTGCAGCGTGCGCGCACACAACATCAAAGCGCACAGCGCTGCATCCGTGCCGCGTAAGGCGTTGCAGCACGCACTGTCGCAGCATGCAGCGTTGCAGCGTGCAGAGCAGCAGCGTGCAGCCCGGCGCAGAGCAGCAGCAGTGTCCCCACACGGTGTCCCTCTTCCCCCACTGCACGCCGCCTCCCGCCCTGCCTGTACCGCCATCCATCACCGCCGCCCGCTGCTCCTCTCGCAGACAATGAGGGAAAATCGGCCCTTTCAGGAGAGCCACTTTGTTGTTTATACAAAGGAGTTTGGCTGTTAACACATGTAAGGTAATGGGATCCCCCACCGGCTGCTTCCAGGGCCTTGCGCAGGGTCTGCCTGATGGATTACCCACACCATTCATCTAAATTATGTCACAGGCAATAAGCAACTTGCTTAATCTGTCTAAATGAAGGGCCCGCTTGGCTGCCGCCGCCACGTGCTTGGTGCTCCCTTCTTTACACCTCCACGCCTGGCCCCACGGCACTGCAGGATTTGGCCCCATGGCACTGCACTGCTGCAGCCCCTGTGCTGCTCCCAACACCAAAACAAGCCACAGAAAAGGGGCTGCCAGGAGGCAGCGACACAACCACTGACCAGGGTCTATTTGCTCTAAGTCGTCTTTTGTGTTTGTCGGTATTTGAAAGAATGCAAGCTTACAATGAACAAGATGCATAGAATGTTCTTGAAGTTTTAGAACACAATAAATGTTAAACGGTGGGGCTTAGGGCAGAATTACTCATCCCAGTAATTGGGATGCTCCCAATTGCTGATCACAGAATGGCTCAGGTTGAAGGGGACCTTAAAATCATCTGGTTCCATCCTCCTGTCATATGCTGGCTGTCCCCCACCAGCTCAGGCTGCCCAGGGCTCATCCATAGCCTTGGGTACTTCCAGGGATGGGGCACCGTTCCACTGCCTCAATACCCTCTTGAGTAAAATATCACAGAGGACAATGTTCTGTTGCAGCAACTTATATTGCCTCCTTGCCTTGCTGCTAAAACGCATCTCTGCTCCAGATAATGAGATGCTGAGGTGCAGAAGGGAGCTGGGCACTGGTGGCTCCACTGCCCCTGAGTCCTCCCCAAACCCCCAGTGGTCACCACAAGACTAGGAGTAACAGGGATGTTGGGGAGATAGAGAAAGAAGGAAAACAAAGGAGAGGAGCATTTTCTCCCCTTCTTTGGTGCCATGATAGTTGGCTATTAGAAAGAATTTCTTCTTCTAAGGAGTGGTTAGGAAGTGGCACAAGCTGCCTACGGAGTGGTGGGGTGACTGCTTCTAAGGGTGTTTAAGGAAAGGGTGGGTATAGTACTTAGAAGCACAGTTAGTGAGCAGTATTGGAGGTGGGTGGATGGTTGGACTGGGTGATATTGAGGTCTTCTCCAACCTTCACAATTCTGTGATTCCATGGTTAACTTTCTGATCAATGACAATGGATGAACTGTTACAGCCACCTACAGCTGAGTAGCTCTAGGTGATCACCCAATCAAACATTCAAACTATGGCAAAGTAAATTGCCTAATAAAGCAAGGGACTTGCTAAATGATTTGTCTTTTAGCTATTGCAATGGTGCAACACAATGGAAAGTGCAACAGTGACAGCAGAGCATCAAAGACCCAGGCTGCAGCAAGTAAGGAATGGCTCAAATGCAACAGCCACTAAAAATGAAACAAAGGAAAGAAAGGAAAGAAAAGAAAGAATCCACTTACCTTCAGAAAGCCTCAGGTAGGCAGGAATCTCCAACAAAATACCCACACCTCCACTGCCAACTCTTAAATGAAGTCTGGGAAGGGCTGGATCCTGGCTCCTCCCCTTCCAGTCACTCAGGTACATTGCATTCACCTGAGCTCCCCTGGGTTGGCCCTGCCTTCCCACCAGGTGCTCAATCACTGCTTCAGGCCATAACTTAGCATTTCTGCTACAAATAGATTTTTTTTAAAAACATTGCTTTATGTTGGAATGCAGAAATTATTACAAGTAATTAGAGCCATTTCGATTCAAATCTCTGCTTGGGCTTGACATATTTTGCATACTTTTAGTGCGCATAGCAAGTCAGCTCATCAAAATGCAGCAGCTCACGAGCTCAGGCGGGAGTGGAGGTTGTCTAAAGCAGCATAAAACTGCTTTGCTTTAGCACGAGGAGGGGAGATCTGACACCACATGCATTGATTTTGTCTCATTAGGGAGAGGCAAGGAGGGGCTCTGTGCTGCATGGGGCCTGGCTGTCCAGCTTGGTACCAATGGTGAAAGAGCATTTTGCATTGCAACCTCAATCCTTGGCCATCCTGTGAGCGTGCACAGGCACTGGTGGACTCGAAGCATGTGCTTTCCCACCCCATCTCCAGTGCAGGTGTGTTTCAGCAGAAAGTGCCCAGGGATGCTGGCTGCCTGCTCCTGGGGACGCCCACCCTGTGCACAGCCCTGTACGGTGGATGTGCTGAGCACGAGCTGGGCAAACCCACCCCACTGACGCAGGGATGGTTGGGCTGCAGAATGGGGCAGTGCCACAGATCTGCCGCTGACAATCAGCTGGGATCTTGTACCGCTGCTTCGTGCATCGCACCCCGTATGCAGCATCTCAATACCAGATCTTATTCTTTCTATTTGTCTTGTTTGAAAGCCCCTGTGTAAGAGAGACAATTTTTTAACTGTAAGATGGATTGCCTGGAGCTGTGCGACAGCAGGGCAGGGAGACAGGGGATGATGGATAACGTACAAATGATCGGAGGACAGGCCGCACAAATTCCAATGGAGGAAAAAATGCTCCCAGCAGTGCAATAACGCCCTTCTGTGCTCAGTGCTGTGCAAGCAGGTGGCTGCTGGGCTCCAGGAGGAGGTTGGGATGGACATGGACCTGTGCCACTGTGCTGCCACCAGGTCTGGACAGGATTAGGAGCAGCAGGGAATCACCATACCGAGGTGGGGAACCCCTTGTGCTGCTGCGTCCCCTGTGCCAGCCTCCATGTGCCCACACTGAGGACACGGGGCTGGCACTCACCCGAGTCACAACGACTGCAATTCCAGCACTGTGAGCTGCCTGCAGAGATGCACCAGGCTCCGGGCTTCCTCCACCGTCTCATTAATCCTGATTTACAGAAAAAGGCAGCGGGCTGGGGATGCTTAGCAGGCTGGCCAGACCGCTGATCTGCCTTCGCTGAAGCCAACGGTGCCCCCGAGACGAGGCCACACTGAATTATTCAAACCAGCATCAAGGAAGGGAAGCGGCAGGCAGCGGCACGGCAGCGCGGCCGCACGGTGCTGTTGCTCCTGGCTGCACCACCGCCGGTGTTCGACCCAGGGATGGGCACTTCCCATCCATCTGCACACCTAATACAGATGTTAGCACCTTATTACACCTCTGTTTGACTATTATTCAACTTAAAGGGCTAATAATGCCTTAGTAAAACTGTTTAATTACAGGATATGTCTTTTATTAAACATAATTACCATATGGTTGCGAAGTACTTATGGCCACATTCATTATACAGGGAAGGAAAGCTTCGCTGGTGACACTGGCCGTGTTGCTTGTGTGGCTGCAATGCTGTTATTTCTTGAAAAGAAAAGGAATGTGATGGCCAGGGGGCACCCAGACTGTCACCCATGCAGCAGTGGCACAGCGCTGAGCCTGTGGTGGCACAGCTGTCCCTGCTTCCTGGTGCCAGCAGGCAGTCAGACAGCAGCAGGTGATGGGTGTGATGCCAGGTCCTTGTGCAAGGGGGAACAGCCGTGGCAGAGCCCCCTCCCAGGATCCTGTTGCATGCTGGTCAGCAGCGGCCAATTAATCTATTACCTAGAGATACATTTTCCATTAGCTGCCGAATCACTGACTTCAAAGCAATTAGCACAAGTAATGAACTTCAGCGCTGCAGCAGTGAAGGGAGCCGTTAACTCCTTCTCCTCCGGATGAGGCAGTCAGAGGTGGGGGCTGATGGAGATCCTTAGACCGGGATCCTGACCCCCTTGGAGGCAACTGTGGGGCCCCTCATGCACAGCGTGGGCATCGCCTTGCGGTACCCGAGCAAGGCTGCCCACTGGGCTCAGCAGTGCTAGGGTTGCTTTGCCCCTCATGTCCTCAGCAAGGCCGGCTGCAAACCTGGAGGAAAATGAATAGTGCTCATTTTTCAGCCATCGCAATTTAGCCTGTAATTAAGTTTATTAATTGTATATGTCAGTGATGAAATGGAGACACATGACCGCAAAAGGCCACCTCAGCCAGCATCCTTCTCCCATCCCTCCTGACCCATGTATGGGGCAGCCCCTTACTACCAGGGGGAGCAGCTCCCATATGCCACCATGTCATCGTGTCACAGGCCCCACTGCCATCCCCCCTGTGCTGGGCAGCACGCTGGGCCCAAGGGACATTTCCCTGACCCTGACCAAATCATGGACAGAACTCCTTTGGCCGAAGCCCTCAGCAGCAGCAGGACAGATGGGGACGGGGACCACTGGACCTGCAGCTCTCTGTCTGCCACATCCTGCATGGCTGGGGAGCTTCGCTGCTCTGCTTTGGTGATCTCAAGTTCTCTTTCCATTTGGAGCTGCGCTAATTGCTCCTGTTTGTGCTTTACCCCCCGGCAGCTGTTTCCCACACTATTCATCAGATGCAACATCATAATCCATTTGTGCTAACGAACCGCTCCGCCAGGCGCTGCTCTGCTCCGGGAGCAACGAACCCGGATGGTCTGAGGAGGAGAGGGGCGGTGCGAGTGCGGGTGGGTGGGAGACAGCTTGTAGCACCCACAGAAAAGCCAAACACGATTATTATTCATCATAAATAGACAAAGCCTGTTAATTGCAGCATTAACCTTGCAGAGCTGAAAAGTCCCACGGCCCGGTTTGCATCTCGGCTAATTAACGGCCTGGCCCCTCTCCCCACTGCTGTCATTGCGGGGCTCTGGTTGGGGATCCGGGGCTGTGGGCACACAGCAGCACTGCTGACAGTTTCTCCTCCTGCCTCTCACCAAGGTTCAGCCCTATTAGCGGTTTGCTGATCTTCATGGCCCTGGGTGAAGCCAGAGGCTGAAAACTCCTCATTTAACTGGTGCCAGGATCCCTGCACACGGTGATTAGCCCTCCACGCAGAGTGCTGCCTGTTGGTTAGATGCTGCCTTGGCCTTTTGTTCTGACTGGGTTTAGTTTTTTGCCACTAAAAAAAGACAGACAAGAGACAAAAGTGTAAAAGCAAAGATGCTCAGGGGCTTGCTGCATAATTTGCACTAACTGGCTCCCGGTCCCCCCGGCGCAGGGGCTGCTGCCACAGCTTTCCAACAGCCTCCGGCTCTGCGGGCACGCAGCCGGGCGCAGGAGGATGCCTACATGTGCTGTTTTGCTGGCTGCAGTCAGGGCTGCAGTGGCAAAGATGATCTGCAGGAAACCCTCCAGACCCGAGTGGGCATCTGCATTGCACCCTTCACCCCACTCCTATTTCTGCAGCTCGCGCTGGGCGCTGGGCATGGACTCTATTGGCAGTGGCAGCTTTGCAGAGCACATCACCATTGGTTTCGGTGAGCACCCAGCAGTGCTGCAGAGCCACACCTTGGGGATGCGGGGCCGATCCCAGCCCAGGGAGCTCACTCATTCTTTCCATGACATGCAATTTGTGAACATCTGGTTAACATTTTCTAAACGAAAAGAGTTGTTCTTTGTTAAAAAATGGCTTTTTTTTTTCTTTTTCTTTTCTTTTTTTTTTTTCCCCCAAATTGCTGGGATAAGGGAAAAATCATGTGGCTTTTTTTCTTTTTTTTTTCTCCAAATTGCTCTCTGCTTAACCTGGTTTCCCCAAGGAACCTGCTTAATCAACCATAAACCACTTGTCAGAGTTCCCCCAAGAAATCCTTTTCCATGCTGCACCCACTCCTGGGGACACGGTGCTGATGGAGGATAAGCTGGAGGAGCAACAGCCGCCCCTTAACCTCGGGTGTTGGGTTGGGTGGGGTGCAGGACATGGATTATGGGTTGGGTGGGTCAAGAGGTGGGCGATGGGATGAGTGCAGGACATAGATATTGGGTTGGGTGAGTGTAGAAGGTGGGTGATGGGTGAGTAGAGCTCATGGGTGATGGGTTTGATGGGTGCAGGAGGTGAGCGATGAGTTGGGTAGGGCTATGGGTACCCCCACCAAGATTGTGCCCATCGGGTCCCTTCCATGTGGCCAGGGCCAAGATGGCTCCACAGGTCCTGTGGCACACAGGGACAAGTGGGTGGCCACCACTATATGGATGGCACCGCTTGCCCAGAGCCCTCCTTCCCACAGAGGAAGCCAGGCCGGCTGCTGGCTGCCCTCAATAATGGGATTCAGGAGGTGTCTATGGGGGGGAGAATTTGCATTTTTTCCCTTCAAATTTCCATACCTTGGATTTGATCGGGCCCTCTGGGGACCGCAATGCCGTTTGATCTCATTTTGTGTTCCATTTCTGATGTTACACCTTGTCATGGCGTATTAAGTGCCATCAAGCTCCGTAATGCAGTGACACGAGAACCTGATGCTACATGATCGACAAAAATATGCCGGTCCCCTGAGAGATGCTGACAGTGTCATATCTGCTGCCTCCTCCCGCCATGTGCAGGAGGCACAGACCCGCTTTCATGGCAGTTCCGTGCTTCTGCCTGTACATCTGAGTGGGGAAAGTTGAATTTCGTTAAATCTGATGTCCTGGAGCCTGACACCTGCATAAAATGAGGTCCCCAATTAGAGGCAGGAGCTGCACTCACAGGTGCTCAACTCAGCCCAGCGGTGAGGAGCAGAGCTTCGGGCCATGGGTGCTCCCAACACTGCCACCAGGACAGCACCATGGTGCTGCAAACTCTGCAAAAAAAAACAAATGAGGCAAATGCACGGCACAGAAAGCAGCAGGGAGTCCTCCCCAGGACATCCCCCAGCAGCATCCCCTCTTCTGCACAGCCAGGAGAAGTGATGCGGGTGGCACTGAGAGCTGGATGCAACGCCCGACCCCGCCGAGTTCACGTCTGCCATCATCGCCCCTATTTCACTTGGCAGGGATTTCTTGACAATCGCAAATGTGCACACTGCCTGATTTTCATGGTGATATGCTAAACAAGTGCCTCTCTCCGCAGCGATTCCCGGCTCATCCGGAGCCCCCCATCAGGCACGGTGCACAATGCTCCGATGCGGTGAATGTGGCGTGCCGAAGTAATTCCGAGTGAGATCCCCAGGGATTTATGTCAAGGACAAAATAGTGTATCCCATGGGTAAATATAGTTAGCACAGCTGCAAAACAGAATTTATTTCTTGTTTGCGATATCATTTTTAAAGTATGGCGTAGGGAAAGCTTTAAAAATGAAATTATAGCATGCAATAAAAAAAGCTCATAGGCACTGTATTCAAATTATGCAACAGTAATATGTCGAGTTCATAAATAAACATCTCTTATTAACCCTTCTCGTAGCAAAATGGTATTTTTCCCTCGGAACAAACAGTCAGAAAGCCGGGGAAAACATCAGCCAAGGATGGCTGCAAAGGGTTGGCTTCCTGGCACAGCCCTGCTTGGTGCCCACCCCAGGACCTGGGCACCTGGGTATCACCTTGCCCACCAGCCCCACAGGAGCTCACATGGTGGTGGCTGCTGTCCCATAGCAGCCCCATACCTTCCAGCAACCCTCCCCGAGCTATTAGGTGAAGCTCAGCTAATCAATTTTGTTTGCATATGCAAGCAAAGGCGCTGTCATTTCATTAGCTCAAGTAAAGGACTCAGCACACTTTGTGCGGCTTCAATAATTCTCTTTAAAGTTATTGAGAAATGTATGCTTAATTATATTTGCATATGAAAAATAGGGTCTAATTAGTTTGATTGATTATTATTTTAACCTTAATGACATTTTGAGTATCTGTCCCAACTAATAGCAAATGTATCTCTAATAAATCACGAATTTTTATAGCGTGGTCTTTCGAGTTTCCTTTTGAAATATATTATATTAATACACCAGAATGTATTGAAACTGAAACAAGTCAAACAACTGCTCATTTATTAAACTGTTTAAATGTCAGTTTTATACAAGAGTAATATTACAGGAAATACGTTCCTCTGAAAGACATCTGTAGGCCAGGGATACTCAAAATATTAGTTATTTCGGTGAAATATATTAAGGAAATAAAAATTCAATTATGTCATTTATTGCACTAAATAAATTTATATCGACTAGCATAAATGTTTTGAATTAGCAGATGTGCTTTCCTGCAAACTCTCGGATTTCCCGCGGCCGATCTGCGGCGGTGTAGGAGCAGATGTGGGTTCCTTTGGAGCCAGGAGCTGCCCGGGGTGCTGCACACGCTCAGGTCTCAGCCCCGTGCCCCTAAGTTGTAGGGTGTGCCCCCCAACCTGCAGGATGTGCCCCCAGCACCGAGGTGCCCCCAGCCCCATAGCGGGGTCTGCTGGGCTGCAATCCGTATGCTGCGGTGGTGGCCCTGCCATCAGCTCCTTAATTAGAAATTAGGATAGTCACATTGGCATAAATTAAATCAGACTAAAGATGATTAACAAAGTAATGCAAGAAATCATTAAATTAAACCACGGTGCCAAGTCCACTGCTGATCTATCACAAATTTGGGCTGCTAATGAGGTCTTAATTAGTAAGTTAGGTCGAAATAATTCATGTCATTCAATTTAGAGAAGACACATTATTTTCCAAGGCTCGATGCGAACGCATTAGCTAATGGGCTCATAAATAAATAAATAAACAAGCAGTATCCCTGTGTTATCCAAACTTGGGTACATCAAATTGGCAACTATTCGTGTGCAGCAGAGCTGCTCAGCGCTGCCGATGCGCGAGGCAGGGAAGCGAGCAGAACCTGAGCACAGCTTGAAGTAAAAAGCTGAGGTGGTCTGTATGGTAAGAAGCAACACTGGCCTTAATGGGCTTGGGAAGTGCAGAAAGTAATGAGGGTGTAGCTAGAAAGGTAACATGCTGCACCTCCTGGTTGGGTGCAGCTGGGCAGCACCTACACTTGCAGCCAGAGTCTGAGCCACTCTGTACCAAGGTGGCAGAGAAGAGCCTGGTCCCTTTGTTGTGATGCTGATCCCACCGCCTTGCCCTAATCCCATTGCCTTTCCTCCCAGTCCCATTGCCTTTCCCCCTGTCCTGCTGTCCTGCCCTTGTCCCATTGCTTTGACTCAGCCCTACCGCCTTGCCCTTGTCCCATTGCAATGCTCCCAGTCCCACTGCCATGCCCCAGCCCCACAGCTTCACCCTCCGTCCTGCCACCACCTCGGGGTCTTCCACTGCCATTCCCTCCATGGTCATCTCCCCATTGCATCCCCATTTCCAGTGACTGCAGAGGACAGGGACATCACCGAACCCTGATGTTCTGATAGAAGTGAAGTACTCTGCAGTCCGGGAGCAGCAGTGACAAGGAATGATCAGAAAGAGCCAAGGCGGGTGACCTGAAAACCTTGTCTGTGTGCATTCAGCTCTGCTGTCTTGCCTACAGTGTGGGGATGTGTTTGGGGAATTAAGCAAAGCA
The DNA here is from genome assembly GCF_987193195.1 of Phasianus colchicus. Taxonomy (NCBI): domain Eukaryota; kingdom Metazoa; phylum Chordata; class Aves; order Galliformes; family Phasianidae; genus Phasianus; species Phasianus colchicus. The sequence goes on along the minus strand of NC_143453.1, from coordinate 6,221,486 downwards.
CATCACTTTTTTTGCATAATTGAATTCTCTGCATATTTTTTTCTTTCTGTGCATAATCTTCCTTTCATGTTGTTCATGTACTTCCTAGATAATTCAGAGGTTACTTTCCTTGAAAAGAAAATACTGAAAGAACCTATGGCACTATATCCTTAAGTATTCCACTTGTTGTGAACTCCCCGAGGAATTTTACAGACACTAAACATCAGTGAAAAAATATTCAATACATTTTCAGAACAGCTCTTTGTACTTGAAACACTCTGGTTTATATTAAAATATTCTCATCTCCCGATAATTTATAAGAACTCACAGAAGTAAGAGGGCTCTCCTTCTCTCAAACCTTATCCAGAAGTGCCCATTCTGGAGATGCCTGGGGGACAGGACTGGTTAGGGGTAGGTGTAGAGTTAGGGTTATGGATATGGTTGGATGTGCAGGGCCCCATGCAGGACACAGCTCCAGAGCTGCAATGTGGGGCACTGGAAGCGAAGGGCCAGCAGAGCCCATTCCATTTTGCATGCGAAAAGGGAATTTTCCATTCCTTATATGGGCCCGAGTGGAGGCTTCAGAAGGAAAAAAGCAGCCAGGACGATGCGATCACTTCACCCTGCCAGGATGGGATTCATTTCTCCAAAAACAAACGCACTCCCCCCCGAGGGTGGAGCACTCACACTGCCCCTCCCGGGGGGCACAGAAGGGGCTCCCCAAATTCCTAGCACCTCAGTGGTTAAAATGTTATCACTTTTATTCGTGTAATAGAGATGAAGTTCCTGGGCCTTCCAGGAGCATCAATCTAGAGATTTATTAACCAATTTAAAATACTATTGTCTTTCACTTCAATGTGAGATTGAGGTGTGTTGTCGGAGGAATATAAAGCTACAATCAGTGAGCCGCAGTGCTGGGAGACGCCGCTACCTGGAACTCAATAGATATTCATGAACATTCTCGTATTTAGTGAAGGAAATAACTTAATACCGACAGTGTCGATGGAATAATAGCCATTTCCTGGCTGACTTGCAGCCCTCAGAAAATGAGATTGCGCCTGCCTTCATTTTTCTTGTCTTTCCTGGGTTTCTTGCAGGGGAATGCACCGCGCAGGGATGCTGTGCGCATTCCAAATCAGCCGCAGGGAGAGGCCCCCCCAGCACCCTCCTGGGCTGCACGTACCCCAAACGTGGCCCCAAATGGAGCTGGTAGCCATGCTGGCATCCTGGCTCTTCCCTATGCTTCCCCCTCAGCACAGGTGCAGCCTCACCCGCTGCATAAAAATATTCACAGCAAAGTCAATTTGCACCTGAAGATCTCTTCTGCAATTGCATGCTCAGTGCGTGTGGCTTGGCCCAGGAGCGCAGGTGGGACGTCACTGGAAATGCTACGTTTGGCCTAAACATATAGAAAGGGGTAAATCTCCTGTAAGTAATTGTTCTATGATTTCTCCTATTCCTCCATCATAAATGGCACTAAATTGGTTTTTATCATGTTAAGGGCTGCTGGCAGATGCTGCTGTGCGTGCTCCAGAAAAACACAGCTCCTGCTCATGGCCGGGTTCCAGCTGCATCCCATCAGGTCCCAGTCGTGGCCCTGGTCCTGCACCTCAGCGTGGAGCAGAGCAATGTCACCCATGCTCACCTCGAGGGACAGGTGGCTGAATGCAAAGATACCACCAGAAATAAAGAAAATATTTAACAACTGACCTCACGTATCTCCTTAAAGGCAGTAAAACCCCAGCTTGCAGTGCAAGCATGGAGCAGTAGATCATATTGCAATGCTCTTGGAGCAGTAGATCATATTGCAATGCTCTCGTTTATTTTTCTTGCCTTACACCTAAGCAGAGGATGCTGTACGTGTGGGTTGTGGGGTCCAGCTGGGATTCCTGCTGCTCGCAGTGCCCACCTGAGCTGCTTCTTGGAGATGTGGCACTGAGAGACATGGTTAGTGGGTGCAGTGGTGATGGGTTGGGGTTGGACTGGATGATCTTCAAGGTCTATTCCAACCTTGACGATTCCATGATCCTTTCTCCCAGCCCTGACACGCCGCTGCCAGGCAGATCCCTGGCTCTGAATGATTAAATGATGGTCAAAAATCTGTGTCCAGATCCCTCCGTCTGCCATGCACTGGGGCATGGGTAGTGGGCAGCATGGGATACATGAAGGCTCTGCTTCCCCCTCATTGAGGACAACGCTGTGCCGCGAGAGCACTGATCTTCTGTTCTCAGGGAAAAAGCTACAGCACCTACCAATCATTTTTATGCCCGCTAAACAAAACCTGACAATGAGAATTTATGGCTTATAATATTAAGTGAAGTTTAATTTAGACCATCTATAAAAGTCCCATTCCAGAGTGTTTCCCAAAGATCCTCGACGCTTTAAAATAAAGAGGACAAATACTGAAGTGCTCTCTGAATGTTATGGGACAATTTCCTTTTATGTTGCCATTCAGCGATGTTTTCTCCCTGGCTGGAACCCAACATTTCAATGAATTTTTCAGACTGTATCATGCTCTCTCCCTCCCAAGCTGCCAGATGATGCTCATCCGAACAAGCTCACACTGGCAGAACAATAACCAACGCTCAGCTTCCCCTGGAAGCCCTGTGTTAATTTTAATCTTATACAGCTGGGCACTTGTTCCAGACTGTGAATGCAGCAACATGTGTGAGGAGTGCTTACCCTACAGCCCTGCTGGATCTGTGAGCCTATGGAATGGGGACAGGGGGGATGTTGGGACAGCTGTGAGCAGGCCACCCACTCTGACACCCCCCCTCCAGGCTCAGACTGGGTGCCAACTCGCCTCTGTGCTGCGTCCCTACATGACCCCTCCCCATGGGAAACAAAGGGAGGGCAGGCTTGCAAAGATCCCTTGCGGATGTTAATCAATTTAGGGCTGTCATTGTTTGACGGCGGGTGCTGAGCAGCACCCGGTTCTGTTCTTTTGTTCTGGGTGTTCCTCCTTGCAGTGCTGCCCATTCCTGTTCCCATCCCCAGGGTGCCGTGCTGGTGTCCAGTGCTGGGGCTGTTCGGGTGAATGGGACGCAGTGTGCACACGGGGCTGGGAATGGCAGAGCAGTGATGGATTGCATTGCTATGGTAACTTCATCAGTTAAAGTCCTCTTGCTCAATCCACTCTTGTTACCAGCAAGGTTGGGAGGAGAGGTGGGGAAAAACAGAGAGGGGAGAGCGAGATGAACTCGCGGTGCCATGGATTGATTGGATTAATAGCTGCAGATGACTGCAGCTCTATTTAGAAAGCACTGTTTTAAAAATATGCGTAATTTTAATTATGCATTGACACACACTTTATTCCTAATGAAGAAGAACTTGACAGCGAGGGCAGGTGCTGTTAATTACAGCTTCTCCCTGAGCCAATGCTCACCCTTCCTTGCCAGCACCGCCCCAGCACAAGTCCCTGAGCCCTGTGTGTTTGGTACCAGGTGGGGACAGAGCAGAAATAGTTTGGTCCTGGTGGTAAGGAGCTTTCTGTGCTTGCCGTGGCAGAATAAGAAAGGTCTTTGGGAGCAGCGTGTGCTTTGCATCACAGCCCTGTAATCTCTGCTCCTGAGGCTGCCCCACTGCTCAGCCCCATGGGGGGCTGTGCCACACGTGGGGCCAAGTGCCTAACTGGGGACCCCCCTGTGCTCCTCCTGTCTGGGTGTCGGGGGCTTTGCTCATGGCTGGGTGTATTGAGCTGCTGCTCCACCACACCAGAAATGACAGTAAATGTGTTTTAAAATTTTGTGACAGCACATGCACAAATCACCAATTAAGGACTCCCTAAGTGCCCATTAACTTGATAAGTCGTAACAGCTACGAAAGAGACATTATTGTTTATCACGGCAGCGACCCGTGGATTAAGGACTCCCCAAGTACACATCGATGTTGTGCTGTGTGTGGGGCAGTGCCATGGGGATGGAGCCCCGGAGCACAGCAGCACCCCCTCCATCCTCAGATCCACCACCTTGGAGGGTGCTGAGGACGTAAAGTCCCACAGATTTCCTCTAACCACTTACACCCCTTTGCAAATCTGCAACAACAGGTGCAGGAATTTGATTTATGTTGGAATCACTTGGAACTGATAGAGCAGGAGGCTTCTGGCAGAGGTTTCTTACTCTTTCCATTGCAAATAACATAGTTTTTTTCTCTTTAAAGCCTTCACTTTGAACTGAAAAGCGCAATTCTCCCAGGCTGAAATATTCCAGCCAAAAATGACAGCATTTTGAAGGGTACACAATGCCACAGAGCCTTGTAGGAGCTGTAGTTCCCACAGCCCAAGGCCTCCATTCCCAGTTGGGTTCCTCCTTCTTTATACCCACCCTGCCCAAGGAGGATCCCCATCCCCACACGGGCTGTGCACACCCTAACCTAACCCTAACCCACCCCACATGCTCCTTTTGTGCCAGGACCCCCAGCTCTGCTCCCAGCCCCATGCAGGTGACAGCAGACATCCAGCTGGCACTGCCTCTGCCGTAGCGGGTGGGTCGGCAATTCACTGCTCAAAGCGTAATGATGTCTCTTAATTTCCAGCCACACTCATTAAAAGCCAGGCCAGCTTATTATACACAATATACAATTTGTGGAGGGAGCGCCAATTCCCAGGCCTATAAACATCCCATTTCCAATTCCAGATGCACTGACAGAGTTGTACGGTTCAATTTCTACTTAAAACCTCATACGCTGTCTGGTCCCATGAAGGGCTTTCAGCTTTATTCTGCTCATCCCAATTATTGTCTGAGGACCTTAAGTCGGGCAGGATTCAGCCCGAATTCCCTAAATCTCTCCATTAAACAGATCTCTTCTTGTTAGAGCCTATTTATTCAAGATGCAAATGACAAGCTCACCACCCAATTGAAATCATTTCCATCCAGAGCCAAATAACACACTTTAGTCTTCTTGGCATGAAGCAGCGAGCTATTAAAAATGGGAAGGAAATACAGCCAGGCCACTTCATTCCTAGCTTCAGGCCTTCTTCATCAATATTTTACTTACAGAGGCACAGCTCCATTTTAATGGGGAAGCTGTAAGCAGCCAGACGGTGCTCTGCATGCGCCAGCCCAGCAGCACCTGTGAGGTTGGGCCAGATGCAGTGGTGCAGGGCACAGCCCCAGCAGCTCCAGTATCTAACAAGGCTGTACAAATGAAGGGGACAGATCCTTTAGCAGGGTCTGTGTGATAGGAAAAGAGGAAACGGTTTCAAACGAAAAGAAGGGAAATTTAGATTGGACTTAAGAAAGAAGTTTTTTTACGATGAAGAAAGTGAGGCACTGCCCAGGGTGCCCAGAGAGGTGGTGCTGCCCCATCCCTGCACACAGCCATGCTCAGGGGATGGGGCTGTGAGCACTGCTGGAGCTGTGGGTGTCCCTGTGTGCTGCAGGCAGTGGGAACAGATGAAAGCTTCTCCCCTGCACAGGTCACACACACGTTCAGTAGTGTCCCAAGGAGCACATACTTGGATAGAGGGGCGAAAACCAGTTGAGGGAGGGTGTGAGCCTAGCACCGAGCACATACAGAAGGCAGGAGCCAGCCCCAGGCACTGCTACATCCCTCTGCAGCCCACACTGCTCCCACCGTGCCCACACCCTCCTCATCAAAGCACTGGGAGCAGGAGAGGGAAGAGGAGCGGTGAGATAGCAGGCTCCATTACAATGGAAGGGGAGCGTGATATTCGATCCAAGAGCTGCAGGAGCAGAGATGAATAATGAGTCTACAGCACTTCCACTTGTTTTCCTCAATAGTCAGACTTGGCTTCTTTCCCTTAGATCCAATACTAACAAAACTGTATTTGAAATTCACCCAAGTGTACAGTAACCATGCCAATGTGTTAGCAACTTACTTCTGGCACACTGCTGGTAACATATAATTACACCTGACACCATGCTATTTAGTGTATTTCATTCAAATTAAACAGTGTGCTTTGGAGTATTTAAAGGCAATGTCTGCGTTGTGCTGTGGAGCAGAGCACAGTGGGTGCTTGGTACCAGGCACGGGGGTCTGAGTGCAGTTGGGTTAGGGGTCAGGTTAGGGTTAGGGCACATCCCTCTGCTCTGAGCAATGAGAGCATCCCGAGTTCTGCCGCAGAGCAGCTCTGCTGCCTTATGTGCTGGGAATTGCAGAGCTCAGGAGGGTGACAAAGGGCTGCGGGCTCTGGAGCGAGGGGAGAAGGCTGCACAGTGCTCAGGAGTGTCTCAGAGCTGCGGCTGCTGGACATGAGGCTCCTCAGTACTATAAAGTTAACAAGGATCTGCAGGGCAATTTTCAGGTAATGGGAGCTTTTAAAGGTTTATTTTATTGAAACATTTTAGCATTAAATCTCCCGTTACACCAGCAATTTCTGTTTCAGTCCTTTATGCTGTGCTTATCGCTGAATTTCAGTCTGAACAGAGCAGGGTGCTGGGCAGAAAGGCACAGTTCCCATAGCTAATGCTGTATTTACCCCCAAGTCTCTGCTCCCATCCCTGCCATGCACAGTGGGCTCTCCATGCACAGACACAGGGCTGAAATTGGGGTGTCCCTGCACAGTGCCCAGCTTCCATGGCCATTTGTACCCGGCTCTGTAGCTCCAGTGGGCTCCCACTACTTTCCCCTGCCCTGCATGCTCGATGCATCTCTCGTTTCTGGCAGGTATATTGAATTGCTCTCCTGAACGCATATGAAATGTTATAGAACAATAAATACATTTAAAAGATGGGGCTGCAGCATGTCAGCCAAGTAATTCCCCTCAGTAAAGGGAGCGGGGAAGGGAGCAGTGAAGTTGCTGCGATCCTATTTCAGACTTCATACAGCATCTGCAATAACATCAGCGCAATCCAAAAGGAAACAATACATAGTTTATGAGCACCTTAAGTGCCCGCTGTACCTGCGTTTACTCCATTACGCTGTGTCACATTGCATTTGAACTGCAGGCTCCACATCTCTGTCTGTGAGCACAAGGCAAGGGTGAGGGATCCCACAGGGTGGGCAGGGCATGGCCACAGCTAGCTGCTCCATGCATTAGGCAAAGCACAGCAAGCAGGTGTGCATGTTCTGTTGGGGGTGGGCTGCCCAACCTCTGGTGCAACCAGCCATGATTTATGGTATAAGGCAGCGGTCTGCATGTGATGGATAATAGCAGTTCATTACAAGTCTGAAGTAAAAATTAATTGCAGCACGTTGGAAAAGGTCACGACTCTCTCTCTAAACTTTATAGGATGAGCCAAAATACTACGGAACAAAAAGGTGATGAAAGTGAGTGTGGTGAAAAGAATAGATGGATAGGTAGAGACAGGGAGAGATGGATGGAGAGATGATGGAAAGATGGATAGAGAGATGGATGGATAGATAGATTGATAATAGATGGTTGTATATATAGATAAATAGATGGATAGATAGGTAGCTAGGTAGATGGATAAATTAATAGATAGGTGGATTGATAGATGGGTAGATAGATAGATAAATTGATAAATAGGTGAACAGATAGATAGACGGATAGATAAAAAGAGAGGGAGATGGACAGAGAGATGCATAGATCGACAGATGGATGGATAGATAGATTGATAGATGGACAAATAGATAATAGATGGATGTATACCTAGATGGATAAATAGATGGATAAATAGATAGGTAGATAGATGGATAGATATATGAATGGATAGGTAGAAAGAGAGAGAGAGATGGACAGAGGGAGAGATAGATTGATAGAGAGATGGATGGATGATCAATTGCATGACAGGATGACTTCGTGGGGAGCTGCTCACAGGGGCAGGGGACAGCACAGCAGCCCCCACCCCATGGCAAGGCCCTTTTGGTTCCCAATAAAAACATGCAGGAAAAATGCCAGTTATGCCAAATATTTACCAAAACTACAATATTCAGTTGGAAATCCAGGAACACGCATCCAAATCCAGCCCCAAACCCAGCCTCCTCCTGCAGCACTGTGCTCAGCCCCATGCAGCACTCTGCATGTCATGCTCAGAGCAGTGGGGAGAGGAAATGCTGTGTGATTTGGGAGCACAGTCAGTGGCAAATGTCAGAACTGCCTTGTGAACAACTAACGAAAGGATAACATTTGCTGAATAAATTATCTTCTCTGATTATTTTTTTTTTTCTTCTTTTCTCAGCTTCAGTGCATTATGGTGGTGCAAGACAATAAAGCTTTTATTTATGTCTGTCTGTAAGCTGGTGGCTGACAGTGGGGAGAGATGAATGATATCCTGAACGCTGCATTGCATACTCTCCCCATGAACTCTGCTGATATTAGTTTGTCCAAACTGTAAGGCCCTGAAAATAAGAGCTGATAAATGGAAACTAAAGCAGACACTTGACCCTCCTGACTTGTGAGCTCCTTCAGAACAGCCCGGCCTTCCCAACACCTGCTCTGTTTGCTGAATGTTGATAACTGCCGATCTCTGCTGCTTGTTGGGTTCGACTGCACTCCCAGCACACCCACTGACTGCAGGGAGAGGCAGCACGTCCCCCTGTTCCTGTCTGAGCATGGGTGAGGGGATGCAGGAGAACAAGGAGAAGAGGGATGCAAAAGCACGCTGCACCCCCCAGAACCATGCAGCTGCATCTCAGCTCCATTCCACCCTGAGCAGTGCCAGCTGCATGCAGGAAGGGACACAGGACTGAGGGCATGGCTGAGGAGCAGATCATGCTTACTAAATTTTAACAGCAGGCGTAGGAGAATAAAAAAAACAGACATCTAATTATCAAAACTGCACGGCGTGTTTCAGTACAAACTTTGGGGTGATTCCATCTTTCTTTTGCTTCAGTGATTTCAGAAGAATACAGACCGTCCAATTATCCAACCATTTTTACACTGTCTGAGAAGCAGCTAAGAAAGGGGAAAGGTCAGCACATTCCAGGGCTAAAATGCCTTCATTTTCTCTAATATCTGTCTGTTTAACTACTGGAACAATTGTTGGAACATTTTAATATATTAATTTAGCAGGAGGATAACATCATGATTACAAATTCACTGTGGCCACGACAAACAGAAAAGCTGGAGCTTTTGCTAAAACAAAAACAAGAAATTGTAGGAAGGGAAAATAAAGCCAGATGATGCATATTGGGTTTCCCTCATCATCATACTCAGAATGGTTCACTTCCTGCTCAAGATGCACATCCTCAAGATGCAGAGATGTGCTGGGGCTGCACATGGAGGATGCAAAGCCCCAAGCTGCAGTGTGGAGCGAAGGGGCTCTGCCCCACAGGGAAGAGAAGAGATGCAATAAAGCAAAGAGATTGGGGTCTCCCTTGCATGAGTTTCTCAGAGTTCCCTTCCCCATGCTCCTGGGAAAGGATTAGCTTTGTGTGTTTTTCATTTTTTTCCCCCAAAAGTCCTGAAAACATTGAAACATCAACACTTCGATGCCAGAGCACTTCTGCTTTGACATTCAGCAAAACCTTTCAGACTGTTTGAAATAGTCTGTCCTGGTCTTTAGTTCAGTGACAGCACAAGTACATGAGCAGAAGTCAGTCCTAGGAGATGTATGGGAATGGCAGAACACAGACATCCCCATGAGCTTTGGGCCCCTCCACCCCGTATCCCAGCCCCAACCCAGGGCAGTGGGGCTGAGCGCATCCCCTCATGCCAGGGATTCCCCCCTTCCTTCCCCCCCCAGCACGCTGCAGCCAGCAGTGAGAGGGAAAATTGCTCTTTAACAGCTATTCATAGAAATGTCACCGAGTGTAAACACCGGGTAACCTCTGCTTCTCTCCTTGCTCCTCGGGGAGCCAGCAACAAATTCAATAACACAGCCAGCGGTTTCTAAACGATATCTCCTCCTGCTTTAAGTAAATTAGGAGCAAACCTAACGGGCCCTCAGCCCCACACCCCATCCCGCCTGCTGATGGCATCCTCAGCCACAGAGAGTCCCAGGCTCTGTGCCTTTGTCCGGTATCTCCCAGAGTATCTCCTCCCAGACAACAATTCTATAATCCATCCATGACAGGGCAATCCGTCACACTCTAAATTAAGCATCTCAAATAAGGATTTATTAGAATTAATCAGAAAATTAATGTATGGCTATTAAACTGAGTTTATTAAAATACATTTAAGTGGGTTAGCTATTGAATGGGATAGATATTGGCTGTGGGGCTGGCAGGAGGCATTCCAGTCACGCTCTCCTATTGGGATACAGACAGACAGACTGAGCACTGAGCCCTGCAGGAGGCGCAGTGGGTGCCAACCACAAGGACATAGCACTGCCCACTTACCACGTCCACATTGAAGGAACGGCCTCAAGTTGCACCAGGGAAGGTTCAAGTTGGATATTGGGAAGAATTTCTTCTCCAAAAGAGCAGTCAGGAACTGGCACAGGCTGCCCAGAGAGTGGTGGGGTCACCATGTTCCCAGCCCCATGTTCCCAGCCCCATGCCCAAGGTCTCTGCAGCCACCCCCAGCCCATCACGTCAACTCTGGATTCCCCCAGCCCACCGCCAGGCATCCCCTTGTGCTCCCTCCTTCCCACCTTTCCTCCTCTTCTCTCTCATTATCTCTAGCACCGCTGCAGCTCGCGGGATCATCCCATTTATACTCTGCATAAGTACAGCACTTTACATTTTCAAAGCAGACCTTAACTAATTAATCAGATGTTAATGATTCCTCAAAGGTGCAACGGACCAGGCAGCTATCAATCCTCTCCTCTCCCCCTGCATCTCCCCCGCCTCCACAATTAGATTCCTGCACACTTTCCTCCTCCTTCACTCTGTTTTCCCTGTGGCCTCTGTTCAGAGAAGGAGGGCTCAGTGAGTACCCATCAGCTCTGCATTTGTTGCAGATCTGCTCTTAGAAAAACGGTGCCTTCTAAAGGCATCCAATGGCACCCACCCTCACCTCAATCTACCCAGCAGTGGGGAATGGTGTTTCCCCATGCGTCCACGCAGTGGTGGAAGCTCACAGTGCCATGGGATGGAGGGGAGCAGTGCCAGCGCCCCCCATGGACTGCACTCATTGGGGCAGCTCTGCTTAGGGCAATGTGGGATGAATCCAAGCTGTGGGGCTTTGTGCTTCCATTGCTGCATGAAGAAGAATGGGGAGGGGAGAGATGGGGAAAAGGGCAAAGCAAAACCGTGGCTCTTTATGGTATGCAAAAATATTCCGAGGCAATGCAAATGAAGCAATTTCACCTCTCAGGCATTCCTCTGTGCACCATTATGAGTTCCCAGCCTGAAATCACAGTTTCTGATCACACGTGGAGGCCAAGGAGCAGGGCCGGGCTTGGGGGCACAGAGCTGAGCAGGCAGGGGCACCGCTGGAAGTGGTCTGTGCTTTACAGAGCCTTCTTAGAGTGGCATAACCCCTCCTGTGGCTCTGCCCCTGTGTCAGGGTAGGGGAAGTGCTGAGTGCCCCATCACCAGGGATAGCTAGGGAGCTGTCAGCAGCTGCAAGGGGTTCCAAAGGAGCACACGAAATACACCATTATAATTGCAGTAGCAGCAGCTCCGTGAGCAGCGCACAAGCGATGAATTCACAGCAGCAGTGGTGACACAACTGGGCAGGGCTTATCAGAGGGATTATACCCAATTAGCCATGGGTGTCCAACCCTTTGGCTTGCCTGGGCTACACTGAGTGAAGAGGAATTGCCTAGGGTCGCATCTACGAAGGTTGCTCCAAAAGTAATGCCTCCTAATTACTTCCATGGAAATGCCAACGGTTACAAAGAGCACAATAACACCATTTAATAGAGCAAATTCTCAGCTACAAAACATTATTTTTCAACACAGTTACCCCCATTAGCTATGCATTTTCACCAGCAATGAACTCGAGTCTGCATGCCGTGCTTGTAAAAACCTGCACCAGTGGACATGACCACTCTTGGTGCCATCACTGCTGAAAAGCACCACCCAAAGCCTCACTGTGCCAACAGCCACTGTTGGGTCTCCAACAACAAAGAGGCTGACAAAACCATAAAACCAGTCAGATACACAACCTTGTTTTAGTGATAGTAATGCACTGGGCTATGCGTTCTTCATATCCAATGTCCCATATGTGGCTGATGCCATTCCTACAACATTTCACTGTCATCTCTCCTCTACTTTCCTGCAGTTTCTTTCTGCACTCAAAACCTGAGATCCCTGCTTTCTGAGGTGGTTTGTCCGTGAGCATTACCATCGTTTGTTTAAGGAACTGATTTCTTTTCTTAAAGCATTTCTCTCTGTTTGGTTTCCAAGGATACCACACCTGTTAGTTCTCCAAATTTACTCTTCCTTAGAAGAACGCCATTCTCACTTTGCTTATCTTCCTTCTTCCCTTTATAGAAACTATGAGCCTTACTGCCCCTTGGCCATTCCCTCTTGGCTGTTGCAGTCCAACCCCCTCCTCCTAGGGGGCAGGACTGCCTCCAGAGGAGCTCCCTCCCCATTTTGTGTTTGTACCCTCTTTATTTACAAACCATCTGGTGCAGAGGAATTCAACAGCATGATGAGGAATAATCCAAAGAGTGAGGAAAATGGGAGGGGTAAAAGAGAGAGAGGAAACTGCTCCTGGCTAGTTAGATCCTTTGAATCCTTTGTGTCACTGACTAATGATATCAGCCTAATTAATAAGCTATGGAAGTATAAACAATTATGTCAAAGGGAATTTAATTATTGGCAATATAATATGATTGCGATTAATGCAACTCTCTAATTGCATTAGCAAAACCCAAACCTAGCTCCTGGTCACTAATTGGACTGCAATTCTGGCTAAACTAGTTGGATAAGAACTTTGCCCACCAGATTTTGTGCACAAGCACATGCAGGGATGCGGGGCAGCGTGCGGGGCAGCAGTGCTGCTGCATGGCTTGAGGGTACAGCCATGCTCCCCCTGCAGCTCTGTGCTCTCAGTCCATGCCTGCTGCACGGCTGTGCAAACAGAGGCAGTTTTTTGGCTGTGCATTACCCACCCGCCAGAGTGTGACAGCTCTTTGTGAGCTGTAACACCACGCTGTACAAAAGCCGTATTTAGGATCTATTTTAACATTCATATTTTCTACCACATAGAACATAACGGCTCCTTGGGAGGCAATTTGATGATTATCAGATAGGTAGTTTTTAGAGGTGTTTTTTTTTTTTTTTTTTTTTTTTTTTTTGTAAGGCACATATTTATTTAGAGACTGCTTTACAACGCGTGCATGCCATGTACTTTCCCCATGCTTTGCTGCACAGCAGTCCCATGGCACAACCCTGCTGCTCCAGCCCCTCTGCGCCCCAGCACCACTGCACACACAGCTCCTCTATGCATGACTTTGATTAACACTTGCCGCAGTACTTGCAAATAACAATCCCAGGCTGCTGCTCTAATCACTGCTCTCTTCCCCTTCTGGCCCAGGGAGGCACTTGAAGCCATGCTGCATTTTTTTCCCCACCTTCACATTAGAGTTTATTAAATTCTCATTCCGATCTGAGCATATTAGGTTCCTAATCCCATTACAGCCAATTAGCTTGCCCTCCACGCGCTGGCGGTGCGGGTGGGCTGACGGGGAGCAGGGCAGAGCATTCCTGGTAGGAGAGCCACAGCTCCACAGGGATCAGCCTACCTGCAAGTGCACAAGAAAGATGGGAAGAAGGAGCCTGTGCTGCTGTCTGCAAACCAAGCTTGCCCCTGTAATGGGGAGCTAGGGAGGGAGCAGGCATGACTTGGGGACCAGGCTGAAAAGAAAGGCAAAAAACCACTTTTGGGGGCAAGATTTCCCTTTGTTTATCACAAAAGGCAGATTGATGAGTTAATAAACATCTACAACTGGCCTCTGAAAAGAATATACGCAGGTAGACGGGAATTACTCATTCAAATTAACTATAAATTAAAATCAGCCTAATTTATGTCCATTAAAATGGAAAACCATATCATCTCCCATTCAAAGGAATTTGTATTTGATGCAAATAGAACAAATTCGGAAACTTTAGAAATGTTCTCTGATTGTTCATTTGCATCGTTAACCAATGTAGAATGGGACTGTGATTTAAAAACGGGAGAACAGAAGGAACAATAATTAGTTATGTAAATAATGTGGCATTCTTGTTTATAATTAGTTCAAGAATAAAATAAAATTCACGCATGTCACAGGACTAATTTTCGTATGCAAATTAACAATCAAAATTATAAACGGTAATAATGCAGTTTGGGAGAATGTGGCATTTCTAATTTATTAGCCACGGCATAAGCCAGAGCTGATTCCAGTTGACGTTGGGAGATTTCAAAGGTACCTCCGGGATGAGAAAAGGATGCAAAGGAAGAGAAAAATGAGAGAGAAGGGGAAAAAACAATGTGGCGTGCACCTGTGTGAGGTTTTTCATGAAGGAAAGAGAACGCAGCACTTCCTGGGCTCTGAGGGAATACAGTGGGGTAGAACAGAACCATTGGTGGGATGGGATTGGCAGCGGGATGGAGTCATTGGTACCACAGGGTCAGTGTTGGGATGGGGCCATTGGTGGGATAAAGCCATCAGTGGGATGAAGTCAGAGGCTCAGTCCTAGCTCCCTGCAGCCTCCCATCTGGTCTTCATTTTAAGAATTGAAACGAAAAAAAAAAAAAAAAAGAAGGATGTGGTACAGTTTTACACTTCTGTAAACTCCCCACCATCAGCAGCCACCAATATGGCCTCTTTTCTTAGAGAAAGACAGCATAGGAGAACACAAAGCTCAAAAAACCTTTCATCTGCTCCTCACTTTCACAGCAACAAGGTGCATTGAGGCTGAGCTTTTCAGAGTGGGCTTCCCCTGTAACAATCAGAAAGATCAACGTGGTGGAGTGGCGATACATGAGATGTGACAATAAAGGGAACAGTACAATGGAAAGATGCTACAAAGAAAAAGTGCTCACCCATCACTGAAGATCCAGACTCATAGGAAAAACTCCACAAAGAAGGGATCTCCCACCAGAGATCCTTCCCCAGTGGCTGTCAGCCCTTAAATGAGGTCTAAGAGGTGCAGCCAGGCTCCACCCCTTCTGGTCACACACACGAATTGCCTTCACCTGTGCTCCCAGGGCTGACCAGCTCCTTTCCCCAGGTGCTCAATCAGTGCTTCAGGTTGAGACTCAACAGTTACCATACACCCCCCAACATCCCATTGGAAACATCAGTCTCTCAAGAAAAAAAGCCCACTTCCACCCAGTTCTGCCACTCTGCATTGTACAACCTTCCATCCCTGAGGACCAGCACCACCAGTGTTCTGCAGTAACAGCTTGAGCCCTTACTGACCCCCAGCCATGGCCAGTGCCCACTCTGCTCAGTCCTGCAAGCCAAAGAATGCTTCAGGACAAGCAGAGCTATAGGAGTGTAAGGGATTATTTGGTATTAATTATTAAGTATGGCTTATCTTGCTTCCAAATGTGGAACAGGAATCAGATTCTGCACCAGGGAGGACAGGACATCTCCAGGAACAGTAATTCTCGGGCTTCTCTCTTAAAATATGCTCTTCACCTCAGCTCAACACTGGAGTTGGAATCTCTCAGTGGACTGGTGGGGCATGTGTTATAATGAAAGTAAGTACAGTCACTTTAATTAAGGCTCCTTAGTTTCATGATAGCAAAGAGCAGCTGCAGCAGCTCTCCTAGACCAGCCCCACTTGAATAACGGGGTTGGCACAGGCAGGGGGGCAAAGCAAGCAGCCCTGCCCCAATCCCAGTCCCGATCCCCACCCTGAGCCCCATCCCAATCCCACAGCCTCAAGGCATGGTCTGCAATGGGGCAGAAATGGGGCACTGAGATCCCATTTCTGATTCCTGCAAACCAGGCTCTGGCAACAGTGCATCTGCAGCTGTTTACGTGTGTCACTTAGGCCCTCGGTTGCCAAACCACTGACTGAACCTTTCTGTCAAACCGACACTTTTAGGGTAATTTAACTTAATAATACCTTTGTCTGCACAAGCATTTGTATCTGAAGGGTTATTACCATAGGAGTTATTTTAGGTTGGTTAATGGTATGTAGTAGACTAAATTGTCAGAGCAGTTACGCAGGCTGCTGCTCAGAGTGTTTACTGTTTGAATCCTTCCGTCACTTTACAAAACTTCCTGCCCTTACCTGAAAGTGCCATTGCAAATCACCAGCAATTCTCACTCAGGTTCTCATGCATCGTTAATTCTTTGTGTAGAAGAAAAAAAATCGGACTGTCCGGATCTTAATTGTTATCGCTCTGAGAAGCTCTGAAATGGGCACTGGTTCTGTTGGCGCTGTCAGAATTGCAGATTCCCACAGTTGCCTTTAACCCATCACATCAGAGGAGCTCACAAGGAAAGGGGCAGGGGAAATAGCCTTTGGGAAGGGAGAAAAGACAGTCCTTGTAGAAAAATATCAAGCATTTGGCAAGACCAGAGGAGCTGTCTCCCTTTCTGCTCCACATCACTGAGTTACAGGAAAATCCATGGTTGTAGGCAGCAGTGGTGCCACAGCCATTGCCAGGTCCATGCTGCAGGATAGAGGGGAAGCAGCATTTGTGGGGCTGTCCCCGCATCCTCCCTCAAACACTGTGCTTTGTGGCACCCATATGGCAGAGGGAAAGTGAGAATCCTCAAGCTGCACATTGGAAGTGCCATGCACATCCCCAAGGCATTGTTGCTCTGGGCACAGGGTGGCCTTGGGGCAGAGCAAACTGTGCCCATGTCCCCACGCTGCCACCCCACGATGGGTGACCTTGAGGTGGCTTTGATCTTTGGCTCAGCTGCAGCCGCAAGATTAAATTCTGCTCCTATCCTGGGAATCTGATGATAAAAAGTCCTTTCTAGACAGAATCTAGATAATGAACAGCTCCCTGGCTTCGCAGGGGGAGAGGGAGCGTGGAGTTATTACTGCATTAAAAAATCTCCAAAGTCAACTAAATTCACCACAGAAGCCGAGAACCAGAATTCTTCTTCATTACAGCAAGGTAGTGCATTAAGCATTATAAATAACGCTATGCTAATTGCCAGATGGGCAGTGCGGGAGTGGAACGCTGGGCAGGGCTGTGCTGAGCCTGCAGCCACTGCACACTGCCTGGTGCACCTCTGCCACAGCTGCAGAGCACGGGAAGCCAAGCATAGCCCATGCTCTGGGCTTCTCCACAATGTTGTGTTCATCATTTGGTGCTTTTTTGGTTTTTTTTGTTTTTTGTTTTTAATGTCAGCCACCGGCACTGCAGCGCAGCAGGGTGTTGCTCATGGCAGAGAGGGAACATAGAGGTGCCAGAGGGAGCCTCGTGTCCGTGGTTTCCACATGTTCAGAGGCTTTCAGTGGTCAGTGGAAACGTGGAATTGAATTCAGCAAAATGCCTGGTCCCCTCCATACAGCCACACTGAAGGGCCCTCGGTTCAAAGCCAGTAGGGCGTTAGTGATGGTTTAGTGAGCATGGTGGGGATGGGTGGATGGTTGGACCAGATGATCTTAGTGGCCTTTTTCAGCCTTAATGATTCCATGATTCTATGGTATGAGAGAGGCACAGAGTGATGGGAAATGGGAGCTCCTCAAGGTCTGCACAGATGGAATGGCCCAGGATTAAAGCTTGGGACATGGTCACTAGGATGTCATTGTGCAGGGATTGGTTGCAAAGTGGTGTGGCAGCATGGGAGGGGTTGGTTGCAGAGCTGTGCCCATGGTGCATTTAGGTCCAAACACTGTGCCTTAATTACGCAGAACAAAAGGAAAGGACGAGCCAAGCCACTGAGCAGCTGCAGTAAACAACGCTTTGACAAGCCCCCGGTATTAGTCACAGGCACATGGAGAAGTGGAACATATATCTGGGAGGGCATCCAGCTCCCCACTAATTAGAAAAGCCTCTGACTGCTGAGACAGTGCTAATTCACAGAAGTGCAGTCCCCCCGGACTTTGCTTAGGGCAAGGAAGGATTTACACCTTGTAAAAAGTTGTTCTTTATATGAAGGCTGTGCCTAATAGGAATATTTCGGGGGAGTTTGTTGAACAAGAAAGGAACTGAGCACTGGATGGAAAGTCCTTTGCCTTCCTCCTCCTGCCTGCATGGAGCTAAAGCCACAGCACTGCTCCTGCAGCCCCAGCTCATACCAACTTCCATTTGTCCCCTTGGCATGTCACAGCCCACACCCTCTGTCACCGCAGTGCTTCCAGCATGTCCGAGCTCTGAGCTGCAGCATCCAGGTCAGTATTTTGGGCTCCTCTCTTTGGTTAAAGGGAGCCGAGCAAAGCCACACCTTGCAGTGCTCGACTGCTCTCCCCATGGATTATTTTCTAGGCGATGGAAACACGGCAGGGAGATGCCGAGCAGTCTCACTGCCTTCCCTCGCCTTGACGGGAAGCAGAAGGGCCATTTAGGGATGGCAGAAACCTTCAGCAAAAAGACTCTTTCTGACCTTCAGAAACATCAGCGCCAAATTGCCGGCAAACAATGCAGCGAGCGAGCAGCGCTGCGCCGGTCCGAACCCGGGGGTTCACCCATCACCGCACCGCCGACGGCTCTGACAGCACCGAACAACAGCAGAAATAGCAATTTCTCACCGAGCATCGCGCCTGACATCTCCCCGACCTGTGAGCAGCAGGGACCCTGCACACAGGTAGAGCCTGTTTGTTTGCCGCTGCCGCAGTTGACACTGCTGATTAGAGGAGACAGGCAGACGGGCGGACACGGCGCGAGGGGTCAGCGATGGGCTGCTCCGCCTGACCCCCGCCGAGCGCCGCTGCTCCGCATCTGCAGCTAAATAAACCGAGTAAATCATCCTGGCAGACAGATAATTAAATAATTATCAGCCACTTAATAACAAGGAGTGGGTGTTCGGCATTAGCATATTAGACAGTGTCTTTAAGGGCTAATTGTTGCATTACATCAGAGTTACTCATTCATTATTCTTGTCATTTCGGGTGATAATTTGCTCTTTAGGAGACAGAGACAATTTTAGCAGGCAATTAGAGACATGTCAGGCTTGGCCTAGTGAGTTACTGTCACAATTATTGCATTTTTTCCGGTGTCCTCATTTAGAGGCGTGGATGTGAGGGCAGGCTGTTCGGCACAACACTGTTTGGCACAACACTGTTGGGCACAACAGGCAGCAGAGCCCACGGCAGGGATGGGCACCAGCACTTGGGGCTGACCCATAAGAGCTACGACAGGAAGGCACTCTGAGGAACATGGTGCCCAGTGCCCAGTTTCCACTTGCCAGCAAATCTCTATGGAATAATCCCAGCCCAAATCGCTCCAAAGCAGCTGGCGAGGGGCTGATGTGCCGCAGTGGTGATCAGATTGCCAAATCCCAGAGCAGTGAGGATGGGCCAGGCTGCCTTGGCACAGTGCTCCCTGCAGACCTTCACCCACACGGGTCAACCCCCGCTGCACGTTGGCAGATGTAACTCATACAGCTCTGATTAGGCCAAACGGAACGAAGCTCCCATCACTTTGCTGAGCAACCGAGCCCAAGAGTTATGGCCAGGTTTAAATATTTCTTAAACTACAGTTGAAGGGAGAAGCGAGATATGCAGCAGATGCACCTTGGGATACATGCATTATAAGGGTATATACAGTCAAATAGAGTTAATTAAGCTAAAACCACAGTAAATCTGTCAGAGCCATATTAACACTATAGTCAAAATTGTGGAAAATATAGTATTTTCTATAATAAATCCTGTTCCGTTACAGATTTATGTTGGCATCTGCATAGTTACCATAGTTTTACAATAATCATTGATCAATCAAAGTTTTATGACAAAACTATAATTTTACTGTGTTTCTTTCTTACTTAGTTTCCTAGTTTGCTTAATTCCCAGAATGCAATACAGTAAATCTTTTGGTCCGAGATATTAAGTAGATAATAAGAATGCCATGTAAGATTTGCTTATATTTTAAACTGTCTTTACAAATGATTTATAATTAGGACCAAATCTAAGACAAAACATTATTAAAGTCCAAACCCTCCATAAATTACCAGACTTTGCTTACGCCTGTAGTAATTTATTAGGGTTTTACAACAGTATTTTCTCTGGTGATATCCAAAGCTTTATATGTCATAAATGGAAAATATGAGTTTATAAACTATACAGAAAACAAGAATGATCCCCAGTGACCCGAGATGACAAACTCATGCTCCGATGTAACGTCAAAATCATTTTTCAGTAGAAATATAACGGTGCAGATAATGCGATTTCTCCAGACTTAAAATGCATCTTTCTTTAAAATTAAACTGAGATGTTTCAGCGATTCACCCAAACTTTGCTTTTTTATTTTCCTATCATCAAAACATTGCATTCCATTTTATCAGCATTATCGCTTCTCTTTTACACTATTGTCGATGTTTCGCAGTATTGTGATGTTCCTAAGTAGGATGAGTCACTGTTATCAATGCAAAGTGTTCCAACATTCCGGAGCCGAAATTGCAAATTTGTGCCGAGAGTTTTGAAATTTAATATTGTGTGCCAGGAGAATTTTGATTTTTTTTTTTTTTTAACAATATGGTTTCAACAGAGAAAGAAATTTTATGCTGACAGAATCCCGTTATTAGTGCCCACGCTTTATTGTTTTGCCTTTCTCTTTACTCCACTGTTTGCCATTTGCCCCACCACATGCCGCCAGCACCAGTACAGCTCCAGCACTGGCTCCAGTGACAGCAGCAGCACCTCAGTGTTGCACGGCAAAGCAATTAATTATTCGTCACCACTAATTCCCAGTGCCCCTAGGGGTCAGGGACGTCTCACTGCCCTTAGAGACAGAAGCTGAAAGGAGACCTCTGGAGAGAAATCATAGCTGGAGTGAATGCACCTTGCTTGCAGGCACTGCAAAACAACAGCCAAACCCAGTACAACCATAGCCAAAGCCACCTGCCCTGCATGCATCACAGCTTCTGAGTCCCTGCCCATGAGTGCCTGGTTCCTGTCCCACCCAGCCTCATCCTGGGTCATGTGGGATAACTTCTGCCAGCTCCAGCCCCACACATCAGCCCCACACCCCTATCCCGGTGGGGCAGCACAGTTCCCCATCCTCCCAGAGGGAGGGGAGTGGAGAAGAGCCTGTGCTCTGAAATACAGACGTATGCAGATTATGCCATTAAATTTTTATGTGAATTCAAAAAATCCAGTGTTGACTTCATGACGCAAATAGGTATGAAAATTCTGGTGAGCACGCTCATTGTTACAGAAATCAAATGGCTGAACAGCCGCTAATGAGGCAGACAAGAAGCTTCACTCAGCCTCTGAGGATTTGAAGGCAAGAAGAGAGGAAGGCGCGCATTACATTATTCATGCTGCCTTGTTTGAGTTTCAAATCACAGGAAGTCATAGCAAAGGGGGATCAGGGAGGTGGCCAGGGAGGGGCTGTGGGAGTGCTGCCACCCCCCTGCACATATGGAGCTGGGGCAGCACAGGGGGCTGCGGGGACATGGGGATGCCATGGGAACCCATGTGTGCTCATTGCCCAGGAATGTGCCCCAACCTCTGCCCTGTGCATCCTGGGCAGCAGGTGCATTGCATTGTCGGGTGTTGAAAACACCCTGCATTGTGCTGGGGCATGTACTGAACTCTCCTACAGGTTTAAAAAAAAAAAAAAAAAAAAAAAAAGAAAGGAATAGAAGGGATAATCACCAATCAGAAAAGCGGACATGTGGGCAAGTGTTCCATAAAGCAGCAGCAAGGCACACGGTGTAACTGTTGACCAAGCACACACAGCTAATAAACAGATTCCCTGAGTACTTCTGCATTTTGTAATTATTACTTACCCATAAAAATCCCTTCTCCCTCCTGCCAGCATTATCTTAGTAAACTTTATGAGTGCTCATGAGGTTAACGCAGAACCATAAATCTGCAATGGGTCGAACAAGTGAGAGGAGAGGAAGTGTTCGTAAATCTGTTGGAATTGCTCCAGTTTGTTTATTTAATAAAATACTGTTTCATAAAAAGGCTCACAGACCACGGCTGGGTGCGAGCTGCCTGCTCAGTGTGCTGGAGGAGGAGAGGGGCTGTGTGCTGGCATCCATCCTGTGTCCATCTGTCTGCCTGCCTGTCTATTTGTCTGCCTGACCATCTGCTCCCAGGGTGCTGGCAGTGTTGGGATCCTTGGGGTTGCCTCTGCTGCATGGACAGCGCAGAGTTAAGCCCACACCCAGCTCTCCACAGCCCACATGTATTTTCTTGGGTTTTACACTGGAATTTGATATCCGCAGCTACAAGGCAACATTTATTTTCTTGCCCTTCAATGATCAAACATGTGGCGTTGAGGTACAAGGAAGCGGAGTTTCCATTAGTAGAGCTGTTTTCTTTTTGCTGTAAAATATCAAATATTTTGACATTTCCATCAGATTTTCCTTTGTATCAAAGCTTTAATGGCAGAATAATCTCAAAGCTTTCAAACTTCACGGATTTTCGTGTTTCTGAGCACTCTCTGCTCCAGAACGGGACATCTCTGCAGGCATGTGCCGTTCCTCCAGCACCACGGGGAGCGGACAGCGACGGAACCCCATGCCCTCCTTTTGGCGGCACGCAAACGTCTTCCGAGAGAAGGATTGCCTCCAAGTTACAGTTTACCTCACTTTGATAGTTATCTGCTTAATGCCTTGTGTTCTTAATCACTTGTGTTCAAGTAATTAGGGTGATATTACCTTTAAAAAAAAAAAATTAATAAGAAAAACTGGTATTTGAATGATCGCAGGGTGAAGCAGTCGTGCTGTAGGAATTCCCAGTCCTGCTCTTTTGGTGTCCCCATGGGTGGTGGCACTGCCCGCTGCCAGGTCCTGCCTCCAGCCTCAGTGCTCCTGGCAGGGTCCCTGCAGAGTGCGTGTCTTCCTCCCCCTTCCTCTTTCCTCTCCCTCCCAGCTCTCCACCTCCCTGCACGCCCTCTCACTCTCTGGACTCTCCTTTCCCTGTTTATGAATGTGTTCCGTTTCTCCTTTTCCACTTGTTTTCTCCAGACATCAATTTTTCATGCTGAGGAAAATTAATTAATGATTCATAGAAATACTGTGGCTATAATACATAATTAGAGGACTCTTCATAACCTGTTGCTGAAGCGGTTATCAGTAATTCCACAATAACGAAGCAATGTTTTTCAGCATGTTTCAGAAGCCCTTACACAACCAAATAGACCAATTCATTCATTTCTCTCTACATCTTGGGAACACACTTCAGAGGATGGGATGCCTCGCACAAGATGCTGACATGTTCTGAAGATTTCTGAGTGCGATGTCCCAATAATTATAGAGACATTAAACAAAGGTGGCTCTCAGCAGGGAGGAATTATGGGGAAGAAGGATCCTGACAAGAAAATGACGGTGTGGAGTGGCCCAAAGAGAGTTATTCAAGACTAACAACTTGGTTATTGGAGGCTTTGTTGGTGCATGCACAGAAACACATCTGGAGGCTGCCACAGAGCAGGGGCAGCTGCCAAAATCACTCCAAATTTCCTGCCCTGGGCCCAGCCCCTCGCCCAGCAGCTGCCCCCAGGGAACCCTACTTTTTTCTTTCCCTTGTTTCCTATTAGCACAGCAGGGTGTTAGAACCATTCTTCCTATTAGGGGCAGACATACCCACAGCCTTAATGACAGATTAAATACCAAATACCTTAACATTTGAAAAATGACATTTATTATACCGAGTTGTAAATAGAGAAAAAAAAAAATGACAATGGAACACAGTGTAGATCTTACATAAACTGCACCGGTTCTGTGTAATGACTATGATAATGTCAGTGCTAACAAGCAGATAATTGGCATCACTGAGATAATTTTTGGCACCTTATGCAGAGGGGAAACTGTTCTGCATAATTATTTTACCTAGGAATATTCTTCATTTAACAGGTCTATTTGCATAACAGTTGGAACTTTTTAAGCTATAAAGGTTGTTTAATACGTTGATTTGTTTCATCCATGAACCAATTGTTTATTCATGAGAACCAGCACCTGAGGACTTCAGTAATTAAGCAGCAGTGACCCAGTTGGAGGCAACAGCCCTTTATTGGATTTACGGGTCCGGGCAGAGGCAGGATTAGCAGACCACTCACAAACATCGGGCGGGCTTTTATAGCTGGTATAAAGCTGAGTCATTCCCTGCAGTAAAACTTTATTTCCTTAACTTTTACAGAGTTGATAACTTTGACATTTCACTGTTGGTGGAATGCACCTGCCTGGTAGCTGCGTGCCCACACGTAGCTGTCCCAGTAAACACAGAGCACTCCTCTGCCCTGCGTGCAGCCTGTATTGCATTGCTGCAGCACTGTCTAATGCATGCACAGCTAAATTAGCATCTGGTTCTCATGCAGATCACTGCCTAGCAATTAAGCAGCAGTACGCGATAAGAAGGATGAGCAGTGCGATGCATACAAGCCCTGTTTATGTGGTGATTGTAATTGGATGAGAATACAGTAGGTCAATACTACCAACACATTTCAAGGCAGAGATGAGTGTGCTTTTCAGCCCAAGTGCAGTCTGACAGATCGGGATGATGAGCTCTCTCAGTGCCCCAGCAATGTCCCCGCCTCGTGTGCCAGGCTGTCCGGGAACACAGTGACGCTGGACGCTGGCCTTGGAGCCAGGCACAGCACTGGCCGGGGGCCAGGCACGCAGCAGTGCTTTCTCTGCATCTCTGAGCATCCCACATTTGTCTTCTTTTGCCACTCCTTACTCAAGGGAACCTCACGGCATCTTGGCCAGACCCTGCGCTATACGTCGGAGCCACGTTTGTCCCATTCAAAGTATGTTCCCAAAGGGAGTCATGCGCTTTGGCTCAGGCTCCTTAGCAAAACCTCAGCGTGTCCCCGGCACAGCCATGAGCAGTGTGATTCATAGCAGCCCTAAAGCTTAAAGTCTGCATTGGAAAAGCTTGCATTCCCCACACGTTACACTTTGACACTTACTTGGCTTCCCCATTTCCAATTCTGGATCCTGCTGCCAGGAGAGCACCAGCCACACTCTGACCAACACTTTGCATCCAGCACTGGACGCTTGAAGAGAAGGAAGAAACCATTGCTCTGAAATTTCCCAGTGGATGCCCAGAACCTCCAATGCCATCCTCCCTCCATCCTCATGCCTCATGCAGCCATTACATGCATAGAGAACTCATAGAATACAATTACAAGCAGGAACCTTGCCAGAAAGCAGCACGTTGATACAGAGAACCTTTTAAATTCTGCTCCTGTGAAAAACACACCTGGTCTTCCAGATTCTGCATCAACAAGGCCACAAAGAAATGTTAGTAAATCACTGCTATGCTTTGGTTCTGCTAGGCCTCGCGTATCCCTCAAGTTTCAACCTGTGAGTGCTCCTATTGACTACCAAATTAATCATGTGCTTAAGTACTTCACTGAATCAGAGCCCCAGAAATGATTTGCCAACAGCCTCTTTGCAAAGCAGTTCCGTGCTCTGCTGGAGCAGAACCAGGCACACCAGCAGAGCTGGGTTTGGGATGTTCCAACCTGAATGGGTGTCAAACAGGGTGCCCAGAGAGGTGGTGGTGCCCCATCCCTGCAGATACCCAAGGTCAGGGGACAGGGCTGTGAGCCCTGATGGAGCTGTGGGTGTCCCTGTGCACTGCATGTGAGCGGGACCAGATGGCTTTTAGAGGTCCCTTCACATTGAAGCCACTCTATGACTCTATAAGATCCCTTATAGAGGTCTCCAGGTGCTGCTCATTGCCTTGCTGGTGCACACTGCAGAGTGCAGCCGGCCCCATAGCACACAGCACAGCTCATCCACCAGCAGGGTGTCCTGGGCTCGGGCCTTATAGCTGTGATATCATTACTCCATTTAATCGCTGTTCACTTTTCTGCTACCTGACCACGTAAACCCTGCTTGAGATGAGCAGCTACATAATCAGCATGCTCACACACACGCACACACAGCGTGTGCCCCGGGCTCGCAGTGTTGGACACTTCCCAGTTCTTTGCACAATGACACTGATTTAGAAAGTTAACACCTCCAGGGCCAGCTGAAAGATGTGTTAAATAGGAGTGAGCTAAAGTGTTAGCAGCAGCAATGGAAGGAGAGGGAAGTTCTGGCACATTGTGCAACACGTTTCACTCAGCATGCATGCACCGCTTGCAGCTCGCTGCTGCACGGCCCGCGGACCTGCAGACCTATTTCTCTCTAAAAAAGAGAGTTGATGTTATTGTTTATTGTGCTTATCCATACATGTGCACATACATGTGTGCATGCACATCCTGCAAAATCAGAGGCTGCAACATCCAGCTCAGCTCTTTTTATAGATTGCACTCCATTTCTTCCCAAACAAGGCTGTTGGCTTTAGAGAGGTGAGGTCTGCAACGTGTTTGCACATGAGACATTTGATTCCTGACTCTGTTCTGATGAGGTTTCCCTAACCTTCATTCTAGCACATCTACTGGAAGGAACAGCCTGTACCATGGACTCAGAGCCAATACATCACATACTCATTCTTTCAAGGCCGTTTCACTGGCCCCTAATGTTCTGCAAAATGTTGCACTCCGCTGTTTTATAAACTTTATGTACAAGCCTGCAGTTTTTCAGCCATCACCTGGAGCTTGCAGAGCATCAAGCCACCCTCACCTCTCCCTTGCCCCCGCTGGCACGCGGGGTGCTGGGAGCACGCCAGCATAAAAGTTCCAACATTTCCAACAGGAATGCTCCATCTGCCGCATTAAAAAAAAAAAAATCCAAAGCTCCTGCCTTAAATCACAGCCCTTGCCTCGTTAGAGACAGGTGTCCAGCCTTCTTAGGGATTAGCAGGTGATAGCTGGGAGCCACTCTGCTCTTACTCACTGAAGGATCATAATTACTGCATCCCGTTCCGCCCACAAGTTCTGTACCACTTTTTTTTTTTTTTTTTTTTTTTTTTATGACTCCACCAGGCCATCTGTCTCGAGGATGGAGACCACACTCGCTCCTGTTTGATTTTTCTCCTTTTCAATTCCCAAGCCAGCCCTTGTTCGGTGGGTGGATTTATTGCTACTCCTCACTGCTCCCTGGCTCTGTGCCACCCAGGGAAGCAGCAGCAGCTCGGTGCTCTGCATACATTGCCATGCTGCCAGCCCTGGGCTCACATCCCCTGTGTCCCCACAGCAAGGTGGCAGAGCCCTCCCAGCTGTGTCCAAAGGAGAAAGGGTTTTGAATTCCCCATTCTCCCCCAGGGGAGCTCCAGTTGGTGAGGATGGCCAAGTTCAACAAATCACTGTGTGACTGCATCAACCATGGCACGAAACCCACATCCTCTGTCCCTGTGTCACAAGTACTGGGTGCTGCTGTGGGGCTGATGGAGCCCACCTTGATTCAAGATGCTGAGGACATTATTGATCTAAACAAGTTGTCAGTGAAGGAAAAGTTGTAATTGCTGCTGTAGTTCCATTGTAACACACCAGCCCCGAAGGGAAATTAAAGTTTGCAGCTAATAGGGTTGTATGATCCTTCAACCTTTGATGTATTGAATCTAGAGCAGCCCGTGGAATACTGATTTGATGCACAAAAGATCATTTTTAACAGCTGCTGCACCTCCAGCTTCCTCACACCTAGTTCTGCTCCCAGTCCCAAGGCTGGGGTTGGTGCGTGGTGGATCTCAGTGTGAAGAACAGTGACTCGTCCCACAGCTCCCTGCCCACACCACCACTGCATCCTCAGCACCTGGTGGGCTCAGCTCCAGCCCAGGTGGGAAATAGCTCATGCTGAGACTCCTGTAATTCACGCCATACCTGGAGCTGCCACATCCATTCAAGGAATATGAATTTTGCATCAGGAGCATCAGTTTCCAGAATTCAGCTTTCAGCCAGAGCGCAATGTGTCATCTTCCTGCCTGGATGCAATTTCCTTAAAGAAGCAATTACTGGGTATCTAAGCACAATTGCCCGCTCCCTCATTAATCACCTGCAATTATATAAAGAGAACTAACGGTCGCTCCCCTGTGTTGGGGCAGCCCATGGGGCTCTGGGCTCTGTGCAGGGATGCAGAATGCTCCTGGGTGCTGTGTTCCCACACGTCCCATGGGAGAGGAGGGCTGTGCTCACCCTTCATCCCCACCTGGTCCTTGCTATCGGAGCAGCAGCCCTCGTGCTCTGCTCCACAAAACCACTGTAATTCAGAGTGATAAAGACACTCTCTCCAATTACTTCAGTTAATTAGCACCTCGCAGTCCCTACAGGTTTCACAGGAGAAGCCCCTGAGGCCAGCCTGCCTGCCACCCCATCCCACCTCACCAGGGACACCCTGCACCCCAGACACCCCACACTGGAGGGCAGCGCCTGGCACCTAAATCCCTGCTGAGGACAGCAGGCAATTTAGACCTGAGTGCAGCAACTAATTAAATCAATATGAGATAATGAACTGCAATTAGAGGTCCAGCTAGGCACATCTTCTCTTGTAAATACTGTTTCTCTCCCAACGGGAAGCTCTTTTTTAATAATCTGTTTGTGTTTCATTTCCAGGAGCCGTAATTCCCCAAAGAAGCAATTTGGGAAAGTGATTTGTTTGTCTGTATAATTGCCAAAGCACTTAGTTAGACTTGTTTGTTTTTCTATAGCTTCTGCAACTCCCAGAAAGAAACAATGCAGCTATTCGTTGTGCTCCTTCCCTTCTCTCTGATTTCAGGATGTTCTGGGGCTGGGTGAGCACCTACAGCGAGTACCACCATGCACACAGAGGATGGCATCACCATATCACACAAGAGCAGCGTGCCCTGTGTCACAATCACTACCTCAGGAGCCCTTCACCTCCCCACCCAGGCCATGTGGTTACACCCCACATCCCTGCCTGGCGACTCCACACACTTTGGGTGCTGCCTCTGTGGGATTTTGGCCCAGTGAGCACATGCAACCATTGGGTCCTGCTCAATTGCAATAACCTTTCCAATTAAACCGAGCTCTCTGTTTATTAGCAACTAAATGCTTCCCCGCGCCTCTGAGCTACGGCAGGACACAGGGCTCTCCGTGTGCAAGCACATAATTGGATATCTATGGCTTGTTTAGTTTGCAGCCAATTAGATAGCAAACAGGTTAGACTCTGCATCCGTATTAAATACGACTTGAAGCAGCTTCCTGCAGGGTGAAGCATTCAGCACCACGGGCTCAGTGCTGTGCCAGGCTGTGGGATGGGGGGCTTAGGGGTCTTGCTCCAAGCCCATGCACCATGCTGGGCTCGCTGCTCTGTGCTGCTCTGCATGGGCTCCTCCAGGGCAAAGCCTCATCCCATCTATCTGTTTAACATCTCAAATCCCGGAGCTGCGCAGTGTTTTCCTCACAGCTCTGAAAGGAGACAGGCATATTTTGACAAAGCGAGATTATCTGGAATCATCTCTCTTACAGTGAGCGGTTGGTGTATAGAACTTAATTATAAATTAATTAATGGCAGCAAATTTACAACCCGAACGAGAGGGAGAAAGAGGTAGGAAAGATGATTTCAGAAGGAAGGCAGCAAGCATGGAACAAGCACAGCCAAAATACAAATGGCTCTGGGAGCAAAGCCTGGAGCCATAGGCTCGAGGTTGGTGGGGCAGCATGGGGTGGTTATGGGCACCAGTGCTGGCTGGGCAGCGAGAAGAGGCAAAATATGCATTTATTTGAATTTTACAGCACTTTCTCTAAGAGAAGATTGTATCTGACACCACGGGCTGAAGGGAGACAAGAGGATGGGCACCCAGCTCAGCTATCTAACTGCCATCCCATCAGACTGGCACTGCAGAGAGCCAGATGAATAACAGGAGAATCAAGAATGCAGGACCGTAGTTATACTGCTAGTTTGCCTGGTGCCACCACGTCAGCTTTCAGTATTGGCGAACGCATTTATCAGCAAAAATGATTTGAGATGAAAATTAGAGAAAAGAGTACAGGCCCTTTAAATAATAAGGTAATATGTAAGGCAGCCGGGGCTGGTGCTGTTGGGGGGCTGCCTCAATGCACCCTCAGCCAACAGGACTGAGTCCATTCCAGGTGTGCCACCCATGTGCTCTCAAAGCAGTCACTTTCTTGTCAAAATTTTCACAGCAGCTGCGTGGCAAAGACTTTTGCTTACAAAACAGTGCTGGGATTTCTCCAGGGAGGCAATGGATTCGGAATTTGTAGAGCTGCTTTCAGCAGCAGTCAAGACTGAAAGAGGAGTTGAGATAAACATTTGCATTTTTATTTCGCAGCTACAGTTCTCTGATGGAGCTTTGCAAGCAAAAGGATGGCCCCTTTTGTGTATGCTGCTGGGGTGAATGCCAATCACTTACAAAAAGCATGCTGTAGAGCCATCTCCAGACAAGGAGGGTGTAATTCCCAGTGGGCTGAGCCGATGCAGCAACCCCTGCCTTACAGCATCAGCACATCCCCACAGCTCAGCCACCCCCAGCTCACCTCCCACTGCCTCTCTGGAAAAGTCACACGGGACCTTGGTGTTCTGTTCCTCATTTGGGTGATATTGTCAGAACCCAAACGCGATTCCCACACTCAGCAGAAGCCATTTCAGACACAGCCATCCTGCCCTGCCCATGCTGCATCCAGCCCTTTGGTGTGATCACAAGAGAATTCCTAAATGGGGGAATGAGCAGGTGCACTACAACACCAGGATGCCCAGCAGGGCACCAGGACAGTGCCAGGATGCAATGACATTTGGTCGCCAGGACTCAATGACTCCAGGATACAATGACACCAGCACACAGGATGCAATGACAACACCATGGTGCCTGGACACCAGAACACCGGGATGCCAGGACACAATGACACCAAAAGAT
This sequence comes from Phasianus colchicus, assembly GCF_987193195.1. Taxonomy (NCBI): domain Eukaryota; kingdom Metazoa; phylum Chordata; class Aves; order Galliformes; family Phasianidae; genus Phasianus; species Phasianus colchicus. The sequence continues at coordinate 6,190,955 of NC_143453.1, read as the reverse complement.
CAAGTCACAATGACGCAGCAGGTCACAGTGATGCCAGGACACCAGGATGCAATGATGTCAGGATGCAATGACACGAGGACACCAGGACACAATAGCACCTAAACACTTGGATTCAATGACACCAGGACATAAATGTCAGGACACCAGGATGCAATGACACCAAATCACCAGGACGCAATGACACAGGATACCAGCACAACCTTGCTCTGCTGAGCCATGCCCATAGCCTGCCCAGGGTAGGGGCTATTGTACATCAACCAGCATTCAGTCCACCTTCAGGTGTCTTCTCCAGGGGCACCTCCACAACCCCATCAAAACACCCCATGGAGGCTTCCTCATCGGAATCAATTCTTTAACAAAATAATCCCAGATAAAAACGGATCCGTTTTGACTTTCTTTACTCTCTCAAACATTTCAGAGATAGTAATGAATTATGGTATATTTCTCTTTTTTTTTTTCCTTCTGTTTTATTATAATATTTTAACAGCTGTCAGATTGTGTCATCGCAGTGAGATTGCTTCAGTGTTTATGAATTGGAACATCTCTCCAAATGTTCCATTCTGTAGAACTGAGATTCCTATCTCTACAAACCAGTGCCGGGGGGGAGAACAAAGCTTTCAGACGCTGAAATTCCTCCTAGGAAATCATTTTGTTCCCCAAATAGGCCAAAGTTAACACAAAGTGAAAGTGCTCCACACCCCTCCCCACTGTCACACCACGGCTGATGGTAGATGCAATTTTATTCTCTGGGTTGTACCTATCAGGGCTGTGCAAGATCCTGTTCCATCCCATAAGACAAACCTGCACCATGGGCACAACTTTTAGCCTGTGACCTCTACGCTGAAATGCAAAGAAAAAAACTGCTCTTTTTCCATATAGTAGAGCTATTCTGAACTCTCTACCTTTCCTGGAGAGAATGCTCAAGTTTTGTAGCCTTTTTAAAATTCTTGTCGTAACGCTTGCTTTTTATTATTTTATTATAGGACATCATAAATTAGTTGTCACCATTTTTTAAAGGTTACTGAATGTGTAAAATAATGTTTGCCCGATTCAGGAGTGCAGTAGTTTATGCAATTATAAAATAGCACATCAAAAAAAGCCAGCTTTTCCCTTGCTGCTTGCATAATTCATCACTCATTCTGTTGTCATGGGCAAGACCTCTCCTGTTTTTCAGACAACAAAAAAATTAAGTTTACATTTTCTTTTATAATTAAAAATTTAAAAGTTTAAAGGAAGAGAGTTGGTAATTTCTCCAACCATTAAAAGCTGGAGACACAGCATTAAAACTCACAGAACCCAGTGACAGGGATAACACTCTGTTTTCCAACCGCTGAGTGGGTGAGGCAATGGCAAGGCATGGGGACAGTGATGGAAATGCTGTGGCCATTTCCAGGGCAGGGACTGGGCATGGGGTGCTGGTGTGGTCCTTGGGTATGTATCTGCATGGAGATGGGTATGTACACATCATCATAGAATCAAAAACCATAAAGGTTGGAAAAGACTTCTGATCACCAAGTCCAGCCATCAACACAACCCCACCATGCCCACAAACTTTGTTCCTAAATAGAATCACGGAGTCATAGAAGTGTTAAGGTTGGAAAAGACCCTCAAGATCCCCCAGCCCACCCCACCACGTGCACTATCCTGTCCCTCAGTGCCACATCTCCACTTTCCTTGAACATCTTTGGGGATGGTGACCCGACCACCTCCCTGGGCAGCCTGTTCCAGTGCCTGACCGCTCTTTGGGAAAAGAAATTGTTGCTAATATCCAACCTGTATATTTATTTTTATACACACGTATACGTGCACAGGAGGAGAAAGTGCCGAGACAAAACCCACACACCAGATGCAGGTGGCAAGAAATGCTCACAGCACATCATATGAAAGCACTGCCTGAAGCATTGGGGTCCAAGAAGGAGGATGCCAACACCCCTCAGCCCCCAGGCTCTCCATGCCAGGTGTGAGGCTCTCAATGACGCCGAGTGACAAAATCTGCATTAAGAGAACCAACAAGGCCGCCTCGGAAGAGGCCAAGTAGGAAATAGCAGGCCCCATTGCCTAATGGGACTTATCAATTATTATCTCAGACCATATTTCTTTGAGGGGTGATTGTTTCACAGAGCCTGACATCTCATATAGCTTTAAATTACTCACAACCGGGACGCCTTACAAGATAGCAGTAAAATCAGGAGAGGATTGGGCAATGTAATTATAGTATGGAAATGATGTTGATCGCTCAAGCAGTGAGCAGACCTTGAATCGAAAGCCCCCTCGGCCCCCCCTGCTCCTCACCACCACCGCCACCGAGCACCTGAGCGGGCAACGAGGAGAGGAGAGGGATTGGAGAGGGATGGGAGACGAAGCACACAAACAGGCTGCACTGGCAACAGAACACGGTACTGCAGTGGAAGGAGGGCTTTTAAGGACCTTGGGACTTCCTCGCTTGGACTTGCAGCGCATTGCAGCCAGCACCACTCCAAAAGCAACATTTCCATTTCACGGAGAATTTCAAGGTTTTGAAACACTGTTTTGCTCTTACATGGCATTAATTTTTAATCTTTCAAAATAATCTTTCAAAACACCGCACTTCGGTTTTGCTACTTTGGGTCTTTTACTCTACCTAACTTCAGAAGTCAAAAAAAAAAGAGAAGGAAAAAAAAAAAAAAAGATGGAAATGGTAAAATGAAAACACAATGTTCATATTAAAAACAGCATAAAAACTCCTCATCAAGTGGCAAAGAGCTTGGTAAAGCCCTTGAAATCATGATTTCCCTTCCATTGCTGGAGCTGTGCCACCCACCTGGTGCCCAGAGCCTGGGTCAGTCCCTGCTTTGCCAGGTGGTGCCTGGAAGCAGTGGAGGTGTGGGGTAACAGCCAGAGGTCTGCAGGAAGGAATGAAGGTCCCCAAGGAGAACCACAGAGCAGAGCTGCTGCTTCAAAAGCAGCCCCCATTGGGAGGGCTGGGGCCGGGAGCAGTCGCCGATGGGCACGGCTGACAGCGCTATCAATTTGACGCGTTTAAATGCTGGAGCAGGAAGGCTGCTTCCAGGAGAGGCAGAAATCATGAGTTGCTGCTGCTGCTTTTTTTTTTTTTTTTTTTTTAATTAAAAGCCCTGCTTTCCCCAGCTCCTTAAAAGTTGATGCTCTGTCAGAGGCTTAACAAGAGGCTGTCAGTCCTGTCCCCAGCAGGGAGAGCAGGGCTATGGGATCACAGCCACGCTACCAGCCCCAAAATGGGCTCTGCCCTGCACTCTGCCCTATTGCGTGCCAAGAAGCACCCTGAACATCTGAGGAACATGGGTTAGGGTCAAGCTAGGGGGAAGAAACCAGGAGCAGAGGTCAGCAGAATGGTACAGGAACACACTGCTGGTCCAGCCTGGGAGGAGTCCCCATCCTGAATCGCATCCAAAACAAACACCACATTTGGTCTAAAATGATGTCACTGCTGATCATTAGCGCAGTAATTACAGTGAAAGCCTTTTGCAATTGTATCCTCTGAAGGGTTATTAATGCAACCCAACCGCACCAGTAAATGTCTCATTAGTCTTATTTCAGACTTATGTATTTTTCAGAGCTACAGAATCCTAATAGACTTTTCCCTCCAATAACATTAATATCTGCTCCTTCCCCTAGCAGTGCTGGCAGCGGCCCCTTCCCCTCCAGCTCCAGGGAGAAAGGCTCCAGGAGGCAATGGAAGAGAGGCTGAGAGCTGCTCACAGCAGACATCGTCTATGGGAGGCAGAGGGGTGACCAAACCAGCAAGGATGGGGCCAAATGTCAGCAGCCAGTGATGCTGCAGGGGAATGTGGGGCAGGAGCTGCTCTGTGCTCCCCTGACCCTGCTTTGGGAAAAGGGGAGCAGCAGCTGTGTTTGCAGACTTATGGCTATCCAGAGGTATCATCCACCAACAGCTGCACAAACACGACCACAGCAAGCATGGGGAGGAGGGAACAGGCAGAAGGCTTAGGGCAGGGTTGCAGCTCTCACAACATGCTGCAATGCAAGACACAGAGGGAGGCGAGCGGAGTCCAACAGGGATGCCCCACAAGGGACAACACAGGCCAGATGTCCGGAGCCCCGTGTTTCTGGCATAGGGGGACTCCCTGGTGGGATCCACACAGAAACAATCCAGGAAAGCAGCGTGGTTGCAGCCTGAGGCACTGTGAATGGGAGCTGCTCCCCTCCCCACACCCGCATCACACCAAGCCGTTCCCCGCGCAGCCGGCACCTTTCATCCCAGAGAAACTCTCAGAACAGAGGACTCAAACCCACCAGGAAAGGTGACAGATTCTCCTATTCTTCAAAGAGGCTCTTTAAATATTAAAAATAGCATTGTTGTTTCAGCAGCGTTAATTTAAATGATGCACACATGACACATTTAATCGCCTGCGCGCGCTCCAGACGCAGCGCTTCTCACGGCGACAGGAGCCGGGTGGGAGCTCTGCCTTCCTTGTCTGGCCTAACACAAGAAAAAAAGGGAACAACCACAGCGAGGAGGAGGAGGAGGAAGGGGATGAGGCGCATTCCAAGCCTCTTCGTGCACACAGGGACAGGGCACTGCCAGCCACATGCAGTGCAAAGCTACAGAGCCCAGAGTCACATTCGCCGACCAGCCAGGCTGGGATCTTGTTCCCCATGGTGGGGATGTAGGTGGATCAAGCACAAGTAGACACCCAAAAAGCACACACTGAACTTCTTCCGACTTCTGGTCAGCCCATGCTCAGCTCCCACTTAGAGAAAAAGCATAACTCATCTGGGTTCTCCACCATGATTCACTCTTGCAAGTGTGCTGCTAAGCAGTCTCTCTAAGCAACTGAATCCACACGTAACAAAGGGCTTCTCCTTCCTTTGAAGACCCCACCAAGGGCAAGAGGGAGAACTATGTGATTGTCAAATGATGGAAATCATCTGCAGCTTGACTTCGCTAATGATGGATAGCTGCCTGTGAAGATCTGAAAGCATCACCTACAGCTGCAAGGAATTGAGAGGGACCCAAAGCCCTTCCTTTGTGCAATGCATGCAGGGAATAGTCCAGTTTCTGGCGACCAAGATAGCTAACTCTACCTATATGAAGTGAATACTATTTACGTGTGAAATCTGGACTGTTCATGAGTCAATGCAGCGGGCAGATTGAGGCCCAGCCCCTCACATCCAAATGTCCCCATACGATGTTCATGTGTCTCATTATGGTTTTACTTTGAAACAGACCTTGCCCAAGAGTTGAGCAAAGCTGAAAATAATTTAACTTTCAGTCCTGGCTGCTTGCCTCACTCTGAGTCATAAGTTGCTGAAGGAATTGTTTTAATCTGCAGATTATTTTCTTCTACTAATTCATGCTAGTAAAATAAAACTATCACAAATTGCTATCGGCCTAAAAGCAGATATGCTAGGAGCTGCCTTGTGGACAGGTCTCTCTCTGCTCATGGTAACAGGAGATTCAAAAGTGATGCAGTAGTTCTTTGTGCTCACATGGTGCTTTCCAGCTCAGGATCTCAACATGGCCATAGGGATTCTCTTTTCTTTTTACTGTGATCATTATTCTTTGAACTTGCTGCCAACGGAAAAGAGAGAAAGAAGCCAAAGCACAGAAATAAAGTGCAACAGAGAGATACAGATTAGCTATTTCTAGCTGCTAACATGCTCAGATGCAGAATAACAGGAAAGTTGCTCAGCTTGCCTGTTCTGTCCTTATTAAAAGGAGAAGAGCTGCAGAGACGGGAGCTAGGAACACTCTCCTGTCCCAGGCTACTCCTCATCTCTGTTTCAGTCTCCTGTCCCCTTGGACTAGCTCTGAGGTGTCCAAAAAGATCACGTCCTATTTCAGGTATGAGCACCCTGCCGTACCAGGGGAGGGACGCAGCTCCAGAGTTCCCAGCACGCTATAGCCAAAGGAGGGCCACTGCTCAGGCACCTCAGAGCCCGTGGGAGGCAGTGGAGGGGGCGGCAGGAGGAGGGCAATTAGAGAAACTCACGCCTGCAGACAGCTTAGCTGGAGCTGGTAATTACAGGAGTGAAGGTACAGAACACTTCATCCCAGCTCCTGCTCCAGTGCTTCAAGGAAGGGAGGTTTGGATTATGCATTCCGACATGTAACAAGGTCCACTGGCTTGGAACAAGAAGTCTGCCAAAACGTGCGGCCTTGGAAGGAGGAGCTGAATAGGAGAGAAGGCTGAGACCGCCTTGGTGCTGTCTCTGCAAGCGCAAAGAATATTAACAGCCCTCCGTGGGAAAAACCAGCCACCTCCAGCCGGGAGGATGGAGAATGCAAACCCTATTCCCACGTACGTCCTTGGATTTCATTTTCCAAAGCCAGATGTATTTCCCAATAGCCTCTACTGGAAAAAAAAAACACTGGGCATGGTAATTACAGTGGGCTGAGTCCCGTAACTCCAGCATCTTGAGTAAGGATTCAGTGGTCAGAATGGCACAGCTTGCTGTCAGAAGTGCTGATCCCATAGCCAGGACCACTGCCTTGTAATTCAGGAAAAGCCTTTTCTGACATTAGAATAAAGAAACACAGCAATGCCACCATCAGCACAGTGTAGTTAAAAGATGGTGCTTTTGTGTGCACACAGCTTGTATAACATCTCGCTCCACGTGCGAGTGCTTGAAGGAGTGTTTGTGCAGAGCTGTGCAAGCAGACGAAAGCATTCCTGTGTGTACAGGGTAAGGGTTAGGGTAAGAGTTGACCTGTTCGTGAAAGCAGATACTGTGCTCAAGTGCACCTGACAAGTTTCACAGTCTGCACTCGACTGCAAAACTCAGAATACAGAACTTGTCCAGAGCCACCCCTGCACAAAGTGCTTGGCACGAGCAGCGCTGCGCACAGCCTCACGGCGCTTTTTGTGTGTGAGCCATGCATGTGGGCACGGCACTAGAAGCGCAATCCTGAATGACACACTCATTCAGAAATATGAAAGGGATGTAATAAAAGCCTATTACTACGGAGTTTGCTGCTACGGGTTGGTCACCAAGCTCTCCACATTCTTGTGTGGAGGATCAGCCAGGGGACAGGAGCTGTGCTGACTGCAGGAGTGGTTACAGCTGCAGGAAGGGTGCTGCTAGCACCCCATAATGCACACCAGGCTTTCTTCAGCAATGGCTTGTTGCCTTCAGATCATCCTTCCTAGCTGCCAAAGCCTAAAATAGCTCTCTTATTCATGGAGGAGTGATGGATGCAGTTCACATTCATGATCAGCGTGTCATTCACAGCCCGTGCTCCACGGCAGCTTGGCCCCTCCTCTCACACCCCTGCTTTTGCCTCCCCATGGAGGATGCCACAGAGCACTCCCATGTAGCCCACAGCCCACACCAATCTGTGTGCTCCAGCAGCCAAGCTCAGAGAGATGCAGGAATGCTACAGCAATGCAAACAGCCACAGCCACACACAGCCCTGCAGCACCATGCCCTGGGAACAACACGCTCAGGGCCAACCCTGCTTGCACACCCATGGCTCTGCTGAAGCTGCTGCCCGCTCCAAAACCTCCCCTGCACAGTGCAACCCTTCTCTTCCCTGGGCAGTTATGTTTGGTTTTACAGAGGTGAAAAATACTTGTGCAAACAGGGGTTCACAGCACACAGCATCACTCCAGCTCCAGCCCACTGCTACACCTACACCCGGTCCTGCTGTTAGTACTCCTCACATGCTCCCATGTAAGTGATGGAGAAAAGTGTCAGGCTGGGGAAAAGACAGATCACGAGTATTTCTGGCCCTGACATTTTCCTCCAGATATCTGGATTTCCATATATTTGAAAACCTAATATAAACAACAGAGAGAAAATTTGCATTTCGGGCAGTGAGGAATGAAAAATGGAGGCGGCGTAATGTATTGCTGCTCGAGGAAGAGGAATGACAGTGGTAAAGTCGAGCACACACGACAGCACCCAATCGGCTTGTGGCAAACTCATTTCCTGGCAGAATATAGGGTTTCATCTGCTGGAACATTTAATAGGCATCAAAGAAAGATCACTTCCCCCCTCTCGGTGCAGATTGAGAGCCTTCGCTCTTGCTTTATTTTTGCCATTTTATTAAACCCTTTATATAGTTTTAATACAATATGTATGATTCTCCTAAAAACAAATAAATTCTTAGGCGCTTCCCAGATCCTAAGGATTTCTAATGGTTAAGTATGTTTTATTTATATTTTCAGAGAGACATTAAATACGTGATGTGTAAAAATATGCAAAAAGAAAATCAACTCTAATTTACTGCTCTGTACAGGACCGCGTTATGTTATGTAGTTAATTTGCAGCTCTGGGCAGAGCCCAGGGAATGGGCTGAGCACACTCCTGCCACCCCTGGGTTCTGCTGCAATGGGAGATGTCCTCACAGCCAGGACTTCCCATGGCCCCTCCCAGCCAAGCCACAGGAACACAGGAGTGGCATCTGCCAAACTTTAGTTATGGCTTGGAACAGCCTTTTGCTTTGAGATTCCCATATTTAGGAGAAAAAGAAATAGATCACGAGTTTAAACGATTCATCAATTCTGCTCAGGTTCAGTCTGGTCACATCATCCCTCCAGCTCCTGCTATGAGCTCCCGCCCGCTAAACACTCACCAGCATGCAGACACATGCTAAAAAGATATTAAAAAAAAGAAAAAAGAAAGATATGGAACAGAAGACAAAAGAAACAACAGAAAAAAGTAGGAAGAAAGAAGGGAAAATATACAGAAAGAAAGAGAGGATGGACGGAAGGAGGAAGGGGGAGATGAAAAGAGAAAGAATAAGAATAAAAACAAAGAAGGAGGAAAAAGAAAAAGGAAAGTGCAATACCTCTCAGTGCCAAGAAGCCTGCCACCATGCCCATTGGCCCTGCCTACTATGGGGTTGCTCAGTCAGTATCACGATTAGCGCTGACCCCATCATCAGCTCTACCTCCTGCCCATACCAAAACTGGCTGTGACATTGCACGTGTTCTGCTGCAAAAGCATGAATTGAGGGCCCTGGGTGGACCTGGGAGCAGACAGAGATGACTCCAAGCATCCACACCACTTGAGACCTGAACACAGACATCACTTCACCAATAAAGCTCCAGTGACACAAAGACCGAGCAGACATGGCTTTCACCAGAAGGCATGAGGATGTTCTTAATGTCACTGCAAAGCGTGCTGAGCCTGCAGACACTTATTAAAACACCCTAATTGCATATTACAGACATAGAGCTGAGCCTACACAGCAAACATCCACCTGTAGAGGAGCCAGGGGCACAAAAGAGACTTTTACAGCCTTTCTATCCCAGGCACACAGCAGTTAATTGTAACATCAGCGATGCAACAGGGCACTGTAAGTCCTTCCTGATTCGGGCTTGGATCAGGGCAGCCAGGCAGGAGTTACCCAACCTCTGCTGCCCACAAGGGGGTATTTTCCAGCATTCCTGAGAGCTTCAGCCCACCAGTGCCCTCCCTCCCTGCCCACAGCTCCTACCAGCCTGGCAGTGCTGTGGGGGCACACAGTGCTTTTTACTTTCCGGGTCTGCGGTTGGAATGATGATCCTCATCACCACTCAAATTTAATTTCAATGGTTTGCTTCTGCTTTCATTTTATTGGCACCCATTATATCCCCCTTGTACCTCTGGCATTTCCTTAATAGTCTTTTGACTCATCTGCTCTCAGGAGGAGAAACATTTTTTACCAGAACAATATGAAGTAACAGTTATAAAATCCGTAGCCTGGTGATAAATGTTAAGGACTCATATTCTTTTATTGGAAATTGCTGTCTTTCAAATGTTTAACAGATTTGTAAAAATAATTTCTCCAAAAGGTTACGGTTCCATTGAACTCCATTAGAGAGAGGCTGCGCTCTAAATCACGCACCGCGTCCAGGAGCCCGCAGAAGGGGACACGCCAAAGTCATAACTTTCTCCCTTCATACACAACGCCGCTTGGCTCCTCTCCAGCATTATTCCATTTCCAGGACACTTTCCTTGACCCCTGGGTCCTTCAGCCCCAGCAGAGGGGATGTGCCTGCCTGAATCCAGGCGTGAAATTATGAAGGAATGGGGCCTCGCTCGCTCTGCTATGCTAAGACCTCAGATGTGAAATCGACACTTTTTTTTTTTTCCCCTTCTCCTCATGCCGGCCTGTCGCATGCCGGGCGGAAAAGATTGTATTTATCACCTGTCAGGGTTTGGCAGAGCTGAGTTACGTGGAGCAGGACAGCATAAAATTATCATACACAAGCATGAAATTACAAAATCGCTCGGAACTGAACAACAAAATTATTTCATTTCTGAGGGAGGCCATTCCATTTTTTAGTCATGACACCTCAACTGCCAAACTTTGAATTGAAATTGAGTGTGAGGTGCATGGAATATAGACAGCAATAACAAGCAAAGGCATGTAAACTAGCCATGCAAATACACTACATTAATGGCCCCGGAAACCTCCCACAGGAGATATGTAACTAAATAAATGTCACATGTCCCAATAACTCAACTTTTCTTATACATTTTGAAATGAATTATGCTGCAATCCGAGTGGGCTGCTCCCGTGACGGAGTCCCACTTGCTCAGCATCCTCCTGGACCACGTCTCCTGGTTTTTTGTTTTTCCCTCTCCCAGCACTTATTGTTGGGGTGCAAACATTAGATCGTGGGATGGAGCTGGAGCTGCAAGGGGTGCAGCAGAGCAGAATAGTCTAGTAGTTTGTGATAGCAGTGGTAATGGGAGGACAGTTGGACTAGGTGATCTCATAGGTCCTTTCCAACCTTGTGACTCTATGATTCTAATGGGGCAGAGCTGAGGGTAGGTGACAATGGACCCATCCTATGGACAAACTTGCTGACAGTAAGGGATGATGCTATTACACCTCACCCAGCTGTAAAATCCCCCAGCCCATGGAGCAGAGCTAATATTTCTACTTGCCTGTCACAACCTGGGTTCAGGGTTGCTCTGTAGGCACCAAAAGGGCTCACAGAGCCATGCCAGGTTCATGAGGCTGCTGATGCAAGGCACGCAGCACAGTGAGAACAGTACTCCCCCATTTAGCTTCCCCATCAGCCCAGCAAACCTACGCTCTGCCAGGGAGCCAACACCGGCAGTAATTGCGGTGAGGAGTAAACGAGCAGTTCCATTTTATTGCAACTAGTAGCATCCTGATGGCTGCAGGCAAGGCAGTCCCAGAGGAGCAATATTTCACCCACGCTATTTGTGTCTCAGCTCACGCTGTGCTCACTGCCTCACCCCCAGGGGTCGGGCAGAGCAGGGGCAGCACCCTGTGCCTGGCAGCAAGGGTTTCACAGGCAGCCCCATCCCACACACCGCGCCCCACCTGAGGCAGCAAGGGCAACAACAGGAGCAGGAGGATGCACCAACACTTCCAGCAAAGACAACGGCAAACCAGGTTGAGAATGGAGACAAAGCCCATTGCTGAGGCCAGTTCTCCCAGCGCTGTGTGGGAAGCAGCCTCCCACACTCAGCAGCAGTGGGGCACAGCTTTCTGAGGGCTGCGGGGCTCTGATCCTTCCCTGAAACTTTTGATCTCAGTGGATTGATCATGATTAGCCATTGTTCTCCCGCTCTGCTTGCTTTAAAATATGAAGGGGGATTTTGTCAGGGTCAGAGTTCCAAACTGGAGCCCGAGTAGCACTCAGAAGGCAGCATCATGGCACGGAGAGATGCAAGAGAAAAGAGATTCCCAGTGATTTATGATGGAGGAGGCAGCCCCAGCCTTTGCTTCTCTCAGGCAACCCTTTGATGCTGTCCCTTTAATCCTTCACCACCTGGCACTAGTTATAACTGTAAGATAGCCTTTATATGGAGAAGCATTTCCTTGTTTTTAATTAAATATAATGAGAAGCCTTGGGCAATAGGCCCTGTTCTTCCCTCCCAGCACGCACTATGCCCACTCATCCCAGGATCACACAGCAGTGCAGGAAGACCCAAGCCCCCAGAAAATAGGAAAACCACAGGGTAGGGACAGCAAGGAGTGGGCACAGTGCACCAGGCTGCTTCATAACAGGTCCGGGCATAGGATGGGGCAAACCACAGGAGGGTGGAAAGGGGGAGATAAGTGCAAATCCTCTTCACAGCAGTCACTGCTATAAAGGCAGGCTGGCACAAGGATGCAGCAGGTGTGGGCACCCCAGGGACTCACGGCCATCCCAACATTCTGGAGGCTTTGGACAATGCTGATCAGCACCACAGAGGGGAAGGAGAAGCTGGGGATTATCATCAGTTTAAGTCAGTTCGACTTCAGTTCCCAGAAAAATATTGGAACAAATGATCAAACAAACTATTTATAAGCACCAAGGAGATAACAGGGTGAGTAGCAGCCAACATGGGTTTGTCAAGAACAAATCGTGGCAAACCGATCTAATTTTCATCTGCGACAGGGTAATAGGCCTTCTGGATAGAAAAGAAGCAGTAAATGTCATATCTTGACTTTAATAAGATTTTTGACACTGTCTTATATGACATTCTCACAAGCAAGCTGAGGAATCATAGTCTAGATGAAAATACTGTTTGGTGAGCATAAAACCAGCTGAAAAGATGCAGCCGGAGACTGGCAGTCATGGAGGCTCTGCTGTTGGAATGAGGGACTGTGGCCAGGTCTACCCAGGTCTGGATCTGGGCAATACAGACTAAGGGATAGAACCCACAGGTGGGCATGGAGAAGGAACAGAGCCCTGAAACCCTTCAGTTGAACAAGAGATGTGGGCAGAGCCTGCACAGCCCAGATGTTCCCACCTGCACCCACATCGCTGCTTTCCCTGCCAGGCTGCAAGCCACGATCACTATTTTGTTATTATTATTATTATTTTTACACAGGGGGAAGTGGTGTAGGTTATCTCCCCATGCACACACACCAAGGAGACAGCCCTTAGTGGTGGCTGCAGACCCAGGAGACCCACAAAGTTCAGCAGGAGAACAGGGAAAGGATTAAACAGCAGCGCACCGCCTCCCTTTGTGCATAGCTGCAGTGGCACAGCCCCAGCGAAAGGCACACCAGAAGCTTTCTGATGTAGTCAGACCCCAACTTGTCCCCCCTCCCCTCCCCCAAAAATCACAGCCCCAATCCCTCCAGGATCCCCCATAGCAACACAGTGCAGATGTGCCAGGAGCGCCTGCCCACAAAGAGTTAAAGCCGCTTCGCCAGACTGCAAATTCTCAGCCGGTCTCCCACATGCAGCCAAACAACAGCTTGACATTTTCCATCCTTCACGAGAAAGACAAAGGCGTGAAGATATTCCCATGATTCCTTTCTGCATGCCTAACTATGAGCTCAGGTGCAGCAGCATTTGCCCTGGACCGGCCTCATCAACATGAAGGGCGAACTCATCGTTTCTGCATCTTTCCTCGCCACTGCTTGATTAATTGGCTCACAACGATGCTGGCTGAATACCTAATGCCTCTCCTGTCCCTGTTCTTTCTTCACAGCCTTTTGCTGCATTTACATATACTTTATATTCCATAATTTTCACACACACACAAAAAAAAAAACGGGAGCACATCTCAGTAATTTGATGTAATGACGGCATGTCACCAAAAAGAGGAATTAGAAAAATCTGTAGGTATTTAATTTATTCTTGTTTTTTTTTTTCCAAGTAGATCTCTCTGAGAAAAGCATTAATATTCATGCACGTAAAAAAAAAAAAAAAGTACTCTCAAAAGGAAATTTCCAGCATTTTAGTTTAAATTAAATACGCTTTTAAAGAAGCAATATTTAACTAATAATGCTTAAAGGCAAAATTAACCGAAGTAGCAATTTTTACCTACAGATCAAGGTTTCATCACAGGGGTTCCTGCTAAAACTGCCCTTACAAGAAAATAGCACACTGCTTTTCTAAGGAAGGATTCTGTGAGAATCCCAGAAGGCACAGGGCAGTGAGGCCCCTAGAATTAACCTGCCCATCCCAACACTGCCCCTGAGCTCCTCTGGGACACAGCTCTAGGTGGGAGGCAGAGCCATGCACACAGAGGGTGCCCCATCTTGTTTCAGGCTTTCAGATAAGCAAGAGAAAGCAAAGAGTAGAAATCAAAAGGTTTCACAGGAAATAAACACACCACGTATTCAGCAAATGGGAGGCAATGACTGTTGTGGCAATTTCCCCCAATTAACTTCTCCACCTCTGCTTATCAGGACTACGTTAGAGAGGAAAACTGGAAAAAAATAAACATTAACTTAGGTTCCCTCTGAACTCATGGTGAAAGGCAGCACGGGCTGCCAGGGGCTGGGGCAGTGATGGAGACACCCTGAGGAGCTATGAGGGCTATGGGGAAAGCCAGAGCTGCCCAGCTACAAAGGAGTTCCCACCAGTTGCTGAGACCCTACCCCCAAATTCACGGGTCCTGGAATCTCTTGGGCACAAACCAGCAGCAACTACACACATTCAGGGGCTTCCCCACCTATTGGCCCCTCCAGCTGAGAGCAGCCCTTGGGGTGGCTGTGGCAGAAATGATCCACGGCAAGAGGAAGCTTCAAGGATGCATGTCCTTGACACATGAAATATAAATCTTCAGGCCGGGATTGCCTGTAAATCCTTCCTCATTAGCAGGGTTTGGAGCCAGATGGGGGCCAGGAAGGCCTGGATTCCCCCTCCCTGCTGGAAACACCACCCCTAAAGGACAGGGGCTGGGTTTCCTCCAATCCACCAATGCAAAACAGTCTTAACCACTGTGTCTATGGCAGGCAGGTTGAAACTAGATGATCTTTAAGGTCCCTTCCAACTTTATTCTCTGATTAATCTGGTGTTGTGGAAATAAGACTTCCCATCTTTGCCCCGGCACATTGTGGGAAGATTATCCTCCAGATGAAGTAAAATTATCAGGTTTATTCCTCAAGTGTAAAAGCTGAGAAGCCAGATGCAGGGGCTGGGTAAGCAATAGGAGCAGTCCCCATTGATGGGAGAGTCCCACAAACACCACAGGCAGGGCTGCACACACACAGGAGCTTCAGCAAGGTTCTAAATTGGTCTCCTGATATTTTATGAAATAATTTTTTTTTTTCCTAAAGTACTTCTTGATATTTTTATGTTTATATATTTTAACTCCGGATCGGACTCATAAAAAATACATGAGGAGTAAGTGGTTTCCGCAAATGTTTTATACATGATTTGGGAACAGACAGCGTTCAAGACAAGAGGAGGACTATTCCTCACCACGGCAACCCGGGCAGTACAGCGGACAGCTCCAAAAGCATCCAACCCTACACGCAGCTCAGCACCCAACCAGCAATGCTCCTCCAGCACCAAAGACCACCACAGCAAAAGCCTACCTGGGAGACTAAAGAGTTAACACAATATTTCATCGGCTTCCTCTGTCGTAGCATATATTATCTTTTTTTTTTTTTTTGACTGTGTAATACGATGCAAAGTTTTTTTTAAACGATACAATTGTGTTCTATTATATTCCGCTCTTCAGGGAGATTTTAGGCTCATTTTTTGCATGAATGATACTCACTCGATGCATTTCAATGCTGACACAGATAGCACTGTAGGCACACACAGCAGATAGGGTTATAGCAAGTGCACAGATAAATGCAAAAACATATGGCAACACGAGGAAACTCTACATTTTTTATTATATAAAAACAGAACACATGTTCCTAGATACAGTGAGCAGGATCTGAAAGATGGAGTTACTGTCTCCTTGAGATGGATTTTTATAGGACTTGCTTAAAATAAAATCTAAGCAGGGATTCTGTGCAAATATTCCCCTTTGGAGGATTGGACTACAAATCAAGTTTTGCAAAACCCCTGGATGAAAACAGGTTTGGGAAGGGTTTGTCCACCTTAACTGAACTGAGCATCATCCGGGCTCTGAGAGGCCCAGGGCTGGCAGAGCAGCCCCACACCTTCCCCCTCAGAAGGGACCCCACTCCAGCACAGAGCCCTGGTGCCATTGCAGCACCTCACACAGCAGTGGGACAGGGAGCACCACATCCAAAGGGGCTCCCAGGAGCCAGGAAGGACACCACGAAGGCTGTCGGCAAAGGTCTTAAAAGAAATTATAGCCTGCATAAAAATATTCACTCCAGCCAAGGGCCCTAAAACATTCCCCTGAGCATAGAGCAGTGACTGAAAGTATATTACCATGCACTTAAGGTTACTGTAGTAACCCAAGGTCAAATAGCAGCGCGTTACATCCCGGCGACCAGGATGGATTTCCTTCGGCGCTGGATGGCAGCGGGCAAGTAGGGCTTTCACCAGGCACTGGGATTTAACTCAATATTCAATTTACCCTGGAATCAATTTTGATGGAGTACAATTCCCATTTATAACCCCAGCTTATTGCCAGCAATGCTGTTTGATCAGACAGCGGCGGTCTCTGGCCAGGCACATCCATCCCCATCGCAGCACATCCCACACCACGCAGCCTGGGGACAGGTGGGATGGCAGAGGAGGTACTTCCCTCCTCACTTGAAATTCCCATTATTATAGAGCCTTCCCCCCTCCCCCCAGAAGAGCTAATTATATAATTCCTACGTTTAGACTGATCGTCCCCAGAGCACCACCAAACGCACCAGAGAAAGATTTCAGCCCCAGCAAAGAAGTGCTTGGTGGATGGCATAATGGCACGGCTTGCACCACAGCCCAGTGCCTGTTTTCATTTGTTTATAGGCTCTTCTCCTCTCCCCTTGGGAGTTCGTTCCCCATAATTACAGGGCTGGATGAGCCATCTCTGCCTCGCGCTGTTCACAGCTATTTATATTTAACATACTTAGGCTCCCTGGGTCAGGAAAGGAAATCATTCCACACCTAGCTCACCCTTAAAGTTACAACCGCTGCTCAGTCATCAGATGAACACAAAAGATAGGTTGTTAAAACTGCACAATTTCACAAAACAAAAGATGCACAGTATGAGGCACAAAGTCTCCGTATGGTTAGGTAAGCTCAAATTCCAATACTTGCCCATATCTGATTGGATCTGATGACCTTAGAGGTCTTTTCCACTTGATATGATTCTAAGATTCTGCAATTTCATATGAACCCAGAAAAAGCAGTGATGAATTGGCACAGCCTGCCCAGGGAGGTGGTGGAGTTCACTATCCCTGGAGGCATTCAATGAATGGGCACTGAGGGATGTGGTTAATGAGCATGGTGGGATGGGTCGATGGTTGGATTGGATGATCTTTGTGGTGTTTTCCAACCATAATGATTCTGTGATTCCACGATGCGCCTATGGAAGCAGGAGTGAATGCACAAGCAAGGAGATTATTCATTTACAAAGTTCACCATCCTCAGAGCCGAGAGCTGTCCCTTTAACCACCGCTAAATTGTTTTCTGACAGCCCTTGCTGCAATTTTATCCCCTGACATTTGATTTACATATGATCTTTAAGCACCACCACTGCTGTAATAGCTATTTGGTTAATATTCAAATCACTCTGTGATGTCACATACCTTGATAGGTCATTTCACTGCAGCTTGGCAAAATGCATGTAAAAATAAATGTATAACTAATGAAATAAACTGATTAAGGGGAGAAATCAATCGTTTTACTGCTGTAGTGAAGATCTAGCAGTTAATTTAGCATGGATCTGCAAGGGTGCACGTTAATAGAACAGGCTCTCATCTAATTGGTGCCACAGTAAATGAAATACAGTAATATTCCATGATGCATTGGAAGAGTTCACTTCATTTTCTCTGCTCTTTCCTGAGAACTGTTTACAGCACATAACAGCTTCAGTTATTTTTGTGCCCCCACAGTGGCAGGAAACTCGCCAGGTCAATTCCCCCCAGCATCCACCCCAACCCCATGCCTCCAGCAGCGCTATTTGGGGCAGTTCAAGGCTTTCCCATCTATTTGCTCACTGGTTGCCCACAGCAGGCCGGGTGAGACAAAGTCTGGCAGCCCTGCGGGCCATGCTCTGGTAAACTTCATACAGCTTTCCAACATTTCCAGTAAATAAGGGAGCTCCAGAGGGCCGCGCTCATTTCCCAGGCATTTAATCAATGTGACGCTGCCCTGTTCATTACAGCTGTCAGAAATATGCAAAAAGTCCCATCTGGTCCTTCCAGGTACAGAGCCTGGAATCTCTGGTCTAGAATAATCAGTTGAGTGTCTGATTGCCGCACCCCATTTCTCCTAATTTAAGGTCATCCCATTAAGGATGAGTTACCACCTCCAGTATAAAATGAAACTGTAAATATTTGAGGAATGCCATCTTGGAGCAGCCCACCCTTGGAGCGGTCACAGGCCCGTGCCCAAGTGAGGCAGGGGGAAAATCAGCAGCGATGGGACCGCACTCCCACACCGCTGGAGAGCCTCTCCCCTCCCCAAAATTATTGAGCCATATTAAAAAAAAAAATAGGGAAAAATGATCTATACAAAAGCTTTGCATAAAGAAAGTGATCAATGCAAATTCCGCTGAGAAAATTGCACCAACAGATGGAACCAACCCATTTCCAGCAAATGCCTCTGGCTGTGCAGATGGTAATTATAGGATGTATGTAAATACGCAAGCTCTAGGAAGCGCAGCAACGTGCACTGCTGAATTGGGGCGGTGCAGGGGATGCCACTCAGCCCATCCCAGGGCCATTTGGCCAGAAGGAAGCTGGACTTGGAGATATTCTCTGCCACATCCACACAGCTCATGCTGTGCCAGAGCCTAGAGGCCACAAGTCCTGTGCTTGGGCTCTATGCCATGGATGTCACCAACCCAACTGAGGTGCTGAGCCCCCAGCCCTGCCCACATGGCAGATATGGGGTATATAACCAGCCCCAACCCTGCCCCTTCTCAGGCACGGGGGGGACACCGGGCCGTTCCCAAGGGTCAGCAGGTCCACACTCCAGCAGATATCAGGCCTGGCTCCCATTTCTCCAGTTGGATGCCAAAGACCATTCCTAAGGCTACCGGCTGTTTTACTTCACATTGCTGCTGGCACCATTGTTTTTTCCTTTCTGAGAAAAGAGCTTGCAGAAGTTGTCGGTGTTAAAATGTTAATTGGAGCCAAGTAATTAGACAACAATAGTTAGTGATCTCTCCAAAGCAATAAGCTTTCGGTGCTTTGTTTTAGTGCTATAATAATCACTATTGCTCCATGAAGTGCCTCGGAATTTGACAGGAGGGGTCTGCAAGTGGCTGAAGACCCCTCAGGATAACAGTGAGTGGGCACTGCCACAGCCCCCCATACCCCATCCCCTGCTCCCTGCTGTGCAGAACCCATTAGGCCAACCAATGCATCCAGTTCCTCTGTTCACACTGGCACAACTAGACCCAGATTTATTACTGCCTTTCTTTCCCCAAAGCTTCTTGCTGCCCTTGCAGCTCCCCTACTCCTGAAGGTGATGAGTAGCAGACCTCTGGGTCATCATCCGTCACCCTTTCCCCCCCCAAGGCAGCCTGGCCCCAGAGTGAGAATCCATGTAGAGCTGAGGAGCCCCCAAAACAGCCTCAGACGTCTCAGTGATTTTTAAATATATTAAAAGAAAATTGCAGCCTAAACGACCCGTTGATTGAAATCGCCTTGGCCTTGAGCAAGCAAGCAGTTCTGCCTGGCTTCCTCTCCTGCCTGGTCCCACTGGGTGCTAACTGGGAGCAGCAACACTAAATCCAAGCAGCAGCTTCACTGAGAAACACATTCCTAAAAGGAAATCATTAGGTGTCCACCTGCAGATGTAGACACTGACAGGCATCCCTGCAGCCTCATTATGCCAACAGAAATGCCCTATCCATGCTGGATGGAGGAGGGCCAGACAGGGATGCACCTCCTCGAAGATGGGCTCCTTCCCAGCAGCTGAAGCAATGCTTTGCATCACTCCTACTGCAATCACTGCTTTGGACTTACAGAACAGAGATGCTGGAAGTGTTTTATGGCTCGCACCAAACGCATGGGCACTGCAGGATGGAGGCAGGGACAGCACCGTGCTGGGATCCCACTAACATTGTGCACCAGCATGTCATACACAGAGAGCACAAAGGGAGCCGTGCTCAGACATCACTCCTTCGTGTTCCGTACATCAACTCTCTATCTTTTCATCAGCAATCGCAGACAGATTTTCTCAGCGTGAGAACTGCCATGAAAATTGAATGATTGTACTGCAAACATTCTTTTCTCCTTGATGCCCCCCTCTCATTGTGCTGCCTTTGATTTTATTAATCTGTTTTCATTAATATCCCGAAGGCAAGAGAAAAAAAATTAGAATAGCAGCTTTTACTTCCTGCAATGGCTTCTGCTCAAATCATTCTATATTAAAGAAGGTGTACAGTCTCTAAGAGCACTCATTTTTGGGGATAAGCCCCTTCATGCTCCCCTCCTCCTCCAAGGATTTGGCTACATGCCTTGGATGCTCCTGCAGTGCCAGGGCAGATGCTGGCTGATACCTGGCCCCAGCAACAATGCCACTGCACTACACAGAGCCTAGAGCTGAGTGTAAAGGCCGTTCCTACTCATAGCATACACACTTGTAATGGCTAAAATGCAACAAGGCACCAATGCATAGCTCAAGGACACAAATCACTTCCCAAGCTCCCACCCTCCACCACATAACACAGAGGGACCATCCTGTTCCCACCCCACACTCTTGGAGCTCCTGGTGACAGGAGCAGCGCAAGCAGTGCTTCCAGCCACTGCCAGGTCTTTATTTTAATGGTGAGATGTGTGCAGTAACAGCACATGTGGGATTATTGATGTTCGCTTTGTACTTGCCTGTAAAATGCACTGACACAGTATATTGCATGGTCAATAGGTCTTTAGGGTTTTTCCAGCAGTATTAAATATCATTCCAAGTGATGTGCCCACATACCCTGTGAACTGCTCCCAGGATAGGGCACAAGGAGGGGTGCAGGGAGCAGCTGCACAGCCCCAGCATGCATGCAGGGCTCTGGAGGCAAGGTTGGGGTGGGGGGGAGTTCCTGCAGGCTCACAACCAGTTTTATAGCAGGGAGTGCACAAACACAACCACCAGCATCCAAGAGCTTGCTGCAGCAGGCAGGCCCTGAAATTAGGCTTTGCCCCTTGGCACCCTATTAGGGCACTCCTCCTGCAGTTTCTTGCAGTTTGGGAGGCCAGGAGGAGTATTTGATTATCCAATTTGAAATACAGCCCTCTGAAGAACCCTCCCTATTGAAGAAACCATAAAAAGAAAATCTTTCCTAATGTCACTCTTTCCTCCCTGTTCTTTAGGAGCCTGTGAACGCTGCCATTCATCACCCGTGTGACACTTTCATAATGTAGTCCCAGATAATGGCACACCTTCCAACTCCCCAGAATTGGCTGTCAGAGCAATCAAAGGAGACAAGTGTGAGATGCTAGAGTGGGGCTCCTCTCTAGGTATGGACCTACAGAGGCAGCTTAGCTCTGCCTTGAAGGACAGCAGGCAGCACCTGAGAGCACAGGAACATGCAACAGCATCACCTCAATGCCCCCACCATCTACAAGTACAGATCCCTGTGCAAACAGCAGCCATGGCTCTGCCCATCAGCACCAATTCTGCAGCCTAGTTAGCCACCAAAACATACCTGCCTAAAGGAACAACAGCTTCAAAATTTATTTTGCAGCTGCTGCAAGGAGCTCCTGGCTGTGGAAAGCCAAGCTGTGGGTCCAGAAGCCTAGCACAGAGATCACAGCTAAGCATTCGCATAGCATCTCCCACTCTACAGATAGGGCTAGAGCCTGCCCAGGTGCTCAGAGAAACACCTGGCAACACAAAATCAAGGACAGCTCTTACGAAAGGGTTCTGGCCACAACTCAATGCCCTTCATTCCTTACTTAGATCTCTCAGGTTCATCGAGAGCAAAACCAACACAGAACCAACACCAGGAACACCTTGCCTATAGCAGCAGTCACTGCTCAGACAGACAACCACTCATACAGACAACCAAGGCTTAAGTTTTAGACATTCAGACATCCTCCTACTAAGTCTCTAGCTACCTAAAAATAAGAGTTCACATAAAAATAAGAGTTCACAGCACTTAATTACTCCTCCTCCATACAGACCAAAGAAAGTGCACAGCACTCACCTGGAATCCCAGACTGCTCTGCTGCTCACATCTTCTTTCCTCCCCCCCCCCAAGCAAACAGGACTCAGCAAGCAGAGCTGAGTTTGGCTGTGAGGTGCTGTGCTGCACCCTGCTTGCCAGAGCTACATATATACCTGTGCTCTAAAGCCTTATTCAGCCCTGCTGCTGCTAATTAAGGTTGTAATCAGGAATTGCCTTCAGCTGGGGGTTGTGATCAGGAATTGCCTTCAGCTGGGGGGAGTTGGGGAGGGGTGAGGTAGCACAGCTCTGTTTGCTGGGCACGGCACGCTTGGATGGGAAGGGAAAGTGAATGCTGTCTGCTTGGGTGCCTTATCTTTGTCTTTAAATAAATACGATTTTGTCAGGTTTATGAAAAATAATATAGCATGTTATTTTTCATAAGCCTGACTGATATCTCCATTTCCCATGGTTCAACTTAGGCCATAAACATGACCCTGCTTGAGTGATTTCACCTTCCCCATTGAACAGAGAACCTCAGCAGCACTCAGACCAAGGCCCTGACTGATTATTGACAAATTAAAAATATAAGCTATTGACCAGACACTGAGATAGAGTCCCTGAGCCGGCGCCCGGAATCTAAATGAGGTTATTGAAGTTGTGCGGATCGATAGCGCAGTTATAGCACAGAGAGCAGGTGGATGGCTGCATACATAATGCGGAGGGGAGAGGGCTGGGTGCTTAAGTAAATAGTTGTTCAAATTAACAAGGATGCTCTGAGATGCATTCCTCTGCTTACAGCGTAATGACTTTCTGAAGTCAGAAAAAAAAAGCACCAGGCCAGCGAGCGGCAGGGCAGCAGTTCAACCTCTGAGCCTCTGCTCAGGTGCAGGAGAGATGGGGATGGGGTCTGCGTGGTGGGGACAGTCACCCCCAGACCGATGTTCTGTGTTATGAGAGGAAGGAGGGGCTGCAGATCCTTCCCTGCATGGCACTGCCTGGTCCTAGTGACCTTTCTCTCCATCCATGTCCCCACTGTGCTGCTTCAGGCCCTGCAGCTCCTCCTCGCAGACATCAGAAGACAGAAGGTCCGGGGCATTATCAGATGGGCACAGCTGGTCCCATCTGCTGCTTGCTCAGCAGTGAGAGTATGTGGTGCCCCGGAACGGGTTGCTCATGTCACTGCCAGCTAGCAGGAGGGATTCTGTGGGAACACAGCTGGAGGACCACGGGCACAGCTGAAACCCTGTGGGGCACAGCTGGAAGACTGTGGGGCACAGCTGGTGGCACAGCAGGGGGCAGGGCTGCAGCCCTCCCCTAGGGCAGGTTAGGAAGCACCAGGCTATGGGGCTTTTTGCCTGGAGCTGCATGGTTTCACCTCTCCTTTTTGCTGCATTTTTAGGTGAAACATGGGGAAATCATCCTCCTCACAGGTTCTGATGTTGCACCAATGGGGAGTTCTCTGGCTGATATGAAGGTGAGGGCCAGGTGTGAGCCATGCCACTTGAAAATGCCATGCCTCCCTCTCTGGGCAGGGCTCCCAGGTGAGACCCAGGACACATTGTGACCCTCCTGAGCCCCCTGTGCAGCAGCAAACCCTCCTGTGCTGCACATTCAGCTCCCAGCAGCAGGGAGCTCAGTAGGCAGTGTGCATGGCTGTGCCCCTTGCTCTCATGGCGCTGCAGACATCCTTTGTTTGCTAGTTAAGTGATTTCTTGGCTCTCCTGCTAATGCTTGCTGGCATTTATATTGCTTTAATCAATATTAATTATCTTTTGTCCCGAACCAACAAAAAAAAAAACACTTCTTTTATTTCCTTCCCACCAGTTTGACACCCTGCAGGATGTGTGCCTATTCCTACTCCTCCCCATCCCCAGCATTTCCATTTCCCCACTGTTCTCCAGCCCCAGCACTGAGCCCAGTTGCTGCGTGGCAAGAGTTAAGCACTCCACTAGGAAGCAGCATCATTTACCGGCACAACCGGCGCACAGCGAGCCCTGTCCTCTGGGGAAAGCACTGCTCAGAGCTGCCTGCATGTTTGAAAACACTCCTGTCACCCAGCAGGCTGCGGCAGCACAGCGGCTTTCCCAGTGCTGCCTGATCGACAGGGTCAGAGCCCAGCAACGGGGCTGCGAGGAGGATGCTCCTTCAGCCGCTGTGCGCCACGATAGGCGCTGACAGCGCCTGTGCCAACCTGTGTTATTGCACGGCTCGGTGCCAGGACCAGCAGCCGCTCATCCCGCTGGCGATGTCCCCACGCAGCCCCTGCAGGGTCACGCAGGCAGCAGCTATTGACAGCAGAGCTGCACGGAGGGTACGGCTTCAGCAGCCACTGCTGTGCAGCGCTGCGCTGCAGCTCCAGCGCCGAGATGAGGTTGGAGCAGGGAGCAGCTACTAACAGATTCATTAAACTTGCTCCAGAGCAGCTATAAAAAATCAATTTAGTTCACCAGGCGGCTTGAACCAGTGCCAGTGGCAGGGAGCAGCTCACAGCTGAGAGCTCTCCAGCCCTGAAGTGCCGCTGTGATATGGCCGGGGCTGAAGCACAGCAGCGTTGGAGCACACAAATGCAGTGGTGCAGGCACACGTGGGGCCTGGTGCTCCTCTCCTCTGGTGCTGGCCTTGGCTCCATCGCCAGCCCTGCCTGCAGTGGCGGAGAAGTGACAGCCCTCAGTGAGACCCTGTGCTTGTCCTCTCATACAAATGCCCTTAGATGCCACATCCCCCTCAGGCCACGCAGGCAGCATTGGGCAGGACTGCACACAGCACTCAGTAGCATTTGTATTCACAAAGTCCCTTTCTATTCAACTTTACTTGTAAATGTGTTCCTTAAGTTTCTTTTCTCCTTCTGAAAATTTTCCTATGGTGAAAAATAATGCAAGGCACTGGCGAGATGGAGCAAGTGACTTCCATCTCAATGACACGTTTAATGTGCCTGTGAATGGAAAGTCTCTTGCTCATTCTGGTCCCGTCTTGTGCATTCGGCTGCTTGGAATTTAGCAGGGCAATCATTAAAGCTGAGCGATGTGGAGGAAGGAGCTCGGTCCCAGATGGTGACACTGGGATGTGGCTCTTCCCAGTGCATCAGTCCATGGGAAAAGCCTTATATCCACGAAGCAACTGCACAGCACAAAAAAATCACATCTGTGGAGAAAATGCAGAGATGCCCACCGGAGTGCTGGTGGCCGTGAGAAAAGCCTGAGAACCCCCATGGCATTGCCACCAAGCCCACCCTGCCCCAAGCCTCAGCAGTTATTGAACAAACAGATCTGGAAGAACGCAATTGTCGCTGTAGGTTACTCTTAAGCAGATGATTTGCAGGTCAAGCCTGACACTGGTGGGGTGATTCTGCCGCTAATTAGCTTGGTTTTCAGCTCTTCTGCCTTTTTTTCCCTCTGTTTACATAATTAATTCTGTGAATTTTGTATTCTCACTTAAACTCACTTTTTTTTTATAGAGCAATCACTACTAAAAAATGAATTTTTTATAAGTTTGCCTTTGTTACTTTAAATTTTTTATAAACTTCTTACCCTAAAGGAATATTTCTTATAGCTAGCAATAAAGTATGTTAATTTCATTTGAAAAGGGAAATGTAAGTTTGTATTTTATTAAACACACACACCACCCATATATCTGCACGCGCGGTGCTGAGTGATGTGCAGGAGAACCAAGAGTTGGGTGGGAAGGCAGGGCCCTGGGTTGGGGCTGGGTGGGAGATTCTGGTGGATATCATGGGGGAGGTCATGGGGGGAGGATATAGGGGAGGCTATGGGGGAGGTCATGGGGGAGGCTATTAGAGTGGCCATGGGAGTGGTCATGGGAGGAGGATACAGAGGAAGCCATGGGGGAAGTCATGGGGGGTGCTCATAGGAGAAAATATGGGGGAGGTCATGGGGGAGATTATGGAAGATATGGAGAAATCCATGGGGAAGGCCATGGGGGAGGATATGGGTGATGCTTTGGTTGAGGCTACTGCAGGAGGCTCTGCCATTGCGGGCTGTAACGCGGTGTAAATGATCATCTTTTGCCTTTGCCACAAAAATCTGTCTCTCTTGAAATGAAGCCCTTTTTTTTTTTTTTCACTTTGAAAATATTGCATATTTTTATTCCTTCATTTGCATAGAATTTGAGATCGTCGGCTCAATACATAACGTGGAGTGCGTGCAGAATCACTGGAACACGCGTAACACAAAGCTTGTGCTACCTGGGGAGGCTGCAGCCCCAGTAACAGGGTATTACTGCATCATAAAGCATGAGCTACTGAAGGAGATAAAGAATGTTTTCCCCTTTGGACAAGTAACCAGCAACGCTCTGACATGTCCTCAGGTGAAGGCTGCTTGTCTGAAACTATAAAACGCAAGAGCAAGCGGAGGGCAATCGGCAGTGACACAGACACAGACGTTCTCCCTCGCAAGGCACCAGCATTAAGGCACGTCATTGTGGTCAGATGCAGTTCCTGGCTGGCCATTGTGGTCACACAGGCACCCCATCTGCCCTGTAAATTAAGTGCTCTTTGCACTTTTCATAGGATCATAGAATTACAGAACCATTAAGGTTGGAAAAGGCTTCTACATCAAGTCCAGCCATCAGCCCATCACTACCACGTCCACTCATACAATCACGGAACCATTAAGGTTGGAAAAAACCTCTAAGATCAGCAAGTCCAACCACCAACCCATCCTCACCATTCCCACTAACCAACATAACCCACTGTCCCCAAGTACCACATCTCCACAGTTCTTGAATACCTTCAGGGACGGTGCCCCCACTGCTTCCCTGGGCAGCCTGTGCCAATGCCACTCTTCTGCCCCACTGGTGAATGCTTTCCACACCAAACCCAGAGCCCGTGCTAATGACAAATGTTTTACAGAAGGAATCACCAGGGTCAGCCCAATGAAGGTGACGTACGAGCATTCAGCCCCGTTTGGGCTACTCAAAGACAAATCGATGGACCACTGAGTCTCCAGGCTAATAAATAATAACAATCATAAAAATAAAATATAGCTAATGGTCCTGCAGCACATTCATAGGATGCAACTCTCAGATCTAATAAAGGCTTTGCTCTCAAGCTTAATTAAAAGCGATACCGAATAAACTTTCCCTCATGTCTGACCCAAGGTCACAAGTGGTTTGTGCTACAGGACTTGGGCCATCCCCATGGGTTGGTGCCCAGTCTGAGGGCAGCAAAAATGTTCCATAGTGCTGTCCCACAGCAGTAATTCATCCTCATTATTTCCTCAGTTAGAGTATGCATTAATGACCCTCATATTAACGCAGAGCGATATCACTTGTTACCATATGAACCAGATTGCTCATTAATACCCTGTAAATTGTAACAAGATGCTTCTTGGCTGCTAAGTATCATTGTGTGCTTAGAGCCTGCCCCATGCATGGCATAGGACCCAGGAGATGCTGGCAGCCTTAGGATTGCCCCGCAAGGACAGCTGTGGGATTGTCCCTGCTCCTTGATGGGGTGAGGAGTCCTGGGGCTGCCCCTTTGTGGAGCTGTGGTCTGAGCTTGGGGTGCCCATTGGCTGCTCCCACTTGGTCCCCTGAGCCATCCTTTACCACAAAATCTCATGCCAAGGTTTGTGCCGGCAATGAACCTGCTGCTCTGGTGTCCCAAGGGCAGAGGTTTTATTGTCCCCAAAGGCAGATACCTGCTTCTTTATTGTCCCCAGGGCACGCACTGCTGATTTGGACAACACTCCACAAGCCGCTGCTGCTGTTGGAAGGACACCTCTCAGCCGGCTCAAAAGCAGCACCTGCCCTGTTTGAATCCTTCCTGCTTTGATGAGTTCAGATCTTTATTAGCACAAGGCGTTTTTAATCTCTTATCTATGGCATTTTGTTTTCCCTTTAATCACGCGAGGTGGGCTCAGCCGGGAGGGCACAGCGCAGCTCCCTCCCGCTGCTCCTTTGTAGCTCAATATTCTCACATAGTAATGTTCAATTATTCGTTACACAGTGTCTAATATTTTCTATAGTAAACGGAGTTTTATTATCAGTTAATGTATTGATGAAAGAGCACGAGTTAGTCGATCGAATATGTAATAAATACAGACATATACTTGAACTATCGATTACTTCAGTTGCTTACGTGAAGTATTGATATAAAGTGTGCAGATTTGCCCTCGGACTGTTGAGTCATGACACACCAGCCACCATTTTTAATAACAAAAAGTGACTATTTTTAAACACTACACAAGAAAAAAATCCATTTGCTTAATGGGTTTGTGCCTATCACTGGGAGCCTATCACTGCTCCCATGGAGGCAGAGGAAGGCAAATAGTGCCAGAGCCCAGGCAGGTCCCAGGTGGTAATGCTACTTGTGATTTCCTGAGTGATTTGGAAAAGGGAAGTGTCAGTGTTGTTAGGCCAAAGACTGTGTGAACCCGCTATGCCTACCAGCAAAACGCAGCCTTCCCATCACACCTGCTGAAAGGAATAAGCAATCCGAGCGGGCTTTGTGGAGATGTGCTGGATGCTTTGTCCTGCAGCCAGCAGTGCTGAGGGCTGCTCCCAAGTTGCGGTGTCTTCCTCTGAATTTTTCTGTGTGTTTAAACCTGGCCCAAGTTGAGAATCATAGTCCATCACATTCCACAGGCTGCGGGGCTGAGCTCAGCTGCAGCACTGTCTGTGTGCGCTCTCTCAGTTTGCAGCAAATGTAAATTTATATTTAAATCACTTTCTTGACATTTAAGATCAGTAACAGTTCTTAGCAATTACCTCTGGATAAGAGTGCATGTGTGCAGTTAGCTCCGGTGGTCTGCAGCAACCTGCTAAGTGTGTTTACTGATTTGCAGAAAAGAGGGAGAAAAATGAACTGAAAAGGAAGAAAACTCATTGTATGGGAATGTCAGAATTAAATTTGGCCACTGCTGTGCTGAGGCACAGCTCCTACCTCCTGCAAACACTGCTCCCGGGACACCACTGGCCACCTCTCTTCCTGTCCCATTGGATCGCCATAGACTGAGGCAACCTGGAGTGATGGGTGCAGATGTCCTGGCGGTGTGTAGGGGCAGGGGGTGGGCAGTGCCCCAGGATGAGGCCTCCCCAGAGCAGGGTGTTCCCAGGTTACATCCCTGTTACACCCCCGTGTAAGGGAGCTCTCAGCAGAAAGAGGACCCGGGCTCTTGAAACGTGATCTCAGCCCGCATTCGGTACACAGCTGCCCTGTGTCTTTATTAAGAGCCCTTCTCTATTCTGCAGCTCTTGTGTTTCTTTGGCCACCCCGTTCCAACCCCGACTCCTCCAGGGAGCAGCTCAGCTCATGCCTAACCCCATCCTGGGGCAGATCGCTTACAGCCGCCACGAATGGCCCCATTGACAGAGCCCTTTCAGCAGAGCAATGTGATCCTCAGCCCATGACTTTCCCACTCCATTCACAACCCTCTTTAGGTGTCCCCCTTCATTAAAGCGTCGCTGCTGTCTTCTGCTTTACCTTCACCAGGCACTACAGAAGGGACTGTTACGTCGTATGGAATTTCTTCTACACAATGGCCTGCGACCAGACGGCTCTATGGAGCGCATCCTTTTGTAAGACACGGCTTTGTTAAGAGGTTCACCACGGTCTGAAGTGTCATGGCAACACCAAAACCTCACAGCAGGACACCTGCAGGCTGCCCAGACCGCACCACACCTCCAGGAACAGAAGCAGGACCCATGTGTTGTATAGCCTGAATGTTAATTGTTGGAGCCAACGAATTTGCCTATTTCTGCAGTTCTGGCCATCGACATTGAGCAGTTTGTCTGCACGAGTGAAAATCCTCGAGTCCTTTTCTATCAAATAGATTCTGGGTCCTGGGAAATCAGAGAGCAAGCGACGTTCATACAGAGCACTTTCATCCTAGAGGAGCCACAAACATCCTTCTGATAGGTGTGAATGACTCTGTGCTGGGTGGTGCCAGGAGCTCAGAACTGTGGTTTATCACCAATCTGCACTTCTAGAAGCTATGATGAAAGTCCTCTGCCCAAAGAACCTGGGAACACAAAGAGCCTCCAGAAAAAGAGGGTCATTTTTTCCTTGTTTTTGAAGGAAGTATGGCTTGGGTTAGATAGAAAGGAAATCATTTTAGAAGTTTTGCCAATCTTTTTCTCTACTTTTCAAAGAAAATATTCCAGTTCCCACTGAGCAGGTCAATACCTCAGTAGTGCTCCACGCTGCTGCCTGATCTGCAGGGAGGGCTATGGAATTATCCTCACATCTGGGGCAAAAATAAATATTTAATCGTGGTAATGGCTGTAATTTGCATTCAAATGTTTTTCAGAGTAAGAATTCTTCACTAAATGGCACCAAAGGCTTTTGAGAATGATGAACTCATGCGAGAGCGTTGCTTTCTATTCCCCTGAATGTCATCATCAGAAAAATGGCTAAATTTAGCAAAAAAGAAAAAAAGAAAAAAAAGAAAAAAAAATAGCAAAAAGAAAAAATCTATTTTCTCAGTTGTAATAAATACAGTGTGTAGTAAAAAGGAGCATACTTCAGCTGTAAGTGGGGTATTGTTATTTGATATGTGGGAGAAAAAACAGAAACCTAATAAGACATTTTTATACATAAAAAAAAAAAAAAAAATCATGTAATCCTGGCGCATTACACATGCTGTACTTATTCATGGTCTATCTATGGGCAGATATTTATTATTATACACAGCCATCCGTTATGTGAGGAGATGCAGATCTGAGCTTTCGTATGGAGAAACTCAGGGCACATCCCTCGCTCGGAGAGGATCCTGCTGTTATCCTACCCATGCAGCCCTTCCTCTGGCTGTGCTGCTGCTGGCACTTGGTGACCCACTGCTTCCTGCACACACGGGGCTGCCCCATGGGACAACATCACCACTGAGACACAGCTCTGACCTCGAGGCCCCGCTCGCTGCCCCATGTGCTGGGGACACCCGGTGCTGCACCCCGTGGTGCTCAGTGCTGTGCTGTGCCTGCATCCAACCACAAGACTTCTCAGGCACTCTGAAGTCCCACGCCCCCTTATTCTTTCCCAGACAGTGTTTTATCTTTCTGTGAACCATTCAAAGCAACAAAGAGAGCACATCCTTTTAGTTTTGCCAGCTTTCCAATACTTTTTTTTTTTTTTTCCCCCAATATCCTTTCAGTCCTGAACACCGGCTGCCGTATGTCTGTTCTTGTGTGAAGATAATCCCATGACTTGATTTTCAAGTACATTTAGTGTCTAGACAGGGCATTGTAGTCCTTTGTCCTTCCCCTGTGGTTCCATTACTGATTTCTGTAGCCCTCCAGCGTGGGCACCACCCAAACACAAAGTGGTTGGTGCTGCAGCCCCCCACGTCCCACCTTCCAGCAGAGCCCACGCACTGCCATCCTGCAACATTTCCCTCCATTACTTATCAAAAATGGCCAAAAAACAAAAGAGGTCAGAATGGGTATGGAAATTACCATGGAAGAGGATAAAGAAAGGCCAAGCAGTGACCATGGCATGGTCATGGGCACTTAACTCTTTGGACGTGCCCTCAAGCCGCTGCCTGCGCTCAGGTCCTGGGACAGCCTGGGGGTACAGCACAGCCCTTCAAGCACTTCCCTGTCCCCAAGGTCCCCAAAGTCTGTAAGGTCCCCCCATGGACCCCAAGGTCTCCCCAATGTCCCCAGGCCAATGATGTCACAGTCCCCACTGTCACCCAGGGAGAGGCAAGGAGCAGCAGCCCCACACACCCAGCAGCTCCTTCCCTCCTCACCCATACATCAGAACAACCCAATTAAGTCATTTACAGTGAGGACCTGGAGATGGCAGCAACATATAATCACAAACATAAGCAGTTTTTACATGGTAATTATATATTCTATTTTTTTATCAGTGCAACACAGACAGAAGATTATTTTATGCTTGATATCATTCTAATTTTTGATCCATTTTTCCCCCCAACTTAAAAAGGATTAAGATTGGGCTTCTGGTAATAATTTTGGATATGCCGACTTCATAAGTACTACACAGCTTTGTATTAAACCGATTATTAGCTACTTTTGCTTATTGTTAACAGCGCTTCTCTTCTTTGGGCGAACATCTGAGGTGCGTGGAACCAGATGGTTGCAATGGTCAAACCGAAAGGCCAGAATATTTTTTAAGTCTGTTTTAAAATAAAACATACTATTCCTTTAAACTTCATCTGATAAAACAGTCTCGAGGAGATAGGCAACGAGAGAGGAAACACCGTGCCTGGCTTTGATCATTTTCAAAAGGAATTGGCACATGTGATTTTCTAGAAGATGAAGGCACCAGGTGAAACTATTTCATAACCCAAGCCCTTTTCTCTGCCGAAACCAGCATCTGCTTCTCGTTTTCCCTTGGTTTGAAGAGCAGCCCGCCTGACCCCCAGTTTACATCAATTACTGCTTGGTAGCGGCGGACAGCAAGAGGCAGAGGCTTGGAGAGTGGGCAGCCGTGGGGCCACGTGTGGTGGTGGGGATGGAGAGGAAGGGACACGAGCATAGGGGCACAAGGATGCACGTGGAGTGGTTGTAAATGAGGCTTCATTCTCCTCCTTTCTTATTATCACAACGTTCATCCTCGCACCCATCGAATGATTCACTCGCTTCCCACCACCCAACGCAGTGTGCATAGAAATGGGTGGGAGGGCTGGCAAATGTGGAACAGTTCCCTGGGGACACGACAGCAGTCCCCTTATCCCCCCTCTGCCTTGGCTACGTGTCCGTGCAAGCAGCTGCCTCCCATCTGCAGGGCCCCAGCAGAGATTGAGGCATTGAGGACACCACTGCCATGTGCACTGTGTCCATCACCATGTCTGGTACCGTGTACAAGAGCATACCCAGAATCATGCCCAGGAGTATAACCAGCACTGTGTCAGGCACTGCACCCAGCACTGTGTCCATCACCATGTCTGGCACCAAGTACAGCACTGTATATGGCACCACATCCAGCACCGTGTTCAGCCCACGTTTCCAACCCCATGTCCAGCAACCTCAGCCCCACTCCCACCACCCCTCTGCCACAAAGCTGCGCACAACAAACCAAAACTCCTGTGCATGCAGAGCACTCTTTGGCCAACACTCATGACTAAAGCCAGCCCTGTCTCATCTGGCTGTGTGGTGTTGATGTGCCAACCACCAATGGACAGCATCGTTGCGTAAAATCCAGATATTATCAAAGACAATAATAATTATAACTAGTACCATAACACTGAAAATAACAAATGTAATTCTCCCTGTTTGGTGCCAGTAGGGAACAAGTGTGGAGTGAATGAGTTCATGGGTAGGAATCAAAGATTTACAGACTATCTAGGAGTAATTTCTTATCCACATGAATTAGTAAATCACAGGTAATTATTGCAGACAAAGCTAGGCAGGTTCATCTTACCAGGTCAGTTAAGAATAGCCAGGATAATCAAACTGTCTCTAGAGCCAATAAACAGTGCTGGAGCTGGAGCCAAAAGGGCCACGTTTCCCAGGTGCTCACTTCCCCATAGCTCCTCCTGCTCTGGTCATTCCCTGCTGGAGGCAGTTACACACACCTGGTACACACTCACAGATCAGTGCCCACCTGAAGCAATCACAGCATCTCTCCAGTGCTGCCATGGGCGGAATGGGATGGTGGCAGCTCGGGGGAACCACTGGGGATGAGTTACTCCAGACACCACCCAGAGGAGGATGCAACGTTACTCTCCCAGTGCTCAGTGTTTCCTGGAAAAAGGATGCGGCGTCATTAAAAATAGAAGCATGAAAGATTATTTACATTTCAAGAATAGCTGACGTCTTTAAAGAAACTTCCATCATCCTTTAAAGGCTCTTAGTCAAACGCTGTTCATTATTAATGCCTGTTGGCTTTATTTAGCCTATGACTACAATTATATATTTATGAGGTAATCAGCAATTGGAAATTTCCCTGTAATGGTAACTGGAGCTTGGCATCCAAATAAAATGAACACCATTAAGAAAGTATTGCGGTCATTGGGGTGGATCAAGTGTGCTAATAGCCCAACTAACAGCAATTAAGTCAATTAACCATTCAGACATATGCTGCTCAATTTCCCTGCTTAAACAGCCCGGTGCATCTGCGAAATTTGTGGAACTTATTTATGGTGTAAGCGGCTGCTAGTCATTATTAACCAGGGGAAACAGTGAAAATAAGGGAGGCTTGTAAAAAATTAACTACTGCAGCAAAGGGTCTGCTAATTGCCAGTTCCCCTCCCAACAGGGGAAGGTTCTGTTTTGCCAAGTGTTTATTTATTGTCTTTTGAATGTCCCTGCGAGCATTTTATGGAGCTACCTCCATAGGTGGATGAGGCAGGTGGGTGTTGTGGAACAAACAGCCTGGCCAGAAGCAGCGTGAGGTGCTGGGAAATGGGAGATGAGCAATGGGGATATGGGCAGTGGGTGATGGGAGATGGGCAATGGGAGATGGAAGACTGGCATGTGGAGATGGGTGATGGATGCTGGGAGATGAGTGACGGGAGATGGGCACTGGGAGATGGGCACTGGCTGGAGCGAGGCCTCTCCTCTCCCTTTCACTGTTTTGGGTTCTTGTCATCTGTCCAGGAGAGGATGTTCCAAAGTTTTGTTAAGTGCCTGTTTTAATGAACACCATTAAAGTTAACCTAGCCATATAAAATACAGGAGAAATCTCCCATAAATACAGGTAAATAGAGATTGTAAAGATAAATAACAATACCGGTGTGTGAGAAGTGATAATGTACTCTATTTACTGCAGGCCCATAAAAGGCCAGTAAAAGATACTGCGCCTTTAATGACTTACTTTCTCCATGGCAGCCAGCACTCACAGTTAGCAAGCTAAGGATGCAGTGACACAAAAAAGCTTACAGATAATTAAATATTGATTTTTGTTTTCTAATCCTATATAAAAATTGTCCTGGGTCTCCCAATGGTAGTTTCATCTCACTAGGACACAGGGAGTGCTATTAACCCTGTTTGGTTTCAAGCTGTTGCAGAACAAATAAACTGGGGTCTGGAGAACCCGGGCAGCTGCCAGCACCCTCCATGAGCACCGTGCCCAGGCAGACAGCCAGGCTGTGGTTGGAGCCATGTCCCTTCCATGAGGGATCCACCAGCCCTGTCTCTCTGCCCCCCATCCCTGCCCCATGGAGCACCATTGGGTGCATGCTGACAGCTCGTGGGCGTTCTGCAACGAGCAAAAAGGTATTAAAGTAATAACCTCCGAGTCTGCCACGCATGATGTTCTCTATCACTATTGGGAAAGCAATTGCCTCCAGCAAAGATCTATTTCCTAAGTTGCTCATTTACAAACATGCGGTAAGTACTGTGTACACAGTATGAAATGGAATAAACCCCACCATTATACAATAGAGCCACTCATTCACAAAATGAAGCAAGGGGCTTCCTTTCCCAGCTATCTTTTCAAAACCACCATGCAGCACAATTCGCACTGTTTGCAGACCTCAGGATGTGAGTAAATCACGTTGCTTTGCATAATTCCTGTCCTTGGGTACACTGTGCCTTGTCTGAAAGAGGAGAACATCCATTCCCATCACTTCTCCAGTGCTGTGCGTAAAAATGAGGCCGTTGCTTTAACGTGCTGGATGGGTCTGATTGAAGGGAAAACAGCAAAACATCCTCCTGAAAAGCTGCATGCACCGTTTGCTTCGAAATCTTACTTTTACTTTTTTTTTATTTGATTTTATTTTTATTGCACAAAGCCTGTAGGCTCAATATTTTCCATGCCAAGTATAAGCAGTTCACCACGTACCCTAAGTCCCTGCTCAGCCAAGCATGGAAGTGCAAAGTAAGGACTGAAGCATGCCCTAACTCCGTGCTGACCGCAAGCACTTGGAGCAGGGGGCTGAGGTCTCCTCCAGATGCTGTACAGCCCCCCCCAGCCCCACTCCCCTCTTCCCAGCTCCCAACTGAGCGCTGTGTGGCTGCGGAGAGCTCAGGGAGGGCTGGAGAGACAGAGCAGCAGCCCCTGCGCGCTGCATCTGAACCTGAGCAGATAACCACAGATCTTTTGTGGTTGTCTGACTCTTTCTCTGCTCTTCCTCTGGGGGTTCCCGACCTCATTTGCAAGCGGTGCAAGCTAACCGCTGCGCTCCTGCAGGAGGCTCCATGGGAAGCAGCGCGAACTGAGACTGCTGTGCTGTGCTGTGCTGTGCTGTGCTGTGCTGTGCTGTGCTGTGCCGGGCTGGGGGTGCTGCTGCCTGAGCTCACCAGTGCCCTTTCCCTGCCTCCCCCCACCAAATCCAGGCTTTTTATGGAGTCTGGATCAACACCTGCCCTGTGTTACAACACCTTCTGCCAAAGCCCCAACACTCGGTCTGCCATTGGCTCTGCCTGTCTGCCTGCCCCAAAAACTTCAGGTTGTTTTCATCAAGACAACCAAGTCCTTCCTGAAGGGATGTAGTGAGCCCCACTCCTACAAATGTCTTCTCCTTACCCAAGGAGGAGTGGTTGGCAAGTGAGGAGGAACACTGGAAGTAGCTCTGCATGCAGCCCCCACCTTCTCTGTAGGGGAAGCAGTGATGCTGCCCTGCAGCCCCCAGGATATGTGCAGGAGAGAAGCACCAGGGCACAGGAACATCACCTGCCCAGAGATCAAACTTAAGCACCAGATCCACAGCGTGGAGCTGGCGGCACTGAATCCTCAAGCATGAGGTCAGCACTGCATGGCAGCACCCACTGACCTCACCAGATCGTGATGGTGGCACCCAGCTGTCCCCTAGGATGTCCCCGTGCCACGGCCCTGAAGTGTTCAGTGTGGGGGGCACCTTCAGGCACTGCCAGCAGGATCCACTGATTGAGACTCAAAAGAAATTCTTGGAGGCCAGCAGGATGCCAGGCCGAAGCAGAACAGCAGCAGGTTTGAGACTACAGACGCGTTCGTCAGAGCTGATGAATGCTGGCTTGTCAAGCCTTCCCATTTCAGACCCTGGATTGCCTTTAAAGTTTGCCAAGTCACTTTTCAGCATTTGTGTGGGCAGAAGGAGACGTGCAATTAAGCTGCAATTGCTGCACCGAAGCTGAATACTTTCAAGTTTGTTATTTCCTCAGAAATGACAAAATGCTGGTACCGAGACAAGGAACAGGACAGGCACTGCTGTTGCAAAACTGTACTCAGCGCAGAGAACACGTTTGTCCAAAAACTGATCTGGCTTTTACTGAAGAATGAAGACGTGTACATCAAGAGCTGCTTTAGTATTGGAGAAGCAGGCTGGGGAACTGGAAGCCACAATCACAAGCCGCATCAGAGCACTGGGAGGTGGAGGGGGCACAGACAGCAGTGCTGCTGCAGCCACCATCCAGCACACATATCCACTGGCACTGCTCGGTGCAGGGCTGTGGCTCAGCACCACCTGTGAGAAGCCAGGACACCAATTTCCCAACACCAGAGGGACAGCTTGGTGGGTACCTTCCCCACAAAGTTCTTATTCCTGCACGCATAGCAGCACAGTGCCAGCATTGAAAAACTTCCTCCTAGGCCATAAAGCACGCCGGCAGCAGGACGGATCGATCTGGAGGCAGTTGGCTGCTGCACTGCGTTAATTTCAGGCTCCTGGCTGAAATGCAGCAAGCACCTCAGAAGGAGACACAGGACTGGGGAATGGCTCACCAGGCCTAGAGATCGTGATGTTCTCCCGGGAGTAACCAGGCAACAGGAATGGGAGCACCCAGTTGGTGCAGAGCCTTGCTAACATATTGCTTCTTAATCAACACTTAAACAAAAAATGCTCTTTTCCGTCTAATGCCTGGGCTCATTTCAGAGCAGCTCGTCATGCCACCCAGTCTGAAAGCAAGAGAGGAACTCTTTCAGAAGGGAACGTTCACCCAAAATATGTGATGTAATCCAACAGTCATTTTCTGCCTTGGTTTTGCTGACTGCAGAAAGCTGCGTTTGGTTGCGCGCTGCTCTCCTGCCAGCTCAGCTTTGCTTCCCACTGCAAAGAGGCAACACAACCACAGAACAACCAATTACCTTGCATAGACAGCCCAGCACTGGGATGGCACAGGGCACTCCTGGCTGTGCACCTTGCAACCCCTTTCAGCAAAGCTGTTCCCTGCTGCAAGCTCTAAGCCAGGCCATGGGGCACAATGGCACGCAACATGCACATCTTAGGGATGCTGTGTCAGTACGCAGAGCCCCGCTCATTTTGTTCATTAACTGGGCCAGAACAAGTGCAGCTGCAGTGGCCGTGAGCACCTCGAGTGGGAGCTCAGGGCGTGGGAACCACACCAGCACTCCCTCTGAGCTCGTTCCACTCTTGCTAGCCAAAAATTTTGAAACCCAAACTCATCTCTTTGGAAACGGTTGTGTTATGGTTGCAAACTTCCCATGGCAACATGTGATTTTGATAAAGTTTAATTTCAAACAAAATTGAAACAAAGTATTTCAATGAAGGCAACACCGTCCCCTTTTTAACATTTTCCAAATGTCACATTCTGATATTTCGCTTTGAAATGTCTTTCCTTTGGAAATTTATACTATTTAAGAAAATGAAGACAAGGTTCGATCTCGTCCCAAACCACGCGACTGAGGGCGGGGATCCCTTCCATGCATGTGGATGTGGCACTGGAGCCCACTTACCCCAGCGGTGGCACTGAGTTTGATGGTGCAAAATAAGACAACAAGGGAGGGAGGAGAGGGCACGGCGAGCACAGAGAGGGATTTCTAAGCATCCTGGGGCGTTTTACGCACAGGGCTATGTGGATTGTTGGAGGTATTGGGCAGCAGAAAGGCGCTGTGGCCACTCATGCCTGGGGGATGGGGTCACGGCAGTTCTTTGCAGCCTATTTTAAATCACAGTTTCCAGCAGAGTTGGAGAAGACAAGGACAGGAGGGAAGGGGAAAAAAAAGTGCCGTGCAAAAAAAAAAAAAAAAATCACAGACAGCAATAAATTCTCCTGCAACGGTCTGAAGAACAAAACGCTTCCTAAGCAAGTTCAGCTAGAAGTACGCGTGCAAAAACCATATGGGCAGTGGGAGTGCGTGGGTGTGCTTGTCAGAGGTGCTGAGCGCCCAGCGCTGCCCGGGTGCAGAAGCATGGCATCTCAGGGCACTCGGCTGGGAGCGGCGAGCGTGGGTGGTGTGTGCATGGCTGTGCACGTATGTGTCAGCGTGTGTACATGTGCGTGCATGCGTGTGCGTCCTGCTCCAGCCAGCCGCGTGCGGGATGCTGTAGGTGTGCTGGGATGCTGCTCTTTCCAAAGGGCAGCGCCTGGAGCCCCACATGCAGTGCTGTGCCCGCTGTGTGGGTGGCAGCTCTGGGCTCGTGCCCACGTGGGGTCACCGTGTGCGGCTGCTGATAATGCAGGGCTGGTGGCTGCGTGGAGCGTGATGGGAATAGCGACAGCGCTGCTGCTCCCGAGGGCTGGGAAGGCACGGCGGTGTGCTGGAGCTGCAGGCAGCCTGTGAGTGGAGACAGATAAGGGACAGCATTGTGAGCCACGGGATATTTTTAACACATGCGCTTAAAGAGAAGGTTGTGCCCCGTTCCGATGGTTCGGATAGCAAAGCCTCGCTCCTTGTGATATTTTAAAAGGCTGCGGGAAGGATTAAAATGTAATTCCAAATTCAGATTCATGTCTCCTCTTCAGCTCTTTTAAAGGTCCAGTGGAACTCGTCCTATTTCAGAGGAGCATTTCTCCTCCTTTCTGGCACCTCCATCACTGTCTATGCTCGGCAGCCTGTATTTACACCAGGAGTGAGAGAACTGAACACAATGGGAATGTTGGAATGTTTTGCCAGTTTACAATCCGCAGGCCAGCTTTGGTTGCTCCTTGTACCTTGTTCTGCAGGAGCTGAACGACTGGTCCAACTTTGCCTTTGGTACCTGAGTTCCCTTTGCAGCCCCCTACAACCCCACAACAGCCGCGTGCTGCTGCCCAGGCCGAGGCATTGCCCAACTCTCCCCGCAGCTGTATCAGAATCACCCAGGAACCCAAGGTTCCTTCAGATTTATGCCACCACAACTGAATTTAGCACGTTAATAAATGGCCAGGCCATTAATAAACGGAGAGCTACCAAAGATCATGGACTTCATGACTAGACCAGGGTCACGCAATCACTTCTGCCCCATCGCTTTCCTCGCCTTCACATCCTCCGCACTCCGGTCTTTCTGATGCCAAGCTGGGTATGAAGTGTGTCCGCATGGAACCCCATGGAGCTGTGTGTGGGACAGCCCAGCCCCTGCTGCCAGCCCTGCAGTGGGGCAGAGCAGTGCCACACTCCTCGTGACACGCTTCCCGCGGTGACATCCCCCCCCTCCACTCACGGCTCTGGCACTTCTGTCACTCTCGTCCCAAACCATCTGGCTCCTGCAAGCAAATAGAAGTCCTCCTACACAGACCCTCTGCTGAGGGACGGATCCTTTCCCGGCTGACACCAGCAGCCTCCCACTGACAGCGGCCATCCCCAAGCATCCGACCTGGGCCATTTTCCCCCCAGACGCTGCCTTGGGAAAAAGGGAGCAGGGTCTGGGTCAATAACTGCCGTCAGCAACAAAATATTTCATTCTGACTTCAGATTTTAGAAACTATTAAGAAAGCAAAATGAATTTGAAAATGAATATCTGGCAGTCCGTTCCAATAAGGCCAACAGATAATGCTTTAACCTTGTTAAAATGTGGGGGGTTTATTTCAAAGCAAAAACTTATTAACATAGAAATGTTCCTGCAAAAAAATAGTTTCAACGTGATATATCTCTGACAGGTAAAAATTGAATTGCAAAACTGTCAACCAGCTGTGTTTAGATCAGGCACCTTAACTAGAATCCGAAGGAATACAAAATAATGGGATTTTGCTTACGCTCAAATTGTCTCTTATGTTTAGAGCTGTGAGTAATATGTTCTCAAAACACGTGGTGGGAAAACAAATAAAGAAATAAATGCATGGGATTTTGACCATTGGTGAATCAGAATGTTCCGAAAAGCCGATTTCCAGATGAACAGAGCGGCTGCGTATGGGAGTTTTCATTTTATCTTTACTCCTTTTACCTTTTCCCCCCAGCAACTGTGTTGGTGCCATGGCTCTGCGCTACCCCTGTGCCTGGGATCTGGCACCCAGGCTGTTGTCACCAAGCAGTGGGTCTGTGCCTCACCCAGGACGTCCTCACATTTCTTCCCCTCTTCTATTGGTGTCTTTTGATTACAAGCCCGCTTTGAAGAGACACTAATTGTAGCCTGCACACAATGCTTGTAATTATGCCTATTACATTTTGATTCATTTCCATATGTCAACACTACTACAAGGGGGACGCTGGGGGGGGAGCGCAGTTTTATAATCGGTTATTGTCTGCAAAAAAATCTGCGCGGCGCGTGAGTGAAGTGTTCTTTGTGGAAATTGAAAATAAGATGATAAATAAAAGTCTTCCTCTGACATCCAGAAAATGGACACTTTAAAATAAATTGCCACTGTTGATCAAGAAGATTGCTAGCTACCTTTTACATTAATGAGGCAAATACTCTTCAAGTCCCTAATAGCAATATGTTTGAGTATGTCATTTCAATAGCTTCTTTCTTAATAAAGCTTGACCCTAATATTCCCTTTGCTGTCAAAGGCATTGTCCTGCCAGACGTAACTGTGAGTTTTAGCTGCTAATCAGAATAAAAAGGGAGAGGCGAGAGTGACTGTCATGCAAAGGGCCACAGCACCAGGAGCAACGAGGTGCTGCCCCTGGCCAAGGTGGGACCCATGAGGATGGACGGGGTCCTGCATCCCCCTCACCCCGTGGCTACCAGTGTTTCCAGTGCACCCCACTGCTTCCAGTGCCCACCTCGGCATCATTACACCCAGTGCCCACCAGGTATCCCGACCCACTAATTACAGCACTTGCAAAAGTCAGAGAGGAGCTTATTCTTTAGCAATCAATCAATACAAGTTAAAAGGGCATCTTGTTTGTTTCTGTAACAATGCTCTTTAGAAAATTGGGACCTTTTACATTTCCTGGCTGATACGCCATCAGTCATACGTTGCATCAGTCACATCACGTTACGTCTCAAAGCATAATATAACATGATGTGACCGGTGCACTGGGCCAGGGATTTACAAAGAGAAGCGTTGCATTCTGTGAGATATTACAGCGAGTTTTTCTTTTTACCAGTCTGAGTTTGAAGATGAAGCAGTCGTCTTTGTGCAGCTGGGAGCTGCACACCTGCATGGCCATGCAGTGTTGGTAGCTGTGAGAAGGGCAGGGACACGTGCCCAGAGCAGTACCCACATCTGTCACACACTGGTGGTCACTGCCTGGTGCCTTGGTGCCCACCTGGGCACAGATGGGTGTTCTCAGGGACGGTACTTCAAAGGAACACACAGGGAGGTTTTGTGAACAAAGCTGCTTCTGGGTTTGTCATACGGATGAATTCCATCTTTCAAGTTCCTAAGACACTCTTATTTTAGCAAAGTGAAATTTTAAACTCCGAAACAGCAGAAAAGCCACATTTTCCCTCAAAATAATGGTAGCAGAAAGATTTCCTGGATTGGCACCAAGCTGTATTACATAAAAGAGAGATAGCTCAAGCACTGATGGGGATACAAAGCGGTTGACTTTCCAATGCCTCCATTTGATCAGAGACTCCATCCTCCAGACCTCCCTGATTGGAAGGTGATCTCAGAAGACAGTTATACATGAAGTATAACGTCTGAATTACAATTAACCCCGAGTTTCTCCAAGCCTGGGCGCTCAGCCTCCCTAAGCACCTGTCACCAACCACGGCTGCACAAGCCCTCATTTGTGGTTCCTATTGCAGAAGCAGACCCCCAGAGGCACTGCTCGTGGAGGGATGCTGAAGAGCTGAGGAGGCTTCAGGAGCGAAGGGGATGATGTATTCCGTTTTTAATCAGGGCTGTGGAGAATATTCAGGCAGCTGCCCACATAGGGACATAACCTGGATGTAAAGCACAGATTGGTAGAAAAGTTTCTGAGAAGGGAATGTTGTGACTTCTTCCTACAGAGCAGCTAAACAGTAAAAAAGTTAACGATTGGAAGAGTCCTTATTTATTCTGATAAGTTATCATCAGTGTCACCGAGATGAACATTTAGGCAGAACAGCTCCCCTGCCCACACACGGTGTTTGCTTTTTAAAAGTATTGCAAATAGCTCAGTGGCTTTAAATAAATAAATAGCTAATGAGTCACACCAATAGGAATTTAATGTCAAGACGGAGGAAGTGCCTGCTGAGTGCCTAGCCTAGAAAGTTGGTTAGCACTTGTTAACCACCTCGGTGCCACTCCTGTTAGCAGCTCTCCAACAGGACCCAGGGGAGCAGGGCTCCCAGTCCGGGGGCTGGGGACATCAATGGGGAGGTGACAGGGAGCTGGAAGGTGACAGCATCCCTCTCCTTCATTCAGCTCACCTGATGGAGCTGTAAAGCTCCCCAGTTGCTCAGTACTCCAGGTCCCCTCTCATCACCCACACCGCCTGTATTGGGACTTCCCATGTACAGCAAGCTGGCTGCTGGGAGAGTGGGCTGAGCTCAGGCAGCCCTGACTTGCCAAAGAGCTGGGCCTGCTGCTGACCCCAGCTCATGCTGGCAAACCTGCTCCCATCACACGGCACAGGCTTTTTCTCATGGAAATCTCATCAGCAGAATAAGAGCATTTTTAATTTTTTTTTTTATTTATTTATTTTTATTTTTTTTTATTTTTTTTTTACAGTGCTGGTCAATCTGAAAGCCCAGACAGAGATCATTTAAATTGCTTCTCCATCCCCAGTGACCCCACAGTCTGTCCAACAACGACCCATTGAGGAGCCAAGGAGAGAAACTCCAGCTCAGCAGCCACACAGCTCCTCTCCCCGCTCCTTGCCCTGGGCACTGAGCAGCA
The DNA here is from genome assembly GCF_987193195.1 of Phasianus colchicus. Classification (NCBI taxonomy): domain Eukaryota; kingdom Metazoa; phylum Chordata; class Aves; order Galliformes; family Phasianidae; genus Phasianus; species Phasianus colchicus. The sequence continues at coordinate 6,147,323 of NC_143453.1, read as the reverse complement.
CAGGAGGGGTCAGCTGTAGGAAACCCAAGGTGCATGGGCAGGAAGGCACCGGAGCTCTGCACAGGACATCGAGGTGTGATGCTGAGCCCTGTGCATAGCAGCTGCCACAGGGGAGCACAGGGTGTTCAGACCCCAGTGCTCCCAGTGTGGGCATTGCCCAGCGCCTGGCGGTGGGGGAGGCGAAGAAGGAATGGAAAAATCATCACACACATTGCACAGATGGAAAGAGTTTACAGCCCTCCTCACTTCCTCATCCTCGTGGTGTAAATTATACGGACAGATGTACAATCTGGGACGTTGTCCAGATTTCCTATTTTTTATATATATTTCTTTCTTTTTTTTTTTTTTTCTTTTTTTTTTTAAGAAAGAGAGATGCTAAAACAACACTAGCTCTGCCATGTCTCGTCCTTGGCTCTCAGTGTTGGCTATAGGATGGAAGCAGCCAGCACTGCTGGCACGTGGGGAACGATCCAGATCAGCTCAGGGGCTGCCCGCGGCGCTGCTCGCTGCACTCTGGCACATGGGGACGTGGCACTGCCCAGGCAGGGTCTGTCTGTGCCCACTTGGCCTCTGTAGGCACAAAGCACCACGGGCACTGCTGCCAGTGCTGGGTTGACCGCACTCCCGCACCTGAATGGGAGCAGCTCTTTGGATATTTACTAGATTGCCAGGAACAAGAGGGAGGAGGTAGATGACAACATATTTCCAGTGCTTTGCTTTGCACAGCCATCCTGAAGGCAGCATGTGTGTGTCTGCAAAGGGCTCAGTGTGCCTCTCTGTGCTGCTTCCAAACAAGGATCAAGCACATTTTCCAAAGCATATTCTCCCCCGTCAAACGCTGCTCTCACTTTGGAGACTGTCCACGGCTTTGACACTCCTGTGGGTTTTCTACCCACATCCTTGTGCCAAAGATTCCTTGGCGGAGCAGCAGGTTATGCTTGGCTGCTGCTGGGGGGGGGGGGGAGGAGTGGAGCCGCTCACACCCTGATCTCAGGGACCCAGCCCTGCTGCCAGCAGGTGCCCAGGGACCCTGCATTGTGATGCCTATAGGGGTGACATCCTCCTGCTCCCTGCTGTCCCCCCCCGTGGACCCAGCCACAGACTGCACTGAGACGTGAGATTTCCCAGTGCGTTTCCTTTAGAAAACAGTCTGATTGCAGTGAAATACGCTTCTCTGTCTGAAAAGTTCTGACTTGCTTTAGGAAAGGATAAACAGTAATTAAGCAGTGAACTGGACATCATAGAAACGGGTGTGCCAGCAGCACCTCTGCAGGACAGAACTGACAGAAGCACACATGGCTCTTTCAGCTGCCATCCCATGGCTGCAAGGTCCTGGAGGACCCAAGGATGAGAGCAGGGGGAGGGACATGTGGGGCAGCATGAGGGCTGAGCACTGAGCACGCAGCCCAGGGAAAGCCTGACGCGTGCTGGGAACCAGGGGACAGCAGGTGACAGCCCAGGAGCTTCATGGACACACCACCTGGGCAGCAAGGAGTCACCCCAGGGACCTCTGTGGGCAATTACAGGGGATGAAGACTTTCTTTATGCCTTGCTACAGCGGGGAATCAGAGCTGTTAGTGGGAATTCCCAGGCCTAGTCCTGCTCGGCTTTGCTCTTAATGGGGATGGATTTTTATTCTAAACCACCAGAGAACCAGAAAGCAATAAAAATAATTTAAAAAAATTAAAAATCAGGCCACAGGTTGGCCTCCCATGCCCCACTGCAGCACGGCACTAAGCATTCCCACACACTGACCGCAATGTTCTCCGCTCTCCCTGGGACCTTACCCAGAACTGACTGTTCTGCTCTGCACCCAGGCTCCAGCAGAGCACAAACAAGTTGCTCCAGAGCAGAGAATGAAATCCGAGGCATTTGTGTGTGCTTTGTACTCTAAACAGGAACTGGCCTGCCACCTCAAACTCCATACCAAATCACAAGCAACAGAGCAGAAAACCAAATTATTCTCAGCTGTTACACTGCTTAATTTAATATTTCCAATGAGCTCCTTTTCCTTCTCTTCAAGAATGAAATGCATATTTGTGCTGTGTCACAAAACATTAGATTTTGTCAAGGCAATTCATTTTTCAATGGTAATTTGTAAGTGCGCACCATACCACACACGGTCTGGGGAATTTTATGGCTTCTTTCAGAGGGAAGGAAAATAAGGAGCACTCAAACTAGTGATGAGAGCATGGAAAATAAAAGTGAGGAGAGGTAACAATAACAGGCAGAGCATTCATCTCAGCCACGCAGCTCTCAGGAAGGAGAGCCCATGGAGCCAGCAGTGGCTGCGGGCTTTGGGTGCTCCAAGGCCAACTCTGCAAGCGTTGCCGATGGGCGCAGAGCAAGCTCCAGCTCTCTGCAGCGTTTCAAACACGGAATGTAATGGGGCATAAAACAGGCTAAATAGCCTCATCAGCTTGATAATAAAGCAAATAGAAGCCAGCCAGCTCCTGGGCTCGTTATCACAGGGAGAACTTTGTTGAAGACAGCGTTTAGGTGGGAAGTTCATCAGAGGAACTGCATGATGAGACAGCGTGCTCCTGTAATTACACCTGTGATTTGAGGCTTGAATTATGTCACCAGTGGGGGCAAGAGGGGACTCAATCTACTGTTTGTCATACTGTACTCACAGGCAGCCAATTAATTAAACTCATGCTGCAGAGACCTCCGTGACCAGACCCAAGGAAAAGAAAGGAATTCCCCACCCCAGTGCTGAACTCAGCTTCTCTAGCATTGGTTTGCTTTTCCACCTCTTTGCAGGCATCAGGCATGGAGTGCAGCAGGATGGGATGCAGCCTGCATGAGCTCTTCTCCAGTGATGCTGAGAACACTGGTAGCAGCCAGTGCTGGTGCTTGGTGCCAGGGTGGGATTTCCCCCAAAGCAGGCTGTCTAGAGGCTGCTTCCATTTCTGGTTGGGCCACCATAGCACCCACACCACACCGAGCCTCTGGGTCCCTCAGTCTTGCCTGCTTTCTCCCCAGTTGGCACTGCAACTCAGGGCAATGTGGCGTTTGTAGCGAGAGCTTTGTATAGAGCTATCAGACATCAGAGGGCATTTTCAGTTTATGCTCTGTGCCTTTGGAGGGCACTTTGTTAGTAGGGACAACAGGAGGGTTTTCCAGCTGGGGGTTTCTGTACTCCTGCCCCACAGACATCACAGGGGAGCAGTGATCCCACAGGTGCTTATTGCCTGATGAAGCACCAAAGAAAGATAGCGCTGCCATGCTCCTGTCCCAGAGGGCCATGGGATCCTTGTGCATCCCAGACCCCCCTGCTGGGTCCTCCCACGTGCCACCCCGCACAGCACCCAGTGCCCGCGGCGCTCCCTCTGCTCACCACCTGCACTTTGTGTTTGTGCTCTGCTGCGAGCTAATAGCAGGTATCCAGCCTGTCAGGGGCTGACATGTTGTGACACACCGCAGTGTGACAAGTCCTGAGTGATGCCACTAAACGGGATCCTGTTGCATCCGTGCCAGAAAGCACTGAGACTCTCCTGGTTGGTACCACCAGCCGTTCTCCTCCTCCAGCAGGAGATGGGCAGGGCAGCCCAGTGTTGGCACGCATCTAGGTGGCAGAACGCTGCCAGCTTTGTTCTGCACTGTTGGCTGCACGCTGCCCTGGGGAGCAGCGCAACACCCAGCAGCCCCACACACCCATCCCTGCTGGGTGCTGGGCTCCAATGGTGCAGGGAGCTGTTTGCTTCTTCAGTGCCCAACAAGCAAGCAAGAGAAGATTTATAGCGTATTTTAAGGTTAATCAGTAAAATCTTTCAGGCAACTAACTGTATAAGCTTCCATTCAAATCGCATGATTTATAACGCTGAGAAGAAGTGATTGGAAACAGCACAGAGAGTTGCAGGAGGTGGTGTTTGCTCAATGGGCACTGCTAAGCTGCACCCATGCTGAGCCACCAACATCCCCAACGTCCCTTTGCAAGCTGGGCTTTGTTCCCCACCATCCCTGCTGCCAGCTCACAAACCTGTGGACACAGTGCTTCAGCTTAACAAAGACAGCAACCAGCCTGTGGATGACCACAGCCAGTGCACTGACCACAGCCAACACATTGACCATGGCCAGGCAGAGTTAAACAATGATTCCAAGCAGAGAGAAAGCAATTATACAACATCTAGACATTCTGGGTGGCTCCTGAGCCACTGAGCTCTTTGGGAGCAGCCAGCGAGGGGACTGCAATAATCACAAATGGTGTTTATTTGCCTTACTTAAAAATATACGGATTTTCTCTCCAGTTCTGGGGAGGGGGAAAGGTTAATGAATTCCTTCAGAGCCAAGAGATCTTCAGGCCTCTCAGTGGAAACGAGGTCAGAAATCAATGCTGGAGGTGGAGAAGGGAGGCCACGTTGGAAAATAATGAAAAAGGGGGGGGAAAAAAATACATAAATAAAGAGGCAGGGAAAAATTATAAGCTAAACAAATGGCAGGGCAACATCGCTCAGCTCCCCACAAAGAATATTGAATTATTGTCTATAATTTGGGCTATCGAACCTAAATTAGGGCCTCCAGACTAAAAACCACTGCATTGTGCAGGGGTACATCAAGGGTCAAACGCTCCTTTGGTTTGCTCATTATTTGCTCTGATACTAGGCTGTCATTAGCAGCAGCAGCACTGAACAAAGCTACATTACAAAGGCAGTACACATCAATGGTGCTAATTAATTGGATTAATGGAAGGGCAGCACAAATTAGGTCTGGCTTGGATAATTTCAATGAAAACTGAATACCAATCCCCAAAGTCATTGGAATATGGATGAGGCAAATTGAGTTAAAATAGAGGAGACTGCTGCATTCATTAGCCCGCCCACCCTCTGAAGTAGTTGTTTAATATGCAAACTATTAATATGCAAATCAGCACAAATGAAAAAAGTGCATTTTTTTTTTTTTTTTTTTAATTCTCCTGAACACAGGCAGCTGCCTGACGTGAAAGAGCTGCGCGTTTCCATGCTGGCAGAGGATGGCATTGCAGAGAGGAGCTTTAATCTCAGAAATTCACATCTCGTAGGCTGCGCTGCCCTCGGCCCAGCAGCACACAGCCTAGGGCACGGAATAGGCTGAGATCAGCAAAAAAAAAAAAAAAAAAAAAAAATCAGCAGTCCTGCCCCAAACCAGGCTGCCAGGCTCAGGTTGCTCTGCACACAAGCTCTGTGAGCAGAGCACAAGCGAGGTGGGCTTGGGAGATGCTCAAACCCAACAGGTTGGCACCTTGTCCTGCCCCTAGGCCCAGGGCTGGGCCCGTGTTCCCATGTTTGAGGCATAGCCCTCAGCTCAGTGCCTCTCCTGGTTCCAAAGCACGGGTAACTGCTTTGCTTGCTAAGCGGAAAGGCAGCTTTCTCACTGGTTGTGATCCCTCTTGCAGGAGGAAGCCTTTCAACAGCAGAGAACTCTTCACCGATACAGAAACAAAGCAACATCCAACATCCAGACCAAAGCCCCTACATTTGGGCCAGAAACGTGAGAAAGAGCAAACCAAACCATTTATTGAAGCAAGGCAGCAAGCCTGCCCACCCCTGTAACCAAGGCACTCCATCTCTCCCAGGACCTTCAGATCCGCGTGGGTCTCAGGCAGAGCTCTGGTGCCCAGGCACTGCAGGAGCATCACAAGATCACACAAACGGTTCCTCCCGAGACCATAATCCGAATTGCCTTGGTCAGCATAAGAACAGCTGAGCGTGTGAAGATTAGCAATAATTCCCAACCCATTTCTGACTTCACGGTTCCAGCCCCGTAAATTACAGCTCTATTGTGGTGCTTTCCCAGCGCTGCTGCGGCGCCAATCACCACCCTCCGACAATTACACAGCAAGTGAAAAACTTCTTAGAAACTGTAATTACACCTAAGAACTGTTTCCCTCTTTGGCTTCCTTTGCCTAGCGGGTGACCCTTCAATGTTGTGACAAACGTGTTGTTTGGAATTATTTTTTCATTTCTAGCTGTTAACCAGACACGTCACCGCTTCAGCTTTCGGCATTTCGCGCTCTGATTTTTCTTCATAGTTAAATAAGATTATGCGTGTTATCTCACACCCAGCCCACCACGTGCCACTCGGGGCCCATGCAGGCAGATGCGGCGCTAGAGAAACTGAGGCACACTTGCAGAATCATGAAGGTTGGAAAAGACCTCTAAGATCATCCATTCCAACCATCCACCAATATTGCCCACTAGCCATGTCCCAGAGTACTACAGCCACCCTTTCCTTAAACACCCCCAGGGATGATGATCACACCCCTGCCTGGGCAGTCTGTGCCAGTGCCTGACCTCTCTTTCTGACAATGAATTCTTCCTAATATTCCATCCTTTGACTTAATTGAGATTCCCACCTCCAGGAAAGCAGCTCCTTCTTCCCTGCAGGAATGAGCCTTTTGCAGCCTAAGCACCCCTTGTCAGAGTAATGTCAGCAGGACAGGGACAGCACTCTTTGTTCCTTTTTGACCTGTTACTTTTACACCTTTCCGTTCTTCTGCAGGTTCCTACACTGCTCACCACTTGGTTTTGAGTGCCTCATCACTGCAGAATACTTGTAAGCCCTTCGCACACAATTAAGCCATTAAATGTCACAAGAGATGAGGGTTGCTCCTCTCTTCCAGGACATCACTGAGTCCAACAGACCACACCATCAGTCCTGAGACATTTGGATGTGTGTGAAAGCAGCCCACTAGGAAGTAAACATCTTAGTTTGACCCAACCACAGCACTGCACTGATTTGCTCGGTGCTCCATCCCACCACAGGATGGGCATGGGGCGAACGCAGGGGTTCCTTAATGCCACTTTGCAGGAGCACAATCCGCCTTTCCTAACAAAAGTCAGATCAGCTCCTCAGCAGAACAAGCCTGGAGCACGGCAGCTATTTTCTTGGTGATTTCATTGGGTTTGTTTTTCTGTGCATAAGGCGATGTTCCTGTGATCCCTCCAAGACCTGGCAGAGCCTGCGCGCTCTTGTCACCCTGTAACAGCTTCCTGGATTAATGATTCTGCAAAGGGCTAATTCTTAAGAGGGCAATGTCTTTTGCAGGCTGGTATTGATCTTTGTCAGCTTCCCCTTGAAAGAAAGAAAATATTGGCTTATTTACAAAAGGCAGCTTTTTGCTCCTGGCAAGTCAGCCTCAAGATTCACGGCTCCTCGTGTCCCTCAGAAATTGGATAGGCTGAGGGGGGCTCCTGCAGTGTCAAAATCAAAGTCCTCAAAGTTCACAAAACTGCAGACTTGGAAGGCAAGAGAGGGTGGGGACTTCCGCCAAGCCAATGGGCAGAGGGTCCCACACTGCAGATCAAAGCCCATCATAGGGCTGAGCTGGGAAAAGGAGCTGTGCAGAGGGCAGACCCCGTGTCATGCCTGAAATGCTGCAGTTGAGCTCTGGTTTGTGTTCCACAGCAGAAGATGATAGAGGTTTTCAACAGTATGTATGGGATAGATTTTATATGTATATGTTGATATTTGTGTAAGAGCAATGTAAAAATATAAAAAACATTACACATGTTGAAAACAACATTCAAACTGAAAAACAATCTAAATTCTGGGAGAAAAAAATAGGAAAACACAAAGAGAGACTCTTTGATAAGCAGCATTATACTGAAATGGAAGCATTCCCACCAACCATTTTCCCTTCAGAAGATGGCCCTTGCAGCAGCAGGACACAGCCAGGCAGCTCTGGTTCCTCCCTGCAGAGGGTCCCGCGGTCACTGAGCAGCACAGGAGGTATACACAGAGAGCCCTGAGCTCTCTCTGCCTCCTCAGAACAGAACCCAAAATATCTGCACAGCAACAACCAAAGGCACAGGGCTGATTTGCAAAGCCATCCCAGAATAGCGCAAATCTGTGTGCATCTGTGCATATGTATAGATACGTACACACACAAATAGAGAAGGAGGCGTTTTCGGCTCAGATAAAGGAGGAAACATGAACTACAGTGCTAAAAAGAGGCAGGAGGATGCATGGCTACAGAGCACTGCCTGGGGTGCACCCAATGCCTGGTGCACTCACTGCACGCCCTATAGCTGCCCCATGCCTCCTGTGGGCACTGTGGCACTCAGCACAGCAGGCACAGGGCTGGGCTGCAAATTCCCCATTGGATGTTTATGGCCAAGCTTGGGGCAGCACCACCAAACACCGCATTGCCAGGCCTTGGTGCTCTCCCCATCTGAGGATGCACACCTGAGTGCCTGCCGGGCTGTGCATAGGTCGGCGGTTCTGCACACCCTGAGCCCCCGCTGTGCAATATTACACACAGAATACAAATAAACAAAAAGACGAAAAAGCTCTTCCACCCACCAACTCCTGCTGTGCAGAAGGTGCCAAATCAGATTACAGCGCACAGTTGCCACATTATCCTGTCTCGACTTCACTAACGCTCATTAAGCTTCTAAAATCCTTTTTATGGTGTTTATAACACCTCCAGAGGAGTTTACTGTGTAAATATTATTCTACCATTAAATCCTGCAACAAGGCAACCGTCAACAAGTGGAATTTGTAATGGGCCTGCCGAGAGGGCTCTGCTTGCAGGCTGCAAAGCCTGTGAAGTGAGGCCAACGAAAGCAGCCAAGAACACAGTACGGAGTGATAAAGCACTTCATTTTGATGCTTTAAATCTCCTACCACTTGGGCCTGCTTAATGTAACAGGCCCACTGAGACGTTAGATTTGGGCCTGGAGTCAAATAAGCTACGGGGAGCCACTTACTGAAAGCAGCCTTCCACGTAGCGGAGCATTAGCAGTTTAACCCAGCTAATCTGGCACGGCGGTGTGGGAGGGGGTGTGAGGGGGGGGTTACCCCAAAATGGGGCCAAGCCCAGCTCCCAGCATGGGGCAGTGTGGATGCATGGGGCAATGGGACCACGGAACCATGGCACAGAGCTCCCTGCTCAGCCCACTGCAAACAAAGGCAGGCAGAAGGAGATGGGCGCGTGGAAAAGAGAGAGCAGAAAGAGGGGAAGGGGGGGGGGAGGGGGTCAGGAAGTGGAGGGGAGGGAAGGAGACTCCCTGAAGATCCCGCGGAGTTGGCGAGTGTCAAAATATCAACAGCTGTTCCCAGAGCACAAAATAAACACATTGGAAACGCACGCACTCTGCAGAGCCGCGCTGCCCGCGCCAAGAGCCGCTCTGTTCCCCCGCCAGCCCCGGCACCCGGCTCTGCTGGATGGCAGCTCTCGGGGTGTGCCAGCCCTGCTCACTGCCAGGCAGCACCCGGCCAGCCAGACACAGCACCACCGCCCTCTGCTCCAGTGATGGAAAATGAACCCGGAAAGAAGCGTAGGGCGATCGATAATGAAAACGCTGAGCACATCGCCGATGCCCAATTGAAATATTTCAAGTCGTTGCACCCCTTTCTTAAAGCCTCCCATCCCAGAACAAAGGCAAAATCCCAAATCTGCCCTTAACTGTTAAACACCGCTTTGAAATGAAAAATCTCATCTTGAAATAAGGAATCTGATGCATTGTGAGGTTTTGGGAAATGAAGAGCCTTCCTTCTTTTTGGGGCCAAAGCAGCAGTCAAGCTCAAGCTCCGGTTCAGCAGCCCCCCTGCCCTGACCCTTGGGGCTGTGCCAGGCAGCATTGGGGTATCTCAGCACAGCACGGTACGGTACAGCACGGCCCCGCAGCTTGGCAACCTGCACTAGCGCAAGAAAGAAGATGACCAAGTTTGGAAATGTTGCTAAATAATTTCTACCAGATGTGTTTCCTTGTTCCTTTGTCAGTGCCTGCACCCACAAACGGGGCTCCTCAGGTTCAGGGGCTGCTCTCCCCCCACACAGAGCCAGGCAGCACCACAGCAGCTGGGAGCCCATAGAGGGTCCATTCCGTGAACTTCGCATCTCACAAAGCCATTTGGAAGAGCAGAAACAAACACTGCGAAGCGCCTGTGAAGGAATACGCTGGAAAGCATTGCTGCAGCTTAGCTAAAATGGTTGGGGCTTGACAAAAGCGCTTGGAGTTTATTTTGATTTTGACTTCCAGCAAAATGATCTACCGTGTAAAAATAATACAGAAGACAACAGTTGTGATGCAAAACACAATGCAATATGATAAATAATGAAAATATTGAAATACAAGCTGTTTGCAAATTAAAAATTGAAACAACTTGATACGAGAATGTCACAGAGGGTGTCACAGCGTGCTGAGTGCTTTTCCAGCCTCCCCCCCCAAAACAAAACCCTGCTGCACAGCTCCAGCACTGGGCTGCTGGCACACAGCTTGGCAGCTGCTGGCACCGGAGCACAGTGCACCCTCTGCCCCATGGTGTGCCCCCAGCTCTGTGGTGATGGCAAACACACAGATGTGCAAAGGAGCAGCCATTGCCATGGCAATACAACACAACAGGCAGTGGGTGGGGGACCAGGATGGAACAGGGCAGGGCCCCCCATCCTGCAGGGTTGGATCCTGCGCTGCCCCAAGCCCCACAGGGCACAACCCTCTTCCAAAGCCATGTTCAGACACAATAGGACGATGGTAGCATCAGGAAAGGAGGGAAAAATATCTCCTCATGCCTCTCCTAGGAAATCACAGCTCAATAACTCCCCCCGAAGATGCATATTTTAGCAGCGTTGTCATCCACATATTTATCTTCTCAGTAAGCCCCGAGAAAAGGCCAACACTGTGCACACGCGAGAGCTGCAGCTGGTGCTGCTTCCTGCATGAGGCCACAGCTGTGGGGAGGGCTGAAGGACTGGAGGGGTCTGCCCTGGGCAGGAGCCACCACAGTAGGTCACCCCACTCACACACAGCCTACCTGTGTCAGAGGTGATGGAGCAGTGCTGCAAAACACACTGGTGTTCACAAGGTTTTGTGGCATAGCACAGCACATAGCATGGCATGAACACTGATATCAAACGAGGGAACTCCAGGGAGTCACCAAAGGGGCTCTTTTCCAAAATGAGGTCTAGAGGAATCATAGAATCACAAAGGTTGGAAAAGAGATCACCCAGTCCAACCATCCACCTACCACCAATATTGCTAAAGTACTACAAACACGCTTTCCTTAAAAACCTCTAGGGATGGTGACCCCACCACTCCCTGGGCAGCCTGTACCAGCCCCTGACCACTCTTTCTGAGAAGACATTCTTCCTGAATGGGCTCGAGACTTTCTTCAAAAATGGGCATGGAGCTGCAGCTGTGCAGACGGGGTTTGGCAGAACAGGAGGACTGATCTGAGTGCCAGTGCCTGCGTTCCTTTGGACTGCTTGGAAATACATGGTCCGTCCATGGCGACAAGTAACACTGCAACAGCTCCTACGCAATAAATGCTTTACATGATAGTGCAACAAGAGGCCAACTGCAAATGCCCTATCTCCTGATGAGCAAAGACACAATTCCTGGTAAAGATGGATGGTGGCCCTGCACTGCCTTCCCAGCAGTACCCACTGGACATAGGGCCAGCCCCACAGCACAGCTCCCTGCTTCCATACCCTGAGCCACAGCAGTCACTCTCATAACCCAAAGCAGACAGCAGCAGTGGGCAGGATGAGGAGCACTGCTGTGCTGCTACAACATGCTGAAGGATGCACTTGTGCACCACACAGAGCCCAAAACACCCCAACCTGAGCTGCCAGCGTGTGAGAAAACAACCAGGGTGCTGAGGGCACTGCTGCACGTACAGAATGCTAATTAGAGGGTTTCCATCAAAAGACAGGCTGGGTAAGGTTCCCAATTATCCAGACAGGGATACAGATTTTAATGGGCACCAGCACTCCCAACAAAGGTCTGCGTGCTGCTCCTGACACAATCCCATTCAGGCAGCTTTTGTGAGCCTGTGAGGGAGCGGTGCTGGGAACACCACCATCGCTCCAGGCAGAGGACAGGGCTGGAGCAGCTCTGCTTACAAGGAAAGATCACACCTAGCTCACAGCAGCAAGAAGTTTCACCCTGTCTGATCCCACCCACCACAGTGCTGCCCTTCGGAACCCGCTGCTGCGTTCCTTCTGCAGCGCTGCAAACGCATGCTCAGAGACCTGTCGTTTGCACAGAGAAAGCCACACTCCCACTCACTCAGCTCTCACCGAGGGCACCCTCACCAGCAACGCCTGCACCCGCTGGTGCCAGCAGCACCGTGCCATGGCCGCCCGCAGCCGCCACACGCCGTGACTCAGGCAGCAGGAATGTGGGAGCTCAGCCCCATGCGGCGCTGAAAGCCTTTTAATTCCAGCCTGGTGATGAATGGGTAAGGCCTGAAATGAAATGTTCGGAGGCTCAGTGTACCAGGCCTCCCGCTTGTAATTATTTTTGTACAGAATATGTCAAGTGTCGTGCTTCACAAGAACTCGTTTAGCATGCAAACATTTTGTGATTAAGTGAGGCTTACTTAATTAAGCACTTTGTAATGACTCTTAAACCAAAGAGTAGTGGATTAGTGCGTCCTATTTGTGTCTATCATGTTAAAGGCGCGGTAATAACAGGTTGCTGCAGACAATTAGGGTTAGAATACAGAGTGGATGGAGGGAGAACCAGCAGGCTTCCAGAGCCCCACCACTCGCTCATGCCCTGATTTAAAGCCACCTCAGCACAGACAAAGCAAATGCGTTCCCTGCATGTGCTACTGAGCTGCAGTGCTTTGCACTGCTGAGTGCCACGTATCAGGTTGTTCCGAGGGGCCCACAGCAAGCAGGAGGCTGGGTGGGGTGGGCATTATCCCAGGATATGGCCCCCACCCCAGCCAAGACCACAGGTATGAAATTGCCACAACAGCAGCCTGCTGGTGATTTGCTCATGGTTCCAAACCACCATGTTTGCATGCCGATATTGATGACAGAGTGGCACAGCCCATGCCCGCAGTGCTTTTAGGGCACAGCCTGGGTGAGGGTCTTCTCCACGCCAGGAAGAGAGCACAGTGGGTGTGGGTCTGTGCCCTGAGCTCACCAACCACCCACATTAGCTGCTGTCACCACAATGGCACTTCTAAGCCAAGGAGGACACGCACAGCTGCGTGACTATGGAATCATCTGAGTAGGAAGGGACACACCTAGTCCAACTCCTTTCAACACACGGGGACATCCACAGCTCCATCAGGTGCTCAGAGCCCCATCCCCTCACCTTGGGTGTCTCCAAGGGCAGGGCTCAGCCCTCGATGCTGGTGAGGCTGCCATCAAGCCCGTCTCCTGACATGGTTTATCTCAGCAATTCTTGGTCACCCTACACCACTCAATCAAATAACAGCTTGCCGTGTCCCTCTCCCTTCAGGGCATCTATCAGGCCCAGAGTTTACCTGATGCTATCACAGTACATCCTGAGCAAGGCACTGCTTGTTGCTTCAGCTCCTGGCCACAGAAGGTGCAAGCCACCTCCTGCGGTCATTTGTGACGTCTCAGAGGCACTCCAGGTCACATTCGAGAACCGATGGGCTAAAAGACGAACACCCGGAGATCCTCCGGAGCCCACGGCGGCGGCGCTGCCCCTGCAGGCGAGGACGGCACAGAGCGGCAGCTGCGGGCGCTGCTCTCCGCCGCAGCCCGGAGCCCTTTGTCTCACCGCGGCCGGGAGCACAAAGGCGCTGCCGAACCCGACCCGGGCTCTGGAGGGCGTGCGGTCCCCGCGGCCCGGCCCGGCTCTGGGACCCGGCCAAAGGCAGCACCTGCAACGTCTCCTCGCTCCCTTCCTGTGTGCTCGTGCAGAAATACCGATGTGCTGATGGTACAGCCGGAGGGCTGGGGGAGAGGGAGGCTGTTTGCTATGGTAACGGTCCGACAGCGAGCCGGGAGCTGCAGCGTGTTCGGGAAGCAATGCTCAGCCCCTCCTGTTCCCAGCCCCGGGGTGATGCGTTTGTCACAGGTGCTGCCACCACCCCGTACATCACAAATTATCTCATTACTCCCCACCAACTAATTCATTTAAAGGAATAAAGCAAGCAGCACATCAATCCAGCAAGTACAGTGAAGGTGAGAGGCAGAGCTCCAGCTCCATACATAGCACATACCAGGAGCAGTGTTCTAAAAGTACCAGGCATAGGGCAGCATGGAGCACTCCGAGGACTGCAGAGGCTGAGCAACACTGCTCCCATTGCACACAGTAAGCACCGGGCCAAAAGTGCCCGGGGCTGCACTGAGGCAGGGATGGAGGTGGTAATTCCTGCAGTTCCTGCTTGGCTTGCTGCAGGAGGTGGGAGACACGGCCAAGGGGAGAAATTAAGGTGCACGGAGAAGCACTCAGCCAAGCCCTGTGCCTCACTCCCTTACTAACAGTGCCATTAAACCCCACACTAATCCAGTGGGTTCTGCTCCTTTGTTCACTTTTGAAAGTAGAAAAGCTGAGACAGTACTAATCCCAGAAAATCTTTCCCTTCAAATCAAGAAAGAATTCTGAGTTTAACAAATAAACATACTTACCTTCATCTGCATGGGCTTACAGAGCTCCAAGCCAGTGGTTGTGTGCATTAGGGCCAATTCTTCTCTGTCCTGAAAAACATGAAACTCCTATCATCTTCCCTGCAGTAAAACAGTGCTACAAGCAAGCAGTGCCCTCAGAGCAGAAGGCAACAGTGCAGCAATGTTAAGGCTCAGAGCTTTGATACCACTCACCCCCTTGCCCCCAGCTCCTGATTTTCAAATGCTCAGAAGACAACAGGTAATAAATCTGGATATTTTACACTTTTTCATTTCCTCTTACCTCACATTTAATGAGATTTCTCCCTTAACAAAGGTACTATTGAAACTGACTCTTAAACAAGGCCAGACAGGGGCTGGAGCACGCTGGGGATGGGCAGGGGAGGAGGGCTGTAAAGGACTGGGGAGGAAAAGGGACCTCAGGAAGCAAGTAGCTTGGCTTTAGTTCAAGATTTGAGGGAAGGCTTAAAAGGGATCTTATTTTATCTCAAGCACATACCCAGCCTGGAAATCATCTCCTCCTTGGCATTACATGGGGCTGAGCCTGGTCTTACAGAGCCCCAAGCACAGGAGATTTACTGCTGCAGTACCCTCAGCTCCTTCAGCACAGGTGAAATTTATACTGCTAAGAGGGACACCAGCTGAATGCCCTTGCAAACATCAGCAGGGGATAAACAGTGGGACTGCCATTAGCATAGCTCAATCACTATTAATTTACATTGGATCCCCCCTGAGCTCAGGAAGGAGAGAGGCTGTGCAGCATAGGGCTGGTAGCATAAGGATGCTACTGGGAGGGAAAGGGGGATAATGGTTTAGTCCTGTACTGTGTATGGGGGAGAGAGATTGCTCATTCCAAACTTAAACCATCCTTGAACACAATGCAAACCCAGCAGCTTTAACTGGGAACTCCTCAACTTGCACTGCAGCTCTGAACTTGGAAAAGCCAAAACATTCTGCAAAACCTCCAGCTCTGTGAGATTTTCCAAGCCCTCAATGCCTTATGTTTTAGTAGCTGTTGAATTTCAGAAGTTCAGTGTTGCAACTGAAGGCGATTAACGAGCAAAGGGAGGGAGGGGATCAAAGCTTCCACTCTTGTGAGCACTCTCAGAGGAGGTTGCAGGTGGAAGTGGTGCTTCTCAAGCCGGCTGTGATCGCACTGCTCTGTTGGATGCTGAGGCGATGGCTCAGCTCTGCTTGCACTCCCCGCTCTCCTTTTGTTCCCATTATCATTCTATTGGTACAACTCCTTTTGTTTCTCACAATGTTAAAAAGACATAATTAATTAATTGGGATATTTGAGCCTGCTTTCTTGCCCATCGTACAGAAAGGGGCTGGCTTTGCGCTCTGTCCCATCCCCACGCTGGGTGCTTGTGCCATGGGAGTGATGCTGAGTACTGGGAACCAGAGAGCATCCCATGCCTGAAGGCACTGCTCCGTAGGGCAGGGAAAAGCCAGCAAACTGAAATGCCAACGCACCCAAAGGGGAAGAGCAAAGGCCAAACACAACTATGGGAAGGAGCTCTGGTGGCAGAGGCCATCAGCGCAAGTGCAGCGCGGTGCCGACATCTGCTTGCTGCGACGCGGAGCTCCAGCCTGCGAGGCCTGGAAAAATGCAGCACTGTTTTAGTAACTCCAGGCAGTTGGCAGTTTTACTTTAAATTGCAGCGTTAATCAGAAACACATTGTCCATATTGTCAACACTTCGTTTAACCACTTCTATAAATTCGGTATTAGCGTTAAAAAGATTCTGATTTGACGGATGAAATAGTCATCCTCCTGCAAGCCAAACCCAATAAAAGAGCGCTAATAACTTAAGGAAATGAGGCAGAAGATACTTGACAGAGGCACAAATGGGTGAGATTTCCCTTCTTTTGTATCTGCTTATGAAGGAGCTGGCGGAGCCAGAACCATGCGTGGCAGAGCGCTGCTGGGCCCAGCTTTGGGCACCAACATGGCACTGGGGATGGGTTGGTGTGAGAACATCCTCTGCGTGTTTTCCTGGTGAGGGTGGCACATGCTGTCACTGGACCTGCAGCTTTTGGGGTCTTTTGGCTGTGTGCCCCATGCACATCCCCAAGTGGGGTGAGCTCGCGGTGCGCCGACCCACATCTCCTCCACCTCCCCCTATCAGTGCAGCCTTCTAAAAACACTTTTTTTTTTTTTTTTCCTTTTTTTGTGAGCCAGGTCCCGGATTCCAAATCTAATTGCATGAAACGAGTGGCTTTCAGCACTTCTCATCCTACACAAATAGTTTCCATTTTGATTCCCAATCTTCTTGACAAAGTATTTGAAAGTTGTTGTTTTTACTGCAATATGAGTATTAGAAAAAATAGCTCCAGTCAGTGAACTTGGAAGTCATGGAATAATAATCCAACAACACAAGCCTTCTTGGAAAACTCTTCTGAGAATAACAGTGCCCTTGGGCATGTCTAGAGCCTTGTTTATTAAAACAATATAATTTAAGAATTAATGCATTTATAAAGCAGGACTTATTACATAAGAATATTGTGCTTCTTTCATCGTTACAAAGGATCTAGTTACTAAATGAATGTAACCCATTTTAGAGGTTTTTCTCTTAATCTTATTTGGATTTAGGTAGCTGTTTTTGAGAAAAATATGGAAGACGGGAGAAAAAAAAAAGGAAACCTTTCCACAAATACTCATGTCAGCCAAACTCTTCACGGGTTCTGCTTCTAAAACTGAAGAATGCAAGAAGAGATCAGAATTAGGGGAAATAAATCACATTCCCAGAAAGCTCTCTATTTGTGTTGGAACAGAGTGTGTCCGAGGGAGAAGGGAGATATTGGGGGACTGAGAGTGTTGGGAAGCACTGAAAGCAAATCAAGGTTCCAGTTCTGCAAATAGTTATGCAAGTGGCTAATGGACGTGCTGGCTGTGCTGCCCGGTCACTGGTGGTCTGCACGCACCAAGGGCTGAGCACAGACTGGCACAGGGACACGGCGGGGTATGGGGACACTGCTGGGTGCCGTGCTGATGCCACTGCTGCTGATGCTTGTATCGATGCCAATGCAATGCCAGCTCCCCAGCCCTGGGCTCAGCTTCCTGAAGACCAGGTCCATGCTTCTCAGTGGCTCCTGGCAGGTGGCAGTGGAAGCCACTCCTCCATGGGTACGGCCCTGCACTGCCCCATCCATCCACCAGCAGCCCCACGGTGGGCACGAAGAGGGGCTCATCTCAAAGTCGCTTTTGGTTGGGAAAAGTCTGAGTTTCATAAGCCCTTTTCAGTGTGAATTTTTTGAAACTTTTCAAAGTGATATCACTTTGAGGTTTTCCACTGCTTCAGAATTTCTTCCAATTAATGGGAAAAACATTAATGTCCATTTAGGAAAATAACTTTTCCACTACTGACAAACTTCTCCAGCTATGCCTTATGCAGCAGAAGTCGTTCCAGGGGCACTTTGCCCCAAACAACCAGCTATCTTATTTATGCTAATTTTGCTTTTAATAATCCTGGTTGTTTTTCAGTCTCCAGTACCTTCCATCAGACTCTGGGACAGTTAGCAGACATATAAATAGGATGTGCTTTAATAGGGCTGTAAATGAAATTGATGGTTGCTGTAATTGAAAGCGTTCAGGTCAGGGGATTGTTTCTCAAACACTTGTGTCTGTTCTTATTTGGAGATTTCACCATTTTGAAAAATTCCTCCCCTTTCAGTTTTTGGGGTCTGGGAATTTCTGTGATCAGCACTGAGAAACTGAGCAGTGTTCTGGTACCCTGCACCTGCTTCTCTTTCATGTGCTGCTGTTCTGCACCCTCAGTTCAATAAACCATCCCTTTCCACAGCACAGAACTCAGTGTATGTGCTGTTGTCCCCAGGCCGTACCTCCCAGGGCTGATATTACAAGCTAGGTTTCTACCTCATAAATTCCCTTTCTTCCCTCCCTTATATATCTGCATCATGCATAATCCAGAATTATCCTTTAATACAACTGGATAAAGCACCTGGGTGAAAACATGCGAACAGCCAAAACAGAATGGGGGGATTGCACTGGCAGCAGCCAACAGATCAAGTGGGAGCAGTCAGAGCCCTCACAGTCCTGTGAGCACCTGAGTGTGGGCATGGGAGAACCAGCTGGGGGGGTTTGGGGGACAGCACAGAGTTTTGGCCATGCCCACAGTCCTAAGAGTGGGGAGATTGAGGTTGGATGTGAGGAAGCAATTCATCACTCAGAGGGCAGTGAGGCCCTGGCAGTGCTGCCCAGAGCTGTGCTGCCCCATCCCTGGAGGTGCCCGAGGCCATGGATGGGCCCTGGGCAGCCGGAGCTGGGGGCAGCCAGCACGCAGCAGGGCTGGGGGATCTGTAAGGCTCCCTCCAACCTCAGCCATTCTGTGATCCCATAATTCTATGATTGTGCCTCATTAAATATTTCATATTTGCTAAAAACTCCGAATTTCAGACAGTTTTAAGGCACAACTTCCTCAATTCCAAATATTTTCTTAAGGATCATTTTCAGCACGAGTTCCATCCACGTTTCAAGCCGGTTTGAATTTCCAAGTTACAAGCTCCGCTGTTATCATTACCATTCAATACGGCCATTCGTTACCAGGAAGGCAGTGTGGTGACTCCATCACTGGGAGCCACCAGCCCTGGGCTGTGCACGGACACAGGGGATGTGATGCCCACCGTCATCAGTGCCATGGGGCTGTGGCCAGGTGAGCAGTGGGGATTTGTCAGCAACAGAGTGATAACAGCAGCAATAGTGCACAGCCACCAGGGCTGATGCGTATCTGGCACAGGGCTGAGCGCAGCCCCAGTCGCTGGGAAGCTTTGAGCTTCGGAGCCTCGGAGCCTGAAGGAAATAAAGCCCTTGGTAAAATAAGCGGATCAGATAAGCTGGGAGAAAAATGGAATCGTGCAAAGTAAAAATACCTAATCTAGCTGTTTTTGACCGCATACAAAAAGCAAGAGCTGATCCTAAAAGATACTCGCTGAGTGCGTGTTTGCCAGCTCACAGCTCTCTATCTTACTTTTAAGAACATGGAGATCTGAGCCGGGGCCAACGCATCGCACTGTGCACTGCTCCTAACCAGCATTTAAAGACCTGGAAGCATTTCAGCTGAGGAAACGCTAAGATTGTATTTTGTGACATTTTAGAGACAATGATCCGTTGGTCCAAATGAATAAATAGTGTTTTAGAGCGTTGGGTCCGTAATGCAAGCACTGGTGTGCAGGGAGCTGCTGGAATGCATGCCTCACAATGGGCACTGCTGCACTCCAGTGGGTTCCCAGCTCAACTGAAGAAAAGAATTGGGTTCACATCACCCTCCCTTAAAAAAAGACTGGCACATTTCTGCTTTATCAAACCCCATTTGCAAAAGACGAAGGCTAAATGATCTGAAAAGGTTATTTTGAAGCAGGGTCACCCTCGCTGCCACAGGTCTAATAAAACAAAACTATAGCCAAATTAGAAACATATTTCATCTAATAGGGGAAAATATAATTGGTGAATCTGTCTGGTGTTTGACCTACAGTATTTATGCTAAATGAAAGTTTAAATATATCACAATGCAGCCTGAGCAAGAAAAGCTGCATTCACTATATCTTCTGTGGTTTGATCCCTTTCCCTTAACCCTTAGCTTCTCACGAAAGCCAACATCAGCATTGCACAGATGCTATGAAGCAAGAGCGATGGCCAAGATCTGCAGAAGTGATGAGTGATTCTGGGTAAGTGCCCGAGGGACCTGGGGAGGGCTGAGGAAGTGCTGTCAGACCTCAGGGCAAACAGGGGACACTGTGCTCTGCTGCTCCCAACGCTGCAGGCTGGGGTTGGGGTACGGGCACTAAACCCCACTCCTGGCACTGTCCTCGTGGGCATGGGGTGATGCAGGTATGACCTGGATGCAATGAAGATATGAATCCTGTCAGAGCTTCCAGCTCCTCCCCAGCCCCGGTAATTTATGCTCTCCATAAAAGCAAGAGGATCCCCGAGCAAAAGTGATGGATGAAGGAGATTATTACCAAGGATATCATTTTAAGAGAGTCTGTCTATGGGTTCCTCACAGTTACATAACATTTCATAAATTCCATAACAGATTGCTCCCTGCTCATTAACCTGGCAGCCTCCGGCCCCACTGTGGGGTGCCCATGCCTTGAGTTCTGGGGGGCAGAGCAGGGCCATGCCAGGTACCCAATCACTGCCATGGCACACACATGGCTGGGCCCCACAGCTAGGGATGGCACCAGAACAATGCTCATCCACCCTTACCACTGCAGAGAGAAGGATTTCTGGTATGGTTTTTGGCACTGCAGTGGAAGCAAGCACAGTTTATCCAGGTCTAGACATCAGCTGCACAAACAGTGCTCAGTGTCAGCACAGCAGGTCTGCGCCCCGTGTCTGCAGTGGGAGGGGAGGCCACGCTCAGCCCCATGCACCTGGCTGTGCCCCATGGCTCAGCACCCAGCAGTTACAGGCACCCAGCTTGCACAGGGCCGTGCTCACAGCACCTCTGCCCTCTGTTGCAGTGCTGCTGCCCCAGCAGTCAGGTTTTCCCCTGTGCCAGGAGCAGCGTGGGGCAGAGCAGAGGAAGCCTTGGCAGGGCTGCTTGGTGCTCCCTCTGACAAGGGACACATGCCAGTCCCTGTGTTCCCCAGTACTCATGTGTCTCAGCAAAATTCATGCACGCTCAGCCAAAGTTATGCAGCTATGATTCATCCCTTGCAGGAGTTTGGGCTGAAAGCAAAGATCCCGACAACCAAGCAATCCTTTAACCTCCAAACAGGAGGCAGAGGGATGCACGGAGCCTTCTGCTGATGCACTCAGGGCAGTCATCATGCACAGGCAGGACAGGCTCTGCCCAACCAGGCACTACTTTCCTTCCTGGAGATGCATAAAAATCCCACAGAGAGCAGCAGAGCCACGACAAGGAGTTGAGAAGATGGACTTAGAATGGGGAGCTTTTTTCCTTTTTTCCTTTTCTTCTTCTTCTTTTTTTTTTTTTTTTTTAAAGCTTCACGTGGAAGAGAAAGAGGCTAATTAAATTCTTTTGCTGAACGTATTTAGCGAGTCTTTCAGAGAACCGATTGCTTTTGGCTGCTGTCCAGCAGCGGGGAGATGGGATTGTGCTGGGTGAGGAGTGGGAGCAGAGCCCGGATGCAGGAGGAAGCACAGTGACTGGCTGACAGGCTCTGGCCTGTCTCAGATGTGCAGGAGAAGTGATAAAGGTGGCCAAGGTGTTCTGAATTCCTAGAGCATGGGGAATCCACTCTAAAGTGGATCCTTGCTCTGCCACATCCTCCAGTGCGGTGCACACACCACGCCGTCTCCACTGATACCTTCATTAGTGTTTATGCAGCACCAACCATTCCCTGCATCCAAAAATAAAGAAAACTGCTTGTTGCATCAGCAGCCACGAGGAACCTCTCAGAGCTGCACCGATGTTGAAACACACACAGGTTTCCAGCCTCATTCATGTCCAGCAAGCATCAAACGCCTCTGAGCACGGGTGCTCATCTGAGCTGAGCTTCAGGCTCCTAGCCGGCTCTGCCTGTCCCAGTGCCACAGGTGAGATGTGGGGGGATGCACGATCACGGGCACTGTTCCTGCTGGGGCTCAGCTGTACAAACTACAAACACTCCAGGCTCTTGGGAGCACAGTACCAGCCTAGTGAGCCGCTGCAGTGCGTGGGGCTGGGGACAAGGCAGCGCGGTGATGGGCTCCCAGCAGCCAGCAGTGAACCCCTGTCCCACACACAGCGCCAAAGCTGCCCCTGCACCAAGCCAGCCACTTGGTGAGACATCAGCCCCTGCAGGGTGCCACATTTACATCTCCTCACCTATTTCCGGGGCAAACTGCCTGATTTTATGATGCCTGACCGGCTCCCTCGGGGATATCATTAGTGGGCAGTTAGTGAACCACAACACGAGGTTCTGCTTTTCCCACAAGGTTTCTGTGAGAAAACCCTCCTCCCTTCCCCCATCAGGGTTATCTTATCTCCCAGCGCCGCCAAGCCCAGTCCTTTAACCCCTGCGTGCCAGAGAACCCTGGGGCCAGACCATACTGCACTGGGCATTCACTCACCAGCACAGCCCCCCATCCCCGTTCCCACCCCTATCCCCATCCACAGCCTCAGTGGCTGCTCCCAGCACCTTTCCCCACTGCTCAGGCAGCTCCTCAGCTCTCCTGGGCAGCTTCTGCCTCTGATTTCAGCTCTTTGGCATAAGCCATTTTTGCGGAGAAAGCATCTGTCCATGAGTTTAAAATAGAGATGCTGAACGCGCAATCTCTGCTTTAACATCCACACAGGCCTGAGGCTTTGCAGCCTCGCAGGCACCGTGGCCGCAGACACCCTGCATGCTGAGCATGGCCCTGGGGCTCACACTCCATCACTGGTGCAAGGCATTGCGCTGGGAAAGCCTTAACAGAGAGACAGCTTCATCCCGAGCAGATGGTTCAAATTTGTTGCTAACCCGTATTTATTTAGACTGATAATAACAGGCAGCCCTCCAATCGTGCCGGGAGTTTTTACAATAAACTCCAGCTCACAGTATCAAAAGCAAATCAATTAGCGGGCGCTGTCGGGCCCCACCCCGGGCAGCAATGCCCGCAGCCTCATGCGGCGCTGAGCCCCAGCTCCTTCACAGCTCCTTTTAATTTGCTTCAGGGAGAGCTCCAGTGATGCTCACTAAGGGGAGGATTGATTTAGACATGCAGTTTTCTCCACAGACTTCGCAAATGGTTGTAACAAGGTCACAGAGAAAAACAATTTTATCCTCTGATTACTGTAACATGATATGAGCTTGGAACTGCATTTGCCTATTTATTTAGGCGTTGCATGGCTGGTCCCTGAAGGAAAAGTTCCTGGTGCAGGAACAGGACCGTTCCCACCAGCCCCACGCTCAGGTGCTGTGGTGGAGCCCAGGGACATTCCCCATGTCCTTTCCATTGGCCCAAAAGGCAAACCTGAAGAATGCAGCAAGGAAAGAACATGGCACATCGGCTATTCTTGATCAAGCTGAACCGATACAGAAAGAAATGGATACAGCAGTTGTACACGCCTCACTGTGTGAGGATACTCATCCGGAGTGAAATACTGCAAATATGCAGCAGATTGTCAAAATAACGGGAATGTAACAAAATCACAATATTAAGCCGTATGATTGCAATCAGCCCTAATTCCAGCACAGCCACGCTTAAAGGAGATTGTTTTGTCACCAGGCTTTCATGGCCCGATGGCTTTGTAGCACAAGGTTGTTTGGATCAAGTCATTTCTGATGAACATTCATCACAGTGAGGAAATGTCACATTCATTTTATGCTGCGAAAGTTCATAAACTTTCTCGGATACCGTGAGGACTTCCCAGCGGGTGACCTGTTGCCTCACGGTGATTTACACACCGTGGATGGGCTGAGCACAGGGTCAGCACCGAGAGCTGCAAGCCTGGCACCAAAAGCAGGGAGCCCTCGGCATACCACGGCCACGGGGGTGTCCCAGGTCCCCTCCACCCCCCTTCTCCAAGGGTTAACGCTCCCGCGCAGCGAGCGGTGGGGGTTCTGCTGACTTTCTGCTCTTACATCATGGCTGTGCTATGAGGCCTGGCAGGGGTCCGCGCTCCGGCGCTGCAGCTCGAGGCCCCGAGCGCTGTGTAATCTTTGGCAGGCGGCGAAGGAGCCTCACACGGGGCCATCGGGGCGTGGGGATGGGGCAGGGGCAGCGCACGCCCTCCCCTTGCTGGGGCTGCAGGGGATCACCCAGAGCTCAGTGTTGGGGTCTCATAGTTCGGGGAAGAATGTGCCAAAAATCCCCCTACAGCTCCTCCCAGTCCTTAATCAGGCTTGGTTCGGTGCTGCACAGCTGTGCATGGCATAGCATGGCACAGTGTAACATGGCATGGCGTGGCTCCATGTGGCTCAGCACAGCAAGGCATGGCACAGATCAGCATGGTGTGGCTTGGCTTGATACAGCCTGGCTTGGCACAAGCTCACTCCCTGGGATGCCCTCGGTCCATCGGGGCACGCATCATATCAGGGCCATTTTGACAGTAACACACATGCCTCCACAGGTCCAGACTATGGGAATGAGCTCACAGAGCAAAACCAGGCAGCTGGAGTCAGCTACTCCCTAGAATCATCCATTACCCCATGACAGGAGGGGAAGTCGGGGACACGCTGCTCAGGGGAGGATGAGGCCAGAACCAGAGGGCGGTGCTGAAGGTGAGGCTGTGAGCCGGGAGGCAGCAATTGCATTTCCAGATGCAAAAGCCCTGGGGGCTGCACACCCCCTCCTGCTTTGGTTGCAGGCACCAGCAGCCCCGGGAGCTGCATTCTGGGAGGGAAGGGTGGGCGCTGATGATCACCAGGGCAAGGTTTTTCTCCTGAGCAACACTGGTGCTTAGGAGGAGAATGAACACCTTATGGGTAATGTTACAGAGGAGACCCAGCTGGGATAAATTGCAAATACACCAACAGAAACAGAAGTGGAACTTGGAAGAATTAGGAAAATGCAGAATGTGACCAAGAAAAACATAGCTGGGACCAGTGCAGCTGACATGGTTGAGATGTAAGGGAGGAAATATCAAAATCTGGATGAGGTTACAAGGGAAGAAGCAAAAGAGATTTGGGATGAGTCTGCAGTGATGGATGAAAGCAAAGATTGTTTCCAGTGGCGGTATCACTTCAGGCCATGGAAATGCAGCTGCTCTGTCAGTGACTGCAGCAAAGCTGGGCACCAAGCACCCATCTGGGCTTCTCCAGGGCACCAAGAGCACTTGGAGACATCCAAGATCCACCATGCACCATGCCAGCTCCTCTGGGCAGAGGGGCAAGGACAGTGCCACATGCATCCTCCACTGCAGCATAAAGAACTGAACCTGAGCATAAGTGAAGCATTGCTCTTTTTTATTTCTCCTGGCAGAAGGTTTTGTCAGATACCCGAGGGAAGCAGTGGAAACTTTTGTTGTGTGTTCTAGCTGTGTGAAAAACAAAACCAAAGTGCAAATAAAAACACAGACTGGGGATTGGTAAAATATATCTTAGGGTGCAAACTCATGAGGTGACCCAAGAGTCCTTTAGCACCTCTGGGTCTAGAAAGCAGTGTGATCTGTTAGATTCACCTATTATTCAGCAAAACAACATTAATTGGAACATGGGAAAATCATCAGCAGCAATGTCTTTTCAAAAGTTACATGTAATAAAACCCATCCACAGAAAAAATAAGCAGGAGTGTGCATGGGACTACTATTAAATTACCTTGGTTTTACCATATCAGAACCGAAGGGAACACGGTGACATCTGGACAAGCTATCAGCAGTATCAGCCCCACATGTCGCAGCCGAGGTCAGCACAGCCATCAGAGCCACAGCCAGCACTGCCCTGGGCTGGGGGTTGTATTTCCCAGCACCAGATCTCCACATGAGGAATGGCCACTTTTGTCCCAGTGCACAAGGAGAGGAGGAGGAGCAGGCCCCCAAGCTGGAAATAATCCCTAACTAGTTCCTTCTCCTCGAAAAGTAGGTTACTTCCCCATGGCTAACATCACTGTCACCTTTTATGTGCCTTAGAAATCCACGGGCTTGATGGATGTAGAGTAAAACTGAAATGAAATGCTGGGAGATAATGGCCTCGCGTGCTGCTCCCCCAGCCCTGCACCGTGCTGCTGGCTCCATGCAGCCTGCAGAGAGAGCAGCTCCTGCACTGCCCTGCAGCATCCTTGGGGCCATAGCAGCACCAGCGCTGCTGGCATGGGAGGGACGGGGGAGAAAGCCTTCATTGGAGAAGGAGGAAAGAAGCGAGGAAGATGGGGTGCAGTCCATGCTGATGGAAATAAACACATTCCCCGACAGCTGCACAGAAAAATAGCCTCTTCCCACTTTCTGCATTCAGGAAGATGGAAAGGTCAGTGTGATGATGGTGCAATCTCACAGCCAACTCCTCACATCCAGAGCAGCTCGAGGTGCCCCATCCACACACATCTTCCAGCAGCAGCTGCAGATGTGACATGGGGAACATAAATTAAAGACAGACAGAGAATGGGGATTTCTTGAGAGGCTGTGAAGCAAAGCACCTCACCACTAACTCATCAGTTCTTACCAACAAAATCACCAGTTCCTTTGGCCGCTGACCACCTCCACGCTGCAAAGGTGATGGCAGTGCCTGGTGCAGCTCATCCTGCGTTTGGAATTCTGTGTTGGTTTTTTGATATCCTCTAATTTCTCCATGCTGAGGCAAATTTGTCACACGCATGGGTCTGTTTGATTTCATTAAACAGAATATTTAAGCATAAAAATTGTTTAATCGCCTCGTGTCATTATGAGATGAATTTCATTTTGCATACATTTGCATATTTCATCAAAATTAAGGCTGCTAATATGCAAATGAGAGGCAGGTTGCAGCAGAGGTGTTTATTGTCATAGCTGGAGGCTGCTCCACGCGACGAGCTCTGTGAGGGGCAAGGGAGCAGGCTGGGCCTCACCGAAACGGCTCCGAATTCCTTCAAGTCTCTTTTCTGCTATTTTCTTTTCCCAGCAAGGCCCTCTGCAAAAGCACTCTGGGTTGTTAACACGTACCTGCGCTCCCCCACCCCCACGCCTTGCCCACCACTTGAAGGGCACTTACACCCCATTTGTTTGAGAAGCTGGAGTAACGGCGTCTAAGAAGCAAAGCCCATGATGAGCGATCAGCGATTTCGACTTGCATAGAGTAATTAAAGCAAAACGAACTGGTGAGCAGCCATCGCCATCCATCCTGAGCAGGAGTGCTTTCTGCTGACTCCGCACGGAGCGCACAATGCAGACGCACAAAGTGAGCCCTCAGTAGGGGCTACAGACAATGGTTGAGCAGCACAAAGAAGAGAGCTTATGGCAATTATTATTATTATTATTATTATTTTTCTTAAAGCTTTTGGAATTAACGTTTAAAGCACAGTGAGCTTTTTCAGCACACATTAGTCAAACTGAAAGTTACAGCATCACTTTTCGAAAGAAAATTCTAAAGCTATCTTTGCTGCAAGGCTTGGAGATCAGTACTGCCTGCGTACAGAACGTAGGTATCCCTAAACCTATATACTTATAAATGCTAGTTCTGAATGGCCACTTCACAATGACTAATAAGGTAACCTTGCACTCCACATAGCACAATTGCAAAGGAATGCAAATCCCAGCACTATTCTGAGCGTTTCTCTTTGCACAGAGGAAGGAGGATTGGTCCACCTTAAGTCCTTCTGAAAGGCTGAGGCTCAAAGGTATGTATTTGTTTAAAAAAAAAAAAAAAAAAAAAAAAATTGTAGTGATTGCAGAGAAAAGAGAAACCTGAGAGCTTATTCTTGAGCAGTCAGACAGGGTCACCAAAACCAGACTAAATAGTCTGACTGCAGGGCAAAGCGCTGGGGCTGTCTGAAAAATGATCCTCTGGATGGAGGGAATAACAAGAGAGCAGGGAAGGAGGGATGGGTGGGAACGCAGAGCCACCAGAGCTGTGGGCAGAGGGGAGCACTTGCACCTGGCCCCACACGGATGGCTGTGCCCACACCTTTCTGTTAACCTCAGCCTTTTTTCCAAACAGCTCCCATACTCTCTGTCTAGAAAGATGGTCTCCAATCGCTCTCAGAGGAATGCTGCAGGAAAGGAGCTCCAATGGATAATGAGCAAAAACCTTCTTCTTCTCTAGGTGAAGATCTATACCATCCCCTCTTAACACAACTGCACACTAGAATCTCATAGAATGAGGAAATCTCTTTCAGAAGAAGTCTAAACTAAAGCACATTTAACTTCTTTTGCACTTTACTTCAACCTAGGGAAGTTACCTCAACCTTCTATGGGCTGACAGCTGGCTTTTAAATTGTACAGGACCTCCTCCTGTTCAGCTCTTTGCAGGTGAAGTGTGTATAAGTGAAAGGGCATGGATCCCATAGGGCTGTGGGAAAGGCTTTATGGAGAGGGATTTCGGCTTCTAAGTTCAGGGCATGGCTTAGGTTGAAGAAGAACTTAAAGATCATCCAATCCCCTGCTGCAGGCTGGCTGCCCCCCATCGGTTCAGGCTGCCCAGGGCCCCATGCATTCAGCATCCATCCATTGCATGCAGCAATCTTGAGAAATGGGGGTGTCCCATGGAATCCCACTGTGTCTGTGCCCCAGAGGTCACCTGTGGGGAGTGGGGTGCTCTCTGTGGGAACACAGGCAGCTTTGAAAGGCTCTGGTTCAGCAGATAACTGAGTAAACACATGGCACTCGCCAGATATTGGGCAAGCAAGAGGCAAGCGTTCAATTCTTTTAACTTATGACTGCATTTAATTACTGCTTTTTCCTCTCCTCATAAGCTGCATATGGGATTAATAATAACTCTGAATCAGATTTACTCTCTTATTCTTCAAAAAAAAAGAGCAGAGCAGTAAAAATGAGCAAAGGAAGCCCTTATGATGTGAGATAGCCGTGTTTAGGGTTAAGCTGCTCTCTCACACGGGCTGCCCCAGCACTGGGACCTCACAGTGGGGCTCTGCTGCTGCCCTCCTGAGTCCCAAAACCAAGCACAAAGGCTGCACGGGGCTGAGCAGCAATGCACACAGCCCATGGGAGGAGCCCTGGTCTGGGCAGGACCTGAGGAGGAAGGGGCTCCTTTGTGCATTGCACGGCTCATCATCGTGGGTTCTTTATCTGGGCGTGCCAATGGATGCAGAGCTCAGGGACACTTAAATAATGGGAAAATTTAATTCAAGAAACCCAAACGGTGTGTTCTGCCGTGTCTGACTGTTTACCTGCTAATGTTTGCCAACTGCTATCTCATTAGCTGTACAGGAAGTATAACTGATATTTCTGCAGAGAGATGACACTTGTGCCTCTGCTGAAACTGGAAGGCTTTCTCAATGCTTCATATCACTTCTGTTTGCCGCTTCCCATAAGTGATACTGCCTCATTTTGGGAAGGAATCCAAGAAATAAGAGCTTACCAGAGAGGCCTCTTGGAAGTACGGGCAGCTTTATGTTAGCCTGGGAGCTCCCTCGGACACAAATCTTCCGCAGGAAAGAGCGGATTCTACGCTGTTTGCAAAAGGGCCACAAATGGGAAATAAAATGTTTGTGTAGCTCTTTAATGTGAAAAACATCCATTTTAAAGCTCGGATTCTGCGTCTGGGCTCAGTGAGGCTGAGCAGGCAGCAGCACGAGGCCAAGCTGGGGGAGATAGAAGCTGGGGGTGGGGGTGTCCAGCAGCCAGCACCCCATGTCTCTGCGCCCAGAGCTGCTCCTGCTCTGCCCTCCCTTCCCATAGATGCTCCACGTCCCCACCAGCAGGCTGGGGTAGCCATGGAGGAAAGAAGCAGGATTCCCACCGGCAGAAGGAAGCAAGGGTCAGGGGAGAGTGTGCTTGGAGGAGACATTCTCAGCTGCTCCCAAGCTTGAGTTCAGCTGGTATTTCTGTCTGCAACAGGAGCTATCCCCGCCGGACACACTGCGAGCCTACAGGAAGGAAGAATTTCTGGTTTGGTGGCTCCGTGTCCTTATGTCTTTCTGCTCTTTATTTTATTTTGAGTAAATATTGAGCTCTTTTAAATAGAGGAAGTCCACACGGGGCATTGCTGGGCATTGGGGATGCTGTGAAAAATGGCTTTGCTGACACAGCCGCTTCCTCTCTTCTCCCTCCAGTGATGGCGTTCTGCATCATTTCTTGCCACAAAGCCCCATCCCCTCTCTTCTGAGATCTGCATACAGTTCACACCTAACAAGACATTGTTTCCCTGGGATTAAATCTCTTGAAATCTGATCCACGAACACATCTAAACAGTTGTGCTAACAGGTAACTCAGAGATATGGAAATGTAAATGATTCTCCAATCAATAAAGATAATTACAGTGAGAGATAGACTGACATGCAGTATCTCGAGGCTTTTTGCTTTGTCTCCTGAGCTCCCCAGTGGCACCACAGACACTGGTGAATGTATTTCCGAGGCTGTGGCTGTGGGTGGGGAGAATTTTTTCCTGCAAAAGGAGCAAAAGTGACACTGCCATGCTAACAATGCCTGCTGCAGCTGGAGCCAAACTTCTCCAGCATTACTCTGCCCTCTTCCTATCTTTTAGAAGGTCACTGATTTTGTCCGATTGGCACCGGGTTTCAGCAGACTCAACGCAAACTGCTGTCAACTTCTGCACAACGTGGAAGGAGACAGAGGTTCATTTCATTTTTCCCCTCGGGTTGTTAGCTGTCAATAAACACCTTGTCTGCACACCTCTGGAAGGGCTGATGGGGCAGATCCCCACCGTTAAGTATAGAGGATCTCCCAGGGAGATCTGTCTGCTTCCCAATGTGGCCAGTAGATCTCCCTCCTGCTGTGTGTACAACCGTGCAGAAAAGTCTCTGATGGGAACAATGGAGAGTTACCAAACCCCAACAGCTCTGTTTGAATCGTGAGCGTCTTGAGCTGTGCAGCCCCTTCTGCCCCTTCTGCCTGCACCCCCATCTCCCCACAAGCTCAGCAGCCTTCCAGCTTGACTTGTGCTTGTGGCTCCTGGAATGCTTTGTGAAGAAAACTTCATCTCCTGTCCAGCATTTGGCTGGATGATCTTCACAGGTTAGAGGAACTTTTAAACATTCTCAACAAAGTTCATGTTGATTGAACTAGTGAAATAATTCCTGGTGCAAGCTCTAAGAAGGACCTTTTAAACTTTCGTGCTTGAAGCTCTGTCCATTGCACAAGGCACGACAGACACTTGCAAGGTCATCTCCCTGTCTGCATTCAGCTCCTTTAAAGACACGTCTGACAGCTTTGATGCAACCCAAAACCCAGTGCCTATCTTCCTCTATGGCATTAGTTTAAATATATGTATGTATCTATAGATATACTTGGAGAGGAATGAAGCTGTGACTATGGTGGCTAAGGTCATGCCGTTCAGGGTGGCTGAGGTCACACCATCTGACACATGTCAGATGAAAAGCTCAGACAAGAATATTCAGCGACCGCTCTGCGCAGTTTTTCATCCATGTGCAGAGGGAATAGTCGCTCTCAGCAGCGCTGGTCCAGGCCTCCCCACCAGCAGGTCAGGGCAACGTGTGTTTCAAGTCATACGTGGAATATCTATTCACCTTTAACAAACGCAGCGCACATGAAAACGCCCAACATTGCTCTCCCTTTTCCTTGCTTTCAGTTGGATATAACGGAGGAAGAGAAGAGATTGCTTCTACCCATCCACGTTCTCCATATGGGATGAGGGGTGCTCCCGAGGCTCGCTTGCCACGAGCGCAGACCTTGCTGTGCCGGGCTGGCCTCTGCTTCACGGGTGCTGGGGTCAGCCCTGGTGATGCACCGGGTGCTGAGCAGCACGGTCCTGTCTTGCTCCCGGCTGCAGCACGGTCACTGCTCCGATGTGCTCATAGCACCACGATAGCAACTGATGGCACCGAGCCGCACCGCCGCGCGCACCAGGCTTGCACTATTTCTGACTGCAAAGTACAGATGGCTCCGGGGTGGCTTTTCTTGGCACCTCCCTGCGAAACCTAGAGAGGGCATCTGCTGAGCACAACTGCTCCGACAGAGCCGATTCCTCGCCCTCTCCCCCCGGGTGCTCCCATCTGGATAGCCCGCTGACCTCCCGCGCCGCGCCGCGCTGGGTTAAACTCGCTCGCTTTAGTTATGTACTTCCAACAGCTTCAGGCAACAAATGTATTTCATGCGCGGTCCTCCTGTACCTCTCCTTGATGTTCTAAAGCAATGAGAAAGAAGTGTTAAATTTGTTCTTGGCTACTTTTCCTTGCAACTCCCAAAGGCACCGGTTACAAACTGAATCAGTTATCAGCTAGTTAGGCTGGCAGTTCCCGAAGGTACCGCATGAATACTGATAGGGACCCATGCATTATTCAGTGCGAAGAGCAGAGGAAAATGAGCAACACGTCCAAAACAAGAACAGCAGTGGCAGTAAGGGAATAATTAGCGAGCTGTCACTTGTCCCTGTCAGTATTCCCTCCCTTAACACATGAGGGAAAATAATAAAAAAGGGTAAGATCATCTTGCAAGCTCTGCTCTTAAATATGCAGCTGGTAGGTTAAAATACAATGATAAAGGGGAGAGGATAGAGAGCTCTGATACAGTTTTCAAAAGATATGGCCTCCATTTCCATGGAGACTATATGGTTTTTATTTTTTTTAATCCCACAGGCACCGGGTTATACAGTCAGCCCTTGCCTTAAATATCAGCCCATGTGCAACAGCACGAAGGGGACGTGGCTCTAACATGGGGGCTTATCCCAGAGAAAATATTTAGGGTTTTTTCCTCCCTTTCTACAAAACGCAACTGAAGCGAGTATGGTTTAGAGACACCAGGTTCACTGCAGTCGGCTCTGCTGAGCAAGTCTGCAGCCCAGCACCCCGTGCATCCCTCTGGGGATGGGAGCGTCCAAGAGGATAGACCAGAAGACTTCCACCCAGTAGGTCTTGGGTTAAATTATTAATGAATTAACGAGCTCGTGAACTGATGAGAATGGAGCTCTTATGCTGGAATCTATTAAACAGTCTCTAGGGTTGCTCCTGAAGAAGAAGAGAGCTGTGCTGCCTGGGGTTGGCAGTGCTGGGAGAGCTGGTGCCCATGCCCAGTGCAGCTGGGGCAAACTGACTGCAGAACCCCCACTGCAACAGCAGCAAAGTGCAGTGCCGTGCATTGCCAGTGCCACCTGCACTGTGCTCTGTCTGCACAGTGTGACAGTACAGCGCTCACTAACGCTGTGCAGAGCTCCAGGCAGTGGAGGCTGCTGCCCTGCAGATCCTTGGGCTCCTCCTGCCTCCGCTCCATCGCCTGCCTGCAGCAGCCCCGCAGATCTCTGGCACTGCTTCGCTCATTCCGCGTGGGGCGGGATTTGTGCGATGCAAAGAGAAACTGTATTCGTGGCAATGTTAACAGCAACTTCCCTAAAATATCTGACACGGATCCCTCAGAGCAATCTGCCACATCGTGGTGAAGCCGTAGGATCGATCGGAGCAGGTCTCTCAGCACACAGCCCACCACAGAGCTGAAAATGTCAACAGTCGGCATCTCACAAGGAAAACAACCACAGGGATCATCCACGAGGGAATGCAATGCTTAGAAAAGCTATGAAAGAGCCTAGGTTATTCCTGAGATCTGCAGCATTGACGTCACTGAAGATCCGTTTCCCTGTTTCTCTGCCCTGATTCCGGGCAAGGAAGGAAAGACGCAGCGCAGCATTGCAGGCAGTGGCCCTGCAGGGCAGCGTGCAGGAGGCTCAGAGACCCTGCTTAGGGAATGAGGGTGGGAAAAGGCAGGAAGGACACTGAGGTGGCTGCTGCCCAGCGCCCAGGAGGGGCTCCTCTACCTCTTCTGCTCCAGGAGGATGGCTTCTGTGAAGTCACTTTCTCTTGGGGGACATTTAAATTACAATTCCCTTCTTCTTCCCTAGAAGTATTGCACTGCCTTTCCCTGCTCCCAAATAGTATCCAGTTATCCAGGGATAAAACATTCCATATGTAGTTTCGTGCTACAAAAGTGCATCCAAAGCAAAACATTTTTATTTTGGGTCTTTATAAGCACTTTCTGACTAATCCTTGCCCAGACTCTGACATGCCATGGTATCTGGTCCCAGATTTGCACAAGTTACTGCATTTGATTGACACAAGATGCTGTAGATAGCCCTCTAGTTAACTCTTATTCCAACAGAAATTTACAGGAAGATTTCTGTTCATCAGATATCTTCCTTGATGCCCTCAAGCTGTTAGCTGGGTGGCTACTTTCTACCATAAGCACTGTGTGCTCTTCTAGATCCTCAGTGAACGAGTCCCCAGATAATGTTTTTTACCCCACAAAGCTTGTGTGTGTTGGCAGAAACACACCAGGGAAATTTCACATCAACTAAACAAGCATCTTTGCTGGCATGTGCCCATATTTCTACATAAGCACCCACAGACTCCTCAGCCTCCCTTACTGAATGAGATCCCCAGCACGGATGAATGTTCACAGGAAAGAACTCAGAAGAGCTGTGATTACCAGGAGGAGGTGTGTGTGTTCTGTAGTGCTGCCCCTGCGCACAGCCAGCTCCAGGTAACGCTTTCCAAGCCCTTGAGACAGGTGGGGAAAGCAACTCCCCATTGACATGGGACCACCACCAATGGAATACTGGTGTTGGGTTCCACGGCACATGAGTTACACTGATTTACCCAGGAGGAATCATAGAACAGCTTATGTTGGAGGGGACCTTAGAGATCACTCACTCTCAAGCCCGTGTCATGGGGGGTTGAGCTCATGCTGTCCAGGACCCCATCCATGGCCTTGGGCACCTCCAGGGATGGGGCACCCACAACCTCTCCAGACAACCTGTTCTGTCCTTGAGCTCAGTGGAGCCATGCTGGCTTTAAACCAACCCAAAGCAGGTAAGCTATCTTTTCCCTAAGCTCCAAACTCCAAATTCTAACGCTAAAAGAGATTCCTGCCCTGCTCGCATTGCCCAGCCCTTTGCATTCAATACCATTCCTTTTCCTTCCCATGCTTCCAGGCTGTGCTGGCAGCACAGACGGGCCTGGCTTTGCTGACGGCATCATTATTGCTGTCACATCCGCGGTACTGACAGGCCGTGGTGAGCCTGTGAGCCTTATGTTCCGCCGCTTCCGCGCATCCCAGTGCTCAATCGCAGACCTTTGTTTTCCTCCCACTGGATGCAGCCACGGTCTGACTGTGAGAGGATGCGCAAGTGAGCCGGCGGAGAGCAAACCGCTTGGCACGGAGCATCCCTCGTTGTTCTGCTGAGGAGGCTGTGTGTCAATCGATGGGCTAACAATTATGATCAATGTCAACAGGAAAAAAAACAAAGGAATCCCGCTCAGCAGCTCCATGGATAGGGAGCAGCATGGGAGCACAGCACTAGAAGAAGGATGGGACCCCTCCCCGCCCTCTGGACCCCACCAGGTTGCAGTCACTGAGGCACGCTCAGAGCCCCACACGAGCCAAGGGCTGGCAGAACCCTGTAATGAATGCAGCTCTGACGCACCCAGTGTGCCATCAGAGAGATGCAAGAGCATTGCAGAAGAATGCTCGATGCCCTCTGTCACTCATTGCCACAAATAATGCTCCTCTCCGCTGTCACCCGGTGCTCGTAGGATGCTGAATTAAACAGCGCAGCTTTTGATGCTGCTGAAGTAACTGTTGCATTAATTATCCATGGCATTTGCACACACGCCTTACACGCTAGGAAAGGTGCGCTTCCCCTGGACGGCTGCACGCATCACAGTCACCCCCACCCCTCCGCATCACATTGCTGGGCCTTCCAGGATGCACCGTGCCTCCTTGCTCACGTATTGTTTATTAATGAACCAAACCTTGAAAGTAGGAGCTCTTTGCCAGAGGTTATTTTTACTACCACGTTAGTTAAGGCTGAGGGTATTATTTTACATGCCGATGAATAATTTACTTAAAAAAAAAAACTTATCGTGCAACAATAAGCAGCAGTGGCTGTCCATTCCCTGCACAGCCATGAGCACGTGGGGTGCAGAATTTCCTCCGTTCCGTGCTTGCTGCAAAGCTGTGCAGGAAGGAATGTCTCCAATAGCTCTGTAAAATAAAACGTCCGCAGCGGTGGGGTGGAGTTCTCATCAGGTGTGGCTAACCCTGAAAGTTTATAGCATTAGAAAGAATTAACACTAATTGGGTTACCACCTTTTGTGCTGTTTTTCCCCCTAGGTTCTCCACATCTGTTGGTTATTTATCGCACACCAGCACTCGATCCTTATAAAAGGCCACGCGTGACTTCTCCTTGCACTATGGGCCACGTGCTATTGGTAGAAGATTTAACTTGTTAATAGAGCAAAGCTAGAACAAAGCTCCATCATTTCGTATGAGCTTTCCCAGCCTGATTGTGTTTATTTAGAAAGCAGCTAAGACACAGGCATGTGGGGCTATAAATCAGCAGAAAATCAAATGCTAACATGTAAATAAATTGCAAATCAGCTGAGAAATTGGTTTCATTTTGAGACGATAAAGCATATTTCTCCTGTACTGATTTTATAAGGTGCCCCTTAAGAATTGTAATATTTCTGCGTGGTAATGATAAACATTAGCGAGTTGCTTTAGAAATGAAAAAATGGCAACCCTGTGGGGATTTGAAAAACATATGCACTTCAAATTTGAAAATCCAATTTAACTGTCCATTATATGGAGAATAAAAAAAAAGGTAAGGATAGGATAATTTTGCAGTTACACAGCATTTGACTAAATCTGATTCAGGGATGACAGCTACACTTTAAAAGCTACATGTCTGAATGTAAGGAGACAGCAAATCATTTATTTATGATTGTAATCTAGCTCCTGTCTAACAAGTTAACAACTGTGCAGAGTGCTCCCTGAGTGGAGGCAGCCTGTGTAGGCTTGTCAGTTAGCACTTTTTAAAACACTTTTCATAGAATTTCTGTTAAAATATATATATATATATATATAAAATAAAATAAAAGAGACAAAAGAGAGTCCCTGTCAAATTTACCAAAACAAGCAGATGTTACAATTTCAAAAGTTTGAAGAAACAAATCCCGCTCCTGATGTCATGCAGAGGGACAGAGCAAGGAAAGGTGAGCATGGCACGATGGGCTGTGAGGGGCCCTAGGGGTGTGAGGAGCACCAGGCAGTCCCCAGCTGTCCCCTGGTGGTGACAGCCATGATCCCCACATCCATGGCACCACATGGTCAGCAGTGTCATAATGGCTGGATCCACCCACATCTATGCACCTTGGCTTTGGGAAGGCCTCACACCCAATTGGGGTTGCAAAACCTTGTAGGAAAGCTAAACTGTTGGAACAGGTATGATGAATCACAGAATCATGAAGGTTGGAAAAGACCTCTAAGATCACCCAGTCCAACCATCCAGCTACTGCCAATACTGCCCACTAGCCACATCCCCAAATACTACAGCCACCCTTTCCTTAAACACCTCCAGGGACGGTGACCCTACCACTCCATGGCAGCCTGTGCCAGTGCCTGACTGATTTCTGAGGAGACATTCTTCCTAATATCCAACCTGAGCTACAAACAGACAACATTTACCCAACAGCTCTATTGTGGTATAGGTCATCTTTATCAGTGTTATGTATCCTCTCATCTTACATTTTCTTGCTACCAAAGGTTGAGGAGGCGAGCAGTGAGCCACCAGGTTTTCCTGAAGGGTAACACAACCATCCTGAAAACACCAGTTCAACCTCCAGCAGCAGCCTCAAAGCAAATCAAGTATTGGGAGTTATTGGGAAAGCACAGCACCCAAGGAAGGGTGCTGGATGCTGCAGACATTGGTATCTGCAGCCTGCATTAGCCTGACCCACCCCACCACAGGGAAGGTGATGGAAGGAAGGTGCACAGCAGGAGCACAGGAACCATCTGTTCCCACCGCCTGCAGTGCACAGGGACACCCACAGCTCCATCAGTGCTCACAGCCCCGTCCCCTGACCATGGCTATGTGCAGGAATGGGGCACCACCACCTCTCTGGGCACTGCCAATGCCTCACCACCCTTTGGATATAAGGAAGAAGTTTTTAGCTTATCTAAATCCCCCCTCTATTAGTTTGAAACTATTTTGCCCTGTCACACAGATCCTGCTATATGGTCTGTCCTTTCCTTCTTAAAGCCCTTTGACATGCTGACGAGTCACTCTCAGCTCTCCCTGAAGCATGCTGCTCTCCATGCTGCACAGCCCCAGCTCTCAGCCTGTCCTCATAGGTGAGGTGTTCCATTCTGTGGATCATCACTGTGGCTCTCAGTGATGAGAGCCACAGCAGTTCCACATCTCTTCTGTGCTGATGATGCACACTCAGATGCAGTTCTCCAGGTGAGGTCTTGCAGGCAGCAAGCAGGATGGTGCCCAGCAGAATTGCGAGATGTCTTCATGTGGATGCAGAACACTGTGTATTCTGGAAGTGACAATTTGCACAGGTTCAGAAAATCAGCAGCCAAATTAACTGCAGAAATATCCATCAGGCATCCACTCATAGACAATATTTCTGTCTCTGAAAGCTCTCCAGCCATAAATCTCTGGAGGTTAACAGAGCATTCGATGAAGCATCGTTGTTCACTGCTCTGATTATTTGATACTGTGCAAATCCCCTTCCTCCTGAGGAGAGAAAAGCTGCTTCCTGCAGCAAGGTGGCTGTGCATTTGTGTGCTACATCCTTCCCTTCTGCTTGCAGAAAGCCTCCCCTATGCTGGCTGCCTCTCCTATAGGGCTCAAAGCCATCCTGCAGGTGTGCAGCACAGCTCCAGGTGTGGCTGCCTGGGAGCAGACCCTGCGGACCCTGTTTTGTTTATTGTACTTTGGAACCACAAGCAACCAAACTAAAGAGAGAAAGTTAGAGATGGTGGTTGTCAGATGCTATCACCCTCACACCCTCTGCTGAATGCTAATAAGTGGAAGTAAACAGAAGGAATGTCTGCGTGTTCATTTATCTTGGATTAGGTCGGTCACTGAAAATATGCAGCTCTGCTTTTCGAGATAAAATAATTCCTTTTGGATCAAAAACGCTTTTTGTAATTTGCAATTTTCCCTCTTTTGACTTAAGGAGAGGAAAGTCCTGGCAGAGCCATAGCGATGTGGGTAAGCCTGGCTTTTAGCTGATATTGCACCGATAAGAAAATACTTAGAATACGGTCTGCAAATAGCCATCAGCAGGGACTTCTGGAAACAAACAGATGAGTGGAACAATCGGTGCTGTGCTGTTCCTGCTCTCTTTCTGGCTGCTCACTGCACTGGTCATGCTTGGGTTGGGAAGGCAGTGCCTACGGTGCTGCTGGAATCAGATGAGAAGCAGAAGCGTTCCGGATGCTGGAGGTGTCCGCCCCACTTGAGGGCAGGAGAAGAGAATCTCAGAAATCAATCATTTAATTAGGATCACTGAGGTCTTTGATAATTGCCGTTTTCCCTCCCTGTGTCCTCATGCTTTCTGTGCCTCAACAGAACAACAACAACAACAAAAATGTTATTACAGTGTTTTTGAAAATGAACCATTGGTTCCTATCATGTCATCGTGCGGAGAGGACGCGTCCCTGCCGGTAATTACACAGCAGAGAGGCTGGAAATATCTGCATGGCTGACTGACAGCTCCAGCTAAGTAAACAGCTCCTTCTGCGAGTGCTGGCAGCCTGGACAGAGGCTGGGCTTGGCTGCAGCTTGGCAGCAAAAGCCAGGAGGCCGTGGAAAATGGCACTGTTAAAGCAGCCAGCAATCTGTGGGGTCTTCAGAACCTTATCATCCATGCGAGTCAACAACTGTGCTAAATTGAAATTGTAGAGTTGATTAAACGACATATTTAAGGCCCCATAAAAGAAAGCAAGCAAGGCAGGAAGGGAGAGGTGCGCGCGGGGGGAGCGGGCGGAGGGTTTATCTCACCGCGAGCAGCAGGCTCAGCCACTGATCTAATCAAATTATTCAGCATTAAAAAACTGCCAAGGCATTCCAGTGCTGCAGCTTCCAGAGGCCCAGCTGGGATCAAATGCTAATCAACATCTCCGCGATATTTATTCCCACTGTCAGTCTGGTACGTGTTTGTTTTCCGAGCGCTGCATACTAAACTGAAGGATCGAGATGAATCGGCGGAGATGGGAGGTGATGAGCCGACGGGCTGAGCGTGGGGAAGTGGCGCCGATGGGGACAGGGAGGGACAGGTGGAAATCCCAGGGTGCTCCCTCGTTCTTCGCAGCAGCTCAGTGCCTATAGTGCTGCTGGGATGGGTGCTAGCATTGCCTGGCACTGCGCTGTTGGTGGCGTGGCCAAGGGATGGCCAGCACCTGGTGCAAACCCTCCAGGTCCTCCTTAAGCAATAGCCACCGGAGCGCCCAGAGACTAATTAATTTCCTTTTTGTTTTTCGGAGTTTCATTTTTAAATTACAGTCTTCCCTCCTCTCTAATAAATACTCAACAATTAAAGCTTTTTTTTTTCCCCCTCCGACATGCGATTCCAGCATCTCAGTGTCCCACCTCCTGTCACCTTCCCTGCCATAAACAGATTCGTAAAAACTGCTTTTGACGCCCCAGCTGCCATTAGCCACTTAAAATCCCATAATTATCATCCTATCATGGGCCTGTTAACGAGCAGTAAAAATAAGGCCATTGAATATGGTAATTTATTCGTAAATTAGCCTAATGAGAATAGGTTTCAGACACTGTTTACTTTCTAGCTGCCTGTTTCGGTGCGCACAGGCTGCTGGCACTGGGATGGAGCTGCTGCCGGCACCGGTACCCATCCGGAGGAGAAAGCAGGAGGACGCTGAGCACTGCAGAAGCAGCTTAGAGGAGAAATCTGAAGGTGCTTTATGAAGCAGGCAAGGCCTGAGTTGAACAGCAGTGAGAGCAGCAGTGACCCCCTGGGTGCCTTTCCCATGTCACATCCCTTGCTCAGTGCACCTCGGGTCCCATTCCCCTAACGGTTGGTGAGTGCCCATTTGCACAAGCAAAG
Organism: Phasianus colchicus; assembly: GCF_987193195.1. Lineage (NCBI taxonomy): Eukaryota > Metazoa > Chordata > Aves > Galliformes > Phasianidae > Phasianus > Phasianus colchicus. The sequence continues at coordinate 6,106,639 of NC_143453.1, read as the reverse complement.
AGATAGCAGTTCTGCACAATGCTTCACATGCAGCACACCAGAGCCACAGGAACGACTGCATCTGCCCCGTGTTCACTTGGGGAGGAGAAAGAGTGCATGGGGCAGAGGCTGAGTTATTGGACAGGGGCTTGGGGCAGAGGACGGGGACCAGGAGCTGCCCCTGGGGACATGGGGCATGGAGACCTCAGTGCTCTGCCAGCGCACTCAGCATGGGGCAGCAGTAAGGGTGCTTTGATGGCCAACCACCAGCAGATGCCACAGCCACTGTTCAGAATTTAAATGCCCGCAGTCCTGGCCAGAAGGAGGAAGAAGAGTCCCAGGCTGATTGCACTGAATCCAAAGCCAACAGGCCCAGGCACCTGGGCGGCTTGTTTTTCCTAAGCTCCATCTTTACAAACAGTTATTCTCAGGCAGTGGAGTGGTAATAAACCTTGAATGAATGAGGATGAGAGGTCCTTTCAGGGAAGAGGTGAAGAGCTCTTGACTATGAGCCTTTCACCCTCTGGAGTATTTTCCATTTCTAAGCTGGCTAAAAGCCAGGAAATAAATCTGCACAGCCAAAGCATCTCCACCACACCATGCAGGCAGAGTGCAGCCCCCAGGCACCACCACCACCCCATCCCCATGGGGCTCAGTGCTCCAAGCCCCCACATCTTATCTGAACTGAGCGTCCCATCAGTTGTCCCAGCTGCCTGTGCCCAACTGCTCCCTTGGTCAGGTGGTGACTGCAGACATTGCACTCCACTGAGGCTGTGCCTTTCCAGCTCCTAATTTAATTACAGCTTGTTTCTTTACTAATTATAATGCTCAAATCAGAGATGAGCTTAAGGCCACAGTTGCAGGGAGGCTGGTAACTGTCTCCTCTCTGCTAGGATGGCCCCATTATAATTTCAGTTCCTTCTGATGGAGATTATAAACACTTTATGTCAAACCACTTCCCAGCAGTTCTCACAGTGTGAAAACGATTGAGGTCAGGAGATGCACACAACCTACCCATCAGCTCAAGTATATTCCTCAAACACTGACATGCAGTCTAACTGCGGGGAGGTCACCTCTGCAAGGAGCAATCCTTCCAGCCACTGAGCAAGTACCAAATTGCAGCGTCAGAAAATAATCATGTGGAACATGTTGAAAATAGCTCCCCAGGTAAAAAATGGTTAACAAAAGCAGCCACTTCCACCCAGCATAAATAGGGACATAATCACTGTAAATAAGTTAACCTATTAATATAGGGTAATAAAAGAAGTACACCTCATAGCTCGACACAGCAAGAACTGGTGTTGAACTTGGAACAGCCTCATCTGCAAAAGCCGTGCCAGAGGCAAAAGGCACAGTATGAGAAGGTGCAGCTCCCAGCCACGCAGAGCAGCAGGTGCCTGCTGGACTGGGAAGTACATACTGCCTCCCCCCTCCTCTTGCAATTTTGATTCAGAAGAGATCAACCCAGGTGCAAGACTTCCTTTTTGTGCCTTCCTCCAATCCTCCTATCTCCTCTGTGAACACACACCACTGCTCAGGAGTAACAGTGCTTGTAGTGCATCACACTACAAGCATGTGTGAATGTAGTTCATTCACAAGACAGAGACAGGCCACCTTTGCTGTTGATTTCATTATGAACTTGTTCCCTGTTATCAACATA